>NC_136063.1:1310023931-1312501431 GCF_964261635.1 Lissotriton helveticus
AATTCGGCTGAACCGCATATTTTTTCATCATATGACGCACTTCCTGTTTAGCCATCTATATTGCTAACTATTTGCATATCTTAGCATACTGGTCCACCAGTCACGAACTGGCCTATTTTTTGGGAGGCATCCGCTCAGAGGACCGCCCCAGAAAATCCAAGTTCTGTAAAGTGTATCTGTTTTATTAATTACCGAGATTACTAGGGTGCAGGAAAATATTTAACTTTGCCTAGTGTGCCGCTGCCTTGCAAACAATGCATCGAACTGTATTGAGGGCCGGAAATATGTCATGGCATCATGGCTGTTTGTTAGCTCTCAATTTAAGAGAACCTGAAAGTTCAAATGTACCGATTAGAGGCCAATTGTGAGGGTATTTTGTGTGAGCTTATTGACAATTGACAACTGAGGGCCACCCAACACCCTTGTTATGTCTCTAGATGATTTGAACACAACTTTATTACTGTTATGTTGCACACAAGGAACCGTGGGCCGGTTTAAATAAATTCTGACTGAGTGCATATTTAATCTGTAATTTCCATGAGCCATGTGCACTAATCCACATTGTGCAGAGCAAGTTGTGGGTGTGTAGTGCAAACTGTGCAGGCTGCCATGCTCTGTGAGAATTGAGGAAAGACCATTTCTTAGTCATGATTTTTGTTTATGTTGATTGTCTTGCGCTGCCTACACCAGGCACATGATTATGCAACCATTAACCTTGCTATGGCTGAATCTTTCCATTAGGGCCAAACCAAATGTTCATTCTCTGCATATTATATAACACAACTCATCATTAACCGCATGCGCGCTAGCGGTTTTCCTGCTTCGCGCTGCGTTTCGCAAAAAGCCGCGTTACATGACGAGCTGAGCTCGTCATCAGCGCACGGCAGGTTACGCTCATGACGAGCTGAGCTCGTCATCAGCCCCGAAGGGGTTAAAGAAATTGTATATTATCAGCTGTATTTGTCAGCCTTGATTACTCAGTTATTTTGGCTAGAATCTGAAGAGGGGTAGGGTGAAAGACTTGTTGGGCAGCTAACTTTAATAATGTTTTTTTTTCCAACCATAGGGCAGCGAAATGGAGGGACAGGATTACTGTGATGGAATGGTGGTGGAATGGTTAGGAATGCCTCAAGGCTCTTGTCACTGACCATAGTTCGTTAAACTTTCTATCCAATATTTACATGAGCTACAGGGAGAAGTTTGGATGTTGAATTCCAGAATTATGACAACAAGCAGGTGGCATTTCATCTCACCTGGAACTTGATTCATTGAGACTGACTCCCACACCTTTATCATAAGGACACAATAAGGGTGTCAGTTATTCTTAACAACCTAGTAGTGAATAGATTACATTGGGTTTAACTTAAGTCCTGCCAAGCAGATATGGCTCTTCTTGGAGTATGGTGTATAAGCAGGAAAGTAAGATGGGAAAGCTTGTATACTGGCTATGCCACAGTGCAGGGCAAGTATATCTGGGGCATACAGTAGGATACAGACCATCTATAAGAGAACATAGAGACAAAGGCATAAACATGTGCACAGTACTACCAGACTGTGTTGTCCACGGCCTCAAATAAACCTGGAAGCACTCTTAAACCCTGTGACCCACCACACTATGGCCATGCTATCGGAAATAGAAGAGGGCAACACTTGACTTGAACATGTCAATTGAAGAAGTCTCCAAAGTAATCCCACATCTGCAAGTACAGGCCAGCACATGAGAAAAAAAGAAGTCACATATGACATATGCTGCTGTCCCTTTGAAATTCATGATCTTTTTTCAATCAAAGTCGTTATTCTTTGCTTTGCTTGAATAAGGGTGGGATTAGGTGGAAGAACGGAAGTTCCTCAAGTCACTACTGGGTGATCAACCTTGAAGATCGACCTGCCGCTAGGAGATACAGCAAGAGAAAGGAACATCTGTGCACAAGGAAGAGGCCCTTCTGGGCCCTGGGCTCCAGGGGATTTCCAGGGAACAAAAGATGTCGGGCTTAAGACTTGGATCGAATCGACACAGAGAGGAACCATGGTGTGTTTTGGGCTCCCACTCAAATAGTAATTCAAAAGACAGGAACACAATAGAGGCAGAGCGGGTAAGCTCCAAGAAAACGACTTCAATTGAAGATGAACACTCCGGGAACTAGGGTGGGGGTGCTGTTGATGGTGAGGGGAGTAGGTTTAAGTACAGAATACGTAGACTAGTTCTCTTCTTTCGTGACTGCTGTGACTGGTACCTAGAATTGATATACTCCGCAGTAGTGCAACTAGCAGCCGACTGCCCTCAAGTGATTGTAGAGGAGTTTCCAGTGCAACAGAGAAAGATGTTGCTGAGAGCAGATCTTCAATTCATTGGTCGTTTGAAACTGTGGGGAGTTGTGGGATTTTTCTGCTTTTGTTTGATTCATTTTGGGGTTTATAGTGTTTCACGACAGCTACTCTGGTGCTTCAACAACCCCCAGTTCCCATGTCATCCCACAGGAAAAATGATAGTGAGAGAACTTAATGGTTCAATTCACAGATCCAGTAAGGTGGTTATCCGATAACACACTGATTGAGTTAACCATAGCAAGTGAAGGCACTAGGTCGCAGGCTAAGTGGCAACTGAACGCTTGGTTGCTCACAAGTAAAGAGCTAATGGAAGCCCTTAGGGAGGAAACAAAGCAATACATTTAGCTAAATAAGGGGTGGATATATTCTCTAAAGACCCTTTGGGTAATCCTTTAAACCTGTGATGAGAGGGAAAGCCATAAGCTTTATCCCCCAACTCAAAAGAGTTTGGCAGGAAGTGCTTATCCACATGGAGTCAGATATCCTGTAACTGGGGGCCTGAATCCGAGACAGTCAACAGAAAGAGCCCTTTACCCACTAGAGACATCCAAGTTGCCTTATTGGCAGCTTCTGCTAGGCGAACCCAAACAGAGATGATTCTCTACCCGGTGTACTGTGTATTAGCAGGAAAGTAAGTTGGGAAAGTTTGTATACTGGCTATGCCAAAGAGCAGTGCAGGGCAAATGTATCTGGGGCATACAGTAGGATACAGACCAGTTATAAGAGGACATAGAGACAAACGCACAAACATTTGCACAATTCCACTTCAGACTGTGCTGCCCACGGCCTCAAATAAACCTGGAACCACTCTTCAACCCTGTGACTCACCTACCTCCCTGTGGCCATGCTCTTGGAGGAGAAGAGGGCGACACTCAACTGGAACATTACAATTAAAGAAGTGATCCTGCACTGCAAGCCAAAAAAATGCCCAAACGGATCCCGATGGAATTGTTTAAAAGCTACCTGGCTTGCTAGTTTATACTTTCCTAGCAGTATTGATTTCCTCAAGGGAAGCAATTTGCAGAGCCCAGGGAGGCTGCCATCAGTGCTATCTTGAAATCAAACAATTTGCCTGGCCTCTATGGGTCTTATAGACCTACTTTGCTAATCTGTATAGTGGCCAAAGTCCTGATCAAGATGTTGGCCAATAGGCTTGTTAAAGTAATTACCCCAATGGTCCATACTGATCAAAGTGGCATGAACCCCAGTAGGTCCACCTGCCACAACACTGGGAGGGCGTTCAATTCCCTGGCATTGGCATACAAGTTTAGTGAGCCCCTGGCACTTCTCGTGGTTGATTTTGAAGACGCATTCATAAATCTAAACTGCAACTACCTTCTCATGTTCCACAGTGGCATGGACCTTGGTTCCACATTTGTTTCATGGGTGCTCCTAGTGGATCACTAGCCTTTTGCCAGAGAGCAGGTTGAGTGGAGCTCTCTCTGCATCCTTCTCAACTGGTTGATTGTCCCACCAGAGGTGCCCTCTGTATGCACTGCTGTATGTTCTGGACATGGAAAGAAGGTATTTAAGGGCTAAATGCATCACCGGATATGCGTGGTTTCCATGGCTGGAAGAGCATGTGTCTATATATGCTGATGTCTTCCTGATTTATCTAGCAAACCAGCTAGCTCATATCCAAAAGCCAAAACGGGTTTGAACATATTGAGACCCAGGTGGGGTTGAGGGTGAATGGGTCTAAAATGGTGAAGTGTCTTTCCTGTGGAGGAGATGAACTGGTAGAATAAAGTTCATTATCATCACAGCTATTTATGACTATGGGCCAAATCTGCTACTTTGGATGCATATAGTCCACATTGAGATACAGAGTTGGGTGGGCAATGTCTCCCCAATGTTAGAAACAATGAAAAGTGATTCTCCATCATTAGAACCTGCTGCAACTGACAATGACCAGTAGGGGTGACCCTTCTGAAAATTATTGTACACCTCGGCTCCTATCCTATATGTTAAGGAGAACCTACGTTACACACTGATTCCACATTTCTTTAAGTGACTAATCTCCATGCTCACAGAGTTTATATGGAATAACAGGGTGGATAGAGTGCCAAATTAGGGTCAGAATATGTAAATTTATCTTTGATTGTGGCCCGGTATGGCTAATATACTCTCCTACAATGGACCCTCCTTTTCATGGCAAACTGTTGTTTATTTTGCTCCAGGATCTGACCTAACTTATCAGAGTGATTGGTGGTTACTAGTAGGTCATGCACCATTTCATTAAGTGGTCTTTTTTCCCTGGTGACAATAGCGGTTCTTGCAAGCTAGACGGAAGCACATCAACACCTTGCAAAAAAGCTGTATCTGCATTGCAACAAGAAAATTACATTTGAAAGAGAACCACCTCAAACTGGTGCCAGGACATTAGACAGTGGGTGGATCACCATCCTCTGGCTGCAAAATGTGTATAAAAGGGGTACCCAAATCATCCCACTTTGGTCCAGTTTCAAACTATTCATGACTAAGGGCTGGAGTGCTCAGTGAAGTACTTCAGTTATTGTGGGACCAGAACTGGTGTCTTCATGATGGTCAATCTCTGAGGTGTGAGGGGGATTACCTGAAGGCGCAGCTTGCTGGAGAAGCTGTGGTTCTGCTTAGAAGTCTGCTTGCCTGCCCAGAGGGTAAAGGAGAGTGCACAGCCTTGCAGGAGGAGAAACTGTTCAGGAGGAGAAGCCTAGCTGTGGTCTCTGTGTTTTTAGCACCTAGAAGAGCTTACTGACACAGGGAGTGCAACCATCCAACTTGTGAGTGGTCACTCTGCTTACCTGTGCATTTCCTGTGGTGTACTGCTTGAAGAAGCTACAAACCAGAATAACATTCTGCCGTCTGACATCCTGACAATGTGTTTGGTTGGACTTGTACTACCACTGCCTTGACTTGTGATCCTCGATCCCTGTAGCTGAACCACCATTAATGTTCAGACTACGTCTCAATTTCAGACTGTTGTAGTTGGTGAATTTAATACAAAAACGCCGGCCGTTAAGTGACAGAAATAAGTAGTCAAAGAAGTTTGTGAATATTGGGATTTACAAGAGCATATCCTTTCTAAACCTTGTGTAGTAGGATGTTATTTAAGCTTGTCGAGTGGATCTAGTTGGTGAATTTAAAGGGTTGCGAATGGGTGCGTTAATGGTGACATAGTGGCAAATTAACTTGGGCCGTAATGCAGTTGGCCTTTTAAATTCATTTCGTACCAATTGATATAGATTTGTTTATAGCTGAATCATAGAGCCTATTCCTGAATTAAGTAGTGACCATCACATATTACTGTAAATATCGAATGTGGTACAACAAACTCTTGCGGAAGGCCATAATAACAGTATAAGCCAATTCCTAATGTTACGTAACTGTAACTTAATTTGAACTACAGCCTCTGTTAGAAAGCTTGACACAGAGTTAATAAAGCTGAGTCTCCTGGTCACTATTGAATCTTCTCTCAGCAAGTATCAGAAAGTTTCTTGGTGGAAATACGGTCATTATGGTGAAGAAGTAGATGCCTGTTTTAACCCCTTCCACACTCATGACGAGCTGGGCTCGTCATGAAGTAGCCTCCTCACACGCTCATGACGAGCCCAGCTCGTCATCTTGTGTGGGATTTCAGATTTCTCAGCACAGCAGGGGAATATGCTGAGCAGCCATGGGGTTAACCGGTTCGTACTCTTCTGTTCAGTTTCTTCAACCTTTTTGAATTGTATTACTCCAAGAATCTGTACATTATTAATTGGGCTCAATTAGCGGGGTCTGGCAGCCTCAACCTCCAGTTAAGCTGTGCATCATACCATGGCTGGTAAGATGCACTGTCACCAACATCTAAAGGTGGTGGATCTCACTTCAACTCGCATGAGTCTCTTCTGCCACACTCTTGACTATCCACAGCATTACGACCAGTGGAGGACATCAGTTGGGTTACTCCAGAGAAGAAGGAGGTGCTGTGCACTTGGAGAGGGAGAACACGATTTTTGAGTGAAAGTCAGCCGCGAGAGCCAGAACGAGTGAATCACTTGTGTTGTCCAACTTTTCCAGATAGTTGTAGAATTAGATGTATTTGAACTGATTACGGCTCCATCAGGCGCATGGCGTATGTTCAAATAAACTTCAGAGAATGGTCCCAGCTTGTATAGTGAAAACGAATGAATGAACAGATCAACATATTTCTAAAGCGCACAGCTACTACAGGAGTGGCTGTTGGGGTATGTTTTGTACGTGCAGCCCTGAGCCCCAGTAGTCAATAGGAGGCATTAGCGTAGATATAGATGAAAAATTAATATTTACTTCTCATTTATGCGCACCACTTATACAGGTCAGCACCAACGCACACACGCCGCCAGAGGCGGCAGGTGTTACAGTAATGGAAAAACTGAAATACATAGCTGGTGGATGAAAGATAATGCTGTGGTCTCATGATAAACACCAAAAAACATGCGCTCTGTGGCTTATTGCCCCAGATGTTTATTGAATTTCCCACTTTGAAAATTGTCAAAGATTTATCTGTGTCCAAGACGTGTCCAATATGAAATTAAAACCATTTTCATAGTGGGTAGGTAATATGGGCAACATTTGTGAGGATTTAGCAAAAGGGCTTTCTCCACAGGGGTGTGTGTTTTTCTACGTTGTAGCATTTCTGATACTGAAATGTACACGTGCCCATTTACTTGTTCCACATGTATACATGATTAGAAATGTAAGCACCTTAGAATTATTTGTGAATTCCAAGAACGTGAGAATTTAACTCACACATTATAAATATTAAGCCCTGATGTCTTAATGTCCTTCTTTCCTTTCATGAATAGTGTGTCGAGTGCACATACTATGGTTTTTAATAAACATTTGACAGCATATTTTCATGAGCCCATCTGGTTATTGCAGAGTTTCCTGAAGAGCGACACATTCATGAACAGCAGAAATATTTTCGATTCCAACTGCCCTCGTTGGAATCATTCATTCCTCTGAAAAAGTATGCAAATCGCAAACACGGTTGCCTAACAGTGAATAACATAAACCTTAACATTAATGGCAGCCTGCTGCTCGAATTTTCGGATAACTCTTTATACAAAGCCCTTAACGTGAACTCTTGTTATGGAGTCATTAATTTTAATCAGCATGCAACATTAAATATAAAATGAGGCCCGTATCTGCCTGGTAAGAGCAGTTCTCCAGATGACTCAACAACACCGTGAGAAATGATTTGAACCAACCGGCATTCCCGTCGGCTGCATCAAGTTCCTAATTCGTTTTTGATGAAGAGGGAAGGCAACGGATGCAGTTCAGTCAATAAAGCGATTCAAAGTTTGTTTCATCGCCCATAAATGGTATCTCATCCAGGCTGGGCTGGTGTTTTGTCCGTGGCAATAGCCGTGCCGATGCGATATTGCAGCGCGGTAATTGGTGCTCTGAAATACATTATTTGACAGTACACGTGGGTGGCAGAAGCTATTTACATCATAAATCCAGTTACCCGCCTTGCCGCGGATGGGGGTGGCTGTGTTGCTGTCGGCAGCATAATGCCAAGAAAGTGACAGCTTTTGGAGCGAAAATGCATTTGCGGCAAAGGCGTTGTTTATTCCCCCAGTTACAGTCGTCCTGTATTTTGTTTTGCTGGCGGAGTATCACAAAAACACTTTAAGAGCGATGTTTTATTTCCTTTTTGAGGAAACCCCAACGCGCGTCCGTTAAACCGTACACACATTGCCTTGTTTATAGGTTTCACACATTGAATACAAGCCATGGACCACTTTGCAGCTGGCATTGTGAGGATTCCATTGGATTGAATCAGCAGCAACAGGGACGCTGAACTGAAAGACCCTGAACACCTCAAAGGCCATTGCTTTGGAACTAGATATGCCTAAGATTCTGACAACTAAAGCTACACATAACCTGTCACAAAACATTAAGCCGCTGAAGAGGAAGAGTGTGCGTATGCCTTTACCGTGGTTAGGTCATTTCCTTAGCCATTGCCTACGGATGGATGGAAACATGGCTGTTCTTTCGCAAACAGCAGGCCCCAATTAGGCACCCATATTTCAAGTGTCTGCCATGGATAGTGCTCATTTGCTTATGATTATTATTCTGACATCTTAGACCCTGTTATTGTATGCCCAAATTAAATCTAGGGCTTCGGTAAGTTTTATGTGTCAAGAGTGTAACCAGAGGAAAAGAAGAGGTAGATGATACTGATGGGACATCTCTATCATCTGGAGACACTGCAATAGAAACTGTACACATTCCACTGGTTTCTGAGACTGCTTGGGTTTCTAGTAGCGTCTGGTACTTCATAGCGTCATCTGTCATGTAGTAAGCAGCACTGTTTTCCAAGAACAGAAAAATTGCAGTCGCAATCTTTGTGTTGCTACACATCACATTCCTTAAGAGTATCATGATTTATCTGCAGCTTGCTAGGATTATGCAAATGTTTTGTGTCCAGGGGTGCAATACTACTCAATTTCGCAAGTATGAGTGGTCTCCTACTAGGGGCAAAGATTCCTCATGATCACATCAACCCTTTGTATGGAAGATTTAGAAAAATAGTTTATAAGGCATTCTACCTTTTAAACAGGGACTCCAATATTATTTTTGTTCTGAAGCCACATGGCGAATGCAGATTCTATATTAATTGTTGGAAACTATATGTGATTATGATCAGGAATTGTTACTCTTGCTCTTAGTCTAGATCAAACCTGCTAGATATTTCACAACAATTGTCTACACTCTTGCCCTAATTATAAATGGATGTGAGTGGTACACAATATTAAATAGTTGGTCTGAGCGCTATGAATATCTGGAGATTGGCCTGGCTTTTCTGTTGTCAGTAAAAGTTAAAGGAAGCCAGGCCTAAGGAAGATTGGCAAGCTAGCAGAGAGGATTTAATGCAATACTTGTGATTCCTATACTGGCTATTATATACTCCCCTTGTACCTATTGAGTCTTGAGATTAGAAGTCTTGGGGGTACTTTGTGTTACACCCTTAGGACAATGTGATCTCAGATCATTAAATGTCCACTAAGAAATCCTTTTCCTTGCTCTTATGCACTGCTTGAAGATACTTTTTGGGTTGGAGGCACACAGTCTATGCCATCCCTGTAGTTTGCTGTAAGCAAAACTTGGAGAAAAAATGTCATAGGAATGGAAATGGGCAAAAACACTAACTCATCCTAGAAGAGAGAAGGATCCCTGGCATTGCTCACTCATGGAACCCTCCATCTCACTAGCAAACAACAAGCAAATCAATGCCGATCGAGGATGAACTGATCAGTCAAACAATGGAGTAGTTGAGAAAGGCCAATCCATGAAGAAAATACACTGATGAAGAAAAGACAACTAACATCTCAGTCAAGTCAGACCTAGAGATTAAAAGGGGCTTGTGAGAATTTAAATGTGTGGATGAACAGAATCAATACATTTTTTTATTGAAAGGCCTAAATGCTGATAGTGATGACCCAGCAAAATGTTGCCAAATTGTCTAGAGCAATTAATTGACCGCTTTAAAGACTTTGCATCTTGTTAGAGAAATTAAAGACCGGTCAGAAGTCTAAAATCAGGTGAGATAATAGTGGTTGTTGTAAGGCGTAGTTTTTCAAGCACACTTAATGGGAGAAAAAAGTTTGCAGAAGCAAGACCGAGCTACTGAAACACAAAGGCAGATACAGTTAATTCAGTCTGTGTTTAATTTTGGTGGAAGGATAAGAATTGACGTGGAAATATAATCTGCATTTGCTTAGTAACAGGAAGGGCTACAGCAGAACACAGTTATCAGAACATGAGGATTTTGAGCTCGAATTGTTTCTCAAGATATTCATAAAACGTAGAATTGGGCTTATGGCATCTTAACAGACAGCACAACCTAATAACATCAAGCACCCTTGCAACATGATGGCAAATAATATCTTTAACCCCTTCCGGCTCCCTCCTCGGTCCTGCGCAAGTCCAATGGCCCACGCAGCCCTGCCCACCCTTTAAAACGCCCGCACCACGGCAGAAAAAGCGCTGCGGTTAAGGCGTTAAGGCATGAGTCTCCTTCAAATCAAAGCTTGTCTTGAATACTTTTATTTTTTTGGCAAACAACTAGTTGATCTCTTATCATGTTGTCATGAAGTATTCCAAATTTGCAAGAAACTGATAGGGTTTTCAAACTAGAAATATAATCTTCAATGGATTCATTCAGCTGTTGCTTACTTTTGTAAAAAGTGCGTCTAGAAATGGCTACCAAACAATAGGAGAAAAATGATTATCCAAATCTAGAATTGCACACTTAAAAACATCAACATCTCCTGCTCTTTCTGCTTTCTGCATTTGGTTATAGACTCTTAGACCTTCAGGACCCAGGCAGTGCATGAGAATTATTTTTTCCTTTCAGGGGAAAGAGTACCACTATTATCTTCTAATGTGGCAATATAATTAAGTAAATACTCCTTCCACTCGGCCCATTTGACAACAGGCTCACCCGGATTGGTGGGGAACTCTTTCGGCGTATTCAAATTAATGCCCACCATTAAGTTATTAATGACGTTAGGAGAAGAAGTTGTGCTTCCTGAACTTCTCTTCATGTTGTCAAACAAACATGCCCAAATAAAATCAAAGAGTCAAAATTATAAGAAGAAACCAACCAGAACTCAGTAGTTGCAGTATGATGTTGAAAGCGCTGATATCAATCCGTCGATATCAAAGTAAGTAAACGTAGAACTTCTCGTGTAGAACTGATGCAATTTTGGCTGTAGCTTTGCTAAACAATGAAAAAAACGCGGGAGAGAGAAAAAAAAAGAATGGTGGCACGTAAAGATCACGCAGCGTGACCTGCATAGGTATCCCAGAATACTGTGCGTATGCGTCAAATTGTCATCAAGTTGAAGAAAGAAGATGTCAGAACGCTCGAGGAGCTCCACTCCCAATACAGAATGATGACAGTGCGTGCGAGGCACTTTTAAAGGATGCAGGCAACAGCACTGTAGTAATCGCAATTGAGAAACTTGAATTTAATGAAGGTGAGAAAAAAAAATCTTTACCCGACTTTGTAGGCAGTCACTTCGATGATCTAAAGTAGTAGTGAAGCAGCATGTAGCGAAAATGTCTGTAATTATTTGGCCGCAAGAACGAAGAATACCCACATTTTCGGAAAATGCTGGGGTTGGCAGTCACGATCCCAAGTAGTCACCAAAATTCTGTAGTATCCTCTTAAAGTACAGAATCAAGTAGCCTTATAGTTGGAACTTTGTCTTTATTGCCAACCCACAGGACAACAGGTTAACTCTCCAAGCGAGCGTAGCATCTGCCCAGAACATTCCATTACCAGGTTAATAAGGATGGAACATAGAATGAACAAGTGGAAGTTCGGACTTCCAAGACTAAACTATATTCTAATAAAGCATACACATAAACAATTTATAATAAAACACTTGAATAATTATTACTAAGTACTACAAAGATAGGTGCACAGGAAGCACGTGAAGGGAGTTTGCTGGACATCCAAACCACAGTGTTCTGCACAACTTGAAGTTTAGACAGCAGTGTGTTAGCTGCCACTAGCAGTGCATTCCCGTAGTTCAGGTGACTAGTGATTAGTGCCTGGACTAGGGTCTTTCTTGAAGTGGAGGGAGGGCATAGAAAGACTTTTCTTAGGAGGCACATTGTGGCAAAACAAGTGCCATAGGTCACGCGGACCTGGTCTTTCATGAATAACGTTTGATCCGGGTCACGCGGACCTGGTCTTTCATGAATAACGTTTGATCCACTTTAATGGCAAGCTTTTTTACCACCTGTTTGGAGAATGGGGCAAGGCCTAACTCAGAAAGCCACCAGTCTGCTGACCAAAGCTACTGGGCCTTACCAAATTGTACTATTGTATTTTTCCCCATTTAATTGAAGGCAGTTTTTAGTCATGCAATCAGAAATTTCTCTCATGCAGCTCACAAGCAGAGATTTAACTTTTTCCAGATCATGCCCAACTAGTTAGTTGTTGTCGCCATATGATACGATCTCAAATCTGCAAGATCTTATAATTTGCACCAAGGGTGTTGCATACATACTAAGTAGTTGAAGTAAAAGCTGCACATGGCTAAGCACCAGAAGAACAGCAGAAGGTATACCCCTTGAGAAACCAGCATCCCATTTAATAGATTAATGATGGATCTGTCTCTCTATAAGCTACTCAATATATTTTCTTTTAAATGCAAAGCCACCAGAAGAACTCTGGTGTCCTTTTAGCTTGTTAATTCAACTGCATCTTGTTTTTACCAGAATCCCCTTTTGAGTTACATCTTAGTTATTTAGAAATCCTAATAACCTACTTTCAGCTGACAAAGGAATCTGAATACTTCAATCACACTTCATACACTGCAGTCACACGTGATACTCCGGCTTTCACTCACACCTGCGGCATTGTAAACTGACCACCTGCTCATAAGAGTATGACTACCACTTCTCATATAGACTTCAGGTTGCACGCAACACCAGACAGACCTTACACCAATTTCCCTCTTAATAGGTAAGGTTTCTTAAGACTGATACACGTAGAGGTGTGGATGAAGCAGAGAACATGTCCACTTCACTGTTCATTAGCCTAATAAAACTTCATTTAGCGTCACGCTCACAGTGAAAAAATGAAGAAACCATCACAATTCTACTCATGCCACCAAAGGCGTGCCACATAGACAACATTACATTCATATACCGTTCGAGCCGCTAAAGTCAGACTCTGCTTGCAACAAATAGACAAGGCAAGAACTTTGCGTGGCTAATCCACAGGTAGAAGTACTCAGCATACATTTCTAAATAACAACTGAATATTGCTAAGATCTGCCTCAAATAATGCACAACGTTGCAATACTCTACATAGTAGATATAACCTTGCAACGATCGGTGGAATTGAATGACATTGAATAGCGTAGCTTTAGAGTATACTTTTCTGAATTTTTTAGTGAGTGTAGCTTGCAGACATTGTTGCCAGTATCCACAAAAGCACAGGTTTGTGATCACTTTGCTTTTACAACACTGTGGATGCATCTGTTTTCTCAACTTTACAGATACACTTCCTCATATTTGCTAGCAAAATGCCTATTAAACCTAAACGAAGCCTTTCATGATTTGTTGATCTGGATGTTTATGAACTGTATCATTTTAATGTAATAATTATTCAACAAATGAGCAGTATTACTAATGTTTTTTTCTCTTTTTTACAGAATTATCGGAGACCCGTGGGCATGCTGTCGTGAACAGTATTAAAGGCATCAAAAGGAAAAAAATCGTAACTGAAAATCAACTGAAAAAGATACCCAAATCTCCTTTAAGGACTCGCACTCAGGAAAAGCTCCGACATAAAACCGAGAACTCTACAGCTTCTGATTCTCCGAATGTTAATTCAGGACACAAAAAGGTTCAGGACTGTCGCCTTGCGCAAAAGGGCAAAGAATATTCCAAACATAATGGTGGTGTAAGTAATGAGATAACTGCAGAGCCTTTAAAACCTGGAGTGTTCATACAATCCAGAGAGGACTCACTGCCACAACAGTCTTTGGAAATGTGTCATGGGGAACACAATGTCCACATTTCTGGTGATAAATTGATATCAGCAGAGGGCAAGTCCGCTTCTGACCTTTCATCAGATAAAACAAGGGACAATATTGGCTTTGCTGACGGCAGCACTTCTCCCTCTTGCCCAAACACTGCTCTTGATGTATTATTAAAAGCTATGGAACCAGAACTCAGCACTCTGACACAGAAGTTTAATCATTGTGGTGCACATGCAGACAAACTGAGACCAAATAAAATATACTCTTCTTTCCCATCAGGCCTAAATAATCCCCAGTTTAATATCCAAAGTAATGACTCGTCACAGAAAGAGCTTGTTTCTAGAACTCATCATTATCCCTGTGCTGCTCGTATTGGTCTGCTATCAACATCGGGGAGGAGTATGGAAGCTCTGGCTCAACCGACTTCTCAAACGCGTGACCATCATGAACATTTTTTGTCTCAGATTGATCACAGACTTCAACGGGTTGGTTCCTGTCCAAGCTCTGCTGGTTTGCTGGAAACCGTGAAACTAAAACAAATGTACAGTTTGCCTATAGGTTCTTCGGCGGGTCACAGCATATGTGCAATACCTCAGGCTCTTACTCCACGTCAGCTGACAGCAAATTCATCTCAAAATAGATCCACCATTTCATCCAGTTCTGCACAGCTGACTGTTGGTTCTGCTTATAACTTAGCACAGGTAGCATCACTTGTGAACCAAAGTGGGGAACAAGTGTGTGCTGTGCTTTTGAAAGACCACAAATCAAAAAAGCTAGGAAAATACATTTGTGAATATTGCAATCGGGCATGTGCAAAGCCAAGTGTTCTCCTCAAGCACATTCGATCTCATACTGGAGAACGCCCTTACCCTTGTATAACATGCGACATTTCCTTTAAGACAAAAAGCAATCTATATAAGCACAAGAAATCTCATACCCATGCTATCAGACTTGGATTAAAGACAGATTCTGGGGGCCTAATTTTTTCACAAGACTCTGATAAATCTCTATGTGTTAATTCAGATTTGGATGAAAGTGGTGAAAGCGATGACGAATGCACATCAGAAGAAAGGCAAGATGATCAGCAGTTGTTGCCACTGGAGTTTTCACAAGCAGTGAAAATGGCAGCTGATTCAGACCTACATAGCTCTGGTCACTCTCAGATAAGCCAACCAGATCATCTAATGGAGGAACGCTTATTGTTGGAAAACTCCACAGACTCGACCACGATAGCAACGTTGCCAAAAGTAGTAGTTTATCCTGTCCCTGTTTCTCCATCTAGGGTGACTAGTCCAAAACAGACAGAATCTGCTGTGGAGTATGTCCAGGTACAGAGACAGTTGGATTGCAAATCTACAACCATCAAGCCTAGTTTGACACACATGCCCTCCTTGAATGAGGCAGCTCTCAGAAAAGAGGAATTGTTGCAATCTCTTGAAAAACATGTCGGTGATTCAGTAACAAGTCATGCACAGCTCCAAAGGCAACAGGCTACAGATTGTTCCCTTGACCAGCAGGGGAAATGTCTTTTAAGCCCAAGAAGTTTAGGGAGTACAGACTCCGGTTATTTTTCACGCTCTGAAAGTGCAGACCAGACTATGAGTCCTCCTTCTCCCTTCATAAGGGTGTTACCAATTTGTGAAAAAGATGCTATTAAAAATCTGGTTTCTGTTTCACGTACCAAAACGTCTGTGGCTTCTGTTGTACAACTGGTGTGCAGTGAGAAGCCAATAGTTCTGTCCGGTACAATGATGCCCCCAGTGGGTACAAAAACACTTGAAGAGCGCATTTCAAAGCTCATATCGGATAATGAAGCTGTGGTGGATGACAAGCAACTGGACAGTGTGAAGCCCAGAAGAACATCTCTCTCCAGACGGGGCAGTATAGATTCACCAAAATCATACATATTCAAGGATTCTTTCCAGTTTGATTTAAAGCCTGTGGGCAGAAGAACTAGTTCAGGCTCTGAAATTCCCAAATCTCCTTTCACACCAAATGAAAAATCAAAACAAGTGTTTTTTCTTTCTGTCCCTTCTCAGTTTCCCTCTGTTGAATGTTTACCAATAACAAGAAGCAATTCGATGCCCACCTCAGGTTGCTCTGCCATACCTCCTACTGTAGTGCCACCTCCTCATCCACTTCGAGGCAGTCAGTCATTTGATGATAAAATAGGTGCCTTGTGTGATGATGTCTTTGTGTCTGCACCAGCTACTCCATTGCACCAAGTTGTCCATCCCCGTACTCTGGTCCGACAAACTGCAGTAGAAGACTTGGCCAATGACAGTCATGGCCTTGGTCCAGCAAGGTCTGTGGATGAAGGCTATCATGGCTGTAGTGTAGCTACAGAGATCGTGTTGCCAAGAAGTAAGTCTTTTGCACAAGGATCTAGTATAGACAAACTGAAAAAATCCCATCAAGGGCGAGGGACAATGTTTGAGTGTGAAACCTGCAGAAACAGGTATAGAAAACTGGAAAATTTTGAAAATCATAAGAAGTTTTACTGTTCAGAATTGCATGGACCAAAAAGCAAGCCTTCGGCACGCGAGCCAGACCAGAATGTGGCACCAAGCAGCATAGCCCCTCAAGTACTACATTATCGAGTTGCTGGATCGACTGGAATCTTGGAACAACCTCCACAAATACGCAAAAGAAGAAAGGTCAAAAGTGTTGGAGATGACGATGAGCCTCAGCAAATTGAATGTAGCACATCTGTGGAAGGTAACAAGACTCTTCAGTGTAAAAATACATCTGGGCCTTGTTCCAGTTCATCAAAAAATAATGTTGTCATTACAGGACAATATAGTAGCATTCCATTGCCAAGTTCTCAATTGCAGTTAATATCCAGAGTAACCGAAGAGAGCATGGAGCCAACATGTTCTTCAGTTCCGGATAACATAAATTCAGTTGTGCAAGAAAAAGCTGAACTGAAAAGGCAAGGCTCTGGAATTTCTGTGATTCAACATACAAATTCATTGAGCAGACCAAATTCATTTGAGAAATTGGATTCTTTTGAAAGAGCTTCACCAGTTTCCTTTGTTGACATCAGCAAGACTGCTAAGTCTAATTCGCTAAATAGTATTGGAGTGACTTCAGTAGATGAGCATTCAAATGAAAGTCCTAGCCATACTCCTAAATTAATTTCATCAGATGTGACTAGTTTAGAAGTGCAAGAAATGCAAAATGTGGTCTCTAATGAAAGAAGTATGCTTTTGCCACAATCAAGACTTGTTCGCCAACATAATATTCAGGTCCCAGAGATTCTAGTTACAGAAGAACCCGATCAAGATCGAGAAAATACTGCAAATGATCAGGAGACAACCGAAAAGTTTAACTGGCCCCAGCGTAGTGAGAGTCTATCAAACTTGCCAACAGAAAAACTCCCGCCAAAGAAAAAAAGGATCCGTCTAGCAGATCTTGAAAATTCATCTGGTGAATCAAGTTTTGACTCAACCTTGTCAAGAAGTCTTAGCCGTGATAGCAGTTTATCTCGTGCTTCCAGTTTCTCAGCATCATTTGACAAGGAAGACACTTTTAAAGCTGACTGTTCTTCCAAAGCAGAGGTTGCCACTAAATCATCTGAGTTTCTTACACTTCCTACTTGCTCAAATGTTCTTGGTGTTCCTAGAGAAATGAGACGAGCTGCTTCTGAGCAGATCACATGCACACAACCATCAATGGAGGTTCCAGATTACAGGAGTAAATCCTTTGACTGTGGTAGCATGTCTGCCTCTATGTTGCATTCTGAAACACAAACTCCAAAGTCTCTCTGCACAGTGGTTACTGGACATGTGCCTCTATTGGAAAGAAGACGAGGCCCTTTTGTAAGACAAATCTCATTAAATATTGCTCCGGAAAACACCTTGCCTCAGAGTAAATCTACTTGCATAGTCCAAAAGTCTGCTGAAATATCTATGGTGCCAGTTCATAAATCACAATCCAGTTGTCGAGCTCAAGGAATGCTTCTGGAAAGCTCATTGCATTTACCAACCTATATCAAGACATTAATAGAGTCACATTCATTAGTTAAAACATGTAGTTCTTCAAGCCTACCTTCTGTTGAACAATTGCATTCTGGTTTCAGGACCAAACATTCACAGTCTCCCTTGCATAACAGCATATCAACATCTGCTGATAAACTACAAGTGGTGGGTGGCGAGCAAGACATTAGCGCAGTATCTAGGCAGCTCAATGAAATGGAAGGTTGTTTTGCTCCTAAATATCAACTTCGTGTTTTAACACAGTATGAAAATACCATTTACCATTCTGAACAGTCTTTAAAAGACTTAAGCAGCAACATTTTCTCCAGTAGCCAAGGTATAGGCCCTAGTGGTGTTTCAGTAAATAGAACAAGCTTGTTTGATAGTTTGCCAAGCCGTTACCCAGTGCCTCAGCAAATAGTGTCATGCAATTCTAGTACATCGCTACAGGGTGCTTCCTTTGTGGTGCCTGTTCATGATTATAGTAACCTCTACCCATATGGTTGTCCTACTCTTGCAAAATTACCAGAGATTTTAGTTACCCAGGATCAGGTAAATCAGTCGATTGTGTGCAAAGCAAATAAAGCACCCCCGCCAATACCTGAAGATAACTTGTTGGTGCCAAAATCTCTTGAAGTACCACCTAGGAGTTTGCCATATTCTCATAATCCACCTAGTAATGAACATATTTTTTCAGAAACTACAAGCCAAAACTCAGATTTGACAGGCTGCTTGAACTTCAATGAGAAAGTGGCAGTTGGCGGACTTCTTCCACAGCAAGAAGCAACTGCCTCAAGTAAGCGCATGCTTTCTCCTGCCAATAGTTTGGATATTGCCATGGAGAAAAATCAGAAGCGGGTGAAGGATGAAAGTGGGGCAGCTTTTACCAGTGAGGCTCGCTCAGCGCATTTGTTAAGTTTGAGAGTTAGTGACCCATACAGGCCAAAGAAACCTGTTCTAGTGCGACAGGTTTGCACCATGGAGCCACTTGACAGTCTTGATCAAGAAGTTGCCACTCAGCAAGGTCAAAGCAAGGAAGTAGTTTGCTCTCTGAATGTGCCTGTGAACAGTAACCATTCATCTGATAATTCAGCACCCCAAGTGTCAGAATCTCTCAAAGAAACAACAGGGCTGACAATTGCTAAATCTTCTTTGCCTTCCAGTTCTCCAGTGAGAAGGTCACCAGAACCCTCCTCAGGAAAGACTGAATCGTCATATTCAAAATCTTCCAATAGTAGCCAGGAGTCTCGACTTACAGTGGTCACTTCCCAGGGTAAACAAGTTAATATTCAAGGTCAAATAAAGCTTGGGACGTCTATTTCTGTGATCAATGCTGGGGACATGCATCGACTTTCATTCCCAAGCCTCAAGACTACAACAAGTTTCACCTGGTGTTATCTCTTAAAACGGAAACCACTACAACTTCCTCAAAATGATTTGAAAACGTCAGCATATTCAGCCTGGACGGTCAGTCAGAACAATCCCAATCCTCTTGGCTTGCTAACTAAAGTAGCACTTTCACTTCTTAATTCAAAACAGAAGGAAGAAAAATCACTTTACAGTTATCCTGGAACTTCACGTCCCATATTGGACATACTGGTCTACTCAAGCAAGTGGAAGAATCGCACTGACCAGGTAATTACCACATAGGTAAAGTGCTTGTACTTTAGTGTGTCCCAAAGAGCTATGTATACTTGTGTCCCAGGGTGTGTCCACTAGTAATGTGACAATTTGACTTGTGTTTTTATATCATTAGTATCCTTATCTAAGACAAAAAAGATGTGCTTTTCAATCAGTCTTTCTGCCATAGTTTTCTAGATTGGCTGGTCTGAACTATCCAACGATATCTCTTCCTGTGAAGCACACATTACCACTGTTGTCTAGACCCCATTAGGTCCTGACTGCCCTAATGAGCTATAAATGTCATAACCTATATGTATATATACACACGCACACAGAACATCCTGTTGTAACTATATATGTGTTTGTAGTGTGTAAACATATAAACATATATAGTCACACAAGGATGTTCCCTCTGTATGTATGTATGTGTGTATATATATATATATATATATATATATATATATATATATCAAAGGTGACAGGGAGGTTCTCGTTAGGCTAACATTTTACTTGTACAAAACCAGAGAAATTCAACAGGTACCTGAGCTAACTATAACTTGTGCCCCGCAATGCACTGCTTATGACTTCACATATTACATCACTCATTACAGGGTCAG
Source organism: Lissotriton helveticus (assembly GCF_964261635.1). Lineage (NCBI taxonomy): Eukaryota > Metazoa > Chordata > Amphibia > Caudata > Salamandridae > Lissotriton > Lissotriton helveticus. The sequence continues at coordinate 1,310,043,993 of NC_136063.1, forward strand.
TTACATAACTGATGACCTCTCACATACCCTCACTGATGACATCATCCAAACAACCACCCATGCACACCCATATACACACTCACACACCCACACAGCCACTCACATAACCATTCACAGACCAATACAAGTACTCACACACGTCATCCAGGAGAGTGTAGTAAACTGCCATGGAATGGTATAAAAGGAGTTGCATTGAGTGTCTTAACTGGAGTACAGTGTTGTAGAGTACCATGGAGTGGACTTTAGTGTGGTAGAGTGGCACGGCATAGAGTGACTTAACCTGGAATGCCCTACAGTAGATTACTGAGTCATACAGTAGAGTGTAGTAAACTGGTATGGAGTGGATAAAAACAAAGAAGTTTTCCTTACCTATTGAGACTTTGGTAAAGTGCCTCCTGTACGAACCTATATTAGACGTAGAAACTTGGAGCATAGCCAAAGTATGGTCTAACGATATGGCTGCCTTTCAATTTTATAAAGGCTTGCATTAGCCAATAAAATGGTGTCTTCTCGATTTTGTCATCACTAAGTACTGTGGTATACCACAAACCTACGCAGTATAATGCAGACCAATATATCACTACATTTTTGTACTTTATTACTGAAAAAACAACTGCTGAACCATTTCACATCTAAGAATAAGAGGGATCGTTTCCACACCATCACCTACATTCTCGCCAAATTTCATAAAAATCAGTTCAGCCATTTTGCCGGTACATCTGTCTAAAATGTCTTGAGTTTTGTGATATATATATATCATCCCAACTCTCCCCTTCTCGGGAAGAAACGAGCCGCACTCCCAACAGTGAAGGTAAATACATTTTATTCGTTCCTCGGCAATCCTGACGCATTTCGGTCCTCTTGGACCTTTATCAAAGGTTAAGCCTTGGCATCTTCCAGTCCCCACAATTTCAATTTATTTCCTTTATTAGGTTTTTGCCTCCTGGTGGAAACCCTTAGGTGGGTCCTAGCAATGAATCCGGGGACTTGTGGTACTTGGTAAAACCCTCCAGTGGGTGATGCCGCAAATTTGCTCGATTTAATCACAAAATAAAGTCTATTTTCACTCACTGCTGCTCCATAGCACACCCATTTTCAATATATTTCATATATATATATTATATTCACTGAAAAAAAACAAAGGTTAAAGTAACGTTATAGTTGGGTGAAATGTTCAGTAACAGCATAATGTTTTAAACTTTAAAACCTGCAGAAATTCACCAGCTATAGTTAGTTGTCTCAAGTAACTATAGCTTGTGCCGTAAGGTAACTTTAACTCGGGCCCACATTGAGCACAGTTTTCTCATCAAGAACTTCACTGCAAATGTTGCAGTGATATTAACAAAGAAGTGGTAGAAGATGTCATGTGTAATGTAATATGTAAGTTAATTAGCAGTGCATGGGTGAGGGAGGGAGTTATATCTACGTCAGGGCACAAGTTATAGTTACTTGCGATAACTCTGACTATAAACGGCAGTTTCTGTGGTTTTTAGAGTTTAAAACATTACGTTGTTACTGAACATTGCACTTAACTATAATGTTAATTTAACGTTGATGTTTTTTTCCCAGTAAATTTCTAGGATTTTTTAAAACTTAAAGTAATATTGAATTACAATACGTAAATCCAACCCGCCACGGTCTCCGGCAACCCCCCACATTCAGCCAACCTCACGATATGCAAGTCCTGTGGCCAAACCCCGAAAGCAGCCAACCCCACACTGCACATGGTATTTATCCATACGCTGTGGGTGGTGGGCTTCAGTAGGACCCCATCTCCAAGGGCCCGGTATTTTCAGGGGGGAGGGAGGCAAGCGCTCCCCCTCCCAGGCCGATTTCGGCCCTGGGGATCCCACAGCCGGTGGAAGCGTGACCCCCCCCCCCCCTCTCCCTGGCCTGATTTCGCCTCAGGGACACCATTCCCCCAGGGCCTAGCATTATTGGGGGAGGGGGCATGCAGCCACATTCCCGGGGTCAACTCTGGCGCACTGGAGACCTCCTCCCCTGGGTTCTGGCATCAAAACTAAGGAGAGGGGGAACATGCTCTCTCCAGGCAAATTTTGTCCCCGGGAACTCCATCAGGATTAATATTTGGGGAGGGGGCACGCTTCCCCCTCCCAAGCCAATTTCTGTCTTCGAGACTCCATACCGCAGGGCCCGGTGCTGAAATTAGGTGGATGGGGCTCCTTGTGATGGGGTACCTAGGGTCTGAAATCGGCCTGGGGAAGGGGGCCGTATTTTCCCCCTTCCCCTTTATAATATAGCCAGGGTAACATCCTCGGGCCGAAAATAACCTGGGGCGGGGGGATGCATGCCCTCCTCCACCAGAAAATAGCACTGGGCCCGGGCGGATGGGGTCCATGGTGTGGGAATCGGCCTGGGGAGCGGGGCCACACAATCCCCACCCCCCAAATATAACCATTTGATTCCCCTGAGTCATGGCCCACCCGGGGGGATTAAAAAAAAAAAAAAGCGAAAGAGACCGTGTTTGTTTTTTTGTTTTGTAATATTGCCGCAGATTTGCAGATCCTCTGCGAATTTGCGCAAAATAAAAAAAATTAAAAAACTTTTTGGCCCCAGGTGAGGTTCCCACGACCGGGCCTAGAGGGTCAGGGTATTCCTTCGATTTCCCTTTGTGTTTTTTTTTTGTTTTTGTCTTTGGACCCAGAACTGAGTCTCGAGTCCTAAGATGGCTGCAACCACTTTCTGGTTGAGGTGATGACAGCCAATCAGACCTCAGTTTGAGATCTGTCGAGATCCGCAGAACCTCCACTTCATTAGATATTCAAAGTTTTTGAGCATTAATTGCTCAAAAACCTACTGAATGGATTTACATCAAAACACAAAAAGCACTTTTTCTGGACCTAGATCTAGCTTTCTGACACGTTTGGTGTAAATCTGCTCTTATGCAGCTGACACAACTGCTGATCGCCCTTGATGAAAGACACGAGGACACTAGGATTAGACTAAACAACTGCCTCGCAGAAATGGCAGCCTGAATGTCAGACCACTGTCTGAAGCTGATTGCGAATAAGTCATAGTTTCTAGTCTTTGGAGGAGCACACCTAGTCTGGGATGGAACCTGGTGGCCCCCATCACTAGGAAAGGCACCCGCACCCAAACGGGTTGCATAAAATGTAGACATTCACATTGATAATACACTAACCATGCAAGACCATGTCCGTGCACTGAGCGGCAAAAGCTTTGCAACACTAAAAACTTCTAAAAATACTTTTTTAATGGATCCCCCTTGAGTGTAGGAAAACAATCATTCAGGCCTTGCTTATAAATAAATTGGATTACGGAAATGCACTCTATGTGGGCAAGGCAGACTACCTCTTCGCTTGTCTGCAGGTGGTCCAGGAAGGCGGCTGCCAAGCTGGTGTGCAACAAGAGCAAGTACAGCCCGGCTTCAGAATGCATGCGGGAGCTCCACTATCTGCCTGTGCGTCAAAGAGCTAGATTTAAGCTGCTTTGCCATGCATACAAAGTTCTACACCGTCTTGCCCCAGAATTCTGGAAGACAGAGTTGAATTCTATGCCCCCACACGGAACCTGAGGTTGTGCTATCAGGCATTTTCAAAAATCAAACGCATCAAGAAAACCAGGGCAGGGGGTCGCTTCTTCTCCCATCTAGCACCAACTCACTGGAATAAATTACCGCAAGAACTCCGTCTTACCAATGACTACCTGGTATTTAGGAAGAAGCTGAAAACCCATCTGTACCCAAGGGTTTGATCAGTGACTTAGAGACCTTTTCACATTACTTCACTCCCACCGAGATTGTGCTCTCCTAAGCGCCGTGATATCCATCAGGATGAATGTTGAGCTATATAACTAAATAAATCAATTCAGCGGCTTAGGCTGTAGCTGTGCCTAAAGATCCTATTGGAAAATAAATGAGGGAAACGCATTTTCGTACCTTCCTTTTTTCTCGACCCCTGGTTGATGGATCACCTCGAAAAATTCCCTGCCCAAACTAGGAAAAAGAGAGCACTTTTTATGAAAGTTTTGTAGAGATTTGTCATGCTACGCCAACAATCCTAACTATAAATACCAGTGGTAATCATCACTGGGTAATATATATCTCCAAAACGTATTTGTTAACCATGCAAACGAAAAATCTGTGTACACTAATGATTTTGCAGCAAAGGTGATTTTTTTGTGATCTCGGCTGCCCCTGACTCGTTTCGGCCACAGCCTTACTCAAGGGTCTGTGGATAAGCCATTTCCTAGGTGCTTATAATTACCATCAGTACAGCTAACACAGACAAACGGACTGTAGCATGGTCTGACAATCACTTTTGTAAGTGCAGCCATTTTGAAACGTGCAATATTAAAACACAATATATGTTTTTAAACTCCATAATGCAGATGTTACAATATATACCTTTATTGGAACAGTAAGTCAGGAATTATTATAATTCATTCCACAAAATTAATACCATACACAAATTAAATGCAAACTAATCATTTGAGTAATCAATGAAATTTTTTCAAGTCTTTGATTACACCTCTCTCAAAAACATCTAGCTCTAATTACAGACATGTAGGGAAAAAGATGGATTTAGGCTTGAATCCACTGTACCCCAGTCCACTGTATGCTATTCCACCCAATGCCGCTTCGGTCTAGGACACTCCACTATACATCACTTCACTGTACGGTATACCACTCTGCTCTTCTACTACATGCAACTCCACTGTATGTGACTCTCCGCCATTCCACTATATGCCACTTCACTGTACGCCACAACAGTTTACGCCCCTCAACTGCCCCGCCACTATACGCTATTCCACTGTACAACACTCCACTCCACCCTACACCACACCACACCACTCCACAACACGCTACACAATGACATTGTATCTCATGATAGTCTAGAAACCTATGCTGTACAACACTGCACTCTACGCCCCTCCAGTCTATGCCTCTTATGTCTACTCAGCTCTACAACCCTCTACTCCACTGTGCAACACTGTGACCCTCCACTCTACTTCTCTACACTACTCCGCTGTACAACACTGAACTCCAGTCTGTCACTATCCAGCACTATAGTGCACTTGATGCCAGACTGTACTCCACTGTACGACACTCTATGCAACTCCCTCTATGACACTCCAATAGAATTTACTCCACTCTACTCTAAACACACTACTCAGCTCTACTCCACTACTCTATGCCACGCAATGGCATTGTATGCCACTCGACTCTACAACACTGTATGCCACTCCACTGTACCACACTCTTCTATACCTCACTCCTCTCTACAACACTCTAGTTCACTCTATGCCATTCCACAACAGCTTTTCCCACGCTCTGACATGGCATGCCATTCCACTCTATAACACTTTACTATACTGTATGCTACATCACTATACTGTACTCCACTGTACTAAACGAGACACCGCTCCACTATCTGACACTTTAGTCCATTCTATGCTATGCCAATCCTGTAGGACCGTTTCCTCCACTCTACGCCACTGTACGTCAGTCCAATGTTTGCAGCTCCACTCTGCGACACCCTACTCTATAAAAATGCACTTTATAGCATTCCACTACAGTCTATGCTTTGTACAACTCTGTATGCCCCTACACTGTGCAGCAATTTACTCCACTCTATGCCACTGTTCGACACTCTACTGAACTCTGTGCCGCTCTACGACTCTTAAGAGACCCCACATAACTATGCCACTCCAAAACACTTTATTTCACTGCACTCTGACACCCTACTCCACTCTATGCACTACTCAAGTGTGCGTCACTCCACTCTGTGACTCTGTGTCACTCAACTCTACAGCACTCCCCAATACTCTAACCTACTACACTCTACCACACTCTGACACTGTACGCCACAACACTCTACTCCACTCTATGCCACTTTACTGTACAGAACTTTTCAACACTTTAGGATACACCACACCACTCCACTCCATGGTACCACACAGCAATCCACTCTCACACTTTACTACACTGTATATATTTCGCCAGGCCACTCTACTCCATGCCACTCTACTGTACAACATAACAATCCCTTGTATTACAGTTTACTACACTGTATCCTATATGACTCCACCGAACTCCCCTCCAGTCTGATACTTTAGCCCACTCTACGACACTGTTCATCACTCCACTCTATGCTGGTCCACTGCGCAACACCCTACTGCACTCTATGCAACTCTATACTCTACTACACTCCATGCCACTAAATGACACTTTACTCCACTGTATACCCCTCCACTCTGCACCTGTGTATGACACTCTAGCATACGTCCCTCCACCTCTCTCTACGACATGCCAGTCCTCCATATGACCCAGCACGAGACTCTCCTACACTTTGCAAAACTGTCCACTATCTTTCACACCACTCTACAACGCTTCACTGTACTGCACTACACTGTAGGATGCTAATGGCCACTCTACTGGACAACACTCCACAACTCTGAACTGTACAACACTTTACTGAACTGTACTCCACTCTGCCACTAAATTGTACAACATTTCACCATTCCATGTCACTGTACGACACTCGGAGACACTGCAGTTGGCTACACTCCATTGTACGACACTCAGCTGTATTGTATGAAATGCCACAGCGCAACATGCCACTCCACTCTACGATTCCTCAATTCACTATACAACACGCCACGCCACTCCCCTCTAACACTTTACTCCAGTATATGCAAAGCTGCTCCATTCTTTTTCACACTTCAACACTAGGCTCCATGACACTAGACTGTACAATACTGTCCTTCACTATTCTCTTCGACACTGTACTCTAGTCACAAATGAATTGCAATCGACTCTACAATTTGAAACACATTTTTGTTAAAAAATAAAAACCTTTCAAATTCAAAGAAAAAACTGAAGGATGAAGGTAAGTTATAGTTAGGAAAACTTTATTAGTTATTTACAAACCCAATCTAAGCTAGACAAACATTAGATATTCAAAAGTTATAACTTAAATTCTGTAATTTACGCACCACCTTGAATTTAGTACAAGTCATGCGCTGCTGTTCACTGTCTTGTCACCTCACTCGCTTCACTACATTAACTATAACTCGCCCCTTCCTCATGCACTTGTAATCCCCTTGCATATTGCATGACTTATAGCATATGAAATTATAGCATTGCTTTTGTGCTACTATATATATATCTATCAAACAAATTTCCCTTCTGTTCCTAGCTACATTCACCCGGCAGGACTGGTGCTCCCTCGGCGGCGAGAGCAGGACCCGCCTTAATTTATTTCACAAATTCTTCCAACCATGAGTACAAGAAATAGCCAGCACTCTAGGAACGTATTTCACTGATCAGCTAACGCATCAGCCAATAAGCTAATCGGTGAAATACATTCCTGGAGTGCCGGCTATTGTAAGCATTGTTGCAAGAATTTGTGGTATGTATGTATGTATGTATATATATATATATATATATATATATATATATATATATATATATATATATATATATATATTCCAGGAAATGTGCAGCGTGACGCTCCACTTCGCTTGGACCCCTCCACAACAACAGTGGTCCGTGCCGGGCAGCGAGCCCATCAATTCAATCGAACATACCAAAGTCCACACGATCCTGGGACAGTATGAGGCACAAACTCTGATTGCGTGTTATTCAAAATTATTTAATCAGCCAAGATAGCAGCAAAAATCACACTCAACGCGTTTCGGGGCTCCTCCCCCTTGGTCACGAGTAGTAAACAGAGTAATAGGATTGTGATACATATACTCAAAGTCACATGGTCTAAGTGAAGAAATAAACATATACAAAATACTAGCGCTTGAAGTCAGCGCTGTAGGGGAAAGTTATAATGGTGCAAGAATCTGAATTATATATTCTCAAATTAACATATTATCATGGTCTGTTAATAAACATATTAAATTAACTGATGTCAACCCTATACATGTTTGGGACACTTACATTATTGATTTATATATCATTCAACGGAATGCATTTAGCTTGCTTGACACTCCTGATGCGAAGACAGTGAAAACAAAGCATAAATCGCCCCAGTAGGCGTTAAATTGTTCTCATTACACTAGATTACCTCCTATAATATAGGCAATCAAAAGGACGCTATTCCACCCTTGTGGGCAAAACAAAATAGACTATGATTACAAATTCATATAAAATGTCAAGACATTTGTAATCATAGTCTATTTTGTTGATATATAAATCAATAATGTAAGTGTCCCAAACATGTATAGGGTTGACATCAGTTAATTGAATATGTTTATTAACAGACCATGATAATGTTAATTTGAGAATATATAATTCAGATTCTTGCACCATTATAACTTTCCCCTACAGCGCTGACTTCAAGCGCTAGTATTTTGTTTGTTTATTTCTTCACTTAGACCATGTGACTTTGAGTATATGTATCACAATCCTATTACTCTGTTTACTACTCGTGACCAAGGTGGAGGAGCCCCGAAACGCGTCGAGTGTGATTTTTGCTGCTATCTTGGCTGATTAAATAATTTTGAATAACACGCAATCAGAGTTTGTGCCTCATACTGTCCCAGGATCGTGTGGACTTTGGTATGTTCGATTGAATATATATATATATATACACACACACACACACACAGTGGGTAGTTACAGTTAGGGTCGTGTTTCCATAGGAAATGCCTTTTTTCATTGCTAATAATTTTGGCGCGGTCTGACGAATCTCCACGAAACTTTCCAAACAAGTGCTACATTTCGACTAGTTTGTGTAAAATTTCAGGATGCTCCGTTAAGCGGGGCCAAGAAAAACGGGGGTTCGCAAACGTGTTTTCCTCATTCATTTTCCTATATGAACTATTGACTCAGCTAAAGCCCAAACTGCTGAAACAATTTACACCAAATTTGGAAGAAAGCTAGATCTTGGTCCAGAAACAGTCCTTTTTATGGTTTGGTGTAAATGTGTTCAGTAGTTTTGAAAAATGTAAAGTTAAATAAATTGTGTTTATCAGGCCATGAAGGGCTCAAGGAGCTGACAGATCTCATCCTGAGATCTGATTGGATGCTGCCACCTTAACCAGTGGTTGCAGCCAACTTAGGACTCAGGACTCTGTCATGAGCCCTAAGAAGAAAAAAAAGATATAAGTAGGCTGTGTACAGATACCCTGGCCCTCTAGACCTGGTGCTAGGGTACAGGGAGACCCTTGTTTGGGGTAAAAAATGTTTTTGTTGTTTTTTTTTGGGCCTAAAATTAAAGGAGTTAAAAAAAAGTGTCTGAACCCCCCCCCCCCCCCCATCCTCCTCAGTTTTTTTTATTTTTAGAAACGGCAATATAGTGCCTGGGGGTTGGAGATGTGGCATTTATTTAAATTAAATTAGCATGGCCCCTCTCCCTAAGAGACCCCAGGGCTCATAATTTGATAAAGGGTATTGGGGTTTCCAAGTCCTTCCAGCTCTGCGGCGGCCCTGGGCTCCCTCCTTAGTCCTCAACAAGGAGTTAGCTTGGGGGTGCCCCAGGTGTGCACTGGGACACATTTTAGACAAAAAACATACAAAATGCCGGCTCCTGCATGCCCCCATCAAATGCGGTCGCTTTCAGGGAGCCAATATGGCCTGGTGTTTCCCCCTCCCCATGGCCCTTTATTTAAAAAGTGTCCCGGGTGGCACTGATAGGGCCGCTTGCAGGAAGCCAACGGGGCTCTGGGGCTCCCCCTGTGGCCCATTAAAAAGAAAAGAGAAATGTAGTGGGTGGGTGTCCCAAACATTATTTCCAATTTGGGGGAGGGGGGTCTGTAGGGAGATCTGCAGCTGCCCCAGCAACACTAGAAAAAAATATGTCTCCTGTGTCATTCAAACCATGATCTCAGAAGAACTTAACTTATATTTCTAAAGCATTTCCCAGACTGGAGCTTTTGCTCTACAGCTGGGATTGCTGTGCCACCTAGGGACCGGTTGAATTTTGTGTATTCAAGATAAAGCACATAAAATACAAGCCGTTTATGTGGTTGTATTTGCCACTGCATTTTTATTGTGTAAAATGTTAAAAGGTAGAAAGGAGGTATATTTGTTTTATTTTTTCTTAAAGAAAAAATAATATATCTCTGACTATTTACTTTCACATTATTCCACTACCAAAATGTAATAATGTAGTAATCAAAACTATGTAAAAGAAGAGAGTCACAGATATGTAGTACAATAAAACTTTATTCAATATTTTTTAACTCATGATTACAATTTTGATTTGATCTTTTTGGTAATCTTTGGATAAAGATGATAGATCTCCTTTATTTATATAGGGTGTTATATATATTTCACCATATTAATTCACCACTAATCCTTTATAGGCTCCCTGAATAGCATGCGTCAACAAGCGAGCGATAAATAAATACAAACCTTTGTCCTACTCCATCCTTCTGCTATCATTCCAAATCCAAATAACTGACTAACCTATCCACCACTTAAAATGTACTTGCATGTTTCACTATACTAGTTCAACACTAATCCTCTGTGGGTCCCGGAGTAGCGTGCTACCCGCCGAAAAAGCGCTTCGACCCCTCGTCAGGGGTAGTAAGCGCTATATAAATGCAATTACAATACAATATATCGGGTGTAAATCGAGGGGGGTAGGGAGAGGTTTGGCTGCCTGTGGGAATAGGCCACCTCCCCCGCAGCACACTCCGAAACGTAGTGCGCAATGTCGGGTTGGCTGCCTGCCAGGGGTTTGCCGCAGGTCAGGCCCTGTGGCCAAACCCTCACGGAATGTCCAAAAGCTGTGCACGACAGGTGGTTGGCTTTACATATGGTAATAAAATTGTACTTTACGTTAAAAAAAACAACTTTTATATAACAATATAGTTAGGTGAAATGTTTATTAACAACGTAACGTTTTAAACTCTAAAAACCACAGGTATTCCTCAGTTATAGTTATCTTAAGTAACTATAACTTGGTCATGCACTGCTAATTACGGTACATATTACATCACTCTTGAAATCTTGTTTGACATCATTGATAATATCACTACAACATTTTCAATGAAATTGATGAGAAAACTGTGCCTGGCCTGGTGCAAGTTATAGTTACCTTAGGGCACGAATTGTAGTGTTAGACAACTTGTTCAGAGAAGCAGTGGTGGACTTAAACTACATATCTGTTGCTTCAATTGCAATCTCAATGTTAGGCCATGACTCCACCCAGTGCAACATGTGGTGATGTGCTTGGTATAAGTTTTAACTTTTCCTTCACACTCTTTAATCATTAGATGTAGGCCCCTACTCAGTCTTTTATTTCTAGCTGCATATTGAAAGAGTTGAGCACCATGATACCAAAACGAGTTAGGAACATTGCCTTCTTCAAGGAAGAATATCCCAGAAAAAGGCGCATCAAAATGAGTTCTAGAAGAAACTGGATCCTAGAATAGGCTAAACATGAATCTCTGTTTATTTGTGTATGTTTTAACACTGGTCCACTTTGTAGACTCTTTCTCAAAAACAGCCCCCTGTATTGATGCCGTTATTAACCCATAGCTCTGAAGGAACCATGGCTGATCGTCACTGCAAGATATAGTGATTGTTGTTAAACTATATCATTACTAAAATCAAGATATGCATGTCACATGGTTTGTGTCTTTTTAGACTGAACACTTGAAGCTTATAAATTGATAGTATCTGAAACACTTCTTTTTTTTAGTAGATATTTTTATTGGCATTGTATGGTATTGCATGTCATCTCAGTAGTTTACAAATCGAAACATAGGAGAAAACATAGATCTTACTGCTACAGCATTTACATTTGTTAATACGACAGGTCCAATTAATATAGTAACCCACCACGCATATTATGTGAGAGCATCCCCTTACTTGTACAAAGGAGGGACATGCGGGCGTCGTGTCTATGCCACTGGTGTTTGTGTAGAGAAGATTAGGGTGCCATCTGTATAATAAGAAACTTTGCCAAAAGCTATGATGAACTATGTGAGTGCCCGTAGAAAGAAAAAAAAAACACAAAAACAAAGATGGTTGCGAGCATAGGAAACGATCAGCCAGCTTTTAATCATCACATTTTCAGTGTCTAGGTGTGGGGGTCCCCAAGCGGCTAGGGCATACGCCCTTTGGCTGGGAACCCTTGGGTGGGAGGGTCTTCTAAAATCTTCGGGGATGATCAGTGCTATCTGGTTAATGTGCACCGACCGCATGGTATGTGGTGTGTGGGAGTCCCTTAACCCCTACGCTGCGGCCGTGATTTTTCTGCCGTGCTGTAAACAAACGAACAGGGCGGGGCCGTGACGAACCCCAGCCATCATCACCACACGCCCACCGCGGGGCGTGACGGCTGGGGTTCGTCACCAGCATGGGAGGGGTTAATCTCTCTGCTGTCACCCTACTCAGGAATGTGAGAGTCTCCTATTACTTCGAGGTCTCCCCCTCTGTTTGGCCTCTAGGTATGGTGGTTCATTCGTCCCCCGACCTATCGTCGTTGTCTGTGGGCTGTCTGTGGATTCTTCCTCCCTGTCAATCTCCAGGTGGTCCCATGTTATCAGTACTTCTGTCATAAGGCTGAAATTGGGAAAAATGCCTCCTCTCAGGTCAGTGCCCTTTCCTCAGCTTTCGCCCATCTTTTGACATCCTCCCTCCAGGTCTGCACTCCAGGACGCTTGGCTGACTTCCAAGTCATGGCTATTCACCTCTTAGCCAGCACCACGGCCAGATATATGATCCTCATGCTGACCTTACTCTGTGCCAATCTTGGGAACAACCCCAAAACACATGCCTCCAAAGTGCAGGCAGGAGATCGCCCAAATGTCGTCTTTAAGGCTTCAACTATGCCTTCGCAGTAGGGCCTGAGGCAAGGACAATGCCATAGCATGTGTATGAAATCAGCATCTAGGTGACCACATTTGGGGCACGAGCGAGGTTCACCTTCATATACCACCTGGAGCCTTTGCGCTGTCATGTGCGTCATATGGATATCGTTAAATTGTATATATTTTAATCTCCTATTCCTAGAGATTTTCCACATGGAGGCTAGGATTGTCCTCCATTCTGGGTCCATGAGCTCCCTTTCCAGGATCTTGTCCTACTTAGCAGTAGCGGGCAGCGTACCACTGTTGCAAGGGACTTGTATAGCCATGTTACTAGATGTCTAGTCAGTCCTAATGTATCCAATGTCTGTAGGGCTGTGGGCGCTTCTGGCTCCTCTCTGTCCCCCGCCCACAGGTCCCTGAATGTCCTTATCAGCACTTCATAGGTAAGGAACTGTCCAGGGGGCAGGCCGTATTGTTCTGTCAGTTCATACAGTGGTAACATGGCACCCTGGTGATAGCAATCATCCACTGTAACAAGCCCTGCATCTGTCCAGGCCATCATCTGCCCCGCGGTAAAGGGCATAGTAGGTTCACCATGAGAGACACCAGCCAATGGCAGTTCGGAAACACTTCTTTATTGAGAAGTTGTACATTGTCGTCTTACTTGAGGGTCTTGAGACCCTCACCGCTGACTTGTTGTGCTTTAAAAATCTTGATTGATTGATACACCATTTTTCTGTGTTTTGAGTTACAGACCAGGTTGAGACATGATTGAGTGAAATGTTCGATTTTTTTTTCCAACCTTCAGGTATACTATTGCCAAATTAAATCAACAGAGTATTGAGATAATAGGAATACAGCACAATGCAGTATGCATCAATTTGGAGATGAGGGAGATCTAAATTCTTACATAAGAAAATGTATGCATTTTATTTATGATATGATCTATTAGGGTAGTCCAAGCAAATTCTTGAAGGGAAACAACCACTGCAACGCAGTCATTACAACGCATTACCTTTGCCACGCAAATGCCATTACAACGCAAATGCCACTACAGCGCATGCCACTACAACGCATGCCACTACAACGCATGCCACTACAACGCATTATAAGACAAGAAATGGAGATTTTTTAGTTTTAGGGTGGATATGGGTTTTGGGGTACATGGGAATAGTGATTTTTACCCCTACACTATCCAACACTTACCCCACCGTTGCCTTAAAAGTATTATGTGTTGTAATGGCATCCATTGTAATGGTAGTTTCTAAAAATGTGTTGTAATGGCATGCGTTGTAAAATCATGCAATGTAATGGTAGTTGCGATGTAAAACCATGTGCGTTGTAAGGGCCTGCATTGTAATTGTTTGTGTTGTAACGTCTTGTATTCATTCTTGAATATGTTGCAAGAGTCAACAACACCTCTGTTGCTGAATGTATCTACAGCACCCTCCTCTTCCAGTTGATCTATTTTTGTGGTTTATCCACAAAGTCTGGAATATTAATCCAGTTGTATTTTCACTCAGACTAGATATCATAACCTTTCTTACAGAGTGTAATGCCTTCAAGAAACTGTTGGAGATGGAGGGTGCTGCATTTACAGCCATGGCGATCAAGCCTTGAGATAGGAACTGAATGAGTCATAGAACATTACTTGATGTTTAGCGTATTTATTTGGTGAATATTCCTTGTGTGATCTAAAGGGGAGGAAATACATCTCTCTTGGGTATCAAAAATTGCCAACCTGAAAGCTGTGTACGAGACTAGGAGAAGAAAATGAGCCACAGGGTTAATAGAATGAGAACATTTACTCCAGGGTATACACTTGCTCGAATTGTGACCATATAATAACTAGGCTGCATATTTGAATTGCAACATTTTAATTTTATAGCACATGGAAACACATTTTACTAGTTGACTTGTGAGTATGCATGAAACTGATTAGCTAGGTCTTGAGTCCGTTCTGTATTCCTTAGACAGTCTTCTTTATCTAGTTATTTATTTTTACTTCCTTATAAAGCACACTCAAACCAAGTGTATTAGCATGCTGTACACAGAACTGGATGAAATATGATATTTGACAATGTATTCGCATTTAGCAGCACTCTGCAAGAAATAAAATTTTAAAATGCAAACGTGAAAAAGGTTATTCACAAAGTGAGCGAGAAAAGAGCAAATAACAATTTGACATCAGTAAAAAAAGACAGGAACTTTTGGTACATGGCATTTGATGTGCATGTCGAAATGTTTTGATAACAGAAAAATCTGTGGCTGATGAAACATATGAATTGGGGACAGAATGCTGTAAAACAAAGATAGATAACTTTCTTTAGGCAATTGATTCCAATGATTGAATATAGGTTACTCCGTTCATAGGTTGGTAGTAGGATGCCTCTCTAAGTCTCAAAATATTCCAAGGTTGAACTGGTTCATTCTTCAATCCAATCACTTACATATTACAGCTGGTGCCTGATTGCTTTGAACCAATAAAGCCACTATTGCTTTGAAAAGAAAAAAATGTATATGGTCAAGAGTAGTTTTCACCAACCAATAAAGCCACTATTGCTTTGAAAAGAAAAAAATGTATATGGTCAAGAGTAGTTTTCACCATCTTGTTCTGAACATTTGTACGATGCCGCTGCCAAGACACTTATTTGAGGTGGCAATGAAGGGTGAAAAGTTCATAAGGACATACAAAATTATAGCATACTTATGAATCCCACAAGAAATATTCCGTGGCAGAGAAAACCATCTCTGGAGAAATTTGTTAGAGGGCTAGTTTCACTTTTGAGATGGTGGACGTTAACTTTTTACTTCTTTGTCCAATGCCTGGAAGATAGCTTCACCCCCAGCCCACAATTGTACAGTGTCTTGCTTGACTCCTTTCTGGAATATATACAGTGGTTACAATTCTTATGTCACTGAAATGGGTAAACTCCGTTCTGTTAGTAACTCCCCGTTGTGTTGCTCAGCTGAGGCAGGATTTTTTTTTCCTTTGGCATCCCATGGGATAATGGGAGCTTACATTTCTAAGTATTTTTCGAGGTTGGTTTGTGGCCTCTGTAAGGGGTTTGAGACAGGCAGGCCCAATCGGATTCAACAGGCCTGTTGTAACTGATTGCTTACTGGACCAAAACCTCCACTTAGAAATCTGCTTGTTGGTAGGACCCTCTCAGTGATGAGTAGATTGTTTAGAAGTTCAGTTTGTTAGCCTGTAACTGGTTCCGTCAGATGACCCTCTGGGCTGAGGAACAACACTTCAATGATTTAGGATGGATCTCTACTGTCTGTGGCCTTTGTGTTGCTCTGATCCTTGAAGTTGGTCAATGTCGTTTGGGTTGAACAAGTTAAATGCCCTTTCATCATGAGTGCGGATTTGTTTTTGCACAGACGTTTCTGTAACATCTTCTATAAATTCGTTATTTTCTCTGCTTCTACCATGGTTTTTAATGCGTCCTAGGATATATTCTGTGGTTAGAGGTTAGTAGTTGTCTTTTCTGAAGCTTTGAAATTAGGGGCTACAATTAATAGCAGCATTTGCAATGTTCTCCTTCCCAGACTGCTTTGAAAGGAAGCAAGTCGTGTTTAGTTTGTCCTTTGTTCTGCAGAGGGATCAATGTTGCACATGCCAGCGGTGTGATGCTCCAGCCTTTTCAGGCAGCTCTGTTCTCATCCTCTTTTATGTACTTATCGAGCATCCTTTAGATTTTTTGTTCACTCTGCTTCAAGATAGATTGTAAGAAACCTCGAGCAAATATTGATTTGTATAAGTTACTATATTTAGAAATCTTCTCAAACTAATTTCTCTAAAGAGTTCAGTTAGTTTAGGGGATTGAGGACCCACTGCTTTGGTGTCTCATCTATCCAGGGAGTCATAGGAGGAGTCATGATTTTACTCATGCTCTCCCCTGAGCCCTTTGCTGCTATATAATTAAATCGTTGGGGAATAATTTGGAATAATTACAGTTGCTGCTTGGACTATCCATTGAGTTAACGTTCCCCCTCCTTAATGCAGGTGCATGTAGGCCTGATATCCAGTCTGTTTGATGATGCATGCTGCACAGAGCCTTCATTCTCCCCACTTACAGTGCAAGATTCTTCTTGCCCTGTAAATGTTGTTGGAGGGGGCTGGTGATTGTCTTTAAAATATTCCCTGCTCTTTCCACAAACTTCAGGGTCTTAGCCTGTTTTATTACCCAACATATCTGCTAGCTCCAATTTCCCTCTTGTCCTACTGCAGGGGGAGGTTGGGTCCTTGTAAACTTGTGGAGCTTAGAGGTGACACTGTTAGCATGAATTTAGAAGAAGATGGTGGCCTGAGTCATGTCTCTTTCCCTTTGCTCCCATGTCCGCCCCTGGCTCCTTTGTTACCTAAATTGCTAGGTTTCATCGTGGTATATGGCAATGGCATAGATTGAAATAAAAAATAGGAAGCACAAAATAGGACTGACCTGGAACTAAATTGCCCCTTTGTTCATCTGCCACTTAATTGTTATGGGGAAAGCGTATGTAAGCATCAGAGGTCAAGGACGGTAGGTGCCTCTCTCCAGTGGCCCTTCCCTCACACTACTATCTTCCCCCAATCTACTGTACCAAGATCTGCTCTTCCTAAACAAGTGGGTCTAAAGTCAAAAGCTCAAAGAACATGCAATTGCACATGGATGACCAGGTGTGGGGAACATTGTAAGTAAAGTTTTCACTGCACTCGCCACAGACCTTCTAGACTTCCGCTCTTTCTCTCTCATAGTGTCACTCCCGGGTAAGCGCCCCACAGTTACTTGTTTTGGGGGGTCACAAGGGGACTACCAACCCACTGCTTCCGGGATATTCTAAGTATATCCATATCTAGGACACTGTTGAGAGTGCCATGGAGCAAAAAGGCATGCAACGCACAGCACAAATCATGGAGGACTCTGTGTATGTGTGCACTGCCCCCTCAATTCAAATTGGTGAAGCAAGTTACAGAGAGCATGGAATCAAATGTAATATTGCATAGCAACAATTGACGTAATACTTTGCGATACCATGGATGTAAAAATGGGATTGGTATGGGTCCCTGGATAGAAGAATATGATATATAGTAAAATAGAAGTGAAACCAAACAGATGAGTGAGTGAAGAAGTCAGGCGTAACACGTGGACAAACAAAAGTTGAGGAAGTAGTTGGTGAGAGAAGAAAGGTTCAAATCAGGTGATCCTCCCAGACCAAAATAATTGGTTTAAAGACTGTTATTTCAGGATGTGGTCATGCTAGATGTTTTCCACTTTTCTTTGACAGGGAATTCCAAACAGCAGTAGCTGCTTTCTTGGTGATAAGTTTTTAAGTTTCCTAATTGAACTTCGGGCGCCCCTGAGAATTCTGTTGCTGCTATATCTTTCGATTGAGGAAAGTATGTATTAAGGTTTTTGTGGTGTAAAGCTTTAGAAGTAAATCTATTTTACTATCCTTAATACTGTCAGCATAAATGCAGAAGCTCACCTCCCCTTGCTGTTGGATTTGATTTCGGTTTCAATGTACCCAGATATCAGGCTTGATATGAGAATATATTAGTAAAGAAAAGAATTTAATGGTCCTCAGTAACCTGAAGTACAGCAGTATGTTCAGAGAGTTTTGATGGAGTGGGGATTCTTACATTTCAAACGGGGGTAATCGTCAGAGAAACTCTGCCACTATTCTTATGGGCTAGGCGCAATCATATACATTTATTTCCATAAACCGGGAAGACCAATTGGACTCCACAAGAAATAGTAGATAGAATTGTATCAAGTTAAGAGATTAGTTAACAAATTTAGTTAAATCCAAATCATTCATTAATGAAATATTCAGATTTCATGCATCGGTATTACAACTTGGAACTGTCCATAAGCCGATATTTCAGGATAAGGAAAAATAGAAAATCAACAAGAATTACACAAAGAATACAAAATATGCAATAAGTGTGTTCCATGAAGGAACCCCCTAATCTAAATTAAGCAGGTATAGTTTGGGAAAGGGCATTAGGTTAGGCTAACAAGATAAGGTGTCGGCATCAGATAAACAAATAATGGTCTCTGATGAGAAAATGTGAAAGTTTTCAGCATTAAGTCTTTCAACTTTGGTAGCGGGGATCGGGTGAGGTGAGAAAGGCCTCCTCATTTCAAAGTCAGCAAGCATCTCCTCTCTAGTCTAACCACTTAGACGCAGCTGGAATTCCCCCGCGGTGCGGAAGAGTGCCACGCGTACGCGGAATGGACGGCCCCTGGCCGTCCTCTGCACATGCCCACCATGACGTCGGACGGCCGGGGGCCGTTCTGCGCCGGTGGAGGAATATTGGATCCATAGATGGGCTGGCAATACATCTTCAGGCCTACTTCCAAGGGCCCAGGACTAGGATGGCACCACTTGGAAGGGCAGGACTCGCATAAGGCAGACTCCAGGTGCTGGGTCAAGGTTGACTGATGCCTGTTACGTCCCTGAGGCTTCTGAACAGGAGACCAGTCAACTAACCATGGGAGTTCCTCTGGGGTCTTGGGTTCATAGATACAGGTCCAGTCCTTCTCACTCAGACAAGAGGGCAGCATGGCAGCACAGCATGGCAGCAGTCCTTCAGAGCATCAGTCCAGAAGAGTTACCGTATTTTTAGCCGCACAGCAGTCCTTCTTTGTAGCAGAATCCACAGGTCCAGAAGTGTACTGACGAGTTGGGCCTAAGAGTCCAATATTTATACCTGGTGCACACTCTGAAGTGAAGGATGCTTCTAGAGGTTTTCACTTTCCTGAGGTGTCGGGCATTTCCTTTAGCCTGGTCCTGTCCCCAGCTTGTCAGGGTCACAGAAGCCCAGTGATAGTGCTCATGCAGAGCCTTTGCTAGTGTGGTTTGTTACAGCTCCACCCCCTCGCTAACTCAGAGTGGCTTAATATACCCACATCTATCTTTCCTTTGTCTCTCTGTCTGGGAGCAGTACACAAAGACCAACTGCTTGCTACACCTAGTTATGTGACCCAGGATCCGGCTGCAGGCACCAAATGCTTAGGACAAGAAAATGCCAACTGTCTAAAATTCGCATTTTCATACTTATGATTAAAAATCAAACTTTACCATTAAATAGGGTTTTTATTTACAATTCCTTAAACACTAAACTCGGCCTGTCTGCCTATTCCCAATTGGAAGTTAAAGCCTATTAAATGTAATTTGGCAACTCCATTATTATCCATTGGGAGAGGTAGGCCTTGCATTAGTGAAACACAGATTTATGAGTTTTTCTCTATCAGGGAATGTAAACCCTAAAAGAACATGTTCGTTTTTTTTTTTTTTAGTTTTTTTTTAGAACAATGCTCCTTGCCCTCTGTTAACCACTTCGATGCTAAGCATGAACTTGGACTTCAATGCAATTTCCATTGAAGTCAATGGAAACTCCATGACGAGCTGAGCTCGTCATGAGCGTCGAAGGAGTTTAGGGCCAAACCTGGGGTAACTTATATGTATTAAAAAGGAAGATTTAGGCCTGGCAAAAGGTTTGTTTTGCCTGGTCGGCATGGCAGTTTAAAAACTGCACATACACAGGCTACAGTGTCAAGCCTGAGACATGTTTAAAGGGCTACTTAAATGGGTGGCACAATCTGTGCTGCAGGTTCACTAGAAGCATTTGATTTACAGGCCCTGGGCACATGTAGTACCACTTTACTAGGGACTTGCAAGTAAATTAAATAGGCCAATTGGGTGTAAGCCAATTCTACCATGTTTTAAGGAGCTAGCACCAGCACTTTTGCTGCACTGATTAGCAGTGGTAAAGTGTGAAGAGTCTTAAAAGCCAACACAACTGGGTTCAGAAAAAAGGAGAGTGAAGGCAAAAAGTTTGGGGATGACCCTGCAGAAAGGACCAAGTCCAACAGTTGGGTTGTTGTATATGCAATGCGCCCCTGGTTCCATCCAATAAGGGACACAGTGGGCAACCTTAACTTGTCCCCTTCTGCATTTTAATTGCTTGTAAATACTTGAGCATTGCCTTGTAATTTAGCTGTAGAATTTACATAACAAGCTGATAGTATCTTCCTATGTATGGATCCAAAACTGACGACTTTATAGTTTCTCAGAGGAACCCCGACTCAACACAACTGAAGGCTTTTTATGCATCAAGGGAGAGGAGGACTGTCTTTCTCCGCAGTCTGTGGGCTGTGTCTATCAAGTGCACTACTTTTTTAGTGTTGTCTCTCATCGTTTGTCCTCTTAAAAACCCCAACTGTTCTCGGAAGTATCAGCTAGGAGGAGACCTGATCTTATTTAATCTAGTTGCTAGAATTTTAGTATAGAACATGGAAAAAACATTTAAGGTTTGTCATTTAAAAAGTACACAGAACATTAAAAAAGAAAAAACATATATCTAGCAATGGTCATGATCAAAGTAGAGCCAGAATTAATAGATCCTGCAGAGTATTGCCCACGTTGTGGGACACATTATCGAGATTTTTAAGTTACAGCTCAATACAGTAGCACAACCCATTAATTCTTAAATGGTAGCTGAAAATGTCCCCACCACTTCCCCCAAATATTTTTCTGATTATAAGGGCACCCCATATCTAGCTAGGTAAATAGGCTCATCCGGTTTTGCAACCCAGTCCATACTTCCTAGCCAGGTGTTGTAGGGTGGAGCATTGTTTAGCCAGCAGTGTTTAGCGATGCGCCTTATGGCCAACAAGGTCCACGTCCCCGTTAGTGCTCTTCACGCCCTTGAGTCTTCACAGTCTCGAGCAAGCAGAGGGGTCCATCTCTGCTGAGCCTTTGTTAACATGGCTAAAACCTTTTCCCTTTAAAGAACAATTCTAGGGCATGACCGTGTCATAAGTATGAAATCACATGTTATTACAGATTTTGAGATCAATATTGAGAAGTGTGAGTGTAGCGATGTTTCACTGGTTTCCCCCTGCTTTGGGAATGACTGTAATTGTAGTCTCTGCCATTGTTTTTGCCGTCTTCACCCATTTGCAAAAGAGTTGTGGAAGCACTACAAAACAAGCATTGGAAATGCAATAGGTCTCGCATTAGAAAAGTTGTAGTTATTGGTCTTGTAAATGACATATTTTATTTATTTGTTGGTTTTTAAAATTGCTAAATTGATGGCTTTGTCATTTACAATGCCAATAGTTATAACTTTCGCGAATGTGACACCTATAGCATTTGGAATGCAACATGTTTTGTATTTACGTCACTTAGATGGCAGCTCTGGTCGTTAGGCCACATCTCTAGAGAGCAGGAGAGTGCAGCAGGGGAGAGAAGCACAGCAATGCAATAGGTCTCGCATTAGGAAAGTTTGAGCTATTGGTATTGTAAAGGACACATTTTTTATTTATGTGCTTGTTTTGAAAATAGCGAAATTAATAGCTTTGTTATTTACAATGCCAATATTTTTATCTTTCGCAAATGTGACACCTATTGTAACACAATATGTGTTGTGAGGGTGAGTGAGGGTGAGGGTGAGGGGTTGAGGGTGAGTGAGGGTGAGGGGTTGAGGGTGAGTGAGGGTGAGTGAGGGTGAGGGTGAGGGGTTGAGGGTGAGTGAGGGTAAGTGAGGGTGAGGGGTTGAGGGTGAGTGAGGGTGAGTGAGGGTGAGGAGTTGAGGGTGGGTGAGGGTGAGGGGTTGAGGGTGAGTGAGAGTGAGGGTGAGTGAGGGGTTGAGGGTGAGGGGTTGAGGGTGAGTGAGGGTGAGGGGTTGAGGGTGAGTGAGGGGTTGAGGGTGAGTGAGGGGTTGAGGGTGAGTGAGGGTGAGGGGTTGAGGGTGAGTGAGGGTGAGGGTGAGTCAGGGTGAGTGAGGGTGGGTGAGGGTGGGTGAGGGTGAGTGAGGGGTTGAGGGTGAGTGAGGGTGAGGGGTTGAGGGTGAGTGAGGGTGAGTGAGGGTGAGGGGTTGAGGGTGAGGGGTTGAGGGTGAGTGAGGGTGAGTGAGGTTGAGGGTGAGTGAGGGTGAGGGTGGGTGAGGGGGTGAGTGAGGGTGAGGGGTTGAGGGTGAGTGAGGGTGAGGGCGAGTGAGGGCGAGTGAGGGTGAGGGAGGGTGAGTGAGGGTGAGGGGTTGAGGGTGAGTGAGAGTGAGGGGTTGAGGGTGAGTGAGAGTGAGGGTGAGTGAGGGGTTGAGGGTGAGTGAGGGTGAGGGGTTGAGGGTGAGTGAGGGGTTGAGGGTGAGGGGTTGAGGGTGAGGGAGGGTGAGGGTGAGTGAGGGTGAGGGTGAGTGAGGGTGAGGGTGAGGGGTTGAGTGAGGGTGAGGGTGAGTGAGGGTGAGGGGTTGAGGGTGAGTGAGGGTGAGGGGTTGAGGGTGAGGGGTTGAGGGTGAGGGTGAGTGAGGGGTTGAGGGTGAGTGAGGGTGAGGGGTTGAGGGTGAGGGAGGGTGAGTGAGGGTGAGTGAGGGTGAGGGGTTGAGGGTGAGTGAGGGTGAGGGGTTGAGGGTGAGTGAGAGTGAGGGGTTGAGGGTGAGTGAGAGTGAGGGTGAGTGAGGGGTTGAGGGTGAGTGAGGGTGAGGGGTTGAGGGTGAGTGAGGGGTTGAGGGTGAGGGGTTGAGGGTGAGGGAGGGTGAGGGTGAGTGAGGGTGAGTGAGGGTGAGGGTGAGTGAGGGTGAGGGTGAGGGGTTGAGTGAGGGTGAGGGTGAGGGGTTGAGGGTGAGTGAGGGTGAGGGGTTGAGGGTGAGTGAGGGTGAGGGGTTGAGGGTGAGTGAGGGTGAGGGGTTGAGGGTGAGGGGTTGAGGGTGAGGGGTTGAGGGAGAGTGAGGGTGAGGGTGAGGGGTTGAGGGTGAGTGAGGGTGAGGGTGAGGGGTTGAGGGTCAGTGAGGGGTTGAGGGTGAGTGAGGGGTTGAGGGTGAGTGAGGGTGAGGGGTTGAGGGTGGGTGAGGGTGAGTGAGGGGTTGAGGGTTAGGGGTTGAGGGTGAGAGGGTGAGGGGTTGAGGGTGAGGGGTTGAGGGTGAGGGGTTGAGGGTGAGTGAGGGGTTGAGGGTGAGTGAGGGTGAGGGGTTGAGGGTGAGTGAGGGGTTGAGGGTGAGTGAGGGTGAGGGGTTGAGGGTGAGTGAGGGGTTGAGAGTGAGGGTGAGGGTGAGGGGTTGAGGGTGAGTGAGGGTGAGTGAGGGGTTGAGGGTGAGTGAGGGTGAGGGGTTGAGGGTGAGTGAGGGTGAGGGGTTGAGGGTGGGTGAGGGAGGGTGAGGGGTTGAGGGTGAGTGAGGGTGAGTGAGGGTGAGGGGTTGAGGGTGAGTGAGGGTGGGTGAGGGTGAGTGAGGGTGGGTGAGGGTGGGTGAGGGTGAGTGAGGGTGAGGGTGAGTGAGGGTGAGGGTGAGGGGTTGAGGGTGAGGGGTTGAGGGTGAGGGGTTGAGGGTGAGTGAGGGTGAGGGGTTGAGGGTGAGGGGTTGAGGGTGAGGGGTTGAGGGTGAGTGAGGGTGAGGGTGGGTGAGGGTGAGGGGTTGAGGGTGAGTGAGGGTGAGGGGTTGAGGGTGAGTGAGGGTGAGTGAGGGTGAGTGAGGGTGAGGGGTTGAGGGTGAGGGGTTGAGGGTGAGTGAGGGTGAGGGGTTGAGGGTGAGTGAGGGTGAGGGGTTGAGGGTGAGTGAGGGTGAGGGTGGGTGAGGGTGGGTGAGGGGTTGAGGGTGAGTGAGGGTGAGGGGTTGAGGGTGAGGGGTTGATGGTCAGGGGTTGAGGGTGGGTGAGTGAGGGTGAGGGGTTGAGGGTGGGTGAGGGTGAGTGGGGGTGAGGGTGAGTGAGGGTGAGGGTGAGGGTGAGTGAGGGTGAGGGTGGGTGAGGGTGAGTGAGGGGTTGAGGGTGAGTGAGGGTGAGGGGTTGAGGGAGGGTGAGGGGTTGAGGGTGAGTGAGGGTGAGGGTGAGTGAGGGTGAGTGAGGGGTTGAGGGTGAGGGGTTGAGGGTGAGTGAGAGTGAGGGTGAGTGAGGGGTTGAGGGTGAGGGGTTGAGGGTGAGGGGTTGAGGGTGAGTGAGGGTGAGGGGTTGAGGGTGAGTGAGGGTGAGGGGTTGAGGGTGGGTGAGGGTGAGTGAGGGGTTGAGGGTGAGTGAGGGTGAGGGTGAGTGAGGGTGAGGGGTTGAGGGTGAGTGAGGGTGAGTGAGAGTGAGGGTGAGTGAGGGGTTGAGGGTGAGGGGTTGAGGGTGAGGGGTTGAGGGTGAGTGAGGGTGAGGGGTTGAGGGTGAGTGAGGGTGAGGGGTTGAGGGAGGGTGAGGGGTTGAGGGAGGGTGAGGGGTTGAGTGAGGGTGAGTGAGGGTGAGTGAGGGGTTGAGGGTGAGTGAGGGTGAATGAGGGTGAGGGTGAGTGAGGGTGAGGGTGAGGGGTTGAGGGTGAGTGAGGGTGAGGGGTTGAGGGTGAGTGAGGGTGAGGGGTTGAGGGTGAGGGGTTGAGGGTGAGTGAGGGGTTGAGGGTGAGTGAGGGGTTGAGGGTGAGTGAGGTAACCTGGCATGGTAACCTGAAAAAAATGTGGGTGTGAGCCATGTGAAGGGGTCTGCGGTGAGTGTGAGACCCGAAAAGGCAGAAGTCGGGAAGGAGAGGCTGCGGGTAAGGGTGTGCACGAAAGTGAATGTGCACAAATGGGGCCATGCGGTGGGCGACCAAAGCAGAAGCGGCTGGCAGAATAAGCGGGCCAAGGCCGAGAGTCCACTGGGTGCACGCGTCCTACCCGGAAATGACTGGGGGATAGGTGGGGAATGGCATGGTAACCTGAAAAAAAGGTGGGTGTGAGCCATGTGAAGGGGTCTGGGGTGAGCGCGAGACCCGAAAAGGCAGAAGTGGGGAAGGAGAGGCTGCGGGTAAGGGTATGCACGAAAGTAAAATGTGCACAAATAGGGCCATGCGGTGGGCGAACAAAGCAGAAGCGTCTGGCAGGATGGTGGTGCCGGAATAAGCTGTGCACATGTCAGGCCATGCTTCGAGTAACTTATAGAGATGCGGCTGACAGGATAGTAGGGTTGAGAGCAAAAGCGCCGAAGGGGCGCCTGTGTATATGCTGCTAATAATTAAAAAATGCATATGAGAATCGCAAATGATGGAAAAGATATCTCACCTGAAAGAAAAACAAGAAAGGAAACAAGACGGAGGGCATTGCTGTGGGGAGGGGGGGGGGAGGAGAAATGCACACGGCGGGCAGGGGAGGGGGCGGAGCGGGGAGAGCGGCATGAGGGTGTGAAGCAGCCGGGGCCTTTGAAGTGAAGCTAAGCTTCACTTCAAAGGTGTGGGAGGAGTGCGGCTGAGGGAACAGACGGCGATTTGGTGATGTGCACGCGCATTTTAGGTCAATGCGCTTGCGCATTGACCTAAAAGCCACGGGCACAGCACCAAATCGCCACAGTTAGGTAAACTTTGTTTAAAGCCCTATAGTCTCGCTTCTCTCAATGCGCATGCGCATTGATAGGTCACGAGACCTAAAAACTACCAATCTAGGCCAGGACATTCTATAGAATTGGCCATAGAAGCAGACAATCCTTGTGGTTTTGAGATTTTCAGGGATCAGATAGCTACTATGATTTCCTCTTTTGAAATAGACTCATCTAATTAGTTGTCTGGAGCGTAGACAACCTACATAAGTTTGCTAATTTTATATATTTTCACCAAATCATCTTCTGGTCCACATAATGTAAAGAATTTGCGAAAGCGATTCACCATTCATATAGTAATGTGCCTGTTTCACTTTTAGCTGGGCCGCTGTTAGTTATCTTGGTGATAAAACAATTTACAGCACTTGGAAAAATACCATTGTAAACCGAAGTGACAGTGGTTCCGGATTGGTGGACCACTATGGCAAACAGCCACTGTCTGTTGTGTTTTTTTCCAAATTGGAGTATTTCTACATTTGCTTTGACACATGAGGTTGCTCCATGTGAAAGGTGAACCAAAAGACCATAAGAATTAGTCTCTTAGCAAATAAAGGTAAACAACGCTTCTTAGCAAGGTTAAAATAACTTTTTCCCTTTGAAAATATTAAAAATAGTACCAGTTAGATAGCTGCACAGGGATGAGATTGGATAATTTAATTGTCAAGATGAATGGCATAAAATGTGCCTTGTTTCTCCTTTGAGTTTAATTTCTCTGACTACACTGATATTAAGACCGAGTTAACAATTCTGATTCCTTAAAAAATACAAAAAAGGACAAGATGTAGAGCAAAATTCAAGAACATATTGCCGTACTGTTTCCTAGCCTGAATTGTCTGTACTTTTAGCTTTAGGGGTAACTGCTGAATGCATGCTAACATTAAAATGTAAATGTATAATTGCCTTTGCGAATCTTGTCCAGGGTGTAGCCGAGGGCCTTTAACCCTTTTAATCCATGCATTCAACTACATAAAACCTATAATACAGAGCGCCTCTTTCTATAAAAGTGAGACAAGTCAATGAACCCACGAAGTGCCAGCTTATTTTAACGTTGTTGTCCACCAGAGCTACCTGCTCGTGGTGAGATAAAGAGAACTTCAAAATGGCGTCTACAAGCGACCCACTCTGAGACTCCATGCATGAGTTGATGTTTAAATGGTATGAAAACATAGCAGAAGGATCTCCTGAAAACTAGTTCACCTCAGAGTCTATGCCCAAACTCACTAGAGGGAGCATTCAAAGTAACATGTATATGCAGTATTTCTCACTTTTACGCAGCATATGTTGAATAGTAAAATAAAACATTTCATGGTCTCCTGTTTGAAATTTTATACGTACAGCTGCACGGCACACAAGATTTCCAACACAGACTAATCAACAGAGAGCATTCTTGAAAACATAGACCCAAAAGGCACCAGGGGGCTCGTGTAGATTGGAGGGACCCTGTGGACCATGTCAAGACTAAGAAGCACCTTATAAAATATACTTACAGGCAGGGTAGCTAACTAATCGGCACTTGAGCAAGTGCTTTGGGTCTTGCAAGGTGTATAGAACATGATATACATAAATGCCTTAGGCAATGCAGTGATTGGATGTAGGTTTTATTATATTGCTCTGTTAGATCTCTGATACCTTGATAATTAGGCATTGTTGTTTTCTGGCTTCAGAAGATAAATAAGTATATTAAGGCACATTCTTTTCCAGGACGTGGCCAGAAGATATGGCATGTTCACCTACACAAACAGGTGTACATATGAATACATGTTGAGCTGATTATTGTTATCATTGACTGAGAGCAGAGAGCACTGCAGTTTGGTTGTGGGAGTTCTCACCACTGTAGTATTCGCTAAACTCCCATAAAAAATGCATTTCGTGAGTCGGCCAACAAAGATTGTATCTGTGGATGGCTTTTGCACTCTTTGCCGGTTGTTTTCTGTAACTTTTGTGCCGTAATTTTCTGACTTATTTCATAGCTTTCAGTGATCTCTGAAAGAGGCATTAATAGACCTCCCCTAATCATAGTGTAGAGTCTGGAGTCCACAAAAGGATTGTCTAGCATAGTTTATGGATTGTGCATTTAGTGCAATTAACTGCTCTTTGACAACTGTATTCTAGTTGTGACTACAATCTAAACCTGTTTTGAGACTCCGTAAGTAAGACTACCCACTTCTTGGAGCTGAACAGACTGATGTGTGCGACGAGCCTAGATCCTACTTTTTTCTACAACCAACATTTACATTTCCTTTTTTCCGCTAGATGCTTGGGTTTAAGGGGATGCCGTTGTAGATTGTGACCGTTTGGAGCTCCTTCGTCTTACTGATGTTAAAATACATGTTGCTACTAATAGTTGTGAGAGATTCCTCAACTGTGAGATTGCATTTGCACAATGAGATGCGGCTTTATCTCAAAGAGCTTTCAGTGTTGCGTGAGATAGACTATCCTTAACTGAATGCTGTCTTCAATTTTAATGATTTGTGGACTTCTCAAAACCGGATTAACACTGACATAATGTCCGCTGTGTTTTGTCCTGCGCTAATATCCCTGTCTCATGTTGTCTTTCTACTTCCCTCTCCCATTGCCCCACGTACCTTCACCTGCCCCCCCCCCCCATCTCGTCCCCCGTTGCTTCTATTCCATATTCCCACTAGAAAAGGCTATAGTTTTTTTTTTTTGGGGACTCAGATGTGAAGCTTGACTTCTGCTGTCCCTCCTTTATTTTTTTTTAACTGGGGGGGTGTCTCCCCATCCCCCTTGTGTTTTTTTTATTTCTCTATGGTGTGCCCCTCCAAACCCCAGCTGCTCATGGGGGCCGTAACCACCTGTATACCAGCACGTGTCCTGTGCTAACATTCTGGTACCAGATACTGCCTTTACTGTTGCTGTCGGTGTCGTGCAGGGGGCAAAATGTCCTGCGCTGCAGTGTATGTGGCAGAAAGGCCGCATACTACTTTTTGCCTGTGGAGAACTCTTCTTGTGGTTGACACATGGTCTCTCCTTTTCCACTGATTCGCCTGACCACAGTGACAGTAGCTTGTTTTGTTAGCAACAGGCCTTCTTTGGGAATTGACCCTAATTGATCTGGAAATTAGTGGCTCTAGATAAGAGACCTCTATTCTTAGAGAGTATGATATGAACGATATTTGAAAAAGGGTTGGGGGAGGGGAAACACTCCATTCACTGTAGCCTTAATATGAAGTTTCACTGACTTGTGTTCATCTGACCTCCCCTTTGGGTGTTTAATTTTATCTCCAGTTATCGTGGTTTTTCCCTGCAGCAGGTGTTTTCAGAAGCTGGTTGGCATAAACTCGTCTGTGTTCCAACCCGAATCATGGAGAACAGTAGCTGTACTTTTCAGGACCCCATTCAAAGCATGCAGCTATATGTTTAAGTAGTTTATTTTTACTGCCCCGCACCATTATTTCCGCATCTTCACTTTGTCCTCCTTTTATTTTGCCCACCGATTCATCACATTGAACTGCCCCTTTGTCCCCTCTATTTCTTGCCACCTTTAATTTATCTCCCTTTGGTTAAGCCTACATTTTACGTACTGTTAACCACGTCCTTATTCCTTATTTATTATTTTCCAATAATTATCTATAACTAACCTAAACCCAATCATGCATTGAATTACATTTAATTAGGTAAAATAATAAGCTACCATACTGAAACAATCTTGACCCAAATGTTAAATAGTATTAAATTGATTGGAATTACTAGAACACACGAATACTAACAGTAACTCCAACTATAGTTTTAATATATATAATTAAATTAAAAGAATAATACAATTACTGTACTCCAATCTAAACTTATTAAAGTAATGTACATTCAATTAGCTTATTTTATATGAAATTAATTCTTAAACTAAATTAAGTTAAAATAAAATAATTCTAAATTGTTGTACCCCGAATTTTAGCCAAAGCCGTACTGTATTAAATATATTAAACCATTTAAGAAATATATATATATATAATTAAATTATTTCATTTTATTCAATTAAACCCTGGTTGTAAATATTGATTTATTTTTAAACAGAGTTAAACTAAAAATAAGTATTGGTATTTTGATCCTAACCCTTAATGAAAGTATTCTTCAGTTAACGTCATTAAAACTAGTCCTAGTTTTAAATTTCTCTAAACTACATAAAGATCAATTATTGAGTCCTAGTTTAGTGATTAATTTTTTTGTTACCGTAAAACTATATAATGCTTCCTTGCAAGTAATTTCCTAATACTTTGGGCAAAGTAGTGGTAGATTCAGTACATTAGAGGAAGTAAAGGTGCTGTTGAAGTAATTGCAGATAAATACGTCAGACAAATTAAAAGGGGGTAAAGGTAAAATAAATTTGTCAGCTTTCAGGTATAACTAATATGTGGAAATAGGGTGTATATTTCAAAATATATAATTGTTTTTGTAGCAGTGATTTTACGTGGAAAAATTAAGTTATTAAACACTTCCCGATTCCAGGGATTTGTCGGTTTATTGAAAATAGAACCTTCATTTCCTAAAGTTCTCTAAAAAAAAAATGTAAACCAAAAAAAAAACGTTGGTGATTTCATTATCTAAACCAGTTTTCTTCAGCAATATTAAATGAACATTAGTAACCTGACAGATTCTGTGAATTGACTGCTTGTTGTATGATCACGATGCCTTGAAAGTTTTAAACTTTGTTCAGATTCCTCAGCAATAAACCATTTGCTTCTGTCTGCCCCTGCAACCTGACTCTAGAGACGGGTTGACCTGTATTCCTTTGTGTGCCTGTCGCCTGACTGTTCGTCAACCAGTCCCACCTACACAATGTGTGACAAGTGAAACGCGCAGAGCGTGAACCCTGCCACATTAATGCTGAAGACCTTCTTTGTAAGAAACCAGTTTTGTGTACCATAGATTAACCAGCATCAATCTATCGCCCAGATCGCATGTATGTTTATTTATGGGCGGTTTACTGCCAACCGGCTATCTCGGCAAGTCAAAAGTACTAACGGGTCGCTCTCGTGGGCTGAGAATTGTATGTATCTGAAGGTGCATGAGAAATGCTGCAATACTGAATGTCTGTAGGCCAAAGACGGATAAATATTCCACACATATCACACTTAGGCGAGTTTACGTGTACATCACTTCTAATGCATACCTTTGATCGAATACTGAAGTGTTCATGAGTTACATCGATTATTAAGGTAACTTATCTCATGCACAGCACGTGGAGACGAATGTTTTATGTAAAAGTTATACATCTGGAGTGATGCTTAAGAGAAGACAAAATGTGTAGTGTTTCACTTCAATGTTTAGTGCTCACTATGTGTGCTGAAAGTGTATGTTTATTTTTTAGAATGTATCGAACAATTATAGAGCAGCGTGAATTATTGCACACCTCCTTTTATTATCATATGATCTACCAAAGGGCTAGCTATATGAATTATTTTTATGTTAGAGCTAGCAGGTTATGCAAAATATATGGTGCAGAACTGGTGCCTTGTTTGCTTAAGAATCGGTGCATAATGAAACCGTGCATTAGTTGCTCACTGTGGGCCGAAGTTACAAACTTTGTGCTAACCGAAATCAAACTTAGCTTTGTAAAAGAGTCACCTGCGCGTGCAAATATCTTGCTCCTGATTTGCAGAATAATCACTAACAGACCTGCAGAGGTAACTACGGCGAGCAATCCGTACGGTAGATTATTTGCAGTACTATTTTTGGAAAGGAGTGTACAAAAGACCAGTTGCGGCTCCTGCGCTAAGGCAGAGGACCGTCGCGCCACTGCTTGATCCGCAAGCTGAATACAAAAAATAAAATGATAATGACATTCGTTATTATCATTTTGTTTTCTTTATTCAACTTGGAGCTGAAGCCAGGGGGGTGGGGCTGGGCTCACTAAGTCACAGGTGGAGGAGTGGTGGCAGCACCTAAAGTGCGCATGATGGTTTGGTTAACCGTCTCGGGCCGTCCAAACAGTCATGCACACTCTACATATTTTCCTTGCAGGCTGTCTGTATGGAGAACATGCACAGCCTGCCAGCCCTTGTCTGAGTGCCGGACTATAGTGCTCAGACCAAACACATGGCTGCTAAGGCAGCGTTGTGATTGGTCAAGGGATCCTGGGAGGCTGTTTGCTTCCTGCGGAAGAAGGATGGAGGAAGAAGATGGGGCGGTATAGGTTAGTGCTTTATTTTTTATTATTTCCTACCGCCTTCCTCTGTTATCCGCACCCCCTGCCCCACCACCCCTTCTCGGTAGCAATCGCTACTGCAAAAGACCAGATGAAGAGAGGGGCCGAAGTTGGCACTATGCCTCTCATTAAATGGAGCTTAAAAGCCTCAGACGGTCCTCACTTGCAGCGTTGGTTTCGCATTGCCTCCAGCATTTTTTCAATGTCTATCTTGCTCCCATGCTCAAAAGAGCAGCGCGTTTCCGTACGTTGCGGCGGCACTCATAGGTGTCGGACATTTACATGGAGAAAGGTTTGGTGGCAGGGTTGCATGACAATACAATGCATAATGCATGCCTTTTCCACGCATGGCAAGGATAATATGGGAAAAGTAAAACACACACCCATAGTTTACAGTCTCCAGATAATAAACATATACCCTTAGATCAAGTGGATGTATGGCCAATTCCCAACTTTTGCTTTTGTGTTGTGGTTTCCAGCAAACCGGAGGTTGTATGACCCACTATTAAAGCTATCCTTCCAAGACATGTGTTGAGCATTGATAATAACAAACAGAGAGGGGATTAGGCCAAGTTCAGCTGTTTTTCACTCTGTGAGCTGCACACTGGTCACACCATTTACAGATTAAAGTGTGGTAGGGTTTAGTTAACACGTTTTCGTTTTTTATTGTAGATAGTTATTGGTGGTGATAACTAAAAAAAATTCTTTAAGACTTGTCTTAAAAATAAAACAGTAACCAGTGGCTCATACAAATAAATTACTTGCAGTCTGAAACAAATGGTTTGAACGTGCAAGTGGTGTGATAGTAAATTGCTTGTAGTGGATATGGGTTCAAAAAAAGTAAGTTGAGCGAAGAAAAGCAAAAATGTAGGACTGGAAAAGATCTAGTAGTGGAAGAATAGGAAAAAGTTACAGAAAGGAGAATCGGTGGGTGTAATGTTAATAAGTAGGTATGGGGCACTTTCCAGTAGGAAAGAAAGAATAGGAGAAAGCACAGAAAAAGGGAGATATTAAAAATAGAGATAGACTTGGGAATAGGCTAGGGAATTGAGCGAGGTGAAGATGGAAACCAAATGTTTGGAACTTATGTACTTTTTCCCAAAGCGAAAAGGACATTTTCGACTCATTTACAGTGAACCACATGTATTTTAGACTACAAATACATTAATCATATAATCAACTAAAAATAACGGTTTTCATCATGAGTGTTTCATTGTGAGGCAACAAGCGCGAAAGTCAGACAGTTCATCACAGTACAGAGATTCAAATAAATATTTCCATATTTCCTGCAGAAAATATAAAAGAAACATAAAATCTAGATCACAGTATGTTTTTCGTTTAAAATTGTGACGTTACGTCTAGATATTGCTTTTTATCCCACTTTTAATAGCTTCTACATTCATTTCAGCAAAGGTTAGCTAACCATAAAGCTACAGCTAGCGATGTCTGTGACAAGGAGAACTCCGAAACTCATACTGAACACGACAAAGAAGGTTATCTAACCAAACACGAACCACGAAGAGTCAAAATATTTGATGGCGGGTAAGTAAGAGTTAAATGTGCTTTGTACTGTGTATTTCAGATGACTCCATCACACTTTTTAGTTACCAGTGATTTGCCTTTTTTTTGGCTCAAAGAAACCTAATTTTTTTATGTCAAGGTGTACTAAGTTCAGAAATTTTGTTTTGAATATCATAGAAGGTTTGGCGCCAAAAAATATAGTTTATAAGAGTTTAATCACCAGCGGAAGCAGCTATCCTGTTTCAGAAAGGTTGTGCACGGTGTGCCAGAAGAAGGAAGGAGAGATGGTTGTTGTATTCAGCGGCATGATTCAAAGTGTTTTTCAGTGGCTTAGGTCAGAATCACCCATTTAAATATTGGAAACACCACATGAAAAACTGCAATGTGCTTCATTGAGTTATTCACGCAGAGGAGTCGTGAATGGCTAAATTACGTAAAGCGTGCACATATGTTTTTGCATTAGTGTCACCTAGAGGAGAAGGGGGCATGACTGGCTTTAGTGAGGTGAACTCCTGTAAGAATTGTAATGTTGCGAGTAGTCACAGACACTTGCATTGCATGTCCTACTTTTAGCACTGCTTGACTGAATGTGTGGTTAAGTGCATTGAAGGCACCCATTTCCCCATAGGGGTTGTAGGAAGGGGTATTTTACATGGAAATACATTTTCCTTGTAAAGAAAGTTTTCAAAATATGTAACAAAATGTTGCCAATATCAGTAACTGCTATGCACTATTGGAGTATTACAATTGCAAGGACCCTTAAGGAAGCCAGGAACATTTACCTTTCTCCCTTCTGAGTGGGTGCAAAAAGACACTCTAATCATGGTCGTTTGACGGATGAAACTGCTGCTTGCTGCAGTGGAAGCCTCACACTCTTGTGCCTTGGTGTCACTGCATCTGCTGCACTAATAATTGTTATACCCCTGTAGTGCTGAGACCATACATCTAGACCAGGGGAAACCTGACTTCGCCAGGAAATGTAAGCAAACCATAAACTTGCAGTGTGAGCTTATGCATTTTGTGCTTCAGGTTCATTGAGGTAAAATTCTGAAATATATATTCTGGAATGTCACTGTGGTCTCAGTTTTCATTCCCTCATGTGCAGTAAGGTGCTTTGTGACGCATCTGAAGATTTAAAGTTTGTTTGTGAATCAGGCTCTGTTTACTTCAAACGCTGTATGACTGAACATATAAGTGTAGTCTACTGTGCCTCAATGTCTGAGTCTCCTTTTGTTTTACTTTAGTGGTTTTCAAGTTGTTGTAGTCGTGGCTTAAAACAAAGGAGTGATTTTAGCTGAATCCAGGCGGTTCTATTTGATCTGTGACATTCGCACCGTAGAACTAGTGTAAAAAATATAGAGTGAAATAGAAAAACACTACAACACTTTCCTATAGTTGGCATACATGTATCTTGCCCTTTCTCAGACAACAGTAGAATTCTTTGATCATTGTATTTATTTGCACGACAAACTACTCCCTATGCAGCAGTGAACAAACGCGGACAAGGTGGGCAGTTCATTCTGTGTTCCTTTCAAGTGGGAGCTCTGAAAATATGGAAAGTAGGGTTTTGTTTTCCTAATACGGTATTCAACCGACGTTAAAAAATATAAATAAATAAAATCTTCCAAAGGTGATGTAGGACATCATGGCACATAGATCATTGAAGTGACCCCTGACAAATGCCTATTAAGCATCCAGTTGCAAGTTGCAAGGGTTCCCTACTGCATTAGCACCATTTTATACTTCTGTGGATGGTTTTCCAAGATACTGATCCTCCAGGATCCGTATTTGTGAAACAGATGATACCCCTGCAGTCTGTAAGTTTTTCAAACATCATCAAAGAAATTGGACAAAATGTTGAAGAGAGGGGCTTATTGATTTTTTGATTTAAAAGGATATCATATCGGCCATCTCAGAAGCTTCTGGAGTTTGCATGGTTTCTCTTACAATAGCAATAATTGATTAATAGAAGTACAGCTAAGCTGTGGGTACTTCTTTTGCTAAGTATACCTGGGTAGATTGATTTTAGCTGCCTTTTGAAAGGAAACTGATCAATAGATTGGTATTTATTGGATTATATGAAGTAATTCCTTCTGTCACTCCATGTTTCACTCTTGCCCCATGCATTTGGAGTGCTTCACACTGATATTCCTTCATTTAATGTGTGAGACCGCACAAAAAAAGTTCCTTCTTTCTGATATTCTTTCCTGCAGTGGTGATGGCCAGGTAGGATCTCTAAGGCATCCCCTAGTGATCTAAAACTCCCACGCCCCCACTGAGATTAAAGCTAGCATCTATCATCAGTCAAGATCATTGAACGTGATCCAGCATCAGTAGTCTGGATTGCACATTACTCTATTCCTGTTTTGTTAGGTTTATGCCTTATTCCTCAGTCATTTTAGTCACAGTCTAAACTTTTTTAACCGGAGCAATCTAAAATCTGCAGAATACGACATTGTGCCTAAAAGCAAGAACCTTGTCAAAATGGGATTTTGACTAAAAACTATAGGACCTTGCCAAAATGTGTGCTAAATTCATGCAGAGAAGCTTGACCTTTAGTGTTCGCTTTGAATATAAATGATCATATATCTATGATCCCTTATTTGATTACAGTGATCCCTTCAATGTTGTCAAATGAGGGCAGTCTTTGCTTTTAGATGTGTTCAGTATGCACCATCCTTTATTTCTTCAGTTTAGCCGTTCCTATCCAGTAATCTCCGTTTAGTGTTGCATTCACCTTTGAGACTTTTCTCCAAGTATTTTATCTATAAGTATGTAGAATGTCCACGAGTATTTCAAACTCAACGGGAGAGTGATGGAAGCCATCTTTGAGAGGACTATAAGAAACTAGATATACATTGGCATTGATTGGACTAGTGCATTTATGGATTCGCAGAGTATGGCACATTTGGATGTGTGAAATAGATGCATGAAATAAATATATTGTACTGAAAGGTGTAGATAAAAAGCAGTGTTCATAAGTGTAAATTCCCTTTAGATGTGCTTCTTGATCTTAAGGGGTTATATTGTTGCACTTTTATAGTTTCAATACCAAGATTATCCATCTTTCACTGATAGAGAGGGCAAATTGGATATTTAAAGCAGATTCTAAAAACAGGAGCGGATCAATAAAAATAAAAAAAAACGTTAACTTTCTCCCTTTTGAGCTTAATCTTGCGATTATCTACCTACCTTCACGGTCAGATGCATTTTGGTGAATTGTTAGTGTATAAACACGGGACAGTCCATCAGACTTGCAAAGTTTATGCCAATGTTTATCTTTCTGTTTATTAATATCTCTTGTAAATAGGGTATTGGTTCTATGTAATGCAATACATTGTTCACAGTTGTTGCTTTCATATGGTGTTAAGGCCACTGACCTTACGTTTGAGGGATTTGTTATTGCTGTTGACGAAATGTGACAGCCCACATTCTGCCTTACCCAATTGGTTTTCCTTCATTTGCCCCTTTTTATGTTATCATCCACCCTCGAAATCCCCACATCATAATTAAATATTTTACCCAACTTTTGACCGCGAACAACTGTGTAACTATTGAAATTCTAAATATGCAGATATTAATGTTCATCAAGAGGTTCTTAATTATTAACCCACTTGCAAAGTAGCAGTCTTATTTTATTTATTTATATTATTAGTATTATTGTTATTAATTCAGGCAGGAGAAGAAACAAACTCAGACGTCTTGACATCTTTCCACTAAAAGTAGCTCAGACAGTCTGTGGGTAATGTAGCATATAATATATTTCAGTGTATGTATGAGACACAGGATATTCACTTCCTGGCATCCCTGCTGTCATCTTCACCTGCCGATCTTATAGTCACTTCCCTTTCTCCTGAGATGTATAGCTTCTCCAAAAATGTTCTCCCCATAATAATGGCAGGCAAGAAATCTGTATGCCCAATTACCAAATGGAGTTATAAAGTTTGACAAAACACGTATCCTAAAGGGCACTGAGAATACCAAGTACAGTACTTTTAACGTCTGTTATTGCATATGAGTTACATAGTTTGTTGACTTTATCAAACAAATTAGTCGAGTATTCTTCTAGCTTGGAACAGAAAATGAACACGTGCTAACTTTTCATCAATGAAGCATGGGCATTTGGATGATTCTTTAAGTCAAATCATTTCTTAATTTACATTTTTACAATTCTCAATGTCTTAAATTATAAATTAAACAAAGCAGCTGATTTTGAACTCCCCTGATATTCACAAGTTGTACTAGTTTCTTCATACCGGACAACAATTGACTAATTTCACTGCTGCTTATGGGCTCGCCCAACTGGTTACTTCTGCTTTTGCCTAACTGGTCCAAATTTGAAACATGTTAACATGCAACGAGGTGTAGCAAATAATGTGTATCATTCTAATACTTATGAATGAATCAATCATTTGTTAGCAATAGAGCAGAGCTTAAAGTGCTTAAAACAACACGATGGATAGTTAAAACTGTAGGTTTAAGACACCAAACATTAGTCACAGGTCTTCAAAACATTTAATAAAATTGACATTTGCTGTTTGGCCCGTCAAATAAAGCACCGTTTTTTTTAATAAGTTACATGTGTTATCCCGGATGTGCAGAAATGAATGATTAGTTTTAAACATGTTTATTTAAAAGTACAGAAAACTGAATTTGAAAACAAGGTTCTTAAGGGATTAGTGTGCATATTGTATGTATTAAAATATGTTACTAAATCCTATACGTCTGGTGTCAGGTTACATTAGTCCAGTGTACGCTCCTGTTCTGCATCGTTGAGTAAATGTTTTGTAAAAAATTCTGTTGCAAACTGAAGAACTGAAATCTTCATTCTCAGGGAATACTTAATAATAAAAAAGGACTTGGCACAGAAGCTGAAAATATGAAAAGACATCTTTATTAAATTTAATAAGTGAGGCCACGTCACACAGAAGCCGTAGCAACTGAATGAGGTAGTCTGAGGAATACAGATAACAGTGGCCTTTTATATGCTAGGGTTACAAACTTCGTTGCAACAAAGAAGATTTGCCTACCCTTCAAATATTTTTGAGTTTTGCAATTACTGAAGCAACAATTCTTCTGTTTATCATAAACATTTATTTGTCATTTCATTCATGATTTTTCGTTTTTTTGAACATGTATGCATGTGAAAAAAGAAATAGTTGCCTCTTCAACTTCTGCTCACATACCACAAGTAATAGATTTCATAAAAAACAAGTGATTTTATACAGTAGAAACTTAAGCAATATGTGATTTATATACAGTGACAAAAAAGTGATGATGCTTGTCAAAACAAATATGCAAGATAATGATTACAATCATGCATATAGCGCTTTTATACCATTTAGTACATTGTGAACAATAAAGTTTTTTTTACACAAAATGAAAGACCAGCTTGTCTATTTGAAACAGACATGAATCAGTGCGCCTTGTTTTACTACTAGGCTTGTGCCGACGCGTTTCGAGTCCGGATAATCAATCGCCAAACTCTCATCAGGGCTTTAATGTTCTGATCTACAAAATGAAATGTTTTGACAACATTAGAAAGGGACCTGTCTCTATTTGTGATTACTGCACTGTCTACCGTGATGTTAAAGGGGGATACCTGAATGAGTGATTTCGTCTTTCAATGTATTTTAGGAGCGTTGTGGCCATCCAAGGAGAACCTGCAGGGGGACATGTTTAAAACACTCTCAGTGTCTTGATTGATTTTTGTGAGTTAGTGCTTATCATGCATACAAGGGGAGAGTACATACCTACAGAGGATAGGAGTCAGTGGATGCTTCTAAATCTCGATTTACCCACGATGTGGATCGAAAGATTAGGGACTTTGTTGCGTGTTTCTGAAAATCAAAAACGTTTGGGTTTCTTTGGTTACATGTCCATTCCTTAGTCAATATTATAAGTGAACCACAAGGATGGAGTAAGGCGTAATGGTACCTGAATGAGTCGTTAGTGACTCATAATTTCGCTGGGGATCGCATGACTACACCCGGTTGACCAGATGGATTGTACTTCAATTACTGTCTGAAATAAATTAACATGATATTTTGAGTAATCTATTCTCATGGCGATGTCTTATTTGCGTGTGTTATGCTAGAGAAACTCACCGCAGTTAAGCGCTCGTTTTCCTGATAATCAGTCTCTCCTACCAAAACGCCATTCCTCCTTCGCCCAGTGTTTGCTCAAAGTGGTGTTTCTATACTGTCATGTGATGAATCATGTGACCTAATGCCTTCCCTAAGCATTGTGGGATATGTAGTCCCTCTGTTTTACCGCTGATGCATTTCCTTTGAGTATAAACATTCAAAATCTATTTACTTCACTCATGCTATTCAATCCACTAAGTGCACTGTTGAATTTCATTATTAAATAGGCCTCCCTACGTAATAATGTAGTTTCAATCTCAGAAAAACTCGGAGCGTTTATGACTGACAACACAGTCCACTGAAACTCGTTTTCTCCATTTTTTTCCTCCATAAAGTGTTCCACCATGGGTGCAGTGGACACCTTATTTTTTATGCGTGATCTATGCTGCGTGATTCTCGCATTCACTTGCTGATTTGTTTTGCCAATGTATATTCGACTGCAGGGGCAGCGGATGGCATACACAGCATTTTTGGTTCTGCAATTAGTGAATTGCTCATGTTTCCACCTTATTCCATTATGGGCAAATTCTGTACCTTCAATAGTATGGCTACAAGCCACGCAATTCCCACATTTGCGATGGCCTTGTATGGGTTTTAAATTCCATTGAGAAATCAAATCACTTTTTTGTTTGGGAATCGAGACATCTGCTCTCACTATTTGCTGTCCAATGCTTGTGTTTACTTCAGCATACAAGTAAGGGGCAGTCCTAGCTTTTGCAAGCATGCAAAATACCTAACATTCCTTCTTACACAAGCCGGACAAACCCATAATAAAAGGACCACAACCCATATCATAAACAGACCATAAAAGAAGGAACAGAAAACAGATAAGGGGGTGTGTGTGCATACCAAACTCTCCAATGTCCTGTGCTTTGATCCTCAATCTTGATCAGCTAAAGGGCAGGAACTGGTTTAACAAGGTCAGCTTCAGGCAACAGGGTCAGTTCACTCAGGTCAAACAGAAGTCAGCACGAACTGAGCTAAGGTGTACATGTCCTTGAAAGACTTGTTCAGCCACAGTCATAGGCCTATGTGAGGGCAACCACAAAATGGCTACCATGCACAAAATGGAACCCAAGGGTTCAGAATTCACAGAACCTCAAAACCTAGTCAATGCAAACATATTACCAGTGACCAGTTCTAGTGCACCAAAAATGAAAAGAGTACTCTTCCAGGTTATAGATTATATTCTTTCCAGAGTAATAACACTAATCTCTCCAACCTAAGCTAGTAAACTAGCTCTGTTTTGCCAGCAGTTCTTGGTTTTGATTAAGGAGCTATTCCTTTGCAATATACTATAGAATGGTGAGCACCCTCAGAATGTGTGGTCTTCACTGCAAAATGCCAGTGGTAATTCAACCACATAATCCTCCTATGCCAACGGTGTTGCTTATTCCACTTCCAAAAGTACCACATATAAGAAAAAGCGGCCTTCTGTGTGCGGGTGGAGATTGGTCTGTATGTGATAGTGCTGTGTCCTGTATTGTACAGCTTCTGCTGATATAGGCTACAAAATTTAGTCATGAAGAGAGTTGTCTTCTACTGCAGCATTAATACCATTAGTAGTGTCATCCTAACAGGTACCACGGTTCCTTCACCATAGATTATGCTATTGAATTTCCTAGTCAAAAATACAGTTTAGAATTGGTGTTATGCTTTTCATAAAAGTTTCTGGCTGCCCCTTCCTCTTTCTGTGTGTCTCTTAGGTGGCCAATTCCCAGCTGTCAAGGCCCTCTATGTCCCCAGCAAACCCCATTTATACTGTGATATTCCTATTTTTCTGAGTTGCATTTTTCCTACTTATCTGTTCTAATCAGCTAATTCTTTAGCTACAATGTTACCTCTCTTGCATCCTTCCTTAGTGCTTAGCTGTTCTGCCTTTGCTTGCATTTTTCTGCTCCCCACAAAGTTAAGCCTGGCCTAACCGTCTGTCTCTTCTCAGCAGTTCTGCTCTTGACTCAGCTGTGCTTGCTGAAAATATTTTCAAATATTTTTGTTCTTCCTACTTTTATCCTGGGTGCTGCCTATCACCCTTCCGTTTCCAGTCTTGCACATTTGTCTGCCTTTTGACCAAAATGTACTTCTATTTAACCGTTTAACTCCAGGAGGCAAGGGATCAGTTGTGTTCTCTTGCTCTGCTGCTTTCTCTCCAGGTCGTTATCTGAAATGTTGCAACCAATTTGTTGTTTGTTGTAGGCATGCCTCCGGGCAAATTATTTGGTAATTGGTATTTTGCCAATACATCTACTAATTGGAGTGTTTCTGCTGGTTCCAGTGTTTAAGAATTGCAGCATCCAGTCTCCTCGCACTGTGCTTGTATCCTGTCATTGCAGCCTATCGGACTCTCCTGGCACCTCCCTACTTTTATGGCACATGCGTAATGATCTACATAGTGATGAGATGTTCAAAGGCTTTACACCTTCCCAGAAGGAAAGGCCGTCCCAAGATCATGTTATAATGAACAACACATAACATATGATCCTTTTACCATTAGGCGAACTTTTGAGATACCCTGTTCTTTCCCTGGGGGTTCAGTCATCTGTACAGTTCAGACGGTTGCCTGTTCTGCTGAAGGCCTCCTCTCTTGGTTCAGCTAGGCTCCCACTAATAAATCATGCTATGCCACTGATCATGACAAGCTGCTAAAAAGACAGAGCCATTAAACCATACTGACCTTTTGAATAAAATAAAGCACAATTGACATTGAACAACTGATAACATGGCACCATCACTTGTACTGCGCAGTTAACTATATTGAGAGACAGACTACACTGAGGCATTGGTAATACTGAAATACTGGTAATATAAGGGGTAAAGTTGCCCCTGCCATACATTATAAGGATATTGAAAGTCACAGAGGAGTTCCAAACCCTAAAGAGGAAGGAGGCGGAAGGCCGAGTTCCTTTGTAAGGATGTGGAACTTCAAGGTGACTTACAATATCCTTATCATGAACACCGGAGGGTACTTTATCCCATATAATACATGGTCACTCCATCATCTTTCCCACAAACTAATTAAAACCTTGGTGTGCAGCTCTTTCATATGAAAGAGCGAGCATGTTGTAGACATGAAAAATACACATAAAACCTCTAGTGCAAAATCAAACACATCAAAAATCTGATAAATATTTGTTGCAAACAGATATTACAAACAGTTCAATACAAGTCAGTTAAAAAAAAAGCTGCAGTAGCTTGGAATGTGTATTAACATGCAGAAAGATTCAAGCTTTTCCCTATCTAAGGAGTGCAAAAAAACATATTCTCTCTGCTTGTCATTGTAAGCTATCAAAATAGAGCAGAATAAATAAATGCAAAGTTCTGGGTTCGTTGCTTTAAACAGCTCCTTCATTTATGCTCCACGACCTGACCTACCTTTTATCTCGGCTGCTACTTCTAGCAGCAGGCATTGTGACATCAGACCCCGACTGTAATAACTTACAATAGTCGAGTTATGGCAACTTTTCTTTATAATCGGCGACTGGGTGAGTCACAAGTCTCCATTTATAAAGAAATTAGAGACTGCCGTTTATACAGGGATTGCAGAATCCTTTGTATTATGATGAGCCAATGACTGTACAGGGCCATGGAATACACCGAGTACCTGCAATACTACTGAGAAATGGGTATTCCTGATAATCTGAGTCATTTGATGATCTTGAGCCACTGATAATCCTAAACCACTAATAATTATGGCCCACTGCGGTACAATGGAACACTGATCACTAAACTGTAGCACTTTGGGCACTGATATGTGGCACTAATGAGAAATATTCAGTGGCACAATGTTCAGCATGTTATCAGAATGCGTTTATTAGTGAGAATCTTATTGCTTGCTTGTGGATATGTAAATTGGCCAGACAGTTTAACCGGATCTCTTTGTAGCCTGCAGCTAAAATGTGTCAACCCTGGCAGAGTCATCCTTTCCATGATTTTGGATCTGCTTTCTTACACAAGGGTAGTGAAAGCACGTCGTAGTAAGTGCCAAAATAAAGTTCTTTTTGTGGTGTGTAGTA
Organism: Lissotriton helveticus; assembly: GCF_964261635.1. NCBI lineage: Eukaryota > Metazoa > Chordata > Amphibia > Caudata > Salamandridae > Lissotriton > Lissotriton helveticus. The sequence goes on from NC_136063.1 coordinate 1,310,087,902, forward strand.
TACAAAGGCCAGTATTGTTATTTTAGTCCTTTACCTAGCAGTAGTGTTTGCTAGCTTTAGAACAGAATTATATTGGTAAAGGTGTCGTTTGTGACCTGTTTAGATGTGTTTTATGGCTGTTTTAGAACATAACTCAATGAGAGTAATTTTAATTAAAAAAAATACCAATTTTGCTTTTTTCTAAAATAGTCTCCTGTTCATACCTTGTGATCGATTTTACCAAATAAATATATTAGGAAATGGTTCAAATTGCATTGTTTTATTGTTTTCATTTACTCAAATTTTACCTAAAATATGTGCCTGAAATATTTAACTAGTGAACTTGTTTATGATTACTGTAAACTGCATTCTATCCCGTTTTATCAGAGAATCCAAACCTCTGCACCGATCAGCTGCTCTTAAGGTCTAGGCCTTATGCAGGACTGGGCCACCATTGAATAATCTATCTATTGAAAATAGTTTAGGTTTCAATAACAATCTGAGAGTTTTCAAATGAAAAATACATGTAACCCACCCAGTTATATCCGAATATGAATTAATTTTTGATCCCCGAGTCTTTTGAACTCTTATGTTCGAAAAATAATGTATAAAATACTTAAACTACAAACTTTTATCTCAGTTTTTCGATCAGCGCTGAAGATGACTGCATGTTTTGGGTAAGCTATCTAACAAAATAAAGGGAGTAGATTTGAGAATTAAATGTAGGCCTTAATCTAATAGTCATCTTTTTCAGTATAGCAAGCATTAAACTCTGGTTAAAAAGTGCCATGCAAAAATGTTGACCTTTTTAATGTATGCTGATAGTGCAGCACATGACATAACCCAGCACACTTTTGGATGTGGTTTGCTTCGTCTCATGAGTCGTGCTAGTTATGAATTTTGTGCCGCTGAGTTATGCTAGATTTACACAATTGTAAGGCCATGAGGGAAATGGAAGCTCTGAGGTCCTACCCTGCTTCACCTGGGTCACTTCAGATGAAAGATACTTCCCTCTCTCTGCCTCCCTCTTTCTTCCATGGACCCAAAGGATGTGAGGAAATGTGGACGATGCACCTGCATCAGCAGCCATCTTCTCTCTTGCCATTTGAGCAACCGGTCCAAACGTGTTGCTGATGGGGGATTTCACTCTGTGGTAGCTGTTGCATTACAGTTGTTCTCGGCATGTTACGTTGTTTCTGTGCTTTCATCGAGAGTGGGGAGAATAGTCCGTCCTCATCTCTGAGAAAGATGAAAAACATGGGGTAAAGTGGGCAGCCTGAGATATTGTTTTTTGAAGATCTATTTGGAGTGGAGCTGTCTGTGTGGGTGGTAGGAGCTACGATGGTTCCGGTATGTGGGATTGTGTAGAGCCTCGAATGTGTGTGTGAGGAATTCAAAAGAAGTGTCTTTGTGTATCGGGAGCCAGTGGAGCAATGTGAGTTCTGTGTGGGAAGTTGAGGATAATTCTGACTGCTGATTTCTCATTGGTCGGTAGTCTTCTAGTGAGTTGTTTGCTTGGTGATCCCTGCATAAAGCACGTTCTCTTATTCGAACATGCTGGTTACTAGGGCCTGAGTGACAGTTTTTCTAGTGTTGCTTGGAAGCCAAAAGATCTTCTTCAGCATCTTCAGGGAATGGAAGAAGGATGCAGTAATGGCATTGATATGTGTGGTCAAGTCCAGCTTACTGTCGATAATTATTTCAAGGTTCCTGGCATGGGTGCTGTGTGTGGGCTGTGGGTTTGAGTTCAGCCGGCCACCAGTTGGAGACAGATGGTGAGGGGATCTTCCAGAAGATCACTACTTCTATCTTGTCATGTTGAGCATCACAGTTGGCTTTCCTCCAGTTAGTGGCTTCGGTCATGCAGGCGGTGAACTGGTTTCTTGTGTTGTGTGTCTTATCTGAGAGGGAGAGTATGAGTTCTGTCAGTGTAGGAGTGCACGGGTGACATTGCCCCAGGGGATCATGCATGCGTTGCAGAGGGTGTGCTGAGTCTTGAGGCACTCCACAGATGACTTTGCTGGCTCCCAAGGACTTGGCCATGGAGAAGTCTGTCTCTTTTGGAGCCTCTATCTTCTTCTGGTCTGGTGGAATCTAAATACGGCATTGTTCGTGTCTGTCTTGAGACACTCCAGTGTGAAAGTTGTGTATTTTAATACAAGGGATATTATTGTGCAAGTCATATTTTTTAACCGAAATAAAACGTCTTGGTTTTTTTATATTTATGGTTGTGGAGTGGTTCATATTTGCTGTTACTTGAGAGTTCAGTTTTTCTCTTAGAACGCTGATTTATTTTATGCTTTTTGACTTGGTCTAAACTGTGTTTTCTCTTTGCCATTTTTCACCAGCTACAAATCGAACGAGGAGTATGTGTACGTCCGTGGCCGAGGCCGAGGGAAGTACATCTGCGAGGAGTGCGGGATAAGATGCAAGAAGCCGAGCATGTTGAAGAAACACATTCGGACGCACACAGACGTCCGCCCCTACCGCTGCAATTACTGCAACTTCTCCTTCAAAACTAAAGGTCAGCCTCTTACCGCGTTAGGTCTCCTCGGATTTTCATCAAAGCTTCCTGGGGACACGTCTCTGTTTGAGAAGGAGTGTTTCTGAGAGAGACGGCATGCCTGTTGCCATTACGTGTAACCCTTGACAGACGTCATGTGGCATGACAACAAACCGAGCTGGACAGGGCAGTGCATTTGTTAATGAAACCTTAGTAAGGCTGTCTACAGAAGTACTCATCTTGTATCACAACTGCGCGCCTGCAGCACAGAGATAAAGATACCGGTGCAGGCGATTGATTCTTCTGGGCAAATGGGGCCAAGAGCAACACGATTGATATAGAAAGAAACAGTGGTGCAGCAGCAGCACCCAGTGGCCGAGGCGAGAATGGCACGATGGTGTGAATGGGAATGGGCGCAATCCAACAAGTGGAAAGAAGTTAGAAGCGGACATTTATTACATCAGCAGCAACACTTAGGACCTAGGTGTCCATCTGAATATGTCACAGAGCTCACTGAATTGCATTTCCGATAGAGAGGCAGGGACGAGTGGCATTGCTGCTGTTCCCTTCCGGAAGACATAGTGGGTGTGAGTCACCCCCTGTTATCATGATTGTATATGTGTAAATTCCATCACGAGCAACTTATGTAACTTACCTGGCTCTATTGTGAAGCGCTCCGACTTTTTTGGCTAAAGTTCACGCTATATAAAATTGCATTCAATAAATAAACTCGGAAAGAGTGGCGTTAACGCAAAGCTGCTGAGGCAAATGGGCACAGGTAGAGGTAACGCCTAAGAGGCGTGGGTTCCGTTTTCCGTGCTGTTTAGAGGTTTCCATAGTGTTATTACTATACAACCGTGTGTACCAGCGCATGGACGCAAAAAGCGTTCCCTTCAAAAAACAAGTTTCATTCCCCCATTCTGCAGAGATCGAGGCGCTGATGGGACTTACCTCAAGTAAAACCCTTGGCGCAGCCGACACAGGTAAGCACAGTGGGCGGGGCCGCGGCAGGGGGGGTGGCAGACAGACACGGAATAGGTATTATTTATTTATTTAATTATACCTATTCCGTTGCCTGTGGACTATCCCCCACTGCCGCCCCTTCCCCGCCGTGCTTACCTGTGCCGGCCGCCGCTGCAGTGTTAGCTGATTTTTAGTGAACTGTCTAAGTTCGATTGAATTACGTGAGTTCTATTTTACAGCTCTAGATGTAAGCGTGACGATGCGGTTAATTGTCGCTGGTGTTGGTTGGCAACATATGTGCTGTTGAAACCATGCGTGCTCCCTGTTGTTCAGCAGTATCCGACAGGCATCCGAATTATGCATGTGCTTGAAGTGAGCCCAGTTCTCTAGTGATTAATCCAGCAGTAAATGGCTAAATAGAATTACGGAAAATGGGGGGTTATTATTGAAGGGTTGAACGGACTTGGGTTGCTAGTAATGGATCTTGAAAGATGCTCTTCCCATAAACTAAAACAGCGCTATATCAATACCTTTTTTTTAAACGGTAACTTAATAACGCTGTTTTGCCAATTCTACGACATGTAAATTACATGTATTAATCAATTTAATGGTACTCAATGTAGCAACTTCGTAAGTAAGGAGGGCTCAGTTGGCCTTGCCAGGATTCGAACTTGTGAGCTGCAGGTCACTGCAGATTTCATTGGCTACTATTTTTCTCACTGAGTCATTGTACACAGTTGCGTAGCTTCATGGGCGGTGTTTGGGGTGTTACACCCCCCCCCCAGAAAATGTATTTTCGGATGAATAGTTGGGTACAGGTGCTTTCAGTCAGGTAAGGTGAAATGTTTGTCGTATTTCTCCAGAAATTTTGACATGCACACAAACAAAACACACACACACTGTTTTGAAAGTCTTAAAACATGTTGGTTAGTTTACAAAGTATTTTGTTTTCCCTCAGTACCCTACCAATCTGCATTCCTCTCCCTTTCCACTGCCCTTTAGACCTCTCTCATGCACCCTGCTTGTCGTATAATGTAGTTTAACAAGCTATGCCAGAGTGACTGTTGGAAAACCTGAAGCTCACACTACCCCGTCTTACTGACCAAGCTACGCTCCTGATTGTACAAGACACACAACCGCAAAAGAGAGCCCCATGGATTTTCATGGACCAGTCACTCTCATTTCCTCACTCTTTGTCTGCTCGTGGTCCCGCAGGCTCTTGAGTGGGTTTTTCTGCCCTGAGGTTGGTGGGCAAAATAATAGACAACACCCACCATGGTAGGGTTTTCCAGGTCCACCTCAATGGCCCGTGCCAGGTTCCAAGCACAAACGCTGACACTGTGCTGCCTCTTACACTATCTTTGTATACACAGTGGCGGCTCCTCCGACATTGCAGAGGAGCATCACCCCACTGCTTTCCAGCAGTGCGAGAAGGGGAAACATAACATGATAATAACTTTCAGTTATTATCTTGGTATGTTTCCTTTGCAGGCGGGAGGGTGTGCGGGGCTGCTCTGCTCACAGAGCAGGGCAGGGGTGAAGTGGTTTGTCCACTCAAATGCGCAGTGACTGTTTGGTCGGCCCTCTCGGGCGCCCAAAGCAGTCATGCGCACTCCCGTGTTCTCTATACATGCTGCATTACAGCCTGCATGGAGAACATACCCACACCTACAGCCCGTGGCTGAGTGCCGTGTCACGGCGCTCAGACCAATCACATCACTGCAATTGCAATGTTGTGATTGTCTTAAGGGAGGAAGCCTGGCTGCCTGCTTCCTGTTCCTGGAAGCGGACGCAGGAGCACAGAAGACTCAGGACCCGGCCTCGAAGTACGTTTGTTTTTTTATTTCTAAAGCTCGTGACCCCTGTTCCCCGGGACACCCCCTGTCCCCCGCTCTCCCACCCGTAAGCCATGCTGTTCGCCCTGTGTATACACAGTGGCACTCCTGGCCTCCGTTTGAAAAAAAATCATGATGTTAACACAAATACTATATTAATTCACAAAAGGGCAACTTCGCCCAGTTGCCCTTTTGTGAATAAGTGATTGTTTGGGAGAATGCAACTGGGTATATTATCTCTCGCTCTCTCCATGTGATAACAACACTGTGAATGAAACCTTCCCAACACTTATAGATAGACAAGTGGGGGTTACTTTGGGTCAGCCTTATCCTTCAAAAAGATACTTTGGGGTGATGTTCTAAACGTGCGCCACTGGTGCACACTTAGCATTTCCTCAGTGGCTATTTTGCCTGTGCACATTCTTTAATAATATGAAGTATACACAAAGTGAAATGTATGCATTTAGTACTTGAGCAAAAACAAACAGAGCAGCAGGTCACTGCTGCTGTGTGTGAAAATGGTCTCCAGACCCCAGAGGACCCCCTCTTGGGCCATGTGACATCATGCCCCTATGCAAGCAGTGACAGTGCCCCCCTTGTACACCATCTTTGTGTACTGATGTGCACCCTGGCCTCCATATGAAAGGGGCCCAGTCCATGGGGATCCCTCTGCACCCTATCCCAGTAGGCGCTCTCTACAGGACCGTGCACTTGGCTTAAACATGAAGATGTATGCACATCGTAAAGACATCTCCTCATTTGTATGAGGCCACTGCATGGTTACCGACTCTACATACATGTAATGGCAATTACAGAAAGGGTTCAGCAACTCTGCGGCCCTATTTGCAATCCCAAAATGCATTGAGTCCCTTTAACGGTAACAGGTGCCTGTTGTACCCGCATGTACCTTTGTAAATATAGCCTCGATCTGTGTTGAGCCACACACACAGAGCTATTATTTACACCGTTTTTGATGAATTCTTCCATTCACTGTAATTTATGACACCAGCTTATTTATGTTTTTCCATTCACTGTAATTTATGACACCAGCTTATTTATGTTTTACACATCCACTAATTGTAAACTCTTTATCAGCCATTTTGAAGGGTGACATGATTTTGGGCAGCGCTTATAACTGGATTAGACTGTATTATTGCGGCGTCAATTAATACGTTTTGAATTCCTATTCAATTTGAATGAATGTGAGAGAGAGCAGCAAGAGAAATCCTATCACTCTTAGAGTATGAGAGATTTGCCAAATGTTCCTTTGGGTGGTCCAAGGCTGTTTGACGTTTGTCTCTTTTAGGTTTTGCACTAACTCACGAACACCACTCATGAACCTCTTTCATTACTTTTTTTCATAGCTACGATAGCATATGAAATCATTACCAAATTGTCTGTCACTGTGAGACAGTTGGAAACGATGCAAACATGGAGATTTTGGCAATCCACTAAAAAAACTACTTGTGAATTTGAAACATTCACCACAGAAATGTTTTCCCTATCAAGGTACCAAACTCGATGCCAAAGTAAAGCCTTTGAATATTTTGTGTGATGGAAGTCTACTGTTAAAAGTTCAGGCCTCAAACCCAGTGTTCACAGTAGAAATTGTCTTGCATTTTGAGACATTTGAAACTGAAGTCTGGAAGAATTAGGGGGATTGAGGATGTCTGTTAATGCCACCAGACGGGGCTATTACAAAACCCCTTTTAAGGGGGATACAGTTCATTTGCAGACATTAGCGGAGAGTTATGCGTAAGAGAAATCAGCATTTTGTTACCCCCCTGGAGCATCCTGTGGTTGACATTCTTTAAGAGATAGGTGCTTAAATCTTTTTTTTTTTTAATGTATTTTTATTGATTTTTTGCAACATCAACCATCCGGTGTTTTCCATACAATAATATTGTTCAGTATACACTTTGATAAAGGTTCCAGTTTGGTATTTGTAGACATACCTAATTATATTCAATATCATCATATATTCCATTATTGCATATTCGTCTTTCATGTCCCATCTATCTTGGAGCGTCCTATAATCACATTTATATGCATTCTCTGCCCTTTTTTCTAAACGGGCATCTATGATTCTACTGAACTTCGTATCTATGTTCAAAAGAAAAGCCAGTCCTAATTCTATCACCCCACCCCCTTTGCCACTGGTGTGTTCAGTGTTCATATAAAGGAAATTACAATATGCTGTATCATTCTAGCTCAATGTAGTACTTCAACCTCCAGGTTGCTCATTCCAATCTGACATTCCCCATTTTTATAGCAATGCCCCCAAAGAATGTTAGGAGCCCCCCTATTCTCCATCGGTTTGGGATGCCCTCAGTGGTTCGTTCAGTGTCAAGTCACCATCTGACTCTGCCTCAAGGGTCTGTAGTGACACGACAAAGGCCTCCTATGCCCTCACAGTCTCCATCGCTTTACCATTATTAGTCCTCTTACCTTGCCGGAGCCTAACTGTGCTCTCACTGGTTGCTCACTTAAGTAGTTCTGTCTTCCATCTGGTAATGCTGGGCCCTTGCCTAGATTTCCAGTGCGTCGTAAGATCCCTCTTGGCCAACAGCAACCCCAAATCATAAAACGTACTCGTGACTTTTGTCCTAGATGTATGCGGAAACCAGTGTAATAGGCTCATACCCATGTCCGGCTCTATCTGTCGGTCTGTAATCTCACGCAGCATGCTAACCACCTCTTCTCAGTACGTTCCCAGCTGCGGGCAATTCCACATCATATGGTGAAACACCGCCCCCACTAAACTGCAATGTGGGCATTGGGCTGTATCCACTGTGAAGTATCTGTTGATCTTATCCAGGGTTAAATATGCCCTATGTAGGATATAAAAGTGAATCAGTTAGAACTTGGCATTGCGCGTGCCCTTCGAGGCTCTTTCAACTAGTCGGGCCCGTGTTGTCTCTGGAATCTCCTTGCCAAGGTCTGCCCCCCATTTCCGTTGTAATTGGGTCAGGGGTTTCGTCCCCTCACGTACCATTCGTCTATAGAGACATGTAATAGCTTTAAAGGTTCCCGCTGCCATCGCCACATACTGGCACACCATTGATGTCTGTGGTTCCAACAACCCCCCTCCCCAATAACGCTGAATTGCTGACACTAGGGCTGAATGCAATAAGAAATCTCCCCTGGGGAGGTCCTATCTATCCTGCAGCGCCTGGTATGATAGAAGAGTACTATCTTCATAGAGATCTCCCAGTACTTGTGTTCCTAGTTCCTCCCAAGTAGCCTTGAGCAGTCCAATCCCCCCCCCTGTGGGAGAGCAGTACACACACCCAGAGGAATCTATGGGTCTATGGGGCGTGCTGTCGAGCTATCCCACCTCTGTTATGGCTCTGGTTCCAGCATAGCCGTTGCGTACGTTCTTCATGGGTTAGCGACCCAAGGTATAGTCGCTGCTGAAGTATAATAAAAGACAACACATGCCGTGGTATCCATCGATCCACCGGCCCATCAGGGCCCCTAAACTCCCTAGCCACTGCCTGCGTAAGCCATTGCAGCTGGGCCGCCAAGTAGTACAGTTCAAAGTCAGGGACTGCCCAACCCCCCTCAACTCTCGGTCGCATCACTGTGACCAATGCCACCCGCCGTCTGCCGGTCCCCCACAGAAATCCACCCACCAGCGATCTCATCGTCTTGAAAAATGAGCTCGGAATCCAGATCGGCAATGTTCTAAAATAATACAGCAACTGGGGAAGCTCCACCATCTTCATGAGTGCCACCCGTCCTGCTACTGATACCGGCAGAGTACTCCAGAACGCCAAACTACCCTTAATTCCTCTCATAGCTCTACCTATATTACCTTCTAACAAATCTTTCTGCGTATGGTACATTTTAGTTCCAAGGTAACGCAAGTAGTGTGGTTCCCACGGTATACCCTCCGTCTGTGTAGGGCCCGGCATCGATGCATCTACAGAGAACAGGCAGGTCTTTGCCCAGTTCATCCGGAGTCCTGAAGCTGCACCAAAGGCATGCAGCAAGGACGTCGCCCCTCACAGAGCATCCCCGTATTAGCCAGGAAAATGAGTAAATCGTCCGCATAAAGCGATATATACTGCAGGCCCCCGTGCAATCCCAGGCCAAGATAGTGTCTCCCAATCCTAGCCTGTGCGGACAACGGTGTCTCCCAATCCTAGCCTGTGCGGACAACGGTTCGATGGCCAATGTGTATAGCAAAGGAGAAAGTGGACATCCCTGCCGCGTGCCCCGCTCAACCGAGCAAGAGAAAGAGATCGTCGCACCCGTCCGCACTCTAGCCGTCGCGGATCGATAAAGGATCTCCGTCCATCCCACGAATGTCTCACCCAGACTCATGACTCGCTTAACCTGGGGCAAATATGGCCATCCAGGCTATCGAAATCCTTTTCAATGTCAACCGAAAGAACCGTTGCAGAGGGCAGACGGCTGTGATCTTCCCCCAAAACGCGATGCAGACGTCGCACGTTGATAAACGTATTCTGTGTGGGGATGAATCCCGCCTGGTCCTGGTGGATCAGGTGCAACATGTATGGGAGGAGATGGGTCGCCAATATCCTACTCAGGATTTTATAATCAGTGGTTAGCATTGGGAGCGGGCGATATGCCGTCTCACCTGAAGGGTTCCTCCCAGGTTTCAGAAGCGGTATAATAGCTTCCCTAGTAGTTGCCAGTAACTTCCCCACCTTGTGTGCCTCTTAAAAGACCGCCAATAGCCATGGCGCTAAGCAGTCAACGTATAGGGAATAGAACTCAACGGGCAACCCATCCACCCCCGGTGTCTTGTTGCGCACCATATGCTTAATTGCGCTCCGTATTTCTCCTATAGTGATTTCCCCTCCTAATAAGTCACTTGCTCCTCATCCAGTCGGGGCAACTGCAACTCCGACAGGAAATCCTCTATAGCATTCTCGGTGTCTTGCACTTTGCTACTGTAAAGTTCAGCGTAATATTAAAAAAACAACCCATTAATCGCTTGCTGGGTATACATCAATTCTCCCGTCGGTGCAGTCAGGCCCAATATAGGCATGCTCTGGGGATGTGGGTCGCACCTTATCCCGTGCGACCGTCCTGACTTCGTCAGAAGCGGTCGCTCCCACGCTCCCTGGCTCCTGGTGGTATCGTTACTCACTTTGACTGTCTGTGCCTTTTAAAACTGTGTGTTTCGAAGACGTCACTGCGCTCATAGCGCTTCTGGTGATTTTAGCATTTGCATTGTTTGTGCCATTTAAACTGTGTGTTACGAAGACGGCACTGCGCTCATAGCGCTTCTGGTGATTTTAGCATTTGCATTATCTGTGCCTTTTAAAACTGTGTGTTACGAAGACGGCACTGCGCTCTATTTTTGCCCACTAGCGCCGCTTGTGTAAAAGCGCTCTGAGTATACTCTCGGTGGCCCCAGCCTCACTCGGCTTTACACCGCCTCCATTTTGTTTGTTTGTTGTGCTCCAGAGCCCTTCCTCCCCGCCCCGCTCCCGCTTCCCAGCTGCCCCTCCCACCCACTGACCCTTACTGCAGACTCCGTCGAAGGCAGAACTGTGACCGTCCTGACTTCGTCAGAAGCGGTCGCTCCCACGCTCCCTGGCTCCTGGTGGTATCGTTACTCACTTTGACTGTCTGTGCCTTTTAAAACTGTGTGTTTCGAAGACGTCACTGCGCTCATAGCGCTTCTGGTGATTTTAGCATTTGCATTGTTTGTGCCATTTAAACTGTGTGTTACGAAGACGGCACTGCGCTCATAGCGCTTCTGGTGATTTTAGCATTTGCATTATCTGTGCCTTTTAAAACTGCGTGTTACGAAGACGGCACTGCGCTCTATTTTTGCCCACTAGCGCCACTTGTGTAAAAGCGCTCTGAGTATACTCTCGGTGGCCCCAGCCTCACTCGGCTTTACACCGCCTCCATTTTGTTTGTTTGTTGTGCTCCAGAGCCCTTCCTCCCCGCCCCGCTCCCGCTTCCCAGCTGCCCCTCCCACCCACTGACCCTTACTGCAGACTCCGTCGAAGGCAGAACTGTGACCGTCCTGACTTCGTCAGAAGCGGTCGCTCCCACGCTCCCTGGCTCCTGGTGGTATCGTTACTCACTTTGACTGTCTGTGCCTTTTAAAACTGTGTGTTTCGAAGACGTCACTGCGCTCATAGCGCTTCTGGTGATTTTAGCATTTGCATTGTTTGTGCCATTTAAACTGTGTGTTACGAAGACGGCACTGCGCTCATAGCGCTTCTGGTGATTTTAGCATTTGCATTATCTGTGCCTTTTAAAACTGCGTGTTACGAAGACGGCACTGCTCTCTATTTTTGCCCACTAGCGCCACTTGTGTAAAAGCGCTCTGAGTATACTCTCGGTGGCTCCAGCCTCACTCGGCTTTACACCGCCTCCATTTTGTTTGTTTGTTGTGCCCCAGAGCCCTTCCACCCCGCCCCGCTCCCGCCTCCCAGCTGCCCCTCCCACCCACTGACCCTTACTGCAGACTCCGTCGAAGGCAGAACTGTGATTGTTCTGACTTCGTCAGAAGCGGTCGCTCCCACGCTCCCTGGCTCCTGGTGGTATCGTTACTCACTTTGACTGTCTGTGCCTTTTAAAACTGTGTGTTTCGAAGACGTCACTGCGCTCATAGCGCTTCTGGTGATTTTAGCATTTGCATTGTTTGTGCCATTTAAACTGTGTGTTACGAAGACGGCACTGCGCTCATAGCGCTTCTGGTGATTTTAGCATTTGCATTATCTGTGCCTTTTAAAACTGTGTGTTACGAAGATGGCACTGCGCTCTATTTTTGCCCACTAGCGCCGCTTGTGTAAAAGCGCCCGGAGTATACTCTCGGTGGCCCCAGCCTCACTCGGCTTTACACCGCCTCCATTTTGTTTGTTTGTTGTGCCCCAGAGCCCTTCCTCCCCGCCCCGCTCCCGCCTCCCAGCTGCCCCTCCCACGCTCCGCCCCCCTCCACTCTCCATTTAGGACAGATGGCCCTACGCGCAGCGTCCACGCGCTGCGGCCGCGCCGAAGGCGCGCCAAAGGTAAGCCCGTCTACGCCCGTCCGCGCCTGGACCGCGCCCTCCGCCTGTCCCCCTGGTCCCCGCCATTCCCAACCCACTAAAACCACATATGATGCCGCAACTCTCCACGTCCTCAACCCCGGACGCACACCACAATGCTGCCAAGCCACCCCAGGACGTACCCACGGCCCATTCGCCTGCCTCTCCTGCAAGTACAACTGCTTCAGGACCCTCACCAAACCCACTCCCTCCACACACAACTCCGACTCCAACCGCCTGAAGTGCATCCTGCTTAACACCCGCTCGGTCCACAAACACGCCACTGAACTCTGGGACCTACTCGACACTGCATCACCGGACATCGCCTTCCTCACAGAAACATGGATGAACACATCATCAGCACCCGACATCGCCATAGCCATACCGGACGCTTACAAGATTATCCGAAAAGACCGCACCAATGAAACAGGAGGAGGCATCACCATCATCCACAGGAACACCATTAAAATCACGACCAGCTCCGACGATAATCTTGCAACAGCCGAACATCTCCACTTACAGATCTACACCGACCCCAGGACCACACTTAGAGGCACCCTCATCTACAGGCCTCCAGGCACCCGCACTCAATTCTGCGATGACATCACGGACTTCGTCAGCCCACATGCTCTCGCCTGCGAGAACTACATTCTTTTAGGAGACCTCAACTACCACCTTGATAACAAACACGACAGCAACACCACCACCCTTCTAGACAACCTGACCAACCTCGGACTCAAACAACTTGTTGACACCCCCACCCATGCTGCCGGACACACACTCGACCCTATCTTCACTTCCAGCAAGCATATCACCTTCGATCGCACCACAGCTCTCCATTGGACGGACCACAGCTGTGTTCACTTCAGCTACAAAACCACCCTGAACCACAACCGCCCACAACCTATCCCTCGAAGAAATTGGAACAAAATCACCTCCGACCAACTCCTCACATCACTCAACCAAAACCCTCCCACCCTCTCACTGGACCCAAACCAAGCGGCCGCCAATCTCAAGCAATGGATCACCCTCAGTGCGGACGAATTAGCACCCCTGAAAAAGCACCAGATTAAATCAGCCAACAAAAAGGCTCCCTGGTTCAACGATGACCTTAAAAAATCCAAGAAGCTATGCCGCACCCTGGAGAAAACATGGAGAAAAAACCCAACCACCGGCAACATGGCCACCCTCAAGGCAGCCACCTGAAAACACCACCAACTGATTCGATCCGCCAAAAAATCAGCATTCAAGGATCGTCCCGACAACAACTCTCACAACAGCAAGGAACTCTTCAACATCATCAAAGAATTCACCAACCCCACCGCAGCATCTAACGACATCACTCCCTCCCAAGACCTCTGCGATGCGCTATCCTCCTTCTTCCACAACAAAATAGCCGACATCCACAACAGCTTCGAGAATACCCCCAGCGATCAGCCCTCCTCACCCCCCTCAGATCCTAATCCGCCAACTAACACCCTTAGCAATTGGAACCCAATCACCACTGAAGATACCACCCGCCTAATGAACTAAATCCACTCTGGCTCGCCAACCGACCCCTGCCCCCACTACGTCTTCAACAAAGCTGACTCCATCATCGCACCCCATATCCGTGACGTCATCAACTGCTCGTTCAACTCTGCCACCTTTCCAAATAGCTGGAAACACACCGAACTCAGCGCCCTCCTAAAGAAACCCACAGCAGACCCCTCGGAACTCAAAAACTACCGACCCATATCCCTCCTCCCATTCCCGGCCAAAGTCATTGAGAAAGCCGTCAATAGCCAACTCGCCGCATTCCTTGAATCCAACAACTCCCTCGATCCATCTCAATCTGGGTTTCGAGCCAAACACAGCACCGAAACCGCCCTCATCGCAGCGACTGACGACATCCAAACACTACTTGACAACGGAGAAACTGTGGCCCTCATTCTACTCGACCTCTCCGCCGCTTTCGACACAGTCTGCCACAGCACCCTTATAAAACGCCTCAGCAACATCGGCATACAAGGAAAAGCCCTGGACTGGATCATCTCATTCCTCGCTGGGAGAACTCAAAGAGTTCGACTTCCCCCATTCAACTCAGAGGCCACTGAAGTCATCTGTGGCGTACCACAAGGATCCTCACTCAGCCCCACCCTCTTCAACGTTTACATGAGTCCTCTCGCCTCCATCGCGCGTCAACACAACCTCAACATCATCTCTTACGCCGACGACACCCAGTTAATCTTGTCCCTCACCAAAGACCCCAAAAGAGCCAAAACCAATCTTCACGAAGGCATGAAAGAAGTAGCCGAATGGATGAAACATAGCCGCCTAAAACTCAACTCAGACAAAACCGAGGTGCTCATCCTAGGATCTTCCCCCTCTGCCTGGGACGACTCTTGGTGGCCCTCCGCACTGGGCACAGCACCCACTCCCACAGACCATGCACGTAACCTTGGCTTCATCCTAGACTCCTCTCTCTCGATGTCCAGACAAGTCAACGCAGTCTCATCCTCCTGCTTCAACGTACTTCGCATTCTCAAAAAGATCTTCGGCTGGATCCCCCTCGAGACAAGAAAGACTGTCACCCACGCACTGGTCACGAGTCGACTGGATTATGGAAACACCCTCTACGCCGGAATCACAGCAAAATTACAAAAGAAAATCCAACGCATCCAAAACGCATCAGCGAGACTCCTATTAGACGTCCCTCGCCAAGATCACATCTCCGGACACTTAAAAGACCTCCACTGGCTTCCCGTCAACAAAAGAATTACTTTCCGCCTTCTCACCCACGCACACAAAGCCCTCTACAATCTAGGACCCGAATGCCTCAACACTCGACTGTCATTCTACAAACCCACCCGCCAACTAAGATCGTCCAATCAAGCCCTCGCCGCAGTCCCGCGCATCCGAAGATCCACCATGGGTGGCAGATCATTCTCATTCCTTGCTGCCAAGACCTGGAACTCACTCCCCACTCACCTCCGCCTTACTCAAAACCACATCTCCTTCAGAAAAGAACTTAAAACATGGATATTCGACAAATAATGATCCCCTCCCCAAGCGCCTTGAGACCCTCTGGGTGAGTAGTGCGCTATACAAATGCTCGAACTTGAACTTGAACTATCCCCTTCCTCGTGCACCCTCGCCAGATACAACAGATGATCAAAGAAGCGCAACTTTTCTATTTGTGCGGCTACCTCTTCCCTAGCTTCCGAAACCTCCCCTTGCGCATCTAGGTTGTCGGGGCGGGCCCTCTCTGCCATTCGCAATCGCTGTTCTGCCGCCTCTGTCACTCAAGAGTGTCTTCCTCACCCCTACCATTTTAGTGATGCATAAACCCCGAATCACCACCTTAAAGGCATCCCATTCCAGCGCCAGTGTCGATGCTGTGCTCTCATTCTCAGTAAAGTATTGAGTTATACCTGCCCCAATTTCCTCACGAAAGACGGGGTCCTCTAGCGCCTCCGGTTGTAACCGTCATGTCGGTATTACAGATCTTTCCTGGGCCCAATGTATCTTAACCAATAAAGGGTTATGATCAGATAATGTTCTGGCAAGATATTCACTGTGGCTCACTCTGGCATGGACTTCAGGGGTACATAACATCGCCTCAAGCCTCACATGCAATTTGTGTAGTGCAGAAAAATAAGAATAATCCCGATCCTTCAGGTGGTGTGCACGCCACGTGTCCATCAACACCCAGTCAGTTTGCCACTCTTGCCTAGCCTTGGACAATCTATGTATAGGGACTTCAGGCATCGGGGGAGGAGACCTATCCATCTCAATGTCCGCTATGGAGTTAAAGTCCCCTCCCATCAATACCGAGCGAGTTAAGTACGGTGCCAACTTCCCCGACAGATTGCTGAAAAAAGAAATCTGATCCACATTAGGGGCATATATACTACTCAGCGTCACATCCACACCATTAAGATGACCTGTCACCACTGCAAACCTCCCATCCGGATCCACCAGCTGTCGGATCATCTGAAATGGGACTCCCGTCCTGATCCATACCAGGGTTCCCCTCGCAAAAGCTGAATACGTCTTGTAATAAAGTTGTCCCCTCCATCTGAGCTTCAACGCCAACCCCTCAGTCTGATTGATGTGAGTTTCTCGGAGAAAGGCTATATGAACCCCCTCGCACCAAGTAAGCATGCACCTTATGGCGTTGTCATCGTGCGGATCTCCCGTACATTCCAGGTAATGCATTTCAAATCAAGTGTTGAAGCCAGAATCCCCCAATCAGCTGTGTCCCCTGTTCAACTACACCGGTGGCCCTAGCTACCCCAAAAAACAACTCAAAAACCCCCCAACAAACCCACCCCAGAACAGGCTCTACAAATCTAGCACCCATCCAAACTAACCCTCTAAGTGTTCCTCTGGTAACAACTGAGGAACCACAACCACACGAACATAGGGGAGGCAGCCTAGAGCCGTAGAGGACAGACCGACCAGTCCCATATCATTAGCCCATAGCCCGATGATAAATAAACCTCAACTTCTCTTGAGGTGACATGTTACGAAGGACCCACATATTACAAGCACCCTTCCATCCCTACGACCCATCTAACCGTCATCCAATAGCTCCTTATATGAGGGCAGTGAATCAACAAAAAACAGTACAAACCCCCCCCCTCCTTCCCCCTCGTGAATTCTTAGGCGATCCGGTGTTCTTAAGCATCTGCGATCTCGTCCGCTGTCCCAATTGTTACGTGTGGCAAGCTAACACTTCCCGTGTCTGATTCCTCAGACTCTAACTCCAAGGAGCCCATCTCCGATTCTGTTGTCTCCAGTGATGCCGTCCCCTTCTCCTGAGATTTCGCCGTGACCGCCTGCAACACAGCAGTTCACTCCTGCTTCATTTGGGTCTCCGTGGGTCCGAGCGTCGTCTACGAATGCGTCGCTATAGGCGTGGCAGCCCCTCTGCTGTTGTTTTCCTGCCACGTCCCGTTTCACAGGTGCCTGTTCGGTACGATTCAAGCCATGTCCAAGCTTCTTCAGGGCTATCGTTGAAATTCGTCTTACCGTCCATGACCACTCTGAGACGTGCTGGAAACAGCAGCGAATACTGAAGACCCTCGGCTCGGATCTCCTTTTTGACCGCTAAGAACGAGGCATGGCGGCGCTGCACTTCAAATGTATAATCCGGGAACAATGTCACGGTACAATTGTTTACTTTGTAGGGGCCCGATGTTCGAGCTTTGTGCAACAGGAGATCCCTATCCTTATAGTGGAGTAATCTAGCCACTACTGGTCTAGACGGCCTGCCAGAAACCAGCGGCCGAGCCGGCACACTGTGCGCTCTCTCCAAAGTATACAAGGATGACAGACCCTCAGGGGCAATTTCTGCTCTAAGCCAGTTTTCCAGGTAATCCACCATGTTGGCCCTTTCCACTCCTTCCGGCAACCCTACTACACGGACGTTGTTCCTTCGATTTCTCCCTTCAGCATCTATTGCCCTCCTCTCCAAAGTCCGCAATCGATGGGTGACATCTGTCATTTGAGCCTCTAGTGCCTTGTGGGCAGGTTCCAAATCTCCCAGCGTCGCTTCTGTTTGTTTTACCCTGTCCGCAAGTTTAGCATGATCCGCTCTAAGGAGTCCCAGTCCCTGCGCGACATGTGCAATGTCTTGATGTAGAGCATCTCTAGTGTCGGTAATGGCCTTGAGTATCTGATCCACTTGTTGCTGCATCATTCACTCAGGATGCTGGGACAGCACCTCTTGCTTATCCTGCGCGCTTGTTTCTACGTCCACCTCTGGCACCATATATATATATATATATATATATATATATATATATATCTAGGGACGTGGATCCCACAGATCTGATGATGATATCTGATTGGCTGCCACCACATCAACCAGGAACTGAAGGCAGTCATCTTGGGGCTCAGGATCCAGGCGGAGACCCCAAAAAAAAGGAGGCAGTGTAGGAATGCCCTGACCCCCTATGCCTGGTGGTGGAACCCCACCCGGTGGCAAAAACGTTTGATTATACATTTTATTGCAAATCCAAGCTAAAATATTAAAATCATTTTTTCAAAAACAAGAGCGGGCTCCCGTGCTTGTTTTCTTTATGCCCCCTGGGTGGGCCAGGTGTGGAGGGGGGATTGTTAAATATAATAGGGGAACGGGGCGCACGTGGCCTCCCTTCCCATGCCAATTTTGGTCCCCATCTCCCGGGGCCTGACCCAATACACGTAGGTGGAGGTGGCCACATTTCCTCACCCCGGGCTGATTTTAGCCCCGCGGTCCTCATCCCCTGGGGCCCAGCCTTGATATAAAGTGGAAGGGGGCATGTGGCCCCCCCCTCGTGGTCCGATTTTGACCCTTGGAGGCCATCCTCCAGGGGTCCGGCTGTCTTACTAATGGGGAGGGGGGGCCCATGGCCCCCATATCTGGCTGATTTCGCCGCAGAGGCCCCATCCCCGGGGCCCAGCCTTAATATAACGTGGGAGCAGGGCACACCACCCCCTCCCCATGCAGATTTTGGCCCCGGGGCCCTGAACCCTAGATGCCAGGCCTTCATATAAAGTGAAACATGGGGGCATATTGCCTCCCTCTCCAGGATTCGTTCGGCCTGGGGACCCCATCCACCGGGGTCTGGCAGTGCATTTAATGGTGCCTGGAGCCATTAATGGCCTTGGGGACCCCATTCCCAGAGGGCCGGCTGCTGCTGTTCAAGGGTTTCCCTGCTCGCACTGGCATGGGACAGAAAGCTTGTGTTTGCTCTTGCATGGCGGGATCAAACACTAAGTCCGCTACCAGGCGCGGGAGCTTTACAAATGTTCCCACCAGCTGAGAGCGGACTACAGATGTTTCCCTGCCTGCAGTGATGCGGCAGGGAAACCGTTCTGAATATTGTTCCCGGCCACAGGAGCAGCATTTGTAGCTGCAGGTGTTAGCAGTGCTGGCTCCTGCTGGATGCGATGAGTTGGCTGGGGCCACAGGGGCATTGGAGCTCCACCCACGGTCCCGAAAAAGGAAATTATGAATGTCCTGGACAGGCACCATGGCACCCATCCTTTATTGCCCGGATCCCGGATCCCGGGGTCTCAAATCGGCCTAGGGTGGGAGGCCATGTGCCCACCCCTTTTAATTATTGGCCGAGCCTTGGGTTATGGGGACCCCAGAGCCAAAATCTGCCCGGGGCGGGGTGTGCATGTCCCATCTCCCCATAAATACAGTGGTGAGGCCCAGGGCCAAAACAGCCCGGTGAGGGGGGCACAGGCTGTTTCCCCACAAAATGTGCCAGTCCCCAATTGATGGGGGTCCTTGGGGCCAAAATCAGTGCTGAGGGTGGCTGCATCCCCCCCCTCCCGGGTTGGCTGCTCTACAGCCAACCCAATGCCGCAACGCCCAGAGGCAGCTTGATTTACTTATGGTAATTAAATATTATTTTACGTTAAAAAAAAAAATCACTGAAAAAAACAAAGGTTATAGGGCCATTATAATTCGGAAATAGAATTGAAAAACCTTAGCAAATCACTAAAAACCATATGTAACAGGGACATTAAAGTTAGGTTCGGATTTTAATCCTACAAAGCCATAGAAATTCAGCAGTTATAGAGTTATCTTTAACTAGAACTCGTGCCCTAAGGTAACAATAGCTTTCACTCTCCCCACATATTACGTTACTCATGACATCTTCTATGATATTATTGATAATATCACTCCAATATTTGCTGGAAAATAATTGATGCGAAAGCTGTTTCTGGCGGGGGTGCAAGTTATAGTTAGGGCACGAGTTCTAGTTAGAGGTAACTCAAACTCTATTGAGTTTTCATGGTTTTGTGTGTTTAAAAGCTGAACCTAACTATAATGTCCCTGTAACCTTTAGTTTTTTAGTGAATATGTATATTACTTTTTATTCACATTTTCCTTCAAAATTAGGCTTGAGTTCCATATAAATGGGCAGACAAATGGCGAGATTATATATAAATTACATATATTGTATTACATTACATAGCTTGTTTATTGTAGGCAGCAAACAAATCCCTAGGTTCATGCACAGTCTATGCTCTGTATGTATTTTTGTATAGAACTATCTTATCAACTGATAATCAAAGACGGTTGCACATGGGAAGGCAAGGTAAAAAAAAAAGTGGCTAGAAAAGAGTAAACCACAGTGATTGTGGTAAAATGTGTATATATATATATATTTTTTTTTTTCTCTGCAAAGTGATCCTTCGACTCCGGGCGCTCAACTGTGGGTGCTCTGCATATGGGCCGGATCCAGGCCCAAATATTCAATTTTCTCTCAAAGGATGCGGCACACAAAGTTCTGAATTATTCACAAAGAGTTTATTACTCCAGCTCACACCAACACGTTTCAGCCTAGAAACAGGCTTTGTTCACGGTAAGTGAGCAATCTTCTATGTTTACTATTTATCCCACCTGGCTGTTAACGGCATGCGTGCGGCGCGAATTCCCCGCCCATGCTGACTCCGCCTTGCGCGGGCGGAGTCATGACGGAACGGTTCCGTCATGAGCACAGCTCAACCGACGCTCATGACGGAACCGTTCCGTCATGAGCATGGAAGGGGTTAAGGTGCATTGTGGGACTAGTGGTACATAATTTCAACAATATATTTTCAATACTCTGACATACAGTATTTTAAACACATACTATATTATTAGCATGATAGTACAATTACGCGCTGCTGTTATGCGCTGTATTTTTGTGATATTCACATCATACGTATGTAATTGTGCGCTGCATTTCTGTGCTGATGATTGTTATGGTATAGTACCCATTCAAAACATCATTCACATATATGAGTTTGTAATTTTGGTATAGTACCATGTTTCTAAAAGCTACATGTCTTGCATTTATAGTTTACAGTTATGTTACATTTCTCTGTGCATCATACGTATGTAATTGTGCAGCGCACAATTACATACGTATGATGTGAATATCACAAAAATACAGCGCATAACAGCAGCGCGTAATTATACTATCATGCTAATAATATAGTATGTGTTTAAAATACTGTATGTCAGAGTATTGAAAATATATTGTTGAAATGATGTACCACTAGTCCCACAATGCACCTTAACAGCCAGGTGGGATAAATAGTAAACATAGAAGATTGCTCACTTACCGTGAACAAAGCCTGTTTCTAGGCTGAAACGCGTTGGTCTGAGCTGGAGTAATAAACTCTTTGTGAATAATTCAGAACTTTGTGTGCTGCATCCTTTGAGAGAGAAAAGAAAAAAAATATATATATATATATATATATATTGTTCAATAAATTGTTTTCATATGTTCTCAGATGTCTAGTTGGGTCTCATGATTTTTGTGGTCTCACGACAGATAGTGTTGCATTTTATGCTACAAAGAGCGGGCTTTTGGTGGGCTGTTGCTTGTGATTAAGTGGCTTTCTTCTCTACCACAGTTCCTTGCTCTTTATTAGATGACTTTTTCCCCTGTTCTATGTTTGTCTTGCTCCTGGAGCATCGCCTATTTTTTCCTTGCTTCTCCTTACTCACCCCTTCTCCCCTCTCCCACCGTCCTTCCTGGTATTCCTCTTCAGTATACTAGGCACCAGATGGTGGCCTTGGTAATGCCCTGGCTGTTGTCTTATACAATATAGAAAAAATCAAGTGTGGGTAAATTAAACACCTAAAAAGTTATTTTCCTCAAATCAATCTTAGTTCGATATAGTGTTGCGACTATATCACATCTGTCGGTTAACTCATTTACAAATACTAACCACACCTATCTCTGTTTGATTACTCATGTACATATTTTAATGGTGTTTTGTGAGAACATATTCAAAGCAAATAGATACTAATACATTAATGATAAACATATAAGCCCTAATTAGGATGTCGGTCGGTAAGCCTCCAACTGCTCGTCTTAAGCTTACCAACCGATATGCTTGGTTTGAATTCCAATTTCTGTATTACGATTACGGCGTTTGGAATTCAAAGCGGCCAGTCAAACCAGCTGGCTTCCGATGGACTCATGGAAATCGAACATAATCCCTTACGGACATCGTTTCCGCCGTCAGGATTATGATGTCAATTTCCGACAGGCTTTCCATATCAGGATTTCCAACATGGAAAGCCTATTGGAAAAGTGACTTTGGGGACCCTAGCAGGGCCCTCTTTCTTCCATGGCCTCCGGTAGGGGGCTGAGAGGGCTCCTATAGTGCCCCCCTGTAAATCCCTGCACCATGTGGCAGGCACCGTGAGGTCCCTTTTCTCTATGGGAGCTAGTGCTGCGGCTGTTTTCCGACCGCCGCACAAGCTCTCATAGGGAAATGGGAGTCTCCGACCGCACCATGTGCGGTCGCATCATAAAGGCGGTTTTGGACCGCCGACCCGAGGTTGGTCAGTTCCGAAACAGCAGGGATGACGGTTGGAGGCATCTCCGACCGACATCCCAATTAGGGCCATTGTGGCTTTTATACAATTCAGCATAACAATTAAACTATTCGTTGAATGTACAGTACAAAAATAAATACAAAGATTCATTTATAAGTTAAAAAAAAAACAACTTTGAGTTTATATATAAATTCCTTGTCCATCCACCTGGAGATAGTATAAAATGTAGGCCGCTAAGGGGTCGAGGGGTTTTGGCCTCTTCAGCACCAGAGAAGGACTGTAAATCTCAAATCAAGAAGTGAAAATAGACACCGAAAAACAATTATTATATCTATAGCCATAATGTCTTGTACCTTCATGTTACCATTCTCATCTGAACGTTGAACCTTACATAAATGAACTATGCTTGGATTTTACAGGAAATCTCACCAAGCACATGAAGTCCAAAGCCCACAGCAAGAAGTGTATAGATTTGGGAGTTTCTGATGATCTGTACGATGACCAGGATGCTGAGGAAGCTGGTAAGAATAGAACAACCATTCATGCATTTTTTACCTTTCTTGTTCTTTGCCACTATCCCCAAATATCGCCTCTACTGGAACAAAATGGCGTTGCTCCGCTGGCCGCGTGTTTTGCACCTTTGCTCCGCTGGCTGCGTGTTTTGCACCACTTCATCTGAGGCCAAAGTTGCAAGTTATCTTGGGGACGAACTTTTATAAAAACAGGTAACAATGTTGTACCAATATAGTTTAAATTAATATTGAGACCATACATTGAATAAAAAAAAAATACTACTAGAGACTTAACATTTTTACACCATGGCAGTGCTGTAAAAATGAAGTATTAATGATAACTGCTTAAAAAGTATGTGGATGTATGCGCTACGTTATGATTTCACTTTGAATCCTCTGTTTACAAGTCTCATGAATGAAAAGGCAAGGGATGGGGGTGTAAAAACTCACTTTGTACCGCCTGATTTTTCATATCTATTGGGATTTATACAGGGCGAGGTGTGACTGAGCTTTCATTATCATCCCGCGTTTGCAACATATTGCAGATGTGTGTGATGCTTGGAGCCATGCAGTATGTCCAAACGTTTCCTCTTTCTACTTTGCTACATGCCAGAAAACCTTTACCTACTTTTATGAACTGTAAAATGACTCAGCGTGGCAAATATTTAGTAATGAGGAAGAGAAATTGGGACCGAAATAGAGGAATTGTAAATGGGACCGTGGCAGAGAGAAATGTGTATGGGAAAAAGGGAGGATAAATGGAGTAGAGGTAAGCAAACTATCAAGGGAGTTGGGAAATGGGTGATACATATAAAGGAATAAGGGGGAAAAAAAGATAGGTAATGCAGGCGTGAGAAAAGTGGTTCGAATGAGTGGAAGAAGAGAGAAAGTATGAAAGGAAACAACAAAAAAGAGACTCAGTGAGAAGTGCACGAAGAAACACATGAAATGAGAAATTTGATGTAGATGGACAAAAAGAATCGGACGGAAGTCAACATGTATATGGAAGAAGGGGTGGAAGCGAGAGAGAGGAAAAAGCAAAGAATGGGACAGAATAAAGGGTGCAAAAGGGAGGTTGAGCAAGAAAAGTAAAACTAGAGAAGCTACAGAAGGGAGGAAATTGGATTAATGAGAGAAGGTGTAAAGGGGTAGGATGGGAAGGTGAGAGGAAAGGGGCAGGGGAGAAAGGTCAATAAAAAGGGTAAGAAGAGAAAAGGCTGGCAAGGTATATAGCGTGTTTATCTTTAAAACAATGAGAACAGGAGGACAGAAAAGAAGTGCCCTGAAAAAGGAAAGCAAGTAAAGTATTATAGTTATCAAAACTTCAGCGCATCTTGAGACTTGGCCTGTGCTTCTTTGAATCTGCATAGTACAAATGCCATTTCTGTGTTTCTTACGAATAGATCCAGATGACAAAATCTCCCTGTCAGTGCATATTGTGACAACTTTGAACATGTTCCATCCTTTGTCCTTTCTAGTGTATAAATGCCTCCATGACCCAGTTCTCACCGATCATCTCAAAAATGCAGTGTCTTGTAAAACTTAAATATGTTCTCCCATTTGTTAAACGGATATAAGATTTATCCTACCCTACGTTCTGAATATTTTGATCTCATTAAAATATGCAGAGTGAGCCTGCATCTGCACAAGTTGTGTATTAAAAAAAAAATACGCGGGAACTGTTGCTTGTAGATGTTCGCGAAGCATGCTATTTCCACCTGAGCTTGAGGGGGCAGTTTGTTCAGAGCTCTGGTCAAGGGAGTAGGCAAAACATTAAAATACCTCCACTTTTAACTAAAGCTGTTATGGCACCAAACAAGCAAGTCAAGTCATTGCGACCCTCCCCAGAGGAGCTCTCTCGTCTCTTCCATCCAAGCAGCTATGCTTTTATCCTTATATCCACCCACTGATAGCCATCGTTTCACCTTTACATTCTGTCATCCATTCATTCCTTCATCCATCAATCAGTCTTTCACCATTGTCTGTCCATTCATTTGACTGCCCTTACATATCCAAATCTATTCAACCTTCTCCAAACTTATCCAACAAACCTGTCCATCCATCCTTTGTCATCCATCCCTCCATCCACCCTTTGCCATCCTGCACATATTACGCAGCAAAGATCCTAGCCAGGATAGAGGTGACTTAATTTTTCTCATTCACCCACCCTTTCACCCATACATCCACTCATCCATCCATCCACCCTTCACTCATTCATCCATCTGCCATCCTGCCACACACCCTTTCCATCCATCCATCCTCTCTTTCAATCCACCCATCCTCCCTTTCACTCAGACATCCACTCTTCCACCCACCTTCCCTTTCACTTATCCACCCTTCCATCCATCCATCCATTCGCTCATCCATCCTTTCGCTCATCCATCCTTTCGCTCTTCTACATCCATCTTCCCTTTTACTCCATCATCCTTCCTTTCACTCATCCATCCAGCCACCCTTTCACTCATCCATCCTTTGACGCAACCACCCATATATCCATCCATCCACCCACCCATCCAAACCATCCATTCGTTCATCCACCCATCCATTCACCCTTTCTCAGTCATTCACCCACTCTTTCACACACCCATCCATCCTTTCACCAATCCACCCACTCTATACTCCCATCTTCCCTTTTACTCATCCATCCTCCCTTTCACTCTTCCGTCCATCCAGCCGTTCTCTTTCATCCATATAAACCGCCATCCACCAGTCAACCCACCCTTTCACTCATCCATCCATCCACCTGTTCACTCATTCATCCATATAGCCAGCCATCCACCAATCAACCCACCCTTTCACTCAGCCGTTCATCCACTCCTTCCCTTAGCAATCCATCCTTTCACTCAGCCATCCATCCACCCTTTCACTCAGCCATCCATCCTTTAACTCATCCATCTACCTACCCTTCCATCCACCCATCCATGCATCCTTTCACTCTTCCATCCTTCAACCCATTTTTTCACTTATTCATCTTGCCATCTTTCCATTTAGCTGTTCACTCACCCATCCACCTTTTCACCCACACATCATCCAATCCATCTTCCACTCACTTACCCACCAACACTTTCTTGTAAATAATGAGTCTTTTACTGCCTAGCTGCAGACAAGAGGTCCATCAAGAACGGTAGCTGCTAAAGCGGGAGGGGCGGTGGGGTGTTCACGACGCCTCCAGCACCCCTATAGGATAAAATTAATCAGACGATGAATGAGCATGCCCTTCCATTCACTGAAAGGGAGAAGTCGAAAAAACTGGACTGCTGCCGAGGAGCCCTGTGGTCTTGCTGGCTAACTTTACTTTTTTAGCTCTTTCTGTTGCGCAGTCCTGTGTGATGAATGACCTTTTGAACAACAAGACAGCACACCAATCTGGCCGTCAACAGCGGCCAGTGTAGAGGTTTTTGGATCCTTCGCAACTGTCACTCACCTTCTTCTACATTGGTTGCCTGCACAACGTCCTTCAGTTGACCTTAATTCTCATCTGAAGATTATTCCACAGACCCTGCAGCCTACATGCGGTGGGTTCTTAATCAGCACACAGGCTTGTAGAGATTTGGTTTTCTCCTGTTCGTTTGCAGTTGACAGTTCACTGGAAATCCCCACTCTTTCTTTTATGTGTGTTTTTTGACGAGGAGTCAATCTCATCCGGATATTTTTGGTAAAACCCTAAACTGTTCTCCATGAAACATTTTTGATACCGCTGCTCTAGGAAGATATTTCTGTCTTGCTTGCTATGAGCTCTGAGTTATTACATTATATCCTTTCCTCAAAGCCCCTGGGAAATTTAAATGAAAAAACTAGTTGCAGAAAAATCTGAGAACATTGAGAAATAAAGCTATTTGTCGACTGCCTTTACGAGAATACATTGAAATGATTTGATCAAATTGCTAAGGAGG
The DNA here is from genome assembly GCF_964261635.1 of Lissotriton helveticus. NCBI lineage: Eukaryota > Metazoa > Chordata > Amphibia > Caudata > Salamandridae > Lissotriton > Lissotriton helveticus. Next base: position 1,310,114,933 of record NC_136063.1, read on the forward strand.
TTGACATAGATATTAAATAAGCAGTACAGTTTTGTTTTAAAAAAAAAAAAAACAATAACGTGTATTATACGTTCCAAATAAAAACAAACTTCACTAAAGACTCCTATTCCTTAGGTCCAGAACACGGCATTTCATAGGCGATGTCATCATTTTTTGTTTCCTTCCTTTACGTCTAATTCGAACGAAGTGTGCAGTATTGTCACTATATCAACACTACATTACACTTCTGGGTTTCCACAGTGCAAGTGTACGTTCGTTTTCATGTCGATAAATACAATTTAAATGCCCCATGGTGGTAGATGAAATAAAATATAGATTCTTCCTCTAAAGTGAAGTTTTTATTTTGAAGCAATCTCATCACTTCAAAAGGTACCTAGAATTTGGATGTCTGGGGACTCTAGGAACCACCTGGATGAGCATGCGTGAACTTCCACAACATTTTAATCCAACAGTTCACAGATAGTTGGCCAAAAGTCTTCTTGAAGTAACTTTAGTCCATGTTTGGCTAGTGCAGACTGAGCTCAAAGCTTCCCTCCACCAGAGGTAACGTGGATGCATGATGAAGCGTGCATTCAACTGGCTTAGGAAAGAAAAAGCTTAAGGCTGCAGCTAATACGCTAGTATTTAAAAAAAAAAAATAGTAAACATTTAAGGACTATACGTCACAAAAAGTTTCAGGTAGAAAGGATAGGAGGACACTATCACTGGTTGCAAGTATTTTATTACACTCAGTGGGAATGTTTGTTACACCTGAAAGCCATGCAAGTCTATGAGAAGAGAGGCAAAGACAAGAAACCCTCCTAATACTTGCAGGATTCTTTTGAATACAGATCAGGACCATGCCCGGGTGCATGTTGGCCAGGCTAAGTTTCATGTGAGGATCGGCCCTGGCAGGAAATTATTTTTTTCTGCCTCTTTATCCTGTTTTACTGGAGGTATTTTTATAGAGCAAAGCTAACCCCAGAGAGCAGCAGAGCAATTATGCTGGATAGGAATTATGCGTGAAGACTTCAGAAGCACGAATGGACATTCGCAAGACCTCTACTGTGATGACGTGTTCAGGCCGTAATGCAAAAAAATGTTCTAACAGTGCATGTGTCTGGAGGCAGGGAAGGGAGACTAGGCTAGTGGTGGGAAAATGTGATGGTAGAAGGGGAGGATTTTAAATAATTTCCTGTGTGTGTGTGTGTGTGTGAAGTATGAGGACCCGTCCGGAATTTCCTTGACTTGGGAATCTTGAATTTCATCAAGTAAGTGTCACTGGTTAGATTAGATTAGATTAAAGTTTATAAAGCCCTTGGTTACTCCAACGCAATGTCCCTGCACTGAGACATCTCAGCCTAACAGCAGAGCCGAACCCTCCCCCCCCCTCCCGAAACACCAGATCCCAGCATAGAGCACTCTGTCCGCAGCAACAGCGCTTATCACAAGTCCCCTGGTGATGACTAAAAGAAGCAAGTCTGTTTTCTGTGAAACATCGCTTCAGACGGATGCATCTTCAGTTCCAAAGGCACCTTGTTCCAAGCTTTGGCTGCTGAGAAGCTAAAGGATCGTCTCCAAAACGTGGTTTTTGAACTTTTGGTAAGCTAGAGATGGAAATTTGTTCAACCAGTTGATCAGATATATGGGTAAGGATGGGCGTGAAAATGAGTATAATTTGTACTATAACATAGTAGATCTCGTAATATGAATTATTTCATGCGGCTGGTGAGAGCTGTACTATCTGGCATTTACTTTTGTATTTAGGATACACTAGACCAATTAATCTTAGAAGGGCGGCTCGTCCTTTGCAGAGTCTTTAAGGGCGGTGGATATATATCTCAGTGGTTTTTCTGTGCCGTGCCCCACTCCAGACCTACATTCTGGGACCCATGATGCTGCAATCAGTGATAATACAAAATATCAATTGAAGAGTTGGTGCTCTTTGCAGAAGAACAGTTGCTTTGCTGGTAATTTAGATGTGATGGGCCAGTCAACTCTCATAAGTTCAAGATTCACCCTCCTACCTTGCACCACCCAAGGTTCTGCCCTTAGAATAGGAATGGAGAGGCAAATCTGTAATGTGGAGAAAGAGGACTAGGGACAGAAAAAAGGCATCATTGGTAGCAGCCTTGATAACAGTCCTTGCACATCCAGTGGAGCGATTCAACACAGGTCATGGAATATTTTTAAAGTATTTCCTCATTAATATTGGACTTAAATTACCAAATGTTTAACAAGTAGCACAATACATATTCTTGCCAGAGGCTACATTATGTTGTTGAAGAGTCAAGGGAGGGGCAAAAACCCTCCCACTGCTCGGAAGCATTCAGCAACTATTGAGTTAATGGAATATTAGGATAATGCCACTCATAGTCTCTGATATGAGGTGAGGAGCAACGAATCACAAACAAGAAGTTCGAGGGTTAAAACTGTGAGGGGTGATGGGAAATGGAAAATCGACTCAAAATGTGGCCAAAAACAGTTTGTCTTTGAAGGGAAAGAAGTTAAAAAAAAAAAAGTGATGGACTGCAAAGGAATACAAACTCAGTGCAAAGCTGGAACCCTACAACTATCCAAAATGTTGAAGAAAGGTATGATCCCTACTGTCTCCACTTTAATAGTCCCAAATTAATGTACCAATGTCTGAAAGACCCACTCTTTGTTGGCTCCAGCTGCTACCAACCTAGCCGTCAGATCCATGTTCTGCCTCCAACTGGGTGTCAGTGGTTATATTTGTAAGCCAGAGTTAGGGTCTGTGACGACATTTTGTGTTGAGCACCATTAATTGCGGGTCATGACACTACGTCTGATGCCTCTTTACTTCTCCAGTGTTGTGGATCACAAGGTTGCAGTAAAGTGGGGAGAGGTTGTGCCCCAATGGCTAGAGCGTCCGACCTCGAAGCTGAAGAACCGGGTTCGAGTCTCGACAGTGACGCTCGCCATCCTGTGATTTTGGGTAAATCACTTAATCGCACCGTGCCTAACAAAATGAATGTGTTTGTCTGTAACGCAACCAATGCTCATGTAAATCTCTCTGATACCTTCAAGTCAATTTTGCGCTATATAAAACTCCAAAAAAGGCTAATCTGATAGTTAAATATCAGAAATACTTGAGCTTTGAAGCACTAGTCTCTCAGTAGCATTTAAGCCCTCCCTGGACCAAAGTCATTGAGATAGACGCCATTGGAAAGAACACTTATAATAAAACAGGCGGCAGTGGCTTCTTCTTCGATATAAAGGACCTCTTATGGTTCTTACTTTCTCATTGACCCACTTCCATCAACGTCACCATATATGAGGTAAGAAGCTTTAGAACTTGGGATTAGAATACCCTGCATGGTTGACGACTACAAGAGAAAGGAACTGAGCACGTTGCGCTCAGTATTGCATTGCCAAAGGGTTCACAACATCCAGAGAAGCATGACTACTAAAATAGTTCAGGAAGATCCGAAAAACCTTAAGAAAAATCTGCCATAGAGTGTGAATTTGTTTATTAATACATGGAGCGTGAGTAAAACAGGAAGCTTAACGCCAATTACAAGGGGAGTTTGTGCTGTGGAAGATGTTGTCATTCATTGTCAAGAAGGTGGTGAGCCGTTTTAAAAGTAGTACATTGATAGGGAAAACTAAGGAGAGTTGCCATATATTGTTAATCTCTTGCTTCTGTGGGTGCAGCCTGGCTGAGGTTTGCATTATAGGAGCGTGCATGCACGAGAATGCAGGTATTGGCGCATACAAGGTTTGATCCTCCTCTTTGCTGCTGCCATCATTCTACCTGCACACAACGCTTACCTGCACTATAAAAATGTAATTGGAGTGTGCTTGCTCCTTTTCATGTGTGAATAAAAATTCCTAGGCAGTTAAAATATAGGCAAACAAGTGACATAAAATGACAGCGGAGAAAGAAAAATCAAGAAAAATTATATAAAAACAACCATAATTTTAATGAACACAGTTAAAAATCATACAGTTTACTAACTTTCAAAAACCGTATGATGACAAAACAATAATTAAAAACCATACACTTCATACAAAGATATTTAGTCATAAAATAAGGACACCCCGGCAACTTAATATCGTTGGTGTCCAAGAACAGTGGCGAATGAAACTCAACTGTTCAGGGGGTCCTTGTTTTTCTCAATCCTTTGCTCCTTTTCATGCCACACTTTTAAATTGTTTTTAATTCCTCTTGGGTTCTGGTTTGTGTCCTGCGCTACGCTGCCGGTGTCTCTGTGCTATGGGGCGGTAGCTCAGGGGGACTCTCGCTAATGTTTTTTGGCGCTGACACTAGGAGGACGCCATTTTAGAAAGTCGGCGCTCTAGTGGTCAGGCTCACAGGGGGCATTTAAACGAACGTCACACGCACGCGCAGCGCCTACAAGGTTTGATCCTCCTCTTTTCTGCTACCATCATTCTGCCTGCACACAGCGCTTACCTGCACTATAAAAATTTAATTGGAGTGTATTTGCTCCTTTTCATGCCACACTTTTAAACTGTTTTTAATTCCTCTTGGGTTCTGCTTTGGTCCCGCGCTACGCTGCCGGTGATCTCTGTGCTATGGGGCGGTAGCTCAGGGGGACTCTCGCTAATGTTTTTTGCCGTAGACACTAGGAGGACGCCATTTTGGAAAGTCTGCGCTCTAATGGTCAGGCTCACAGGGGGCATTTAAATGAACGCTGCACGGACGTGCGCAGCGGGCGCGCCTAAAGCAAGCCCGTCTGCGCCCGTCAGCGTCCCGGATGCGGCCAACGCCAGCCCTGCTGTCCGTCCAAGGGGGGGCTCTCTGTCCCGAAGGTACTACATGGGAGATGTCCTTTGCGACTTGCCGGCCACTGTGTCCTGTTCATCCCATAGTTGGGCTATGGAGCCGGCTCCGCGTGCGCCCTCTTCAGTATGTGGCTATACGCTGAACCCTCCTATTCCATTCATCGAGGCCAGTCGGCCGGTTCATCAGGTCAAAGACTCTCCTATCCAGGCAGCCCTGATCAATGTCCGTTCACTTAAAAAACATCATGTGGACATTTTTGATCTTTTAACGGACTGTACCTTAGATATGTTGTTTTTGACCGAGACCTGGCTCGATGCCTCTTCCGACCCGATTGTCTAGTTGGCCATTCCCATGGGCTATAAGATATTTAGAGAAGACCGGCCGGAAGGGCGAGGGGGAGGCGTAGCTGTAGTCTTCAGGAATACCTGGGACCTATGTGTAGGAGACTCAACGGCTTGGAGCAGCTGTGAGATTTTGGATTTTAATATACGCCTTTCAGCCCACTACACTTTGGGTGCTTCCCTTATTTACAGATCCCCAGGCCCAATGGGTTCTTTTCTTCAGAGCTGTGGGGATGCTATTGCTACTCGAGCTGTCAGATTCTCCCATTATGTGGTTCTGGGAGATCTCAACATCCATCTAGATCAACCAGACACTAAGGAGGTTACTGACTTCCTGGATATTTTGGATCTCGCACAAATGTCGCAGCATGTTAAGTTACCTACACATCAGGCTGGTCATTTGCTGGATCCAATTTGTACTAACTTTCCCATCTCAGTACATGATCCGAGTCCTGTTTCATGGTCTGATCATTTTATCTCCCACTTCTCCTGGATGGCTGCGAATGCAGAAATGGTAGCTCTGCCCCCCCCCCCCCAAAGGGCAGCCTTTGGTAAAATTGACCCTCAGAAATTTACTCAGGCCCTTGATCAGATTAGGCACACCTTATCTGGAGATTTTGAGGAAAGCCTGTTAGGGTTTACGAATTGGGTGTCTCAGGCAGTGGAATCTGTGACCTCTTTCCGGACCTGCAAGCCTGCCAGAAACTCACCGTCCAAGCCCTGGTTTAATGCCACTCTGAAAGGACTTAAACATGAGTGCAAGGCTTTGGAAAGGATCTGGCGCAGATGTAATTACTGCCCTATGCCTAAATTGAACCTGAGAGCTATGCAGAAAACATACTACAAAGCAATAACAATTGCCAAAGGGCAGTTCTACGTGGCACGCATTGAGTCTGCTGGGAGTAACTCTAAAGAGATTTTTTCTATTGTCCAGAATTTTACCTCTCCAGCTGCTCAATTAAGAGTGATGGCCCCTTCCTCAGCCTGGTGCAATACTCTTGCTGGTGCCTTTAGGAGCAAAATCCAGTCAATTCAGGCTTCCCTCTCTCATAGGATAATCTCAAAAGTCACTCCCTGTCTTGACTTCCCGACTGTCTCCTCCGGTAAGCTATCTGATATTAGACCTGTTGTGCCTTTGGAAACTTTAAAACTTCTTCCTAGCCTTAAGTCTGGGTCACCACTGGGCCCTTGTCTGGCTAGACTTCTGGCGGCAGCAGCATCTAGTGTCTATGTTGAGGTTAATACACTTGTTAGCAGGTCCCTCCAGTCAGCTACGGTACCGCCAATCTGGAAGTTGGCGAAAATCCTGCCCCTATTGAAAAAGCCTTTTTTGGATCACAGTAATCCAGCGAATTACCGCCCCATCTCTCTTCTCCCTGCTGTTGCCACAGTCTGTGAGAAAATCGTTAACAAGCAATTAACAGAAATTGTGGAGAGTGAGGCTCTACTACATCCCGCTCAGTATGGATTTGATCCACCCATAGCACTGAAACTGTATTAGTTGAAGTGTCTGAAGCTATTCAAGAGTGCTTGGATGCGGGCGGTAGAGCGACCCTTGTTCTGTTGGACCTCTCTGCAGCGTTCGACACTGTGCCGCATGACCTTCTTCTGGCACGGTTAGCGGGGATTGGTGTCTCTGGCACTGTGTGTGCTTGGCTGAAGTCTTTCTTGGAAGGCCGTACTGAGCAGATATGGCTTCCCCCGTGTTCTTCCCTTCCTCAACCTGTCACGACCGGGGTTCCACAGGGCTCTGTCCTTAGCCCGCTCCTCTTTAATATCTATGTTACACCTTTGATATACTTGGCGGAGGAACTAGGAGCTAAGGTTATGGCCTATGCTGATGATACCCAGCTGCTTTTTACCTGGGACAAGAGCTCACTCTCTGTCTTAGCGGCCCAGCATTGCCTTGCTACAGTGTTTGGCTAGATGGCGGATGTCCAGTTGAAATGTAATGAACAAAAGTCAGAGATTCTGCTCTTTGGCAGCTTTCCATCTAACATTCGCCAACTTTTGTGGCCTCCAGACTCATCGCTGCCATCTTCCACGGGTCAGCCAGCTAGAAATTTGGGGGTCTGGTTTGATGAGTCCCTCTCTTTTTCAACACATATCAACAAACTGACTGGCTGCTGTTTTGGCCTCATTAAAACCTTTAGGTCTTTTTTTCCACTCCTCCCGCAGGCAGTGAAAGACAGTCACCTGTGCATTGATATTATCTCGCCTGGATTATGCGAATGCAATTTATGTTGGCATTCCTGCCTACTTGTTGAAGCGACTCCAGGCCGTGCAGAAAACAGCGGCTAGACTAATGCTGGGTATCTCATCTAGGACTAGCGTACAGTCTCATCTGCGCTCTCTCCACTGGCTCCCTGTGGCGTGTAGAGTCTGGTTTAAGGCTCTAGTTTTGATCCATCGCTCAGGCCCTTCACTTGGTCCGAGTCCCTCGCTTCAAGCTTCAGCGGTTGGGAGGTAGCTCTTTTACCGTGAAGGCCAGTTCGGCCTGGAATGCACTCCCCCTGGAGCTACGCTCCATTCAGGATACAGTACTGTTCAAACGGAAACTGATGACACATTTGTTTGTTTAATTTGTTTTTTCGGTCTCTCTCCTTCTCAGTCTCTCTACTTCCATCTTACCTATGGCTACGTGCCGGGACACTCAAGAGTATCCGTGTGCGCTATAAATTATAATAACATAACATATTGTTGGGGTTAACTTGCACTGGTGGAGGGTACTGAGGCCGGAGGAAAACCTGGTTTGAAGAGTTTAACTCCTCAAGAAAAGCCCATCCCTGAGGTATAGTCAGTTATTGAATTAGTGGAACCATTTCTACACAACATGCACCAAGGAGGTACACCTGTTTTGGTCCCGGCAAGATGCTGTATTAAGCTTCTCAATGGATTCTAGGGTGTCATCTAGTGCACTGTTTCTGCCCCATAAAGTTTACACAGTTTTATGTTATTTAAGCCAACTCTAAAGCGTGGAATGGCCTCCCACTCCACATCAGAGCCTCCTCCATTATTCTTGAATGTCACAAGAAGCTGAAGGCCTGGCTTTTCCATTAACCAACCTACCATAGGCAGGGCTGGGCACACACCTCCGCAGCACCAGGATACCCTTGCAGGCGATAGTGTGCTTTATAATTACACATAGTATAATAAATCAGTTCTTTTTTATTGTACATTGTGATCAGTACACTTTACTTTCACACGCTGTTGCAGGACACACGTCTACTTTTCTTCAGCGACCCAAACAGGAATTAATTTGGTTTTCCATGAGGATTTCATTGTATAGTTAAACAGCACTTGGAAGAAGGGACTGTGTGCCCTGAAATGCATTCAGGCCAGTACTCAAACATTTGTAGAAGCCCATATCTATTCTGTATGAGAGCCAACATGCAAAAGAGCACAGGCATTGTTGTGGTTCTGCTAGATGGAGGAATTTAGTTAAGGCTGCCATGGTGGCAATAGATAAGAGGCTTGATTAAAAGAATATCATTTAGCAGCAACTGTATAGAGTTCCTTGGGTGGTCAACAAAAAAAACCTGTTCGTATAGCTTTGTAATAAAGTTGTGTTACAACTATAAAGTAATAGAGGTATTTTACTGTACTCCCAAACTTGCTTCTGCTAAGCTAATCAACCAGCTGGTCTTTACGTATAACATGCTGATTTGACAGTGAACGAGCATCAAAACTTACTGCACATCATTCATTGCTATCATGGAAAATCAGTTTGTAAATTGACAAAACGTTTGTTCGTGCAACCTAGGCACAGCTGCTCCTCCGCCAGAATTGACAAAACTGTTTGGTCTCATGATGCCTGTGTAGCTAAAGTGCAATTTATCCAACAAGTAAGGCAATTCTAGCTATAATGGGATGTATCCACCACCTGTAATGATATTTTGGCCAAAGCGGTGTGATTCCACCACAAATGAGAACATTTTAGCTGTAAAGGAATGTATCTACTATTTGTAATGACATATGGCTGTTATAACCACAAGCATGCAAGCAGTTCTGCCGTGTTTAACTTGCTGACCTTCTAAAATGCCAAGCCTAGAATAATGGCCTACAAACTTATTGGGATTTCAGAACATTGACCCCCTTCTAACATACCTATATTTGAAGCAAATGGTCAAACTCTTGATCAGTGTTATTATGCAAAGCAGGTCTTACGGCAGTGCCACCTCCCTGCAAGGGGACTACAAGGACAATGTGTCCAGTCGATATCCATGCCAAGGTCAGTGGTTATTGCATTATGGGGTGACTCAGAAGAGGACAAACTTGAAAACGGTGTATTGGAAGAGAAAAAAAGTGTAAAAGTAAAGATGGATGTCCTTGCTGTCTTCTGCGAACAGTGGGCGGCATGAGTCAGCCTGCATTGAATGGTGAATTCCTTCGGGAGTATGACTCTCTCGTTCTTAAGTTCTCGCAACTCAATATTATTCTAAGTATAACGAAAACCGAGTTCGTCTATTTTAAGCACAAATTGATTTGTTCCTATTCGGAAGAAATAACACGAATGAGTCACCCATTGGAAAGAGTCTACTGATCGTATAAAAAGCAACATGACTCTTTTTACATAGCCATAGGTTTTATGTGTTTTATTGTACCCGTAAGCTCCCACGTTAGTCTAGTTTCAATGCCAGAATCCATCTGATGTGAAGAAACATAAGCTTCTTTTATAAGTTAAATTACTATGTTGTTTACTCATGTTTGTGTAACGTGCACGATTTTGTTACATCGTAATGAGCAAGAGAATGTGCATATTTGTGCCACTTGTCGGAACAGCCCTATCGCAAAATACACACAAAGTTGTGAGTTCTGAAGGAGAAGTTGGAAAGATAGTTACGTAAATCATTTATAATGAAATTACAAGGAGAGTAATTCAGGACTGATTGCAAAACTAAGGTCAATTTAGGATTGATTGGAAAGAGTGATACACATATCATTGGGAAATAAGTGAAAGTAATGGCCACCATGATGACTGCCACTGTAGATAAAGTGATGTAGATTATCAAGATTTAGAAAATGTGTGAAGAAGCCAAAATGAACATCTGGAAATGCTAATAGTGCATATGTGCAAATATTTCACCTTTTTAGGGAATCTGGCATATCACACCTCTAAACAGCCCAGTGCCTTCCCAGTGTCACCATCTCCCGATGCAAGTCGTGGCATGATTGGATAGACGTATCATTAATGTGCCGAATTAAATTGATGGATAATGGTTTTCCACACCAAATGGACAATGAGATGGAAACTTCAGAGGGGTGTGCTGGGAAAATACAATGAGTCTGCGGCCTCCTCTGTGTCTCTCCGATGTTCTTCAACAGTGGCGATAGATTCATATTAGGTGCCACAGGTTTCCTCAGGTCACTTTTAGTGAACACAAAATAGTACAATGTAGTAATATATATATATATAGTTTGCCAATGTGAGTGGTGCCATCTATTACGTGAGGTCAGTCATTCAGAAACGTCTGCCGTAAGGTGCTTCATGAGCTTGTTATCGCTGTCAATTTATTAATACGGTCTTCCTTCATTCTTCATTGTCGGAGTTGCAGTATCATAGATGGAAGAAAACCTGCCTGGAAAACAAGTTACTTTTGTGAAATGATTTAAAACAGGACCCACGTGTTCCCTCTTCTCGCCACTTTATGCATCTGATGCTTTGATATGTATTTCTTGCGTTCTCAAAAAGCAGAACGTGTACAGAAAGACTTAGTCTTTGAAATGGAGCTGGGGCCAAGGATGTGTGTGCGCTTTCAATCTCCAGTGGGAAATATGATGGCAAACATAAAAGCATGGGGAACATTTTTTTTATGAACTTCCCATTTGATTTTCTTTTTTTCTTCTGATGTTCTATTCTTGCTCTGTGAACCTTTGATAAGCCTTGGATCTGTTGTGGGTGAAGAAGGCAGCCTGGGTCTCCATGATTAAAATGTATTCTGATTTTCAAATTTGGCATGTTATTTCTCATGGTCATTTCATATTTTTATCAAAGTCCTTTCGAACCTGATAATATTTTCTATTGACCTCTTTAATCAGGGTCTCGTCTTTTCTTATCTGTGCTACTGTTCCTGTATAATCTTCACCAGAAGCCTTCTAATTTCTAATTCGGCGTTATTAAAGAAAACAATTACAAATCCTTCAAAAAGATGAGGTTAAATGTATCTACCAGTGTCCTTCAGAGCTCATTTCCTAGGAATATGTTTTCTCGGCCTACTTGTTCTGAAATCTAAACAGGGTCACCCAAGAGTGCTTTTCGATGATGTCACAATGAATAAAATTTAGATCGTGAATTGGGATTTTTGAGGTATATGGAATAACGTGGTAAAGAATCACAGCTCAGAAATGTCCACAAGCCTCTGTCAGTAAAATGCACAAGCGTCTAGCAGTGGGATGCACAATCTTCCTACCATGTTAGGTACAAGCCCAGTTCAGTAAGAGGTTTGATCATTTGGAGAGCACACACACTTTAAACCTTATGGTACTCATTCACATTAATATAACTTTACTTGTGGGACGGTACCTTCCACGTACATTTCCTGTATTATTAGCAACACTTGGGGGGTGGTTGGCTGGATTATGCCCAAAAGCTTCAGTGCCAAGTGGCAATGGTGCTGGAAGGATCCCATCTGTCTAAACCTTTTGCTGCACTTCTTTTTTGACATCCACTGGAGGCTAATGCCTTCTGTTTTACTTCCACCACTATGTTTTACTGTAAATGGACACATCCATTCCCCCCTGGAGAGTTCCCATGGGTGAATGTGAATGGCCATACAACAGTGAGGCCTGCCCCTGTTGATCTGTGTCTGGAAGTATCAAAGTTATCTGTACTGGACCTCTTGCACAGCTTTTAAAAGCAGATTAACAAAGCTTTCCTACTGTTGTGACACTTGCTGGTGGCACCCTCTGTCTAATAAGCCTCAGTATCAATACATTCGTTTTTCTTTAACCCTTTTGGTTGCCAGGTTGACATGAAAATATCTTGGGGTTTGTACCTTTTTGTCTAAACCTCTTTTAGAAAGCTATTTTGGCTAGTTTTTTCTATAAACTTATATTTATACTACAGAATGTAATATAAAATGAATTAATTAAAGTCTAATACACACTGCCATGTCTAAGTTAAATTTCTGTACATGTATACATAAGTTAATAGACCTTCATTTATGAAGACGTGAAATTGTTCACTTGACCTTGGGTAAGATATGTCAGTAACTATTCGGTGATTATCTTTACTCAGAGGGCCCCAGGGTCAGTCTACTGGGTCCGTGGCTAGTAGAGGAAACCACCCCTGCATTCTAATATAAAACTACCTGCCCCTGTGAAATAGTAGGAAGTGGACTGTAGAGAAGAGCAAAGCTCTTACTCTCACACAAATACGTTCACTAACTTGGAATTAAGGAGAACTATACTATTGAGATTTGGAAATTGTAATTTATGGTAAGGTTCAGAGTGGTAAACTTAAGGTTTATTAATTTCTCTAATGGGAACACAGCTTTTCTCCATATAGTACCAAGCTAGTGCCCACTCGCTAGAAAAGCTATTCTAGACTATTCCTTATTGCCTTTTGATCTGAACTTTCCTGTGATGGTTAAAAAAGCAACTCTTTAACCGCATGCGCGCTAGCGGTTTTCCCGCTGCGCGCTGCGATTTTGAAAAACCTGCGTTACATGACGAGCTGAGCTCGTCATCAGCGTAGCGCATGTTATGCTCATGACGAGCTGAGCTCGTCATGAGCGTAGAAGGGGTTAATATATCGCAGGGATCAGTGTAGTCCAGGAAGAGCAGAGATGTCAGACCGAAGGGCAAGGTGGTTCGGAAAGTAATACTTGGCACAATAACAGATCAAGGTTTGTCTCATGTCGCTCATATATAGAAACTTGATATCGAGGGAAATGCAGAGGACAGGACCTGGTTCCAAGCCAGGGAGAGAAAAGGAGAACGACTGCAAACAAGCATTGTTCACAGGAAACAAGCTTTTATTAGAGTTGGTCTTATTGTATGTGTGTAAAGGATTGTGGTAGTTTAGGGGAAGCCCTTTGTGTTGATGCCAGAAGATGTGGTTTAGTCATAAAGCAAAACCATGGTTCGACTATGCTTTTAGACACTGTTGTAAAGATGAGCCAAGACTGACAACAAAACTAAGAAGGGCAAAACTCCAAAGGCCCTTCTTGTAGCTTCTAACAATTGGCTCCATGTGACATGTGACCATGTCTTCCAACCCTTACTCTTCAGACAATATCACATAGCTTTCTATCACATGTAGTTTCCTTTTTAATGAAATAGGTTTGGACTGGTTAGTCCCTCATTCAAGGTGCTGCTATTTGCTAAATGCCAGGACAGGTTGACTGAGTTGCATAGGGCATTGCCAGCTATGGGTCCTGGAAGCAACCATTGAAGTGTATCTCCTATTTGGGTCTAGAGACTACCCCTATGGTCACACTGCAAATTAATGCAGGTCTGCAGCAGAGAATGGACAAGTGTAAAATGGGATAGTGAACAAGAGTACAACTGGAATACAAACCAAGTTCAAGAGCAGAATGTAAAAACTAGAAAGTTATTAGAGCCTGAGTTTTAAGTACAGGAATTACACCAGCACTAGCTCAGATGGCGCTAGAGACAGAGAGAAGCCAATGCAGAAACCAAGATAAGTCAAGAGTAGGGTGATGGAAATCATGAGCAGGAATTCAGAGCTGTACCCAGTTTGGTCTCAGAAACGAATGCCTCGTTCATACAAAGAAACACAAAGTCAAATATGGACCTAAAAAGGGCAGAGACAAGTAATACCCGGGCGGGACATGGAGTGAGGAAACCGATCTAAAACATTTTATACGACAACCGCAACAAAGTAGATCAAAGACTGCCATCCAGCATTATAGTTGCCACTGGGTACTACTGCTGGTTGTCAGTACTTACATTTTCGTTTCCATCTCCCTTTTCTTAGAGGATGTGTTGGAGTCCTTATTGATAGGACTCACGCCCTTCCCTGATAGGGTTGAATTGAGGAAACCACAGCGACAGTCTCAACTGCAACTATGTGATAAGCTGGCCTTCACTCCTTGACAGACCATATTTTCCATCTCCTCATAGACCCTTTCTGTTTCTGTGTCTGGTTCAGAGGGAACGCCATTCAAGCCGCCCAAGACCACCAAATCCCATGCATCTGAAGCTTCATTGAAAAATCATGATTTACTGTGCACACTTGCTGAGAAGAGAAGCATGTACTGTTGCAGCATACCCTGAGTTTTTCCTTTGTAGTCCGTATACCAGCATCTCTGTTGTTACACTGCCACTCGGTGCTTACTCTAAACCTCTGTTTAGCAGATGTGTTTGAGTCCATTGCCGCTGTTGTGGATTCATGTGTGAGGCCAACATTCTATGAGGAGGGCACGACTTTAGTCTTCTACATCGAAATAAGCAACCCCAAGAGAGTTAAAGTCGAGAGGAGCAGCGAGGAAAACAAAACACCATTGATGCAGCGAAACACGCCTCAAGAACAGAATGAGCGAAACAAAGAGGTCAGCACAAATATAGGAAAAGCAGTAACAATAATTCTCTCAGACCTGCGAGAAAATGTCTGAGTATAAGCAGCAGAAATGTCAGCTACATTCCTTCTTCACCCCTCCGCGAGATCACACTCCCGCATCTCCGTCCTGACACCCATAAATTAGTTTTTCTATCTTCAGAAGTGGTATGAGCAATTTTATCCTTAAACCATCAAGATCATCAGAGACTCCCACTTTTCACCTACTCTACACCTCTGGGTCACTGCAAAGCAACTATCCACACCTCATTTTACTACTATGATCTACCAAATAACACTTTCTAAAATCTTCCTTCCTCTATAACCTCCTTTATCCTATTCAATCCAACTAATAGACTGACATGTCCACCACTCGAATTAACAGCTCAGATATCCCTACACTAACCCATCAGTAATCCACTTAGGGTTCCGGAGTAGCGTGCTTACTCGTCGAAAAGTGCTTTACCGCCTCGACAGGGGTAGTAAGCACTATATAAATACAATTACAATAATTCCCCTTTCGGACTACTGCTTGAGGTGAGGAAGATCCAAGTCACAGCTCTGTTGTCAACCTCAACATCATGTAATGTCAAAAAATCCTTGTAGCTGCAAAAGGGGAAGAGCCAAGCATCTCAAGACAAGGATGATGTACCCCTTGTCAACAGGGGGCAGTCCAAAAATGGCTGTAGCACACAGTGGGGCCCCAAGTTATTTGGGAAATCATCAGTTACAACACTTCCTCCTCCACAAGGGGAGCAATACAGCAGAGCAGTGGTTCTTAACCTTTTGACTTCTATGGACTTCCAATGAATCATTACTAAAATCTGGGGACCCCTCACTAAGTCAGTATTGGTAGCCGGGAACCCCAGCCTTAGCAATTCAATAATTTGAACCTCAAAACAATATACAAAAACAAGTACACACCACGTAAATGCTGAAATATATCAATATTTTGTTAAATTCACGCTCAAAAATAGAAAACTTTTTCAATGTTGCTTTTTTATTTGTATATACTTTATTAATTTTCTTTAATTAATTTCTATTTTATTTAATTTTCAAACCGTCACACCAATCCACCCCCGCTCCAGATCTCCTGGGGTCCACCTAAGGTAGGAGGCACCTCTTCGAAAGCTCTGACCCACAGTGCTCCGATCGCCAGTTTAGAACAATTCCATCCAGTCGTCTATTCCTCTACTGCAGTGGTTCTTAACTTGGGGTCCAGGGACCCCAGGAGATCTGCAAGGCCTACTGGGAGAGAAGGGGGAGGGGGCGGGGGTGGATTGGTGTGACGGTTTGAAAATTAAAGAAAATTGAAATTAATTAAAGAAAATTAATAAAGTATATACAAATAAAGAAGGAACATTGAAAATGTGAAAGAATTTTCTATATGAGTGTGAATTTAATAAAATATTTATATATTTCCGCATTTATGTGGTGTGCACTTGTTTTTGTATATTGGTTTGAGGTTCAAATCATTGAATTGCTTATGCTGGGGTTCCCAGCTACTAATAATGACTTAGGAGGTCTCTGGATTCTAGTAATGATTCAGTGGAAGTCCACAGAAGTGAAAAGGTTAAGAACCACTGCTTTACTGTATTGCTCTCCTTGTGGGGGAGGTGGTGTTGTGACTGATGATTTCCCAAATCACTTGGGTCCCACTGTGTGCTACAGACACTGTATTGGACTGTCCCCTGTCGACAAGGGGTACATCATCCTCGTCGTGTGAAGTACTTAATGGGTGTCTTGTGACACTTGGCTCTTCCCCTTTTGCAGCTACTAGGAATTCTTGACATTATATGATGTTGAGGTTGACAACCGAATTCCTGTGGGGCCAGTAACTGCTTTTAGCAGCCTCATCAAAACTAAGATGCCACACGTAAGGAGGGCCATAGTCGCATGTGATAAAATAGTGAGCACATTCTAATTCATGGGTGGTAGCTGCACTCCTGGAAAGTACTGAGGCTGCTACGTACGATAGTTACCAAGTGCTTCATTAATGAACCATTCTGAGTTTTGGGGGAAACAGCCTTTACAGCTCTGGCAGAGCCACACTTGCTTTTTCCCTGCAAGCGCAATCACACATGCCTTAACCACGCACATGCGTAGTTAAGGCAGAGCGCTGACTAGATGCGCGGGCACAGGAAATGGAAGGATCTGGCGAGGACGCGGACTGGTTAGTAGGGCCGGGTTTTGAGGGAGTGGGGAGTCGTTTTAAGAGTTGGGGTAGTTTTTGGGGCTCAGGGGTGTCGGGTAGTGTTTGGGGCTCGGGGTAGTGGGTGGTTAGGATCAGGGGGATCGGTATAGTTTTAAGGCTCAAGGTAGTGGGTGGTTAGGATCAGGGGGTTCGGGATAGTTTTAAGGCTCAAGGAGAGTCGGGTTATTTTTAGGGCTGGGGGTCGAGGTAGTGTTTGGGGGTTGGGGTAGTGTTTAGGGCTAAGGGGAGGTCAGGGTAGTGTTTAGGGCTAAGTCGGGGTCAGGTAGAGTTTACGGGTCGGGTAGTGTTTAGGGCTGGGGGGTCGGATGGTGTCTAGGGCTCAGGGCGATCGGGTAGTGTTTGGGGCTTGGGTTTGTGTTGGAGGCTGGGTAGTGTTTAGGGCTCATGGGGTTTGGGTAGTGGTTAGGGCTCGGGGGGTCAGGTTAGTGTTTGGGGGTCGGGTTAGTGTTTGGGGCTTGGGGGGTCGGGGGTCAGGGTAATGTTTAGGGCTCGGGGCAGGGTAGTTTTTAGGGCTCAGGTTGGGTTAGTCTTTAGAACTTAGGGCCTGGAGGCTGGGGTGTGATCTTTATCACACATCCCTTTACTAGTCATGCCTTTACCACGAAATTGCGTGGTAAGAGCATGCGTGGTAAAGGAATGTGTTCTTCAGACGCATTCTTTGTTGGGGCTGTGTATTAGAGGCACGCGTGGTTTAGCCATGCATGCCTCTGTCATACAACCGAGTTTTGGACCTTAGAATGACATGATATGACAGTAGTGCATGGTTTCACCCATTCTAAGTTGTAAGAACAGAATGTACTGTGTTGGCTCACATAAGTTGCACCAGTTTTTTTTACCTGTTGACAGTTGTGTGGCAAAACACCAGCTGGGTGTGCTATTTCGGCAGCAGTTAAAACATGGAACCTGTTACAAACAAGAGTTAGCACTGAAACTGGATTTACAACTGAGTAGAAAAGGGCATCACTGACTACAAAAATATAGACTCAAACATCTACTGGAAAAATATCTACCCCACAAAAATATCCGTCCAAAAATTGCCACATGAATCCAATCCCACTATTGAGCATTTCTCCAAACATGTTTGTTTTAAGAATTTTAATGCCCTACAGGGGGCATGACGTGAGTTGGACTGGATTTTACCTTTTAAAACGGGTAGAAATGTTTGTCAGGTAAGATAGCTAATTTGACAATAAATATTTATTTTTCAATCTATTTTTTGCAGTCTTTAGTATTCTGAAGTCGATTTCATGTTAATGGATTTGACTGAATATTTATCTCTGAGCTTGGAGGCCATCGTGGGCGACTGGTAGCACTGAAGTGGGGAATGAATGCCTCTTTCATTAACAATATTGTTTTCCTGTTGATTTAAAAAAAAATCGTATTGTTTTCCTTTTGATTGAAAAAAAAAATCGTATTGTTTTCCTTTCGATTAAAAAAAATCGTAGCTAACATATTTACTTTGTATGGCAGTCTGATTTATATATATCTTTTTTTTAATCCAAATTTTTTTTTTTCGTTCTGACTCGAAAGTCATCCCACCTTGTATTATTTTACTGCAAAGAGTTTCCTTTTAACATACACTTCCTGATATATGTATAGTTTTAATTGGTCAAGTTTCTTTGGCAGTGGAGCCTCCTTGTGGAATTTTTTGTCATCCTACGGGAATTAGTCAATTCTTTTTACTTCTTCTTTTGTGTCCTCCGGAATCTTCCCCTATGGCTGTTTATTTCACATCTCCTGTTCCACGGAATGCGCCTGTCACCGAAACAGCGGGCTGCCACGTCAGGAATGTTAATATGTGAATTAAGGTGTCAGGCCAGGTGAACCGTTTAGCGTGACAAAACGCAACTCGCTGGATCCGATTTCGCCATGTTGGACGCCAATTTCTGTCAGTTTCATGGACAGCCTATGTCCACCCCAGTGCATCCGATGCCGATGAAGCAATTAATCACGCCTTTTCGTCAATGGTCAACATTAAAAAAAATAATCCTTTAGCATGGAAGCATTCTCAAATGTTTTTCTTTTCTTTTTGCCCTCAGATATTAAGAGGTTGGACTGGACGCTCTTGTTTGCATTGTAATCTGTAAACGGGTCGTTCTTGTTTATAATGTAATCAGAATGAACAAGTTATTTAAAAACATTGTGGACGCATTTTCATCCTTCGGCTTTCAGAAACAAGAGTCATTAATAAATTAGTTTATTCCAGTCTCAACATATGCCCCCCCCGGAGTTGCCATTGAAACACAATAGAGAAGACTTGTGGTGGTGCAAAAATAAAATTATGGTACTGTTATACTAGCACATGGGCGCATATATGTATGTGTCTGGAATAAAATAAACGTTATTCATGCAAACTGAGATTGTAAAGTCTTCAAATTTGCCATCCGGTTTTTCTCACAGAGTGGTATTTAATTTAATTTCGTTTTCAAACACGTTTGTAAAATACATTGTTAGAACTTAAGCTCACAATGTGAGCATATGTGTCCATTTTGGGAATTATGGCCTTTCAGTAAGCCTAGTGTCTCACAATAACGCTTCGGTGTACTAACCTCAGGAGAACATAGACCGGCATGTTTAAGCTAATCTTCGTTAGGTATGGCATGACAGCACAACTTTTGCATTTGCCTATTGTTGCCATTTTTAGGTTTCACTTGCACTGTGCTTGCGAACTCTCTTGGAAATAAAAAAAAAAGTCTTAGGTGGGGCTTACAGCCACCATTTTTTGCCTGCATCGTCCGTCTCGTTTTGTTGCCTCGTATTGGTCAGTGCCACATAAGCACTTCCCGTTTCGCTTTCTGTTGTGTCTCGGTCCATGTCATTGAGCATGGACCAAGTACAGCTTCCGGTTATCTGCCATCGTCCTACCACTGGCAGGGCATTTGTGAAGAAACAGTAAAAAAAACTTTTTTCCCCCAAGTACTCCATAGGAGTGCATATGTTTGAGTCAGTCTCCCCTCTCATTGTCGTTGTTTGCCCCACCCCATCTTCCACTCCATTGTCTTGCTGCTCCCCATTCTTCGTTATCCTGTCCCTCCTTGCCTGTTTTTTGCTCCCCCCACCCCCTGTTGTTGCTTGTCCCATACCAACTAACCCGCTCCTCCTGTTCATGCTTGGCTCATCCCATCCGTACTCTCCAACCCATTGTTTTTTGCTTGCTGATTACCCTGACCCCTTCTCGCTGTCTGTTGTCTTGCTGCCCCGTTCATGATCCTGTCTGTGCTTGACCATTTTGTACTCCCCACCTCCTGTTGCGTGCCCCATTATAACAAGCCCACCCCTTCCCATTATTTCTTGCCACTCCCACCCCTTATTTTTCCCCTCTGTTGTTTTTAACCCTGCCCCCTTTTTGACCTCTGCTGTCTTGCTGCCTCCTTCCCCTGTTTTTCGTTCTCCCGTCCTTGCGTCAGTGACGTAACACAGACCTCAGCAGCCCCACATTGTGGCGGGGCCCCGAGCTGCTGGGGGGCCCCCTCAGCACAGTACTCTCGTCCGAGAGCTCTTGATAGAATCCAGAGCGTGGGACCCTCCCTGCACTTTGCAGGGGGGGGCCTCAAATTTAGTTACGCCACAGTCTTGCTTGCCTATTTTTTTGCTTTCCCCTGCACCGGAGAGTTTTATAGTTGCACAGCAATAAAGGACTTAACTAGACATAAAGGGTTGTAAAGGGCTTAACTAGGATTGATATTTTCAGTTGGGTACGAAATATGATTACACTGAACTGGGGTACCGGGTTTGATTATCCGCATCTGCTCAACATTCTGCGATTTGGGGCAAATCACATAATTTCCCCTTATCTATAAAAATAAAGTAGTGTGACCTGGTGTAATGTAACTGGTGCTCACATAAAGCACTCCAATACCTTTGGATGGAATTCGCGCTACACATAACTGCAAAAGAAACAAGCACTGGCAAAGCCATTAAGTTTCACTTCTGTGAAATCTATTGCTTTTTAGGCATGCTACACAGCAGCTCTAGCTGCTATGCAGCGTGTATTAAAGTAAAACAAAAACTATGACGCGGGTCAAGTCATAGCCCTTTTACAGAAAACCAACCACGTTAAGCCATGTTGTACTACAGCTTGTGCCACTGTGCAACATGTCTATGCCTTAACTGTCATGCTGCCATTTTTAAACTTTAAGACATGCTGTTTGTAACGTATCTAACAACCGTTGACAAAACCAATAGATTTCACAGAGGCAAAACCTATTGGCTTTACCGGTGCTTATTTAAAATCTTAATAGTACTCTTTAGTTCTACCCAAGTACTTCTCTTTCCTCACACTCTAAGCTGTTTTGTGTTTCATTCCACTTCAAATGGAGCGCTTGTATTGCAATGCACAGGAACTATTCTACATCTCCAAAGCAGTGGTTGAAGTGGGCGGCATCTATTGTGAACACATTTTCCAATCTATTTTTATATTTAAAAAAAACAGTGGCTGAATGATTCCAGGATCTCCACACTTGAGATGCCGATCCACTGTATTATCAAGGAATTTCACAAAAAGTGAATGCCGCCCACAAGGTAAAGCAATAAGTTAAATGAACGAGGGAAACTGTGCCTGGAAAAAAGTGACAACAGAGTGATAGCTGCAAGCAAAATTACAGAACTTTTCTTCATTGCTGTTTGTTTAATGCCATGTATGTATGTATTGTATTGTAATTGCATTTATATAGCGCTTTCTACCCCTGACGAGGCGTCGAAGCGCTTTTTCGGTGGGTAGCACGCTACTCCGGGACCCATAGAGGATTAGTGTTGAATTAGTATACTGAAACATGCAAGTACATTTTAAGTGGTGGATAGGTTAGTCAGTTATTTGGATTTGGAATGATAGCAGAAGGATAGAGGAGGACAAATGTTTGTATTTATTTATCGCTCGCTTGTTGACGCACGCTATTCAGGAAGCCTATAAAGGATTAGTGGTGAATTAATATGGTGAAATATGAGGTAATTTCAGTGGTGGATATTAGTCTGTTACTTGGAGTGAGAAGGGTAGCGGAGGGATAAAAGGGGAAGAAAGATTTGCATTCATATAGCACTTGTTACCCCTGAGGGGTGTTGAAGCGCTTTTCTGGCGAGTAGCACGCCACTCCGGAACCCATAAAGGATTAGTGTTGAAAATTAGTATAGTATAAATATGAAGTAATTTGAGTAGGAGATATGTTATTCAGTTATTTGGGCAGTATATTAGTATAGTTGAATATGAAATATGGAATTTGAGAAGTGAACATGTTATTCTGTTAATTTTGATTGAAAAGGATAGTGGAGGGATAAAAGAGTGAAGGATTTTTTTTAGGTCTTAGCAGTAGGAAGAGGCTTTTGGATGAGTAAAAGAGTTTTGGAGAGAAGGAGTCAGAGGGGAAAGTTTAGAAAGGTTTGTTTTAGGGGATCGGTGTAGTAAAAAGAGGTGTCAAATGATGCAAGGAGGGGTAGAGCAGGAGAGAGTCTAGAAAGAGTTATTTTGGCGATCATAGTAGTGGTATGGGGTTTGGGATAAATGAGAGAGTGGATGTAGAGGATATATTGATAGATGTATAGGATGAGAGATAGGGTAGTGCATTAGAAGGAGTAGTAGAAAGAAGTTTGAGATGAGTCAGAAGGTTGGGCTAGAAGATATATTGAGCGAAGTATAGGCTGAGAAATAGGCGAGTGCATTGGAAATGCTAAATTAGAAGAAAGTGATAAATATATAGATCCATAAGTACATTGAAAGTATATAGATATATAAAGGAAATAAGTATATTTAGATTAAATATATTGATAGAGGCACAGAGGCACTTCCTGGACTCTGCTCACTGCAATCTGGGGCACATGTAGACTGCAACTCACAAGATGGAGGAGAATGATTTGGGGTGCACCCAGCAAGGCCTTAAGGGGCCTGGGCAGGTGTGAGAGGAGGGCTCAGACTTGCCTGGTAGCTGAATAGCCAATAGTCTGCTGGCCTGGGGGTGGGGTCTGGGCAGCTGCTTCTCCTATTCAGAATCTCCTAGGAGACAGATAGGCTCAATCCACTCCTTTGGACTTCTGCAGGTAAAGGCTTCACTAACTCGAAATCTAACAATACTGTTTGAATAAAGCTTTACCCCCCCTGCTGGCCAAAAAACGAAGTGCACAGGCCCCAGTAAATACAGTTTAAACAGCTCACAGAAGCACCCTCTGATGTAGAAAATCCCTGTTGCTGGGGGGGGGGGGAGGCAGGGGGGCTGGCCTCACTGGCTTGTGAACACAAAATGGTGGCTGGGGGGTGCACTGTTTTAGCACACAGGTCTAAGCACAGAGCAAAGGATAAATTTGGAGGGAAAACAGATTTGTCACCAAGGAATGAGAGGGACAAACTACAGAGGTTGGACTGCAAATCCCACAATTCAACACACTAAATGTAGGCAATCATGGGCAGGGAAAACCACAAATTTAAAACACAACACAGGTGATAAAATATGCAATTACAGGCAGGCTAAAACTACAATTTTTAACTGTAACAACCACGGGCATAGACAGTAAACACAGAAAGTGAAAATCGTTTTTTAAACAACTTTTTGTCTTGGGAAGAGACAGCACTAGTCTGTCTCCTTACCACTTCCTGGACTCTGGTCACTGCAATCTGGGGCACATGTAGGCTGCAACTCACAAGATGGAGGAGAATGATGTGGTGCACCCAGGAAGGCCTTAAGGGGCCTGGGCAGGTGTGAGAGGAGGACTCAGACTTGCCTGTTAGCTGAATAGCCAATGGTCTGCTGGCCTGGGGGCGGGGTCTGGGCAGCTGCTTCTCCTGTTCAGAATCTCATAGGAGACAGACAGGCTCAATCCACAACTTTGGACTTCTGCAGGTAAAGGCTTCACTAACTCGAAATCTAACAATACTGTTTGAATAAAGCTTTACTCCCCCTGCTGGCCAAAAAACTAAGTGCGCAGGCCCCAGTAAATACAGTTTAAACAGCTCACAGAAGCACCCTCTGATGTAGAAAATCCCTGTTGCTGGGTGAGGGGGAGGCAGGGGGGCTGGCCTCACTGGCTTGTGAACACAAAATAGTGGCTGGGGGTGCACTGTTTTAGCACACAGGTCTAAGCACAGAGCAAATGATAAATGTGGAGGGAAAACAGATTTGTCACCAAGGAATGAGAGGGACAAACTACAGAGGTTGGACTGCAAATCCCACAATTCAACACACTAAATGGAGTGAATAATGAAAGATTGGTTCCAACTGGCATTACCATCAAATTAGTGGATTGGCCAAAGAAGGGAGGTGGACTGCTCAAAGGTTACAGTGACCATAAAAACAACTGTAAACTGCGGTGCAACATGGCTTAAAGTCAAGAAAAGAAGTGCAGTGACGCTGCCAAAGTTGACAGCGCCAAAGAGTTTTTTTAACCCATGTTGCGCAGCAGCCTATGCTGCTGTGCAATAGGTTTAAAAATTGCAAAAAAGGTAGAAGTCGGCTAAAGGATTTTGGGGGCTCGGGCAAAACTTATTTAGGGGCCAGATGCAGAGCAAATTGGAATTTCATTGCCCATTTCCTGCTAATTCAACCCCACGTGATGCCAATTAATGATAAATTATATGTTAAACATTAACAGGGACATGCACAAACAGTTGAAATATATCTTGCCTGGTACCAGAAAGTGTTCCAAAACGAGGTGTCCATACCAAAATGGAGTGCTTCATTTTTCTCAGATTTTAGCTTCAGGCAATGACTGCTTATGAAGCTGACTACTGATCTCATGCAGTTGATAAAGCCCTGTGCCACCTCTTCCACATTACAGACACTATGATCTGTGTATCGTCAATGTAAGAGATGGTTGAGAAAGCAACAGACTGGATCAGCTTAACTAGGGGAGCTACGTAAATCTAAAAAAAGTGTAAGGGTTAGTGATGACCCTTGTGGGACACCACAGGCAAGGAGAAAAATTTGGAGGTGAACTCTCCAAATTAGACAGATTGCTTCCTGTCAGTGGGAAATGAACAGAGGAGAACACTGGCTATACCGCCCAGCCCAATCTCCACAAGACGCTCCTTCAGGACAGAGTGACTTACTGTGTCGAAGGCTGCGAATAGGCCCAAAAGTAATACCGCATCCTTTCCTCCATTGTCCATGATATGTCGTATCTCTTTGGTAGACACTACTGATGCTGACTCAGTACGATGGCCTTTCCTAAAGCCAAACTGTACTCCATCCAAAATCTTGTTTTGATTTAAATAGTCTGCAAGAGCAATTTTCAAATGCCTCTTAAGGATTTTTGCTGATATGGGGAGATGCGAGGAATAAGAGAAGATTTTTTGAGCGAGGGGAGGCCTCTTTCCAATCAGTGGGGAAGAGGTCTACATTGATGATATTGTTCAGTAGGGTGATGAGTGGCTACCATTTCTGCTGCATCTTGGAGAACCATCTCCGGGCGTGGGTCAGAAGGAGCTCCTCATTTACTGCAGTCTGTCCTGTCACCTGCTCAGTGGTTAGGAGTAGAAACTTGCGGAGTACATAGATGCTTTGACCTGAGGTATTCTTCCCTAAAGTTGGGGGGTTAGTGGTTCGACTGGCATAAAAAACCCTTTGATATTCTTTTATTCCAAGTAAAATGGGAACTCAGTACTATTGCCTTTGATGGGTTCCTATGTTTGAGTGTACCTGCCACTCCATCCTGTTCTGGTCACCCATCCGAAGGTCTGAGTGTATAGATTAGGTTGTCGTTAGGAGGCTACTCAGAGGCTTTAAATAGCTTTAGTTCTGACTTTCAAGTGATTGTCCTAAAGGTGCCCATGACTTTACATTCTGTACATTTTTATAATAAGGATTTTGTATGTGTCCCAAATTTGAGATTTCCTGTTTTGAGTTAATTAATTCTATGGTGAAGACTGCTTCTAGCAATGGTCGCCAACTGCAATTGTCAGGCAGGAGATTTTAATGCAAAATTGCCAAACCTGGGTCAAGTAGTGGAGAATATGAGTAGGTGGAGGACCGGATCAGAGAGGGAAGGAGGTGGGGGCTTTTGTGCCAGCAGCTAGTTTGCATAACGTACTGAATGCTGCTGGCACGGGTTACCTGCAGCTACCCACCTTTTGGGATGGGTCCAGTGCTTCCGTCATTGACTATATCCCATAATTTAGCAGATTTGCTGTTTTATGGTAACATCAGTAAATCTGAATTCAGGTATTACAGTCCACTAGTCGCAGCTTTGACCCTGCCATTTAGTGAGACATTTCTAGTTGACGCTAGACTTTGTAATGTGAAGGCATCTACTGATGGCCTTAGGTCGGTCTGGAGTCTTATGATCCAGTCCTAGCACATGGAGGAGTTCTGGACGAAAATTGGAGCATGTCTTGAATTGCTTGGCCGATGATGTAGAGGGCGGGGATTATTGTCTCCTTTGAGGTCTTCTGTCACTGGGTTAAGCAGTTTCTCCTCAAGCCGTGTAAGCAGCGTGTGCTGAGTGGCGCTGGTTCAATCCTGGATGCTCGGCAGAGAATCAATCATTGCACAAGGCCCTTAATACGATTTTGAAGGACTCTGTAGCAGTAGCAATCCCCTGGAAGTGCTACAAATCAGTAGCTGCTAGGCAGTGGATGGAAGCAATTACTAAGCAGTGGGATACGTTCGCTGATGCAGCTAGTACTAACAGTCTTTCAGGAAAAGGTGGTAAGTATGAGGTCTACTAACCAACATGTGTCCCAAACCAGCTGCCACATTGATGGTGTGACCTGGGGGGCGCCCTTTTCCCAGATGTATGCTGGGCCGTTAATCCCGGATGTCCCAGATTTGGTCCTGCAGGTAACCTTGAGAGGATGTCACCGTTGCCATACAGCAGAGCGCAACCGTCAAGTCCCCCGGTCCAGATGGGGTCCAAATGGGTCCTGATGAATCTAATTAAATGTAACTCTGATCTTTGAGCCCCATTGCTGACAAATGTTTTTAATAGTCTGACCCATCATATACCAACCTGGTGGGTTTCTTTAACTATTGGGCCGATACGATATTCAAGAAGAGAGATCGGTCTCAGCCAGGATGTTATCTCCTACTGGGCATGGGCCTGGGTATAATACTGGTTCACTTGCAAGTACCTTGCATGCCAACACGAAAGGTGGTGCCAGATTTGGTCCTGATGAGGAAATGTCCAGTGAAATAGATATCAAGCTGCTGGTTCATCAGGGGTGCCTTCATGCATTCCTGTTTATTTTGTATATAACTAATCTTACATCAAAATTGGCTGCCTGCACCCAGGATGCGCCTATAGTTTTTTTCCTATAATCATATTTTTATATTTCTGGATGATTTATTTGTACCTACCTCTTTCTCTAGAAGTTATTGTTTTTCCAAGCATTTATCTGTCTTCAACAATCCTGTTTCAAGTTTGATAGAGAACCATGGTGCTGTAGGCCAGCTTCTATGATTCTTAACATATCTAGTTTGGGCCAATTTGTTGAGACAAAGCCAGTTCAAGGAGACAAATGCAATAAGAGAACCGGCAATTCTAATTTTTACTGGGTTTAATGATGGAGAGTTACTGAAGAGTGAAGTCCTGGTGCGGTCATCAATGAAGGCAGGAAAGTTTTGAGTGGGCGATGTCCGGCATCCGTGTCCAGGAAGGGCTGGATGTCAATCAGCTTCGGCTCAGCGTTGCTCTCTGTGAAGCCCTCTACGTTCAGACTTAGTAACTTTTCTGGGGGTCAGACCTCCTTCAGCGGAGAAGAACAGCTTGTTGGATCCAATGGTTTGCCTCGACAGTTGTCCCGGTCTCTTACCTGGTTCTTTAGAACAAAAGTTAGCAAAACGTTTTAAGTCCCAGCATTTGCACTTAGGGCAGGAGGAGTACATTCTAACGCATGCCAAGGGTTCCATGACCTCAGGAACAGTACTTGTGGGTCAGCAACCCCTCCAACAGAATCCACAAGCATGGCCCAAGGCAGGTCCAGTTATAACTGGTCAGGTAGGCTCTTCAGGAAAGTGGGCTTACAGCTTTTGTGTACCTGCAAGAGGTCAGCTAACTGACCCTTGGAGACAACTTCTTTGTCCAGGCTACAATTGAAAGCAGGTTTAGCCCATAGAGTTTTCCTCACAGGTCACTATAGCAAGTGCAGTCCATCTATCTTCCATAGGTCCGGTGGTGTTCTGAAGAGGTTACAGGGGATGCCACATTTATGGCCAGTGCCAGCCTCTGGGTGGTTGAAACTTCTGGCATCTCCCTAACCAATGGAGTAAATGTTACCAGAGGTGACCTTAGCTACTTTTGCAGCACTCTCTGTGTTTTATACTGTAAACTATTCCACAGTTCTTCTTTCTACCTAAAACCAAAAAGGTCCTCCTTGCAGAGTTCCCTGTGCCCACTAATAGGTGTGTCTATGATAATGTGTAAACCCTTCCTTGTGGCCCCTCCAAACCGGTTCTGGGGGCAACTCCTCTCCCACTGGAAGAGGTGCCTGGCTGACTAACAGGACAATAGAGGAGGCATGCCCAGGTGTGAAATACATCTGCCTGTGACTGGGTAGGCATCTTTTGATGTTAAATTACAGGGTACAACCCAGAAGGTATGGGGAAGGTCAACCCAATCCCTTTGTCTCAGCTCTGGGAGCCACATCCCACCCAATATCAATGAGCCATTCAGCTACTGGATGATACTGAGCAGTGGCAGAAAGGCCCATGTGACTCAGGCAGGAAAATTACAACTTTCTAAAAGTGTTATTTCCAAAATACTAATATATAATCCATGACCATTAAGTTGGATGTCAGATTACTATCAACATGAGTCATTGGATCACTTTTCTAGCTACTCCCAAACTGAAGGTAAGTATTATAAGGTGTCATAATGCCATCCTTTGCTTTCCTATAGGAGAGTCGGTCGTACCTCTCCGAAAAACTACTTTGGAGGTTTTTCACTGTGAGGACATGTAAAACCTAAAATATAAACATCCTACTTTTCAAATATCATGCACCCTGCCCTATGGGCATTTAGGGCCTACCTTAATGATGACTTCTATGTATTATAAAGGTTGTTTAGGCCCTGCTTTCTTTTAACCCTGAATTGCTTTTTGGATGGTGGAAAATCTGACAGATTACTGTTTTTATGCTATACACCTCTGCTCCTTCTTCCTCAGTTTAATGTCTTAAATGGATAGTGACAACTGTTTTTATTTCATTAACTATGTGGTTGCTTCTCAGTGCTTTTGTTTGACACTCACATCACCCTAGCTCAGTGGTTCTCAAACTTTTGTACCCGCGGCTCCCTTGGCTTATTGGCCATTGGCCAAGGCTCCCCATTATGTGACATTTTCTTTGCGGGTTAAGGGATGTAAGCCCGGCCTTGGCAGTACTTCCACTTTTCTCCCTGAAAATAATTGGGATGAAGCTGAGAAAGGTTTTATAGATATAATCCTATCCTGTCCACCGCAGAGCCCTATGCAGTATCATTGACTGAGTGGAGGGACACAAGGTTCTCAGAGAAGTAAACTGTTACTGCATTGTGATGTAGTGTTATTTAAAGAGGTGTGTCTTTAGCTTGTTCCTGAGCAGGGTTTGTGGTAGCGAATTCCATGTTCAAGCCTCCATAGTTCATCTAAATAAGATATAAGAGCAGATTTGGGCATATCTGTTCAGCTTTGGTTATATCACTGATGATTGTTGCCTGAGTACTCAAATCTGCCAACCTAACTTTCAAACTTTCCCGAAAATAACTGGAGTATCATTTATGCCCCTGAACCTCTTTAATTGGATTCTCAGACAGTCTTCTAGTTGAATAGAGTGCTAGTTTAAAGTACATGTTTTCTATAAGCTCAGGGCTTCTAGTCTTCTGGAGCAAATGTTCTCAATGTATTTAGCAGTGTTATATAGAATTCCTGTACCATAAGGTATTAGGGTGCTCTACTTGTACATTGTTACAATGACATGTAGCAGACCAAACAGAACTCTAAGAAATGCCAATGGAAATAACCAGTTAAGCGAGGGGCTGGACAACTAGTAAACTTATTATATATCAAGTTTGTGGGTTCTGGTAGGGAAGGAAGAGGTCAATATTTTGAGATTGTAGGGTCTTCCTAAAGGCAAGTGTGGTGGGCTCAGTTAAAGTTCTGAAAGGTAATGAGTTCCATGCAGCTATTTATTTATTTATTTATTTTTTACATTTGTAGAGCGCTCTGCAACCCTGCGGGCATCCTGGCGCTAAAAAGATAGCAAGTAGCCATTAGAGAACTGTTAAAGAATGTAAAAGGCGATCCACAGAAGAAAGGTTACTGGTACTAAAAAAAGGCAGGATTTTCAGACTTTTGGAAAGAGCCAGGTCTTAACTCTTTTACGGAACAACATCAGACTCTGAATACTCCTGATTTCCGGGGGAAGAGGATTCCAGAGGCGGGCTGCTGCCACACTAAAAGCTCTCCTGCTGCCACACTAAAAGCTCTCCAACCCCCCCTCCCCTCCCCCCCCCCCTCCTCCCCGCCCTTGGTAACCTTCATTGTCCTGGGGATTCTGGCAGAAGAACAGCGGAGAGTGCGTGTAGGTTCATACCATTGGAACCTATCTCGAATCAGCTTGGGACCTTGCCCATGGAGTGCCCTGAACACTATACATAAAGATTTAAACAAGATCCTCTGGGCTACTGACAGCCAGTGTAACTCTGCCAGTGCTTGTGTTGTCAAGGCTCGACCCAGGGCTAACTTGGCTACTGCCGCCTGGATACTCTGGAGCCTAGCAATCCGGTATCCAGGGAATTCCAGAAGCAGGGCATTACAGTAATCCAGGCGGCTCAATATGATACTTCTGACTACCGTAGTTCGTGCCTGTGCCGGCAATAGGGGTAGCACTTTCCGGAGTCCTCGGATGAGAGTATAACAGCCTCCCACCAGTTTATTATCATGAGATTCCAGGTTTAATTTCTCATTAAAGCTAACCCCCAGGTTGCGTATGGCGTTCACTGGTGTCGGCATGCCATCCGAGGTTATAGGTCCGAAGTCAGCTGGCAAGGCTCGAGGAACCCCCCCCCCCCCCCCCCCCCCCACCTTGCTATATCAGCATCAGTGGAGCATCAGTGTACAGCAGATGTGCTGAATTTAGTTGCCTGGAATTGTAGGAAATCCTGGCTTCTAAGGCTTTTTAAGTCCACCAGTGTTGGTTAATTGGTCAAATACCCAAGGAGGGTTGTTGTGGGGAATACAATTGCAGGTGAAGCTGCACAATTTGAATTTGATCCTTGCTTTTGTCGGTAACCAGTGAAGCTCTCCTCGCATGTGGGTGATGTGCCCAAAGTTTTTTGAGGTAGTGATCAATCTGGTGGGTGAGTGGAGGCATATGTTGAACCGTGACAGAGCAGATTGTAGTGCTCCTGTAAAGATAGCATTCCAAAAGTTTACTATGGCGATGAAAAGAGCCTGGACTTCTATTTTCATGTGGTCCATGAAAATTAGATGTTGAACTTATTTGCGGGAGAGCACGTTGAAATGTGCAAATTTTCCCTCCCTGTTGATCTGCTGTTTGAGAGTGGAGGTGAGAACTGGCGTAAAACCAAATTATTTCAAAATGGGGCAGAAAACTTGTTGTGGCAACAAACCATGCACCCATATTTAACTTCTTTCTCAGCTATAATTATGCCATCAATGTTCCTCAACACTGAAGTGCTTTTTTTGTTTAGTTGTATGTGCATCACTTGTTTTGGGATATCTAGAAATCGATTGGCGATGAAGTCACCATGGACACATGCACAGGATTCTCCATAT
Source organism: Lissotriton helveticus (assembly GCF_964261635.1). Classification (NCBI taxonomy): domain Eukaryota; kingdom Metazoa; phylum Chordata; class Amphibia; order Caudata; family Salamandridae; genus Lissotriton; species Lissotriton helveticus. The sequence goes on from NC_136063.1 coordinate 1,310,146,448, forward strand.
AGTGTCAGGGAAGACCTTTCACCTAATGATTATGCACTGCAGCCTGTCATCTAGACCTTGAAATACTAAATTGCAGCCTTTTGTAAGACCTTTGGCCAGTTAACAATTTCCGAGGAGTTATTGCCACTTTATTGTACTTTTTAGGTCAAGCTGCCTTGCATATGATCGGTGTTTTTTTAGGCCTTTTCGTTTGCGTCTGTATTTTCTATTTAACCAATGGAATTCTCCTTGTTTTCCTATGGGGAAAGTACAATCCAGTGCCATTATTCCATGAAAGCTGCCAGTATTAACCGTATGCAGAATGTTAACTGGATTTTCCACCTGGCAAACAAATTAACTTTACACAAATCCTTCACACCCTTTTTTTTTTTAGGGCTGCGGCCTGCCGTACACTGCGCATGCAGTGTCGTGCAGCGAGAGTCCTTTTCCTCGGGGATTTGAAAATGGACCTGGAAATTCCACACAGCTCGTGCGTGTTATTTCCACGGTCCATTTTCATTGGCCTTTGCGTGCCTGCTGTTTTTTTTAACAGAACACGCAATAGGCCATAGGTGGTCGCGTAGCTCCGCCTATGGCCTATTGGTGTCTGTTATGCGCACCAGAGGCCATATGTTTTGAATTATCGCGGCTTCATAACCGCGATAATTCAAAACATGCTTTCAGTGGCGCGCGCGCGTCAACCACTCGCTGGCTCTTTTTTTTTTTGTAGTTTGCATTCCTTTGTTTTGAAAATGCTTTTCTCACAAACTAACGTTTTTCAAAAAATATATTTTATTGCGTGACAATATATCACTAAGCAAAACATACATCTATGAACTAAAAAGAGAGAAATATATTTTCTCTTCACTTTATTAAAAAAAACAGCCAGCGAAAAAGACAAAGACTCATAGCCACTTAGACATGGCCGCTGTGGTCGTGAGATTCCATCCTTCTTCCCTGTCATTAACCACTGTCACCCGTACTAGTTTACCAGCTGTCTTTCCCCACGGTGATGTCACTCAGCACATCACGCGCACTACTTGTCCATCGCGGAGGTAGTAGCATGTAAAGTGCGGTGTGAGTCGTCCCCGACCCAAGATGGCGGCGCCCTGCAGCGCTGGGAAGCGGTGAGAGGTAAAGACCCCCGAGCTGTTGTTGGGAGGGGGCAGCAGGGTCCCGGCAGGTGACCCCAGCAGAGAGGGGCCGCCTTCTAGTGGGGAGGAAGTTTCTTTGGCAGGGTGAATACTCGGCTAATGTGTTTATCTCGCTGACAAGGGAATGTCCCCCCTCAATATTTCTGTTTGTGTGGGGTGTGATAACTCATGCAAGTGCCCTCTCCTAGTAGGCATGCTTTATTGGCAGCTCTCCGTTACTCCCTTTATTTGGACAAAATAACAACAATAGAAGAGCGCAACTAAGGAGAGTTGAGCCTATATCCTCTCGTCCTCCATTTATTTGTGCTGTTTGACACATTCCTGCTGTCATTCCTTGTATTTTCGGGGGTGTAGCTCCTCCCTTCACGTTCGATATAGTATTTAATTCTTCTTCTGTGTTCCTGCCCCACCCCCTCCAGTGTTTACAACAGTGACACAACCTGTGCAGAACAAAGCCAATACAAGGACTTTTCTCTGAATAGTTTTCTTTGTTGTGTCTACAGTGACAGACATTTCACGTGAGGCTACAAGGGGATCTTAGGCTCAATATTGTCGCGATATGCGTTATATAAATGTTCATGTTACTTGCATGCAGGGAAAGCAGTGTGTGAGTATGCAAGGTGAGCATCATGTGAGTGTCCAAGGCCAGCAGTGTGTGAGCGTGCAGGGTGAACAGTGTGTGAGTGTGTAGGGTGAGCAGTGTGTGAGTGTGCAGGGTGAGCACAAATGACGTGCTTTGGTGCCAGTGAAGTCCAGTGCTTTCACTGGGACGTTGTTCTAGGCACCTAGAAGACCTGGCACATGTTATTTGAGGCACACTGGTGTGGTGGTGTTAAAGACAGGGGCACTGCTTTCAGAGTCTTTGACTCCTAAGGGGGACCCCAATCACCTGCCAGCTCTTTCACAGGAGCGCAACATTTCCATGCTCCTTCATCTGACCAAAGCTTCCATTCCAAATGACAGACCCCGGTGTCTCACAGAGGGTCACACAACACCACACAGACACACACCACACACACACACCACACCCCACACACAACACTACATACATAAGACCACACACCACACACACACACCACACACACACACCACACACAACACCACACACACAACACCACACACACAACACCACACACACAACACCACACACACAACACCACACACACAACACCACACACACAACACCACACACACAACACCACACACACACACAACACCACACACACAACACAACACCACACACACAACACCACACACACCACACACACACACACACACACACACACACACACACTCACCACCTCACACTCACCACCACACTTTCAACAGGCACACACACACACACCACCAGCCTTCAGTGCACACTTTCACCAGGCACACACAACACCAGCCATCTGTGAATGCTTTCATCAGGCACACACACCACCAGTTGTCAGTGCACACTTCCACCAGGCACACACCTCCAGCCGGTAGTGCACGCTTTCACCAGGCACACACACCACCAGCCATCAGTGCACAATTTCTACAGGCACACACACCACCAGCCATCAGTACACACATCAATTGTTAGCGCATCCACAATTAACTATTGTAGCAATCACAGTATGGCACACTTTACTTTTAAACATATTCATCTAAAGCGCAGCATGCCACCATTGCTACAATTCAAATCTAACCCACATAATTTCACTACACACCACATGTGTACACTCCATAACACATAGCGAAAAGACATTGCCATTTACAATGCCATTAGCACAAACTCAATTAAATCCGAGACCTATTGCATTTCCAATGCTTGTTTATTTAATATAATGGACAAAGCGAGCATATACCTGCTGCTCAAGGTTAATTTAGTACTGGGTTCAAATGACCAAATCTGAAGTTTTCTGTGTTATGTTATGCATATTTGTATAGGCTACTAATCTCCCGTGGGGGTATCCAGGCGCTTTGCAGGAGGGTAGGTGTGTGCGGGGGGGGGGGCGCCTCCCTGGGGATTATTAAAAAATCCAGGTCTTCAACTTCCTGCTGAAGTGATGAGAAGGCTTTGGTGTGCTGTGCGAGGGCGCTCCATGCTCACTTCCATTCTAGCAAATCTCAAGGTTTCCCATTTCTACTGGTGTTTATTTATCGTTGAACATGGTCTCTTCCTCTCTAGCCCTGAAAACATCCCTCCTTCAGCATGGTGGGACAGCAACAACGTTCATAACTTCAAAGCCAAGACAAAGCTGAACACAGCCTAAAACCTACCACAAAAGTCTGTCATTAGCACCGCGTATTTCATTTCCATGCAGCTCTCTGAACTGAAAGCTTAGCTGCTAATTAGTGCCAACAAGCTTAACGGGTCAAAGGTTTGGACACTATTTGCGAAAGAGGGCAAGAAGGTCAGGCGAAGAGTTTTAGGTTAAAAAAGCGTAGCTGAATGAAATGGACCGCGCCATGTTTGTTTACTCGCACGGTGGCTTGTGCTGAAAGCAGGAACGTTTAAAATGTTTTTAATGGCGGTAAGGGACACACAGGTTGCTCCCTTAAGGGTCTCTAGTTTGTACCAAAAAGCTGCTTGATTTCCCTTCTCCCCTACATTTCGATAAAGCTCTTTAAAAATCCATTGTTATTTTAGGGAGACCTCTACCGAGAAAACTGTTGATTTCGGGCTTTTTTGTTCGTTCATTGCACAAACTCTGTGTTTTTAAAGGTGACCATCTGGATAAAGAGTGTTAAAAAATTCCCAATGTCACTGCGGTACTGAAGTGACTTCATCGCGGGAGGCGCAGTGTTTATGGCAGTGAGAGTGAGAGGGACAAAGAGAAAATGTTGCCACGTCAATCACACAATGCAGACAGTTTGCCCTTATTGCTCAAGAGCAAACAATGTGCATTTCTGTTTTCCACAACATTTTTTATTTGTTTTTATCGCCGTCACTGTTTATTTTTCTGTTGGTCATCCAGCAGCAATACACATTAAATGTAAAAATAATGAAAAATCAGCATGAAACCACGAACCGATATGAATAATATGTAATCAGACTTCCAGACTGCAGAAGGCATAACCTGTACTTCACCATTTGCATAAATTGGAGTAATAGTTGTTACGTTCGTCAGTCAACTTACACTTCACTTCCCTTATGTACCAAAATGGGGATATTTCAGAAACAGGCCGACTACGGTATTAGACTCTATATAAAATATTGAAAAGGCAGAATCTCTAGTATTAAGGTGGGCTCAAAGTGAAAACACACAATATTTTAAGTGATGTGTGGATGAGCAGAGTGTAGTTCACTCTACTACAAAATGCAAAATTACATATTGGGAATGATTCTCATTTTTTTTATATCTGTTGGAATTAGCCCTGCACCAAAATAATGTCAAGTAGTTTTGATTATATGTGACATGGAACGTCCATGATGCACAATGGGAGAAGGCAATGCAAGTGGATGCGAGACCCACCCTGGCAACAGTGGCTGTAGACTATATTTGTTGGTTGATGAAAAAGGGTGGTGAAGCCATAGGAGTGCTTCGGTGTTCCGTGGCAGCAAATGTACTTGTGCTCCAGCCTGTCATAACTCTGAAATGGTAGTATTTCCTATAAGCCGATCAATTGCCACATACAAAGAGGTACTTTTGTGAACTACAAAATCTTGTTTTTTTGCCCCTACTGTAATGCACAAATTGGATATTCAGGGCTTGTGGCGGGCCCTGCTGTCATACACTGTGCTCCGAATTACATACATTTGCCTGGCTGTCTAATGCCATGTGCAGTTTTGGCATAAAACGCAAGAAACTGTCAATCAGCAGAAAAGCAAACTATTCAGATATGCACAGACACAAGCGTAGCTCGAGAATGCAGCGAGTGACCAACCTGTGTTTTTTCGAAGTCTTTATGAATCTGCACCAAAGAAATGGCTTAAAATCACCTGCTGATATTAACATTAGAAAAAGCTTTCTGTGACAGTATTGCAAAACGTTTTAGTAGCTTCTTTCTATATGGCGTATATTAGAAGGCTAATTCCCAATGAGTAAATTATGTGTTTGTTTACTTGATACGTGGGGTATTTTACTTTCAGTGACACTGCCCCACGCATTATCAGTTTCTCAGGAAGGGCACGCTTGGTTATTCTCTTAACAATGTGTGTTTAAAAATGTCAGCCCTTTAAAGGACAAGGCTGCAGATTTTCAGGTCCTCATTGTGCTTCATTCTAGCCAAGCAGGAGGCATAAAGAAATGGATATTCAATTGGTGAATTGGGCTCTCAAAGGCGATGCCACCACAACATGCCACCTCTGTCCATGGGACTGTCAAGGACTGAAGAGTTCCTGCACCTTAATTAGCAGCCATTGTAGTGTTTTTCATTATCAGTCTTGTCATTTCTCTGATTAATTGGCTTTTTCCCTTGACTGTCCACCAATTAACCTTACCGCTTGGCACTGCGTAGTAAAGCTGGTGCTGCATATCTCTAATTATCAGCAGCAATAAGGTTGTCTGTGGAGCTGTCCAAGTATATTGCAGCTCCATCTTCCACCAGACTTGTTGCAGATAGAGTGGCCGACCGTATACCCCTCTGCTAAATCCAGCAACCCGGCTCTCGGATCCTACCACTAGCGGCCACTTGTTAGCCCCATTGCTAGTTTACATACAGCTTCTTCTGCACCATAAAAGGAGAACAATGCATGTCCACCCCTGGCCATTGTATGTGTCATTTCATTGACATTACAGTACATCTGCTCCTTTTCCCACCCCAAGCCGCTGTTACAAGCACCAAAGTTAATGTGGGAAATGGGAGGTAAGAGACGGTGTAGGAAACTGTGTTCTTGTTGCAGTCCCCCCGCTTTTGCCTTGTTTTTAATGCTACTTTGATGTGTACTGGGTCCCTGATAACCAGTTTCCCAGTACCAGTGTTCTTTCACTAAAACTGTAATTGGCACAACATCAGCCACCCCTATAAGTCCCTAGTGAATGGTACCCCTGGTACCTAGGACATTGAGACTGAAGAGGGTCCTCTAGGGGTGCAGTACAATTTGTGCCCCCCTCCCCCAGAGACCCCTCATCAAGACCATGCAAACTGCCATTGCAGGCTGCGTATCTTGGTGCAGAGAAAACTGAAGAGTCGACATTATAGACATGCCCACACACTGCATGAGGTATAGTTAAGTCACTCCTACTGGAGACTTTATTGCCGTAAGGCAGGGTGCAGTATACCACATGTGGGGTCATATCTGCCTGAGCAGATATGACCCTACAATATCTAAGTCCATTCTTAAGTCTTGTAATTGAGCGGGGAAGCCAAATAGAGCACATGGACTGGACACCCGTGATTGCTCCACTGCACCCAGGGATGTTTGGTACGTCTTAATAAATTCACAATGATGCCAGTTTGGAATTTATTAATACTTACACACAGAGAGCACCTTAGAGGGCCCCCTGAAAACCTGCCACGCACTGGTGTGATCTCCGACTAGTCTTAGCCAGCCTGCCACCACCAGACATGTTTCTGACCTCATGAGGTGAGATCCTTTGCTCTCAGGGACCAGGAACAATGCCTGCTCTGGGCGGAGGTGATTCACACCTCCTCCAGGCCGGAATGGCATTCCAAGGCAGGAAGCTTCAAAGTTGATGCCGCCTTTGAAATGTAACCCAGGCATCTCCAGAGAAAGGAAGTGATCACATAGAAGGTGTAGACACCCTAAAGGTAGCTATCCCATTGGCTACTGCCTGTCTCCCCCTGTAACACACATAGATTTAGTATTTAGGTGGCACCCCTGGGCCCTGAACTTTAGATTCGATGGACACAAAGAAGATACAGACACAGAAGAGCTGCTGACCCGAGAACTGAAGCCCTGCTACAGAATTTTGGGGCCAAACCCTGTCTGCTGCCTTAAGGACTCAACATTCGTGGTGTGCTGTGTCATCCCGCAACTCCAGCCTTAGACAAATTGCCAAATAACTCCCTTGGAGTGGAGGTACCACTACCCTGCAGCTGCAGACGCCGAACCACAGAATTCGGTATTACCGACTTGCTGCGACTCGGATGCAGCACCCGTACCAACCGTGGTACACCAGCTCCGGAGGATCAAATCGGCTTCCAAACCAAGCCTGAAGTCAACAGGATCTACCGGAGCTGTGCTGCACAAATACCCAGGGTACCGTACACCCGCAGCAGACAGCGAGACAGAGGCTAATCCTAACTCCAACTGCCCAGGAAGCAAGCACCCATCGAGGGTCGTCGAGACCCACTTTGTGAGTGGTCCAGCTGTCCCGGAATCCCCTCTATAAGCTGCCTGATCCTGACCCCAGGGATATCTTGACATGCAACGCCCAGCTGACCTAGATGCTCGGCACACATCCCAACCGTCCATAGTAACTATGACCCAGCTGTGCTCCTCTGGTCCTGAGGCCCTGCAACCTGCTTCCTCGAATGGGACCCCTGTAACTTTCCTTTAAGTCCCTTTGTGTAGTGTGTTTTTAAGTGGCCCCCTTCTTCGTAGCGCACCAGGCACCAAGGACCTCAGCACCCTGCTCTCAGCCAAATCCGGGATGCTCCTGAGAATCTGCTGGTGGAACATTTGACCTGGCCTTTATTCTTACTTAAATCCAGAAGGTGAACCTTGACATCCAACTGCGTGATTTTATGTGTATTTTTCTGTTTGCTTCCATTGAGTTCAATGGTGCGTAAATGTGCACCAAAGTGTTTGACATTACAAACTTGAAAAACTCGTATCTTTAAAAGTACTTACTGTAGAACGAGGTTCTTGGTGTGATAAATCCTCTAAAAATCAATGTTATTTTTGTAAATTGGTCTCGGATTTATTGTTGTGTGTGTCTCATTTACTGTCTCTCTGACTACAATAAATGCTTAGCACTACCCTCTAATAAACCTAACTTCTCACCCACAATCCCACAGAATGGTAGTAATATCTACTTTTGCCTCTGTATCCCAATCTGGGTCCCACTGGACTCTACACAGTGTACTTCATTTTAGTGCACTATATAGAGAGCCAGCATCCTACATACAGATATATGATTCCCGACTTGTTACTCCTGCCAGTTGTTGAAACCTTGGCTATTCCGCATTTTTCTGGTCTTAAAGACACTGCAGGGGCCAGTGGTGCTGGAACAATTTTCAGAGTGGTCCTGCTGTCCTACATGTTCCACTACTGAAGTCATAGGGACTGTGAAAAATCAAGTATTCACAAAGAGTACGTGTGGCAGGAGTTCAGCAGGAGGGTCAGTTTAGCAGGAGGGTGTTATATGTAGCCGGAGGTGCATTTTTGAGCATACAGTCGCAAATCTATTACTTTTACAGACAGCACATTTTCAATTGAAATGGCGTCAAAATTAACACTGACATTCAGGTTTGCTGATAAAACCATAGCTCACAAACGATAATGTGTGAAAGTTGGGTTTTAGCAAATGTTTATTGTTTGCGTAACACCTTGAAAAGTGTCTTGATTTGTTTTTATCCTATTTCATCACACTTCCGAATTTTAAAAAAATTGGCTTTTTTGTGCTTCTCTATCTGACAACATGTTTGAAACACTTGTGCAGTGTATTTCCAGGAACATTTTTTAGGGTGTTAAAAGAAACTGACATCCTACAGCCTTTCTTTTCATATTTCCAGTACCCCAGCGTGAGTGTCAGATAGTTCACCTTACAAAATGCCCTAACTTTTCAGTTAGAGAAAGAAAAGTAAACTAAATTTCCATGTTAAAGACTAATTAGCAATTTCTCAGAGCACATATCCTGGGGTTAGACCTCGGTCTCTGAAGGCACAGCAAATGTGACAAGATAAAAACAAAAAATTAAAGGTATCTTTATTGCTCATTCATCTTCTGAACTCCAGTATGGTTATTTTTCGGCAGCACCCACGCACCCCTACTTCCAGGGCCTATGAGAGAGGGCCCAACTACTTTCAGAGGTGCATCGTACATTCCAGTGATCTCCTAAAATTCACAGCCCCAACAAAAATGATTTTATTTTTCTTTCCTGTAAAGGCCTCCCGGTAGAGTGTAGTAATGTTCTCAGATTGGTCTTGCACAAATTGCGCATTAACTTAGATTTGCACATGTGAAAAATGTGCAGTTGCCGCATATGGGCAAAAAAGAGTGATGCAGCAAATGAGCTCCCATCTGCATGCGGAAAGTACAGATACAAATGGGCATCACCTATGCAAAATGGGTCCTGAATTCCCAGCTTCTCAAATATATACATTGAATAACAATGTACTGTTTCCCACAATCCTCCAAAAATAAAATTCCGACTGCTTGCACATCAGTCAGTTTTTGGTTGGGAATAATTATTTATCGGAGTTGATAATCATACTGGTAATATTTAATCAAGAATATTAATGAAAGCAAATCAATATATACCCATGTGGCAGAATCTAGAACTAACATAACTGACGATAATGATTTGTAAATAATATCAGTAATTGATAACAGTACGAATAGAAATGGTTGCAGTTGCCTTCATTTTGTCCTGCAGGTTCGTTTCGTATGTTGTTCTTGCCTTCTGTTTATATGGGTGGGTTCCTTGCGCTCATTGTATGTGTGTTGAGTAAGAAAAGTAAAAGTAATATAATTCTTTCAGTGCTTCTGGTAGATCTAAACATGGGAGAATTTGAACAATTTTGAACTTCTTATATTTGCCCCATTTTAGTCACCTCCGTTCTTTAATGTCCTGGCCAGACTATCCCTGTGTGTATGTCGAGTGCATGTTGTGTGTATGGTAACCGGTAGCAAGACTGCATGTTGTTCGAGTGTGTGTATGCGGTAGCCGGTGGGATCTAATTTGGATTGCCTTTGGTTTCGACATGGCATAAGATGGAGATTGTGATACAGTCTCTCTAAGCAGTGAAAGTGTATTGCCTGAATTCCTGAGCTGGAAGGTGTAGGTGCGGAGGGATGGAGAAAGAGCTGCATTTAGAAATTCTGTTACCTATTTTTCTTGTAATTGCGGATCAGTCCTTCCTGAAAACTTGCCATTTGGATGTTGGTGAGGAAATGTGGGTAAGTCACCAGATTCAGTTGCTAGAGGGAGAGCAGTTTCTAGTCGGATCCTGGGCCTTTTGTCTTCCATTGCGGGACTCATCCAGGAAGCTGTGGCACACTTTCTGAACGCATGTTATGGGTATTAGTGCCTGGAGCCAGCATTGTCTACTGTGTGAGCCATCTCTTTATTCAAATAATTATTTGTCTGCCCTGCTGTAAGATTATGAATTTATAAAGGAACCATCGCAAACCATATCCAGAACTGTAAAAGTTGGATCCACCTCCCATGTCTAGAAATCATGTGGGACCTAAACTTAAGTTGGTTCCAGTTCCAAGCTGCTTCTCAGGATGCTGTGATCCTGGGCTGGTATTGCTGGTAGTGATCAGACTCTTGCATGAGAGGGGACATTGCCTGAAGTATGCAAATCTTACTGGAGTCACTGTGGACTCTGAGACTAGGAAACCTACCTCCCTGCTAAGAGGAGAGAAGGACGTTTATTGTTCGACAGAAGCTGTCTGCCCTTGGAGAAAAAAAACAGCTTCTGAGCCCAAAGAGATGAGCATCCCAGAAGAAGCAGATTGTAATAGGAACATGTCTGGAAGCAACCTGTATGAACCTAAGGGACTCTTGGCTTCAATGCCCAAAGTAGGCTAAGTTACGGAGTGAACCACCATACCAGCCGGTCCAGTGACTTCTACAGAAGAAGACAGAAAACCTGTGTTGACTGTACCTTTGCCCTCCCCACTAGAGCTGAAAGCGCCTGTCCAGAGTTTAGTCGATACAGAGAGGGAGGAGGGGTGGCTCAAATGAGATGTGTTGCCACAAGAGTGTCTGTTCTTCTAGTGTGGACAGAAGAGGCTCCCATGCTTGGAATTCCCAGTACATACCACATGAGTTAACACCAATTGCTGAGACTCGTAGACTTAAGTTGGCTAATCGGATTTTGATTAAGGAATAACTGAACAATACAGGGAAACTGCTCAACTCAATCATAGTGATCATGCAACTACGCTTTCTTTCAGGAAATGTAGTTTCTCTCTGCAGAGAAACATGAAGACTCTGTAGTATTTATCCCGGGATTGCTTTATTTTCTCTCTGTAGTATATTATATTGTGGTGTATTAAAATACTTCTATTTTATTAAAAAGAAAACCTCCGGGTTGGAAGTCCACTTTTTGAGTTTGTTTGCTTGAGTTCTGAATCTCAACCACCCCGTGCTAGCCCAGAATCCTCAGCTTCCCTATATCCCTTACGCCAAAAAGAGTTCTAAGCGAGGGTCATTGGGTTGGAGGAGTAATCAAGTTCCTGTACCAAGCTTGTGTTTACTCTTCAGATCAGGGGAAGAAGGTGGCACAAGGAGAGGAGTGTGTATAATGATGCTGGCCCTTGGTGTGGTATGACTAGGTAAGTATAGAGACTAGCGAAAGGTGTTCCTTTCCCACCCAGAGGCAGAGAACCTTGGCCCGATGATCCTTTGAACGGGCAAGATGCTCCTAAGACCAGGGCGATGGTGTGCTAATGTAAAACAATAGGTGCTGTATGTGGAAAGATCTATACAGCTCTGATACTATTTGAGGGAGCCACATCCAGGATTATTGTACGGGGTGTGGCATGAGTTCCAATTTAATATTTCTGAAGATGGGTGTCAGAGACATGCGAATTGGAGGTAGTCTTTACCTGAATGATCGTTTTAGCTATGCTCGATTCTGAACTGTAGCGGCTTTGTTCTCACATGAGGAAACACCCCCAGGCAAGCAGAACACTGCTAGCATCAGGCTAGTACAATTAAACCAGCAAATTGAGCCTCCCGTGCTGTCACTGAACAGCAATGAATGTCCTTGATCGCAGGGTTCCTCATTATTCTGGAATGTGCAGTTTACGTTCTGCATCCTCCCCATAGGCAGACTTTAGTTGATCGCGTGTTGGTGTAAAGGTCTCTGTATCAGAATCACTATGCTGGCATCATATTGGTTGCTCAAGCGGTTGAGCCGTTTTCCCAAACAAGGCTAGCATAACCAATGCGCTTACAGATAGGCCTGGATATTGCTGAGGGATGACTGTATCAAGGATCTGATGCAAAAATAATTCAAGTAATTTAATCCAGAGATGGAGGAGTGAAAACCATGAGGTGTGCAAAAAATGTTTGCACTAGTTGCAAAGATCATTACCAATGCGCCCAGTTTCTCCGATCTGGCTCTACTGTACCTGGGTGCATTAAGTATGTCACACAGCCTACGCTTTTTTACACCAAGGGAATTTGTGATCTATAAATCCAAAAGTAATGTGAACTGGTAATGCAGCACATATGCCTGTGACCAACACCCTACTTTAGTTTAGAGGGTCCTTGGTGGCGGTGTGAGGTGCCTGTTTTTTGATGTGCACACATCGTCAAGTCCAACGACGGCTCTGTAAAGCAGTATTTGTGTGTGGTACCATTGATTGCATCACTTTCATTGTCTTGTTTCTTGAGTATTGAGGACAAGCTAAGTTGGTGGGCTAATGGTTACTGTTGTATTTACTCTTGCTGCTCAGCTGTTTTTTTTCATTACCATAGTTAAGCATTGCCCTACAATCTAGACTGGTTGGTTGTTTTCACCAACAGTTGTGGCTGTCCAGGGCATCCGTTCAAGTGTCTGAAGTATGCATTGGCATGATAAGTGAATTGTTTATAGTCACTGAAGAGAGAGACTAACACTCATATATCTGAAGTGTCACGGATAAGTAGGACTACAAGTGTCAGAGCACAACCCGAATTCAGTGAGATGTTCAGGCATAGCATCAGCAAACTTTAGTGCCCTGATTTTTGTTGAACAGACTTTCAGCTCAAGAACTTGAATAATCAGTAGATTCAGGGTTTTAAATGGGCCGGGTCTCACTGGTGCTGAGCACCTGCAGTTTTTTTAAGGGGGCCTCGAAACGGGTCTCTATCGGGCTCTGTTTTGTTCCCTGGCACAGGCCGTCCATTTTTTTAGTGACTGCAGTGACAGCAGGCACATCGATGTGCGTGTGCTCACACTGCTCACTTCTCACTAGTGGAGAAGTTACGTCATAACAGTGAGAGTTGTAGGGGAAGGGAAATCCTTTAAAGAGTCATTTTCTCTCTGGATTTCCCTTCTCTTTTTGTAACTCAGGAGCAGCAACACTGTTGTGGTGTCACCAGGGCTTTAAGTGAAAGCTTTTTCAATATTATATACAAGCCATAGTTGCTGCTTATTTATCTTGTGCAACTAACAACCATTGACAAAGCCAATAGTTCCGACTTTTTGTAGGTATGATGTTACTTGTATCATATATCTTGATGCAATGACAGAAACAGCAAAATACAAGTCGGGCAGCACACAATGCTAAGCTCAGATTTTTAGCTTAAGGGTTTTTAAGCCACACCCTTTTGAGAGTCTCCCCCCAACCACCCTCCCCCCCCCTCCCAGTTTTTTCATCCCACTTAAAGCCCTGAATAGATTAACAGTTGTGATATACTTGGTTAATGTATTAGTGTATCTTAAAGCTCACAGTAGTCCAATTCTTAAAGTTTTACACAATTAACTGTACCCTGAGCTGAGTTACAGTTGCCACTGTTTTCTTGCCCCATTTTGCTTTTACCATCTTCTGTTTACCAAGCATGTTTAGGACGCAGGAAATCCTAACTCTGAAATTTAAGAGCCAGATAGGAATTAACATGCCATTAAGGAGCTGCAAAAGAAGCCACTACTTGAAGTTGCATAGTGCCATATTACATGTGCTGTTAAAACAGATTAAGCACGTGGTTTCACTCTGGTTCATGCTTCTTACTTGATGAGCAGCACATCAAGATGCATTTTAGCAGTGTTTACGTCAAAATGAGGCATTTTCAGGTCAGTCATTCCTTGGAAGCCTCCAACCACGATTTGGCTCCTAAGACCATTTTGGGCCAAATTCAACTTTGTGCCAAAATCAGGATTAAAATGTGCGCGCCAAATGGCGGATTTTGCTCCTACCGTTTGCCAGGCGCATAATGTGGAATCAAAGCTTGCAGATGCACTGTTTGCACACCAGAAAATGTTCAATATCGTGCTATTTGGCACAGTATACCTTAGATATGAAACTCTGAATTGGGTGCAAAGTTCACAATGGCACATTTTGCAGCCCATGGAAATTATTGCCTCAGACTGTCACACTAGATCTGATCTTGCACAACCATTAAATGTCTCTCCTTAGACCTTACTACTAGATAAAGATTGTTTTGGCAAGGAAACGGGGGTGCAGAACTGCAAACAAGAATGGATTCGTACAACTACATCGGAGTGAAGTACTGGATCACGTAAATATAGAACTGAAATATGCTGAAGTGCAGGTTTTGTGCAGTGGCGTTTTTACCTGTTGTCTTTGCTAATTGCTGCTACTGAAATGCTAATATACCTTACACAGGGCATTCGGAGATAATGTCACCGCAAGAATCAAGTACCTTTATTGTAAATTCCTAATTAAAACCACAGCATGGAAATAGTTGTTAAAAAGCAAACTCTGTACCTGCCTCCTCTCCACCCCCCTCCCCCCCTTCTTGCTTCAGGGGGGTTGGATAATCTGATGCTTGATGTTAAGTGTTTTGACCTTGGACCTTTCTTTCATGCGTGTTGAAGCTGGATCCCTCAAACATGGTTGTCCAAGGTCATGTCAAAGTGATGGGTGATTTGCACCGGAGGTGAAGCCTCTTTCCTCCTGTCAGTTGAGCAGGGTCTTCTGAAGGGTGTTTCTCACTGCCCTTTGCTTATGGAAGCTGCTATGCTACTCCACCCCTACAACAGGGAGTTATTAGCTGTGAGCTTCAGTGAGGAAGACTGCTTTGATTCCATGTTAGTCGAAATTCCATTGCCAACAAAACGAACACAAAATAGCCCTCATGAGCTGTCTGCATGTGTGACAAGTTAATGGACATATGTTTAAGTGCAGTTAGTTTCCCCATCTGCACAGTCCTCCCTCCTATCTGAATTTATGTTGTGTCGCTGGTTGCCATGAACATTTCTGAGCTTAAGGGAAAACACTTGTGTAACTCTGTTCTATGTCCACCCCCACTCATTTTCTTTCTCCACTGTCAGGTGAACTTCCACACACCTTCATTTTTAAAAATGTTTTATTAGTTTGTTGGCACACATAAACACAGTAATGCAAGAATAATCTCTGAATAGGGAATCACAAAAGCAAGCATGAAGTGTGAAGCACAGAAACACAATATCCTGAGCATTGCCGTATCATGTCAGTGCCAGGGAAAAAAACTATGGCATACACTTCTTCCACACACCTTCATGCCCAGCACTACACTTTTTGTGGAGTTATTCTTCTCATGTCTGACTTGATTTTGAAATACACCATGGACATCTGATCCAAGGAAGCATTTGATCCTTTATTGTGAGAGAAGGCCTGCAAATATGCTGCCAAGTTGGTTACTTGGCACCAAAAGATTCAGAACTATTCTTTCTGATTCTATTTCTGTCCAAATGCTGTACATAGCTGTATAACCTACAGGAAGGTCACATCACAGGATTTGGTACTGTCCTTGAAATGTTTTTGTAGGACCTTCTAATGTCATATACTCTACCTATATGTTGTGCAGACCTGTCTTTCCTCATCTAAATTGTGCATGCCTTTTATTTCGATGCCATCCTTTGTTTCGCATTTTGCTACATACCGCAGCACTGTTTTAAAAAAAAAAAAGTATAAATAAAAAGTAAAATTTGCTGTGGGCGTAGCTGTCACAAATGGAGGATGCAAGCTGATTCCTCTGCCCAGCAATTGGAAGGCCTCTACAGCCTGATGTTAGGACCTGCGGTACTTACTGTGTCATCACGCCGTGCCCTGCATGCTCCCCCTATGCTGGCACAGAGCCTGAAGTTCTGTCTTTGTCCGTGATGCTGACAGCTGGTAACTGTCTGCAAGTGCAGCCTGAGAGGAGACCCCCAGCGAACCCAAGGAGACCAGAGGAGCTGCACAAAGTATCTTAAAGGCTTCCTTACAAGAAACTAAAGACTAAAAGTGCCGATGATCCAACCTGGGTAGAGTCCCTACCTAGGGAAGCCCTTCCACTATACCTAGCGATCATTTTAATGTGGGGGTCACTCGTTATTTGTCTCTAGTACCACCTATTATCTTTTGTAGCGTGAGCAAAGCTCAACTTCAGCCTTACGCCTGGGTTTTTGAAAGAGTATCCCAAGCCACTACTGACCATAGCTGTCTATGCAGGGGTGCGGTAACTGACCAACCCCAAAGGGCTAGGATCCAGAGTTCATGGAATTAACTGCAAGGTAAATTTGTGACTTCGGACCATACAAGCTTGGATTGCAAATACCACTGAGATAAGCTCCCTGAGGACCAGAGGCCCTTGATCTCATCTGGTTAGCATGACCAGCACATTTGCAGGTGCATAGACCGAGATCTGGCAGCTTTCTAATGCTAAAAGAGCAGATGATGGACAGAATGCTGAACAGTTCAAATATTCACCCCCCCAGTCACAGATCTGGGTTTAATACATTGTTTTTGCTCTTCAGGCCACCCCAGTTTGGACCTAGCCATATGCAAATCAGTCTTGACCCTGCTCCTCATGGGCACAATCCAGCCCGAACTGAACTAAATAAGAAAGAAGAATTATGAATAAAGGAACCATACGCTGACCTGCTTCTTCGGTTCTTGAGAATGTATCTCCTATATATTTCTTACACTGTTAAATGGAGTGCTGGACCACTAATTTTTGAATTATTGTTGTGTGGATTGTTCCATAGGGGACGGAAGGGTATTGCGTCCCAGGTCCTGGGCACCCAAGTCAAATCATTATACCTAATTTGGGGATAGGTGCAGTTCTCAGACTCACTCAGTCAAAACCTAACACACTCCTCTATAACCCAAACCATCATACACATCTGGGTCATGGGGAGACATAGGGCTACTTAATCTCCAAGGCCTTGTTGGATGGAATTGTTCAACAGGGTCTGACAATAAGGTTGACGCTCGTTTTGGTGGGTTAAGCAGATGGTAAACCACCGTCTTCAGGACCTTGCCGAATAGTATGGTTTCACACAACCAAACAAGGGGTACCTAGAGAATACAAACAATGAATATTTATATTGGCCCGTACACTACAAATTCTTTAAAGTACTGATTGGACTAAAGTTGTAAGGCAAAATTGATTAGGTTATCAGAATTGTCAAAAAGCCACAAAAAGTGAAAACCAACACCGAATGGGGCTCCTACATGAGGAAACCCTGTGCGTGAAATGCCTGACGCTTCCCATACTCACATTGGGAAATATCAGGTAGAAATAAGAAAGGTGATCAAAGATTTAGAGAACGGTCTACCACATCACCCTAACAGGGTCACCAACAGTGAAGAGTCCAGATGTGCAAAAAACAGTACTCATGCTGTGGGACTATAGTGTGCTAATTGTATACACAGAATCCTACAATATTTAAAAGATCATGTCCTACTTATATATCAGCCCCCAATATGTAGTTCATGCTAGTAGTGCGGGTACTCACAGGAGATGCCACTGGATTCAAGCTAGCCTAGCTGATATGGGGTGGTACCCTGAAACCGGGCACAGGCTTTCTGTTCCAGGGAGGACCTGGTCTGGCAGTCTGGTTGGATGTTCCCATGGTGAGCAGGGTCAAGACAGATTTGCCAGGGGCGGCTGTACGAGGTGGGAGACAAAGCTGTGAAACTCCATGCGTGGTTGGACAAGGAGTGGGCCAGCCGGCTGGTGCCCGAGCTCCATGGGCAGGGGGGTGGGGCCCTTACGGATACCCAAGATATTGTTGACAAGTTTGCAGCTCATTTCGGTGCTGTCTACACTTCAGTGACCTCTTACTCTGTGGAGGACTCCCGTCAGATGTTAACCGACATAACGTTGCCCAGGCTGTCGATTACTGACAGCGACTTCCTAGATAGTGCCATCTCCACTGAAGAAGTAGCAACAGCAATCAGATCCCTCATCTCAGGTAAAGCCACCGGTCCTAATGGATTGCTGATCGAGCTCTACAAACTCAACCCAGACAGGCTGGCCCCTTATCTCAATAGAATGTACGAAAGATGCCAGAGTCAAGGGGTGCCTACCTATGGACCAGAGGACGGCAACCATAATCACCATTCACAAGGAAGGGAAATCCAAAGAGGAGTGTGGGTCATACCTGCCAATATCCCTTTTAAATGCGGAGCCTAAGATCCTGGCTAAACTGCTGGCTAACCGGCTGATCACGGTGATCGGGGCACAAGTCCATCAAGATCGATCTGGTTTTATTCCGCATCAGAATACGGCACTTAATCTTCGTAGAGTACACGGCGTTCGGGGCATGGCGGCCTCCATCCTAGAGACAACTATTATAGTCTCCCTCGATGCCACCATGGCTTTCGACACCAATGAATGGCCGTATCTTTGGGCGGTGCTGGAGAAGAGGGGGTTTGGCCCAGAATATATTCGATGGGTACAACTATTATATGCTCGGCCTCTTGCTCAAGTGGTAGTCAATAAAAAGAAGTCTGCAACCTTTGAGTTGGGTCGAGGGACCCGGCAGGGATGTCCATTGTTCCCCCTCCTGTTTGCCCAGGCACTGGAACCATTAGCGGCCTGGATTCTCAGACTCGATGATCCGAGGTATGCGCTGGTCGCCGGAATGGGAGGACCGCATCTCCCTCTACGCAGACGATATTCTACTTTATCTGACATATCCGAGTCGGTCCTTCATTTTGGTCTTAGATATCCTCACTGCTTTCGGTAGATTTTCCGGTTACTCTATTAACCGGAGTAAGCCCTGCTTTTTGTGGTAGCGGGGGAACCGCCGGTCCCACCGCAGGGGTGTCCCATACAGATACGCACTGACGGCTTCAAGTACCTGGGGATCTTTCTTTCCCTGGACCCTTCACTTCGCTATACTCAGAATTTACATCCCCCTTTACTTAGGCTGCGAAAAGACATACTTCACCGGAAGTCACTTCCCCTTTCCCTACTGGGAAAGGCAGTCCTTTTTAAATGATGTCTTTGCCACGGTTCTTATATGTTCTGCAGAACTCCTTAGACCTGGTCTCAGCTTCCTATTTCAGGGAGGTTGAGGGCCTCCAGTGAGATCTATTGTGGGAGGGATCCCTGAATTGGTACGATGGGGGTATTAGCCTCCCTGACATTATAAAGTATTATTGGGTGGCTCACCTAGCCTCCATCAAACACGGTACCTACGCCCGACCCAAGGATCCAGGCTATAACATGGACAGATGGCTGCTCTCTGGTGGGAACTATAATAGTGCCCTTTATTCTAAACCGCAACGTTTTCCACTTATGGGCCCCACCAAGCACTCAGTACGTTTGGTACGCAGCCTCTAAGGGCCTGGGTTGGGATCGCAGACTTACACTTGCAACGCCACTATGGGACTCGGAGCAGCTGGGTAGTCTGTGGAAAAGTAAGGGGTTTGACAAATGGGACCTAATAGTCTCTCATGCATTGGTGACTTATGGGACAAGACAGACGTTAAACCATTCTCTGCACTGCAAAAGCAATTTGACTTGACTTACTCGGAATTCTTCCGCTACACACAGGTTGCAGCGTGGAAATGCCCCTCCCAAATCTTCCCACTGAAAGATAGAATTTTAGATGGCTACATCCCAGCTAGGACTATCTCGTTGATATACAAAAAACGTATAAATAACTTGCCAGACCAGACAGAGAGAAATGGTCCAAAGTTGGTATTGAGATGGACGACGAGGAATGGCAGGACGCCGTTTCCTCGCCCAGAGTTGTTGCGATACCTGCTCGCCTCCGATTGGTCCAGCTTAAAATCCTCCATAGGGTGTATGTGATTGGACCTCAGCTGGTACGGATGGGGAGATTGGACGGGGGTGACTGCAGCCGGGGGATGTGGTCAGGAGGGCACCTTTATGCATATAATTTGGGAATGCAAATTTATACAATCTTACTTGCGCCTCATACATGACAACATTAATGCAGTCTTGTCCACACATCTTCCCCTAGAAGCCCCATATATGCTTATTAAATATATGGGAGCCGACAGACCTTGATACCTACACAAAACAGTGGGCTACTTTGGGGCTTATGATTGCCAAGAGAAATATTGCTCAGCGGTGGGGGGCGCTTCGCCCGCCCACAGTGCGAGACTGGGAGAAAGACTTGGACTGGTCAATTTTCCCGGGAGAAAACAGTGTATGTGTCCAGAGGCTGCCCTAAGAAGTGGACTCTAATATGGGGGTTTGTGTAATGCCTTTTGGGGGGATATATGTCAACCTCCACTTGCTACATGCACCGAAGATCCTCCTTCGCCCTAGACTTTCCAGACTATGTTCTGTAATGGTTCCTATTGCCTATTGTAGTCGTGATGCTAGATTCATTCTTCCTCTGTAATGTGATTGCAATGCTGATGTTTGTTAATAAAAAGTATTTAAAAAAAGCTATTTTCATAAATAAACACATCTAAAAAAAAGTGATTTGCATATGACTTTGTCCATACTGGGGTGGCATGGTAAGCAAAAAAGCGACTGCAGATTTTGGCAAATTTGGCACATGTCCTGGTTTTCAGAGAGGCTAACCTGAAAGTAAAGGGTGGAACGCTTTCATGTTTTCCAAAGGCAGGACGAGCTAGCAGTTGTTATCCGAAAGCAATTTAATTAACATGCGTGAGGCTGGGTTTAAAACTTGCATGTAATGTATTCCCGGATGTATGACGTTACAACACATACTTTTACCACGCATACCTTTACAACGCGGTTTTTACATCGCAAACCTTTAGAACGCATAGCGCTTAGAGGTGCTGGATAGTGGTAAGTATAATTTTCTATTCCAACTCCAGTCCCCGTGAACACTAGGGAAGGTGTTGGATAGAAAATTAAACGTATTCCCTATCCTAGAGCGCCCCCCCAGCGCAATGCGTTGTAATGGTTTGCGTTGTAATGCCTGCGTTGTAATGGTAGTGCGTGGTAAAAGTTTCGTTGTAAACGTTGTTTACCGTATTCCCTTACTGCAGCTTGTCTGTATTGATGAGAGCTGACTTTTAAGTCCTTCTGTGCCCCTCAGCCGAAGTAAAATTGTAGTCTGTCTAATTTGTTTGCTAAATGTCTGTTTTTTTGTTTTCAAAATCTGGTCACCTTATCTTTGCACATACAACATTCTGCCAGGTCTCATTCTACAAATGAGGATTGGTACTATTTGTGCACACAGGTTATTTTTCAGAAGTTCAGAGCCAAGTTCAATTTTTAAGTTTGTACCCAGAAACGCCCACAAATGTCAAGCTCCAGATTTGTGAATGAGGCAATTCTACCATGTTGGCCAAATAGCCATATTTTGTAATGCATTTTCTACTGATAAAATTCTGTCAGTCTCGATTGTGTGAGTGAGGATTCGGAATATAAGTGTACAGTGGTTATTTGGTGCACCGAAATCCAATTTAGAGTTCCAGAATTGTTTCAATCAGTTTCATTGTGGTCAGACCTTATCTGCAGTCCCAAAACTCCGTCGCTTGTTACATCTCACAAGTGTGACCTGTAAGTTACAAGTCGAATGCTGGCTGGGCCAACTCAGCCTTTCATCTGTATCAGGTCGTTAAAGTAGACATGAATGATTTGTGTGCTAAAAAACGTCAAACCCCGTTGCCAAGGTTGTAGATAAAACAATGTTTTTGTTCACAGGCCTTTAGGGTGATCGCTGTGCTTCATGAGAATGGGGCTATCAGACCCTGCACTACTTACAAGCGAACATATATTATAGAGAAAAGCGCTTATCTTGGAAACCGTGCAGATGATGCAGAATCACTCCAAGGATTTACATATTCTGATATTGGACTCATTTTCCTATTTATTTTCCCTAACCCACCTATGGGTTATCCATACCTTGGATTTAGAGGGGCTTCCGACCTGGCAGAGGGTGGAGGTTGAAGATGATTGGCCTGATGATTCTGAAGCACCTTTCTTGGGTGTGCGTTTTTCCTCGCAGTGAAATGTATTTTAAAGATGGCTTATCACATGTACCCATGTACCAAGGGGCGAACACTGTAAGTATTATCTCCTGTTCTACGTTTGGCCTAGATTGTAAATCTGGCTTTAACGCTGGTGATACCCTCCCCCTGTGCGGCAATCATTTTTGGCGACCCCAAACCACATGACCGCCTCCTCGGATTCTCTCACTACCACCCGGCAAAAGTGCCTCTCATCTCTCCAACCATAAGTTATTGCTAAACACAGCCCCCCCCCCCCCTTTTTTTTTTTTAGGTAAGCGCACCTTCACAGGTCAGCGCCCAGTGCAGCCGCACCTATCGCACGGCCCTGCTGTAAGTGTCCGAAAAGGGGACGCCTGTGGCGCTCTTTATCCAGGGAATGTGCAGGGAATCCCTGCAGTCACCCTGCAATCCACATCCTATTTAGTTTCACTCCAGACACAGGATCAAAAGGAGGATTATTTTGTAAGATTAGTTTTGTCCACGGACGGGGGCAGCTGGGCCGCTGGAGGGAAGAAAAGGACAGAGGAGTGAAATTTGTCACATGCTGCTTACTGACAACACCGAGGCAGCGCCGAGCTATGCGAGGCGGCCATTAGAAGAGCTTCGGGTTTCTCGGGTCTCAGCGTGCTGTGATCACTGGAAAACCCGCTGGCATCTTCCGAGGGTCTTGGATATTGCTCTTGTTTCCGCCCCTTCCCTGGTTTTAGTTCCTGTGTTGGAATTATTTCCACTGTCAAGACAACATATATATATATGGATATATATATATATATATATATATATATATATATATATATATATATATATATATATATATATATATATATATATATATATATATATATATATATAATCACTGAAAGTAAAATGTCAAAATAAATGTTTCTCCGGAATTATATATACATTTTTTTAAGAGCTTTAGATTCGAAAGACCTTCGGGTATGACGTTTTATTTAAAACGAGTACTTTTCTCTCCACAGACAATGCTCCTCTCGTGTAGTTGACAGTTTTGTCATATTGTGGAGTGACCAATAACTACTGGGAAATTAACGTCTGTATGTACGTGTAATATTTTGACGAAACTGAAAAGTTGCCTACTATGTTGATGGATATAAAGAACAGACGTTCATTATTGCAATTAGTTTAGAGAATAAGGCCTTTGTTGGAAGCAGATCGTTTTTATTTGAAAGAACAAGTGAAATAGTTTGGTTAACAAGTAAACGGCGAGAATAAATGAGTGATTAAGAACATCAGTATAGTGGTACAAAAAAACACTACTTCAAAACCGTAGTAACAGGGAACATTCACAGAGGACATTACCTGAGATTAATTAAAATCTTGACAAACATGGCCCGAGCCAAAAGTGCATTACAACTTACAAGGGAAAGGACAAATAACAGCTAATAATGCCGAACAGTGGCCTCTCCTTTCATTGTGGCAGTGCACTTGGCCGTAGGTATTCTGTTTGCAATGTAGCATCATACAAGTGTCCTGACCGGACTCTTGCTTATCTGTACATTATTACATGTACACGCACGTATATGTTTCGCTTTGGTTTTTTAGATGAGGTACATTGTATGAAAATTCTAGAATTACCAGCCTCTAAGCATATAAATTGACAAAAGGTTGCTGTAAGAACCTCTGAACATATTTGTACTCAAGCGCTTCCCTTGCTCATGACTTGTGTGATGCTACACACTTGACTCCTTTCCTACTGCAAGGAAGCTGGAGACTGATCACTAATGCAGTAGGACTCTTATTTAAAGTCTGCAGCGAAGGTTAAAAGTGAAGTGATGCGTATTATATAGAATCCAGAATGTGCAGTCTTTAAAGATTTAGCGAAAGATAGAATGGCTATGGTAACGCCATCATTTTTACTCCGCCCCCCCCCCCCCCCTTAAAATTGTTCTAAATGTCGGGCACACAATATTTGGAGCCTAAGGCCCAGCGATAGGCAAACAGAGCAGGGTTTCACCTGGCATTTATCTCACCCTGTATACGAAGGTACTTTCCAGGTGTAAGCAAGAGTGATTATTGACGTCAGTGAACTTATAGTAGGCTGAAGTCGGCAATAAATGCTTGGGCAGTGCTTGCACTCTTGGCTTCTTGATCTGAGGACCCGAGAGAGGGTTGAACTGTTTCTTCTCTCTAAAGCCCCTCCCAAGAGGATCCCTGCTCAGGAATCTCTCCTAGACTGGACTTCCGGGACCCAAGTTCAGGAGGAAGTGCCCAGAACAGGTCCGTGTTGACATATAGCTCTTTCTGAAAGCTTTACCTAACACTTCAGTGATTGTCTATCATGCAAACCGTCTTCAGTAGTCTGAGCATCAAAGTAAAGCTTGGGTATGACTCTTCTCTGGGAAGTGAGTCCGTTATCAAAGCAGAAGGCCATTCAGACTAGGCTCCATGCCAGCTCCACACCAGCATTCGTTGCCCTGGAAGCGTCTTATAACTGAGCATTTGCTGCCTTGCCATAGTTGTGGGAGAAATAAGGGGCAGGGTAAAACTAATGACTAACCCAAGAAGAGGCCAGTTCCTAACCTCTCGTCGTAAGACCTCAGCAAAGTTATGAGTTAGCGATTTATCAATTTGGCTATTTCTGATGGAGGGAGACATGTTGCCCTCCTCTGTTTACATCATCTGCCGCAGACCTGAGAGGCAAACTTCTAGAAATGCATTCCATACCATCCACTTACACCATTCCTCCTAGCACAGTGTGCTCAAACAATTCCAAGCCCAGCCAAGGTTGCATACTTCCAGGGGCCACAGTGTTATATGCAATTGATTGGAGGAGGCATGGGTGGGGATGTACGACATTACAACGCATGCTTTTACATCGCATGCTTTTACAACGCGGTTTTTACATCGCATACCATTACAATGCATAGTGCTTTTGGGTGTTGGATAGTGAATAGTTTAATTTACTATTCCAACTCCAGTCCCCGTGGATAGTAGGGAAGGTTATTGGATAGTAAATTAACCTATTCCCTATCCTAGAGCACCCCCCAGCGCAATGCGTTGTAATGGTATGCGTTGTAACAGTTGCGATGTAAAGGCACTGCGTGGTAAAAGTTGCGTTGTAAGTGATGTTTCCCATGGGTGGGGATCAATAAAATGTAAATCACACTCATAGCTTG
The DNA here is from genome assembly GCF_964261635.1 of Lissotriton helveticus. NCBI lineage: Eukaryota > Metazoa > Chordata > Amphibia > Caudata > Salamandridae > Lissotriton > Lissotriton helveticus. The sequence continues at coordinate 1,310,171,659 of NC_136063.1, forward strand.
ATTAAGGTTTTTAGTTTACCTTCTGGTGTGATGCCATCATTCCAGAAGCAGTGCCCTCGGCCGCTTTATTTCATGCTTCATCATTGGACATGAGCTTGGTCATATATTTTAAGCTCGATAATGGGTACAGAGATCCAGTCGTGAATAGATAAAACTGCTTTCAGGAATGTGCACATTTTGGGGGGGGGGGGGATTTTTTATAGCGCGAACAACACCCGAAGGTATCAGAGCGCTTTACATGAGCACCAGTTGCGATACAGACTGAAACATTTATTTTTGTCAGGCATGGAGAGATTACATGATTTGCCCAGAATCATAGGATGTGAGCATCCCTGCTGATCTTTATTTACAGGTTCCTTATACAGGATTACAAATATGTGATTGGTCTCTGTCTGGGCATTATCACCTTCCCACCACTCAATTATTTGTCAACATATTTTGACCATTAAGGATTGTTCCAATATGGGTTGACGCCTTTACCAGGACTAGAAAATCTCTCTGTCACTACCTAATTCACTGAGTCAGTCTTAGTACTGTCTTAAAAAAATTTATTAGTCATGCACCAGATACACATCTTACTTTTGGTACGCTTTGTCGATGCTGAAACTCCATTCGTCTACTTAGGAATTTCCTAATGCATATATATAAATATTTGGCTTTGAGGAAGACCGTCCCGGTCGAAACAAGTCAGCCGAAATAAATTCACATCTTGAAACTTTCACTGAAGTTGAGTCGCGAGTGCTGCTTTGATTGATATATATCCTCCCTTGTCAGCCTTCTTCATGCTTTGGTCTGCTCAAGTATTATTCATGTTTTGCTTCCACCTACTACAGCATACTATTCTAAACTAGCCCGATTGAGTACCTTGCAGTGCGAGTGACCGCATTTTGCTTGATCACATGCCGCAATTAAGCTGGCAAAAAAAACATACTATCTAGAGGTCATTTCTTCCTCCGACAAGGGACAGAAAGAGATCTTTAAGATAGTAAACAGTTTCACCAATCCCACAGCACTCTCTCAGAATATCCCCCCCTCTCTCCCGCTCTGTAATGCTATAGCTTCTTATTTTGATAAGAAAATTTCCGATATTGTTAAGGACTTCCCTTCTAGTCCACCTACTCCGACAAATGTAGAATCTATGAGGACAGGCTCTGAGGCTACTAACTTCTCACGCCTTGAATCATTTATGCCCATCTCTTTGGCGGACTCGCATCAGGCCATCTTATCAACAAAATCTGGATCCCCATTTGATCCCTGTCCACCTATGGTCCTGCGGACCTTGGTTGAGGAGATAAATCCAACCATTAATAGTATTATTAATTCCTCACTGGCCACGGCGGAAATCCCAGCTGACTGGAAGTGTGCAGCGGTCATGCCACTACAGAAAAAAGCCTTACCAGATCCAACCACTCTGTCCAACCTGCGTCCCATTTCCCTACTCCCCGCGGTGTTCAAGCTGACGGAGAAATTCGTTAATAAACAACTTATGAGTTTTTTGGAGGAGAATAACATCCTGCACTCCAACCAATCGGGGTTTCGTCCCAAGCACTCGACTGAAGCTGCCCTTTTGTTTACGGCAGAGACATTACGAATGGCTTTGGACCAAGGGAAGAAGGCCGTCTTGATTTTACTCGATCTATCGGCGGCCTTCGATACGGTCTAACATTCGATCCTGGTAGACCGTCTGGGTAAAGCAGGTATAGGAGGAGTGGTAATGGCATGGCAAAAAAAATTCCTCACCCAGAGACGTCAGATTACAGTATTAGGCGACTTCAAATCTGAAGAAAAAGTTATCAGTTCAGGAGTCCCGCAGGGCTCAAGTTTGAGCCCTGTACTTTTTAATCTTTATATGGTACCCCTGATTGAACTAATCGCCTCTTACCAGATTAACACCATCTCGTAAGCTGATCCTGGTGATGGATAGGGAGCTATCTGGCGCTGAGGAAAATCTGAAGAGCTGTCTTACGGCTACATTTGAGTGGATGAAGAACAATCACCTCAAGTGTAACTCAGGGAAGACAGAAATACTACCCTTTGGTTCCCAAAATCTTTTCTCCCCTAAACAGTGGTGGCCTGAAGGGGCCGAAGCTCCTCCTAGCACCATCTCCTCTGCACGAAATTTGGGCATCAAATTTGACGACCAATTATCATTTAAGCAACAAGCGGTAGGTGTGGCTGGCTCCTGCTTCCAGATTATTAAATCTCTGAAGAAGTTCTTTGACCTTCTCCCTCTTGCAGCCAGGAAAACAGTGGCAGTAGCTTTGATAACATCTAGACTGGACTACTGCAATAGCCTATATGCAGGTACCAACAAAGCAGTTCTTCATAGGCTGCAGATAGTCCAGCATGCTGCTGCCCGCCTGGTACTTCGCTGACCGAGAAGATCATCTGCATCGACTGCGCTCAAGATCTTACATTGGTTACCCATCTATAAGCGGGTCCTATTTAAGGTGCTTGTTATCACCTTCAGAGCCTTCCAGTCTCAAGGACCAATATATCTGTCTAATGGCTTCAAACGCTACTTACCAGCATGCTGCTTAAGGTCTGCCAATCAAAACCTTTTGGTAATTCCTAGATTCAGATTAGCTACTAAAGGGGGGAAATCTCTTTTTGTACTAGGAGCAAGAGCCTGGAACAAATTGCCAGCTCAACTTCGGTGTATAACTAAGGAGAGTGAATTTAGGAAACTCCTGAAGACTTGGGTCTTCTCACTCTCAGATGTGGCCTGCAGGGCATTAGTGTAAAGCAGCAAACTGTTGAAGTTGCCTTCTGTCCACCAACCTTTTCCAGCAGGGTTGGGTGCTGAGCGCCAAGATGCTCCTTGGAGCGATAGCAGCGCTATATAAGTGTGATTTTACATTACATTAAATTACATTACATTACATTACACATGTGCATAGTTGCCTGAAAAGGAGAACACACTTAAATGCCAGAGCCAGTGTGCCTGTGTTGCATGGCCAGTCCTTTATTTTTGAAGATTTGCTATTTTCTTTGCGTATTGCAAGTGTCTGCAAGAAAATAAATAAAAACAAATACTGCCGAACTTCTTGACATTGCAATGGTCGGTTGCCTCAGTATCTATTACCGCACTATTTAAATTTTTTTTTTAAACTATCACAAAGTCGACACAATTCAACATGATCTGCCACTCCCATCCACCCATTTCGACTTACATGGCACTTTGTGATAAAACATTGTCTGTTTTTGTAAAGACTTTCTACCCATGTTACATCTGGTGCCACAGGAACTATGTAGAGTGGAACATTTCAACCAAAAAAGACCGTGGCGTGCACTAACTAAGGATTCACAAAAGTCACTTAAAGATTCTTAATGCAGTGCTTGGTCAAACCCTGTCCTCCTTTTTCTGCTCTGATCTGGTGAATCAAGGGTTAACGTGTAAGGCTATATTATGTTGTTAACTAATTCCGTTTAATCAGATGTATCGTTTTACAAATGATATATTGTGTTACTGTGGTGTTTTGTATATATAATGGTGAGTAGCTGTGTTCAAATAAAATGTGACTCCTTAACAATACTTCTGAATTAAATAGAACATGTAACTGCAGTGTAGCGTCTGTAATGCTGTCTTGGTTTTCGTCACCCAGGTGAGAGACCTCGGTTTGGCTGTGATAAGCCAGGATTTGATGCAGATGATTCAGATGGTCAAGACGAGGATGACAATGACAACGATGATGAGGACGAGGACAGTCAGGCTGAGTCTGTGCTGTCCACCACGCCTTCTGTTACTGCTAGCCCTCAGCACCACCCTTACAGGAGTAGTCAACATGAGACGTCGAGTGCAGATGAAGAACTCCGGGTACCAGGCTGTTTATCTCATGCTGACTCCATGGACGTGCTGCCAAAAGCTTTGCTCACCAAAATGACTGCTCTTAGTACGACACCCGAAAGTAAGGAAAGTGGTCAGCGAGTGGCTGTTCAGCAAGAGACAAACAAGAGCTCTCTGCCCGAGACAGGCACCAATTCAAATGGTACTCAAACTTTAGATGCGCCCCCCAAATCGCTGTGCCATCAGATGTCTATTGATTCCCCAGATGCTGAAGACTTGGAGACGCTACCATCCCCTAAAATCCCAGTTGCAACAAAGGTAAGATAAAAATATATATTTTTTTAAATGCATGTTGTTGCAATCTGGTTGACCTGTCTTCAGAGGATAGGCATAAGACGATATGCATATGCTTGGGTCTGTGTTTTTTTATGTAGATTAATGTGGGGTGTAGAACAAGAGACCGGATGGAAATGGTAGGGGCAATTCTTGAAATGTAGATGCATTTAGTTTCTTGAAGGAAGTGTTTTGATGGCAGTTTGTGGACTCACAATTAGTTTAAGAACTGGCCATGGTTGTTGTTGGAGCTCATGTCTTACCTCTTACCATTTCATTTTCAGAGAGAAAAGGACATTTTACACCTGTGTGGGGTTTACCTGTATCTCCTGTCAGATTTGCATGTACCCATCTAGCCGTCCTTGTGCTTAATAGGGTTTTCCATGAACACGGTTCAACAACCAAAAGAACAGTGGTTTTCAAAGTGTTGATTCTCAAAACTTGCAGTGCCTAATAGAATTTTATGTGTCCCCCAAAAAGATTTCATAAAAATACAGATTTGTGAACCAAAGTGTCAACTTACTGTTATTTGACATACTTTTATTATATGCAACACCTCTTACGCATTTAATTCTAACCACGACACGATTTCAAGGTGCCATTGCATGTCTTCCTGTAAATGTTTATGTATATATATATATGGAAACCAAATCCTTCTGTGAAGCACACGCAATTCTCCACGCTGCCACACCATCAGGAACGGACCACAGCAAAGGTAGTTTATAAAGTGCAATTTATTCCATAAGTCACAACATAATATATATATATATCTAGTAATTTTTCCTGTTCACACAAGCAAAATTTCAGGTGACATTTTGAATGGAAAAATAGAACTTTTTCGAACCCTCTTATAACGTTTGCTTCCTTCCACCAATCTGCATGAAATTTGGCAGAGAAATACTCAAAATGAGAGAACATTAAATGAGTGAATCATAGTTATTAGTGTGCGTGTACAGAGGGTAGCACTAGGCACTGCAGCAGCATCTTAGGTGCCCATTCTGGAGCCGAGAGTCATGGCGACTGTATTGTATCGCTGAATGTGAAGCAGGCATAGTAATTTCTGGGCAGCCTGGTAATTTCCCTGCATTAGTTTCGAGACCATGCTTGCCTCTCAACCCTCTGGTGCCTCAGACAGTCAACCAACCATATACCAGAAGCTTACAGCAATACAGGTAGTGCTCCCAGTGGGACCCTGTCAAAGCAACACTTCCTTTCTACAAAGACTGTGGCTCTGCATGGCAGAAAAGTTAAGGTTTCTGGGGTCGCTACCTCCATTAGTAAATCCCATCCCCTGCATCCTCTGGCACTCAGATTGCCAGCGTGACCCTCTCGCCTCCCTCCCCGTTCGCTGACAATGGCCACATACCCATTCTCTGCTGCCCAACCTTTTAAAGAAATAACCTAAAAAAAGTTCAGTTTCACAGGTGGTAGATTGGCTTTTGTTTGAAGAGGGGGAAACCAGGACTGACAAAATATTCAATCCTGCCAAGTATCACGCATCAGCCGTGACCCTCACGTATTTCAGTGCGGTGTTCCGCATCACCGCACTGAAATGCATTGTCACGCATTTTGCCACCCTCAGCCCGCGCCACCAACGGCGCCTGTGCACAGGCTCTCTGCTGCTCTACCTGACATACTGCTGCCTGGGCTGAGTTCCTAAAGAGTTAAACCGATCTGCTCTCAACTCTGCGGAGTGGCTGAGAGAGCTACAATGTATCTCTGCACTCTGCCCGGCAGCTGCCTGCTGTGTTGCCTAGAAACAATGAATGCGGCAATTGGCTGCGGCGCCGGCGCTCTGCTTAACACAGTCAGACTCCTCACACACACTCACACTGCTCCAATTAGGGGGGCTGCCCTCTCAGCAGTCGATACTGCTGGCAATCACTGCGGCACACCATGGGGCCGGGATTAATCCGGATGTGTGGTAGATTGCCGTCACGTCCGAGGAAGAAGAACTAGGCAGAAGCGGGACTCCTCAAGTGCAGCACGCGACTCGACTGTCTCATGGCCGCGGCACTCTGAAGCAGGGCACTGTCCTTCTTCCAGCAGACTTGATGGAAACCTGACAGCACGCACCTACCTAACATTCATCAATTTCTCTGGTAGGAGGACCTGGCTGGCTTTAGTGCTTCATTTGGTGAAGAGGCCATGAGCCTGGTTGAGCTGAAGTAATGGGTCACAATATAGTTTGTGGAGAAGGGGTGGGTGGACATCTGTCTGATGCTCGAAGAATATCCCCTGTCTGACTCACATCATTGGGTTACTTTGACATGATCTCCTATTTACTGATTAGGGAAGAAAGAAAGTAGGACATTCTTATGTGGGGTCCTCCCTCGGTTTTGGACGCCGTCTGGCTGTGCCGCAGACATATAATTAAGTGCTTTGTGCAGGCAGTAAGTTCTTAATTCCATATTTAGCTGCAGCATTGTTGTTAAAATGTATTTCATTTTAATTTTAATTCCGCGTGGAAGAACGTGAGCATGCCTCTGTCACTACTGAACATGGAATCCATGTGGCTTACTTTAAAATGACTCGGCATTCACGTAGAGCACTATAAACAGAGGGACGGATTCACCCAACATAGAGATGCTGAGCAGCATGAAAAACTGTCACTAAGATTAGAAGTGTGTGTGGAGAGCAGCAGTTAAGTGAAAGGAAGGTGGATGATAACGAAGGTTCTCTGCGGTTCTCAACTCTGCGGAGTGGCTGAGAGAGCTACAATGTATCTCTGCACTCTGCCCGGCAGCTGCCTGCTGTGTTGCCTAGAAACAATGAATGCGGCAATTGGCTGCGGCGCCGGCGCTCTGCTTAACACAGTCAGACTCCTCACACACACTCACACTGCTCCAATTAGGGGGGCTGCCCTCTCAGCAGTCGATACTGCTGGCAATCACTGCGGCACACCATGGGGCCGGGATTAATCCGGATGTGTGGTAGATTGCCGTCACGTCCGAGGAAGAAGAACTAGGCAGAAGCGGGACTCCTCAAGTGCAGCACGCGACTCGACTGTCTCATGGCCGCCGGCACTCTGAAGCAGGGCACTGTCCTTCTTCCAGCAGACTTGATGGAAACCTGACAGCACGCACCTACCTAACATTCATCAATTTCTCTGGTAGGAGGACCTGGCTGGCTTTAGTGCTTCATTTGGTGAAGAGGCCATGAGCCTGGTTGAGCTGAAGTAATGGGTCACAATATAGTTTAAGTGGAGAAGGGGTGGGTGGACATCTGTCTGATGCTCGAAGAATATCCCCTGTCTGACTCACATCATTGGGTTACTTTGACATGATCTCCTATTTACTGATTAGGGAAGAAAGAAAGTAGGACATTCTTATGTGGGGTCCTCCCTCGGTTTTGGACGCCGTCTGGCTGTGCCGCAGACATATAATTAAGTGCTTTGTGCAGGCAGTAAGTTCTTAATTCCATATTTAGCTGCAGCGTTGTTGTTAAAATGTATTTCATTTTAATTTTGATTCCGCGTGGAAGAACGTGAGCATGCCTCTGTCACTACTGAACATGGAATCCATGTGGCTTACTTTAAAATGACTCGGCATTCACGTAGAGCACTATAAACAGAGGGACGGATTCACCCAACATAGAGATGCTGAGCAGCATGAAAAACTGTCACTAAGATTAGAAGTGTGTGTGGAGAGCAGCAGTTAAGTGAAAGGAAGGTGGATGATAACGAAGGTGTGAGACCCGACAGTAAACTCCCATACGGAAGTCACCCTTAGCCTCTCTGACTTCAGATGGGATCCAAGGAGCGCTGGCATTGGTAGAAGGATGGGGCATCGGCCAGTATTGCATTCTTTGAGAAGATGGGAGGGGAACTCTGCAGTGTTAGACTCAGTAGTAGGGGAAACAGCATTGAGCTGAAAACTCAAGATGCAGACTCCCTCATTGGGGTACAGATCCAAAGGGGATCAGCGTAGCAACAAATGCACTACAGTGCACGGGGTCGAGTCATTTAAACAACCCTGCCCCCAGTCCAAATTACACAAATGGAGCAATGTTTGGTAAAGACAGGTTTACGCACCGACGTTGTCACTCATGATCGGTGTGCACAGCTATTCTATGCTCACCTCAATGTCCCTTTTGACGTGACCAGTTTCCACATGGTATTGCAGACTCACCCCCACAGGCCACCCAGGCCTTCTCCCGGATCGGTGGTAATGTACCCACCTCCTTTTGCACATTTACTGGCCTTCGTGACCTTGTGTCCCCATGCCTGCCAATGTGTGTGCCACATTCCAATGGCACCAGACAGGTTTCCTGCACCCAGCGTGTTTTAGACAACAATACAACATTTCAAGAGAACTCTGGTGACTAACGGACCTGCTGGGGATCGATTGAGTTTTCTCTAGTGGAAGTTTTGACTTACAAAGTAGCGCAGCGGGTTAATATGCCTGCTGCAAAGCACGTGCACCATGCAGATCACAGAAATGCATATAATGTAAATAGTTCAGTGGGTTACTGCTTTTGTCAGTGTCACCTTTGTGGTCACAAGAAGGAAGGAGCCAATACTGGAGGGTGACAGTTCAACTATTTATTTAGCTCAAAAGTAAGTACTGGGTAGAACACAATATCAATAAGGGTCCAGGATCCTTTGTTCTTCAGGTTCTTATCCCCTTGTCATGGACGGCCGGATTCCAGCGCATGAAAAAGAAAAGGAAAACAACGAGGCTTTTAGTGGACTGTCATGTTTCTACGCTATTAGCCAGGACAGGGAGTGAGGGAACAGGTAACCACCACCATCAATGCTACTCCTAACAGAGACCCGTGTTTTGTGCAAAATGAAGAACACGGTGCCCAGACGGTACCTCGGCGGCCTACCCTGTCCCTCCCCTCTTGAACTGAAATAAGGAACGTAAACGGCCACGCACCTGGAGAAGCCACGCGTCCTCCTTCGCGTGGCTGGGCGGAACACAGAAACGTTGGCCTCCTGGCTTCGCTGCTACCGCTGCATCCGCCGTCGGGTTCTCCTTGCCGGCTGCTCTGCACCCGATGGCGGCTCTCAGAAGGGGCTCCTCCGCGTTGTCTTTGGCTTCGGATCCTGTCGGTTCGTTGCAATCGTCCTCGTTCCGGCTGGCGTTGGACTCCTGGCGCTGCACTTCTTCCTCCCACGACGAGTCCTTCGGGAGCACACCAGCGTCGGCGTCTTCCGGGTCCTCCCCCATAAGACGCGAGGTCGCACCCGATAGGCCCACAAAGTCAGGTGGTCCGGGGGCGATGTCATTCACACGAAACCCCAGGCTGTCCTTAAAGGGCCCGTAGTTGTCGGTCTGTGGGGGAGACGAAGAGGCAGTTAGCTCAGCCTGTGCCGAGCAGTGGACCCCCTGACAGTCAGAGAGATCCATTTATTAGTTGCAATTTATAATTGAAAATCTTAATATTGGGGGCGTGGCTTGGACGCCGAGGAAGATGGCGGTCTAGAGCGTCTCTCCTCCCGTCACGAGCTTTTCCATCGGGAATTGGGACGCTTTTTTGAGCCTGCAGCATAGATGTGACCGGGGATCCGAACACCGGATCACTACCTGAATGCGGTGAGCTGTCCTACGTGGCCGTAGCTGCAGCAGAACGGGAATTGTACCGAAAGAGGCTCCGGACGTTCATGGCGGCAGCGCAAGCAGAGGAGAGGAAACGAGGCACGGAGTAATCTCCAGCGAAGCAGTGAAATCCGCCATCACGAAGGAGATTGAAGTATGTGGAAGCGGCAGCGCTCGGCAATGATTTGAGCTGCAGGACGAGGACAATGATCGCGTGAGTAAAGTGCGATCGGCCATGTCGGGGCTTCCTTCACCTTAACCAAGATGGCGGCCGCCACTCGGTAATGCCTAAAAGTTCGAGACAAAGTGACTTTCCACACTGCTTTCTGTCCAAATTAGCCTGAATAAAACGCCAGGCGAGCAATGCTGGCAAATGTACTAACACCTGGGGAGGAAAATAGGCGCACATTGCCAATCTGGCCATGGGGGTTTCATGTGTGCGCTGAGTGCCTGGACTGCCTGACATCAGACCACAATGAGCTCTCCAATGACACAGTGATCTCTCCACAGTGATTTCCAATCTGGTCATGGGGGCTTAATGTTGCTGCGCTGAGCGCCTGGATTGCCTGGCATCAGACCACAGTGAGCTCCCCAATGCAACAGTGCTATCTCCAATGATAATAAGTGCCTGGAGTGCCTGACATCAGACCACAGTGTTCTCTCTAATGACACAGCGATCTCTCCATAGTGTTCTCTCCAATGACAGTGATCTCTTCACAGTGATCTTTCCAATGACACCACATCCTCCACGTGCACACCCGGAATGTATGTTTGTGACGCCCTGTACCTCAGGTCCCACTTGTTGAAGTGCTATAGCTACCAGTGAACTGAGATCTGGCCGACCACTCTCTTCTATCGATCTGTGTTGTCTAATCTACCCCACGTGCTTGCCGAGAGGGACTTTCAGGGCTCCGTTCAAGGATCTAAGCAGTCACGATGGAGACCAAAGACCAGGGTACCCTTAAAAGACTTAAATCGGAACACTCGAACTCGGGATCGCCGAATAAACCGAAGAAAGTCACTCCGGACGCACTTGATATGATATTGAATAGGCTAGATGAAGTGAAGGACCTAGCCAAGGTCACTAAAGAGGAAGTGGTGGCAATCCGTCAAGATATCCGAGACACTAATGCGCGTTTAACAGAAACGGAATCCAGGATTAGTCGCCTGGAAGACATAGAGGTCAAAACCTCGGCGGCTCTGAAACACCTACACATCTCTTCTGACCAGACTACTAGACGATTGGCTGAGTTGGAAGACAGAAACAGAAGAGGGAACCTACGCATTTTTGGGGTTCCGGAGGGGTCCGAAGATTCAGAGGGGTCGTGTATTCGGTTCTTGGAATCATGGTTTGCTAAAGCCACGTACCTGTCTTTTACCAACCCTCTTGAATTTGATAGAGCACATAGAGTGCCAGGAAGAATCACTAAGACGCAGAAAGGACCTAGGCCCATCGTCTGTAAGCCGTTGCGCTATCAACATGTGGAGCAAATCCTTGCCTTTGTGCGGAAGCACAATCATATCCTGTGGAGAGACACCAAGGTCTATATTTCTCAAGACTATAGTAAGGAGACGGTAGAAATCAGGAAGGCCTTCTTAGCCCTACGACCACAGCTATCATTGAGGGGATATCAATTTGGTTTTGTGGGCCCGGCGAGGTACAGGGTGACAATACGTGGTTCGCCGCACTACTTCACGGATCCTATGAAGCTCAAACGCATGCTGGAGGAATTGGAAGAACGCGATATGGAACGCGACATGGAAACCAACAACCCAGACAATCTGGCGGCCTCAGCTTCGGGATACAAATGATCATCTCTGGGAGTTGGTGCTTTCATCAGGCTATCTCTGCCCTGATAGGTCCGCAGGTCTAGTAGGCTTGTCACTTGCAGGGTAAGGTGCCAGGCTCGCAGACGCCTTCTGTCACTAGACACTGGAAGTTCTACCGTGAGTTGTAATGTGGCGTAAAGGGTTTGGATTAACGTCCTGAAAATCTCTTTACTTTCCATTTCTCGTTATTTGATCTGACATCGATCTACTGTTACTGATCTCAACTCTTTGACTTGAGTTCATTCGCCTTGTTTGGATACTACTGTTGCGGGTACCGAGGAGATGTTATTCGTAATGATCTAACTGTGTCCCTGTCTCGAAGTGTATGAAGGGGTCCCAGACCAGAAACACAAAGAATATATAAAATCAACTGGATTTTCACACAATTGGATAAGATCAAACACACAAAGTAACGGTTGACAGTGTTTTTATTTTCACTGAACCCACAAGACCTTATAGTGGTTGTATATTCACTAGTATTTATACACAAATATCAAGTGCGCCCACACAGGGGAGGGGAAAGGGGTGCAAGGGGAGGGGAAGTGCTTCAGTTAGTTAACATCACTAATCAGAAAAATCATTAAGCACAAATCCACAAATGAAAACATCATTGTCATTGATCCATGAATCGGAGATCAAGGGAAACACATGTTTTACAAAGCATTCCACATAACAGAGACTCCTGTAATGATTCTTATTATCAATCTTGGGGTGAGGAGTTCGTGTGAGTAGAAAACGGTCTACGTTTCGACCCAGGGGTGTAGGATAATGGATCCTTACTCGCGGGTCTTCTTCAGGACGTGGTTCCAGGCAGACACGCGCTGACGCTGGCTCCGCTCTGACCCATCACGGATGGCTGTCTAAATGTACCTGATCTACTCTGGGGACGCTTAGGCCACGGAGGCCTCCGCCGCCTAAAAGGAGACACGCTGAGCCTGCTCCTTCCTGATAGTAATTCATTATCCTGTTGGACGAGCGCCTGGTTTATTCCAACATTATTCTTTGGTAATTGATGGACCCCACCCGCCGTGCCTCCTAGAACGGGTGAGCCATGGAATACAAGACACCGCTATTATTAATCCGGACTGGGCATCACCTGGAGACATAACACGCCCAGCAGGCCTTAGGCCTCGTCTACCTGCGTGCCAGGACTCGGCCCCACCGCTTCCTTCACCACACCCCCCTCACGTCCTGAAGAAGACCCGCGAGTAAGGATCCATTATCCTACACCCCTGGGTCGAAACGTAGACCGTTTTCTACTCACACGAACTCCTCACCCCAAGATTGATAATAAGAATCATTACAGGAGTCTCTGTTATGTGGAATGCTTTGTAAAACATGTGTTTCCCTTGATCTCCGATTCATGGATCAATGACAATGATGTTTTCATTTGTGGATTTGTGCTTAACGATTTTTCTGATTAGTGATGTTAACTAACTGAAGCACTTCCCCTCCCCTTGCACCCCTTTCCCCTCCCCTGTGTGGGCGCACTTGATATTTGTGTATAAATACTAGTGAATATACAACCACTATAAGGTCTTGTGGGTTCAGTGAAAATAAAAACACTGTCAACCGTTACTTTGTGTGTTTGATCTTATCCAATTGTGTGAAAATCCAGTTGATTTTATATATTCTTTGTGTTTCTGGTCTGGGACCCCTTCATACACTTCAATTTATTACCCAGGTCCCACTGACTACATGGGTCGAACCCCTCTATTTACAATATGTGTCCCTGTCTCAGCACACCGGCAGGGTGCTTCTGAGTTGTTCGGATCTCACCGCGGCAGTGCTGAGATTCTTTGACTAAGTGAACGCTCATTGGCAGTTTACTGCTTATGCTAATGCTTATGCTACTTACGCTACTTATCAGTACTGAATAGGCCTAGAGTCTACTAGCCCTTGGGGGCCCTTGATGAAGGATATGATGCTATAATATCTTCCAATGGCCCGTATTGTACTCTATATTGCTTTTACTTACCGTTCTATTGCTATAAATCTGGTGAAATATTCCAGATTGTTTCAGGTTATCTAGTATGCACTTTAGTGGTGCGTTATGGGTTCTACATTGGTTACACCACACCATTTCAATGCTTTCACTGCTTACGTAAATCGTTATATGCATTGTGCACAGTTGTTCCAATGTTTATGCAAGACTAATATAGACGGGAGGGTTACTGCGGTTTTCCTCACGTCGCCATGCTTCTGTACTACAGTTGGGGTGGGTGGGGTGGGGGGATGTGGGGGAGAGGGGGGGATGTGTGTTGTGTGTTATGGTTTGCTTTTTTACTTCTCATTCCTCTTCTCTTTTCTTTGCTTTTCCTTTCTCTTCTAATCTATCCCTTTTCTCTCGACTGGACAAGTTGTATCATTCACATGTTGTATCTGTATACCCACACTCAGATCATTCATGTTCTATCTCTGTGTGCCCAAGCGTCTGCTCATGGTTTCTGTCCGTTTTATCACATATTGGTCAAAGCAGGGTGCTCCTCATATAAGGTGGCACGTGGCACGTTACTTCTTGGGATTTATAATGCACTCAAGATACATGCACTAGTATAAATGTCACATTCCACACTCTCCACTCCGCTTGGAATGACCTCATTTGACCAACTGAAAATTCTGTCTATGAATGTTAAAGGTTTGAACCAACCCATAAAAAAACAGAAGATATTAGACTATGTGCGTAGGCAGAGAGGGGACATTGTTCTGTTGCAGGAGACCAAACTAGACGCTAAACAGTTCTATACTCTGCGTAATAAGTTTTATTCGGAGGTTGTGGGGTCAAGTGCACTGGGTAAAAAGAATGGGGTTCTGATATTATTATCAAAAAGATCCAAGATAGAATTACTGTCTTCCTCATCAGACGAAAAGCGACGCTGGGTCACAGTAAAGCTTGCCAGAGACAACACAGAATTCTTTGTCACGAATATATACGCGCCTAACACTAATGACCTAGACTTTTGGCAGGACTTAGTCAAACAGATTGCAACAATACCTGATACGGCAGTACATATACTAGGGGGTGATTTTAATCTTCCATTTGATCCTGCCCTAGACAGAGATTCGAAGTGTGTGTTTAAACCAAACAAATCGCATAATGCTTTCATTAAATTGTGTCAACGTTTTAATTTGGTTGATACGTGGAGAATACAAAACCCTACTGACAGGGACTACACATTTTACTCTTCCCCTCATGATTCGTACTCTCGCATTGACTACATTCTCATTACACAAAATGGCGTTGCAAGGATAGAAGATACATCAATAGAGCCGAGAGTACTGTCAGACTACTCATGTGTCTCTCTATCCATCAGCAATATCAAACCGTCCCCTAAACAGACGTCATGGAGACTCAATGAGGAAATCTTAAACAAAGAACAACATAAAACTGACATTCAAACAGCCATTCGGTCATATTTGGAGATGAACAGGAGAGGGGACACTTCAGATCTTGTGCGCTGGGAGGCTTTGAAAAGTACCTTAAGGGAGGTGTGCATCAAAATCCGTTCAGCAATGAACAGAGATTGCAATGCAAAATTGGAAGCGTTAGAAGCAGAGATAGCTAATCTGGAAAACAGACACCAGATGACAAGGGATCGGGAGACACTCAATACCATGACTAACAGAAAATACGAATATAACAAGCTGGTGAGCGAAAGGGCGGGAGTGTGGCTGGACAGAAGGCGAAGATTTAAGCTCTGTGAATCTAACAAGGCTGGTAAAAGCCTGGCTGCATACCTAAAGTTCAAAGTGCAGAAAAATTCTATTAATGTCATAAGGGACTCTGCGGGAGTAGGCCATTCGGACCCTCAAAAAATAACTGAGGTATTTAAAGACTTTTATGAGGACCTGTATGCTAAAAATGAATCGGTTGCTGAGGACAAAATTCAAGGGTATTTGCAGGAATGTGACCTGCCAAAGCTAGGGCCGGAAGACCAACACAGCCTTAATGAACCGATCTCGGCTACTGAGGTGGAAAAAGCAATCAGGGGGTTGAAATGTGGGAAAGCACCTGGCCCTGATGGCTTTACGGCTAAATTTTACAAAAGCTTTGCAACAGATTTAGTTAAACCCCTTCTGAACCTCTTCCACGAGTTCACGGAGTCAGGTGAAGTGAGGGGCACATTGGCAGAGGCGACTATCGCAGTTCTACCAAAAGATGGCAAAGACCCGTCGCTACCAAAAAATTATAGGCCGATTTCCCTGATTAATTTAGACTGTAAGTTACTAGCCATGATTTTATCGGCCCGTTTACAAAAAATTCTTCCTACCCTCGTACACCCATCTCAATCGGGTTTCTTAAAACATAGACTGTCTAGCGATAACACCAGAGTATTAGCCCACGCCCTAGAAAAAGCAAAACCTCTGAATACACCCACGGTAGCAGTCACACTAGACGCTGAAAAAGCCTTCGACAATGTAGATTGGACCTTTCTTGAGGCAGTTTTACACAAATTTAATCTAGGGAAGACATTCACTAAACTTGTAATGGCTCTGTATGCCGGCCCTACTGCTAAGGTTAGAGCGGGTGGCTCCTTCTCTTCTTCTTTCTGCTTGAAACAGGGAACAAGGCAAGGGTGTCCAATATCACCATCTCTGTTCTTACTAGCTATAGAACCTTTTCTATATCATATCCGAAATAATGAGGCCATTGCTGGTGTCCGTTTGATGACTGTACTGTAAAATTAACTGCATATGCCGATGATGTGCTGATTTTGACGGAGAAAGCTGACGAGGCTATCCTGGCCCTAATGGACACAATTGATGAGTTTTCTAAAGTTTCAGGGTACAAGCTGAATAAGGACAAAACAGAAGTCAAGCTACTAAACAACATCGGGGGTAAAGAAATACTTGGTTCATCTGGCCTCACCTGGCAGCCAAAAGCTTTTAAATATCTGGGCTTAGATTTTGAAAAAGACTTAATTACGACCCTGAAAGTGAATGAGGACTTAACGTTAAAAAAGATCTCTAAGTTGTTAGATAGCTGGTCACCCAAATTTTTGTCCTGGTGGGGTAGGGCTGAGACTCTTAAAATGATGTGCACACCTCTGGTTAACTACCTAGCTTGCATGCTCCCAATGACTTTTTCGGACGAATTCGTCAAAAAAGTGGACAGGTTGTTTGGAGAGTTCCTGTGGCGAGGGAAAAAAGCCAGGATATCACTGAAAAAGTTGCAACTAGCAAAAGAAAAGGGCGGCCTGGGCCTGCCCTCGTTCAGGAACTACCAGACGGCCTTCCTCTGTAAGCAAGGGGCTCTTTGGCTGGTCGACTCTACATCCTATACTCCAGTGTGGCTATCTATTGAGCGATCATTAATGGCGCATGCACCCCTCTCGGCTCTCCTCAGCATGGACTTTACCCATGTACCCCACTCCAAATACATTCTACTAAATACCAGAAGGGCACTCCTCAGGCTTGACCCATAAAACTGATTCGGTAATTAAAAAATCTACCCTACTCTCGTTATGGCATAACCCTATGTTTCGGATAGAGGGGAAGATCCTTTATTGGGAGTTGTGGGCTACACGTGGCATCCATATGGTAAATGACCTTTATGAAAATGGTAGGCCCATACCCTTCTCGACACTGCAAGAGAAATTTAATTTGTTGCCCATAGAATTCTATCAATTCTTGAAATTGAAAGCCGCCATCTCTAAACGTGCCCTCACTACAGACTTACCATGGCTGCTGACCCGTCTCCGACTACTATACCATGCTGACCATTTTGTATCTAGAATATATAAATTGCCCCTCCCCCTGCCCAAGAAACCTCATAAGTTAACGGAAAGCAAGTGGGAGTCGGAACCTAACTCGACAGGCATACCAATAGATTGGGAGGTAATACACAACACTGCATTATCAAATAAGGTATCACCGATTCTATGTCAAACGAAATACATGTTGCTGAACAGAGTTTCTGAGGGGTCCGGAACACTGTTTAAATGTAATCTGGAGGATACGCCTAATTGCTGGAACTGCCAGGAAGCACCTGGAGACTTGGCGCACATGCTTTTTGATTGTTCCCTATTAAGATCATTTTGGAGAAAAATATTTGCATATATTCATCAGGTATTCGGAATCACACCTGTACAGGAATTTGTATATGTCATCTTGGGCCCTTTAGAAACACGATTAACAGACATCCATGACCGACAACTACTTGATATCATGTTGACATTGGCGTGCAAGGTCATTTTGTATAAATGGAAAAATTTTGCTGAAGTCAACTTTAAAATATGGATGGAATGGCTTTCCTTCTTGAGAGGGGCGGACAATCCGGCACTACAGTCGGCCACATGGAAGCCTTCGAACAAAAAACTGTGGTCCTCCCTGGATGCGTCATCCTCCCACTTTGAACCTCCATGATACACACTTCAACAGACTGTCTGTCTATATAGAATTTAGTATCTCTGTTTGGTCCCATATTTTCCACGCTTAAAGGCTTTTAACGTTCAAATGCTTTCAACGCTTGAATGCTTTACTGTGTACTTACTGTCGCCTACACTGCGACCCATGCTTCTGTAAACCGATTGCTATTGATGTATTGATACATCTGTCCTCTTTCTCTTTTTCCTCCTTTTTCTCTCTTATTCCTCCTTTCCTCTTTACTTTCCCTTTTTTTCTTTCTTTGTTCTTTTGATTATTGTAAGAGTCATTGTGCCAACATTACATCCATCTGTGCATTGGAAGATTTATTGTATTGTCTTTGTTTTCAATTTTCTCCAATCTTCAATAAAAAAGATTTGAATAAAAAAAAAAAAAGAAAATCTTAATATTGAACAGTGACCTATTAACCCACATCAGAGAGCTGGGTGGGAACTCAAAGGTATAGGTTAGAGATGATTTCTCTCATAGATTTTCATTATCCTAATAATGCAAGAAAAGTTCATTTTAGTAGAAATCAATTCTTATTAGTAAAGATAACCCAGAGCCACAATGGTACATTTTAAATTCTGAGTTTGCTCTTCTTACAATCAAGCACTCAAACTATATCCAGTATGAATGCCCTATGCCTCCTTTCCTACACCTCTTATGTAACATTTGCTATACACTGATTTATATACTTGGGAATCATTGTTTCTGTGTGATGTAAAGTGCTCTGTCACCCTATAATGGTAAGAGTAGCGCTATAAAACAAAACAAAAGCATGTAAGAGAGTGGTACTGGAGACTTGAGGGTCGCTGTTAAAGGGTTTTAAATCGCACACGTTTAAATTGCTTGATTTTGCTCGCAAGAAAGTATCACTCATAGTCGTTGAAATGTCACTCATAATTACACCGAAATTATGAAAATGTCACACATAGCAATCTGAAACCTTGGCAGCTATGAATATTCCCCTACGGCACACCTGCATTCAACATCTACACAACACTTGTACTTTCAAACAATGTCTTAAGCACACTGTGAAATAACCACATTAATATCTAAAAATTGTGTTAAGTATTCATTCTTATAGAAACTTCCTTTAGTTCATTTTACGTATCACAAGGCAGAAAATTAAAAAGGGGCCTAATCAATAGACCTCCAACAAATTTGTATCTACCAAAAGACGTCACTGTACAATCATGAATTGATTGATCATATACAATAATTCAGTGCTGGCGAATTATGTTTTTTAATCTTCGCTGAGTCGTGCTGGTGGAAAAAAATTGTACTTCTAGTCTACCTTTTTTATCTACATTCCTCCCTTAATTTTTGGATCCTGGAATATGAATTACAACTAAAACGTTTTGCAATATAAGGTTGTCGAGTGCAGCTCCTTAGAGATCTAATAATAATAGGGGTCGATCTTTTTTTTCAAAATTACCTCATCATTAATCTTATAATGGGCTAGCTTCAACTTTTTGCCTCTTCCCTACAAATAAAATTAGGACCTCTCAAATGCTACCGTATGGCATGTAATCTCCCTTCTGTTTTTATTTGCTCAACTCTGTGCAACCTTTTAGGCATGAAGGATGCTAAAAAAAAAATGCCGCCGTTCAAGGCTTATGGTTATCCTCTATTTGCGAGGTCGCACTCATCTCCCATAAGTGGTCGCCTCTGATCCAATGTAGTCAATCTCCGACTCACACAGGGTGCAAGCAAAACAATATAGAGGAGCAAAGGCATTCCCTTTTAGGCAGGGGTGGGGGAGGGACAGAGGGAGGTGTTCTTACAGTGCGCCACCTGTTTCTAACCCACTGTCGGTGCGCCTGCCAATAGCTTCTTTGCCTCAGCACACACGTCTGTAAGACATAACGGGAGCAAGTGCTCAGTGTTTCCTCATTTGCATGGTACCACGCCCCAGTGCAAATAGGGGAGGCTCCAATATGATTCCTCCAGTGCGATCTATAATATAGAAGGGGACGTAATCGCATATGCATCCCCTGATGTAATACAAAAGTGACCGTGGAACGCAAAAAAACAGGCACAAACATCCACTGCGACCCCATGGCACTTTAAGTGAATCAGCTCCTATTGGGCTTTGACCACTCATTTCTAAAATATGCAGATTTTCATGGGTTTTCTCACTCGGGTTATAAAGTTTGATATGGGTTCTAAAGATTCAAGCCATTTATGGCTTTGGAAAGTTTCTGAATTTGGCTATGGGAATTGAAACTCACTGTTCTCAAGGAATGATGGATTTCTCGATGAAAATGAAATTCCACGGGTATTACAGAAGATTTCCTTGATTATATGTTTGCCGAATGTTGAGTGACAAAACCAAGTTCTGGCTTAGCCATTCTCTTAAACAGTAGGGACTATGATGTGGATAAGAGATAACATGGTAATGCGCAGAATACATTGTGATCATATTCATATCTACCATAGTCCAACTCTTCCTGAGACCTAGAATTCTAAAACTTTGTGTATTGCCCCCCAGAGATTGATGTGAAATTGGTGATATAATTGCCCCGAAGGTGGAAAGTGGTTTATTTCTTGAAAATATATCTATATGTTTTTTAAAGGGCATGGGTTTTTGCGTGTTATCTGGGCTCACACTTATCCTTATACAGTGAGGACAGTGATGACAAAGAATTCCTCTTGGTGTTATGGTGATTACCAGTAAGTGTACGCCATCACAGAGTGCATTACAAACACGTTACACATTTTGTTAACTTTGATAATGGAAACTCTTTGTTTATGCTCTGCCTGAGTCCTGAAAAAGGTTAAGTTGCCCTAGCTGGAGTCGTAACTAGCAAACATCAGATATTTTCGGGTCTACTACACGTACCCTGAGCCCAAAAAGAGTAATGTTGTCACCCTTGTCACTGCTAGGCTTAATGCTTTGTTAATGTCGCACAATTTACTGTAATGTTTTGGGATACCTTTAGGTTAGAGTTCAAAAAACGTTATTCTGTACATAAAAGAATATGAATAGAAAAGCATATAAAATAAATATAAACCAAATGTACAACAAACCCGCCCAGACATTTTTGGTTAATATACCATTATGAATAATCAATTACTAATAACATCTTTAAAACAACAGTATAAATTCTGATTGTACAGAAATACAGTAATGATTTTTTTAAAAAAGGTATCGCTCCATACATGTATCTATCCTATGTCCCTTAATAATTTCCTCATTTTAATCACATAGGCAAGAAAGGATGCGAGGGCAAAACTAGTTATTATATCTTGCATTTCCATAAAAAATTTAACCGCAGCCCTTCACTTAAAAAAGGGTCCTTAAGTGGTTTTTTTCTGCCTTTGCTGTAAAATGTACAAAAGATAACTGCATGCAATGTAGATTGGGGCTACATTGTCACAAGGGCACTTATATTCATTGGGAGCTCAATTAGAGCCTGTTGGAAATGCTATCAAATGATGGAAGATGTATTTGTAAAATCTAATCAATAGGAACCTGTGATAGTTGTTCTAAACCCTTCCCAGGTACTGCTGTAGCCCATTGGAAGTTTGGTATGATGTATATGGTGCAACTGTTGGTTGGGACTTGCCACACTTCTTGTTATATGCCCCATTTTTTCCTTCACTAGTTGCTTGCCCCCGGATGCTCCCACAGTTTTGTAATATTGTCAGCTAAAGTGTGGAGGGCTTTTAAATATAAGACAGCCATGTTATCAAATGTGCATCATCCTGCGACATACAGTCCCTTATAATGTCCCAGGTCAGTATAGCTTAATTTTTTGTCCAGACTGAATGCCAGAGCAGCAGTGGTCTCATCTAGTAACACAGCTATGGACTGTAAGCCAAGTTCTAAATGAATGATAATACTGGAAGTTGATTTTGGGACAGATTACAACCTTCGTAAAAATGTATATTCCTGCATTTGCAAGGATGTGTTGTGTCCCCTGAAACCCAGATTCCTGCCATATAATTGGCAGGGGAAATTGTCTTTCTATTATATAACGTTATCATGTCCGGTATTCCCTTCGCCCCAAGCTTGGTGGCAAATCTAAAGATCGCCTCATTATTCCTGGCTATGTTAGTGACAGTAACGTTTTTATGCATTTTCCAATCCTCTTTATCTGCGAATCTAAGGGCAAGTTAATTAAAGTGCTTGGTGCTTGTAATCCTTTCTCCCCTTTTTTGAAGTCACTAAAAGAATTAATAGGCGCTTGGGCTAGGCTGGGGTTAAAGCTAGAAGTAAGGCGTAATACGCAAAATTGGAACCGGTCTAGCCCCTGCTTTAGGGTCATCAGTACCAAGTGATTGAAGGCGTTTAATCAATGCCATTTGATATACACGGAGAAGAGAAACGGGGCCAGAAATCACCCCTCTCTGACTTCCTTACAGATGTGAATATAATTGGTAAATTCCCCCTATGGTCCAAATCGTATCTTGGCAGAAATATTACTATACAAGTGAATAAATAGTGCAATGATGTCTTTAGCGGCCCCCAAATCAGACATTACTCTCCATAGCTTGCTACGATTCACCAGATCAAAAGCACTACATGAATCAATAAAACATATGTACAAATCGCTAGATCTGATATTAAAATATTTACCAATTCAAAGATTTAAATTATGACAATTTTCAGTCGTACCAGGTTTCCTGAAGCTATACTGTGTACTTGAGAGCATGTAATTGGCCCATCCCATTACTCCAATCTCTCTAATAGTACTCTTCACTGTAATTTTACTGAGCAGTCCAACAGTGAGGTTGGTCTATAGCATTTGGAGTTCTGTTTGTAGCCTTTTTTACATATAGGAAGGATAATGGACTCGAACGAGGTGGGTGGTATGTGACCTTTTCTAGTGGCATTACACACCTGTGTTAGCCAGTGCACCCATAGAGCAGTGAGTTGCTTATTTACATCTGTTGGTACCTCATTGGTACCGGGAGCCTTCCTCTGTACGAATTTAACTAACTCTCTCTAAATTTCCACCTTAATGTCAAAATCGTTGATGTTTGGTGATTGACGAGCTACTCCTGGAAGATCGATTGTAGATGCAAAAATGGTGGAGAAGTGGTCTTACCCATGCTTCTGCCCCTATAGTTTTTTTCTAAATTCGGGCCAGATTTATCATTGAGGAATGGGGCGTTTACTGTTCTCCAAAATAGATTATTATCCAAAGATCATTATTGCCTCTCATGTAAGTCACGCATAACTTGGTCTGGCTCGACACCTGCCCACTTTACCAGTATCTATGTCTGTTTTACTAAACAAGTATGTGCCTTGGCTTCCATCCTCATTTTAGCTTGAATTGGGATCTCGAGTGATAACTTGAGAGGGTTGTGATCACTTACACAATATGTATTTTCACCAGATGGAGAGACGTTAATCCTTTATTTCTAGAACTTTGTATGTGATCTATGTTACTCTGGCCCCTGGTACCTGTAAAAGTGTATTGTTGGCTGTCAACGCCCCCTATTTATATACATCTCAAGTCTTGCCACTAGCCTTTTAAGATGGGTTCCATATGGACAATGTTTAAAGTGTTCCAAATCTTATTCAATGAGGTCCTCTTGCCCATATGCCTTATCAAGGGATATAGAACATTTAGGCAGGTTAAAATCTCGTGCCCAAATGATAAAAACATCCGCATTCTTCACTAACAGAAAATTCTCCAGAGCAGTTGCAACTTGGGTCCTGTGGTTGTCAAAAACATTATTATAAAATGTGATAATCACTTGATTCAAAATGCCAACCATACTTACCAGGACTAATTAGAAGTGTGGAGAGGCTAGAAAAGGTTTAACAGTTGTGAGTGAGGCAGTTGTGGAGATCAATGTCAAAAGGTCCCTTTTGTATAACCCCTCCTCGATGCAGCGACCAGAGTGCCGACTGAAGTAAAACCGTCTATAGCCATATCAATGGTAGACCAAGTCTCTTGTAGGTAACAAAGGACACACTGTACCTCCAAAGGAACGTAAATGTAAGACATCAGCCAACACATGATGGACCCAAACATTAATCATGCGTATGCCTTCTCACCAAAACTATTTATTTTTTAACCAATTTTATTTGATTAAAATCTAGCCAGTGAGGGTTTCTTTGAATGTCCGGCAATAGGATGTTCCGTGATGCTGCTATGGCAATTCTGCGCAAGCCTCAGACCTCCTCCCGCCTTTGCGCCACTGCCTCAGCCTTACCCCATTTAAGTGGTGCAATTCTATTTAAATAGGCCAGACAGCACCCCCTCCATAGTAAGCTGGGTTTTCTGACCCGTCACCTCCAGTAATGCTTCTGTAACCTCGCTCCATAAGGTCCTGGTGGGCGGGCAGTTCCAGAACATGTGCACCATGATAGCATTCGGCGCACGGCATCTGGGACAGAGGGGCGGACCCAAACATTTTATGTAAGCACTCCAGTTTGGGGTAAGCCCTATGAAGAATGTTATGCTGGATGTTTTGAAATGTAGTGTTCCGTGATAACTTCTGGGTATAATGGAGCGCGTCCCATTCCCTGGGCTTCATGTCACCGCTAATGTCTCTTTTCCAACACCTGCAGGTCGGTAATAAGGGTTCCTGAGTGGTGTGTACCAATGCTTTGGTGAACCATCCGAGTTTACGACCACTAACCATAATGTAAAGTGTCTGCACTAACCGGTGTGGCTCTGGCTCCGTGTCAGTGATGGGCCACCTGCGTATCAAAACTAAAATTGAGGGCTTATTTTTTAGGTACCTGTTTGTGTATCAATCCCACTGTTCACATATCCATTATGACACGGCATTTAGTGATGCACAAAATAATCCTTTAGCTAAACCCACAACAACATACTCTAAATGCTGTGAAAGGTTTTCTAACCAGATGTTGGTCTACAGGGAAGTAAATGCACTCAAAAACTATGGTTGCCTGCTTCATCATATGCAATCTGTGTTCAGAGGGCGGTGTATTGTTGCTCTTTTAAGTGGAAACCACTGTGTTCCGTGATTGTGATTCATGAAAGGACCTTTCCGTAGGTAACTTTTTTTATTTCTTTGCTTTGAGTTCTAACTGCCGCATATTGTGCGTCTTAAGTGAGATGGTAATTTTCTCTGTGGAACTTAAATGGCAAATCCCTCAAAATGTTCGCTTCCAGTGAAAGCTCCATTACTGTGTTTTCCTTTTCCTTCTAACCTACTGTAGTGTGTTATAGAAGACCAGCTTCAGTAAGTATTCTTTAAACACAAAGCAAATTATTATAATCAGTTTACAATTTAGGAAAGGCGGCATTTGCTAACGATTGAATCCAATGATTGTAGAGCAGAACCATTGCACACATGCCAGCAGCGTTTTGGGCAAACTCACAGATAGAATTGTGAAAGCTACAGAATGTGTGTGCCCTCTTCTTCATTTCTTTCCCTCTAATTCTCCTGGGTCCTTTCAGTAATTGTTTCTTCATTTCAATCTAATAAGCAGTTGAAGAGTTTTTTTGTGTGAATATCTTGTATTTTTCCTCAGGAGATGCGAGCATCACCTCTCAATTTTCAGTTACTTTAATCACCGTGTTTTTAGCTGCAAGCCATGCTGTATTGGAGTATGGAATACTAGCCCCGCCCATTCTCTGCCTATATTTGTCATTGGCTTTGGTCATTGTGCTTCGTAAATGCAGGCTTCTGATTCATTAATAGGCTTTTTAGTCCCTCCTTAGTACTGCCTTGTCTTCATTCGTAATCTCCCATGAGGACTGGCCCTTTTACTTCAGTTGTTACACTGCGAGCCTTTTTTAGTCTGTAAGCACTATTTTCTTTAAATAGTTTCTCCTACTGATGGCACAACATGTTTTCCTGCAACATTCAGCGTGCCATGCACGCTTTCACTTTCTAAGCAGCCCGGGACAATGGCGGCCGCTTCTTTGAATAGGTCTCGCATTTGCAAGAGTTTGAGCTATTGGCATTGTACATGACAATGCCTTTTATTTGTGTTAATTATCAAATCATATAAATAAAAGGCATTGTCATTTACAGTGCCAATAACGTAAACTCTCGCAAATGTGAGACCTATTGCATTGCAAATGCTTGTTATTTTTTTGTCAAAATGCTGCCTTCAGCAAAGCACAGTAAATAGTGACTTTATTTTATTACAAATGTGTATTTTATATATGGGCTAAAGTACACCCTGCATACACTATAAAGATATTACAAGCCACCAAGGAGATCCGTGACCATGTAGAGGAATAAGGCCGCAGGCAGAATTCCTTCGTAAGTTCATGGAACTCCAAGATGACTTGTAACATCTTTAAAATGTATGGAAGGGGTATTTTATTCCTTATATTAAATGGTCACACCATCATCCGTCCCACAAACCACTCAAATCTTAGAAGCCTTGCTCTTTTATACGAAAGAGGTGGTATAGTTGCACACATAAAGATTAAAAGCAGAATCCTTAAAGTAAATACACAAAAAAGTTAATAATTTGTTGCAAAAAGATATTTATAATCAGTGCATTGTAAGTCAGATTTAAAAAGAGCTGAGTCTCAGAAAGTGTAGGAAAGGTAGAAAGATTATGTTACCCGTAATGACCTTTAGTGCTCAAAACCTAAACATGTTGCCATAAATATTTCCTTTTTTCTGATAACTGTTAAGTTTTAGGAAAAAAATGTATTTGCCTTATTTAAACTAAAGCTGCAATAATGCTTGTGACCTACCTTTCACCTTGTTTGATGGCTCTTGCAACAGACATTGTGAGTCACAACTCGGTTGTAATAATTTATTAGCATCAAACACATTGCTGTGGCAGCCAAAGTGGGATTTGTTAAGCAAAAATATGCTTTATGAATGTGTTGTAATGGAGCAATATGAGACTCCGGATATACTTCTGAATACATTATGATTGGTTATATCTTGTCTTACAGGATGCATCATCTGTGAAACTCCCCTCATC
This sequence comes from Lissotriton helveticus, assembly GCF_964261635.1. NCBI lineage: Eukaryota > Metazoa > Chordata > Amphibia > Caudata > Salamandridae > Lissotriton > Lissotriton helveticus. Next base: position 1,310,198,408 of record NC_136063.1, read on the forward strand.
ACCTGTGGACCGTGGCACACAGACTACAATGGTGGCACCCTTCATGGCTTTTCCAGAATATGAATTAAATTCGAAAAAAACAGAGGTGTCCAAGGAACAAGCCACTCAATTTACATCTACGGAGGCGCATCTTTTTAGCCACCTTCCTTTGCATTCGCAGCACCCAGCCAGAGTACCTTACAGCATACCAGTAGGTGGCATCCAGCTGGTTCCGGCGGGCCTGGCTGCATACTCTGCCTTTCTGCCGCTCCAAGCGGGGCAAGTGCAGCTAACTTTCCCTGCGGTTGGTGTGTTCCATAGAAACGCAAGTACACCGGGTGACAAGTCTTCTGAGACATCCGGACCTACAAATACCCTTGGAGTTGCAGAAGTGAACAGTGTCCTGCCGTGCATCCCCATTGGTCAGGTTCATGTGCCTGGTCTCCCAAAGCTGACCACCCCTCTTCCGTCGCTGAGCATGGAGACGCTGAACATCTTGGGCCTGACAAATTCAAACCTAGCCCCACAAATACATCCGTCTGGTCTTACCCTCAGTGCTTTAGGGCTACAAGTTTTGACGGCAAGTCCATCGACACAGAGCAACCCAGGCCCCCAGACTCACATTCCAGGCTTGCAGATACTGAACATAGCACTGCCTACTTTAATTCCGTCTGTCAGCCCAGTAACGGTAGATGGACGGGGACTTGCTGGCTCACTGACTTCCAACGGGAAACCTTCAGAGACTCAACTTGAGCAAAGACCTGCACACTTTCCTGTCACAGACACTCACCAGTTCACCAGAGCTGACTCTCCTCATGCACTGCCTGTAGCCCAAGACTCCAGTGCCAGAAAGGGGTCAGAGCAGGCTGTTGACCATAACAAGGCGAATGTGCAGGAGAAGACCCATACCGAGAGAGGTGACCCAGTGAGGCAAGCTCAGCTGCCTCATGACATTACTTCTGTGAAGGGCAAAACGGCTTCTGCCACCGAGCCCTTCCGAAAAGTACATTCTGAAGCTTCATCGAGGTCTCCCTCTCACCAGACTTCTTCTCCAGACAGACAAATACGCAGGCGAATGGAGCTGTCCCGCATGCAAAGTACTGTGCATTTTAGTGATGCCAGCAGTGACGACGACGAGGACAGGCTTGTGATTGCAACCTAGTACTTTTTTAAAGTTTTATTTTGTAAAACTAACTTGAAGGTTTCTTTGAGATCCTTCTGTTCCTTAAAGCACATTTTTTTCAGAGCGAAACTTGTACCGACCCATGTGCAATCATGAACTCTTGACCAATATTTGTAGTTTCTTGTCAGCTCCAGCCATTTTGTACATGTTGTAAAGACAATTGTGCCTTTTTGGAGTTTTATGTGTAGAAAACTGTACAGGTTGTTTAATATCTATATGTCTGTATGTCTATCTGTCTATCTATCTATCTGTCTATCCCCTATGATCAATCTTTTTCTCATCCTCTCTGTATATATGTATACATATATATGTATACATGTGTGCCTGTATACATGTATGAAATGTGTACAATTAAGCAAAATAGTTGCTTGTGTTTAGTAAGTAAACCTAAACTGTCTGACAAAAAGAGAGATTTAAATTATACATGTTGCACTGTTAAATGTAAATTTCTATGGCTGTGAGGAAGCGTTTTTGTGTACAGAATTAGTATATAAAACTCCATATTTATTGTATCCATACGAGTTTTTGAAAATGGAGCTGTCCTTTGTGTGCAAGACAGTAGCTTTACACTTTACGACAGAACTTGTCTGTGTGGAAAAATGTTACAGTAAAGTTTTCATTACTGACTTTAGTTGATGCTGCTGTGTGTCTTCTTGCTGCCATGCAGCTAGTGAGCCATGTGCTTGAGGTCTTTCAGCGTTTCATTTCTCTGGGCTCCTCTGAGTGAGCATCATTGCTGGGGTGTTTTCAAGGGTAATGCTGATTCCAGAGACTGGCTCGTCACAGCTGACAAACCACAAGGCGCACTTGTGTTGACTTTTCACCTTTCTATCTGTTAAACATGTAACAGCAATTACTAAACTGAAGAAAATGCTTACAGTTTAAAAATGTGGGATCTCTTTACAAGCTCTCCTTAGCTGCTCACGTAAATTCCCCCCGTAATTCCTCATTTCCTTCCATTGCTTCACCCAGAGATTTCAGCTGCTTTCAGAAACTGGAGTCCCAAAATGAAGTCACGGGGTCTGTGGATTTTCAGTGGATCTTGTAGTGTCTAATGGAGTTGTGAACTCTGTTCTTGGCCCCTTTGGAAATTCTTGGGAGCTTGTAATTACCCCTAATAGTTTCACTTCTCTATTCAAGGATGGGAGCAGCTACTGAAATGGCACATGTTCCATCAGTAGCGGTCGGTGGTGGGAGTAGCTGCTGGGCGGTGACGTGGGGAGGGGGAGGGGCAGGGTGGGGGGTAGTAATCTATGGATTACAGGTAAGTAAACATATAAAAAAAAATTCTTGCGCGCACAGCATCCCCAAATGCGATGCAGTGCACGCAATGAAATTCGTTTTATTTATTTATATGTTTACTTACCTGTAATCCTCCGTAATCCATAGATTACTACCCCCCACCATGCCCCTGCCCCTCCCCACGTCACCGCCCGGCAGCTACTCCCACCACCGACCGCTACTGTGTTCCATAAGTGTCTTAGGTGACCCCCTACTCTTACACATCCTCCTGATGCAATCTGAGGGGAACTCACAGGCCACTGCTGGTACTCAGAAAGGTGTACCTCAATGAGGCTAGTCAACTCTCCTCACCTTTTCAAACTGGGAAATGAAGCAGTGTCATTGGATCACAGGTCTTCCCCTCGATACTCCTTCCACTCCATGCTCCACCCACCATGAGCAGAGGACCATGGGGCCCGAGCAGCAACTTTGCTACAAACCTAAGAGCGGGAGGACAAACCACCGGTATTGTGTATTTTCCTCTCAACAAGGAATGGAGGAGATGTTTCTGCAACGTGATGTCACTGTAGTCAACAATGCCCCATAACATGATTTTAGGAAGAGATTGGTAGCTGTATATTTCCAAAGAAATGTTGATACTGCTGATATGCCTTACATGGAGGAAGTGGGCCTCACTCATTCTTGCTAAAGAAGGTGAAGTCACGGTGACCTGCAAGGACTCAACATAAATGTTTGAGGGGATCGAAGGAGTATGCTTTTTCCATCACAAAAAGTGTTTGTATATTTTCTGTTCAGTCATTCTTGCCAAAAAATGTGACTACATCCCTTTATGAAAGGATTGCTCCGTTTTTGATTTTTGATCTGGAACGTCATCCAATCCATGTATTTTGATGTATGCACTTAAAGTTATTTGAATATGATACATGCCGCCAAAATACCACTATAGATGATGGATCTAATTGGACGTACAAATACATATTTCTATGATTGCATCAAATTAAAAGTCTATCAAATATGAATAATTTATGCAAAACGATTCCATTATGCAGGTGATTTGCTCCAGGTTTCTACATATTATATATAGCCAGTGTTCACTGGTTTAGTTTGTTCCTATTGCATTATTGGCTTGATGGATAGTAGATAGTACAATTCAAGTAGATTACATTTTACCAGTAGTGGGTTTTATTGTTGTTTACTTTCACATTATACTCTTTACTACTACTACTACTACTACAACAAGCAGATTGCATTAATTGCAAACTCAAAATACACCAGTTTTCAATACAGAATTATCTAGCTTAGTTGGAGAATACCTTAAATTCTTCCATATAAATAATTATTACACAATATGAGTGAGCACCCATTATCACCTGCCACGGTAGACATAGAAGTGCGTTATGTAAGATGTTTGCCTTAAAGCAATATATGACTTAATTCACAGTTTATGACATGAAAGTTCTTTATATAGTCTGTTTTTTTATATAGGGACAGGACACCAACTTGATTTCAAAGTGATGTAAATAATGTGTTGCTATGACTGTACTCGTTTCCACGGACTAAGGATGTATTGGAAGAGAACTAGCAGATAAAAAGAAACCAGATGTACTTTCACAGCCACAAATTTGTTCCTGTACTCTTCTGGAGGCTTCAAGCAGGCCAGCCCGATTCATTTACTCTGTTGACTTGACTTTCCCTATTAGTTTGTTTATCCCCACCCAGGAGAGTGGATCATCTTCACAGTGGCTCCTTTATAAGCTTCAAAGTTTCCTTTTCTGTAGCTTTATTTTCTAATAGAACATTCATGTACCACCTGGTGGCTTCATTGTACCTCACCGAAAGCTCTTATGTGCTTCAAAGGACCGGATTAAACGAATGCAGAGCATTTATGTGACTTATCTCGGAAAGTTATCACACTGTAGTACTTGGATTTAGCCATCCCATCCATAATTGTCACCTTAGTAGCCGTCTTTAAGAAGGGACTTTGAGTACATTGGTGGGAGGGGGTCATTGGCGCTTCAGAATTTCTATATTCAAAAGCAGAAAATAAGTACATTTGCTTTCATATAAGTAGAATCCCTGTGAAATGTTCTTTCTCCACAGATCCTCCTTTGTCTGGTAGGTTTAAGAGTAAGCTGGAAGTCTCTTAACCATGTAATGGTGCAGCAAATGTTTCATCAGGCCTAATACAAGCAAAGACAATATGCCCTCCGCCATCCAGTTTTGGAAGTAAGACACTCCTAGCTTTGTGCATTGTGATCCTTGCACGCATAGGCCCCCTCTTCAACTACAGCTGATTCACCAAGGTTTTTTACTCACCTGCCACCTTGTCCCACTGAGCATGGTAAAGCAAAACCCGTACAGCGAGCATGGTACTTTCTGCTTCAGTGATTCATAGAGTCCTGAGCCAGTCAGTCCCTCGTACAATTAAGGGCCATTGGCTGAAATAGCTTCTATAGAAACAGCTCTTAAACCAACATAATTGAAATCTAATATGGCGTATGGAATGCAAGTCTTTAGTCTACTTTTAAAGAGGGGCAAGAGGCACTTCAGGTGAAGGAGCAAGAGCAAGTAATGTCTTAGTTTTTGTGATGTAAATGTAAACACTTAGTTCCTTCCGACCGCTCACTGAGGTCGGTGAATAACAGGGACCTCAATAAATTCAGCATCTCTGGTTTTCTGGATTACTGCAGGGTGTGTTTTTCAGTAATTTGTCTCCATGTTATAGTTAATCTAGGTGGTCATCACAGAACAATAAATCCCTTAGGACCTTTACTTTTTCCGATCTGTTTCTCATGCAACCCTCCAGAGCTAAAGCATCTTATGGTCCAGGGCCTTGGAGCAGAGCCCAGTTTGATGCAAGTCAACCCTCCTTCACACAAGGTCTGCCTTCATGAAAACAGTCCCCTAAAATCATGCAACCTTTGAAGGTACATTTATGAGCTAGTACGCCAAAGATCTCGTTGCAAAAATTGAGACTTACCACCAGTGTTTCTCAACACACTGAAAAAAGTGTTCACGTGGAGGAGGAAGAGAATAAATTCCTAAATAATGTCCATGTTTTAAGATGACATGTTGAAGACATAAGATCTATCTTTAGCCTAGAGAAAAGGGAAATGTCTGCTATGCTCGTAAGAAAAAACAAATATTGGGTGGCATGCTTGAATTATTCTCAGTCACTAATATGTATTTGTTTGCCTTCAAAACCTTCATTGGGGTTTTTTTTTGTCCACTATGCCTCTCAGAGACGGAGACCAACCAAGTACTATTCACTGCTTCTGTGGGACAGTGAAGATCGTTCTGCCAAGTAAGTCAGGTCCTCCAGAAAGAAACGTAAGCAACCTCATATCTGTTTCAGACCCTTAGGCCTCATTGGTAATGTACTTTTTAGAACAACGTATGCTCCCCGATGTCCTATGCTGACTCACTTGGGGTCCCTTGTTGTTCTTAACATTATTGGTGATGTACAGTATGACTCTAATGGACGACTGAGCACTGGACACATGTCTGGCCATTCCTGTTGTGCTTAGATTGTTTCACATTGAAAAACAAAAAAGGTATGGGTGGTCTGTAACTAGAATGGCAGAGTGGGCTACGATAGGTGGATTGAATGCAGCCTGAGTAACTACCAATAGCTGAGATTAATTCAAAATTGCATCCGGCACTTATTTAATTTCCTGTTTAAAGCGATGCAGGCTAAAATTCTCAATATTTATTGTCGTTGTGTTTATCAGGGATAGTTTCATTAATCCAGGAGGAATTAGCCGTTTCTCCTGTTCAGGTGTGGCGCCGCGGCCAGGGCGACTGACGCTGGAATCTGGGGATCACGGTTCGATCCCCGGCTCCGGCGGCAGATTAGCCCAGCACCATGTGACTCTGGGCAATAGCTCGCTTAATCTTCCTGACGGCCCCCAGCGCCTAGAGACCCTTACGGGTGATTGTGCGCTTTACAAATGTGGACTTTACTTTACTTTTTCAGTGCAAAAATGCTAGATGACAAATTGAGGATGGTTCCTAATGAGATGATCTGGGTCAAAACTCTGTTTTGTTTGGTGTCTGTAGTTGTGACTTCACCTTCCTGGGAAAAGTAGGCATGGTACAGTGATTTCGTCTGTAAGAAGTTCTTTTAAAATCTGATGCCATCAAGCAAGTTCATAGACTATTTTAACAATGTGCAGCCATAGGTTGTGAGACTGACCTCAGACATATTTGAAAACTCTCCCTTTGTTGTCCAAAAAGGGATTGTAGCAGAAGGCTGGTGGATGGTTCAGTAGGGGCCATGTACATGAGTAGCTCCATCTGCTGTCACATGGACACGGGAGGTCAAAGCCTGCTATAAAAGTATTTTATACAGTCACTTTTAAATTGTGTAACCTATTGCTGCTCCTTGTTTGCAATTGTTTATCACCTTTCATAAATATTATCTAAATCCTTCGTAATCAACCTTGTAGATCTGGCACAATCCATTGTTTTCCTCACAGCAGTCCTTTATTTTAGGTGGCATCATTATTTGGACTGATGACCCTCAAAGCTCTTCTGAACAAGGAGTTATGGATACCATGGCCAATATACCCTGTTGATCAACTCTTCCACTCATGAAGCTAATCACAACCTGGATTTTCCATTCTCACAATTCCCCAGTCCGATAATCGCTAGTTACTTACCACTACCCAGGTCGGATCATTGTCTCTTCCAATTTAGCTTTTAAAATTAGTTTTCCTCAAAAGTTGTAATGCAAGCCCAACCCCCTTTTTCAGTCTGGATAAGAAACTTAAATTATGAGCAGGTCAAGGACTTTTTCAGGCACTTGCTAAATGTTGGTTTACCTTACATCACCGCCCGACATGCTGGATTGCCTTTGCAATTTTCACCACTATTGCACTGGATTACTTTGCTCCCTTTACCTTAAAACGAATCTCAAACAATTAAAAAGCAAAACACAAATGGTTCTCCAAACAACCTGTGACTCTTGTAATAACAAACATTGGAAATGTAATAGGTCTTGCCTTTGATTAAGTTAAAGCCATTTGCTTTGTTAATGGTATTGTATAGCAAAGCAAATGGCTTTAACTTAATTAAAGCCAAGACCTATTGCATTTTCAATGCTTGTTATCCTTTCTAGGCGATAAAATGATAACCATTGAGTTGGACATCCATGAACGTCAGCTGTCAAATACCAGTAATAAGACGAATGTGTGATGAACACAACAATGTCATGTTGTGCAAACACACACATGAGGGTGTGGAGGCGGCACGCACAACGTGCCTACAGGTGCACGCACAGGATGCACAAAGCACCCTTGGACAAGCCGGCCACGTCACTAACACAAGGACCTCCAGAAGACCGCATATAGTAAATAATTTTACAATTGATCGCCCCTTCAAATCAATTGATTATAAGCTCAAGCTGCACTACTGATCGTCTGACTATCTGTGAAGAAGACTGCTTTCTAAACAGCTTAGTGAGAGCGCGTCAGAGTTGTGGGGGGGCGTTATCAGCAGATGTCAGTTGTCACCAAAAAAGGCGGTATCTGGGACCCCCTGTCCACTGATGCAGGCAGCCGCAGTTCCACCCCACCTCCATTCCAGGGCTGGGCCCCTGCAGAGCTCAGTGCAATGTGAAACATAGTACAGATCCTTCAGGCTAGCTCAATAGTTGGGTACAAAGTAAGCACAAGTGGAAGCGATACGGGTGCGAGAAGGAGGGAAGGGTGGCGGGAGAGGACTGAATAGTTTTGAGGTGTGTTTTAAAAGAAGACTACAATGTTCCGTGGAAGCTGGAAGACATTTACTTTGAAACCGATAACCAGAGAGGCCCAGACAAGCGGCTGAATCCACTTACCATAACAGCTGCTGTCATGTATAGTTCTAAAGCAAATTCACTGTGAGTGGTAAAGGGAATGCCGCTGGCCGCGCGACGCGAAGGGGAGCTAAGCGAGACAGCATCTTAGTCCCACATCCCGCGCGAGCAAAACGGTGCACGTCAGCTCCTGGCCACCCCCTTTCATGCGCGTCCAATGGGCGCGGGTCACCAGGTGGGAGGGGCGGCCCTAAGGGGTTTTAAAGTTAGCGCGGCAGCGAGGCTCGGTCTTTCCTGCCGTCGCGTTCCTGGCTGCTCTGCGCTGTTCGAGATTCATCTGCTTTTTTCGTCGTCGGTTTGGAGGTATGTCAGCAACCGCTTAGTCTCCCCCTGGCCTGATCCCTGGGCATGACCAGGTTGATCGGGCCCTGTGGTGTCGGCCACGGGGGGGGCTGGGGTTTGCGGGGTGCGGGATTTTGACTCGACAGTGGTTGTGGTTTGCCCGGGTGGAGCAGGGCAGAGCAGGGGCAGGGAGGGCTCTGGCCGGTGACGTTCGTTACGCCGCCATTACCGCCCGCCTTTCCAGCAGATTAAACGTGCTCCATCCCCGGGCGGCCCATACTGTGCATAACGGACCTTACCTCCCGTCCTTCTCCCCTGCTCCCTCTCCTGCTGCCTCGCTCTTAAGCAACGCAGTACCGCCGAGAGGGTCAGCACCCGGGCGGCCCATATTCTGCATAACGGACCTTCCCGCCCGTCTTTCTCTCCCCGACACCTCGTGTGATTGGAGTGGTTTTGCGCAGCAAGTATATATTTCAATAGCAGGAGTATTGTTTTCAAGTGTCTGGGTGCTTCTGTTCATATTTCCGAAAACTATATGTGAAATGCGGGTGTTCATGAAAGGAGTTTGTAAGCGTGCATGAAGAACACAGGCTGGGGAGCTTGCAATGCAGCGTCTCGTGAGCCCCTCTGATGTTTGAGAGAGGCCGGGTTTAAAAATGAATATAAATATGGCGGTCCCAAATGTTGGCACACGAAGTGCAGTTGTGAAAGAGGATACCCGCAGTCTTCTTCATGTAGGCATCTGAGTGATTCTACCTCTGCCTACCTCCCCCAATGCCGGCAGGCGCTCCGATTAGCCTCGTGTCTGTGTGCGTTATCCTCTTAGAACTGTTACAGCGGACTCTTCTAGTGATCTGGGGGCAGGGGGGGCACTGACCTGCCACGCTTCACGCCATTGTCGGCCACGAGCATCCCGCCGCCATTGTTGCGCCCGCAGGGGGGGCACTGGCCTGCCACGCTTCACGCCACCATTGTCGGCCACGAGCATCCCGCCGCCATTGTTGCGCCCGCAGGGGGGGGCACTGGCCTGCCACGCTTCACGCCGCCATTGTAGGCCACGAGCATCCTGCCGCCATTGTTTCGCCCGCCATGGGTTTGCGCCGCCGTGGCAGACCACGGGCAACACGCCGCCATGGGCGCGAGGGTAGAGTCAACACGCGGCACACCCGGTAAACTCCTCAAACGTGCACTTCCTTCGCATCTCTTGTCTCCCGGAGCAGCAATCAGGCGAGATATCGTCCCAATATATTCGCAACAAAGATTTAGGGAGTTATGGTTATTGGTGAATGACCCAAATCAGAGTAGACTGGGGAGGTATCCCACACACCACGTTAGGAATAAGATGTTTTATTATTTGCTGCTCGTGTGGGGATTATTGCAGTGTATCACCACAAAAGATCTGTGGCGCCAGGGTGAGGGAAGCAGGTTCAGAAACAATTTGTGGGCTTCCATGGGAAAGTCCTGCTCGTTAAAATCACCAAACTTCAAGTTAAATAATAGCGCTCAATCCTAACAGCTATTATGAGCCTTACGGAAAGCTGTTAAGGACTGGTTCCCAGCGAAATTAGCCGCGTTCGAGCAGAAAGTGCATTTGCTCGCTCATTGGATCCCAGTGGCGATAATTCTTTAAGTTTACAGTCGACTAGAATTTCGGCAGCATGGTAACACAGCCATCTTTAAACACACTCGCACAGTTAGGTGTAAACCTCACTAAAATGGTGTCTGTACGATTAATTGCGCAAAGCAGTGCTTAAATTGTGCCGCTTTTAACAAATTTGATTTATTTATTATTATTATCATTATGATTAATAAATGCGGGATTAGGATGCAAATTTTGTGTTCTTGCATATTTGCTGCTGGTGCTGTATGTTTCTATATATCGGTAATTTGGTTGATATGTTTAGGAAATTTATTGCAAGTGATTTGGGAGATTGTGTGTATAGTTTGACTTCTGAAATTCAAAATATACTAATTAGTCGAGAGCGACCGAAGATATTTGGGTTTCTGGCTGTACTTAAGTTAAAGTTAGATCGAGCTAGGGTCTTCGGTATGCCAACCCGGCTCACGCGCCCCTTCGCGAGTACTTTCGGCACCTGCAGAAAATTGGAAGGAGTGACAGACAGTCTTCGCTGTTTTCGGGCTCGTGTCCATATTTCCAACTGTGTCTTTTGCCACACAATAGACCACATTGCTTTTAGATTTCTATTCCAGAGCTTGGAAGACGAAATATCCTTGTTTTCATCCTGCAGATCAATGTGATTTACCGCTGGGCAGCTCTACGCTTCCCTCCCTCCAGCTGCAGAAATATAATTGCGGTGTTATCATGGCCCCAGCGCGTGACCCTGCTGGTTCTTCGCCGGGTGTTGGACTTGTGGCGCGCGACTACGCATGCCATAATCACCGGCCCCCGGATGCGGTTGTATTTATCTTGTCCATGGCGCGCCTCGGCATCACCGTCAGGATAACACAGAGGCTAGATAACGTCGTCAATTTCTCAACAATGAGAAATGTTTCCGAACTCCCCCCCGGCTTCAATTAGTAGTAGGTAACGGGTTAGGGCTGGGATTATTCCGGGCCTGTGTTACTGGGCTATAACACGGGGTGTTACTATTTGAAGTACACATGCTAATACGGGGTGGACATTAGATTGCATCGCATTGTGGGGTACCCGGGGACAGGCTTGGCTGGTCACGGCCACGGGGTCATGGGAGTGGCAGGGCTAGCTGGAGTAGTAGTGGTCACATTAAAGTTTGTTGGTACATAGGTGCATCTGCCAGTGAATAACAGTGTATTGTTCTTTCAGATACCGCGTGGCCACGTCTCAAGGTAGCAGCCCCTGGGGGGAAAGGAAAGGCGTAAAACATCAGGTAACTGCCGGGGCGATGTCCATCTGGTCAGCCCTCGAGTGATGGAGCTGGGTGGTGCGAGCGGCATGTCCCGCCCGGGTAGGGTGGGGGTCAGGTGAAGGAGCGGAGCAGCGGGCGATGCGGGTTTCGTTACAGGTTCGCGGGCAGAGAATACGTTTTGACAATGAATTACACGGTTGTTTTACAGATTGCGGCCAAGAACGCAGGCAAGGATTGGCAGCGGCTGAATTTTAAGGAGCAGCAGGTAATGCACGATTTGCGTACGTCGGTTGCGAGCGGGGCATCGGGTAACGCGGGTCTCTTACAGGTGTACTGGCAAAGATTAGTTTTGACTACAAATAACACAGTGTTGTATTACAGATTCCGTTCAGGACCGCGGGCAGGGACCGGCAGCGGCTGCCTTGAAGGAGCAGCAGATTGCCAGGAACACGGGCAGGGATTGTCACCGGCTAACTTTGAGGGAGCAGCAGGTAATACTGGGTTGCATAGGTCGGCGGGGAGCGATGCAGTGTGTAACGCGGGTTCTTTTGCAGGTGTGCTGGCAGGGAATACGTTCCGATCAAATGGGTTGTTCAACTCGTGTACTTTCTCATCCGTAGGGACCCGGAAGGGTAGAAGCATTCGCAATGAGTTCCCATGGCGCCGCGTTGCCGCAGGATGGGCTATGGGCGGAATTCTTGGCGATCGCGCAGGCTAAAGGGCCAGCTTGGGCACAAGGCTTCATTGAGGGGCGCCGGCTTGAGGAGGCTGGCCGACCTGCGACCCCCGAGGACGCTCCGGGCACTTCAGGAGAGGGGACTCGCCGGTCCACCCGCAAGCGGAAGGGCACCCGGAAGGAATTCCCAGCCGCGCCAGCACGCTGTAATAAGACGAAACCATCCGCTCCAGCCGGGCCGGCAGTAGATACTGTGGCCGTACCTACCGTGGTACATGAGACAGTGGCGGGAATGACGGACTTAGCCCAAATGGGTAAGACAATGGACGATATGTTGGGGTTGATGAATGTGTTTCAGAAGCGTTTAGACACCATGGCGGCTGCACAGGAAGGGTTGGCCCCTCTGTCAGGGTCGGCATCAAGGGATCCGGTGAGTCAAGTATGGGCTCAGTCAGGGCCGCCATCGTTAGCAGGGTCACCGCTACTGGTCGGGCCATCAGTATTGCCACCCGCCAACGGTGCCAATGCTTCTACCACGCAGAGTGCCTCACCAGCTAGCCAGCGGAGCACGGCAACTAATGTTCCCCAAACGGTCGCCCCGATTCTCACGGTCACCCCGCAGATTGTTAACACATTTAATTCACAGAGTGTATCAGCAGTTGCCCAGCAGAGTGGTACTCCCGTTGTTCACCAAAGTATGGCCCCCATCTGCCCTCTAACGGTGGCCACTCAGATTGTCAACGCCCTTAATTCACAGGGTGTGTCAGCAGTCAGCCAGCAAAGTGTGGCTCCCGTTGTTCCCCAGAGTTGGCCCCCCATTATTCCTTTAGGTACCCCACAAGTCCTATCCCAGACTGCCGCTCCTGGCCCACAGGCAGCAGGCCAGGCGCCGGCTGCGGAGGGAGCAGCGGTAGGCCCAGGGAATGGTACAGGTGGGCCAGTGGTTGGGGCCGCTTCAGTTCTGGCAGGGGAAGGGCAGCCAGCGGGCGCAGGGAAACATGGCATCAAAGCGAGAGGGGGATGCTCCTTGGCCAGGCATGTGCCTCAAGCGGCAAAAGAAGGTATATGGAGAAGGGAGTACATTGACATTCTGACCTTATTAATGCACGACAATGCGGGGGCTGACACAAGGAGGATGGGTAAGAAAGAGGAGGACAAGGTTAGGTTTCAGCGATGGCCGGAAAAGACCATTGAGAACTGGACTGAGGCATTCAATATATTGGCAGCTATCGTAGTGCAGAAGGACCCGGCTCAGAGCGAGGCCCTGATGGAGTATGCAAACTCCATTCAACAAGGTGCAAGAGAATCCGGAGGGATGGGTTGGTTTTCATACGACCAGGAATTCAGAAAGACCATGGCCGGCTGCCTGGAAATAGGGTGGGACCACACTGACATTCAGCTTTGGTTCAAACACATGTGTAGGACTGGGAACAACAAGAGGGACACACCTCATAGGACACAGAGCGAGGGTAGTGATGCTAAAAGGTGGGAGCATGATCAAAAGTGGGAACAGTACCCAAGACGGTCCTTCCAACAGCCCTTTCGGGGGGGGCGGGGGAGGGGTCATGGAGCGGGACCAAGACGCTTTAACTCAGGGACCTGTAGACTGTTTAACAACGGGGCATGTACCTGGGGGAGGGCGTGCAAGTTCGCTCACGAGTGCAGCAAGTGTGGTTCCCAGCATGCAGCAATCTCCTGCACCGGCGGCCAACATCCACCCCCCACTACAACGCAGGGAACAGAGGGCGCCCGGCAATAGGTTACTTGAATGGCAGACTGGACAGACTGAGCATGACAACGAGACAAGTGGCAGATTCCTTTGGCGACACAGAGAACAGGCAGGACACATCAGGGGCCCACCTTTCAGTGAACATCAGGGCAAGGGTCAGACGGACAGCTACGATCTAACGACCAATGACGCAGTCTCCCAGCAGGGAGGCGGGATGGAGCATTCCAAGGGTCCATCCCCCATAGTGCTGCAGAACATCTTACCTCTGCTCAGGGTGTATCCACTCGTAAAAGAGCGGGAGCTATTGGTTGAAGGCTTTGTGGACGGCTTTAAGATCCCTTACAAAGGCCCCCTGGGTCCCAGGGACGCCCTGAATTTGAGGTCAGCTAGGGAATTACATCAGGTGGTCAGTGACAAGATCAGGAAGGAGGTTGACCTGGGGAGGTGGCTGGGCCATTTCCTTCTCCCCCGCTACAGAATTTCTTAGTTTCCCCGCTAGGCGTGGTCCCAAAAAAGCAGCAAGGGACTGATCCACCACCTGTCGTATCCAGAGGGCAATTCAGTCAATCATTGGTTGGAGGAAGGGGCGTGTTCAGTCTCTTATTGCTCGCTGGACATGGCCATTGATCTGATTAGGAGAACAGGCAAGGGAGCGTGGTTGGCCAAGGCAGACATCGAGTCAGCGTTCCGCCTCCTACCTGTTCACCCAGACAGTCAGCACTTGTTGGGTTTCAGGTGGGAGGGGGCATTCTTTTTCGATTGCTGCATGCCTATGGGTTGCGCGGTCTCATGCCCCTTCTTCGAGGCATTCAGCTCCTTCCTGCAGTGGGCCCTCACGACCAGGCATGGCATTTCACAAGTCACTCACTACTTGGACGACTTCCTGTTCTTCGGTAGGGACGGTTCTCAGGAATGCGCTGATGCCTTGCGGGCCTTTGAGGCCCTGTCGGATCATTTGGGAGTTCCTTTGGCACCAGGGAAAACTGAAGGGCCCGCGCAGGTGCTGACATTCCTGGGCATAGAACTCGATACAGTCAAGGGGGAATCCAGACTCCCAGTGGAAAAAGTGTGTGAACTGCGAAGGGACATTAGTGCAATTATTGGAAAGGGCAGCGCAACCCTGGAAGTAGTGCAGAGCCTGTTGGGAAAATTGAACTTCGCTGCAAGGGTCATTCCAGCTGGTAAAGTGTTTTCCCGCAGGTTGGCCACGGCTAGTGTGAAGAAGAAGCATCACCTAGTACGTCTGGGACCGGGATTGAGATCACACATGTGCATGTGGGATGAGTTCCTGAAGAATTTCAATGGTACAGTGATATGGAGGGCCCCCTGGGAAAGCAGCCAAGGCCTATGTCTCTTTTCTGATGCTTCCGGTAGAGTAGGTTTCGGGGTGATCTTTAGAGAGAAGTGGTGTGCAATGAAGTGTGACGGCAAATATCACGGTCCTGGAGCTGTTTCCCATTGTGGTGGCACTGCACTTATGGCCAGAAGGATTGGGCAACAAGAAGGTAGTGTTCTGGTCTGACAACTTAGCTGTGGTCCAGGCAATCAATGGTTCGAGTGCTAACTGCCCGTTAGTTTTAAGTCTGCTGAGAGAACTGGTCAGGGCTGGGCTGCGTAACAACATTGAGTTCAGGGCTAGACATGTCGAAGGTGTCAAGAATGTGGCAGCTGACGCTCTCTCTCGCTTTCAGCTGTCACGATTCCGGGAGGCATGGCCGCAGGCGGGGGAGGAGATGACACCGTTCCCGGCAGCACTATGGCGACTACTTCGGTGGGGGAACGGTTGAAGAGGATGGGCCAACGTTCCCTGGCCCAGTCAACCAGGAGAAGATATGAGGCTCAACTGACAACTTTCCGAGCAGTGATACAGTCCCTGGGAGCAGCAACTTTGAGTTCAAGGGAACAAGTGGAGGTTTTTGTAGTTTGGGCTAGGGAAACGGGCAAGTCCCACTCTTGGGTGTCCAGCCACCTGGCAGCGCTCAAACACGAGATACGTTTAAATGGCGAGCAGGACACAACTGGAGAGTTCAGGATCAGGGCTGCTCTGAAGGGGTGGGCTCGGGACGAAGTCAGGTTCCCAGACAAAAGAGAAGGAATAGAGTTCCCCGCCCTGCAGCGCATGGTAGACACACTGCCGTCTGTCACAAATTCAGCTTTTGAGACGCAGCTTTTTGCAACAGCCTTCTGTTTGGCGTTCTTTGGCGCCTTTCGGGCCAGCGAGCTGGTGGCGAAATCCAAATTGGACAGGTCAGGGAGGGCGCTAGACATGATAGACGTTTGTGCCAGGAATTCATTAGTGCTGTGGCTGCGCAAATCCAAAACTGATCAGGCTGGCAAAGGTGTTGAATTGAATTGAAAGAGAATTTATAATGCGCAAGAACAATAACCCGCAGGTATCAAGGCGCCTAGCAAAAGATAAAAGAATGATCAGGAAAGAACATAAAGACCTAAACATATGCTTGGCGGAAGAAAAGGGTTTTTAAGGCAGTACGGAAGTTCTGTAGGGACGGGAGAGATCTCAGATCCAGAGGAAGTTCGTTCCACCACTTAGGAGCAAGGGTGGAAAAGGCTCTGCCACCCCATTTGGCTCTTCGTACACGGGGGGCTGCCAGAAGCAGTTTTCCAGAGGAGCGCAGGTTCCTTCGGGGGACATAGTGGGAGATGATGGATCCTATTCCAGTGTCGCTCTTTTTGGCGATGGCTCTATAGGTCATACAAAGGACCTTAAACCGGATACGATATTCTACCGGCAGCCAGTGCAGCGTTTTCCTGGCTGCAGTGGCCGAAGAGCGTCTAGGGATATCCAGGACAAATCTGGCTATGGCGTTTTGTACTACCTGTAAGCTTTATTAAGTCCAGCATACAGCGCGTTACAATAGTCCAGACGCGAGCCAATAAGAGCAACAGCTATTTGTTTTCTTGCCTGGAGGGAAAGATATTTCCTGACCCTTCGTAGGGTGTGAATCAGGCCCCAACAGGTGGAAATGGTTCTGCTCACCTGGTTGCCTAAGTCAAGGGCAGGATCTATTAGCACCCCGAGATTTTTAGCAGAAGATGTGGGGGAAGGGCACGTTCCAAGAGAGTCAGGCCACCAATTGGCTGACCAGATGTTTTCTTTCCCCCCAAACGCCATCACCTCCGTCTTCTCCCCATTCAGTTTCAGAGAGTTCTGGATCATCCAGTTACCAACCGCCTCCATACAAGATCTAAACTTGGAGGCGATTAGTTCATCTGAATGGGGAAGAGAGACGAGGATTTGAGTGTCGTCTGCATACGAGACTACCTCCATCCCGAATGATCTTATTAATTTGGCTAGTGGGGTAACATAGATATTAAAGAGGGTCGGGCTAAGTGCTGACCCTTGAGGAACCCCACATAGCACAGGACGGGATGGAGATAGAAACTCCCCAAGCTTGACTCTTTGTTCCCTCCTCGTGAGGAAGGAGGTCAAGAGATCCAGAGCTGCGTTCTTCACCCCCACCTCCCTCAGCCGCGATGTAAGTACTGAGGGGGAGAGGGTGTCGAAAGCCGCAGTTAGATCTAGCAGGACCAGGAGAGAGGTCTGGCCCTCATCTACTGTCGTGCGGATCTTGTCAAGCACGATGGTGAGGGCTGACTCGGTGCTAAATTCTTTCCTGAATCCATGCTGGGAGGAGTCTAAGCATCCTGAGCTTTCTACAAAGGCAGCGAGATGCTTGTTAAGGTGTGTCTCAAGCATCTTCGCAGGAGCAGGGAGCAGGGAAATAGGCCGGAAGTTTTTTAGGATCCCCGGATCCAGAGAGGCCTTTTTCAGCAGGGGTTTTACTACCGCCTTCTTCCACTCTGCAGGGAAAATGCCATCTCTAATAGCTAGATTCATTATCTCTAGCAGCGGTGGTAAGAGGGTCTCCCTACACTGCTTGATGACTTTCAGTGGGCAGGTGTCCAAAGGTGAACCAGACTTAGTCTTGGCTAACAGTAGCTCAAGATCTTGCAAGGCCAGCGGGGGAAAGGCGTCCAGAGTGCATGGTGGGGAGATTTCAGTGATGATCGACCTCGTCTCTACCCTGGGAGTAGATGCACTGAGAACATCTCTTTGTTCCTCGAGGGCTAGGTGGATATCCTGAATTTTAGAGTGGAAGAAGGAGGCGATCCTATCACAGAGGTCCTGCGAAGAGATGACGGGGTCAGGGGCTTGCAATCTGACCAGTGAGTCAACAGTTTTAAAGAGTTCCTTCGAGGAGGAAAGCGAGGAAGTCGCAGTCACAAAGTATTCTTGTTTAGCCTGCACAATTTCAGCTTTGTATTTTTTAACAAGAAGTCGATGAGCTTCCTTGTTCTTGAAGTCCCAACTAGCATGCCATAGCCTCTCCTTTCTCCTCACTTCTTGCCGAAGAAGCCTAAGGGAGTTGGAGAACCAGGGGGCAGAAGGTCTCTTTCTAGCGCGGCGCCGGGATTGTTCTGGGGCTAGTTGATTCAGGGCCTTGCCATAACATTACATGCATTCGAGGACCCGAGATACTGCCCAGTCACCTTGGTTATGGAGTATCTGAAAATAAGGCCCTTGCTAGCGGGCGCCTTCTTAATTCACGCTGATGGCTCGCCATTAACACAATTCCAATTTGAGCGAGTGATGGCAAAGGTGTTGGTCAAGGCAGGCTTGTCGCAGACAGAGGGAGGTCAAAAATTTTCAAGCCATTCGTTTAGAATAGGGGCAGCCACTGCTGCATATAGGGCTGGGCTGGGCGAGGAAGGTGATAAGAGAGTGGGAAGGTGGTCATCCTCTTGCTACCAGCGATATGTCCGCCCTTGAATATGTCTGGCTCTCAGATGATTCATTGCTGTAGGGCGACGTGGTTCTGCGAAGCCAAAATTCAGCGTGTACAGTTAAAGTTAAGTTTTGCTTGATGTGCAATGTTCAGTTATAAAGAAGGGATTAATGCCAACGGTGTGTGGTACAGTTCAAGTTAAGTTTGCTTGTGTGCAGTGTTCAGTTATAAATAAAAGATTAATGCCAACGGTGTCTTTTCTTGCAGCTGACTGTTGCGTGTGGGTGATGGGCCATTCGTATGTTACCAGGCTGGAACAGTGGGCGTCATACAGGAAATGGGATTTGGCCTTAGCAAGGACACGAATTTTATGGCTGGGTTTCCCGGGTATGAGATGGGGCCAGCTGAGGCGCAGGATTGACCAATGTTTAGCAGCGCAGGGTGGGCCTCCCAACATCCTCATCATCCACCTGGGCGGGAATGATCTGGTGACGATGGGGAGGAGAGCTTTGGTAGATGCCATGCAGAGGGACACAACTGCTATAACGAACAAATTGGGTGCCACCGAACTAATATGGTCGGAGATTGTTCCCCGTAGGGCCTGGAAGGGAGCGCGATCAGCTGTTGCCTTAGAGCAAGGCAGGAAGAGGGTCAACAGGGCCATGCAGAAATTCATGGAGAGGAGAGGCCTGGGGTTCATCAGGCATGCGTTGATACAGGAAAGGACTGTGGGTTATTACGATAAGGATGGGGTGCACTTGTCTGGGCTGGGTATGGATGTCTTTCTCCTAGACTTACAAGAGTGCCTAACAGCAGCAGGGTGCCAGTGATCTTTTTGACAGGTACTAATGCGGCGAACACAGTAAGATACTATGTGATGAAAGCAGTAACAGAAAGGAGTGGGTGGTGGGGGGCTCTGTCATCGACGGGGGCCTCCTCCAGAGCTGTGGCGGAGTACAGGGCGATCTGGAAGCAGATGGACAGTAGGGGTACCTCTGCGGCAGAAGGATACAGTCAATACCTCTGCCTGGCACAGTAGGGGTGCCTGAGCCAAGAACCTGGAGCCGAGGGGGTTCCAGGAAACCGCGTCGGCGCCCTGTTAGTCCTTCGGGCGGTCGGGGGGGCCTGAACCGACCGGGGGTGTGCCTCATCGCTCCGCCCTGACAGGGGGGGCGGGAGTGAGCGAAAGAAAGTGATAATGGACTGCACCGTCAGAGCATCGACTCGCCGTGCAAGAATGGCTCATTAGGCATGCGGGTCAGCGAGGGGCTGCCGCATTGGATCGCCCGTAAGATGACCCACCTTATTGCTACTTGTTGTGCAAAATAAACCTGCACCACTGCTTTCCCACAAATCTGTCTCATGAGTTTCCTTGGTATGTAAGTGATATGGTGCGCAAAGTGGAGCAAGCGCTGGTAGTGTGGGCACTATGCCGCTGGCCGCGCGACGCGAAGGGGAGCTAAGCGAGACAGCATCTTAGTCCCACATCCCGTGCGAGCAAAACGGTGCACGTCAGCTCCTGGCCGCCCCTTTCATGCGCGTCCAATGGGCGCGGGTCACCAGGTGGGAGGGGCGGCCCTAAGGGGTTTTAAAGTTAGCACGGCAGCGAGGCTCGGTCTTTCCTGCCGTCGCGTTCCTGGCTGCTCTGCGCTGTTCCCTCCCTGGCCCAGACCCAGCGGCAGAGCGGCAGGCATGTTTTGAACTGTTAACGGTCTGTTTTGTGTTGCAGGCGGAGTCACAGGGCGATCTGGAAGCAGATGGACAGTAGGGGTACCTCTGCGGCAGAAGGATACAGTCAATACCTCTGCCTGGCACAGTAGGGGTGCCTGAGCCAAGAACCTGGAGCCGAGGGGGTTCCAGGAAACAGCGTCGGCGCCCCGTTAGTCCTTCGGGCGGTCGGGGGGGCCTGAACCGACCGGGGGTGTGCCTCATCGCTCCGCCCTGACAGGGGGGGCGGGAGTGAACGAAAGAAAGTGATAATGGACTGCACCGTCAGAGCATCGACTCGCCGTGCAAGAATGGCTCATTAGGCATGCGGGTCAGCGAGGGGCTGCCGCATTGGATCGCCCGTAAGATGACCCACCTTATTGCTACTTGTTGTGCAAAATAAACCTGCACCACTGCTTTCCCACAAATCTGTCTCATGAGTTTCCTTGGTATGTAAGTGATATGGTGCGCAAAGTGGAGCAAGCGCTGGTAGTGTGGGCACTAAGACTGGCGTATTACAAGCTTTTGCACAGCCCTCTATATCTGTACACCTGGCTCCGCTGAGGCAGCGGAAGCTGGAGCCCCCTGACAGACTGCAAGGGAGGGAGGAGGGAAAGCAGAGAGAGTGGGTGGAGGAGCAGGGGGTAAAAGACAGGAGAAAGAAAGCAAACCAGCGCGGTCCTCTGAAAGGTTGCCACGCTGATAGAAAGAGCTCATATCCATGGAGAAGGAGGGTTGGACTGCGAAGAACAGGGCAGGCACAGAGCAGTGCCCCCTGCTCTGAGGCAGGCGGCAGCACAACCCTCCCTCTCCGGAACAGGCTGGAGCCCCGTGGGTGATTGGAAGGGAGGGGGAGGGAGAGAGAGCAGAGAGAGTGGTTGGAGGGGAGCGGGGGAAACAGGAGAGCTAAAGAGAACCATCACGGCGTTCCTGAAAGAGCTTCCACTGTGAGTGGTAAAGGGAAAGACTGGCGTAATACAAGAATACAGCTTGTGCACAGCCCTCCATTTCCGTACACCTGGCTCCGCTGAGTGGTAAAGGGAAAGACTGGCGTATTACAAGAATACATCTTGTGCAGAGCCCTCCATCTCCGTACACCTGGCTCCGCTGAGACAGCCGAAGCTGGAGCCCCGTGACAGACTGCAAGGGAGGGAGGAGGGAAAGCAGAGAGAGTGGGGGGAGGAGCAGGGGAGGGGAAGACAGTAGAAAGAAAACAAACCAATGCGGCGCTCCCGAAAGAGCGTCGTTGTTAGAAATGGCATTTCTGGTTGGCTAAGGCTTGTTGAGGTCTGTGTCCACAATGAGTTATATTATTGTCTGACCCCTAGATACTTTTTGTGTTATGTGTTATGGCTAAGGCTTGCGCCAAAGCCAGGCAGAAACCACCACTCTAGTCAGGGCAAGGGAGTCACACGCCAAGACAACCCCTGCTCACCCCCTTGGTAGCTTGCACGACCAGTCAGGCCTATCTCGGAGGCAATGTGTAAAGCATTTGCGCAACACACACACAGCAGCAACACACTGGGTACACCACAAAAAGGAAACTCCACACAAGGTTATATATACAAATAGCCTTTGTATTAAACCAAACACATTAGATAATAAACTCACACTTTACAATGTGCCATAGGCACGGGCAGAATTTACAGGGGAGTATATACACGGGACAGGGCCACGTGGGCCACTGTCAGGAATACACACTTTTAGAACTAGCTCTTGGTAGAATTAGCACTTTGTAGGAATAACGCTTAGCACATAGAACATATAATAACTGTAGCACCAAATAGCAAATGTAGCAAACAACCAGTAACCACTGGTAAAAGGTAAGTACCACCTACGCAATCCTAAACACCTTAGGCAAATATCACGCAGGGAATTATGAACTCACTAGTATAACCTATACTAGGAAAACACCCTCCTAAGCATAAAAATACATTTAGGGGTATAGGCATAATAGCATTGCATATGACATAACAATCACATTAGGCAGGTAATTACAATTGCGCAAAGATCACATGGGGCAAAAACATGTACCCCACGCAGGGGTACAACACATAAACTGTCCCCAGGCCAACTTGGCCTCTCAGGGGCTAGAACGCCCTGTGTCCATAATGTCAGGGCAGGCTGCGCAGGCAGCAAAAGAAGATTCACAAGGGCCTAAACGTAGCAGCTGCCCACTAAGTGCTGGGCAGCTGTAGAACCTGAGCCTGGCACAAGCGTGCCTCCTGGCTCTCCTCTGGGCTCCAAATAAACAAAATAGGGCAAAAACAATGTTGGAGCCTCGTGGGCTCGAGAGAAAAAATGCTGCCCACTGTGGGGGGAGCGGCACGCTTCCGGCCGGGGCCGCTCTACCTCCCGAAATGCCCCCAAACTGGTGGAGCCTCTCAGGCTCAAACAATAATGCCGCCGTGTAGGTAGGAGCCTCTCGGGCTCTAAAGACAATATGGCCCCAAACGCTGGAGTCCCGCCTCTGGGGACTGTGGATACAAAATGCCCCCGTCATCGGAGTCCTCCTCTGGGGATTCGGAAACAATGGAAAACAAATGCCCAGGAATGCAGGGGCGGCCTGCTGCAACGTGGGGCCGCCCTGGAGAACGCCCAGAGACAACCCCGAGCCCTCGCCTTACCGGGCTCTGGTCTCCGGGTGTCCTGGGACGCTCGCGGGGATCCGGTCTTCAGGCAGGGCTCTCTCCACGCACGGCAGCCCTGCTTAGCAAGCCGCCATCGTCCTGGATGTCCTGGTTGCACGCAGGAGCGCGGGGTAGGCTCCCGCCGCTTCCTGCTTCTACTCCGGGCTCGTGCTGCTTCCTGGGTGCGCGCGGGGAAGCCCTTGAGGCTCGACCAATCCCTGCGCGGCCCAGGGATGACGCGGCGGTAATCCTCAAAGCCGGGGACGAATCCCAGCGCGGTCTTAGGAGGCGGGCACAACACTCTGCCCGGGAGCCCCCGGGCCAGCGGCGGTGAGGTTTCGGGGCAAACATGGGGTAGGCACCCTCTTAACTATGCGGTCCCTAGCGGGGTGGGCACCCGTTAGGGTTAAAGCAGCAGATAAGCGGGGTAGGCACCCGCGCCGTAAATCAGCAAGACAAAGGAAATCCCTACGCCGGGGAATTCCTCAACACGCTCGCAGCTCCGTGCTGCAGGGGAAAACAGCAGCGCTGCTCTGGGGGGAACAGTCCCAGGGGCTGGCAGGCAAGGTTTAGGAACAAACTCCTTAAGAAGGAAAGTGGGGGCAAAGGCTGGGCCTAGGGGCCCGCTCACAGGGCCCTCCTGGCAGGGAGGCAGTCCCCAGTGGCGGTCCTCCTGGTGCCCAGCAGCACCAGCAGGGCCCCCTCAAGGTAGGATCAGGAAAAAACATTTTGTATGGGGTCACAGCCCCTTTTTATACACCTAACTCCTTTGTCTGTGTCTGCAGGGTGGGGGGAAAACCAGTCGCAGTTGGTTTTGGAGCACTCTGATGTGCTCAGCCCCTCTCACTATTCACTGGCCAGGCTAGGGTCATCAGTCGCACCACAGGGGGCGGAGCCAGCATTGTGTGGGGGGAAAGCCCTATTCAGGTCCCAGGTGCACTTCTTCCTCCCATCACTTATGCAGATCTCTCCACTCACCACCGGGGCAGACCCATCCTGACTCCTGGAGCCAGGCTCACCAACCAGCTCCAGCCAATCACTAGCCAGACAGCCAATTCACATGAATTACACAGACATGCCAACTTCCAGAAGTGGCACTTCCACACTAGACACAATAACGGCGCACACATCATCGCGCAACATTCACTCTCACGAGTTTGCACATACCAAACTCGCCCCTGCACTCCTAACGCATCAGGAACTACCAGGGACACATACATTCCCCATGCATTCCTATGGGAGGGCAGGCCAACCTTACCACACGCACGCACTTTACCCTGGGACACAGGGGTAAAGTGCGCAGAAACCAAAAATCACTAACACCAAGTCACATATCAAAAGCAAAAAGTTTAGGGGGGAACCTGCCAGAAGGGCCAAGTCCAACAGTTGTGCTGATTGAAACTAGGAGCTCATAGAAAGAGCTCAGAGCTGCAGTTCTTACCGGAGGGGTGTTCTCTATAGCCTGGGAAGCATACGGGCACAGTATTAAACAAATAAACAAGTTAATCTGCTTTTACAAGCAGGACAACGTGCGCAGCCAATACAGGGGCTTTGGCAATGGCGGCACGCCGCGATGCAAGCAAGCGCTTGCCTGGCAGCCGCTGTTTATTTTTGCATCGCGCTTTCAAAAGTGAAAGCGAGATGCAAAAATAAACACGCCGCCATGTCACCTTTTTTGTCTGGCCCAATCAGAGAGCCGGACTGGCGCGTGCAAGGCAGCATGACGAAGCTTCTGATAAGAAACTTCGTCACGATAGCCGTAATGCAGGCGATCCAGTCCGGTTGGGCCGGGCAAAAAAGCAAAAAGGAGGCACCCTAGAAACCTTATTTTCAATATCAGGCCACCGTTTAACATAAACGGTGACACGAGCCAATGGGAATAAGGGGCGGGGCTTCAAGCCCTTCTCACAAAGTACTCATCTGCAATAAATCTCGCGAGGTGAGCAGCGCATGCGCTGCCATGCCAAGCAAAACCTAAAAAGGTGGAGCTCTATTTATAACCGCCCATTGTATCCACAATAGTTACCAATGGCACCCGAAATAATTTGAATTTCCCAAGATATTATTACAACCCCTCCACTCAAGATAACCTTCCTGAAAATCTTTGCAAACCATTTTTTTCTCTGACAAAGCCACCAAACGTGAATCTAACATTAACACTTCATCTGTGCCACCAGAAAATTCCAATGCCTTCACATATACAAAAACTTCTCATTCAACTCAATACCCAACAATTCTGTCAAAATATTAACAAACTCAAACCTGTTGCCATTCCTACCAACCCCTACAAAGCTAAAAACATTAAATTGTCAATTAGCCACAACACTGATCGTTTTCAGATTTGTCAAATCTTCCCTTCTGACATTAGTTGTGCCCAACAATCTTAAGTACACTCATCACACCACTGCTTAATAAATCTATTGCAGATTCAAAAGTCTGGCTAACTACAGACCGATCTCAGGCTCCCTACTATCACCAAAATCAAGAAACTAATATTCACCTCCCACCTTTGCCTATTTGGAGATAAACAGCCTACTTAGCTACTTCAATTTATTTGTCAGATTTAAGAGACGTGGCAAATGCTCTAATGAACCTTAGTGAAGAACTCCTTTCTATCCTAGACGGTGGTGTAAACTGAATATATATGTTTAGTACGCATACTTCCCATCGCATGCCATTACAACACGGTCGTTACAATGACCGCGTTGTTACAACGCAAACCATTACATCACAAGTCATTTCAACAACTTGCTGTAGGGGGGGCGCTGGATTTAGGAATAGCATAACTTACTATTCTTACTCCAGTTTGTGCAACAGCAGGGAAGGTGTTGGATTGTAAATCCAACACCTGCCCCCTACAGCAAGTCGTTGTAATGACTTGCGATGTAATGGTTTGCGTTGTTACAATGCGGTCGTTATAACGACCGCGTTGTAATGGCATGTGCTCTAAAGGCTGTTTCCGTGTAAGCTGTGCCTTGATCCTTCTTGGCTTTGCATTCTGCTATCCTGATTTAAATCCACATTTGGGCTGGCTGATGTTATCCTCAAAAGGTTTAGTTCATTCTTTAGCACTAAATCCTTTAGATGAAATTTGGCATTTTTAATAATAGAAAATACTCAAGTGATTATTAGAGTGCCAGTTAGATATTCCATTTGGCCAGCTTTTCAACATCTACACGTCTCCCCACGCAATGATACTTAGTAATCACTGATTTGTCTGCCATATGTATGCCAACAATATGCACATTTACATCAGAATGCAAAAAGAGCTACAGCACACAAGTGAACTGCATGATTGCCCCCAACACCCTCATAACTGGATGACAAAAGGCTGGCTGTGCATCAGCATCACCAAACTTGAGCTCTTATTCGATGTACCCGAAAAATCTGATACCTACTCTGGCGTTTCTTTTTACTCCCCATCCCCAATTTCTCCCACCCACCCAACTTCTTTTAGCTGTCAGGAATTTGGGAGTCCGCTCATCCATAAATTTAATTCCATGGCTATGTGTTCTTCCTTCTCACCCGCAGGATGCTCCTATCACTTTTAATTCATAGCAGTACCCCTTTCAGGAACCTATTAATGCACTGCACTTTATGGGAATTAACAGCCAAAATCTACAACTACAAAGAGAATACAATGCCCTCGCCCCCCTCATCTTGTCTTTAAAAGCTCGGACCACATCGCTCACTGCCTGCCCAGCAAAGGAAGGAATGAAGGGATAATGCTAGCCTCAGAGTGGAGAAGTGTGGCTCATTGGTTAGAAGCGGCAGACCCTGAAGCAGAGGTCGGCCCGGGACCAGGGTTCAATTCCCGACGCGGCAAAGTCTTGGGTCAATGTCCGCGGACTCGATAATTCTCGCCTAGGTGCCTACGCTAACCATGGGTCCCACTCTGCAACTCTGGGCAATAGCTTGCTTAATCTCCACAACGGCCCTAGCAGCGCCGGGGATGCCTGGCTTCACCTTGGGGGTGCCCTCTCACAGGGAAAGCCAGGACGGGTTCCCCAGCGGTATACAGCGCCAGGACGCCACGTAACGAGGTAACAGTGCGCTTTACAAGTATACATACATTACATTACATTTAATGAAATCCAGATTCTCTAGTCATGTTAATAGGAGAATCGCAGTTTCATTACAAGACCGGAGGCTACCATTATGCATGTTGGTAGCCTTGTAAGACAACACCAGACGTATGAGCGATTGGTTTGCAATAGTGATGAGCAAAAGTTCTAGAAATTGACCAATCAGCAGCTTTAAGGATATCACCCAACTTACCTCCAGACCAGAAGGACTTACTGGCCACTGCACCCCTGATGGAATGTGGTTTAAAAATATTCAGATCGATGCCATCTAGGTTCATAACAATTTTAACCCACCTAGCAATAGAGGCAGAGAAAATGGCTTTGTGAGGTTTAACAAAGGAGATGAGTAATTGATTCACACCAGAGGGGTGAAAAGCATTCATTCTGAGATCATATTCTTTCATACAGTCTACAACACAAAGTTTTTTGTATAAGTCAAAACGTGGGTAAAAGATAGAATCAGACATAGTCTTGATTCTTCTATACATTTCAAATTTATCTCCAAACATATCATAGGATCTATAAGAGATATCAAGAGCTTTAACATCTGATACCCTACGGCAGGATATTAGACAAAGTAGTGTAGCGAGTTTAATGGAAAGGTTCTTTCTGTTCAAAAGGGAGTTATCGGCCAACTAGAAAAAGGATTAAGAATTAAATTGACATCCCAGAGAGATTGGTATCTTGGTTTAAGAGGTCTCCTTAGTCTAATACTTTTCAGAACTCTACAAATAATAAGTATTTTTACCAACCGTTTTACCGTTGATCAGAGCATGGCCTGCGGAAATAGCTGATCTATAACAATTGATAGATCTATAGCTAGGGCCCCTGTCAAATTGTTCCACAAGAAAGCGAATTATATCAACGATAGGTGCCTCCACGGAATCCAGGTTCCTTTCCAGGCACCAACGAAACCAGATTTTCCAAATGTTTTTGTACCGGTAGTGTGTACAGTTGGCCCATGATTCACCGAGGAGAGTTGAAGCTGTCACCGAAAGTCGAGCGAGATCATTGGATCTCCTGACACTCTCCAGGCAAGAAGGCTCAAATTCCCTGTTTGAACAAGAGGGTGAATTTGTCCGTCTATGTCTGTAAGAAGGTCTTTCAGGAAAGGAATCAGGAAGGGGAGATCGTAAGTTAGTTCTAGGGCAGTAGGGAACCATGCTTGGGATGGCCAAAAGGGGGTTATCAGGACAATTGAAGAGCGTTGATGTCTCACTTTCTAAAGGACTCTCTGGATCATGGCAAATGGAGGGAAGGCATAAGCGCTGATTCCTTCCCAAGATTGGAGAAATGCGTTTACCGCTAGAGCACCCGAGTCTGGCATCCAGCTGTAATAATTCTCCAATTGGAATGTTAGTCTGCTCGCGAATAGATCTATTTGGAAAGGACCTCAGAAATTGTTGAGGGAATTGAAAACAGACGTGTTGAGTTTCCAGTCGCTGTAGTCTAAGAAGAACCTCGAGTTCCAATCTGCACAGAGGTTGGATTTCCCCGGGAGATATTCTGCTCTGAGAGAGATTTTGTGTTCCAGGCAGAAAATCCAAAGTTTCTTGGCTAGGTTGGAGAGGTCTTCCAATTTGGTACCACACAAACGTTTTATGTAGGCGACAGTTATATTATTGTCTGACCCCTAGATACGTTTGTGTTATGTGTTATGGCTAAGGCTTGCGCCAAAGCCAGGCAGAAACCACCACTCTAGTCAGGGCAAGGGAGTCACACGCCAAGACAACCCCTGCTTCACCCCCTTGGTAGCTTGCACGAGCAGTCAGGCCTATCTCGGAGGCAAAGTGTAAAGCATTTGCGCAACACACACACAGCAGCAACACACTAGGTACACCACAAAAAGGAAACTCCACACAAGGTTATATATACAAATAGCCTTTGTATTAAACCAAACACATTAGATAATAAACTCACACTTTACAATGTGCCATAGGCACGGGCAGAATTTACAGGGGAGTATATACACGGGACAGGGCCACGTGGGCCACTGTCAGGAATACACACTTTTAGAACTAGCTCTTGGTAGAATTAGCACTTTGTAGGAATAACGCTTAGCACATAGAACATATAATAACTGTAGCACCAAATAGCAAATGTAGCAAACAACCAGTAACCACTGGTAAAAGGTAAGTACCACCTACGCAATCCTAAACACCTTAGGCAAATATCACGCAGGGAATTATGAACTCACTAGTATAACCTATAATAGGAAAACACTCTCCTAAGCATAAAAATACATTTAGGGGTATAGGCATAAAAGCATTGCATATGACATAACAATCACATTAGGCAGGTAATTACAATTGCGCAAAGATCACATGGGGCAAAAACATGCACCCCACGCAAGGGTACAACACATAAACTGTCCCCAGGCCAACTTGGCCTCTCAGGGGCTAGAACGCCCTGTGTCCATAATGTCAGGGCAGGCTGCGCAGGCAGCAAAAGAAGATTCACAAGGGCCTAAACGTAGCAGCTGCCCACTAAGTGCTGGGCAGCTGTAGAACCTGAGCCTGGCACAAGCGTGCCTCCTGGCTCTCCTCTGGGCTCCAAATAAACAAAATAGGGCCAAAACAATGTGGGAGCCTCGTGGGCTCGAGAGAGAAAATGCTGCCCACTGTGGGGGGAGCGGCCCGCTGCCGGCCGGGGCCGCTCTACCTGCCGAAATGCCCCCAAACTGGTGGAGCCTCTCGGGCTCAAATAATAATGCCGCCGTGTAGGTAGGAGCCTCTCGGGCTCTAAAGACAATATGGCCCCAAACGCTGGAGTCCCGCCTCTGGGGACTCTGGATACAAAATGCCCCCGTCATCGGAGTCCTCCTCTGGGGATTCGGAAACAATGGAAAACAAATGCCCAGGAATGCAGGGGCGGCCTTCTGCAACGTGCGGCCGCCCGGGAGAACGCCCAGAGACCACCCCGAGCCCTCACCTTACCGGGCTCTGGTCTCCGGGTGTCCTGGGCCGCTCGCGGGGATCCGGTCTTCAGGCAGGGCTCTCTCCACGCACGGCAGCCCTGCTTAGCAAGCCGCCCATCGTCCTGGATG
This sequence comes from Lissotriton helveticus, assembly GCF_964261635.1. Taxonomy (NCBI): domain Eukaryota; kingdom Metazoa; phylum Chordata; class Amphibia; order Caudata; family Salamandridae; genus Lissotriton; species Lissotriton helveticus. The sequence goes on from NC_136063.1 coordinate 1,310,228,418, forward strand.
TCCTGGTTGCACGCAGGAGCGCGGGATAGGCTCCCGCCGCTTCCTGCTTCTACTCCGGGCTCGTCCTGCTTCCTGGGTGCGCGCGGGGAAGCCCTTGAGGCTCGACCAATCCCTGCGCGGCCCAGGGATGACGCGGCGGTAATCCTCGAAGCCGGGGACGAATCTCAGCGCAGTCTTAGGAGGCGGGCACAACACTCTGCCCGGGAGCCCCCGGGCCAGCGGCGGTGAGGTTTCGGGGCAAACGAGGGGTAGGCACCCTCTTAACGATGCGGTTCCTGGCGGGGTGGGCACCCGTTAGGGTTAAAGCAGCAGATAAGCGGGGTAGGCACCCGCGCCGTAAATCAGCAAGACAAAGGGAATCCCTACGCCGGGGAATTCCTCAACACGCTCGCAGCTCCGTGCTGCAGGGGAAAACAGCAGCGCTGCTCTGGGGGAGCAATCCCAGGGGCTGGCAGGCAAGGTTTAGGAACAAACTCCTTAGGAAGGAAAGGGGGGCAAAGGCTGTGCCCAGGGGCCCGCTCACAGGGAGGCAGTCCCCAGTGGCGGTCCTCCTGGTGCCCAGCAGCAGCTGCAGGCCCCCCTCAAGGTAGGGTCAGGAAAGAACATTTTGTATGGGGTCACATCCCCTTTTTATACACCCAACTCCTTTGTCTGTGTCTGCAGGGTGGGGGGAAACCAGTCGCAGCTGGTTTTGGAGCACTCTGATGTGCTCAGCCCCTCTCACTATTCACTGGCCAGGCTAGGCTCATCAGTCGCACCACAGGGGGGCGGAGCCAGCATTGTGTGGGGAAAGTCCTATTCAGGTCCCAGGTGCACTCCTCCCTCATATCACTTATGCAGATCTCTCCACTCACCACCGGGGCAGACCCATCCTGACTCCTGGAGCCAGGCTCACCAACCAGCTCCTGCCAATCACAAGCCAGACAGCCAATTCACATAAATTACACAGATATGCCAACTTCCAGAAGTAGCACTTCCACACTAGACACAATAACGGCGCACACATCATCGCGCAACATTCACTCTCACGAGTTCGCACATACCAAACTCGCCCCTGCACTCCCCACGCATCAGGAACTACCAGGGACACATACATTCCCCATGCATTCCTATGGGAAGGCAGGCCAACCTTACCACACTCACGCACTTTACCCTGGGACACAGGGATAAAGTGCGCAGAAACCAAAAATCACTAACACCAAGTCACATATCAAAAGCAAAAAATTTAGGGGTGAACCTGCCAGAAGGGCCAAGTCCAACAGTTGTGCTGATTGAAACTAGGAGCTCATAGAAAGAGCTCAGAGCTGCAGTTCTTACCGGAGGGGTGTTCTCTATAGCCTGGGAAGCATACGGGCAGCGTATTAAACAAATAAACAAGTTAATCTGCTTTTACAAGCAGGACAACGTGCGCAGCCAATACAGGGGCTTTGGCAATGGCGGCACGCCGCGATGCAAGCAAGCGCTCGCCTGGCATCTGCTGTTTATTTTTGCATCGCGCTTTCAAAAGTGAAAGCGAGATGCAAAAATAAACACGCCGCCATGTCACCTTTTTTGTCTGGCCCAATCAGAGAGCCGGACCGGCGCGTGCAAGGCAGCATGACGAAGCTTCTGATAAGAAACTTCGTCACGACAGCCGTAATGCAGGCGATCCAGTCCGGTTGGGCTGGGCAAAAAAGCGAAAAGGAGGCACCCTAGAAACCTTATTTTCAATATCAGGCCACCGTTTAACATAAACGGTGACACGAGCCAATGGGAATAAGGGGCGGGGCTTCAAGCCCTTCTCACAAAGTACTCATCTGCAATAAATCTCGCGAGGTGAGCAGCGCATGCACTGCCATGCCACGCAAGACCTAAAAAGGTGGAGCTCTATTTATAATCGCCCATTGTATCCACAATAGTTACCAATGGCACCCGAAATAATTTGAATTTCCCAAAATATTATTACAACCCCTCCACTCAAGATAACCTTCCTGAAAATCTTTGCAAACCATTTTTTTCTCTGACAAAGCCACCAAACGTGAATCTAACATTAACACTTCATCTGTGCCACCAGAAAATTCCAATGCCTTCACATATACAAAAACTTCTCATTCACCTCAATACCCAACAATTCTGTCAAAAATATTAACAAACTCAAACCTGTTGCCATTCCTACCAACCCCTACAAAGCTAAAAACATTAAATTGTCAATTAGCCACAACACTGATTGTTTTCAGATTTGTCAAATCTTCCCTTCTGACATTAGTTGTGCCCAACAATCTTAAGTACACTCATCACACCACTGCTTAATAAATCTATTGCAGATTCAAAAGTCTGGCTAACTACAGACTGATCTCAGGCTCCCTACTATCACCAAAATCATGAAACTAATATTCACATCCCACCTTTGCCTATTTGGAGATAAACAGCCTACTTAGCTACTTCAATTTATTTGTCAGATTTAAGAGACGTGGCAAATGCTCTAATGAACATTAGTGAAGAACTCCTTTCTATCCTAGACTGTGGTGTAAACTGAATATATATGTTTAGTACGCATGCTTCACATCGCATGCCATTACAACACGGTTGTTACAATGACCGCGTTGTTACAACGCAAACCATTACATCACAAGTCATTTCAACAACTTGCTGTAGGGGGGGGCGCTGGATTTAGGAATAGCATAATTTACTATTCTTACTCCAGTTTGTGCAACAGCAGGGAAGGTGTTGGATTGTAAATCCAACACCTGCCCCCTACAGCAAGTCGTTGTAACGACTTGCGATGTAATGGTTTGCGTTGTTACAATGCGGTCGTTATAACGACCGCGTTGTAATGGCATGTGCTCTAAAGGCTGTTTCCGTGTAAGCTGTGCCTTGATCCTTCTTGGCTTTGCATTCTGCTATCCTGATTTAAATCCACATTTGGGCTGGCTGATGTTATCCTCAAAAGGTTTAGTTCATTCGTTAGCACTAAATCCTTTAGATGAAATTTGGCATTTTTAATAATAAAAAATACTCAAGTGATTATTAGAGTGCCAGTTAGATCTTCCATTTGGCCAGCTTTTCAACATCTACACGTCTCCCCACGCAATGATACTTAGTAATCACTGATTTGTCTGCCATATGTATGCCAACAATATGTACATTTACATCAGAATGCAAAAAGAGGTACAACACACAAGTGAACTGCATGATTGCCCCCAACACCCTCATAACTGGATGACAAAAGGCTGGCTGTGCATCAGCATCACCAAACTTGAGCTCTTATTCATTGTACCCGAAAAATCTGAGACCTACTCTGGCGTTTCTTTTTACTCCCCATCCCCAATTTCTCCCACCTACCCAACTTCTTTTAGCTGTCAGGAATTTGGGAGTCCGCTCTCCCACAAATTTAATTCCATGGCTATGTGTTCTTCCTTCTCACCCGCAGGATGCTCCTATCACTTTTAATTCATAGCAGTAGCCCTTTCAGGAACCTATTAATGCACTGCACTTTATGGGAATGAACAGCCAAAATCTACAACTACAAAGAGAATACAATGCCATCACCCCCCTCATTTTGTCTTTAAAAGCTCGGACCACATCGCTCACTGCCTGCCCAGCAAAGGAAGGAATGAAGGGATAATGCTAGCCTCGAGTCTTTAATGAAATCCGGATTCTCTAGTCATGTTAATAGGAGAATCGCAATTTCATTACAAGACCGGAGGCTACCATTATGCATGTTGTTAGCCATGTAAGACAACATCAGACGTATGAGCGATTGGTTTGCAATAGTGAAGAGCAAAAGTTCTAGAAATGGACCAATCAGCAGCTTTAAGGATATCACCCAACTTACCTCCAGACCAGAAGGACTTACTGGCCACTGCACCCCTGATGGAATGTGGTTTAAAAATATTCAGATCGATGCCATCTAGGTTCATAACAATTTCGACCCACCTAGCAATAGAGGCAGAGGAAATGGCTTTGTGAGGTTTAACAAAGGAGATGAGTAATTGATTCACACTAGAGGGGTGAAAAGCATTCATTCTGAGATCATATTCTTTCATACAGTCTACAACACAAAGTTTTTTGTATAAGTCAAAACGTGGGTAAAAGATAGAATCAGACATAGTCTTGGTTCTTCTATACATTTCAAATTTATCTCCAAACATATCATAGGATCTATAAGAGATATCAAGAGCTTTAACATCTGATACCCTACAGCAGGATATTAGACAAAGTAGTGTAGCGAGTTTAATGGAAAGGTTCTTTCTGTTCAAAAGGGAGTTATCGGCCAACTAGAAAAAAGATTAAGAATTGAATTGACATCCCAGAGAGATTGGTATCTTGGTTTAGGAGGTCTCCTTAGTCTAATACTTTTCAGAACTCTACAAATAATAAGTATTTTTACCAACCGTTTTACCGTTGATCAGAGCATGGCCTGCGGAAATAGCTGATCTATAACAATTGATAGATCTATAGCTAGGGCCCCTTTCAAATTGTTCCACAAGAAAGCTAATTATATCAACGATAGGTGCCTCCACGGAATCCAGGTGCATTTCCAGGCACCAACGAAACCAGATTTTCCAAATGTTGTTGTACCGGTAGTGTGTACAGGTGGCCCATGATTCACCGAGGAGAGTTGAAGCTGTCACCGGAAGTCGAGCGAGATCATTGGATCTCCTGACACTCTCCAGGCAAGAAGGCTCGAATTCCCTGTTTGAACAAGAGGGTGTATTTGTCCGTCTATGTCTGTAAGAAGGTCTTTCAGGAAAGGAATCAGGAAGGGGAGATCGTAAGTTAGTTCTAGGGCAGTAGGGAACCATGCTTGGGATGGCCAAAAGGGGGTTATCAGGACAATTGAAGAGCGTTGATGTCTCACTTTCTAAAGGACTCTCTGGATCATGGCAAATGGAGGGAAGGCATAAGCGCTGATTCCTTCCCAAGATTGGAGAAATGCGTTTACCGCTAGAGCACCCGAGTCTGGCATCCAGCTGTAATAATTCTCCAATTGGAATGTTAGTCTGCTCGCGAATAGATCTATTTGGAAAGGACCTCAGAAATTGTTGAGGGAATTGAAAACAGACGTGTTGAGTTTCCAGTCGCTGTAGTCTAAGAAGAACCTCGAGTTCCAATCTGCACAGAGGTTGGATTTCCCCGGGAGATATTCTGCTCTGAGAGAGATTTTGTGTTCCAGGCAGAAAATACAAAGTTTCTTGGCTAGGTTGGAGAGGTCTTCCAATTTGGTACCACACAAACGTTTTATGTAGGCGACAGCGAACATGTTGTCCATTTTCATAATAACTGATCTGCCTTAAAGAGAGTGTTTGAAACTCATCAGAGCATAAAGCCCTGCGGTTAACTCCAGGTAATTGATGTGGTGAGAAGATTCTTTCTGAGACCAAATTCCTCCAGTGTTCTGATGCAGGAGACAAGCACCCCAGCCATGAAGGCTCGCATCAGATTCCAAAATAAAATCTGGCGCTGAACCAAAGATCGCTCTGCCGTTCCATGGGTCCAGATTGTCTAACCACCAGGTCAGTTCTAAAATGGCCTCCTGTTTCAAGCAAACACGATCTCCGTACCGGAGGCCTGATCTCAGAGCCAAAAGTGGGAGGATAAGGGAGAGAAGTACTCACTCTGTGGGTTGGTGTTGACAGAAGCTCCTCTCGCTCTGAATCCTCTTGAACGGAAGCCCCTTCCTCTTGGGGGGTAGAATTGAGCTTGATTGGAGGGTTGGTATCCTCTTCCACCATAACCTCTAGATCTCAAATAGGGCCTGTGGTTGAAACGGCCGGAAGATTGGCCCCTTCTTCCGGCCCTTCCAAAAAGGTTGTTGGGATTGAAGACCCTTTTCATTGTCTGATGGGCTTTGTCCAATGCCGTGAATGTAGAGACATATTTACTGAGCCTTTTAATTAAGTCTTCCCCGAAAAGTAAACCTTTAGGGCGAGGGTTCCTTGTCAGCCAAGTCACTTAGTTTGGGCTAATCTTGGTTAAGACTACTCTTCTCCTCTCTGAGTTAAGGCCTGCATTTGTGTTGCCTAGTAAAACAAGGGCCCTTTGACTGCAACCCCGAATTAAATGGGTGTTCAGAGGGGAGCCATTAAAGTAGCTCTCTTTGGCAGCATCAATGATTTTAGTTAAAGGTCCAAGACTCCGTCTTGGCAGATTTTAAGGGACCTTTCTAAGCCCTTTCGAGGATCTCTACCAAGTTTGAAAAGGTAAGTTATAAGTTCTGGGACGAGATTTGGGGTCTGGCAAACTCTACCCTCGATTGAAGGTCTAGAGCATTCTGCTCTTAAAAGGTTGCGGGTCTCCCTCTCCAAAGGGTTCCTTAGCCATTTAGTAATAAATGTGCATACATGCTTACGGGGGGGTCCACTCCGAACTCCTGGGATGTTTAATATTAAAAGGAGAAAACCTCTCCTCTCCCAGGGGGTCAATGATACTATCTTTCCAGGAAGAAGGTAGGTTGTCGTCAAAGAGATGGGAATCAATATCTTGTTCATCCTTATTAAGGTCAAGGATATATCCATCCGGAAATTCTGAGGCATTATCATCATGGTCATCGACATGAAAGTTATCATGTACAAATTGGAGACCATCTTCATCATTTTGAGCACCTTGATAGTTTGTGCTGCAAGGGACACCTATATAGTTTGTGCCGCTGAGGACCTGAAATGTTCGAGGTGTGGGGACCTTTTGTAAATCTCGAGGTGCTGTAGTGCTCTTTGGGGTACATTCAATATTTTTCGTCTTTAGATTTCTTACCCTTTGTTTCAGTGAGACCGTTCTCTTCTGTCAGGTCAAATTTGGGGTGTCATCCTCTTCATGATCTTTTTGAAGCCATGACCTGGGAAAAGTGTTGAGAACATGCAGGATCTAATTTCCTTATGAATTAGATTTTTAATTGCCTCGTTATTAAAACCAGATTCGGCGGTGCTAGCCTGATCTGAGTCTGTGTCAGACATAGTATAATGAATATTCCTTTTCTTCTCTGATCTTTAAAAAAAAAAATAATAATTAATATATCAGATATAACCCTTTGTTTTATGTTAAGTGAGAGTAGGTAATGAGAAAAGGGGGGTTTGAAAAAAGGGGGGCTATATGGAGATGGTCCACTAGGACAAGAGAGACTCAGTAAGGCAAAACACTCAGTAGAGTGAGCAACAGGAAATTATAGAGGGTAAAACCTCTTTTATAAAATGAGCGTTGAGTTCAAATCTGCCAAAGGGAATAAAACAGCCGATCTGCGCGATGAGCAACTGATAATCTGCTCGAGCGCGATTAGCTGTTTAAGACGCTTGGAAATTCAAGGAGCCATGGCAACGCGGGGACGGTGCGCAAGCGTTGCCAAGGTATATTCCTCTAACGGTGCTCGGAAGCACTGAGAGGAAGGGTTCAATCCGACGAAGTCTTCGTTTGTGTGAGTGTGCAAGGGAAATAAGGGAGTATAAGTTTAAAACGCTTATGCAAGCTCAATCGAAAAAAGCAGGAAGTAGTGAAGGAGGTGAGTGACGCGCTCACCGCGAGTGGAGCGTGATTTGAAAGACGCGCTCTACTGTAGTCAATAAAAAGGGGAAAGGTACAAACAAAAACAGAATTAGGCATCGCAAGGGATTGGCAAGGGCATTGGCAAGGTCGGGAGCCGGCCTCCATAAATTGGAGGTCGGGTGATCGAGTATAGAGTTGAATAAAGTACAAAGACAAGCAATATATTAATAATAAAGCACAAAGACAGGCAATATATTAATAAGTAAGGTGTGGTAATGAACAGGCAATAATAGATAAAAGACAATTAAATCAATTATAAGACATCAGTAGGAGTAAAAGGCTTAGAACTTATCTGCTTGGAGCCGCATTTAAAAGAGGCTTATTTATATGTGCTCATGCCTCTTATCTTTGCTAATGTTCTTTTGTGGACCTTTGCTTTGTGATGTATGCGTCTGCTTGGGTCTGCATTAAAAGTGATATACATAATGGTAGCCTCCGGTCTTGTAATGAAATCTGTAAATTACTGAGAATACTATAGCCTTGATAGGGGGGTGCTGAGATCTGTAAAGCACAATTAGAAAATAGTCACTATGGCAAGAAGGGTGGTTTGGATAGGGAATGGTGTAAAAAAATTCAAAGGTGACTGTGTAGTCCTACATTTCTTAAACCCGGAAGTACTCCCCGAGGTTTTGAGAAATCTTCCACCGCAACGTAGGACCACAGACATCGGTCCATTAACCTTGGATTTTTTCTACCATAGCAGTAAAATAGGGAACCCGAGCATCCTAAAAACAAAGTGGAACCTGGTATCACACAAGTGGGGTAGGATCCCCCAACCTAGCGAATGGGAAATTAACCTAGAAAACCGATTTGGGGTGTTATCGAATTTGAATGAATGTGATTGACTCAAATCGGCTGATAGAACAGTGCAAAATAAGTCAGCGGAGTTAACTAACAAGGATACCCCCGCAGAGGAAGAGCACTGTTTGACCTATGCCATTTCCTCGTTTACGGGGATAAGGGCAGAGGAAGCATTTACTCCAAGTAGTGGAAATATGAATAGACTTTTGAAATCACAGTTAGATCCTTTTATAGTGGAATCGGCTCCCGACCTAGCTGCACCCATGCCTGCACCCCCATATCACAATAATATTCATCTAGATTCAGAAATGGGGTGGGGGGATGATCTCCCCTTCCACAGATTCCATCTGAGGCAGTGATAGCTGGTATAGAAGAGACAGGGTTGACCTTTCTTTCCTGGAACATTGCTGGAATAACCAACAAGTTGACATCTCCTGAATGGTGCACATTTATTGAACAATTCGACATCTTACTGTTCCAGGAAACATGATCTGTGACCCCAATACTCCACCAAGGGTACCTTAATTTTTATATTCCAGCTACAAAAAACCCTAAGGGACGCCCATTAGGGGGACTAATAATCTGGGTTCGTCAAAATTTATGCTGCAGTATTCATCAAAAGAGCTCCCCATCAGTAGACATATTGCCAATTACTCTTACCTGGACTAATGGTCATGGGATGGTCATATTTAACATCTACGCCAGGGGATTAGTGGGTGGTAAAACATCAGAAGTAATAACCGCTCTGGATCATGAGCTTGAAGTTCTCCCAACATACTTGCCTTTTATTGTAGGGGGCGATGTTAATACCACTTTTGAACCGCTTGGCCAAGAAGACCAAACTTTAACAGATGAAGAAGATAGCACATGGGGTATCCCACAGTTAGAACTTCCTGCGGTTAATAAATGGACAGAGGCGGCCATCCAATTGAAGGCCCTATGCCTAGTAAGAGGAATTAGAGCAGCAAATGGAAGAACTCCATCAGATCGACAGGGGAACAAAACATTTAATAATGGTAGGTCCTCCAGTCGAATAGATTATATTTTAGTGGATGTCAGACTATGGAAAAGCCTGATCGATATGGCAGTTAAAACTCGAACAGAGAGTGACCACAATCCACTTTGCATGGTTCTCAAAGTAAATGTAGGAGTAAGAAAACCAAACCTAGGAGAAGGTAAAACTACCCTAGACATTGTATCTTCGAACAACCAGCGCCATATTAAATGGGGTAGATTTATTCAGAACTTGGAGAGATTAGAGGACCTAAAAAAAGCTGTGTTAGAAGAGGTTGCTGAGATTAATACACATGTCAACAAGCAAAATTTTCCTGAAATCATGCTTGACGCTCATTCGACCTTCTTTACAAAGCTCCAGGGTTTTTTTAAGAGGGAGAATAAACCAGGATATGCTCAGAATAAAAAGCCCACACAAGGATGGTATGATAAGACCTGTAGAAAAGCCAGAGAGAACCTTAGCTTAGAACTCAGAAACAAGAATATTCTAGGGGTGAGAAAAGCGAGGGACAACTACAGGAAGGCACAAAAAGAGGCTAAGAAAAAGTGGGATGAGGCCCATTGGCGTGATTTGAAATCCGCCTGCGACACAAGGAATCAGAGTCATTTTTGGGCTCTGGTTAAATGGGATAGAGGAGGGGTGGCCGAACCCCCACAAAACAACGTAGCACAAAACCAATGGGTGGATTTCTTCAGACCTCAATACGCTTCTGCGCCAACTAAAGGGGAATATACTTTACCCCCTACAATCTTCTACCAACACCAGTTATTTACTATAAAAGATGTCAGCACGGCATTGGATTGTGTGACTAGGGGCCGCGCCCCAGGAATGGACGCCATACCAGCGGATGTGTTCCTAAGTGATCGCCCATCCTGGTGCCAGTATTTCGTGTGGCTAGCAAACTCTGTGGCGAGAGGTGCTCCCATACCTGTCTCTTGGAAGGGCGCAGAAATAATTCCGGTTTTTAAAAAGGGAAACGAATCATTACCCAGCATCTATAGACCTATTAGTCTTATAGATAGAAAATAATAGGTCGTCTAATACAAAATAAACTACAAACCTGGATCGATGAAAACGATATCTTATCCCCATATCAAGCCGGGTTTTGTCCCTGCACAAGCTCAGTCGACCAGGTTTTTTTCTTTATAGCTCTGTATTGGAGGAATGTGTTGCTCACCAATGGTACCCTCTACGCTGTGTTTGTAGACTTAAAATCAGCTTTTGATTTAGTACCTCGCTCCAAACTTTGGGGGGTACTTGCTGAAGCTGGATTGTCTCTGGAACTATTGACGTTACTCGTCCGCTTGCATGAGAGCAACTATGCGAGAATAAGGTGGGGTGCTCAGGGCGAGGTGACTGACACATTTCCTGTCGAGCGTGGGGTACGGCAGGGGTGTGTCTTGGCACCGACATTGTTCTCTATTTACATCAACGGGATTGTAGACCATCTAAGTCGTTCACCTACTGATGCACCGATACTGGCTGGAACTCAAATACCTGTTCTCATGTTTGCGGACGACACGCTCATAGTTTCCCGTACACCAAGTGGGCTCCAGAAGGCAGTCAATGCCTTCGGAGAGTTTTGTAAAGCTCATGGACTCGAGATAAATACATCTAAGACTAAGTTCATGTGCTTAAACCAGCGGAACACCTTCAGGGGTTCTATACATTTTGATGGCACCCCATTGGAACAGGTTGAAGCTTTCACATACTTGGGAATAAGCCTCCAAAGTAATCTGAGCTGGAAAAAACATACTGATATGGCTGTGTTAAAGTTTCATCAATTGGCAAGCATAGTGGCTCACAAACATAAAACTTCGCTGACCAAGCCTATTACACCTGCACTAGAAATTTACAACATGAAGGTAGTCAGTGCATCCCTATACGGTTCGGAACTTTGGGGTTTCTCCAACCTGAAGCAATTAACATTGGCGGAAAATAGCATTGGCCTATGATCTGGGCAGGAAAAGTATTAAGGATTTGGCACGGCTTCGTCCGCTGCTATATTGGAGACGCCTAATGACCACGCCAGAACTTGGGCACTTTGCAAATGCCCTAAAAGATATCATAAGGGCAGATCGTTTTCATTCGATCTTATGGCTAAAAGAAATAAGAGGATTGCTTAGTAAGCTGGAACTTGATCATTTATGGAACTCTCCTAATATTGAAAGTTTCCCACCAAAGGCTACGCTAAAGAACATGTATTGGGAAATGGTATGGTTGTCTACCCAATGTACAGGTTCCAACACAAATTTAACAGTACACTATTTGAACATCAAATCTGTACCCTCTTGTGAACTTTATTGGGACATTATCGAAAAACCACTTGACAGAAAATTGTATTTTCAATTTAGGATTGGGACGCTTCCCATAAAGGCGTTTACCTGCAAATGGTCGACAAACTCGGACGATAAATGTCCCCATTGTAAAGATTTGATAGAGGATAAAGCCCATATACTGTTTGTTTGCCCTTTGTATGTCAATCCATGACGTAAATGAATAAAACCAGTGTGCCTAAACCTAGGAACACGTAGGTGCACAGAGGCACTAAGAATAATGGAATCAGACTGTACATCCTACCTGGCGATTGCTATCGCAAAATTCCTAGGCTGGTCATGGATTATACGTACTCGTATTTTACAGCAGCTAGGCACAGTCTAAAGATACCTTTGATATGGTTGATTAATATTATTTAATGTAGCTAATTTCGTAAACAGTACTATGTTTAATACGTTTCTTAAAAATGTTGTTTTTAACTTTGTCTTAGTATTTATTGTATTGTGTAAGTAAGGATGTAAAATTGCTTTTATGACTGTTGTCGAATAAAGCTTTGAAATTGGAATTGGATATGCATAATGGTAGCCTCCGGTCTTGTAATGAAATCTGTAAATTACTGAGAATACTATAGCCTTGATAGGGGGGTGATGAGATCGGTAAAGCACAATTAGAAAATAGTCAAGGGGTACTAAACCTTTGTTTCATGTAAATGGTGTGGCGTCGACCTTCCATTTGTTCTCTGTTTCTGAAACAACGTTTTGAAAAGCTCAACACACTCTAACATTCTTCTGCAGACCTGGCTTAAACAAAAGATTTACTTGCCACGTGAGCAGGTAGTGTCACGGATGTTCGGGACAAACATTCTGTTGAGCAAACTGGACAGGACATGTGCTCGGGACAGACAAACGGGATGGTACTGTATCTTTTGTCTGTTGACTGCTGGGCTACCATTCTGTACTATCACTTCGGCATCACCGCGGATTCAATTGGCAAATAAGTTTAATCTCGTTCAGTGTAAAGCAAACAAAGTTTAGGGAACTGAAGTGAGGAGATGTAGCTGGGAGGTATTGATTTATATGAGTCAGCCAAAGGAGAATGAGATATCTGTACATATTCGGTATATTAATTGAGGTGTTGTTGTTTACAAACTATTACTACTAAGCACTTGGAAGAGAGTGATATATTCTACGTATAGTTTGTTCCATACATTAACAAATCGAATCATGGCAAGGTGCAATAACTCAAGAAATTAATGCAGAATCTTAAAGCAGTGCGAAATAAAAGCGACCGAGGTTCTAATGTACAAAACATGAATTTGCAAAAAGTGGTAGCAAAATTGCGAATGTTATAGTTTGAGAACTGACCCAGATAAAAATATGTCAGCTCACAAAATAATGAGTTGTAGGGATTACATTCTGACCGTAATCATCAATATTTCTAAGACATCATTGTGAATTACAACTCACTATGATTACATTTCATCACAGTATTAGGGCCTGGAGCCTGTGATCAGGACCACACCAGGCGTTTCAGTGGGCTAGCAGGATGGGTGCCCGTTTCGCTGTCGGTGTGGGGCGGTGTTGTTGCTGGGGGCCTGCTGGCCATGTCCCTACTTGCTGCACTTCCCAATAAACAGTGCAATAACAAATGTTTTAAAGTACGCTTTGCACACTTTAAAACATTTTGTTATTGCATTGTGCATTTAGAAGCACTGCCACTGGAAATGTGGCTGGCAGGCCCCAGCAACAAAGCAGGGAAACCGGTCACCACACTGCCAGCCCACTGAAACACCTGGTAGCTGTTCCGGCCCTGTCTGTGATTACATTTTTATAAAGAAAACTTTTTTTTTAAGTGCAGTCCATTTTCCTCAAAGGAGATTGGACTTGATTAAAAAAAAAAAGTTTATTGGGGGGTTGTAAGTGGACCACTGCCTACTCCCAAACAAACTTTTTGTAATTTTTTTTTTTTTTTTTTTTATATTCACAAAGCGAAAGCGGTCCTGGGGAGCCCTTCCCTTTTGCGAAAGTATTATCACCCCAAATTGGGAGTCAGTAACTTTTCAATATTTGGCGATCAGACCACAGTTGCAAAACATTAATACAGCCCCAATCACGTAGTGATTCGTTACATGTTCCTAAACTTAATTTGAGAATCTGTAACCTCTTACCGAACTGTAAAATTGATTTTAGTACATAACAAATGCCTATTTTGCTCTCATAACCCTTGTAATATAGCGAATCGCATTATTTGCAACGGCAAAATTGCTTTGTAGATCAGGATACATGTGATCTAGGGATTGTATGTCAAAATATCTAGGCAAAAATACAGTGGATCCAAAAGATCGAGAGACAAAATATTGTGAAGGTAAGTGCACATAAGCAAGTATTGATTTCCTACTCTTAACCCCACCTCTACATATCTTCACGATGTATATTTCGTCAACGTACCCAAGATTTTTCCTCAATATTCTGGTGTGAAACTGACCTAGTTGAACAGTAACATTTCACTGCCTTTGTAATCTCATTTAGGCATAGAAAGGTGGAACAGCGTGGACTGGAAATACTCTGCCTCCACACCTTTCATATCTGGTTTAAAGGACCCCAGCAGCCAAGAGTCATCAAAACCAATTATACATGCTGGAATGTATAGAACTCCACTGATCAGATCGAGTTGATCCATACAGTTCACACACAAAAGTCAGGGAGAGGATTTTAAATTTGAATGGAGCCCAGTGCCAGGATCTTAGTATAGGTGGTGACGCTGTCGGTTGTTGCATCTATATATCTGTTTCGAAAGCAATTTTTAAAAGCAATATACATAGCTTAGGGTTCATCAACATTCTGACAACAACTTTGGGATAAAAGGTAAAACCAGTTGATGGTCATACATTAAAAAAAATGTCCCTTTGATAACTACTTATCTTGTGGTCCATAAACAGGTTGTTCTTTCACTCAGCACCCCCAATGTTTCATTTCCCCCCCACAAATAACATGCCAAAAAAGGGGAAGAGAGTTGGTGTGCATAAAAAGAGAACAAAGCCTTGCTTGGTGGCCACTGGGTGGCTACAGTAAGGAACATGTTTCCTTAGGAATTCGAGATTTTAATTTGCTTATAACTTTGGCATCCTTTGATGAATCTTCAGAAACTTTCCCAATTAAACTCTCTTCTACTTCTGTTCCCTCCTTGACAGTTTTGGGGTGATACATCAAGCGGCGGCCGAGAAAGTGATACCGCAGAAACAGCTGAGCCGAATTACACCAAATTTGGCAGAAAAGTAGATCTTGGTCCAGAAGCGTGCTTTTTGTGATTTGGTGTAAATCTGTTATGCAGTTTTGGAGAAATTAGGCTTCAAAATATATGTATATATCAGGCTACAGAGGATCTGCAGGCTCGACTGATCAAAATGTAAAATCTGATTGGCTGCCACCACATCAACAAAGATGTGACGGCAGCTGTCTTAGTACTTGGTTCAATTCCCTGTCCTACAAAAAGGTTTTTTTAAAAACATATTGGGAAGCAGGGCATGCATACCCTGCCCCCTTGGGAATGATCGGGTTTATGGGGCCAATTATTTTTTTGATCGGATCTGCCAAAAATAACCCCAGTGGAGTGTTCCCCTGCCCCTCCTTCCTGAGCCTTTTTCAGTAAGACAACAGAACGATCATTCATGTCAAAGGGCATGGCTGCCACTAGGATGTCTGGACCGTCAAGGTCTGGAACATGTATTGTGATGCAAAAGAGGACTTCGTATGGGATCTGGACACCCAGAGATGGTTTAGGGAGATTATGAAGTGCTCTTTGTACCACATATAGGTGATGGATCCAGCTACACCCTGAACCTAATACCCTAGCTGTTAAGGATTGCTTTAAGTCACGGTTTATCCTCTTGACAACTGAATTTCCCTCTGGATGATAGGGGGAAGAGTAATGCACTTCTACATCCAGGAAATCCATGGTATCCCTGTAAGCCTTACAGGCAAAAGCAGGCCCCTGATCCGAGTGGAATGTAGTGTATGCATGTGTTCCGATAAAGACTTGCAAATCTTTAAAAATAGTGTGACTATCAGCCAAGCGTTGTGGCCACACCCAGAGGAACCTTGAGTAAGAATCAACTGTACGTAGGATACATTTCAGCACTCCACCCAAATTAAGAGGACCACAATGTTCCAAATAAATGCAGGCAAAAGATTTTCTGGAAATCAACAGGTGTGTGCGGTGGGTGTACCACACCAGAACTTTAATTTGTTGACAAATCTCACAAAAAAATACATATTCCTTGACCCGTTTATATAAGCCGTGCCACCAATAATGTTGCTTAGTAACAAAATTGTGGCCACCAATCCTGCGTGTGCAGAAGCAGCACTTTCATGCACAGCTATCACTATGGCGAGTCTCCTGTCTAGGCTGGGAGTCAAACGATCACTAACCCCTGGAATTGTAACAAAGGGAAGCCCCTAGGCAAAGGGATGCTGGTGCGTGTAGCATTAACAGCTGCCAGTATATCGTCATCTACCCTCGTATGAGAACGAGTAATCACAGCAACTGTTGCACTATCAACTGCAGGTTTGGCCATTTCATTTGTCAAAGAATTCCCTACAAGGTGTGTTCCCACACACCGTTGACTTATGGTCTGATTGATATGAGTCTGTTGTGTACCCATCTTTTAGGTCTGCCGCCTTCACTCAAAAGGATTTATGCTTTATACTGTTGCCTTTAGAATCTTTGAATCAATTCTGACCACCAATAATGCAAAATGTTATTAAAAGACTGGGCACAATAATACAAATAACACATTATATGTGCGGGGAATTTAGGATCCCTATGTTCTAGTGCAAGCAGTAAGGCTTTAGTTCAGCCAACTGTGCAAGTTTTCTGTGGTTGGAATTTACCATCCAACATTACGCCATGAACGGGGGTGCATGCCACCGAATATTGGTGCTTTGTCCCTGTAACAGGTTGGGCTGAACCATCAGTATAAACAAAATATGTATACTGTTCAAGAGGCAAAACAATGCTGGGCATGGGATAAACATGCTCATATTGAAGAGATTATTGTGTCTGTAAAGACAGGTCAAAGACTAAGTCTACATCTGTAGCTGTTAATGATGTGGCCCATTGTATCCATCTTGGATGGAGGATTTTAGCATTTAGAACACTTGCTTTTATGACACCCTTTAAGACTGGAATGGGAGTAAAGAAAATATGTTTCCCTTGTGCAAGTGGCTGTTCTTTAAGTTTAGCCATCTGCACTGCAGTCAGTATATTTTAAGTGGATACAAAACACATCTCTGCATTGGAATATAAATGTGATTTATATGCAATGAGCACTGTTTCACCTACATTAAAGGTGATATATGTACAGCCAATGACACCTGCATTAATACGGATGACCAGGTTAGTAGAATTTACATGTGTATGGGAGTGATATGTTGCAAGCAAGCCAGATTGTAGTGATCTGAGAATGTCTGTATGTTCTGATGTCTAAAGTGTACCGGAAAATCAGGATGAATTAATTCATATAATTATTTAATGCACTGTGCATAATCAGGTATGTAAGTTCATTAAGGAATCCTAATAAGGATTGTAGTTTCTTTACAGTATTTGCTGGTTGTAACACAGCACACTTCTCCAAGAAGTGTGGTGCAAGTCATTTTCCCTCATGGGTAAGTTCGTATCCTAGAATTAGGACACTTGGAAATGTGTGTTAGATGTCTTAAAGTTGAGCTTGTACCCAGATTCAGTAAATCCCAATATTATGCGATCCACTTTGGCTAAATGTGTGTCAAACTCATCATCCGTCAGGTAGATATCATCTACACAGGACTATGTGTCTGGGTCAATATGTAGAATTGACACAATGCGGGCAGCAAACCTTCCTGGACTGTTCTTATACCCTATGAGGAGTCAAGTAAAGTGACGTTGGAAGCCTAGCACCAAAAAGGTAGTCCAATCTCTGCTTTAATACACTATATTTTGACAAAAACATTGGAAATATCCGAGGTTGTTTTACATTTGTTACCGACTATATTATTTATTATAAGTTCCATACTAGATGTATTTTGTATTGAAAATATATATGTATGACTATTTAAATGTCTATAGTCTAAACTAATACAATATGAATGATCCGGTTTTAAGACAGGAATAGGGGATTATTCATTTGGGTGACACAGGGTTGAATGACTCCCTAGTACTCCAGTTGTGACAGTATTTCTCTAACAGGTGCTTTAGCATCTCATTTCATTGGGTATTGTGGCTTCACTTCTAGGCTGAACCATAGGGGTATTACATGATAAGGGGAATCCTTATCCCAGCCGACATTATTGCGATTTAAAGTTGGGGCTTGTGCAATAGCCCGTTCTGCGGCATAGGCTTGTTTGACCTCATCAGGAACAAGCACAAGAAATGATGGTAAGATGACATCCTCACCTTATGGGGATGTCTGTACAAACTCTGGGGGTCAATCGACCCCCGCTAAGAGAATGTTGTACAATAACGTTACATTTTCTCAGAATATTACACAAATATGTCACCCTCAATTTGTACTTCCAAATTATATAATCTACCTGGAGGAGCTACGTGCCTGTCTTTGGTTTCAACTGTTTCACAATAAGGAGCTACAGAGGGTAAAGAATTGACAAGGTCGTCCTCCACTCAATTTGTACACAAAAAGCAACCAAACCTGATCAATGCGGGCACTGCCTCTCAATATCTAACCAAGAGGGTATGGGAATTCATTTCATATATCCCACCAAAAACCCTTCATTTTGTCACAGGTATTGTTTAAACTCATTCAAGTCTGACTTTTTCAATTTAAAATAACATTCAAAGTATAAGTCACTGTGTCTATAACAAATACCCTCCACGTAAACAGGTGTATAAGAAACAAAAATGTGTGCAAAAACGAGATAGTACCTCACATGCGCTACACCATAGGAGCTTGCTGATTGGTTCTCACCAGTTGTGCCGCGTTTCTCATCATCGGTAACAATCTTGCATGAGAAAATATAAGTGTCCAGAAAGAACAGTGAAAAGAATGTGGTTCGTGTATACCACAAACACCAATCAACCCCGTGAAGTTTAAAATTGAGATAAGCCCAAGCGCCAGGTACTGACTTCATTCACAATGCATGAGCCTATTCAAAGTAAAAACAAACTGCATGCTTGCCGACCAAGTAATGATGGTCCGACATGTTTCATTGTCTATTTAATATAGTGGCAATTTCGTCAGGGCATGATGTCTTAATCCACTTTTCTGGACCCTTTTCTTATATTTATTTATTTATTTTTATTTATAAAGGATTTTTAGAGCGCATAGCTACCCTAAGGTTTCCCAGCGCTATGAGATTAGTTACTGAAACAGTACAGGTAGTTCAGAGATGTAGTTTGAACAGCCATGTTTTGATTTGCTTCCAAAATTGCAGTTCATTGTCTAGTTTCCTACATTGCGCTGGAATAGCGTTCCAAAGTTTGGGGGCCAGATGTGAGCAGGCTCTTCCCCCCCATCTTTCTCTCTTGACCTTTGTTTGTGTTAAGCGGTCAGCTGTGCTGGATCGCAGCTGCCTGTGTGGAGTATATGGAGAGATAAGCTTCTTGATCTTCCCTGGTCCTTTGTTGTGACGTGCTCTGTGCATAATAATTAATGTTTTAAATGTTATTCTTGCCTCCATCGGGAGCCAGTGCAAGTTTTTTTTTCCCGGTTCCTGTGTGGGGTTGTTACAGAGCAGTCTAACAGCTGCGTTCTGCACAGTCTGCAGCTTACCCGTGACATCTTTGGGAGCTCCTAGGAATAGGGAATTTCCGTAATCTAGTCGGGAGGTGACCAGGGAGTGGACTACTGTCTTCCTTAGGTGAATTACTACCCCTGTCCAAAATTTTCCTAATACTTCTTATTAGGCCAAATCAGATTCCGGCTAACTTTGTGGCCTGTGTCCGCATGCAGAGATCTGATTCCAGCCAGAAACCTAGCCTTTTGATAGTATCTATTGGAATAGGTGTCTTACCTAGACTATCTGGCCAGGCTAGAATGGAAGTGCGTGCTAATTTTGTTTCCAAGATATATAATCTCAGTTTTTCCCCATTCAGCTTTAAACAGCTTCTCGTCATCTATTCTTTGACTTTTATCAGGTAGGAAGACAACTTCTCCCCGTCTCCGCTGTTTTTTGGGTCTAATGATATCACTAGTTGAGTATCATCAGCATATGAGGTCAATGATATGTTGAATTCTTGTACGATCTCTGCCAGAGGTTCCATATACACGTTAAAAAGGGTGGGGCTCAGGGCCGAGCCCTGTGGTACCCCACACTCTAGGCTCATAGTTTCCGATAGGGTGGAGTTTTCTTATGCACAGTGACGGGCAGCAGCCAAGGCCCCTTGTACCAGCTATCTTCCTCATCTACAGGAACTGCACATGCAAATTCGGACAACACAAGTGTCTTCTGTGAAAGGGCTCACTGTAGAATTGAGTTCCTGTAAATGAGGTGGATAGCAGGTACGTGGGGCCTTGGCTGCCATCCGTCACTGTGCATATAAAAAAAAATCCAGAAAAGTTGATTAAGACCTCTTGCCCTGACGAAATTGCCACTATGTTAAATAGGCAATGAAACATTTCGGCCCATCATTAATTGGTCTGCAAGCATGCAGTTTGTTTTTACTTTGGATGGATCCATGCATTGTGAATAAAGTCAGTACCTGGCTGGGGCTTATCTCAATTTAAAACTTCGCGGGGTTGATTGATGTTTGTGGTATACACGAAACACATTCTTTTCGCCGTTTTTTCTGGACACGTATATTTTTTTTTATGCGAGATAGTTACCGATGATGAGAAACGTGGGCACAACTGGTGAGAACCAACCAGCAAGCTCCTATGGTGTAGCACACGTGAGGTACTATCTCGTTTTTTCACAAATATTTTCACAAGTTTTGTTTCTTATACACCTGTTTAAGTGTAGGGTATTTGTTATAGACACAGTGACTTATACTTTGAAGGTTGTTTTAAATTGAAAAAGTCGGGCTTGAATGAGTTTAAACAGTACCTGTGACAAAATGAAGGGTTGTTGGGATATATGAAATTAATTTCTATACCCTCTCGGATAGATATTGAGAGGCAGTGCCCTCATTGATCAGGTTTGGTTGCTTTTTCTGTACAATTTGGTTTCAACTGTAACATATTGATCAGTTGCTTTTGCTGCCCAAAACTGATGGAGATTCCGGCGCACTATACTGACCTCTGCCCCGCTGTTGAGGAGAGTCACCGCCCAACTCCTACTCAGAAGGGTTCTTATTGTTAGTGCCATATTTGCAGAATAGCCACAACTTTCTTTTTCTGAAATTGGGTCTTAAATTGTGGAGGTTTCTCCTCCTCCTTTATATTTGTCAGATGAGTGTTGCGAGTACTTTTTCAGTTTCACGTACTCTTCCTGTCTGCATTCAGAACACCCTCCTCTTTTGCAATGAGTCCTGAAAGGAACGAGATGAAAGAGTATTAGAATGCAGAGTCTCTCTACAACGTAAGTATCTGTCTGCCCAAATCCTGGCTCACAGTGCCTCACCATAACTCCTAACCCACCCAGAGTAGTAGGTGATTTTAGTAACCTAGAACATGACCCTCTAATCCCCAAGTCAGCCGTGGAAACAGATACTCACCTTTCGTCGCTCACTTATGCATGCCCTTTGTAAACCAAAAAAAGACACAAAGAAAGTTTACAATACATTTATTAAAACCATTCTAGTCTATTATGAAGCAAATGTGCTGCGATCACTAGGCAGAATAAAGTAATTAGCATTGCTATCAGGCTGTATAAAATAAACTTCCCCACCGTGGTAAATTATTTATCTGTGTAGGCCTACACTTACTGTAGAAGACTCTACGCACTCAACCTAGGCTGCAACAACTGCAATCTGTCATCACCAGCTGACACCCACAGACCCTTCAGCTGTCACCGCTGCTGCCACACCTGCAGCACCGCCAAGACCACGGACCTAGCACAACCCGCCCATAGGGACGCAACCACACCAAAGACCCTGCAATGCATCCTCCTCAACGTACGATCCCTCCACAAATATGCCACTGAAATCTGGGACCTCCTCGACAGCATCACCCAGGACGCCGCATTATTTACCGAAACCTGGACCAACACCACCTCGGGCCTGGCTATCACCATTCCCCAAGGATACAAGATCTCCCCGAAGGACCGCCCCACCCGCCCTGGAGGGGGAATCGCCATCGTCCACAAATCCACCCTTCGACTGAGCACACTCCCCGACGAGCCCACAGACCTGATGGAACACCTACACTTCAAGATACAGGCCAGCCCTACCACCACCCTCCGAGGAACCCTCAGCTATCGACCCCGCGGACCATTCACCAACTCCATCACGGACTTCATCTCCCCGCAGGCCATCACGTCCACCAACTACACCTTGCTGGGAGACCTCAACTTCCACCTCAACATCCAACTAGACCCCAACACCACATCCCTCTGGACAAACTCCACAAAAAAAAAGTCTCTGCCAGATCATGACCGAACCCACGCACTCTGCAGGACACACCGTCAACCCCCTCTTCACAACAGGAAACTCCATCACTTTCAGCCACAACACCGAACTCCCTTGGACAGACCATCGATTCATCCACTTCGCCTTCAGAACACCCACCATCAACAGAACCCAGCACCCGCTCCCACAAAGAAACTGGACCAAAATCACCGACGACCAACTCACCTCCTCACTCAGCAACTCCACCCCAACCATCACGGAAAACGACCCCAACACCGCAGCCCGAACTCTGCACAGATGGATCTCCAACAGCACCAACACCATAGCCCCCTCAAGAAGAATACCACACCCCAAGAAAGCCAGATTGTATACCACCGAACTTCGCGAGTCCAGACACACATGCCGCCACCTCAAAAAGACCTGGAGGAACTCCAAATCTACAGAAGCCCACAATGACTTTAGAGCTGCCACCAACGCCCGTCACCAACTCATCAGAAATATGAGAAAAACTGTGATCAAAGACAGAATATCACAATACGCCCACAACAGCAAAGAACTCTTCAGCATCATCAAGGAGTTCACCCAACCCATAAGCGAGCCTACAGATATCCCTCCATCACAAGACCTTTGTGACAAACTCAGCACCTTCTTCCACCACAAATTCAAGAACATTTACGACAACTTTGAAGAAAACAGCCAACACACTGAACCCTCACCAACCCCCCGACACCCTGAAGCCAACGATTGACAGCTTAACAGCCCTCACCACTGAAGACACACTGAAGACGATGAAGTCAATCCCTCTAGCGCCCCCACAGACCACTGTCCTACCACATCTTCAACAGAGCTGCTGACACCATCTCACCCATGCTTCGCCATACGATCAACCGCTCCCTAGCAAATGCCTCCTTCCTCGATGACTGGAAGCATGCCGAGATCAACCCCCTCCTGAAGAAACCCTCGGGGACCCTACTGACCTCAAAAATGACAGTCCCTGCTCCAATTCCCAGCAAAAGCCATCGAGAAAGCCATCAACAATCACAGCACAGAAACCACCTTCCTCGTCGCAACAGACGACATCCGCTCCCTCCTGGACAGAGGAGAGACAGTAGCCCCCATCCTTCTTGACCTATCAGCGGCCTTCAACACAGTCTCTCACCGCACCCTAACATGCATACTTCACGACGCAGGGATCCGGGAAAAGGGCTGGAACCACTCATTCCTCTCCGACAGAACGCAGCAGGTCAGACTCCCTCCTTTCCTCTTGGACCCTACACTAACCACCTGCGGAGTCCTCCAGGGATCCTCCCTCAGCCCCATGCTGTTCAACATCTACATGGCTCCGCTCGTCCCCATTATAAAAAAAACGCAGACTTATCATTATTTCATACGCAGACGACACCCAATGCATCCTATCCCTATCCACCGAACCCAACGCAGCCAAACACAACTTTCAAGAAGGCATGGAAGCAATCGCCAAATGAATGAGAAGCAGCTGCCTACAACTCAACAATGACAAAACAGAAGTCCTCATAATGGGCCTACACCTCAACGCCTGGAACGACACCTGGTGGCCCCCTACCCTCGGAAGCTCGCCCACCCCCACAGACCACGCTCCCAACCTCTGAATCATCCTGGACTCCGAACTCAAAATAGACCACCAGATCAACTCCGTCGCATCCTCCGCCTCCTACGTAAGACCTTCAAATGGTTCCCCCTCGAAAACAGAAAGACCGTCCCTCACACCCTCGTCACCAGCAGACTTGACTACAGCAACGTACTCTACGCCGGAATCAACAAAAACCTCACCCCCAAGCTACAAAACATCCAGAACGCCGCCACAAGACTAATCCTCAACCTCCCAAAACACTGCCACATCTTCCAGCACCTTCGCACACTCCACTGGCTCCCCATCAAGGCTAGAATTACCTTCAAGATTCTCACCTACGCACACAAAGCCTGCCACAACACCGGACCAGCTTACTTGAACAGCCAACTTGAATTCCACGCACCCCAAAGGACCCTACCATGCGCCCAGCTCTCCCACGCCGTGGTCCCCTGCACCAGGAAGTCCAGATCAGGAGGCCGCTCCTTCTCCTTCCTCGCCGCCAGAGCCTGGAACGCCCTACCGCTCCGCCTCAGACAGACGACATCACTCCCCATCTTCACGAGAAACCTCAAAACATGGCTCTTCGTTAGCCCTCCTCCTTGATGGACTGGATCCTGCACCTCCCCTCCGTCCCAGCGCCTTGAGACCCTTACTGGTGAGTAGTCGCGCTCAACAAACCCATGATTGATTGATTGATTGACTGACATCTGTCCCCACCATATGCAAAGCTATACACATACATTATTGTGTTTTGTGGGCATTTGGTGTAAAGATAGGTGGTAAAGGCCTATGCAGCTTGGCACTAATGAGAAGGAATCTGTATGCTAAAGTGCTGTTCTATCGAAATGCTCTTTAGTGTTGTCAATTAAATGGCCTGTTTCCCTTCACTATGCCAACCAGTTTATTTCACAGCTTCATCCATTTGTGTCTGAAGCAGATTTAGACGTCCATGCCCCTCTCCGTCTTCCTTCTCTGATGGATGAGCGCACAGCCAGCACCTTCTGGAGCTAGCTGCACACCTGTGTGAAAGTGGAATGATAATGTACCCATACCCTCCCAAAGCTTGAGTGCAAATGGTCAGATAGACCGTGTAAACTCGTACCATCGTGGTCCAGCTCTCTGCCATCTGCCAGAGTCTAGGATGCTATATAAAGTAACTCCTCAAATACATTTAAGCCAACGCAGCACACGACCCAATCGAAGTGCTATATAACAATTTATAGTTGAAATGCAGAGCTCCATGGTTAGAACACTCTGCTACCCTGCGTTGTGGGCTGGCCACACCTTGGCGTTCCTTCAAGCCAAATGTCTTTGTATACTAGAGAAGCAACCAGTTTATAATCTTAGAGGCCCCTCGCCAAATATTTCAGCCTGGATGTGGAGGGGTGTGGGCCAAAAGGGGCGAAGATTTGGCATCATTGTGTGTTTTTTTTCCTCTGTCACATGTGCCGAGCTGCTACATATTCAATTCTGAGGGGAGAAGCGAAAGCCCCAACCTCACGCCCCAACCTCACGCCCCAACCTCACGCCCCAACCTCACTCCCCAACCTCACTCCCCAACCTCACTCCCCAACCTCACTCCCCAACCTCACTCTCCAATCCTCCCTGTGCGAGAGGTTGCTTAGCTAGGGGAATCGTGAAAGGGACACTGTTAGCCACTACCACTTGGAATTGCAATTGTGTCCTAGGAGACATAGTTGTAAAGAACTACCCATAACTGGTAATGTGGTGCCCCAGTTCAAATGCAGTCACCACTGAGCCCCAAGTTAGAGGGGAAGGGGTTGGAGGGGCAGGGTGAAGCCTCTTGAGCCCAATGGGCATTGCGCGCCTGGTTACTACAGAAATCACAGCAGAAATCACAGCACAGTGTACTGAATATACTGTTCTGTGATTACTGTAGTAACGGTCCTTAGGCTATTAAGAAAATAAATAACTCCTCCCTTTATCAACTCACCACAGTGTTGGGTGGGGTCAGTTATGCTTGCTTACCCACCTAGGGTGACCAACTGACATGGGTGCAAATTCAGGACAGTAAGTGTAAAAATTCAGGACAAAGGGTCAAAATTCCGAACAAAACGTAAGTTTTACAGACACATCAGAGAAGGTTGCGCAATAGTATATAAGTAAGTAAATAGACAACTACTAAAGTACAAGTAAAAATAAGTTTATATGAGGTTAAGACAACTGTGCACTTCATGGTTTGTCAGTGTGCGCGCAGCTTTAAGCAAATGTGCAGGTCTTTTTGTGGTAACAAAACCGCCCCCACCTTTCCAGCTCTCAGAGAAACACCTAATGCCCGTCCGGCCAGTCTGCCTTGATACCACCCTCCAATGGCACCCCTCATCTTCACAAAGACCCTCTCTCATGTGTATTTAGTTTCTTCTATAGTGCTACTCTCCCAAGTATGTGGGGCAGAGTGTTGGAGTGTGCTACAACACACACATATTATATAGAGACAATCATTCATATAAATGTGAAAATCAATGTATTTGAAATGTTGCTTAAGATAATGGGGCTTACAATGTGTAATCATACTTTCCTCAATCATTCAGTCTTTCACCATTCATTCTGTCCTTCCATCTGTGTGCCCATCCATGTCGATGTTCATCCATTTACAAACCTATCCATCACGTATCCTTCCATTCATCATTTCACTCATCCATCTCTCAATCCACCCTTTTACTCATCCATCCACCCTATCCATCTGTACACTCATCCATCCACTCTTCCACCCATCCATCCATTCACTCATCCATCCAGCAAATTACCTATCCAGCCATCCTTTCACTTACTCATTCATCCATCCAGTCACTCATCCTTCTACCCTTTCATCCGTTCAGTCATCCATTTACCCATCCCCTTTCTCTGTCAATTCCCCTTCCACTTAGCCATCCATCCATCCTTCCATCCACCCACCCATCCATCTACTCATCCACTCATGAGTCCATCCATTGAACCTATCCTTCATCCATACTTTCACTCATCCATCCACCATTTCACTCCTTCAATCATCTATTCATCCTTTTGTCCATCTACCCACCCTTTCACTCACTCATCCAGCCTTACATCCATCCTTTCCCCTCATCTGTCCATCCATTCACCCTTTCACTTATCAATTCATCCATCATTTCACTCATCCATCCACCCATTCTCTCGCCCATCATCCACCCTTTCACTCATGCATCCATCATTTCACTCATCTATCCAGCCATCCATCCAGCCATCCCTTCACTTACTTACTCACTCACCTTTTCACATTAATTATGAGACCCATCAAGAACTTCACCCTCGCTGTAGTTCCTAAAGCAAGGGGTGCGGTGGGACATGGTTCACTATGCCCCTGCACGTAGGCAATCTGAAAAAGGGGAAGGCATGAGTCATGCATGATGCACAGTGCCTGAACATGGTGCGACTGTGACATGGTGTTGTTTCCAGAGCATTAAGTGGGATGTAAAAACTAGGGGGGGTCTCTCCAAAAGGGTGTTTAATGTAATAAAATGCATGGCTTAAAACACATAAGATAAAAATCTGTGCTTAATCCCTTCGGTGCTGGTGACGGAACCGCTCCGTCACCAGCGTCGGTTGAGCTGTGCAGATGACGGAGCGGTTCCGTCATGGCCCGCCCAGCTCGATAGAACGCTCATGCGCGGCGCGAATTCCGCACCTGCGCTGAGGGTTCTATTGAGCGGGGCGGGCCGTGACGGAACCGCTCCGTCACGAGCACAGCTCAACCGACGCTGGTGACGGAGCGGTTCCGTCACCAGCATGCGCCCGCCGCGCGGCCGCCCCACACCCTTAGCACTGCGGCGGAATAGCCGCCGCAGTGAAGGTGTTAATATAATGTGCCACCAACTGGTATTTGTTGTTGTTTGTGTCATTGCATTCAGATATATAATACAACAAGTAACGTTACACTTGGCACAAGTAACATTACACCTACAACAAGCCAGAACTATTGGCTTTGTCAATGGTTGTTAGTTGCATAAAATAAAAAAGCAGCAAACATGGCTGCTATACTATAACTATAATCCTTTCCTTTGCACTTCTTTCACTGCCTTCCTTCAATTAACTTGATTCTCAGTTAGCAGCAGCATCGGCGTTTTTTCACTTCCATGTGACAGAATGCTGTGCCTGGGCCGAGGCAGGAGGAGGCCCACCACATGCTGTGCCAGCCCAGACTGACCCATTGTCATTCTGTATGTGACAATCGGCCCCACACAGAATGACAGTGGGCGGTGTGGGGCTGTTCTTGTGCTCAGAGGAGTGCGAGGCGGCCCCATCAGGGGGGTGAGGCCTCGCAGGGGAACAGCTCTGTTCCCTGAAATGCCTAAAATTACGGACAAAAGGCGTCTGTAAAAAGGATCCTCATGGACAACGGAAGTGAGGTCCAATTTACGGACTGTCCGTGAAATTTAAAGATGGTTGGTCACCCTAAACCAGAGGTCTTCAATCTGTGGGGCGCGACCCCCAGGGGGGTCGTGGAGTCCCTGGAAGGGGGTCGCAGAATCTGTCCGAGCGTGCTTGCCTTAACCCACAAGTTCACCGAGGGGTGAAAAACATCAAAGCCTCATTAACACGCAGAAGGTCTTTCAAAGACCTGTGAAGTACTCTGGTGCGGTTGTGTGTGTCCCCGGGAAGCTGTCTCAGCCCGGGCTGACACACACAAGGCTTGGGGAGGGGGAGGGATGCCGAAAACCTTTGAGTTCGATATATATAATACATTTTAAATTTAGGATTCCTGAAATGAAAAGCTGAATGTTCTGTTTTTGTACAGCGTTAAAATAAGGGGAATACATTTGAGAGTTTACAGAAATCAAGGAAGGAGACGCGTTGAGCTCTTTGAGTAAACAAATGTATTCCCCTCATTTTCACGCTGTAATTTAAAATGCATTATATATATCGAGTGTATGTTGATCCTTGTAATTTTTCATAAAAAAGGAAATTAATTACTTTTGAAAACACGTTTACCTATATACATTATGTTTTCAAGTTTAGTGATTTGAATGAGATTTCTATGGTATTTTTAGATTAGTTTCAATTACCAGTGGTGCTAGAAGATTAAAATTAATATCTGATGTAAGGTGTAGTTTGTAATACATTGACTCCACACCAAGCCAAGTTATTTCACAACAGCGTGCAACTGCAAGCACCTTTTCTTTTGATGCACCTCTCAATGGGCTACAAAAAAATTCAGTGCCTTAAACAGAAAAGAGCAGCAGTTTGCTCAATAGACGCATGTACATTACTAGAGTGCAGAGGTCAAGTTTATGGTAAAACCTTCATGATAAAAGCATTTCATACCCCGTCACAGATTGCTTGTAACATTTACTTTGCACAGGGAAACAACACTCCTATAGTCAATACATCTCTTCAGTTTTCTTTTACCTACTTCAGAAATTTACCCCTTGCATCCTGGTTTTGGTAAGATAAGCAGGGCTTTAAGTGGGTCAGTTCTCACCGGGTCTGCGGACCTGCAGTTTTTTAAAGGGGGCCTCGAAACGGGTCTCTATCGGGCTCTGTTTTTTACCCTGGCACAGGCGGTTCGTTTTTTTCCAGACTGCAGTGACAGCAGGCACATGATGTGCTCTGCTCACACTGCTCACTTCTCACTAGTGCATCGATGTGCGCTGCTCACATTGTTCACTTCTCACTATTGGAGAAGTTACGGCATGACGTCATGCCAGGTGAGCACATCGATGTGCGCTGCTCACACTACTCACTTCTCACTATTGGAGAAGTTACGGCATGACGTCATGCCAGGTGAGCACCTCGATGTGCGCTGCTCACACTGTTCACTTCTCACTATTGGAGAAGTTACGACATGACGTCATGCCAGGTGAGTACACGATGTGCGCTGCTCACACTACTCACTTCTCACTAGTGGAGAAGTTACGGCATGACGTCATGCCAGGTGAGCGTTGTAGGGGAAGGGAAATCCTTTAAAGAGAGTCATGCTCTCTCTGGATTTCCCTTCTCTTTTCGAGACTCAGGTGCAGCAACATTGTTGTGGTGTTAACAGGGCTTTAAGTGGTAGCTTTTTCAATATTAAATACAACAAGCCAGAGTTGCTGCTTATTTATCTTATGCAACTAACAACCATTGACAAAGCCAATAGTCCTAACTTGTTGTAGGTATGATGTTACTTGTTGTATTATATATCTGGATGCAATGACAGAAACAGCAAAATACATGTTGGGTGGCACACTATGCTAAGCACAGATTTTTAGCTTGTGTTTTTAAGCCACACCCTTAATTACATTGGCCACACCCCTTTGAGAGACCCCCCTTCAGTTTTTTCATCCCACTTAAAGCCCTGGAAAGTTTTGTTAAAACCAGCACACATGATTAAAATACCATTGCATAAAACGTGTAAGCAGATTTTCTGTCTCTCACTCTTCCCCCATTGAATACAATGAAGTGTGTAATTACAATTCTAACCCCACGCGTTTTGATAGTAGGGTAGGTTACTTCTACTTTTGGTGGAGGAGGTTGATAAACCATTTGCTATAGCTTGCAACTTGCATTACCATAAGACAGAGGTCTTCAATCTGTGGGGCGCGACCCCCAGGGGGGTCGTGGAGTCCTTGGAAGGAGGTCGCAGATTCCCCAGCTTCACTTGTCCCTGAAAAAAGACAGACCTCCTACCCTGGGAAGGCTAATTTAGATCATTATCAGCTGCTTTGCCTGCCTGAATGAAAAAGGCAAATGTGCCTTATCAGGTGATCTGCAAGCGTTAAGGATGCTTGGGAGCAGTCTGGCTCTTTGTGATGACAAAGATTTGTTCGGCTCAGTGACGGTCATCCAGTGACATCGGTGAGACCAGAGCTGAGGTGCAGAGTGAAGACGGTGCTCTTTGCTGTGCTGACAGATCATGGTGCAGGGATAGTGCCAGTTGTGGGGAGCTGGTGTTGGTCGGTGCAGACTGTGGTGTGGGATGGGACGGTGTGTCGAAGACTTGCGAGCAGTGTACCCAAGCCAGGGTTGCAGTGTGAGATGCAACAGTGCCCTCTGCGGTGTCTTCAGGACACGGAGCCAGTGACAGAGCCAACCTCAGAGTCGGTGGCAGAGTCGGTTGCTTTCACCCCTCTGTGGCAAATGAATCCACGGTTCCAGAGGTAGGTGAAGTCTTTGCAGTCCCTTTGACTTCAGAGCAGGAGGCAGGCTCTACTTCAAGCCCTTGGAGATACTCAGCAACAAGTAAAGAAAGTTTAGTCCAGTCCTTTCACTGCCCAAGGCAGAAGCAGCAACTGCAGGCCAACCCAAGAAAGCAACAACACAGCAAAGGGGCAGTACTCCTCTTGGCAGTTCTTCCAGCTCTTCTTTTTGGCAGGTTCCTTGATTCCACCGAGTTCTAAAGTTCTGGGGTATGGGCCCCAATATTTATACTCAGTTTCTCTTTGTGCTTTTGAGCAAATAATGTCTGTGCCAAACCCAAATCAGTTCCATCCTCTCTGGCCCAGCTTCCTGGCAGGAGGTGGTGACAGTATTGTCCAAGGCAGACCAGGCCCATTCAGGTGCCAGGAAATATCCTCGTGCTACTATAAATACAGCCCAGTTCTATTTAGCACAGCCCTGACTCATCCAGGAAAGGCTGGACACACCGTCACCCCCCCAGTGGCTGTCTGATGAAAATGCATATCCCCAGCCCCTGTCACTCCAAAGCCAGACAGTCAATCCAGAAACCCAGCAGAGAGACACAGGATGGCTAAGCAACAAAATACCTACTTTCTAAAAGTGGTATTTCCAAACACAGAACATAAAAATCATCTTCACTAAAAGATTCATTTTTATATTCTGAATGCAGGCACACTAAACACATTTCTCTATCTTGTCCCAATGGGAAGATATGCTTGTAAGATGTTATAAGTAAACTCCCATTCTATCCTATGGGACAAATAGTCTTTCCATAGTGAAACATGAAACACACTGTAATTCACTGCCAAGACAAGTCACACGCACCACTTTTCATGCCCTACCTTTAATATACATGGCATCCTGCCCACAGGGGTACCTTGGGCCTACCTTAGGGGTGACTTACATGTAAGAAAAGTGAAGAATAGGGCCTGGCAAGTGGGTGCACTTGCCAGATCAACATGGCAGTTACAAACTGCATGCACACACTGCAGTAGCAGGTCTGGAAACCCTTTTCAGGGCTCCTTTAATGAATGACACAATCAGTGCTACAGGCCCAACAGCAGCATTTGATTTACAGGCCCTGGCACCCTCAGTGCACTTTACTAGGGACTTACTAGTAAGTCAAACATGCCGATCATGGAAACACCATTCCTTAATACAATTTACAATAGGAGCACTTGCACTTTAACACTGAACAGCAGTGAGTAAGAGCACAAAGACACTAAACCATAAAAAAAGAGTAAAAACTTGGACGTCAGAAAGGAAAAAAACAGGGGAAACATGCCAAAAGATGCAGGGTTTAACAGGCGCATTTATGGTTGTCGATAGTTGTTGATGAGGAGTACCAGTTTCTATAAACTTTTGTCAGAAGGGGGTCCTTACGCCTAAAAAGGTTTAACAAGGGGGTCCCAGCATCAAAAAGTTTGAAGACCTCTGCCCTAAACCCACCGACCCAATGACAACTTGGGAAGGGCTTGGTCATCGTAACAGCTTTAGACATCATTGACAAGCAGCCCTGGGAAGTACAGGCCTGATACTGTACAATCCCGGGACTGCTTCAAAACACAACATTGCCTTGATTCATTAGTGGGACGTCTCCAAGGACTCCCAAATATTGTATGACAGGGCTGGCACCATGTCAGCCCATATTCAGCTCCAATACCTTTAAATCCCCAAAATAATTTGACACCAGCGCATGAGCCACAAGAAACTTCCCTGCCTGTCTGACGCTCGTGTGCAAGCTTTATCTATCAGGCAGGCAGCAACCCAGGGCAAGTAATGGCAATTATTCTTATAGAAATGTGGATGCCAGTAATATATTTTTGCAATTGCCATTCAGAGGTATGTAAATAGGGTGAGCTGAGCCCATGCGCCCTCGAGAAGAAACCACCCCTGTTAGAATGGGGTCCTGTGTCAAGAGGCTCTGTGTCTGTGGGGTTGGTTAGAGCACTAGGGCATCTCTCGGCTAGTAAACCACCTGTCAGAGTCCCTGAATTCTAGAGTGGACGAGCTTAGCAGGTGGAGTCTGGTAGATCATGAGTGACATATACAGCCAAGCTGGTGCATGGTATTTCTAGCTTGAAGAACTCTGGCTAGATCTGTTTGGCACGGTCGAGAATGTGTAACATCAAACATTTTGCACATTGGGCACAACCTTGCTAGGGGATTCTGGAATTTAACATGTGACTTCTGTACACATTTCTGTCCCTGCCTCTCCTGCCCCGAGTTCTGAAAAAGATCAGGAAGCCATCCTGAATGATTCTGCATTAGGCCAGGAGAGTACTGTACCCCAATTTCTGGCTGTGAGCATCTGTCCTCTGATAAGACTACCACTTCGCAAGAATCTTCTGTTGCTGCAACAAGGCAGTGCCTTCCACCCGAGACTGTAATAGTTTGCATCTACATGCACAGAGATGGAGCTGCTAAAATTGACTGCGTTTGATCTGCTTCCTGAAGTGGTGGATTTCATCCTTGCTACCAGGCGTCCTTCTACAAAATCCGTTTATACCAGGCACTGGGACAAATTGGTGGCCTGGTGTGGCACTCATAAGACTGATCCTTTACAAGCAATTTTGCCAGACATCCTTTTGTTTGTTTTATCTTTGGCCCACCAAGGCCTTTGCAGTGGACACTATTAACCCCTTATCTGCTAAGGCTTTTCTATCCCCAGTGCTGAGCTTTTTTGTTGTTTGAGCACTTTGCGCATAGGGCTTCATAACCCTTTTTTCCACAAATGGTATCCTGGCCAAATTTGTGTCCCTTTTTTCCCCCAGATTTCGGGGTTGTTTGGAAAAAGAGGAAAAATGTGCAATGCAAGAAAGAGTATGGTTTATCTTCTAACAATTGCATCACCAAAAGGTTTGCTATGTTAAGAGCACCATCTGCCCAGCTTCAAACAACCAGAGATGTAAAAGAAAACAATTTTTAACACAGTTTGTGCATTTTTGTAACTGGTAGTCCATTTTTTCTATTTTGCAGTTTCGATCTACATTTCTGAAAACTAATCAAAATACTGAATACAGCAAGGAGTTACTTATGTACATTGCTCATAGTTTTCAAAAAAAAACGTAACAAAATATAAAAATGCTGAAAATAAATAAGATAAATAGAAAAAGATAGCAATTGGTGATATTTCATCTGTAATTTTTTGACCCAATAGCCAATTTACAGAAGTAACATACCATTATGTCTGTCAGACCCTTCTGGTTGCAGGGACATATAGTGTTTGTTGGTTGTCCTGAAACACGCGATACACAGAGCCCACAACTGAGATACACTTTTAATGATTTTTCATTTTATACTGACAAGGCAGCAATTTATTTGGTAAAATCTAACTAATGAAAAATGGGTATGAAGGAAACCTATGTACTTTTGAAATATGCACAAGTTACTATTTAGGAGTAGTGGGTATTTGTACACCTTTGACTTTGGGGTTACCCATACTGTCATGTGAATCACAAGGCAATTTGCAAAATTTGGTCTTTCTAGCACACTGGCTTACATTTGGAGGTCAACTCAATTCATAATACCAAATGTTATATTATTCTGTGTTGATACCCTTCTCTCGAAAAAAATGCTACCCCTCTAATTTTCTTGGCCTAGCTCTTATGGCACTACAGATCCCAAAACGCCACATAAACTCATCAACATTTCCTGTCAAAAGAATTACCTTACTTGGTGTTGGGGTAGCTGCAGTACTTTGTCGCTGGCTCGGCCACCACCCAGGGAAACCTGCCATTCACATAATTCTTTTAAACCAGACACCCAGGAGAGGCCAGGTTGTTATGTCTTGCATAGACCCGATAATGTTTTCTTACTCATATTACCCTGCAAACCTCAAACTTTGTCTGAAATCACACATTTTCCTCAAATGTCTGAGGGAAAGTTCCAGAATCTACATAGATCCACACATTTCCTACCACCCAACAATCCCACATTTCTTCCAATAAAAATGGTAGCTTACTTGTGTATCTCTGTCTAGCACAGTTCACATTTTGAGTGCTACTCCGATACACACAAGTGAGGGTACCTCTTTATTCAAAATAAGTGTGGGAACCCTAAACCTACCAAAGAGGAGGAGAGGATCCACTGGCTTTAAACTTTTATGTTGATCATTCCAAGGAGCATCAAGTGGACAATTAACTTTCTGTGGGGTTCTCCAGTGGGAAGAAGGTGATGGCTGTGTAGAAGGAGAACCTGTTGAGATGGACAGCCCTCTGCATTACAATCTTCTATGCACTGGCCAAAAAGCAGCCTCAGGAAAGGCTGAAAGTTCATTGCAGCAAGCCGGAGGCTGGTACACTGCAGTGGCACGTGGTGTGCCAGTACTTGATATTTTCCAGGCTGTGACATGGGCATCATTGCACACTTTCACAAAGCACTACTGCATTGACAGCCAGCCTTGTTGGGAAGTGCATTTTGCTTTCTTGATCTTGTACGACTTTTTGTCTGAGTCTACTCCACAGACCATTCACCTTTTAGAGGTACTGCTTTGGTATCTGTTCTAAGGTGAGGAATCTACAATTATTAGTATGCATCAAAAGAACAAGTTACTTACCTTTGGTAGGGCTCTTTCTAGAGGATGACCTGTTTAACTGCAGATTCCTCATCACCCTCTCACCTCTCGTTTCTATGAAATGGCCTTTTTTTATAATCTCAAAACATTCTAAGATAATATTCAGCACATTAAAATTGACATTTGTTCATGCTCCGCATCTGAGGACATGGAAAGATGGAAAAAATAAGAACCAGCTTCAGCGTGCAGAGGGTGGTGCATATATGCCACTCCGCCGCACGCAGGAGCATTGCTAAAGAAAAGTTTCAGGATCCAGTCTGGTGCCTATTGTCGAAGTTCAGGAATCTGCGGTTATAGTATCCTCCAGAAAGCGCCCTTCCGATGGTAAGTACCTTGTTCTTATGATTTAGCAAGAACAAAAACTAAAACAAAAATCACAGAAAATGACAAGTTGTAGTATAAAACGCATATCAAGACTCACGCAGTGTGCCATACTCAGTACAATATTTTGCTGATGGAACAGGGAAAAGGCTGTCTGCCGAGAACAAGACATGGCTTGGGCATGACTTATGATGTGCATTGTGTCCTGCCTGCCATAACTCTCAAATGTCAGGGATTTGGGGAGTTTGTGTTCACTGAGCTATAAGTAACATTTAAATAATGTTTTTGTGTAAATACAGACACACACACACACACACACATTTATATATGCTTATACCATACCATACCATGTGGGGCTGTAAATACGCTTGCTTTGCATCCTCCTGTCAGCTAGTGTTGGGACTGGATGTTTGGAACTTGTTTTTCTGTGAAAAAATATGACTCACAAGACATCTTGTGACCGGACCCTTAGTTTACAATGAACCAGCACACTGGCACCACCTTGGATTGTTTTCTTCCCCCATTGGTCTTGGACGCTGCTCCTGGAGTAACTTATTTACACTAGTGTTCCCGATTCCAGCTGCTTACCCTTTGTACCCTGCGACAAAAACAATGTTATTGCGTTGCCAAGGGTATCTGCCCATGACACTGAGAATTCAGATCCGAAAGCCACTAACCCTTAACCTTTGGCTTACCTCAACTTAAGAGCGTGGTCCTCGATGCACTTCAAATCTTCTCTCTCATTTTCTGTGGAACTTAAACCCTTCCATCTCTGCCCTGGGTGTAATACCAAATACCACTGGAGTGATCAGCACTTTGTAATCTATTCCTTTTGCCAGACCACTAGGATTCCTCCTGTGAAGCTTGCCGCGCCCATCACCACAGTACCATAGCTGAGGGAAAGAAGGCAGGCTTACCATAAAATGCATCATCAGAGATGCTGGACCTTTTCAGAGCAAAAGACCTGTCCAGTACTGAGGAAGATAAAGCTGGCACTTCCGGCATTCCAGAAGGCCAAGAATGGGAGAGTCCAGAGGGCATCTTTTGAGAGGCCTCCATCGTCAAAGAAGAGGTGGGGTTTCTAGAGTCTGAGGTGAAACAGAAGCCCTTCCCAGACCCAAAGACCAGATCAACTTTCCACACCTTGACAGCGCCACAGGTACAAAAGGTCAGTCTGAAGCCCCATAGTGCACTTTGATGGTAGAAGAGCACTGCTGCAGGAGTCTGGCTTTGAGCCCAAATCAGGCTGAAAACGTCCAACGCCTATGGGTTTGGCTCCTCTGACCGGAATGCCCCGTATTTGAGAGGCTGGGTCGACGCCAGTGAGGACCCATACAAGGATATCAAGTAGTGTCATGCTTCAATGCCGCTTCAACCATGAGGCTCAAAAAAGCCGCACTCTCAGCTGATATAGATACAGAAAGCGTCTCCATGACCAGCATCGAAAACAATACTGAAGCTCCCCTCGACATTAAAGTCTGAGCAGCTACCTATTGGCACATTGCCAATTCTGTGGGTCTCCTGTTCAAAATGCGTTAACAGGGAAAGCATACCCCAACAAGCAGAGGGGGATGGCATTCCAAAACCTGCTTCCTCTTTTTCAGACACACTGACCCATAGCTGGCCGAACTGTGATCGAATAGGTGCGGATAATGGCTTTATGCATAGCAATTGGGCCATATACCATGTAACAAATGTGATGGCTTGTGGAGTGCCTCTAGAGGTAATAGGCGCATGGGGAATGGCTTTGAGAGCATCTAGTGTTAGTTACAACCAGAGCTCACTACTCTTAGCTTTGGTGGAATAGCAACAAACTGTTACTCGGCATGCCCATCTAGACACTCATGTGGTTGGGTGCTCAAATTCACGGGATGACTATCCTAGGCACCTGGACCCCTCAGGAGTAGCTCCCTAACTTCCTGGAGCTCTTCCTGGAGCTGCTAGCCTTCAGACTAGCCCTCAGAGCTTTTCTCAGACTCATTCAGGGTAAGATAGACATAATAAAGATGGACAACATGAGAACCATGTATTATATCTAGAAGCAAAAGAGCACTCTTGTAGAGTTTATTGGATGGGACTTAGAACGTGGGGGGGGGGATTGAAGGAGGTTGAATTCATGGTTGGAGAGTCAACCGTTTGTAGCTGGGATGCTGTGATACAAATTAAAGAAAGGAAAAAAGAAGTATGGTGTTCAGCATTTATTTCCACATGGCGATGAATAGGTCTGGCAGGGGACAGACTACAGCATTCCCACCCCTGGATGCTGAAATGTGAATAAAGACCGTCTTAAGAGGCTGCAGAATTGAGAAGAGACCGTAGTTGAAACGGAAAAATTGACTCATTGTTTAAATTGGAACTGCGACGTGCCGGCCGTGAGTGTTGTGACTTGTGACAAATATCAAGCTCTCAAACATGATTTTCCCATAATTTCAGTTTTTTTCAGTTTTTTGCTGTTATGGCGGTTGAGTGGCGATTGCAGTTGCGAGAAGGAGCTTGTGAGCTGTGCTCGAGTCAGTAACGAATGCGCGCATGAAGAACAAGCTTGGAAGTTGCGCTGTGCTAAGCCTGACAGTGACGTAGGGCGTGCAAGGAATTTGAAGGCTGCGTAGTCCCTAAGGACATTAATAATGGCTCACGAGCACTATCTATATGTACAAAGGCTCGCGAGGCCGCTAGTATGTGACGTAAAGCGAGCCTGCAAGCATTATCTAGCTGCAAATGCTCACGAGGCATGTTCGTAAGATAAAAATAACTTTCCAAAGAAATCTTTACTAACGAGTAGTTTCCGTATTTTGGAGGGCTTACGAGGCTGTTTGCCGTGTATGACAGAATTTCACAATAACATAGCTAAAACAACATCATTTTATTCTGGATAAGAACTTACCTGAGACCTTCCAAACAGAGACCCTGAGAATCTTCCAAACGCAATGCATTATGGGACTCTGGAATTCCGAGAGTCTGAAAAAAAGGGAAGAAAATTAGAGGAATGGCCCTTATCGATTTCAGAGCAACTATCTTGGCATCAGAATACATTGTTATTTTAGTCAATTTTTTAAATCTTTTATGCTAATTATATTAGATTGTTAATTTGGATTGTTATTTTAGATTATTATTAGAAGTGTTATTTTGCAGGTATGACAGACCAAGCTATGGCATTGTTGTGTTTCTATCTAGGACCCTAATTCGATATTCCCGATTTATGCCCTTATGTGGTTATAATAAATAATATCCTTATAAAGACATAAGAATCATATCCATATTTAGTAATAGCCCATGCAGTCCAAATACGGCAAGGCTACTCCCCTAGACTCCTAGAAACTACAACGCATTCTTTAAACACACCAAACCTCCAGCAACCTGGGAATTTCCCATGCTTTTGTTTTGATTTGTACTAGAACTCCTGCGAGCACTGAAAGAACGGCCAGTTCTTAGTGACATCTTTTATTGACGTCTTATGTCCAACCTTACGTCAAACACGGCACCTTTCAGGTATAAATATACCAACAGTTGCCTTAAGCAAACACACGGTGGTTTGGAGCAGAGCGGCTATCTACTTGCCCGAGAGCCCAGCTGATGCGAGAGCCCACGGACGCCGTCCCTCCCTTTTGGCACACTGAGAAAGACGCTGTCTTTTTCTCCAGCCGAGAAAATCCAGCTCCGGTGTTTCCAGCCGCCCTTGCGGGTTGCTGGGATATCGAGTCCTGAGAGAGAGATACCAAACCTCCTACATTCTATTACCCAGGTACGGAGCTGACTAAACCCTTGAGAGAATTCTTGATTCAGATCCTTGGCAAAACCAACTTAACTTAAACTGCAACTTACTTACTCCTTCCCAAGTATTAGGCTTAGGTCAGGTACACCGGGGTAGGCATAGATTAGAAGCACCAGTTGAGGACGTTAGTCAATGTATTTATGTATGTATATATTTTATCCATTTTAAAGTATCATATGGCTAAGAAACCATATCAATGCTTTTACAGTATTATTTTATAATACTCCTTTTACTGTACGCACTTTACTTTATGATAAGTATTGCAATTGTGGCAATTCATTTCTCTTGCATGAGAAAGAAGACTGCTCAATAAATAACACCTTTTATTGAAAACGCCCGTCTCTCTATTTCTCTGCACTCTGGTGAAACTAAGTACGCACGATTGACTGAGTGAAATAATTGTCTATTGTTTTCACACAACTCTAGAGATACACTCTTTATTCTGAGGGAGCAAAGTTGTCATGTTATATGGTTGTCAGAAGCTAATCCCTTCTTGTCTATCCAGGGAAGTTAAACTCCTCCTTGTTTACTCGAGAAAGTTTCTAGTGACCTCTGAGCTAGCTGGCAAAACTAATTAAGTCTAATATAGTCAGTAGAGACCTAGTCGACCTCAGTCCTACGTCTAAACTGCTGTTTATAATATTTCAATGCGCAGAGCCTATTGGGAATATAGGAACTACACTTCA
Organism: Lissotriton helveticus; assembly: GCF_964261635.1. NCBI lineage: Eukaryota > Metazoa > Chordata > Amphibia > Caudata > Salamandridae > Lissotriton > Lissotriton helveticus. Next base: position 1,310,268,621 of record NC_136063.1, read on the forward strand.
GCATCACCACCACCATTTTTTATCCACCCCAGGTGATCCCCCGGTACCGTTGATACAGTGCAAGAAATGTTTTTTAACTTATATTTTGGCTAGTGGTGGTGATGAGTATGGACCGGACCCACGCCTGCTGCCGAGCCACCCCGAGACGCACCCACGGACCCTTCACCTGCTGCACCTGCAAGTTCACCTGCCTCCGAACCTGCCCCGCACTCGCCAAGACAAACACCAGCAGCAACCACCTCAAGTGCATCCTGATCAACACCCGCTCTGTCCACAGACACGCCGTGGAACTCTGGAACCTCCTCGACGCTACATCATCGGACGTCGCCTTCCTCACGGAAACCTGGATGAACGCCTCCTCTGCACCCGACATCGCCATCGCCATCCCGGACGGGTACAAGATCATCAGGAGGGACCGCATCAACCAGACCGGAGGTGGCATCGCCATCGTCCACAGGAACACCATCCGCATTACGACCGACGCCAACGACTCCTTCGCCGCAGCCGAACATCTCCACTTCCAGATTCACACCGACCATAAGACGACCCTCAGAGGCACCCTCGTCTACAGACCCCCGGGACCACGCACACAATTCAGCGAAGACATCACAGACTTCATCAGCCCGCACGCCCTCCCCTCCACCGACTACATCCTCCTCGGGGACCTCAACTTCCACCTGGAGAACAACAAGGACCGCAACACCACCGCCCTGCTGGAAAACCTCGCCAACCTCGGACTCAAGCAACTGGTCAACACCCCCACCCACTACGCCGGCCACACGCTTTATCCCGTCTTCTCTTCCAGCAAGTACATCACCTTCAGCCACGCCACCGGACTCCACTGGACCGACCACAGCTGCGTCCACTTCAACTTCAAAAGATCCACGACCCACCACCACCCGCAACAGGTACCTCACAGGAATTGGAGCAAGATCACTGCAGACCAGCTCACCACCTCCCTCAGCCAGAGCCCACCCGCCAACACAACGGACCCCAACGAAGCAGCCCGCAACTTCACACAGTGGCTGACCGCCTGCGCCGACGACCTCGCGCCACTAAAGAACCCTCCCAGCAGACCCAGAAGCAAGAAGGCATCCTGGTTCACCGACGACCTCAAGGACTCCAAGAAGACCTGCCGCACCCTCGAGAAAGCCTGGCTCCTCGACCGGACCACCGACAACATGACCGCCCTCAAACACGCTACCCGCAAGCACCACCAGCTCATCCGTACCACCAAGAAGAAATCCCTGAAGGAACGATTGGACAACAACGCCCACGACAGCAAAGAGCTCTTCACTATCGTCAAGGAGTTCTCCAACCCCAGCACCGGCACCAACGACATCACTCCGTCACAAGACCTCTGCGACTCCCTCGCCTCGTTCTTCCACCGCAAGATCGCCGACATCCACAACAGCTTCGGCGCCCCACCCACGCACCCAACCGTCGAACCAACACCCCCCACCGCCACCCTTCGCACCTGGACCACGGTGACCACCGAAGACACAGCCCGCACGATGAACACCATCCACTCCGGATCACCGACCGACCCCTGCCCACACCACGTCTTCAACAAGGCCGACTCCACCATCGCACCCCAACTCCGGAACATCATAAACGCCTCCTTCAACACCGCCACCTTCCCGGAGAGCTGGAAGCACGCCGAGATCAGCGCCCTCCTGAAGAAACCTACAGCGGACGCCACCGATCTCAAAAACTTCCGCCCCATCTCGCTCCTCCCTTTTCCTGCTAAAGTCATCAAGAAGATCGTCAACAGACAGCTGACCGCCTTCCTCGAGACGAACGGATCCCTCGACCCCTCGCAGTCCGGCTTCAGAGCCAACCACAGCACCGAGACCGCCCTCATCGCAGCCACCGACGACATCCGGACCCTGCTCGACAAGGGGGAAACAGTGGCCCTCATCCTCCTGGACCTCTCCGCTGCGTTCGACACGGTCTGCCACCGCACCCTAGTCCAGCGCCTCAGCAACATCGGTATCCAAGAGAAGGCACTGGAGTGGATCATCTCGTTCCTCGCCGAAAGAACACAAAGAGTCCGCCTCCCCCCGTTTCGCTCCGAGGCCACCAAAGTCATCTGCGGCGTCCCGCAAGGATCTTCACTCAGCCCCACCCTCTTCAACATCTACATGAAACCTCTCGCAGCCATCGCACGCCAGCACAACCTCGACATCATCTCTAATGCCGACGACACCCAGCTGATCCTCTCCCTCACCAGAGACCCCGACACCGCCAGAACCTGCCTACACGAAGGGATGAAAGACGTCGCCGAGTGGATGAAGGACAACCGCCTGAAACTGAACTCGGACAAGACGGAAGTCCTCATCCTGGGATCTTCGCCCTCCGCCTGGGACGACTCCTGGTGGCCCCCAGCCCTGCGCACCGCACCCAAGCCAACCGACCACGCACGCAACCTGGGCTTCATCCTGGACCCCTCCCTCTCGATGACCAGACAAGTCAACGCCGTCTCCTCATCGTGCTTCAACACCCTGCGTATGCTTCGCAAGATCTTCCGCTGGATCCCGACCGAGACCAGGAAGACTGTCACCCAGGCACTCGTCACCAGCCGACTGGACTACGGAAACGCCCTCTACGCCGGAACCACAGCCAAGCTACAGAAAAGACTCCAGCGCATCCAGAACGCCTCCGCCCGACTCATCCTGGATGTCCCCCGACTCAGCCACATCTCCAGCCACCTGAGGAACCTGCACTGGCTCCCTGTCGACAAGAGGATCACGTTCCGGCTCCTCACCCACGCACACAAGTCTCTCCACGACCTGGGCCCCAAGTACCTTAACAACCGCCTGACCTTCTACACGCCCACCCGACAGCTATGGTCCACCAGCCTCGCCCTCGCAGCCGTACCATGCATCCGAAGAGCCACCGCCGGAGGAAGATACTTCTCTTACCTGGCTGCCAAGACTTGGAACTCCCTCCCCATCCACCTTCGGCTGACCCAGGACCATCTCGCCTTCAGGAAACAACTCAAGACCTGGCTGTTCGAGCAGAAGCAAACCCCTCCCCCCAAGCGCCTTGAGACCCTCCCGGGTGAGTAGTGCGCTATACAAATGGCATGATTGATTGATTGATTGATTGACCGTTATACAGACAGGCAATTTTGTTACTATTACAAGGAACAAGGGAACCCAAAAGTAGCAATAGGTCTGGGACCTTTGGGAGTATAATGTTTCAAAAGACAGTGGCCCCAAACATTAACAGCAAAATAACAATCAGAATAAATATAGACCAAAATTGAAATCTATATTTTTAAACTGTCCAGCCGGACACAATTTAATAGTATAAATATTTGTATGTGACAGAGGAGATGAAATAACAATTACCAAGTGGGACACAGCCTGTGTCCTACTATCACATATGACATACAAGTAAGGCAAACAAAAGAAACAGGGCAGTCTGTAATTGCTTTGGATTTAAACAGACGATGGTAAAATACACTTTGCGTGATCTATTCAATATAATGTCAAAAATCATCAAGTGTAAAGTGTCGACGACGTTTCGATCCCTGTTAGTATGGGATCATCATCAGGACTTGTAGTTATATGTCTTAGTGTCAAGGAAATAGACAGAGACGTCAGATTGATTAAAATAACTTTATATGAACCGATTAAACTTTTAGCTTTCAGAAAGAAGCACGGTCCTACCGGCCAATTAAAGCAATGGTAGCAAATGTAGCAAATGGGGACCGTTATCAATTAAATAAATGGCAACCGGTTCCGGGATGAAGCTCGAGTGCCGGATTTAGAAATACAAATTGCAGCCAGAAGAAAGAGCCAGGTTCGGCCGTATTGGGGATCTATTGCACGGTTCGAGTCATCCGGAAAGAAGAGGCAGAGTCCACCGCAATGGGGGTCTGTTGTGTCGGTCCAGTCAATACTCGTTCCCAATTGTTACATCATCTAGGTGTGAAAAGCAGAAGAGTATATGAGGAACTTCCGGAACTGTCCTTGGGAGGATGGGAGATGGACAACCATGCAATGTCTACAAAATGTCATTTCAAATATTGGACTTGCAGTTTACTCCAAAAACTAATGTAGTTCTTGAGCGACATTCATTTTTTTTCTAGGGTTCAACGAGTGGATGAGGACAATGTGACCTATGTAGCTGCATTGAGGGGGTTAGCATCATCTTGTAAATTTGAACAATTATCTGAATCATTAATATGAGATGTACCAAGAGTAAAAATGTGAAAGAGAAACTCTTAATGAGAGAAAATAATTTGGAAGACACTATACAAATTGCAAAAAGTATGGAGCATACCGCACAATGGATAAAAGAAATGGAAGATCGTGATCAACGTAAAGTAGTTGCTGAAGTGTTAAACGAGATCAGGGTGAAAGCAAAGACTCCGGAAAACGCTGCGAGTAAGCAAATATATGTCCAAAAAGAACCTTAGCGTAATCTTGATAACTAATCTAGGTGTTATGAGACAGGCTCCAGAGAAATAAAATATTTTAGATGTGGAACTCCAGGACATGTAGCGTCTAGCTTGTGGTGTGGTGCTAGAAATGTAACATGTAAATATTGCGGTGTGAGGGGAACTTTTGCCACAATGTGCAGGAATATACGTAGCAAAAAGGTACAAGAAATTGGATTAGATATCGATGATGTGTGTGAAAATGTCCACGATATTCTCCCCTCTATTGATGGTGAAGAAAAACAAATCGGACCGAAGGGAAAAGATGGGGTGAAATTGGAGAGTGTTGATAAGTTGGAAAAACCTCATTGAACGGTTGACGGAAGTTTTTTAAAAGTACTGGCAGATTCTGGAAGTCTGTACACATTAATTTATATGAAGATATTAGTCTAAAGTGAATGGATGGAAATATGTCCCTGAGTGAGCCAGTGGGCTATGGTGGTGTGAGAATTTAAATCCTGGGAACGAAATGGATGACCCTCAAATTCAAGTCTGACGGGGTTTTTGGTTGTGTCTATGTAACTAATTTTGGATCAGACCTTTAGGCTGGCGTCATCAGAGAGATCTTAATATCATACTAAATCCTAATGCCAAAGAACCTGTGATGGTGGTAGAACTTATAAAAAAGTTGATGCTATTGCTACTGATGAAGACCTCATCATGTCAAGGTATCCTAAAGTATTTACCTATGAGTTGGGATTGTTGAAAGGATTTTCACATAAAATAATACTAAAAGAAGGAGTTAAACCTGTCGCCAATAGGGTAAGGAACGTGCCAAACATGGTGAGGGAGGCCTTACGCAAAGAGTTGGACAAGTTGCTGGAGCATGACATAATTGAGACTATTGAGGCATCGGAATGGTGGTTGGCCCACATTGTGGTTGCCCCGAAGGAAGGGCGAATGATTTGCTTGTGTGTCAACTTGCGTAAATAGGAGTATATGGATGGACCGACAGGCGCTTCCTAACATCTCCGAGACCATTGCGATGATGGGGGGGTGGATCTGTCTTTAGTGTCCTTGACATGTCATCTGCCTACCACCAGGTGAATTTGTACGAAGGGTCACGCCATTTAATTTCTTTTGTAACACCTTTGGTGGCGTTCTGTTACAAGAGAATGCCATTTGGATTAGCATCAGCCTCTGCTGTTTTTCAGAGGGTGATGAAAAACATATTTGGTGATGTTGATCGAGTCATGTGCTTCCAGGATGACATTCTTATAGTGGGGAAGGATGAGAGAGATCATGATGTGTGGTTTGATGAGGTGATGAGGAGGTTAGAAGCTCATGGGTTAATTATTATGAGAGAGAAATGTCAGCTGAAAAAAATGGAAGTAACATATTTGGGACATGTTCTCAATGGCGTGAGACCCAAGGAGAGTATTGTTAAGGCCATTGAAAATACACCTGAGCCAACAAACGTAGATGAGTTGAGGTCTTTTCTCGGTCTCGCTGAATATTGTTCAAAATATGTTAAGAATGTTACAGGCATTGTTGAACCATTGAGAATGATTATGGCAAACCATGCATTGTTTGGGTGGAGTGAGAATTGCAGGGAAGCATTCAGAAAGATTAAGGAGTGTATAGTCATGGCTCCTACATTAGGACACTTTGAAGTGTCAGGAAAAACCTACATTGCGACGGATGCCAGTGGTGTTGGATTAGGTGCAGTATTGATGCAGTGCTTGAATGGTGAGGAACGGGCGATTGGTTTTGCATCTAGGAGGCTGAGAGGTGCGGAGGTTTCCTATTCAGTGATAGACAGAGAAGCCCTCACCTGTTGTTGGGGCATCAAACATTTTAGGTTCTATTTGTGGGGCATTTGGTTTAAGTTAAGAACAGACCATAAGCCGCTTACCTACATATTTAAAGGTGGCCATGGATTAAATGGAAATGTCACACAGAGGATTTCAAGATGGATACTATCAGTGCTTGACTTCAATTTTGAAATAGAGTATGTCAGATGTTGTAGCAGAATGTTTATCTAGGCTGCCTGTGGTTGGTGTGGAGTAAAGAAGGGTGAGATACTGGATGGTAAGTTTGAAGAAAGTGAGGTGATCGCAGATTGTAATGACAGCGGAATGGCCCTAGGTTCAGAGGAGTGGGAGTTAGCCGTGAACGGAGATCTGGTATTGACAAAAGTGAGCTGTAGGATAGTTCAGGGTTGGCATGAAGATGATGCTTCAAGTCGTGATCTTAAGGAATTCTACAAAGTGAGGGACAAGTTGAGTGTTGTAGGGAGTAAGGTATTGAGGAGGAGTCAGATTGTACCTCCTGCGGGAATTCGTAATAGATTTGTTGCCTTAGCCCATGAGGGACACCCAGGGAAAAACATGACAAAGAGAAGAGTGCGTCAGTGTTACTGGTGGCCCGGAATGGATTGTGATGTCGAAGCTTTTATTAGTACATGTGTGGCATGTGCAAATAGTGACAAAACCAAGGCTGTCAGACACCCACCCCTGGAGTGTTCGGAATTTCCTGTGGCTAAACTTGTGGTAAAGAGCAGATTTATCTTGATTGTTGTGGATTATTATACCAAGTGGTTTGTTTTGGAAACATTTGAACACACCACAACTGATAACGTGATCAAGTTTTCGGAAAACGTTTTTATGGATGAAGGAATTCCTAAGACTCTGATTTCAGACAATGGAGTTCAATTTGTTTCCCGAGAAATGACTAGTTATCTTGCGCGAATGAGCATCACTCATGAGAGAGTTGCTTTGTTCAGGCCACAGGCCAATGGGCTACTCGAAAGGATCAATAGAATGGTGATGGAGTGTATTCACCTTTCACTGTGGAAACAACTAAGGAAAATGGTCTGGGCACATAGGATAACAACGCAAACAGTAACTGGAGTGTCTCCTTTTGTTTCACTGAAAGGGAGAGAACCGGGAAGGAAGGAGTGCCCAATGTGGTTGTGTGATTCCTGTGATGTCTGTGTGGATCATAAAATCATCAAATATAAAGTCTCAGACTTCCAAGACCAATCTAAAATGTACTATGATCGAACCCAAAGAGTAAAGACACAATGGTTAAAGGAGGGTGATTGGGTAGTAGTAAGGAAAGGTGGAATCGTGTGCAAAGGGGAGAGTAAATTTACTGGACCACAGAGGGTAAAAGAAGTGAAACGCAATGTGGTTGTTCTTTTTGATGGGTCTACATGGAGTTTTGGTAAGGTTTGCAAAGTGAGTAAACCTTTGTCTAGCAATGTGTGATTACGTTGCATTTTTCATCCTTCTGAGATGTATTTTTGACATAGATGTTGTAATTCTTATTTCTCTAATTTATTTTTATTTTTTTATGTTCTTATTAATATTTGAACTTCTTTATAATTGCGTTGTAAAGAAGATGTGTAGAGTTTACTGAATGGAAGCTAGAATGTGGGGAGAGGATTCTGGGAGCAGAAGGAGGTTGGATTTGTGGTTGGTGAGTCAACTGTTTGTAGCCGGGATGCTGTGATACAAATTAAAGAAAGGAAAAAAGAAGTACAGAGTTCAGCATTTATTTCCACAACCCTCTTTTCCTCTGCACTAGCTTAGGAAATTTAGCACTGGGCAACCTGCAACCACATTCTCCTGTTGGTGGAGCATTTGCTGGGAGTGGATAATGACTTTGTGTAACTGCTCAGCCAACTGCATCAATAAATCCATGAGGGGAACTCCTTCCACCTATGTATTTCACAAGTACTTTCAGCAGTGGGGGACCTCGTATTTATATCTCTTCACCGCGCCCCAAAAACGCAAAATGACGAAACTTTGCATCCAGTTACCCACACTTCATTGGCAATGCACTATGGAAAAACTAGTCAGGGATATTTGCTTATGCTTTTTCACCTTTAGCTCACATTCAGTACGTGGCGAGGAAGATGAGGCTAGTATCCATGACCCTTATCCTATTAGCACCAGCCCTGGCAGGTCAGCCATGATATTAAATGCCCCTAGAAATATCAGTCAACCCTCGCAAGAAGCGTTCAGCCAGGTCAGACCTTCTCACTCACCTTTCCCAGTCAGCTGAGACACCCAAATCCTAGACAGCTGAACATCGCAATCTGGATTCTGATTCTGAGAATTTGGCCACCTCATACTTACAGAAGCATGCATGCTTATCCTGCGAGAGGCATGTAAGCCCACTGCTAGCGCCTGTTATGCAGCTAAGTGGAAAAGTTTCATGCATTATTGTATCTCCAACTGACTCTGTTAAGGTTTCAATGCAGGAGAATGTTTGCTACCTTATGCACCTATACAAGGCAGACCTTGCCTACACTTCCACACACTTAACCACAGTTCTAATGTATTTACTAAACAGACAATACTAACCTCCTTTTAGAGTCCCAGTCATTAAATTCGTCATAGATGGTTTTAACAGTGTAATACCTACGAAAACTCCCCTTGAGCTTGTGTGGCAGCTGAATGTAGTCCTCACTTGACTCATGGGCCCTCTCTTTCAGCCCCTATACTCATGCGACCTACAGTTAGGAACTTGGAAGGTGGCATTCCTAGTCTCAATCACCCAGCTCAGATGCATTAATGAGCTCCAGGCTCTAATGGTACAAGAACTATTCATCCATGTTCACAAGGATAGGGTAGTTTTTCATCCCAACTTCAAATTTCTGCCCAAAGGTGTCTCACCTTTTCACATGAACCAGACCATTCAGCTGCCTGTCCTTTTCCCACAACCGAAGTCTGTAGCCGATAGCAGAAAGAGCCCTTCGCAATCTGGTTGTTAGGATGCTCATATATTGACAGAACGAAACCTTTGAGAAAGTCCAATAAACTTTTTGTAGCCTTCGCCAAATCCACAGTGATCATGCCATCTCTAAAGCCAGCAATGCAAGATGATTAGTTAAGTGTACTCAGACTTGCTATGCTAAGGCCAAGCACAGATGCCCCTTGTCCCTAATGGCCATTCTATGTGCAACAAAGGGGACACCGAAACCTTTTTAGGTATTATCGCTTTAACGAATAGCTACAAGACTGCCACTTAATGAATGCCTTTCAACTTCCCTAAGCATTATTGTGTAGATATTTTAGCACATCAGCAAAGATTAGTTAGCCAAGCTGTCCGAAGACCACTCTTTCAAATATCTGCATCAACTGCGTGCTAGACACCTCTTTCAAGAAGGAACGCTTTATAGTCTATGCCGAACATGTATAATTACAGCCACAGATGCTACGAATGGAAAATGTTACTTACCCTGTCACCATCTGTTTGTAGTGTGTAGTTTGTAGATTCACATATCCACATCGTCCTCCCCAGAATCTAGCAATGATCACAGATATTTCTGCTTCCTTTTTACTCCCTTCATTATGCACAGAACACTCTGACTTTGACACTGCACTTCACTTACACTACTTGACCGCTGAATAGAAAACAATCAGAGAAGGAGCCAGTGTGCTGGTTCATTTTGGACCTTGGGTGGAGTCCCAGAAAGTCTTATGACTTGCACTTCTTTCAAGAGAAACAAGATGTAAATATCTAGGCCCAACACTAAATGGCAGGAGCATGCAGAGCACGATAGGCTACAAACAGATGTTGACAGGTTATGTAACACTTTCCATACATTAGATATTGGCTGCTTTGATTGCATAAAATGTAGTGGTATACAAATTTCTATTTCACAGTGAATGGTGAAATATGGAAAATATTTCCTGGTTGCCTGTGAAGTATGCATTTCATCATCATAACGATGGCCTCTAAGCCACCCTGCCGAGCTTTATATTGTCAGGACTACTATGATTATGCGGCATAGAGGACCAACATGTCCTTCAGAAATGCACATTATGATGCACATTTTCTGACAGTATAATTTTAATCCATTTTACCTAGAAACTCCATTTTTTGGGTGAAATCTGTAAATTACTTGACACATGCAGTATTTGCATAATTAGGTGGTAAATACTGCAGCCACATAATCACATAAATCTTCTGCTCCTCACCAATGTTTAATCAACAGTTTATTCAGGATAGATAAACCTAAACATTTTAATTCCAATTAGTGTCCATGGTTAGACGAACTTTGAAGGAAACAGCTTTTTGAGCTAACTACTGCAAAATAAACATGTAATATAAAAAAATACAAATACATAATAAGTAACTTATAATATGTCCTAATTTTGCATCTCTGGATTCTGATAACATTTATAAACCACTCATCTTTCGGCCCCTTGGTTTATGAAGACACCAGAACCTCTCACTGATATCAATAGACCATATTACACAGTTACGCTCATGTATCTCCTCTATCCCGCTATATATAGCTAGGTATATATATGTAAGCTCTGTTGCTAACTCAGCTGTGTTTGGTTGGGAGATTTAAGAATACTCCAGCCTGATGGGAGGAAATACGTTTGTCTGCCCACGCTAGGGCGAGAGGGTGACTACTGTGCCTTTGAGGGTGGGCTCCCTGGGAACAGTAAGTGAGTCGACCCCAGGGATGGGGTCACTGGGGCCTTTAAAGGCTCAGGAATGGAGGCCGTGTGGCTCCCCTACTTTTTTTTCCAATTATGGCCACAGGGTATGGAGTCCCAGGGCCTTTTAGGTTTTTTTGGTGGAGGGTCCCTGGTAGTCTTTTAACTTGGGTGTGAAAGAAATTGGAAAGCAAGCTTAAACAGTTACACACTGCAAATACAAATTCTAATATCCTGCATGTGAGGCTAGCAGGGTTAGGCAGATGGATTAAAATACTAAATATTTTAAATGTGCATGTAGCTTCAGGCTCGTTTCATAAGGTACGAGAGCAATGGGAAGCACTAGTATGGATTTTAGAGTATCTCCAGGCATCCTTGCCTTCAAATGACTCCTATACAGATTATTTAGGGAGACTTTAATTAATTTGCAGCATAGGATATAGTGATCAATGAGGTGGTAGAGTAGAACCTGCACTGGGGTATCCCAAAGACATATTAAACTGGAACAAAGCTAGAAAACAAACAGAGAAACCTGCCTCCTTCCTCCTTAATAAATGGGCAAACCCTCTCTGACTCACCAGCAAGAGACTTTTTGTTGTGGCAAGAGATCCTCACTTCCAGACTATTCCTGGATTAGTATAGAGGCTTGGATGTGGGTTATAAATTTGGAAATCATACAGAGGGATGAGTGACCATGATCCTTTAGTAGCAAGTCTTATTGTAGAGGAAAATATCCTTGTGAAGTTTAGGATGAATAACCACTCTGTCCATCTATGATCACTGTGAATGTTGTTGCTAGTAACATTGTGTGGTTAAGCAATTTGTGGTTCTGGTTTCACCATTTTGTAATCATGAGTACACATATGCTGAAAGAGCTCTATGAAGACCTGACAGTCAAATCTATCAATTTTTCAATGGCTTTCGACCAGAAGTCTTATGTAACCCAGCAGTCTCATTGAGCATTTTGGAAACACTGCTATTTATCAGTGGGGTCTAGAGGTCATGTTTGGGTAATTGCATTGCATTGATTTGTACTTCACATCTTTAGTTTCCAATTTTAAACTCACACTAATACCCACTTTTTCGTTAGTGATCTTTTTCAACCATTTCTCCCTTAGCGTAGTTAGGTGGATCATAGTCCGTAAGCGTCTTGTGTAATGTTATTGTATTTGTGCTGTGAAAACACCAAGTCTAATTTCGTACGCAGAAGAATATCTTCATTCCAGATAGCTCCCAGTGTATCTGTAATAGATATTTTGTTATTCTCCAGGACAGCAAGAACTGTCCATTCTAGACGTCAAAGCCTTCCTTGGCACCTTTGAAAGTGGGCCTGATGTAGCTCAGCCATCCTTGACTAAAATATCTGCCAGATCAATTGAAGCTGTTCCCTATATTTGTGGTTGATACGGCGACAATGGAGCATACATAGATGTTGACCAACAGCGTTCAACCACAGGGATTATTTGCGTATCTCTCCTGTTTCTGGACTTTGGTAGCATAAAAGCTCACCTAAGGGACTCTAGTGCCAAAGGACTCTAGCTGATAGAAGTTCCTTACCTGGTTTCTGCCTTGCATTGGGATGCACCATGAATCTGCTTGGCTAGGTTAAAAAAAATACTCTGTGATGATGCCCACTAAAGCATTCAATAATACTATTAGAACATACTTGCTGAGAACTGAAATGGCTTATGGAACTCCTGATTAATTTAGTTAACCAAAGCTTTGATGGATCTTTTGTTTTTGTCTGAAGTACATGCTAAACTACGTTGGTTGTATATCATGGTTGTGTACAATGAAAACCTTTAGCATGCACGTCTTTCCTTATTTTAGACAGTAGTGTGGGACTATCTACCTATGAGCTAAGTGCCTCAGGACTAATGGCTGCTAAACACACACTAAAGTCAAGTTTAAAAAAAATTTAAACCATGCCTGAAGAGTAACAATTTTTGTTTTGGTAGACAAACGTGGTTTCAAATCACACAACATAAGAATGCATTCCTAAAATAGGAAAACAAGGTGCAGGTAAGAACTTTGAGGGGATGGCACTGTGCTCACTCAAAACAAACATGTAAACATATGAAAGGTAAAAATCACATGTGGTTATAAGCATTTTTTTTTGCTGGACCACTTTGGGTTTTATACACACTCTGGAAAGAAATCATAACTCGTGTTCCTCTTTATGTCTTTTTTAATGGACAGTCCAAAATACTTTTAGACAATATTTTGGCCTCTCATCAGTAAATTCCCAGGATCTTCATCAGGACATTGTCTATGTGTAGAGATAATCAAGGAGGAATCGTTTTGAGCCTAAAATTATCAAGTGGGAAAACCTACATATGACATGCTTTGAAAAAACACCTGCATGCCAGTTGAGTATTATTGTGGACTGTGGTTTAGCAGAATCAGTGTTGTGGTACTGATTGCAGTCCTTGAAGGGGAGTAGAAGACCTAATATGTTCGTGTGTAGAGTAAGATTGGCTGCCGATTTTAGCTGTATGTGGGGAATTAGAGAAACCAGTTAGCGTGGTTTTGGGGTAGGTGAGTTCCAAATTTGCTATTCTGCTAGTGTGTAAGAGTAGCAAATTGGCTACATGGTTTGTGTTTGTTATGTGGGTGTTAGTTGCTGTGATGTATGTTAGGTGTGCTATGTGTAATGCGGTCTGTGTGCAAGCTATATCATGCCTGTACTGTGTCATTCATTACTGCAGATGAATAAGAGGGTTCAGTGGATAAGATGTTGCTGTGTTCCATGGTCCAGATTTACTCTGGAACCCCTTCCGGTCGATGGATCGTTGGTTCCTGCTTAAAGTGTAGAATGGAGAAATGTTTGATTATAATTCTTAATCTCAATAACCATGACTCCGAAGAATCACTGACTCCAGATTTTAAGTTTAGTCAGTTTATTACAAAGCCAAGAACAATTGGACATACAAACACCTCAAGATGAGGGTGTAGAAATACATTGGAACTAATACAAAGCCAAACCCACGAGCGAAGTTGAGACGGTAAAGCATTCAAAGGATGACCAGTTCTAGAATCCGAACGTAGGTAATGACTGCCCCAGATCAAGATTTATTTTCATTTAAGGTTCATTTGTAAAAAGCATTAGCCTATCCCTCACTACCACTAACGTGACATCCCTACTTAGCATTTTCCCAGGCTTGTTTATGAAAAAAGGAGTCAGCACATGAAGACTTCATAAGAAGTACACTCACGTTGAAGGGTCAAGTAGCATAACGCTATAGAGCTCATTCTAAGATGCTCCTTCTCCCACCATCAGATCTCCTCTCCTTACTCAACCCCCGGGGCACTGGCCCTAATTCCAACATCAAAATCCTAGGACACACCCATCTTCACATCACGCGATTGTCCCATCCGGCTAGACTCTTCCTCATAGTTAACTTTTCTGTTGGTTTCGATACTCCCAGCCTCTAGCTTGATGATCTTGATTCCCAGGCCTTATCTAGTGAGAAAGAACACCATCTCACATTATCAGCACCACTTGTTCAAATGTATCCTCTCCTCCCTAAGCCTAACTTCTAAAACAAAAGCGTTATTCTAACTAACGAAGATGAATTTCTCCTCCTGCAACAGAAACGTGAGAAAAGAAAGATTCTGCATACACACAACAATTTCTGAGAGCCAGGGAAAACACACATGAGGCCTACAGAAAATCGGCTAACATAAATATCACTATGGAACTTCATTAAACATGCATATACATGAACATTATTATTGGGCATGTTTAAATCAATGCATTACATAGTCAGTAAATTAATTTCTCATTAGTCATTTATGAACGAACAGTAAGATTTCACCATTTAGGACACAATTATAATGTTAATTTCTCAATGTTATTCCAAATCCATCTAACACTTCACTTTACACTTCACATTCTAATAACCAAATGTCAACACAACAAAAGAATATATGCAGGATTATAATGCATCCCTACAATTTAAAGAGCACAATTGCGCTCTATCAGTCATGAGTTGTTGGCCAAGAGTACATGGCAGTTTGTGGGAGAAGCAGCTGGCAAGTTCTGTGTGAGTCAATGTTGCATATAAACAAAGCGTTTTGACAGGTGTGATTTGGGAGCACAGTACAAGGCAGTGTGTTTAAAACCATCAGCTGACGTACTGTGGGGGTCAGTACTGCAAGTGAATGAAAGGGTTTGACATATGTGTATTCTAGTGGCACAGGACATGTATGTAGTTTCCAAGTTCTTCCTTCGTTTGGCAACTTAGGAGTTTGAGCTGGTGTGATGTCATCAATTGTTTTTGGGAAATGCCGAGCAGTTCTGTTATATTTGGTAGTGAGACAAAATATCGAACTTAAAATATCGATATACAATAATATCGATGTTTTAATTTCGATAGTAAAGAATATCGATGTCCAAAATATCGACAGACAGAATATCGTTTTTGTAAGGTATGTATGTTACTAATATCGAATGTTACTAATATCGAAATTTTGTTTAGTGTTATGTATTTTAATGTGTTGTTTATATGTTTGTTAAACATGTTTTGTAATGTATGTTTGAAAATTTGCAAATTTGTTTACATTTTGCGTTTTAGTATCAGAGCGGGTTGTGGGTTTATAGGGGAATAGGGTGGGAAGTAATTTAATAATAATTAATTAATTAATATATGTTTGTAAATATTTTTAATTAAGACTTAATTGGTAATAAATTAATATTAATTAGTTAATTAATTAATTTAATTTTGTACATATTTTTAATTAATAATTAATTGGTAATTAATTAATATTAATTAGTTAATTACATTAATTAGAGTAATTTTTTTATATATATAATTTTTTGTTATTGTTAATTAATTAATTGGGAAACTATAATATTAATTAGTAAATTAAATTATTTACAGCTAATGTGCTTATATATTTACTTTATTGTTATTGTTAATTAATAAATAATTGATAATTAAATAATATTAATTATGTAATTAAATTATTTAGAGTTCATGTGCTAATATATTTAATGTGTTGTTATTGTTAATTAAAAATTAATTGGTAATTAAATAATATTAATTATGTAATTAAATTATTTAGAGTTAATGTGCTAATATATTTATTTTTTTGTTATTGTTAAATAATAATTAATTGGTAATTAATATTTATTAAGTGAATAAATGATATGATTTATTTCTGAGTAGTGGGTTGTGTGTTTATAGGGGGATAGGGTGTGATATATTTAAATGTAATTAATTAAAGAGATTGTAATTTTCTTTGGTATTTATTGTTAATTAATTAGTAATTAATATGTGTTATTTAGTTCTTTTATAATTACATCAATTTAGTAATATCAATTGTTATTAATTGATTAATTGAAATTTATATTAATTGTCTTTTTTATATGTGTAGTGTGTTGTGTGTTAAAGTGGGAGTAGTGTGGGAATTAATTTTTACCCCCATGCTATCCAGCGCTTTCCCTACTGTTGCACCCTCTGGAGTGTGAATAGTAAATTTTTACCCCTACGCTATCCACCGGGGAAACAACCTTTACAACGCAAGTTTTACAACGCATACCATTACAACGTAAGTATAGGTAAGTATATAATAATATTTTAAATTTTATATGTTTTAGTTTTTTTAAGGGGTATTTTTAGGGTTCAGGGTCAGTTTTCAGTTTTTGGGTAAAAGGGTATTTTTAGTGTTCAGGGTCAGTTTTCAGTTTTTGGGTAAAGGGGTATTTTTTGGGTTCAGGGTCAGTTTTCAGTTTTTGGGTAAAGGGGTATTTTTTGGGTTCAGGGTCAGTTTTCATTTTTTGGGTAAAGGGGTATTTTTAGGGTTCAGGGTCAGTTTTTAGTTCTTGGATAAAGGGGTATTTTTTGGGTTCAGGGTCAGTTTTCAGTTTTTGGGTAAAGGGGTATTTTTAGGGTTCAGGGTCAGTTTTGGGTTTCTGGGTAAAGGGGTATTTTTTGGGTTCAGGGTCAGTTTTCAGTTTTTGGGTAAAGGGGTATTTTTTGGGTTCAGGGTCAGTTTTCAGTTTTTGGGTAAAGGGGTATTTTTAGGGTTCAGGGTCAGTTTTTAGTTCTTGGATAAAGGGGTATTTTTTGGGTTCAGGGTCAGTTTTCAGTTTTTGGGTAAAGGGATATTTTTAGGGTTCAGGGTCAGTTTTGGGTTTCTGGGTAAAGGGGTATTTTTTGGGTTCAGGGTCAGTTTTCAGTTTTTGGGTAAAGGGGTATTTTTAGTGTTCAGGGTCAGTTTTCAGTTTTTGGGTAAAGGTTTTTTTTTAGGGTTCCGGGCCAGTTTTCAGTTTTTGGGTAAAGGGGTATTTTTTGGGTTCAGGGTCAGTTTTCAGTTTTTGGGTAAAGGGGTATTTTTAGGGTTCAGGGTCAGTTTTGGGTTTTTGGATAAAGGGGTATTTTTTGGGTTCAGGGTCAGTTTTCAGTTTTTGGGTAAAGGGGTATTTTTAGGGTTCAGGGTCAGTTTTTAGTTCTTGGATAAAGGGGTATTTTTTGGGTTCAGGGTCAGTTTTCAGTTTTTGGGTAAAGGGGTATTTTTAGGGTTCAGGGTCAGTTTTGGGTTTTTGGGGTACAGGCGTACAGGGTAAAAATAAAATAAATTTATATTTAAATTAAATCAATTAAATGAAATTAAAAAAATTAAAATTACATTAAATTATTACATTTTTAATTTATTTTAAATGTATATGTATTAGTTTTAATTTTTTAATTATGTTTTAATGTTTTTATTTAATATTTGTTAAATTATATGTATTTTAAAATAAATTTTACATTATTATTTATACATTTAAAAAACGATATTTTTAATTTCGATATTTTTGTACTACGATATTAATTTTTCGATATTTTTGTACTTACCTTTATGAAGATATGACTCCGATATTTTTGATTTCGATATTTTTGTGTCGATATTTTTGTATGTAGATATTCTGTCTGTCGATATTATGTCATAGATTCGTTATATTTCTGTGTGCTGAGGCAGAAATGCTGTTTGTGGGGTTTGGCAGTTGAGACGATTTTGAACAGATGCTTTATGCTGGGCTGGAGTGTGTGTTGTGAGTGGAGTCATAAGGTGTCTAGCAGTTTGTTTGGTTTGGTGTCTACCCTGGAATGTGTGTTGTTTTTCTTCTTCTGTATGTGTGAGATGTGAAGAGATAGTTAGTGTTTGGACGGAGTGCTTAGTGGTAGCAGAATCTGGTATGATTTATGTAGATGGTATTATTTTGGTTGTGGCTGGTTATGTTGACGTTATTAGTTCTATGACGAAGGGGACAAATGCCTCAGAAGATGACAGATTAATGGACTTTAAAATCCACCTGGGTGATTACCGCCATTTACAACTTGAGCTGTCTGTGAACTGGTGGAGCATTCTTCACAGATCCATTCAAAACAATGTCCTTATTAAGTATATTTTCTTTAATGGTTTCAGGTGTGAGTATGACGTGTGTTGGTTGATGAAATCGGCGTCAGAATGTAGAACTCCAAACGTTGGTATTATCTCAATAAGAGAAAACTTGAACTTCCTCATTGACTGTAATGGTGCACATACCTCACTAATTTTATGCAGAGCTGGTGCGAGACCAAACAAGCATTTGCAAAGCAATACGTTGCACATTTACGAAACTCTTGTAAATGCGAGACCTATTGCATTGCAAATGCTTGTTTGTAAAAGCGCTCATGCGGTGCTTTCACTTTAATGTCGGCTGCGCCACTTTCCTTAGTCGAGCTGTGTCTAAAGAAAGGCAAAAGAACAATTGATGGACAGAATGCAGAACAATGTCATACATTCACCCCAGTACAGAGATCTGGGTCTAAATCCATTGTTATTTTGCTCTCCATGCCATTCTAGTTTGGACCCAGCCATATGCAAATCAGTCTTGACCCTGCACCCAATTGGAACAGTCCAGCTCGAACTGCCAGGCTTTTTTGTTTGCTTTGTTCTCCCTAAATTGGCAGTGGATTCAAGTTAGCCTGGCTGATGAGGGCTGTTAGCCCGAAACCGGTGCCAGGATGCTTGTTTCCGGTTCAGGGAAGACCTGGCTTGGCAGTTCAGGCAGGACGGTTCCCATGAGGCACAGGGTCAAGTCTGATTTGCATATAGCTGTGTCTGAACTGGGGTGGCGAAGTGAGCTAAAGAACGATGATGGATTCAACCCAGATCTGTGACTCAGGGTGAGTGTATGAAACATTCAGCGCTCCGTTCATCATCACTTTGTGTTTGCTTTGTTTACCCTAAGTTGGCAGAGTATGCCCAGACGTGGGTCCCTTGCTCACTTTGCCACAGGATTCAAGCTAGCCTGGCTGATGAGGGTTGTTAGGCCGAAACCGGTCTCAGGATGCTGGTTTCTTGTCCAGGAAAAACATGGCTGAGGATTTCGGGCTGGACTGTTCCCATGAAGCACAGGGTCAAGACTGATTTGCATATAGCTGTGTCTCAACTGGGTTTGGACACTTTTTCTTCTCTATAGGTGAGAAATTTACCAATGATGAGAAATGTGGGCAAAACTGGTGAGTACCTACCAGTAGCTCCTCTGGTGTAGCACACGTGAGGGACTGTCTCAACTTCACACAATTTGTTTGTTGTTTTTTTATACACCTTTTCAGTAGGGTGTTTATTTGTGAGGGGTGACTGACAAACTGATGTTTATGTGTAAAAGACTGGTTAAATTATTTAGTACAGCAGGTGGGTAGACGTAGTTACTCCCCACTACCTGTCCTATAAAAGAAAGTGGATTATGCCCAGCATAATCAGGTCTATGGGTGTTTTTGGTTGTTTGTGAGTGGAGGGCAACCTGGTTAATTTTTCCCTCTAGAGCTCCCTATTGTGATTGAGCTTAGTTATGGTGCCTGCGCATGCTGGGGAGTGACTACTTCACTCCAAGGGAGATTACTCCAGGTGTCTTTGATGCCTAGAGTCCTACAGAAGAACCTGGATGGCGCACAGGCACAGACAACGCAGAAGACTGGCAAGACAAGGACACCAGGAGCAGCAGGACTCTTCCAGTTGCAGTTTGGGTTCCCTAAGCGAAGTCCAACGAAGTTCAAGGGCCCAAACAGTGGAAGGGAAGTGGTTTCAGATCTGAATCTTTTCCATGATGAATCTGAAGAGCCATCCACAGGTAATCTCTTAAGTACCCTACGGAAAGGGTTGGGACGATTCAGGGGTCCATCCCAGAGGGCGCAGTGGGGAGAATACTCCCATGTCCTTTGTCCTGGAGTATCTTCAAAGCAGTCCAATGGGTCTGACAAGTGCCCCGACCCCAGCTCAATACACTAAGTCCTCTCTGGGTGGTGGTGATAACATAACACGTGTATTTGTAAAGCGCACTTATCACCCGTGGTTCTCAAGGCGCTGAATAACAGATGTTCACTGTGATAGGAAACCTATTGTTCTACCTTCCCCTGCTTGAGCTTGGCTCAGCAGCAGGAGGGCAGAATCGTGTCTGTGTTTGGCAGCAGCCCTAGCTTGCTCTCAGACTCTGAAAGGCTGGTACCGGAGGCACAGGGGCTTCCATTCCAGGAGGAACCCCACAGTGCATGGAATCATACCTCTAACAAAGTTTACGGTGTTGGGGTATGATTCCAACATGTTTGATACCAAACATGCCAGGATTTATTACAGCCAGTTTATAGTTAGCCATTGCATAATGATGCATGATGACTATATGTACTGTAATGACTGACACACTTACAACGCCTGGAAAATAGACTCTGGGGTTTGTAGGGGTGTCCTGCTCATGCAGGGGCACCCTCACACGTATAACCAAGCACCCTGCCTTCAAGATTGTAAGGCTTGCCTTAGGGGTAACTTATAGGTTTTGAGTGTAGTGACCTCAGATATAAGAAAACATATCCGTGGTAAGTAGCACCAGCTTACACAGGTTGCAATGACAGGACTGTAGTCACAATCTGAGTGCTCTCCCATGGGTGGCATAATACATGCTTCACCCCATGGGGAACCTCTGGTGAACAGATGCCCTGGGAAACTTAGTATCATATACTAGGGACTTACAAGGGTACACCAGTGGCCAATCTGGGGGGGTACCTAAGTACTCACCATGGTCCAATTTAGGGAGGAAGCACAGAGACCGGGGTCCTGGTTAGCAGTATCCCAGTCAGACTAGTCAGACACCAGCAAAAAGTAGGTCTAACCATGAAAGCAGTTCCTACTGTCCTACAGTCACTCACTAAAATAGCATTTCTGAAGATGAGTGTTGCGATAAGAAGCACTTGTACAGCACTTTTCAGGTGCTCTGTGGAGTTTGGAAGCTTGACTTTTTGGAGTGAGTGGAGGGAGAATTTACACAGCTCACTAACTGATTTGTTTGGAATCAGAGTGATGGTAGAGGCTTATGTAACAAGTGCAATAATATGACACAGCATCCAGCTAATTTTTCCAGGAAAGCCGCAGCAGTGGCTCCATAAAGCTGACGTGCAGACCGAACAACACATTTCTCCGTACCATCTACT
Organism: Lissotriton helveticus; assembly: GCF_964261635.1. Classification (NCBI taxonomy): domain Eukaryota; kingdom Metazoa; phylum Chordata; class Amphibia; order Caudata; family Salamandridae; genus Lissotriton; species Lissotriton helveticus. The sequence continues at coordinate 1,310,289,929 of NC_136063.1, forward strand.
AGCAGTGGTATTTTTAGGCTTGCTGTAGCAGTCCATTTATAGAACTGACGTGTCTAGTGCCCATACCTCTCACTGTAAAAACACTTTTCAAAAGAAGAACGATTATTGAGACTATACATCATGTAATAAAACAAATTGTTTATTTAGACTAAATTAATAAAGACTGAGCCTCAGCTATATTAAACATGGAGCTCTAAATTATCTGTCTTAGCACAGCTTTGCTTTTGGCCCTAACTGTGTGTGCTTTTCTCTATTTCATTATGTATTTTATTAAGTAAATTCATCATGCTAACTGGTGAGAGGGAAACAGTCTGCCTTGATATTTCCATTTCTCTTGATTGCTGTTCCTTCATGGGTTCCAGGACAAGCTCGAATTCCAAGAAATGTTCAGGGTGCTTCTCCCCACAAAAACACATCCACAACATATGGGCCAAATGGTTCGCTTTACAGCAAAATGTTATAGATAAAAAAAAGACATCGTTTTTATAGACATTTCAAATAATCCAGTTGTGCAATTTTCTGTAGCAAACTATAGATTTTTAAACGATATGGAGCATCTTCTTTCATTCTTACCTTCTCTTCCTTTCATTTTCTCACACTATCATTTTAATAATCACTTCTTTTTTATGCATTGCTAACTTGCAGTGGCGGCTCCTCCGGTAAGGTGGAGGAGCGTCTAAAGCAGTATATATAAAAGCAGTATGGGATAAAGGAAAAATGAAATGATAATAACTGTTAGTCATTATCGTTTTATTTTGTGCTTTTTGCTGCAGCTTTTTGCGCGGAACTGCACTGCTGACAGAGCATGGGAGAGGTTAACAACCTTTACAACGAAACTTTTACAACGCACTACCATTACAACGCGGTCATTACAACGCAAACCATTACAACGCATTGCGCTGGGGGGCGCTCTAGGATAGGGAATACGTTTAATTTTCTATCCAACACCTTCCCTAGTGTCCACGGGGACTGGAGTTGGAATAGAAAATTAAACTTATCACTATCCAGCACCTCTAAGCGCTATGCGTTGTAAAGGTTTGCGATGTAAAAACCGCGTTGTAAAGGCAGGCGTTGTAATAGCCTGCGTTGTAACGTCATACATCCATGGGAGATGGTGGTTTGCCCTCCCATAGTGAGCATGAATGTTTGTCCGGCCTTCTAGGGCCATCCAAACAGCCATGCACACTTTGCATGTTCTCCATACAGGCTGCATGCCACCCTCGATCTGTGCCAGCCGCCACTGTTGCTAAGTCCTGTTATTCTAGGGTCACAGTATAATTAACAGCTGCTACTAATACCTAGTTTATGACGCTCAATTTACCCTTTCGAAAGGATGGAAAGCTGAGTCTGCCTTCCTTAGATTCAAACTCATGACCTTCAGACTAATACTTTTGTCAGTAGTTAGTGATCAATCCTGCCCCCTATGAGAAGTGTGCAATACATATGGAATGTGGGACCAGATGTACAACCCTCAGTATTTGCGACTCACAATTAGCATTCTTTTGCGGCTCATAAACCCTGATGTACAGCAGTGTCTGAGACACTGTTTGTGATTCCCAAATGGGTTGCAAACAACCTGCCTTATTAATATTCATGAGACTGGTAGCATTTTGCAAACCATTGGGAATGATCAGCATGTCTGTGACTGCTATTCCAATAAAGCATTTTTTGGGGGGATGGGAAGCAGCCCGTTATCTTGGGATGCATTTTTTTAAAAATTAAACTTTTCTGTTTCATTTTTTAAGAGCAGGCAGTGGTCCGTTCTTAAAATATGTTTTCGCTTCCAATCACAAGGGGGAAGGAGTCCCCTGAGGATCCCTTCCAGTTTGCGACTGGCTTACCACCAACATGAAATTGGTGGTAAATGCGAATGTTTTGTGAATGCATTTGCGGTCGCAAAACAATTGTATATGCCCCCATGACTCGCAATTAGGAAGGGACGCCCGTGGCATTCCCCTTCTTAATAGCGACACACAAAAGGCATTTTGCGAGTCAGTAAAAGGATAGCGACTCGCAAAATAGGTTAGGTACATGCTACAACTCTTATTAGCGGTCGCATGCAGCCCAATTTTCAGTTTGCGACCACTAAAAACGGTCGTACATCTGGCCCCTGGTGCTGAAAAATTGATTCACCATACAGGCTAAGACTATCGGTTGCTTAATATGACTGAGAATGGATGTGGTAGAGTAAATAAAGGCTATAGGGAGCTCGCAATGTCATTCTTTAGACAACAGGGTTATCCACCAAGTTAGACAGCTTTTACAGGCTCACAGTTAACATTCAATGCACCAAGACATTATGACTTCAGCCTATAGATGTATCCCTCAGGTTAAACAGTTCTTTCAGGCTAAGGCGTCATTCAGCGGAAGAAAATATATTGATAATAATATCACAAAAATGTAGCGGTGTAGGAATGCCTCCACAGGAGCTTTGAAACAGCATATAGCAAGTGTTCTTTAACACTACGAGAATATTATCAATAACAGGTGCCCTCAACTCAACACAAATCAGCACGTGAACATCCGCTTCTTCTGAGATTTGGATACCCTAGTTAGCTCCCAAATATCTTAATTTTTTTTTAAAATATACAATTGTACCTGAAAATACCACATTCGTTTTGACTCAGTAAACTAGTATTTTGACAGACATCAGCTTATCAATGCAGTGATTTTACCCTCAAACACCAGCATGTAATTTAATGAAATTAAATGAGGTTTGTTGCAAATTATCAGCCTTCATATTTAATTAATAACTTGTCTACATTGAAGCTCCCTACCAATACAAGGGGTGGTCCGCAAATGGAAATAATGTCCCGCATGTGCCAAGAATGACCACCACAATCCATGGATATGTGGCAAATGCCAGAAATTGTTGGCATATGAGCGCATGACAGGGATACCCATGAAATTCTAGATATAGACACCATACCTTACGAATGTTCATCAAATGCCAGAAATGCCCATCAAACTCCATGGATAATCGTAGCTGCCAGATATGCTCCTCTGATGCCAGAGTTACCCATCCTATGCCAGGGATGTACACCAGATGCTAATGATGCCCAAAACGTGTTTCTTATTCAATATGAACCTCTCTCTTCTGGATCAGATAATGCGATCTCTGCATCTAATTTTGATAACATTTCCCTTCTTTGGATAGTCCTCCCAGTTGATCAATATGCTTTGGTTTCCTGTGGTGGTTAGACTACTGGAACACCCTGTATTTTGACCTTCCATCTTATGCACTCATCAAACTGAAGGGTAATCAAAATGTTACCATTTGACATGTGTGGTGGTTGCTGAAAGGTCACCATGGTATAGAAGTTTAGTAATCCTAAAATTGGTTGCCAGTTGCTCAGTGAATAGTGTTGAAGCACTAACCAAATAACTGTGGCAGTTCTCAATATCTGGTATAAGGGTGACCACCTGACTCCAGGAGCCGTATTATACATTGAGCACCTGCTTTGTGCACCCCTGCAGCACTATGTATTACAGAAAGGGTCGCAGATGCTTGTGCGGCTCCTTCTGTAATAACGCTGGTGCACATCTACCAGCAAGACTATCTTGAGAGGGCAATGCTTCATTTGCATGGGGCATTGCCCCATGCAAAGAGGAAATCACTTTGCATCTGTGCCCACGCCATATTATGGACATGGGCACAGAGGCAAACTGTTTCTTAGGAGGTGCCATGATAGTGCGCCACAAAAAGACATCCCTCTGGTGGTGGGAAAGAGAGCCCCATGGAACTCCCAGACATCCCCTTGCAGGCGGGTGTACCAATTCACTGCACCTGCCTGCAGGGGATATCTGTAACCTCTTTAAAGTGCAGGTGGGTTGCCACCTACTCTGTAATTTCGTATTTCACTGCATGCAATGCCCCGAGGACAGAGGCTGGTTTGCGGCTGCCCTCAGGGTAGCACAATTGATAAAAAGGTGCAAAATCCCTGTCTACATGTGGAAAACATGTTTAAAGGTGCGCCGTGGTGCGTACAGGGATATTGCGCCCTCTCTATAATACATGCCAGGTCATTAAGTACATAATTTCCAGTTCTGAACTTCTCAACTGCAAAGCATTGATTGTGATGTGTTAGTTTAAATACTTCAATGGAGGAAAAACAAGATTACAATATCCAGAATGTGTTAGGCTATCTAATCTGGTACTGGCAAAATTCATGTTTATCCAACCCATTGGTTCACCATCAATCCAGCAATGATTCATATTATCACAGATCCAGCACTTCATTTATATGCATCAGTATGTGGGACTCACCTTACACCTCGCTGCTGAGAACAGATCATCAGAATAGGATTTTTTTATTTTTTTTATTTTATCTTTTTTCTCTCCTCATTAGCCTTCTCGCCACCCATTACTAAACCGAGACCGCCCATTGGCTTTTTATCTCTCTGAGATAGAGTCAGATGAGACAGAATAGGATTTATTACAGGGTCCTTGAAATAGACACCCCTGTGTACCTATCAAGACATAAAACGAGCAACCATTCCCAAGTAAATGTATTGTTATTAGGGATTTTTTGTTTCTAAATCTTATGGCAGATAAATCTGATCCAATTCTTGCTTTCACACTTCTTGTCGTTTTACTAACTAAGCCACAAAGGCCCTTTATTGAGTAAATTGCAAATACAATTCCACAGATGCCACCATCTCTCATGTGACTCTGTTTAGCACAATGCAATAGAAAAACTTTATCTCCATGTATGAACAGATCAACTGTATCCAGTCGGACACACAAAGGTGCTCCTCCATGCTTCTTGCAATGCTTGTTCTTATATCTTCAACTAGTCATCGTCAATTTCCTTACGCAGATAACCACTAATCTTTGAACAACTAATTTGTGTTGTACTCATGTTATAACAATTACCAATGCCAAAGAGTCAAATTCTTGATTTCAAACCATGACATCAGAATGCTAGGCACACTCCTAGATCTGAAAGTTTCACAAAGTTAATGAAGATAAATTCTGATTTATTCTGATTTACCTTAAGAGAAACAGTGGCCTTGAATAGTACATCAAGAGAGGAGTATGACAGTCAAGTTCAGAAATCCTATGCTCAAGATATAGATAATTTTTTTAGAAGACAATTCTGTAAAGAATTTGATAAATTTCCGTCCAACAAGATACGCCTTGGGTTCAGTATGTGGTGCAGACTATACCAGCTACTGTTACAACGTTGCTATAATCAAAGTGTCTTAGGCAGAATCAGAGTAATAGAGAAGATGACATTAGTATTGGTATATGCAATGACCAAGGAAAAAAGCTAGGTGTGGAAGATTATGGGGCCAGTACGAGTCAGTGTTTTACCTGGTATTCTCCATCTCCCTGTCCCCCACGTAGACTCAACTAATAAAGGAGACAAGATTTTACTGAATAACATGTGGGAATTCATGTTTCCACATAGATTCCTATTAGTTTTAGTCCAGTATTTCACCCATAGTCATTGCCTACTTTGTCAAAGTCTCAGGGTGAAGTGCGACTGATCCATTGAGTTACTTACCCTGGATCTTGTAATCCCAATGAGATTGGTAAATCTTGACCTTCATAATGAGATTTGTTTCATTGCAATTGGATAGCCATTTGTATTCACAACGGGACATTGACAGCAGCCAATAGCCTAGATAAGAAGGTTCTCATGCCATTATAGGAACATTAAGATTACTATGTACCGGTGTGAATGTTTACTGTGGGAATTGGAAGAAGAAACAGCGGATATTGATGACACCATAAGATGAGCAGTTTCCATTGGCTGAAAGCATCATACACCTACTAATTTTAGTTACATTATTGTTCATTTTTATTCTATAACTGAGTGTTCCTATTTAGAAAGTTTAGCACTTTGCATCTTATTCCATTCCTTTTCCTATTACAGAGACCCCTTTTTGTCTCTATTTCCTAGCTTCTCTTTGCTGAAAGCTACTGCTGACGATGACTTTACCCTTCTTTGTTCTGACTCTTCTTGATCAATGCTACTGCACGATCATTCCTCTATCACTGATTTATTTTAACAGTAGCGCTGGGGAACTCAGCTGAGTTTTCCAGAATGACCTTTTATGGGAAGTTGAAGACTATATCTATGCTCCGAAAAGCTTTCTCTTTTCCTAGAAAAAACTCGTCATGGGTTCATTATTCGGGTGGGTTAGGCTCCTTTTAGTGCCACATTTTCCTTTATGGAACACTCTGTTTGATGTATGCTGTCACTAATCAACTTTTTGTTAATATTTCTGTACATTTGGACAAACTGAAATAAAGATAAGACCATACGTATTCCTATATGATAAATGAAGGTTTTAGAAACTTGTTCAACTTTTCATGATTTTCCAACAATATAGAATCTGACAATTAAAAAGATAGATATACAACCTGTTTTTGTCCTAGCTCCATTCGCAAAATGGTGGCAGAGGTCTATCCAGCCTGTCAAGTGTCACAGGATTTTGAGGGTCCAAGCTGTAAATTGGGGTGTCTAGATTAAACCCCGAAGTTTGGAGGCAGGTACTCAGGATGTCTTACACCCTCAGAGGGCAAAGTAGAGTAGGAGCTTTTCTGGGGAGAGTTATGGGGAGTGCTACAGAATTGCAAATCCATCCACAAGTCTGGCAGACATCATGATGAGGAATAGAAGACTTGGGCCTGATTCACATGGTATACACCCGTTACAACGCATTTTTTACAACGCACTACCATTACAACGGAAATTTTACAACGCAAATACTATTACAACGCATTTATTTACAACGCATGTTTTTACAACGCAGGTACCTTTACAACGCATACCATTACAACGTAAGTATTGGTAAGTATATAATTATATTTAAAATGTTATATGTTAGGTTTTTTTTAAAGGGGTATTTTTAGAGTTCAGGGTCAGTATTGGTTTTTTGGGTAAAGGGGTATTTTTAGGGTTCAGGGTCAGTTTTGGGTTTTTGGGTAAAGGGGTATTTTTAGGATTCAGGGTCAGTTTTGGGTTTTTGGGTAAAGGGGTATTTTTAGGGTTCAGGGTCAGTTTTGGGTTTTTGGGTAAAGGGGTATTTTTAGGGTTCAGGGTCAGTTTTAGGTTTTTGGGTAAAGGGGTATTTTTAGGGTTCAGGGTCAGTTTTGGGTTTTTGGGTAAAGGGGTATTTTTAGGATTCAGGGTCAGTTTTGGGTTTTTGGGTAAAGGGGTATTTTTAGGGTTCAGGGTCAGTTTGGGGTTTTTGGGTAAAGGGGTATTTTTAGGGTTCAGGGTCAGTTTTAGGTTTTTGGGTAAAGGGGTATTTTTAGGGTTCAGGGTCAGTTTGGGGTTTTTGGGTAAAGGGGTATTTTTAGGGTTCAGGGTCAGTTTTAGGTTTTTGGGTAAAGGGGTATTTTTAGGGTTCAGGGTCAGTTTTGGGTTTTTGGGTAAAGGGGTATTTTTAGGATTCAGGGTCAGTTTTGGGTTTTTGGGTAAAGGGGTATTTTTAGGGTTCAGGGTCAGTTTTGGGTTTTTGGGTAAAGGGGTATTTTTAGGGTTCAGGGTCAGTTTTGGGTTTTTGGGTAAAGGGGTATTTTTAGGGTTCAGGGTCAGTTTTCAGTTTTTGGGTAAAGGGGTATTTTTAGGGTTCAGGGTCAGTTTTGGGTTTTTGGGTAAAGGGGTATTTTTAGGGTTCAGGGTCAGTTTGGGGTTTTTGGGTAAAGGGGTATTTTTAGGGTTCAGGGTCAGTTTTCAGTTTTTGGGTAAAGGGGTATTTTTAGGGTTTAGGGTCAGTTTTCAGTTTTTGGGTAAAGGGGTATTTTTTGGGTTCAGGGTCAGTTTTGGGTTTTTGGGTAAAGGGGTATTTTTAGGGTTCAGGGTCAGTTTTGGGTTTTTGGGGTACAGGGGTACAGGGTAAAAATAAAGTAAAATTAAATTTAAATTAAATTAATTAAATGAAATTAAATTAAATTAAATACAATTACATTAAATTATATTAATTTTAAATAATTTACAATTAAAAAAATTATATATACTTACCAATACTTACGTTGTAATGGTATGCGTTGTAAAGGTACCTGCGTTTTAAAAACATGCGTTGTAAATACATGCGTTGTAATAGTATTTGCGTTGTAAAAGTCTCGTTGTAATGGTATGCGTTGTAAAAGTATGCGTTTTAACGTCATACATCCGATTCACATAGGGCCTCCATGCTCATGGCAGAGGCCCTGCAGGTGTGGGGAGTCTTTGCACTCAGTTCGTAATCTCCACAATGAGAATTCTCACTGCGGATATTCCGCCCTGAGTGCTGAGACTCCCCCACGACTGCGGGGCCTCCGCCACGAGTGAGGAGGCACCGTTTGTGAATATAGCCCTCTGCGTAGTAAGGATAGAGTGGAGAGAACAAACAGCAGTGCCATTTAGCATACCATATGAATAAAATATGATTATTTACTAAAATAAATGTTACCAGAATCAAAAAGCAGGTTTAGAATACATGTGGAAAGCATGAATGTTTGTCATCATAGAACAGGTGCAACTTTACCTCCTCACTCTCCCCTCCAAAGAAAGTCTTCTTGATGGCTTGCAGGAGTAATCTTGTACCCTCCTTCTGGTGGCAGCCCTCACCCTCCACCCATTATTTGTTATCCTAGAACCCTGCCCTTTTAAGCTATTTCCAGTGTGATATGTGGGTGGGTTGCTAGCTGGCTGAGGACATAGGGGTTCATTACGATGGCGGACGGACTTCAATCCGTCCGCCATTGTCCCGGGGATGGGGACCGCCTGCCTATGGGGCAGCGGCCCCACACATGGAATTAAGATGCGACTGCCACCACGACAGTCGCATCTGCAATATTTAACATTGCAGTGGGTGCTGCTTGCTTCAGCACCCGCCGCAATGTTAAAAATGCATCTTGTACATTTCCCTGCACTACTAAATGGTTCAGGGAAATGTAGGGTGTCCCCTACGTGGAAGTTAAAGGTGCCCAGGGGTAAGGGGGCCCACTACGGGCCCCCAAGTCCATCCCTGTCAGCCTTTCCATGGCGGTTGAACCACCATGGAATGGCTGGTGGGGATACTGCATCATTCTAGGGATGTAGGGTGGTCCGACAGGGAATCGGAATGATTGCCACTGTTGGACCCGTTTATATTCGTAAACAATTGGTTCATTGGGGAACACAAAATTACTTTTCTTATCTCATAAACTATATAGATATTTAAGACACACAAAGCAGAATCCAGAGACCATCTAAGTATTTATGCACTATTTTATCACTTTTAGTCATTCATAAACACTGGTTTCATAGGTGAATTGCAAAGAAGGCTGTACAAAAATAGTGAGTAGTGCAAAGGTGACTTAAAGTGCTCGGTGCTTACGGCGCAAAAAGTGAAGACTGTACAATTATTATATACAATTGGGAGAAAGGGAAAAAAACATGTGGTCTATGCGTATTACACAATTATCACGATGTACATCGTATTAATCAGTATTGGTACACGATATATATGCACATAATCCACTTAATCGTCGACGTTTCGACCCTTAACTAGCAAGCATGTGAAGTCAACAACGGGTCTTCATCAGGACTGTGGGGGACAGCAAACAGCCTAGGGAATTTAAAAAAAGATGGTTTGTTTAAAGATGGGTTCTGCGAGGGACAATTTGGGCCACCTACTTTTATGCCCAAGTTACCACTCACCTTCATTTAACCACACTGGGTTGAGGTGCGGATGAAACTGTGTTAATCTGTTCTGTCGGTGTGGCTTAGAATTCCGCCCCGACACAAGTTCTATTTTAAGGCTCAACACTATTTAGGAGGACAATCTGTAAAAGAAGGGGCATCTAATTTATAATATGTCCGCTATGTTAAATTTAAAAGAAAAAGAATCTGAGACCAATACCAGTGATTGGGGCTCACCTGGGAGTGGGTATGATGAATCTACCCAATGGGATTTCAATTCTCAATTTCTTGTTCACGTTGAGCTGTATTATTCTGCTCTAGTAGGGAATTGTATGGAGCCTGAATTAGTAATGTCATACTTAGAGAGGCATATGTCCTATATGACAAGGCGTGCATACTCTATTTCTTACCTGTCGGCGTAGCTAATAATTCTGCCCGACTCTGGTAGAAATTGTTAGGCTCCCCGGAATTGGACCCCCACTGAAAAGAAAGTGGGCACTTATTTACTTATATGCATGGTCAATTTGTGCGTACATCAGTTAAAAATAGCCCCGTCACTTTGTGCTCACCTGGATAAGGAAAGGTGTCCCTCCCAGTGGGTTTCAGAAAAGATTTTGGATCTGCGGTGGAAAGGCCAACAGTGGGGTGACTGACTCCGCACTGTAAAGAGAATAAATGCTGATTTTAAAATTCCGTTGAAAAGCGGAAGGGATAGTCACATGATCTACCTAGTTATAGCCAGCGGGCGGACAGGAGATCTTACCTTGTCTAAACGACTAATTTGAAGAAAAGGATACTAGGCGCCGGGGAGAGAGTTCTTCCTGGACGGCGCTGCTCCAAGCTTACGGGTTGCGCGGCTTGGGCTCTTTTAAAAGACGTCATCCCGGTGGCAAATGCTAACTGGTACGCATGCGCCAGAGACGCGCCGGGCGTACGCAAGCACAATCTGTTGCTCGTTGTCATGGCAAAAGGACGCTATCTACGAGAGATACGTCATGCCGGTCACAAATGTTGCGCATGCGCCAGGGACACCTCGGACGTACGCGAGCACGTTCTGTTGCTCGTTGTCATGGTTCAAGAACGCTATCTGCGAGGGAACAATACTCGCTTGTTTACTGTTTTCAAAACTAAATAGTAGATTGGACATGGACAAGCCATTATTTGGCTAACAATGATGGAGCACATTATAGTCGATCTTGAGTTTCTAGACCAATCTCAATGAAAATCGTGTGCCTGAACCGTCAGTATCTAAGAATCACGGCAATACAGCTGAACATGTCATAACATCCACAATGAATACAGTACATTATACCTTGAAGAATTAGGCAATAACTTTGCAGTTTAGAGTGGAGTGTTAAAATATTAAGATATTTAAATATTTCTTGAGAAATGTAGTGGAATGCGTACAATAAGGATTTTAAAGATACAGCATGTCATTTTAAGGATACAGCATGCCATAGCCATTTACACAAGGGTTACCTAGCACATCATTTTACACAGAATGTCATATAAGTGCCACAGTACACCAAGTGATCCTATGGATAGCCACATATTACAGATATATCACAATATATGAGATGGATCATGGAGCAACAGGATGACCTTATCATTTCCTACAATTGTCCCATTTGTCTGTTAGTTTCCTCAGTTTCATTCAGACCATTTCTCACAGAATCTAGCATATGTATCCAACGACACTCCTTGTACTTCAAAGAGTGTGTAATGGACCCACCCCTAGGGTTGGTGTGTACTTTTTCTAATACCCACCATTTTATCTCCTGTGGTGTATGGTTATGGAGGTTGAAATGTTCTACAAGGGGTGCCCCCTGTGTCTTGCACTTTACCCTGCTCATATGCTGTAAGATACGTGTCTTTATTTTCTGTGTAGTCTGACCTACATATAGTTTGTCACATGGGCACATTATTGCATAAATGAGGTTCATGCTATTACAGTTACTGAAATCCTTTAACTTGTATATTTTATCCATGTGAGCAAAGGTGTCGCCTTCCCTACAATTCTCACAGGCCTTACATGCATGGCATTTATAATGCCCGATGATGGGTGGCAAGTTCAGCATAGTACGAAGATCTGGTTGTTTTTCTGGTTCCAGGTAGGCTTGTACCACTTCATCTCTCACATTCCTTCCTCTCTTAAAGGCGAAAGTTGGTTTTTCTGTTGTTTTCAATTCCCCTGCTACCAAATTCCAATATTTGGATATGATCTTCTTTACCTCATTGCTTTTGATGTTATAGGTGATAACGCACACAATATTGTCGGGGTTTTCTTTTTTCTCTTTTACTTCAAGTAAGGTAGACCTGGGACTGTACCATGCCCTTTTCTTTGCACACTTCAGTAGGTTCACCGGATATCCTTCCAGATCATAATGACATCGTCAATATATCTTTTCCATACCTCGATGTTATCGAGGTATGGATTCAAATCTGAATACAGATGTTCCTCTTCATACTGGTCCGTAAACCTACTGAAGCGTGCAAAGAAAAGGGCTTATTGTACGCATTCCACTACATTTCTCAAGAAATATTTAAATATCTTAATATTGTAACACTCCACTCTAAACTGCAAAGTTATTGCCTAATTTTTCAAGGTATAATATACTGTATTCATTGTGGATGTTATGACATGTTCAGCTGTATTGCCATGATTCTTAGATACTGACGGTTCAGGCACACGATTTTCATTGAGATTGGTCTAGAAACTCAAGATCGACTATAATGTGCTCCATCATTGTTAGCCAAATAATGGCTTGTCCATGTCCAATCTACTATTTAGTTTTGAAAACAGTAAACAAGCGAGTATTGTTCCCTCGCAAATAGCATTCTTGAACCATGACAACGAGCAACAAAACGTGCTCGCGTACGTCCGAGGTGTCCCTGGCGCATGCGCAACATTTGTGACCGGCATGACGCATCTCTCGTAGATAGCGTCCTTTTGCCATGACAACGAGCAACAGATTGTGCTTGCGTACGCCCGGCGCGTCTCTGGCGCATGCGTATCAGTTAGCATTTGCCACCGGGATGACGTCTTTTAAAAGAGCCCAAGCCGCGCAACCCGTAAGCTTGGAGCAGCGCCGTCCAGGAAGAACTCTCTCCCCGGCGCCTAGTATCCTTTTCTTCAAATTAGTCGTTTAGACAAGGTAAGATCTCCTGTCCGCCCGCTGGCTATAACTAGGTAGATCATGTGACTATCCCTTCCACTTTTCAACGGAATTTTAAAATCAGTATTTATTCTCTTTACAGTGCGGAGTCAGTCACCCCACTGTTGGCCTTTCCACCGCAGATCCAAAATCTTTTCTGAAACCCACTGGGAGGGACACCTTTCCTTACCCAGGTGAGCACAAAGTGACGGGGCTATTTTTAACTGATGTACGCACAAATTGACCACGCATATAAGTAAATAAGTGCCCACTTTCTTTTCAGTGGGGGTCCAATTCCGGGGAGCCTAACAATTTCTACCAGAGTCGGGCAGAATTATTAGCTACGCCGACAGGTAAGAAATAGAGTATGCACGCCTTGTCATATAGGACATATGCCTCTCTAAGTATGACATTACTAATTCAGGCTCCATACAATTCCCTACTAGAGCAGAATAATACAGCTCAACGTGAACAAGAAATTGAGAATTGAAATCCCATTGGGTAGATTCATCATACCCACTCCCAGGTGAGCCCCAATCACTGGTATTGGTCTCTGATTCTTTTTCTTTTAAATTTAACTTAGCGGACATATTATAAATTAGATGCCCCTTCTTTTACAGATTGTCCTCCTAAATAGTGTTGAGCCTTAAAATAGAACTTGTGTCGGGCGGAATTCTAAGCCACACCGACAGAACAGATTAACACAGTTTCATCCGCACCTCAACCCAGCGTGGTTAAATGAAGGTGAGTGGTAACTTGGGCATAAAAGTAGGTGGCCCAAATTGTCCCTCGCAGAACCCATCTTTAAACAAACCATCTTTTTTTAAAATTCCCTAGGCTGTTTGCTGTCCCCCACAGTCCTGATGAAGACCCGTTGTTGACTTCACATGCTTGCTAGTTAAGGGTCGAAACGTCGACGATTAAGTGGATTATGTGCATATATATCGTGTACCAATACTGATTAATACGGTGTACATCGTGATAATTGTGTAATACGCATAGACCACATGTTTTTTTTCTCTTTCTCCCAATTGTATATAATAATTGTACAGTCTTCACTTTTTGCGCCGTAAGCACCGAGCACTTTAAGTCACCTTTGCACTACTCACTATTTTTGTACAGCCTTCTTTGCAATTCACCTATGAAACCAGTGTTTATGAATGACTAAAAGTGATAAAATAGTGCATAAATACTTAGATGGTCTCTGGATTCTGCTTTGTGTGTCTTAAATATCTATATAGTTTATGAGATAAGAAAAGTAATTTTGTGTTCCCCAATGAACCAATTGTTTTCGAATATAAATTAATTGCCCAGGTTCATAGGGATGCTGGGTCTACCCCATTTTGTTGTCTAATTAACTGTTGGACCCGTGGCAGTCGGGCTTTTCACCCGACAGCACACCGCTCGCCATCACAATCTGGCGGGCGGAAAATGGCCACACGATAGCGTTGAACCCACCACCTGCAGTAATCACCCCCATAGTTTGGACCATCCCATGTACAACAGTTGAGGTTGAGGAAGTGGAGTCCATTTTTCCTGAACCTTTACACTACCATATTTTTAAATATACAAGAAAATGGGAGATTTCATATAAATGGACACTACTGTGTGGAATCACTTGAAGCAAAATTCACAAATAAAAGAAAGAAAGAGGTCTAGGGATAGAGAAAGTTTCTAATGTTCCCAAGGCCGATGAAAGTGTGTGCTTCTGAAGCTTTTACAGCATATATGTTTGGTTGCCACACGTGCTACGTAACCACCAAATGCTGCATAATTTACATATTTTAACAGAAAGAAAATTCTAGCTCAAACACAATAAAAGCAATTAGAAACACTTCACCCAGGACATCTGTCACTTGCAGAAAGTAGAAAGCACAAAGTTAACAATTCACCTATCAACTGTTGATTGGCATGCAAGCAGGTGATAATTATGCTCAAATTATGTTAACATTGCCAATTAATGGTTGGGGAGTGGGGGCGGGTAGGCTTAATAGGGCTAAAAAAGTATTATCTGCCTTAATGTAATTAAACCACAACAGAAATAATGACTCTTTCTCAGAAAGATCCTTTTTACACTGATCGTGGAAATTCATGTTTACAGCAGACATATTGTTTTCAAAGTTCTCACATCTTGGGTCCTAAAGTGGCTGCTTATTTTATACTGCTAATATTTAATAAATACAATATGTTCATTATTGGTCTGGATGACTGTTCCTGGAAGGAAATAGTTGCTTCCTGAGGCCCTACAGTGTAAATAAAGGGTAAACTTGAAACAGATTACGTTTTCATACATAGCTGGGATGTGCAGAAAAAAAGAGACACACCTTTTATTAACATGTAGCTGTATCTTCTGTGCAATGCAATACTGTATATGCTTTACAAAAACCAATTTTACTAAGGGAGACAGAAAATATAGGATTAATAAAAGTGTTCCTGTACTTCCGCATTAGACAGAATCATTAGTTTTTTTCCAAATATAGTTTTTCTTAAAAAACCTATGGGCCTGACCTAGATTTCGGCAGACAGGTTACTCAGTCACAACAGTGACAGATATCCTGTATGCCGAAATATAAATCCCATGGAATATAATGGGATTTATATTTAGGAATATTGGATGTCCGTCGGCCCATGCAGGTATGGGCGGTGGGGCCGGGTTGGGGGGAATCTGACAGACGACCAGTAGGGAAAATGTAATAAATATTTAATTTTCCCTCGTCGTCTGCCGAAATTCCCCCCCAACCTGGCCCCACCGCTCTTACCTGCATCGTTGTGACGGAATAACCCATTTGTCGATATGTAAAAGAGGGTCTACTTATTTTTCATAGCATTTAGATTCTTTTTTTATCAATGCGTGTTAAAAGTAGCAACCGAATGCTACTGTATGTATGGCATAATGTACCATTTCTCACATAATATACCACATAACTAGCCTTTACTTTGCCATTTCATTTAGTCAACCCTACCACTCTATTTTGTCCTCCATTGCGCATAAACAACACCAGAACCCATGTTTCCTTAAATCTATCAGGTATTGTGGTCCGACCAATTTCTAGCCAAATTCTCTATTGATGATGTGCTGATAGTGGCTCCATGACTCCATTTAACAGGGTTCCTTCCTCCTTCCCATGTAATCTAAACAAATTACACCAGGAAGCCTTTATCCAGTTGCTAAGATGTATCCTGGATCCTTTTCTACATCCTTGATTATATGATCTCAAAGTTAATAAAAAACCTTGATTCCTCCTGTCCTTCATCTTAAGAGAAATAAAGTCCTAACAAGAGATGTACTGACAGCCAGTGCCATCTGAAACAGCAATGTAGAGCACTAGAAAGATGCAGATTGAAAACGTAACTTCCTTCCAATAGAGTAACCTGCCATGCTTACACCAGAAACTACAAATCTGCATGTGCAAGGGCAAAGGAAAAATAATATTACTAGTCCCAAATTGCTGAACTTTCCGACTCCACCAAGGAGCTTGTTGTAGTTTCTCCTTTAATAATGTACATTCCTTGCTAGAATGTACCTATGTCATTGAAGTAGAATGTGATGTGAGGAGTTGGAGCAGTTACGACTTGGTCTTTGCTTGAACAACTTGTCTCCCCGTTGGTTGTCAATAAACACCTTTTCACACTATTTAATGTGTGTTCATCATTACATCACTGGCGACGATGGACCCAACAGGTGTTGAAGAACCCTGCGTGTCTTGATATTAAGGAATTTCTGAAACGGCGAATTATCGAAAACGAGAGAAAACTAAATCTGAAGTGGATTTAGCGATTGAAACTAGTACAACGAGGAGGAGCTTGGCGGGCATCCGAGATGGCCGCGTGAGCACAGCGCTCTCCGGACCCTCGCCGCTCCCGGCATTTTATCCTGGCTGAATCCTGATTTCTTGCAAGAATTCGTGTAGGGGACGTTTGGCTGATTACCCTGGCACTTTTCGGAAATTGATTTGGATCTCGTAATCCTGAGAAATGATGCTCTGAACTTTTGGGCTCCGCCCTTGAGGTGCGCCCGGGACGGGGTGCGGTTCTGTAGCCGTCCTGCAATTGAACAACAACGGCAGGAGATCTGGCCTTGTGGGTCCCCCCTTCCTAAGTTTCGGTTTCGATTCAGTTCCGACTTGGGCCACGGGTGTGGATGTCGTGTTGCCGCTGAGACTTGGAGGCAGATCGGCTGTTGGACTTTCATGCGACCTATTTGCTGGCCTGGCGACCTCTACCCGAGTTGTGCCCCCTTTTTCGTGTACTTTTGATCCTGTACTTTGGGTGTCGGGCCCGTCGACTCTGGTGGCTTGTCCTGTGACGCATCTTCAAAATGGCGGGCAGAGGGGACAGAGAGACGCGCAAGACGAAAACACCTCTGCGCGGAGCTCCAGTTCAATCGAATGTCATGGACCGTTATACCCATTCTAAGGGGTCCCCCGGAGCTGCCCTGCCGGGTTCCAGTATAGCGACCGAACGAGTTTTGGAAGAGTCGGCGGAGCCCTCCCTACAAGATATCATGGGCGCCATCTCGGGTGTGAGGGAATCCATCGGCCTACAGTACGAGGCCTTGGCCCATAAACTTGACACCGTGGCTATTGAGGTGAATCTGATTTGTGCTGATCTCGGCAAGACGAATGAGAGGGTACAATCATTGGATATTAAATCGTCTAGCCTTACGAAGGACGTCTCGGAGCTCCAGACGGAGATCGGAAATCTCCGTCGGGGGAACGACTTCATGACCCGTCGCCTGGAGGATTTTGAAAATAGGGCGCGTCGCTGCAATGTTCGCCTGGTTGGTGTACCGGAGAACCCTGAACCCCACTCGGTGGATCTCCTGGTTGAGGATCTGGTCTTGAACCATCTGGCCCCTTCTGGTCTTACAAAATTTTTCACGGTGGAACGCGCACATCGTGTTCCAGGGGGCAAAGTCAAGCCGGGAGC
The DNA here is from genome assembly GCF_964261635.1 of Lissotriton helveticus. Classification (NCBI taxonomy): domain Eukaryota; kingdom Metazoa; phylum Chordata; class Amphibia; order Caudata; family Salamandridae; genus Lissotriton; species Lissotriton helveticus. Next base: position 1,310,307,636 of record NC_136063.1, read on the forward strand.
CCCGCCGAGACCCATTGTAGCGAAGCTTTTTCATTATAGAGACCGGGACGCTATCCTGCAGGCCTCGCGGGTGAAGGGCCCGGTGGCCTTTGAGAATGCTACGGTGAACTTTTACCCGGACTTTTCTCAACAGGTTCAGAGACAACGTATGGAGTTTCGTGGTGCCAAGAAACGTCTTCGGGATCGGGGCCTACGTTACGCCATGCTCTTCCCCACCAGACTTCGGGTCGAATACAATGAACATACCCTTTTCTTTGATCGGCCAGATGCTGTTAATGACTGGCTGGACTCGTTGCCTGATCGTCCTCCTGAGACTGACTCCGCCGCTCACCCGGGTGGTGCCGAAGGTGGTGCGGAGATCTAACTGTTCGGCTCTTATGTCTTATTTTGAATACACTATCAGGAGTGTTGGCCGACGTCCCTCTACATTGTGATTATTTTGTCTTTCATTAGTTATTTTTGTTCTTGCTGAGGTCGGGGGGAGGGTGGAACGGAGACCTTTCCTCCTCCGGGGTCTTTGTGTAGAATAGGGGTTCTTGGGCGACAGGCACACTGCAGGTTGGGGTGGCTCTTTAGCTTTTTGCAGGGGTGCAGGGTGGGGGGTGTTTCTCTTCAGTTTGGGGGAGGGGGGTTGGGAAGTTTTTTCTTTTCTGTGTGTTGTTTTCAAGGCGAGTTGCTCCTGTGTCTGCTGCTGTTTCTGATGTCTAGCTCATGGACGAGGGGTCTTGGCTCGGGCGGCTGGGATGGGGGGTAGAGGGTTGAAATTTCTTTCCTGGAACGTTAATGGCCTGGGAGATCGTATTAAGCGCAGTGTTGTCTTAAAATGTATACGACGTCTGTCACCGGACATTGTTTTTATGCAGGAAACCCATTTGATTGGTAATGTTTGTTATGCAATGAATAGATGGGGCTACCGCCTTGTGGCGCACTCGGGGTTCACCTCCGGATCTAGGGGTGTGGGTATTCTTGTTCGAACCTCCCTTCCCCTGGCGATAGATGAGGTGATTCACGATGATCGTGGGAGATATACTGTCTTGGTGGGTAGATATGAAGGCCGCACCCTATCTCTCTTCAATGTTTATGTTCCCCCGGGTTTGCAGGCTTCTACTTTTACTGATTTGGGCCGTGTTTTGTTAGATCTCCCCGATAGTACTCTCTTTCTGGCCGGTGATTTTAACTCGGTGCTTTCCGGCCTTCACGATCGCCATCCCCCTAGAGATACCCCGCAGGCTCAGCAGTGGTTGGGTGGGTTTCTAGATACCTTTGGCCTTGTGGACTGCTGGCGACTGTTGCATCCTACTCAGCTCCAATACACCTTCCATTCTGGGGCTCATGGCAGTCTGTCTCGGCTGGATTATTTCCTGATGCCCGCCGCCCACTCATCGGCGGTTCGTGAGATTTTACATTTGCCAAGGGGTATTTCTGATCACTCGCCGCTCTGGCTTCGTTTCGAGGTTGGGGTAGAGGCGGCGGGCCGAGTGGCTCCCATTAACCCTTGGTATCTTTCCTCCCCTGAGACTCGTACCCTCTTGCTCAAGTCCATGGATGCATATTTCCTGGAAAACGAGGGGTCGGTCTCTTCGGCTGTGTCCCTGTGGGAGGCATTTAAAACTGTGATTCGTGGACAGGCCCTTTCCTTGATTGTTGAGGCTAAAAAGGCTGGGAGGAGGGAGGTGGTGGACCTCGAGGGGGAGATTTCTGCTTTGGAGGACGAGTTGGAGTCTGGCGTCACGCCTGAGAAACTCCATGCCCTGGGTCTGAAACAGTTTGCATACAAATCCTTGGTCACTGACGCTGCGAAGGTGATGTTTCGTGAGCAGCAGGGCAGATTGTATGACGTGGGTGATAAAGCGGGCAAACTCCTAGCGTGGTTGGACAAGAAAGAAAGAGTTAATCGTGTGGTGCCCGTGATTCAGTCTGCGAGTGGTGAGAATGTGATTGATCCGACTGCCATTGTTGATCGTTTTGCGGAATACTTCCGTGTGGTATATGCTCCCGTGTCTGTAAGGGATGTTGCCGACTCCCGCCTTCTTCTACGTGATATCACTTTGCCCTGTGTCACCGACTTGGACCGTATTGCTTTGGACTCCCCTTTTACGAATGATGAGATAGCCACTGCAGTTCGTTCGCTCCGTTCGGGCAAAGCATTGGGCCCGAACGGTTTGCCTATTGAGTTGTACAAGTTGCGCCCCGATAGGGTGGCGCCGTATCTTCGCGCCATGTTTCTAGAATCTCGTGAGCGGAACATACTTCCTTATGATCAGCGTCTGGCGACGATTGTTGTCATCCCCAAAGAGGGTAAACCGCGTGACCTCTGTTCCTCGTATAGGCCCATATCCCTATTAAATGTTGAACCTAAGGTGTTGGCTAAACTTTTGGCGACCCGTCTCCTTTCGGTTCTTGGGGATTTGGTCCATCCGGATCAGTCTGGCTTTATCCCGCATCGAAACACTGCTCTGAATTTACGTCGCCTCCACGGCGTGCTGGCGAGGGCGGGGCTTTTGACTGAGCCGGCCATTTTGGCGTCCCTGGATGCCTCCATGGCCTTTGACACTGTGGAATGGCCCTATTTATGGGCGACTCTTGAGAAATTCGGATTCGGGTGCGAGTTTATTAGCTGGGTTAGACTATTGTACGCGGAACCTCTGGCACAAGTTGTAGTGAACGGTAGAGTGTCTGCTCCCTTCTCCTTGGGCAGGGGTACCCGTCAAGGTTGCCCCTTGTCCCCTCTGTTGTTTGCGCTCGCTCTTGAACCGTTGGCGGCCTGGCTCCGTTGGGAACCGTCCCTCAAAGGGATTCGTTGGGCCCCGGACTTCGAAGACCGCGTCTCGCTTTATGCGGACGATATCCTCTTGTATCTTACTTCCCCTCGCAAGTCTTTATCTGTTTTATTTGACGTTCTTGCATCCTTTGGCGCTAACTCAGGCCTCGTCATCAACTGGTCCAAGTCCTGTGTATACGTTTTATCTGGTATCTTGCCTCCGTTGCCGAGTAGACTTCCTCTTCAGGTGGTCCGGGATGGCTTCAAATACTTGGGGGTTTTTGTTACCCTGGACCCGTCCCTTCGTTTCGATCGTAATCTCCTTCCCCCGTTGCTTAGGCTCCGTTTGGACGTTGCCCGTTGGCGCAAACTTCCCTTGTCTCCCCTGGGTCGGGCAGCCCTGTTTAAGATGATGTCACTACCGCGGTTTCTCTACGCTCTCCAGAATTATTACGATCCTATCCCTAAGGCCTATTTTCGGGAGATTGAGAGCCTTCAGAGGCAACTTATTTGGGATGGGCGACCGCGCATTGCTCTCGCGAAACTTTCCATCCCGTGGTATGATGGGGGCATGGCGCTCCCCGACGTTAAGAGATACTACTGGGCTTCCCATCTGTCCGCTATTAATCACGCTATGTTCTCGCCAGGTCGTAATCCGGCGTTTGAGATGGATAAACTTCAGCTTCCGGGAGGTGACTTTAATAGAGTGCTCTATTCTCGCTCCGCTGGGCGCCATCTTGTGGGACCTACTTTGATTGCTTTGTCGGTGTGGCGTGCCGCGAATGTAAGCCTGGGCTGGGAGGATCGCTTGACGTTGGCGACGCCGCTTTATGCTTCAGAACGTCTGGGCGGTCTTTGGTCCTCCAAGGGTTTTGACCGTTGGGACTTGATTGGGATCTCTAGGGTGGGGGATGTGTACTCTAAGGGTTCTGTGCGCCCGTTTCAGGCCCTCCAGGCTGACTACGGCCTGAGTAGTCGGGAGTTCTTTCGTTATTTACAGGTCAGGCACGCTTTGGTTTCGGTATTTGCTCCTGGTGAGATTCCGCCTGACTCTTCCCCCCTTGAAGACCGTATCCTTGACGAATATCTTCCTGATAGCACTATTTCCCTGATCTATAAGAAGTTGATTAACAATCGGACTGACTTATTGGCCCGACTTCGGGAACAGTGGGTGGGAGATGGGTTGGAACTTGATGATGAGGACTGGCAGTCGGCCCTCTCCTCCCCGAAGGAGGTGGCTATCCCGGCTCGACTCCGTCTGGTCCAATTGAAGATCCTTCATCGGGTGTACGTGACGGGACCGCGACTGATGGTGATGGGCTTTTCCTCCGATGGACTGTGTAAGCGTGGATGTGGTTTGCGTGCTACTTTCCTGCATATTCTTTGGGAGTGCCCGTTGGTGGCTGCTTACTGGGTGGCTGTGCTTGATTTGATGACTGTGGTGACGGGGGTGTCCTTGCGTCCGGAACCTCGTCGCTGTCTTTTGAATGTTTGGGAGCCCACTGACTATTCGGTGGCGCAAACTAGGTGGGCCACCCTGGGCTATATGATTGCGAAGCGAGATATTGCGCAACTCTGGGGGGCCTCCAGGCCCCCTGCCCTCTCGCAATGGGAGGATAACATGGACTGGTCCATGTTCCGTGAGAAAACCGTCTATGTGGCCAGGGGCAGACCCAGGGCATGGGTGAAGGTGTGGGGTCAATGGAATGAATACCGTGGCGACATTTGTACTCCTCCCCTTGTGGACACTATTGAGATTACCCTGTCTCCTTAGGCTAGCGTTCTCTGAATCTTCATATAGGGACTGAGCTGGAGCTTCCGGCTCTCCCCCCTTCTTCTTCCTGATCTCTGTGCCCCTTCCCCCCCCCCCTCCGAACTCCTTAGTGCTTAGAATTTTGCTACTGCACTTCCTTTGCTGTCCCCCCCTTGCGTCCCTTGGGCTGACCTTCAGTGATACACTCTCGCCTTTTTGTATGTTTGTTCTTTTATATACATAAAACCTGTTTTTTGCTCTGTATATAATGTGGAGTATAGCATTGTAGATTGACTGTTACCTCTGCGGGCATAAATGATATGTGTCTACTCCTTTTTAGCGGCTGGCCCGTGTGGTTGTAGGCCCATCTTTGTACCTTCTTGCTTGCTCAAATAAAGGTTTTAAAAAAATAAATAAAAAAAAAAAATAAATAAATAATCTCATAAGTTTCCATAAAAAATATACTACTAATAATGCAATGATGTCCCGGTATTTAGAGCATTGGAGTAAATCATACCCCTATATGTGTTGCCAGTTCCTCCTCCCTATTCATGCCAAATGACATTCTAGTATAAAAATCAATTATATAACGTGATTCAAGTATTCGCAACTGTTTCGCTCTGTCACCACCTTGCATGTGTTTCATTATGCGATCTAATCCAAAGAAGTTAAGCAATTTTCTATCACTGTTATATGTATTATAGAAATGTCTGGCCACCGGATAATTAAAATCCAAATTGGTCATGAAAAAAAAAAAAAAAAAAAAAAAAAAAAAAAGAAACTAGTACAACGAGAGGAGCGGGAGCAGCGACTAAGCGGTGATACAACTCTTTGGCAAGTACATAGTACAAAGTTATTATTTCCTTTGAAAGTGCCTACCATCTCCGCTGCATTTTTTAAATACCCCGCGAGCTGTATGAACTGTACCTCGAGCGCCTTTGTTGGTGTGACGTGTTGAGAAGCAGGCGCATTTCCGCGAGCTGTATGAACTGTGCCCTGAGCGTTTTCGTTTATGTGACGCGCTGAGAAGTGGGCGCGCACACAGTTCGTCATACGACGTCTCCTGATTTCACGTGCATACCCAATCTTTGTTTTCGTGACGCACTAGAAGAAGGCGCGCACACAGCTCGTTACACGACGTTTCCTGTCTTCACGCGCATGCCCAATAGTGACGCGCATGCTGTTCTACAATGATGGCATTGATAAGAGACAGTGGGTTTTATACCATGCATAGAAATATTATGACCCAAGTAATCTACATCTTGAGTAATAAACTTACATTTGTTTTTATTTACAGTCATACCAACACTCTCAAGCTTTTGCAAAACCCGTTCCAGAAGATTGTAATGAGATTCTAAAGTAACAGAATGAACCAAAATATCATCCTGAAACGCTTGTATGCCGTCAATATTAGAAAATAACTGATCCATAAGGCGTTGGAACACACTGGCAGCGGACGCAAGTCCGAATGGCAAGCGTTTGTACATATAGACTCCAAACGGAGTAATGAAAGTGGTTAAATGTTGGGAATCTTTAGCTAAGGGAATCTGGTGGTATGCAGATTTCAAGTCAATAGTTGTAAAATATCTGCTACCACCTAAATTCGCTAACATTTCCTGAATTCTTGGCAAAGGATGGCAATCAATAAGGATATTACGGTTCAGTGCCCTCAAATCAGCACAGAGACGAATCTCGCCTGAACTCTTACGTGCTACGACACTAGCAGAAACCCACTCAGATGATTCTACAGGAGTAATAATGTCTTGAGAACATAAGTCTGAAAGCATTTTTTTAAGATCATCACGAGCAGATAATGGAATGGGTCTACATTTCTGAACAACAGGAACTGCGTTCTCCTTAAGAACAATGCTGTGCTGAAAACAATTAACTAATTCAACTTTATCAGAGAACACTGGATCATATTTACCTAGTAACTCTGATAAAATAGGGTTATCAGTAGTTATAGGAACCTTATCCAAAACAGAGAGAATTGGAAGATCACCCAAAACAACTGGATCTGCATGCCCGGGTTTCAGCATAATTCCCAACTTCGCCTGATCCTGCCAGCCCAATATGTCACGACCGTTAACAGCCACATATACTTTTGTACAAATTTGTCTCCCTCTGAAATTAATAGAATCCGAAAAATAACCACACATAGTGATATCGAATTCACCAAATGCCTTTGGATTCACATCAGTAGGCTTCAGTAAGACATTGCTCCAAAATTTTTCAAAGGTTCTTAGATCCAAGATGGTGATTGGAGAACCCGAATCGGCCATAACATTAATATTGATTACTCCAATCAACATATTGCACAAAGGACCCTTACACTTTTTCGTGTCACTATCCAAAGTATTAATCTCTATAGTAGATAGAGTATTGCTCATAGCTTGGCACAATTCATCCTCATCTATTTCAAGAGAATTTTCTTTTTTCTTATACTTTGCAGTTCTACACATAGTATTAAAATGCCCAATTTTCTTGCAGGTGATACATTTTTTTCTATGAGCTGGGCATGTAGGATTGTTGCCCATATGGTATTTAGAACCACATCTATAACAGAACCCTTTACTTTCAAAATGTACATTGGTGTTCTTAGATTTAGTAGCCACAACATTGACAGTCGAATCATTGCCTTTTATACTGGTGGAAGAATCCACAGTTGTGAATTTACCAGAAGCATCTTGTGTCAAAATTTTTGAAGAGACTACAGACCTCTCAATACTACGAGCGATGTCCATAACCTCATCCAGAGATGGATTTTTACAGGTTAAGATTCGCTCTTGAATTTTTTTGTTGAAACAATTGAAAACCAATTGATCCCTCAATGCTGTATCCAAATAATCACCAAACTGACATTTGGAAGCTAAAACTCTCAAAACAGCAAGGTAATCCTCTATTGACTCATCTTGCATTTGCTTTCTCTTGAAAAAAACATGCCTTTCTACCATGACAGAAGGCTCATCAACATAATTCCTTCCAAGCCTAGCTAATGCCTCCCTATAAATATTCCAAGCGTCATCACCAGATGGTGCTGGTACGACAGGCAAATTGTCAAAGACGTCTTGGCCAGCACTACCTAAATGATTATATAATAACGCTCTCTTTCTCGAGGCAGAATAATTAGAAGCATCAATAGCTTCCAGGTAGTTGTCTAAAAGGAATACAGATTATCTTTTTATTTGTTGAATATTGAAGGAATTAATACTGTGTACCTGGAAAAAGGAGTACAGTGGATTCTGTGACTATTTCCTTAAAAAAAAAGTAATAAAACAGATTTCATTTCCTTATTTTCAATATATTTGTCCTTCCTTATTTTAATTTGTTGTGTTAGCTTGTTTAGTTAACTCTTCCTTTTCAGGATGTCTTCTTCTGCAAGTGGAATGAACCAACCGCCTCAGTTTTTGAGTGAACAGGGTGAACCAATTTTACCATGGAAAAAATGGAAGCCAATTTTTGACTCTTATCTTCTGGCCATAGGTGGTGAAAAGTTTTCTGCGGTCAGGAAACAAGCTGTTTTGTTGAACAATTTAGGTATTGAAGGAAGAAACATCTATGATAGTTTGGATCCCATACCTATTGGTAGAGGGGCTGGTGAACCTTCTGATGTATATGAAATGAGTGTACTACTTTTGAAAAACCATTTTGGTGCACAAATTAATGTTGTCATGGAGAGACACAAGTTTTTTATGCGTACACAAGGAAAGACTGAAAGGGTTGGAAACTACGTTGCAGCTCTCAAATCTCTTGCGCAAACTTGTGAATTTGAACTATTAACTGATTCTCTCATTCGCGACCAACTGGTTCGTTGCACTAATGATCTGAAGATTCAGGAAAAACTTTTATCTAAAAATCCAAATTTGAAGGAGGCCATACTTATTGTTGAAAGTGTTGAACATACTTCTACTTGGGTCAAAGAGATTAGGAAGGGTCCTGATCCTGTTTCTAATATTAACAGTGAGAATCGACAAATTTTTCAACCTGAAATGAGTGTAGCTGCTGTAAGTAAAATTCCTTCAAAGTTAGAGAAACCACCTTTAAAGACTGAGAAACCCAAACAAAATTTCAATTTTAACAGAGAAAATAAATTTAGATGTCCCAGATGTGGAAGTGAAAAACATGGACCAAATTACCCAAACTGTTTTGCTAGAAGTACTGTCTGTAGGAACTGTGGTAAAAAAGGTCATTATGCTAGGATGTGTAAGAACAGCAAAGTTAATTTTGTAGATGATATAGAAGAGTACTCTCAGGATTCTATTCACTGCATTACAGATTCACAAGATGATGTTAACGGAGTAAATCAAGTTGATGATGATGTTGTGGTCATGCCCTCTTGTGACATTCACATTGCCAATAAGGTTGTTCCTGTACTAGCTGATTCTGGTTCATTATACACCCTTATTAGCGATAAATTCTGGTTCTCAAATTTTGAAGAAGACAAAATAAAGCTTTTGTCCCCTGACATTAATCCTGTTGCATATGCTAAACAAAAGATTGATTTGATTGGTTACTCCATCCAGACCATTACTTTTAAGGGTAGAGAAACTGTTGGTAAAGTGTATGTTGCGAAAAGGGGGGATAATCTTTTGGGCTGGCGTCATCAAAGAAACCTAGGTATTACCTTAAATCCCAATGCTCCTGAACAAGTCATGTTGGTCTCTCACCTAGGTGATTCTTCTGACATTTTTGAAAAATTTCCTGAAGTGTTTAGTGATGATTTGGGTCTTTTGAAAGGATTCAAGCATAAAATCATTTTGAAAGGGAATGCAAAACCTGTCGTGCACAAGGTTCGGAAAGTGCCAAATCTTATGATAAAAACTCTCCAAGATGAAATTCGTAGGTTGATGAAGTTGGGTGTGGTGGAGGAAATTGAATGCTCAGAATGGCTTGCACCAATTGTTTTGACACCTAAGGACAAGGGTACCAAGATTAGGATGTGTGTGGATCTCAGGAGTCTAAATGGTTCAATTTGGGTGGACAGGCAGCCTTTGCCTAATATTAATGAGATTTTGACTAAATTGGGTGGTGCTACTATTTTTAGTGTCATGGACTTGTCTGCAGCGTATCACCAAGTTTTGTTAGATGAAGAATCAAGGCATCTAACATCGTTTGTGACACCTATTGGTGCTTACAGATTTATCAGGATGCCTTTTGGGCTGGCCAGTGCTGCTGCATGTTTTCAAATGATCATGAAGAATGTTTTATCTGGAATTGATTCTGTCTTGTTCTTTCAGGAGGACATTCTTGTGTACGGAAGTGATATTGGCAGGCATGATGATGTTCTTTTTTGTGTTCTAGCAAGGCTCAAGAAATCTGGTCTGACTTTGAAACGTGAGAAATACAAGTTCAGAGTCAAATCGGTATCTTATTTAGGGCACAATATATCTGGGGAAGGTATCAGCCCCAAAATTGATCTGGCGGAGGCCATTCTTCATGCTCAAACCCCTTCTAATAAAGATCAAGTGAAATCTTTTAATGGTTTGTCTGAATATTACTCTAAATTTATCCCTAACTTTGCTAGTGTTATGCAGCCTATTAGACTGCTTTTAAAGAAGGGCGCGGTTTTTAATTGGGACAAAGAATTCTCATTAGCTTTTGAAACTGTTAAGTCTCAGATTGCTAAGATGCCAACTTTGGGGCATTTTGATGTACACAGGAAAACAATTCTGTCCACTGACGCGAGTTTACGTGGTTTGGGGGCTGTTCTTTCTCAGTTGGTGGATGGTTCAGAGAAGGTCATTGGTTTCGCCTCACGCTCTCTGAAGGGTGCAGAAGAGCGCTATTCAGTTATAGAACGTGAAGCCCTTGCTTGTTTTTGGGCTATCAGGCATTTCAGGTTCTACTTATGGGGTTTACCTTTTGTTGTCAGGTCTGACCACAAACCTCTTGTACAATTATTTTCCTGTAGGAATGTAGAATGTACCACTCCAAGGATCAAGAGATGGGTTGAAGGTCTCATGGCGTACAATTTTAGTGTAGAGTATTTACCAGGACTCAAAAACATTCCTGCTGATTTCCTCTCTAGATCACCCCTTGATAGGTTGATCTTGTGTGATCCTGAGCCTCCTGTTGTTTCATGGGTAAGAGAATCTGCGATAAACGAAGCGGAATGGAAAGATAGTTTTTCGAGTGACCCGGCCAGAAATTTTGTAATGGAATCCACGGTCAATGGTTGGCCTATTTTGAAGGATGTTCCTGAAACTGCCAAGGGGTACTGGAATGTGAAGGATGAATTAAACATTGTCCATGGTGAATTGTTCAGGGGTGACAGATTGATTCCTCCGTTTGGAATGAGGGAGAAGATTATAAATTTGGCACATGAAGGACATCTTGGTCGTAGTCTCACCAAGGCCAGAATCAGGGAAACCTATTGGTGGCCTGAGTTAGACCGAGAGGTAGAAACTGTTGTCAAGGACTGCAGTATTTGTGCTGGTAATGATAAGTCAAGGAAAGTAAGCACTGCCCCTCTTTCCCCAGTTGCTATACCTGAGCGGCCCTGGTCCAAATTGGCTGTGGACATCATTGGACCTTTTGAGAATTTGGCTCCTTCAGAAAGGTTTGTGGTTGTCCTGGTTGACTATACTTCGAAATGGTTATCTGCTTCGTGCATGAGTTCAGTTTTGAGTAGGAATGTTATCAAATTTTTAAAAGATGCTTTTACTTGTGAAGGTGTTCCCTACATCTTAGTATCAGATAACGGTGTTCAGTTCACCTCCCAGGAAATGTCTGACTTTTTAGGAGATTTGTCTATCACCCATCATAAGACTGCTCTTTATTCTCCACAGGCAAATGGCCTAGTAGAGAGCATGAATAGGTTAATTAGAGCATGTGCTCAGACTGCTTTGGAGAGAAGACTCCAGCTGAAACCCATTCTCAGAGAAAAACTGTGGGCGCACAGAAACACCCCTAATAGCGTGACTGGTATATCACCTTTTAAGAAACTGAAAGGTAGAATTGCTGGCTCTAAGCTTAATCCTTTGTGGCTTTCGGTCAAAGACAGAGGTTGTGTGCTCAAAGATGAAAGAATGGAGAACTATCAGGAGAAATACAAACAAAGATTTGATTCTTTAAAAAGTACAAAGAGTGTTTCTTGGAAAGTAGGTGATTTTGTTTACATTAAAAAAGCAGTTTTGTCACCTAAGGGTGAATCAAAGTATTTTGGGCCTAGGCGCATTATTAAGGTCATGAAAAATGTAGTTATGCTTGCTGGTGGAGATATATGGAGCATGTCTCGCTTATCAAAGTGTGCGAAGGGGGATGGTATTGTAAAATCTGGCACTGAAGGATTTGTAGTGAAAAGTTCCAATCACTTACCTCAGAATGTTTCTTTTCGCAACACTAGCACTAGAGTTAGAAGATCTCCTTTGTATCTTCAGGATTACTGTTCTAAGTGAATTGTCCTTTAGTACTAATTTTCTTGCTTTGTTCTTTTAAAAAATGTTGTTTCTTGTTTTCATTCAAAATTGTTTTTGTTATTATAATAAGGGAGATATGTTGTAGTTTCTCCTTTAATAATGTACATTCCTTGCTAGAATGTACCTATGTCATTGAAGTAGAATGTGATGTGAGGAGTTGGAGCAGTTACGACTTGGTCTTTGCTTGAACAACTTGTCTCCCTGTTGGTTGTCAATAAACACCTTTTCACACTATTTAATGTGTGTTCATCATTACATCAGAGCTGTTTTGCACCTTCAAGGAAATGGTGTGTTTAAGAGCCTCGAGTAACTTACCTGATCTCATCAGATCTCTGCTCTAACCTCATGCTGTCATTCTTCTGAAATAGTTTTTACTCCCTGAAGTCCTAATCGCTGGCACCTCAGAGGGATATTTATCGCATAATCTGCAGGAATCTAACACTTCTAGTGTCACCACTCTATGTGAGTTTTTCCAGCTTCTGAATCCCAAGTTTGGAACATCACGAACTTCGTCAAGAAGCCATCTCCATCTTGGGATATCACCAATGCTAAAGTCATTAGACTTGGGCTTCCAGCACTCTTACCAACCAGCAGTAACTTTGTGATTGGCTTCTTTCAAACATGCAACAATTGGACCTATTCTAAACAAACCTACAGAAGATTCTGATCTCCTAGCCAACTAGAGTTAGACCTTGGACCTTCCATGTGCTGCAAAGTTGCTCAATACCATTTTGTCCCACCAAATGTCCTCCCCCTGGAGTCCAATTATCTCATCAGTGGCTTCAAGTTTGAATATACACCACACAGGAACACTGAAACCACCCTGTTAAAAATCAGGAAATACCTCCTTTCTGCCCAGGAACAGGATATTCCTGTGCACTGTGCATCCTACTTGATCTTGCCACCTTTTAGACCGCTGACCTCCAGGTGCTCATTACTATGCTGCCCACTTAAGCTTAGTTTAGTGGCGCTGCACTGATATAGTTCACCTCCTTCATGCATAACCATATGCATTCAATAAAAGTGGGTCCAATGCTTTCAAGAACAGCTGACATCCACTGCAGTGGTCCAGAAGGCTCCACATTATTTCCCTTCCTAAGCAATGCCCATGTGGCACCCTCAGAGAAAAAGTAATGGATTGTTGTTGGGTTATAGAATGTTATGCATGTCATTGGAAGATGGAATGTATGTAAGGTTCATAATTAGGCAGTTGCTGCCGGGACCTGGCCGTTAGTGGCGGAATAATAAACTTGGCTTACTTACCTCAATGTGTCCAATATTTTCTGTGATCCTGCAGAGGTTCTGACACTGTATGTGTCTTCCTGTGGCTGGGTTCAGGATTCGGGTATGTGGCGCCGTGTGGACTGTGTACTCTGGCCCTTCAGATTGGCAAATGTCGTTCCGCTGATTCTGCTACCACGCATAGTGAATTTAAGATATTTTTCTTCCCGCGGCATATCACAGGAAGATCTACGTTAGTAAGCATCATGTCCAACCTCCATTATAAATAGGCGCGTCCTTGGGTATGTCACGTTTTGGCACCCCTTTTGTGATGTGGGATGGAATTTGTGCCCTACCTGCTATAGAAGCTCATGTTTTCTATGTTTTAGCAGCCATTTTAGTGGGTTGGGCAGTGTTTCATTGCTTAGCTTTGAAACTGTGAGTTTGCTAGATATCAGAGTTTGTTTTCTCGCCACAATAAAAAAAAGTGTGAACACTAAGCCTGCATCTACAGTGATAAGCACACCTTGCTTAGTTTTAATATTGCGATTTTGCTGGATATCAGGTTTCAGTTTCTTGCCATTTATTTAAAAAAAAAGTATGACTATTAAGCCCACATCCAACGTGAAAGGCACACCTTAACTTGGTTACCACACCCTGATGAGTAGATTTTGACCAGTGTCATATATAATATAGCAAAGTGATTGGCTGCAAGTCACCCACGCTAGGTCACGCTCATGGATAAAATTGCAGCTCCTGCACCATTTTTACCTGTTCCAGGAACTACCCACTCACTTAGCCATGGTGGAGGGAATCGTTTGAAGCATATTTGGAGGCAATCAACAATTGACACATCCACTTCTAAAAAATTATAAAAAAGCACTGTTGGTATACAATTTGGGCCCTGACGGTAGGAACATTTTGAAAACACTACCACCAGGGATGGCTAATGTTTGTACGAATACTGGTGAGGGAAGGGATGCCCTTGAAGTTATGGATGAATGTGCATCTATCCTCCAAACCCTTGATAAGAGATTTAATCCCCCCAAAAATACCAGCTGGAGCGCCATACATTTTTACAACATTCACAACTTCCTGGAGAATCCATTGATAATTTCGTAGCCGCTTTGAGCGCGTTTGCATCCACGTACAAATCTCAGTACTTTAAGGATTAAATTATTCATGACCAGTTGATAGAAAGGACCATTGATAGGAAGTTTAAGGAAAGACTTCTAGCCACAAATTATCCTAATTTAGAAACAGCATTGGTGTTAACCAGAAATAATGAACACTTTAAACAGTGCAGGAAGGAAATTAACAGTAGGGCTAGACCTTGTGAGGTTCAACAAATTTCTAAACAATCCAATAAACAGTCATCTAAAGTAGAGGGTGAAAAGTTTCCACAGAAAATGCCTATTGCCAGCACCAAATGTAACTGTAAATAAAAGTATATGTTATGTTATATTTCCGTTGTGGCAGTATATCACATTTAGGCAGTGCCAAGTTTTGTACTGCTTTTAATCAGACCTGCTTTAAGTGTGGAAAGAACAGACATTTTGTATGCGTGTCCAAATAAGCATCATGAGAAAATTCTCATAGTTCAGTGATAATAAAATCACAGGAGGATATTTTTCCGGTGAAGGTAGCAATAGTATACTGATCTTGTCATTGCCAGAGCATGGCTGTACCGAAATTGTGGAAATATCTACTAAGAGTGAGCTGCGCAGGAGGAGGTCTTCTGAGTGTGAAATTGCTGTCAAAGACAAAATCAAAGTCAAATTCATGTTCTCCCTTCACACTTATTAATGTGAAGGATTTTGGTGAGTTTCAAAGGGTACAATTACAAGCATTATGTATTAGAATATTTGCTTATGGGGAAAGAGAGTAGAAGTTGAGGATAAATGTGACACCACATTGGAGCCTGAAGGCAGTTCCACCAAGGGACTGGTGTATGTTGTGAAAGATGGATCCAATTAATTGGAGGGGAATGAACAAGGAGATTTGAATATAGTGTTCGATCCAAATCATCCTGATATGGGAATTTCAAGGAAAAAAGTGTGTGACCCTAATTATTTGAGTGTTGGTCAGCTGTGCGAGAGTGAGTGGGTAAGTGAGTATCCTGATATTGTAAAAAAAAAGTTTAGGCAAACTGACGGGTTTACAACACCGCATTATTTTGAGAGAAAATATCTGAGCAATTGTGCAAAAGGCATGCAAGGGGCTACAGAATGAGCTGAAATCAAAACCTGAGAAATTGTGTCATTTGGGCATCATTGAACCTATAGAAAGTTCAGAATAGCTTGCTTCTGTTGCCTTGGTGTACAAATCTGACATGTCTTTGAGATTGTGTGGTGATTTAAAGGATCTGAATGCTAATATAAGGGTTGATCGTCAACAATTGCTCGATATTAGTTAGCAACCCTTAAGTGAGAGGTGTTTTTTACATTTTTGGGCATGCCAGCTGCTTACCACCAGGTAGAGTTGTATCGAGAATCTAGACATCTCACTTTCTATGTAATACCCAAAGGTGTGTATCGCTACATTCGGATGCCATTTGGTATGGTGTCCGCATCAGCAGTTCTCAAGAGATTGATGGATAATTAGTTCAAGAATATATCAGGAGTAATTTATTTTCAAGATGATATTTTGGTCTATGGGAAAGACAGATATGAACATGACAATTACTTAAGGTATGTTCTTTACATATTGATATCCAGTGGGCTGACAATAAGGAAGGGTAAGTGCACATTCGCGCAGGATAGAGAGGATTATTTAGGACACCATGTGTCTAAAGAAGGGGTAGAACCTAAAGTCAAAACTTTGGAAGCAATTGAGAAGGCGCCTAAACCCACTAATAAATGCCAAATTTGATCTTTTTGGAGTTTATTAAAATAATATGCCAAATTTGTAAGTAGAACAGTGTATTTAAGTGATTTATTCAAGAAAAACTCAAAGTATGGTTGAGATAGTGTTTGTGAGATTTTGATTGAATTAAACATGAAATTATTGTAGCTCTCCCTTTCAACCCATTTGATATGAATGACATCTGCATAATTTCCACCGATGACAGAAATTTGGGCTTTGGTGCGGTACTCAAGCAAAGGCTTAGAATTGATTATGAGGAAATCATTGCATTTGCTTCAAGGGGTCAGCTGCAAGTGGTGGCCATTTATTCCACCATAGAGAAGAAGGCTTTAGGTTTGTGTTGGGGTGTGCAATATTTCAGAAATTTTGTCTGCAGTGATGAGTTTATATTAAGAAAGGACTATAAACCGTTGGTGGACCTATTTAGCACGAGTGGTGGTGAGAGAGCCACGCCTTGCATTGTCAAATGGCAATATAGACTGCTGCAAGAGTTTCAGAACAAGCTGTGGTGTATGTGATTGGTGCTAGGAATTTTATTGCAGATTGTTTTTCTAGGTTGCCATTGTATGAGTCTGAGTCCCATGGTGAAATGATCGGTGAATTAGAAATGGTGTGTGAAGTAAGTTCTATCAAAATTGCTATGAGTGGAACCCACTCTGAAAGAAAAGGGATGGAAGCATTAGCAAGTGACAGCGAAATACAAAGTGTTATGGAATTTGTCACCAGTCGTTGGCCGGCTGCCAAAGAGATTTGAAGGAACCTAATTCCATATCAAAGAGTGTTTGTTGAGTTGTCAGTTGCCAATGGAGTTTTATGTAGGTGTGGGCTGTTGCATCAGAATTGCGTGACAAAGTTTTAACTTTAACTTATGAAGGTCACATTGGAATTCGTACCATGACGCGTAGGGCACAGGAGGATGTTTGGTGGCCTGGAGTTGACATGGCTGTCGATCTTTTTGTCAGAGATTGTTGTGCGTGTGTGTTATGACAAATCGCAGGTGACTTGGCCCAGTCCCGTTACCCGCATAGTCACAGATAATTCACCATGGCGTAAATTAGCTTTTGACATATCCGGGCCGTAAGGTGTTTTGAGCATCACGCCGAAATATGCCTGTGCTTTAATTGATTTACCAAGTGTCAAAAAATCAAATTGGTTGAGAGTGTGAATTTTAGTGTGGCCATTAATTTCTTCAAGAAAGTATTTTTGAGGAAGGGAATCCTAAAGAATTGGTGGCTGACAGTGGTACCCAGTTAGTGTTGAGAGAGATAAGAGCATTTTTGGAATTTATGGAAGCATGCGAGTGATGCAAACAAATAAGTATACGTTTGGTGTAGCTAAATAAGCATGTGTTTCACAATTTTTGAATCAGAATCAACATTGGAAATAATGAATTGGAAATGTTGAATTGTATTTTTACTGTGTACAATGTGTCTTTGAACTACATGTCATCACTAAATAAATCACAAATCAGTATCGAAACAAAGGTATGTGTGATTGGGAACAAATCAATGAACCCATATATTAAAACTCCAATCACTAAGTAGATTGAGTTGATAATGGTCCTGATGAATAGCTACTAGATCATTGTTATGACTACATGGAAGCTAGAAACATATTGACCTATAGCTATCTAATTATTATTATTATTATTATTATTGGGACATTTGTAGAGCGCTGCGATTACGCACACCGGCGTGTCCACGCGCTAAAAGTGGGAGAGGCAGCTAACAGGGGACACAGAAACTGAGCGGACAATTATTTAGTGTAGAGAAATGTTTTAAGTTTCGCTCGGAACCTAGCCTCCTCCGGTTCCAGGCGCAGGTCCATTGGCAGTTTATTCCAGTTAGTTGCCGCTAGGCATCTAAAGGACCTACCTCCCATGCGGGCTTTCTTGATTCTCGGGATCCTCAGTAGGCCGCCCCCTGTGGATCTAAGCGCACGTGTAGGATTGTACACTTCGATCAATTTAGTCAGAGGGTCGGGTGCCCTGCCATTCAAGATGCGATGACAGGTGCAGAGGGCTTTGTATTCCACTCTCCTCCTCACAGGGAGCCAGTGTAGCTGCTGAAGGGCCGCCTTAGAAGGCGCCCTTTTAGGCAGTCTAAGAATCAAGCGCGCTGCTGCATTCTGCAGCACTTGCAGGCGAGCCATGCTTTTTTCTGGAGCCCCCAGGTACAACAGGTTCCCATAGTCCGCCCTGGCTGTCACCAGAGCATGAACCAGGGTTTGACGGGCTTCAATCAGGAGTAAGTCAAGGACTTTCCTCAACTTCTTCAGAATCCCGAAACAGACTCCCACCACCCTATTTATCTGGGGGCCAAAAGTAAGACCCGCATCAAACCACACCCCCAAATTGCGTGCCTCTTGGCAGGGGGTTGGGGTTGGTCCAAGGCAGGATGGCCACCATGCCGACGACCAGGCAGACTGGGCTCTCCCCACCACCAGCACCTCTGTCTTGCTGCCGTTCAGCTTCAGACAATTGATGGCCATCCATTCGGCAAGATCTTTCATGCACGAACGGAAGCCATCGGCGGCAAGACAGGGCGCGTGCGACAGGGAGATCACCAACTGCGTATCGTCGGCGTAAGAGACCAGTTGGAGGCCATGGCTCTCCACAATCGAGGCAACAGGCGCGACATACATATTAAAGAGGGTTGGGCTCAATGACGAGCCCTGCGGTACGCCCTGGCCCAGAGGCACCCCCCTTGAATAGCAGTCTCCCTGCCTGACTCGAAAGCTTCTCCCATTGAGGAAATCATGGATCCATCTCAGCGCGGTGCCAGAGATGCCACCTCTGTTCAGACACTGTAGCAAGATGTTATGCGCTACAGTGTCGAACGCCGCGCTGAGGTCCAGCAGGATCAAGGCCATAGTTTGGCCTGCATCCACACCCTCTCTCAGATGTTCCGTAGCCATAAGAAGGGCGGACTCGGTAGAGTGTCGTGGCCTAAAACCAAACTGCGTCGCATGGAGCAGTCCCCTCTCTTCCATGTGCTTCATTATTTGGGTATTGACCACCTTTTCCGCCACTTTGGATAGAAAAGGCAGGAGGGAGATGGGCCTCAGATTCTCTAGTACCTCGAAGCCTAAGTGGGGTATCTTCCGGAGCGGGAGCACCACCGCCTGTTTCCACCCCTCAGGCAGCTTTCCTGATCCGAAAGAGACGTCGAGGACGTGCCTTATATAAGGCTCCAGGACTACCAGACTATCTGCCAAGCGTTTTGGCGACACCGGGTCCCACGGGGACCCTGATTTGACAGAGCGGCACATCACTACTAATTCCTCCAGAGGAGGAGTGCGGAAGTATGTGATATGCCCCGCCGTCTCCGTGTCCCCCAGTGCTACCTCAAGGTCAGACCCTGTCGGTGGATTAGGGAAAGTCGAGTAGATCTTCTCTACTTTAGCGGAGAAATATTCGGCGATCCGATCACATGACTCCGTTGAACAACTCTCCGGCTCTGTAGGTACATTAACCGAGGTCAAGGATTTATAGATGCCGAAGAGTTCCTTGGCGGAATTTTCCGCCCCCTGGATTTGTCCAGCATAGTAGGCTGCCTTAGACTTTTTTATCAGCCTATGGTGAAGGCGCCTTTTTTCCAGAAACAATTCCCTAGCCATGTTATCATAAGACACCCTCCAGACTTTTTCTGCCCGCCTACAATCCGCCTTTGTTAACCTCAGCTCAGCACTGAACCATGGGGCTGAACGGTCTTTCCGATCACATGTGGATGTGCGGCAGAGTGGGGCTGTCTGGTCAAGCGCTTCAGTGATGCGCTGATTCAGGTTGAAGACCGCTGTTTCTATGTCTTCGCCCCCAGGCTGACCATCCCTACTTAGGGCTTGATTAAAATCCTCCACCGAGAATTTGGCCCACTAAAGTCCAATAGATAGCACCACACATTTGCAATATAGGTAGGAGAACTTGTTCATTAAGGTTTTTCCTGAGAAGTACCTCTTTCCCTATTTTTAACCTCACACCTTCACACCTCAACACCAATCTACTCCTTAAGCCCCCACACCTGCATTTCACCAAACAGCGGACAAGAAGATCTCCAACAAAGAGCCCCCATTGAGGGTGCCCGTCGGGCATTGCAGCCCCAGCCCGGCGAGAAGCAAACGCCCTATGATGACGCATGGCACCTATCCAGGTGTGTGAGGACATTAGATTCTTGCAGGGTCACGCTCACTATATACTCTACGGAATAGTCGTTGACCCACATAGACACTCATTCTTATTCAGTAACTGCACACCCCACAGACATTTATTAGATTATTTGGAGCAAGTATGCTGGACCTTGATGCACTCTCAGTCCCTCCCTTTGTTAGACATCGAACACATAAGAACATCTTTGTATCATGCCCGTAGCAACAGTCTATTGGGGATGATTATTTGCATCATTAAAGATCAACAGCAGTTGGCATTGGTGAATGGATTGGAATGGAAGTCTGCAGTGAGGGATATGATTTGGGCCATGAGGACTACACCTCATATTAGCACAGAAATGTCACCTTTACTTTGTTAAGAGGAAGGGTTGCCAGGTCCAAACTGAACAAAGAATGGATGGACAAGAAGTGTGTTGATGCTGCAAAGACTAGCAATGTGGTGGATGGGAGATGTGAAGTACAAAAGAGATATAGTACTGTCAGAGGTTACAATGAATTGCCTGTGAAAGCAGGAAACAGGACAAGAATCAAGAAACCTGGTCATATTCAAAACATTTTTCCTGCTTTTCATCACCCTTTCAGTTGAAGTAATAGAAGGAACTTGTAGTGGTTCTCAAGAATGAAAGCATGTGGGTGCTCGGCGCTAGTGGTGCTAGAGGGCTTTAAATACTTGGGGAGACACATCACGAGGCACCAGAAGGACTTCCTAGACAGAAATCTGGGCCCTCAAATAACTCTCTTGTCCACAGATATCAGTCACTGGCGCACGCTCCCTCTCTCTCTTATGGGTAGGGCTGCCCTTTTTAAAATGATGACGCTACCACGGCTCCTCTACACTCTGCAAAACACCCCTTTTCCGGTCCAGATGACTATCTTCAAGCGCTTATCACTGGAATTGCCGACGCTTCTATGGGAGGGAGGGACGTCGAGAATCGCGCTGCATAAGCTGCAAAGAGGAGTTTGCGACGGAGGTATAGTGGTGCCAGACGTTAGGCTGTATTATTGCGCCTCTCATTTGCAGGTCGTTAACAACTGGGTGTATGTGGGGGTGGAGGAGCCGGCCTATAGAGTGGATAGAGCAGTCATGCCCAAAGAAAATTGTGAACCCCTCTTGTACTCTGGTCGATCGTGACCGGAATGGCCGGAGCACACCAAAGTGGTGATCCCGTGCTGGAGGGAAGCCAATAAACTGTTGTGCTGGGCTGGGAAACTGACAAGGAAGACCCTGCTGTGGGTGGGGGATCCTTTGAGGGAAGGGCCACAATGTCAGGTTTTAAGGGATGGAAATTAATAGGGATAGAATACCTGGGAGATGTGTGGAAGGGGGACTCTCCTCGCACGTTTGAATATTTCCAAGACGAATATGATTTGCGTAGCTCACCACGATACCCGCAGCTGCGACTCCTGCATGCTCTGCGCAC
This sequence comes from Lissotriton helveticus, assembly GCF_964261635.1. Lineage (NCBI taxonomy): Eukaryota > Metazoa > Chordata > Amphibia > Caudata > Salamandridae > Lissotriton > Lissotriton helveticus. Next base: position 1,310,329,239 of record NC_136063.1, read on the forward strand.
ACGTATCCAAAGAGGGCTTCCATCCCAGACTACTCCCCGTTAGAAGACAGGTTGCTGTTGGAGCCTATTCAGGGCAAGTCAACATCCACGATTTATTGAAAATTGATAAACAACATACCTGATCCCCTGACTGCTCTCAGGGAAGCATGGGTTAAAGACCTGGGGACAAGGATGATGAGGACTGGCAGGAGGTGATTCAGAGCCCTAGAGAGGTTGCCATGCACTCCAGATTTTGTCTTGTGCAGCTTAAGATCCTTCATCGCACGTACTACAGCACACTCACCTTTTCTCCTAGGGCAGGGCACTCACAGCGCTATGCTGAGGGGATGCGGGGAGGAAGGGACCTTTATACACATATTGTGGAGCTGTCCTGAGGTGTCCCGGTTTTGGAGGGGAGTCACGGAGATGATGTCAGAGGTTGTAGGGAAGTTTGTGCCACTAGACCTGAAATGGCATCTATTAATGATCAGAGTTGAGGCAGACCGGTCCAGATACGTGGGACTATGGTTGGCTTTGTCGGCGGGCATAGCGAAGCGAAATATCGCAAGGAATTAGGGGGCACCCTCACACCCGCAGATGGAGGAATGGAAACAAGATTTTGATTGGTGCCAGAGGGCCGAGGAAACAGTGTATAAAAGTTGGGGTTGTGCCAAAAAATTGAAAAAAGTGTGGTCGCCGTGTGGACGTATAGAGGGCTGGGTGTGGGGGATTAGCAATGTGATGGGGGTAAGCACACCTGATACCTCTGTATTTGAATGTGTTGTCTCCAGTTCTCTGTATTTGTTACCTGATGTACATGTGGCAATTGCTTATGTATGGCATGGTCTCTCGAGCTTGTTAATAAAAAGAGTTTAAAAAAAAAAATGAAAAAGTGTGGAACAAGAGCTTAGTGTGATTGGTGCATAACGTCATGTTCATGTATGTGTGTGAGAAGGTGGGTGTGAGCACAGAGAAGCATGATGATAAGGGTTCTGACCAAAGTCAACCATGGAATTATGATGGGAAAAGTTGCAACCAGAGTCAAATAAGGTTTTCTCATAGAGTTAGAACCAGTTCAATAAAATTTCAAAATTATGTTATGTAATAATTGATTTCACATTATTTGACATATATACTCCCATCAGGATTGGGTTTGAAGGGTTGTAGGGTGCACGTTAATTATTGTGGTTTGATTTTTTTAGCATGTTCATTTTGTGATTATATGTCTAAAATGTTGTTACGATTTTCAGGTTATCAAAGTTTGATTATTTTAAATTGTGAAGAAATGGAAGTATGTTGGGCTATATAATGTTATGCATGTATTTTGGAGATGGAATGTACGTAAGGTTCCTGGTTAGGCAGTTGCTGTCGGGACCTGGCGGTTGGTGGTGGAGTAATGAACTTAGTTTAATTACCTCAATGTCTCATCCGTTCAATTGAATGTCTGAACTAATCTCAGCTGCTGGTAATTGGCTGGATTCCTTTCCAATCCAATTGTTTTGCTCACTCAGCCATTCTAGTCAGTCACTAGACCAGGGGTTCCCAACCTTTTCTATGCCCCACATCCCTAGGAAATGTTTGGTTAATGTTCGCACCCCCTACAAAAGTGCATAAAATGCAAATACAAATGATGTCACATACTTTCCCTCTTTGTCGCACCCCCTACTACTATTCATCTTAAGGTTTTTAAACAATTCTGCGATATTTCCCGATCCATTGAAACACTCATATTAAAGCTACTTGATAGTGCATGATACCCATGTCTGTCACACTTCCAAAGATTCGCAAGAAATCTACCTTTCCCCCAGGGAAGACCCATTGTATCCGGTATTAGGAGACCAACAGAGAGACTTTCCGAATATGTAGATTCATTTTTACAACCATATGTGGAGAACCTGCCTTCGCATATTTGTGATACTGAGCATATTTTATTGGATGACCCATTTGTTTTTATCTGTTATTGCGTATGCTAGGGGCCTGTTTTCAAGTAGTTTACCTCTGTGTTAAGGGGTTCAGGGATGACATCCCTTCTTTTTTTAGCACTGCACTAATACAATATGCTATAATATTTGTGAGCTGGGATGTATGACGGTACCACGCGTACTTTTACAACACGTACCGTTACAACGCTACTTTTACCATGCAAGTCGTTACAACGACTTGCGTGGAGGGGCGCCGGATAGTAAATTTTTTAATTTACTATTCCAACTCCAGTCCCCGTGGACTCTAGGGAAAGGAGTTGGATAGTAAATTAAACTATTTACTATCCTGGAGCGCCCCCAGCGCAAGTCGTTGTACCGACTTGCGTGGTAAAAGTAGCGTGGTAACAGTACCGCGTTGTAAAAAATGCGTGCTAACCGTTGTATACCGTGAGCTGTGTCCTCAGGGCTGAATACCCTTACTCTCCCCCAAGTTGAGATATAAAGGTTGTTGAGGCTGCTGGTGATGTCCTGGGGTGTTTTCACACCCCTTAATGGACATTGCCTGCTTTCAGTCTCAAAAGATGAGCTGATAATCCACTTTCTGCAGTGGTTTCTCTCTCGCCTTGCCTGCCACCATGTGTTTTCGGCTCCTCATCAGTAGACTGTGTGAAGGGAGCCTATATCATGTGACATATGGCAGCACTGTGTGAGTTGGCAGGTCTGGCCACTACCAATACATACTCTGCACATTGAACTTCTACATAAAGCATTTCGGTGAACATCGCAAACCTTGATGATATTTTGCAGTGATTTATTTAATTCTCATTGGAACACCAGCTATTGGGAGAGCATACCATACTGAGTATGTTAGTGAAAGAAAGTGTCAATGAGTGGGAAGAGTATATGTAAAGAGAAATTACAGGAGTAGCAATTGAGTATATATTTATGAAATAAAAGACTTCCACTGTCTTGTATACTCAAACTTTCCACCATGGAATCTCTCCTGTTGTTTGCTGCTCCTCTGATTACATATGGATGCTCACACAAATCGTCACATAATGTATTTTTATTTTTATTTTAAATGATGGCTATTTGTGGCCTTAGAGTGCTTTCAGAATGGGAGCAGATTGAGTGTGTAAGAAAAGCATGAAAAGCTGCCGCATACCCTGGTAATGTGACCCAATCAGTCTGCTTGGATGGTAGTGAAGTATTTACCCCTACCGGGGATGAAAGCTTTAGTCTAAACCATGAGATGAGGGCTGTAAACTGATGTGCTCTGGGCGCTGAAGCGTACTGGCGAAAGCGAAGTATTTACCCCTACCGGTGGGAAAGTGCTGTTTTGCCCACTGTGAGATGGTGCTGAGGTGAGGTGCCAGTACACTTGGGGATGAAAGCGTGCGCCTAAACCGTCAGCTGAGTGCTGTAAACTGATGTGCTCTGGGCGCTCTAGCATACTGGCAGGAGGGAAGTATTTACCCGTACCGGTGTGAAAGTGCTGTTTTGCCCACTGTGAGATGGTGCTGCGGTGAGGGGCCGGTACACTCGGGGATGAAAGCGTGCACCTAAAGCATGAGCTGAGTGCTGTACACTGATGTGCTCTGGGCGCTGTAGCATAATGGGCGCTGTAGCATAGCTATGCAGGTGGTGTTAGTATGCGTTTAGAGTATAGCGGGAGAGGGAAGCAAACTACTCACTGGTACCGGTCTGAAGACTCGGGGATGAAACCGTGAGCCTAAGCCGTGAGCTGATTGCTGTAAAGTGATGAGCTGTGGGCGTTGTAGGATATTGGTCGCTGTAGCATACCTGTGTAAGTAGTGTTAGTATGATTTGTACTATACAGGAAGTGGGACGCAAACTACTCACCTCTACAGGTCAGAAGACTCGAAGGTAGTGTTTTATCAAGCAGGAATAAAGAAATAATCGTGAAGAATATAATGCAGAATGTTGCCATGCCACAGCAGACAAATAGTGAAATCAGGTGTGTCTAAGAACGTGGCTGTGTGTAATAAAGCGATGGAGTTTGAAAGTTATATAAAAAGCGTTTTTATCTAAGTTCCATAAATGGACCCACTGGTGCAAGAGCTAAGGCATCCAGCTGATGCAAACTCCAACCTGTTCTGCTGGATTCAAACGTAAGCTCCTGTATCAGTGAATTCCACATTACGTTACAGATCCATGTGACATAAACAATACCTATTAGACTTAAATGACTCTAAATTCTAAAAGAAAAATAAAGGTAGAATACAATTACCACATGTATCCTTTAAGAAAACAAAGAAAAAAAAGAATTTCCAAAATGTAATCATCAAACTTTTTAGGTACCCTGGTACTGCTTTTTTGTAACACAAATTTATCAACAGTAGAACAGTCAGGAATCCGTTGTACAGTACATTCAATCTGGTGTGTGTCAGAATTGGTAATAGTTCTACCCACATTGGAACTTTAAAGGAGGCATACAAACATTGGGCTTCTGAGAAGCACATTCGGTACCCTTCTGATCAAACCGTACATTATTGTCTTCAGCTGTTTAAAAAAAACATTCTGGTGCAAAGAGCTAAGGCATCGAGCTGAGGCAAACTCCAACCGCTTCTGCTGTATTCAAACTGAAGCTCCTCCATCAGTGAATTCCACATTACATGTTACAGTTCCATGCGACATGAACAATAGCTATTAGACATGAATGACTAAATTGTATAATGAAAATAAAGGTAGGATACGATTATCACACTGTGCCAACCAGCTCCTAAAGAATGTCGTGTTTTTTTATCTTCCTCTGCAGCTTGTGAGCACAGGCTGAGGAAGAGTAAATTTGTGTGAAAGGGCTTTCTGGATAACAGGCAGGCAGAGAGACATATGCACAAAGAATAGACACAGTTTCAAAATGGATGTCAGCTATAGGCTAATTTAGCAAGTAAATAGCGTATTTGCATAGGCCATACATCACCCATCCCTGGTTAGAGTGGAGACGTAAGGGGCAATAATGAAAACAGAGTTCAAATGCGTGAGCATACTTAGAAAGTTATTATATGAAAGTAGTACAATTGAAGTGTATTAAAAAAAATTTAAGGAAAAAGCCAAAAAAGATTTAAAAAATCAATCCAAGAATAATGTGAGTTTCTTACAAGTCTTGGAGATTGCAGTCCGGAAGTTCTTCATTGGCTTGAGATGCGTAATGTTCCAAGAGGTCATTGTTGCCATCGTGTGAGAAAAGTGAAGAGATCCAATTCATATCCTCAAAGGGACAGTAATGTTCCTCAAATGTTTTTTTTATTTTTTAAACATATTTTATTGGAGTTTCTTTCATGGACATACATAGTTATGCCCCAGCATATGATTTGTATTATAGTAATCAATGTTGTACATAATGTAAAATATCGCATTACACAAATTCAAAATCATATTTCTGCTTCACAACACTTATTGTACATCTTCCTCCACAGTATGTTTCCAGTCCCATAGTGCACAGCATTGTATATACCTAATCTGCTAACAATTCCCCAACTACCCCCCACCCCAAGGTCTCAATCTCCAACCGTCCATTACATATACATATAAACGCACATTGGCCAGTCCCACAGTTATCTGTATATATTCTGCGCATACAAAGGTGTGACAAAAGAGGAGGAAAGAAAAAGAAAAAACCATAAGTCCCGTAGCATACGCGTGGTATGGGCCTCGACGTCGATAAAGTATCCCACATTTTATTCTTCTGAGTCCGAGTTATGGGACCTCAACCCCTCCAACATGACTTCCCATTCAAGAGAAATCTGTGTCTTACGTAGACCTCTAATCTCTTCTCTACGCAGTGCAGTGCCTTCTGCTCCGCCCCAGCGCAGTAATTCTGTGTTCCAAGCACACACTTCAGAGGGTTTACGTGATTTCCATCGCATGGTGATGTTACGAATAGCCAATGTAAGTCCAAGGTTTATGAATCTGTATTGTACCTTGTGTGTAGATACGTGAGTATGAAGACCCAAAATGCACTCCCCCAGTGTGTCAGTAATAGCGAGATGTGCAGCCGCACCAGTCAGTCTCCGAACCGCATCCCAGTATCCCCGTATCTTTGGGCATTCCCATACCATGTGTATGAAGCACGCCCCTTCTTACATACATCTCGGACATAAATGCTGTGTTTGGGGAAACATCTTATCCAGCCTGTTCGGCGTTAAGTATGCACGATGTAACACCATTGTTTGGATAAATTTGAACTTGGCATTCCTCGGGACTTATCGGGTGTGTTCCAGTATTATAGACCATTCTTTATCCGACAGGCCTGTCCCCATGTATAATTCCCAAAATTCTTCAGCGCATGCAAGGGTGCTCTCGTGTGGGAGCTAATACCAGCATACACCCACTTAATCAAGTGGCGTCCTCTACCCATATAATACACCATTTTGATCAATTCATTGTCGGGGGGTGGTCTCCTCTGTGGGGCCCAGTGTGTTTTAATGCATCTAGTGAGTGCTGCGTGCATTAGGTACAAATGTGCCAGGGCGCCAGTCTCGTTTATAAACGTGTCGTGATCCATCAACATCTCCTCTCTGAACAATTCCGCCACGGTACTGATACCCACATCCAACCAGGGCGTCAGCTTGAGTTTTGTGAGCCTACCGCTGGTTAGTGGAATACCTAATAATGGTATGTTGCCTGCATATACCTGTGCTGTATTTGTGTACTGCAGCACCGCTTTCCAGCCTCTTAGCGCAGTTTGTAGTAAGAGGGGGAGGTCCTTTGGGGTCCTACTGCCCGGAAGTAGTAAAGCATGTAATACCCCGCTATCAATGTCTGTGTCTGCGTAATCAATTTCCTGCAAATTACGTCCCGCCGTCCAATATGATAACCATTGCAATTGACAAGTGTAGTAATAAGCACGAAAATCTGGTACTCCTAGGCCTCCCGTCCGGGTACCCACTTGTAGTTTCTTAAGACTAATGCGTCGCTTGCCCTTCCCCCAGATAAGGTCCCTGACCAAAGAGTTTAGCAATTCAAAAGTATTTTGTGGCACCAGTAGCGGCAAATTCACAAAATAATACAGTAGACGTGGTAAAAGAACAATTTTTGCTATGGCTCCTCTGCCAGTGACAGAGACTGGTAGCACTGTCCGAAAAATGACACTAGACCTCAAAGACCTGATTGCTTTGTTCAAGTTACCTTCTAGCATGTCTTCAGATTTGAATGCCTAGATACCGAAATATCGACTGAGTAACTTGAATATTGGTGCCCCCAACTTCCACGTCAGTAGTGCCCCCCTGATCCATGAAGAAAAATAAATGCGTTTTGGTGGTATTTAAAGCTAGTCCCGACAGGAGTGTAAAGTGCCGATATGTCTCGAATAACGGAGTCAGCGGCCTGCGGAGATCAGATATGTACATAAGGATGTCATTGAAGTTTGTGCTATCTGCAGTCGATACATTTCTTTTGCAGATGTGAGGGACTCTTCTTTTCTGAACAAAAGCGTTTTCAGTTTGGTTAGTTTAATGAAATCTGTTTTCAAAGTAGGGATTGAAGGCCAAGTTGAAGTTTGGGAGTTACTTTGCGTGGGTGGGAATAGACATTGCCACAGGAAGTTACTTGGTTTGAACCAGTAAGGACATAGGGTATGCCAGCTCACATTTCGTAGGAGTGAATGTTATTGAGAAGTATATAACTGCCGTTAGAAAGCTGTGTGAATGTTGGTCTAATTGTGGGAATTGGCATGCTTTTAAGAAAGCACGCAAGAATGAGGGCTGTAAGCTTAGAGGCGTTGTGCAGTTGGACATTCTTGGATAGCAATGAATGACTGCCATTGTGGTCGCAGTTTTTACCTGTGAGAAAAAACTTCTGTATGCTCTTTAAGACAGCGATATGTAAATGGGAGAAACCATTCTCGTGTATAATCGTGCTACCTTGTATATTCACATACAACATGACAAACAACATGTACACCTAGCAGACACAACAACAATACATACTGTGGGAACCGTGGCTAGCCATGTACAAAGCAAACATGGCATGGCACCTCTGCCACTCAATGCAGAATGCGGGGAGAGATGGGAGCAAAGTATGCGCGAAGGTGGCAAGTGATTCTCGATTATAAAAGTATACAATGCAAAGTGTTGAGGGGATGTGCCGGACAGACTTGAGTATGCAGAGCACAGACAGGTACATGTCAACATACACTGATGGTGTATTGAAGGAAGTGAAAAGTGGATGCTACCATGATAGTGCAGTCAGCAGGGAAGATTACGGAAACATAGCGCGTACGTGCCCCTCCCCCCATATCTTTAGCATAGTGGGCTGGCTCGGCGTACGCAAGGCTAGCGTAGAGGTATGAATAAAAGGCATGTTTCTCTGGGTGTGGTTCTCTTATGGAATGGCGAATGTGTCTGCCACGTCTGCGCAGCTTACACTGCCACGAGGCTGATGCTGTGAGCGAAGGTGGCTGCGTGAATGATGCTCTCAGCCTGCTGGTACTCAGAAACCGTCATGGCCGCTGCTACGCACATATGCCCCACAGTTCACCTTTCGACACCGCCGTATGTGAAAAAGGGCCCACCGCTGCCGGCGGAAGCACTTGGGCCGAGGTTTGAAAGCTCGAGAGGCTCCTGCGATCAATGCTGGCTACCATGACACAAGTACACAGCGCCCAGCCTGCGGCCCAGCAGCGTACAGTGCTCTGTATACTACTAATAGAGTAGTCGAACAGGTACCAACAGTGGAACGGTGTCTTGATCCCACAAGGGACGATGTTAGAACTGCATCTGAGAGTGGAGATGTAGGTACTCCCTTCAACCAGGTGCAACCAACTCTAGGTCCCAACAGTGGAACGGAGTCTTAATCCCACAATGGACGATGTCCGATATTACCTGCTGCTTGCTTTTCACAGAACTCCCTTGGTTGAGGTGCATCACACTCTGCTTCCGTAGCTAACTGTTGCACATGATTATTGTGCTTGGTTGACACTAGTCGGTGGAGTACACCGCGGTACAGCAGGTCTGAACAGTGAAACGGGGTCTTGATTCTATGATTGAGGATGTCAGAAGTTAATGTCTGTGATTATTTCTGTGTACCACCTCTGACCAGGTGCAACCAACTCTAGGTCCCAACAGTGGAACGGTGTCTTGATCCCACAATTGACGATGTCATATATTACCTGCTGCTTGGTTTTCATAGAACTCCCTCCGTTGAGGTGCATCAGACTATGTGCTTGCGTAGCTAACTGTTGCACATGATTATTGTGCTTAGTTGACACCAGTCGGTGGAGTACACCGCGGTACAGCAGATCCGATCAGTGAAGTCAGAAGTTAAAGTCTGTGATTATTTCTGTGTACCCCCTCCGATCTGGTACAACCAACTCCATGCTTTCGAATTCAACGGTATGTGACTGTGAGACGTTAATGAATAGTGCCTTTGGCCTACACTGCGGTCAGCAGGGCTCACAATTGAGATCGAGTGGTGATTGTTTAAATACAGAATCCAGTAGTCAAGTAACTAGAATGTCTATTGAAATATACACAATATCCTTTTAATATACTTGCTTGAAGAATTTTTTTTAGATGACTTATAGGTTTACTACAATGACCAAATTCATCTTGCAAGTCCAAAGGAACACTGAATAGTCTACACTGTGGACAGCAGAAATCGGAATTCAAATTTTTTGATTTATTTATTGCAGAGTTTTCTGTAATGTATGTTGTTGTATTTTGTGAAGAGGAAGTGAGAAAAAGTATTCATGGTTGTCTGTGTGAGTACTGCCTTCAATTAACACTGCAGACAGCAGTGATCACAATTCAGATTGAGTCGCTATTGTAGATGACGCAGTCCTGTAGGAAAAGATATTGCTCCAGTGCTCTCTGTCTGCACCATGCATACGTATCATTACAGGCTCCGCAAACGCTTTTTTTTGCTTCGTGTATTACAAACTGGGCAGCTCAAGTCCACTTTACGTTGCTGTGGGCCCTTGCTGACCCTTCTCTCTGGCCTACACTGCAGACAGCAGGGTTCATATTTGAGATCGAGTCGCTATTGTAGTTGGCGCAGTCCTGTAGAAAAAGACATTGCTCCAGTGCGCTCTGTCTGCACCATACATATGTATCATTCCAGGCTCCGCACATGCTTTTTTTTGCTTCGCTTATTACAAACTGGACAGCTCAAGTCCATTTTACGTTGCTGTGGGCCCTTGCTGACCGTTCTCTCTGGCCTACACTGCAAACAGCATGGTTCACAATTCAGATCAAGTCGCTATTGCAGATGATGCTGTATTGATGGTAACAGACATTACTCCTAGTACGGCCCGCCCGCAGCACGCATCATCGCTGGCTGTGCACAGGCTGAATGCTTTTGATGTGGCTATCTGAGTGCACTAGAACTGATGGACCCTTTATGATACAATATTTTTGTGTATTATTTCAGATCTATTGATTGTGTCTCAGTATACCACAAGTTGTGATTCTTTTACCATAGAATATTTTTCTGTATTATTTCACATGTACTGTCCCTACTTTACTGCAGCACAAACTATTGATTTTTTATTATTGAATGTCTGTGTGTGGTCCAATGATTACTGTTGTAGTTGATGGTAGCAGCAACCATTCCCTGAGCTCTGGTTTACACTCACTCCACACGCATCCACCACAGAAGTCACTGGATATGTGACCCTGGTAATGAAAAGGTGTCGAGCGCACGTGCCCGTACCCACTTCCACTATCTATCTGTGTCCGTGTGTTCATTATCTATGCATGATACTGCCCCTGGGCCGTAATACATTACATTGTGCTGTAGACAGCGTATGCAAGCATGTTACCTCTGGTAGTGGGGAAAACTCCGGTAAAGTAATTTGTAGGTGTATGGCTGTCACAGGTGGAAGGCTACTTTACAGATGATGAATATTGATGAAGATGGTGGTTGCATGTTGTGTGTAGTGTAAGATATGTGTACATAGCAAAAAGTTTCAAAAAATCTCTCTAAGCAGGAGAGGTGTGTCTCATCAAATCCTGTAGAGAGAATGACTAAAAATGGGTGGCGTTTTGGAACTGCTACAATGGGAAATGTTATGAACTAATGAAATGCTTTTTTTCAATGTCACATGACAATTGCGCACTCAGTGCGCAAGGAGACAACACCCGGCGCGATTTTGAGACAATATATTAACTATAATATAAGTTTATTACAGTTAGAAATATATAAATGTTTAATATATTTTAGATTATCACTTGGTCTCATAGACACTTTAAAGTTATTTACATATACTTTGAGACAGTAAAGAAAAATGAGGGAATGGCGTACCTGGCGTGACACAGTACGTCTATGACGTAAGACATGGCCTGGCAGGGTGCACTCATCGCATATGCAATGTTCAGAGGGCGTGACCCCATACGTAGATGACGTAATGCGCGGCTTGGTACTGCGTACCCGTCGCATACCAAACTAGCAGCTGGCACGACCTCAAACGTAAATATGTTGTTACGCGAACCCATCGGATACGAAATGCGCATCATTTCAATATGGTGGATAAGATTTGCTTGCTGAAGGAGCTTGGTAGACTACCGGTACAGGACTTTAGTTTTCTAAAAAAAAATGAAAAAATGATATACATATTTTTGGGGGAAGATATAAAATATTACATAATTTTAAAAGTTAAAAAAGGATAATAAAGTTGCAAAATATTGTATAAAATTTAGAAAAGTTATAGGTTTTTATAAATATTAAAATATTAAATTAACATTTAAAAAACCTTCGAAATTCACTGAAAAACCATAGGTTTTATAGACATTATAGTTAGGAATTAGCATTTAATAAACCTTAGAAATTCACTGAAAAAAACATAGGTTTCAGGGATGTTATAGTTAGTTGGACATTTCACTCATACACAACGAAATTCCCCTGTTATAGTTAGTTCAGCTAACTATAACTCGCGCCCATTCAATCCACTGCTGATGACGTCACATATTACATCATTCATGACATGGTCAGTAACATCACTGATGACATCATCCATGTGACAATCTGATGCCCCTCATCAGACTCCTATATAACTCTTGATACACCCACTGTAAAATACGGACTACAATTTTAGAAACCATGAACATACCAATACCAGTTAGTACATATCCACTTACTAATTCCAATGTCTACACACACATCAATTCATTCACCCATACAGTCACTCATACATACAGTCAGCTATCAATACAACATTATCATATCCACTCACACATCTGTACAGACACTCACCACCGACTCTAATTCATAGAGTTATTCACACACCTAGTTAGTAATGGAAATAATGAATCACACTTTTATTTACTCACCTGTACAGTTATACACATACCACCTCACGTATTTAAACATATACTAACACATACTTTCACTCTAATACAATAACTAATACAAGCACACACTGGTCCATACAGGCACTCTCATAATCACTCACTCTCACATATAGTCAGTTATACAGTCCAACACTCACATATACTGCCTTTGACATATGCAGTTACTCACACATGTACCACTGAGGCAGCCATTCACTCAACAAAACATCCATACACAAACTCACCCAGCCATACAGCCGTTCACAGATACAGACTTGAACACATATACGCAGTGAATTATCCACTCACACATTTATGCACAGAGTCACAGCCCCCACCCACGCACACAGACACTCAGGCCCCCATACAGATACTCAGACAAGCAATCAATAGCCCATATAGACCCTCATTTAGCTGCTAACCAAACCATGGAACCACTTACACACCATCTGACAACCTAAACTGTGTGAATGTCTGTATCAATCGTTAACACATGCATTAAGTAAGACACAATTAATCACTCACTTATACAGTCAGTCACCCACATACTTAATCATGCATCCTGACTCTTATACACTCATTCATTCTTCAATACACCATGGCATATATAGATAAAACATATTTACATTTTAAAGAAACACATAGTCACTGGATGATGTCATCAGGGATGTCACTGACCATGTCATGAATGATGTAATATGTGATGTCATCAGCAGTGCATTGTGAGGGCGTGAGTTATAGTTGGCTGAACTAACTATAACTGGGGAATTTCTATGGTTTTGTAAGAGTGAAATGGTCAACTAACTATAATGTCCCTGAAACCTATGGGTTTTTCAGTGAATATATATGTATATATATACACACTCACACACACACACTAAAGAGAGAGAGAGAGAGTAAGATACACCCATACCTTTAGTCCTACTTCTATGTTTGGCTTGTTCGCCTGTCCCAGTTTTTATTACTTTTAAAAATCTGGTCACCTTAAGGCGCTGTCAAGCCTCAACAAATTAGTGCATGTGTAGGGATGTTTTATTTATTTTATTTTTTATTTTTTGTGATTTTTATTGCGCAAACAAATACCCTGGGGTGTCTCGGCGCATGTGTGAGCTAACAGGACCATAATAATAGAATTCACTGGTCAAATAACCATGTCTTTACGAGCCTCCGGAAGCTCATCAGGTTGGGGGCATTTTTGATATTTAATGGAAGAAGGTTCCAGAGTTTTGGTGTGGCCACTAAAAAGCGACGGTCTCCCCAAGTTGCCGTTCTGGTGCGAGGTACAGGAAGAAGGCAAGTGTTGGCAGATCTCAACAGTCTTTTGGGGGTGTACAGCTGGAGTGCCTCAGTCAGGAATTTGGGTCCTGTTCCATGCACTGCCTTGTAGGCAATGCAGAGGGCCTTGAACTTAATACGGCTCTCTACTCTGAGCCAGTGAAGCTGGCGGATGGCAAGAGTAGTAGGCTGGCGGCGAGGGATGTTTAAAAGAGTTCTAGCAGCCGCATTCTGTACCGACTGTAACTTTGACAGCACAGATTTCTGGGTATTAAGGAAGAGGGCGTTTCCATAATCCATTTTGGAAAATACCAGAGTGGTAACTAAGGTCTTCCCGGCGGAGGAGGGGAGATAAGGCAGCAGTTTCTTTATTTTCTTTAGCATGAAGAAGGCAGAGGAGACAACCTTGTTAACATGAAGGTTGAAGGTTAGTTTGCTATCGAAGATGACTCCCAAGTTCCTCGCTTTCGCCACTGGGACAGGTGGGGAGCCCAATTGTTTGGGCCACCAGATGGAGGACCATTCTGGGGCGAGGTTGCCAAAGGTCATAACCTCGGTTTTATCCGAGTTGAGCCGTAGGCAATTGGAGGACATCCACGTACTGACAGCAAGCATTGCTTCCTGAAAATTGGCTGCCACTGCTGTGCCATTCTTGTGGATCGCCAGCACCAGTTGGGTATCATCTGCGTAGGAGGTTAATCGCACCCCATAGGCCTTTATTACCCTCGCTAAGTCCGCTACGTAGATGTTAAATAACGTGGGACTTAGCGAGGAGCCCTGTGGTACTCCACATGGTAGTGCAGAGACGGGAGAGTAGAAATTACCCAACTTAACTGTCTGAGTGCGGTCGGCCAGAAAAGATAAGATAAGGTCTCTAGCCGAACCGTCAATCCCCAGAGCTGTGACACGGTCGACCAAAATAGCATGGTCGACCGTGTCAAATGCAGCGGATAGATCCAGAAGAATTAAAATGGCCGTTCCTCCCTGGTCCATGATGGTTCTGATTTCATCAGAGGCTTTTATATGTCTAGTGATTGCAACGGAGACACATACAAAATTGTTGCTACCCTCTAATCAGCTCTATATTCACTAACCCAGAGTATTTCTTTTTTTTACTACTTAGAAGCGCCAGTACTCTCCTATTAAAAGTACTGGATGGACCTCAGTTGACGAGTACAGGCACTCTTTTAAAATACAACAAGTGCAGGCAATTCAGTACTTGCCAGGACCTGCCCATTTAAAGCACTGCCAATGTCTTAGAATGAAACTTTTGTCATCCAGAGATTGGTTTCTGGAAGAACAAAATATGCGTGAAGCTTGGACTGTGTAGAAACTAAGTAAGGCTCAGCAGACCGCTTTGTGGCTTTTGTGTGAGCCGGGAAAGAAATGTCCATAGACCCGTGAGCTGTGTGTGGTGCCCGTGGTGAGCTGTGCATGATTCACCACGGCTCCTGCCCTGGGGCCCTTCGGCCCTTCCCTCCCCTCTCGCCGTCTCCTAGTGACATGACGCTGCCTGCTGGAGTAGGGCACAGCCAGCCCATGTCACCGTCTCCTGCCTGCAGTGTTCTGTGCGGGAGATGGCAGCCAGGCTCGGGCTGTGTGGTGCGGTGCAGTCACACGGCCTCCTCGGCGGTGGAACCGCACCGCAGACAGACGAGGCGGAGCGGGAGGAGACATTGTGGCCGGGATTCGGCCCCCAGTACCGGGCGGCGCTGCTGGGGCTGTTCCGCCAGCGCCTGCAACTGGAGCCCCGGCACCTGCTGCTCTGCCTGGGGCGGGACGCGGCACCGGTGGCCGCCGCCCTCCGGCGGGCCTGCAGCCTCCTCCAGCCCCCTGTACTGTGGGACGAGCAGCCGGACCAGCCGCCCCCCTGCCAGCGGGCCCTGCTTCTGCATCCCTCTCACGCCCATCACCAGGTAGGTAAGTGAGACGACGAGGGAGGAGGGAGGAGACAGGTATACAGTTTCCGTAGCTTTGTGAAAAGGCATTTTCACCTGATCTGCAACGAGAAATCGTGGCTTTGAGCATCGGATGCTGGAGGTTGGTTAACCGTCCAACGTCACTTGCAGAGTCGACCCCACTTCTGACCTCTTTTTGTCCTCTGTGGATCACGCTGTAAAGTCATTTCTTTTCTCTATCCTTCAAGAAAATCCAGACAAACCGTTTGATCACTGTTCTTACCTCTTTCGTATTCACTAAATCCACCACTGCAACTTCTGCTGCATCTGTCGTGACATCCTAATTTTCTTTCACTGTCATTTTCTCAAATGTGTTCGTTTGTAGAAGTCTATAGCTTTTAAATACGATATCCTTATGCGTGCCCATCAAGCGAGGCCCAGATGTGGAATTGGCTCTCATGCCTCCTGCCCACGAGCTTCAAAATGTATCCTCCCAATGGTGGATGAGAAACAAACCTACTGCCATCTCCTGACGGACTCCACCTTCCATTTCAATGGGCCTGCTACTTTTAAAGGGATTCCTTTGTTTGGTTGATAAAGCTCTCAACCTGCCAGTTGGGCTCTGAATTGAGATCAAACTTAGGCCCAGGTTCTCAAAGGTGTCACGGGACCCAGCGCAGCAGCCAAAAGTGGCGCGCTGCGTTGCATGACAGGGAGAGAGCAGGAGAGCCCCATGTTCACAGAGATGTGGCTCTCTCCTCCCCTCTCCCTCGCGCCAAAGCTGATTTCAGCTTCCCTTTTCCAGGGACACACCTTAGCGCCATAGTGCTAGGGTGCGTGCCTGAGTCTACCATAGGATTTAATACACTTCCAGTGCAAAATACCATGACTAGACAAGTGAAACAAGCTTTCCTCCTTTTAACGCCAGCTTTTCAGTGGCACAAATTTTGGGTGCTGAACCCTGTCTACTAATGTTAGGTGATAGGGTCTAGTGTAAAAAACGCATGGGCGGTTGCATGGGATGCCCATGTACTACCGCTGTAACGCCCCTTGATGCAAAGTAATGAAAAGCAGCGTTTTGCACTATGATGTGAATCAGGAAAAAATATTTGTGCTGGTTAGCTTCACTTTTGTGACACTATGCCAGCGCAAAATGTTTGAGAATCTCCCCCTTAGTTTAGTTGTCATATTATTGATATTGGTGGAGTTAACTCTTTGTCCTGGTCTGAGTTTGCTGGCATGTCTATTGCACACCTCTGGCCTGTGTGTAAGACGCAGCACTGCACTCCTCCGAGCTGGCTGTGGGTAAGGTATGTCACTGCAAGGTCCTTGAATGTCTACAACATTCATTAGTCCGAGACCCGTCTTCCCAATCTCAGTCTGAACTATTTGGGCAGTTCTGCCTCCGGAGACAGCTGTTCCAATGTGTACTGTGAAATGAAAGTCTCTCTTTCATCCTCTGCCCTCCCCTTCGCCACATAGCTGGACTCACTTCCTCAAGATCCTGCTTCATACTGAAGCTGAATCCCTTGAGAAATAAAGGAAAGGACCCATTGTAGGGAGAGAGGGAAGTAATGCTGACTGCGACGGGGAGGACTAAGGTCAAGTGTAGCAGATTTTTTAACACTTTTGAATAAAAATGTATCGCGCCAACATCACCCCTTATCTGAAGAAACTTCACTGGCTCCCCGTCCACAAGAGATGCCTATTCAAGATTCTGGCTCACGCCTACAAAGCTCTGCACAACAAAGACCAGCACACACCAACCACCGATTGATCTTCCACAAGCCCACCAGACTCCTGCTATCGGCCTCCCTCACCCTAGCTCACACTCCTCACATCAAAACAACAGTGGAGGACGCTTTTTCTCCCACACTTCGCTGCAAAGTCCTGGAACAGCCACCCCCTCCATTTCCAGACGTCACCCTCTCTTCAGGAGTTCAGAACAGGACTCAAGATCTGGCTATTCAACTGATGCACAGAGCAGCTTGGACTTCAGTTTCTAAATATCCTGGTGGATGATTAGTCACTCTTAATTAATCCTTCTTGATTGATTGATCGATCGTATCTCCAAACTCCAACCAATAGTATTTGACAAGTTAATTTGTGGAAACTCATGTGGCCATCCTACACATTTCATCCAGAGGAACACCATTTGCTTGAGCCCATGATGTAGCCACTCCCCTTGTCAGCCTTCCTTATATGCCCCCTGGAACCTGCAATTCCTTTAGTGCATTTCCTAACGTAATGACCTGTCTCTCTCACATCCTTAGGGAGGGTGTCAATGATGTAATTACCTCGATGGACTAGGCCAAAAGAAACAGACAACTGTGAGCTAACTTTGGAGAGGAAAAAAGGTCCCATAGTAAAGACCAGCTTGTCACAGATGTAATTGCCACCAGGAAAAAAACAATTTCCAGGCCAAAAAGTCTAAGGGCACCATACTCAAAAGCTTAATTAGCTGCTTCTGGATAGAAGCTAAAACCAATAATTAATTCCAAACTGTTACCATCTTCCTCGCTGGTGGTCTATCTAAGGAAAAACATCTCAACATTCTACGGACATAAGACTCCAATCTTCAGACCCAGCCCATGGCTCCCTGAATGCTGTAATTGCCGACCATTGGATTTTTAGGGTGACACAGACGAACACAACATAAACCCCTTCTGAAAGAAATCTTAAATCTTTACCTCACTACTTGAGACAGGGTCACAACATTTTCTAGCAAACACAAGGTTCTGGGTTGAATCCATCATCATTCTTTAGCTCACTTCGCCACCCCAGTTCAGACCTGGCCATATTCAAATCAGTCATGACCCAGTACCTCATTGGAACAGTTCAGCCAGAGCTACCAAGCCAGGTCTTCCCTGGACCATAAATAAGCATGCTGGGACTAGTTTCTGGGTTATACGCCTCATCAGCCAGGCTAGCTTGAATCTAGTGGCAAAGTAAGCAAGGGACCCACGTCAGGGCGTACCCTGCCAACATAAGGTGAATAAAGCAAATACAAGGAAACAAAGGACGGAGAACTGAAACTTTTCAGACACTCATCCCCAGTAACAGATCTGAGATGAATCCATCATCGTTCTTTAGCTCACTTCGCCACCCCAGTTCAGACCCAGCCATATGCAAATCAGTCTTGACCCTGCTCCTCATGGGAACAGCCTAGCCCGAACTGGCAAGCCAGGTTTTCCCAAGGCCGGAAACAAGCATCCTGGACTGGTTTCGGGGTAACACTCCTCATCAGCCAGGCTAGCGATAATCCAGTGGCAAAATGAGCAAGGGACCCACGTCTAGGCATACCCAGTCAACTTAGGGTGAATAAAGAAAACACAAGGAGATGATGGACGGAGCGCTGAAACTTTTCAGACACTCACCCCCAGTTACAGATCTGGGCTGAATCCATCATCGTTCTGTAGCTCACTTCGGCACCCCAGTGAGTTTCACCATGAATTCTCCTGGCTGATGAAGAAGGTTAATGGTTTACACAGAATTCATCTTGACATGAGTTGTTTTTACCTGTTTGTTTACCCTCTTGAAATCCAGCACTGGTCGATATCCCCCTGACTACAAAGAAAGAGTTCTCCCAAATACTTTTAGGTCCAGAGGGGGGAGACAGTAAACCAAGCAAGAAAAGGGGGGGCCTCAATAAGAACCTATATTTCTTTTTAGAAGAGTAAATCAAAACTATTTAAGACAAAGATGCCATATAGAGACAAGATTTAGATTATTTTTCAAACATATAGGTTTATTTAAATATTTTTATCGTTTTTTCTCAAGATTTTTTAAAGATATATTTAGTTTCTGGGGCAGCTGTGTCCTTAAAGGGTGACTATCCATGAAATTTCCTCATTATGCCCGAATCGCACAGTGTCCAAAAAATGGATCCAGAAAGTTTCTCGTTTTTTCCGATAGATTGTAGGGTCTTTCCCAGGAGGTGTTTGTACACGTTCTAGAATTTGCCATCGCAGGTCTCTCTCACTGTGATCATATTGGACAAAATGAGATACCATGGGGGCATTGGTCTTCTGTGTCCTAATGGCAGATTTGTGTTCCGACAGTCTAGTCCGGAATTCTCTGGATGTTTCACCTATATATCCTATGTCACAAGGACAAGTGATAAGGTATATAACATTTTTTGTTCTCGGATACGAACTGGTTATTTCCACCTTAACTAGTTGAATGTTCCCAACCACCCCATTACAAGTATCCCAATAAGTACACCTCTGAGTTGCCACTTGTATTAGTTTGTTTTTTGTAAAATTTTCTTTTGATGTAGTGTTTATATTGTTTAGTATGTTTTCCTCTCCTTTTAAAAACCAGTAAGATAAGTATGAAAGGAAGCATGAATGGTAGTATGTTTGATTAGCGAGATTAACTGTTACCCACTGCCAACAGAGGGCATTCCCTGAAACATTGACAATGTTATGTATAAGTGTACAAATATATCTTTAAAAAATCTTGAGAAAAAACGATAAAAATATTTAAATAAACCTATATGTTTGAAAAATAATCTAAATCTTGTCTCTATATGGCATCTTTGTCTTAAATAGTTTTGATTTACTCTTCTAAAAAGAAATATAGGTTCTTATTGAGGCCCCCCCTTTTCTTGCTCGATATCCCCCTGACGCCTTCTCCACCAGAACCAGAATTGAGATGAACCCTACCCTAGCTCAACATTGGCACTTGGACCAAAGGCTTGTTTGACAACAATACTGATTCCTTTCCATAGTACTTCTTATTTGTTGTCATTCTTTGGAACAGGTGAAGGGTTAAATACTGGTTCTGGAGGCCTGGATGCCAATGATTCCTGGATGGAATTTGACGCTATACTCGACACTGTTGATACTGTGAAGCCCTCTATCCAAGAATGAAGGAACTCTTGCGTTCGTCCTCCAACTGGACTTTCTGATGCTTCGACTGACATATAGTCAGTAGTGCAGGTTCTTTTGACATGATTGATACGAAGAGGAAGAAATATTTTTCGAAGAAAACATTTAATCTTTGCTTGCCTACAGTTATCCTAGAATGAGAAGTTAGAAACTGAAGTTCGATTCATCCCTTTATAAGGAAATGCATACTTCTTATCCATGTAGGCCTGTGAGGCCATATTTTTAATTGATCCCCAAACACTTTTTCTCTTGAAAAGGGTATTTTCAATACCACAGCTTTCTCAGATATATTTGCTTTCCAGTCTCTCAATCAAAGCTGCTGCCTGGCCAAGCCGCATCCCAACACCAGGTGTCAAGGACATTGCCCCAAGACCAGAATGGCATCAGAAAGGAACCTGGATTGTTGGATCATGCTGGCTAACATTTTCTGAACAATCTGCTACAATCTGCAGCTAGAGCTGCAGTGTCTTAAACTGTAGACTGGACAACATACACCAAATAAAGGCCTGCTCTCATGGCAACATTTATAGCTGAATAAGTGTTTTTGAATGACACATCCGTCTTCTTGTCTACAATACCAGACAGAAAAGAATCAGGACTTACAGATGATTTCCCTTGTAGCATTGCCAGCATTGCGTCCACTTTCACAGCATGACATAAAGTTTAACCTATGGCTTCGAGTAGGTATCATTTTTCCATGACCTAAGATATCATCAGGTGATCAAGATCCTTCCACTCCTTAAAGTTAAGAACTTTACTTTTTCATACAAAGGGTTGGCAGGCCTAGATTGCTTGTCACATAGAGGAAAACATCCTGATCTTCTGCATCGACAAAAAATCCAAATTACTCCACTAATGAGACCGAATTTCCCCTCTTGTTCTCTTCTCATTTATTTTCCGATAGCAGTAGGCCCTGGCTCCGGAGAAGACAAACGAGAAGAAGAGGCACTCTCTCCCTTGGTACCTCTGCTTTGCTTCCTCAGTCACCTTCAACAGCTTTTTAATCATATTCTCCACCTCACACTTTCTATAAGCCTAATCCGCATCTTGCAAGTGAACAGACCTCCTACTTAGATACCTGCTGGACCTCTCAACAGTCTCATTATCAAATGGTGATGAGATAATATGTCTCCTCTTTGATGCTCTCTTCCCCTCCGTCATGTGAATGAGACAGCACCACTTTAGAACACTATAACCAAAAGATGTATAACAGACAAAATATTCCCCAAGCAATATCCCTTTTAAACAGGATGCTGCTATGCTTATGCCCATAGGTGGCACTCTACTATAAAATGTTGCTTGAAGCATAGTCTTGTGCTTAACTACCCATGTGTAAATCTTCCTCCTTCACCGGTGACTTTCATTGTGTCCCAGATATCTCCACTGTAGACGCTCAGGAAAGCAGACTAGAGTGATCCAGCCCTCACCTGAAACAGCATGCAAAGTAGCATTGGCATTCCACCTGCACTGCTTCCTGCCCTGTCCTGATTCATGCTAACTGGATGAGGCGACAAGCTCAGACGGACCTCCTGCTCTGAAACAAGGCCCTCTGGAAATACAATGCTCGCTTATTCTTGTAATACAGTAGATTTGGAGTTTCGCGGACTTAGAGCACAGCCTATGAAACAGACTCACAAAACAGAATTCATGGAGAGTAAGAGGAGCTCTATATGTTGTAGGCATTCTCTTTCTTATTGGGCTACAAAGAGTAAGAGGACTAACAAATGGGAATCTGTGGGAGATGACGGGCTCCTCAAGAGTAAGAGTGAGGAAGAAATGAGGAGATAATAACAATAACAATAATAATACTGTTTTTTCTTTACTTCTTGCTGCCTGTGAGTACAATACATTTCCTCAGTAAGTAGGGCTTACATTTTGAGATCAACAAGATGCTTACTATCAGAACTACTTTTAGAGGACCACTGGGCACGGAGGGTCTACTGGGCCCATTCGTGGATGTTGAGGCTTTTACTCCTGATGTCCCAGGGCTGTACCTACAATAGCTTCTGAGCTACTGGGCCAAGTTTCCCTTCTGCACTTGACTCTCAAGATAGTGTGGTCCGAGCAGTCCGAGACTCCCTTCTCGGGGGAGGTGACTCTAGCATAGTGAACACAGGCTCACAACTCAACATGTGTGCAGCAGCAATAAATCATTGTCCAGCAAAATACTCGCTTTTATGAAAAAAAGAGAATTCTTTTCTTTTCTACTGCTATCCACACAAAGGAAATATACTAAAATCTACAAACAACTACATAGTTGTCCCTCAAGATCAGGGTTCTAGTGTTTCTTTTGTGCTTTCATGTCCCACTCACTCCTGGTATTGGCCATCGTTGTTATTCCCCTTTCATTATTGGTAACATTAGGCATATGCCCCACTAGTAGTCCAAGTCTCAAAATTCCACTATGTTTCTAACTTAAAGTCAATAGTGCTCTAGTGCCACCGTGCTAATTTTAGCAGCAAGTTTCCTGAGGGCAGATAGGCCTGACCTCAGTCTTACCTGCATTGACTAGTGTGAAGAATTCAGAGTTCCTGAGAACGCCCTGCCCATGGGCGCTTACAGCGGATGCAGTGCAGTTCAGGTGAGTAGGCCGCATGCGGCCCTGGCTGCAGCACTCAGTGGGTGAAGAGTCTCTCGCTCACAGTTGCGCTATTGAAGTGACAGGAGGATCTCTGGGGCTCCTCCAGAGAAAAGTAAGTGTTTGGTTGTCTCAAGACTGGTTGGCTTTGACAATCCTGTCTGGGGTCCCTTACCTGGGTGATGGTGCGCTGGTGCTCCCAGTGGCAGAGCCAGCGGCTGCAAGCGTGCTCCAGGAATTCCTGTGCACCAGTGGTAAGACAGCCCAGAATACAGGTGCGTGCCATCTGGGCAACCAAGCACGGAGTGCAGGGCTCACCTGCACCTCAGAGCACGTGTTGATCAGAAAAAGTTGTAAGTGCTGAATCTTAAAGGCAACTACTGCGGTGTGGGTGCCGGCGAAGTCTTTGATGGCCCTGAGACTTTGAAAAACAGGGAGCAAGCCAATAAGCCCTTGGAGTTCTTGGGTTTAAAGGTTGTAGAGGGCAGTTTCAATCCTCCCTCACTGCAAGAGGCAGCAGGCCCACACAGTAGAGCAAGTTGCAAAGTGGCAGTCCCTCCTGGCAACACAGCAATCAGCAGGCAGCAATCCAACACAGCAAAGCAAGTATTAAAGTGGAAGTCTCTCCTAGCAGCACATCTCCTCCTCATTGCAGAGTGTCCTCAGGACCCCAAAGTTAACTGAAGTGGGGGTGTCAAGGGTCAAGGACATATTCCCAAATGTGCCTTTGAAGTTGGGGAAACATCACTAGGTCCCGGCTGTTCATTCTCTGGCTCCAGATGCACTGCATGGGAGTATGCAGCTCTTTGTGTGGGGACAGGCATAGCCCTATTCAGGTGCAAGTGTCAGCTACTCCCTCCCAATGTACCGCAGGAAGGCCCATAAACCTGATGATGAGCCATCAAGATGCAAATGTCACACCCCAGCATTATTTGTGTGACTGTCTAGAGGGAATGCACAAAGCCCAGCTGTCAACCTAACTCAGACATGTATTAAGAGACAGGCAGAGGCACAGGATGGTTTCTAAAAGGGGCATTTTCAGACCAGCAACTTAAAAAACAACTTTACTAAAAGGTGTGCTTTTATATTGTGAGTCCAGAGAGACCAAACTCCAATTTTCTATCTGCTCCAAAAGGGAAATTACACGTAAAATATGTTTCAAGGCAATACCATGTTAAACTATAAGAAAGATAGAGGCCTTGCAGTAGTGAAACACAAATTTAGCTAGGTCCCGGCTGTTCATTCTCTGGCTCCAGATGCACTGCATGGGAGTATGCAGCTCTTTGTGTGGGGACAGGCATAGCCCTATTCAGGTGCAAGTGTCAGCTACTCCCTCCCCATGTACCTCAGGAACGCCCATAAACCTGGTGATGACCCATCAGGATGCAAATGTCACACCCCAGCATTATTTGTGTGACTGTCTAGAGGGAATGCACAAAGCCCAGCTGTCAACCTAACTCAGACATGTATTCAGAGACAGGCAGAGGCACAGGGTGGTTTCTAAAAGGGGCATTTTCAGACCAGCAACTTAAAAAACAACTTTACTAAAAGGTGTGCTTTTATATTGTGAGTCCAGAGAGACCAAACTCCAATTTTCTATCTGCTCCAAAAGGGAAATTACACGTAAAATATGTTTCAAGGCAATACCATGTTAAACTATAGGAAAGATAGAGGCCTTGCAGTAGTGAAAAACAAATTTAGCAGTTTTTCACTACCAGGACAGGTACAACTCAAAAGTACATGTCCTAACTTTTAAATGCACTGCTCCCAGCCCTTAGGACTTCCTAGGGCCTACCATAGGGTTGTCTTATATGTAATAAGAGGAAGGTTTGGGTCTGGCAATTAGTTTAATTTGTCAGGTTGAAGTGTTTGTTTAAAACTGCACACACAGTCTCTGCAATGGCAGGCTTGAGCCATGCTTAAAGGTTACTGAGTGGGTGGCATAATCAGTGCTGCAAGTCCCCATGTAGCATTTAGTTTACAGGCCTTGGACACTTATAAGTAAATGAAATATGCCAATTGTGGATAAGTCAATGATACCATGTTTAGCACAGAGCCTATGCTCTTCAGCACTGGATACAAGTGGTAAAGTGCCCAGAATACTAAAACCAGCAAAAATGAAGTCTGCAAAAAAGCAGGCAAGGAGACAAAAAGTCAGGGGAAATTACGCCAAGGATGCCAGGTCTAACAATATGCATTTAACATGCATACATGGTACTCTTCCTGTATTGTACCATTCCCAGCTATAAATACACCCAGCACATGCATTTGTCCTGCATTCACTGCACAGTATGGCATCCTTCAGGTACTTTACAACTTATAGGCAAATGTACATCCAGCACACGATTCACCATGCATGCACTGCTTAGTATTGCATTTTTCCTGTATTGTACCCTTTCCAGGCGTGCATACATTCATTGCAGATACATCACCTCTGCGTTGCAAATCACATTACACCAGTCTCATGTATTGCATTTTCTTGTAATTACATGTATATAGCGCTTACTACCCCTGACGAGGCGTCAAAATGCTTTTGTAGGTCAAGGATGAGTTAAGCACACAGCTGCAGAACTTTAAAAGTGAGTGAGCCTGTAGGCCTCATTTCAGTGGCACAGGTGAAATAAAAAGGACCTGTTCACTCCTACTGATCACTACATGGTATGATGCCACCACCGTGCTCGTGCTGCTTAGCTCCTGGTGAAGGCAGTAGCTTGCCACCACTATGAGGGTAGCGCTTTGAGTGCCCTTCTTAGTCGAACATGACTGCAGTCCGTGAGACAGGCCTATATCATGGTGCACACGTGTGATTCGTGTTTGCCTATGACAACAAAAGTCTGCTTTTGGGATTTAGACATCAGTATAGTTGGGTACTCAGGGCAGGGGTGCACGTCTGTTCCTATGCAGAGAAATGTTCTGTCCCAAAACTCACAGATTTGTAAAGCAGGCATATTTTACACAACTGTAAACTGTTGACTGTCTCTTGAAGGGTTGAGGATTCAAACTCCAGACCTTAGTGTTTGAAAGATAAATCTATTTGTAACCCATGCCCCATGTTAGATGGATGACACCCTACTTGTCTCTGGGGTGTATCCCAACAGCTAAAAAGTCTTGCTTAAAAATGAGAGCCATTTAAATGCAAAGACACAGTGGGGTATTGCTAAATATGAAATTCAGACTGTGTTCCACCCCGGGTGCCATGTTTTCAGTGGAACTGTACCACAGCAGAGTTGTCTCCACATGAATTGGGAAGCTGGGTTGCTGTCATTGATGTCAAAAAGAGTGACATTTTAAATGATTGACAAAATAGGAAGGATAGAGCTTTATATTATATACCAGACAAATAAGGAGCTATAAATGGATTTAGAGGAGGATAACTAATAATTATTTCCTGGATGACATAGAAAAAACATGAGATCTAGTTTTTTTTATCCTTGCTCTTTGTGTGACTCAACCATTTCCTTCACCCCACAGATAAAGAGAACTACAAGAGTCTATCTGCCTTTATAGTAATTTACGCATACATATATTGTGCCAATCGCTAAGTAATTTTCAGTCTTGCTCTAGGATGATATGGTCATGATCTGGAAATTACTTGAGTTAAATACCACATTAATGGGGGTAAGATTACCTAATAATTTGACAAGTAAGGTCCTATGGTTAAAATCTTTGAGCGTACCTTCAAACAAACTGTCCTTGAATATCTGCGTTTTAGTGATGTCAATAGATATTGGCAGCTCTTCAAATTTAGGATTTTCAATAACACAAATGACTCGAACAAACAGTAAAATGTAGAAAAGTCTAACTGGCTTCACATCATTATACTGATGGTTTTGCATATTAGTTAGAATGTCAGGATCAAATTCATCTAACCAGTTCTCTATATTTTACCCAAATCCACCTGTAATTTTAAATAATCATCTATTTTGTTTTCATGAATTTATCTTTTTAGAATGCAATTGGGCTGGTGCGAGAAATCTTCAGTGGCCTGGAGGACCTCGGAGAAATGCTGCTTGTTCATCGGCCAGGATCTATGGTAACATTACCGTTTTTTGAGAAAGCGAGGAAGAAGTTGGCAGAGGAAGACTATCCCTACATGGTACAACATTTAATTTTTCCCTGTATTCTGTGAGCTGAATGATTTTTAAAACAGTTAAGCTCCCAAAGTTTGCAAAATCAGTTATAATCAAATATTGACAATCAATACAATCCTTCTTTTGAGTTCTCATCCTTAACTATTTATAACAGCATACCCATTTCCTTACCTGCAGGCACCACTTTTGCTCTTTTGAAAAAGTAAAAGTAGGACTCCTCAGTTAAAACATGGTTTTATTAAGATTTATTTATGTAAGACTTCATCAATGATTGTGTTTGACAGTTGACCGCGTTAGTTCATAAAGCACTCAGAAAGCAGCTATGTAGATTTTCTGAATTCAGGTAAAAACATTATTAGATTCTCGCAATACCTATATATTTTGCACCCTTATTCCTATATTATTCTTGCTGTTCTTTTGCAATAACTTTCAAACCATACTGTCAGGTAAAACTGAAAATGTTCACATTTTGCCATCTGAACAATTCCCTGTATGCAAGATGCTCTTCTCAAAAAAGATTTGATTAAACCTCAATTTACAGCCCTTTACATAAGTATCTGATTACCAAAGAGCTGTTATATCAATCGTTCACTTCAACTATGATTAATTATTTCATGTAGTGCCCACCCACAAAGCGCTTCTTTAGAAAGTCAGATCTCTACTCTAGAAGATTTCCTCCTATGTTTGGAGTACATTTCTTAATTTCTTGGATTAAGAAACTCTAGCTTTCTAAAAGTATTCTTAACTTTTCCTATGGAGAAACCTGTTCCAAAATACCAAAGTGAAATTTGGAGGTATCCTCTGACTTATTCCCATCCTGGAAACACACTTATCTCTTCTGTCTTGTACCATTACCTATTAGTGAGGTCTTTGCCTCTATTCATCAGATGTTGCCACACAAAATCCCTTTGCTTGTACTATAGTCTTCCTTCTATGTTAATTACTCTTCCCAATTTACACATTCCCTGGCTGAAACTCATATAATGATTCCTACCCAGTTCGCTTCCTGCTCATTTGTCTGCATCATGTCAGATGGCTTTCCAGGTCTTTCAATGAAGACCAGGACATTCCCCAACAGAGTGTATAGATGGAGTTTTTTCCTTCAGGCATGAGAGAGGAGGAGACTGGGAGGTGATGATATAAGCTGCTGTGACACGCGCATTACAAAAAGAGTCAGGCAGATTCTCTTCTCCTAGATGAATGGAAGAAGACCTGTAGAAGTCAAACATTGCTTATTGTTTTATGCTAAAAAAGAAAGTGAGTATTCTACCTCAAGTTAGGGTAATGTTGGCTTGCCTGTTACATTGGAGAACCCAGAATTGGTGGTCCTATATAATAAATATGAGCAATCCTCTTCCTCGTCTGCTCTTTCATCAATCCATGAAATAAGTTATTCAGAGAGAATTGTGAAAAGGTAAATTCATGTCTATGTTTTATCCAGTTATGGATGACCGTGTGCCTGTCTGCTAAATAAGAATAATAATGTTTGAATAATAATTACATTTTTTTAATAAAAATAATAATGTTTGAATTATAATGGGTTGTACACACAATACTTCTACTCCAAGATTCTGTCTTCTTTCTTAAGTGGCAAAGAAGTGCTACAATCCCATTTGAAAGCATGAAGTGCTTGGAATTCACAGTAAATCTCTTAGGGCGGGATTACAAGTTTGGCAGGGCGGCAGTGGGACCGCCTGCCCACCTCACTGCCAAACCCACGTTTGAAGTGGCCATCATAGTATGACTTTTTTAGTCACTGGCGGACGGTTCCTTTGGCGTTCTCACAGCAGTGCCTATGAAAGTTTAATACTGCATGGACTGTTAAGTCCATGAAGTGCTTGAACTGGTGGTGCATGCACACAGGGGGGCACATGTGGTGCCCCCCTGTGTGCATCCACATGGAGTGAGGCACAAGGGGGCCCTGTGGTGCCGCCTTTCTTTCCTCACTGCCACTGTTTTCATGGAGGAAAGAACTCCATGAAATCAGTGGCAGTGAGGAAAGTCGTAATATGCGTAGCGGAATAGCGGTGGTCCTGCCAAGCATATTACTGCCTCAAGACCGCCGCGCCACCGACAGGTAACGGCAGTTACGTGGTGGAGTCAGCGGTTCCTGGGTGGCACGACCGCCAAGGTCATAATGTGGTGGTCCGAGGTCTTCACCATTAACATCTAAAAATGGTCTTGAGTGATGATTTAAGAGTCCTTGCCAGGATTGTTTTATCTCAGAGGGAGTCAATGAGAATAGTTGATCATACTTTATGCAGGATACTGTTCTTGAGTCATTTTAGTTGGTATTTCGGAGGCCACAGGACCCCAGATATTCCAGGATGAGTGCATATCTTAGAAAAGTGGAAGAGAATTACAGTGGTGTCTTTACTACAGAATGAGTGAAATGGCTGTGATACTTCTGACCATAATTGAGATGTTTATAAAGAATTCTAAGACTTTTTCACATGCTTGTATTGTGGTACGGGAAGTGTGTTCCAGGCACGTCCGCACATTCGTTGGGGTAATAGTCAAGGCACTGGTCAGGTCTTTCTATGAAATGGCAAATACTGTTGTTCAGATCATTTGCCATAAAATAGTTAGCCAGAATCACAGCACACTGCTGCATTCTTCTGTGAACAGATACACTTTGCACTGAGTTATATAATCCGCACCAGAGACACCAAACTGAAAAGTGCAGGCAGGCCTCACACAGGATTGTTGCAGTAATATCTGGATCACCACATCTCCTGTCAGACTGGGTGCCTATGATGGGTAGAATGACAGCAGGGTGGAATTCATTAGAATGATCAGAGTATTTTTAAATCAGCTTTTATAGGATTGGTTTCCATACTCTGACACTCCAGTGGGATCTTCCTATATGAGAGATTTGTGCTTCTTTCCTCTAAACCCAGTTTACAAGGGGTTGCTGTTGAAAACTGGGACTAGGAACACTTGTGTAGCACACATGCCCAAAGTTGGACCTGCTGGCACGGATGACCAGAGTAGAAAACGTACAAAACACGAGACACCAGTGTCCTGAAGTTGGTAACCCTGACATTCCACAGGGATCACATTCCAGGAATTTGCGACTAGCACAGAAAATTTTCTCCCTGCTTTAGAAGCCTATTTAAAAGGTGCTGCAGTTCCAACAGATCCCTTTGCCAATGACTGGTGTGTGCCTTAACCATTTCCCAAATGACAACACAAATTAGCCTCCAGACCATAGGATAGGAAGTATCCCTAGTTCTTATTGGTCTGCCTATTCTACTATTCTTAATGCTTTTTATTATAGGAAGCATCATAAACAGCTATTGTTTCCCCTTTATGAATGACGCAGTGTTCAGCTCTCCTGGAATCTTTTGTGGATTCGATAATCCTTTTAAAGTTCCTACTACTGAGGTGTGGAAAATGCCATTGTTCTGGGACGATTTAGGCCAATTGGGAGACATTTCTGTTCTTTGATATTACTTGTGGTGCCTTGGAATATGAGCAAATTGTTGATGCAGCTTAGCTGAATGACTTAGTCTTAGTACATATGCAGAATGAAGTATCCATTAGTGGGGGGCAATGCTAATTACATCACCCAAAGAAGGTGAAAATCAGGCAATTCCTCTCTTAACGAAAGTAACCAAGGTTTCCTGACTTTTTCTGCTAGCGGCAAGGATTTCCTGTTGAAACCAGAAGTCCTATTTAAAAGCGAACAGCATCCTGTGTCAGGGAATTATTCGGTGCTCACATAAAGCAGGTAAATGATTCTGAGCAGGGGGAGCTCATGGTGGGAGAAATATAATTTATACACTACCGTCCAACCGTTCAGTTTATAGCAGTCAGCAAACATGGCTGCCTTGTGGTGGCTGTTCTGTCCACATAAAGCCAAACTGTGGGCTTCATTTTCAAGCCCATTGCTCCGCCAGTGCATCACTTTTTGTGATGCACTGGCAGTGCAATGGACTCGCCCATATTTAGAAGGCCACATAAAGTCACCCAGCGTGACTTTTTATAGTCTTGTAAATATGGACCCCTTTCACACATTACTCTGCGTGGAAGGGGCGGTCCATAGGTGTTGCTGTGGGTGTTTTCACGCAACATCCATGAAATGTGACGCATTTCCAGACATACTATGTTTTGTAAAGCTAGGAATGTGTCAGAATCCTACACCTCCCCAGGAGAGGCATTAGAGTGGGACAATGAGGGGAAATACTTTTTGTCTCATCGCTTTATCCTCTTTCTATATGTGCTGCATTCTGCAGCACGCATAGAAAGAGGAAAATGCTATCAATTATGTTTTTGTGCAGGAAGGAGTCCCTTCCTGCACAAAAACAATCATCCCCGCAACGCAGGCACCCTTGCAACATGATACAAGGGTTTCTGCATTGGCACACAGCTGCTGTTTGTGCACCGGCGCAGGACAGAATGACAGGAATGTGCCATATCTTTTTTTTACAGCCCATTCCTGACCTTCTATTTTGATACACAGCAGCGCATCAGTAAGGTTTGCTGTGCTGCCGGGCATTAAAATATAGTAAATGAGGCCCTGTGTGAGGTAACAAGTACCAGCGTAACCCTCTCCCTCTACCCCCAACAACCGAGACTCATTATGTACCCTCTGAGGTAGATTAAACGGAGACCACTTCCTAACCCGGCTAATGGGCACAACCTTTGTGGAATTGCAATTAGTAACGTTCATAAAAAATAACTCTTAGTCTAAAAGGGATCATGTGGTGGAAGTATTTATAACGTCTTAAAGTTTTGTTTTCTGTCACATCTCTCACTCCTTTTGTAAAGAAATCCAGTACTATGTCCCACAACGTCAGAAAATAGTTCTTTATTTTTTGGTGCAAGTTGTGGTAAAGGTGTTGTGGTTCACACAAAACCAGAATATATTGACTGTCACTCTTTACATTCTCAATTTGTATATGACTATTTCTTTCCTTTCTCATTCCTTACTTACTCCTCTCTCGTTTTAATCTCCTTCTTTCTTAATTTATGCTTAACTCAATGTATTTTTCAATGATGAATGAATGAAAAGGCATTTGTAAAGCACACACATACTCCAAGGAGTGTTCTGGCGCTAATTTGTAAGTTTGCATGCTGAGCTTTTACTGAACGTCCCTTCCATCATGTTGAAAGAGCCAGGTCTTTAATTTTCTCTTGAAGACGGATAGCTTAGAGATGGACCGAAGCTCCAAGGGCCATGCCAACGAGCCAAGGTAGGAAAAGGATCTGCCTCCAGTTCTGTTCCGGCGTATTTTGGGAACTTTGGCTAAGAAGCCATACGTTGACTGTAGGTTCTTGGGAGGGCCAGATGCACAAGTCCTCTTCCTCAAGTCCACTGCTACATTCTCATGAAGGGCTTTTTGAGCTAGGATCATTGTGTTAAAGAGAATCCTTTTTTTTAATAGGGATCCGGTGGAGCAATTTTAGATGTGGGGTCATGTGAGTTCTAGGAGCAAGGGTAAGAATTAGTCTGACTGCCGCATTCTGCACCACTTGGAATCTCCTAAAAAGGTATATCGGTAGACCCATGTAAGTGCCTTTCCATAGTCCATGACATAAATCTTCATCTAATATTTTAAAAATGTCATTTTACTCATGTTTCAGTTGTATTATTAATCAGGTTCTAATCAGGTTCTTGGTCAGCATATGCATATGCTGTGAGGTTCCCCATTAAAATCTTTTGAGGAACCACCCCCTGCGTGTGCTGCTTTCTATACAAACTGATCGTTTGTGGATGTTTGGAGCTGTGATATATATATATATATATATATATTCACTGAAAAAACCATAGGTTATAGACCATATATAGTTAGGAATTAGCATTTAGAAAACCTTATTTTACTCACACAAAACCATTGAAATTCCATATATAGTTAGTTGCACTAACTATATATCGCGCACCCGCAATCCACTGCTGATGATGTCACATATTACATCATTCATGACATGGTCAGTGACATCACTGATGACATCACTGATGACATCACTGATGACATCTCAAATGACATCACTGATGACAACATCCAGTGATTATGTGTTTCTGTAAAGTTTAAATATGTTTTACATATTGAAGAATGAGTGGATGTATAAGTGTCTGAATGAAGGTTTTAGTAGGTGCGTGATTGACTGTATGAGTGAGTGATTAAATGCGTCTTACTAAATGCACGGGTTAGTGACTAAACTGTCTGAAAGTGTGCATCAGCATGTCTGTTGTTGTGCAAGCTGCTGCATGTGTTGATCAGTAGCTATATAAGTAGCTATATGGGTTATTGATTGGTTGCACAAGTATTTGTATGGGAGACTGAGTGTGTGTATGGCTGGCTGGGAGGTGTGTGACTCTGTGCAGATCAATGTGTACTTGTATCAGTGATTCTATAAGAGAGTAAGTATGTGTTAGTATATGTTTGAAAATGTAAGGTACTCTATGTTTAACTGTGTAGATTAGAAAATGGAACTGTGATTGATTCTTTACAGGACTGACTAGGTGTGTGAGTAACTCCATGGATGAGTGGCAGAGTGTGAGTGTCTGTATAGGTGTATGAGTGCATATGATAGTGTTGTAAAGATGAGTGATTGTATGTATGAATGATTGTATGGGTGAATGAGTGAATGTGTGTGTAGACGTAGGAATCAGTGAGTGCGTATGTAGTAACTAGTATTGGTGTGTCAATGGTTTCAAAAATTATACTCTGTATTTAACACTGGGTGTAACAGAGGTTATATTAAAGTGTGAGGAGATGCATTGTATTGTCACATTAATGATATCATCATTGATGTGACCATTGATGTCAAATGAGATATCATCAGTGATGTCATTTGAGATGTCATCAGTGATGTCATCAGTGATGTCACTGACCATGTCATGAATGATGTAATATGTGACATCATCAGCAGTGGATTGCGGGTGCGCGATATATAGTTAGTGCAACTAACTATATATGGAATTTCAATGGTTTTGTGTGAGTAAAATAAGGTTTTCTAAATGCTAATTCCTAACTATATATGGTCTATAACCTATGGTTTTTTCAGTGAATTTTCAAGGTTTTGTAAATGCTAATTCCTAACTATATATGGTCTATAACCTATGGTTTTTTCTGTGAATTTCATTGGTTTTTTAACAGCTAATATCTGTAGCTGTAAAATGTATTCTTCTTTAAATCCAAAAATATATTTTATATGTTTATGAATAATTTTTTTTTTTAATATTTTTTTTTCTACGTTCCCGCTTCGCGAATCGGGAAGCTTCCCGTTAGCTGACCTTGATGCCGCGAAATAGACCGCGAGCCGGTAAACGTTTCTTTACCGCAAGTGCCGCGTTAGAAAACAACATCGTGACGCCTCCCGTCCGCATGACGTTCCACGTTGTCGCGTGATACGTCATATGACGTGCTACGTTAGCGAACTGGTACGCGAAGCGAGTCGCAAAGCGCAGGTTTCTGGAAGCAAACCGTGAGGCCCTGCAAAGCGCTTAACGTAAACACAGCAAGTCATGTGACTTGGTAATAACACTTTTCATTGGTTCATTTCACTTTTGGTTTCCTAATGATGTAAGACTAGGTCATATAATCTAAAATGAACACTTTTGATTGGTTGAGAACTCTTGTTTTTCCCAAATGATGAAAATCCCTCCTTCTTTCCTCACTCTGACTTTCATCATTGTGAGAGAAAGACCCTTTGTGATCACTGAGCAATGGCTTCTTTAGTAGCTTCAGCTGGTGCTTCCCCACCACCTCCACCACATCCAAGGAAGAGTGGACCACCTGCTCAAGTTATAATTCAACAAGAAGAGGAAGAAGAGGAACAGGACGACGAGCACGAAGAGAGGCAGTTTTTGCCTGAGCAGCCCAAGACGTCTCACCGGAAAGAAAACTTCATTTGGCAATTTTTTTAAATTCCCAAAGGTCAGAAAAAAGTAAATGCAAGATACGTAACTTGCCTTATATGTCAAGATAGACTGTCCAGAGGAACCGAGAAAAAATACAGTTTCGGAAACTACACAATGCATCGCCATATGACTAGGTGGCATCCTAACAACTACAGTGCTGCACAGTTTCGGAACGACCTAGATAATCTCCCTATTATGGCCAGAAGATCTGTTGTACCGGAAGTAACAGGACCAGAGGGCAGGGAGATGGTGCCAAATATACAAAGGAAATTTGGTGAAGTAAAACACACCTGCGTATTTTGCGATGGATTCATTTCCTACGGAGAAAAAAGCATCACTCTGATCAACAGAGCTATTGACTATCATATGCAAGTTTGTACGAAACGCCCAAAATAATAAATACTTCTTTTTTTGTTTTGTTGCTCCTGTTGAGCCCTTTACAATGAATCGTTTTCATTGCCCCCTCCAAGAAAAACCCCAAAAAATATAAAACCTCAGAAAAATTCAAAAAAAGTAAAAAAATGTTCCGAAAAATAATAAAAAAAATATAAAACAACAAAAACAATAAAAAAAAAAGTTCTTTTCAGAACTACCTCCCCGTTATTAAAAAATTGGTACAATATTTGGAACTGTGCCAACCTCTATTTTTCTTAGTTCGCTTCCCAGTTCGCTCGCCGGTACGCGAACTAGAAGCGAACCAAAAACAGTAAGTATAAGGGAAGGAAACAGACACTTATGTTAAAAGAAAGACAGCTATAGGGGAGTAAACTAGAGATACTATTACCCGTAATCCACTGCTGATGATGTCACATATTACATCATTCATGACATGCTCAGTGACATCATCAGCAGAGGATTGCGGGTTTTTTGGCAACGTGCCTTATCCACGGTTTAATAACGCTGCCTTTTGCTTTATATAAGTTTTCAAATTGTATGAAATATATACCAATAGGTCGTTATGAACCTTTAGGTAGTGCTTTTCTTCATGAGGTCTGGTCGCTTCCATACACATACAGATGTTTCAAAGATGATCAAGAAGTTTATCTGAATGGAGAGGAATGCACTGAGACGCCAGATCATTCACTAATGTGTAGGCACATACAGTTACACGGTTCATGCAACAAACACCGACCAAATATGGCTTGCGTGTTGCAAGGCACGCCAGTTCCTGCTATCATCCCCACATTCAAGTTGTTGGAAAATGGTAGTTATTTGATGCTCAATAATGAAGATTGTTCTGAGTTAATTGAAAAGGGTCTGCACCTCTGTACGGGTGTTCGCTATGTGAAGCACGAAAGTTTCACGGGCCGAACTCAAGGCCACCTCTCTCTGAGACAAAAGAGCTCTTATTCTTGCCATGCCGTTGAAATCTGTCCCAAGGTTGGTATTTGTGGCCAGATTGAAAACTCCCTATGTTCATGTGTGGGAGGAAATAGAACATTTCTGCAGCAAATAACCCGTTCACTTACTGTTACGATAAAAGGAATACTTTTAATTCAGATTTGCCTTTCAATTTCAGCAAGATGGTTCCGACTATCTTTAACGCATCCTCCACAAAGACCCTGGCGCACTTTTTTAAAGTTGTTACCAGTGGTCTCGTGACTTCATTTGAGAAAATCTTTGGAGTCATCCCTGCTTCCTTTCATTCTATTTTCTCCACTCTGGTTCGTGGATTGGCATTTTTACTTGCATTACCAGCGGACGCTCTTGTGCTTTTTTACATTTTTAAATATGGATGTCCCTCCTATGCAACCTCCCACCCTGCAGCTGCTGACACTGTTCCGCAATCGCATGCTAGAATATTATGGCACAATGCCGTTGGCGATATTAAGCACGGCATATGGATTATCTTTTCGATTCTCCTACTTCACCTGTGTCCAGCCTGTATTTCACTGCCTGACCTGTGATTTCGATTGGGCCATTGATTTGTGTCTCTGCGGACCGGTTTCTCCTGACGTCGACTTTAATCAGCTGATGACTCCTATCATTACTCACGAGTTGGTTTGTCCTGGCGAAAGGATTATGGCTGTGGCATTGATGCATGGACTACTTGGTCCCTGGAATTTACTGGCGGCAGCACAGTCTTTCTTGGAACAGAGCTTTCTTGAAAACCCACCGAGCTGTCCTCTGATGGTGATAGAGGATCCGGTGCTGGGAGAGCACGTATGTTCTTTTCCGCTTTTAAATTGGATGGCTGAACTGTTTTCGGATGAAGACGGTGACTTCCTATTGGAGGCTGTTGCAGCTTATTTTGCATACACAGTTATGTCATAGACCTTTTTCATGTTTGATATGCTGAGTACTAGCATTTCATTGACAATTCATTGACTTATTTGTCAAGTTTTTATTATTTACCTTGCCTATTGGCTTAAGACTCGATAAAGTACTTGGCTGTTTTATTTTTCTTTAGCATTAAATTTTCCTAGTTTTTAATGCTTTACCTTGCGGACCGTCCACATATAAACTTGCAATCTACTCTCATGAGATGGCACTTCTATTATCTTATTCAGTTCGTTTCCGGATCATGGGGAGGTGTCATCTAGGTCCTGGATATCTTTACACCGTGTTAAGTTAGCATGGGCTCATTACCGGTTTAAACGCCATTTTTCCTTTTTTGCAACTTCTGCACACGACACTTAGTTGTTGCTTTAGCTTTCCACCTAGTAGTTCATCGTGGTTTACATGAGAATAATATGTTATTGCTCTACTATCTGCTTTGCTTGTTAAACTATATCTGTACAGCGAGTGCTAAAGTTTCAAGAACAACACGATACAGAATTGTTATGAGGTCTGATCTCCACGACTTCATACTCATAACATAAGTGCAACTTCTGCCAATTCTGGGCATGAGGCGGGTTTTATATTGCTTTGCCGAACACACATACACAACAGTTGATGCGGTTCACATGAAGAGAGAGCTGGTGTATGCTGATGTGATTCCTTCAAATCTAAGACACTAAAGTATGGGCACGCCCTAAACCAACACAAAGAGACCTTCTTAGCAAATAATATAATATGTGTATTAGGGAGGGTGAGATATAAGCAGGCGCGGGCCGTGGAGGGAGTTACGGTGAGGCAGGGAGGCGGGGAGGGGGAGAAGCAGGGTGGAGCCCTCTCTACCTTGCCCCTCCCCCTCCCCGCCTCCCTGCCCCACCGTAACTCCCTCCACGGCCCGCGGCTGCTTATAAGTGTTGCTAACTCTTATTCATTTACAGCATGTTAACATACTGTCAC
The DNA here is from genome assembly GCF_964261635.1 of Lissotriton helveticus. Lineage (NCBI taxonomy): Eukaryota > Metazoa > Chordata > Amphibia > Caudata > Salamandridae > Lissotriton > Lissotriton helveticus. The sequence goes on from NC_136063.1 coordinate 1,310,367,267, forward strand.
CATTCGCTTTTTATGTACTAGTAACTATGCTGGTAATTTTGCTACTGATAATATGTGTACTTGTATTCTCCACCCTGCTTCTCCCCCTCCCCGCCTCCCTGCCTCACCGTAACTCCCTCCACGGCCCGCGGCTGCTTATAAGTGTTGCTAACTCTTATTCATTTACAGCATGTTAACATACTGTCACCATTCGCTTTTTATGTACTACTGACTATGCTGGTAATTTTGCTACTGATAATATGTGTACTTGTATAACTAAGATACTACGCCTCAGAAGACGGCATTAGTAAATAAACATTTCAAATACACATGTGTTCTTCTTAACTCCATGTTCTGGTTTCTAAGAAATATATAACGACCGACTGTTCATGAGTTCCACGTATCCTGAGGTACTATAAGTTCATATTCTGGATTGTCTAAACATTGAGAGTTTGTTATATCCAATGTGACACTGTACCTAGCTTGCTAAGGAGTTTTTGATTACTAACGTGAGTTTTGGGACACCCTAATTCGCCGAGGTTCCAATCCTCTGTCCACAGTTCTGTGTGAGAACAGAAACCCTGCGACAGGGGCACCCCCGACCCTTGCTGGAGCTTCATCACACTTGCGATACAACTCCAGCAATGCGCCACCTTTACGGCACAGATACATCACGCATCTGTGCTGTTTTTGCCCCATGATGCGCCGCATTGTAAATGCAGCACACCATAGGTGACGGAACAGTGGCACAGAATGACTAACACATCCCTGGTGATGCGCCAGTCATCATAAATGTATCCCTATGCTTCTTATCTTGTTAGAGATGAACCGCCATATGTATCATCAAAGTTTTTTGCATTTCCTAAATAGCGAACTTTAAGGAATAAATAGCGATTCTTTACCATTCCTAATTTGCGATTAGCTATTTGCTAATTACAAATTACACATTCATTTCCTTCATTTCCATAGGGCGGTTGGACTCACTTTTAGCTCGAACGGCTGAATGGATTTGCACGAAACTTGGCAAAATTGTAGGGACTGGTAGCCCGATGTGCCTTTGCTATGTCTCAAGATATATGCTCCAGTGGTTTTTACGAAAATTAACTTTGAAAAATATATATTGGGCTACATTGGCCTATATATATGTTGGAGCCCAAATGTAGCCCAATGTAGCCCAATGAAGCCCAATGTAGCCCAATGTAGCCCAAAGATGGCCGCCAGACACACAAAAAAACAAATGTAGCCCAAATATCAGCCAGATGTAGCCCAACTATAGCCCAGTGACAGAATGACCAATCCGCTTCGCAAACCTCCGTTACGCGAGGCGGAGCGCTGTTACAGATATATATCTTTTTTTGAACGTTAATTTCTCAAAATCCACTGGAGCACATATATTGAGACCTAGCAAAGGCACATCGGGCTACCAGTCCCTACAATTTTGCCAAGTTTCGTGCAAATCCATTCAGCCGTTCGATTATTATTATTATTTTTTTTTTTTGCCCCGCGGGGCCCTTTTAAAACCTCCACATCAAACCTAGGGGGTCAGCGAGGATCTACTATTCCCCCTTATGGTCATTTGCCCCTTCGCTTTGGCCTCCTCTTGTCTCTCGATCCTACCGAGAGACAAGATGGCGGCCGCTACGGACTGTTTGGAATGTTGACAGACGCCAGAGAACCAATCAGCTTCGCTTCACAAAGCTCCGTTGCGCGAAAAGTACACGTCCTGGGCCGCTGCCCGGTCCGCTGTTACAGATATATATCTTTTTTTAAACGTTAATTTCTCAAAATCCACTGGAGCACATATATTGAGACCTACAAAAGGCACATCGGGCTACCAGTCCCTACAATTTTGCCAAGTTTCGTGCAAATCCATTCAGCCGTTCGGGCTAAAAGTGAGGCCAACCGCCCTATGGAAAACTCAATGTTAAAAACACGTTTTGGGACCCCCCTTTTTTCTCGGCCCCCACTGGACGAACCCCCCCCAAATTTTCAAGGGCTGCTCAGAAACAAAATGTGCCATTTTCCTGAAAATTTCAGCCAATTCCGTCCACAAACGCCAAAGTTATTAGACATAGAATTTTCAAAAAACCCATAGAGAAAAAATCCTAACTATATATACCTACTGGCGACCGCCAGTAGGTAATATATATATATATTATAAACACCGGAATCCCCCAGTCCTCGGGATACACCTTAATCGAGAGCACTCAGAGCCAGTATCTCGTGGTTTAGCCAAGTTATTTATTCAAATTCATTCTCTGCAAAAAATATAAGCTTACATACGCGTTTCGGCGTTACCGCCTTCGTCAGTGTAAGCGAGTGTTGGCATTTCAACATTATTTAAACACCAGCACAGTGACCATCTGTCACGTGTTGACCATTAAGCAACATAGAAGAAGGCACATAGTATTCACCAATAATTACACGGCGGCCATCTTATAATGGTAACAACAAAATGTATAGAACCAAAGTATAAATCAATACCCACAATATATTGAATGCAAGTGTATAATAATAACACTTAGATTATATGAAAGTTATATTCACACTATTTACAAATCAAATTAAAGAATTTTTTCAATACTGGTTCATTCTCTGCAAATGCATTTTAACTTATGATATGATGTGCATTCACATGCACAGGGTCTGATTACGCCTTAAGTGCCTTCTAACCTGATAATTCATAATATTCCATATATGGGTTCTCTCAGGAAAGGTTCACAAATCAAAATTTCATGTGTATATATATATATATTGTTTATTTTTATTTTTCACTCACATAATTTATTTATTTTTAATTATTTATTTATGCTATTTGTATACATACAATACAGATGGGAATCGTTATATGGGCTACCAGCCTCTGAGAATACAAGGTATGGAGTTCATGGCAAACATCTCGGCTAGTTTCCCTTTTGTTGGTTATACGTTGGTGGTAGGATAAGGATAGAGAGAGGGGGAGATGAGAGTATGAATAAGTGTAGAAGAAGGATAGGACAGAAGCAAATCAGACATTACCTAACAGACATGATGAAGGTTGCATATAGCCTATTGGTACATAGTTTCTTCAGTCATTACAGTTCCATTTAACTGTGCCGGATTTTCCCTCACCACTGTGTTCTTAGGGGTATACCCCCGTTCTGGTGCCCGTTATCCTACGGTGGTTCATATGGGATCAAGTTCTTGTCCTAGGTTTCCCATAGGCTCCTAGAGGAGACTTTCCAGGGCGAATATCTTAGTGCCAGAGTGTCCGCTCCTCTTAGGTAGGTGATCCAGTTGAGCCACCCTTTGTATGCCGTTTTAGAGGTATCCTTCCAGTTCGTAAGTACTAGCTTGACTGCAGCGGTGATTAGTATTAAGGGGCCGAATCACAAATGAAAAAGTAAATCTACGGGTGAATAAATAAATAAGTGTATGTTTGACCAAGCCCTACTCTTGCATTGCTATTCATAATTCACCAGATGATTACGCAGGAAGTGGCCGAATTGCACAATTTCAGGCGTAAGCTTGTGGATTGTCAGCAGGCACCCAGCTTGTTTTTCTTCACAGGGAAATTATTTTTATCTGAAAAAAGCTCTTCCCGTACACCTCTTTAAAATGCAGCACTTTTTCATGTGCTTGTCCCACTCCGAAAAGACACTGCGCTCGTTTGCAGGAGTACATTCCTATGTGGGTCCTGGATAGCAAATACCATGCGAAGGGTTTTCAAACTCCCACGAGATTTTAACTTTCTGTGTGACATTTTTGCATGGGCGCTATTCTGCCCTTTTTCATGGCCTTAAACATAATTGATTTATACAGAAACGTACACCAATCAGGCAGAGCTTTCCAAATATTGCTTCACTCATTGCACCAATTGGAATATTGATTGCATGCAGGAGCTCAGTAATGATGTTAATAGAAGGGCAATGTGAAGAGTGAATTTGCGATATCTGTGCCAGCGTGTCTAGAATTTGGAATGTGGCCTTCGCTAAATAAAAAGTTACACAATTATTGAATAAAATTCACGTGGATGCCAAAACAAAACTTGTGCACTGGTACCGTAGCCACATGAAGAGGGGTTTTTTGAGACATTGGACTTAGTGTAACATTAATACAAAGACAAACAAACCTTCTAACATTATCTTCACTTCTCCCAGGAAGAGGTCAGTGATATCAATTAAAGGTATATGCGCACTGCAAGGAAATATGTGTTGAGTAAACACATTTCACAAGAGGTCATTCTTCCATACGTCATCAGGCCCAGAAGCATAATAGAATGGGTAACAAGTATTTTGCTAATATTTGTTATCCATATATTTACTTGAAGGTTTGTTTCACCTGTGCGTGAGAGTGTTTGATGGGCGTTCTATAGTAGGTAATCATGCCTTTGACAATGACAGACCTTTTCTCATAATCTTGAATTAATTAAAAACTTATCACGTATCTTGCAGTGTCTAGTTTTGCTTTGGATGCACTGAGTTAACACAAAAGCAGTATTTTATCGGTAATCTCCAAGATATATTAGACACACCTCATGCATCAGGTCTGAAATCAAACATGTTGGGGCTCTCAAGCAGATACATTGACATCTCTAAATGTATGCATTTTACCAAGCATAGCATCAAGAAATACAGCCATCAGTGGAAGTTAAAGGTTAAGGAGAAGAGATGGGTTATTTCCCTGTGATGGTCCTTGTGATTCGAACCAATTCTTTCTGCATTTGTTTGAGAAGAGCAGTGTGCCAAATGGATAGCTTTCACTGACTCTTTTGTTGTGTCTCTTGTATAGGACACAACTGCCCTTAGGTCCTTGTTGAAGTTACTTCCTTGACAAGGGTGAAATCTTGGCAAGTTGAAGAGCTTCATTGATTCAATAATAGGCAAAACCTTTAATTTCTTAGATGAATAGAGATAAGAATTCTAGAGGGGGCTGCTTGCTGCGAAAATGAACAAACCCCTTTGCTAATTTGGTGGAATTCTGGGCTGATGATTAGCCTGAGAGAGTAGAGACTTGGACAGAGAGTTGTATTGGGAGATCGAATACTTAAATATACAGTAAGAATCAAAAACACTAAATGATAGCTGCCTTCATGCACCATACAAATGTGTCCCTCTCTTTAAAGAAAAACCAGTGCACTGCAATCAGAGCTAGTAACAGGTGATCTGTCTTTCAAAGTCGAGAGGGAAGGCAACCTGTGTAGCCTAGATTTGATGGACCGGTTCAGGAATATGATGGCCAGCCCATTTATATCACATTGCCATAATCAATCTTTGTAGAGGAAAAAAGATTCATAGATGCTACCTGAAATAATTGGGCATACAGAAGGATATATTCCTCAGGAATATGTATAAAAAATTGTCTTGACCTGAAAATTCAACCCTGGAAACAGGGTCAGCCCAGTGTTCAGATCTTTAAACATCTGGTAGAGGTAAAACACTGGCATGCAGCTGAGCGACAGGTGAAGACCTCAAATGTGCTTTCCTACCCCGGAATAGATTAGTGCTACCCATGCCACATTTAACTCAAGCTAATCGGTTCAAATGTAGGTAGATCACTTCTTGTTGACCACATCTTCTGCTATGATCTGTTATGCCATCAGGTTACGCACATAAATTAAGAGTAAAATAAGCATTTAAAGCTCCTAGGGAACAGAAAATGGCCTACAAACGTAATGAGGGAGGGAGAACCCATGCTTGGGCTCCCAAATACAGAGGCACAAAGTAGGAGGTAAGTGGTGGAAAAGCCACCCCTTGAGGTTGGCTTGCTAGAAAAGAATGGATATAGTCAAGGGCATGCCCAGTAAAGCCAGTATGTTGTAGGGCAGTGTAGTCAACACATCTAATGATATTGACTGGTCCAAAATAATCTGAGTGCTGACACCAGTAAGACTCGCCAAATAAATATCATCACATCACAATGGACTCAGCAATGGAAGCAGGAAAGAATCCTGCCAATGGAGATTGGTAAATTGTTTGCTCTTGAATAAGGTTTGTACTGCAGTTGTAACCAGCTGCCACAATGCTTACCAGGAAAGGGCAGTTTCAAAATGGGACAGCAACTAATTGAGAGGATCACATTTGAGTGATCTGTTTTTAGGTCTGGTGCTGGCCAGGACCTTTTGATTTTTACTAAAACTATATATAATATAATTCTAGGGAATTTCAGCCTACTCTATTCAGCCATTGGGCTGTTGTTGCGACATTCACTTTTCTTCCTCCCACTACAGCATATGTGATGGGGCAATGGGTCAGCCCATATCAGCTAGTGGTTAACTTCACTGTGTGTGACAGCATTCTGTCCTTTCACAAGGAGGACATTCACACATAAAGTCCCTCCCTGGAATGCCAGGAATTACTATGGCAATGTGTTTTGGTTTTAGACAGTGTTCTCCTGGATCTGGCACTACCTTTTGATTTTACTAAAGTTATATATTTATTAGTATACTTATTTGTAAGGGTTTTCAGCTAGTCCTCTTCATCCATTGGTCTGTTGTTGCGTCATTCACATTTTCACCCGCCCACTACAGTGTACAGCGTAATGCCATGGACCATCCCACCCAACCCGTTAACTAACTTCAGTGTGAGGGGCAGTATTCTACTCTTTCACAAGAAGCACACATCAACACACAAAGCGATTCCTTTCAGTGCTAATGACAAGTATGGTAATGTGTGTTTGGAATTGGTGGGGGGCCAGCAGCTCCTCTAACAATAAAGTTTTACTAAAACGGCGATAAAACAAACATTGACAAAGCCAGATGGCTAGCTGTTAACGCCGGACCTGTTGGCTTTACTGATGCTTTAAATTAAAATAATGGTGAGAACAATCATATCCTGCAACAATAACGTTTTACAATACATTTTACGCATAAACACACAAAGTGGTTCCTTTCAGTGCTAAGGACAACTATGGTAATGTGTGTTTGTTTATTTGTGGGGGGCAAGCAGCTCCCCAGCAATAATTTTACAAAAACTATGATAAAACAAACATTGACAAAGCCAAACAGCTAGCAGTCAACACCAAACCTATTGGCTTTGCCAGTGCTCTTTCTTTTAAAATAGCGAGAGCCCAACCATATCCTGCAACAATAAAGTTTTACAAAACATTTTTACATAACTGATAATAAAACAAGCATTTTCAAAGACAAAATGCTGATAACAAATGCCAGAAATACTAGCTTTGCCAATGCTTGTTTTGATAAGTAGAGGAGATTCAACTGGAAGTGCTAAGGGCATAAAGGCTTCACCAAGATGTGAGACCATTCCCTTTACGAGTGTGTATAGGGAAAGGTGGCACTGCAGATTTCCTCAGTAAGATGCATAACATCCCTTTAGATATGGGTTTAAAGTGAGAAAGGATCCATAAAGGTTTTGATGTTAATTCCAAATCTGAGGGTAGTGGGTAAGATTATTAAAAGTACATATATCCTCATAAGTTATCTTGAGTAATTCCCTGTGTATGTTGAAAGCATTTAAAGTTATTTTCAATTAGCATTGTATGTCTTCCTTAATACGAAGTAATCGTAGTTTGTATTTGTGTCTTTGGGAGCATAACTTGGCGCTAAATAAGCAGTTATAATTGGCAGGATCATACCATTACCTGTCACCCCCCTTTAGGGAGGCAAATAGAAGTTTTGATATATTGCAAAGTTGGAGCATACCATTTTTGCAGTTCTTTTTGATGGCAGGGTTTTAAATCCTACATAGCTCTTTTCAGTCTTCCAAAGATACATGTAAGCAAAGAAATAAGAGTGTTAATGAGAAAGAAGATTTTTTTCCCCCAGAGTCAAGTGCCAAATGTAGGCCTTCTAAGAAAAACCTGTTCCCAAGATAGTCGGCGCAGGAATTTTACAAAGGTCTGTGTAATGACCTCTCCAATTCAGGGGCAGTCTAACTTAATTCTTTTAAGATTCTCAAAAATCAATTTTAGTTTATGACCACTTTTATTTGTAGGATGCCTATGACTAAATGCTGAAGATCAAATGATTCCATATTAATTAGCAGAAGCTGGGTTTGTGAAAGCTTTAAAACCTTAACACGAACAATGAAATCCAGTACCAGTTGGGATTTAATTTGTAAAGCTCCTCCTGAAATTGCACCTGCAGAAACTTCTCCAAATCTAAGATCTGTCATTTGGGGCCTGTAAGGCACAATCACTGAGAATGCTAAAGTGCCAGTGGAGAGAAAGTGCAACTCCAACTTATGGGAGCTGAAAACGAAATGTTCTTAGGCACAGCAAATAGTGACAGATATTTCCGATGCCGTCGCCAGGGGCAGACCGTTTTAGTAACCAAGAAGGCCTAGAGGCATAGTGCACAAAAAGATTGTCATTTCAATAGCGTGCCCACGCAGTCGCCTGACGTTTATCGTCATAGTTTTCAGGTGGGAAGGCTTCAGGCAGGGTTAAGGAAAATGGCGTTGTCATATACAGTAACATTGACGACGTAGCATCATCAACAAAGGGCAACGCGGATTAAAGCACCGTAAGCAAAACTCCCATCTCTGCAGACATTGAAGTATCAAACAGGTCTGCAGAGCTTGGCCTACCCAAGGGATTCCAATGAAAATATAGAATGTGGATGCTCGCTCCTCCAGAGAACATGACTGCTACTGAGAAGGGCCAGTAATTTTGCATTTAAAGTATTATTGAGAAGTAGTAGTAGTATTTCTTTTTTCGGTGTTAAAATAGAAACCATGAAAGTACACCAGAATAAATACGTCAGAAACAATCGAGAAACTTAAAATAACTAGGGGGCATATTACCAACAATTACCGATATTTATCGCTAACGAGGATTAGCAACACATTGTTTAATGCTAAGCATCGCCGGAAATTATCGCAGAGATAACTTGCTATTAACAAGGTTTATCTCAGAAGTGATAAAAATCTGCCAAATGAGAGATTATCGCATGAAAACCAACGATAATCTCTCGAAGTTTGGCGTTAGCTTGATGATAGGGGCTCACAAGCTTAGCCATGATATCCACCTTCCATAGGATATCATGGCTAAATCAGGAAAAAGCCAGGTGTAAAAAAAGCAGTGCTAACCGCTGTTAGCGCTGCTTTTTTTATCACGAACAGGGTTAGCGACATCCTTGATAATAGGAGAAATGTCGCTTAACAACATTTCTCCTATTATTTTTCTCTGGAATCCCCCCTTTGCATCTCATTAGAGATGCAAGGGGAAGCGTAGAGAAAAGGGGTGCTAACATGCAAATTTGCGTGTTAGCACCCTGTTGCTGATAGGGAGATAATTTTATCTCTGCTTTCTTGGCTTTTAAAGCCAAAAAAGCGGAGATAAATCCCTTGATAATATGCCCCTAGCAGTCTGTATACTTGTTTCATATTTCTGTGTCAACCACCTTTGTGCAAAAGATGCATTTTTATTAATATAAAAACAGTAATAAAAATCAGAGCAACGTAATCAGTTAATCTACAGGCCTACAACATTGTGCAAAGTCATCAGAATATTCACTTTAACACTAAAAAATGCATAACGGGTAGTTGTGAAGATGATCAACAGTAGGATAACCCCTACTAGTATTACAAAAGCTTCAGACATTATATTTCCCTTGGCAGGGAACAAATGGCTTCACGACCAGACTAAACATGTCGCATAATAAGAATGTGTTTTCTACATTTGCCTCCCTGCCACAAAGCATACAATAAGTATCTAGACAACGCAAACACCAGCCACTCAGTACTTTACCTCTCAAGGATTCTAAGAATATACTTTAAGTGCTTAGTTGCTAATATGCAGCAGATTTGTATTTGCCAGGTCTTCCTGATAGCAGAGTACTTGGGACCATTATCTAGTGTTTCACAATCAGTCAAACAAGCGGGACAGTTTCAAGAAGTATTGCAGCCCGTCCATTCACTGCGCAACGCGTTCACTGATAGGGTACCGTACCTACATTTTAGGTACAGAGTTTTAGCCTGGGGTGGGGGTTTAATTCAATTCAGGAATTCTTCACCTTTTAATGTATCCTTTAAGTCCAAAATTCTACCAGTTAGCTCCGCTACAGTGGTACAGCCTAACCACTGAGAATTTATATGGTCCCAATATCTCCTATTTGCACAGTTTAGTTTTTTTTTGTATATTCTCGGGGTTGGACTATAAATCAGTATTCCCTAGTGTAGTTAACCATCATCTGATGTACTGTAGCCAAGGTATAGTTCCATTAGAATCAAGAGTAAGAGTAAGATTAAGAATTTTATTTGCATAATTATTTAAAATCATTGCAATTCGTACAGGCACTGGTTAAAACTTAAAAAGCACTAATCGAGTTCTAGTAAAAACAGTAAGCACATAAGAAAGGGAAAATTAGTTTTGAAAATTAGAATCCATTCTTGGTCATCTAGTGGTAGCAAAAGGTTAATTTCAGACATAAATTTGACAAAGCGAGTAGCCATCTGAGATGAATTGCCCCTTATGCATACTTCTAGTGCTTCTTGGCATGTCCTGATGTTAAGAGAAAGCCAAATCGGAAGAAGCCAAAAAGTTTGTTGGGCTAGTAAACGACTACAAATGCACAAGATTTGAATTCGGTTTTCTTCCTCTTGTTTGCAGAAGCGGCATTGTGTGGCGGCAGCTTTCTTATATCCTTGACCGAATTTATATGCCATCAATGGGATTAAGCCAAAACGTAATCTCATTAGTTGGTGTTTTACATGAGGTTTCATAGGCGATGAAAGATAGAGCGGTAGTGATTTTGGAGCGTAGAGTTTAGAAGCCCAACTGCCGTGAAAGAGCTTTAACACTGATTGTGCGTCATGTTCATAGGAAAGTATTTTTGCTTGTTTGGTCAAAAGTTTGGATTTCGCCTCTATGGGTATCGAAGTTGACCATATATCCTGTGCCTTTACAGTTTCCAAGCAAAAGGTCAAGTATTTATTCCAAGATGTGTCGAGATTGCTAAACGATGACCATATACAGCTCTTTAGAGTGTGTAGACTAGCTAGTTTTGTTTTTAGACTATAAGCAATAAATCTTGCACTCATAATCCAGTGTTGGGAAGACAGGGAAAATTCCTTTCGGATTTGGGCGTGTGAAGTCGAGTTTGGTAGTTGAAACACTCTGCGAAAGCATGCTGACTGAGCTTTATCTAGCCAGATGGACATTTTGACTTTATAGGTTATAGCACCAAAGGCTATTGTCGGCAGGAGTTTTGCGCCTATCAATCTTATTAGCGGGGCAAAATCCGGGGAATGGAGGGCTCTCTTTGTTCTTATGAAAGCCCCCTCCAAACTACGAGCAACACCCTGCATTGCGGTTATGTGCGCGGTCGGTCTCCCTTTGCGATCTATCCAGACACCCAGGTATTTATATACGGTGACTAATTCCAATGCCTTCCCCTCAATGAACCAAGTGCTCTTTCTTGTTTTCGAGGAAGAAACTGTCATCCCTTTGGTTTTAGTGGTGTTGATCTCCAGTGTGTTGGTATTGCAATACAAGACGAGGGAGTCGAATAGTCTTTGAAGGCCCACCTGGGTTTGATCGAGTAAAATAGTGTGGTCAGCATATTGCAAGGTTTGGATTTTTGTTAGTTCAATTCTCGGGGGGAAGGCTCGACAGCGGGCTAACCACTCAGGGAGGTCTGCAAGATACAAGTTGAAGAATAAGGGTGCAAGGATTCATCCTTGCTTTAGGCCTCTGTTGGTAAAGATTTTATTAGTTGATGACCATCTCGAGGTGACTCTTATTTTCACCCAGGTATCTGTATGTAGAGCTATAAGAGCTTTCAGTAAAGGCTGAGGGATGGCCCCTTTTGCCAATTTTCCCCAGAGTTTGGGGCGAATCACACTATCGAAAGCCTTCCGAAAGTCAATAAAGCCCAAATATAGTGATTTACCTTTCGTGGCTAGTGTGGTCTCGATCATATGGGCTAAGCAGATCAAATTATCTTTAATGTGGCAGCCCTTTCGGAAGCCGGTTTTTGTAAAGGGAATTAAATTGCAATTTTCTGATAGATGGACACCTGCATATGCCTTCCCGTCTACGTTGAGGAGGGCTATCATCCGATAATTATCGGGGCTGGACCGTGAGCCTTTTTTGTGAATGGGAACGAGTAACAATCCTCGCCAGGAAACCGGGATAGATCCACCCAGTATTGGTGTCTCAAAAAGAGGAGCCAGCATCGAGGCCCATTTCTGGGCAGAGGCTTTATATACTTGGGTGGGGATACCGTTTGGTCCTGGAGCACCCCCTGAACGCATTTTCTTTATTATGAGCGCTACTTGATTTGGGGTTATCTTAGCAATTGGCATCGTATCATCGTGGAAATAAGTGTGATTAGGGATGGGAAGGCTATTGCAGTTAGTGCCATTCGAATCTGTATAAAGTACTTTGATGTAAGCCTCCCAGTCGGCAGGAGAGATGTTTGTTGCACCGGGTGGTTTAGCGATTTTAGTAGCCTTGTTTATCCAACTCCAAAATTTTCTTTGGTCCTTTGATTTTATAATCTTGTGGGCAGCAGCCCAGTGATGTTCTTCTTCCAAACTCTTAAGGATAAACTGGCCTTCCTATATTCTTTTCGAGTGGCTGATATTTCACCCCGCAGAGATTTATATGCACTTTCATTATTAGCATGATTTTGCTGTAGCCTATTTAGCTTATATTTGGTGTTAATTATGAGTTGCTTTTGCTCTGAGAGGGTAGATGAGACCGGAAGGTCTTTGTCTAGACTTTTTGTTGACTTTAAGGCTAGTTGTTCTCTGAAATCGGCCACAATAATTTCCCATGAAGATGCTGTCAAATGACTACTACAGACCGGTTCCCATTTGGTCAAAAGGCCGTCCACCTTCGCTTCTATTATTTCCCGATTGTCCTCGGACCATCTCAATTTTCTTATGATCTCTAGGTTGGATTCGTTTCCAATCAAGGGAATTTTCGGGCGATGGGAGTGCCAAAGATCAATTTTGCACGTTAAAATTGCATGATCACTTTCTAATGATGGAGTTACCAAAAACTGTTGTACCAACTGAAAGTGAGTAACTGATTAAGCATGGGCGTAAAATTCGTTCCGCTCGCGGATTTTCCGCAACATCGCGATCCGCGAATCGCATGAAATCGCGGCAAAATCCGCGAATCCGCGAGCGGGATGAATTTTGCTCAGGAAGCACTTACAGGGTTAAAGGAGGTGCCCTAATTTCTTTGTAACCATTTACAAAATGGTTACAAAGAAATTAACTTCAACTTGGGCACCTGCTGTAACCCTGTAAGTGCTTCCTGAGCGGCGCCTCGTTGCCTACTTGCAACTATTCTCTGACCCTGCTCTGACCCTCGAAGAAGGGTCAGAGAATAGTTACAATTAGGCAACGAGGCTCCTGTCACTAAAATTAAACCTCAGCAGGAAGCACTTACAGATAACAGGTGCCCGAGTTGAAACTCAAATTCAGTCACGCATTATCACCTTTGCTGCGGTGCGAATTCCGCAGCAGTGCTGGGACATTCCAATCTCGGGCGAAGCTCGGACGGCCCCTGGCCGTCATGCGCACACACCCACCTTGACTCATGATGGCCCCCGGCCGTCATGAGCATGGAAGAGGTTATAATCAGCCCAAGAATCTAGTGAGCACGGTCGATGCTAGGCAGGTGTGCTTTTTCCCCAGATCTACCGTCTACAATTAGCTTTAATCCGTGATGGGGGTCTAGGCATCCACGAGTTTCTCGAGCGCAATACCCCTGTACTTCCAGTGACCAGGAGGCTGCTTTCTCCTCATCTGCTGCGCTGATCGGCCTCGGACCCTTTAAACGAGAGGCAGGTGAACTCGCACAGAAGCCCGGCCTCAGCCCACACACACTAGGCTTTGCAACCTCTTCCCGCCCTTTCCCCCACTGTGATGGACAGCTCACTCGAGGGACCTCGGCGCCTATGGGCGCGGTGGCAAAGTTACAGACATACGGGGTCACGGGAGACAACTCTTCTAGGCCTTTACACAGCTGTAGTGAAGGAAAAGCACAATACATTTACCCAACGAGGTAGCACTTACTGCTTTCTCCTCTTCTGCTGCGCTGATCGGCCTCTGACCCTTTAAATGAGAGGCATGTGAACTCGTACAGAAGCCCGGCCCCAGCCCACACACACTAGGCTTTGCAACCTCTTCCCGCCCTTTCCCCCACTGTGATGGACAGATCACTCGAGGGACCTCGGCGCCTATGGGCGCGGTGGCAAAGTTACAGACACACGGGATCACTGGAGTCAACTCTTCTGGGCCTTTACACAGCTGTAGTGAAGGAAAAGCACAATGCATTTACCCAACGAGGTAGCACTCACTGCTTTCTCCTCATTTGCTGCGCTGATCGGCCTCTGACCCTTTAAACGAGAGGCATGTGAACTCGCACAGAAGCCCGGCCCCGGCCCACACACACTAGGCTTTGCAACCTCTTCCCGCCCTTTCCCCCACTGTGATGGACAGCTCACTCGAGGGACCTCGGCGCCTATGGGCGTGGTGGCAAAGTTACAGACACACGGGGTCACTGGAGACAACTCTTCTGGGCCTTTACACAACTGTAGTGAAGGAAAAGCACAATACATTTACCCAACGAGGTAGCACTTACTGCTGTCTCCTCATTTGCTGCGCTGATCGGCCTGTGACCCTTTAAACGAGAGGCATGTGAACTCGCACAGAAGCCCGGCCCCAGCCCACACACACTAGGCTTTGCAACCTCTTCCCGCCCTTTCCCCCACTGTGATGGACAGCTCACTTGAGGGACCTCGGCGCCTATGGGCGCGGTGGCAAAGTTACAGACACACCTGGTCACTGGAGACAACTCTTCTGGGCCTTTACACAGCTGTAGTGAAGGAAAAGCACAATACATTTACCCAACGAGGTAGCACTTACTGCTTTCTCCTCATTTACTGCACTGATCGGCCTCTGACCCTTTAAACGAGAGGCATGTGAACTCACACAGAAGCCCGGCCCCAGCCCACACACACTAGGCTATGCAACCTCTCACCACCCTTTCCCCCACTGTGATGGACAGCTCACTCGAGGGACCTCGGCGCCTATGGGCGCGTTGGCAAAGTTACAGACACACAGGGTCACTGGAGACAACTCTTCTGGGCCTTTACGCAGCTGTAGTGTAGGAAAAGCACGATACATTTACCCAACGAAGTAGCACTTACTGATTAGCCATTAGAAAGTACTCCACTTAAGTATGGTGCAAATCGCAAAAAAATTAGCGTTTTTGCGGGAAAATCCACGGATTTTTTCAATTTCGCGCGAATTTGCGGACCGCTGATTCGCAAAATTCGCCCAGACTTATAACTGATATCCATATGTAGTCCAGAGTGGCCATTCGAGAGGAAGATACATGAGTATATGCCGCTGGTTGATCTGAATCGATTCTTCCATTAAGAATGCGAAGGCCTAGTTGGTTTAACTGTGTTGCCAATTTTATCCCTTTGGCTTCCTTCCGTTGGAACTGAGATTTTATCTCAGGGATAGCCCACATTTCGTTGACTGAAGATGGTTGAAAAGTTAGGATGGAGCCGGCCTCCATTAGGTTGGTGTTAAAGTCGCCCATTATCAGCCATATATCATTTGGAAAATGAGCATCGAGATTGTTTATGTTGGGGATCATTTTTCTCAGTGTAGCCTCTCCTCTTATTTTAGAGGGATGCAAGTAGACACAGCCGAGGATAATTTTTTGTTGTCTTAATTTTTCCTTTTCGTGACACTAAATCTCGATGCTGATAAAAATATAATCGCCCTGGCCTTTAGAGAGCAGTGATAGCTTTGCGACCAGAGTATTCTTCATGGGGATCAGCACACCTCCGGAGGCATGGCCACCTGCAACAGATGGAATAGCATGAGATTCAATAACAGTGAAATCCTCCCAGACGGTGTTTTCCAGGGCCCAAGTTTCTTGAAGAGCAAATATGTCCTGGGTCTTCTGGAGGCCCGTGGTTAGCCATTCAGTTTTCTCTTTTGTTAACCCTTGAATATTCCAAGAGCAAATGTTAAGTTAGTGTGCTGCATCGTAGTTGGTTTGTTCTTCGTTCAATGTTTTCTGTGTTTTACCCTAAGGCCTTGGAAAGCCAAGACCAATCTTGAGATTTGTGAGGCATGAGTACACATTTGCATGGTCCACCCGCTTTTGATGCTATTATTTGGAGTGGGTTCTCTATCCAGGGCACTGTTTTTGTTCCTGGTCGAGGGCCACATAATATTGAGGAGGGCTGCTGAATGTTCTTGTCCTGTTTTAATACTAGTTTGTTGTTACCGACCGTTGGAGAGTTGCATATGTTTTCTTTTAGGAAATCTGGGTATTTAGTGTTGGTAAGGAAACTGACCCGAACGCCCCAGTCGCTCAGTTGTTTTTTGTTATTCATTAGGATTGGGGCCTGGTCTTTATTGTAGAAAATTACCACGGTCTATTAGTTTTTCTGGCCCTGTTCAGGGTCAAGGAAAGCCACACTTTCGATATCCGTTGATTTTACATTTTCTAGTCCGGGGAGCTGCGAGCATAACTTTAAAATGTTTCCTCCCATTAAAATATCCCATTTTCCTTGAGATACGTATTCTGGGTGCAGTAGTATTTTTTTGTATTGTTGAGGCAGGGAAGGTAACTCTCGAAAGTTTGGTTTTGATTTATTCAGAGGTTGCTGTTTAGGGCATGACACTAATGACTCGGTGTGAGACTTTTCGTTAACTGGATACTCTAAGTTGCCTTGGTTGTTTGATTTAAGACTCGAGAGGCAAACGTCTGTGAGGAGGTCGCTTTCTCTCGCTATTTCTTGAGGGGACTGCGTCATGTGTTCGGATCTTTCCATGGGAGACCGGGGTTTGTCTATTAGTTTTTTTTCATACTCGTCCCACGTTTTAGCTCATGTTGATGGCACTTCTGTGAGTATTTCAGTATTTGGTGTTTCCTCCTCTATTTTAGGCAAGTGAATTACATCATAGTAATTTGTTGCTTTATGCTTTAGGTCCTGATCGGTAGGTTTTTTTACACCTTGGTTGAGGAGAGAACTTTTGTTGAGCGGTTTAATAGAATTTTCATTGATCTTGGTGGAATTACTGTGAGATTTTTTATTTTTATTGCTCTTTGTGATTTCTTTTTTTTCCATTGGATTCATTAAATTCTGCACTTGATCTGGCGGGTTATTATGATCATTGTTGGCCTTAGTTAAAGTCGCATCCGATTTTTCCGTAATTTCTTGATGGTGATGGACAAGTTTTACAGATGACGGAATTGAGTTAGTTGTTGGTTCACTCTTATTTGTTCCTAGCCACTGTAGTAGTGCATTGCCCTCTTTTTTGGCTTTATTTAATTTCTTCTTGTTCTTCCTGGACAAGGGGTTTCCTTCCATCGGGGTTTATATGGTCGTGTTTGGGGGCCTAGCAAGACTCAACGAGTTGGCTAACACAGTTTCAGTGTTAAGTAAAGTCATTTTTTCTTGGGCGTTCGATGGTAGGGAATTTAGAATCGATACGTTGTCAGAGTAATCGACTCTTCATTGAGTGTCTGGTACGTGCTCTTGAGCGGCGATGGGGGGCTGTTATCGTTGGTTACTTGACTTAACATCGTGAGATTGTTGATTCGTTCTCGTACCACTCTTATTACAAGTTGAACGCTCTGCACTGTATGAGCATGTTTTTGTTATAGTAAACTTGTTCTGAATTTGAGGGAGTGGGGAAATAGGTGTTTTCTGAGGCCTGGTCTGGGCCTCTTTCCTCAGGTCTTCGATTAAAGTGGACATTATTTCCGGAAGTGATAGTAATTTTTTTAATAATGGATCGCAATTGCAGCCATTATGTTTTTGATTTAAGTTTAGGTTTGTATTTTCGTTTGAATCCGAGCTTGGATTCAGGCTGGGGATTTGATTTTGTTCCACATTGTTTTGAACTCTACGTATTAGGGAGTTTAATTGCTTGAGCTTTGAGTCTATTCCCATTATTGAGTCTGCTACTGAATGCAGGATATTAATCTGAACGTCCAGTTTGTCTGCATGCATATGAGCAGCATTGGCCATTGAGTTCAGGGCTTGATTGGTAACTGAGAGAAGAGCCTCGACCTTGAGCATTACTGGAATGTCATGCGGGTCCCCTTGCCTAAGTTCTATTGGGGAGTGTTTTTTTTCAGGGAAGTAGAAGTGGGCTGAAAGTGCGTTGATATCTGAATTGCTTAATGTTTGATTCTTTTGGGAATTTTTATTTGCATCTTGGTGGAAGCTACGAACTTTGGTTCCGATATTGCAGCTGTTGGTATTTGCTGGGGGGGCATTAAGAGCACTAACTTTAGTCCCTTGCTGACTTTGAATCAAGCATAATAAGCTCACGGAATGACTGACGCAGCATGAGAGGTGAAACATTAGTCTATATTCTGGACCAGAAAGCCACGAGTCGAAATGCAGTCTGAACCGTGAGGTACTCAACCTTTTATATATGTTTAAACCTGTGTGTTGCAGTACCATCTGGCTTTTGGATATTTGTGGTGACCAAGATAGGGTATTTATAAATCAAACTCCCAAATAGACGAACTTATTTCACTTGATCCAGGTAGTTGTTACTCAGTTCTACTCTCCGTTTGAATGTTCTATGTGGGTTAAAACTCATTAATTTTGTTTTGGCTATGTTAACTTCCAGCCCAAGATTTTCACACGAGAGTTGGTTGCAGGGGTACGTTTTTCTAATCAACTTTCAGCAGCACAGGCTGTGTTTTATACAACACGGACAAGAAAATGTATGTTTTTGTCACCGCACTAGTTATATTCGTGACCATCTGATCCATGGTTCAATCTTCCAACAAGAATCAAAAAAGAAAATGAAAAACAAAAAAACACATAGGTAAACAGTGTATCACGATGGCACCTTGTCCTTTGGCAGCCAGGACCTGGACTTAACGATGGTCCTGCTAACAGGGGAAATCTGTAAGTTACCCTATCCCTTTCTAGGTCATTTGACACTGTCAACAGAGGGGTGGGGGGCAAGAAGAACAGGCATCCATTTTGCATTCACCACCCAAACAGGACCATGTTCACGTGTGGTCAAGATCCCTAACCTCAGAGTTTATTATTATAATAACTCCATGTAATCTTTAGCTGCTTTTTCAATGTGTTATTACTGCAGGGTGGTTAGGGGGGTTGAGAACCTTACTCTTCAACTGGGCCTGGAAACATAGACCAGTGCTTTTGCTGTGGGATGTTTAGCCTACGAAAATGCTGTTCTGTATATTTGACCTAGAAGGGTGTGCTGAATCTAGATGCCCTAAGGCTAAGTCGAGTATTTTCCTTAATTTCTTTCACCCCATGTCTTAACAATTTGGATGGGATGCCTTCCACCTTCCCCCTTCAGAATCGCAAACAAGTTGTCTAGCATAAGGAGCCAAATGTAAACAAGATGGCTCTCTTTTAGACAAGTTCTGCTATGCAACAAGTATCAGAGTTAATATGTTTTGTTATAGAAAGGAACATGAGCATTAATTTTGCTGATGCAAAACAAAACTGACTGCCACCAAAAGGAATGAATAGCACTCATGAATATGTAATTTGTTTCTCTATAATTCAACAGAAAAATAAGCAAAGACAAAACGAAACACGTCAACCAACACAGCCACTTTGTGTAAAGTGACCCCTGACAGCTCCACATGGCATCCACAGAAAGAGACCCCTGCCACTATGTGGGGAATGATATTGAGAGAAACACGAGACACATGGTTTTCCTAATGAGTTGATAGACTGCATATGCAGTCCAACGAGATACACCTGTTGAGCTTCCTACTCCCTTCTCTACCTGTAAACTGAATAGGGGATCCATGTGATTAGATAAAATGAGTTCTTCCGTTGTAAGAGAGCCACGTTGTTATCCCTTTCCACTTAAGTTCCCATTTTAGGCCAAGTAGGCTATGCCAAAGGGAAGTGAATCTCTGGAGTGGTGTAGAGTGGAATAACGTTGAGTGTAGTGGCATGCAGTGGAGTGAAGTAAACTGGAGTGCCATATAGTGGAGTAGAGTAGAGTGGAGTGTCATTCAGTGGAATAGCGTAGAGTGGAGTGGTGTAGAGTGGAGTGGCATACACTGGAGTGGCGTAGAGTGGCGTAGAGTGGAGTGGTGTATAGAGTAATAGCATGAACTGGAGTGTCGTAGAGTGGAGTGCCGTGAATCTCAAATAGGCTATGCCAAAGGAAGGTGAAGCCATAAGGTCTAGGATGGAGTGAGCTGAGAACAAGCTGGAGGTTATAAGCATGAAGCTTAGGGTAATTGAGAACAAGACAGAATAAGTGATATAGAAACACAGTGGATGTCTCTACGTTTCAACAGCAGTGATTTGCCATTGATGTGCATCACCTTGAGATGACAATATAAAATATTTTCAGAGAATACCTGGAGTATAGCCAGCCTACACATCCTGTTGCAGTCACCCCTGATTGAAGGGGGCCATTTAGGGGGCTTAATAGAAGACTTTCTATCCACCAAACTACATATTCAGTGTCTTGGAGTTATTGTATATATAGGAACGCATTTAACCTTCCCACCAGATCAGTGGATGGCAGGAAGTAGGGTGGTGATGGTCATGCTGGAGAATGTTAAAGAAAGTGGCGACTCAGAAGAAATTATTACTTGCCAAGTTGTTGGGTTACCCTGAACTCTACCCAGAATCTCAACAAAGAGGAAATAGCTGCAGGCCACTGAGAGTTCTCTCGCTGAACTAAGGGTCACAGTACTAAACTGGCATCTTGCAAAACCGTGGGTGCAGTATGGGGTTAAGATTTTTCTCTTCTCACAAGACTGCACAATCACTGCTGGATAAAGTACAGGAAGAGGGCAACTGAGGGCTTGTGGGAGCCATTTACACTTCATGAGTTGGAGATCTCTTCAAGCACATACTAAGTAAAGGGGAAGGAAAGATTCATATCTCTTGCAACAAATATTTTCAAACCTACCCTCTTTCACGACTTATGCTATGCTGGGGGGGAATGTGAGTGCAATTAAATGTTTATTTAATTTACTTATTTCAAATCTTTTTATTAAGTTTTGCATATGAAATCCCACCGTAGTGGTGACAACGAATGCAATGTTTATTTGCAAAATGGGCATTAACACATTTTAGAATAGTGTGACTTTGCAGTTATGTGTGTAGATGTAGTTGTTTTAAAAAAGATCAATAACTTCGTCACTTCAGGCTCTCTTCTACTACTAGGTGGGTTCTTTTCAGCATAAGTACATGCTTCGGGATTTTACATCCCATCCAGAGAAGGCTTGGAGCCTGCTTATAGTTGGCGAGTGGCTGCAAAGAAGTTGAGGTAGCAGAGGCACCACCCCTGCCACCACAACTGTCTGCCAAATCTAAAAAGTTGCCACTGGTTTGGCAGCCTTTTCTTACTCAAGCTGCGCCCACCGACATGGCGGGAGCAATTGAAAAAAATGTAATAATGCCAGGCAATCAACCATGCAATGTTGGCATGGCGGCCGGTCAGAATCTTTCTTTTAAAGACAAGCCTTCAAGCAGGGTGTAGTGTTTGGAATATGTATTCCAGAAAAACTGTGACCCTGAACCACTGGGATTTTTTCTTCGTTTTTATCCAGTGCTGCTGTTGGTGCATAGTATTCGCTTTGAAAGAGTGGAATATGGTATAGTGAGGCGGCATAGAGTGGAATAGCATAGAGTAGAGTGGCTACCATGGAGTTGCGTACATTGGAATAGCATGGAGTGGCGTGGCATAGAGTGGAGTGGCTTACAGTGGAGTGGCATAGACTGGAGTGGTATAGAGTGTAGTAGCGAACAGTGGAATAGTTACAAAGTAGTGTGGTCCAGAGTGCAGTGGCTTAAATTGGATTGTGGTAGAATGGAGTGGTGTACTGAGTAGTAGTGTACAGTAGAGTGACGTGGTGTAGCATGGAGTAGCATGGTGTAAAGTAGAGTGGCATACAGTGTAGTGGTGTACAGTGGAATAGCATAGACTAGAGTGACGTACAGTGGAGTGGTGAAGAGGGGAATAGCATACAGTGGAGTGGTGTACAGTGGAGTTGCATAGAGTGGAGTGGTGCAGAGTGGAATACTGTAGAGTGTAGTGTACTAGAGTGTTGTGGGGAGACTGTAGTGGTGCACAGTGTAATAGCGTACAGAGGCGTGGTGTAGAGTGGAGTGGCGTAGAGTGGAAAAGCATACGATGGAGTGCTGCAGAGTGGAGAGGAATACAGTAGAGTAAAGTAAAGTGGAATAACGTTGAGTGGAATGAAATAAAGTGGAGTGTTATGTAGTGGAATAGAGTAGAGTGGAGTGTAGTAGCGTAAAGTCGAGTGGCATACATAGAAGTGGCATAGAGTGGTGTGGTGTACAGTGTAATAGCATGTACTGGAGTGATGTAGAGTGGACTGGCATAGAGTGGAGTGACATAGGGTTGAGTGGCGTACAGTAAAATATTGTACAGTGAAGTGGCATACACTGGAGAGGCATAAAGTGAAGTGGCATAGCGTGGAATGGCGTAAAGTGTAGTATCATAGAATGGAGATGAGTATAGTGAAATAGAGTAGAGTGGCGTAAAGTGGAGAGGTATACAGTGGAGTGACGCAGACTACAGTGTTGTAGAATGGAATGGCGTAGAGTGTAATAGCGAGAAGTAAGGTGGTGTGGAGTGGTATAGAGTTGAGTAATATACAGTGGATTTGCATGGAGTGTTGTACAGTGGAGTGACGTAGAGTGCAGTGGCATACAGTGTAATGGTTTATAGTAGAGTGGCATAGAGTGAAGTGTGTTACTTGAAAGAGTCTTTGAACGAAAATGAGTAAACGGATGTAGATGTAATGTGGCTAGAATATAGATTATGAGGTGTAAATGGTATTTTGTGGTAGTAGGTGTAAATAGTGTAGGTGTTGTTAAAGTTATAAGTATTAAAATACTTATATATTGTGCTGCGGAATACTGTGGGAACTTTGTGGTATACCGCGGTATATGACAATGAGAAGGTAGTATCTGATTTGCTAATGGCTGTCTTCACAAAATCTAAAAGGCATCCCTGTAGTTTTCAGCACACTTTCACTGTGTTCTGGGTTGGGTCTTCAGATGTAGGTGTGCCATAGGCTTTATTGTTCCGTACCTATTACCACTTTATTGAAGTGGTAAAAGGTAGATAAATGTATTTATATTTTTCTATATATTTTTACAGCACTTCATTGAGAACTGCGCTTTAAAACAAAATGTACATAGCGCAGTAATTCGCAGTTATTACCACGCTACTCTGTTGAATTTTTTTTATTAAGAATTAAATATGTAAAACATTGGAAATATGCTGCAGTACACTATATTTTTAAAATATAGTGCAGTACACTGTATTTTTAACATATATATATTTTTTGTTTTAACTGTATTTAAAACAAGCATTGAAAATGCAATAGGTCTCGCAATAACGCGAGTCTGAACTATTAGCATTGTAAATGATTATGCCCTTTATTTTTGCGTTCTGGTTTTTGGAACATAAATAAAAGGCTTTGCCATTTACAAGGCCTATAGCTTAAATTTGCGTTAAAACGAGACCTATTGCATTGCAATGGTGGTGGTGCTGCTGAGTTTTCT
This sequence comes from Lissotriton helveticus, assembly GCF_964261635.1. Classification (NCBI taxonomy): domain Eukaryota; kingdom Metazoa; phylum Chordata; class Amphibia; order Caudata; family Salamandridae; genus Lissotriton; species Lissotriton helveticus. The sequence goes on from NC_136063.1 coordinate 1,310,390,743, forward strand.
CTGAATCTGCACCCACAATCTGCACCCACAATCTGCACCCACAATCTGCACCCACAATGTGTGAGTGGCGTTGCGTGTGTGAGTGGCGTTGCCTGTGTGAGTGGCGTTGCCTGTGTGAGTGGCGTTGCCTGTGTGAGTGGCGTTGCGTGTGTCAGTGGCGTTGCGTGTGCGAATGGCGTTGCGTGTGCGAGTGGCGTTGCGTGTGCGAGTGGCGTTGCGCGTGCGAGTGGCGTTGCGCGTGCGAGTGGCGTTGCGCGTGCGAGTGGCGTTGCGCGTGTGAGTGGCGTTGCGCGTGTGAGTGGCGTTGCGCGTGTGAGTGGCGTTGCGCGTGTGAGTGGCGTTGCGCGTGTGAGTGGCGTTGCGCGTGTGAGTGGCGTTGCGCGTGTGAGTGGCGTTGCGTGTGTGAGTGGCATTGCGCGTGTGAGTGGAGTTGCGCGTGTGAGTGGAGTTGCGCGTGTGAGTGGCGTGGCGCGTGTCAGTGGCGTTGCGCGTGTGAGTGGCGTTGCGCGTGTGAGTGGCGTTGCACGTGTGAGTGGCGTTGCGCGTGTGAGTCGCGTTGCGCGTGTGAGTTGCGTTGCGTGTGTGAGTGGCGTTGCGTGTGTGAGTCGCGTTGGGCGTGTGAGAGGCGTTGCGTATGTGAGTGGCGTTGCGCGCGTGAGTGGCGTTGCGCGTGTGAGTGGCGTTGCGCGTGTGAGTGGCGTTGCGCATGTGAGTGGCGTTGCGTGTGTGAGTGGCGTTGCGTGTGTGAGTGGCGTTGCGTGTGTGAGTGGCGTTGCGTGGGTGAGTGGCGTTGCGTGGGTGAGTGGCGTTGCGTGTGTGAGTGGTGTTGCATGGGTGAGTGGTGTTGCGTGGGTGAGTGGTGTTGCGTGGGTGAGTGGCGTTGCATGTGTGAGTGGCGTTGCGTGGATGAGTGGCGTTGCGTGGATGAGTGGCGTTGCGTGGATGAGTGGGGTTGCGTGGGTGAGTGGTGTTGCATGTGTGAGTGGTGTTGCGTGGATGAGTGGCGTTGCGTGGATGAGTGGCGTTGCGTGGATGAGTGGGGTTGCGTGGATGAGTGGCGTTGCGTGGATGAGTGGGGTTGCGTGGATGAGTGGTGTTGCATGGATGAGTGGGGTTGCGTGGATGAGTGGGGTTGCGTGTGTGAGTGGTGTTGCTTGGGTGAGTGGCGTTGCGTGGGTGAGTGTGGTGTTGCGTGGATGATAGTGGGCTTGCGTGGGTGTGAGTGGGCTTGCGTGTCTGTAAGTGTTGCTGTGTGGGTGAAAGTGGCACAGAGCCTTTGATGTGGCCTGGCGCAGGAGAAATGCTGCTGCTGCTAATTAAATACAAGAGCGGCCGGGAAGCGGCCAGGAAACACAAGTACGTCCGGCCACATAATTAGGGGAGGAGAAGCCGCACAGCACACGCTGGGAGAAGCCCTTTGATGTGCTGTGCGGCCACGATGCGCGCTCTGTGCTGGGGGAGGGCCATTAGCCTGAACTCGCGGCAAGATCAAACGAAGGGTGGGAGGGACATTGAGGAACAGGAACAGATGGCCATGAAAGTGTATGGGCCAAAAGCGCGTGCCTGTACGTGCACTCGAAGAAAACGCCACGAAAAAAAGGTGGTTTGACAATCAGTTCGAGCACTTGAATTCTCCCCATTTCCCATTCCTTGGGAATGGTAAAGGACGAGACCTAAAAATAGAAATAATTTTCTCTAAAGTGGTAATAGGTAGGGAAAACATATAACACGTAATAATTACCTATACCTAAGGGCGTAAGCCAGAACACAGCCAAAGTGTACTAAAAACAACATGGCTGTCTTTAACTTTTGTAAAGGCGGTCATTAGCAAATCACATAATGCCTTGTCATTGCTATGTATCACTGAGTTTAGCTAAATACCGAAATGTTTTGTGAAATTACTGCAGCCATGGATGTCAGTAAATTAAAATGTCTTATATTTTAAAACATGCTTATCCTACCTACCTGCAGCACCTAAAAAGGATCATCTGTATACCATATGTATAATTCTTCCAAATTCCATGGAAATCCGTTCAGCAGTTTTTGCTCTACGTTTGATAAATAAGTCTATTGAAAATGCATTGGTGGAAAACGCACCCCCCCCCCTTAACTTTGTACCCCTTTGACCAATCATCACAAAACTTTGCATCCTATGCTAATGAAGGAAAAGCTATAGGTCTGGAAAGTATTGTGGAGATTATCCAATCTGGGGTAAAGTCATTAACCGGCAAAAATCCAAGGAATTCCTGTACCTAGGAATCCTAACTATAACTTCAGAGTGGCAGCTCAGGAAAGACTCAATGCCAATACGGCTATCATTGTACGTAGATCCTGTCAATCTCAGTTCCTAGCAGTAAATATCATCTAGGATGTAATATTTATTTGATAATGCAGATGCCATTATTGACTTCACCCATCAAATGTTCATCATTTTTGCTGGTAGCTGAACATAAATCTAAATAAAAGAAAGTAACACTCTCTTGAACCAGCTTCTCAAGGGTCATTCCTTGTTGAACACTCACACTGGCAGAAGTGGACTTGACTGAATTCTGCTAACAAATTCACTAACCCACTCACCTCATTGTTGATCTATCAACTTCCGATACCTTTAATGCAATAATAAAAGTACGACCCCCTCAGATTAACAATCAACCAATCTCTTTATTTCTGCAATTGCCATAAAAGCACCTAGGATAAGATATGTCAATACAATATAACTACTAAAATCATCTCAATAAAGAATGTTAAAAAAAAAAAACACGTGAGACGCAGGAATTGGCAGCATATAAGAAGCAATCATTCAGGTGCTAAGAAAAATAAAATACATAAAGTTCATGCATTTTGCAAATAGTCTAAATCCATAGTGAAATGACAACATAAAATGTATGTGATAGCAACCAATTGTATAAAACAGATATAAAATTTGTGCAAATCCCCCTAAGACTTGTCTAGTGGCACCAGAGCATTACTTTTCTGTCTACATATCCACAAGTGTAGTAGGAAAAGGGAACAGCAAATAAAATTGGTTGAGCTGTGTTTGATCTGAATATCCTTGATACAATTCAGTAGTCCCTAACACCCAAGTTGCAACATAGCAGCACGATCCATATCCTCTTGTAGGCATGATAATATGGTAAAAAAAACAGGACATGATCTACACATTTATTTGTCTCAGAGCAGTAGGGGCAACTCATGTCTAAATCGGAAGGGGGGCATTACCATTTTGCAGTAAATGTTCGAAGTGGCAACATCCCAATCCGAAAATTAATACACAGAGTTCTAGCAACCGGGAGCTCAAATGCATCCATGTACTCTTCCAAAGAGTGAACTTCTTTAAACTCTAGAAAGGCAGAGGTCAGAGAGCCCACCCTCCTGGACCTATAGAGCCCTCCATCCACATATCTACAGTACATGCCTTGGAGTGAGGGCTTTGATACACTACACGCAGTCTCTGAGTTCAGACTTTCACACCCAATCTCTGTTAAACAGCATTTGATGTGCCCCAACCAAGGGATCTTAATGGCCCCAGGGAGTTTTAAGATGTCATCTAAACCCATCTGATAGGGCACTAAATATGCAGAGGACCGGCTTCTCCTCTAGTACAACAATGGTCTGAGTCTTACTCTGTGGACAAGGGTTCTAAAACTTAGATCTAGCTGGAGAGGGACACGTGGGGTGTTAGCAAGGAGGTTGGTGAGCAGTCGAATGAAACAATTCTCCACCAGCTCCATGTCACTTGCATTCTCAGGCCCCCAAAGTTCCCCGACTTATAATGCCCTCCCCCCAGAGCTTGTAGATTGTAATTTTATAGTGCAGGGGTTATTGGGCGTAATAGGGAGCCCTGCAGGCCCCTCGATACCTCCTGTGCAATGCTCCGTCCTATGTTTGCACTTCAGAATCTAGGGAGACCATCCGAAATGCTCATTAAGAGTGTACAGCAGATATTCAAATCTACAGACCCTCTCCAAGGGGATGCCGTTGAAGACTGCGTGTGATCAAGTAATGTGTTCAGGACAATGTACTTGGCTTTATTAAGGTTGATCTCCAACCCTCTCTGCCTGCAGAAGACACTAAACTGGGCCAATAAGTTTGGATGCCCATGCAGGATTGCGAGACCAGCAAGGTGTCCTCCGCAAACAGGAGAGCTGGGACTTTCCTATTGACCAGACTCGGAATCATGGTTGCATTGCTCGAAATGGGCCACCAGGCAATTTATGAATAGCAAAAACTGGGTGGAAGCTAAAACGCACCCTTGTCTTACACCCAGAGAATATGGAATGGACACCCAAATCAGTTAGATCTTTCCACAGGCCCTGCCTTGGAACAATATCAAATGCTGACCAAAGGTTTACAAAGATTACATAGAGGCAACCTCCCCCCAATGTAACGTATTTTGAGTAGATTAGTTGCAATTAGAGTGCTTGGTCAGTAGTACTAGTCCATGCCCTAAACTTCATTTTCAAGGGCGTCAGCATGCCTGCATCCTCCATCCAGTCTTGTAGCCTGCTCAACAGAATTCGACTTAAGAGCTTCTGAGAGTTGTTGATGAGACTAATTGGCTGATAGTTGGAAGGAAGGGACCTTGAGCCTTTTTTATAGATTGGGATGATCTCAGCCCCTGCCAATGTCTCTGGCATTGATAGCCCATTCATAATGCTACTGAAGTACAGGGTAAAATAGGGACTTCAAATCTCCTTTGCAGCTTTAAGCAGATCACCTAGTACCTTGCCCAGTTCTGGTGCTTTCCCTGGGGTAATCCAGCCAACGGCATTGGTAACTTCGCTCACAGTGATGGGGAAAATAACACAATCAACCTGACTGAGCGAAGCTGCCCTAGATGGTACAGTGGATAATTGACGCCCCCACTAACTGGACTCACTGCAGTTCCAGCAACTAGTAAATAGTCCTACTCATTCAACCTCAAGTCACAGGCATAACGACCTGTGAAATGATCAACTCAGACAGACATTATATTATTAGACAATGAGCCTGCAGGTTCTGGGCACCTGTTAGCCAAAATCTGCCAAAATGAGCAGTGGTCTTCCCCTTTTACTGCCAGCAGTAACGACTCCCATTTGGTCATTTCATAATCTCGCTTGGCCTTGGCTAGTGTGGCTTTGTAAGAAGCCCTGGCTTCCTGGATTGAGACTCTAGTCCCACCTTTAATAGCAACTGTCAGGGAGTGCCTGCATACCTCATTGTACTATTGGGCCACTTGGACTCATTTGGGGAGAGCCCTAGGCTTCACCATGAAAAGCTCCTCTAGGGAGAAGAACAGAGAGTTATGAATGGCTGTGTAATTCTTTCACGAGGCCACTAAAAGAGTGCTCCCTCACAGGCCCAATACTGCTTCCAAGGCTGTGGCAAGTACCACATATAGCTGTGTCTGGATAGTCAGTGTGGCATCAATAACACTCCATTTCAGTCTACGGCAGTTGCTAGTTGGTAATAGCCTCCTATTGAATACTAGTCCCCAGTGCACTCAGGGAGAGGTCAAGAGCAGTGTGGTCACTATCCTGCTGGGAAACCACCTCCATGCCAACTACTTGTGGCTACAACCTAATATGCATCAATACGTAATATATACAGCTGGTGCCTCCTTGTCAGTTAAGGGTATTCTTCCCGTCTCTGTCTGTTAGGGTTCTCCCATTGCATGCTCTCAGGCCATTGTTAAGAGTGAAATTGTTTAATTGTAGAGCAACAACAGACCATATTTAACCAGTTAGAGCGATAGCTCAGGGACTGCGCACACTTCATCCTCTTGCCCACTAAGTATGTCGGTAGCAATGCCAAGGGGTTCAAAATTGCAACTTAAACCACCCGCCACAAAAGTACACCAGCTGGGAGAGATGGCAGGTGGGCATTAATTACCATCAATAGCAGCTAAGTTGGTCTTGCTAGCTTTGTGCCTGCAGTATACGTTGAATAAACATAACAAACCCCCTTCAGAAAATTGGAAGATTACACACAATATATCTGGAGAATCTATGTCAATAACTTTAGATGAACATACCAAGGTGGTTTTCAACCAAATTGCAAGGCCCCAGACGGCCGGCCTTGTTCCAGAGGAAAATGCAGGTGATCAAAACAAGCAAAGACAGATCGGAATTGGGGGGGGGGGGGGGGGGGGGGGGTGATAGCTCAAGTCTCCTGGTACATACATATGTCAAATCTACACCAATCACCAATCAAGACATGCCGGTTTGTTCGAGAGGCAAGATTCCAGGAGACAAGCCTAATAAGAAGATTGACAAGGGATCACTGGTAATGTGGAGAAGTGTGGCTCAATGGTTAGAGCGGCAGACCCTGATGCAGAGGTATGGCCCAGGACCAGGGTTCAATTCCCGCCTCTGCGGGTCTTGGGCTCAATTTCCTCGGACCTGATAAATTCTCGCCTCAGTGCCTAATCTAATCATGGGTCCCACTCTGCAACTCTGGGCAACAGCTTGCTTAATCTCCACAACGGCCCCAACAGCGCTGGGATGCCTGGCTTCACCTTGGGGGTGCCCAGGAGTGGACACTTCACAGGGAAAAGCCAGGCGGGGTTCCACAGCGGTATGCGTACAGCGCCTAGATGCCTCAGGGTATAAGTGCGCTACACAAGTACAAAGTTTACAGTAATGATCACGCAAGGAGCAAAAATTACAATGAATTAGAGGCAATCAGATACAGGTAATTGCAACATATTATCAAAGTAGAGGTTAAGAACTTCAGGTAGAGGGTGTGGAAGGTCAACAGCTTCGAGGTGCGAGATAAATGTAGAACTAATTCCTGCTTCCTTAACACTTAATAAACAAGGGGCTCTCTGTCGGTCCGGGGATTGAACAAGTCAGTCATTAGCATCCAGTTCTGAAAGTGCAGATATCTGTTATGGTTGGGGACAGCAGAGACACTCAATGCTTCTGTTCAATGGTGAGGTATTCTCCTCCTTGTCAGCTGGCCAGGGGGGCTGGGAGGGGAGGCCTGCAAAAATAACCCAATGGAACAATGCTTCCAGTTACTCCTATATTGCCAGGCCTACAACTAGTTTTAAATAGGCATTCATGGTGCCTGCAGTTTATGACAACACAGCCCCCCCTCTATTGATTTAGATAAATGGCCAATCCATCCAATTCTCCCCACCAATAGTATATCATCATACTCAGAAATGACAAATGCAGTGTTCTGTGAGAGCCAATGGTGTATTTTATTTTTTAGTTCCAAATATTATTCCTTCCTAGTGGATAAAAGAGACTGTACTCCAGCCAGAACCGCCACATACAGACAACATTCTGGTGGCTGTAGTGTCCTTTCTCAAGCATCGATGACAAGGACACCAAGAGGTAAAGTACAGGAGCTTTATTTCTTTCTTCCTCTTCTCTTAACTTCTACCCTGCACTGCCTCTTCCCCTACACGCCCCCTCACTCCTCCCTTTCCGTCCTCCGCTCCCCTCCCACTTTGTAATCTCATGCGCTGGTCTTAGTGCCCAGACATGTCGGGATATTACATCTCCCCCTTTCTTAACAAATTTTTGACTGTTTAACCATGTCTAGGCGTGCTAAGTTAACAGTGAAATAAGCATCATAGTTACAGTTCTTCAATTAGTCGAGCTGGTCTTTGAATTGTCCGTTGTGGTCGGAGAGGGACATCTTGAGACGCCTGATCTCTGACCTCAAGAACTATGGGAGGTCGAATCCACTAGTTGATTCAGGTGCATCTCCTGGCTCTAAGCTGTGGGGTGCCGTCAATGATTCCCGCACATTGGGTGTGCATTTCTGGAAATGCGTCACGTTCCTAGTGACTCTTTTGTTTTCTGCTTCAGCTGTAATCATAGTCCTTTTTGCTTTGTCACTAGCAGCGGACATGGATGATATCGACAGTCTGCTTTCCTTTGTTGGTCCTGTCGTACTACCACCCAGTCTCCTTCGTGGATGGAGGGCTTAGCCGCTTTTCTCTGTCGGTCGGCATATTCCTTAATCTTTTCCTTTTTCCGTTTGTCCGTTCCCACTAGATCTTCATGCTCAGAATCGGGTGACATGTCACTCGCTGCATCTTCCCACGCAGGTATCCGAGTGCGCACAGTGCGGCCTAGCATTAGTGTTGCCAGACATTTGCCAGCGGTACTGTGTGGGGTGGTTCTATAGGCCCTTAGCACCTCATTTAGAGCTACTTGCACATCACGCTTTGACTGCTCAGCCTGCTGGATGGTTTTCTTTAGCGTGGCCATAAACCTTTTGACCATTCCGTTCGCCTGGGGCCACAGGGGAGTGATTTTGCAGTGTCTAAAATTGACATGTTTGGCAAACTCAGCAAAGTCTTGTCCATTGAATGGGGGTCCATTATCTGTTTTTACTACCTTGGGTATGCCCTATGCTGCAAAGACCTCATCAAGTATGGGTATAACCGTGGACGCTCTAGTTGACGTTGTGAGGTGTGCAATTGGGAAGCGAGAGTATTTGTCCATTATGACCAGGACATACTTGCCAGATTGTAACGGTCCGAAGAAATCCATTTCAACATGTTGCCAGACACCCTCCGGCAGTTCAGACATTTTAAGTTGAGCCGGTGAATTTTCTCGACTTACTAGCTGGCACGATGCGCAGTCTTTCAGTGTTAGTTCCACCATCTGATCTAACATGGGGAACCAGACTCGTTCTCGCAAGGCCCTCTTCGTGGCTACTATGCCTCTGTGCCCTTCGTGCACTAGATTGATAACTCCTTGTCGCAGCTGCTTCGGGATGACAATCCTTTTGTCTCTCAGTATGAGGCCATCTGAGGTGAGGGACAACTCATCTTTTACGTGTCTGAAGGACAACAGTTCATGATCATAATTCTGTTTATTCGGTCGAAACTCGTCCAATTGTCTCCAGTTGTTTGTCTGGATGAGCTGTTTGACTCATTGCAGAGTGGTATCATTATCTGTGGCATCACAAATGGCTTCAATGGGGACTGCCGGTGGTCTGGCTTGAGCCACAACAAAATGAATGTATTCCTCAGCGAGAGATGGATTGGATGCACATGTCACCTTTGGATGTCGTGACATGTAGTCCGCAGGATTAGCAGCCTTTCCCGGTTTGTGAATAATTGTGTAGGTGTATTCTTGAAGGCGAATACCCCAGCGTTCTATTCTGGGAGGCATTTTGGCTCGGGGATTCCCAAAGGTCGTTATCAATGCCTGGTGATCCGTATTCAGTGTGAAATGTTTCCCATATATGAAGATATGGAAGTGTTCACAGGCCCAGACAACCGCCAGGCTTTCTTTTTCCGGTTGAGAATATGCACGCTCTGTGTCCGTAAGGCTTCGACTGGCATACGCAACAATATACCGTTGGTCACTGCCGTGGTCGTACTGAGCTAATATGGCTCCCAGCCCAACGGGACTCGCGTCCACCGTGATTTCCGTCTTTCGTTTGGGATTAAAATATGCTAGGTTGTTGGCAGATTCAACTGCCCCTTTGATGGCTTGGAATGCTTCATCACATCTTGTGGTCAATTGAAAGGGATAGCCTTGCTTGGTCAATTTCCTCAATGGGTAGCTAATGGTGGCATAATCCTTAATGTAGCGTGCACAATAGCTGGCCATGCCTAGAAAGGACCGCACGTCCCCCGCATCTCTAGGTCTCGGTGTGTCATTCAGTGCGTCAATTTTTTCTGGGTCAGGCTTCATTCCAGCACCTGAGAAGATGTGTCTGAAGAACTTCAGCGTAGATTTGTGAAATTCACACTTGTCCTTATTTAACGTGAGATTGGCTTCCAATAAAGTGTGACATACTCGATCGAGCGCAGTGTCATGTTCCTGCATGGTGGCTCCATAAACTAATATGTCGTCACTGTAATTTAAAGTGATGGGCACATGATGGATCACTTTTCTAACTGCACCCTGAAAGATCTCAGGGGCCGAAGAAACACCAAAACTGAGTCTCCTGTATCTGAACAAACCTTGATGGGTCGAAAAAGTGGTGATGTATCTCGACTCTTCATGAAGTTCCAGTTGGTGGTATCATTTGTTGAGATCCAATTTAGAAAATATCTGTGCCCCATTGAGCGACGCAATCATATCACTAATGTGAGGTCCCGGGTGTCTTTCTCTCTCAATGGCGGTGTTGGGCGCTCTCATGTCCACACAGAGGCGCACTTTGTTAGTTGATCCTTTCTGGGGTATAACGACCACCGGAGAGACCCATGGAGTGGGTCCAGATGTTCTTTCAATGATGTCAGCCTGGAGAAGGTCTTGCAGTTCCTCTTCTACAGCCTGTTGAAGGTGAGATGGGATTTTCCTGTGATGTTGGGCAACCGGAGTTACTCTTTCATTGATGTGTAATCGAACTTTGCAATGAGTCAGTTTTCCGAGCCCTGTGAATAATTTCGTAAATTGGTGCACAATGTCTGGTTCATCATCAACTTTGTATAAGATGTCTACTAGTCGGAGTCTTTCTGCTGTGGGCAGGCTAAGGAGACAGTCTGCTTCCGGACCATCAATGACGTGGATGTAAGCTTGAATAGTTCTATCTTTATATGTGAGGTTGGTTGGGAAATATCCCAGACATGGAAGAGGTTTCTTTGACATCCATGTGTACACACGTACGTTGGCTTTATGTAGTCTTGGTGGTGTTTTCATCGTCTTGTACTATGCGACAGAGATATAGTTGAGAGATGCTCCGCTATCAAGGACAAAATTGGCACCATGAGTGTCAATTTTCAGATCTAGTCGGGGTATTTCTTCAGCCGGTCCGGATCTGCAACCATACACACGTACTCATCACTATCTTGAGATATCGTTGACAGCGACCTTGACTCACTGGAGTGTGATCGTCGAGATTGGTACGTCTCACGAGATTGTCGGCTGGATTGCGACGAGCCTGCTGAGGAATCTCTATAGTCCCACACTGCTTTGGCATGGTGACGAGTGTTGGTCTGCTTGCGTTGTCTGTAATTGTCTCTGCGGGTATCTGTCCGAGAAGCTCAACAAACATTTTCAAAATGGTTCTCACGCACGCACTTTCTGCATTTTTGACCCACTGCAGGACACATCTCTGTGTGAGGGAAATCATATCCGCAGCGATAACATTTGAGTTGATTCTCTTGTCGTTTGTCTGATCGGCTTAAGTTGCGAAGTTGTCAATTTGCATGTTGAGAAGAGACTTTGGATCTGGATGAGCGCTGTCGTGCAGGGAATGACTTGTTATTGGTTCGTGATTGGAGCCGAAATGCTTGTTCTCGTTATTCACCTCTTCCAGCTTCCATCTTTTTGGTGTGTTCTTCTGCCTGATCATGTACTCGAATAATTTCAAAAAGGGGGTGGTGATGGACAGAGTATCTGAGTTAATCAGAACACTCCTACCCAGTCAACAGATCAGGGCTTGATCCATCACCGTTTTTTAGCTCACTGCACCATCCCAGTTCACAACCTGGCTACATGCAAATGAGTCTGTCCCTGGCCCAGTGCATCATGGGAACAGGGCAGACCAAACTACCAAGCCAATTCTTCACTGGAAAGGAAACAAGCTTCCGGGGACCGGTTTCTGGCATTACAGCCGTCTTCGGCCCGGCTTGCTTGAATCCTGATGGTGCAGTGAGCAAGGGACTCATGTCTGAGCATACCCTTCCACACTTATGGTGGCCAAAATAATTTCAAAAAGGGGGTGGTGATGGACAGAGTATCTGAGTTAATCAGAACACTCCTACCCAGTCAACAGATCAGGGCTTGATCCATCACCGTTTTTTAGCTCACTGCACCATCCCAGTTCAGAACCTGGCTACATGCAAATGAGTCTGTCCCTGGCCCAGTGCATCATGGGAACAGGGCAGACCAAACTACCAAGCCAATTCTTCACTGGAAAGGAAACAAGCTTCTGGGGACCGGTTTCTGGCATTACAGCCGTCTTCGGCCCGGCTTGCTTGAATCCTGATGGTGCAGTGAGCAAGGGACTCATGTCTGAGCATACCCTTCCACACTTATGGTGGCCAAAATAATTTCAAAAAGGGGGTGGTGATGGACAGAGTATCTGAGTTAATCAGAACACTCCTACCCAGTCAACAGATCAGGGCTTGATCCATCACCGTTTTTTAGCTCACTGCACCATCCCAGTTCAGAACCTGGCTACATGCAAATGAGTCTGTCCCTGGCCCAGTGCATCATGGGAACAGGGCAGACCAAACTACCAAGCCAATTCTTCACTGGAAAGGAAACAAGCTTCCGGGGACCGGTTTCTGGCATTACAGCCGTCTTCGGCCCGGCTTGCTTGAATCCTGATGGTGCAGTGAGCAAGGGACTCATGTCTGAGCATACCCTTCCACACTTATGGTGGCCAAAATAATTTCAAAAAGGGGGTGGTGATGGACAGAGTATCTGAGTTAATCAGAACACTCCTACCCAGTCAACAGATCAGGGCTTGATCCATCACCGTTTTTTAGCTCACTGCACCATCCCAGTTCAGAACCTGGCTACATGCAAATGAGTCTGTCCCTGGCCCAGTGCATCATGGGAACAGGGCAGACCAAACTACCAAGCCAATAATTCACTGGAAAGGAAACAAGCTTCCGGGGACCGGTTTCTGGCATTACAGCCGTCTTCGGCCTGGCTTGCTTGAATCCTGATGGTGCAGTGAGCAAGGGACTCATGTCTGAGCATACCCTTCCACACTTATGGTGGCCAAAATAATTTCAAAAAGGGGGTGGTGATGGACAGAGTATCTGAGTTAATCAGAACACTCCTACCCAGTCAACAGATCAGGGCTTGATCCATCACCGTTTTTTAGCTCACTGCACCATCCCAGTTCAGAACCTGGCTACATGCAAATGAGTCTGTCCCTGGCCCAGTGCATCATGGGAACAGGGCAGACCAAACTACCAAGCCAATTCTTCACTGGAAAGGAAACAAGCTTCCGGGGACCGGTTTCTGGCATTACAGCCGTCTTCGGCCCGGCTTGCTTGAATCCTGATGGTGCAGTGAGCAAGGGACTCATGTCTGAGCATACCCTTCCACACTTATGGTGGCCAAAATAATTTCAAAAAGGGGGTGGTGATGGACAGAGTATCTGAGTTAATCAGAACACTCCTACCCAGTCAACAGATCAGGGCTTGATCCATCACCGTTTTTTAGCTCACTGCACCATCCCAGTTTAGAACCTGGCTACATGCAAATGAGTCTGTCCCTGGCCCAGTGCATCATGGGAACAGGGCAGACCAAACTACCAAGCCAATTCTTCACTGGAAAGGAAACAAGCTTCCGGGGACCGGTTTCTGGCATTACAGCCGTCTTCGGCCCGGCTTGCTTGAATCCTGATGGTGCAGTGAGCAAGGGACTCATGTCTGAGCATACCCTTCCACACTTATGGTGGCCAAAATAATTTCAAAAAGGGGGTGGTGATGGACAGAGTATCTGAGTTAATCAGAACACTCCTACCCAGTCAACAGATCAGGGCTTGATCCATCACCGTTTTTTTAGCTCACTGCACCATCCCAGTTCAGAACCTGGCTACATGCAAATGAGTCTGTCCCTGGCCCAGTGCCAGGGACAGACTAATTTGCATACAGCCAGGTTCTGAAACTGGGATGGTGCAATGAGCTAAAAAACGGTGTTGGATCTAGCCCTGATCTCTTGACTGGGTGAGAGTATTCTGCTTAATTCAAAGACTCTGTCCATCACCACCCCTTGTTGTAATAATTTTGTCCACCCTAAGCGTGGAAGGGTATGCTCAGATGTGAGTCCCTTGCTCATTGCACCATCAGGATTCAAGCAAGCCGGGCCGAAGACGGCTGAAATGCCAGAAACCGGTCCCCGGAAGCTTGTTTCCTTCCCAGTGTAAGAATTGGCTTTTGTAGTCTGGTCTGCCCTGTTCCCATGATGCACTGGGCCAGGGACAGACTAATTTGCATACAGCCAGGTTCTGAAACTGGGATGGTGCAATGAGCTAAAAAACGGTGTTGGATCTAGCCCTGATCTCTTGACTGGGTGAGAGTATTCTGCTTAATTCAGAGACTCTGTCCATCACCACCCCTTGTTGTTAATAATTTTGTCCACCCTAAGCGTGGAAGGGTATGCTCAGATGTGAGTCCCTTGCTCATTGCACCATCAGGATTCAAGCAAGCCGGGCCGAAGACGGCTGAAATGCCAGAAACCGGTCCCCGGAAGCTTGTTTCCTTCCCAGTGTAAGAATTGGCCTTTGTAGTCTGATCTGCCCTGTTCCCATGATGCACTGGGCCAGGGACAGACTAATTTGCATACAGCCAGGTTCTGAAACTGGGATGGTGCAATGAGCTAAAAAACGGTGTTGGATCTAGCCCTGATCTCTTGACTGGGTGAGAGTATTCTACTTAATTCAGAGACTCTGTCCATCACCACCCCTTGTTGTTAATAATTTTGTCCACCCCAAGCGTGGAAGGGTATGGTCAGATGTGAGTCCCTTGCCCATTGCACCATCAGGATTCAAGCAAGCCGGGCCGAAGACGGCTGAAATGCCAGAAACCGGTCCCCGGAAGCTTGTTTCCTTCCCAGTGTAAGAATTGGCTTTTGTAGTCTGGTCTGCCCTGTTCCCATGATGCACTGGGCCAGGGACAGACTAATTTGCATACAGCCAGGTTCTGAAACTGGGATGGTGCAATGAGCTAAAAAACGGTGTTGGATCTGGCCCTGATCTCTTGACTGGGTGAGAGTATTCTGCTTAATTCAGAGACTCTGTCCATCACCACCCCTTGTTGTTAATAATTTTGTCCACCCTAAGCGTGGAAGGGTATGCTCAGATGTGAGTCCCTTGCTCATTGCACCATCAGGATTCAAGCAAGCCGGGCCGAAGACGGCTGAAATGCCAGAAACCGGTCCACGGAAGCTTGTTTCCTTCCCAGTGTAAGAATTGGCTTTTGTAGTCTGGTCTGCCCTGTTCCCATGATGCACTGGGCCAGGGACAGACTAATTTGCATACAGCCAGGTTCTGAAACTGGGATGGTGCAATGAGCTAAAAAACGGTGTTGGATCTAGCCCTGATCTCTTGACTGGGTGAGAGTATTCTGCTTAATTCAGAGACTCTGTCCATCACCACCCCTTGTTGTTAATAATTTTGTCCACCCTAAGCGTGGAAGGGTATGCTCAGATGTGAGTCCCTTGCTCATTGCACCATCAGGATTCAAGCAAGCCGGGCCGAAGACGGCTGAAATGCCAGAAACCGGTCCCCGGAAGCTTGTTTCCTTCCCAGTGTAAGAATTGGCTTTTGTAGTCTGGTCTGCCCTGTTCCCATGATGCACTGGGCCAGGGACAGACTAATTTGCATACAGCCAGGTTCTGAAACTGGGATGGTGCAATGAGCTAAAAAACGGTGTTGGATCTAGCCCTGATCTCTTGACTGGGTGAGAGTATTCTGCTTAATTCAGAGACTCTGTCCATCACCACCCCTTGTTGTTAATAATTTTGTCCACCCTAAGCGTGGAAGGGTATGCTCAGATGTGAGTCCCTTGCTCATTGCACCATCAGGATTCAAGCAAGCCGGGCCGAAGACGGCTGAAATGCCAGAAACCGGTCCCCGGAAGCTTGTTTCCTTCCCAGTGTAAGAATTGGCTTTTGTAGTCTGGTCTGCCCTGTTCCCATGATGCACTGGGCCAGGGACAGACTAATTTGCATACAGCCAGGTTCTGAAACTGGGATGGTGCAATGAGCTAAAAAACGGTGTTGGATCTAGCCCTGATCTCTTGACTGGGTGAGAGTATTCTGCTTAATTCAGAGACTCTGTCCATCACCACCCCTTGTTGTTAATAATTTTGTCCACCCTAAGCGTGGAAGCGTATGCTCAGATGTGAGTCCCTTGCTCATTGCACCATCAGGATTCAAGCAAGC
This sequence comes from Lissotriton helveticus, assembly GCF_964261635.1. NCBI lineage: Eukaryota > Metazoa > Chordata > Amphibia > Caudata > Salamandridae > Lissotriton > Lissotriton helveticus. Next base: position 1,310,406,549 of record NC_136063.1, read on the forward strand.
CGGGCCGAAGACGGCTGAAATGCCAGAAACCGGTCCCCGGAAGCTTGTTTCCTTCCCAGTGTAAGAATTGGCTTTTGTAGTCTGGTCTGCCCTGTTCCCATGATGCACTGGGCCAGGGACAGACTAATTTGCATACAGCCAGGTTCTGAAACTGGGATGGTGCAATGAGCTAAAAAACGGTGTTGGATCTAGCCCTGATCTCTTGACTGGGTGAGAGTATTCTGCTTAATTCAGAGACTCTGTCCATCACCACCCCTTGTTGTTAATAATTTTGTCCACCCTAAGCGTGGAAGGGTATGCTCAGATGTGAGTCCCTTGCTCATTGCACCATCAGGATTCAAGCAAGCCGGGCCGAAGACGGCTGAAATGCTAGAAACCGGTCCCCGGAAGCTTGTTTCCTTCCCAGTGTAAGAATTGGCTTTTGTAGTCTGGTCTGCCCTGTTCCCATGATGCACTGGGCCAGGGACAGACTAATTTGCATACAGCCAGGTTCTGAAACTGGGATGGTGCAATGAGCTAAAAAACGGTGTTGGATCTAGCCCTGATCTCTTGACTGGGTGAGAGTATTCTGCATAATTCAGAGACTCTGTCCATCACCACCCCTTGTTGTTAATAATTTTGTCCACCCTAAGCGTGGAAGCGTATGCTCAGATGTGAGTCCCTTGCTCATTGCACCATCAGGATTCAAGCAAGCCGGGCCAAAGACGGCTGAAATGCCAGAAACCGGTCCCCGGAAGCTTGTTTCCTTCCCAGTGTAAGAATTGGCTTTTGTAGTCTGGTCTGCCCTGTTCCCATGATGCACTGGGCCAGGGACAGACTAATTTGCATACAGCCAGGTTCTGAAACTGGGATGGTGCAATGAGCTAAAAAACGGTGTTGGATCTAGCCCTGATCTCTTGACTGGGTGAGAGTATTCTGCTTAATTCAGAGACTCTGTCCATCACCACCCCTTGTTGTTAATAATTTTGTCCACCCTAAGCGTGGAAGGGTATGCTCAGATGTGAGTCCCTTGCTCATTACACCATCAGGATTCAAGCAAGCCGGGCCGAAAACGGCTGAAATGCCAGAAACCGGTCCCCGGAAGCTTGTTTCCTTCCCAGTGTAAGAATTGGCTTTTGTAGTCTGGTCTGCCCTGTTCCCATGATGCACTGGGCCAGGGACAGACTAATTTGCATACAGCCAGGTTCTGAAACTGGGATGGTGCAATGAGCTAAAAAACGGTGTTGGATCTAGCCCTGATCTCTTGACTGGGTGAGAGTATTCTGCTTAATTCAGAGACTCTGTCCATCACCACCCCTTGTTGTTAATAATTTTGTCCACCCTAAGCGTGGAAGGGTATGCTCAGATGTGAGTCCCTTGCTCATTACACCATCAGGATTCAAGCAAGCCGGGCCGAAGACGGCTGAAATGCCAGAAACCGGTCCCCGGAAGCTTGTTTCCTTCCCAGTGTAAGAATTGGCTTTTGTAGTCTGGTCTGCCCTGTTCCCATGATGCACTGGGCCAGGGACAGACTAATTTGCATACAGCCAGGTTCTGAAACTGGGATGGTGCAATGAGCTAAAAAACGGTGTTGGATCTAGCCCTGATCTCTTGACTGGGTGAGAGTATTCTGCTTAATTCAGAGACTCTGTCCATCACCACCCCTTGTTGTTAATAATTTTGTCCACCCTAAGCGTGGAAGGGTATGCTCAGATGTGAGTCCCTTGCTCATTGCACCATCAGGATTCAAGCAAGCCGGGCCGAAGACGGCTGAAATGCCAGAAACCGGTCCCCGGAAGCTTGTTTCCTTCCCAGTGTAAGAATTGGCTTTTGTAGTCTGGTCTGCCCTGTTCCCATGATGCACTGGGCCAGGGACAGACTAATTTGCATACAGCAAGGTTCTGAAACTGGGATGGTGCAATGAGCTAAAAAACGGTGTTGGATCTAGCCCTGATCTCTTGACTGGGTGAGAGTATTCTGCTTAATTCAGAGACTCTGTCCATCACCACCCCTTGTTGTTAATAATGATCATGTACTCGAGTCACTTCTTCTATTTCATCCAGGGAATAGCTTTTCTTTAGTAGGCGTCTGCGCAGCGACTCAGACTGACACCCTTCTATGATTCTCAGACGCAGGGCGTCTTCCGTTGAAAACGAGTCTTATTCACAGTAGCAGGCCAAACGCCTCAGTCGCGTGATGAAGGTGTCATGGGCTCATCTTTTTCTTGAGCAGCTAAGTTAAAGGTATATCTTTCATAGTCAACATTCCATTTGTGAAGAAATTACCGGTTTAGTGCATCCCGCACATTGACATAGGATGAGGCAGCGTCAGCTGGGAGCTCCTTTAGGATCTGGCCAACATCCTTTCCGATTAGGTTATGTAAAGCAATCAGCCGTTGTTCCTCGTCGGTCACGTGAGACCCTTTCAGAAAATCTTCGAAGTCTTCTAACCATTCCTGCCAGCGAACACCCATACCTCCTCCCGAAATGAGGACCGGAGGTTCCGGTGGGTGTAGAAAGGAGACCCCCAGTAGTCCAATATGGGGTCCGCCCATGTGTCCAGTAGATGTGGACGACGGCTGCGTTGTGGAGGCGTTAGCCGAGGCATGACGCTGACGAGACGTTGGCGATCCAGACATTGCAAGACACTGCAGTCACTTGCTGAGCTCCAATCAAGAGAACGAAAACACCTGCACCCAACAGATCTCTGTAGACAGGAAATGAGGCAATGTACGTAAGTGAGTAGAACTTTCAGTTGCAGACAACCAGGCCATCTACCAGCTTCAAATGTGGCCTTCCGCGGCCGTAGAGCGTTGTTTGGACATTCCCCAGTTGCATTTGCCAATGCTTGATGGATTTGTATGAACACTGCCTGACTTCAAAATGGCCGCCGGGCCTAGCTCGCAGGGGATTGATTGAGGTGCCTGACTTAAAGATGTAAGCCGGCGAGATCTCGTGTGCAACGAGACTTCGAGTGCCAGTTAAGCAAAGAGGCACCGACTAGCACAAAGAATCAGTGAGGGAATCCAGACCTGGCATTGGAGGCACACGCAGGCGGCAGACATGAGGAACAGCCACGAACCGCATCAGTCACGCGGATACACCGGAGTGGGCTCCCGGTATTCGTCGTAGCCACACCAAGCTCCCTCAAAATCACGCGCCCGGGGTGGGCTCCCGGGTCACGACGGCAGCAATGCACCCTCAAGGCACGCGCAGCTGGGGTGGGCTCCCAGCGCGAGCAGCATGTACCAGGGCTCCGGGGCAGCGGAGCAGGCGCCAGACGTGGCGAATATGCTGCGACCGGGGTAGGCACCCGGCTCGCAGCTCAGCGTGGCCCCTAACAGCGGAACACACGCTGGAGTGCAGGCAGACAGCACACAGGGATTCACTTCCCTCATCACCAGCTGTAGTGTCTTTTCTCAAGCATCAATGACACGGACACCAATAGGTAAAGGACAGGAGCTTTATTTCTTTCTTCCTCTTCTCTTAACTCCTACCCTGCACTGCCTCTTCCCCTACACGCCCCCTCACTCCTCCCTTTCCGTCCTCCGCTCCCCTCCCACTTTCTAATCTCATGCGCTGGTCCTAGTGCCCAGCACATGTCGGGATATTACATCGGCAGGTTCAAAGAAGGCTGGACTTGTGTTGAATGGGGCTGGGATTGAGGTCTGTTTGCAATTTTAGCCCCATCTAGCCTTATTTACCTAGGAACAGCTGTGTTACAACATGTTGTGGGCATAGCCTCTGCCCCTGGTACTAAAGAATGCGAGTTTGCAGTTGAAGCAGGTGATTCCATGATCCACTAATCTGTATTGCAGCTAGTGTTAATGGTGATAGGTCCATTGTTTTGAGGTAGTTGATCATGAGATTGCATTTGTACTGCAAGTGATGGTAAATGATTTAGTTTGGAGGACAATTCCCAGATAACTCCTTCCAAGGAGCTTTTCCTGATCGCAAGGGGAGTGATCGCGGATGCCACTATGGTTTTTACTTGGTCCAGAACAGTTCGCACAAGATAATTTAGGCCCCCTTCTTTCGCATTAGGATTAGTAAGTTCTGCCAATTCCACCTGCAGAAGACTAGGGTCAGTAAATTTCCATGCACTAGCACAGGAGCGGGCTGTAGGCCCCAGTTTCATAGAGTTACCGGGGATAGACACCGTTTTTGTTTTCCTCTTCTTCCTAGCATATGGTTCGCAAAAGCTAGCGGTCACACGTAAGTCAAGCACATCCATAGCTGGCTCCCTATCCAAGATCGTCAGGGAAGCATACCTTGGAGCCTCAAGAAGGGTTAGGCTGGAACAGTTAAAGGGGCTACCTCTGTGGTACCAGACTGTAGTAAGTCCATACTCGATTAAAAAAAACCTAGGAATTTCCCCCATTTCAAGGGACAGATGACTCCCTGCCTGTTCTGTTTCCTTGTTGACTACATGTACTGCCAGAAAAGAGTGCAACGCTGTGCCAGCTTGAGGATTAACAGTGGCACTGTTCTTCCCTGCGGCCAATTTGCACTTGGCTATAGCTAAAAAAAACAAAAAAGGACTCATCAGAAGAAATGTGACAGACAAAGGAGACATGGGGGGGGGTGGCTCCTTCTTGGGTGAAGACGGGCCAGTCTTGGCCTGGTCTTCACCTTGGCGCACGCCCGGGCGTGTCCCATTCTGTGGGCCTAGCTCATATCATGTTTCTGTCTGGCTCCGCCCTGCCCCTCTCAGGAAAGAGGTCACTGGGGGATGTAGCCCCACCCCAGCACTTGTGGCAGCAAAAGTAAGTTGCGAGCAGGGAACCGCTAGTTGAATCACCCATGCTGTAGGCTGCAGGTGTGCTTATAGTGTGTTTCTGACCGGCTCCGGCCCTGCCTCTTTTAGGCATGAGGTCGCTGGGTGACGTAGTCCCACCCCAGCACTTGTGGCAGCAAAAGTCCATCGTGGTCAGGGAACCACTAGTTGAATCGCCCACGTTGAGCGCTGCAGGCGTGTCTTATGGCGCATTTCTGACTGGCTCCGGCCCGCCCCTATCAGGAATGAGGTTGCGGGGGGGGGGCGCAGACCCTCCCCAGCACTTGTGACAGCAAAAGTCAATTGCGGGCAGGGAACCGCTATTTGGATCACCACACAGAGTAACACTTCTCCCATAGCTTCCATAAAATTCCCTTTAAATGCTTCTATCACCACATTCACTGTGATTTCCCCCCTCTGCATAGTAAGGCCACTATTGATGTATTTAATTACTTCTTTGTACTTATACATTTATTCATAATACATACTTTATAGTTTCATATCCCACACATCACCAATCTCAATGATAAATTACATAATAAATATGCACCCTACAAATCTGCATGTCCTTCTTACTTAAGAAATGGAGGAAATCAAAGTACTCTGAACATGTTATTACCTAGAGGCCAGCTTTGAACCACACAGGAAGCCATACAATCCTACTCATAACACCTACCTCCATTGATAATATTAGCATTTTGCATAGCTGAATCGCTTTCTACCTTCCCAAGATATCTTTCAGAATCTCATAGTGTTCAGCAAAATCCCTGCAAGTTTTTCTGTTTCTCAATCTGCACCTCTTCTTTACCACATGATCATCTCTTCCTTTGCATTCTGTTATTTCTATTGTGGTGTCAGTCAGTTGTCTTTGCCACCATCATTACTCCCTCTTCTCTAATTCTCACCCTCTGCAGCATCTAACTCACTTCTCCATTCCAAAACCTTCCTACCTAACATACCAACATCCTCCATCACAGCTATACATATGTTGCATTAAAGTGTTTCAAAAAGTGAGCAATACATTTTGAAGACATGATCATGTGGTAAAGTAGCATGAATAGCCCACTTTGAGGTCTGGTTTGACAATACAGCTGTTACCAAACTTTATGTGATCAACAGAAAAATCCTATAGGAAGTACTATTGAGTCAGGGGTATTGGTTCTGTAAGAGAGTTTTATGGATTTACATTTTCGTTCATCATCACTAATGTGCAGTATGCAATCATATCCATAATTTCATAAGTACAAACTGATTTTTTACCAGTGCTTCTGAAACAAGATTTCTATGATGTGTAAAAGTGCATTTTCTAATGTGTTTTAGCTAGGCCACATGAAAGTCATCTGTGCCACTCGCTCTGTGCCTGTGCTACCCTTCTTCACCCATTATTGCCCCACAAGCTCCACAGTACACAAGCTGCAGTTTACTGAGATATTTCCACAGTAAATCTTGTTCTATTCATGGTGATCTTTCTCTGGTTTCATATAACTGACAACATGGATCCACATCTTCTGTTTCCTCACTGAGGCCTACTGATTTATATGGGGGAGAGCCCCCAGCGACCGAGTACCCATAAGATTTCTCAAAGACATCACCCATACCATTGTACCCCCGCTGACCGCCCTTATTAACACCTCTTTAGCCCAAGGCGAAGTCCCTATGAGTTGGAAGGAGGCGGTCGTGAAAGGGCTTCTTAAGAAACCATCACTAGACCCAGAGAACCTCTCTAACTATAGACCTATCTCTCTCCTCCCCTGGATAGGCAAGGTCGCAGAGAAACTTGTAAATAAAAAGCTGTCTCATTTCCTGGAATCCAACCGTCTCCTCAAGAACTCTCAGACGGGTTTTCGACCAGGCCAGGGCACTGACACCGCGCTCCTCGCGGCAGTGGAGAAGACCAGAGAAAGTCTCGATTCAGGAGGATCAGTGGCAGTAGTCCTCCTGGATCTGAGCGCGGCCTTCGACACTGTCAGCCACCAGGTCCTAACCCAACGCCTAGAAAACATCGGAGTGAAAGACACAGCACTGAAATGGCTCGCATCCTTTCTTCACCAACGCTCTTTCCAAGTCTGGGAAGGTGAAAGCCGCTCCTCCTCCATCCCCCTCCGGTGTGGTGTGCCACAGGGCTCTTCATTAAGCCCCACGTTGTTTAACGTGTATATGGCCCCACTGGAGGAGGTGGTCTCCCCTTTTGGAGTCACCATCGTCAGTTATGCTGACGACACTCAGCTGGTGGTAACTCTATCTCACCCCAAGCTAGAGCCTTCCAATCTCCATGACTGCCTCTCCAATATCCATCAATGGATGAGCGACTCCGACCTGAAATTAAATGGGTCAAAAACGGAGATTCTCCTCCTAGGGCATAAAACACAGAATCTTCCACCAAACATCTGGCCTATCTGTATGGGTGAACCCCCTGCCCCTAAGATGGAAGTTAAGAGTTTGGGAGTATGGTTAGAGAAAGATCTCACCTTTAGAACGCAGGCAAGGAAAATGGCGGGCACTTGCTACGGCTTACTTAGATCATGCAGAAAGGTGCTTTCCCTACTCCCTTTCCAGTCCCGACTACTACTGATCCAAGGTCTAGTTGTGTCCAGGCTGGACTACTGCAACGCCATTTACTTAGGAGCCCCGGAAGCCACTCTCCAAATACTACAGAAAACCCAGAATGCCGCTGCCCGGCTGCTCACGAATACCCCAGCCAGAACTTCAGCCAAACCCGCACTGAAAAAACTACACTGGTTACCGATCAGGGAAAGAGTCATATTCAAGGCCCTGTGCCTGGCTCACAAAGTACTGCACAACGTAGGTCCACCAATCCTAAGCAACTGGATCACACCCTACAAACCTACCAGAGCGCTTCGATCGGACCATGAAAACCTTATTGTGGTCCCCAGGGTGAAAAAGGCCCGCACAGGAGGCCGCCGCTTCTCGGTCCACACAGCGCAACAATGGAACGCGCTCCCCTTGAAACTCAGATCAGAACCCAACCTCCTGCGCTTCAGGAAATCTCTCAAAACCCTCCTTTTCCCTTAATTCACTCTCTCTCCCGCACTTCCATCCTTCAGGACCATGAGGTTCAGCGCTGGGATACCCGTTGGGTGACTACGCGCTCTATAAAAACCTAAAATAAATAAATAAATAAATAAATGTATCTTGTTTTGTTTGAACATTTCTGGGTGATATTAGCATAAAGGGTGCTGAATAATTATTCATGGAGTGGGTTAGCTCGTAGGTTTTAAGCTAATGGCGGTTATTTTTCGTGTACTCTGATTTGCTGAATAAATGATACACGATTCTACAAAAGTTATAATTTTCTATGCAAGAATTGTGTATAAAAACCTTCGATTTTAAGAGTGAGCCAGAAGACGTATCTGTTCTAATAGGGACACTACAGATTCCTTTCTGATTTTGTGCCTATTAAAACTTATAATATTTTCTGATTTTGACTTATTCTGTACAACTCAGCACTTGAGAGCCTTCGTGGCATTAATTTTCTACCGTTTATTTTGAATTTTTTAAAATAAAACTCCTGAACTTTTCATTGATCTAGAACCCAGGTATTTAGTGGGTCCAAATGAGGGAACACATTGCGTGAAATTGAGGTTGACGCCGCCTCCGATCCAGTATATCGTGGGGGGACTGATTGAGGTACATTTTGGGGTGTCTCAAATTATGCGGTATGCTTTTTTCCTAAAGTTCTGCCCACATGTTGATTGCCTTGAGTGCAAAATTTTATTGGATAGAAGTTGTGTGCTTCCACTGATATTATGCTTGCACTCACTGGAGTAACGAAAAGTGAGGGGGCCTCCCTGCACGGTACTTAGCGGGGCCCCCTCCGGGCTCAATCAGGAGCTCTCTGGCTACATTGCAGTGCCGAGGGGGTCCCTTGGAGCTAGAGGCCCTCCCGTACCGGGGGGGCTGCGTGGGCCTGTGTTACGCCCCTGCTTGCACTGCATTTTTTACCCTGTGAGAAAGCTGATGCTAAATAAATCAGGAGTGAGCTGCTTATGGTGACACGTCAATGATCAAAGCTATAGACCTGATCAGTTTATTATGAACATTTTTTTAAATCCAGTAGGCCTGATTTATTTATTCCAAAAAATAAAACAATTTGTTACTGCCAAAAGGCAATTAAGGGTGGTTTGTTATTACACTGTTTTAAAGCCTGTAGAATGTATTTTGTTCTATGGGATCCCACATTTAATAACAGTAGGCAAGAGTTGTGGTGTTGGTTATTCCAGTAGAAAATCCTGTAAAAGATTTGCACTCTGAGAATGTTTGTTAGGGACTCCTAGGAAAGGTTGTATATACTTTTTCCAACTCTCTTTTTTCGCAATTTTGTAATTTTATAACTGTAAACCTGATTGTTGTCCCATGGGAAAGCTTGTTGTCACTACAGTAGGCCTGAAATAGTTACAGTGTCTAGGCAATGATAAAGGCTGTAGGCCTGAATAGCTCATTCGGAAAATGAATGTCAGATAGCATTGGTCAAATCGGTTTACTATGAAAAGTTAGAACAAAAACAACAACCCTGGCTTATTTATTGTGAAAAGCATATGTTAAAGCCTATAAACCTTTTAGGATGGATTGTTGTTACACGGCACAGACAAAGTATTGTGTTGCATGGAATGTCACAAATTACTGGTGTAGGCAAGTCATTTAATGTTAGCCACCTTCTCTGGCAATCCCCGGGCATAGACAATTTGTATTCTGATGATGACTGTTAACCCCTTTTAGATGGGTTTGGATATTGTTTAACCAACTGTAGTTTTGAACATATTTTTAATTTTTTCACTGTATAGCCTATGACTGCCCTATAGAAAAGTTTATTCTCAATAACATAGGCCTGAGTTGGGTATAGTGATGATCCAGTGATGAAGACTATATGCCGGATTGCTTCATCAAGAAAAGTTATGGCAGATGCTGTAGGTCTGATCTGTTTTATTTTTTTAAAGTTACAAAATAGGCAGTAGGCCTGATTTCTTTTTTATGAAATGCTTATGTAAATAGGCCTTTAAGGATGGATTGGTATAAACCTGTGACATGTAAACATGTATTTTGTTACATGGAATTTCACAGATTACCCTAGTAGGGAAGAATTTTAGCATTGATTGCCTCCTATAACTGAACCTGAGTATAGAAAATGTTCACGGTGTCAGACCTATTCTCTGCTAGGATAACTGAACGGTTTAGTTGCCTGTCAAACTTTGCTAATAAACAAATTGATTAAAAAAATTATAAACATACATATATGCACATACATTCTGGATCTTTGGGTCAGCCCTCTTCAAGTGTCATTCACATTTAGCTTCTGCCCAAGATGGCATACAGCACGGGACAATGAGTCAGCCCACTTCAGCCATTGAATCTATTGCTTATTTTGCCCGATCAAAAGTGCAAATCTGTGTACATCTGTTGTGCCCTGTAATTAAAATCTGGTAAAACAATATTAAATTCCCATGTGCTGATTGCTTAGATCAAAACTAATTGAGATAAAATAATAGTAAAGGTAAATGAAAAAGTGAAAGTAGCTGATTAAGACTTGTCAACGCTTTAAACAGGCTCATTGTCTGTGTGTTAGTAACTGGAGTAACTGCTGCATTGAAGAAACTACATCTGTACAATTACATAAGCAAGTTAAGTTTTATATGTAATTTACTATTACCTCGATCCCAGTACCTCAAACCTATCTCTACTTTGATCTTTAATAAGTGTACATTTTATTTTATTTGATCATTTAACTACCCATCACATAAGAAGTGTATCCCTATAATTCAATCAAAGTAAATGAAATTTTATGTAATTGCTAACCACAAATCAACACTATTCCTAAATTATTTTTAATGTTAATGACTTTAAATAAAAAGTAACCTTAACCTAAGGCTAAAGCCAGACTTACACTGTTTATTTAATTGAAATAATTAACACTAATATTACCTCTAACCCCAGTCCTTTATTAGTCTTTTATTTTATAATATTAAATAATATCCTTAACTTCACAATAATGTTGATACATCACTTTATTTATAAATGTAATTTAAATTAAATAACCTTAAGGTTAACCACGGTGCCACTCTTTTCGTAAATCATTTTCTTTAAATTAAAATATGGCCAATTGGTTACAATAGCATTATTATCACACCAAGCCCAACACCGAATCACATTAAAATTATAATAAAATTAAATAAATTAAATAGATATAATTAAACTAACACTAATGCTAGTCTTACCCGTAACCTTAAATCTAATTAAATTAAATTAGCAGTTAAAGAGACAATTCTCCCTGGCGGTGTGTCCATGAGACAACTCTCTTATTTTATTGTTCTGGGAGACCCATGCAGTAAGTCTCATGATGCATGCCCTTCAGTAATTTTGTATATTATTGAGCAAAGGAGTGCTACAATCTTTTGGAGTAGCATACCTGATAGACTCTGTTTTATGATCGAGGTACACTCAAAGTGGTAATCTTTTTGAAATTAGTGACTAGAGCCTTTATGACCAGGCTAAGACATTACTAAGAACGAGGAGGAAAGTGTAGTGTAGCGTGCCAGAAATGCAACAAAGCTGACAGAAAACTTTCAAAAACATATTTAACTGTATATGTGCGATATATACCTAAACACATGCCATGTTTAAGGGCAGGGGGTGTGCTTGGCATCTGTTGATATTGTCTTAAAACTATTGATCATGCATGGGGTGCATGGGATTTTACTATGCAGTGAAGAGTGCCAGCCACTCCGAACAAAATATGTTTGCAATATGTAACTGCTCCTGGTTCACTCAAACACTGCCCAAATGGAAAGGCTCAACCAAAAATCTATTCATTTCTTTCTGTGTGCACTGCAGTACAATGCAGACCTAAACCTAACAAGTGGTCAGGACAAAATAAGGAACATTTTAATAGAGCTAAACAAATCTACCTAAAGATCAGCAGCTTTCAAGATCCATTCTGCGCCAAGTCCGACCATTTGAAAGCCCCAGAGAAATGAAGATTCGATAAATCGGCAAAACATCAGATCTCACCCACGGATCTTTGTTCATTTCGACCCACTGTTTTTCCCCATCCTGCTTCTTGACCACCAGGCCAAAAACCCTGCATTCCTCTTCAATAAGATGTAGGGCCTGGTTTAGATCTCTGCGGATGGGTTACTCCGTCACAACCGTGTCAAATATCCCGTCCGCCGAAATATACATTCCATTACATCCTATGGGATTTATATTTTGGGGACGGGATATCCGTCACTGTTGTGACAGGGTAACCCGTCCGCCAAGATCTAAATTATTCCCTAAATCTTCATTCCCATGCCAACTCTGTGGCTTATTTGCAAGCCCCTTGCGCCGCCGGTGCGTCACTTTTAATATGGGAAAAAGCACGTATTGGCGGCGCAAGGGGCTTGTAAATAAGCCCCTCTATATCTAAATATAGATACTTTAAAAAAAAACTTGATTGTATCTTCCAACACGACTTACCCAAATTAGTCTAGTCATGTAATCAAGTTAATAGACTAAAACCCTTTACAGAAACCTCAGAGTGTACCATGTTACCTGGCTGTAATAGGTCCTGAATGTCAAAATCAGACTCATATTATGATTAGAAAATAAAACACGTTTACTACCAGCCAAAGTGAGAACCCAGTACAGGATCATTTTCCTCCCAAATAAATGCCTCTTTAATGCTGCTCATGTTCACTAAATGTGACACTATTAAACTGCACAAACCTAACTGACCTCCAAGACAGACCAAACTGAATGTACTCACTGTTCTAGTCCCTTCTTCTTCCAGTGTAGAGAAAAGCAATTTACTATCAATTCTCTGTAATAATCTTTCACTTTAGAGCACAACTTAAACTCCTCTTTAGACAAACTTGAAAGCATTCTCCTTCCACCTTATAACTACCACACCAAGGCTGTGAACCCTGCTAAAAAGATATGTATCTTTGTGACAATCTTGCTCCCTCAACCTCATGGCCTACGCAATGAATATTCGCTTGCTAACCCGGGGTCCTTAAATAGAAAGTGCCAGTGCTTAATTTACAAAAGAAATAAGTGCCATGGCCCTCATCAGGAGGTCATTGCAGTTCGCACTACCCATTGCCCCGGCCAGCGGTGCTGGTGACAGTACAAACACAACTACTAACATCACATTCCCACAAATGCAGCACTCCAGAATATTCTAGGGCCCCAAAACTATACAAATGTCTTGGGTGGCAGGTATTAGTCAATTTTAATGTATACTGGATTATTAAATAAAGCTTGTGTTTTTCTCTAAATAAAACAAACAGTGCAATCATGTGGCAGACTGTCATAATTGCTGGTGTTGGCAATTCACTGCTGGTGCTGAGCAATTGCAACCACCAGCTCAAATTAAGCACGGGGAATGCAAGGACCGGGATTTCATTTAAAAAAAAAATATATTTTTTGTGGTCCTCATCCTGTCAATTAACTTGTAGCTATATTCCATTTCCCAATCTGTGGGCAGGATAAAAATAGAGTCTTTCCGCACAAGAAATAGCTGCTTCTACTCCCACCCCTCACACACAACGCATGAGGGGGATCGGGACCGACAACTATAATTGACTTAATCATTGGATCCTGTTCCTCTGACACCAGTCAACCAACAAAACCCAAACCTTTTCCTGACTTCTAGAGTCACATACTATATCTGATTGACTAGTTTGTATGATATTGTTTTTACACTCAGAGAAAAGGGGTGGGCCAGCCAACTTCCAAGTTTTACATATTTCTCGCCTGCCCAATAAAACAACATAGAAAATTAATCCAGCGACCCTTTTGTTTGAAGCCAATATATTATCTTGGCATAAACCAAAGAAAATAAGTAACCGTGTGATTTCTAGCCGAAATCCTGTATCATGCTTCAAAAATTCAACAATGTCAATCCAAAATTTAGCGATCACTGGACAAGTTAAAAACATATGGCAGTCATTTGCCTGGGGTTCTTGGCACCTCGAGCATACATACTGAGTTCCAGAGAATGTTGTCAATTTCGCAGGGGTCAATAGACATGATAAAGAGTAAAAAGATGATTACGCTTGAAATAAGCAGGTTTAACTATCTCACGCAGCAATGAAAAAGAAGTCAGCCAAACCTCACTCAAGTTTATATTTTCTAAAACATTTTGCCATAGCTTTTGGATATCATCATTTATATAATCCTCTGCTTCGATTAAAAATCTACTACTACAAAGCTACCTCTTTGTTAATTTTTCCCATCTTCATGGCCTGAGTTAACCAGGTATCATCCTCATGCTCTACCCACTGCTGTCTGACCCACCAAGCTGAAAGTTGATAGTACTTAAATCGGGTTAATTTTCCTTGAGTACATAAAGTCGAAGATTCACACGTTATCAAATCAACACCCGATTTTAAATCTCCCCAACAAGAAAAACCTGCTTGAATCAATGGTAAACTGAGCACATCATCCAAACATTCTGGGGTACCTGGGGAACCCCAAATCTGAGAATAGTCGGAATAATAAGAAACTCCCATTTTATTTCGTATATAGACCTAATTTTTCACTGCCTGTAACAAGATCTTAAATCTACCCTTTTTGAAACATTTTGGATCCCCGAATTTAAAAAAGAATTGCCCCTGCTCATCCCCTATTTCACTCAACATTGCTCCATAGATAAGGCCCAAAGCAGAATCATCTGGCTTATTTAATAGCATCCTGAAATTTTGAAATTAAAAACATGTACATAAACCCATAAATCAGGTAGCGCCAGGCCCTCTTCTCTAGCCTCCTCCTAAGCCTTTTCCATGAGATACGGGCACCCTTTGATGCCCAAACGAAGCTACCAATCTTGCCCTGCATCTTTGCGACCTCAATCTTATCAAATGGAAGAGGTATATTATTAAAAAGAAAGGTTCGTTTTGGAAGGATAATCCTTTTAATCAAATTGACCATACCATATACGTTGAGAGGGAGATTTGCCCATCTATTCAATAATTTCCCCACCTCATGGCTGATCTTTCTCCAATTAACAATAGGAAAGTTTGCTAAGTTTTGAGTAATTAGAATGCCCAGATATCACATTTGGGATTTAACCCCCGGGGTCTCAGATGTTTGATTCCACTCCAATACCTCAGTTTTGTCTCTAATCACACTATATCCAGAGACGTTCCCGATGGACTCTGCTCTAGCCAACAGCTTAGGGATAGAGACTGCAGGATTCTGTGTATATAAGATTAAATCGTCTGCATATAATGCTAATTTAGCTTCGAAGTTATTATATTTGAACGGGGAAATAGTAGGGTCTTGTCTAATCGATGCCGCCAAAGGTTCAATATAGATATTAAAAAACAATGGCGACAACGGACACCACTGCCTTGTGCCTCGCATAATCTTGAACCCCTCAGTTAGTTCCCCGTTGACTAACACTCTGGCTCTAGGTACTCTGTAGAGTGCCTGTAGAGCTTTTATTAGATTCTCAGGGAAACCAAATTTTTCCAAAGACTCCCATAAATATGGCCAGTGGACTTGGTCAAACGCTTGAGCAGCGTCAACTGCCACCATAGTTACTGGGAGATTATAGCATTCTGCCAAATCCACTATCCCCAACATTATACCAGTAAGCTCATTGAGCTGCCTTCCAGGAATGAAACCCCTCTGATCAGTATGAATAAGACTTTTTATGATTTTTGCTACCCTAGTCGCCAATATCCCGTGAACACCTTATAGTCCGAGTTTAAAAGGGATATAGGCCTATAAGATTCAGCAGCAAGCGGATCCTTATTTGGTTTTAAAATTAAAACTATTGTAGCCTCATCCCATGATGCCGGGGAATCATCCCCATCCCTCAATATACTGTCAAAAAGTTCCTTGAACACTGGTATTATGTTATCCTCTAACAATAAATATAGCTCTATCGGGAGGCCATCTGGACCCGCCGCTTTTCCTCTTGCGATCCTTCTCAGCTGTACTGGAATTTCTTCCTAGCTTATTCCAGAGGTTAAAAAGAGACTCTGATCCCCATTGAGAGATGGGAGCTCCACACTTTCCAAGAAGTCCTTGATTTTTTCCACCCCAGGCTCAATCTCCTCACTATATAGTTTGGCCATATATCCCCGTATTTCTGCTCCAGTTTCTACATTGGTGACTAAAATCTGACCAGTGAAACTCTCTCTCTCAGGCTGCAAAATTGATTTCGGACTCTATCCGTTTTAGCCTTCCAGGCTAAAAGCCTGCCACTTCTCTCCCCATATGAAAAATTCGGAAGTTTGCTAACCTTCCATCTGCTTAATGAGATATTATCCAGGACGCACTTATATTCTGCTTGAAGACTCTCAAGTTCCTTAGTAAGGAGTGGAACCCTGCAGAAGGACTCTATGGAAGCCCTTTGTAATTCCTGCTCCTTACTTTGAATATTTTCAAGAAGATCCTCCTTCTCTCTTTCTAGAATTACGATTCTTCCCAATCATAGCGGATGTAATCTCCGCCCTTAAGAATGCCTTAAAGGCATCCCAAAGGACCTGAATCTTTGCTGAAACCATATTAACCTGGAAAAAGATCATAGCCTCTTCCCGCAACTTTGATTGAACCGCTTGATCGAGTAAGATAGTCCGATCTAATGTCCATTTCATAACTCCTCTCTTTTCTTGTAATCTCAAAGAGAGTGAGACAGCAGAATGATCAGAGAGGATAGCAGGTAAATGCTCAACCCTTTCAACTTCTCTATATAAACCCTGATCGATTAAAAGTAGTCTATGCAGGAGTGATGGCCATATTTCTTGCTATAAAAGGTGTATCCCTTATCGTTCCCTTTTTTAGCTCTCCACACATTGACTAAATTTAATTCCTGCTTCAAAGTTTTAAGTACAGTCATTGAATTTAAAGGGATGTTATACTTTCTCCTTGAGGTCCTGTCTAAATCTGGACTTTGAACTAAATTAAAGTCGCCTCCAATAACCACTGGGGCATTAACTAACAAGAGGGCGGCCTCAAATTTAATCAAAGGGTCTGGATTATCTAGATTTGGGCCATAATAGCTCACGCATGCCATTGCCCTATTCTGCATTTTAATATTGGCAATTATCCACCTCCCGGAGGGGTCTGTAGAATGACTTTCCAATTTAATACCACTGTTAGATCTTATAATAATGGCAGCCCCTCTTGTACTACCCCTCTGATTTGAGCTAACAATGTCCTGAACCCAAGACCATTTTAAACATATTTAAACATTCATCCTCTTCTTAATGAGTCTCCTGTAGAAGAATGATATTATCCTCAGATTTTTTGAGAAACTCCATAATACGAGCCAATTTTTACATGGACCTCGCCCCATTCACATTCCATGAGATGAGATGTACTAAATTCTCACTCATTTATTAATTGGAGAAACTCCCACCCTCTCACCATAAGACATAAGAGTTTAACATATATATATATACACAAGACGACAGGTAGAGGACCCTACTTTTTTCTCTTTTTTCCAAATGCTCCCAACACACAGTGCCCCTCCCCACCAGGGAACCCCCCCACTATCTATTAGGGCGCAAGCGCCTTCGAGATGCCCCTATGCTAACAAGGTGAGCCCGTCTACCTAGCTCAAGATTAACAATCACATATCTACATAGTTACATGTTTACACAACTAGGCACTATTGCTTATATTACGTATTGTTGTGAATTGCGGCATTTTAGTATGGGTTACTTATTACTCTAATGACTTAGTTCATTGTCCTAACCTATCACAAAATTGTACTTGCCAACAAAGCTCAACTACGTCCTATCTGTAATTTATCAAGTTCTATCTTCATGAGAACCTGAGGGAAACTCCCCTCTAATCTGCTCCTCCCATCTATTTTTAACAAGGCATCCACTTCCTCCGGTTCCTGAAAGTTATACATTTTGTTGTTCCACATGACTTTCAACATCACGGGAAACTTCATATGCACTTGCGCTCCCTTAAGCCTAAGTTCATTCATCTTTGAGCCTAACAGCCACTGGTGCTCCGCTGTTCTTTTACCCATATCCGAACGAGTTGAATATGTACAATCCCCAAATGTTAATGACCTTTCTTTTAATGCCCTAGTTAAAACAAGCTCCTTAATTTTATAGGTATGGAAACAGACAAGAATCTTCCTCGGGGCTTTCCTTCCCGGCTGCAACCTATATGGGTCTCTAGGCACCCTCTGGAGTTCGTTCGCCCAATCAATATCCTCTCTATCTGAGAGCAGCTCCCCCAATAACCCTTTACGTCTGCCCCTTCAGCATTCTCATTAATTCCCAGGATGCGCATAAAGTTTCTCCTAGCCTGGAGTTCAAGCCTTTCCATATCCTGCTGTAGCTCCTTGTTCCCTTGTTTTAACTTCTCGATCTCTCTGAGATTAGAAGCAGTGGTCTCACCCAAAGCTTTCCCCTCCTCATCGAGATTCTCAGTTCGCTTAGCCAAGCCGTCGATCCTCTGCTCCAGGATCTCCCCCATTACCTGAATCTCTTCCTGATTATTTTCAGAAGTCTCAAATTTGGCTAGGATTTCGTCTCTGAAAATGGCCAAAAAGGCCCCTAATTGACCACCAGGAACATCTATATTGCTTTCATCTTGAATGGAATACGACGCAGCGGGAGCAGTGGCAACAGTGGCAGTACTTACAGCGCAATCAGGATTAACCCCATTAATCACATTAAGCTCATTAACATCTTTTTTCTGGAGACGCCTGAAGTATCTCCACTACATTCTCTTGACCCTCCATAAGGGCAGAAAAACGATTTTCCAGCCCTAGTGGGATCCCCAACTGGTCACAGGAACCAGCTTTTCCTACGAAGTTTAATACAGTTTTATGAACTCCACCTGATCCTCCCTTCCTTTCCTCTGTCAATTGAGAACCAGCAACCTGCCCCATTATCTTAAAATACGACCTTAGAGAGTAGGGTATTGGCTTAGAGGCTGTATGCAGTTTATTCAATCCACACTTTCTAATAGGCAATTTTTTAGTGTTCTTTTTAAGCGGGGTTTTTGGCGTCACCACTCGGGGAGAATCATTGCCTTTCTCCTTAGTATTCCCTTTCTTAATTTTATCCATATCTGACCGGAGTTGATATCTGCTCCTTACTGCCGAGGATCTTCCACTTCTTGTATTGGAACTCGTGTCCCACTTGTTAAGTTTTAAGTCATCAGATGGGAAACAAACAGACGCAGGTACCTCTCTCTCCTTCTAAGGCGAACTTGCACAGTGATGTACCCTGGATACTACCACCCAAGACTGAAATTCACTCTCCATTCAGCCTTCCTCACTTAGAAAATAACTCTTGGCTCCGACTCTCTTCTGAGTTAGACTTCAGGGCCGATCACTGATGCAGCAGCTGAGCTGGGAGACGCTGAGACGCCGTGAGGCTGCAGTTTGGAGCCGATAACACAGAGGTTCTTTTTATTTACTTAAGGAAAATAAGATTGCTACTCATTGGCATTTTCTGGATTAATGCCTGGGTTTATGCTGGCACCAGGGATTGCGGGGCTCGTTTGGAAAAGAGAAGCTGTGGCTAGCAAAAGCTTTCCGCTAATAATATGGAAAGGCTTTGAGAATCCCAAACGTCACCAGTCTGCAATCCTGTGTAGCAGGAAACCTGAAAACGTGTAGCATGTGAGAAAGCCTGCTGAGTACTCTGGTGCATGGGACAAGGGGCTCGAGGTGCTTCTCATTTAAGGACCAACAGAGAGGTGAGCGACCCGGAGTCAGCAGGTTTCTTCGAGGGGACCGGTTTGATTGAACATTTGTTTATTTTTAACCCCGGCTGGCATCTGTTTGGGTGATGTGCAGAGTATAATTTGCAGGACACTTTAAAAAGGCACTTTTTGAAAGTCATTATTTAAGTTCTGACCCTACCTACCTTGCTTGTGTGTTGTGCTATGCTGAGGATTGACATTGCTGGAGGCAGAGGCAGAAGCCCGTTCTCCTCCCCGCCGAGCCAGCATTGTTGTACACGGTCTCCCCCAGCCGCCGCAGCTCCTCACCATCAGAGCGAGAGCGCGGCCGCAGTGGGGGGGGGACCGCGGGGCCTACAACGCCCAGGTGCCTTTGCGGCCGGAAGCTGCCAACATCCGCGCCAGGAGGCGTATACAATCACGGACAACCCCCGCGTCACGGGATCGCGCACGGGTCGCGCCGACTAAGCCCGGGGAAAAGGGCGGGCTGTCAGAGGCCGAAGGAGGCTGGGCTGGGCCACCCCCTTAACATCTTGCCACTTTCTTCTGGAACTGTTCCATATGTAAAGGTACTTTTAAAACCACAACATCTTGGAAAATTGATTTAATTATTCAATATCTTTCGTAGTAGGACCATTAATCCCAATAACTTAATTTTGTTTTCAGATTTTCTTGAATATTTGGGGGGGAAGTATTAAGCATAGTGTATTGCGGGACCTACTAACACAAGTGTATTAATGAGTGACAAGGGCAAAATGTCTAAGCCCGCTTCCTCTCGCCACATTACTAGGCTCCAGGCTGCCATAGCACAACCTCTCCCAAGCCCTACCGCCATCGATAAGATGCTACAGAAGACGATTGGGGTTGTGGCATCTGCAATAGAGAATACGGAGAAGCGATTATCTATCACTCCGGCTATCCCTCCTCTCCAGTCTGTAGGGGATTTTTCTGTTGGCACTGTTAATCCCCCTGACTTTAGTTCTTCACTTATGTGCTCTTTTGCAGAGTTGCCCTGTACACAAATTGCACAAGATGTAATTGACATCCCAGAGGTTTCTAATTCCCCTCCACATTCTGTAGCTAGAAAAGCTCCTAAACCCCTCTTGAGAAGCAAGAAAAGTAAAAATAAAAAACTAGCTAAAAAATTCACAACTTCACCTGATGGTGTGCAGGTTGCCGCTGGACCTCCTCTGCACAATCTGGGAACTCCTGTTTGGGTCACACACCTCTTATCTGATTTTGAAGCTCATATTGAACAGATTATTGGCTCTCATTTCAAACCATTGACATCTAGGCTTGATAGATTGATCCCCACGATTAATAACTCAGGCCTAGGGAGATCTCAGTCGATCAGTCCATCAGGGAACCCTATCACTGTTAAGCCTATTTTTATTGCCGACCCTAAAATTCCACTAGTCGGCAAAAATATTCCAGCTGTATCGACTCAGGTAACTGCAAATCCTTCCCCTGACTCTGTTCTACCTCCGCCTAGGGCTGGTACAGCAGATGTTGGAAAAACCACAGTGTTGAGGGGATCCACTGAAACCAGACCAGATTCATCGAGCCGCCAACCCCGAGCTAGTAGAAATAGTTCGGAGGAGGGGACTCCATCAGTTTTGCCCACCCTTGATCTTCCGACTGAGTCCTTAACATATGTTGTGGTTCTTGTTGGGGTCCCCCCACTAAGTCAGGGAAAAAGTGAGGATGACTTTGAATTAAAAAATAAATGCATACAATGGCTTACCTCAAACAGGCCTCTTCCTCCCAACTCCTCTGGTGAAATACTGTGTGTAAGAAGGGTAGACTGGATCGGGACTGGGCCTAAAACTATCGCGGGAAACTGCGTAGTGATTCATTTTAGGAGCACCCGTGCAGTAGAATATATCTGCAAAAAACACAGTTGATGGACAGAATGTAGAACAATGTCATACATTCACCCCAGTACAAGGATCTGGGCCTAAATCCATCGTTTTTTTGCACTCCACACCACCCTGGGTTAGACACTGGCTATATGCAAATCAGCTCTGACCCTGTGCCTCATGGGAACAGTCCAGTCCGAACTACCAAGCCATGTCTTTCCCAGACCGGAATCAAGCATCCAAGGACCGGTTTCTGGCTATCAGCCTTCATCAGCCTGGATAGCTTGACTCCAGTGGTGTGGAGAGCCTGGGACTCACGTCTGAGCATCCCCAGCCCACTCGGGGTGAAATTGCAAAAAACACAGTTGATGGACAGAATGTAGAACAATGTCATACATTCACCCCAGTACAAGGATCTGGGCCTAAATCCATCGTTTTTTTGCACTCCACACCACCCTGGGTTAGACACTGGCTATATGCAAATCAGCTCTGACCCTGTGCCTCATGGGAACAGTCCAGTCCGAACTACCAAGCCATGTCTTTCCCAGACCGGAATCAAGCATCCAAGGACCGGTTTCTGGCTATCAGCCTTCATCAGCCTGGATAGCTTGACTCCAGTGGTGTGGAGAGCCTGGGACTCACGTCTGAGCATCCCCAGCCCACTCGGGGTGAAATTGCAAAAAACACAGTTGATGGACAGAATGTAGAACAATGTCATACATTCACCCCAGTACAAGGATCTGGGCCTAAATCCATCGTTTTTTTGCACTCCACACCACCCTGGGTTAGACACTGGCTATATGCAAATCAGCTCTGACCCTGTGCCTCATGGGAACAGTCCAGTCCGAACTACCAAGCCATGTCTTTCCCAGACCGGAATCAAGCATCCAAGGACCGGTTTCTGGCTATCAGCCTTCATCAGCCTGGATAGCTTGACTCCAGTGGTGTGGAGAGCCTGGGACTCACGTCTGAGCATCCCCAGCCCACTCGGGGTGAAATTGCAAAAAACACAGTTGATGGACAGAATGTAGAACAATGTCATACATTCACCCCAGTACAAGGATCTGGGCCTAAATCCATCGTTTTTTTGCACTCCACACCACCCTGGGTTAGACACTGGCTATATGCAAATCAGCTCTGACCCTGTGCCTCATGGGAACAGTCCAGTCCGAACTACCAAGCCATGTCTTTCCCAGACCGATGGATTTAGGCCCAGATCTTTGTACTGGGGTGAATGTATGACATTGTTCTACATTCTGTCCATCAACTGTGTTTTTTGCAATTTTCACCCCGAGTGGGCTGGGTATGCTCAGACGTGAGTCCCAGGCTCTCCACACCACTGGAGTCAAGCTATCCAGGCTGAATGAAGGCTGATAGCCAGAAACCGGTCCTTGGATGCTTGATTCCGGTCTGGGAAAGACATGGCTTGGTAGTTCGGACTGGACTGTTTCCATGAAGCACAGGGTCAGAGCTGATTTGCATATAGTCATTGTCTAACCCAGGGTGGTGTGGAGTGCAAAAAAAACGATGGATTTAGGCCCAGATCTTTTTACTGGGGTGAATGTATGACATTGTTCTACATTCTGTCCATCAACTGTGTTTTTTGCAATTTTCACCCCGAGTGGGCTGGGTATGCTCAGACGTCAGTCCCAGGCTCTCCACACCACTGGAGTAAGCTATCCAGGCTGAATGAAGGCTGATAGCCAGAAACCGGTCCTTGGATGCTTGATTCCGGTCTGGGAAAGACATGGCTTGGTAGTTCGGACTGGACTGTTCCCATGAGGCACAGGGTCAGAGCTGATTTGCATATAGCCAGTGTCTAACCCAGAGTGGTGTGGAGTGCAAAAAAAACGATGGATTTAGGCCCAGATCTTTGTACTGGGGTGAATGTATGACATTGTTCTACATTCTGTCCATCAACTGTGTTTTTTGCAATTTTCACCCCGAGTGGGCTGGGTATGCTCAGACGTGAGTCCCAGGCTCTCCACACCACTGGAGTCAAGCTATCCAGGCTGAATGAAGGCTGATAGCCAGAAACCGGTCCTTGGGTGCTTGATTCCGGTCTGGGAAAGACATGGCTTGGTAGTTCGGACTGGACTGTTCCCATGAGGCACAGGGTCAGAGCTGATTTGCATATAGCCAGTGTCTAACCCAGGGTGGTGTGGAGTGCAAAAAAAACGATGGATTTAGGCCCAGATCTTTGTACTGGGGTGAATGTATGACATTGTTCTACATTCTGTCCATCAACTGTGTTTTTTGCAATTTTCACCCCGAGTGGGCTGGGTATGCTCAGACGTGAGTCCCAGGCTCTCCACACCACTGGAGTCAAGCTATCCAGGCTGAATGAAGGCTGATAGCCAGAAACCGGTCCTTGGATGCTTGATTCCGGTCTGGGAAAGACATGGCTTGGTAGTTCGGACTGGACTGTTCCCATGAGGCACAGGGTCAGAGCTGATTTGCATATAGCCAGTGTCTAACCCAGGGTGGTGTGGAGTGCAAAAAAAACCGATGGATTTAGGCCCAGATCTTTGTACTGGGGTGAATGTATGACATTGTTCTACATTCTGTCCATCAACTGTGTTTTTTGCAATTTTCACCCCGAGTGGGCTGGGTATGCTCAGACGTGAGTCCCAGGCTCTCCACACCACTGGAGTCAAGCTATCCAGGCTGAATGAAGGCTGATAGCCAGAAACCGGTCCTTGGATGCTTGATTCCGGTCTGGGAAAGACATGGCTTGGTAGTTCGGACTGGACTGTTCCCATGAGGCACAGGGTCAGAGCTGATTTGCATATAGCCAGTGTCTAACCCAGGGTGGTGTGGTGTGCAAAAAAAACGATGGATTTAGGCCCAGATCTTTGTACTGGGGTGAATGTATGACATTGTTCTACATTCTGTCCATCAACTGTGTTTTTTGCAATTTTCACCCCGAGTGGGCTGGGTATGCTCAGACGTGAGTCCCAGGCTCTCCACACCACTGGAGTCAAGCTATCCAGGCTGAATGAAGGCTGATAGCCAGAAACCGGTCCTTGGATGCTTGATTCCGGTCTGGGAAAGACATGGCTTGGTAGTTCGGACTGGACTGTTCCCATGAGGCACAGGGTCAGAGCTGATTTGCATATAGCCAGTGTCTATCCCAGGGTGGTGTGGAGTGCAAAAAAAACGATGGATTTAGGCCCAGATCTTTGTACTGGGGTGAATGTATGACATTGTTCTACATTCTGTCCATCAACTGTGTTTTTTGCAATTTTCACCCCTAGTGGGCTGGGTATGCTCAGACGTGAGTCCCAGGCTCTCCACACCACTGGAGTCAAGCTATCCAGGCTGAATGAAGGCTGATAGCCAGAAACCGGTCCTTGGATGCTTGATTCCGGTCTGGGAAAGACATGACTTGGTAGTTCGGACTGGACTGTTCCCATGGGGCACAGGGTCAGAGCTGATTTGCATATAGCCAGTGTCTAACCCAGGGTGGTGTGGAGTGCAAAAAAAACGATGGATTTAGGCCCAGATCTTTGTACTGGGGTGAATGTATGACATTGTTCCACATTCTGTCCATCAACTGTGTTTTTTGCAATTTTCACCCCGAGTGGGCTGGGTATGCTCAGACGTGAGTCCCAGGCTCTCCACACAACTGGAGTCAAGCTATCCAGGCTGAATGAAGGCTGATAGCCAGAAACCGGTCCTTGGATGCTTGATTCCGGTCTGGGAAAGACGTGGCTTGGTAGTTCGGACTGGACTGTTCCCATGAGGCCCAGGGTCAGAGCTGATTTGCATATAGCCAGTGTCTAACCCAGGGTGGTGTGGAGTCCAAAAAAACCGATGGATTTAGGCCCCGATCTTTGTACTGGGGTGAATGTATGACATTGTTCTACATTCTGTCCATCAACTGTGTTTTTTGTAGAATATATCTGCAGCAGGTCGCCATCTTGGTCAAACACCCAAATTTTCCCTCTGCACCTATCATATTTCTACCTCACTCCCCATCGGAGATTTGGACAGAATAGAGGTATCCGACAGGAGGAGGGTCAGAACATTTTGCCATCAAAAACTCAACAGGGAATAACATCTTGGGAGGTCTACCAGCCGTACCCCCCCTTACTTTCACAATTCCCACAAAGAAATAGGTACAGTATGTTGGAACAGGTTGAATGACGCCCGGTGTGGCTGCGCTCCTTACCCCAAAAATGTAGCGGTCTGAGTATGTTAACAGGGCAATCGGTGGGTAATGGGGACAGTAGTACCCCTCAGAAGCTAACAAGTTTTAGCGCAGATAGTATAGAGCTAAACCCTTGTGCGAGGGATGGGAATAAGGGAGTTATAACAGCTGTCCCGGTAATGAACCGGAAGGTGATACAATTGCTCTCTTGGAACACTGCTGGGTTACAAAAAAAGATGGTCATACCAGACTGGAATAACTTCATCGATAAATTTGACATCTGCATGTTCGAAGAGACATGGAGTTTGCTTCCTGTATATAAATCTGGGTATTCAACTTTTTATGCCCCCGCAACAAGTTCTGGTAAGGGCAGACCAGCAGGGGGCCTCCATGTCTGGATCAAGATTACATTAAACTGGGACATTACTGTCCATAAATCAGTGGCTGAGGACATTTTACATCTTTAAATCCAAGGGCAAGATAGGGACAGTAAGATAGACCTATATAATGTTTATGCAAGAGGGTCTGTTGGGGCCCAAATGTCAAACACAATAGCAGCTTTAGAGTTAGAAATAGCTAACAGTCCCCCGCTTTCTAAAACCATTGTAGGAGGTGATTTTAATTGCACCTTTGAACCTCTAAGCAGGGAAGATTCCCTGGGAATTGAGGAGGAAGATTCCAGATGGTCCATAACGGCCTTGACGTTAGCACCAATTAGAAAATGGTCGCCGAGGGCAATTCAGATCAATGCCCTGACCCTGGAACATAACCTGAGAGCGCTAAATGGCAGGACAAGCTCTGATCCAGACGGGGCAAATACCTTCAACAGGTTTAATGGCCCGTCAAGAATAGATTACATTTTACTGGACATTAACCTGTGGCGAGATTTCATTGATATGGAGGTAATATCATCCCAGGATAGTGATCATAACCACTTGTGTATAAAGTTAAGGCGGGGAACAAAAAATGAAAACAGAACCAAAGCCCCTTTAATGCAAACTAAGGAGGTTGTTCCTTTCAAATCCAACCGCCGACTGAAATTGGATAGGGTTCAATCCCAGGAAGGGAACCTAAGTAAGATTAGTGAGCACCTAGCAGAGATGATAGTAGACCTAGAGCAACTTGCAGCTGTGACAGACAGTTCTCAGGGCCTTTCCTTCCCTTTAGTTTACAAAAACGCAATAGAGAAAGTGGGCCAATATTTTATTATACAGGGTAGTAGTGGTAGACAGAACCATACTCAGGTAAAATCAAGTAACCCCTGGTATACGGCTCAATGTAAAGGCAAATGGAAGGCGCTAAGTGCAGCCTTGCTCAAAAAGAATCCTTCACTAGTTAGAGCGGCTAGGAAGGATTATGCTAGGTCACTAGTGCTAGCTAAATGCGAATGGGAAGAACAACATTGGCAGGATCTTAAATCCGCATCCCAGAGGAAGAACTCCTCCCTATTCTGGGATTTAATCAATAAAGCCAGGAGAGGGGGATCGGAACCTATCACTAATCACATAACGGAACAACAATGGCACTCACATTTTTATGATCTATATTGTGGCGTCGTTGAGCTATGTCCCCCTCCTCTAGTACTTGATAGTGATGGTAGAGTACTTATGGTTCTCGAAGACCCCTTTTCCATCACTGAGGTAAAAACGGCCATTAAACACCTGACCCCGGGAAAGGCGGCAGGTCCTGATGGATAGGCTTCCTGGTAATCTCCTCCTAAACGACCCTGCAACCTGGGCAAACCTCATCTCCCTAATAATAAACCTGATCTCAAGGGGCCACCCAGTTCCGGAATCTTGGAAGGGGGTGGAGGTGGTAACAGTGTACAAAAAGGGGGCGAGAGATGACCCTGCCAACTACAGACCGATCAGTCTGATAGACGTGGTCCAGAAGGTGGTTGGCAGGGTCATTATCTCTAGGGTGGGGTTCTGGATAGAAGAGGAGAACATCCTTTCCCATTTCCAAGCGGGATTTAGGCAGAAGGTGGGCACGATGGACCAAGTCTTTCGATTCTTTGCTATTTATTGGAAGGCCGTGACCATCGGGAAGGGCAGCTTGTATTTTGCGTTTATAGATCTTAAAACTGCTTTTGATCTAGTGCCACGCTCTAGATTATGGAATGTATTACAAAAGATGAGCCTCCCCATTACCCTCCTTGAATTTATCAAGAAATTACATGAGGGGAATTATGCAAGGATTAGATGGGGTACTCAGGGCCAGCTGACAGAGAGGGTGGCCGTAAGGAGAGTAGTCCGTCAGGGATGTGTAATGGCGCCGACTCTGTTCTCCCTCTTTGTGAATGGGGTGGTGGACCATTTGAGGGAAGACCCAGCTGACGCCCAATCCCTGGCGGGGGAAAAACACCTACCCTGCTCTTTGCAGACGACACCCTCCTGATCTCTAAAACCCCTTCTGGCCTTCAAAAGCTGTTGGATTGCTTTAGCTCGTTTTGTGAGGATAGAGGTCTTACCATCAATACTTTCAAGACAAAGCTTATGGCCATTTCACCTTCAAAGAGATTTAAGAATAATGTCTCCCTTAATGGTACCCCATTGGAGTTGGTAGACTCATTCGACTATTTGGGGGTAAGGGTTACTAGTCGGATGAATTGGAAGGACCATTTGGCCAAAATGCTTTTAAATCACAAACGAGTATCTGGAGCGATCCTGCGGGAGCAGCGAGAGTCTACGAGCAAACCTGTAGCCCCGGCTCTCTCTGTGTATGAAGGTCAAGCACTGCCCTCGGCACTCTATGTATCCAAGTTGTGGGGGTTCGAGAATACAACCGACCTAGTGAGATCAGAAAATAAGTTCCTGAGAGAATTGGTGTCACTCCCCACATCTACTCCGGTAAAACCATTACGACAAGATATGGGCAGGCGCTCATTAAAAGACATAGTTTATCTGCGCCCGCTACTCTTCTGGGTACGTCTTAGGAGGACCCCAGAACTTTCAAACTATGCGGCTGTTCTGGATGAACTAATCTCACTCAACTCGGGTTACAAGATTAAGTGGTTGAGTAACCTTAGACAGCTGGTTTTAAAACTAGGTTTGAATGAAATATGGACTAGCCAAACACCACCCCCAAAGCAAGTAATGAAGAAACTATACTGGGACTGGGTACAGGAGGAGGACATATGTAGAGGCAAAGGGGGTATCCTTACAGAGCGGTACTTGGAGTTCAAACCCGTAAGGAAACTCGAACCGTTCCTTGACTTTATACAAAAAACCCTGGATAGATCACTCTATTTAAAACTAAGGCTTGGGACCCTCCCGGTGAACGAAATTACTGCAGGGTGGAATAATTCAAGTTCTCCAGCAAAATCTTGCCCGGGGTGTGCAGCCCCTAAGGAGTCTGTGGCTCATCTCCTCTTTGCATGTCCAGCATACAGGGGTGCAAGAAAGTCATGGTTAAAACCAATATGTAAGGAGCTGGGCCTTTGGTGTCATAAGATGGCCTTGCGGGTTTTTATTACTGATACGTCTTCCCTAGTTATGGTCTGTGGGGTAGCAAAATTCCTGGGCAGTGCTTGGCACACTCACATGCGAAGGATAAAGCAAACCCCCGGATAGATGATTTTATATGGATTTATGGTACGCTGTTTTTATGTGGTTATGTATTTCTGCTTTTATTGTATATATTATTTTTTAAAGTATATTTTTGTAATTTTAACGCACAGTTGTATGTACGAATGGATTGGTGGTTCTTTTTATACTGTAAAGGATGTCTATACTTTTATGATAACATTTTATCGAATAAAGTACATACTACTACTACTACCCACTGAGGAGACATTACCCTTTTGAGGTTTTTCCACTGGACACTCAGCAAACAAACATATTGTTCCTGCAACCCGGACTCTCTAAATAGCCCCAGGTTACAGACTCTGCTTCTCTCTCCCACTGCTGATTAGCTAGGACGCCTCGCTTACACGCATACAAGGCAGTAATACGAAGTCTCTTCCAACTCTCTGCCGCCCGGCTCCAACGCCCAAAAGGTGCGGAGCCAATTCGCTCAGCAGTCGGTGTAAGAAAGAAATTCCCGGGACTGGGACCCATACAGCCTTACCTTATGATTGGGGTATAAAACAGCGTCCAAAGACCAAGTTAACCGCACAGTCTCAAGGGCTATGGGGGACTACAGGGGGCTTTATCCAAAGTTGTACATTTTTATGAAATTGATCCAGACGGAGCCGCCGAACCGCAACCACGCAGTATCCCTCAGGGTGGAGGTCACGGACTAAGAGACTAGCGGCGGCAACCACGCAGACCTAAAACTCCCATTTCATCATTTGATAGCGCGTAACTAGGGCCAGGCTCTCCTCCTCACACAGGGTGTCTCCCGACTGGCGTCAGCCAGCCGCCATGTTCCCTGATCACGTGCCCTTGCCGAAGTAACGGGATTAAAGAAGCGACCACTGAGGCTTGTGCTGCCTCTTCTGTAATACAGATTACTCTGACATGAAGTGTGTGCTGATGCAATCTTGAAGTGGTGTGCCTTCATTTGCATGGATGCATGGTCGCAAGCAAATGAGGAAATGCTTTACATCCATGCCACATGATAGCTGAGGAAGCAGAGGGAGAGAGCAAGTGAGTTGGAGAATTGACTACTCCATATTGAAGTGCTGCACAGTCAGTGTACCCCTTCAGAGCACCCTATAGGATGGATGCATGTGGGTTTCCCCATGGCAATCTAGGCATGGCCCTGCAGGTGGGAGCAGTCACCCACTGCACCAGCTGGCAGGAGGATCCTTGCGCCCCTTTCAATGTGAGGCTTGTTTGCCGTCTGCAATGAAAGACAGACCTAAGAGTTCAAAAAGCTCATCAGCCTTTCATTAACGCACTACTCCTAGCTGCGGGTTTGCACCATCACTTGGAACTGTGTGCCTGCTGTGATATGGCACACTGCCCCACTCTGCACCGGGTTCACACACTTAAGGAAGCGCGTGGTGCAGAGGGGTACAGTATACTGTATCAGTAATGCTGTCCCCTCGACTGCAACCTAAACCTCCTGTCATACACAGGGCCGTTAGAATTATGCAATTTTGTGAATGTGGCGTTTTGCGCATTGTTATGGATTTGCTGAATGTGACACATAGTCTATTATTTGCTGCATAAACTGTAGATTTTAACAAGAAAATTGTTTGTAACTCAAACGATCAAAAGTTACCAAAAACGCTATAAACCATGTTGTCACACAGTCGAAGACCCTTTGCAAACCTTGACTAGTCTTCTTTCTGTTGCTTATTGCTGGTATTGGGTGTTAAAGTGGTGAGTTGAAACCTTTGCCCAGACAGTGTTAGCCTGTGTAAAAATGACAAAATAAGCCAGTAATAAATCCATAAAATGTGCTGAATTATGGCGCCTAGTTTGTGTTTTCTTTTTGCATAATTTTGCCAACCCTGCCACATAAGTTAGTTCTCCCCTGATGCATAAGTCCAATGGCCCTGATTATACAACCTAAATTTGTCTCTGGAAAAATGTAAGTTTACGTGTCAAATGATTATCACAGGGTATTTTTAAAAAAAGGGGGAGCGGATGCAAATATAAAGCGAAATTTGCTTAAAAAAATAAAAGGTAGATAGATGCCATGAAGTTAAAGTAAGGAGCTTTTTTTCAATATGTCATGCAGTGCAGCAAGCCACCTTCCTTTAATATGTGACAGGGAAAGGGCAGGAATGCCCCATATCTATCATAATGCAGCACATTTGTGCCTTTTCCCAGCATTGGTGCACAATGGTGCAAGGGTGCCTGGGTTGCAAGAAGGATTTATCTTGTGCAGGAGGGGATCTGCACAAAAATAATCCCCTGAGCAGAATTCAGCATACATAGAAACAGGAAAAAATTAGGAGAAATAAACATATTTTGCTTCCCTGGGGCAGAGTAATACAATGCAGCGATTTGCGATGCATTGAGTTACTCCAGATTTATCAAGCCACTCCGCGCCACGCAAAGTGACCGTGCGTGGCTTGATAAATCGTGTTTAGTGGTTGTGTCACACATGCAGCCCATTGGGTGCTGCACATGCGGTGCAACTTCCTGATAAATAGGGAACTAACCCCCAGATGCATCAAAAACCCAATTTGCAATTCCTTAATAGCGAAAAATACCGATTCGCTATTAAGGAAGAGCAAAATGGAATGCATCAAGAAATCACTAAAAAAAAGCGCGTTCTTAGAATTTCTTAATTGCGACTCGCAAATTGCGAGTCGCAATTAAGGAATACCTCCCCATTCATTCCTATGGGCCTAGAGGCCCATAGGAATGAATGGGAAGACAATCTCAATTTGCGATTCGCAATTAGCGAATCGCAAATTGAGATTCCGATTTCAACGGTGCAGGGGTGTCCAAAGGACACCGTGTTGCACCCCTGAAATTGATCTGTGCACATATGTTGCGCACACACATGCCCTTAGGGCATGTGTGTGCGCAACATGAAACTTTGAAAAATGCACTTTAGTGCATTTTTCAAAGTTTTTGCAAATGACCATGAAGTTGTACTTCATGGTAATTTGTGTGCCCTATTAGCGTATTCGCTATTATTAAAACTTTCATGCATTGCATTTAAGGAATCTCAATTTTAGATTCCTTAAATGCAAATAATCGCAATTTAGCGATTTCTCTATTTGCGATTTTTGCATTTGGGATGATGCATCCCAAATGCAAAAATACCGGTCGCAAAGGGGCAGATTCTGAGAATCTGCCCCTTTGCAAGCAGATTTTTGTTTGATGCATCTAGCTGTAAGTGCGACCCAATAACACATTACTTAGTGCAACTGTACTACAAAACGGACAGTGTTTAGGGCATCCTTACTCACTGAAGATCAAACACTGTCCCAGTTCTTGTTTGTGGACCTTAAATCGTGCTTTCTAAAAAGCCTCTTTTCTTCGTTCTAGCGTCTTGGTGCTAAAATCAGCCCTTGTCCCCTAAACAAACGTAAACGCCGTGTGCCTAGACTTGCTATAGAAGGAAGTCTTTAGGGCAATTGTTCAGAGCCCTAGAAATGGTTAAAAATAAGGCATCCATAATTTTGCGAATAACTGTCCAAGAATGTTTTGTCACTGCAATCCAATAGACTTCCTCTTCATAACCAACGCACTTTATTTTCTTTATAATATTTTGCAGACAAAGAATTTCTGATGTAATCTTTTGTTCCGCAATTAAAATATTTGCATTGTTTGTAATAAAAACAGTACATAGCAACATTCTGAGTATGATTGAAAATTATTTCTGAAAATGTGTTTTCTCTTGGCAGAAAGTTCTAGAATGCCTGAGTGAACTAGGAGCCGACGTTCAGTGGGAAATTGAGCACGTGCCAGTCATAACAAGCAAGGTAAACAGGACATTGCAGCAGACTGAATGAAAGTCGCTGGCTGTGCCTGGGATTTTTTTGTCAATTGTCCTCATACTTGCCATATTAACCTAGAGAAATGTTTTGCTTCTCCGATATGCTGCCGTGATTAAGAAAATGACTTCCTTTTGTACACAAAACCCAAATCCCGAAAGTATTAGTAGCATTCTAATGAATTTTTTGAGACATTAGTCGGTTGGGCATCATTGCTTGTAATTCTCACCATAAACCCAGAAGTACTCTTTCCGCTTGCAAACCGGTTATATTAGCAAGCCATTTGCAAGCTACACGGTGCAAGAGCACATTGTTTAGGGTGGGAACACAGATTTAGATATTTGTAAATGTGCAGCAATGTATAAGGGATTAAAAAAAAAAATCCTAATTAGAAAAAGAAAATGGAAGACAAAAACATATTATGCTACTTTTTAGGTCTAGCCTTTGAGAAAGCTGAGACTGTTTCTCCACACTTGAATTTTCTTTAAAAAATCTTTAAAACAAAACAAATATAATTATATGTGTGTGTGTGTGTGTGTGTGTGCGTGTGTGTGATACATTCAGGGTCAGCACTCTTCTTCATCTATTATTTACTTTACCTGTATTTCACCTTTGGTTTCTGCCCACCCCAGTGTACAGCATCTTGGCAGTGGGTGAGGCTACTTCAAATAATGACTATACATGCGAGTGATAGCATTTTGCTTGTGCGCAACAGTCCTCACCACCTAAATAATGCACTTCTGTGTCTGGGCTTGTGGTGCTACATTTCGTTTTACATCCCACACAAACCCTGTTTGTAGAGCAGGCAGTGAGGAGAAAGATGTGGAAATAGAAGAGGGTTGTATGAGCATCATAACTTCAGTTTAGTAGAAAGTGAAAACGGCATATCCAAAATGGCTAGCACAGGGGCATACATTTTTTTCCCAAGCCTACGGGTTCTTGTTCGGCAAAGCCGTTGCTGGTAGCTGAGGGAGTTGTATTTTCAGATTTTTCTGACAACATCAAAGAGATACTGTGATGGTTTTGTAACTTTTAGTGAGAATTCAACAGTACACTTGTAATCTTATCAGGTCCAATTGTAAATTGCATAAACGCCAATATTATTTTACTATGTAAAGTCTATAGTTTGCATGTAGAAATATGCTGACATCATTTTTCTTGGCCTTGAAAGTGTGTTTTTCCTTTACAAATATTAAATGTTACTTTCAGTCCTGTAAGTTAGCAACTGTTCTAATATGGCTGTTGTCTTTCATTACGCGGAGACTTTTCTCTGTGTGCGTGCCATCATCATCAAAACAGTGCATCACAGCCAATACAGGGGGCTCCACATTTCGTCACTGTCCGGAAGTAACCCAGCCATAAAATGTCCTTGTGCCCCTCTCTCATGCTGCGTTCATTAGAACTGCCATCAAATCCCACCTCACAGCTGTTGTGTTGTTGCTCAACAAGAAGGCTTAGATGAAGAAGAACCACACACAGGTCAGGGTGATGTGGAGGAACCTCTTTTATCTCGATTTGCAGCATAGGACGGTGCAGGCAGAGCTGAACTTTGACCCTCCTCTTCGTCTGGGATCCTGGCTTTAAGTGTGTGGCTTTCCCCCACTTCTTCCCTCACACCAGCTGCATGGAAGTGGTGTACAGTTCTCCAGAGTCTGTTTCTTGTCGCCTCCATGACATCTTTGCCCCTTTACAACAGAATAAAGATGCAGAAAAGAAGAGAGAGAGAGATGGGAAAGTAAAGAATGCCTTATTAAAATCAGACTGGTTTTCGTTGCTGCATTGTTGGCATTTCTTAGATAAGCCAATTTGGCTTTCTGATGAGACGCGTTGGATGCAAGTCATCTCCAGTCACTCGTTCTGACTCTTCCCTACGGCGAATACATGCTTCGCTGGACCGGTTTCTCTCACTCTTTCCTTGGTCAATTTTGTGTCTGTCACTCACTCAGGTGTATTCACGTTCATGCCATTCTTCTTTGGACATGTGGGACTTTTTGAAGTGATAATTGTTCCAAGTTATGGATTAGGGTCCATTCATGGCCGTCACCATGGAGTCTTTGACACTTGTAATTGATAGGAGCTTGATCAGAACTGTACCAGCACCAAGCCAACCAGTTTGAGTGAAGATGTGGTTGCTCAGCTTTCTAATACTGTCTCATTTTTGCTTTAGCTTCCTGGTTGTGAACTGCTAAAACATCATGGTCTGGTGGGACATTGTCCTCTATTTGTGGCAGTCACGTCCTACTTTTTGTCCCCAGTATTAGTTTGGATGGGCACCTCCCTGTTGTGAGGTGTGTTGCAACAGTCACAAAGATCTTTGCATAGAGCATGGCCGATTAATATTTGCTTCAGCTTGGCCCTTTGCACTGCTTCCTTGATGGTGGATATGAATCTGATGAAGCAAATTTCTTCATATTGCAAACTTAAAAACATTTAACAGAAAAGTGCAAAAGTCTATGCTAAATAATATACTTATTATTCATTTTGCAGAAGGCAATCATACTTAAGCATTATAAGCATACAAAAGAAATAATAACATACTGACTTAAAAATTAGTCTAACAGTTGATTCCATATTAACAGAGATTTATATCCTAACATTGAAAAGCCTGTTTTCATGCAGAATTGTTGTTAGCATGAGGTAATTTTCGTTCCACTGCAGATGCTATAACTTTCCAGAAGCCTTTTGTTAGTTAATGAATGTTTTGTATTAGGCAACTGATAATGAGTTTCTCACTGGGAGGGGAGGAGACAACCGGAAGTATGATTCATCGGAAGACTGAACTGCAAAATGTAGATGAAGTATCCTTTCAAGGACTTGTATCTGTGGCCTATTTTGAAGACGTGAGAAACTGGGGAGTTTACCTACTCCCAGGAGTTTACTGAAATCCTATTGGATGCTGTGAATGGAAAATGTGATACTTGTTTCAATTCATAAGTCACTGTGTTTATGTTAGTGTGGGTTTCTAGAGTAGGTCGTCACATTCTGGAGATCCTTTCTGTGAGTTTCTTGAGACCATATCTCTCTTCATGAAAGATCACGTTTTAAGCCTATTCCTATTTGCTAGATGTCTGCTGATTTATAGCTGAGAACACTTTCCAGCTTAACAAATATCTTATATTTGAAGCGCAAAGACGTCATGCCTATGCATTCTATTCTCTCATCTGAACTCTTTATGGGTTTCTGAACTGATACCTTATTCTCAACTTAATTTAGATCAGGGAAATTCCTTTATGGAACACACTTGCTGCATTATTACTATTGTGTCTATAATTTGCACTAATATTGTAATTCATCTTGTTTTGAAATATCAACTAATGGATTATTTGAATTTGTAAGAACATTAACTAAAGAATATTTGTTTCTAAATAAAATGTATTGAACTTACAAAATTATTATAAAAACCCTTTAACTCGCTCAAATTCTCTTTATTGACTTTACAAATGTCAAAATTAATTATTGATACTAGAAGGTTGATGAAATTGATTGCTTCATTTAAACTGTCTTTATCGACGAGCAAAGGTCCATATGACCAGTGGTGGTGGTTATTTCATTCCTGCTCCATCACATCATTCTGCCATTCCATTGGCTGGAGGCCATAGCTGTGTTTTTTTCCAATGATGTATTCCCAGATATGTCATTAATGGTATACACCTGTTACAACGCATTTTTTACTCCGCACTACCATTACAACGCGACTTTTACTCCGCATACCATTACAACGCATTGCGCTGGGGGGCGCTCTAGGATAGGGAATAAGTATAATTTACTATCCAACACCTTCCCTAGGGTCCACGGGGACTGGAGTTAGAATAGTAAATTATACTTACCACTATCCAGCACCTCTAAGCGCTATGCGTTGTAACGGTATGCGGTGTAAAAGTCGCGTTGTAACGGTCTGCGGAGTAAAAGTATGCGTTGTAACGTCATACATCCGTCATTAATTTGAGTAACTGTTTTCCTGAGAAAGGGGTCGCATTGTTTGTCTTGATGATGAGTGGGATACCGCAGGCTGCAAAAATGTCATTCAGGATGGGCAGCATGGCTGCCTCTGATGTAAAGGCAGTTGACGCTCTAGAGGTAAACAAGATTTTTCATTGATG
The DNA here is from genome assembly GCF_964261635.1 of Lissotriton helveticus. NCBI lineage: Eukaryota > Metazoa > Chordata > Amphibia > Caudata > Salamandridae > Lissotriton > Lissotriton helveticus. Next base: position 1,310,443,422 of record NC_136063.1, read on the forward strand.
ACAACCAGTGTCCAAGAATCCATAGAATTCAGTTGCCAACATCGACCACACTGCATAGGGAGATCAGATATTTGTAACTGCTCCAGTCTTAAAGGCTTCCCTGTGCTTTGTCAGGTTTGAACCATTTCTTCTACCTGGCGATCCAGTCCTGGGAACCTTACCTTCTGTCTGGGTGTCTTCTTGGTTGCTACCATCCATCTGTGACTCCTATGTGTAAGGTTGACAGTTCACCAACATAATGTCTGCAGTATAACTATCCTGGTGCCATAGATGAGTATCCCTTGCTCCGTGTCCGACAGCTTCTCTTGCACGTTCTTGGATACAAGTATCTCATCTTTGTTGACCCCTATCTTGTACTGACTGTTGTTGGTGGTGTGCCTCAATAATTGTCTTCTCATCATGGCTGTTACTTCTTCCATGGCGCTATATTTGCATGATTCTCTCACCAGCTCCTCTAGTGTTATTTGTACTGGGGTGCTCTGACATAGTACAAAGTTGATGTACTCCTCTGCCAGTGATGGTGCATGGCTGGCACTCTGAACAGGGTGTCTGGAGACCTAGAGTCTTCAGAGTTGTGTTATTTCTCTTGTTTGTCAAGATTTTTACATTGTAGTCCATTAATCATATTCACCACCTTTCTTTCGTGGTGGAATCGTTGGCTGTAGATAGTTACCAGTGCTGGATGGTTCATTATGATCATGAATCGTTTTCCATACAGGAACATTTGGTGATGTTTGTATGCCCCCATGAAGGCCAAAGGTTCTTTCTCCAGTGGCAAAGAAGCTTCTTCCACCTCGGTTAGGCTTCTGCATGATAATGCAATTATTTATTTTAAAGAATATCGGCCGAGCTAGGATGGCTGCTTGTCCTACTGGGCTGGCATCAATTGTTAAATCTGTGCATAGGAAGGCATCAAAGTAAACTGAGTGATCCATGGATGTTACTTCATCCTGTATGCTTGCCAATGCTTCTTCACATTTTGAGGTCCACACAAATTGTTTGCCTTGCTGTGTAAGCTCTCTTAGTGGTGTATGTACTGTGGCAAAGTCTTTGATGTAGAGGGAGTAGAAGCTCACCAGGTCCAGGAATGAACTTACACCAGCTACTTCCACTGTTGCTTTCATTTTGTTGAGTGTCTCAACCTTGGTTGGATCTTGTTGCATTCCTTTGTGGGAAAATATTTACCCAAAGAAAATGAGTTTATCCTTTTTAGGCTCCCATTTGCACTCATTTAGGGTCAAATTATCATGGTTGTGCGTCACACTTATGCTACGCAAGGGCGACGTCAAACCTGAGTGAATTTTTTCAAGCCACACAAGGCCACCTTGCTCGGCCCTGCATGGCAAATCACTGCCATGCCCTACTCTGCCCCAGGGAGGCGTTCCATAGGTGGAACATGGGTGTTCCGACGCATTCACCCATCGATTGCTAGGGGTGCAATCCCAGATTTGCCATTAATGGAAGACCTGGAAACGCGTCAAAATGCTACACCTCCCTAAGTGAGGTGTAACGAGGAGAGGTGTCTTTATTTCTCCTCATTTTTCCTCTTTCCTGAGAGGAAAATACTTCTCAGGATTGTTTTTGTGCAGGAAGGTCTACCTTCCTGCACAAAACAATCCTGACTACAATGCAGGCGCCCATGCACCAGGATGCAAGGGTGCCTGCATTGGTGCTAGGCAGCCCAAATTGCCGCAGCACTAGGAAAGGACAGGAATGGACTCTACAATGTTAAATACGGGGCATCCCTGCCCTTTTCTTTTCACACAGAGCAGCAAGGTGGCTTGCTGTGTTGTGCTGTGCCAAAAAATGATAAACATGAGCCTCATTCTTTTGTCCTGTTCTTCTTTTGTGTGGCCAAACACTAGGATATCATTGCTGTAGTTTAGGCAATTTTTACGCGTTTGTGATCCATTTTTCACACTTGGATGAACGCATAATGTTCCATACGGCTCTACTATTTAACACAAACTTGGCTTTATGCTTTTCCACGAAAAACTGCATTGTCACTGATTTCATTATCTCCTTTTTTCCAACATCTGAATGTGTTCTAGCTGTCTGTCTAGTGCTGCAGCTAGTCATGAGGTACCCCTGCTCGCCATTCTCTCCTTCTGGTGATAATTCTGCTGAGGTCCTGCATTGATTCAGAAAAGGGGGTGGTGATGAACAGAGTGTCTGAATTAAGCAGACCACTCTTACCCAGTCCAAAGATCAGGGCTTGATCCATCACCGTTATTTAGCTCACTGCCCCATCCCAGCTCAGAACCTGGCTATATGCAAATTAGTCTGTCCCTGGCCCAGTGCATCATGGGAACAGGGCAGACCAAACTACCAAGCCAATTCTTCACCAGAAAGGAGACAAGCTACCGGGGACCGGTTTCTGGCATTTCAGCCTCGTCTGCCCGGCTTGCTTGAATCCTGATGGAGCAGTGAGCAAGGGACTCATGTCTGAGTATACCCTGCCACACCTATAGTGGCCAAAAACGATTCAGAAAAGGGGGTGGTGATGAACAGAGTGTCTGAATTAAGCAGACCACTCTTACCCAGTCCAAAGATCAGGGCTTGATCCATCACCGTTATTTAGCTCACTGCCCCATCCCAGCTCAGAACCTGGCTATATGCAAATTAGTCTGTCCCTGGTCCTGCATTGGTGTGCTTGTATTTGTCTTGCATGACAGTGTGACTTCTTTCTTGGCTTTTCAGGTCAACCTCTTTCTGATTTCATCCACCTTATTCTGCAAACGCTTACAAAGTGATTATCTTCGTTGCAGTCTCAACATGTTTGATCTATGGCTGGGCAGGTGCCAGTTTGTGGGTTGGCAGTCTGCACTGGTAGCATGTTTTGTCATTTTTGTTTGTTGTCAGCATTTGTCTATGCAGCTATTTGATTCCTCCCATGATTCTGCAAAAGACGCTCTAGCGTCTTTTCTGATAATATTCCGTGTTTATGTGAGGATCTTGGTTCGAAAGACTATTGAATAGCCCCCTTCATGATTCGCAGTTGTATTGCTTCTTCATTGTTGAATTTTTGGAATTTGCAGTAGTTACCAGCTTTTTTAGTCTCATCACTTGCTATCAAATACTAGGGAACATCAGAAGATGGAGCTGTGGTGTCTTCTTAAGCTCAGGACAGGCTTGGCCTGTAGAAACAAAAGGGCAAATTTACTACGCTTTCATGCGGTAGTAAGTAAGTAAATTTTATTTGCACAATTAATTAAAATCATTGCACGATACACAGTAGGGAAATAACTTTTGAGGGTTAAAAGTTTAAAAAGGGAGCAATATAAAAATCAATTTAAAACAGAGAATGCAAATGAAGTTAAAAAAACGCAGGAAAGTCATAGGGGAGAAGGGAGCTCAAGCTTTAACAGAAGGAAAATTCGGGGAGTTGATTTCTGTGATAAACTTAACAAAACGAGCTGCCAACTGCGGTGAGTCTCCCCTCATGCATGCGTCTAGTGCTTCCTGACAAGTCCTGATGTTTAGTAAAAGCCAAATTGGACGCAGCCAGAAGTTTCTTTGGGCTCGGAGTTTTCGGCAAATGCACAGGATATGAATAAGATTTTCCTCGTCCTGTTTGCAGAAGCGGCATTGTGTAAGGCCTTCTTTCCTGTAACCTTGGCCAAACATGTATGCCATCAGCGGGATTAATCCGAAGCGTAGTCTCATTAATTGGAGTTTTATATGAACTTTCACTGATGAAGCAAGGTACGACGGAAGGGTTTTCGAGGTGTATAGTTTGGCGGCCCAGGAGCCATGGAAGAGCTGGTTGACCCGTTGCTCATCAAGATCATGTGAAAGAATTTTTGCTTGCTTTGTTAAAAGTTTTGTTTTCGCCTCGATGGACAATGAGGATAGCCATGTGTCTTTTGCTTTAAGGGATTCGAGGCATAACATTAAGTATTTATTCCAGGATGTTTTTGGATTACTGAAGACCAACTATAAGGATCTCTTTACGGTATGAAGGCTGGCATGTTTCGTTTTTAGACAGTAACTAATGAAGCGTGCACTCATAATCCATCGCTGAGAGGATAGCAAGAATTCTTTTCTAATTTGGGCATGAGCAGTTGAATTAGGCAGTCGGAAAACCCTGCGGTAGCAAGACGATTGCGCTCTGTCCAGCCAAATATTCATTTTATCCTTGAAGATTATTGCGCCAATGGAGATTGTGGGGAGTAGTTTTGCAGTAATCAGTTTTATTAATGGTACTAAGTCCTGGGAGTGCAAAGTGCTTTTTGTTCTTATGAAGGCCCCTTCTAAGCTTCGAGCAACAGCCTGCATTTCAGTTATGTGCACAGAGGATCTCCCTTTATGATCGATCCACACGCCTAAGTACTTATAAGCGGTGACAGTTTCCAGTCTCTTCCCTTCAAAAAACCACGTGTTCTTTTTGGTTTTTCCCTTGGATATTATCATTGCTTTAGTTTTGCTGACATTTATTTCAAGTGTATTCATATTGCAATACTGGGCGAGGGAATTAAACAGTCTTTGGAGGCCCACCTGAGTTTGAACTAACAGGATGGTGTCATCCGCGTATTGTAGAGTTTGAATCTTCCTTGATTCTATTCCCGGAGGGAAAGCACGGGTGCGTGACAACCATTCGGGGAGGTCTGCGAGGTACAAGTTGAAAAGCATTGGAGCAAGTGTGCACCCTTGTTTTAAACCTCTGGTGGTATAGATTTTGTTAGAGGTGGACCATCTTGATGTAACCCTCACTTTGACCCAGGTGTCAGTGCATAAAGCAATTAATGCTTTCAGTAGTGACTGCGGAATGCCCCATCTTGCAAGTTTTTCCCAAAGTTTTGGCCGGCTTACGCTGTCAAATGCTTTACGAAAGTCAATGAATCCAAGATGTAGCGATTTCCCTTTTGCAACTAGGTTGGTTTCCATCAGGTGAGCAATACAGATCATATTGTCTTCGATGTGGCACCCTTTTTGAAAGCCGGTTTGGGTGAAGGGGACTAGATTGCTAGTTTCCACCCACCTAGTGAGCGCAGTTAGGAGAATGCTGGCGTATGCCTTCCCGTCCACATCTAGAAGGGATATCATCCGATAATTGTCGGGATTGGTGCGCAAGCCTTTCTTATGGAAGGGAACAAGAAGTGAGCCTTGCCAAGACACCGGTATGGGGCCGTCCAATATTGCGGCTTCAAAAAGAGGGGTCAGTATCTGAGCCCATTTTCCAGCAGAGGCTTTAAATACTTGGGTCGGAATACCGTTAGGGCCAGGGGTGCCGCCCGAGCGCATGTTCTTTATTATTCTTGTTATGTCGTCTGTTAATATATTGGCGGTGGGGAAGGTTCCGTCCTGAATGACTAGATGATCAAGGGAGGCCGTACTATTGAAGATCTGGTCATGCGGCGCTGTGTAGAGCCTTTTGACATAGGTCTCCCAGTCCTCGGGGCTAATATTTGTTGCGGTAGGGGGTTTAGTAGCTTTACTGGCCTTGTTGACCTAGTTCCAAAATTTCCTTTGGTCTTTAGATTTTATAATCTCAAAAGCTGTTACCCAATGCCGCTCTTCTTCCAGTTTATTTAAGGAAAATCGAGCCTTCCTATAGGTTTTTCGCGTGGCCATAATGGCCTCCTTCAAAGGTTTATGTTCATTTTCATTATTATCCTTTGTTCGTTGTAACTTATTTAATTTACTCTTTGCAATGATTGTGTTCTGTTTTTGCACTGACAAGATTGTCATAGTTGAAATGTCCTTTGAAGGATTATTTATGGGTTTTGAAGTAAAATGTTCTCTAAAGTTGGTCAGTATAATTTCCCAACTGGGAACTGTCGCGTGGCTAGTACCAGCCGGGGGCCATCCGGTCATAAGCTTGTCTACCTCCTTTTCAATTGCATCCCGGTTACTTTCTGACCATCGGAGTTTTCTTACATTCTGCAGACTAGATGCTGACCGTATCGGATTTGTGTTTGGACGGTGTAGTGTGCGAAGCGCAATACTACATGTTAAAATAGCATGGTCGCTATCAGGAGACGGTGTTACCGCGAAATGGCATACCAGATGGAAAGCCATAAGCGATATCCATATGTAGTCTAGGGTGGCCATTCGAGAAAAGGATACATGAGAATATGCGGCCGGTTGGTCTGTGACGATCCTTCCATTAAGGATGCGCAAACCGAGATGATTCAACTTTGTTGCTAGTTTCATTCCGTTGACATCCTTTCGGTGGTACTGGGATTTTATCTCCGGGATTGCCCACATTACGTTAAGTGATGTTATTTGAGAGGATTGGGTGAGATCGGTTTCCATCAAATTTGCATTAAAGTCGCCCATTATTAACCACAGATCATTTGGGTATAGGACTTCAAGATTATTCATTAGTGGTAATATGTTATTCAAAGTGGACTCTCGTCTCATTTTTGTTGGGTGTAGATAGATACATCCAAGGATCAATTTTTGCTTGGAGTTCCCATTTACTTGGCTCTCGATCTCAGTTCTGATGAAAATATAATCACCAGCTCCGCTGTGGAGAGTTTCTATCTTCGCTGTCAGTGAGTTATTTACGGCGATCAGCACACCCCCAGATGCATGACCGCCTGCTTTAGATGGAGTAGTGGTAGATTCTATTACGGTGAAATCCTCCCAGATGGTATTTTCCAAGGCCCAAGTCTCTTGGATAGCAAAGATGTCATGGGTCTTTTGCAAGCCTAAGGTTAGGCGTTCTATTTTCTCCTTTGTTAGACCCCGGATGTTCCAACAGCATATGTTTAAATGGTGAACCTTCTCATCGTGAGTCTTCTGCAGGCCCGAAGTTAAGCGTTCTATTTTCTCCTTAGTTGGACCCCGGGTGTTCTCGGAGCGTATGTTTAAGTGATGAACTTTCTCGTGAGAGAGGTTGTCATCATGGGTAGGAGGCGGCACACTACCCTAACGCCTGGCAAAGCCAAGACCAATCTTGAGATTTTTGCGGTTTTAATATGCATTTGCGTGAACCCACTGATGTAGAGGCAGTTACTTGAAGTGAATTCCCAATCCATAAAGCTGTTTTTGGCTCCTGTCGTAGGCCCCGCAACATCGGGGGTGGCTGTGTTAAGTGCTTTTCTTGTTTTAAATCTTGTCTGATTTTAGTAGTCATTGTAATCTCAGGTGAGATTTTTAAAAAAGACGGGTAATTGGTAACAATATAGGGGCTAGCTTGAATGCCCCATTCGTTCAGTTGTTTTGTGTTCTTCATCAGTGTTTCCCCCCATTCTGGATTGAAGAAGGTTACCAATGTAGACTCGTTTCTTTGTCCCAGAGCGGGGTCTATAAAGGCCACTGTCTCAATGTCCATAGAGTTCACGCTTTCTAAGCCTGGCAGGTTAGAGCATAACTTTAGGATATTATCCCTATTTAAAATGTCCCATTGTCCCTGGGATTCATACTCCGGATATAGCAGTATTTTTCTATGCTGTTGTTGTCCGGGACAGGGGACTTGTTGCGAAGGAGCCTGATTAATACTGGGTACCGCGGGGTCGTTGCCGGGAGCTCCAGGTTGTTTTGTGTGCTTGATTTTGTAATTCACGGGCAGGCCCCTCTTAATGAGTCTCTTCCCTTTAGAGGTTCTTGGGGGGAGAAGGTCGTATTACCAATACTAACCATGCCCATGCTTGCTGTATGGCAATTCTCTTCCTCTTCTGATCGTGGCAATGAGATTTCCTCGATGGTTATTCTTGCTTTTAGATTTGACTCGTGGGGAGCAAGATTGTGTGTTTCAGTAACTGTGAGGAGAGGACTTTTATCAGAAGGTTTAATGGAATTTTCAGATTGCTTCAGGCGATTGCCGGGAGACTTGCAGTCTACTATTTGCTGCGCATAAGTTGATGGGATTTCCTGGTTTTTAGTTTTGTCTTTTTGGGGTGCAGCTGGTTTTTCGGCCTGATTAGTCAGGTCGGTGGGTGATTCGCCCGTGTTTGTTCTGAGCCATTGTGTTAGCGCATTACCCTTTTTCTTTGCTTTGTTTAGTTTCTTCAGTTTCTTCTTGTTCTTTCTGGATAGGAAGATTCCTGCCTGTGGATCTTGATTGATCTTGCTTATAGAAATTTGATGGCTTGGTGAAGTAGATGGACATGCTTCAATATTGGGTTGCGTAGTTGTTTTTGCAGCGTTCAATGTTTGTGGAGGAGGATTGGTAGCAGAATCCATAGGTACTTGGGAGGGCTGTTCAAGATGATTATTAAATACGGCTTTAAGCGGAAGTTGTTCCAATTTTGAGCCGATGCTATTGTTATTGAGACAGTTTTAGGGCCCGATGTAGGTAAATCCCATTTACCGATTTTGAAATACCGAATCCTACCGAATCGGTATTCAAAAATCGGTAAATGGGATGTAGGTCCCAACATCTGGATTCGTTACCGAATCCTTAACAATTCTTTAATTACCGATTCGGTAAATACCGAATCGGTAATGCCCATTCATTCCTATGGGCTTTGAAGCCCATAGGAATGATTAGGCATTACCGATTCGGTATTTACCGAATCGGTAATTAAAGAATTCACAAGGGTGCAGGGGGTGTCACTTTGACACCCTCTAGCACCCCCAAAACGGGCATGTGTGCAATGTGGCACACAGACATGCCCTAAGGGCACGCCTGTCTGTCACATGGCACATGTGTACATGCACAGATGTGCATGTACACAGGAATCGGTTTTTTACCATGGATTTGTATTCCATGGTAAAATACCGATTCTGTAGGCCATGTGCTGATGGAACATTGGCTACCTACATTGCATTTTCGGTAGTTCTACCGAATCGTCATCATTACCGAATTGGTAAATATTACCGATTGGGTAACTTTACCGATTCGGAAATGATAACGATTCGGTAAAATTACCGAAAATGTGCCCCTACATCTCGATAGCCCTTTACCGATCGGAAACGGCCGAAAATCGGTATTTTCGGCCGATTCCGATCGGTAAAGGGCTACCTACATCGGGCCCTTAGTCATTGGAGATAGGTTCTGGCAGTCTAGGGGTATCCGGAATTGGATGGAGGGAGTACTAAGACTCTGTGATCTGGGTTGGGTCTTTAGCCTCAGGTCTTCTATTAGTGTGGACATAATTTTGGGTAATGTTTCAAGTTTTTTTAATAGAGGCTCGCATATGCAGCTACTTTGAACGTGATTTAAGTGAGCAGTTGCATTTGCAGTTGGTTCCATGCTCGGATTCGCGTCAAGGGCATGATTGTGGGCCACGTTTTTTTGCGCTCTTCGTATTAGCGAGTTTAGTTGATCTAATTTTGAATCTATTCCCATTATAGAGTCGGCGACTAATTGTAAAATGGATATCTGGGTATCGAGTTTATCGGCGTGCATGTGAGCAACACTGTTCATTACGCTCAGAGCTCTATTAGTAGCTGCCAGAAGTCCTTCAATTTTGAGCATTCCTGGATTGGATTGGGAGACCTCGTACCCGGGATCCATTGCATGTAGATTTTTTCCAATGGGATAATTATGATCCAGGGGTGAGTTGATGAATGTGTTAATTTGTTCCTTTGAATTGTTTTTATTAAGGCTTAAGGGGAAACTACAGTCTTTGGAGGCGGCGTTGCGGCCGCTGCTAGTTACTGATGGCACTTTTAGGGAGCTCGTTGTGTGGACCCCCTCGGGCAGAACATTGTTTCTTAGAAAAGCAAAGTCTGGTACCCCACTAAGAAATGGAGTAGATGTTTGTGAATGGAAGATCGAAACTGCGTGTTTGTGGAGAGGCATTCAAAAGGCCCTTCAATGGGCTTGTTGCGTCTTCACGCTCTAGTCCGAGTTTCAATGGTGAAATTCTTAAGGCCCTGGTTATAGGGCTAGTTGATGAGACCCAGATTATAGAGTCATCATTACCACGTGCCACGCTTTGGTCATTATGTTTACAGTTTCCATTTTCTAGTTCTGGAGTAGGACATTCTTTCTCAGGCTCTGAGACTCTGGCTCGGCTCTTAGTGGACGGCAGAGCAAAAAGAGCTGGCGCTGCCAAGGGGCGAAGTTTTTCGGTGATTTGGTGATGCTTAGCTGGGGGGTTGGAGCTCTGAGGGGAGCAGAGATAATGTCGGATCAGGGTCAGAGCGTCTTAATGTTGATTTTTCCAGCTCAGAAGCGGTGGGAATGATTGGGATCTTGCATTGAATAATTATTTCGGGATAGAGCGAGATCAGGTTAGGGGTGGCTGACTAGGTTGTTGATTGTTGGGGGGATGCTGCATTCGTGTCACGTAGAAAGTGAGGAACAGATTGATTTAGTTTGCTAATCCGAAAAAAGTGCTCTCTAATATCGACAGAGCTATTATTTTTTATTTTTATTTTTGGGAGATTTTGAGGACAAGCAGGTTGCGTATAAGTAATTGACATTTTATCACCCTTCTGAGGCCCCGGTGAGGGCTTTGAGGGGCTCTCACCCACCTCTTCTGTTCGCTCAAGATGCAATTGGCGGGAAGGAGATTGAGGGCCCCGTCCTGCCTCTTGTGGATATAGCAGCTTAGACTTCTGGCGCTTGGCGGACTTATGGGGACGTGAGTATTTTGTAGTTGAAGGCTGCTCCTAGTGCGCATCATTACTGAGAGAAGAGGGAGCGGGTGCCACTTCTAGTTGTTGAAGGTGTAGAAGAGGTGATTAATGAGTTTGAAATCTTGTTACTGCCCGCAGTTTTAGAAATTTCCGGTGATTTTTGATGGTTGCTAGTGATTTTCTGTGATTTTCTGTTACTCTGGTGCTCGGAGGCTTTAAAAAGAAGCTTTTGCAAAGAAACTTTTGTGAAAGACCAGGCCCTTCCAGCCCTTCTAGCGGAGGTAGCGCTGGCAAACCGCAGAGGCAAAACGAAGTGCGGGCGAGCGGAGCGCACAAGGGCGGGTCTCGGGCAGAGTCTGACCTAGTCAGCCCTGTCTGACTCACCGCCCTCCGGCTCTTACTTGGCAGCCGCCTCTAACGGCAGCCGCGCTCGCGGTCCCAAAACCCAGGACTCACCTCTCCTTATGGCTCTGTGGTCTGGCTTGGTACAGCTCCAGGACACCAGGACACAGAGGAGGCTCCAGTAAATCTTTCAGCAGCCTCAGCGGACTCTCGGCGGCTTGGCAGCTTAGCACCTTGGCAACTTGAAAACTTCCGAGGCCCCCCCTCTCACCGGGGGCTCAGGGAACTGGTTGCTGATTGCAGTCCGATTGAATGCCGCTGGCCTCACGGCTCTCGCCTCGCACTCGCACTCGCACGTCTTGCTCCGTGGGGTCCGTGGGCCAAGAGCCAAAGGCCGTATTCCCGTGTTCCGGCAGATCCGGGCAGGGCGGGGTCACCTCTTGCAGCCTCAGGATCGTGGAGATCGTGGAGGCAGGTAATGTTTATCAATAGTCCCCGGCTATGCAGAGCTTGCTAGGCGTGCAGGGGTTATAGTGGCGTGCAGAGGTTTACATGGCACGGCGATATAGTGAAACCCCAGGCAGTAAGGCGGTAATGTGAGTGACCAGAGCCTGGACCAACACTGGTGCCGCTCACTGCCGCTGCTGCTTCGCTGTTTTGCCGCCGCTGCTCACTCGCTCTTCCTCCTGCACAGCGTCTCAGCGTCGCGGCGGATCGGCAGATCGAAAGTCCGTCTGTTTTTTTTGTTGTTTTTTTTCTCTCTCCGCTTTTGTCAGTATACTGTTGTATACTGTTGCGGCTTCGAGGCTTTCTTCCGCACTTAACCGTGTTCCTTTCTGCGATAGCCGCATCTACCACGGCTCCCAGTACTCCCGGGACTGCTAACGAGCTGCTAATGAGCTGCTGTGATCCGTGAACCACTAACGCGACTCCTCCTCCTCCGTGCACAAGACCAAGGGTGCAAAAGCATGCGGTAATCACCAGTTTAAATGTTGCTGCTAGACCTGTCATCCTTAGAGTGGTCTTTCCCTCCACTTTTTCCCTCTCATTTTTGCTGATTATTTTTGTTAGACTTAGGAACCTGAGCACTTTACCCCTGCTAACCAGTGCTAAAGTGCTTGCCCCCTAAAAGTCCCTTGTAAAGTGGTATACCATACGCTCAGGGCCAGTACTTCGAATGCTACTAGTGGGGCCGAGGCACTCTTTGTGCCACACACAAAAGAAGTCTTTCAAAGCTGTCTCAGGCCTTCTACTGCAGTGCCTGTGTGTGCAATTTACTGCAACTTCGACTTGGCATTTAAAACTACTTGCCAATCCTTAAACTCCCCTTTTATTACATATAAGTCACCCCAAAGGTAGGCCCTAAGTAACCCTAGGGGAAGGGTGCTATACAAGGTAGGGCACGTACCTTTATGTTTGCATGTCCTGATAGTGACAAACAGCCTATTTAGTTGTTCACTACTGTAAGGACTGCCTCTCTCATAGGCCAGCATTGGGAATTCCTTAATACACTTTTAAGCTGATCAGAGAGGAGTAGCTTTTTGATGTTTCATAAGTATGGAATGGTAATGATAAATCCTCCTTACTGGTAAAGTTGGATTTAACATTACTGTTTTAGAAAGTGGACATTTCTCAGTACTTATTGCTCTTTGTGCCTGACAGCCTGTCTCTAATACACGTCTGGGTTGGGGGACGGCTACACTTTGTTCATTCCCTCTAGACAACCACAAACACAGGAAGGTGAGCCTCATATGCATTCTGAGCACTTATCTGCATTCTGATGGGTCTTCCTGGGTAGGGAGGAATGGGAGGCGCTGACACATACACTTCAATAAGAAGTGTCCTGTCCACACACAAAGCGCAGATGTGCCCCCCCCCTTTGAAGTCACCCCCTACATCAAAGGCACTTTTGGGTATAAGTACTGGATCTCTGACCCCCTAAAGTCAGCCACTTCTGGATCTTGAACTGACCCTCTGTCAGAAGGACTACTGTGCTGCCTGAAGGACTCAACTGCGCTGCTTTTCTGGAAGGACTGCTTTTCTGCTTGTTGCCCTTTTGCCTGCTGCTCCCTGACTCTACTGGAAGGACTCTGCTTTCCCTCCAAATGATCTCCAAGGGCTTGCTGGCTTGCATCCTGTTTTCTGAAGTCTCATGGACACACAATACTTCTACAATTCTGCTGGTGCTGCTGGACTCTGCCTTCTTTGACTCCTACCCTTGCTTGAAGTGCCCCCTCCAAGTGCTGGGCCTCAGAAGTCAGTTCTGGCAGTTTTTCCACATGAACGTCGCCACAGCAGTGCCTTTGCGCCGATTGGAACCGACACATCACCTTCAATGCCAAAGCAGCGGTTGCTGGATGACAGAAATTCTACAGCCAGCGCTGCTCCACGCCAACAGACAGCGCAGCTCGACATCGACACAGCGCCTGCATTGCAAAGTGGTTCAACACTGAAGCTTTCATCGACGGCACGGATTGGCGCCGACTCTCGCATCCATCCACGGATCGATGACGACTTGGCACCTCCTCGACTACTCGACACTGGTGCATTCTACAGCACATATAGAAAGAGGAGAATACCTCAGGAGATTGCTTTTGTGCCGGTAGGGGTCCCTTCCTGCATAGAAACAATCCTACCTACAACGCAGGCACCCTTGCACCATGGTGCAAGGGTGCCTGCATTGGTGCTAGGCAGCACATTGTGCACCCGTACAGATAATTGATAGGAATGCACAGTATAGTGTTAAATAGGGTGCATTCCTGCCCTAACCCTATCACATAGTGCAGCCCAGCAAGGGGCGCTGCATGATTTTTTTTATAAATATACCCCTTAGTCTCACGCGATCTTTCTTGTGAGACCTCACGTCTGTGTCCTTTTTTCTTGACACATTCTGTAAATGGCTAATGTTTACAGTGGCCGCATGGGCTTGTGGGACGTTCTTTCACTGCTTCTTACTGCGGGGAAATAAACTACATTCAAGCTCACGTTTGGTGCTGTGGCTTGGACTTGCAGGTGTATATGCTTTGTTTCTTGCCATATGGGCCTGTGCTGACACTCGAGCTATGCTATGGAGCGCTCACTTCTTCCTTTATCATTGCTGGTGTTTGGAGTACTTTGACACAGGTGGGCTGCTTCCTTTGGCACACGTGGATCAGAATCCCATTACTGATTGTCAGTTGTTTTGTCGTTTCCTGAGACAGTGTGGGGGAATTAGAATCAGACACAGATCAGTGAGGCGCACAGAAACCACTTTTATTTACATGTGCATCATACAGGGAGCACAGGCTGACCTGAACTTTGGCGCTCTTCTTATTCTGGGATACCAGACCCAAGTGTGTGTTTCCACCACTTCCTGGCCCTCCTATTTTTTTTTTTTGACAGAGTTTTATATAGCGCCAACTTGACCCGAATCGGGTATCAGAGCGCTTTACATAGCACCAGTTGCATTACATGAGGACACATTCATTTTTGTTAGACACAGTGAGATTAAGTGATTTGCCCAGAATCACAGGGTGTTCAGCGTCATTGTCGATACTCAAACCCAGTTCCTTAGATTCGAGGTTGACCGCCCTAGCTGTTAGGCCAACTCCTCTCCCTCGCCTATGAGCTTCACGGAAGTGATGTCCAATTCTCCAGAGTCTGCAGGGTCCTAGTGCCCTGTCCCCTTCATGACAACAGCATTACTTTCTGTATAAAATTAGTTAACTTTTCATCAAAATAATGCAAACACGAGGAGAGTGACACAAGGTAACTTGCTGGTGACTTCGGATCATTTCTCTCTAGTAATCATCAGATGCATATCGCACGGAGTCCTTTTCTCAGGATTGCCTGCTTATTGTATGCTGTGTGTCATGAAAATTATGTTATGTGTATTCAAGATAGCCTGGCTGATGAGGATTATGAATCCGAAACCGGTCCCAGGATGCTTGTTTCCGGTCCAGGGAAGACATGGCTTGGCAGTTCGGGCTGTACTGTTCCCATGAGGCACAGGGTCAGACTGATTTGCATATAGCCATGTCTGAACTGGGGTGGCTGAGTGAACTAAAGAATGGTGATGGATTAAACCCAGATCAGTTGACTGGGGGTGAGTGTTTGATTTGTTCAAACGCTCCGTCCATCATCCCCTTTTGTATCGCTTTGTTCGCCCTAAGTTTGGCAGGGTATGCTCAGACATGAGTCCCTTGTTCACTTGGCCACTGGATTCAAGATAGCCTGGCTGATGAGGATTATGAATCCGAAACCGGTCCCAGGATGCTTGTTTCCGGTCCAGGGAAGACATGGCTTGGCAGTTCGGGCTGTACTGTTCCCATGAGGCACAGGGTCAGACTGATTTGCATATAGCCATGTCTGAACTGGGGTGGCTGAGTGAACTAAAGAATGGTGATGGATTAAACCCAGATCAGTTGACTGGGGGTGAGTGTTTGATTTGTTCAAACGCTCCGTCCATCATCCCCTTTTGTATCGCTTTGTTCGCCCTAAGTGTGGCAGGGTATGCTCAGACGTCAGTCCCTTGTTCACTTGGCCACTGGATTCAAGATAGCCTGGCTGATGAGGATTATGAATCCGAAACCGGTCCCAGGATGCTTGTTTCCGGTCCAGGAAAGACATGGCTTGGCAGTTCGGGCTGTACTGTTCCCATGAGGCACAGGGTCAGACTGATTTGCATATAGCCATGTCTGAACTGGGGTGGCTGAGTGAACTAAAGAATGGTGATGGATTAAACCCAGATCAGTTGACTGGGGGTGAGTGTTTGATTTGTTCAAACGCTCCGTCCATCATCCCCTTTTGTATCGCTTTGTTCGCCCTAAGTGTGGCAGGGTATGCTCAGACGTGAGTCCCTTGTTCACTTGGCCACTGGATTCAAGATAGCCTGGCTGATGAGGATTATGAATCCGAAACTGGTCCCAGGATGCTTGTTTCCGGTCCAGGGAAGACATGGCTTGGCAGTTCGGGCTGTACTGTTCCCATGAGGCACAGGGTCAGACTGATTTGCATATAGCCATGTCTGAACTGGGGTGGCTGAGTGAACTAAAGAATGGTGATGGATTAAACCCAGATCAGTTGACTGGGGGTGAGTGTTTGATTTGTTCAAACGCTCCGTCCATCATCCCCTTTTGTATCGCTTTGTTCGCCCTAAGTGTGGCAGGGTATGCTCAGACGTGAGTCCCTTGTTCACTTGGCCACTGGATTCAAGATAGCCTGGCTGATGAGAATTATGAATCCGAAACCGGTCCCAGGATGCTTGTTTCCGGTCCAGGGAAGACATGGCTTGGCAGTTCGGGCTGTACTGTTCCCATGAGGCACAGGGTCAGACTGATTTGCATATAGCCATGTCTGAACTGGGGTGGCTGAGTGAACTAAAGAATTGTGATGGATTAAACCCAGATCAGTTGACTGGGGGTGAGTGTTTGATTTCGTCAAACGCTCCGTCCATCATCCCCTTTTGTATCGCTTTGTTCGCCCTAAGTGTGGCAGGGTATGCTCAGACGTGAGTCCCTTGTTCATTTGGCCACTGGATTCAAGATAGCCTGGCTGATGAGGATTATGAATCCGAAACCGGTCCCAGGATGCTTGTTTCCGGTCCAGGGAAGACATGGCTTGGCAGTTCGGGCTGTACTGTTCCCATGAGGCACAGGGTCAGACTGATTTGCATATAGCCATGTCTGAACTGGGGTGGCTGAGTGAACTAAAGTATGGTGATGGATTAAACCCAGATCAGTTGACTGGGGGTGAGTGTTTGATTTGTTCAAACGCTCCGTCCATCATCCCCTTTTGTATCGCTTTGTTCGCCCTAAGTGTGGCAGGGTATGCTCAGACGTGCGTCCCTTGTTCACTTGGCCACTGGATTCAAGATAGCCTGGCTGATGAGGATTATGAATCCGAAACCGGTCCCAGGATGCTTGTTTCCGGTCCAGGGAAGACATGGTTTGGCAGTTCGGGCTGTACTGTTCCCATGAGGCACAGGGTCAGACTGATTTGCATATAGCCATGTCTGAACTGGGGTGGCTGAGTGAACTAAAGAATGGTGATGGATTAAACCCAGATCAGTTGACTGGGGGTGAGTGTTTGATTTGTTCAAACGCTCCGTCCATCATCCCCTTTTGTATCGCTTTGTTTGCCCTAAGTGTGGCAGGGTATGCTCAGACGTGAGTCCCTTGTTCACTTGGCCACTGGATTCAAGATAGCCTGGCTGATGAGGATTATGAATCCGAAACCGGTCCCAGGATGCTTGTTTCCGGTCCAGGGAAGACATGGCTTGGCAGTTCGGGCTGTACTGTTCCCATGAGGCACAGGGTCAGACTGATTTGCATATAGCCATGTCTGAACTGGGGTGGCTGAGTGAACTAAAGAATGGTGATGGATTAAACCCAGATCAGTTGACTGGGGTTGAGTGTTTGATTTGTTCAAACGCTCCGTCCATCATCCCCCCTTTTGTATCGCTTTGTTCGCCCTAAGTGTGGCAGGGTATGCTCAGACGTGAGTCCCTTGTTCACTTGGCCACTGGATTCAAGATAGCCTGGCTGATGAGGATTATGAATCCGAAACCGGTCCCAGGATGCTTGTTTCCGGTCCAGGGAAGACATGGCTTGGCAGTTCGGGCTGTACTGTTCCCATGAGGCACAGGGTCAGACTGATTTGCATATAGCCATGTCTGAACTGGGGTGGCTGAGTGAACTAAAGAATGGTGATGGATTAAACCCAGATCAGTTGACTGGGGGTGAGTGTTTGATTTGTTCAAACGCTCCGTCCATCATCCCCTTTTGTATCGCTTTGTTCGCCCTAAGTGAGGCAGGGTATGCTCAGACGTGAGTCCCTTGTTCACTTGGCCACTGGATTCAAGATAGCCTGGCTGATGAGGATTATGAATCCGAAACCGGTCCCAGGATGCTTGTTTCCGGTCCAGGGAAGACATGGCTTGGCTGTTCGGGCTGTACTGTTCCCATGAGGCACAGGGTCAGACTGATTTGCATATAGCCATGTCTGAACTGGGGTGGCTGAGTGAACTAAAGAATGGTGATGGATTAAACCCAGATCAGTTGACTGGGGGTGAGTGTTTGATTTGTTCAAACGCTCCGTCCATCATCCCCTTTTGTATCGCTTTGTTCGCCCTAAGTGTGGCAGGGTATGCTCAGACGTGAGTCCCTTGTTCGCTTGGCCACTGGATTCAAGATGGCCTGGCTGATGAGGATTATGAATCCGAAACCGGTCCCAGGATGCTTGTTTCCGGTCCAGGGAAGTCATGGCTTGGCAGTTCGGGCTGTACTGTTCCCATGAGGCACAGGGTCAGACTGATTTGCATATAGCCATGTTTGAACTGGGGTGGCTGAGTGAACTAAAGAATGGTGATGGATTAAACCCAGATCAGTTGACTGGGGGTGAGTGTTTGATTTGTTCAAACGCTCCGTCCATCATCCCCTTTTGTATCGATGTGTATTTGTATAGCACACAACTCAGCTGGGAGGGGTCTTGGTGCTGAAGCAGGAGCTGTATAGGCCACATGTGTGGTTTCTCATATAGTAAATACACCAGAGCGAAGACCAGAGAGTAGACTGCGACATTGCTTGTGCAAAGGTCATGCATGCCGTCCATAGCAAGGATTCCTCCTAATCTGCCATTGGAACCAGTTTTACATTCAAAAACCTGAAATGTATGCAGCTGTATGCGCGGAACAAGGACTACTTTATGCAGCTTTATACTAGTGAATCAGTTTGAAGATTAATGGGAAGGGGTGGGGAGAAAGAGCTGTCACACAGCATTCTACTTGTATCAGACCTGAGTAGTTCAGCATTTAGCATGGATTTTACACTGCCTAGATCCTGCTCTGTTATTATCAAGTACTCTCCATTTCTTGGGCTACAGACTATGACTTCGAGAATAATTATTATGAGGAACTCTGTCAGAGAGCAGCTGAAAAATCCCAGGGTAAACCCTCACTCACAATGTTTTCACTCTTCAATTCTCACGCCTCTGTCTTTTTACCCATCTGTGTACCTTTCTATTTGTCTCTGTATCCATCTGTCTGTCCCCACATCCCTCTATCTGATTTTGTCTATCTCCATTTGTTCAATCCTCTCTTCTTTCCTTTCACTCCCTTCCCTTTATTCACTCTGCTGTTGTGTTTTGTGTTCTCTCCTCTCCTTCATTGTCACCCCCTCTCTCATACTCTGCTTCTCATGTTCGGCTTATGGAGAGTGCACTGACTCCAGGCCACACTAGGTAAAATAAGGAAGAAATGATGCCTTGCTTCCTCCTTCTTCTTTCAACCCGCAGTGCTGCCTTCTATTGTTTTCCAGGGTGGATAGCTCTCTTTCACTCCTGATTCTCTCCTCTTCCTGCTTTCTTAGTGCCCCATCGGGGGGTGTGTTACCAGCTTCTTGCCCCGCATACCCCCACCCCATAGACTACCTATATGCTCCGCTTTCCTAGTCTCATAATCATCCTTCCACAAACCCCAGACTAGTATCACACCCTATTCTTCTTACCTCAGATGATGGGTAAGGTGGCCCTGCTGAGCACTGAAACTGTCTGCCCCAGTGATTTTACCAACTGAGCCGCCCTATCAGCATCTGGAGAGATCTTCAAGAAGGTGCATTATTTCTCTGTGCACAGATGATAAAAAAAGCTCTAACGTACAGGTTTTTGCATTTGCTTTCGAACTGTCTTGTATCTCTATCGCTGTGCCTGCCATCCCTAGGAACTCTTTGAGCCCCCAACGTCTGCTGTCCACCTCGAATGTACACTAATATTAAAGTATGCCAAAGGAAACATGAATTGGCAAACCCAATTGCTCTACAGCTGGTCAACAAAGGGCAGACCTCTTGGCTTTGCCAGTGATTGTCTTTTTAGGTGGCATCAGGTAAAAGCTGGCAGACTACTGAAATGTTAGAACTTAGTTCCGGATACCCGAGGAGAAAGCGCTGGAAATGATCTCAGGGGAACATATGCATAGTGACATGTAAAATACCTTCAAAGCCTTTAACACAAACTTCCACTCTAAAAAATCTGTATGACACACAGATAGCATATATTTGATTGTAACATAAATGTGAACAGCACTGTCTTTAAAGTTGGAGACACAATTACGTTTTTTCTGTTGTCAGAATAACCCTAGTTTCTACACTTGTGCACTGCATCAACTCTGGGGTGGTATTCCTACTTATGTGGCTCTGGTTGGTGCTAACCTGTGCAGGAGCAGACACAGTTCCTTCTCCCTGTCTTGCCTGCTCTGTGTTTGCCCCTTCTCTGCAGTACGCGGCCCTCGGCGCGTGGACGACATGAGGCCGAAGAAGAAGAAGCAGCTCAAGCGTTGGTGCTGGTATCCTTTGGTCGGTGCACGCGGCAGTAGGGAATCACGCGGGGTTTGTCGCGTTGTGGGATGCAGAGTGGGCAGGGACTTTACTTGTGTGTGAGGGGTAGCTGTGCAGAATGGAGGCACTGTGTTTGATGAGGGACAGTCTCTTTGCTTTAAGGATAAGAAGGATCGCCGCGTTTAGCAGACTGCCAAGTGTAAGCTTGGTGTACTTACTGGTAGCAGCGAGTACGGAGCTTGGAGTATGGCTGTTTAGGGTCTTCGTGGTTGCAGGAACATTGTGGGTGTTAAGGAAGCGAGCGCTTAAGGTGTGACCTGGTGAAAGGAGCAGAAACTGTGTAAGAATGCTGCGGGGTGTTGTAAGTTGTGGTCTCGAGGGGTGCTTTGGAGATTGGGAACCTTGTGTATCTTGGGATTGGGTTGCTGTGTGGAAGGTGTTGGTCTCGAGATTGGCGGTTTTACCATATGTTCTCCTAACTCCCTTTCTTTTTCGGTTCTCAGCCGACTTAAGGGTTCTGGAGCAGGCTGCGGGCTTTGTGTGTTTTATGTGGTTCTTGGAAGTAAGGCATGAGTAGAAGTCTTGCTGGGTGCAAGAAGTGGGATCAGATTCAGTTGTTGGGCAGAGGAAAGTCCTTTTCTGTGCGAGTAGTGCATGTGGCGCTGCTGTACATAGTGCACGTAGCTTAGTGATTATTCAGACTTGGGCCTGCTGTAGTGTATGCCCCTTAGTTTGTTCATGCGATAATGTATTTACTTAAGTATGGCAGTGCACGTCACGTAGTTACCATTACATTTGGGACGGTTAAGTCTCCCCAATAATCCCGTAGTGATGTTGGAGCAATATGGTACCTGCAAGTCCACTTGAATTATGCAACAGGAATGGAGCCAATTATGTTGCAGGATTGACTAAATTATGGAGCACTACAAGGCACGTTATGCATCATAATGCGGTGCACTTTGTGATGGTATTGCTTCATTAGTTTGTCATTTTTACACGTTAATACTGCATGGACTAAGGTTTTACACCATTAGGCTACGTGAACAGACTCCGCCGCCCGACACCTGCTATACGCACGCTTCACAAGCGGCACACACTGAATATATACTGGCACCCGACCCTTATACTGAGAGTGCCCTAAACTGTGCTGGACTCCCCGAAACTACCAGTGATTTGTTTGCAGTACACAGATAATCAGTTGACTTCACCCCTGATGTCTGACCCGCTGGGCACTGTTGACACATATAAACTCTGACTATAAGGTGAGTCAAATCGTACATTGGTCTCACTCGATGCTCTAGTATCCTACCTTGAGCGAATGCGGCTGCTTGCAAATGTTTTTAAAATGTTTTTATTGTTCTTTAGATACTCATGCAAGGGGCTAGTTACCTGTTATGCACTTTGAGTACCCACCTTTGGTTTTATTCACATACTAGCTGCACATTCACTAGTATGTCACCATGTCACAGTGTGCTCACGGTCACTATGAGGAATGTATTTTGTCACGTACCTGTAGTAACGGTCTCATTTGTCTCCCATTTTAGGCAAGAAAAAGTGTTAAACAAGAATCGCATGTCAAGGAACGTATAGCGAAAAACATGTTGACCATACCTTTTACACCTTAGTACTGTCTCGTACGTGGAAACCTAAGTTCCAGCGAGTACAGACTAATCCTTATTTTAATTGAGGCAAAGGACCACCTGAATAAAGTTGTTTTCCGGTACCTCTTGCCTCATTTTACCCTCACCGTCTACACTGCCTTGGCCCCACACCCCCACTTCACCCATAGGCAGTTGGATAAAAAGATCTCCGCCAAAGAGCCCCTCCTAGAGGTGTTGCCCGTTGGGAATTGCACTGCCTACCCAACGAGGAGCATTGCCTATGATGAAGCATGACACTCGCAAGGGTGTGTGAGGCCATTATATCCAACATGATGGATACCCTGGGGTAGTTCTCCAATGAGCACTCCCCCCTGCACCTCAGTGACCGTCTGACCCCCCAGGAACGGCCCAGTCTTCCTTTATTTTCCTCATTGTCGAGGGCTCCGTCTGTGGCTGGACCTCCCACTCACCCTTTGAGTGGTAATTTAAGCCCTCTGGATCATAACGATCCCTATCTCCCCCTCCTTTTTGTTGGACTTTACACCATTAGTACCAGTTTAGCACGTGAGTACAGCCATAAGCAACAAAGAGCCCAGTTAACATTTGAAAAGGGCCTTCTAATTCGCAGCAACAGTTGCTGCAGCGTTTTTTTCTTCTAGTAACATTTGATCTGTTTCAGCTAGAACCTTCACTTCTGCATATTGTGCAGCAGATGATGCGTTATGTGGCAAATGAGGCAAACCCATAATTGTGCAGGAAACTGCACTGCCTCAGAATCGTATCATTAGAGTTGCCCTGGGTACCATCCCTTTCCACCGATATTTACATTGACATTGTGGTGCAAACATAGATGGGATGCATCTTTTGATATTTGTCCAGTGTATGACTTTCAGGTATAATTGGGGTTCCCAGTTATGGTATTTTGTTCTTGCCATTTCTATTTCTATTTCTACGTATTTGGTTTTGCTAATGATATATATATTTATCCATATTTAATTTGGGTTTTGCGAAGAAATGAAGTTGAAAGTAGTATATTTCCACATTTATGTAACCAATAAATGCGCCATCATGCTTTAATGATATGACCACCCACAGATGATAAATCAATGCACGTATATGAAAACATGAACATTTTAGTATCAAGGTTGTGCATATCTACTGAAAATTCTTTTTTTAACCCCCTACCTGTCAATCTGCACAGCTACTGGCCAATCAGTCATGATGGACAGTATTTAGAATCACTCCAAAGAATCCAGAATCTGTTTTTATCCACATTTAAAAATAGGCTTAAAATAGTTTTCTGTCTGTATCTGCAAAAATTCAAAATTAGGGAGCCTTTGGTATAAAGTAACGGTGGACCAGGAACACCTTTTCCTGAGGTTGGATACACAGTTAATAGAGCATTGGAGGCAGGGGTTAAAGTAACTTTTGATCATGAATATTTGTTTCTATTTCAAGTCTGCTGAACTCACTTTTTTGTACTTATTTTGTAACTTAGAGTCTTTGTAATTTGGGGGTCTTGTCTAGTGTCCCGTAGAATTAATTTTTTTCCGTACAAAATCACTTTTGCCTAATCTGCATGTCCTATAGTATAGGAAATTGTCGGGTGTAATATGTATACTGGTGACGTTTCTATAGCCTTTCTGGGGGTTTTGTCTTGCGTAAGGTGTCTGATTATAAGTCAATTGTTAAAATGCATGCATGTTGGGCATAGTGTGTATTGTGTGATGACTGACTAATATCCACCACTGTCATTACTTTCATATTTCACCATACTAATTCACCACTAATCCTTTATGGGCTTCCGGAGTAGCGTGCTTCAACACCCCATCAGGGGTAACAAGCGTTATATAAATACAAACCTTTTTCCTCCTCTATCCTTTTGCTATGATTCCAAAGCCAAATAACTGACTAACCTATCCACCCCTTAAAATATACTTGCATGTTTCACTATACTAATTCAACACTAATCCTCTATGGGTCCCGGAGTAGCGTGCTACTCGCCGAAAAAGCGATTGGACGCCTCGTCAGGGGTCGTAAGCGCTATATAAATGCAATTACAATACTTTCATTCAATGCCTCTATTATGCGAATGTACATCCACAAAAGTACTCCTAAAAAGAATCACACTCACAATCTTGCATGGTGCCATACAGCAGAAATTGTTTTACAGGATCCCAGTAACCACAATGCAAAATGTAAGGGACCAATCACTGCTTCTGGAAATCCAAGTACTCCATATGCTTAGAGAAAAAACTATACCTCTTTTCTGTTCCTCCCTCTGTCTGACCTGTGGCTTACACACTCATGTGAGGGCACATCACCCATCCCTCATGTCATTATAGATACTAGATATGTCTTCCTTGTACTGTGGCTGGACGAACAGATAAGTCAGGGGACAACAACTAATCCTGAGGGCAAATGTGGGGCAGCTTCCTAATAAAGTCTTTCTCAACTCTCCCTAGATATCAGCTTATGGTTGTGATTCTAAATAGAGAAGTACAAAAAATGTGACGGTGTCTGTGCGAAGGAGATCACTGTACCTAGTTACATATCTTTAGTAATATTACCACCCTTCCCTGTGACTTGCTGCTTGACCAAACTTACTGTCCAGCTAGCCACAGCTGCTGCAGGTAAGAGCGGTGTGGCGGTGGGGCTGGCTGGGGGGGATTTCGAATTATTTATTTAATTTCCTCTCATGGTCGTCTCTCGAAATACCCTCCAGCCGCCCCGCCTCTCTTACCTGCAGCGGCCGCAGGCCCTGCCCACCTGGAACAGCAGGTCCAGCAGCTACTCACTGAACGTTGCAACTTCTGGGGACAACTTGCTTGGCTCAGATTGTCTCTGGTAAATAGCCCTCAATTTGCTTGATTAGACCTTGCACATTGGCGTCCAGCTCTTCGGCACCCGCAGATCAGACCCATTTTGTAGACTGGAGGCCTTGACCTATCGGGGTCACTCCCAACAGGAGTGATGACAACTCCCTGCCACCCATGCAGTGCAATACAGAGCAGAAGCACTGCAGGGTTCTACCACTTCCGGCACACGATCATCTCTCTGCTCAGAGACCAGCTCTCAGCTCCAACTCTGAATAACAACTCCTCACTGGAAAGTTATACTCTTTTATGTACTCCCATGCGCACAGTATCAGCCAAACAAAGGACATCACTCCCCAAAGTCACTTAAGAACTTATTATCTTATTAGTTCTTGCATTATTCTCTTTCCTGAAGGAGATACAGTGGTAGCTTCCTCTCACCCCTCCATGTATGTGAGTTGCTTGGTACTCAGCTACTAGCGCATCTACCGTAGTCCTCCTGTGTGCACAGTCTTTCATACAGTTTGCCCTTTGAGAAGCTAGTCCTACGTGCTTAAAATCTGGGCCACCAAGACGTTTCTGTCCATGCTCGTGGACACAATTTACCATCCTCGATTCACACCTGCAAGTGTCCTGAGACTTCTTCACTCTCTAAGTCACACTCACATCCTATTATATACATCTGGTGCTACTTTCATACTCTAACACTGTACAAGCACAGCATATGTTCTCCATTTTATATACAGTAATAAATATACAGCCCAGGCGTGCACACTTTTAAATCATAAGCTCTGTTTATGCTTACCGGTATCCAACCTTTATTTGATAATTTTACGGAGTATAAGATGCTTCTGTAATTGTGACTATTGTTATTTCGTACTTTCACCAAGAGTCACTTTTAAGTCACATGCCTGTGGTAAGGAAATCCCCGTCACATTTTGCTCGTTTAATTTTTTCATGTATTGTTTAGCTCTAACGTCTGTAAATAAATTCTAAATATCAGTCATTTGTACATGAGCAGACCCAATCCTGATTGTAGTATTGTGGCTATATCTATTTATTTCTCTTGAAAGGGACCGCTGTCTCTAATAACTTATTACTACCCTTGGTCCCTTCTGACTATAAGGGTCACCTTGTTCTTTGTTTTTAGACAGTGAAGTTGCGGCACTGCTAAGAATATTATGATTTTCCTCACTGCCAGCCTTTTCATGGCGATTAGCCCCCCATGAAAATGCTGGCCGTGAGGGAACTAAGGGGCCCTGCAGGACCCCCTGGTGCATCAGGCCACAGAGATGCATGCAGGGGGAACATGTTGTGCCCCCTGTGTGAATGCACCCCCTGTCCTGCACAGCATGGACTGCAGAGTCCATGCCTTGCAGGAACAGGCTTTGGCGCTCCCTCTTTCAAAGGCGCTGCCGTGGGACCGCCAAAGGACTGCCTGCCAGACAACGAGAAATCTCGTAATCTGGTGGGCAGCCAGCTGTGGACTGACTTCAGCGGTGTGGGACCAGGCCGGCAGCGTGGCAGCCCTGCCCCCACACCTCCAAAGTCATAATCAAGCCCTTAGTAGATGTGTTCCATTTCTGTTGCCTTTGTTCCACGCAGTGCAGCAGCTTTGCTTGCTGCCGTGCTTTGCATGAAACAATAGTAAATATGCCCCTATGTGTTCAGTAGGGGCACCACAGGTCAGTGGAATTGCACCTGGAGATTTCACCTGCTGCAAGCAATCAATTGGTAATAAACTGCTTACTGCAGGCATTGTTTTAGTGCTCTACATGCCCGTATTACTGGCCTAGAATTCTGTGTGTAGAACAATTAAGGAACTCAAACTTGCTTTTGAACCATGAGGGCTTGGGCTAAAAAACACTAGCTCTCTAACTAGTCCCCTATCTTGGTAATCATGTGACTAAACATTCGTATCTCTTTATTTGTTTGCATTTTCCAGGCTAATTGGTTGTCAGTGGTTGGAAGGAACGGTCCACCCATGCCAGAGACGTTGAGTCCTCATGAAGTGGAAAGTGGACTGCAAGAGTTGCGCCGTGGATGCCTTAGATATATTGTGAGTAGAAAACACATCTGTGCTGCTTTTGGAAGAGATCCTTGGGTAAAGGTCAATTTTCTATAGCTCTGACACTATTTTGGTCTGATGCCCTCCCCCAAGTGGTTGATCAGTGCCTGTCTGTTCTTCACTGTTGGCAAAACGTACCTGTCATACAGCCTCTCCACCCAGTGATGGGGTAATCTGTTCTTATGTTTGGTGACATGGTTTAAATATCGTTACAGCCAGGATTCAGAAATGACCTGAGAGCCCGCTTTTTCCTTTTCTCAAGGGCGAGTCAGTTTTAGGGCCCGATTACGAGTTTGGTAGTGAGACTGCCAAACAGGGTCGCTCACCAGATTACGACTTTCCTCGTGGTCTGGCGATCAGTTTTTTGCCATTCCCATGGCAGTGCCTTTCAAAAAGGCACCGCAATGGGAGTGTCAAAGCTCATTCCTGCAAGGACCAAAATACACATACACAATGTTATGCATTTCATAGCATGCAGGAACTGGGGGTGTAATCATACAGGATGGCACAACATGTGCCCACCTGCATCCACCCCCTGGACAGAGGCACTAGAGGGCTCTGTAAGGGCCCCCAGAGTATCCTCATCACCACCCTTTCCATGGGGGGCTCATCGCCGTGGATAGGGTTGCAGCGAGGAAACTCGTAATATGCTGGGCGGTGCCGCAGCAGCACCACCAAACATATTGTGACCTCACAGCACCACACCACTGCCCGGGATCAGGGATCCCTGGTGGTTGCAACAGTCCCATCATGGTCCGACCGCCGTACTCGTAGTATGACGGCCGGACCACTGTTGCGGTGGATCCCAGCCACCACCGCACCTCCACCACAGGTTCCGAGGTCCGATGGACAGCCAAACGTACTCAGGACCTTAATCTAGACGAATGTTGAACATCCTTCGACTGTCCCTTATGGATCGCAACCTGTTTTGACCTCTGCATCTGTGACATGAATGGTTGTGCTAGTGTCAGTTCTGTGTGCAAATTAAAGTGTTGATAATGAAGATCAATGGTGATCATTTTCTCTTTAATAATTTTCATAAGTTCACAGTAGATTTTCAGCTGTTTAAAATGCTGCTGAAATTCGGCATTGAAGTTTTCACTATTCTGAACTCTGCGGCCATTGTTGCTTTTTGTGCCATTTTATTCACAGACTGTGTGACATTTAAATTGTATTTTTATTTTTTAAATGCTTATTTTGGCTCCTTTTAAATGACTCAACTTTGTCCCCCAATAAGTGGGAGCTTGTCCATTAGCAGTAATATTCCCACACACAAATAGAATGTGCAACATAACTGCAAATTTAGAATTCAATGGAGAGTAATCTACGAGACAGAGCTTCCACATTTTCTTTGCATTTTAAGGTGCAGTGCTATCGTCGAGATTTTGCTGGTTGCAGACACGCATTGATTTCCCATGCAGAGAAATGTTATTACCTCATTTCCTAATGCAGCCGAATCAATCACTGTTCACTAAATACAAAAATCATATCCAAATCCCAGAAAACCACTTGCCACATATTTACCGTGAAATGATATACCTCCTAACAATCTCTGAAAGTGAGCCTTTGTGTTTTTTTCTTCTGTCCTACTACTCAATTCCCTTCTGCCTCTGTCCCAGCTGTATCCCACCTTTCATCCCCTCCTCTACTATTTATCTTATTTCTCTCATTATTTCTTTTATCTTTTTTCCAACCCCTTTTCTTACATCTGAAGTGTGTTTCCTATAGTATTCCTGACCCAAGCGTTCTCAATCATTTCTGATTCCCCTCTTAATTCCAGGATCAGTCTTCTCTCCTTTACGACCATGAAATTGGGTAATACTAACATCTCGGATTTATAGCATTTGAAATGTTTGACATATGGTATAAATTGTTCATTATTATTATTGTTACTCTATTACCTTTCTCCCACTTTCTTGGCGTTGCTATTAATACCCCTCTCCCACTTTCCCACTTCTTCCATTACATTTTAGTCCTCTGCCTTACCTCACTAGGGGCCAGATGTAGGTAATCCCAGATTACTGATTCTTAAATACCGAATCACACCGATTCGGTATTTAAGAACTGGCAATCGGGATGTATGTATTTTTACCGAATCAATTACCGATTCAGGAATATTCGGTAATTACCGAATCGTTATTTACCAATTCGGTAATTGCCATTGATTCCTATGGGCCTTGAGGCCCATAGGAACCTATGGCAATTACCGAATCGGTAAATACCGATTCTGTAAAATTACCGAATCGACAAGGGGGACAGGGTGTCACTTTGACACCCTGTTGCACCCCTGATTCAGGCTTGTGTGCCGTGTGACACACAAACATGCCCTCAGGGCATGTATGTGTGCCACATGGCACAGGTGTACATGCAAAGATGTGCATGTACACAGGAATTCGTTATTTACCATGCAATAGTATTACATGGTAAATAAAGAATTCTTAGGGGCCTGTGGCACTGTTTCCTGTGCCACCTACATATAGATTTACGGATTCGGTAAATTTACCGAATAGGTATTTTACAGAATCGGTAAATTTACCGAATCGGTAAATTTACAGATTCTGTAAAATATAGGCCCCCTACATCTCAATCACCAAATACTGGTCGGTAACGGCCGAAATCGGCCGTTACCGACCGGTATGTGGTGACCTACATCGGGCCCTAATTCTCCTTTGCCCTCTTACCCATCACCTTTGCTATCTCCCTTCTTCCTGCCTCTCCTACCTCTGTTCTCTCACACTATCCTGTTTTAGGCCCTTCTCCAGACAGCTTTAGTGTTGTGACACGGCCTAATGTCAGCACAGAACATATAGTCATAAAATACAGAAATGGCCATGGTGTCAGCCTCTTAAGTCATTGGTTTCTGTCAAGCACTGGCTCGATGGGCTGTCCATCATATTTTGGATCAGCCCCCAGGATTTGGTGGATGTGCAGTTGTAGCTGAAATTCTTTAGTGCAGCTGCAGTTGGTAATGAGATTGAGGTAATCCTTTTTTCAGTCATTTAGTTCAAACCGTCCTGTCTCTCTGTCCTTATGCTGTTATGGCACTGCCTCCTTTTGCCCTCTTGAGAGCCCCCCCAATGCTGGCGTGAAATTATATTTGTTTTTGCAGGAAAGGAAAGCACTAAAATCAGTCCCACATTGACTTGTGTCACATATTTGTCTGCTCTCATTTGTTTCCTGGGCTGCCTGGTGCCACAGCTTCTGCAGCTCGCAGCTGATGGACAACACTTGCTGGTTTGGGAAACAGCCTTTACAACCTGGTTTTTACCACGTTGTACCTTTACCACAAATGTTTTTAGAACACATATGCTTTTACAGGGTATGCCTTTACCACGTATTTAAGGTAAGTTTGGGGGTTTGGTGGGTTTCTCCCCACAAATACATTGTATATATATATGAATACATATATAAATATATAAACAATGTGTGGCAAAGGCATACGTTAAAAAAGCATATATGTTCCAAAAAAATGCAGGGTAGAAAGTTTGTGGTAAAGGCATGCAGAGTATTTCCATGCGTTGTTACGTCATACAACCGCAGCATTTCAAGTCCCTACTTGCCACCTTCCCTGGCCCTGCCTGATGTCTCAGCTAGAAATTACTAAAATCCAGGGCAAACATTTAGAGAACTGGCTCCTTTGTTTTTCTTTGGAAAAAATGCAAACTATTTTTTTTGCTTAAAAAAACCCTTTTATGGCGGACCCTATGGATGAGGTTCAAATTGTCTTCATGAATTTTTTAATCCTTGCTTGTAGAGACATTGGACGGCCTGAGGGAGGCAGCAAGCAAGGTCAAGGAAATGAGCAGCGCCATTGCGCCAGAAACACGAAGAGCTGCATGCATGCTGAAACAGAAAAGGGACTTCTGATTTTATTTTTTGCCCCATGCTCTCCCAGTGCTGTGGAGGAGAGGGCAAATATTACGCATGAGCCACATCGTACCAGCTCACTCCCACTCCTCCGCCAGCTCATGCCTGCTCCATCTGCCCCTCAAAAGTGCCATCATGAAAGCGCCCCTTCTAGCATGCCAGTGGATGATTGGAGAAAAAGTGGCGGAGGCCTGACTATAACTTTTGTTTGTTTAACAGTTTGATATGTATTAAAATTAAAATAAAAACAACATACTTGGGGGGGCGTGGCAAGGCAGTGAGGCAAGATGGCCGCGTAAAGCGCAGCTCCGGGACCAACCCCGTCCTCATGACTATCCTGTAAATGATCCAGCCCGCCCAACAGCAATTTTACTTGTCGGAATGATAGCGGACACGAACCTGCCAACTCCGGTCGGTCTCTGACATCGGAGACCGAAGATACGGCCGCTGCGGAGGTAGGGCCTGCCAGGGGGCTCACGCCAGGACCCACAGTGCTGCGTGGGGCCGGGACAGGGCTCCGGATGATCTGGCCTGCACACGCGGTGGCGCCGTGTCTGGAGGGCGAAGCCGTCGGGAGAAGAGGATCGCTTCTACATCTAGAGACTGAGGCCCCCTCGGCCCCACGCTGCCTCCTGGGGTCCCTCGGCTGCACTGGCATGGTGTCCTGCGGTGCCCCGATATCTTTGAGGGTGCAGGGTCGGGGCTGCAGGACCCTTGCATTGCCATCAAAGGAGTAGCGGGGCCTATTGCATCAGTGAGGAAGAGGCCCGCAACCAGCCACAGGACCCATTGCCAATACACTAACCTGGGACTATTAGTACAGTCCCTGGTGCCGCCACCTCCTCTACGACCAGCACAGGGGCGGATCTCTTACTAGCTGATAGTGGGCCTGGAGCGGGCCAATTGACCACACACAGGGGCACACTGGCACCCTCATTATCTGCCAGCTCTTGGCTCGTTGTCGGCAACGGTGTGGCTGCTTTGCCGGGGTGCCCGTGGGCAGGCTGGTAGTACATGGAGGGTGTCGCGATGGAGCGCAGTAAGACCGCAGGGGCCCATCGATTGAAGGCTATGCAAACTAACAAATTTGACCGCTATACTGTCTCTAAAGAAACGCAGGACGGAGGACCTTATTCTGAAGCATTTGCAGCCCAAGGGCATCAGTAAGTTCTTTGTTATTGAACGCGTCCATAGGATCCCGGGCGGCCGTCCCAAACCGGGCGCTCCTCTACGGCCCATGATGGCACGGGTCTTGATCTATCGCGACAGAGACATTATCCTTCAAAATTCCATGGCGGGCACGCCCCTCCGGTACAAAAACGCAGATATTTCCTTTTTTCCGGATTTTACACAGAGGGTGCAACATCAGAGACGGTCGTTTCTATTGGTCAAACGTGACCTCAGAGAGCGGGGACTGAAATATTCCATGCTGTTCCCGGGACATCTTCGGATCGAGGCGGAGGGGAGAGCGTGGTTTTTTGAGCATCCTGAGGTCGCAGCAGAATGGCTCGAACGTCGTGGAGTGAGGAGCCCAACCAATCACTGCGGTGGTGAGAATGCAGACAGTCGACCAGCCTGAGATGGTGATCTGTTTGGCAGCGGTGTTTGAACTGAGTAAATGAGGCTTGTAAGGGGGTGGGCCTGGGTGGGGGGTTACTGTTTTTGTATTGTTGGGGTCGTGGACTCAATTGGACCTGAGGTATATGCTCTTATGTGGGATCACATTTGACCTTTTCGGGGTCGGGATATGGAGTGCTTTAATTTCCCCCTTTCTCTTCTCTTCTCTTTCTTTTTTCTTTGTAAACATTTTTTATTTAGAAAAATAAAGCATCAGCATTAGCATGGTAAAACAGAGAAAGCATTGTGACATGCATCAGTGGCATGATAGGTAAGACTACAAAATACAATTATACATGATGGAAGGCTTAGGGCGACGGGGGGTCATCCAGGGGAGGCTGACATATTTCCCCACGATAGGAATTCCACGGGCCCCACACACAAGTCCATTTTTTGGGACATCCACGTGCTACATAAACAGTCTTTTCTCTAAACACTGCCCAACCCAAGTATTTTTCCCAATTCTGTACCGTGGGCGGGTCCTGAGCCCCCCACCGCTGGGCAATATTCCTCTTGGCCAGCATTAGCCCCAGTGTTACCCACTGGGTCAAGCAAACATTCAAATCAGTCGGTTCCCAAATGTTGAGGAGTCACCGACGAGCCTCCACACGGAGCCGCACTGACAGAACAGTATTGATGATGTCATGGATGTCTCGCCAATAGGGCTGAATCGGTGCACATTCCCAAACTATGTAAAAGAAGGTCCCCATCTGGCCACAACCCCACCTGCAGGCACCCTCCTCAACCCTTCCCATTCGCACCAGTTGGGGGCCCGTTACATAGATACGGTGGGGGATTTTTAGTTGGGCCAGGTGAAGGCGGGCAGGAATTGCTACGACTCTGAGAGAAGAGATCGCCTCCTGCCACTCCTCATCATCCATTTCTATGCCGTCCCTAGTCCACTTCTCTCGGACGGCCAGGAGAGGATCCGAGAGATTGTTGACCAACTTTTTATATATCAGGGAAATAGTGCTGTCAGGGAGGTGACCATCCAGCACTCAATCCTCCAATGGAGCTGATTCCAGCAGTGTGGTCCCGGGCTGCAAGTGAGGACAAAGTGCGTGTTGAACCTGTGTGTAGCGGATGCGCTCCGATTCAGCCATGTTATATTGTTGCTGCAGTGCTGTAAAAGACTTGATGTCAGCTTTGTCCCACAGATCCCCTATACAGGTAATACCTATGAGATCCCATTTATCGAACCCCTTATTTTTCTCAGGTCACCCAGTTGCTCGGAATCCCATAGTGGCGTTGCGAGCGTTAGTTTTCGTCTCCAGCCTAGGCGAGCAGTAGCTGCATGCCAAACATGTGTCCCACAGTAGGTCTCGTTGGAGACTTTCGACCTTTCAGAAATAGGACTCAAGTATTGGATCCATAGAGTTCTGAAGGGTGTACAGGAACTGGGGCAGGGACATCATTTTAAAGAGGGCCGCCTTACCTAACATGGAAAGGGGAAGCGACTTCCACCTGACGATATCCTTGCGCAGCTGGACTAGCTGGGGCTGGAGATTACGGGAATAGCGAAGAGAGGGATCCAGAGAGAGGAAAATTCCCAAATATGTAAACCCTTCGACACAAGTTTTTAGTTGGCACCTGCGGCGCGGGATCGGAGGCTCGCCCGCCACCACAAACAAGAGGGATTTGCTCTAGTTAATGGAATAACCAGAGTATCGTCCAAAGATTGTGAAGATATCCAAAACTATTAACAAGGATCTCCTAGGAGAGGACAAATATAGAAGGATATCGTCCGCATAAAGGGAAATCCGGTCTGCCCAGTTTGAAGACCAACGCAAACCCCATATCATTAGGTCTTGACGTATCCAAGCTGCCAGTGGCTCTAACGTATGTATGTATGTATGTATGTATGTATGTATGTATACTTTTATAGCGCAGTCCTGTCACCCCAAGGGCATCCAGGCGCTTGAAATCAACTGTATCACCACAACGCTGCTCAGACAACCCTGGGGAAGAGATGGGTTTTCAGGGCTTTTCTAAACGGGAGGAAGTCCCTTTGGCTTCTTAAGGATGGTGGTAGCGAGTTCCAGAGCTTGGCCGCCGCGACACTGAACAAACGGCCCCCCATCCTCACTCTCTGGAATCTCGGTACCACCAGCAGATGATCCGAAGAAGAGCGTAAGGGCAAACAGCAATGGGGACAAGGGGCAGCCTTGGCGGGTCCCCCTGCCCAGCCCAAAAGCGGCGACTTCTTGTTATTGACCACCACTTGGGCCATAGGCTGGGAATATAGTAACTGCACCCATTGAATGAACTTGGGACCAAACCCAAGCTTTTACAAAACCGCCCATAGGTACGGCCATTCGATGGTGTCAAAGGCCATGGCTGCATCCAGAAAGACTATAACCGCCGGTTCCAATATAGAAGCTACCCTGCCCAAGACCCCATGGACCCTGCGCAGGTTCAGTGCTGTGTTACGGTGTGATATGAAACCGGATTGGTCCGGGTGGACCAAGGTCCCGATCACTGTTAAGAGGCGAGTAGCAAGGAGCTTGGCTAGGATCTTGGGCTCTGCATTCAACAGGGATATTGGTCGGTAAGAACCACAGTCGGTCCTGGGCTTTCCCTCCTTGTGAATAGTGACTATAGTGGTAGTACGCTGATCTAATGGCAGCCACTTGTCTTGAGTCCTCGTACATGGCTCTCAGGTATGAGGCCAATTTGTCTGGATTCAACTTGTTCATCTCGATGGGTAGCCCATTTAGGCCAATGGCTTTACCCGGCTTGAGCGACCGTATTGCCGCCGCTATTTCATCATTAGACATGCCGCTGTCTATGAGGTCGTGTTCAACCTCTGACAGCTTAGGTAGAGCAATATCGGTAAGCATCTGGCGGGAATCATCTATGGGGTACAGCCACCGAGGTGTAAACATCCCTAAAGCGGGCCGCAAAACAGTCCACAATAGCTTGCGGATCAGTCAGGGAGTTGCCCTCTGGCCCTCGGAGTTCAGGCACTAATCTGTTTGCCCACTCTTTCTTATCCAATCAGGCCTGGAGTTTCCCTGCTTTGTCGCCCACCTCGTACAGTAGTCCCTGAACCACTCTACCTATGATCTTTGCTTGGTCTGTCGCCAGCGCCCTGTAGTCCTGTTGTTTGAGCTTGAGAAGGTGGAGCTTGTCGGGAGTGACGTCCACTTCTAACTCTGCTTTAAGTCTCCCCACCTCCGCCTCCAGTGCCACCAACTCACTGCGCTGTTCATTCTTTTCCCCAGAAATTAAGGAAAGGGCCTGGCCCCGTATCACTGTCTTAAATGCTTTGCATAGCACCTGAGGGGATTCCACCAAGCCAACATTTTCATTAAAATAATTATCAATGGCCAAAATGAGTTCTCGCTGAAATCGGGGATCACACAGATACCATGGATTGATGGGGGCCACCCGTCCCACCTGTTGGGTGACCAAACATCAGCTGAAGCCACACCGACGAGTGGTCTGAGATGCCCCTAGCTAGGTGTTTGACCTCCCGGACCTGTGAAACTTGGGATGCGGGTAAGAGAAAATAGTCAATTCTGGATGAGCTCCCGTGAGCCCCGGAGTGGAAAGTATACTGAGATGTGTCTGGGTGAAAAAATCTCCACCCATCTACCAGTCCCAAGGAGTCTAGGAAATCAGGCAGCCAATGTTGCGATCGAGGGAGATCATGCGGAGGGTGCCGATCTAGGTCCCCAGAGACCACCGAATTCAGGTCCCCTTCCAGGACCAGGAGGCCCTCCGGGACCCCTAGCAGCAGTATACTCAAATCCCTGAACGTGGTTGCCTGAAGACCCGGGGGTACATAAATTGAAAGGAAGGTGACGGGGTGACCCTCCCATTTGCCAGCGATTCCAACATACTGTCCTCTAGAATCTGACCAAGTGTCCTGCACCACCAGGGGAAATGATTTTGTCATCAATATGCCAACCCCCCGGGAGTCCGTGGTGAACCCCGCATGTGCAAGTAAGACGTAGCCCCCTCTATGTAATGCTCTACATGTATTTCCCACTAGATGGGTTTCTTGCAGTAGGACAATGTCCGGAGCTTGTCGTTCAATATACCGGAG
The DNA here is from genome assembly GCF_964261635.1 of Lissotriton helveticus. Taxonomy (NCBI): domain Eukaryota; kingdom Metazoa; phylum Chordata; class Amphibia; order Caudata; family Salamandridae; genus Lissotriton; species Lissotriton helveticus. Next base: position 1,310,479,571 of record NC_136063.1, read on the forward strand.
AACCACGCTACGTTTAATCTTGTCCCCCAGCCCGTTGAAATTCCAACTCAACAGTTTAACCCCCCTCTCCCCAACTGAAGCCATATCCAAATATTACGAATGTCATTGAATGCCATGCCATGTCCCCAATCAATGTGTCAATAACAGTTGCAGATGCAGTCAAAACCACAAACAAAAATGTCAACAACCCCATCCAGCTTCCCCCCACCCCGCTGCCCTGCCTTCTGGGCCTAGAACTGCCCATGAAAAAAAAGGAAAAACTTGCAGAGTGCCTATCGCCCTAAAAAAGTTCAATAAAGAAAGAAAAACCTAGGAGGGGGGTGAGACAGAGTCCGCCCGTCTCAGCCAAACAGACCTACCACATACCCACAGAAGACAAATAAATCCGTTCAAGTAAGTCCACTTACCAGTTGGCAAGGAAAACTGACAGCCCCACACCCTTTCCCTCCACCCACCGCACAATGCAAAATGTACTAGCCCAATCACCGGACGGGGACCTCTCAGGCCGGTTGACTATTGTCAGTGCCACCTCCACCTTGATCAGCCGGGCTTCTCGCTCCCCTGCTCTCGATCCAGTCCGCCACCGCCTTGGGATGATCAAAAAACCACACTCGCCCGTCCGCTTCAATCCGGAAACGGGCAGGGAACAGCATGGAATACTTCATACCCTGGTCCCTAAGGACGCGCTTGATTTACATAAATTATCGTCTTTGTCGCTGTACACATTGAGTAAAGTCCGGAAAGAAGGAAATGGCAGAATTCTCATAGCGCAGGGGGGCGCCGGCCCTGGAGTTTTGGAAGATAACATCCGTCTCGGAAGTTCAAAACCCGTGCCAACATGGGCCGCGGGGGAGCGCCTGGTCTCGGACGGCTGCCCGGGATCTTGTGGGCGCGCTCAACCGCAAAGAACTTACTGAGGCCCGTAGGTTGCAGATGTTTGAGGATGAAGTCCTCGATGAAAAGGTCCGGTGCTTGCCCCTCCGATTTCTCCGGAACCCCAAGGATGTGCAGGTTGTTTCGATGCAGGCGGCCTTCGTAGTTTCCAGCTTGAGGTCGGTAAATTTACGGAAGTCCTGAAGTTCCTTAACCGCCCCCTGGTGCTGCGAGACATCATCCACCAGGCTGACTGTCGTGAGTTCCACCTGTTTGACCTTTTTCGTTTAGTTTGCCCATATCAGCCCTGATGAGGTTAACCTCAATTGTCACAGTGTCCAGAGAAGTCTTGACTCCAGTGATGGCGGCCATAACATCTTTGAGCAAGATTTCTTGCTCCTCCTCACCTAGTCCCCCGGTTCCGGAGTCTCTGGGCGCTCGGACCTGTTGCTTTTCCTTAGGGACTGTATAGCGGTCCAGCTTGTTTAACTGTGTTGTCTTGGGACCGCGGGCCTCCATGGTCTTGTTGCGCTCCATCTTGGACTGCTCCACACCGCTCTAGCAGAGAAGTCACAAAAGGCGGCGAGATGTCTCCAGGTAGGGCCACCAAGGTCCTTTCTGCAGGTGGGCAAGGACGGCGGAGACAGGGCCGGCGGAGGACACCCTTCACCCGCAGGGCCACTCCTCCCCCGTGACCACCACACGGCTAATATGTCCACCATGTAAATCTCCATGCACCCCACTACTGCTCCTGCATGTCCCAACAGGGTCCCGACTTCTCTGCCGCCACCAGACCCAGGAATCCCTCCCGGGGGTGCCAGACACCTGCTCCTCAGCGATTAGTCCAGTGAGGAATCCGAAGCTATGCCCCAGCCACCACGTCGAACTGCAATATCATCGCAGGTCAAGGCAGGAAGGGGGTAGATACAGGGACGTGTCTAGCTCTCCCCGGGCACCATCAGACACCCCCCATCAAAGAAGGGGGGGCCAGCGCACGCTCCACACCCCGGGCCGATCCCCCAACAAGGAAGTGGGCCACTTGTCCAGGCTGTGCTAAGGACGCGTGGGCAAACGCTACTGGCTGCACAGAGCCGCACCGACTTGCTGGATCTCAGTGTTCCGCTGGTTTAGGATACAGAGGTTGGGGTGAGGGTGTCGGTGTCCCGGGGGCCCCCAACAGGTCAATGGCCGATGTACTGGGTCTGCAAGCAGCCTCTCGCGGCCAACCCTCCAATAGCCTCAGCACACAGTGGAATGTAAAACTATTGCGCCACCACTCCGCAGGAGGGGGAAGCCAAAGGCATCTCACCGGGGGGGCCACAGCCAGCAGAGGGTGTGAGCCGCGGGCCCCAAGTGGAGTATCAGCAGTCCTGGGGCAAACAGAGTTTCCAATACTGAGGGAACAACAGGAGGCACCCCTCATCAGGGTTGCGCCGCCGCCATCTTCCTCCTCGCAGCGGACACGCCCTATCATGCCTCAATCTGAGTACTCCAGCGCCTCTCCGGAGCTCAGTCACCGCTCCCCGGGCACGAGTGCTGCCGTTCCATGTATACGCTGGAAGATCCCTCAATCAGCTCGGGAGCAAGAACCTCGCCCCAGCACACACGTCGCGGTGCCACCTCCGGGTGGCGGCAGGCACGGCTGGGCTTTCCACTGCCGGGGCAAATTTCTCCGCAGTGCGGTGAGCTGCGAGCACCGGAGCCGCCGGGATGGGCTCCACTGGTATTCCGGTTTCCAAAACTGTCAAGGGTTTAAGCGGATCAAAGATAGGATAGTCGCGGGCTATGACAGTCGGCGGAGCACCTCTATGGCACGACCCTCTTTGGCCCCGTGCTTTGCCACGCACCCTCTCTTCTCTTTCTTGAACCTTTTCTGGGGCGACAGGCAATCTGCAAGTTTTCAATGGGCAGTTTGAGGCCCAGAGTGCAGGGCAGTGGGGTGGGGGGTTGTTGGGAGGGGGTGCTTTGTTATGTTTATATGGCATTTATTACATCAGCGAATACTATTGCATCATTGGTTGGGGGAAGTAGAAACATGTACTGCATTCTCAGCAACAGGTATGGAGAACTGTATAACTTGCAATGGCAACAAGTTGGGACGGTGGGATTAAACTGTTGAGTTGCAATGTCAGTGGACTGGCGGACAAGATCAAACGTAGTGTGGTCCTTCAATACATAAAGCACCAGGCCCCTGATGTTATCCTACTGCAGGAAACTCATCTAATTGCTAACTTAAGACAAAACCCTAAACTTACTACCATTTTGGTATTAACAGAAGGCACTTACTCATTTTGGTATTCACAGAAGGCACTTACTCATTTCGGTATTCACAGAAGTTAGGAGTCCTAACTTTAGGACTCCTAAATGCCTTCTGTGAATACCGAAAGTCTTAAAGTTAGGATTTTTCTCAATTTAGTAGTAGTAAAGTTAGGGCTTCTAACTTTAGGACTCCTAAATGCCTTCTGTGAATACCGAAAGTCTTAAAATTAGGATTTTTCTCAATTTAGTAGTAGTAAAGTTAGGACTCCTAACTTTCAGACTCCTAAATGCCTTCTGTGAATACCGAAAGTCTTAAAATTAGGATTTTTCTCAGTTTAGTAGTAGTAAAGTTAGGACTCCTAACTTTAGAACTCTTAAATGCCTTCTGTGAATACCGAAAGTCTTAAAATTAGGATTTTTCTCAATTTAGTAGTAGTAAAGTTAGGACTCCTAACTTTTGAACTCCTAAATGCCTTCTGTGAATACCGAAAGTCTTAAAATTAGGATTTTTCTCAACTTTACTACTACGAAACTGAGAAAAATCCTACTTTTAAGACTTTCGGTATTAACAGAAGGCACTTACTCATTTTGGTATTCACAGAAGGCACTTACTCATTTCGGTATTCACAGAAGTTAGGAGTCCTAACTTTAGGACTCCTAAATGCCTTCTGTGAATACCGAAAGTCTAAAAGTTAGGATTTTTCTCAATTTAGTAGTAGTAAAGTTAGGGCTTCTAACTTTAGGACTCCTAAATGCCTTCTGTGAATACCGAAAGTCTTAAAATTAGGATTTTTCTCAGTTTAGTAGTAGTAAAGTTAGGACTCCTAACTTTAGAACTCTTAAATGCCTTCTGTGAATACCGAAAGTCTTAAAATTAGGATTTTTCTCAATTTAGTAGTAGTAAAGTTAGGACTCCTAACTTTCGGACTCCTAAATGCCTTCTGTGAATACCGAAAGTCTTAAAATTAGGATTTTTCTCAGTTTAGTAGTAGTAAAGTTAGGACTCCTAACTTTGGAACTCTTAAATGCCTTCTGTGAATACCGAAAGTCTTAAAATTAGGATTTTTCTTAATTTAGTAGTAGTAAAGTTAGGACTCCTAACTTTTGAACTCCTAAATGCCTTCTGTGAATACCGAATGTCTTAAAATTAGGATTTTTCTCAACTTTACTACTACGAAACTGAGAAAAATCCTACTTTTAAGACTTTCGGTATTCACAGAAGGCATTTAGGAGTCCTAAAGTTAGGAGTCCTAACTTTACTACTACTAAAGTTAGAAAAATCCTAATTTCAAGACTTTCGGTATTCACAGAAGGCATTTAGGAGTCCTAAAGTTAGGAGTCCTAACTTTACTACTACTAAACTGAGAAAAATCCTAATTTTAAGACTTTCAGTATTCACAGAAGGCATTTAGGAGTCCTAAAGTTAGGAGTCCTAACTTTACTACTACTAAATTGAGAAAAATCCTAATTTTAAGACTTTCGGTATTCACAGAAGGCATTTAGGAGTCCTAAAGTTAGGAGTCCTAACTTTACTACTACTAAACTGAGAAAAATCCTAATTGTAAGACTTTCGGTATTCACAGAAGGCATTTAGGAGTCCTAAAGTTAGGAGTCCTAACTTCTGTGAATACCGAAATGAGTAAGTGTCTTCTGTGAATACCAAAATGAGTAAGTGCCTTCTGTGAATACCAAAATGGTAGTAAGTTTAGGATTTTGTCTTAAGTTAGTTCTGTGAATCGGGCCCTGTATGACGATTCTAGAAATACAGGGCTCCTGTCCCTAGACCAAAGGACGGCCACTATTGTGACAATCCACAAGGATGGGAAGTCTAAACCCGATTGCAGATCATATAGGCCGATATCCCTATTAAACCCATAACCCAAGATTCTGGCTAAGCTCTTGGCCAACCGGCTTTTGACGGTGGTTGAGACCCTGGTTCATCCAGATAAGTCTGGTTTTATTCCGCATCGCAATACTGCACTCTACTTGCGTAGGGTGCATGGTGTCTTGGGCAGAGCAGGCTCTATCCTGGAGCCGGCAGTCATAGTTTCCTTAGACGCCGCCATGACTTTTGATACAATTGAATGGCCTTATTTGTGGGCAGTGTTGGAGAAAATGGGATTCGGCCCGAAATATATACAATGGGTGCAGCTATTATATTCCAAACCTCTGGCCCAGGTTGTGGTCAACAATAAAAAATCATCCACCTTTGAGTTGGGTAGGTGGACCAGGCAGGGTTGCCCCCTATCCCCTCTTTTATTTGCCTTGGCATTGGAGCCATTGGCGTCTTGGGTACACAGAGACCCGATGATTCAGGGCATGCGCTGGTTTCTGGAATGAGAGGACGGTATCTCCCTTTACGCTGACGATATCCTCCTTTATTTGACCTATCCGAGGAGATCTTTAACCGTGGTCCTAGATATCCTCACGATCTTTGCTAGATACTCCGGTTACTCCATAAATTGGAGCAAGTCCCTCCTGTTCGTAGTGCCGGGAGAGCCGCCGATCCCACCGCGGCGGTGTCCTATACAAATATGCACCGAAGGCTTCAAATATCTGGGTATTTTTCTTTCATTAGACCCCTCCCTCCGCTACACTCTTAACTTGCGTCCCCCCTTACTCAGGCTGCGTAAAGATATTGACAGATGGAAATCGCTCCCCCTTTCCCTGTTGGGGAAGGCTGCCCTTTTTAAAATGATGTCAGACGGGGACTGACAGCCTGTGCATGTTCTCCATCCCGGTTTTTGTATGCCGTGCAAAACTCTTCAGACCCGATACCTGCGTCCTATTTTAGAGAAGTGGAAGGCCTCCAACGGGATCTATTGTGGAATGGCAAACCATATATCGCTCTCGGTAAGCTTTCCTTGAACTGGTATGACGAAGGCATCAGCCTTCCTAATATCAAACTGTACTACTGGGCGGCCCACTTGTCCTCTATCAACCACTGTACTTATGCCCAACCAGGAGACCCGGGTTACAGTATGGATAGATGGCTCCTTTCTGGGGGGAACTTCAACAGAGCCCTCTACTCTAAGCCCCGGCGCTACACACTTACGGGTCCCACTAAACACGCAGTACATGTCTGGTACACTGCCACTAGATGCCTTGGTTGGGGGCGGAAGCTTACACTTGCAACACCATTATGGGATTCCGAATAACTAGGTAATTTGTTTGAAGAGTAAGGGGTTCCACAAGTGGGATCTAATAGGCATTTCCCATATATGTGATCTGTGGGACAAATCAGACATTAAGTCATTCGCCGTATTGCTGCAACAATGCAAATTGGCCGACTCGGAACTCTTTCGCTACACACAGGTCAGACATGCATTACGTACTCATCTACAGCCCAGGGCCACACCACCTGAATCTTCCCCGCTAGAGGATAGAATACTGGATGGCCATATTTCTGACAGTACCAATTCATTGATATAGAAAAAGCTGGTCAACAACATGTCGGATCCCCTCCGGGCCCTTCGAGAGAAGTGGGCCAGGGATGGCATTGAGATGGACGATGAGGAGTGGCAGGAGGCTGTCTCCTCGCCTAAAGTAGTGGCAATACCAGCTTGTCTCCGACTTGTCCAACTAAAATTCCTACACAGTATATATGTAATGGGCTTCAACTGGTACGGATGGGGAGGGCTGACGGGGGAGACTGTAGACGAGGATGTGGCCAGTTGGGTCCTTTTATTCACATCGTTCGGGAGTGTGAGCTGATCCAACCCTATTGGCGTAACATTCACGATATTATTAATACTGTCTTATCCGTACAACTCAGTATGGAAGCCCGCAGGTGCTTATGAAACATTTGGGGGCCAACAGATTTGAATGTCTGCCTGACACTGTGGGTCACTTTGGGACTAATGCTCGCCAAGAGACACATTGACCAGCGATGGGGAGCGTCGCTTCCTCCTATGGTGCGGGACTGGGAAAAAGACTTGGATTGGGCAATGTTTTGGGAAAAAACGGTATATGTGGCCCGTGGATGTCCCAAGAAATAGACCCGTGTTTGGGGCTTGTGGAACTCCTATCGAGGAGATATATGTCAACCTCCCTTTTTTTCCAGCAACTAAGATCCCCCTTCACCCTAGACCTTCCCTAATTTATTCTGTATAACGTGAATCACCTACTATTCCCGTGAAGCCTGAAGTACTACTTCCTTTGAAATGTGATTGTACTGCTGATGTCTGTTTATCAATAAAAAGTTTTTCAAAAAACAAACAAAACAACATACTTGTTAAAACCTCGATACATCATAAATGAATTTCGTCGCCCCTATAAACAACTAAATATTTAAAATGCAGATCATAGGTACAAAGTATTCTAAAAATCACTATCACGAGTTTACCTATAATAAGACAGTATTCTGTTAAAAATACAATTATTAAGGTGAAAAATACGCTAACCTTCAGTTCAAAATTTTCTAAAAAAAAAAACAACAGAAATTAACTATCGTATGACAATATCCATATTATTTGTGCAAAATGTAATTGTTTAGGTGCAAAAAAACAATTATAGCAGGACCTTGACTTCTGATATAACAAATAAGTACAGGAAGAGACACAACGCAGATCATAAGTACAAAGTATTCTAAAGGCTGCTAACGGATTTATCCATAATGTAGCAGGATTATTATTATTTATGTCAAATACAATTATTTTTGTGCAAAATACTACTATAGCTGCAAAAGGCTGTCCATAACAATGAGTGTTTGCTTCAAACACAATGGCAGCTGCCACTGAAAAGTACGGATGGGTGGAGTGGGTAGAAAAATATATAAAATTATTTACCTGGCTGCCGGCTGCCTCCCCTAAGCCAATCACGATTGTGTTGTCACCATGACAGCAGCGCCGTGATTGGTTGGCGCTCAGATGGAGACTGACAGCCTGTGCATGTTCTCCATCCAGACTGTACAATACAGCTGGTTGAAAACATGTAAAGTGCGCATGACTGTTTGGCCTGCCCAAGACGGCCGGCCAAATTGTCATGCGCACTTAAGTGGCCCAACCACTACTCCCCTGCTGGCTGTGACTACAGCCCAGCCCTGCCCCGCCTCGTAAACCTACCTCAGTACGGAAAAATAAAATGATAATAACGTTACGTTATCATTTTATTTTTCCTTTTTCCACTGCCCAAATCTGTAACATTTCCATCACATTCTTTGTTATCTGGCATGCTGGGTTTACACATTCCTATATCAGATTATAATTTTAGGGACATTACTCATAACATATATTACGTATATATAATACACAATACATTACATTCTTAAATTGATAACTTTAAAGTCACTAACAGAAGTAAAGAGAATCTGGGAAAAAGTAGCCAGGGCCTGTAAATAACTAAGGTTCACACAAAAACTATATTTTTTTACTCCCTAGGAAGACAAAGAGCCAGTGACGTTTGAAGACCGCCTGATGTTCATAAGAGCTTCAAAGACGCTATTGCCAAGGCAATTTCCACGAATCTGCCGCGGGATCTTAATTCCAACTTCTCCACATGCGAATGAGAAAGATGTTCCACTAAAACTGCCTCTGACAGAAGACTGGAGCAGGCTGCTGGAGAAGTCCTTGGAACGCAGCAATACCCGGAAGAAACTGCTTTGAAATATTTTCAATTTCTTTTTAAGGACCTTAAAAAGTACAGCAGGCCTAAATGATCTAAAGAGATTTCAGTGCTCAAAATGAGAAGAGACAGCAAAGAAAGCGAAGCAACCTTCCATATTCACCTTGTCTGTTAATTTGCTGCTACCAGACTAGTGACTAGTTTCTTCTTCCACAGTGAAGAGCAACTATTTTCCAAAAGGAAATATGCAAATTTGACAACTGAGACAGAAAGATATGGTGTGGTGGATGCACTGCTGTTTTAAGAACATTTCTTTATTTGTGCAGATTAATTAATTAACCTTCACCTAACTTGGTAGTAAAGGCCTCATATTGGCTTGCCACAGAACCATTGTTTTAGCATAAGATAAAGACTAGTAACTGCAACTGTGTGTTTGCGTGTATTGTAGACAGGGCCGGAATGGCAGTAGCGAGCATCGGGCATTTTCTCGGTGGGCTGGAAGGGTGGGCGCCGGTTTTGGAGTAGTGGAGTCCGTTTTATTTACAGGGTACCAGTTTTAGAAGCCGTGCTGCAATATTGGCCACCTATAACAAAAGCAACAGCAGTGCTTTACTCTAGCACTCCCCGCCACCCCACACTTCCGGGGCCAGTCCGACTGAATTGCAGGGCTTGTTTGTGTTCCAAGTCTGGTCCTGATTGTAGACCAGAGAAGGGGATTTTCCTGGAGTTATGGGACAATTATCAAGTGCTTGCTGGAAAAATGCTGTACATGCAGGAGAATGATGAAAGGATACAAATGCACTCACTGAGTTATTTTTCTTCATCATGTGGTACATGCACACATTGTTATTTTTCTATGCTTTTGTCAGCAAAAGCTGTGTTTCAAATTGTATTGATTTCTATGAATGAAAATTCTGTTTGTTTTGCTACTACACATGCCTCCTCAAAATAAAAACTTAATATCAGAACCCCATATTCTGGCCTGATAACACATATCAAATATTTGACTTCAGAGTCCAAGCCCTCGTTGCACAGCTGGGAGCCCATTACTAATATAGACAGCAACACAAAGTTGTACTTATATTCAGCTCAACTGAAAAACTACGCACTGACTAATGATGGCACAGGGTCTAACTTCCGAAAATATATTATTGCCATAACGAGGGTTGATACTAGGGGCCTAATTTATGAGGCTCTACTGGCACTTTTGCGTCGCCGGAACGTCACTTTTTTGGCATTCCGGTGGCGCAATGTGCGGCTGGCATATTTATTAGGCCACTTAAAGCCACGTTACATGTCTTTTTATGACCTTATAAATAGGTGCCCCTTTCATGCAGAAAACTGCGTGAAAAGGGTGTTCCATGGGTGTTGCTGGGGGCTTTCCCAGCAACATCCATGGCTTTTTGACACTGCCCCAGATTTACGTGAAATCGTAAGTCTGAGGCAGTGCCAAAAACGTATGCCTCCATAAGGCATTCTGCAGCACACATAGAAAGAGGAAATAGCCTCTTATGATTGTTTTTGTGCAGGAGGTGGTTGCCTTCCATGTGGTTTGTTAGTCTCCTGTTGATCAGTTTCTCCAAGACTTTTACTGGGTAGGAAAGCAGTACGATTGGTCTGTAGTTGGCAGGTGAGGATAGGTCTGCAGTGAGTGTCTTAATTAGCGGCAAGATGGTGGCGTGTTTCAAGGGGTCCAGGAAGTTATCAGTTGTTAGTGAATCTTTGAGGATCAGGGTGAATGATGGCAGTGCAGATGGGCTTTAGTTCTTTTGTGAAGGCAAAGTGTGGGTAGTGGTCCAACGGGGATCCCAAGTGGATTGCATGACATTGGCGGCTCTGATGCCAAATGTGGTAAAAAACATTCCCTCCTTTTATTTATTTATTTATTTGAGCAATTTTTAGAGCGCGCAAATACCTCAAGGGTGTCTCGGCGCTGTAGTTGCAGAACTTCCAATGGATCGGGGAGTATTCAGGCTGGGAACAACCACGTTTTTAGTTTTTTCCTGAAGTTGAGGAGTGTCGGCGCGGTTTTAATGTGGAAGGGGAGCGTGTTCCACAACTTGGCTGTAGCGACAGAGAAACGTTTGTCTCCCCAATTAGCTCTTCGGGTTCGAGGAACTCTTAGTAGATGGGCTGTGGATGAGCGTAAGGTTCTGAGGTGTTCGAGCGGCCGGAAGGCTTGTCTTAAGAATAGAGGGCCTTGGTTGTGGATAGCTTTGTATGCTATGCATAGAGCCTTGAATTTAATCCTGCTTCTCACAGGTAGCCAGTGTAATTGTTTGATGTAAGGGGAGATAGATGCAAACTTAGGGATGGATAGCAGTGTCCTGGCTGCTGCGTTTTGCACCGTTTGCAGTCTGTTGAGAACCCTTTGTTGTGCGTTCAGTAGGAGGGCATTGCAATAGTCTATTTTAGAAAAGACTAGTGTACTGACTAAGGTTTTGCCTACTGATGGAGGGAGATAAGGGATTAGTTTTTAAATTTTTTTTAGGGTGTAAAAGGAAGAGGAGACCACTGCATTAGCATGTTGCTGGAAGGACATCTTGTTGTCGAAGATGACGCCTAAGTTTCGTACCTTGATCACTGGTTCAGGAGGTTGTCCCATTTGAGACGGCCACCATTGCGGAGACCATGTAGGTTGCAGCCTCCCGAATGTCATCACTTCTGTTTTATCAGAATTCAGTTTTAGACAGTTGGATGACATCCAGGAGCTTATTGCGTTCATTCCGTTTTGGAAATTGGCTGCTACAGAAGTGCCGTCATTATATACAGACAACACTAATTGTGTGTCGTCAGCATATGTAGTAAGTGAGATTCCGTGGGATTTTATGACCCTCGCCAAGTCCGACACATATATATTGAAAAGTGTCGGGCTTAGCGAGGATCCCTGCGGTACTCCACAAGGTAAAGAAAAAGTCTGAGAGGTATAGTTGCCCATCTTCACTGTTTGTGGGCGGTTGGACAGAAATGAGGCAAGAAGATCTTTAGCCTTGTCCTTTATTCCTATGGCCGCGACACGGTCGATCAAGGTGACGTGATCGACCGTGTCGAACGCTGCGGAGAGATCTAGGAGTATCAGAATTGCTCAGCCTCCGTTGTCCATGGTGGACCTTATCTCATCCGCTGCTTTTAGGAGTGCAGTCTCTGTTCCGTGGCCCTGTCGAAACCCAAACTGGGTGTCGTCCAGCAAGTTGTTTTTATGTATGTAAGTTGACAACTGGATGTTCATGATTTTTTCAAAAATCTTGGCAGGGAACGGGAGACATGCGATGGGCCTGTAGCTAGCAGGAAGAAGGGGGTCTAGGGTAGGTTTTTTTAAAAGAGGTTTGATGGTAGCTTCCTTCCATACAGAAGGGTAAATGCCCGTTGTGAACATTGCGTTACAGATGGTGGATAGTGACGGGGCAATGGCTTCAGAAATGAGATTACAAATGCCCGGAGGGCAAGGATCAAAGGGTGAACCCGATTTGGTTTGGGCTATTAAGGGTTGAACAAGTTCTTGCGTGGTGGCTTGAAAAATTGAAAAAACTGGGTCAGTTTCGGTGGTATCTTGCGGAGTGAAGGTGAGTGATGAGTCCGGGAAGAAAGTAGTGAAGATAGTTCTAACTTTATCTTCAAAGAAATTGGCCAAGGCATCTGAGAGAGCCTGTGATCCTTCTGGGCGAGGTGCAAGGGGGTTGGATAGGTAGTTAACTACCTGAAATAGTTTGCCTGTACTGTTTTTAGCCTGATTGATTTGGTTGGTGTAGTAAGTGGTTTTCTCTGCTATTATAAGTTTTTTGTAATTTGATAAAGCATTTTTGTATGTGGTCTTATCGCAGGGATTGAAATGGCGACGCCACTGCCTTTCTAGATTCCTGCAGTATTGTCTCTGCAGTCGGAGAGGCTCGGTGAACCAAGGAGCCGAAGGGAGTTTTCTATTTCTGTGAGAAATTTTGCTAGGTGCTAGCTTATTACAGGCTGCCTTTAGATTGTTCAGGTAGTTAGCGGAGGCTACTACGGGATCTTGTTCATTTGGCATAGGGCTCTCTCGCATTATCTGTGCGAGAAGGTCCAGATTAATGTTTTTCCAATCTCTAAAATTCATGGGTATAGAAGGTATAGACTGGGGATTGTTAGAGTTGGTTGGAATGGAAAAACATAAGGCCGCGTGATCTGTCCAAACTAGAGGAATGACCTTGGTGATGGCAATCTTTAAGTTACTAGTAAAAAGTCCGTCCAGTGTGTGTCCCGCTTCATGTGTGGGCTGTTTAACTATTTGTAGAAGACCAGCTGCCTCTAGGTCATTGATTAGAGTTACAGTATCCGGATCATCTGAGGCTTCGAGGTGGAAATTGAAATCACCCAAGATGGTGAAGTGGTGAAATACACCAGCTTTGTGAGCCATGCAAATTTAAGGATTTAAAGGTATTTTTCAGCCTTACTATATGGGGGAATATGAAAACTTTTAAAACATGGAAGTAAATTAGACTTGCGATATGAGACATTCATGAAACACTGGAGATACAAATCATTTATCAAATGAAATATGAGTAACTTGTTAGAGTATTATAGAAGCAGATATGTGTTAATGATCTCTCGAGTTTGTGTACCACTGCAGATTTGAGAAAACTCATGTCAGAAGTTTGAATAAAAACCTTTCATGCCATGACAACCTGGAGACCACAGATATGATGATAACGATAATAATAGCAATAATAATAAATGTAATATCCATCGTACTGTGTAATATCATATTCACAAGGTCAGATCAGTGCTTATATTTCCTATTGAGTGGAATATGCAACAATATGTATAGCTCTCAAACCCATGGATGGACACAATAAAACAGATTAAGGATCCCCCCAAAATATTTGCTAATCAAAACTATGTTCTGAATAACTGTCCAGCCATTTGAAAAAGCAACAAAATGCCATGTTTCTTATGACATCCAATGGTGGAAATAGCATTACTGAGTACATCTACATGTTTTACTCAGGAGCAGGATTTAAGTCTGCATTTCACAATGCAATTTCAAGTGTCCAGGTGACCGCCCAACAGATTAGGAGTTAAATCCTGGTCTGGGGGTGGTCCTGTGGTGGTCTGTTAGGCTCATAGAGAAGCCTAACATGTAGACCGCCACTCTCAGAGTGCCGACTGCACCTTCCCAGACAGTGTGGCATGCATGCCACACCATGCATGAACTGGGGGCACTGCATGTGCCCCCCATGCACCCCAGGTCGAGGACGGTCAGGTGTTGCCTCTCCGCAAGCCTTTTCATGGCATGCCCACTGCCATGAAAAGGGCAGTGGACAGGCAATTCCTAATATATTAGTGCTCCAGACTGCTGTAGGATCCTTGATCCCTGGTGGTAGCAGCAGTCCTGTGGCGGTCCGATCTCCACACTCATAGAACTGTGGGTGGGTCCGCATTGTGGCGGTGTTCAGACCTCCACCACGGGTACCGCGGTCCATAAACCCCCAAACTTGTAATAAGGCCCTTAGTCCTTTCTCTAATGAGGAATTTTAATGCACATACAACTAATACCATGCACAAACTTGCTAATACTTGTAGGTTTTCGGGTGGAATGACACGTAGGAAGCCCATCCTAAAGAGGCCTTGTAGGCTAACCAGGGTGCAGATCATGCACCCTAAAGGAATGTCACCATGGGCAATTAACTCCGCAAATATACACTGTTCCAGTTATTTGCGAGTTACCAAGGCCTTAAACCTAAAATTAGCAATACCCTAAATGCAGCAGCAGGCGACTTTTGACAATACCAAAGGGCTGATTTAGATTTTGGCAAATGGGTTACTCCAGCAAAACAGTGACAGATATCCCGACCACATAAATATGAATCCCATAGTATTTAGATTTATATTTTGGCCAACGGGACATCTGTGACCGTTGTGACAGAGTAACCTGTCTGCCTAAATCTAAATCAAGCCCAAATACATTTTGCAGTGAATAAAACCAAGACTATAGGTGTTATCAAAACATAAAGTAATCTCTTAAGGAGACCTAAGACACATTTAGAGCAAACCTAACCACTTCTATTTTGCTTGCTAAGCTGTCTAGCAACCACTCCTACCTCAGAACACAAGGGGGTAGCTCCCCTTGATGGCCACCCACTTTCTCACTTCAGAGAAACTTAGTTTCACAAATGTATTTTGTTGTGGGTCCATGCGGGGTATGCCTTTGCCCTGAGATGGCTACCCAACAGATTGTTGCTACCCCGTCATGAAGTGGCGTGTGACCCAATCCCTCCTGTACTTGCCCTGCACTGTTTTGTGTTTGTTTCCCTCTCTTTAACCCCCTGCATATGCTTTCTTTTTACTCCTGGGTGCCTCTTTCCACCGCCTATTGTTTCCCCCGTCATGATCAACCCAATGCAGGGCACTCACTATTGCAGGTGGGGTAGGGAAGCCTGCCACTCTCTCTTCCCTTTCGTTCACTCTCTCCCACAAATCACTAGCAGCCATACTATTATGTGGCAGAGTATTTGTGCGGGGATGAGTGTGTGCAGTCTGATCAGCCAGAGGCGGTAGGCTTTTCTATAATGGACCGGGGTAGCCTAAGCCTCCTCTGCCTGCTTAGGGCCTTTATCAGAAGAGTGGAAAGCTACATACAGTTGGGGCTGTCCTGGGAGAACAGGTTCCTCTCGTCTGTGAAGATTGAACCTAGACTTCTCAAGTGTGGGATCATGCTGGGGATCTCCTTCCTGATGCACACGTCCAGAGGACATTACCTTCACTGCAGTCCATCACAGCGAAGATGGGATGACGCTGTCAGCTGCTCCCTTGCCTCAGGACACATTTGCCAGCTTCACTGGAGCCACACATAAGCACCCACCTTACGTGCCTTTCCACAAACTGCATTTTGTGGTATTTTTCACGGTGTTTAAACAAAATATCGGTTCTTAAATATCGAGATACAGAAATATGATGTAAAGAATATTATGACTTCAAATATATCGTGGACAGGAATACCGAAAGGAAAAATATTCGTTTTAGTGTTGTATCATTGTTAAAAACATCAATGTAGGAAACATCATTGTATATAATATTATTTTTGTATTGTTAATTAGGATGTACTGTACCAAATTTATTTTTATTATATGTGTTTCTGATTTTGTTAATTTTCTTTTATTTTTGCTAAGTTTAAAAAAATTTTAAAGTAATAAAAAAATTCTAATGTATTAATGTTTTTAAATAAATATTGAAATATATTTATAGTAGTGGGATGTTGGGTTGTTAAGGGATACAGTTAGGGAGTTTAAAAAATATATCTTTAAATTTAAAATTGTAATGTAATAATGTTAAAGATATGTAAAAAAAAATGAATTTTAACTTTTATTTTATTATAATAGTATTTAATACAATAAAGTAATGTTATACTAAATAATATATATAAATATAAATGTATTTAATTTGACTTTAATTTAATTTGTTTTTGATGTTTAAATAAAAATTTGAAAAATACATTTATTAAATTTAAATAATTATAAAAAAATTACAAACATTTCGATATTGTAAACAACTTTTTAAATCTAATATTTAAAAATATCATAATAAAAAAACAATTGTATTGATAATGTTGTAATTTGAAATTCATGTAATTGTAGTTTTTAAGTGTATGAATGGTACGAAATCGTAAAATAAATATTGAGATTTGACATCAAATTTATAACATAAAGATTAAATATTTCAGATAAAACTTTTTATATAAAGGTTAGTAGTTTACAATAGAGTGTTTCAATATTTTTTTATTTAATGAAATGTTATAATGTGTAGTAGTAATTTTGTATTTTTTATTTCAGTTTATTATATTTTGTTTACATAAAATTTAATGTGAATTGGACGTATAAAATTTGAAGAATTTTGAATCCAACCTCTTTTCACAAATTAGTATAGATTGGAGTGGGAACAGTAAATCTTACTACTTAGCGCCCAATATTTTCCACAAGTTGGTTTATTTATGAATGGGAATAGAAAAGTGTACAACACTTTCCTTAAATTGGTTTAGGTGGAATGGGAATAGTAACTGTCACCCCTTTGGTGTCAAACACTTACTCCAAGTTAGTCTAGGTTACAGTGGGAATAGGAACTGTCACCCCTTTAGTGTCTAACATTTTCCTCAAGTTGGTTTGGATTGCTGTAGCAATAGGAACTGTAACCCCTTTAGTGTCTAACACTTTAATTGAGTTGGTTTAGATTGGAGTGGGAATCGTAAAGGTCACCTCTTTAGCGTCCAACATCTTCCACAAATTGGTTTAGATTAGAGAGAGGATAGTAAGTGTCATGACTTTAGTGTCAAACACTTTCCCCAGGTTGGTTTAGATTGGAGTGGGAATAGCAAATATCACCCTTTAGTGTCCAACATATTATTTAAGCTGGTTTAGATTGGAGTGGGAATAGTACATTTCCCCCCTTTAGTGTTCAACAGTTTCCATAAATTGGGTTAGATTGGAGTGGGAATACTAATTTTCACCCCTTTAGTGTCCAACACTTTCCCTAAATTGGTTTATATTGGAGTGGGAATAGCAAATGACACCCTTTTAGTTCCACCACTTTCCACAAGTTGGTTTTGATTGGAGTGGAAATAGTAAATGTCCTCGCTTATTTGTCCAACACCTTCCTCAAATTGGGTTAGATTGGATTGGGATTAGCAAATGTCACCCCTTTAGTGTGAAACACTTTTTCCAAGTTGGTTTAGGTTGCATTTGGAATAGTAAATGTCTCCCCTATAGTGTCCAACATTTTCCACAAGTTGGTTTAGATTGGAGTGGGAATAGTAAATGTCATCCCTTTAGTGTTCGACACTTTCATTGAGTTGGATTAGATTTGAGTGGGGATGGCAAAGCTTACCCTTTTAGTGTCCAACAACTTTCACAAATTGGTTTAGATTGGAGAGGGAATGGTAAATATCATCCCTATAGCATCCAACATTTTCCCTAAGTTGATTTAGATTGGCGAGGGAATAGTAAATGTCACCCCTTTAGTATTCAACACCATATTTAAGATGCTTTAGCTTGGCTAATGATTGCAAAACTGCTATTTTACAATCGCAAAACTGCTTTTAAAGCAAGCCAAGATAATTTCAGGGGAACTGGACTTAATGGATTTAAAATGTAAACACCCTGGCAGTTGGGCTGAAAAATGTTATCATCTTGGCACCCCTCCCGACTATCTATGCTCGCCGCTCCCCTATCACACTAAGTATGGCTTTATGATTATGCGTTTCAGGCAGATCTCCCTAGGATGTTACTGGTACGGGCGAAGCGAGGGGGTAGCCAACACACAATGCAGATGGTGCAGCATAATAAGAGACTCTAATGCATGTAACCTGAATATGTGAAATCCTGAAATCCCAAAGGTGCTACTGGCTCTGACCAATATTTCGAATTTTAAACGTAAGATCATGTGAGGGGGCTGTATTTACCTTTCTACAAGGAGAATCATACCAGTTAGTTTGACGCTTTATGAAATTCATGAAATTAGTAACAGGAAAGCCAAAAAAATCCATGATGAGTACTGAATTCCAGAAATATATTGATGCCAGTACCTACATGAAAATCAATTATACGCGGCAAGAATCACCGCAAAAGATTGACTGATATTGAGGTGGACATTTTAGTTAAACAAAAAAAAGAGAATATGCATTTTAAAGTAAGATGAATTATAGACTTGTGTCTTAACCCAGGTTTTACTAATGAAAGCACAATGCCCTTTCCTGAGTCATAGATGATTGCACATACAGGGCCACACTACAGTGAGTTTTACTTTGTAGGGCAATGCTTTCAGCCTACTGCACAGTTGCAGGTTTTTACTTTGTATTTATGTCCCATCCTTGCTGTGCTCAGGATGTAATGATTTTAAATAATTGAACCTCAATAAACTTTCAATTCAATTCAATTCCATTAGATTGGAGTGGGAATAGTAAATGTCACCCCTTTAGTGTCCAATCCTTTCATTGAGTTGGTTTAGATTGGAGTGGGAATAGTAAAGGTCACCCCTTTAATGTCCAACACTTTCCCTAAGTTGGTTTATATTGGAGTGGGAATAGTAAATGTCACCCCTTTCGTGTCCAAAGCTTTCTACCAATTGGTTGAGATTAAAGTGGGATTAGTAAATGTCATCCCTTTAGTGTCCAACACCTTCTTCAAGTTAGTTTAAATTGGATTGGGAATGGTAAATGTCACCCCTTTAGTGACCAACACCTTCTTCTAGTTGGCTTAGATTGGAGTGGGAATAGTAGCTATCAGTCAGTTAGTCAAAAAGAATTGGCCTTTACACTGCATAAAACCTCACAAAATTTGTTGTCATAAAAATGTGAATATACAATTAGACATCAGAAACACTTATATAAGCCATTAAAATCTTCTCATATAATTCATTAAAACATAATCATAACAATATATGTGAATACAATCTTATCCTAGGCTTACATAGCAAACACTGCCATTTCTACATAAAGAAGTTAAAACCAGCTTAAAAATGGCAGACCCTCTAACAAATAGTTGTATGACAGAACAACGCAGGGAAATACTTTGGATGCCTTTCATCACATTTTCTACCCCGCGTTTTTTAGAACGCATATACTTTTACAACATATGCCTTAACCATGCATTGTTTATATATATAATGTATTAGTGGGGGAGAGCCCCCACACCTCCAAACTTACCTTAAATGTGTGGTAAAGGCATGAGTTTTAAAGACATAAACGTTGTAAAAACATGCGTGGTAAAAAATGCGAAGTAAAGGCACAGTGTGGTAAAAAGCTCTTTGTAAAGGCTGTTTTCCTTAAAAAATCAATAAAAGCCTTTTAACAGCACCCACAAACCTCCCTAGGGCACAAGAAAAATCCAGATAGGGCATATCCTTTAAATGTGTCACTGCTTGCGCATGATCACGGGTGCCATACTTTTTTTTAAACAGTCTTAAAGTAGTTTGTTGAAGGGTCTGTACTTTTAAACAATCCAAGAGGCTATGTAGATTATTGCATTGTACATTCAAGTCACAGGTACATTTACACAATACATCCATCATCACCATTTTTGCCTTGTCACTGCTATAACACAGATTAATATCTATTCTCAGCCTTAACAATTCATATCTGAGATGAAGGTTAGGCAGTGAATCCACAAGAGGGAACCGCTCCTGATTCTGTCATGAGTTAAGCATAAATTTGACTGAAAGCTTACTTTTTAAGTACCACCTATCATGTTCTCTGGCAATATTCTTTGTAAAGATGTGGAGTTCACTTTTGTGGTTTCTATATGCTGATTCTGGGAGCCCATCCTATGACTCATTATCCTACATATGTCCTCTAGGTTTCTCCTGACACACTTAGCCCACTTCAATTCACTATGTGTAATCTCATTCTTACACCATAAAGATATCTTTTGCCCATCTCCTGTATTGAAATGTAGCTAGAATCTGACTGCATCTGCCCGTGGCAGATAACTACATGACGTAGTACCTATTTTCATTCTTATTGTCTGGATCATTGAGGACCTCTGCAGGGACAATAAACTTTTCAGATATTTCCCCTCCTCAGATTCCCAATTCCTTTTGGTGCTTAAGCTTAACAACTCGAGTTCATACTGAAATTGAGGGCAGGTCCTAGGCTGTTGCAACTGGCCTTAGGGACATATCCCCATAATATCTTTTACATTTTATTAGACCACTTACTGATGCTAGGGTTCTCGTTTTAAGTGATTCAATATTATCGTTCCACAGTAACCTCTTCACAAACCAACTTCACGTGGATCCGAAGTACCACCCAAAATTTGCATTTTCTTTTGCCAAAACCAAATACCTCAGTCTTCTCCAAGTTTTCCACTAGTTTTTGGTTGTTTCAATATTCTGTGAACACATCCAGCTTCCTTTGTAAGCCTATCTCCGTCTGATCCATAATAACAAGATCATCTGCATACAGGAGGCATGCTATATGCTTTCCATCTATTTTGGCACTTACACCCTTTGCAACTGCTAAAGCTGAGGGTAGGTCTGCTATAAACAAGCAGAAGAGTAAGGGGGCCAAGTCACATCCATGTCTCAGCCCATTGTTGATTGGGATTTTCTGGGTCAAAGTCCTATCAGCGTCCGTAATTATCTGAGCCCGGTTGTGTGAGTGCAGCCCCTTTATAAGTGCCAGAAGGTTCTTGGAGATATCTTGTTTTGCCAATGTCTCCCATAAACCATTCCGGTCCACTAAGTCAAAGTCTGCACAGAGGTCTATGAAGCAGCAAAATAAGCTGCCCCTTTGCTCCATAGAATTCAGAGCAAAGGGAACATAAGCAGAAGCAGTTATCTATTGTGGAGTGGTCTTCCTTAAAGCCCCTTTGTTCTGGGAGTACAATATGGTATAATTTAGCCCATTCCTTAGGACTCTCTAGGATTATTTTTGCGCACATTCCCCCCCCCCCCATCCAGAAGGTTAATCAGCCTGTACACTTTAGTGCCCTTTTTTTACACCTCTTGTGTATCAGTCTAATGATAATCCCTTTCCAATTGTCTGTAAACTGGCACTTGGCTCAAATTCCTTGGAACCTCTGGTGACAGAATTTTCCCACCAGTCTGCCCTAGTTTTAACTATAATGGCAAGGAGGTTATCTGCCGCGCTAGTCAGGACCAGTGTTAAGGTGGTGTTTTTAATATTGGCCACAGTAAACTGGGTTCTAATATCCTCACTCACCCCATTCCATTCTTTTGAACTTGTACTCTCAAACTCTGATCCATAGATGTCTTTTAAATATTCAACCGATGCTGCTCCTTCCATCACACATTTAAATGCCCCCATCTCTTTGCCTGAGCCCAGATGCAAGAGCTTCCAAAACCTTTAACCTTTTTTAGTTTCTATAGCAAATTTCTCCAGCCGCTCTACTTATATACTTTTTTCCAATCTCTGACAAGTTTTTATATACTTCTTTGGTGTTCTGGAGGCTGACGTAGAGCTCATGGTCAAACTTTGTGTTGAGGATTTTTACTCCGTTTCTGACTTTAACTTTCTACAATCCCAGTCTAACCAATCATTAGCTTTCCTCGTGCCGGCACAGGCCCTTTTCTTCATCTTCCTGTTAGAATTTAAATCTACCCTTAAGCAATGACCAACCTGACTAATTGTTTTTTTCATACCATTTTATTCAATTTACGGGGGCTTTTATTAGCACTTGTCTCTGTTGAAAATTAACTAATTTCATCAGACATTCCTCCATGATTCTGGTGGTGAGGTGCTTTGGGTGATCTATCTATAGGCGTAAAACCATTTCTCTAATCCTAGTTACCCCCATGCTTATTTCCAGTTTCAGGGGATAATGGTCGCTTCTCTCAACTTGCAATACCTGGAAACTCCCAATTTTATCAAAGAACCAGGCATGCAAAAAGATGTAATCAATTGGGTAAAGGGGCAACGCATTTTTAAATGTCTGGAATGCAGGCCAGTTGGGATCCCTGCCCCCATTAACATATAATAATCCCTTTGAGCCCAAGAATTTTCCTTATGCGATGTCACGCATAGCTAACATACTAGCGAGGTAGCTAGCAGTATTAATATTAAAAGACAGCAATATCTCCTTAAACAAGGGCTCACATATTGTTGAGTCCAATTTATGGTTATAATCACCCATCAATATAGCAATATCTTTATGAAAATTAGAACACATATATTCCACATCCTCCTTTAAATCCCCTAAGTTTAGACCCACACTCTTCGCACTCCCCCACCTGTATGTAGATATTATTTATTAGCATACAATCATATCTCTTGTCTGGATTATAAAGATGAACTCTGCAGGTCACCACCCAATCACATTTTACTCCTATTGGCATTACCTTTTTTGCAATCTTGGTAGATGTAAAAACAAATAACCCCCCGGATGGGCGCCCCTGCTGCCTCTTCTTTGCTGTTCTATTTACCTGCACAAACCAATCAATTGTCGATGTCTCGTCGCACAGCCAGGTTTCCTGTAAACATACAATCTCATATCAAACCATTACCTCTTTAAACCTTTCAGAGCATAACATTTTTGAAAATCTTATAAATAATACCTGAGAGGACACTCAGGGTATGCAACCACTCTTCATCCTACTCGATATCGCTCTACCATCCGTCCTCACTATATGCTCTGGAAGAAAGTAACGCGTATCTATTCTCACATCTTCGGACACCCCAAGTTCCTTCTGAGCTGGTGTTTGGGGACATTATTTTTAGGTCTTCCTTCTTGCTACCATCTGACTGTCTAATATTCATGTACCCTTGTTCAATCAGCATGACCTGCCTTGGAACCAACGCTACATGATACCTCAGAAAAGGCTTTGTTAGAGTAGCCAGCTTATGGTATTTCTGTTTCTGGTATGAATTTAATCCCTTCCTTTAATACCTCACTTTCTGCCATTTCAAGCACTGTCTTGAACAGACCCAAATACAGTACAGTACCGATGTTACTTCATTCCCTTTGTTATTGTTTATATGACTGTAGTAAAAAGAATGGAAAGCGATCATAATCCATTGTGTATGGCCTTCAAGTCTTATTTAGAGGAAAGGGTGATAGGCTTAGAGGAAGAGAGGGTGACCTTGGATCTAGTCTGTACAAACAATCAGCGGCAACTAAAATGGGGAAAGCTAGTAGAGGACGAGGGGAAGCTAGATGAACTTAAGAGAGTAGTAGGAGAGGAAGTAAATAACCTAAAACTACTCACAAACAACTCTAACTTCAGAGACATTTTGATGGAGGCTCATAAAAAACTTTTCTGTAGACTGCAAACATTTTCCTAAAACCAGCAGGCCATAACAAAGGCAAAAAACATCAAAGTAAACAGGGATGGTATGGAAAAAGTTGTAGACTGGCACGTCAGAATCTTAGTAGAGAACTTCAACTAGGAAACGCCGACACAATTAGGAAAGCAAGGGACATATACAGATGCACACAAAAACAGGCTAAGAGGTTATGGGATGAGGAACTATGGGGTGAACTTAAAACTGCATGTGCAGCCAAAGATTCGAAGTTATTCTGGTCCATAGTGAAGTGGGATCGGGGAGGGTTGCCCGCACCCCCTCAAAACAATGTTGCCATTAATAACTGGATAGAATTCTTTAAACCCCAATATGCTCGAAATCAGTTGCATGTTCCCGTTACTCTGCCGCCGGCTGTTTTCTATAAACATGAAGTGTTTAATGAAAATGATGTAAACGCAGCCCTTGACTGTGTAACGAGGGGAAGAGCGCCAGGTATGGACGGAATACCAGCAGACGTCTATCTAAATGATCGGAATATATGGTGTACATATTTTGCGTGGCTTGCAAATGCAGTGGCGATGGGCGGTGAAGTACCTTTGTCCTGGAAAGGGGCGGAAATTATCCCAGTTTTTAAAAAAGGTGACAAATCCCTCCCCAGTAATTACAGACCCATCAGTCTCATTGATTCAGCCCAGAAACTGATGGGACGAATGGTGCAAAATAAGCTCCAAGTATGGATAGAGGAAAATAATATCTTGTCACCACTCCAAGCGGGGTTCCGTCCCCTGACAAGTTCTATTGACCAGGTTTTCTACTTCATTTCCCTGTACTGGAGAAACGTCATTTTAAATAATAGCCCTCTATATGCTGTCTTTGTGGACCTGAAGTCAGCTTTTGACTTGGTTCCCAGGGACAAGCTCTGGAGGGTCCTAGCTGACGCAGGGATAAGCCAAGAACTTCTCACGCTCTTGATGCGACTGCATGAAAATAATTACGCCAAAATTAGATGGGGCTCACAGGGAGAAGTAACTGAGCCTTTCCCCGTAGAGCGTGGGGTGAGGCAAGGTTGCGTTCTAGCACCTACACTATTCTCGATATACATAAATGGTATTGTAGAATTCCTGAAAAGGTCCCCATCTGATGCCCCCAAAATAGCTGGATCACATGTTCCCCTACTAATGTTTGTGGACGATACGCTTATACTATCGCGTACACCTAGTGGTCTCCAAAAGGCGGTGAACGCATTTGGTGAGTTTTGTGATTCTCGAGCTCTAGAACTGAATACTAGTAAGACAAAATTTATGTGTATGAACCATCATTCATTGTTTAAAGGCGTCATCACTTTCAAAGGTATCCCCCTTGAGCAGGTAGAGGCTTTCACCTACCTTGGAATAACAATTCAGGGGAATTTGAAATGGAAGACACACATAGACACTGCTGTATTGAAGTTCAGACAATTAGCAGGAGCATTATCCTTAAAACATAGAGCTTCTCTGACTAAGCCGGTAAACTGTGTTCTTGAAATCTACCAGATGAAAGTGCTAGCTTATATGGCTCAGAGCTATGGGGCCTTAGTGATTTAACAAACCTGACTACTGCAGAAAACAAGTTCCTTCGTGGGCTAGCAGGGGTACCACAAAGTACGCCAACCATCCGTCTAAAATTAGACCTTGGCAGGAAAAGTATTGCAGATTTAGCAAGGTTGCGTCCACTGTTATATTGGAGACGCTTAATGGTGACCCCAGAGCTAGCACACTACGCTTCAGCATTGACTGATATTGTTCTATTAGACCGATTCCATAAAATTGCCTGGTTGAAAGACCTACGGGGGGTATTGCAACAGTTAAAATTAGATCACTTATGGTGTAATACTGATGTGTCTTGTTTCCCTTCAAAGATCAGGCTGAAACAAATGTACTGGGAGATGGTGAACCTTAGAACTTTTTCTAATGGGACTAACACCTCGCTGACGAGGCGCTTCCTGGACTTAAAAATGGCTCCTTTGTATGAAGCGTACTGGGACTTGATCGAGAAGCCGTACGACAGGAAGCTGTACTTTCAATTCAGAGCTGGATCACTCCCAGTAAATGCGTTTAAAAAGAAATGATCTATATCTTGGGACGGGCATTGTTATCACTGTAAAGATAAAGTTGAGCATGTCTCACACATATTGTTTTGCTGCCCTTTATATGCCAACCCGCGTCACAAATGGATTAGACCTGTATGTCTTAACCTGGGGACGCGTAGCCAAGCTGTTGCACTTAGAATTCTGGAAACTGACTGTACTCCACAGTTTGCAATTGCTGTTGCAAAGTTTTTAGCCTGGGCCTGGGTGATTCGCACACGTACCTTAGTAGGAAAAATGTTGTGAGGTATCTCGTTTATTATGTTTTTAATGCCTTGACTTGTGAGCATGAGCCAGGGTGGTTCTTAAAAATGCTATAAATAGCTAATGTATTCGACGGATTTCTTGTTTAATACTTATTAAATATTTTGTGTATTAGATTTAGTATTTATTGTATAGTGTTAGGTGGAAATGCTTTTATGACTGAAGTCGAATAAAGCTTTGAAATTGAATTGTTTATTAACCCTATTTGTCTGAGGTCCTTTGACCCTACTGCTTTCAGACTTGGGCATTTTGAGAAGGAGTATAATAAATGAGCATGATTCAGGGGGACTAACTTCCTTACTCTCTTTCCTTTTTCCCCCTTTTGGTATAGGTTCAAGATAAACCCATAGCTTATTTACTTCTCCTCCCTTTGCTACTGTGGTTTTTTCAATTACATCTACCCTGCTAATATTCCTTTTTACTTTATTTGCATTACTTCCCCACCCTAGTTCACCAGAGCCTCCATTTCCAGCACTTATTGCCCCCTTGTTATTTCCAGGTTCTTTCTTGCTTGAAGGTTGGGAGTTGCTCCACAAAACACTCCTTGAGTTTCCCCTTCCAACCTCTTCTCCTTGTGTGCGTTACTAGATCCCTTAAGAATGGCTCCATGTGGTTTCTTATTTAGATCTTTGGCTTTTTGTTTTGACTCTCTTAATGTGTTTATGGCCACTTTCTCATTTTTCCCTTCCCTCGTACCCTTCCCTGGACCTTTTCTAAAACTATTGTACGAGGGATGTACTGCCTATATATAGTTAGTTCTCCCAGTTTCTTTATCAACATTGGATGTTTGGACACATAACACTTGGAGCACCATCCAACTAGGAAATAGCCGCTTCCGCCACCCTGCGGTCTTCGTTACTCAAGAATTGCTTATTTTCATCGACAGGCCTTCCTACGGTTGGCATATCGGCCTTTATTTGCTTTAATTCCCCTGCGATGATTTATAATATGCCTTCTGTGATTTTAAAATGTCATTGTTCATCACCGTCACCTCCAGTAATCCTTGCAAGATTTTGTAGGATCAGCATTTTGTCCAGCATTGAGGCCGATGGTGACGCTAAAATCTCAAGATTTAGAATTGAATTTTGCACAAATCCACAAGTTTCCTCGTTACTGCTGGCATGAGCTGATCTTCTGTGTTTTCGAGCTCCTCCCTACTTTCTTTTGCAGTCCCTTTACCTTTACCTTCATTCAACCCACCATCTGCCCCCACCCCTTCTTGCTTCACCCAATTATCTAATAGGGAGAAAAGCCGAGGTGAAGAGGACAACCTTTATTGTAAAGTGAACTTGTTACAGTCCATTGTATCTGGATTGTTTGCGGAGGTCTTAACCCCTTCCGTGCTCCTGTCTACCAATGGCAAAGGGAGCACTCCTTCCCTGGTGCTGCAATGGACCGTTGATCCGTCGCAGCCCCGCCAACCCTTTAGACCGCCCCCACCGCGGCGGAATTGCCGCCGCGGTTAAGGCGTTAATTCTGAAATCTGATAACAATCATTCCTTGTACCACTTGATGTCATTTCTCTAGAGACTGGAGCCTCAGGTTGAGCTTGCCTTTTTAAGAAATGTTTGTCCACAAAGTCCTTGATTGATTTAGAGAATGACGAGCCACCTGTATCATGCAGTGTGGGGCTTTTATAGCGATTGTGCTTCTTTGCACTTTTCCAATCAGACTTCTGTTGTGTGGCGTTTTAAGCTCCGAGTGAATTTTCCTGATTCATGCCCTTATTCAGGTACAATTCACATTGCCCTTATATAGGCATAGAAATCATTCCCTTATTTAGGCATAGCCCATGCTACCCAAATACAGGCATGGCTACTACCACCCATACCAAACGTCACAATGACTTCTTGGAAAACCGGCTCAAGCAGTTAGGGAACTTCCCCTTGCTTGAATATTGATTTGTCCAAGAACTCAGTTACTTTACAAAGAACAACTATTCCCTAGGGGTTCTTTCTTGATGTTCATATGTCCGACTTTACGTCAAACTATGGCATTCATAAACACTATCAAGGTATAAATATACCTTCACTTGCTCTAGCAAGACACGGTGGTTCGGAGCAGTTCGACTATCTACTTGCCCGATGCAGCTCGCTACAGCAAGTGCCGAAGGAAGCCAACTCTCCAGCTGACGCATTGATCAAGAGGCTGCCTTTCTCCTGCTGAGAATCCAGCTCCAGTGTTTCCGGCTCCCCTTGCGTGGTGTTGGGAAATCGAGTCCTGAGACAGAGATACCAGACCTCCTTCATTCTGACCAAGGTATGGAACTGATTAGAACCTAGAGAAACCTTTGGTAGAAATGTGGCTCACTGGTTAGAGGAGGCAGACCTGGAAGCAGAGGTCAGCCCGGGACCAGGGTTCAATTCCCGGCTCGGCGGGGTCTTGAGTCCTAAAATGTCCATGGACTCGACAATTCTCGCTCCGGTGCCTACTGGATTCACGGGTTCACACTCTGCGACTCTGGGCAATAGCTTGCTTAATCTCCACAAAGGCCCCTTGCGGCGGGATGCCTGGCTTTCGCCTTGCAGATACCCTGCCGGGGTTATCTCACAGGGGAATACCAGGACGGGTTCCCTAAGCAAGCGCTTAGAAACCGCTTGGTGATTTGCGCTATATAAATTCCTGTGCATTTACATTTACATTTACATGCTTGGCAAAAACAACTAAACCTATGCTACACAATACTTACTTCTTCCCGCGTACTAGACTTAGGTTAGGTACATTGGGGTAGGCCTATTTTAGAAGCACCAGTTGAGTATTTTAGTCAATGTTATTTATGTATGTGTTTTGATATGGCTTAGAAATCATACAAAGCTATTACAGTATTATTTTATAATACTGGACAGGAAGGGGTGGGAGCACACTGCTTCAACTCCCAGCACAGTTCGCCCCTTAGCAACCCCAGATGATTTTTCTTTGCTCTCTAATACTGCTGCTCTCTACTGAAGACGGGCTCAACCCAGAAACACGTGTCTAGAGATATACAGCAATGTCTGCACCAACTTTGGTGAGAAACCCCAGCTAATTTTGAAGTAAGTTTAAACTGTGTACTGCATGTACCAGGATGCAAAGGGGCAAACTGTGCTGGGACTGTGAGGCAGTGTGCTCCCCACCCCCATTCTTTTATTTTATAATACTATTCTCGCTGTACACATTATACTTTGCAGTCTGCATAACGATTGTAGCAGTTCACTTCTCTTGCATGAGAATGAAGACTGTTCAATAAACCTTTTTATTGAAAACACCCGTCTCTCTATTTCTCTGCAACTCTGTTGAAACGAAGCACGCACGATTGACTGAGTGAAATACTTTTCTATTGTTTCCGTGACTCTGAAAGATATAGATATATATATATATATATATTCTTATTCTTGGGAAAATAAGTTGTCATGTTTATACTGTTGGCAGAAACGAATCCCTTCGTGTGTATTCGAGAAAGTTTCTAGTGACCTCTGAGTTAGCTGGCACATACAAAATTAAGTTTAGTATATTCGATTCATTTAAATCCTTGTTTCTGAAAATGTCACTTACCTCTGCACGCTGTGACGCTGAATCGCTCCCACCGCCTCCACCCATTACCTCCTTCAGTGCACTTTCCTCACAGTTCTGTGTCATTGAGCTAGGGACCTTATTTGCACTCCCCTTTTGTTGTCCACATAATAGGTGCCATTTACCAGTGCCTGCTATGTCCCCTACAAGCTGTGTGCTGGCACTGCCGTGCCCCAAACTCTTCACAAATTCCTGTGGTGAGCAGCACATCATGCTCCGGAGGCTCAGTGAGGCACAAGACTGTCACCAGGGTGCTGGTCCAACCATCCCACCTCAAAAGCCCCTCCAAATGCATAGGGTACTTAGGAGGGGCAATTGTATTTTTAATTAAGAGCTTTACTCCGGCTCCAACTTGTTGGCGATCTCCTCTGTAGCAAATACTGTATGGGAGGGCATGGCAGTGCCGGCATTCCCAGTGTGCATGTCAAGCGTCAGGATGCAGAGCAAATGTCACCCCTTTAGTGCCCAACACTTTTTTCAGGTTGGTTTAAATTGGTGGGGGAATAGTAAATGTCACCCCTTTAGTGTAAAGCCTTTTTAAAAAACATTTAGTATAATAAAAAGTAGTCACACATAGCTTACATTTATTATTTTGTTATAGTTTGCAACTTATTATTCAGTTTTACATTTTAACAGATATATTTTATAGTAAAATACAAATGATTACAAAGTGAAGTAAAAAATCCTTTTGCTAATTTTTAACTGTAAAAATCAGAAGTACATTATGTTTAATATATTTGTATAATGTACATTTTTAATTTTTATTTTCATTGCTCACAATTTTTACACATTTATTACCTTTTTAATGAATTTTTTTGCAATGTTTTAACTTTTTTAATTAGTATATATTAAATAGTTGTATATATTTAATACTATTATTTAAGTTAAACAATACAATTTTTAAAACATTTTTACAATATTGTCTGACAAGTTTAACATTTTAAAAAATGTATTACTTTTGTTTCAACATTTTTACTATATTTCCCATTGATTTCTACAGGGAGATAGAAATGTTTTGGTTTTTATTTGCCAAACATTTTTTTTATTACTATCTTCTATTTTGTAGTCTATTTGTGTTAATTAGGTTATTTTTCCAGGGAACCAAGTTGCAGTAAGGTGCTGATGTTCATCCGAACAGGTATGTCCATTTTTAAGGATTTTTCAAAAGGGATTTAGGATGCATGTTTTAAAGTGGGGTATAGGGTTGTTTTAGTATGTTTTGTTTTTATAGATGAGTTTTTTTATGCACTGTTTTGTCAATTTTTGTTTTTTTAAATGTGATGTAAGTGCATGAATGTTTTATGGTAAATTTTGTGATGTTATTGATATTTTGATGATTAAGAGCCTGATTACAACTTTGGCGGTGTGGTGCCGGGTCGTCCCGCCACTGCCGCCCGTTGAAAGCCGTGTTCGGGCCGCACACCAGATTTGGAGTTTCCTCCTGTGTGGTGTGCTTGTTTTGGCGTTCCCACGGCGGTGCCTCTAAAAATGGGCACTGCAATGGAAACGCCATAAATAGTTCCTGCATGGCATGAACTGGTGTGCAGGACACAGGGGGCACATATCGTGCCTCCTTGTGTGCATTCACATGGTGTGAGGCACCAGGGGGCCTTGTAGGGCCCCCTTTGTTTCCTCTCTGACACAGGAAACGAAAACAGGAGGAACTGTGACAGAGAGGAAACCTTTAATAAGCTTGCCGGGACCTAGGCGGTCCTGTCAAGTATATTACTGCCTCTACACCACTGCCAAGGAACGGCAGTTCCCTGGCGGCACCAGTGGGGAAATGGTGGTCCAACCATCCTAATTATAATAGGGCGGTTGGGAGACCGCTGCTGCCGCGCCCTCATGAGTCTGGCGGTCCGTCGACTTTCAGACTCGTAATTAGACCCCATGTTTTGAGTATTTGTATATTTGTGACTAGAATCTATTATGCGGGTGGTCTTTAATGTTCATTTCACAGGTTTTTAATCCCTAATGATTTCTATGGGATTTTTAAGGTATTTTTTGTTTTAAATTAAATCTGTTTTTGGTTTATTATAAACTGACAGTTTTTCTAAGATTTATTTTTTTGTTGTGTTTAGTATGGAGCCTGCAGATTTTGGACTGCCTCGACGAGGGATTTGAATTGGGTTGTGTATATGTTTGTAATTTTTTGGGGCTTTTTGCTTTCGGATTTGTATCTTTTTTGTGAATTCCTATTTTGGTTATGTGGGGATGGAGAAAGGTCTGCAGCCACAAAACAGAAAGTTGTTCTTCTTACTTTTTTTGTGTGGGTGGGAAATGTGATAATATATTGTTTATGCTATGTGTATGTTATTATTATGTGTAATCGTTGTCAATATGTGTTGTATTGATTTGATGTTATGTATTCAATTTGTTTATGTTAGTCTGTAGTGTATTGCTACATATTTTTTATATATTTAATTATATCAGTGTTTAATATCTTGGTGATTTTATATAATTGTTTCACTGATGCAATTCAATATTTATGTTAATATTTAAAAAAAAAGATAAAGGATTCAATTTGTTAGATTACAGTTTGTTGTAGTTTTTGGTAGGTAAGCGCTTTCTATTTGTAAATTACAGTGGGTGACTATCCCTGTGAGAGAGACATAGGCTAGTGCTATAATTTTTAAAATTGTATATTTCTAAAGCGCATTAGATGTTAGTAGAGTATTCTACACTAAGGGCCTGATTATGAGTTTCACGGTCCGACCACCAGAACACTGCTGCTGCATCCTCTAGAAGACTGGAGTGCCGGCCGTTTTCCGACCGCTGTATTACAAGTTGATCGTGGTGTCCGTGCTGTGGCAGCAGATGTCTAGTGGTGGTGGTGAATGGTTTTCCATGCATATCGATGCCTGTGTGAGCATTTCGACTGCATATGTGTGGATTGCACACATATGCATAATCCATGTTGAAAAATACCACCTACCCATTGCTGGAGTTTGACCCATATGTGGACAGTTCAGGCAATGGGTATATGGTACAAAAAGCACATACATGTATTTCACAGCAGAGAGGTGAAGATGCTGCTGTGAAGTGGGGACCTGGAGAAAGGGATCCACGTCAAACTCTGATGGGAATAACAAAACAAGCCTTTACAATGCAAC
Organism: Lissotriton helveticus; assembly: GCF_964261635.1. Classification (NCBI taxonomy): domain Eukaryota; kingdom Metazoa; phylum Chordata; class Amphibia; order Caudata; family Salamandridae; genus Lissotriton; species Lissotriton helveticus. The sequence goes on from NC_136063.1 coordinate 1,310,512,035, forward strand.
GGTTTCGCCTTTGCCAAAGTTAGAGCTATTGGCATTGTAAATGACAACATTTTTATTTATGTGTTGGTTTTGAAAACAGATAAATAAATGGCATTGTCATTTACATTGCCAACAGCTTAATCTCTTGCAAATGTAAGACCTATTGTACCCTACTGGATTTCACTGAAGAAATTCAGAGTCTGGTCTGCAGGTGTCACGTGACAGACGGCCAATTGACAGATGAGGGGGTTAAACCGTGCTGGGGTGGCACATTAAGGCGACGCTTGCTGTCCGTGCTTGTGAGGAGGTAGTGCACCTGTTGAGGGAGAGAGAGTGTGTTTGCATATGTGCGTGCGTGCATGCATGTGTGTGTGTGAATAAGCACTTCCAAGATTTAGTGGGACTAGAGTTTTTATCTACAAATCATTGTTTTCAGCTGTGTTCTAATGGAATCAAAACAACACTACACCCCCCATAATGCATAGTGTGATCACATAAAAGTACAGAACTGGAAAGAGTGTCCATAATGACCAGCTAGACGGTTGTCACCCTAAGAAGGATGTGCTTCAGTCTCCAGTGCCACGGGCGAGTGGAAACACACACTGTGCTGGTGGAGAAGTAGAAGAAGTACAAGTGTCCATAGAAGAGAAGTAGAGGGGATGCACTCTCCACTCTCTACTCCCTATGCACTCTGCACTCCCTATCCACTCTGCACTCCCTATCCACTCTGCACTCCCTATCCACTCTGCACTCCCTATCCACTCTGCACTCCCTATCCACTCTGCACTCTGCACTCCCTATGCACTCTCCACTCTGCACTCCCTATGCACTCTCCACTCTCCACTCCCTATGCACTCTCCACTCTCCACTCCCTATGCACTCTCCACTCTCCACTCCCTATGCACTCTCCACTCTCCACTCCCTATGCACTCTCCACTCCCTATGCACTCTCCACTCCCTATGCACTCTCCACTCCCTATGCACTCTCCACTCCCTATGCACTCTCCACTCCCTATGCACTCTCCACTCCCTATGCACTCTCCACTCCCTATGCACTCTCCACTCCCCATGCACTCTCCACTCCCCATGCACTCTCCACTCCCCATGCACTCTCCACTCCCCACTCTGCACTCCCTATGCATTCTCCACTCCCTATGCACTCTCCACTCTCCACTCCCTATACACTCTCCACTCTCTATGCACTCTCCACTCTCCACTCCCTATGCACTCTCCACTCTCCACTCCCTATGCACTCTCCACTCCCTATGCACTCTCCACTCCCTATGCACTCTCCACTCCCTATGCACTCTCCACTCCCTATGCACTCTCCACTCCCTATGCACTCTCCACTCCCTATGCACTCTCCACTCTCCATGCACTCTCCACTCTCCATGCACTCTCCACTCTCCATGCACTCTCCACTCTCCACGCACTCTCCAATCTCCATGCACTCTCCACTCTCCACTCCCTATGCACTCTCCACTCCCTATGCACTCTCCACTCCCTATGCACTCTCCACTCCCTATGCACTCTCCACTCCCTATGCACTCTCCACTCCCTATGCACTCTCCACTCCCTATGCACTCTCCACTCCCTATGCACTCTCCACTCCCTATGCACTCTTCACTCCCTATGCACTCTTCACTCCCTATGCACTCCCTATGCACTCTTCACTCCCTATGCACTCTCCACTCTGCACTCCCTATGCACTCTCCACTCTCCACTCCCTATGCACTCTCCACTCTCCACTCCCTATGCACTCTCCACTCCCTATGCACTCTCCACTCCCTATGCACTCTCCACTCCATATGCACTCTCCACTCCCTATGCACTCTCCACTCCCTATGCACTCTCCACTCCCTATCCACTCTCCACTCCCTATCCACTCTCCACTCTCTATCCACTCTCCACTCCCTATGCACTCTCCACTCCCTATGCACTCTCCACTCTCCACTCCCTATGCACTCTCCACTCCCTATGCACTCTCCACTCGCTATGCACTCTCCACTCCCTATGCACTCTCCACTCCCTATGCACTCTCCACTCCCTATGCACTCTCCACTCCCTATGCACTCTCCACTTCCTATGCACTCTCCACTCTGCACTCCCTATGCACTCTCCACTCTGCATTCCCTATGCACTCTCCACTCTGCACTCCCTATGCACTCTCCACTCCCTATGCACTCTGCACTCCCTATGCACTCTGCACTCCCTATGCACTCTGCACTCCCTATGCACTCCCTATGCACTCTTCACTCCCTATGCACTCTCCACTCTTCACTCCCTATGCACTCTCCACTCTTCACTCCCTATGCACTCTCCACTCTGCACTCCCTATGCACTCTCCACTCTGCACTCCCTATGCACTCTCCACTCTGCACTCCCTATGCACTCTCCACTCTGCACTCCCTATGCACTCTCCACTCTCCACTCCCTATGCACTCCCTATGCACTCTGCACTCCCTATGCACTCCCTATGCACTCTCCACTCCCTATGCACTCTGCACTCCCTATGCACTCTCCACTCTGCACTCCCTATGCACTCTCCACTCTGCACTCCCTATGCACTCTCCACTCCCTATGCACTCTCCACTCCCTACTCTCCACTCCCTACTCTCCACTCCCTACTCTCCACTCCCCACTCCCTATGCACTCTGCAGTCCCTATGCACTACCTATGCACTCTTCACTCCCTATGCACTCTCCACTCTCCACTCCCTATGCACTCTCCACTCTCCACTCCCTATGCACTCTCCACTCCCTATGCACTCTCCACTCCCTACTCTCCACTCCCCACTCTGCACTCCCTATGCACTCTGCAGTCCCTATGCACTATGCACTCTCCACTCTCCACTCCCTATGCACTCTCCACTCCCTATGCACTCTCCACTCCCTATGCACTCTCCACTCCCTATGCACTCTGCACTCCCTATGCACTCTGCACTCCCTATGCACTCTGCACTCCCTATGCACTCTGCACTCCCTATGCACTCTGCACTCCCTATGCACTCTGCACTCCCTATGCACTCTGCACTCCCTATGCACTATGCACTCCCTATGCACTCTGCACTCTGCACTCCCTATGCACTCTCCACTCTGCACTCCCTATGCACTCTCCACTCTGCACTCCCTATGCACTCTCCACTCCCCACTCTGCAGTCCCTATGCACTCTCCACTCCCCACTCTGCAGTCCCTATGCACTCTCCACTCCCTATGCACTCTCCACTCCCTATGCACTCTCCACTCCCTATGCACTCTCCACTCCCTATGCACTCTCCACTCCCTATGCACTCTCCACTCTGCACTCTCTATGCACTCTCCACTCTCTATGCACTCTCCATTCCCTATGCACTCTCCACTCCCTATGCACTCTCCACTCCCTATGCACGCTCCACTCCCTATGCACTCTCCACTCCCTATGCACTCTCCACTCCCTATGCACTCTCCACTTCCTATGCACTCTCCACTCCCTATGCACTCTCCACGCTGCACTCTCTATGCACTCTCCACTCCCTATGCACTCTCCACTCTGCACTCTCTATGCACTCTCCACTCTCTATGCACTCTCCACTCCCTATGCACTCTCCACTCCCTATGCACTCTCCACTCCCTATGCACTCTCCACTCCCTATGCACTCTCCACTCCCTATGCACTCTCCACTCCCTATACACTCTCCATTCCCTATGCACTCTCCACTCTGCACTCTCTATGCACTCTCCACTCTCTATGCACTCTCCATTCCCTATGCACTCTCCATTCCCTATGCACTCTCCACTCCCTATGCACTCTCCACTCCCTATGCACTCCCTATGCACTCCCTATGCACTCTGCACTCCCTATGCACTCTCCACTCTGCACTCCCTATGCACTCTCCACTCTGCACTCCCTATGCACTCTCCACTCCCTATGCACTCTCCACTCCCTATGCACTCTCCACTCCCTATGCACTCTCCACTCCCTATGCACTCTCCACTCCCTATGCACTCTCCACTCCCTATGCACTCTCCATTCCCTATGCACTCTCCACTCTGCACTCTCTATGCACTCTCCACTCTCTATGCACTCTCCATTCCCTATGCACTCTCCATTCCCTATGCACTCTCCACTCCCTATGCACTCTCCACTCCCTATGCACTCCCTATGCACTCCCTATGCACTCTGCACTCCCTATGCACTCTCCACTCTCCACTCCCTATGCACTCTCCACTCTGCACTCTCTATGCACTCTCCACTCTCTATGCACTCTCCATTCCCTATGCACTCTCCACTCCCTATGCACTCTCCACTCCCTATGCACGCTCCACTCCCTATGCACTCTCCACTCCCTATGCACTCTCCACTCCCTATGCACTCTCCACTCCCTATGCACTCTCCACGCTGCACTCTCTATGCACTCTCCACTCCCTATGCACTCTCCACTCTGCACTCTCTATGCACTCTCCACTCTCTATGCACTCTCCACTCCCTATGCACTCTCCACTCCCTATGCACTCTCCACTCCCTATGCACTCTCCACTCCCTATGCACTCTCCACTCCCTATGCACTCTCCACTCCCTATGCACTCTCCACTCCCTATGCACTCTCCACTCCCTATGCACTCTCCACTCTGCACTCTCTATGCACTCTCCACTCTCTATGCACTCTCCATTCCCTATGCACTCTCCACTCCCTATGCACTCTCCACTCCCTATGCACGCTCCACTCCCTATGCACTCTGCACTCCCTATGCACTCTGCACTCCCTATGCACTCTGCACTCCCTATGCACTCCCGATGCACTCCCTATGCACTCTGCACTCCCTATGCACTCTCCACTCTGCACTCCCTATGCACTCTCCACTCTGCACTCCCTATGCACTCTCCACTCTGCACTCCCTATGCACTCTCCACTCCCCACTCTGCAGTCCCTATGCACTCTCCACTCCCCACTCTGCAGTCCCTATGCACTCTCCACTCCCTATGCACTCTCCACTCCCTATGCACTCTCCACTCCCTATGCACTCTCCACTCCCTATGCACTCTCCACTCCCTATGCACTCTCCACTCTGCACTCTCTATGCACTCTCCACTCTCTATGCACTCTCCATTCCCTATGCACTCTCCACTCCCTATGCACTCTCCACTCCCTATGCACGCTCCACTCCCTATGCACTCTCCACTCCCTATGCACTCTCCACTCCCTATGCACTCTCCACTCCCTATGCACTCTCCACTCCCTATGCACTCTCCACGCTGCACTCTCTATGCACTCTCCACTCCCTATGCACTCTCCACTCTGCACTCTCTATGCACTCTCCACTCTCTATGCACTCTCCACTCCCTATGCACTCTCCACTCCCTATGCACTCTCCACTCCCTATGCACTCTCCACTCCCTATGCACTCTCCACTCCCTATGCACTCTCCACTCCCTATGCACTCTCCACTCTGCACTCTCTATGCACTCTCCACTCTCTATGCACTCTCCATTCCCTATGCACTCTCCATTCCCTATGCACTCTCCACTCCCTATGCACTCTCCACTCCCTATGCACTCCCTATGCACTCCCTATGCACTCTGCACTCCCTATGCACTCTCCACTCTGCACTCCCTATGCACTCTCCACTCTGCTCTCCCTATGCACTCTCTATGCACTCTCCACTCCCTATGCACTCTCCACTCCCTATGCACTCTCCACTCCCTATGCACTCTCCACTCCCTATGCACTCTCCACTCCCTATGCACTCTCCACTCCCTATGCACTCTCCATTCCCTATGCACTCTCCACTCTGCACTCTCTATGCACTCTCCACTCTCTATGCACTCTCCATTCCCTATGCACTCTCCATTCCCTATGCACTCTCCACTCCCTATGCACTCTCCACTCCCTATGCACTCCCTATGCACTCTGCACTCCCTATGCACTCTCCACTCTCCACTCCCTATGCACTCTCCACTCTGCACTCTCTATGCACTCTCCACTCTCTATGCACTCTCCATTCCCTATGCACTCTCCACTCCCTATGCACGCTCCACTCCCTATGCACGCTCCACTCCCTATGCACTCTCCACTCCCTATGCACTCTCCACTCCCTATGCACTCTCCACTCCCTATGCACTCTCCACGCTGCACTCTCTATGCACTCTCCACTCCCTATGCACTCTCCACTCTGCACTCTCTATGCACTCTCCACTCTCTATGCACTCTCCACTCCCTATGCACTCTCCACTCCCTATGCACTCTCCACTCTGCACTCTCTATGCACTCTCCACTCTCTATGCACTCTCCATTCCCTATGCACTCTCCACTCCCTATGCACTCTCCACTCCCTATGCACTCTCCACTCTCCACTCCCTATGCACTCTCCACTCTGCACTCCCTATGCACGCTCCACTCCCTATGCACTCTCCACTCCCTATGCACTCTCCACTCTCCACTCCCTATGCACTCTCCACTCTCCACTCTCTATGCACTCTCCACTCTCCACTCTCTATGCACTCTCCACTCCCTATGCACTCTCCACTCTCTATGCACTCTCCACTCCCTATGCACTCTCCACTCTCCACTCCCTATGCACTCTCCACTCCCTATGCACTCTCCACTCCCTATGCCCTCTCCACTCCCTATGCACTCTCCACTCCCTATGCACTCTCCACGCTGCACTCTCTATGCACTCTCCACTCCCTATGCACTCTCCACTCCCTATGCACTCTCTATGCACTCTCCACTCTCTATGCACTCTCCACTCCCTATGCACTCTCCACTCCCTATGCACTCTCCACTCCCTATGCACTCTCCACTCCCTATGCACTCTCCACTCCCTATGCACTCTCCACTCCCTATGCACTCTCCACTCCCTATGCACTCTCCACTCTGCACTCTCTATGCACTCTCCACTCTGCACTCTCTATGCACTCTCCACTCTCTATGCACTCTCCATTCCCTATGCACTCTCCACTCCCTATGCACTCTCCACTCCCTATGCACTCTCCACTCCCTATGCACTCTCCACTCCCTATGCACTCTCCATGCACTCTGCACTCCCTATGCACTCTCCACTCTGCACTCCCTATGCACTCTCCACTCTGCACTCCCTATGCACTCTCCACTCCCTATGCACTCTCCACTCCCTATGCACTCTCCACTCCCTATGCACTCCCTATGCACTCTCCACTCTGCACTCTCTATGCACTCCCTATGCACTCTCCACTCCCTATGCACTCTCCACTCCCTATGCACTCTCCACTCCCTATGCACTCTCCACTCCCTATGCACTCTCTATGCACTCTCCACTCTGCACTCTCTATGATGCTCTTCAGCGCTTTGCAGTGCGGTTAGGATATGAAGCGCTATATAAATTCAACTGTAATGCATTACGAAAAATGCCAAACCATGAAAAAACTCCCTGTTGCACATCTTATGAGCAGTTTTACAAGTGTCTCACGAGGGGCACGAGATGCTTAGCCCATACGAGTCTATTTAGGCCGTTTGGGTACTGAACACCCGCAGTTTTAAGGACATTATTAAAACGGACTGTAAAGTCGAACTGAAAGAATGAAAAGTTATGCATGCTGCAACAAAGGGGATCAGCCGAGCAATTTCACATCAGACAAACCACTGCGTAGTCCTCACTACAAATAAAGGGGCAAAAATTAGTTTTAGCGCCCATGCACTTGATGAACAGCCAGATCGTGGCCTGTGTCTTCATCATGTATTTTTAACTAACGTACACTGAATTCACGTGCTCCACCACTAAAAAACAAGCACTCACCTGGGCTTCCTCGCATGGAATGACCAAAACAAACACAGAAGGAAAAAAACGAAGCTCCGCCCACCGCCGCGATGACGACATCGCAGAGGCGGAGAGGGAAAAAATCGCGGGAACGCCCCCGAATCTGGTCCGGCCTTGACGGACAGATCCGGCTCCCAATGGCTAGCCTCCATTTATGGAGCTAGCCAATGGGAGGTGGGGGACGTTCCAATAGCCAATATGGTAAACAAAAGATTTCACCTGCGCGAACTGCTTGCGCAGATCGCCAGGTCGAAACCTAAAAAGAGGTGAGTATGCACCCCAAATCCTTCGTTTCCAGAGCCCTGAAGGCGGCGGTCCTACCACCACGGTCGACATACCAGAAACCCAACTCATAATATGGACTATGGTGAGACTCCTCTGTACCGCCATATGGCAGCTGAATTTCCCTGGCCACAGCGGTCTGCGGATGGCGGTGTCGGTGATTCAACCAGGGTCTTTGCAAAAGCAATTAGACAATCTTGTAATACGCCGGTAGGACCGCCGAGCTTGTGACGGTCAGACTGCGGCCAGGACGGTTCACGGACTGACAAACTCATAATCAGGCCCTTAGTGTATATTTTTCGAGGTGTCGCCATATACTTTAATTAAAAGGATAGTATCTACCTTGTATGGCTGTGTGGGGGAATAATATTTTCAGAATTTTTGAATTAAGCTTGCTAAAAGTCTATGATTATTTTGTGAGGGTAGTAGTTATTTACATGTTGCTTAATATTATTTAGGTGTTCGTAATAGGTACTACTTTGTTTGTTTGGTAGTAAAGCTTGTACGAAAGGGATATTTGTGTTTTCATATGCTCCATGTATTGTGTATGAGTGAATGGTTTGGGACATATTTTGAAGGTCCTATCGAATATCCAGGATCTGGTATTGGGTAGGTTTCATTCCAAAGGCCACCTGACACGGATATTTTAATGAGAAACTTTCTTCTACCTCTTAATAGCTGCTGACTTCTGTTCTTTCTTTCTTGACAGCAGCTTCAGTTACTTACACCACTACTCCTTCCTCCTTAGTAGCAGCTTCACTGCAGAGGCCAGAGCTTATCTTCCTGCCCTGCACCTGAGGCCTCCTGACTAGATGTGTTCTTCAGCAGCACCAAAAGGATACTCAGCGGATGACCACTGTTTTTGCCAGCACATCCCAGCATCCCAGATCTTGAGGCATTTTCTGAGTGAGTTTGCATAGCAGCCAGGGTCTGAAATTTTCCGCAGCAAACTCGCTTTCCACTCTGTCTGGGAAAGCATCAGGGAGGTGGAGTTTCATATGACTGGGCGGGCATCCACCTACCCTAATCACCCACATCATTCCTCCACCCCCTAGGTTCCGAATACGAGTGGCAAAATGTAATCTGCAAATCCAAGTGTCCCCGGATCCTGAAATTATTGGGTCCCCAAAGTTCTACCCTGATTATTCCAGTCCAGAGACACAATTGCATGTTGCCTAGGCAGGGCCCGTGGACAGCAGCACAGTAAGCCCACTTCCTGACCCCTGCAGCAGCACAGGTTTATCAGCCGGTGCTCCCCAGAGACAGACTAAAGCCTGCCCTAAACGCCTGAGGGGACTCTGGCCCTTCTGTATCTCTGCACCAAAAATCAATAACCCTTGTAATTAAGCCTTTGTGTCACCAAAAGCAACATGTACACTGCCTTCCACACCCCTGTGCTGCATTCCTGCCATTTTGGGTAGGATTGCACAGAGCAACCACAACTGAGGCAAGAAATGCTTAATATTCCTAGGATGGCCAATTAGCTCCTGGGGCTTCTGATATGCCACCTTGTAGATCAGAGTAATTAACTTACTCAAATCAGTTCTATACAGAACATTGCGGTGGTTACGGCTCCATTAGAGGGAGCCACACCATTGCAGCTGTCCAAAAATATAATGTGGGATTTTTCATGGGTAGAACTATTGTGCTACAAGCTATACATGGATAAGCCTGCACTTAGTAGGCTCAGGAATATGAATATTTTTTACTACCAGTACAAGATCTAGATGTTAAGAACTGGCCACCATTTTTCTAGCAGGGATCTATCCCAATGACATGCTGGAATCAGAACCACCATGGCTGCAAAGTCTTGTGAATACATTAATGATGACTATCGACAGGTGTCCAGGTATAGCAGTGTGAATTGCAACCAGCCTAATATCAACGACACACCCAGTGAACATGCCTAAGGTTCTACCATGGCATAAAGAGGAATGAGCAACTCAAAAGGTTCCACCATGCAGTTCTTTCTTTCTCCATATCTCTCCTACCATAGTGCCCAAGATCACTCTGGTTCACAAACATGCCCCCTCATACACCACTATTCCCTCATTCATCTGCATCAAGGATGACAGCTTTCAACCTCATACAACCCTCAGTCTTGGATGATCCATAAAATCCCTTGACGTCTAGTGGCCTTTGTGTATATTTTCTGAAGGTGATGTGGTAAAACACATTTTATCACCTTATGTAAAAAACTATAAATTACATAAATAAGGACTTCTTTTAGGGTAATGAAAAAAAATGGATTAAACAATAATAAATTAAACATGCTAAGCTAGACCATGTAGAAGAATATATGTAAAACAAAAGATTGATGAACAGCCTCACAAAGGAAATGAATGAACATTGAGAAAGAGAAAAAAAATTGAAAAAGCCAATGGTTAAGGCACTGGCTACCAGACTTTTGGCTTTGTCAATGTTGTTTTTATTTTTTTTACAATTTTTTTTAAATAAACACTCACTTGCACACATGCATTCACATACACAGGTACCAGTCTTTGAATGTTTTTGTACTGAAAGCCTTGTTCCTTCAACAAGAGATCTCAGTCCTTTGGGGATGTATTTTTTCAAAGTCCGCCAACCATTCAGTTTGGTAGGTTGAGGGCGGTCCAGGGTTTAGAGTCCTGAGTAGCATGTTTTGGAGATTAGTCCTCTTATTCCTTCGTAAGTCTTCATCCGTTTTTCAAAGTGTGCGAATGGTCTAGTGGCTGCTGCGGTGTTGGTTGGATTAATGCCTTTTCTCTGAGCTGGTACTACTGGTTATTGTTTTTCTCAGATATGTGATGGTCTTGTGTAGATTGCTCATACGACTTTACTCTGTCTCCTGAGAACAGATCTGTAGCGGGATGGATGAGGACACAAGTGCTTTAGGTCTGGGTAACAGAGGCTTTATTGATTTCAGTAATCGCCTTCGCGGCGTGACATTGCGATAGTAGGGTAAAGGAGGCTCTGAGTCTCTACGCGCCGGGGAACTTCTTTCTTTACGGTGGTCCACGCCGGTTCTGCCTCCCTCCCGTGGACTTCTGGGAGTTGTGGTCACTCTTGAGTCCGTCGTGGTCGCTGGGTCTCGGGAAACAAACAAAAGAAGAGACCCGCTTTAGTATAGCGTTCACGGTCTTATAACGTGCACAGGGAAAGGGAGTGAGGAAAACACACGTGCATCTGAGCCCTGCGTCGTGCCGGAGGTGCGTTTGTGAGGATCGGGGAACAGTGCAGGGAATTCGCCGTCGGGTGCTCTAAGGAGGATTAAGACCTCTCCTCCCCGCCCAACCCAGGACACATTCACGTACCTGGCAGAGCCACACTTCCCTTGAAGCGTGGCTGGGCGAAGCGCCTTGACGTTGGCCTCCCGGCTCTCCAGTCGGTGGTTTCACCTCCTCGTTCGCTTCTCTGGCGGTCTCTTGCTGCGCGCCTTCCGTGCCTTCTCTCCTCTCTTCGTCTCCACCTCTGCTCCACGCTTCTTCTTCCTTTCCGGGTACCGAATACACAGGAGATCCGGGGCAGCCGGTAGTTACTTCTGCCTCCGAACCAGCTGACCAGGGGGGGTGTCCATACTCTAGCTCGGCCCAATTAAAGTAACAGTCCCCTTTGCTTTCGTATCTGGCCGTTGACGCACATGGAGACTCCCCTTTCCAGTCTTCTGGGCGCTGCAGTGGAGAAACAGAGGGGACAGGAGGTCGAGGGGGTGCATACGTGGGAGAACCCCCCTCCGTCCCCTGGTCACAAGATCTCACAGAGTTCTACATTCTCCCTTTTCCCAATCAAGAAATGCAGTGGGGTGCAGCACTGGGGTGAGTTCTGGGTTACGCGCGATTAGTTGTGAGTGATCTGGAAGGTTCTGAGACCTCGTTTGAGAGCTATATGGTCCCATACACCTAAGACTACCTTAGTTAGGGTGGCGATGTAGATGCTTTTGGGTCGCTCATGCTGGGGCAGCCATGGTAGTGGGTGACAGGCCGCTGCTTGATCCATGTAATGCCAGTGTTTTTAGCTTTCCTGCACTACCCATTCCGAAATGTAACAAAGGTGGAGTGTCCTAGACATTTGGGCATCCCAGTTCCCCAATGTCCCCCAGAAGTATTAAGATTTTGTTGGAAACGCATGGCTTTTTCCCAGACCATTCTTCCCCCTCATTAATCGTGAATTCCACGCTCTAATGCAAATCTGCATACAAAGCCTTTCTCTACTCTTACTCTACTCCAATACGACCAGCCCCATAAACAAAAGTTTCGATGAAGTTCTGCTATACCTGCAGTGCATGGCCACGTCATTTCCTTCCCGTTCTATACTTTCACCAATCATTCAACAACTCGCTAACCCTCACTTCCCTTTTAAACTCGCCAGGTGTAACCCCTCCCCTACTCGGTAACCTATTGTATGTACCGCCATCCGTCTTGTTCCTACATTTCCCATAACCCACTGTATTTGAATACTCAGCTTTAACAGGCAAGAAAGCCATGCCACTTGAATTAAAGTATATCACTTGTTTATGCCACGTGGACCCCCCCCCGAAATAACAGGTCCATTTTCGCGATTACACTGCCCTCCCTAAGAATGTTAATCATTACGTCAATCATGGAATATAACTTAATGGCAAATTATACGATGAAATGTCTGTAATTAATTCCACCGTTTATCGCCTGCTGTCCTTTTGCTGAACTTAAAACAACATCATCAGTCATGTTTTTTACACAGGGGCAGTTAAAAAAAACTCCCCCTTGTGAGGTAGGCAGTTCTCTTATGTGACTGTCCATTTAAATCCTTTTAATCCTAGTCATCAGTGTGTGCAACTTTCGGGTGGGCAGAAAAAATACATTCCAAAGGCAAGAGTGAAAGTGCACACCGTTTCATTAAAGTTTATTGGACCTTATGAAGTGAGTAAAATTATAAATCAACAATGTACAAATACAACTACAAAAAACCCAAGCCATTCATCCAGTGTGATGTATCCCTGGTGAAAACGGTTCATGAAAAAACTCATCTCACTACACCTCCTCCACCTAATGTTTTCTTCTTACATTTACTGTTTAAAGTATGTATTGATAATGAGGAAAAAAAGTCAGCTTTAGGAGTTTTTTCTAATTTTGTACTGGCGAGGGCATTAAAGTGCCAGTCATGCCAGTATTAAACCGGCCAGATAGCAGCCCTTCTTCAGGCATGAGCAAGGAAGAACAAACAGGAATAATGCTGCATACACTGCACTTTTTATGGCGCTTAGATGGGTGGGCAGTTTAGCTTCCATCATACATCCAGTTATTTTCTGCTGCGCTAAGGCTGTAATCACCTCAAAAGTAATTAATGGGATGAGGACCAGAAATGTAGGGATAATGTATCGTTTGTTACTCACAGATGAAGTGACGAGGTACTTATTTTTATAGCAAGTAAATGCAAACGAGTAGAGGCCAGATGTACAAAGGATTTGCGACTCGCAAATTGGTTGCAAATAGGTTAGCGACAGAAGAAGTGACTTTTTGGCTGTACAAAAGCCATTAGCAAATTGTATTTAGCAATGTGACTGTTTAGCGACTCTGGGCTCGATTCAAAAAGGTAAAGGGAGACGAAAGTGTAACTTTACGACTTTCGGTATTCACAAAGAGCATTTCCTACTCGTAAATGCACTTTGTGAATACCGAAAGTCATAAAGTTCAACTTTTGGTATTCAGAAAAGGGCATTTACGAGTAGTAAATGCCCTTTGTGAATACTAAAAGTTGTAAAGTTAGACTTTCGCTTTTTGAATTGGACACTCGGTATTTTTTGCAAATTAAATTTGTGAGTTGCAATTACCTATTCGATAATTGCGACTCACAAAGCTTATGTTCGAGACTGTCGCGATTGCCGACTAGCCACAAAAACGTCCTTTTGCACATGCAATTTAACATCAATTAGTTCCAGGTGTTAACTGCGTGCAAACTGTAAAAGCTGGCAAAGAATGCATCAGGGGTTTCTGCAATAGCTGCTCTGTATGTGATTGCGAGGAGGGTAGGACTACTGACTTCTCAGCAGAGGAGGAGACAGGAAAGGATATTCCGAGCCAGGCTTACCATTTTCCAAAAGACAGAGGAGAAAATACTTGTGAAATACAGTCTAATTAATGCAGTGATATTAGATGTAATTGAAATGTTAAAACCACATCCGGAAAGCAGCACTCTGTACAGCAATTCCATCCCCACTCATGTGCAGGTATTGTGCTCTTTACGCAAATCAATATGAGAGAGAGGAAGTGTCAAGAGGAGCTAGTTCATTTCCCCTATATGAATAAATGTAATCAAAAAGAACTGGCTCATAGTTTGAAGCCTCAAGTTTGTGTTTGTGATAAACCAATAGGTTTCTTAAGAAAACCCTCACCCACCAACGTAGTTGCTGGCATGCTTCATCAAGGTGCTGAGTGCACCCTGGGTGTGCTGCAATGCCTGAACTACAGAGGAATGTGGTTTTAAAACTATCTATAGAGTCCCTTTTATGAATTAATTTTAATAGAGGGCCCTATGACATGGTTACAAATAAAGAGATGCGGATATGTGTAGAGCTTTAGGTTTGGACTCAAATATCCTAAGGGTATGTCTACAAGTTTCAGCCTGTCTATTTAGTATGCTGGCTTTTGTCAGGACCAGTATGAAAAAGTGTATAAACCAGTCAAGGTTGATTCTTCCAGACCGGATTGCATAAAAAGTGTAGCAGGCGCTAAGGTGCGCAGTTAAAAAGGTGGAGGGAAACCAGTTGTTTCCTCCTAATACTCCTTAGATTGTGCCGTAGTGATCTGCACAGATACGTAAAACATAGTTGTTTAAACATGAGAAATTCATGCACTCATGTGTCACACGCAGTGTCTGACTTGATCCTCAGTCGATCTATGCAGTGGTCACAAACTTTTACACCCATGCGTGCATCGCAGTTTATTATCGGGTTGTATCCGCTACAGTGAAAATGTGCAGTCTTCCGCACTCCATTCCCCGTGTGTGCGTGATCGCGTCATCACAAGGGGATCATGCGCACATGGGGAATGGAGCGCGGAAGACTGCACATTTAAGGTGGGTCTCCGGAGTGGCCAAGCATCCTCGGAATCCCGGACCAAGGTGCAACAGGTATTGGCAGAGGGCAGTGGACCTTGATAAAGTAAGTGGAGCGCCCAGGCTCACTTACCGGGAAGCGCGATATGCCGAAAACAGAACCGGGAACTTACCTAGTAACCCTTTACTTTCGAATTTCAGCGTGTGACTACAGGCACTGCCCCCTTGCGGGTTTCATGTCATCTATGGCATTATCTAACAATTTCTGACGCCATACACCATGCCGCAAATTAGCTCACTGTAGCGCATGCAACCCGATAATAAACCGCATGGGTGTAACATTTTGTCACCAGCGCTTTGAGCATCTAAGGATCAAGTCTGACACTGCATGTGGCACACATGAGTGCATGAATTTCTGATGTTTAAACAACTATATGTTTTATGTGTCTGTGTTTGTGTTTTGTCTTACTTCCTTTGCAGATCACTACGGCACACTCTAAGGATTATTAGGAGGAAACAACTGGATTCCCTCCACTTTTTTAACCGCACCTTAGCACGTGCAACACTTTTTACGTAATTCAGTCTGGAAGACTCAATCTTGACCGGTTTATACACTTTTTCACACTGGTCCTGCCGAAACCCAGCATACTAAATAGACTGGGTGAAACATGTAGACCTACCCTTAGGATATTTGAGTCCAAACCTAAAGCTCTACACATATCCGCATCTTTTTATTTTTAACCCTGTCATAGGGCTCACTATTAAAATTAATTCATAAAAGGGACCCTATAGATAGTTTTAACACCACATTTCCTGTACCACACTACACAAAAAAACCCGCTCTACTGTAGTTTAGTCATCGCAGCACACCCATGGTGCACTCGGCACCTTGGGTGGGACCCGATGATGAAGCATGCCACGAACTAGGTTGGTGGGTGAGAGTTTTCTCAAGAAACCTATTGGTTTCTCACAAACACAAACTTGAGGCTTCAAACTACGAGCCAGTTCTTTTTTATTACATTGTGCTCTTTACACCTTTTGGTCTCTTGCAGTTACCAGAGTATAATTGCTGTTGATGGCGGGGTGCCCCAAAGTGCACCCTTAGGTTTTTATAGGATTTTTCTACATACCATGCTCCAAACTATTAACAGGTCCATTTACCTACCCAGGAATGCTGAGGAAATCCAAAACACAACATTAAAATATTGCAATGGACCATAAAGGCTCTGATAGAACACACATTTGGCATGCTGAAATCTAGATTTTGTTGCCTTCACACAAGTGGAGGCACTCAACAAAATGCTCCTGAGACAGCCTGCAAAATTGTGACAACAAGTGCCATATTGTATAACTTAGCTACCAAGTGAGGTACCCCGATCACTATGAGTGTCACTGATTATGAAGATTAGGATCCTGAGCCACCTCTTCGGCTGCCTCAAGAGCAGAGCACAGCAGTGGAGGAGAGGTGCAGATGGAACCACATTGCAGCAAAGTACTTATCAAGGTAAAAGATATGTGACCAGCGGCGGCTCCTCCGTAATGGCGGAGGAGCGTTGCCTCACTGCGAGCCAGCAAAAATAAAATGATAATTAAAAGACATTTATTATCATTTTATTTTACTGGCTGAGCCTATGCTAGTCGACAGTGGGGCCGGGCCATGGCAGGGAGGAGGAGTGGTGCACACTCATAAGTGTGCATGTCAGTTTGGGACAGTCTTAGGCCTGTAAAAAGACATGAATGCTTTAGCTTCTCCAACCCAGCTGGTGGAGAAACGGCACAGACTCCCTATGCCTGAGCGAGAGTCAAACCAGCCTGCTCAGGCCAATCCTGGCATTTCTCTCATGCTTGGTATAGCTTGAGAGCAGCGTTGGGATTGGGAATCTGTGTCTGTTCTGTGTGCTGCATGGCAGAGGAGCACTGAGGCAGCCGGCAGAGGACCACCATGGCCGACAGCAGAGTCTGGTAAGTCTTTTTAATTTTTATTATTTCCCCTTCCCCCCCCCCCCACTTTAAATGGCAGCAGCCACCACTGTATGTGACAGTACACTCAATTAAATGATGAAAGCAGACTCAATGCAGCAAAGTAAAGCAATCTTTATTGGGAGGCAAATATTTGAACTGCAAAAATATTTTTAACAGTATCACATCCTACTGGTTAGAAAGGTACAAATGCAATGTAGACTGCAACGCCAAAATGACAATTATATAGAAATAATTAAACACACTAATCTGTGTCCTTCAATGATTCTTGCAGCTACGTCTCAAATGGCTTGAATCAACTTTTTCTCCAGCAGGAGTACGGCTGCTGTTGCGTCGCTGGACATGTGCATAAGTAGCAGAGATGCTGCTTACACTTGACATATCCTCACTATCTTGAGGGGCATCTGCAACCCCACTTGCTATTTGTGAATTTTGTAGCACCTCGACTGCAGAAGTTATCTTACCTAAGTCCCTTACAACAGTCCCGCTAAAGTGACCAATTTCCACTGCAGGGTTACTGTTCGCCTGGATAAGGTTGAAGTGGCATTTGCCGATCTACCAATGGAACAGGTTAACCCATCAATTCTAACTTCAGTGCTTCGATCTCAACACCTTTGATAGCCATAATCATCCACCATGTGCTTACTTACATTTTGTGTTCATGGTTACCAATTGGATGCCAAAAGTGTGAAATCCAAATGACATGCATTGTTGAATGTTATTCTTCTTTTGTTCATTAGTTTTATGTTGCAGACTCTGAATTTGGATCATAAAGTCCTGAAGGCCTCTGAGCATCGGGCCATTTGTTTCAGGATCTATGGCATGTTTTGCCTCACAGTGGCAACTGCCCACATTCACTGGGACACACTGCTGTTGTTGCCTCAAACCTGGCTGTAGGGTGGGACTATTAGGCAGAGTGACATTGTCATCTTTCATTAGTGGTGCCAGTGGTGAAAATGAAGCAATGCTACAGTGAGCAGGAAGTGTACTTGGTTGACTGGCTATGGTTATGGTTTCTTCAACCGTCATCTTTGAGTCCTTGACTCCCTCTGCATTGGTGTCATCAATATGTTCCCCAGGAAGATCTGTGCAAACAGTTACATTTTATGTAATCACTGATATGATGACATATCAATGTTTAAGTTTCTGTAGCAATAGAATAATACATGTCTAATACTGACTGCAATGCTTAATTTTTGACTCTACGGCCAATAATGCACTATGACGGAACATTTTTTAGTACCTTACAAAACACCCTCCTGATGTATGCTACATTTTTAATGAATGGTAGACATAGATTTAAGCTACAACAGTGAAAATAGTAAATATTTGACACTTACTTTGTGATGTTCCAGGTGTAGAGGATTCAATGTTTCCATATTTCACGTCAGCCTCAGTTTCTAGGGTATTCTCAACCATGGACTTCAGAGCAGGGGGGGGGCGGTACAGTTGGGGGGCCGCCTCCTGTTGCTCGGGACTCAGACAGTCACATCACCACCTTCTCCTTTGTTCGAGGCCTATTTCTAATCTCATCAATGAAGCTGTGGGTTACTCCAACTGCATTGATTCTGTGTTGCATATCCGGCCAAATTTGATATTTTTGGGACTCCTGGACAGACATGGAGGCCCTTCCAAACAGCACTTCATGATTTTGTCAGCAATCTTGAATCAGTATCTTTAGCTCCTTATCAGACGACTTTAGTTTTCTCTTTCTGTCTCCTGCCTCCTTCTCAGCACTTTTGGTTGCCCATTGGTGTTAATGAGGCTTGGGTTGAAGTCAAAATTAAAATATGAAATGTCAGCTGCTTTCCACCTCCACTCCACATTCACTCAGGCTGCTCTTCAGGCATGTTATGTGAAGCACTTCCTGATTCAGAGGTGATTATACAGCACCATGAAGTGTTGTTCCTCTATTTGCGATAGCGTTCGCAATTTGCGACCTCAGTCGCAATTTTGGAAATCACTAATACCAATTTCCAAAATTACGATGTGACCGAGTTGCAAGCCACAAATTGAGGGGGTAAAATCATATGTACATACTGATCTGTGATTTCCAACAACCAATTCGCAATGATTGGCTATTTGGAAATTGCTATGCAATATCTTTGTACATCTGGCCCTAAGTTCCCTATATTCTTAAGTAAATTGCCCTCCCCCCAAAAAGTGTTTAAGTCACACCGCTTCCTTGAGCAAAGAATGCTTTCACAACATGTCTTAACCCACGCTTGGTTAAAACAACTTTGGAAAAACTGCAAAATAACACGTTGTTGTCTTCAGAGTTTCCAGTTTGTTCTGGTCGAAGCACATCAGTGCACATGCATTCCATACTGTACGTTTCCATTAATTATTGAAGAATGAATTGAAATGACATAACAGCGGAACTTAAATTCCAGGAGTTTGCTGTGATTCCCTTCATTGATTTGAAAACCAAAAGGATGTTCCGGTGTTTGCACCATTGTTAGAGGTTTACTTAACTTGGCACACCTGTCATGAAGACTAAAACAGGCAACAGGCAATTACTGGTTCTCAACGGCTCGGCCCAGGCACTGCTCAACCTCCAGAGCGAAGGCGTTCAGGAAGTAATGAGTTCTGCAGGACCAATTTTGGCACTCATTTATTAGTGAGTTGCGTGGCCCTTGCACCACGCATGGGGGTGCAAGCGCAATGCTGCTACTGAGTCTAATTTATCAAGCCACGCTAGGCCACCCTGCGTGGCCCTAAATGACTTGATTATTCTAGAGTAACGCAACGCAGCGCAAATCACTGCGTTGAGTTACTCTGCCCCAGGGAGGCGTTCCATTGGTGGATGTTCCCACACATCCATCCATGGAGTATGGCGCATTCCCAGATTTACCATTAGTGGGAGACCTGGGAATGCATCAAAATGCTACACCTCCCCAGGGGAGACTTAACACGGAGAAATATATTTTATTTCTCCTCGTTATTTCCTCTTTCTATGTTTGCTGCAGAATGTATCTCATGATTGTTTTTGTGCAGGAAGGTGTACATTGCATCAAAATGCTACGACTCCCCAGGGGAGACTTAACACGGAGAAATATATTTTATTTCTCCTTGTTATTTCCTCTTTCTATGTTTGCTGCAGAATGTCTCTCATGATTGTTTTTGTGCAGGAAGGTGTACATTTCTACACAAAACAACCCTGCTTCCAGTGCAGGCACCCTTGCACCATGGCACAAGGGTGCCCGCATTGGCAGTAGGCAGCCAAAAGTGAGGCAGCACAAGGAAAGGACAGGAATGCACCTGCATGGTATTAAATACATACCTGCCCTTTCACACAAGGGGGCTTGCTGCATTGAGCTGTGTGAAAGTATGATGAATATGCCTCTTCATTCTTCAAATGGCTTCTGTGGATGCAACAACAATTTATTGGCGGACGCACATTTCACACAGGAAGAAAATAGGGCATGAAAAGAAACGCCACATTTTCCAATCATTTTAGGCAAGTCTTCGAATTAGAAGAGAGGTTTTTGTAAGAGGCATTACTTCAGTCTACCAAGACATTTTTTGTAACAGGTTGGAAATAATACAGTGACTCATGGGAAAATAGAGAGTCGGCCGCCCTCCTCCAAATATTTTATTTGCTTTGTGATAGGAACTGCAAGTCTAACTAACTGTATGTTTATTCGTCATCAGCTGCAATTAAAACACAGACAGATTCAAACAAAACTATTTCACATGCAATTAGGCGTGGGATCGAAATTTAAAAACGTGGTGGGAATTCCTTCCTTAAATAGACCTACTTGTCTGCACAATTTTACCTTTCAGAACACGGGATGGCACAAATATTTCATTCTATGAGATGTAGCCCAAACTATGCATCCGATGTCATTTAGCACTGATAGGGATCACGTGATATGAACAAATTTGATAGGAAAAATGGCAAGCATCAGTTAGTGGCTCGCTATGAACCTTTTCCGGGGGGAACTAAAGTTTGACACAGTGAAACAGGGACTCCACTGAGCTTATGCTCTTTACACGGACCAGAGTGGAGTGAGGAAGCGGAGTGGTGAACAGAATATACAGAGGCATACATATTACATCCCAGAATCCATAATGCTTAACTAAAACTTGGAAGGGCATACTACAGCCCACCAATAGCTAGCCAATCGCATTTGATGGACACTTCAAGACCATCACCAGTTACTTACAGGGGCATATTACAGCCCAGAGTTTAAAAACGCTTAACCACAAGTTGACATTACTTTTCGCTTTACAGTGGCATTTCGTAGCCCATGGTAAGCCACAATTTTTGTGATCCTACGGCTACCTGCATATCGATTAAACCACCTCTGACAAGAACTTCGACTCGAGAAACCTTCTATTATGTCGCCTCCCACACCTCTTTTTCGGACTGGTCCACTAAGTTTGCAGAACTTTGACAGATATCCAATGATACTACTAGCACAAATAAGATACTATTTTGTATTTTTGTTTATAGCGACGATCATTTTGCAAATTTATTTTATTTATTTATTTATGTCAGTTACAGAGCGCATGAATCACACCAACCGGGGTATCTCCACGCTATGACGGCTGTAGACAACTAAGCCCAGTAATTAGAACAGCGAGGTTTTTAATTGCCTTCTGAAAGATAAGTAGCAGGAGGAAAGTCGAATGTGTATGGGGAGTTGATTCCAGAGAGATGGTGCAACATAGGAGAAGGATGCACCCCCAGCCAGGTTTATTTTATGCGAGGCACAAAAAGAAGCTCTTTGGACCCAGAGTGTAGGGTCTTGGAGGGGTTGTAATGGGTCAATTTATCTGCGATATAGTTGGGTCCTACGTTATTCAGGGCTTTGTGTACCATACAGCAGATCTTGAAATGTATCCTTTTCCAAATCGGTAACCAGTGTAGTTTGCGGAGTAGAGGGAGTGAGGGTGTTCTGGGGGAGCATTGGTCACCAGTCGAGCAGCTGTGTTTTGGACCACTTGCAATCTATTGATGGAGGATTCTTTAGCGGAAATCAGCAGAGCATTGCAGTAGTCCAGATGACTTGTGACCAATGCTTGAGTCAGAGTTTTCCTTGTGGATAACGGGAGTAAGGGGAAAACTCTGCGAAGCAAACGTAGTACATGAAAGCAGGTCTTGGCGGTTGTGGTGGCGTGCTCCTCGAGGTTAAATTTCTGGCCAATTTTTACCCCTAGGTTCTTTACCACCGGTTTGGGGGCCCAGGTCTCCCGGCCACCAGTTTGGAGACCATCTTGTTACTGCTTCTCTAAAAAGCATTAGATTTCACGACACAACGGCGACACCTGTCGAGTCCCCAGAATTCCTAAAAATCTTGAGGATTCATTGTTTTTACCTATTTAAGCCTTGAAAAAGTTACGGATGTAACGAAACACGTCGGCTGTTACGTTTCTCTATCACCAGGCTGTTTTGTTTCTACATTAACAAGAATTGGACTATCACTATCATATGGAATAACATTTTATTGTTTAGCACTTATAACCAATGTATGAATACTTTACCTTGAAGAATGTCTAGCTCATGTATACAAAGCACCATATCAGAAACATTGTATTTGTAAAAACACTGTGAACTAACCAATAACGTATAAATTATTCATCTGAGACCTTTCAAGTACAACCTAACTATCGGTGTCTCCTGTGATTTGAGCTACCAAAAATGCCTGTTGTATTTTTGCTTTAAATTGAATTAAGAATGAAGGAGTAAATATTATGAGTGCTGAAGTATAATCGTTATATTATCTCCACTGAGCTATTAAGATACATTGTGCTATGAGCTCATATCTCTCTAAGATAAGGGCTATAGTGAGGGCCATTGGAATTATGAAGCAGTGGAACACCAAATTATGTGGTATGAAAAGGCACATTCTGAAGTGTTATGTAACACATTCTGTAGCAGAATCATTTCACTATTTTGCCACCCAAACCATGACAATACAGATTGAGCAAAAGTTTGAAGTCATTAGTATCAGTTACACACCTGACTACAGCAATCAACAACTGAAAATTAGCCAGTTGACCTTAACAAAAGGTCTGCTACTTCAGGGAGCTATATGTTGTGTTTTTTAAAACTAGACAGTGATTCATTTGAGCTAGAAACACTTTTTTGTTGTTGATATCTATATCGTATTAATCAGATGATGAAATGTAAGTTGAATTCCATAATTATGTGGGAAATGTCTCAGAATATAGGGTACGTGGACTAATGCACTCTAGAACCCTGTGTTTGGCCTCATAACCATAGGTTCAAAACCCAGCAGGCCCACTCAGACGTTCATGTTTCTGAGGTCGATAAAATGAGTACAATAAACACCTAGGCCCCTATTAGGATGACGGGCGGACTTTTTCCGCCCGCCATCCCATCGGAAAAAGGGACCCCCCCCATAAGGGCGGGGGTCCCGATGTTGGCATTAGGATGCGCCTGCCACAATGGCGGGCACATCCAGCATTACTACCATTGTGGCGGGCGGTGCACTCAGCACAATGGCAAGAAGGCATGCTGTGCACTTCCATGCACAACATGGCAGGCACCGCGCAGTGCCTGCCATGTTGTCCATGGAACTGCCATGTGCACCCCTACCCCCCGGAGTCCTTGGGGGCCCGCACAGGGAATCACCAACATTGTTGAATGTAATAATCTCATCATCGATCAACCCTTAATAGCATATGTTGAGTTAGACTCACACAATACTAACTTTATTCATTATTTACATAACAATGTTTTTTAAAGGGCTGTGTTGACAACTAAACACACAATCGGATTTGATGTGTTTTATCTTCTTCCTGGTACAAGGGACATTGAGCCTGACAACAATGCTAAACCATCAACAGGCGGGACATGGAGAGTGGTCTTAGGAGAGAATAGGATCCTCCTTCAAGCAGCAATAACTGTGGGCAGAACTGCTCACGAAGAAGAAAAGGAGCAAGAGCAGGAGTTGGTCAATGAGAAGGAGACCTGAACGAAGAGTGGGACAATGTTCTACAACACATCAAATCTCCATGAAGGCCATTTCGTAACTGAGCAGGAGTGCTCCACCAAAACCACCTCTTAGGATTGCATGTCCACAGCCATTGCCTGAGCAGCCAGGAATGCTAGAATATATGACGTTACAATGCAAACAAATACAGCGCATGCTTATACAATGCAACTTTTACAACAAAAGTGACATTACATCACGTTTTTACAATGCATACTTTTACTAAGAGGTGTGGCGCCGCGGCCAGGGCGACTGACGCTGGAATCTGGGGACCACGGTTCGATCCCCGGCTCCGGCGGCAGGTCAGCCCAGCACCATGTGACTCTGGGCAATAGCTCGCTTAATCTTCCCGACGGCCCCCCAGCGCCTAGAGACCCTTACGGGTGATTGTGCGCTTTACAAATGTGGACTTTACTTTACTACGCAATATATATTCTTTTTTTGTATAATAAACTCCTGCAGCGGGATGCAGGGAAAATAGGGGTTTTAGGTGGGGAAATGTATTAAAATGTTGATATTGGGAATTAATACATAGGCATGCAAATTAATACGTGAGTATTGAAATTAATACTCGATAAAAAAAATAATAAATAATAAAATTATATACATTTATTTAAAACTTTTAACACAATAGTGTATTAAATTAATCACTTCTTTAAAAAAATACTCGAGTAATAAAGTTAATATTCGAGTACTATTTCCCCCCAATGTTTTGTTTTTTAAAATATTTTTTACTAAACATTACTAAAATATATAAAACACATATAAAATGAATATGAAACTGAAAGTAACAAGATAATTTATGTACGATATTTTAACATAACATACATTTAACCAACATTTTAAAAAATGTACTATATAAACACAAAACAAATGAACAAACATTAATACATATAATAAAACAAAACAAACTACCACTAGTAAATCTTAAAGGTCCACATAACAAAAACACTATAACACACAATTTCTATCAACACAAAAAAGAAAACGTCCGATTTTAAATTCCGAAAAACAAAAGTCTTACAACTCTTTCAGTGAAATTACTTTGACCCGGAAATACTCAAAACAAGCGTTATAACATAAAAAAAATATATTACGAAAACTAACATAACAGAATAATTATTTACATCCTCACACATTAAGAACACAAAGAAAAATTGCACACAAAACATATTTTCCTTTCAAATTACATGCAACACAACAAAACGTATAAAAGAAGCTGACCACCATTTTAAAAACTGTAGTTACCTGATTACCAGAGACTGCACACACGTTTTACTGCTGCGAACGACAAACATCGAAGCAAGCCTTCTAAAACACGAAGTAAGTACAAACTCTAAAAATGTTGAACTACTTAACAACTTCTAGATAAGCCAAAATACTAAAATAAAGTATTTTAACTTTTTTCAGTTGATTCGAAAACTTTCAAAATCCAACTAAACATTGCAAAATACTCTATTTTGGACAATATATATAAAGTAAGTAACTAGAACTATACATATTTTTTTTATGTTTTTAAATAAATGTATAGTAATGTTTATAAAAAAATCTGAAAATAAAGTATGCTATTCCGAATAAAAATATTCTTGCCTAAAGCAAAGTGCAGGATAGTGGTATGTTAAAATAACTAATCCTACTCAAAATACTGTTTTTGTCCAATAAAAAGCTGCATAGTGGTTGATTTAAAATTACCATTCCAAATCCAAAAGCTGCTTCCCTCTCAAAAAATGCAAATTAATGATTAGGTTAAAATTACTATTCCAACTCCAAAATATACTATCCTTAGGAAAGATGCAGGATTGTGGTATGCTAAAATTACTATTACTATACCATAAGATGCTTGCCTCTGAAATGATGCAAAATATGAAATAATTGAAAATAACCCTTCCTACTCCAAATAGTGTTTCCCTCCAAGATAATGCTGGATAGTGGCGGAGTTAAAATTACTATTACAGGTCTAAAAGGTTCTTATTTCAAATAAGGTGCAGGATAGTGGTATGCTATAATTACTATTCCTACTCCAAAGTGTATTTGCCTTCTGTAAAATGCTGGATAGTGTTGTGTATAAAATTACTATTCCAACTCCAAAACATGCTTGCCTCAGAGAAAACGCTAGATAGTGGTGGGTTTAAAATTACTATTCCAACTCCAAAAGGTGCTTGCGTCATGAAAGGTGCAGGATAGTGGTATTTAAAATGACTATTCCCACTTCAAAGGATGCTTAAGTCACAGAAAAACCTGGATAGTAATGGGGTTGAAAATACTATTCCAACTCCAAAAGGTGCTTGATTCTGAAAAAGTGCAGGATAGTGGTATGTTTAAATTACAATTCCTACTCCAAACGGTGTACATCTCCTATAAAATGCTGGATAGTGGTTAATTTAAAATAACTATTCCAACTCCAAAACATGCTTACCTCAAGGAAAACGCTGGAAAGTGGTGGGGTTTAAATTACTATTCCAACTCCAAAGGGTGCTTGCTTCAAGAAAGGTGCAGGATAGTGGTATGTTAAAATTACTATTTCTACTCCAAAGAGTGTTTGCCTTCTGTAAAATGCTCGATAGGGTTGGACATAAAATTACTATTCCAACTCCAAAAGGTGCTTGCCTTAGAGAAAACCCTGGATAGTGATGGGGTTTAAATTACTATTCCAACTCCAAAAGATGCTTGCTTCAGGAAAGGTGCAGAATAGTTATATGTTAAAATACTATTCCCACTCCAAAGGATGCTTTAATCACAGAAAAAGCTGGATAGTGTTGTGCATAAAATTACTATTCCAACTCCACAAAGTGCTTGCCTCAGAGAAAACACTGGATAGTGATGGGGTTTAAATTACTATTCCAACTCCAAAAGGAGCTTGCTTCAGGAAAGGTGCAAGGTAGTGACATGTTAAAATTACTATTCCCACTCCAAAGGATACTTAAATCACAGAAAAACCTGGAAATTGGTGGGGTAAAATTACTATTCCAACTCCAAAAGGTGCTTGCCTCAGAGAAAACACTGGATAGTGATGGAGTTTACATTACTATTCCAACTCCAAAAGTTGCTTGCTTCATCAAAGGTGCAGGATAATGGCATGTTAAAATTACTATTCCCACTCCAAAGGATGCTTAAGTCACAGAAAAAACTGGATACTAATGGGGTTAAAATTACTATTCCAACTCCAAAATTGTTTACTTCAAGAAAGGTGCAGGATAGTGGTATGTTAAAAATACTATTTCTACTCTAAAGGGTGTTTGCCTCCTGTAAAATGCTGGATAGTGTTGTACATAAAATTACTATTCCAACTCCAAAAGGTGCTTGCCTTAGAGAAAACCCTGGATAGTGATGGCATTTAAATTACTATTCCAATTCCAAAAGATGCTTGCTTCAGGAAAGGTGCAGAATAGTGATATGTTAAAATACTATTCCCACTCCAAAGGATGCTTTAATCACAGAAAAAGCTGGATAGTGTTGTGCATAAAATTACTATTCCAACTCCAAAAAGTGCTTGCCTCAGAGAAATCACTGGATAGTGATGGGGTTTAAATTACTATTCCAACTCCAAAAGGTGCTTGCTTCAGGAAAGTTGCAGGTTAGTGACATGTTAAAATTACTATCCCCACTCCAAAGGATACTTAAATCACAGAAAAAGCTGGAATTTGGTGGGGTAAAATTACCATTCCAACTCCAAAAGGTGCTTGCCTCAGAGAAAACACTGGATAGTGATGGGGTTTACATTACTATTCCAACTCCAAAAGTTGCTTGTTTCATGAAAGGTGCAGGATAATGGCATGTTAAAATTACTATTCCCACTCCAAAGGATGCTTAAGTCACAGAAAAAAGTGGATACTAATGGGGTTAAAATTACTATTCCAACTCCAAAAATTGCTTACTTCAAGAAAGGTGCAGGATACTGGTATGTTAAAATTACTATTCCTACTCCAAAGGGTGCTTGCCACTGAGAAAAAGCTGGATAGAGGTGTGGTTAATATTTCCATTCCTACCCTAAAGCATGCACCCCTCAAAAATGATACCAAATACAGATTAAGATAAAACTAATATTTCTAATATAAAGAATTTCTAACTCTGTAAAAATACTGTATATTGATGAAAAATAAATTGCTTATCCGACTAAAACATCAACGTATCTCAGTAAAACATTATGTTGTATTTTCCAACTACATGAAAAATGTTTTTACAAAATAAACATATTTATACTTCTTTTTTATACACCAACAGGTTACTACAACATCCAAAAACAAAATACCCAGAATATTCTCAAGAGAATACATATCGAATTAACCACAAAAAGTTGAGAAAAGCATATTGCAAGGTAATTTCCCTATATATATACAACAAAAAACAAGTAAACATTGTACTTCTATTATTATAAAGAATTATTTTTTTCTTCCACAGAAAAAGACATAGAACAGTTAAATAGATAGTTAAAACGTGATTAAATAAATGTAGACAAATAAGCACAAAAGTATTTCTTCAATGAAAAATGAAAAACTGTTGGCCAATTATAAAGCCTCAAACTGTTGTTCCTTAACCAAAACTATATTATTATATTTCGGACAAATAATTTAAAAAAACTTTCAATGTACTAACAATAAATATATTTCTACTTTTTCAAAACA
Organism: Lissotriton helveticus; assembly: GCF_964261635.1. NCBI lineage: Eukaryota > Metazoa > Chordata > Amphibia > Caudata > Salamandridae > Lissotriton > Lissotriton helveticus. The sequence continues at coordinate 1,310,540,647 of NC_136063.1, forward strand.
TAATAAAATACAAATTTTATTTTTATAAAATATATGTATATTTGTACTGTATTTTTTTAATATATTTTTCTTAATTTATTTCAATAATTATAAATATGTAAAACTAATTTTAAAATAGTTATAAATACATTACATGTGTTCTATTTGTGTATACATTTTATTTATATCCCAAACAAATTAAAATTGCTAAATAATCTTTTTTTAAATTACACATATAAATATAATGTAATGTATTATATTTAAAAAAATAAAATAAAGAATATACAATTAATTTCCCATAAAAAATGTACCCATCATAATAATAAAATATTTCAATACCTATATTTTCATGACCAATGTTTCAATATTATTGTTTTTATAACTAATAAATAAATGTCTATTCATTGTTACCTGACAAATAACTACTTACAATTAATATTAATTCCTGAATATTAACTTTACAAAAATTATACCTAATCCATGAAATAATTAGTAGCATTATTATCATATATAAAAGCTATTTAATACCCAAATAAATACCTGAGTATTAATCTTTTTCCTAAAAATAAAACTTATATTTTCTAACAACGTTTCCCTAATTAATAACATGTTAGTAATAACCCCTTAAGTGCTGCCGTCGGCCAACGGTCGTCACGGGCACTACCTCCCCAGTGCTGCGTGCGACCGCTGGACGTCCAGTTCAGCACTGGATAATGGACAGCGCAGCACTGGGGAGGTTTGTTTACGAAGCTCCTAAGGTGCTAACATTAATACCTGAGTATTAATTTAGGGGAAAATAAACCTATGCCATTAAAACAATTATTAGTCTAAAAAATCTGAAATATTAACTATTTAACAGCATTAATACCTAAATATTAATAAAAAGTTGGTATGAATATTAATACCTGAGTATTAATTTGCCTGAAATTATACCTATTCCATTTATGAAAATATATTATTCTCATAATCAGAAATATTAACTATTTAATAACAATATTAATACCTACATAATAATAACATTCATAATAAAAGCAATATTTGTAAATTAATATTTGCTATATTTTCAAACATGCATTCTCAAAATGTTAAACAAACACTCCCCATACAATACTTACCAATGCTTTGTAAAAGCATGCGTTGTACTTGTACATGCGTTGTAAGGGCAGCGTTGTAAAATCATGCAATGAAAATGTATCTGCGTTTTAATAGTTGCATTGTAAAGGCATTGCGTTGTAACGCCTGCGTTGTAAAGGATGTCTCCAGGAATGCTACTTCTGCCTACGCAGTAGTCATCTCTATACATCCCTCAAATCATAAGTTTCCCTATGCAATCTCCTACAAATTCTCCCATGAAAGTGCCTCTCCATTCTTCCCTCAATCATCTGAGGAACAGCACACTCCTAGGGGCTGATTCTGATGCGGGTTGGAAATGCTTCCCGAATGAATTGGGTTGGAAATGATTTCCAACCCACTGGGATCGGGACAGTCCGACCGACGGAGTACAATGCATCCGGATGCTTCCCGATACGATTTGGTTGGACTCCCATTGACTTCAATTGGAGCATATGTTCCTAACTGCATCATAATTGGGCCCGGGGTCGTTCCCGATCCGATTTGGAAGGAGCAAATGCCATTAGGAGGTCTTCCTAACCGCATCAGATTCAGGCCCTAGGTGGGGAAGCTTTCCAACCCGCATCAGAATCAGGCCCTTAGTATTGTATTTGTATTTTGAAAATTTGTAGAGCACATTATACCCAAGGGTGTCAAAGCCCTAGCAGAGCAAAGAGCAACTACAGTAGAGGCAACCAAACCTATCCATCATAGAAGGGAGAAGAGGCAAGTTTTCAAATGCTTATGAAAAGCAGCATAGGAGGATAGACTTGAAATGTGGGCAGGTAGGGTGCTCCATGGTTTGCCAGCAGCCACCCGAAAGTACCACCCGACCTGTTTTTTTCAAATCTCAGTACCTCCACCTTCCTAAGAGAGACAGACCTCAGCTGACTATTAGGGATATACCAGTGGCAGGTTGTTATCAAGTGCATCGGCCGCTGCTGATGGAGGGCAGTGTGAACAAGATAGAGGTCTTTGAAAGTCGCATGCTTCCTGACCAGCAGCCAGAGCAGGGAGTGAATGCAAAGAGCAAGTATCCTCATTCATGAATCTCCCTCCTACAACCTTCAAGCTGCCAATCCTGAAAGTACTGGTCAACCTGCTGGCCATGTCAGATGGCCATGCATGGGGCAGCATGGGTTGAATCTGGCCACTGGAGGACCATTTTTACAACAAACAAAGTAATGTTTGGCAGGATATTTGAGCTATGTGGGCTACCCTGCTTGAGATTGCTGACTCACTTAAAGGACTCCCTCAGATGCAGTAGATTATTTAGAGATAAAGCAAACACAAAGAGATGATGGACGAAGCACTGAAACTTTTCAGACACTCACCCCAGTCACAGATCTGAGTATAATCCATCTTCATTCATTAGCTCACTTTGCAACACCAGTTCAGACACAGCCATATACAAATCAGTCTTGACCCTGTTCCTCCTGGGAACAGTCCAGCACGACCTGCCAAGCCAGGTCTTCCCTGGACCAGAATCAAGCATCCTGGGACTGTTTTTGGGGTAACACCCCTCATCAGCAAGGCTAGCTTGACTCCAGTGGCAAAGTGAGCAGGGGACCCAGTCTGGGCATACCCTGCCAATTTACGGCTAACGAAGCTCCATGATGGAATCAACCCAGATCTGTAACTTGGGGTGAATGTCTGAAAAGTTGCAGTGACACCACAAGTTGGTCTTGCTCAAGGGCAGTAGCAGAACCAAGAACATATTCTCCCTGGCTGGTGGTGCCCATGTTCTCTGCTACCCATGTGACTGTTAATCCTCTTACCAGAGTCTCTTGGCATCAGGTTTTGTTAGTTGATGGTGGTGTCAAGTGGTCACGCCAGCCTTTGAGTTCAGGATCTCTCTTCTGGCCCCTGGTCCAGCTCTGATGGTTGTTACCCACCCCGGTCTGCTGAAAAGGAATGTGAAAAAGAGAGACTTTGTTAAATCAATGGGTAAATGAGGTATATCTACATATTGGGCCCAATTCACAAATGTAATCTGAGACAAAATCCTAACTTTATGACTTTAGGAATTCACCAAGGGCATTTAGGAGTAGTAAAGCTAGGAATCCTAACTTCACTACTCCTGAATGCCCTTTGTGAATACCAAAAGTCATAACGTTAGGATTTTGTCCCAGTTAAACTTAAGTTTTGGTCTCTTAAACTTAAATGTAACTCCTAACTTTAAGACTTTCGGTATTCACAAAGGACATCTAGGAGTACTAAAGTTAGGATTCCTAACTTTACTACTCCGAAATGCCCTTTGTGAATACCGAAAGTCGTAAAGTTAGGTTTTTGTCTCAGACTACTTTTGTGAATCTGGCCGATTGTTACCAATTAGCAATACCTTGTCCTTTGGTACATATGCTGCCAATGTGGAGACTTTAACAAACATCTCACTATCGCGCTTTTGTACTCAAAATGTTGGTAATTCCACCTCCTTCACACTTAAAATTCACAATTTATCTGCAGAATCAGCTATTCAAAGGAGGTGAAAGGGTTGGTAATACAGGTTCCACAGATTTGTTATCTGAGAAGGGATGATTTAATAAAAAGGAAGGTTTGGGCCTGGCAAGCAGGTTAGCAGGCCAGGTTGAAATGGCAGTTTAGAACCGAACAACAGGCTCTGTAGTGGAAGGCCTGAGCCATGGTTAAAAGGCTACTGAGTGGGGGGCACAATCAGTGCTGCAGGCCCACTAGTAGCATTTAATTTTCAGGCCCTGGGCACACACAGTGCACTGTACAAGGTACTTACAGGAAAATTAAATATGCCAATTGTGGATAAGCCAATGTTACAATGTTTAGAGTACAGAACATATGCACTTTAGCACCGGTTAGCAGTGTACAAGTGCCCACAATCCTAAATTCAGCAAAACCTTTGTGGATAACCCTGCAGAAAGGCCAGGTCTAGCATATGTGTTAGGTTATCATTTCAGAATGTTTGCCCTAAACCATGAGTTCAGTATGTGAGATATTGTGGACGTGTGTTGGTCTTGATAGGTATTACAATATTTGAGAAAATGAAAAGTGCACATTTTCTTAAACTTAAGCACACATATTAGTTACAGACATTATGTGAAGTAAAAAGAGTTTTCTGAGGGTGGTATGAATGAACAGGTTAGATGGCCACCATTTATCATTGACAAAAGACTGTCCATCCACATAATGCAGAAATTAAACTAGCAGCTCAAGGACAAAATTAATTGCCCATACGATCCCTCACATGACCTCTGTTCTGTATCCAACTCCAGGTATCTGGATTTGGCTGTACATCAGGGCCACCATTTATATGTAAGTCCCATTGTATGGCGATGTTGTTCAACACACAACAGGCTAAATCAATTTTGAACACAACTTCTGGGGCGGATACCAGCACCCCATCCCCTGTACGGTCAAGACTCTGAATAGCAACTTGTGGTCACCGAAAGTGCATTTAATAATGGCTTATAAACATATGTTTGCCTTATTGCACCTCTTCTGCGATACTGTGGCTGGACGTCTGTAGGGCGTGAAGAGATGGAGCTAGCGAACATTCCTGCTATCACCTACAAAAAAGAAACATGATTTTACATCAGAGGGGCATCTATTATAATTGTACTACATTATGCTTACCTACATGCAGTGTGTGTCAGGATAAAGTGTGTGCATTGTGTTGTAGTGATTATTGATTATGTTTGAGATGCCACTTCCAGATACGAATGTAGGCCTAGTGTGAAGTGTTGTTACTTACCAGTGAGCTACATGTCAACGAAATTCTCAGTAGCCAAACAATGTGCAAGAGGTGACTGTCGGAAAATGTAGTTGTCATGTCTGCTTCCAGTAAAGGCAATTTAAACATTAGTGAGGTAGCCCCTGGCAACACAGAGAGCCTGCATGTTGATGGATTGCCAGAGGTGTCTGTTGCAGAATACATGTGCTGTGTGGGAAGGTGGCTGATGTACTATATGGCAAAGTCAATTGCACGTGGCACAACAAGGAAAGTGGACAACGGCATAGAATTCCTTGCCACCCTTTGCCTTCCCGCGAGCAACTGTGGTGGAGTTGATGCACTCTTCTGTTGATGCAATTCACTCCTGCCCCGTTCAACAACCATGTCCAGGATCACTTGAGGTGAGAAGTGGTATCTGGCAATGACATACAAATGTTGATCTCTAGCCTGTAAACCCTCTTTCTCCTCCTCTATAATACTCCTCCTCAAAAGAAGAAAAAACCCTACAAACACAATCTCCAACATAACGAAGGCTGGAAAAGAGGTTTAGTGTGTGGGTTTTCTTATTTGGCTGTGATTCATTTTTGTTGAATTGAGTGGCGCGTTCACTCAATTCATTACCAGGTATGCTGTAATGTTTGTTCCAACAATCAGTTCTCATAAAAAATACCAAAGTTGAACAAACAAACATTCCCCAAGTGCAATCATTAAAAAACTTTATATTTGCAGATTCTGCCTATGGTAAACTATAGTGAAAAGTAAAAAGTTAATTTTATTAAAAGCAATATTACCAATATTTAATTTCCACTTTGTTTCCCCCACTCACGTCACCTGCAGTCGTTTAGGGGCTCACCCTCGCTTCCAGGGGCCGATTTAGGGCTCTCACTGGTCGCGGGCTCTGACCCCCTGGCGCACTCTGACGGGCGCCATCTTGGGAGGAGGTCGAGGCTGAGGTTGGCGGGCTAGTGCTGTGGGCGAGTTCAGCCCGGTACTATATAATGAACTACGCCTCCCGTCCGCGCAGCGGGGGTGCACCAGAAGCAAGCCCGTATGCGCCCGTCCGCGCCCAGCCGGGCCTAGGGCAAAAAACTCTGCTTGTTTCTCCTAAGTGCCCCATCAATTTCTCGCGCGAGGCCCTCCTGCAATTAAGACCTAGGAAAAATCCGGCATGCCACTTCCTACATAGACTAGACGGCCCATATACTCAGTGTGGCCGTTGTACCCATTTTCTACAGGGTAAAAATCTTCCCAAAACACCCATGACTCACTCACGCATGGCCCTACTGAATTGCAGGTCACTGCTGAAACACGCCCTGGCGATCAATCTTCTGATCCAGGACCATAAACTTGACGTACTGTTCCTCACGGAGACATGGCTGTCCCCAAATTCGGAGGCAGACAATGTTAGTGCGCTCTCTCACGGATATCTCATCCAATTTCAGAATAGGCCCATCGGCAAAGGGGGCGGGTTAGCTATAATTTATAGAAATCTCATCACCTGTAGGATGACGGACAGCGGCATCGCCGCCTGCGAGAGCTCCCATTTTTTCATACAACTTTCCCGTACTCAATCCCTATCAGGCCTATTGGTATACCGCCCTCTGGGCAACCCAGGGCACTTCGGTAGTTCTCTACTAGAAACAGTTATTGCCTCTGCCTCTATCATGGCTAACTTAATTTTATTAGGAGACCTACATTTTCATTTAAAGGATCCCGTTGACAAAGTGGCAGCGGAACTTCAGCTTGACCTCAAATCTTATAAGCTGGGACTCATTAATACAGACGCCACCCACAATAAAGGACACCTGTTGGACCCAATTTTTTCTAACATTCCCCTCCTTGAATCCAGCCCCCCTGTTCCGTTCCCCTGGTCCGACCACTTTTTGGTCCCATTCTCCTGGCAAGTCGGTCCTGTCGCATCTTCAGCCCCGGTTTCTCGTAATCTGGAAAGAGCCTGGGCCAAGCTTCCCCTTGATAACTGGACCCTTAGACTGGAGCAGACTGCCCCCCTACCCGATCCTGATCCTGTGGTGGCTGACAATAACTTCACAAGGTGGCTTGATAGCTCACTCGACTTTGTCCTTCCGAGGAAAAGAGTCGACAAGAAGAGCAGAGTTTTTAAATCTCCTTGTTACTCCTCTGAACTCAGAGACCAAAGGAAAGGGTGTAAAAAACTAGAGCGCGCCTGGAGGAAAGACTGGGCCAGCCATAACAAAGCTGCCTATCGCTCAGCTATTAGGGCCTATAAAGCTTCACTCAAGACTGCCCAGGCGCCGTTCTATGATGAGAAAATTAGAACCTCGGCCAACTCCTCGAGAGAAACTTTTCGGATAGTGAGGGAGCTCCTGAAGGTTCCTAACCCCCCCCCCCTCCCTGCCTGTCCCGGACATCTCAGGGGTTAAATGTAATCAGCTTGCGGACTTTTTTGACAGTAAAATTCAGAACATCTTAAAAACCCTGCCCCAAACGGACTGCATTTTCGATCCCTACAGTCCTGTGCCCCCTCCACCTGCCCCCCACTTGGACACCTTTGCTCCAGTCTATGGGGAAGAATTTCGAAAAGTCCTGGCGGTAATGAAAAGTGGCTCTCCTAGCGATCCCGCCCCTATGTACATTCTTAAACGCATCGATTCCACCATTTCTCCCCTGGCCACTGACTTAATTAATACCTCTCTTTGTCAAGGCATCGTTCCCCCGAGCTGGAAAGAAGCCATTGTAAAAGCACTATTAAAAAAGCCTCAGCTGGACCCTTCCGATTTTACCAACTTTCGTCCCATCTCGCTGCTACCTGGACTTAGCAAAATTGCAGAGAAAATGGTCAACCAGCAACTGTCATCCTATCTGGAAACCAATGAGCTATTACGTAGCTCTCAGACAGGCTTTCGCCCAGGCCAGGGCACAGACACTGCCCTAATAGCAGTCATCGAGGAGGCTAGGTGTATCATGGATTCAGGAGGATCAGCAGTTGTGATCCTCCTGGATCTAAGTGCAGCTTTTGATACGGTCAATCACCGTATCCAAATTCAGCGCCTCTCCAATATGGGAGTCACGGGCTCAGCCCTGTCATGGCTAACATCTTTTTTAAAAAATCGGTCGTTCCAGGTTTGGGAAGGTAGCGCTTGGTCCAACTCAATCCCCCTCCAGTGTGGCGTACCGCAGGGCTCCTCGCTGAGCCCTTCCTTGTTCAACGTGTACATGTCCCCACTGGAAGACGTTGTCACCCTGTTTGGGATTAAAGTAGCCACCTACGCAGATGACACACAACTTGTCGTCTTGCTCACTCAACTGGACCAATGCTCTGGAAACCTTCTCTCCTGTCTCTCCGAGATACATGCCTGGATGAGTAAATCCCTGTTGAAATTAAATGGAGCCAAAACCGAGCTTATGGTCCTAGGACATAAGCCGCCATCCTTATCTGACTCCATTTGGCTCGTCTGCATGGGGGCTTTTTCCCCTCCAAAAAATGAAATTTGAAAGCTTAGGGGTTTGGCTCAAACAAGACCTTTCATTTAAAGCTCAAGCCAAAAAAACGGCTGGCGTATGCTTTGGCCTACTTCGCTCCGCCCGAAAAGTCCTCCCCCTCCTACCTCCCCATTCAAGGAAGCTTCTCATTCAGGGATTAATCCTCTTAAGACTAGATTACAGCAACGCCCTCTATCTGGGCGCTCCAGAAGCTACCCTTAACAAACTACAATGTATCCAAAACTCAGCAGCTAGGCTACTCACAGGTTCATCGGCACGTTCCTCTGCTAGACCAGCCCTAAGGTCTCTCCATTAGCTCCCTATTCGTGAGAGGATAACATTTAAATCTTTGTGTATTGCCCACAAATCTCTACAGGGTAAAGGATCGCCTATTCTGAGAGGTTTAGTATGTCCCTATAAAGCCAATAGGACCCTTCGCTCTAACCACGGGCGTCTGGCCAAAGTTCCCAGAGTGAAAAGGGCGCAATCAGGAGGCCGTCGCTTCTCCATTAACGCAGCGACCTAGTGGAACTCACTCCCGCTTGTGTTGCGTACTGAACCCAGCTACCTGCGGTTTCGTAAGCTTCTCAAAACCTTCCTTTTCCCACCGGGCCCTTAACTCAGCACTTCCTCCTCTGTAATGACTGCTCTATAGCGCTGGGACGTCTCCGGGTAACCATGCGCTTTACAAATCTATTTCCATTCCATTCCATTCCATTTTGCTGTAAAATATTATTGTAACTGATGAGCTGATCTATTGATGTTTGGCTGTCTGTTTTGTTATTGAGCAAAAACAATTAATAAAAGTTAAAATAAAATTAACAAATAAGTGTAGAACAAAAGAAAACAAATGAAACAGCAGAATTAACTTAAATGAAAAATAAATATTTAATGTCTGTAATTATCTTAAGTTATCTTCTTTATTTTTTTCAGAAGTTTCATTTAAACTAAAATTACCAAATAAGGAAAATAAATCTTTATACGCATTAAACATTAATAGAATCGATGTATAGAATTAGTTAAAATATTTTATTTAACTTTTATTAAAAACTTCACTTAGATTAATATGTTATTACAAATTAGCATGCTAACATATTTAAAAATAAATAATATCATTACAAATTTGCAGGGCGTGGCTAAGATGGCGGCCTGAGAGGACGCGTCTTGAAGAGGCTCCTCGTCCCAAACCCCCAACACACCATTAACGCAATATATTTCACCCCCTGAAATGCTCCACCGGCGGTCTGCTTTGAGAGGGCTGCTTGCCAGGGGCCCAGACGATCCTACACGCACCGGTAGTGGAGGTGCGGGCCCTGCGGCGGCGGAGAAGGCTGTCCCCGGCCCCGGAAAGGATCATAGCGGCCCGGCCCGCCGGGCGATAGCAGCCGGTGGGGCTCTCTGCGACGGATCGACCGGCGTCGCCACAGCACAGTCGACCCGCGTCCCTGGGAGTAGGGACGGGACGAAAGGAGCAAAGGCCCGACAGCTAACCGGCCCGGGAGAGGTCCGCGGGACGAAGAGACGGCCCGGGCGGCGACAGGCACCACTCGAGGCCCCGGCTTGGGCCTTCACGCCCGGAGAAGAAGCGACCCTCGAGAAGCAGGCGGCGCTCCACGCTGAGGTGAGGAGCAGGCAAGGCTCCCTTGCGCCAAGCCCTGCAACCGAAGGCAGCACCACGAGGCAGGTCCGGGGCCCGGCATTACTCGAGGCCCCGGCTTGGGCCTACACAGCCGGAGAAGAAAAGCCCACTTCGGGGGGCAGTCAGCACCCCCGCGCAGAGGTGAGGAGCGAGCCGGAGAGGCACCCAGAGGACAGCACTCTAGGGGCAGGTACTCGAGCCCCCGGCGAGAAATAGGTCGGGGCCTAGGGGTTAAGGCTCTCTTGCGCTAGACCCCCCAACCGAGGGCAGCACCGCGAGGCGGGTCCGGGGCCCGGCACTACTAGAGGCCCCGGCTTGGGCCTGCCCCGCCGGTGAGGACAAGCCCACTTCGGGTGGCAGACAGCACCCCCGTGCAGAGGTGAGGAGCGGGCCGGAGAGATACCCGGGACACAGAACTCGGGGGCGGGTAATCGAGCCCCCGGCGCGCAACCGGTCCGGACCCAGAAGTTGAGACCCATTAGCACCAGGCCGTGCGACAGCGGGCAGCACCGAGAGGCAGGTCCGGGGTCCGGCACACACTGCACGCCCACAAGACCATACCCGGGCTAGAGGGGAGTAACATCGCAGGGCGGACACTAAGCAGGCCAGAGGGGCAAGGGCATGTGGTTGAGGGGCACCCATCGAGCCCCGGGCGACCGGAGGTTCACCAATCAACGGACAGGCGGCGAGCCAGTCAGACGGGTATATCTACGGGCCCAGCACTGATAGCGGCCGGACCAGAAAGTTCCCAGTTAGCCCTAATACGAATCTCAGGCCGGTGAACCGAGGGGCCCGCCGAATCACAACGAGACCCATATCGCTGGCACCCAGCCCCCCCTCTTAGACCAGCCAAGACCCAGGATATACCGAGAGTCATAACGGACAAACGGGGCATCACCGAAACAGAACGGGAGGTATATCATGTCCTCCAATCATCGCCGAGGTGGCCGCACCATCGCAGAAATGCTGGCAAAGGGTGCATCCAAGGGGGAAAAGAGCCCCGATAAGTCAACGCCATCGACTCAACTTCAAGAGAAGGGGCGGGATGAAGGAGAGACCCCAGCCACAAAATCGTTCATGGAGGCCTTATTCAACTCTCTTCGAGAGGACATTCAAACCCTCAAGCAAGACATGGCGGGAGGGTACAAAGAGCTGCGCCGAGACATAGATGGCCTGGGTGAACGGGTGGCAGAGGTTGAGAACACCGGGCATGCCAGAAGCGAGGAGGTGGAACTCCTGCAGCAGGAAATTATCAGGCTCCATGAACAGTAAACAGATCTGCAGGCACACACGGAAGATCTGGAGAATCGCTCAAGACGCAACAACATTCGGGTCAGAAATGTGCCATCCAAGGCGGAAGGAGAAGACACATGGCCTAACTACAGGACCTATTCCGAGACATTTTGGGGGAGGACGAGGGCTATGTGATCTGAATCGACAGGGCCCGCAGAGTGGGCATAGCAAGACGAGCGCCAGCTACCCCCCCCGACATTTTAGCCTTCTTACCAGATTATCCCCTTAAGGAGCGCATTCTGAAGGCGGCGCGCCAAAAGCAACCCATTAACTTTAAAGGCCACACTGTGGAATTATTTCAAGACTTGTCAGCCATCACCCTACAGAAACGACGGGCATTCAAAGTGGCTACCACCTTCCTACGAGACAAAGAGATCCCGTATTCCTGGGGCACCCATTTCGACTTATTTTCAAATGGAAAGGGGCCCTCCACCAGCTTCGGTCCCTGCGAGACACTTGCAACCTACTGGGCATTCCCCTGGAAGGGGACACAACGAGCAACGACTCGGGGGTCCGTCCCTCCCAATCGAAATCCCCGCCGACAATAAGAGATGGCTGGCAGAAAGTGAGGCGTGGACGCCCATCTAGAAAAGGCCTTAAACCGGACCAAGAGACCATGGTGCAAGAACATGCAGCGGCGATAGAAGAAGTTTCTAGAGACACGAACGACGGGTCATGAGAGAACATAAGCGGGGGTGTTATCATGCATGGACATAGCGATGAGTTGGGGGGGCCGGAAGGGGGGCCTTGAGGCCGCCACTGCCACATTTTCCCTTCACTCGAAACTCCACCACAGGCCTGGACTGCTGTTGCATAGGCCTGGGACAATGTTCACCAGTTGGGGATTCATAGTTGCGGTTGGGGAGGGATGGGAGGGGCGGGAGGGAGCGGGTAAGGGGATGTTCTTTGAGGTATGCGACGAGGGGGTTCAGGAGAGGGAGTTGGGGACAAAGGAGGGGGGAGGGTTCCGGTGTGTTCAGTTCATTCAGGCAGTAGGCACAGGGGCGAGAGGTGGCATCGGACCGGGACATGGAGGGGCAGGGCACACACCACCGTATGGATGACGAGCCCATCCAGGTACTTACCCTTAACGTAAAAGGGCTCAACAATCCAGTCAAGAGGAGGGCAGTGCTCTCCTTCTTAGAAAACTCTGGGGCGGCCATATGTCTGCTCCAGGAGACACACCTACTGGCTAAAGATTGGCACCGCATGGAATCCAGAGCCTTCCCGAATCAATTTTACTCCTCCACCACAGAGAAGAAAGCAGGGGTGGCCCTTTTATTGAATTGTTTCTGGCGGGTCCTGATGAAGGTGGTCTCCATTGCTGTACTTCCACCGAAACGCATTGACCATTTTCTTCATATTTAGATCAAATGACTATGGTCACATATTGGACAACAGATACGATGCAACAGGATGATTTAATGTCTGTTTTTTTATGTGTTGTATGGTTAGAATGCATGTGTGAGTATGTGTGTTATGGCTCTTTACCTGGCGTATTAGAACTGTTTTTGTAGCTTTTTTATACATTTGTGGATTTTATGTACTGGATATATACTGATGATTCGAACTCAATGATAGATATTGTTTATGAATTTTTGTGTAATACATATCCAACGAATTTTTGTACCAAAAGAAATAATATAAAGAAATGAAAAAAAGACTTTATAAAATAAATGAGTAAAATTTTAAAAAAAAGAGTATTGACATGTTTTGTGTATGCCTTTGTGATCGGAGGTATCCCCTGTGATATAAAGCATTTATAGGTCGTGAGGGAGTTTTTTCTTGTTATGGTGTGTTCTCGCCCTCTACTCCCTGACCTGAAGTGAATTTGAGAGGGGGTCCCTATTCTATTCTATTTTGTGGCCCTTTTATTCGCCAGACACTCCAAAGGACGGGTGGGAGATAAGGTGGCAGAAATCAAAGGCAGACTCCTGGCGCACACTATCTTTATTGGAAATCTGTCGTTCACAGTGGGGTCTATCTACGCTCCCAACACCAAACAAGAGGCCTTCCTCAAAGGGGCGCTATCAGATGTGATGGGTAATGAAGCAAGACACATCTTGATAGGGGGGGACATAAATTTGGTCATGGACAATGAGAGAGATAGATCAGGGCAGAGGTTTGTCGATTCAGGGGCTCTCTCCACTGCAGGGAAGCAATGGCTGGCCGATAGGGGGTTTGTAGACGCATGGAGAGAGATTCATCACAACACCCCAGGGTACACTTTTTATTCCCATGTGCACCGCACGTACGCCAGGATAGATCACTTTATTGGCTCCGCAGAACTGGCCCCCATGGTCCGAGACGTAGAAGTCACCCCAGCGGCCCTGTCGGACCATGACGCGATGGTCCTTCACTTGATAGTCCCACGTACACAGTCGCATAGGGGTAAATGGCGCCTCAGAGAGAATTTGCTTTCCCGCAAGGGGATCACACAGCAACTTTCCCAGAGCATCACAGATTATTTAAGCCGAAATGGCACGGGGGAGGTGGCCTTGACGGCGGTTTGGGGGGCGCTCAAGGCGGTTGTCCGAGGAGAAATACTGGCGATCGTGGCAGCAGACAATAGAGAACAGAAAGAACGACGCCAAGAGCTGGCGGATCAAGTGCTAGAGCTGGAGAGGGTTCACTGTCGGACAGGGGCCCCCAGAATATGGCGCAAGTTGAAAGCGGCCAGAGCGCAGCTCGCGAGCCTTGATTTAGATCGGGCAGAATATGCGGCACTGCGCCTTCGTCATACGTACTACGTGGGGGGGGGACAAGACCAGCCGCCTGCTGGCCAGTAAGCTCAAAGCAAAAATTGTCCGTTTCAAAATCCCGGTCATCCGCGCAGAAGGGGGAGGAGACATTCGAGAAGACGACCGCATTGCGGAAACGTTTAGGGCATTTTATGCTGACCCAGCATTGGATGAAGAGGTGGGGACAACGTATCTAGATGCCGTAGACGTCACGGCCCTCAATGAAGCGAATGCCCTAGCTTTAGATGCCCCCATACGCGTGGAAGAGGTGATTTCGGCGATTGCCAGACTCAAACCGCTGAAGGCGCCGGGCCCAAACGGATTCTCCGCGGGCTTTTATAAAACGTTCTGCCCCCTCCTGGTGCCGGTACTAACGAAATTATTCAACTCCTTCCAGGGCCCAGGCTCGATCCCACGGGAGATGCTGGAGGCAGACGTCATAGTCCTACCGAAGCCAGGCAAAGACCCGACACTGTGTGCGGTCTATAGGCCGATTTCGCTCCTCAACCTAGACTTAAAGTTATTTACAGGGATTCTGGCTGTGCGGTTAGGCCCATGTCTTCCATGCATAATAGAACCAGACCAAGCGGGCTTTGTACCCTCCCGGCAGTGTGCAGACAACACCAAACGCCTGATGCATGTAATTGACAATGCACACTTCAACGCCTCAGACGCGGCCCTGCTATCAGTCGACGCCAAAAAAGCGTTAGACAGGGTTGATTGGAAACATCTGGATAAAACGCTAGCGAGGTTTGGCGTGGGGGACAGATTCCGAGCCTGGGTGGCCAGCTGTTATGCGTCACCCTAGGCGACGATCAAAGTGAATGGGATAAGCTCCAAGCCGTTCGACATTAGATGAGGCACGAGGCAGGGCTGCCTGCTCTCGCCACTACTGTTCGCCATCTACATCGAACCCTTCGCCCAACACATTCGAGACAACCGAGACATCACGGGCATTAAATTTGGAGGTGAGGAACAGACCATCAACCTCTACGCGGACGACATTCTTGTCGCCGTGGACAATCCTAGGGTATCGATTCCAGCATTTCTGAAGGAGATGGAGATGTACGGGAAGGTATCGGGCTTCAAAATGAACGTAGGGAAGTCTGTAATTCTTCCCCTGGGAAGCAACACCCGTCAGGCCAACAGGGGATCGCTACAGATGGGGGGGCTAGCCGTACAAATGGCACTGCAGTACCTGGGGATTGAGTTGACACCCACAACAGCCCAGACAGTTGAACTGAACTACTCCAAACTTCTGGTGCGCATCCAAGGGGATATTTTGAGATGGCGACAACAACTTCTCTCGTGGCTAGGACGGGTGGCTGCTGTCAAAATGTCCCTATTGCCAAGGGGGCTTTACCTTTTCCAGACCATCCCGGTCACCCCTCCTCTAGTCATGATCAAGAAGTTGCAAGACACCATGCAACAATACATCTGGGCCGGTAAACGCCCTCGACTGAGGCGTGATTTGATCACACGGGTGACGGCGGAGGGGGGATAGGCGTGCCAGACCTACAGCGCTACTTCCAGGCATCGCAGATGCGATACCTTTTAGAATGGTCCCGGCCACTTTCGGAGAAACACTGGCTATTCCAAGACAGGGCCATGGCGGGCATGCCACTCTGGAGAGTCCCATTCCTGGCACGTCCAGATAGGCCGGCCTACATCAAAAAACCACGCATTACCAGGACGCTTCTCCGGGTATGGGATGCAGTGGTGGTCCCTAAGGGCCTTACATCCTTTCCATCACCGATGACACCTCTACTGATTAACCCGGCATTCCCGCCTGGGACGCTCCCAGGCTCCTTCCCACAGTGGCGGCAGATAGAGTGTTTCTCAGCGGGGCACTTGTTCGATCTACAGGGCTTCATGACATTGGACACAGTAAGGGACATGTATGCGATTGACAAACCGCAACGCTTTCAGTACTTTCAGCTCAGGCACTGGCTTACGCACAAGGACATTGTACCTCACGTGAGCTGCCCCCTCACCCCGTATGAGAAATGGCTTCTTACCAAATCCACAGATTCACCGACAATCACAGAATTATATAAACTGCTGGCTCCCCCCCACCCACGACGCGGTCAGCAGGTCAGAGGCGATGGGAGCGAGAACTGGGACGCACGCTCTCGGACAAAGAATGGCACGACATCTTCTATCGGGTGCACCACACCGCTAGAAATACAGCCAGTAGAGAATCGGCGGTAAAGGTGGCCTATTACTGGCACCTGACACCGGAGCGTCTGCACCAGAGTAACCCACGAAAAGACCCCACGTGCTGGAGGGGATGCGGACACACGTGGACCATGCTCCACATACTTTGGGATTGCGCAGAGGTACAGGAATACTGGGAGGTGGTGCTCCGGGACGCCTACTTTGAGACGGAGATACCCCGTTTCCAGGCATACACGATACTAGGTCTCCCTAACAAACTCACGATCCCGCTCAAATCACTACGGGGGAAACAGATAGAACTGGCTATAGGGGCAGCAGCGCAACACATCACTCTGGGGCACCTCACGAAAGCCTACACACACAGGGGGGCTTCACCGGCTATGGTACATAATGGGGATGGAGAGGATACAAGCCTCACTCACACAAACATCAGACACTTTTAAAGAAACATGGCTGCCATTAGTCTCCCTGCTAACCCAAGAATTTAACGAGCTTACGTGCCCAAAATACCTAAGGGTCCTCAGATTAGCGGATGAATTCCACAAAACGACGGACCATACGGGGCGCACTGTTTAAATCAGGTCCATTCAGTCACCCACCGACGACTCATCAGAACACTCCGGAGGGAGGGGGGAAGAATGGGGGGAGGGCACATGGGGTAGGAGGCCGTTGGGGTTAGGGAGGGCCACGAGGGAGGTATGGGTACAGGAATTCTAGCTTGCATTGTCTTGACAGATTTCTATCTCACGAGCTCACATGGACACATGGCATCCGTCCCCAATGCTCAGATATCTAACGCATATGCAGCAACTGGGATTGGAAGTCACCCGCAACGTTATATCTGTACAAATGCTATTATGTATTGCATTTCTGAACTCAATAAAATAAATTTGATCAAAAATAAATAAATAATATGTGTTCATTTTATATATTTTTCTTAACATTAAATTATATGTACTTATATTTTTAACTATTTAACATAAGGGGGCGTGGCCACGGAGGCGACTAAGATGGCCGCCTCTGTTTGAAGCTCCGCCGACCGGGTGCCCGTTTCCAGCGCTACTTATGTAAATATTCAATTTTGAGAGGACCACGACACACCATCCTGCAGCCGATCCTGCTCCTCGTCGGCGTGTGAAATTTTGGCCTCCGCTGCCGCAGGACACCGAAGATAGGGCGGAGGGGAGCGTGAGCCGAGGCTCTTGCGTGAGGCCTCCCTGACTGCGCCCGGCTGGTGAGTGTGCGTCACGCTTGCTGCGCCCCTGTGGCTCCCGGCACCTATTGCTGCAGCAGTCGGCGCGTTCATCTCGGCGCCCTTCCCCCGGCCCTCGCCCTCTCTATGTCCGGCACCGCAGCGTTGCGGTTCGGGGTCCCGGGGACGCGGTTGCGGCCCTCAGGCCTTGGACGGCACGGTGGGCTGGGGCCTGGAGTTGCGGCTGTGGCCGCTGGGGCCCGGGTGCGGTGCTGGGCATTCTGTGCGCTGCGGGGGTGGCCTGGGGGAGATGGTGGGCGCTGCGGATGCCGGCACCCCACTGGCTTTAGGGCGGCCCCGCCCTGATATCGGCTGGGCCTTGGTGCAGCCAGCGGCCTTGCGTGGCTGGGAAGTTAGCCACAATCTCCGGCGGTCTACAACTGGGGACTAATCACCTTGCCGCACCGTGTATATTTGAGCTGTTGGAGCCTTCTCACGACACCTGGGGCCTTGACCATCGGCTGTTCTTACTTACCGGTGCCATTTTGCTGCCCTGGGCCTTCTACTACAGCATGCCCTGCGACTCTGCGCTGGATACTGCCCCACTTCATTGGGGACTCAGGGGCCTGAGAGCCTGCTATAATCCCGCACGGGAGGGGCTCGTGACCCCCTTGCTGTTACTGCGCTAGGGCCGACGTCCTCCGCCGACACTGGAAATAACCTTCCAGCAGCAGTGCCTGCCCTGATCTCGGATTCCATAGCTCCGAGCCGCCTTTCCCACTGCCTCTATACCCTCTTGGGCTTCTTGTGCACTTACCTCTAATCACACAGCCTCTGCTCGCCATTCACCCACCTGTTGCCATCATGGGGAAAAGAGACCCTAACCAGCGTAAACTCAGCTTTGATAAGACATCCATGCTTTCCACGGACCCCCCCCCCAGGGTTCCTCTTCAGGTGCAGCGGAGGGCTCGGACCGCGAGGACACCACCTCCTTGGTTACGGCCATGATGACGGAAATGAGGGTGAGCTTTAAGGCATTAGATGGCTGTTTCGACAGTCTGGAGCAGAAAATGGCGGACATGGGCTCCAAGATTCAGGCCCACGACTGTCGGTTAGACGTGGTCGAGTCTAGGGTCTCCGACGCTGAGGACAATGCTTCCAAGGCACTGAAGAGGCTTAAACGGGTTGAAAAGATTCTCAAGGAGGTGGCGGTGAAGAACGAAGACCTCGAAGCACGTAGTCGACGAAACAACAACATACGTATTCTTGGTGTTGCGGAGACGACATCGACGGGACGCATGGACGAATTTGTTGAAAAATTGCGGGTAGAACTGTTTGGAAGGGAGATATTCACTCAGGGATTTGTAGTGGAGCGTGCCCACAGATCTCTTGGGCCTCGACCTCGCCCTGGTCTGCCTCCTCGCCCCATCATCGCCCGTCTCATGAACTTCAGAGACCGAGATTCTGCCCTTAGGGCGGCACGAGAGAAGAGTGTGTTGACATGGCAGGGCAGCACTTTATCTTTCCTCCCAGACTTCACCTTTATTGTCCAGGAGGCCCGAAGGAATTATAATGGTGTCAAGGCTACACTTCGGAGCCTGGGCCTCAAGTATGGTATGCACCATCCAGCACGCCTTAAGATAGACGTCAATGGTAGAGTTGAACTCTTTACGGAGACTGGGTCTGGCTGAACTTGCTTCAACGAACATCCTTTGGTTTCTCTCTGACGCTTGCAGGATTGTTCATTTTTATTTTTGATATTTGTATGTCTTGATGGACGGGCTTACCCGTTCTGCACTGCATTGCCTCCCCCCCCATGGCGAATGCCGCTATAGTTCTGTTCATGGAGCTTCTTCTGATAATGCAGTATGTTCTCTACGTCAATTCCACGCTGATTTTCTTTACTTATACATGGTTGAAATCATTTGGGGTATGCCTCTGTGGGGTGGAAGTGAGGCTGGGTGGGGGGTGGTGGGTGTTTTTTTTTTTATTAATGTTTATTCTCATGATTGCGGATCACGTTATACACCTGAGTTACACATTATTGGCATGCATTCTAAAACAGAAGAGTCGTGGTTCCCCAGATGGCCAGATTAGGTCTTCAGACAGGCCCGTCCAGGCTGTCTCTGATGTCCTGGAACGTTAGAGGGCTTAACGATACTCTGAAACGCAGACAGGTTTTTAATTATATGTCTAGTCACGGGTAGATGTTGCCTTCCTACAGGAGACACATTTACGCCCCTTGGATTCACAGTCACTCGCCAGGAATTGGGGCCCGCATCGGTATTTCTCGCACTACAGTAGATACTCCAGAGGGGTTGCTATTATTATACACAAGAGAGTCCCATTTGTGTTATCCTCCTCTATAGTGGATAATGGGGGCCGATTCCTGATTGTTTTGGGCTCCCACTTGGGATACAGGGTCACTCTGGTGGGAATCTATGGTCCCAACATCGATACCCCCTCCTTTTTCCACGACCTCCTATTGAAGCTCCTAACGATAGACCCTGGCCATCTGATTGTCGGCGGAGATTTCAACCTTTTAATGAATCCCCCTAGAGACAGTACCTCCTCCTCCCCTGACATGAAAACTAGATCACGTCCCATTCTGCTCGATCTATGCAATCACTTTTCCCTTATAGATTTAGAGGCACGGTTACATACGAATAATCCGGAATACACACACCACTCCGGATTCCACAATACATGGACTAGACTTGACTACTGGCTCATCTCACCTGGGGTCGCGGGATGGGTTGAGAACCTGCTTACCCTGCCACGCACTCTCTCAGATCATTCACCTGTGATATTGCAGCTGGGGATTCCCAGATTAGGCGGATACGAGAGGCAATGGCGGTTTCCTGGGAGGGCTTTGGCGGACCCGGTGTTCACGGAGTAAATCAGACAGGCCATAGAGGACTATTTCGAATTAAATACGGGATCTGTAGAGACCTGGGCGACCTTGTGGAAGGGGTTTAAAGCAACAATCCGCGGTGTTTGTATTGCCACGCATGTGGGAGTCCTGCGGGACATTAGGTCCACCCTTTCCCGCATTGAAAAAGACATTGCAGCCCTAGAAGACGAACTACTTCACAACCGTTCCACGGATAGTGAGGCACAGCGATTGGCATTGTTGGTTGAGTTCCGGGAAGCGGCTGATAGGGAACTGAAGTTTCTGTCCAGGCAATACACGGCGAGGCAATACGGTGAGGGAGATAGACCCGGTAAATTGTTGGCGCAGCTACTTAGGCCCCCGCACCATTCACCCTATGTCACGGCAATCACAGGTCAGACGGGGGACATACTACACTCCACACCAGAGATATGCGACACATTTTTATCCTATTACAAGACTCTATACAAATCTACCGCGTCTGGAGATCTAGAAGACCAGGGCACATATCTGAATGAGATTGCTATGGTATACCTTGAGAAACACATGCAGGAGTTCTTGGCGCTACCAATCACCTCTGACAGTATAATCGAGGCCATTGACGCACTGAGGGGCTCGTCGGCTCCCGGCCTAGATGGCTTCTCAGCCGACTTTTACAAGGCTTATAAAGAGGAGCTTGTCCCCCGTTTGGTCGAGGTTTATGCGGAGGCACTTGAACGTGGGTATCTGCCCCCTACATTTAGAGAGGCAGTAATAATTCTGCTCCCCAAACCGGGTAAGGACACCACCTTGTGCAGCTCATATATGCCCCTGTCATTACTGAACCTCGATTACAAGATCTTAGCCAAAGTTATCGCCATACGACTTTCTCTCCTTATGGAATCCATAATATCGCCGGTGCAGTCCGGGTTTGTCCCTCATCGCTCCACTTCCCTGAATTTAAGGACCCTGTTCTCGGTCTTACACCGCATCGACCCTGCTACCCCGGCCGCCGCTATTTTGCTAGATGCCGAGAAGGCCTTCGATTCACTAGATTGCCCATTTTTTTTGTCCGTCATGAGGCGTATGGGTATTTCAGAATGCTTCGTGGCTGCAGTTACTCTATTGTACACCCTTCCCCCAGCTCGGCTTTGCCTGAACGGCACCATTACAGAACAATTCCCCTTATCGCGCGGCACACGCAAGGGATGCCCTCTGTTCCCGTTGCTTTTTATATTAGCAATTGACTCATTGGTCCGACACTTCCAAGAAAAACATCTGTTCCGAGGCCTCCAGTTTCGTACGGGCCCGCACCTGATGTCGTTGTACGCTGATGACACGATTCTCTATGTTAGAATGCCCCACATCAATTTGGAACCTCTACTCTTGGAAATTGCCCGATTCTGCAGGTTTTCTGGTCTCCGCATAAATTGGCATAAATCTCTAATCTTTCCTCTTACCCCTTGCACCGCCAAATGGGACTGCCCGTTCCCACTGGAATGGTGCAGCGACTCTGTCAAATACCTAGGGATCCATATACACCTTGATACCGTAGCCATTATCAGGCTAAATTATGGTAGAGCCTTGGACTTCCTAGAGGATCAGATCAACCGCTGGATACGCCTCCCGGTGTCCATGGCGGGTAGGATCGCCATTATCAAAATGGTCGTGCTTCCCCGGTTTTTATACCTTTTTAATAACATTCCTATCCCCCTAACTAAGACCTTTTTTTCCCAGCTGCGTTCCCTACTCTTGCGGTTGGTTTGGGGCGACAAGAATCCGCGTGTGTCCTGGCAAGTGCTCACATTCCCGTGTGAAAGAGGCGGCCTAGGCGTTTCCGACTTTTATTTGTATTTCCTGGTCGCGTAGTGTTCCTTTACGTATTCCTGGTTCCACCCTGATGCCCGCATATTATATCTAAAGCCTGAGCCAACCTGGTACTCCCAACTCCGCTATCCACAGTTCTTCCCAGGGGGGTTCCCTGAGGCCCCCAGGACATACAAACAGTCTCATCCACTTGTTGGGCATGGGACAAGATACGTAGACTTCTTGGTCTGAAAATATTGTATTCTCCCTCTCTCCCCCTTCCTAATGCGCACTGGCTCCCTATAACTGGGGAAGCTGTTGTCAAACAGACTCTATCCAAATTCAACATCTGCACTATCGGCGATCTCTTCCCTGATGGTCATGCCTTCATTATAGCTGACGATCTCCGTTTTACTGACCGCTCCTTCATAGACTCCTTTGTGCTAACCAGACTGTTATCCATGATGCGCGCTGCGTTCCCCACAGAAGCAACAATCCGCGGTGTTTGTATTGCTTCCCTTCTCTTGCTTGTCGTCCAGCACCCCTCGGGTACACATTTAGTAGCTAGACTATACAGATTATGCAGTGCTGCTCTTCCTGCACTGGACGCCAGGGTTCGCACGGCGTGGGAGAGTGATCTGGGTAAACCGATAGCATATGACCAGTGGTCCCAGTGTTGCAGAGCTACACGAGAAGTCTTGATAAATAGCAGACACAAACTCATTCACTTTAAATTCCTATGCCGGCTCTATCACACTCCTGCGTTAGCCCACAGGATAGACCCTGACCGTCCACACCAATGTCCCAAATGCAGGGCTCCTCACGCCGATTTTGCCCACCTTGCTTGGACATGTCCCTTGCGGAGCGAGTACTGGTCCCAGGTACATCTTACATTCAGTCAAATACTAGGGGTTCACCTGACTCCCACCCCCGAAATAGCGCTGCTGGGGTACGTTGCTAATTTCCCACGTCCTATACGCAAACTGGCGGCTCTGGGTTTTCTGCTAGAGGTCTCTCTGCTTTGGTGCGCCAGACGATCCCCCAGCTTGAACTTCTGTCTCCGGAGCATGGCTAGTTGTAACATTAACTGTGTGGAGTACTCGACTATGGTCCCTGCCCCTTCACGCCCTTTGGACATCTGGGGCCCTTTTCACACCTACATAGATAAGGTCACTGCTGATCGCCAGTCCCAATTGGGGAGCCAGGTGGTTCCAACGGGGGTGGGCTGAGGGACGCTGCCTACCTTACCCGACACGTGCATGCTGCCAGGCCGCCACTGGACCTGGACACGATCCCCTGATATTGATTGCTCTCATTATTGAAATGCACTCATGAACACTTGAGTATCGAGACCGGTCCCCGGGCCCCTGTACTCTGGCCTGTTTCCTTCGCTATTTGATCCAGTCGTTCATCCTTATAGATACTTGTCTTTTCTTCGTAATTGAAACATTATTGTATAACCATATCGTTTATCACCCTACTTTGCCATGTTGTCTGTGATAGATATGATATGCATGCCATGTTCTCTTTTCGCTGTAATGAATATGTTTCATTGTATGACTCACACCGCGAATGTGATCCACTCCTTGTGTTGCTTTTTCTTATTTGGAAAATGATAAATAAAGCTTTAAATAAATAAATAAATAAATAAATAAATTAAAAAAACTATTTAACATAATTTATTTTAATTTAGCATAATTTACTATTGGGTTTTATTTTGTGTCCTTACCCCAATTATTTTCCATGGGTGGGTGTTGCAATATCAGTGGTTAGCCTTGTGCGGTGCTGGGCTTACTTCAGCTCTGACCTGGAGTAATTCTGGGTTCCTTTTTAGCTTTAGTACCTTCAGAAAGGCAGTTTGGGAATACCAATGGGATTTCTTCTTTGTGGGTTGTAACACGTCCCACTCTAAACCCCTCCATAGACCTCCCAAACCCCTCCCACTTAGTTGTAAGTATTCCCCATTTTCTAACCACTCTTTTGTCCTTTCTACATTTACTACTAAAACGTATACTTATGTGTGCAGAGACTCTGCATTTGGATGGAGATCTCTGCACAGAAAAAGATATTAGAGGCTGAGACTAAAACTCCACTGGTAGATTTAGAATAGCATTTTCTAGAACATTTGTAAAAATACTGTAGTATTAAAAAACATACTATGAAATGCAGCTTCCTAATAGGCCCCATTATGTTTGGAAGGTGCTTATTTTGTACAACTAGGGGTCGATTACGATGCCATTCGGAAGGCCTCTGAATCGCATTCGGAAGACTTGTTTCCGATCTATTTGGAAACCATTCTGACTGAGAGATTACGATGTTCGGACTTTCCGAATCAGTTCCGAATCCAAACAGAATGGCATTCAGAAAGTTCGAGTCGTTCGGAGCCGAAACGTGTGTTTCTACGGGCCGCGTTTCCGAGCGACTCATAAGCTTTCCGAACCAGCGATTACGATAGCAGATTCGGACAGCCCTTCCAAATTGAATTTTCGGACTCATATCTGCTGTCAGAAGCTGGCTTTGGGTGCCTGTAGCAGGCCCCCATTCACCCGGGGCCTTCCAATTCGGTCCCGTGGGGTTGCCCAAGGGACCACCCTTTCTAACCATGCACAGTGTGGCAGGTACCAAGGGGTGCCTGCCACAGGGTGCACAATTTTCCCCAGCCACCCCATTCTTCAATGGGAGCCTCTGTATTTGTTCGGAACACAGGCTCCCATTGAATTCAATAGGATTCTGACCAATTTCCATCCGGAAGACTACAGATGCATCGTAATTGGACGGTCAGACTCCCAGGATCTGATTCGGTCGGAAAGCATTCCAAGACCGATTCCATCGGAATGCTTTCTGACCGAGATCGTAAGTGACCCCTTAGTGTCCGATTCATAAAGGTAAATTTAGACCAAAAGTCTAAGTTTAGACCTGAAGTCTAAGTTTAGACCTAAAATCTAACTTTAGACCTGAAGTTTAAGTTTAGACCTAAAGTCTAACTTAGACCAAAAGTCTAATATTACTACTTTTTGGTATTCACAAAAGTAATCTACTACTAGTATGTGTACTACTAGTAAACTTACTAGTAATAAAGTTAACGTACAGGTATCCCTTAAAAGTGGACAAGCCCCTGCCCACTTATAAGCCTCTTTCCACTAATAAGTGATTCCTGGATTCTTTGCACAGCATACCTCTTTTTGGTACACTATATAAAGGGTCTGGGTCCTACATTGGTGGTGCAGTGGTCGGGATACAGGATTTGACATTTGCTGAACCCCTTGGTTAATAAGTGATTCCACTAAGGAATCCAAAATGGTCTTTCGGTAAAAATATTTCTTGTCAATTTTGATTTTTTCTAAATTGTTTAATGTAACTATTAGGGACTTGTGTTAAGTCCCCCATTCCACACTGTTTAGAATTAAAGTGTTTAGTTAGTTAGGCCCTTTGTAAAGTCTACTTAGAACTTTTGTTAATTTCTCAACTACTATAATACCATGACTGAGGCAGCAGGTTTCTCTCAGGAGCTCAACCTGGGCACTTACAAAAGTTTGTCTGCCAAGCATGGAACCTTGCCATGGGGTCTAAACCCACTTAAAGCACATCTGCAAGAGTTGCTTGCAAAAAATGATAGAACCATGCCATGGAAAGAAACCCCTAATGAGTCAGGGGAGGTGGATGCTGAAGAGGATAATGATTCCATCAGCGACCCTACTGATAGCAACACCGCTGGGAGTCCTACTGGTAGATAGTGAAGATGCTGATCTTCAAAATCTAGCCAAGAGGATAGCCTTAGAAGCTAAACTCTTGGCTATAGCAAAGGAAAGAGCTGAGAAGGGCCTGGGACCCACCTCTGGTGGCAGCAAATGTTTGCATAGGGAGAAAGATGAAGCTTTTGACCCTTAGGTCCCCAAAGGAGTTGTCCTCAAATATGTAGAGGGTGATGATATCAGCAAATGATTTACAGCCTTTGAGATGGCATGTACATTGAGAAAACTCAGTCAGAAGTATTGTGGCTCTCTACTCACTCTGGGAATTGTTTTGAGGAAAGTGCATGGATAGGCTCCTGACAGTGGATGCTGAGTCCTATGACCTCACGAAGGACACCCAGATTGAGGGCTTTGGACTTACCACTTAGGAGTCTAAGATCAGGTTCAGGGAAACTCGCAAAACCTTGAGTCAGTCCTGGGTAGATTTTGTTGACTTCTCAGTCAAATCACTAGTTGGCTGGGTAAAAGGTAACATTTTGCAAGACTATGATGGGCCTTAAAATCTTATTATGAAAGAGAATCTGTTAAGTAACTGTGTTCCTGAAAAAATGCATCAGTACCTGGTAAACTAAGGTCCAATTTCTCCCCAAGAATTAGCAAAGAAGGCAGACCACTGTTTTAAGACTAGGGTAACCAAGACCATGTCCAAGAGTACAATGAACCAACTCTAGTCTCAGAGGGTGGAGTGAATGTAGCTACCCTGGCTGTCCCACCCAGTAACCTGGAGAAATGCAGACAACAGCCACATTTTAATGTGGTTGAAGTTGAAGGACTGAGGGATACAGATGCAAGTGTCCCTATGGTGACTGAAAAACTGATGTCTCCAGGACAGTATCTGACTATTGAGACATTCACAGTCCTCAATGCAGACAACCAGAATAAGGTCCATCCCCTGGCAATGGTCTCCTTAGAATGGGGAGGTGTTACTGGCCATATGGAGGTGGTGGTATCCCCTGCAATTCCTGTAGCCTGTCTGCTAGGAAATGCTCTGGTGTCCTCAGCCTGAGCTAAGGTTGAAGAAAAACCCTTGCAGCTATGCTGGGTATACTTGAATGGGTGAGTGTAAAAACAAGAGCATAGTGAAAAGCACAGAGTGAAAAATAGGAGTTGGAGCCTGGAATAATTCCCCAACCCTCCATGAAAAAAAGGCAAGACGTATGGGAAAAGAACTTCAAATCAGCCACAAGCAAAGGTCTCCTCTCCTCAGGGCAGAAGACCTGTCATCTCCATAGGGAACTGAACCCCAGAAACTTGGGCAGACCTGGCAGAGCTACTAGGTTCAGGGGGACCCTCTAGGGAAGAGCTGTCCTGCTCTTGAGAGCCTGAGACAGCAAGCTACTAACCAGGAAAAGGGAGATGTCAGTGGCTTCCACCAAACCTATATAAAGACTGGTATGAAGTAAAATGGAATTGGAGTAATGAAGGTAAGAAATGCAATACTAGGTTACAGTATTGTGGAGAATGGAACAACAATCATTGGGCAGAAATCACTCTTTAGGTTCTCATTACGATGTGGGTTGAAAAGCCTTTGACTACAGATCGGAGGCTTTCTGAGCCTCATTGCGGTTTCAGTTTCGACTGCTACATTACAATGCAGGCGGTCGAAACTGAAACCGGACGGTCATTCTGGCTGGATTCCGACAGGCTCAAGGAGCCTGTCAGCCAGTTGGAGATCGGCACGTAATCCCTATGGACGGCGTTTCCACCGTAGGGATTACAATGTCAGTTTCCGACAGGCTTTCCATGTCGGGCTTTCCGACATAGAAAGCCTGTCGGAAAGTGACATTAGAGGCTCCTAGCAGGGCCCCATTCATCCTGCGGCCTCCGGTTGGGGGCCCCCTGTTAATACCTGCACCGTGTGGCATGCACTGTGATATGCCTGCCACGCTGTGCAGGGATGAACAGATTCTCCCATTTTTCTATGGGAGCTTGTCTCAAGCTTCCATAAACAAATGGGGGTATGCGACTGCACAATGTGCAGTTGCATTGTAATTGCAGTGTTGAGCGGACATATGTCAGTCTGACATCATAATTTGGCCCTAAATCCTTATACTGTAGATACTGCAAGAAATGTGAAAAAAATTATAAGTTGTCTTGTGATAAACAATCCTATTGAAGACATATATTTATGATTTTTAAACTTATGATTCTTTCCTATAATTGCTATTCTGATCTTTTCATTAACAGTTAAAAAAAAGTATTCAAATAAAAAAGAGGTATGGTGATTTCTAAATATGTGTTCCTTAAGAAATGAAATAGTATACCTCACCCTACATTGTTCCTTTACAGCAGCAGAGACACATTTATTTAGAAAACTTGAAGATATGATTCTAGACTATGTGATCTGACCGAAATTTTAACTACAAAATACATCTTTATAATACCCATTTATTTATTTATAAAAGTTCAGTACAAGAAAATTAAGTACCATTCTTAGCACATGCTCATTTCCTCCACTTATTTTTAGTCTATTTATTTATAACATGTATAAAGCCCTCCCTGTTGTCACCATGGCGATTGGATGCGGTGGAATCATGAAAAATAAAGGCATGATACATGCATAACCTGTTATAAAGTTTAGACAGAGTGTGAACATACAGTAAGATAGAGAAATAATTCGAAGTTGAGCAATATATAGAAGCACTAGCGGACCATGTATGGATACTCATAATTAGTATTTCTGTAAACAAATTAACCTCTAGTGGTGTGAAAGGGATATATATCTTCAGGCCTTTATGAAACTGTTCAAGTCCAGAATAAAGGATACAGGAACTGTGCACTGCTTGAAAAACAGGTCAATCCATTTGCACCATTTATTGTGTGCTTATGTAATACTGAAGGGGACAAACAGATTACTATGAAGCTTTTATCCCTGAGAAACTTTTGCGCTAAAGCAAAAATAGAGTAAACAGGTTATGAAACCAAATGACGAGTCTGTTTCATATGAGCTGGGCCACTGGAATTATAAAGCAGTGGAGGCCCCAATTATGCAGCAGGGATGACTAAATTATGTTTCAAGAAAAGGTGGCTTATTAGGCAAGAAAGAAAAATTATACTGCATATTCTCTGCCACTATTTTGATTAGTAAGACACATAGCTCCTCATTATGATGGTGGGTAAACTGCAACCAACAGGCTGTTGGTGGAGGTCTGCCCACCATCCAAAGCAGCGGTCCAACCGTTGCATGAGAAGCAGCCAGTTGGACTGCAGCGGTCCCATCATGATGATGGGCAGATTTCTAACCCTACAATGGAGGTGGTGCCTGCTCAGGATTAGGGTATCCCTTTCCAACTGCCTGTTCATGACGGTCATACTGCCATGAACAGGCAGAGAGAAACAGACTTTGGAAGCCCCAAGCAGGGCCCCGTCCTCCATGGGCCACTGCTAAAGGGCCTGGGTGGCACATCTAGTGCCCCCTCACACATCCATGCACTTCGTTCCAGGCACCATATGTGCCTGGAACATGGTGCATGAATGTGCGCAAAGTGCCTTTTTCTACTGCAGCTTGTGCTGTGGCCTTTTTCCTGATCTCCAGCACGAGCCGCAGTAGCAAACAGTTTTTTACAACACTGGGCCCTTACCTTTCCCATTCGCAAACAGACTACAAGAGAGAGAACACGTTTTGAGATATTTGTGCAGAAGGTAGGTTTTATGAGAGGGGTGATTTCATTCCTATACAATTTTCTTCTGTCATCCACACACTCTCCATGTCCTAGGTACATGGCTATGTGGGAGGGGGTAATACAAAGGGACATACACGATAAGGAAGGGGCCGGGTTGTGGACAAATATAACAAAATGTAATCACTCTCAGGAGCTCAGGGAAGCCCGCTTGAAAACATTGATGGCTTGGTGCCTCTACCCAACTAAGCTTTAAAAAATCTTTCTGAATACATCTGATAGATGCTGGAGGGGCTGCGGATTACTAGGCGATTTCCAACATATTTGGTGGGACGGTCCCACAATAAGACCATTTTGGGAGGAAATCCTAGCACAAATTAAGAGCATCTTGGGCTATCCCATACCAACTACCATAGAAGGGTCCTCCTAGGCATCCGTGATGCAGCTCTCGAACACCAAACCTAGGCAGATATGGCCATTATGTGGACATGCATAGGGGCCGCGAAAGTAACAACCGCGGCTGCATGGAAGAAAAAGGCAGCTCCCACTCTGTCACTATGGCATTCCCGGCTCTGGAAACTACTCTGTCTCAAGAGAAAGACAGATATCTTCTGCGATGATTATAAAAGTTTTGAATACACGTGGGGAGCTCTGGTTGCCTTTTTTACATGAGGGTTGCCTCTGGCTGTCTGTCCGCCCTCAGTTAGGGGGATGCATCTCTTTCAATTTTAAATGTATACCGCCTGAATAGACCATAAAACTCCGCGATTACACGCCGCCATCACCACCCACATTGTTTATTGGGAGGGGGTGGGTTTTTGTTTTTGGGGTACCTTTCTAGTTGGAAGGTTTAGAGTAAAATCCTGTCGCAAAAAAAAGACGGGTTGAACATATACATCCTTAAGGTGGGGACACCCCATGCCTTTATATTACCAGGCACTGTACTTGTTCCTCTAGGTTTGTTACACAAGAAGGCTTGGGCTTGGACTGAATATATGAATTCAACTTTGTTATTTCTAACGATGCAATGCTTTGTATTATGGCTTGGATACTGCTTTTGATGTACTATACGAAGTATATGCTGAACGCCAATAAAGATATGTTTAACAAAAAAAGCATTTCATGACCGCCTGCATGGCGGTCTTTACCTAATCGGGTAGGTGGGACTGCCGAATCATTGTTAGATGGACACCTGCCCGCAGGAATGGCGGGCGGACACTTGTCCGACCGCCATCGTAATGGGTACCATAGTGATTCAAAATGTCAATATTGGCAAAAGATTTGTACATTTCTTAAACAAAGCAATGCACATTTAGAATATTCTATTCAAAATGGTATTTCCCAGCAACACTTGAAAAGAAGAGAAAATTATTTTTCTCCACTTTTTATTTAAACACTGCAACATTAATTGGCAATATTAGGAAAGAGTAGGAAATGTGTCTGTCCCATGCTTGCCGTGGTGCAAACATTATTTGTCTCATCTACTTTTACGCATGCAGCAAAAATAATGCACATGGACTCATCTTGTTTTATCTTTTTTTGCATTAAAGCATTGTTCATGCCGTGAAGGAATGCACTTTGGTGGTCCTGTGGCACTGCCTTTCTAAGGATGACATATGTGCCTTAGAAAGGCAGCTCCACGGGACTTCGAAAGCACCGCCTGCCCGACCACGAATAAACTCGTAATCTGGCAGGCGACATGCGAATGAGTTTGGCGGTCTTCAGGTGGGACGCTGGCGTGGCGGCCCGCTTGAAGACCGCCAAACTCGTAGTCAGGCCCCAAGTAGGTAAAACTTAAATTTAACCGAAAACTTACTTGTTAATAAACTTACAAATATAAAATAACAATTAATGAATAAAATACTCTCAAACTTCCATCTCGTTACATACTTTCTACAAGACAAAACTACGACTAGAAAAATCAATAATCTGCTAGAAAAAAATCACTACCACAAACCAACAAAATGACAAAATAAAGTAAGTATACATAAATTATTGAAAAATTGTCAACTTACCCGAATAACGAGTAAAAATTAACCTAACGACCTGAACCTCTGCAAACTACCACCAAATTAACATTTAAAATTAAACTAATGTTTATTTATCCAATAGAAAAGAAAACACCTGCTTCACATTAGAACTCCCCCAATAGAAAGGCTGCAAAACTGTGTAAAACATATTAACATTTAAAATTAAACTAATGTTTTTTTATCCAATAGAAAAGAAAACACCTGCTTCACATTAGAACTCCCCCAATAGAAAGGCTGCAAAACTGTGTAAAACATATTAACTGAACATACATGTAAGTATACAAAACTGAGGTGATTGCATAATTTTACATGTATTTAACAAATGTACAAACCTTAAATTATTGCATATATTTATAATATTATACTACTTTCAGATATAATGACTGTCAGCAAAATACATCACCACTCAGAAAGGAAAGCAGTTACTAAATCACATGACCTACACTTATAGCCAAAGAAAGTGCTTCAACAGAAAATATATATTGGAAATGTACCAAATAGTATTCCAGTACATGCTATGAGAGGGCAACTACAAACAATGATGTTGTAATTCATGTAAGAGAGAACAACCACCCCCCAAATGTGACAGAAATAGAACTAATGGAAGTATTAGAATACATGGGAGAGGCAAGCACTAGTTCCCAGGAACCCACATGCAAAATCCTGAAAGATCAAGGGCCTAATTTGGCTGTCGGTGGGACTGCCATCGGTGGCAGTCCCACTGACATCCAGGGCAGTGGTTCGACCGCCAGATTACAATACCAGCGGTTGGAGCCCAGCGGTTGGGGGTGAAGACCGCCACCTCCAACAGGCTCAAGGAGCCCATCGGGCAGCGGTAGGAATCCCATCACTAGAATGGAGGCAGTGCATGCGCAGGAACCACGGTAGGGATTAGAATGTCCCTTTCTGACTGCCTTTTTATGGCAGTAAGACTGCCACGGAAAGGCAGCCAGAAAGGGACTTTGGTATCCAATAGGGCCCCCATCCCCCGTGGGCCACTGCTTAGTGACCTAGGGGGCACATGTAGTGCCTCCCACTTATCCATGCACCTTGTGCCATGCACCACATGGTGCCTGGCACACGGTGCATGGATGTGCACAACTGCCTTTCTCTACTGCGGCTTCTGCTGCGGCCTATTTCCTGGGTCACAGCTCAAGCTGCAGTAGAAAATAGCATTTTACGACTGCCTGCAAGGTGGTCCTGTCGTAATTGGGCAATGGTGGTTCGGATGCTCGTCCAACCGCCATTGCAATTAGGGCCATACTGCCTAAAGATCCTGAACACATCACAGGCCAACTACCATTTAAAATGTTTAATTGCATGAACTAAAAGAGCCACCAGCAATACTACTCCTGCCCCCAGAAGACATCAGGACAAAGTAATTCCTGAACATTTAACAATGACACAACATTAAGAACCTTTCCATTTACATGATAACCTAAATAATGATAAATGAATAATAATATTATCTACAGAATATAACTTACTGGGGGCCTTATTAATATTTTGGTGGTCCGGTGGGCCGCCAAACCCAAGGTGGCTTAGAGGCTACAGCTGCACTAGAGGTCCGACTGCCTTATTACAAGTTAGGCAGTCGGACCTCCATAGTACCACTGCAACCACCAGGGAACTGCTATCCCTGGTGGTCTTGCAGCGGTCTGAGGCCCTCAATATGCTGGTGGTGCTGTGGCAGCACCGCCAAGCATATTACGAGTTTCCTCACCAGCACAGTTTTCCTGGCATAGAGCCTGCAATGAAAACTGTGGTGGTGAGGAATGGAAGGGGGCCCTGCAGGCCCCCTGTTGCCTCTGAGCACGGGGTGCATGCAGGAGGGCACATGGTGTGTCCTCTGTATTTTTGCTCCCCCTGCTCCAGCAAATGTAGAAATGCACAACATTGTGCATTTCTGTCCATGCAGGAACGTGCTGCGTCGGTCCCACGGTGGTGCCTTTGCAAGGCTCTCCTATGGGCCTTTAGAAAGGCACTGCCATAGGTCTGCCTGCCAGGATTACAACTCTTAATCCAGCAGGCAGACTGACTGCGGGTTTGACATCTTGGAGCAGGATGCTGGCATGGCGGACTGCTCCAAGACTGCCAAATTTGCAATATGGCCCAAATACTTAGACATTGTCAAACGTGGATGATGAATGGGACCTTCAGAATGTATTCCAAACCAAGCAGAACTTACCAAGACCTCTTGAACTACATTAAACAAAAAGCAAATAACTATAACCCCAAAAAATAATCATAGACTTTGAACAAGCCATGATTCAAACCATTTAAAAAATTTACCCCACACAGCAATACAAGGCTGTCACTATCATTTCAATCAAAGCATATGGAGACACCCCCAAAAATCTGCACTAAGGGGCTCATTAGGATGGCGGACGGAAGAGCCACCGCGGCCCTGGAGTAGGCGGAAAAAGCCCTTTCCGTGTCCGCCAGCCGCGGATACTCCGTCCGCCATATCAGGATAGGAAAACGTGTCAAGTTTCCGTCCGCGACGGAAAAGGACGCACCGCCGCCGAACTACACACGACCACGTGGCGGACGGAACAATCCCGGAGGCCCCGCCGTACGTACTGACGTCTAAGACCGTCCCCCAAATCAAGATGGCGGAAACTCCACATAAAACCGCAGCGGAAAAACAACCTGACTGAACACGGCGGAATCCAAACAGCGAACATAGGTGACGTAGCAGAGATACCCACCGCAAGCTGACCACCACCATGGACCCAGCGCTACACGCATTCCCGATGCTCTTCGCGATCCACCACGTCCTAGTCATGGCCCACTATGGACGACGACGCAGGTAAGGCACAAACCATTGGCTGTCTGGAGGGGAATACCAGCAAGGGACGTGACGTAGGGAGGGGGAGTGTCATGTTACCGACACCACTGATGAGAAGCATATACGAATACACATTTGTAGTACGCAAGCAGGAATGACAACGACAGACCACGAGACTTGATAGACTACCTTTATTGTACAAAATAGGGGAATAATCACAGTGTATGCGTGAGCATGGGCAAAGTGGGCACCAGAGCAGCGACATCATAGGCAGGTAACGAGAGGGCAGAATGCAGTCTCAGAGCACCAACAGGGCATTGTAGAGTACAGAGCAGGTACATCATAGGCAGGTAACGAGAGGGCAGTATGCAGTAACAGAGCATCAACAGGGCAATGCGCAGTACAGAGCAGGTACATCATAGGCAGGTAACGAGAGGGCAGTATGCAGTATCAGAGCATCAACAGGGCATTGTAGAGTACAGAGCAGGTACATCATAGGCAGGTAACGAGAGGGCAGAATGCAGTATCAGAGCACCAACAGGGCAGTGTGGGCAACAGAGCAGGTACATCAGAGGCAACATATGAGAGGGGCCAAGTGCATCAACAGTCCATTGCACAGAACAGCTCCATCAGAGGCAGCACGTGAGAGGGGCCAAGTGCATCAACAGTCCATTGCACAGAACAGCTCCATCAGAGGCAGCACGTGAGAGGGGCCAAGTGCATCAACAGTCCATTGCACAGAACAGCTCCATCAGAGGCAGCACGTGAGAGGGGCCAAGTGCATCAACAGTCCATTGCACAGAACAGCTCCATCAGAGGCAGCACGTGAGAGGGGCCAAGTGCATCAACAGTCCATTGCACAGAACAGCTCCATCAGAGGCAGCACGTGAGAGGGGCCAAGTGCATCAACAGTCCATTGCACAGAACAGCTCCATCAGAGGCAGCACGTGAGAGGGGCCAAGTGCATCAACAGTCCATTGCACAGAACAGCTCCATCAGAGGCAGCACGTGAGAGGGGCCAAGTGCATCAACAGTCCATTGCACAGAACAGCTCCATCAGAGGCAACATATGAGAGGGGCCAAGTGCATCAACAGTCCATTGCACAGAACAGCTCCATCAGAGGCAGCACGTGAGAGGGGCCAAGTGCATCAACAGTCCATTGCACAGAACAGCTCCATCAGAGGCAGCACGTGAGAGTGCAGAATGCAGTAACAGAGCATCAACAGGGCAATGCGCAGTACAGAGCAGGTACATCATAGGCAGGTAACGAGAGGGCAGTATGCAGTATCAGAGCATCAACAGGGCATTGTAGAGTACAGAGCAGGTACATCATAGGCAGGTAACGAGAGGGCAGTATGCAGTATCAGAGCATCAACAGGGCATTGTAGAGTACAGAGCAGGTACATCATAGGCAGGTAACGAGAGGGCAGTATGCAGTATCAGAGCATCAACAGGGCATTGTAGAGTACAGAGCAGGTACATCATAGGCTGCACAAGTACGTGTCCCTACCAACCCGTCACAGGAACCACAACAGTGCCACGCAGTTCTCAATGGACACACCATGTGAAATAACATTTGAGTGAAGTCTTCAGCACCTCACATCACAGAATCAGGGGGACTGCGTGAACTACCTGCCTCGGACACACTGGCAGCACCAGCAACAGGAGTGTGAGACACAGCCACAGACCGAGTGACACACACATGGGCCACGGACCCAGACACACTGGCAGCACCAGCAACAGGAGTGTGACACACAGCCACAGCTCGAGTGACACACACATGGGCCACGGACCCAGACACACTGGCAGCACCAGCAACAGGAGTGTGAGACACAGCCACAGCCCGAGTGACACACACATGGGCCACGGACCCAGACACACTGGCAGCACCAGCAACAGGAGTGTGAGACACAGCCACAGCCCGAGTGACACACACATGGGCCACGGACCCAGACACACTGGCAGCACCAGCAACAGGAGTGTGACACACAGCCACAGATGTAGTCACTGACACGTGAGCCACTGACCCAGACAGACTGCCAGCACCAGAAACAGGAGTGTGCAACACAGCCACAGATCTTCTAACTGACACATGAGCCATAGACCCAGATACACTGCCAGGACCTGCAACAGGAGAGGGCACAACTGACACTGTGCCACCATCTGATACATGAGAGTCAACTGCACCAGCGCCACTGTGACAACTGAAATGATGAGCCACAGGGCTGTATGGGCCTGGAGGCAGGGTGGGCCTGGGAGCTGGGGATAGCTGACCTAGAGCCAAATCGGGGTTGCCAGGTGTCAATGGTGTGTGTCTGCGTTTCTTAGGGATGTGTGTGTGCACCCTGGACAGGACAGGACTGGCAAGTGGTGGGGACGCCAAACAATCACCACCCACCATAGGTGGAGCATCTGCTGCCGGGGATCTGGTTTCTGGGGACGTGCGGGAGCCTGCTTGTCATTTGCTCTGTGCCTGCCGCCTGGACTCGGAATCATGTGTAATGGGGGATGCAAGAACAGGGGACACCCTCCTCTGCTTCTGACTGGCCTGGATGGGAGTGGAGGTATGGGGGGACTCCGCGGCGGAGACATCAGTTTGGCGTTTAGTAGAAAACATCAGCCTCAGTGCAGCCAGGGGTGAAGTATGCCTGTCCTTGATTGCGCCATTGTCCATGCTAGATGCCTTGTCCGTAGGATGTGCCTTATCCTTAGGTGGAGTGTTGTCTCTGGATGTAGCCTGTGCCC
Source organism: Lissotriton helveticus (assembly GCF_964261635.1). Taxonomy (NCBI): domain Eukaryota; kingdom Metazoa; phylum Chordata; class Amphibia; order Caudata; family Salamandridae; genus Lissotriton; species Lissotriton helveticus. The sequence goes on from NC_136063.1 coordinate 1,310,577,561, forward strand.
TGGTCGCCGCCCTGTTCCTGCCAGCAGACTTGTCGTCTGTGGTGCACCTGTCTCCAGTAGACACCTGCTCTCTGTGTGTGTCCCTGCCCTTGGGAGTCTCCCTGCTCTTAGGAGGTGGCTTTGTCTTGTCACTGTCCCTGGGAGTGTCCCTTTCCTCTGCTGTGGGCCTGCCCTTGGGAGTCTCCCTGCTCTTAGGAGGTGCCTTTGTCTTGTCACTGTCCCTGGGAGTGTCCCTTTCCTCTGCTGTGGGCCTGCCCTTGGGAGTCTCCCCGCTCTTAGGAGGTGGCTTTGTCTTGTCACTGTCCCTGGGAGTGTCCCTTTCCTCTGCTGTGGGCCTGCCCTTGGGAGTCTCCCTGCTCTTAGGAGGTGCCTTTGTCTTGTCACTGTCCCTGGGAGTGTCCCTTTCCTCTGCTGTGGGCCTGCCCTTGGGAGTCTCCCTGCTCCTAGTAGGTGCCTTTGTCTTCTGACTGGCCTTGTCCAAGGTACAGTCCATGGACATGTGAGTATCCCTTGCCTTGGGAGTACCTTTTGTGTTGAATGCCTGTGTAGCTCCTGAAGGCATGTCCCCCAACAACACTTGCGGATCCTGTGTGTGTACTCCAGTGTATCTGACGTTGTCTAATTGAACAGATTTAGCTGATCTAGGGGATGGGGTCTGTGCCCTGCGTGCCCTGACGTGCTGTCTGACGCTGCTTCTAGTGCAATAACCTGTATTTGAGTCCTGCTCTGAATAATCACTACCCCCTGAGACATCCAGTGGTGTAGATGGGGAAACCGAAGTAGCACCCTGTTCATGCGACTGTACTATTGCAGACGACACACTGCTTGCCAATGACTGCACTGTCCTGTGTAGACCTGCAAGATCGCCATGCATCCCTTCCATGAAAGCCACCACCTGCCCCAACTTCCTATCATGGTCCTGGAAAGCATTTGTCATATTGGTCTGCCCCACACACAGCTGTCGCAGCAGATCAACGGCCTCAGCACACAGTGCATTTTGGCTCACCGTGGCAGGGGCAGCGGTGCCTGCACCGAACGCCACTCTGCTCCCCCTACTCCTCCGGCCACGAACAGTACATGGTGCAGTTTGTGGAAGTGTGGGCCCTGTGTGCTTACTTCCGACAGAAGGTGAAGAGTGCCCACTCCCAGTCTGTGACAACAGTGCAGGCTCACCAAGAGTGTCCGACGAGGAGGACGATGGTGTCTCCACATGCGAGTCCTCAGGGACGGTCCTGTCCCCCTCTCCGGCGCTGGCCTCCTCTGTGTCAGTCTGCGTGTGTGCGAAGTCTGAGCCGGACTCATTTCCTCGACTACTCTCCGCCGTCTGTGGCTGAGTGTCCTCTGTCATACCTGAAATGCACATAAAAGATGTGTGAGTCATGGGCAGACTGACGTACAGAAGGAACAGGATTGGCAAATTACATAGCTGACAAAGATTTTGTAGCCCTCATCCTGCACATGGCCCACCTCTACCAGTCATCCTCACATTTTCTGCCATGGGGCCATGGACCACTAGGGGATGTGCCTCAACACTCAACTACTAAGCAAGTGGCGTGTCAACATGGCGGACCTGGATGTCAAATGAGAACCAACCAATGGGACCAAAATGGCATCACAGACATACATACGCAACACGGAACTCAATAGTGTCTCTGTGCACCAATACATGCATAGCACTCACAGGTTTCCTACACAGACAGTTTGCTCACCGCTAGTTTGCTGTTGATCGGCACTCAGACGTTCGGCCAGTTCAGGATGCGTCACTGCAATGATACGGTGCATGAGAGGGGTCATGGAGCGTCGGGCCAGACGGGGCGTCCTTGGAATCAGGCCCAGTGTTACTTCCGCTACATTCTTGCTTAGCCTGGAAATGTCGTCCCAGCGTTTGTGGCAGTGTGTATGTCGTCTGTTGCACACCCCCAATGCCCGTACTTCCCGTGCTATGCTCCTCCACAGGTCCTTGCGAAGGTGCAGCTTGACCTACCATGATGGGAGACAAAAGGGATTCAGTCAGTGGACAGGTGGCCTGTCACACACATAGGGGCAAGACGTAACTGTCAGCAGCCATGCACAATCATGAACATATGTCTAGCCCACACTACACAGCTAAGATAGAAATAGGCCTGATTATTTGGCCCCCTCATGCACACCAACATGTCCCACACTGCACTTACCACCCGTCCTGGTGCGCCGTAGAGGCGTCCATAGTTGCGGAGTACACCGTCCACGAGGACATCAAGCTCCGCGGCGGTGAAGGGTCGAGACCGGATCTCTTTGCCTCTCAACATGGCAAGATCACGGAGTATGGCACTAGAGCAGCAGTCGGTGGTCAGCTCAGCAGCAGCAGCAGGTCGAGGTGATGGTCACAGGCAGCAGTCGGTGGTCAGCTCAGCAGCAGCAGCAGGTCGAGGTGATGGTCACAGGCAGCAGTCGGTGGTCAGCTCAGCAGCACCAGCAGGTCGAGGTGATGGTCACAGGCAGCAGTCGGTGGTCAGCTCAGCAGCAGCAGCAGGTCGAGGTGAACAGGCAGCACTGGTCCCCAGGGTAGGAAGTGTCATTTTGCCCAACACACATATATAGGGCCCTCAGCACGTGTCAGTGGCATACGTCGCCAGCAATTGGTCAGCCCTGGAAGCGTGATCGTGAGATGGGCCAATTACTGGCCCTGTTGTTGCGGTGCCCAGCTTCCGCTACTTGCGATTGGCCATATGCGGCCAGCGTCCCTCTTCCCATTGGCTGCATGTGCGGGGACCGTCACGGGCACACATCGGCAACCGCACGTGCAAGCCTCAGGCACGGATGCTTCAGTTGCAACAATGTTCTATCACTGGCGCCTCCATGGCGGTGCACGTACTCAGCGGGGAAGGTGCAGGCCTATTCACCCTTTAGATGTACTCAATGGACATGCCAGTTCATGCCCCCCTTACAGTCACATTGCATCATCCACCGTACACCGGCCGGAGCGGCCGGGCCTAGGACGGCCGTGGCCGGCATGTCCACAACCGCCGTGCCCGGCCATGTCCACAACCGCCGTGCCCGGCCATGTCCACAACCGCCGTGCCCGGCCATGTCCACAACCGCCGTGCCCGGCCATGTCCACAACCGCCGTGCCCGGCCATGTCCACAACCGCCGTGCCCGGCCATGTCCACAACCGCCGTGCCCGGCCATGAACACAACCGCCGTGGCCGGCCATGAACACAACCGCCGTGCCCGCCATGCGGTTGTGTTCATGGCCGGGCACGGCGGTTGTGGACATGGCCGGGCATGGCAGTTGTGGACATGGCCGGGCACGGCGGTTGTGGACATGGCCGGGCACGGCGGTTGTGGACATGGCCGGGCACGGCGGTTGTGTTCATGGCCGGGCACGGCGGTTGTGGACATGGCCGGGCACGGCGGTTGTGTTCATGGCCGGGCACGGCGGTTGTGGACATGGCCGGCCACGGCCGTCCTAGGCCCGGCCGCTCCGGCCGGTGTACGGTGGATGATGCAATGTGACTGTAAGGGGGGCATGAACTGGCATGTCCATTGAGTACATCTAAAGGGTGAATAGGCCTGCACCTCCCCCGCTGAGTACGTGCACCGCCATGGAGGCGCCAGTGATAGAACATTGTTGCAACTGAAGCATCCGTGCCTGAGGCTTGCACGTGCGGTTGCCGATGTGTGCCCGTGACGGTCCCCGCACATGCAGCCAATGGGAAGAGGGCCGCTGGCCGCGTCTGGCCTTTGGGAAGTAGCGGAAGTTGAGCACCGCCATGGCGGCGCCAATTATGTTATCTTGTCAGACGCTGCACCGTGATGTGTTGTGTGCAGTTGCGTCATGAGGGATGTGAGCGTGATAGGGAAAGGTCATATGTCATACAATGTAGCATGTGTGTCCATGCAATGCCCATCGGTGGGCACACAATGGGCAACAGATGTGCATTTGTACGTGTTGACGTCGGGTGTGACCCTACATACGCTCTTACATCTTCACAACTACACAGTACATCACGGCTGTGTGGCCAAATTATGCATCTGTTGTCTGTGTCTTGTTCTGGCGAGGTGACTGCAGTGGTGGTGGTACACATGCATTCCGTGTATGTGTTTTGTACGTTGTGTCACCATGCATGTAATTACCGTATGTACATCATTCTTGGTGTTGGCATGTGTGCTTGATGACATGGCGTGTGTATAATTATCGTTTGTGTGCATGCAGTTGCATGTGTGTCTGTGATGTGGCTACTAAACATTAGGGTGCAGACTGAAGTATTGTCAGTAAGGTTCACATGTGATGGAGTTGTACACGTATGCGTCGTTTGCAAGTTGACCTAAGTTACATCTCTCTCCCACACAGGAGGGCTCCAAATGTGCATCGGCCATACACTGTGCTGGAGGATATGGTTGACGAGGAGGTGATTCGGAAATTCCGGCTGGATCGACGTCGGTTGCTGGAGCTTGTGGCTCAATTGTCTCCTCATCTGCAGCCACGTAGGACGTATCCTGGGTCGATTACACCCACTGCAAAGGTCATGGCGGTACTCCATTTCTTTGCTACTGGCACATTTCAGTATACAGTTGGACATGCCGGGGGGATGTCACAGGCCATGTTCAGCACGGTTCTTCGGGATGTCTTAACAGCTATGATGCTGTACAAGGATGAGTACATCCATTTCCCACGTCCGGAAGAGTTGCCAGCTGTCAAAGCTGATTTCTATGCCCTGGGCCACATACCTCACGTTGTGGGCTCAATTGATGGCACACACATCGCAATCATTCCACCACGGGCACGGGAACAAGTGTTCAGGAATCGCAAACATTTCCATTCGCTGAACGTGCAGGTGGTGTGCCTGGCAAACAACATCATCTCACATGTGTGTGCAAGATTTCCTGGATCTGCACATGACGCCCACATCATGCGGAGCAGCAATGTCCCACGACTCATGGCTAATCTGCGACCCGGTCAAGCGTGGCTTGTTGGTGAGTGTGCAGTGGGGACTCTTGTGATCTCTGTGTTGCATGGGGTACCCACCATATCTTGTTGTGATGTTTGTCTCTGTCATCCCCCTACATAGGCGACTCGGCTTACCCAAACCGGCCCTGGCTCCTCAGTCCCCTACGTAATCCGAGAACAGCGGGTGAAATGCGGTACAATGATGCACATGGAAGGACACGGAGAGTCATCGAACGTACCTTTGGACTGCTAAAGTCTCGGTTTCGGTGCCTCGATAAGACCGGAGGGGCCCTGCCTTACTCACCAGGAAAAGTATGCAGGATCGTGATTGCCTGCTGCATGCTCCACAACCTGGCAGTACGCAATGACATAGAACTGCTATTGGACCCTGAAGACGAAGGAGTTCCTCGGCCCCCCATCCCACCCATGTCGACTGATGAGGATAGTGGTGAGGAGGAAGGTGTGGACCAGAGGCGCCAGCTCATAGATCGCTACTTCCCTTGAATGTGAGTTACTACCTCTAGTGGCGGTTGACAATGCCTCATGTATGTTTGCTGGTGTTGTGTGGATGTGGGGTTAATCAGCTGGGTGTTCTTGTTTGTGATGGTTGCTTATGTGTGTCTTCATTTCTTTGGACATACAAGTCTCCATGATGTGTGTGCTCTCATCCCATGCTTTTGTGATGGTTGTCGTTTGTGTAATGTTGCTGTGCATTGTGTTGTGATGTGTGTGAATCTGTTTCCTGACGTGTGTTTGCTGTCTCTGATTTTCTCTAGGTCACTCCCGCAGCGCCATGATCATGTACGACTGTCATCCCTGAACCTGTTTAGGTCTGTTTCTGAAGGCAATCATGTGAATAAACATGGAGGCAAAACATCATTGTGTGAGTAAGTGCTATTTATTTACAGGTTGTGCTTCTGTGCTGGTGAATATTTACAAGTAAGTGGGGTGGAGGGAGTTTGAGTTGAAGGTAATGGCAGATGAAATGTCCGTGCTGACACCACATTGGGGGGTGTCAGGGTAGTCCAGCAGACCAGTTGGAATGATGGTCTGTGGGACAGGATACTTAGCTGGGTGTATGTCTGGCACAGGCGGTGACATTGTAATGGTCGTCCCCTCTTGGAGCGTGTGGATGGCGCTCCAACACTGCTCTCAGCCACTTCCTGCCTCGGCCGGCCCCTCCGTCTCTGAGGTGGTACAGAGTCAGCTGGGAGGGCAGGTTGTTGAAGGGCCACATCCGTCGCCAGGGGCACAGGTGGTGGTGGCGGCGGTGGAGGCGGAGGTGACGGTGGCGGTGGAGGCGGAGGTGGCGGTGGAGGCGGAGGTGACGGTGGCGGTGGCGCTACGACACTTGGTGGAGGGGGGGGGTTGTTCCGGGCAACCCATTCCCTCCACATCGTTGCCTGCTGCCCCATGATCTGCAACATCTGGCCAAGGATGCCACAGATTTCGCGCTGGATGTTGTTGTTGTCCACCGAGTCCTGGTGCGCACGATCTGCGTTTGCCTGGGACCGGTCGTATGACGCCTGGCACCTGGCAAGGGCTTGTAGGGACTGTGCCACTGGCTGGGGTAGCTGTGCTTCCTCTGCACGGCGGTGTGTGGCTCGCCTGATTGGCTGATGTCCCGTTGCCTGTGGCCCACTCACCCTGCTTGTGTGTGGGGCCGATGGACCAGCGTTGTGTGCTGGGTTATGCTGGGTGGCACCGGCAGGAGTGGTGGTGCTGGTGGTGCTGGTGGTACTGGTGGTACTGGTGGTACTGGTGGTGGTGGGGACTGTGCAGATCACAGAGACAGGTGTCGCTGGTGTGACACTTGCGACGTTGGTCGGTCCCGGGAGTCCCTGTGAGCCAGATGGCCCTGGCTGCGTGCTTGGTCCCGCTCCATCCTCCGAACCGGAGCTGCCTGTGTCCTCGTCAGCAGAGAGTCCTGTAGGTGTGGGAGGCGAGGCTGGCGGCCGGGTACTGGTTTCCCCAGTCAGTTGACGATCACCTGAGGGACAAGATAGAGCTGGTCAGTGATGTGGACATTACATGGTTATGTACATTTGTAGACATTTCTGTTTCCTGTCGCACACACCCCACCCTCCACCACCACCACCACCACCACCACCACCACCCTCCCCGTGAGCATGGGGGCCTGTTGTGAGTTGTAGTTTGGGCCTCTAACACACCCCGCCCTCCACCACCACCACCACCCACCCCGTGAGCATGGGGGCCTGTTGGGAGTTGTAGTTTGGGCCGCTCACACACCCCGCCCTCCACCACCACCACCACCCACCCCGTGAGCATGGGGGCCTGTTGGGAGTTGTAGTTTGGGCCTCTCACACACCCCGCCCTCCACCACCACCACCACCCACCCCGTGAGCATGGGGGCCTGTTGGGAGTTGTAGTTTGGGCCTCTCACACACCCCGCCCTCCACCACCACCACCACCCACCCCGTGAGCATGGGGGCCTGTTGGGAGTTGTAGTTTGGGCCTCTCACACACCCCGCCCTCCACCACCACCACCACCCACCCCGTGAGCATGGGGGCCTGTTGGGAGTTGTAATTTGGGCCTCTCACACACCCCACCCTCCACCACCACCACCACCCACCCCGTGAGCATGGGGGCCTGTTGGGAGTTGTAGTTTGGGCCTCTCACACACCCCGCCCTCCACCACCACCACCACCCACCCCGTGAGCATGGGGGCCTGTTGGGAGCCATGGACATGTTAGTGAGTTGGTGTCCAACCTGCATGGGTTGGGGCATAGGAGATGTTTCTTCTCAGTTGTGTTAGCCTGACCATGTCGTGCTGATCGTGGTGCTTGGTTTGTACTCACCAGTCTCTTCTCCTTCGTCAAGTCCGTCTAGGCTCTCTGGGTGTAGTATCACCAGCACCTTCTCCTCCCAATCGGTGTAGGGTATGGGCTCCGGGGGTGTGCCACCGCCAGTATGATTTGCTCGGGCAAAGTTTTTGGCTCGGATGCCCTTGACCCTGGTCTTCAGGTCATGCCACCGCCTCTGGATGTCATGCTTCGTCCTCGGCACAGTCCCCGAGGCATTCACCCGAGTGACGATCCTGTCCCACATGTGGTTCTTTTGCGCCACGGACGTCTGCTGGACTTGGGCCCCGAAGATGTGGGGCTCAACACGGAGTATTTCATCTACCATTACCCTCAACTCTGTCTCCGTGAATTTGGTTTTTTTTTTGGGTGCCATGGTGTGTGGTGCTCAGTGTGTGAGTTGAGTGAGTTGGGGGGTGCAGGTGTGTGGTGTGTGATGTGTAGGATTTGTGTGGTGGGTGTTTGTGTGGTGGGTGTGGTAGGGTGGTGGTTGTGTGTCTTCTATGTGAGTTTGCAGTATCTCGATGTTGGCCTCTTGCTAGCAGCAATGCTGTGATGCAAAGGATTGTGGTAGCGTGTGTGTGTCATTTTATAGTCGTGTCTCAATGGTTGTTGGCAGTCAGGTGGTAGGTGGGCGTGTTGACTAGTGTGCATTATTGGATAATTGGGACGTGTCATGGCGGCTTGTGCTTGATGTTGGGGGGGGGGGCCTTGTCAATGTTGGTATGTTTGCTTTGGACTAGCGGTCGGCTTCCTGACATTTGTTTGCCGCTAGGGATGTTGTGCGTGTTGGCCTTCCGCAGTGGTGCTGTGGTGATCGTAGCATTCTTTCCGCCGCGGACGTGGATGGCTGTGAGTTCCGTGGACCGGGCGGATTAATCCTAATTGCGGCCACGGAGTATTCACAGGTATGGCGGTACATGTGTTATTTTCCGCTGTCATTTCCGTCCGCGCCAGTGGTTGTTCATTGGACTCCGTCCGCCGCGGACGGAGTTGGATGTGTTCCGTCCACCACGGACGGTGTTTGTTATGATCCGTCCGCCGCGGTCGGAGTTTCGTGACATGAATATCCTAATCCCAAACGCGGAATCTCCGCGGCGCGGCCGGGAGTAAAATTTCCCCCACCATGGCGGACAGTAGCCATTTCCGTCCGCCATCCTAATCGACCCCTAAGTGTAGAATATTGTACAAACAGTCAATTTGCATTTCAAATAAACAAAATGATAGTGATAGCCTATGTCCCAGTCACAGAGGTAGCCAACTGCTACAATTTACTAATATAAAGCCCTTAATACCAGCAAAATGAAGACAAACTAATATAAAGAAAACAAACTAAGCTCCCTAATGGATTATTTCGAATAAACTTGGGTAGGCAGGCTGCATCGTTCCAGACACAGACGCCAACCCAAATTCCATGCCGGAATGTCTATGACAGCACCTTGGTACAGGAAGCCAAAACAAACAATGCAGTGGAAAGATGGCACAATGCCTTCCACTCCACACTAGGCAGAATCCAACCTACACCCTATACATTTATAGAAGTATGGCAAAAAGAGCAAAGCTACCAACAAGTATGAATGGAGCAATCAGGTAGCCAAATTGCCCCTACACTTAGCAAAGAAACCAAAAGAATTTATGGAATGCTACAATGTAAAGTCAAAATCTTCATAAATAACAAAGGAATAGATTACTTAGAAGTAGTAGCCAAAAGCATATGAGAAAATAAATAATAACCAACCAAAGTCCCAAACATTATGACAAAATGTGAACCAAGATAACAAATAATTTTTTAAAATAACAAATATAATATGTTATTACATCAGTCAAAGATTTAAATATACTTTCTTAAATTAATGGAGACTGAAAAAAATAAAATATTATATAAATTATTCTTAAAAACATGTAAACATCGCAAACCAAGAAACTAAAAGCAAACTCAATTCATTCTATGAATTAATTACAACACATTAAAAACAAACAATTCCAAAGAACAATCAAATAATATTTACGCAAACAATATAATATTACATTTCCAACCCAAAATAATTAAAATAAATAAAACTACCTGTCCTGTAGCTGCAGATCTTTCTCTGTATCCAAAATAGTCATCCACCAATAACGGCAAAAATATTGTCCAAAAAGCCCCCCAAAAAATGCAGAGTTAAAATGCATTCAATACAAATCCCTTGAAGCAATCCAAAGTATGTTGGAACCATGAAACATTCGAAAAAGGGCCTCTTTACGATGCCTGTCAGACGAGCGTCTGACCAGCATCATGTCGGAAACAGGACTGCCTGACAAGGAGTCGTCGGTCTCGCTCCCCAAATTAAGATGCAACTGTCTTCATGGGGGCCAGAAAGTGTATATTTCCTATTGTGGCTTGTGCTGTGGGCTGCAGCACAAGCCGCAGTAGCAAAAATACACTTTTTAAACATCCATGCACAGTGTGGCAGGCACCATGGGGTGTCTGCCACATGGTGCATGGATGTTTGGGGGAGGAACCTGTGCCCCCAGGCCTCACAGTGGAGGCTGCAGGGAACAGGTGCCCTGAGAGGGGCCCCAAAGACCCTTTCTGACAGCCTTTTCATGACAGAGCCAACATGAAAAGGCTGTCAGAAAGGTGTATCATAATCCCCACGGTGGTGACTGAGCAAGCATCGCCTCCATTTTGGGGATTACAATTCGCCCTCCGCCTCGACGGGCTTCTTGAGCCTCTCAGAGTTGGAGCGGAATCCCCTCGCCTGTATTATAATATGTCAGTCATACTGATGCCTCAGATGCCGGGCTGACTGCCACCGACGAACTGTCGGGGGCCTTCCACCTGACACAATAATTAGCCCTAAGTCTTTTTTTTTGTGTTCAAGAAAATTTTATTTAGAAAGTATTGATAAAGAGTAGAAGGAAACAAAATACAATGCAAGTGATACAATTCATGGACGAGAACTATACAATCAGGGGCCAAATTCGAGAAATAAACAAAGTAAATGCATAAAGAATGAAAGGTAGCCTGTTATAGAGCATAGAGTCCGATTAAATAAAGTGACTATCAATGCACTAAACAACCGTATCACTATCAAATGTGTAAGTGGGGGCAGGGGAGGAAAGAGAATAAAAGAAGAGAGGAAAGAAGAGAAAGAGCAGAGAAAGAGCAGAGAAAAGCTGAAAGGGGGTAGGGGACAGGAAAGAGAAAAGAGAAAGAGAGAGTGAAGAAGAAAAAGAGAAAGGATACTCACAGGACTAATCAACCCAGAAACTTGGAAGACAACATTCAGACAGACAGACCAAAAGGAAACTGAGGAACCAACCCTTTGGAGGACAACTCCATATAATCATCCAAAGCTTTCCAAACCCCACTAGATATAGATGGAGAAATCTGAGCACGAGCAACCGACGTGTGAGCACTGCGTAAAAAGGAAACCCAAGCCCACCATGTATGATAGGAAACCAACGAGAAGGATTTCCACTCCATAAGAATGATTTTCACCGCAATAGAAAGAAGAAGATCCAACAACTGTAATTCCATTGGATCTAATGGAAGAGGAGTAGGGGCAGCCAGCGGGCCCAGTAAAATTAAAGGAAAAGAGAGTTGGAACTCAATACCAAAAATAAGAGAAAGATGTTTATGAATTAGGTTCCAAAAAGATTGAAGCAAAGAGCATCCAAAAAACATATGATGGAAGTCACCTGGCAGCAGACCACAACTCCAGCAAAGGTTGTCATCTTTAAGACTTAGCGAGTGAAGACGTACAGGCGTCCAATGGAGGAGATTCATAGAGAAAAACTTAGATTGCATTACAGAAGGTGCAATTTTATTACGAAGAGAAAATTTACCAATTAATTGCCAAGTCTCAGGTGAAATATGATCCGTGATGGCAGGATCAAAATGACGTAACCATTTTTGTTGGGTAACCGTCTGTGCAGGTAGAGAAGAGGAGGACAGAAATTTATAAATTTTGGAGGCAACATGACCAGATTTAATCCAAATATGAAAAAGTGAAATGGTAGTAGAGGTAGGATGAAGACGAACCTTGGCAAGGGCCACTTTGATTTTAAGAAAGGTATAAAAGTCAAGATTTGTTAAAGAATGCTGTTGAGCCAAGGTGAAAAAGGTAAGGGCTCATCAGAAGTATCATACAAATGTTTAACAAGAGAGATTCCTTTACCTGCCCAATAAGACATGAGGTTAGGAGTAATGGTGAGTTTAATTTTGGAATTCCGCCAGATAGATGACCACTTACTTTTATGTAAAGGGATTGCCATCTTCTTGTCTAATTTCCTGACCGCTGCTATTGTATCCAGAATGATAGAGCGAGAAAACAGGATATGTAAAGTAGATGCCGTGCAAAAAGAAGCAGTAGGGAAAGGGGATGCAAGTTCCTGTTCTATGAGCAACCAAGAAGGGACATGAAGAGACGGAGGACAGAACCATAAAGCACCTTGAGAGGCCAAAAAGGCAGTTTGATATTGTTCCCAATCAGGAAAATTGCAACCCCCCATGTCGCAAGGACGACGCAAAAATTTGTATGCCATTCTAGCACGTCTGTCATTCCACAGAAATTTAGAAGTCAGAGCATCAATTTCACGAAAAAAGGAGTCTGATAGTTTAACCGGAAGCATAGATGAGAGAAAATTAACAATCGGCGTGATCATCATTTTAAGAGTCTGGAGTCGACCCCACCATGAAATATGCTTCGGAGACCATGTATCCAAAAGACGTCGGACTTTCAGGAGAGTCTGAGATTCATTATAGGCAGTGGTGGCATAAAGAGTAGAACAGAAATAAATTCCTAAGTATTTCAGGTGTGTAGACTGCCATTTAAATCCCGCTGAACCAATATGAGCAGGGAAACAATAGGCATTCAAAGGAAACAATTCCGTCTTATCCTTATTTAAGGTATAACCGGAAACCGATGAAAAAAGGGAAATGGTACTTGAAATAGCAGGAATTGCTAGGGCAATATCGTCTGAAAAAATAAGAACATCATCTGCATATGCAGCAGTTTTGATACAGTGAGGTCCGAAAGAAAAACCCTTAATATCAGGGTGTAACTCAATCAATCGAAGAAGAGGATCAATAGATAATAAGAATAAAAGTGGGGATAAAGGGCATCCCTGCCTAGTACCCTGACGAAGATTAAAAAACGACGACGTAGCACCATTCACTCTAATGTTAGCTTTAGGTTGAGAATATAGGGACATTACCATATTAATAAAAGAGCCGCCAAGGTTGTGCGAGCATAAAACAGCATGAAGAAATGGCCACGATACCTTGTCAAAGGCCTTTTCCGCATCAAGGGCTAGGGCCGCGGCAGGAAGTTGAGATCTTTTGGCAGCACCAAGAATATGACAAAAAGTGCGTACATTGTCTCGCGCAAGCCGACCTTTCACAAAACCAGTTTGAGAAGGATGAACAAGATGAGGGATAAAGGATTCTAATCTTTGTGCCAGAATTTTTGCAAAAATCTTAGCTTCCATGTTAAGGAGAGAAATAGGACGGAAGTTCTTGGGATCGGAATGATCCTTCCCTTCTTTCGGAATCACTACTATGGTAGCTTCAGCAGCTGTACCCGAAACAGACCCATCCTTAACAAAAGAATCAAAGAGAGATTGTAATTTGGGAACAATCTTAGGAAGAAAAGTTTTATAAAATAAAATTGGATAACCATCAGGGCCTGGAGCCTTACCCGATCGAGTAGCTTTGATTGCAGAAACAATTTCTTCGGGAGAGATAGGCTTATTTAAAGAGGTACGATCATCATCAGAGACCGACTGAATCGGGACCGAATGTAAAAAAGCCTGACATTGGTCAAAAGAGGAAACATTAGAGGGAGTATACAGTTTATTATAAAAATCCCTAAAAACTTCAAGTATTTCTCCTGTTTGGAACTTTTTAGAACCCGTGTGATCAGTGATAGACGAGATTTGCGAGGACTTAAAAGAGAAATCCTGACATTTTAATGTAGCAGCCAAAATCTTCCCAGCACGATTTTTTAACAACAGTTTCTTAGATTTTTGTGCCTGTACACCAATATGAGCTCTTTAAGTAACAATAGTATTATATTTGTATTTGAGTTGTTTTATTAGCTGTAAACAAGAGGAATCCTCAGATTGTCGAAAAGTGGCTTCCAGAGTTTTAATTTGAGATGATAAATCTAGAAGCTCCTGTTTAATATCCGAATTCCGTTTGGACATACATCTAATCACTTGACCACGAAAAGTGCATTTAAAGGAATCCCATAGAACGATTGGGGAGGAGACAGAACCTTCATTTTCATGAAAAAAGGTATCTATAGCGTTAGAAAACTCATCAACCTGAGAGGCATCCTGCAAGATTTCGGTATTCATTCTCCACGAACGAGCGCGCGTTTGAGGGACAAAGGAGGACAAAGTAAAAGTGACCGCAGCATGATCCGAAATCAAAATAGGATGTATAAGCGGAGAAGAAGAAGAGGAAACAAGAGAAGAATGAACCAGGAGATAATCAATACGAGAGAAGGAAGAATGAGGCGAAGAGAAGAAAGAAAAATCGCTACCAGTGGGATTATGAAGACGCCATACATCCTGAAGATGAGTAAGGGAACACATAGTAAGCAGGTGTTTGTGAGATTTAGGAGGACGAAACTTAAATGCAGAGTTCCTGTCTAAAAGAGGGTCCATTGGTAGATTAAAATCTCCGCCTACAATAAGATTGCCCGAGTGCGGGGTGTCATGCAATTTTTTGGTAACAGATTTCCAAAAGGTCGGATCATCAACGTTGGGAGCATAGAGATTCATCATGTATAGATCATGATGACCATCCGACAATTTAGATAATAGCCAACGACCTTCAGAATCGTGCTCAGAAGAAAGGATAGATAAACCAGAATTTCTTGAAACCAATGTAATAACCCCATTTCGTTTGCCAGAGGCATCAGAACAGCAGACATCCGAAACCCATTCCTTCTTCAAAGACAGCGCCTCTCTACTTGTGACCTTGGTCTCCTGAAAAAGAACCAGGTCAGAAGACAAAGATTTGCAGTAATCTAAGACTTTCGACCTCTTGACTGGATGATTCAAACCCTTAACATTAAGGGATAAAACATTTAAACCCGGCATGGACATACATATTGATAAAGAAAAGACGACACGGATGACAAACAAAGAAGCAGCCGCATACAAATAGGGAACCAGTCATTAAGCGTAAGAAACATTGAGGGAGACGCCATGTGAGGAATCCAAGAGAAAGAGGAAAGAAGAAAAGAAGAAAAGAAAAAAGAAAGGAAGGAGAGAGGAAGCAGAAGGGGAGGCCTAAAAAAGACCACCATCATACTAGGGAGAACGTGGAAGAGGGCAAATGAGGGACCCGCACCAGGAGGAAAATTGAGTGATATCACTAGCCCCAAAAAAATATTACGCTGCTAGCAGTAATAGAGGACTTGGGAACAGACACAAGTAGCAACGCAAAGACCTCAAGATAATACAAATAAGCTTAATGTAACTAATAAAATTGTATAACCACAGATAGGTAGCAATTTAAAATCAATAGAAATATCAATAGTATTGAATACTGTCAGAAAAACTGATGAGAACCAACAAAAGCATAGGGTAACTCATGAACAATAGATAAATGGGTGACGATCAATATGCATATTCTAAAAATAGCAATATAGTGAACAAACCAACTATAACTGTATATAAAACAATATATCTCTGAAGAGGAGATATATAGGTAACAAGGAGGAAAGATAGTGAAATAGAAAGATAAAAGAAATAGAGAAAAACAACACATATGAGAAGAAACAAAGTAAATATGAAGATATAAACGTCAGGAAAAGAGAAAAGTGACTCGAAATAACAGTGACCTAAAGGAAACCATATCAAGCAGATAACAGTAAAATAGGGATTGAGAACTGACACAAGTAGCAATCCAAAGCAACTAGATAATGTAAATAGGCAAAACTTAACTAAGAAAACTTGCATAAACACTTATAGTTAGCAGTCTAATATCAAAATACACAGTTATAGGAATGAATACAATCCAAAAAACTGGATTGAAAACAATCAATGCAAGAGGTAACTCATGAATAGTAGAAAAATTCATGAAGGTCAAAATGCATATTCGAGAAATAGAGACACAGTACGTGAACAAACACTAACTGTAGATAAGAACAATAGATATCTGAAGTGGAAGTAGATAGGAAAGAAAGGAAAAAGAGAGCGCAAACAGTACTTGAGATAAACAATGACCGAAGGTAAAGGCCAGAAGAGCGGCAGAAAGGGAGAAAACCTAACTAGAAAAAAGAGAAATAGATAGAAGCAGAGAAAAGGAAAAGAAATAAGAAGAAGAGAACAAAAACCCTTACGGATACCAGAAAAACAGAAAAAGTCAGAAAAAGTCTATCAACAGCCTTGGAAGTTAAAACCAACAAATAAACTCAACATGAGAGAGAAGAGATCCAGATCAACAAGAAAATACAGCCAGAAAAAATAAGAAAACAGATCAAGTGCCCGAGGCACCAGCAGACTGCGAGGTCGCCTTCTGAATCTCCATCTCTATCTCCAGCTGGTTGTCCAGGAATGTAGATAAGTCAGCCGGTTCATCAAAAATTCTAGAACGACCTTTATAAGTAATGCGGAACTTCGATGGACCAGAAAACGAAAAAGGAATGCCCATTTCAGAGAAGCGTTTACGAAGATTGAGGAAACCCTTTCTTCTTATGACAGTATCTCTGGCAAAGTCCTGAGAAATTGAGATACGATGTCCATCCCAAAGAACTTGTTTAGCTTTGCGCATATGAGAGAGAATCTGTTCAGTATGCTGATGTCGCAAAGGCTTAAAGATGATTGCTCTTGGCTGGGTTGCCGCTTTAGACCGAAACGTTGGAACACGATGTGCTCTTTCTATCTCAAACTCTCTGTGAAATGAGATTTGTAAGGTGTCTGGAATCCAATGAGATAAGAACTCTATCATAGATGAAGATGACTTCTCTGAATCTTCCGCAGGCCAAAAATGCATAGATTAGATCTACGATTACGATCCTCCTGCTCAGTAAGATCTCTGCGCAATGCCGCCATTGAGCGCTCCAAGTGGTTGAGGGATCTGGAGTGTTTGTGCATACCATCCTCCGCAGAACTAATCCGTGATTCTGCAGTCGAAACACGAAGAGAGAGGGCTTTAAAGTCATTCCTGATAGCAGACACCTCCACTTGCAGTAAGTCTGTATTAGTTTTTGTTGACTGTGCAATATCATGCACTTCATTAAGGCGTGCCAGTATGGTGTCCAGCGTGGAAGTAGTATCTGAATGAGTAGACTCAGGCGTAGGAGACACCGACTTAAGCCTTTTCAGCGACGTGCCAACATCTTTAGGGTCTTTGGTATTCGAGGAACGACCCATATTGGCAGCCATGAAGGAGTAGCCGCTGAGAAAAAAAAAAAAATAACCACTTGAATGAAAAAAGTGCGCAGACTGATGTCCAAAAACTATAGATATAGCACACTGAGCTCAATAGGCGCAAAGGAGAGAATAGCGGCGGACTTATATGCAAGGCAGATAGGTAGCTACTGAGTTAGATAACTACAAGTAGAGCAGGAGGGCTCAGCAAAGAGTTCTTGCGAAAAATATCCACACTAGTATAATAGAACTGCACTGAGAGAACAGCGCGAGGCCAAGTGAATTGCCAGCCAAGTAGCAAGAAAAGAGCATAAAAAAGGAAAAAATGTTACCAAATGCAGGCATCAGAGCAGAAACTTCCAGGACAGCCCCCACGAGCTGCAATAAAGTATCCAAGACATCATTCCTGAGGAGAAAAGCCAAGTGCGTCAGGAGCTGGAAATGGCGGCCGTCCGTGAGGAGAATGAGCGTCTCTGAAGCCTGAGACAGAAATCATGCAGCCGGTGACAGAAACATCAAGAAAACCCCGTCATTCCGTTCCCTGCATGTTCCGCTGCTGAATACTACAGTTTCCGCTCACAAGGGCAGCTGGGGAGCGGAGAAATAGCCGGCCGGGCACCTCTTGCCACGGAGCTCAAGCGCGGACCGCCATGCTGAAGCGGCGCGCAAGCCACGCCCCCAATTAGCCCTAAGTCTTTAAAAAAATTAACTGACAAGGAAACTGAGAAAAAAAGGAAATCAAAGTGAAAAGCATTGTTCTATTATAAACCAAAACAGATTTCCTTTATTAAATAAATGGAAAGTCCCAATGCTCATAGGATACATTCATAGAGAAAAACCTGTAAAGTAAAGTACAAAAACCCACTCCCTAAACAAATTACATTCACAAAAACACATATTAATCACACTTAAACATCAAAATATATATATCACATAAAATGTCCTAATTTTTGTGTAATGGTGTTTACTGTATATACTGTTTGTTCTATGAGAAATGTGCTGAAAACAAACATTTTCCCTTGCCTGAACCCTTCACTTTATATTGTATGTCTTTCTTGCTAAAGTTGGATACAGGCTTGTGTCCCACTTAAAACTGCTTCTTGTTTATTCTTTGTAAATATTGAATTGATTGCACATTAAATATCTGTCCGCCTGGACAGATTTCTACAAAATAGTACTGATTGGGTCTATATTTATTGTCGTTCACCTATTTCTTGTCTGGGGACCACAGTCTTTAGAAAAAAGTTCAATTACCCAAAGGTCCCTGACCCATTACGAATTGGTTCTCCTTGTCCTTTTACAATATTTATAGGCCTTCCAGTGCACTTGTGCCGAGTCTACCGAGTGTTTGTTTTCAAGAAAGTAGTGTTCCGTGTCACTTACTATCTTATCGTATATCTTCGGGATCTTAAGGTACCAAGAAATTATAGGGGCTGTCCTCCCCCTTTGTGGCTCCCCCACCTCCACCAGGGCCCACAGGGGCGAGTGATCCGATATACCCCGCGCAAGGTGATAAACCTCTCTGACATAACCCAGTTGATCCGCCGGAAGTCTATTCTCGACAGACTGCGGTGGGCCCCTGAGTAAAACATGTATTGCTGTTCTCTGGAATGTAGCGTCCTCCAGGTGTCAATGAGACCCAGCGCTTCCAGAAAAATATGAATCTGTGTGCGGGCCAATGGCAGGTCCCTGTGGGGCCAACAGTCCAATCTATCGGAGATGATGGAGTTGAAGTCTCCCCCTATCAAATTCCGATTATCTTGCCATGATATTTTTATATCACAATATTGTTTCCGGTATTTTTGTCAAAATAACCGATGTGATATTGTCAGACTCTGGGGTGGCCAATTTAGGGCAGAGCAAGATAGACTTTGACCACAGTTAACAGGTCCAGCTCCTGGTATTTGAACCTCTTTCCTTGGTCTACGGACACCACTTAAAGTTTGTGAAACGCCACTTCCAGTCTGCAAACCACATTTTCTACAGCACAACTATTTTAAAGCAGGTTAGATTAAAGATTTTTGGGAACCCAGGCAAGATAACATTTTAGGCCACCTGTTTGCTTAGAAAGAGAGAGGGAGAGGGTACACAGAGATGTAGAGCTACATAGGTAGAGAGCGCAAGGGAAAGCATGAGTGGTAAAAAGGTGAGGGAAGTATGGAGAAGGCGATGAGAAATAAAGATAGGTGGGGTCCGGAAAGAAAGGAAGAAGGTGGTAGAGGTGACCTCTAGGTAGTAAGAGAGAAGGTTGATAGAGAAGTGAGGTAGAGAAAAGACAGAGGATTTATTGATTAATGAGGTGTAGAGAGATGTGGTACCAGAAGGATGGTGCAGTAAACAGAGAAGCGAAGTAGAGAAAAGTGATCTAGATAGAAAGAGGAGATATAGAGAGCGAAAGGAGTAGTAGACATGGAGGTGAGTATGTCAGTGGAAATTAGAAAAAGAGGGTTAAGATCAGGTTCATAAGGGCTAGAGAGAAACCTAGATAGAGATAGGTAATGAGAAGTAGAGATGCTGAAGCAGACAAACTGACAGTGGTAAGAGACAGATAAATGTATCAGGGGACCTCTGAAAGGAGGGGGGCCTGGACAATTCCCCACTTTGCCCATGCCTCAAACATCTATATTTTGAAGGTATTGTTTATAAAGGGCCTGCTTTGTTCTGATAGCTTCATAATGAGGTCCTCAAATACAAAAAGAATGAAGTGAATAGCTTTTGTATTCATTCTTGCTTCAGACCAGCTACAGTGAATTTGAATTTGAATTTTTAAATATTTGTAGAGCGCGCGTATACCGAGCGGTTTCATGGCGCTGTGGGGTAGCTCAATTCAAATTACCAACTCTGGGCTAGCTCAGGTTAAAAATGCCTGTGAGAAAAGAAAAGTTTTGAGTCTCCCTCGAAACTCCATGTAAGAAACTGAAGTGCGAATAGGACGGGGTAGGGAGTTCCAAAAGGACGGGGCGAGGACAGCAAACTTGCAACCTCCCGACCTCTTCCTCCTAAAACGAGGGACCACCAAAAGAGAGAGGGCGGAAGATCGCAATTGTCTGCTGGGAATGTAAGGGTGAATATGAGATGTCATAAAGGCCGGGGTTGTCCCAGCCAGAGCCTGAAAAGCAAGGCAGCCAAGTTTGAACAGAGCTCTCTCTTTGATTGGGAGCCAGTGGAGAGAGCGAAGAGCGGGGGTGATGTGCTGAGATCTGGGTAAACCAAAAACCAAGCGGGCCGCTTGGTTTTGCACCAGCTGGAGTCGGCGCAGAGCATAATTGGGGATGCCATTGTATAGTGCGTTACCGTAATCTAAGCGTGAAAGGACCATCACCATAAGGATAAGTTTGAGGGCTGAGAACGAAAAAAAACTTGAGATTTTACGAATGGTGCGTAAAACAAAAAAACAGGCCGACCACCGTGCTCACGTGTGAATGGAGAGTGAGGTGTTGATTCAGAGTAATCACCAAAGTTTTAACAGAAAAGGAAGGGAGAGGGGGGGACCAAGTAAAGAGGAAGGCCAGAAAGCAGAAGACCAAGGGTTGAGTTTACCGCCAGTCAGGACAAGCTCGGTCTTATCAGGGTTGAGTTTTAGATGATTAGTATTCATCCAATCCCTGATGAATACCATCACTGACTGGAAGTTAAGAATAGAAAGAGAGGAATCAGATAAATTAAAAATGAGCTGGAGGTCATCAGCGTAATTAAACACTGTGACCTCCATCTGCTGTAACGCAAAGATAAGAGGAAAGATATAAAGATTAAAAAGAAGAGGGGAAAGAGAAGAGCCCTGAGGGACACCACATTGTACCTTGTGAGCTGGGGAAGAAAAATCCGCCAGGTGAACGGCCTGGGTGCGGTCGTTGAGAAACGATCTGACCCAGGACAGGGCGGTACCCCCAACGCCTGCCGCCTCGACACGGGAAAGAAGGATGGTGTGATCAACCGTGTCGAAGGCGGCAGAAAGATCGAGGAGAACCAGCGCCTGTGGGAGATTAGAGTCCAGCCCTTCTCTAAGAGTGTCCATAACGGAAACCACCACCTTCTCGGTAGAGTGCAGGGGGCAGAAGCCAGCCTGAGAAGGGGCTAAAAACTTACTAGTCTCAACGAAGGCACTCAAGGTTTTAGTGATGTACCGCTCAAGGACCTTAGCCAGGTAAGGAAGGAGGGAAATAGGGCGGTAATTGGATAAAACTGTGGAGTCTGCCCCAGGCTTTTTCAAGATGGGGACAATCGTGGCTGACTTATGTAGGGTGGGAACGATTCCCCTTCTTAAGGAGTCATTAAGAAAGGTCAGGGGAGGAAGAGGGCAAGTTTGAAAAATGTTACACATAATGTGGGCAGGGCAGACGTCCGCCGGGGATCCAGATTTTACAGTGGGGAGGATAGAAAGGAAGGTCTCTTCAGATAACAATGTGAATTGATCAAAATGACAAGTGTTGGGCGGTGGAATGATATCAACAAAGGAAGAGGAGGGGGGTGAGATGTTGGATTTAATATCTGCAATTTTACTTATAAAGAAGTCATTAAGGGAATCACATAAGGGTTGAGAAGGGACTGGTTTAGCTGAAGTTCTGTCTGAGGTGGCCAGTTCAAACACGGTAGCGAAGATTACCCTCGATTGATTCTCCGCCTGAAGGATCTTATCGGAGAAGTAGGAGGTCTTGGCCCTGAGGATAGCTCTCTTGTACTCCGCCTGAATGGAGTTGTACAAGAGTTTGGAGGACTCGCTGTAATTACGCCTCCAAGTGCGCTCTGCCTGACGGGCAGCCAACTTTTTCTCTTTTAGTTCAGGGCCGAACCATTTATTCGCATCGTGGGAACGCTTCACTTTAACGCGCTTGAGGGGGGCCACCTGATCACATGTTGAAGACAGCCAACTGTTGATGGCCACAGCTTGAGATGAGGTGGACAGGTTATCAATGGCAGGGCTAGATGTTAGAAGAGAGGAGCACAGAAATGGAATGTCCACTTTTCCCCAGTTGCGTGCCCAGGTGTTCTTGGGAAAGGACGGCTTCTTCGCTAGTCCCAGATCCAGAAAGAAGGAGATCAAAAAGTGGTCGGACCAGGGGCAAGGGGAAACAATAGGAGCAGGGATCGAAATATTAAGGGACCAAATTTGGTCCAAAGTGTGACCTTGAACATGGGTGGGAGTGTGGATGTGAGGGGTGAAGTTCAAGCTACTGAGTAGGTCGGTAAAGTCTTTGGAGGGTGCATCCTCCGCTGGATCGGAGGGCCAGAAGTTGAAGTCCCCCAATACCAGAACCGATGAATGATTGACTGCAAGGGTTGCTATTAATTCCTGAAAGGCCGGGAGAAAATGAACCATATTTTTCGGTGGTCGGTACATAAGAACACAAGTGAAGGGAATTAAAAACGATGTCGAGCGAGCAACTAAGAAATCGACATCCAGTATTGGAGGGAAGGAAAGTAACTGGAACTGGATGCCAGAGCGGACCAACAGGGCAACCCCTCCTCCCGCTTTGCCGGGCCGATCAGCTCGCAAAGCATAGTACGAGGAGGGCAGGGCTGCCAATAGATTAGGCAGTGACTCAGGGCGGAACCAAGTTTCCGTAAGGAACAATAAGTCTGGCTTATGAGTGTCTAAAAAAATAAACAAGTCAGACTGATGCTGTACCGCTGAACGAGTGTTCAGCAAAAAAGCTGCAATGGTCGGGGGGGGGGTCCCTAAGGGTAGAGAAGAAGGAATGGGGTCGATGTGAGAGGGGAACCCAGCAGGACAGGAACCAGGTATAAGGGAAAGTAAGTTGGATGGAAAGGTAGGCAGGGAGGGAGTGCGAGCAATATTCAGATGACTAATATGCTCCCTTGTGAGTGAGCCCAGTGAAGTCACAGAGCCCTCTTGGAGAACAACAGCAACTATATGGGGTACCATGAACTCGAAGTTGGCTAGTGCATCAGAAGGGCGGTACCCTGTGCTTTTGAGAATCCAGTTTCAGCTAGTCACTTAGGTCCTTATCATGAGTTTGATGGTGCGGTAGTGGGACCGCCCTGCACCACCAAACCCATGTTTAATACGCCTGCCAGATTAGAAGTTTTCTCCTGTCTGGCGGGCTGTTCTTTAGTGTTCCCACGGCAGTGCCTATGAAATAGGCACCACAATGGGAACGTCAAAATCAGTGTCTGCATGGCATGGACTGCTGCAGTCCATGCCGTGCAGGTACTAGAGTGCATGCACACAGGAGGCCACAGCATGTGCCCTCCAGCATGCACCTCATGGTGCAGAGGCACAAGGGGGCCCTATAGTGCACCCTTTGTTTACTCTCCGCCACACTTTTCATTGCAGTCGCACTGCCATAAAAAAGTGTGGCAGTGAGGAAACTTGCAAAATGTGGCCTTGCTAAACATATTGTGACCTCAAGGCCAGCAAGCCACCACCAGGGATGTTATCCCCGGAAGTTGCTGTGGTCCCAGGGTAGCCCGCCCTGGAGGTAATAGGGCAGTTGAACTGTCGCCACTGCCGTGCCCCCACGAGTCTGGCAGTCCGTGGTCCGCCAGACTTGGAATAAGGCCCTTAAACTCATGCTTGCTAGAATACATTCTCCACACATTTAAAATAAATAAAGATCGCACTTGGATAACCTGCGCTTATCTAGTCATAAGCATTGCAAAATGTATTTTTTATTGATGCACATACTGATACAGTCAATGCAAAAGTTACACAAATCTTTTATTCACAATATAAATGTCACTAATTTATATTATGTATAGGTTGCTTTAAATTTATATATAACAATTTCAGAGATAAAGGGATTCATGACAATTGTAATTGAGCCTCCTCTTCTGGATTCTACACACAGAATTACTACACTTGATTTAACATTGCTTGACGGAAAGCTACCAGTTTCAGAGAACATCTCCAAGATTATTGACACATAAATAATAACAATATTCCAGAATGCATGTTCTAATATCTTTACATGCCACTCAAAATTAAAAAGGAAGGTGGTTTGATTTCAGTATGTGGGATCAGAGCTCTTGTGATTAATCATTGCAATAAAAATTATCCACTGTAATTTATTTGAAAATGTATCAAGAGAATAAGGATTAGTGCTGGTGGAACGTTTTGGACTAAGATCTAACCTACAAAGTAGTTAAGGGCTTAAAATAAAAAAGTAATGAACCTGTATAATTCAAGGATTAGTGCTGGTGGAACGTTTTGGACTAAGATCTAACCTACAAAGTAGTTAAGGGCTTAAAATAAAAAAGTAATGAACCTGAATAATTCAAGCTGGGGCAACCCCAAGACATACAAAGCCATTTGCTCATGTGTGCATCTTGCAGTTAGCATAATTTGCTGTTGATGCACAAGTTTTAGAGGATATTATTCCGACTGCAGGCGCAAGAAGACCGCAGTTCTGGCAGTCTTCCGACCGCCTTATTACGAGTTGACCACGGTTTCTGCTGTATTGCTGCAATGGTCTTGTGGCAGTGGTGAGCACTTTTCCATATGTATCGATGCATGTGAGTATTTCAACTCCATACGTGTTGAATGCACACATATGCATGATACAGAAGGAAAAATAACACCTACCCATTGCCAGAATCTGGCCCATACGTGGGCTGTCCTGGCAATGGGTATATGGTACAAATAGGACTTACCTGTAGATCGCCGCAGAAAGGGTCCTATTCCTTGGGGTGAAGATGCTGAGGTGAAGGGTGGACCTGCAGAAAGGTATCCATGTAGACTACTGCTGGAAAAAACAGGAAAGGGGTGAGTATGCAACCCAAATCCTTCCTTTCCGCCGACCTTTAGACGGTGGCCTCACCACCATGGTCAGCTCATGGAAAAGTCAACCCGTAATACAGTTAGTGGTGTATCTCCTCTGTACCGCCCTATGGAAGCTGCTTTTCCCGACTACGAACCCAGCGGTCGGTGGTGTGCTCATGGTGTCGGCGGTGCATCTGCGGTCTTTGCACAGGCAATCAAACCAACTCGTAATACGGCAGTCGGACCGCTGAGCGCACGGTGGTCGGACTGAGGGTATGGCGGTCCACAGTCACCGAACTCATGATAAGGCCCTATGTGTCTTTGACATTTCAGTAATTCACAACTTTGCGCAGACCTTTTGTTACTAGTTCTTTACAATATATTCTCAGAGAAGTATTTCTCTCTCACTTCATGCTATTGGTTGTTCGGTATTTTGCAAGCACTGCAATGCACAAGGGACTGTTTTACTTCTCAAAAGTACAATGCTTCATGACACACTGCTTTATCTCACTGGGGCACTGTATACAGAAAGCACCCGTTTTTTGTTGTTTCACTGTAACATGTGATGGAGCAAGGATTCGGACGTAAAGCGACTTGCTTGTATTCATGAACCTCGAATAACGTTAACTAACTAATCAATATGTTCGTCTTATTAATTTGCTCCTTTTTCCGACATTATTGGGTATCCGAGTGAAGCTTGCTTATGTGTTTTCTAATCCTAATATGCTTGCAAATAAAATGGCTGCTGCTTCCCAGGAATTTCTACTGCGCATGCGTCGGTCATACCCATGTGACGTGACGTACTTGCAGCTTTGGAGGGAATCTGTTGCTTCTGCACACTAGAGCTAAGATGGCTGCTTTGTGCTCTCACATGCGAGAAGCTTGCACTGCTGCTTTTGCTAAGCTGTTCGTTCTGCTTAATCTTAATGCTATAGTTTATTATAAAGTAATGGGTATAGAGTAGAGATTCATGGTATTCATTAGGGTGAGGTGTGGCGCCGCGGCCAGGGCGACTGACGCTGGAATCTGGGGACCACGGTTCGATCCCCGGCTCCGGCGGCAGATTAGCCCAGCACCATGTGACTCTGGGCAATAGCTCGCTTAATCTTCCCGACGGCCCCCAGCGCCTAGAGACCCTTACGGGTGATTGTGCGCTTTACAAATGTGGACTTTACTTTACTTTGGTATACAGTGTATTCATTTATTCTGTGTTCTAAAACTGTTTCTTTTCCATTTCATGTTACACTTCGAAACTTGGCCTGTGGTGTTATGCTGTACTCCATTTTGAATTAAACTGCGTCTGCGCGAGATCCGCGAGTCTCCAAAGCAGTGACCTTTGAATCCCAGTCAAAGAGCTGACTGACTGAGAAGATGCTCCTGGGAACTTCACCTAATGAACTTTGCCCAAATACAATGTTGTATTAAATAGAACACCCATTGTTTTGCGAGTGTAAGACTTCATGGGAGCCTGAATTTAATGGGCGTGAACCTTAATTTGAATAGGAGACGGCGAAATTCTAAAATATTAGGTGGTGTGATGACCTGTCCTCTTCCTTTGTCCAATCGAAATTGGGGATCCTTACATTTGCAACTTTGGGGGGTGGTACACTGACCTGGAAAATAGTATAACTAGCGTAGGTTTAGCTAGAATAATTGTCCAACTTGTCCGAATAGCTGACCTGTCACTGACCCAATGTACTCAATAGCTGATCGAGAACAGAGGTGCTGCGGAGCACTCTGTCAGAAGACTCGCTGACCCAATCGGGGTTCTGGGACCTGAAGTGCTGGCGAAGCACTTTGCCGGGGAAATCGATAACCCAATCGGGGATTTG
Source organism: Lissotriton helveticus (assembly GCF_964261635.1). Lineage (NCBI taxonomy): Eukaryota > Metazoa > Chordata > Amphibia > Caudata > Salamandridae > Lissotriton > Lissotriton helveticus. Next base: position 1,310,604,239 of record NC_136063.1, read on the forward strand.
ACTGATAGCTGCAGAGAGGGAGTAGCGCAGGCGTTGCAACTGAACTGCGGGTGCTGGTCTCAACTTTCGGTGGTCCGGTTCTGATCCAAATCTGGTTTTCCTGTCCTGATTCTGACCTGCACTTGCTGGCCTACTGGCGTTTGCAACTTTTGGGGTTTCTGTCTTTAACTGACCCGTGGCCAGGGTTGGTCTTCACACCGTTCTAGGTAAATATAAATCTGTGTGGGAAACAAATAGTACATTTGCGTCCTTTTTCTCACCCTTCCTGAATCTTGCTAAAGTCATAATTGCATATGTTCCTTTTTCTTTCCCGCTCCTTTGGTTTAATTAATAAAATCGTGATTCTTGCTATTTTAGCATGACCCATTTTATCCTATCCTTTAAAATTGAAGATAAAGAACTGTTCATGAAAATATAGATGTTTCCTTTCTTAACCCTACCTTTAAGGAAAAACTGAAGTGGTTATTCTGAATTATTAACGTGTTCCATTTTCTTACCTTCCCTATAGTTACATGGTAAAATCAGTTTCGTAATTATAATTTGTGTTCCTTTTTTACCCCCCTTCTTGAAAGCAATTAATCTGTGACTACTAGCATGACCCTTATCTTTCCCATCCTTTAGAAGATATCACTTCAAGTCCGATTTCTATAAGTTCATTTCAGTATGCTCCTTGTTCTTACCTTCCCTTTAGAAATCTAAATGGTTGACATAATATCTTTTGCATAGTTACACGCTCTTGATGATTCTGGTTACTGATGGCTTGCTTGTTGTAAACCTTTGGCTTATGACTTTTGATGAAGATTAGATAAAGGTTTTCAAAACTTCTCCAGTCTGTGGTTATTATATGAGTGCATATTATTGTATTGCTACCATACACTATTTATGCTAACTCCCTGATCCCACAGGTCCTCGGATACCAGTGACCTGGAGTATAAGTCAAGGGTATAGGACCTAGGAAGTACAATATCTGATAGACAGTGCCCAGGTTACCTGTTCTAAATGATTGGGATTAAATTTGTATATGGGCCTAGGTGAGTATTTTGGTAAAGATATAGACGGGTGACCTGCGCGCTCTATCAGTATATTTTCTGGTAGCAGAGGAAAGGTTAGGGATTAGTTAAAGATAGGTAGGTAGGTAAATTGCTGCTAACTGTGAAAATTTCAATTGCTGCTAGATAAGTATTGATCGATCAAATGTAAATTGTTTTGAAATGTTCTGAAATATTACTGATGTGATGTTATATTGATTTATGTATTAACCAAACTTGTTTGTGACTGTTATATGTTTGTCTGGAATCCCCGGGGGCAGAATAGCGGGTGGTAAAGGGAAGCCACATCACAGTGAGGTCAGTGGCTCAAGGAAAATTAGTGCATGGTTGGGCAGCACTGGAAGCACTATTTAGGGTTTCCTGTATGAATATATGAATAAATGATAGCAATGAGTTCGCTGGCAAAACTTCTATTGTGATATCACCTAGTAAGGGTCACACGGAAGGAGTAGCAGGTTCGTCTGAGCTTGATTGATAGCAAAGGGGTTCGCTGGTGAAACTTTGGCCTTAGTATATATCCCCGAGTGGATGAGTCCGGAGGAGTAGCAGGTTCTCCAATGCTTGTGTGAACGGTAGGCAGAAGAGATCTATCCGTAGTGTATGAAAAGTAAACAGAAGGGATTTACTTGCAGAGATTTAATTCTTTTCTTTCTAGACACTCGAGTACAGTGGTGAATGTTTTGCATTGTAAAATAAACAAAAGCACTTGCACTTTAAAAAAATAAAGAGATTGAGTTTCATTACCTTGTGAAGGAGGGAGCTGCGCTGACGTCACTCAGAGCCGCGCTGGTATTGGTTGAGACAGCGGGCGTCTAGCTGAGATAGCATTGTGAAGGGGGGGTGAGCACAGGAGCGTGGGAACTCGTCTCACGAGAAAGGCCGCGCACTCATTGGTTGAAATTGTTTGAAACCGCGATTTTGGTTGGTTGCGGGAAAATAAAAAACGCGTTACTATTGGAAGTATTTGGTAAACAGAAATTAGTATTTCCGCATAATTTAAAAGTTTGTAAAATATATGTGGTATCCAATCCATCCAGAGATTCGACCTGATCCAAGATACCAAGGGTTTGCTAGAGATCAGGGGTTAAGAGGCAGACCTCGCATTATGTACGGAAGTAAGAGAAAAATGTAGATTGTAGACAAAGTAAAGAATTATTTCAAAAAAGGCAAGCCAATTAAAACTAAGAAGGAGTCATTATTCCACCACCAAATACCCCTGCATCATTCATGATGTTTGATAGAGGCTAACACTCTTGTGTATGGTTGGAGAACTGGGTGGAATATACTAAAGATGATGGAATTTTAGCATTTCCCTTAGAAGGTACATTCAATGGAAGAATTCTGTTCAACCTGAGGACTTGAATGAATGATTTACATCCCAGACCTAGATTAACGCAATATGAGGCTTTAGAGGAATGGGAAATGGAGGCTTTTGAGAGAGACAGGCCCAGAATTGACAAAGGGTTAAGTAAATTTTATCCAAAGGTACAAAAAGAATCCAGAGATAAAAGAATGAAACAGTGGAGACAGAACAAGTTAGTAGAAGGGCTATACCCTGTACTAACATTAGGAGAGACCACAGGAGGTAAAAGGACTGAGAAAACAAAACATTTAATGACCAGTGGTGATTCAGACGATGATTATTTGGAGGATTTATTAATGAAGAATCCACCACCTTATAATGAGGAACCAAGATCCTTAAGTGCAAGGAACCCCTTTGTAAACCCTACTTATAATGAGGGGCCAAGTATGGCAAATCCAAGTGCTCCGAGTTTGAACCCACCCTTGATTCCGCAAATAGTACACAAAACGTCCATGGGAAAGGTATTAAAAGACAGAGAACGGGAGGCTTTAGTCAGACAAACAACAGAACTAATCCAGAGAATCTCCCAATTAAATACAAGTCCTGAAGCTCTGACAATTCCAGTAACTATTGGCCCAGTTGTTCCTTTGTACGGGGATAAACAAGCTAGTCCAAAAGCTCCTGTTATAACTACATCCGTAGTGCAGTCAAGAAAAGAGCCCTTGGTAATCGATGACCAGGCAAATGAATGTGAGTCCGTAATTTCCTTAATGGACTTACCAATAAGGGAACCAGAAGGTAGTTCAATGAGAAAGAACACTGCTTTAAATTCAAGAGAAGTCCGGATAGAGTCATCTTCTGGTACCAGAAGTGCCACGGTAGTGACTCCTGAAGAAATAGACCGATGGACCCGAGAGATAGAAAGACCCAATCCCCAGCCAAAACCATTAGATATATATAAATTAAGAATTGAATTAGAGGAATTAATGGCTGGGATCGTGGGATTGGACAGAGTGAACACTCTTAGTGAAGATGAATTATTATTCATTTGCAAAAGTATTACCCGAAATACAAGGGTGTACCATGGAAAAATTAATGGACACCGCAGCTAGCATGGGGATAGACATTGGTAGATCTAAAGTGTTGCAAAAGCCCTACCGAGCAGAATTTTCTGACAGAGATCTAGAAAACATGAATGTGTCAGTAAGAAAAGTGCAGATAAGAGAATTACTAAACCTGTTACAAAAATGGGGCGACTTAGAAACGTGGAAAGCCAGGTGGGCAAAGAAAAAAGAAAAGGCTCGCTCAAAACAAATGTCTTCTAAATATGTCTTAAAAGAAGCAGAAAAGGTGGAGAAATTATGTCCCATGCGAGAGGTACCAGGTGGAGGATACGGGCATGTGCCATGGTCCCGACGGGATATTGTATCCTTTACAAATGACTTCCTAAAATTGCGCGAAAAACCTGTAGACTGGTACAGGCAGGTCGAAAGATTTGTGAAAGTTTCAAAATGCCTTCTGAAAGACCTGGATGTATTTTTTGACATTGTAGTCCCTGTAGATTTGTGGACAGAATGTAAAATTGCTGTTGATTGGCCTAGTGAAGAATACCCCAGAGACTCAAAGACAGGGGCACCTTCCGAGGATGTTATGAAGAAATATAATCAGGTGATACTGTACCTGAAAGGAAAGGTGCCTGCAAAAGAGACTGACTGGACTAGGATAGATAGAACCACTCAAAACTGAGATGAAACTGTTCATTCATATTATGAACATCTGTTACAGGTGTTCAAGACGTACAGTGGGCTGGGCAATATCGAAGTGAAAGACATGACCCATTTCATTTATCGATTCGTGTTAGGGTTAAGGCCTGAGATCTCACAGTGGATCAAAGACAATAAAATCTGTTGGCAGGCTTAGCCAATTGACGAGGTCCTTAAATATGCTAAGTACTGTGAAGATGAGCTAGAAAATAAACGAAAAGAGTTGAAAGAGAAGGTCATGTGGGCACAGGTAAAATTAGCAGAGCACCAAGAACAGAAGCTGAGCAAAATGACTAGTAACCAGAGTCAGGGCCCCGGGAATGGGGGAAAACCAAGGGGAAAAATGAGTAGAGAAGAGGCAAGAAAGAAGTTTCCCTGCCACGGGTGTGAAAAGGTGGGACACTGGAGGGACGAGTGTAAGGCTGTGCAGAATGGTAATGTGCAAAATAATGATTTAAATCCACAGACGCAGAATGAGGTACCACGGAAGACCCAGCAGCAGGTAAAGCAGTTGCCTCGTGCACCTAGACCAAATTATAGGAGCAAAGCACAGCAGGGTGAAGATACCACAAGTTGGGAAGGAAGGGAGGATAGAGATGCAGCAACTTCACAATTCCTGTTAAACGACACCTTCCTCTGTGACGAACCTTACTGACGGTGCCTGAGGGGGGAGGACGAGCAGTGCGTGCTTGGCGCCTCCTTGCCGGTGGACCAGTCAGGGCCATTCATTGAAGGAAAGGTTGAAGGAAATGATGTCACCTTTCTGTTGTACACTGGTGCTACCCGTTCTACTGTGAGGACAGTGGACGTTCCAAACCTACCCCTCTCGGGAGAAGCAATCCAAGTAGTGTGTGTTTCTAATAAACAGATTAGTACCCCAGTTACAGAGCCCATGGAGGTCAGAATAGGTCATTTTAAATAAATGCACAGATTTTTTTTTTTTAACACCTTTATTCGTAAGCAAAAGGATATACACAGCTTGCAGCCTACAACCCCAAGGGCCGGCAGCGCAATGCCTAAATAGTTGGGTTGCGAAGCAGTCCATAAGAACACAGCCTGTATGCCGACATCCCTGGGGTCCGGCGGCGTTCATTGACCTGTTGCAAAAAATTTAAGACTAATCTTGACAATTCTTGCGTTGCAGTCGATTCTATTGTATATTGTAGAGACTCAAGGTCTAAAAGCCGTGAGCCATGAGCTGTAACAATGATCGCTACGGTGTATTTTCGTGTTAAACTATAGAACCCCCTATACTAGTATGCCAAACTGGAACTTCCCCCTCCCCGAAAATGAGTTCCCCTACCCCACCCCAACCTACCCCAACCTACGATCTAGTTCCTTAACCTGCCTGTTTACTACAAACCCGCCACCTGTCTTGTCTTTCCTCTTATCATAGACTCCAGTGTACGTCCTCACTGCTAGCGTGTAGGCGTATCCCCAAATCTAGAACTCTCCTATCTGGTGAAGTTCCTATCCTGCCTATAGGGTCTGGCAAGGGGGTACCCATTAAAGCAGGGTGATGTGAGGTCAGTGAAGTCTGTGTCGCCATTATTCAGCACTCTCCTGTCCGACAGGTTGTGTGTCAGTAGTATCCTCCCTAGTGCTCCTGAATACTTGGTATAAACTCCTGAAATTCTTAGGGCGACTCATGGGGGGAATCAACTCACTGTAGTGCTCCGTTTGCGTGCAGCAATACATCATGTCGCGCGCCCATCTCCTCTTTGTGGGAAGCGGGCCTCTCATCCAGCATTGTGCAACCGTCCGGCGTGCTAATAGCATACCCATGTCCGTCAATCGCCTAAACGCCACAGGCAGACTTCTGGAGAGACCAATCAGCTCCAAGGCTGGGTCAATTGGCAATTCTGTTTCGAGAATTTCGCCCATCTCCGCAAACACTTCTCCCCAGAATTTACGTATTCTGGGGCAACTCCACGCTAAATGTATGAAGTCGGCGTTGGGCGTATGGCACCTCTCACATTCCGAGGTATGCCTCAAACCATAGCGGTGTAACCTTTCCGGGGTGTAGTATACTCTTTGTAGGAACTTAAAGTGGATCAATCGGTGTCTGCTGTTCAGCGACAATCTCTTGGTGCTCATGCAGCAGTACTTCCACATGGCATCGTCTATAGTGATCTCCAAATCCCTTTGCCATGCGAGCCTAGCTTTTGAGGGTTCCTGACTCCTGTGCGCAGCAATCGCCTTATACAGGTGCGTTATCAATTTCTGTGACTGCGTCGTTTTAACAACAAGGGTGAGTTCCGGCATCTCTGGGGGCTCCGCCAGTTCCGGGCCCAACGCGTCTTTCAGCGCACTGCGTACCCTGTGGTATTGAAAGCGCTGTAGCAACGTGGTCTCCTCCCGGGGGCGCGATAATTGTTCCCAGGTTTTTGCTTTCCCATCCGCAAACATGTCGCCGGCTGTCTTAATATCTAGCCTGTGCAGTGCCTGTACTACGCCCTTCTCTGCAATCGGCGGAATCCACAGCACCCACTCAATAGCCATCAAGGGGGAGTATATAAAGGTGCCATTTCTGGCCTTCAGTAGCGCATGCCATGCATGTTGGGTTGCAGAGATCGAGTCTAAGATTCCAGTTCTGCGGTCAGCTGGGGTGCATATAGTGGCAGGTAATGGAAGCGGGTCCGCAAACAGATGTTCCATTCGCACATGGGGTATGCCTGCAGCCCCATGAAGCCACGTATGGAGATGGGCAGCCTGCGCCCCCCTGTAGTATCGTTCTAGTTCCGGTGCACCCAAGCCTCCCAGCTCATATGGGAGCGTGAGCGTAGACCATTGTACCCTAGGCTGTTTCCCACCCCAGGCCAATCGGATCATGAGCTTCGTCAGGTTCCCGAAGAAAGCTTTCGACAGTACTATGGGCAAGTTAGTAAAAAGGAATAAGAACCTAGGGAGCACCACCATTTTCATTATGGCAATCCTGCCCATCAGAGACAGCGGGAGTTTGCACCATTTTTCTAGGTCGTCTTCAAGTTTGCCGTACGCCACCCCATAGTTCTCACGCAACAAAACATCAGCATCTGTATGTATCATGATGCCTAGATATCGCACCGGGTCCGTTGACCACTGTAGAGGATATTCCATTTCGAAACGTTCTGTTATCGGGGTCAGCGGGAACACCACCGACTTAGTCCAGTTTATTTTTAATCTGGACAGTGCACCAAATCGGACTACTTCCCTAAGTACCGGGGGTCAGGTTCGCCTCTGGGTTTCGCACATAGAGTAAGGTGTCATCCGCATAGGTTGAGATGACAATTTTGCATGTTGGAAAGCTAATCCCTCGATGCCAATGATACTCCCTCAGCGCGCATGCCAAAGGTTCCGCCACTAACGCATACAGTAAGGGCGACAGGGGGCATCCCTGCCTCATGCCTCTGCTAATCTCGAAGGGGTCGGAAACTCGATCCCTAATACGTAGTCTGGCAGTTGGTTTCCAATACAGCGCACCTATCATTTGGAGGAACGGTTCACCTAGACCCATCCGTCGGAGGACCCGTAGCATGAACGGCCACTCCACTGAATCAAAGGCCTTTTCCATGTCTAGGAAGATAGCCACACCCTTCCCGTCCTGCCTCACGTGTTGTATGGTCCCCAGGACAGTGCGAATATTGTAAGTTAGATTCCTCCCCGGCACAAAACCGGCCTGTTCCGGGGCAATCAGTTCAGGGGCCAAAAGGGCGAGGCGTGTAGCTAGAACCTTGGCGTATATTTTTGCGTCCACATTTAGGAGAGATAGTGGTCTATAGGATCCACAAGTGTTAGGGGGTTTGCCAGGTTTCAAAATGGTAACAATTAAGGCCTCTCTCATCGACTGGGGCATACTGCCCTCCACGCACACATCATCGAACAGTGTGGACAGATGCGGAACCAGTTTGTCTTTGAATGCCTTGTAGAACCCCACCGTTAGACCATCAGCACCAGGAGCGCTGTTTGAGCGCATACTAGCTAAGGCGTCTGATATCTCATCCGTTTGGATAGGGCACATAAGGAATTCGCGCTGCGAGTCAGTTAGGAAGGGTAACTGTATATGTTCTAAGTAATCTTCCATATCAGTCTCCAGGTTCGCCGTCCTGGACGCATACAGCTCTGAGTAGTAACCCCTGAACTCTTGTAGTACATCCTCGTCTGTCGTGACAATGTCACCAGTGGGCGTTACCAGTTCCGAGATTTTCGGTGAACGCCTGCTGTTGCGCAGCATTTTGGCTAACAGGGAACTAGGGCGCTCGCTCTCCCCATATGTCCTTGCCGTCGCATATTTCCCCATGTGGCACACTTCTCTGTCCGCTTCTTCGTTAAATTCCGCAATGAGGGTTTTTATGTCCTCCGCTATCGTGGGGCTAGAGTCAGAGAGCTGCTGCCTCTCTAGATCAGCCAGTTGCGACTCTAAGTACTTCAGGCGTTGCCGTATCGACTTTAGCACACTCGAGTGCTTTGACATGGCTACTCCTCGTATGAAGACCTTAAACGCTTCCCAAACTGTCTGGAAGCTATCTAAAGAAGCAACATTTGTGTCGAAGAAGGAGTCAATTTCCTCAGCTAGCTCCCCTCTAAAGGTCTCATCTAGTAGGGAGTAAGGGGGGAAGCGCCACGTGAAGAGTGGAATACGCCCTATCGGGGTCTCCAGCACAAGGAGGAGTGGCGAGTGATCAGAAAGGGTGCGTGATAAAACTGTGCATGATAGTATATGTCTGGAGATTGAATGTGATGCTAGCCAGTAGTCAATCCTGGTGTGGATGTCGTGAAATGCTGAGTTATGTGTGAACCCTCCTTTGCCAGTGTTCCTACTCCTCCATACATCGGCTAGGTCCAGCGCCAGTACCTCCGCCTGCAGTGCCATTGCGGCGGCCGACGGTCTTCGCTGGGGGCCCGTGAACCTGTCTAATTCCGGGTCCATTACCAAATTAAAATCGCCACCCCAGAGCATCTGCGCTGTGGAGTAATCTCGACAGTATCTCACCACTGTTACATAAAAGTCTGGGGAGTCGTAATTAGGCCCATAGACGTTAACCACAATAAGGTTGTGCCCCTTCCCCTTGCATCTCGAGATCAGATATCTGCCTTCAGTGTCTGCATGTAACAAGCCTAGCTCTAACTTGGATCTAGGATTAACCCACGTTATGATCCCTCTAGAGTGTGTTGTGTATCCTGCCACTGTGGGGTTACCCGACAGGCCCCTTGACTGTAGCATCTTGCTATTGATTGGGAGATGTGTTTCTTGGATGAGAGCCAAGTCTATGTGATGCCTCTGCAGGTGATTCAGTACTTTCCCGAGTTTTCGGTGATCATTTAACCCCCGTACATTCCAAGTGAGAGCTCCAAGGGTTTCCCTAGTGTCAGCAGCGTACACCTCTGATGCATTAGTCATCCGTGCCATATGGACAGGCAATGAGTACAAGCAATAACAATGCAGCGAGCGAGCTTAACACAAGCGAGTGGAACCATTTGAAGTAGTTGAAACTGTTTCCCTACGTCCCCCTCCCCCACCCACAGCAGACCACCCCCAACCTGGTCTATCTGAAATGTGGACCCTGCCCCCCCACCCACAATCAAAACCCCAACTTTAAGTACCAGCCACATTTCCATGCTTAACGCGCTGGGGTCGAGGTAGCCGAGTAACATAGTCCCCTCCCAATCAACTCTTGATTCTCATTCAGCTCTACACCTACCCCCGCCGTGTGCAGACTGTGAGATCAGAGCAGGGTATTCTAAACTTTAAAGTAGCAATATTAGCATCCCCAAAGCTTCAGCCCGCAGCTAGCCCTCTGGCGGGCAGTCACTTTGTCCATCTGAGGTCCTAGCTTAGTGTCTCGCGCCACGAGCTAAAGACAATGGAAGGACGCATCTCTCAAGTATCTAGATCAACCACATCCTCCCCCCCAGTCACTTATCTTTAGAAGTCTTCATTCCCCGAAGTCCTGGCCGCTAACCGCAGTTCTCACGATATCATCGCTACTGCGGCCACTGCAGTCGCCTTGGTATCATAGAGTGTTTCAAGTTGGAACGTTGCAGCACTTAGTCCTGGTCGTCCAGACGACTTCCGCTTGCTCCGACGTCCGCTTCCTCTGTACCGGTAGCGGTCTTGTCCCGGGACCAATGCTTCATGGCTTTCTGTAGTTCTTTTGGGTCTGTGAAGATATGAGAGTGACCCCCTCTGTTAACGCGTAATTTAGCAGGATATAAAAGAGCATAGTCCAGCCCCATCTCCTGGAGACGCTTTTTGTGCGGGATAAACTGTTTGCGCTCCTCTTGGACCTTTGCAGTAAAGTCAGGGTACAGAGAAATCGCCGATTCTTCGTATTGTAGTGCTTGTTTGGACCTAGCCAACCTTAACGCAGTGTCTCTGTCTCTATAATTAAGAAGCTTCGCTATGATGGGTCGAGGAGGCGCTCCAGGTTTGGGGCGTGGTCCAAGCGACCTGTGCGCTCTTTCTACAATAAACATGTCTGAGAACGTGTCTTCACCCAGGAGTGTTTTGAGTAGCTTTTCAACAAACAGTTCCATGGGGCCCGTGTGTGTACTTTCCGGAAGGCCCGTGATGCGTAGGTTGCTTCGACGTGACCGCGCTTCCAAGTCCTCAGTCTTGTCCTGCAGGACCTGCATCATCCTCTCCATCCTTTTCTGCGCCGTGTCTAGGTCCGTTTGCGCCTCTTCTGCTTCCGTCACCCTTCTCTCCGTCATATCGTGCCTTTCCGCGTGTTTGTCCAGACGTTCCGTCATGCGGTCCATTCTGCACGTCATGGCGTCAAGTTTAGTGCCCAAAGCCAAAATACTAGCCTGTAGGCTGTGCTCCATGGACAGCAGCATGTCTTTGATGTCCGAACTCGGCCCACGCGGGTCCTCAGGCTGCGCGCCCGCACTGTTCTCCAACGTCGGACTGTGCTGCTGTAGCCTCCTCTGTGCGAAGGGTAGTCTGCTCTGGGTCTTGTCGCCTTTACCCATCTTGCGTGGGGTAGAACAGTCGTCTTCTGTAGTGCCCCTCCCTCTGCAAATTGTGGTAAATACCGGATCCACTAATGCGCTCCCAGATGTCTCCACTGCACCGGGGGCCAATTCACCTGCGTGCCACACGCGAGAGAGGTTAGGATTCTCCGGGTCGCTCTACAGAGTCAGTGACACCTGGCACTTTTCCAGCCGCTAGAATAAGGGAGGCAAAGTCGCACCATCATGCCACAATATGGCCGCCCCACTACCAGGGTAAGGTGGGCTTAGAACAGGCTCTTTGCGAATCCCACGTCGAACTTTAGCCCCCCTCAGTTATCGTCCCTGGGAGTCCGAGCAGGACGCTCCCTCTACCCCCTCCGAATAAGTGTGGGGCTCCAACACACCATCAATCCAGAAAGCTCGAGGGGCTCGGACCACCAGTAATCGTCCCCGCCCCGTAGCAGCTACCGGGGTTCTCTGCCAAGTTGTGGCCAAGTCGAGGGAGGATGTCCTATGCTCTCGAGTGATCTCCGGGCCAATGCGTGTGCACACCAAGTCTTGTTGTCTAGCAGACCTCCAGCGATCAGCCTGGACCCTTAGGCTCACCCCGATGTCAGTTCAAGCCCCCGGGTGTCAGCGTAGTGCCGCCCCCTGCCAATCTCCTCATACATCTATCGTGCTTCAGATGGGGGGGGGCAGGGGGGAAGGCCCAGGTCAATCACCACCACCAGTGCACGACCCTCCTAGGAAAGTGTGGGGAGCCTCTGACCTTCAAGTGTTCAATCGCAGGGGGACCTCCAACGTTGCACAGCCCCACTCGTGTTTCCTCGGTCTGAACCTTACAGTGTCTTCCGAAGTACCTTGGCAGCTGAATCTGTGGTGTGCAGCAGCTATCCGCTACTGTTGCTGCTCTTACTCGGGACCTCCGCACTCAGCCTGAGCGGAATATTTCACTACTCATCGGCCAGACTCTGGGTCCCCGGGACTCCCAGCACGCCGTGGCCGCACGTCGCGTGACGTAGTCCAGGGCACTGGCTGCACTCCAGTCCGCTGCGCAGCGGCCTTTCCGGATCTCGCAGTCGGCTGTCCGCAGCCCTCTCCGCGGCTCCAATCGCCGGACTTCGGGGGAAAGTAGCGTCCAGCCCTGCCTTTGGGCGACTGGTGAGGGGGTGTGCGGCAGTTCGAGCTTGCTTTGGAAGGATATTTAGAGGAGAAATGTACTACACACGGCGGAGCCTCGGACTCAAGCTGCCATTCCGCTTGCTGGCTAGATCCGCCCCCCAAATGCACAGATTTGTTGTCTGTGATTCAAGTCCTGTGAATTTGCTAGGACGAGATTTGTTGTGCAAAATGAATTGTATCATCTTTTGCACTCCAAATGGAGTTGAAATTCAAACCCCAGATGAAGACGGAATTTACAAATTAATGTTAGCAAGACCAAAGACAGAAATTAAAAAGCTGACAATACAAGATTTACCAGAAGATCTCCAACAGACAGTAAAACCGGAAGTATGGGATTTTACTGGAAAAGACGTAGGATTAATGGCAAATGTCGACCCAATTAAAATAGCAATAAAAGAAGATGCAGTTTACCCAAATACTCGACAGTACAAAATGAGTGCAGAAGTGAAAGCAGGGGTTGCCGTCGAAATAAAACGACTGCTAGAAGCAGGCATTTTGCAGGAAGTGTTGAGCAGTCCTTGTAACTCTCCCATAATTGGCATAAAGAAACCGAGTGTTAAGTACAGGGTCGTACAGGACCTCCGCAAGGTTAATAAAATTGATGTACCGTGCTGTCCAGTTGTGCCAAATCCTGCAGTGCTTTTATTCCAATTACCATGGAATGCTGGATGGTTTACCGTCATTGACCTATGTCATGCATTCTTTTCGATTCCATTGCATCCAGACAGCATATTTATTTTCTCATTTGAATTCGACAGTCATGTCTACGTCTGGAATCGTGTTCCTCAGGGGTACACAGAGAGTCCTTCGATCTTTAATCAAATTCTGAAAAAATTCCTTGAATCTTTGATATTGCCCGGAAAATCAGTCCTGGTGCAATACATAGACGACCTCTTGGTGGCGTCTAAAAGCTGGAAAGACTGTGTGGTTGACACCATTGCATTGCTCAACCATTTAGGTGAAGGAGGACATAAAGTGTCACCAGAAAAACAACAGTTCTGTACCTCTTCAGTAAAATATCTGGGACACCAGATAGAGAGAGGTGTCATGAAAGTTACCACAGAAAGAATTAGAATAATTCGGAACATGGAGTTGCCCAACACCCAGAAAGAAATCAGAATGTTTATTGGAGTTGTAGGATACTGCAGGCAGTGGATTGTGGGATTTGCAGTCCTAGAAAGGCCATTGATAAAAATGACAAAGAAAGGAGCTAAAGACCCAGTGGATTGGGATGACGAAAGCATGACTGCTTTTGTAAATTACGAGAATGTCTGTGTACAGCTCCTGCATTAGGAATACCTGACTACTCGAAAGAATTTGCGCTGTTTTGTGATACACGAGACAATTTTGCATTTTCAGTCCTGACCCAAATTCATGGTTTAACAAGACGTCCAGGGGCATATTTTTCTTCCACATTGGACCCAGTGGCAGCTGCATTGCCTGGATGCCTGAAAGCAGTGGCTGCAACTTGCATGAGTCTTGAGCAGAGTGAATCCATGATTATGGGACATCCTGTAACAGTGTATGTACCACTGATAGAGCGCGCAGGTCACCCGACTATAATTTTACCATATGCACACTTGGGCCCATAAATTTAATTTACCATATATATTCTAATCAGGTAACCTACACACTACTACCAGTAACTCTAGTTCGTTTCTACCTATATCCTATATACTCGACTTACCAATCCTTGTCACTGGAACCTATGATCATAAAGGATCAGGGAGCTAGCTGAAAAAGGTAAGCAGTCACAAAAATACCATAACATTTATAACATTTGCACTCTTTATAATAACCACAGACTCAGGAAGTTTTGAAAACCTTTATCTAGTTCTCGTCAATGTCAGAAAGCAAAAAGTTCACAGCAAGCAAACTATCAATAACCAGAATCATGAAAAGCGTTTAACCATGTAGAAAATAGATTATGCCAATCATTTAGAAGTCTGAAGGGAAGGTAAAACAGTGAACATACTGGAAAAATAAACATATAGGAATCAGACTTAGTATAGATGCATTCTAAAGGACGGGGAAAATAAGGAACATACTAGAATGTCACAGTTTTAATTATTTCAAAGAGGGTAGGGGAAAAAGAAGGAACATAGCTTGTAAATGACGAAATTGAGTTTATCATGTAACTATAGGAAAGGTAAGAAATGGAACACGCTAACAATTCGGTGCAACCACTTTGAATCAGCTAAAGGAGGGTAAAAAAAGGAACAACCTAATATTCATGGACAGTTCTTTATTTTCTTCTAAAGGATAGGGAAAAATGTGGTCATGCTACAACAGCAAGAATCTCGATTTTATTATTTACCAAATGAGAGGAGAGTAAAAGAACATATGCAATCAAAGCTTTTGCAAAATAGGGAGGGTAAAGAAAAGGACGCAAATTATAATGACAATTTCCCACACAGATTTATATTTACGTAGAACGGAGTGGAGACCAACCCTGGCCACAGGTCAGTTAAGGACAGGACAAACCCCAAGGGAAGAGATTGTCAGTAGGCCAGTAGGTGCAGTATGGAAACCAGGACAGGAAACCCAGATTAGGATCAGGACAGGTCCACCAAAGTTAAGACCAGCAGTTCAGTTGCAACGCCTGCGCTACACCCTCTCTGCAGTTATCAGTCAAAACCCCGATTGGGTTCTCGATTTCCCCAGCAAAAGTGCTTCGCCAGCACTTAAGGTTCTCATAACCCCGATTGGGTCTGTGAGTCTGTCTGACAGAGTGCTCCGCAGCACCTCTGTTCTCGATCAGCTATTGAGTGCGTTGGGTCAGTGGCAGGTCAGCTATTCGGACAAGTCGGACAAATTCTCTAGCTAACCTAGGCTAGTGATACTGTTTTCAGGTCAGTGTTCCACCCCCCAAATGTTGCAAGTGTAAGGATCCCCAATTTTGATTGGACAAAAGAAAGGACAGGTCATCACACCACCTAGGATTTGACTTTCTCAAGCTCATAATTTGCATTCTTCAAGACCGCCCATCGAACTTCAGGTTCTCATGAGGTCTTTACTTTGCGAAACAATGGACAGTCTATCGATAAATACATTGTAGTCTTTTGACTTCTTCTTAGTGGGGTCATACGAATGTTCCCATCTTGGCTGATGCTTCGGTCTGGCTAGCGTTCAATGACACAGAGTTCATCTTCTGGCTGTAGACTGTCATGCGCAGAAAGGATTTTCAAAATGGAGTATTCCCGTCCCTCATGCCCAAAGATTACAATACATGAAAAGTAAATAGAAACAGCATTAGAACACAGAAAAAATGAATGCACTGTATACCATGAATCTCTATACTACTCCCATTATTTTATAATGTCTATAGCTTTAGTGGTTAATGCAGAACGAACAGCATAGCAAAAGCAGCGATGCAAGCTTCAGGCATGTGAGGACACAAAGCAGCCATCTTAGTTCGACTGCGCAAGTGCAAAGGGTTTCCCACCAGAACTGCGAGTACGTCACGTCACATGGGTATGACCGACGCATGCGCAGAAGAAATTCCCGCGTAGCAGCAGCCATCTTAAGTAGCAAGCGTATTAGGATTAGTAAACATGTAGGCAAGTGTCTCTCGGACACCCAAAATGTCAGAATAAAGGGTAAATTAATAAGACAAACAGATTGATTAATACATTAAAGTAATTCGAGGTTCTTGAAT
This sequence comes from Lissotriton helveticus, assembly GCF_964261635.1. Classification (NCBI taxonomy): domain Eukaryota; kingdom Metazoa; phylum Chordata; class Amphibia; order Caudata; family Salamandridae; genus Lissotriton; species Lissotriton helveticus. The sequence continues at coordinate 1,310,620,130 of NC_136063.1, forward strand.
ACAAGCAAGGCGCCTTACGTGTGAATCCTTGCTCCATCAATCCCCTCTTTGATGATATTTTATAGCATCACAAATTAATGGAACCAGATGCCAACTTGTCACATTTCACCCACTTAAATCTCTTCAAACTTTTCATTTAACTTCTTCTCAGCATCTTTATTAGGATGAGAATTTTTCACTCTTTTGTAAATTTTATTATTTAATTCTTCTAATTCAAGTTCATCAACATTCCGTTTCACTCCTCTCCTATTCACAGTATATTTCTTTTTGTGTTTTCGACATTTGCAGCAAATTATTATGATGAAAACTAATAGACCTATTCCCGCTATTGGCATCAGTACTTTACTCACAAAACTCTTACCCAGGTTAGAAAACCAACTACCTACAGCGGAGAGACCATCAGTAAGTCTCTTCCAGGCACTGTCAACCTCCAGTGGTTTAAGTTCTTTTTCCAAATTAGTAATGTTTCTCACATACCCTTTAATTTCCATCCTTTTGTCCGGTATGTAAGTGCAACAATGTTGCGCTTTCAACATTCCTCAGACTCTGCCCTCTTTTGCCAATAATGTATCAAGAGCAAGCCTGTTTTGTAAAACCATTGATCTGATCGCAACCATTTCGGTAATGACCATCAGGAAACCTCCAGTAGTGTCAGTAGATAACCGATCCACTACTGTTGACAATTTGCAAATTCTGTGTGTGTTCAGAGCCACTCCCACTGTAGGTATCAATGCACTAAAAATATCGCCTACTATTTCGCCAACACTTTCTCTTTTACTACGTACTAATTCATTAGTGCTTTCAGTGCTTCCAGCAATTTTCCCCACATGGTATATCTTTGGGAAGACAATACCAAAGTAACAGCTCCCGTACCAATGGTCGGGCAATTTGAAATAAGCCTTGTTCCCACATATATAATAAATTCCAGGAAACACAGGCTCTGACCCAGCTTTGAAACCCCAACCCCCAATTACCTTGTAATTGTGTTCGCATTCACTGGAAACAATGAATATATTGTTATAATAACTGGTTCTTTCTCTTTGAAGACAAAGTTTCCCCTTCTTTTCGAAATCCAGCAACATGGCAGCATTAGCCCCACCATTTGAGGTGCTCCCTATGCTTTCAGCCCATTTAGGAATTTTCTGATTCTTGTCTTTTGCTTTCTTTTGGAAACTTTCTCTTCTTTTCTCTACCATGTTCAGAAACATTTTCTCCTTTTCGTGTAATGAACAGGTCAGGTTATCTTTGTGTGCGTCATCTATATTTATTTTACCTAAAGTTAGAAAGTAATCACTCATGTATTTAGCTACATCTCTGGTTGTATGTACAGGGTTTAGGTTTCTTCACACAGGAAGTTCAGAAAATATCACATCAAAGTTTGAATAATAATACTGTAAAGGTTCTCCTCTATAAAATAAACTAGTTAGAATACTACAGGAAATTCCATAGGTTAAGGGCAAGTGGTGGTACGTCACGCCTTCAGCTACTGAAGTAGGCAGCTTCATACAGACATAACAGTCATCTATTTCCATAGCTTCTACATAATGTACTAATAGGTTTGCGAAAACATTTAAATGGGTCTTGTTCTTGATTTTATTATAGTGTAATCCTTCCTCATCTGGTGCTTCTAAGTCTAATTTTGTTTGCTTAAGGCTAAGTGCCTTTTCTGGTGCATCTATTCTATGTGGTGTATTTCTAGTGTGTGATTCTACAGTGTCTTCTGGTAGGTGATTATTTGGGTACAGGTTTGCGTCTTTACTCATCATAGAAGGAATGGCTATTGTTAGCCCTATCCAAAGTATCAGTACTATTGCTGCACTACATAAACATACTTTGCAGCATGTTTTTAAACAACCTTGTCTCGGTCTCCCATTCACAGAGGAATCAGACATTTTGGCTTAAAAAAAGTTTCAACCCCTCTTTGTAACTCTGCACAGTTTGCTTACTCGGAGCAACTTTTCAAGTGGGTTTCGCTTCTTCGCTGGTCTGGTCAGTAATCAATTCTTCATCACTTTCGTCACTTATTTCCAAGTTTTCAAAGTCCTCCAACACAAAGTACGTCCATTCAGGACTCTGATACTTGTTATTCAGTCTTTTTATTCGGGCACTTAGTCTCTTAGTTTGTATTTCAGATTGACCAGCTTGACTTGAGACTTCGTTTACTTGCTCAGGTTCTTCGTTTATTGTCTTTAGTCGCAGTCTCAGTCTCTTTACAAATCTAGGTACTGAGTCACCTTTCTGAGTCTTTTAACTGGCACTGTGTTTTGGCCTTCCTCAAACGCTCTTTTGTTGTCGTTCAGTTGTGGCATATTTGCTTCAAGATCGTCTTCTGTGTTTCTCCCTAACTGACTAGGTCCAGGTCTTTCATCAGTTTCTTCTGCCTGGTCCGTAAACTGGCCTTGTTCAGGTGTATGCTGAATTTTCCTTTGGTTTGTTTCGATTTCTTCTTCCTGAACACAATTGTCTAGTCCTATTTGGTCCTGTTCAAGCTCCTCGAACTCTTGATTTTCTTCCGCTTGAACCTCTGCCCTAATTTCTATCTGTCCCTCTTTTGGCTCAGGTGTTCTGGGTGGAGTGTCAAATGCATGTTCTTTCCCTATCTGGTCCTCCTCAGAATCAGATTTGATTTGGATTTCGATGATCTGATTATCTTCTTCTATGTCTGTCTCGTCCTCACTATCCCACTGTCTATCTAAATAGATCTGTCTTCTTCTTCGTATACGATCTTTAGTCAGGTCGCTTATTGGTACCCAATCATCTTGACTGGAGCTCGGTTGTTCTTCTTCAGCTACTTCAGGACCGATCTCTTGGGACCCCTCAGCTGCACAACCTTCAGCCTCAGTTTCTTCAGGTTCAGTCACTTTCTTCGTATGGCTGGCATGAATCCAGCGAGGTACTCCTGTAGACTTTACAGCCGTGGTGGTTACCAGAATCACCTGGCGTGCCTTTCCCCACCTTGGAGCAAGACAATTTTTCCAAGTATGTTTCTTAATCACGACCCAGTCACCTGGATTCAGGTCATGTGCTGGAGTCGTTGGCCTGGCGACAGCGTCTTCCCCAACCTGGTGAGAGATAGAACGCACTTGTTCAGCCAGTTCTTTGCAGTAGTCTAGTACCAAATCATCAGATATGCTTATCAGTTTGTATCCTGGCACCCATGCTTGCCGCATTGCTCTTCCCATCAATATCTTGTGAGGACTCAAACCCGTTTTTCGGTCTGGAATACTTCTGAGTCCCATCAACACAAGTGGCAAAGCATCAGGCCATTCCAATTGAGTGTATTCATACATTTTTCCCAATCTTGCTTTAATTGTGCCATTCAGTTGTTCTACTACTCCAGAAGCCTCTGGGCGATATGCACAGTGCAGTTTTTGCGTGATTTTGAATGCTTCACAAATCTGTTTTATTATTTCATTCTGGAAATGCCCTCCTCTGTCTGATTCAATTGTGACTGGAAATCCGTACCTAGGTAGGAGTTCCCTAAGTAATAGTTTGGCTACCGTGATGCTGTCATTTCTACGTGCAGGGTAAGCTTCCACCCATTTTGAAAACAGGCAGACAATGACAAGTAGGTATTTCATTCCTCGACAAGGGGGTAACTGAATAAAGTCAAGTTGCAATCGAATAAAAGGGCCCTCTGCTTTTCCATCTTTCCTGGCAACACTACAGTTTTCTTTCCTGGGTTAAATTGCTGACAGATCAGACACCTTTGGCAGAGTGCTTCTGCTACGTTTCTGAATTTCAAATTGAACCATGTCTGTCGGAACATGCGAATCATGGCGTCTCTGCCTTAATGTGTGTCCCCATGTATCAACCTGGCCATAGGAGCAAGCAGACAGTCTGGCAACACAGGCATACCATCAAGGTAAACAATTACACCATCTTCCACCCTCCTCTGACAACCAAATTTCTTCCAATGTTCCTTTTCCTTTGCCTCTGCTGCATCCTGTAAGTCTCTCACCTCCTCCCATGTGTTTATTCCTTCTAGCATCATAAGTTGGCAGCTGTTTCCGTTTCCCCCAACCTTTTTATTAATAGCCATTTTGTATTTTGCACAATGTTGGGCTAACTGGTCAGCATATCGATTACTTGCTGTCACTGTCTCATTACCAGATTTGTGAGCAGCACACTTGACCACAGCCAATTATTTTGGTAACTGGATTGATTCCAGTAGATCCTGTACATATTTTCAATTTCTGATAGGGGTGCCTGAAGAAGTCAGGAACTCCCTTTGCATCCATAATTGGCCAAAGTCATGCACAACCCCATAACCATACTGGCTATCAGTGTATATGGTTATTTTCGAGTTCTTCCCTAATTTGCAAGCTCTTGTCAAAGCAACCAATTCAGCTATTTGTGCAGACCTGACCCCATGTAGATAGGTGTGCTTCTACTGGCCTTCCCACTGTGCATACTGAATAAGCAGCGCTTAGGCCTCCTTCCTCATGTCTCAGACACGAGCCATCTACAAATAACTCATAATCTTCGTCAGTTAAGGGTACTTCTTTTACGTCTGGGCGTGGTTTTGTACTAAACTCGGTCAAATCAATACAGTCATGCTCCACTTCTTCTCTCACTTCTGCTGAGAATGAATTTGGCAGTAAGGTAGCTGGATTCAGAATGTTACATCTAGCAATAGTCATGTTTCCTGCACCTACAAGGATTCTCTCATACTTAGTCAGCTGACTTGGTGTGAGATACTGAGTTTTAGTTCCTGTCAGCAAAATTACAACAGAATGTGGAACATATACAGTTACTGGATGTCCCATAACAATGGACTCACTCTGTTCTAAACTCATGCATGTTGCAGCTACAGCTTTCAGACACCCAGGTAATCCAGCTGCTACTGGGTCCAATGTGGAAGAAAAATATGCCACTGGACGTCGGGTCAAGCCATGAATTTGGGTCAGGACTGAAAGTGCACAATTGTCTCTTGTGTCACAAAACAGTGCAAACTCTTTTGAGTAGTCAGGCATTGCTAATGCAGGAGCTGTACACAGACATTCTCGCAATTCTACAAAAGCAGTCATGCTTTCGTCATCCCATTCCACAGGATCTTTTGCTCCTTTCTTTGTCATTTTTATCAGTGGTCTTGCTAGGACTGCAAATCCCACAATCCATTGCCTACAGTATCCTACAACTCCAAGAAACATTCTGATTTCTTTCTGGGTATTGGGCAATTCCATGTTTCGAATTATTCTAATTCTTTCTGTAGTAACTTTCCTGATACCTCTCTCTATCTGGTGCCCCCAGATATTTTACTGATGAGGTACAGAACTGTAGTTTGTCTGGTGATACTTTGTTATGTTATGTTATGTTATAATTGTTTATATAGCGCATGGCTACCCCAGCAACGGGGCGTCCCAGCGCTTGCGGACATGCCTAATTATAGTACGGCCAAACAGGAGGCGACAAAGTGCCAAATCACAAGGGAATCCTAAGCAGAATAGAATAACCAGGTTTTAATGTGTTTTCGAAAAAGTAGATGGTTAGAGATAGTGCGCATACTTAAGGGGATAGAGTTCCAGAGTTTTGGGGCTAGATATCTGAATGACCGGCCCCCGGCTCTGCACCTCCGGATCTTGATGGTACAGGCAAGAGAGAGGTCCGCAGAGCAGAGAGCACGCAACGGGACATAGAGTCCCTGCAAGATTTGGGGGCCAAGGCAATAAAGCATTTTATGAATGAGACAAAGGGCTTTGAATTGTATGCGCTGTTTGACAGGCAGCCAGTGCAACCTACGCAGAACCTGGGAGGTATGGCAACGTTTTGGCAGTCTGAACCGAATGCGGGCAGCAGCATTCTGAGCCCTTTGCAGTCTGCTAGTGACTGTCAAGTTGGAACCAAGCATAGGGGCATTGCAATAGTCTAGATGGGATAAGACCATAGCTTGGACGATTGTCTGACGAATGGAGGGTTCAAAAAAGCCAAGAATGGGTTTAAGAGAACGTAGGCGGCCATGACAAGTGCCAGCCACTCTTTTGGCATGGGATTCAAGGGTAAGTGAGTTGTCTATAATCACACCCAAATGTTTAACTTCTTTCTTAGGAGTAGGAGGCGGGCCCAATGTAGGGGGCCACCACTGCTCATCCCACTTCTGAGCGTCACTGCCAATAAGAAGAACCTCTGTTTTAGATGAATTCAGCTGGAGGCAGTTATCTGTTAGCCAGCTGGAAATGGCCAAGATATCTTCTTGAAATTTGGCTCGGTCCCCCACGGTGTCATTAGAGAAGGTAAAGATCAGTTGCGTATCGTCTGCATAGGAAATTAATTTGATGTTACGTTCCCTGGCCAGCATGGCCAAGGGGCGGACGTACACGTTAAACAACGTGGGGCTGAGAGCAGAACCCTGTGGGACACCGCAGCCTAAGGGGAAACTGCTGGATGAGTACGGTGGAGCATGAACCTGGAAGGAACGGTCCGATAGAAATGACACGAACCGATCCAGAGCTCTGTCTCCGACGCCTATCTCCCACAGTCTCCTAAAAAGGATCCCATGGAAGACCGTGTCGAACGCCGCACTCAAATCCAGCAGGACCACAGCTGAGGTGTTGCCCATGTCCTGTGTCACCCTTAGCTGTTCCGTAACGGCCAGTAGGGCCGATTCCGTGCTATGTTTAGCGCGGAATCTGTTCTGAGATTCTTCCAAAATCCCATTAGTCTCCAAAAAATCTGTCAAGATGGAATTCACATGTGCTTCCGCCACTTCAGCCAAGTACGGAATCAGGGGAATAGGTTGGAAACTTTCTGGTTTGGAAGGATCCAGGGTGGGTTTCTTTATCAAGGGGACAACCTTGGCATGTTTCCAGGATTTGGGAATAGTGGCTGACTGAAGAGATCTATTAATCAACTCCCGTCCTTCAGTCATGATGGAGTCCTGGAAAAGTCTAGTTGTCTCTAGTTTAACAGGATCTTCCAGGGACCCAGACTTGATTTTTAGAGCCAGGAGTTCCATGTCTGTCTGTGAGATGAATGGGAGGGTTAGGAGTGAATAGGGGAGGTCCGGTGGGTCTATGATAGATCTAGAAATCATAGAAGAACCACCAGTGTTGAATGAGTTGTAGATCCCTTGAACTTTATTAACAAAGAAGCAGGCAAGCTCTTCGCACTGCAAGTCAGACACTATTGTGTTATTATTCCCCTCAGGTGACTTAGTCATCTCCTTCACTAGCGCGAAGATAGTTTTAGCGCGATTAGTGCTGGAGTTGATCAACTCAGTGTAGTAGCTGGCTTTGGTCTTTTTTATAAGCCTATGATATGCTTTAGCGGCGGTTCTAAAGTTGGTTTTAGCCAAAGGGTCGTAAGATCGCCTCCAGATACGCTCAAGTACCTTACATTGCTTTTTTTTTATTGTGAGTGCCTCGCAGTACCATGGTAGGGACTGTTCGCGTTTGGGCCTCGACATTTTCTTAGGGATGAAGTGATCTAAGGACTTGTTGATCCACTCTCTATAGGCTAAGTCAGCCTCCTCTATGTTGCCAGACCAATCTGGACGGGAATTTATTAGCCTGGCCTCAAACAGGGCACCATCAAGTTTATGCCATGGGCGCCTCCAGAGAGGGGGAGGAAGCTTTTCCCTAGAGCTGGCTGGGGTCTTAATATAGATCTGCACCAGGAAATGATCCGTCCAGCTGAGGGGGTAGAAACTATAGTTCCCTGGATGTTCGAGAACACCGGGTCTAGCAGGTGGCCTGCCAAATGCGAAGGCCCTTCAACTAGCTGGCATAGCTGGCAGGCTTCTAGGTCCCCCAGGAACTTCAGTATAGCCGGGGACTCACGGGACTCAAGATGGAGGTGGAGGTCCCCCAGTATGCTGAAGTTAGCTGACTGCAAGGTAAGTGCTGAAACAGTTGAGACTAATGACTCCTGGAAAGCGCTCGCTGGCCCGGGAGGGCGATATATCAAGAGCACGGTGAGGGTGAAGATGTCTGAGACCCTTAACTTAAATAGAGTGCATTCACAGTTGGCTATGTTTGAGGGGGAAAGAGTACAGGAATAGATGGTTTTAAAAATCACCGCCAGTCCCCCACCCCTCCCTTTGGGTCTGTTCTGAGTTTGAATAGAATAGCCAGAGGGGAGGGCCAAAGCCAGGATAGCCAGTGAGTCATTAGTTAGCCACGTTTCCGTTAGAACTAACAGATCAGGAGAACAGTCTGTAAGGAGCTCATAAACATCCTCATGATGTTTAACTAGAGACCTGCAGTTGAGGCTCAATATCTGTTGGTTCGCAGTCATTTTTTCCACTGAGGCTGTAGCCGGTGGGGTGAGGACGGCCTCCTTGGCCTCAAAGCCGCAGTGGTCACATCGCAAATATTGTGAGCCTGGGTGCCAGAGATGAGCCGCACAGGCCGTTTGACATTGAAGAGTGAGCAGCTCCTCACGGGCAAACGGGGCCATTCAGGATGACTATCAGACCAGGGGTTCTGGCCACTGGCGACGGACCAGCGCAGACGGGCTTGCCTTTGGCGAGCCTTCGGCGACCCGCCGGCGGTCCGCCGCGCACGTCCGCTGCGCGTGGTGAGGTGGTGTTGCCTAAGAAGGCACCGGTCCCGCCTCTGATGAAAAAGCTACGCCCACAGGGGTCAGGCAAAAGGTCGAAAACGCCCTCCACACAACCGGCACCCGCCGTGATGGAACGAGGCGACGACCGAATTAAAGGTACAATGCGCTCCTCTACAAGTACACAGTTAAAAATACACGTAACTGTATCAGGCAAGAATCAAAGTTTTAAAAATAGCAGTTTATGAGGCACAGCCTTTATGCCCTCCTTCACCTAAATGGTTCAGTAAGGCAATGGTGTTGACAACACAGTTTTTCCTGCTTTTAGACGCAACCAAGAGGTCGTCTATGTATTGCACCAGGACTGATTTTCCGGGCAATACCAGAGTTTCAAGGCACTTTTTCAGAATCTGATTAAAAATCGAAGGGCTTTCCGTGTACCCCTGAGGAACACGATTCCAGACGTATACATGACTGTCGAATTCAAATGAGAAAAGAAATTTGCTGTCTGGGTGCAATGGAATCGAAAAGAATGCATGACATAGGTCAATGACGGTAAACCATCCAGCATTCCATGGTATTTGGTATTGAATCACTGCAGGGTTTGGCATGACAGGACAGCAAGGAACCACGATTTTATTAACCTTGCGCAGGTCCTGTACGACCCTGTACTTACCACTAGGTTTCTTTATGGCAATTATCGGTGAATTACAAGGACTGCTCAATACTTCTTGTAAAATGCCTGCTTCTAGCAATCGTTTGATTTCAATAGCAACTCCTGCTTTAACTTCTGCACTCATTTTATACTGTTTAGTATTTGGGTAGACTGCATCTTCTTTTATGGCTATTTTAATTGGGTCAACATTTGCCATTAGTCCTACATCTTTTCCAGTAAAATCCCATACCTCTGGTTTCACTGTCTGTTGGAGTTCTTCAGGTAAGTCTTGTATTGTCAGTCTTTTAATTTATGAGTCAGGTCTTGCTAACATTAATTTGTAAATTCCATCTTCGTCTGGGGTCTGAATTTCAACACCATTTGGAGTGCAAAAGATAGTGCAGTTCATTTTGCACAGCAAATCTCGTCCTAGTAGGTTTACAGGACTGGAATCACAAACAACAAATCTATGCATTTCCTTAAAGTTCCCGATTTTAATCTCCATAGGTTCTGTTACTGGGGTACTAATTAGCTGATTAGAAACGCCCACTACTTGGATCGCTTCTCCCGAGAGGGGTAGGTTTGGTACCTCTGCTGTTCTCACAGTAGAACGGGTAGCACAAGTGTCCAACAGAAAGGTGACGTCATTTCCTTCAACCTTTCCTTCAATGTATGGCCCTGACTGGTCCACCAGCAAGGAGGCGCCAAGTCCGCACTCCTCGTCCTCTCCCCTCAGGCACCGTCAGTAGGTATCGTCACAAAAGAAGGTGCCATTTAACAAAAATTGTGAAGTTGCTGCATTTCTATCCTCCCTTCCTTCCCAAACTTCGGTGTCTTCACCCTGTTGTGCTTTGCTCCTGTAATTTGGCCTAGGTGCACAAGGCAACTGATTCTGTTTTACCTGCTGCTGGGTCTTCCGTGGTGTCTCATTCTGCGTCTGTGGATTTAAGTCATTAATTTGCCCATTACCATTCTGCACAGCTTTACACTAGTCTCTCTAGTGTCCTACCTTTCCGCACCCGTGGCAGGGAAACTTCTTCCTTGCTTCTTCTCGGCTCATTTTTACTCTCGGCTTTCCCCCATCCCCAGGGCCTTGGTTCTGATTATTAGTCATTTTGCTCAACTGCTGTTCCTGGCGCTCTGCTAATTTTACCTGTGCCCACATGACTTTTTCTTTCTGTTCTTTTCGTTTGTCTTCTAGCTCATCTACGCAATATTTAGCATACTTCAGGACTTCATCAATTGGTTTAGCTTGCCAGCAGATTTTATTGTCTTTGATCCACTGAGAGATGTTAGGCCTTAACCCTAACACAAATCGATAAATGAAATGGGTCATTTTCTTCATCTCTATGTTATCCAGACCGCTGTACGTCTTGAACACCTGTAACAGTCGTTCATAGTAAGAATGTACAGTCTCATCTCGATTCTGGGTAGTTCCATCTATTCGGGTCCAATCAGTTTCTTTTGCAGGCACCTTTCCTTTCAAATACAACATTACCTGGTTGTACTTCCTCATGACATCCAAGGAAGGAGCCCCTGTCTTTGGGTCTCTCGGGTATTCTTCACTAGGCCAATCAACAGCAATTTTACATTCTGTCTACCAATCTACTGGAACTACAATGTAAAAGAAACCATCTAGATCTTTCAGGAGACATTTTTGAGCTTTCACAAATCTCTCGAGATGTCTGTACTATTCTACATGTTTCTCTTGCAATTTTGGGAAGTCATTTGTAAAGGACACAATATCCTGTCGGGACCATGGAACATGTACATATCCTCCACCTGGCACTTCTCTCATAGGATATAACTTGGGTCCATCTGTCTATTTCTTCAGGAGTCACTACCGTGGCACTTCTAGTACCAGAAGCTGACTCAATCTGAACTTCTCTCGAACTAAAAGGAGTGTTCTTTCTTTGTGAACTCCCTTCTGGTTCCGTTATCGGTAAATCCATCAAGGAAATCACAGATTCGCATTCACTTGCCTGGTCATCTACAATTAAGGGCTCTTTTCTCGGCGGTACTACAGATGGGGTTATATTTGGAGTTTTTGGACTGGCTTGCTTGTCCCCGTACAAAGGAACAACTGGTCCAATAGTTACTGGAATGGTCAGAGCTTCAGGGCTGGTATTTAATTGGGAGATTTTCTGAATTGATTCTGTTCTTTGTTTGACTAAAGCCTCTCATTCTCTATCCTGCAGTACCTTTTCCATGGATGTTTCATGTACTATCTGCGGAATTAAAGGAGGATTTAAACTCGGGCACTTGGATTTGGCATACTTGGTACCTCACCATAATTAGGTTTCAGGAATGGGTTTCTTGTACTTAGGGATCTGGGCTCATCATTATAAGGTGGTGGATTCTTCATTAACAAATCCTCCAGATAATCATCGTCTGAATCGCCACTGGTCATTAAATGTTTTGCTTTATCTGTCCTTTTCCCTCCCATAGGCTATTCTACTGTTAATACAGGGTACAGTCCTTCTACCATCATGTTCTGTCTCCATTCTTTCATTCTTTTTTCTCGGGTTTCTTTTTGTACCTTCGGATAAAATTTAGCTAACCCTTTTTCAATTGTGGGTCTGTCTCGCTCAAAAGCCTCTATTTCCCATTCTTCTAAAGCCTCATATTGCGTCAGTCTAGGTCTGGGATGTAAATCATTCATTCGGGTTCTCAGGTTGAACAAAATTCTTCCGTTAAATGTACCTTCTAAAGGAAATGCTAAAATTCCGTCATCTTTAGTATATTCCACCCAATTTTCTAACCATACACAAGCATGGTAACCTCTGTCAAATAACATAAATGATGCGGGAGTATTAGGTGGTGGAATAATAACTCCTTCTCTAGTTTTGATGGATTTGTCTTTCTTGAAATAATTCTTTACTTTGTCGACAAAGGTCATTTTTCTCTTGCTTCCGTACATAATGTTATATCTAGCTGTTCTCCACTGATCCCTCACAAAACCTTGAAATCTTGGATCAGGTCGAGTCTCGGGATGAGTCGGATACCACATATACCCTTTCGCAAATTACTTTGTTTACAAAATCAATTCCAATACAAATACGTCTTTTATTTTTTCTGCAACCAACCAACTGTACGATTTCAAACAATTTCAACCAATGGGTGCGCGGCTTTTTCTCGTGAGACGAGCTCCCACGCTCCTGTGCTCACCCCTCCTTTACAATGCTATCGCAGCTACACGCCCACTGTCTTGACCAATACCAGCGCGGCACAGAGTGACGTCAGCGCAGCTCCGCAAATGACTCTCTTTCCTTCACAAGTTAACGGAAAACTCAATTCTTTATTTAAAGGGCAAGTGCTCTGTTTAATTTACAACGCAAAACATTTGCCACTGTACTCGAGTGTCTAGAAAGAAAAGATTTGTTTCACTGCAAGTAAATCTCTTTCGTTTACTTTTCAAATACTGCGGATAGATCCCTTCTGCCTATCCTTCACACAAGCATTAGAGAACCTGCTACTCCTTGGACTCATCCACTCTGGGATATATACTAAGCCAAAAGTTTCACCAGTGAACCCTTCTGCTATCAATCAAGCTCAGACGAACCTGCTACTCCTTCCGTGTGACCCTTTCTAGGTGATATCACAATACAAGTTTTGTCAGCGAACTCTTTGCTATCATTTATTCATACATTTATACAGAAAACCCTAATTAGTGCTTCCAGTTCTGCCCAACCTGCACTAACTTTCCTCGAAGTAAGTGACCTCTGCGCGACGTGGCTTCTATTCTACCACTCGCTATTCTGCCCCCGGGGATTCCAGACAAACATATAACAATTCACTAACGAGTTTGGTTAATACAAAGATCAATATAACAGTATACCAGAAAAATCTAAACATTTCAGAACATTTCAAAACAATTTCATTTTATCGATCAATACTATTAGCAGCAAATAAATTTCACAGTTAGCAGCAATTTTACCTATCTACCTATCTTAACTAGTCCTACCTACTTTTAACTAGTCCCTAACCATAACTCTGCTACCAGAAAATTACTGATAGAGTGCGCAGGTCACCCGACTATAATTTTACCATATGCACAATTGGGCCAATAAATTTAATTTACCATATATATTCTAATCAGGTAACCTACACACTACTACCAGTAACCCTAGTTCGTTTCTACCTATATCCTATATACTCGACTTACCAATCCTTGTCACTGGAACCTATGATCATAATGGATCAGGGAGATAGCTGAAACAGGTAAGCAGTCACAAAAATACCATAACATTTATAACATTTGCACTCTTTATAATAACCACAGACTCAGGAGGTTTTGAAAACCTTTATCTAGTTCTCGTCAAAGTCAGTAAGCAAAAAGTTCACAGCAAGTAAACTATTAATAACCAGAATCATGAAAAGCGTATAACCATGTAGAAAATAGATTATGCCAATCATTTAGAAGTCTGAAGGGAAGGTAAAACAGGGAACATACTGGAAAAATAAACATATAGGAATCAGACTTAGAATAGATGCATTCTAAAGGACGGGGAAAATAAGGAACATACTAGAATGTCACAGTTTTAATTATTTCATAAGGGTAGGGGAAAAAGAAGGAACATAGCTTGTAAATGACGAAATTGAGTTTATCATGTAACTATAGGAAAGGTAAGAAATGGAACACGCTAACAATTCGGTGCAACCACTTTGAATCAGCTAAAGGAGGGTAAAAAAAAGGAACAACCTAATATTCATGGACAGTTCTTTATTTTCTTCTAAAGGATAGGGAAAAATGTGGTCATGCTACAACAGCAAGAATCTCGATTTTATTATTTACCAAATGAGAGGAGAGTAAAAGAACATATGCAATCAAAGCTTTTGCAAAATAGGGAGGGTAAAGAAAAGGACGCAAATTATAATGACAATTTCCCACACAGATTTATATTTACCTAGAACGGAGTGGAGACCAACCCTGGCCACGGGTCAGTTAAGGACAGGAGAAACCCCAAAGGAAGAGATTGCCAGTAGGCCAGCAGGTGCAGTATGGAAACCAGGACAGGAAACCCAGATTAGGATCAGGACAGGACCACCAAAGTTAAGACCAGCACCCGCAGTTCAGTTGCAACGCCTGCGCTACACCCTCTCTGCAGTTATCAGTCAAAACCCCGATTGGGTTCTTGGTTTCCCCAGCAAAAGTGCTTCGCCAGCACTTAAGGTTCTCAAAACCCCAATTGGGTCTGTGAGTCTGTCTGACAGAGTGCTCCGCAGCACCTCTGTTCTCGATCAGCTATTGAGTGCATTGGGTCAGTGACAGGTCGGCTATTCGGACAAGTCGGACAAATTCTCTAGCTAACCTAGGCTAGTTATACTGTTTTCAGGTCAGTGTTCCACCCCCCAAATGTTGCAAGTGTAAGGATCCCCAATTTCGATTGGACAAAAGAAAGGACAGGTCATCACACCACCTAGGATTTGACTTTCTCAAGCTCATAATTTGCATTCTTCAAGACCGCCCATCGAACTTCAGGTTCTCATGAGGTCTTTACTTTGCGAAACAATGGACAGTCTATCGATAAATACATTGTAGTCTTTTGACTTCTTCTTAGTGGGGTCAGATGAATGTTCCCAGGCACATCTTGGCTGGTGCTTCGGTCTGGCTAGTGTTCAATGACACAGAGTTCATCTTCTGGCTGTAGACTGTAATGCGCAGAAAGGATTTTCAAAATGGTGTATTCCCGTCCCTCATGCCCAAAGATTACGATACATGAAAAGTAAATAGAAACAGCTTTAGAACACAGAAAAAATGAATGCACTGTATACCATGAATCTCTATACTACTCCCATTATTTTATAATGTCTATAGCTTTAGTGGTTAATGCAGAACGAACAGCATAGCAAAAGCAGCGATGCAAGCTTCAGGCATGTGAGGACACAAAGCAGCCATCTTAGTTCTACTGCGCAAGTGCAAAGGGTTTCCCACCAGAACTGCGAGTACGTCACGTCACATGGGTATGACCGACGCATGCGCAGAAGAAATTCCCACGTAGCAGCAGCCATCTTAAGTAGCAAGCGTATTAGGATTAGTAAACACATAGGCAAGCGTCTCTCGGACACCCAAAATGTCACAATAAAGGGTAAATTAATAAGACAAACAGATTGATTAATACATTAAAGTTATTCGAGGTTCTTGAATACAAGCAAGGCGCCTTACGTGCGAATCCTTGCTCCATCACCACATGCAGTTATAGTTATGCTGACAAGAACAAAAACCCAGTATCTCACTCCTAGTCGGCTGACTAAGTATGAGAGAATCCTTGTAGGTGGAGGAAACGTAACCATTGCCAGCTGTAATATCTTGAATC
The DNA here is from genome assembly GCF_964261635.1 of Lissotriton helveticus. NCBI lineage: Eukaryota > Metazoa > Chordata > Amphibia > Caudata > Salamandridae > Lissotriton > Lissotriton helveticus. Next base: position 1,310,635,601 of record NC_136063.1, read on the forward strand.
CAGCTACCCTACTACCAAATTCACTCTCAGCAGAAGTAAAGGGAGAAGTTGAACATGACTGCATTGATTTGACCGAGTATAGGACAAAATCACGCCCACACATAAAAGAAGAGCCCTTAACTAATGCAGAATATGAGCTGTTGTAGATGGCTCTTGTATGAGACATGAGGAAGGAGGCCTAAGCGCTGCTTACTCAGTGTGTACTTTGGGAGGTCCTGTTGAAGCATCCTATTTACCTGGAGTCAAATCTGCACAAGTAGCAGAATTGGTTGCATTGGAAAAAGCCTGTAAATTTAGGAAAAACTGGAAAGTAACCATATATACTGATAGCCAGTATGGTTACGGGGTTGTGTATCACTTTGGCCAATTACGGATGCAAAGGGAGTTTCTGACTTCATTGGGTACTCCTATCAGAAATGGAAATTATGTACAAGATTTACTGGAAGCAATCCAGTTACCAAAAGAATTGGCAGTGGTCAAGTGTGCTGCTCACAAATCTGGCAATGACAAAGTGACAGCAGGTAATCGATATGCTGACCAGTTAGCCCAACATTGTGCAAACTACAAAATTGCTATTAATAAGAAAGTTGTGGTAAACGCAAACAGCTGCCAACTTATGATGCTAGAAAGAATAAATACATGGGGGGAAGTGAGAGACTTACAGGACACAGCAGAACCAAAAGAGAAGGAAAATTGGAAGACATTTGGTTGTCAGAGAAGGGTGGAAGATGGTGTCATTGTTTACCTTGATGGGATGCCTGTGTTACCAGACTGTCTGCTTGCTCCTATGGCTAGGTTGATACATGGAGACACACATTTGGGAAGAGATGCTATGATACGCATATTTAGACAGGCATGGTTTAACTCGAGGTTCAGAAACATAGCAGAGGCACTCTGCCAGAGGTGTCTGGTTTGTCAACAATTTAACCCAGGAAAGAAAACGGTAGTGTTGCCAGGAAAAATTGGAAAGGCAGAGGGCCCTTTTATACGACTACAGCTTGACTTTATTCAGTTACCCCCTTGTCGAGGAATAAAGTACATTCTTGTCATTGTCTGCCTGTTTTCAAAATGGGTGGAAGCATACCCCACACGCAGAAATGATAGCATCACAGTAGCTAAACTGTTACTAAGGGAACTTATAACTCGGTACGGTTTTCCAGTTACAATTGAATCAGACAGAGGGAAACATTTCCATAGTGAAGTCATAAATCAGATTTGCGCAGCATTCAATATTACGCAAAAACTGCACTGTACATATCGCCCAGAGGCTTCTGGAGTGGTAGAACAATTGAATTGCACAATCAAATCAAGATTGGGAAAAATGTGTGAATCAACACAAATGGAATGGCCAGATGCCTTGCCCCTTGTTTTGATGGGACTTAGAAGTATTCCAGACCGGAACACAGGCTTGAGTCCCGATGAGATACTGATGGGAAGAGCAATGCGGCAAGCTTGGGTACCAGGATACAAACCGAGAAGCATTTCTGATGATTTGGCGCTAGAATACTGCAAATAACTGGCTGACCAAGTGCGTTCTATCTCTCACCAGGTTGGGGAAGACGCTGTCGCCAGACCAGCAACTCCAGCACATGATCTGAACCCAGGTGATTGGGTAGTAATAAAGAAACATACTCGAAAAACTTGCCTTGCACCAAGGTGGGGAAAACCACGACAAGTAATTCTGGTTACTACCACAGCTGTGAAATGTGCAGGAGTACCACATTGGATCCATGCCAGTCATACGAAGAAAGTGACTGAACCTGAAGAAACTGAGGCTGAAGGTTGTGCAGCTGAAGGGTCTCGAGAACTTGATCCAGAAGTAGCTGAAGAGGAACAACCGAGCTCCAGTCAGGATGATTGGGTCCCAGTAATCGACCTGACTATAGATCCTGTGAGAACAAGAAGACAAACCTATTTAGATAGACAGTTGGAGAGTGAGGACGAGACAGGTGTAGAAGGAGATACTCAGATCATCGAAATCCAAATCAAATCTGATACTGAGGAGGATCAGATAGGGAAAGAGCAGGAAATCAACACTCCCCTGAGAACTCCTAAGCCAGAAGGGGGACAGATAGAAATTAGGGCAGAGGTTCAAGCGGAAGAAAATCAAAAGTTCGAAGAGCTTGAACAGGACCAGATAGGACTAGACAATTGTGTTCAGGAAGAAGAAAACAAAACAAAACAAAGCCAAATCCAGCATATACCTGAACAAGGCCAGTTTAGAGACCAGGCAGAAGAAACTGAAATAAGACCTGGACCTAGTCAGTTAGGGGGAAAAACAGAAGACGATCTTGAAACCAATGTGCCACAACTGAATGAAAATAAAAGAGCATTTGAAGAGGGCCAAGACACAGTGCCAGTTAAAAGACTAAGAAAAGGAGACAAGTTGCCTAGATTTGTCAAAAGACTAAGACTGCGACTAAAAACAATCAACAAAGAACCTGAGCAGGTGAATGAAGTCTCGAGGCAAGCAGACCCAGCTGTGATACAGACCAGAAGAAGGAGTTCAGAAATAAAAAGACTGAATAATAAATATCAAAGCCCTGAATGGACTTATTTTATGTTGGAAGATTTTGAAAACCTGGAAATAAGTAATGAAAGTGATGAAGAATTGATTACTGATCAGACTGACGAAGAAGTGAGACCGACCTGAAATCCACACAGGGGAGGAAGATGGCGGCCGGCTGAGACGCTCGGTCGCGAGCCCCGATACACCACTGCACAGAAAAGCGCGTCGCTCTCCAAAACTTTGCCTGATACTCAAAATTCAACTAAACCGGATGAAATGACTACCTAAGGACAATTTAAAGACTTGGCGGACTCAGCATCGTACAAAACTGCAAGGAATAAGCGACGCTCTAAAGACTACTGAGAGATTACTGAGACCTCGTTCATTTACTCTGCACTGCTAAAAATCCTGCTGGCGCCGACACGAACATAGACACGAACATAGAACTATACCAACAACATAATATCCCCGTCAGAAACCATGACTATTGGACTTCAAAGGGGGAAAAATATACCTGAAATTACATTGTCACCAATTACGGGGGTCTGGGCGAAGGCGCTGAAAGCCTCGCAGATCTGCCGCAGAGCATACCGCCGAATCCTCTTCCGGGGCACGCCCGGCGGAATCAGCGCGTCAATCATTGAAGGGTGTGGAGAGCTAACCGTAGCAGAGAAGCCATCCCCGCTCGCAAGAGGAAAGCTGACACAGCGGTTGCCGATGAACACTGCGCCGAACGAGTTAACAGCGCAAGAGGCCAACCGAGGTCATGATGTTTCAGCGTCTGTGATTTCTGCAGGAGAACTGTGCCAGACGAACAGAGAAATACCTGGTTTGGACCCGGTAATCGATCATAGTGCCGACCTTGCAGTAGAAGAAACTAAAAAAGCCAAACCACTTCTTGTACAAATTGGCTTACAAGAGAAGACGGTGAAAAAACAAGAGCTGAGTAAGATCACACTATCACTGCAGCGACGTGAGGGGGCGGTGCCTGACATTAACATTGATAATGCCACTGTAAGCACAAACGCTAAGAGGAAAAATACTAACCAATACCAAGCAGACCCAATATATAACAACGAGCAAGAAAGAAGTGACCTTTCGCAACCAGGAAAACCAGGAAATTATAAGCATGACATAAATACTAGAAAGATCGAAGGGAGAATTGACACGCAAATAGAACCAGAAAAACCACTGGGATTTGCTGGTAGATCCTCATACTGTCTCAGGAACCGCCAGCTATTAAAACAAAACCATTTTACCATCCAAAAGAAAAGCGTGACCCCTAAAAGCACAAAAAGAAAACAGAAAGCGCTCCCTAATTTTGTTGAATTGTCAGAAAACATAAAAACAAGGTCCGCAAAACTAAAAAATCAGGGGTCAAGCGACTTAAAACAAACACAAAAAATCAGAGTGACCCCCTCCTTAAGATCATACTTTAAAGTACAACAGTCAGTACAAGTGAGAGGAGGCCAATCACCAATAGAAGTCCATTCCCCATCTGTAAACTCCGAGGATCGAAGTATAATTACTACATCTGAGGAGGATTTGGAGGACTTGGAAGATCTGGAGGAATCGGAGGAACTGAAAGCTATTCAACCAAATCATTCCTCACAGGAAGATCCAATAGAAATGTCGACTGAGCCATCATCTACCTCAATAAATATAACCCCTCCTGTGGAGACAATTACTGATAGCATTACTCTTATGCAGTCGCAATCAGAGAACCCTGATCAACAACCGACACAAGTGAATGAGGACCCCATGGCAGAAAACCAAATGGGGAAAATGATGGCAATATTCATGGACAAAATGATGGGAGAGATGAGAGAGAAATTTTCTATCTCTGAGGGGAAATCAAAACAAAATACAGGAAGCATGTGAAATCCTGGATCAAAAATTAAACGACTTGGCTGAAAGGGTCACTTCAGTAGAAATGACAACTGGAACACTCAGCAAAAAGATAGACATAAATCAAAAAGACATAAGGCACCTGAAAGAAGGCGATAGAATTATTAAGGAGAAACTAGAGTCTCTTGAGAATCAAGGCAGAAGGAACAACCTCAGGGTGTTAAATGTACCCGAGAATCTGGAAGGGACAGACATAAAAACCTTTAGTATCTCCTTACTAGAAGAATTTTTTCCATGGACTAAAGATTGCAACTTAGCGGAGGACATCCAGCGGGCTCACAGAGACCCTTTCAGGAAAAGCAAGGACAGAAAAGCTCCAAGAAAAATCCTAATTAACTTCAAAACCTATACCCTAAAAGAGAAGATTCTGAGAGAGGGTCTAAAGAGTGGAACTTTAAACAAAGATAACTGGTCATTTAGGATTCGATCGGACATTTGTAAAGCCACCCAAGATAGACAATGGGAATTAGGACAGCACATGCAGGAACTAAAAAGTCTGGGAGCGACTGTGCAAATGAAATTCCCGGCAGCATTAAGAATAATGTGGCGTAATAAGATGCATAACATTAAAGAACCACAAGAAGTGGTGAATCTCATACAACTGATTAAAGACCAGATACAATCCAAAAAAAACAACTAAAGAAGGCTCTTAAAAGGCTTTAAAAGGTAAATTAGGAATCCCTGAAATTACAAGCATAAGTAATTACAAATAATTTACAAGTCATTACAAAAATACAAAAGAGTTGTAAAATAGAATTAAAAAATTAAAAGGAAAGTGACTACAAAACTGCATATAAGCTTGGTGATATCGGAGCACGAATAGGGTGGGAAATTCTACCCAAAAGAAGAAAAAGGGAGGCTTCCTCAGGGTGGGAACAGGAAAACACACTTTCATTTAAAAACGCCAGAAATGACGAGACACGGGTGGGGTGCAAAATAGGGAAAAAAATAGAAAAAATATCCTCAAAACACAAATATAAGGGAGTAAATTGGGAGTCAACTGAACTATATAATACACGCCCCAAATTAGTAGGGAAAGAGGTAAAAACAGACTTACATAGACAATAGGAAAATTAGTTAAAGTCCTCTCATGGAATGTAAATGGGCTTAGAACTCCTAATAGGAGAAGAAGAATTCTGGAATATATAAAAGAATCTGAAAATGAGATTATCATCCTCCAAGAAACCCACCTTATAAGTTCCGAGTGGGACAAAATAGTAAAAAATCTTAAATGGGTGGACGCCTGCATCTATACTACACAAGATTGTAACATAAAAGGGGTAGCAATCATCATAAAAAAATCTTTAAAAGCTAAGATAGAAAAAAAGGTAGTAGATAATAAGGGAAGGTGGGTAGTAATAAAAATTAGGATAGAAGAAAATATCCTAACTAAAGCTGGATATTATGGTCCGAATCTGGACGATTCAGTACCCCTCCAAAAGCTCTACACGGAACTGATAACAACCACTGCCCCCATAATAGTAGGGGGAGACTATAATATAATACCAGATCCTAAACTGGATAGGTTACCCCCAAATAAACAGATGAACCTTCCCAAAATGAGAGAGTGGTTAGGAATATACAAAAAAGACCTAAACCTAGAAGACATGTGGAGGCAAAAAGGGGAGAAAACACGTCCTTATACTTTTCACAATAAAAAGCTAGGTCACAGATCAAGAATTGACTTTTTCCTAGTAAACAGACTCCTCCAAGATAGTGTGAGAAAAATCGATCACATCCCTGCTCACCTATCAGACCACTCCGGAGTACAATTAACTCTCACATTACCGGAAAACAAACCCCCCACCCAGATGGACGGTAGAACGATCCATATTTAAAGATGCACAAAGTGTGAATCAACTTGAAATTGCTTCTAAGCAGTATTGTGAAGAGAATACAAGTGGGACGTCAAAACAAATCAGATGGGACGCTTACAAAGCAGTGATAAGAGGTAAATTACTTAGCTTAGGAGCACATAAAACAAAAATTAAAAAGCAGGAAATTAAAAGAATGGAAGAAGAGATTAATGCAGCAGAGAAAAAATTGCTCTGCGGAAACTACTCAGAAACAATGGAAGAGTTAACAGAAAAAATCTGTAAACTTAAGGAGGCTTTGAATGACTACCTGGAGAATATAGTTCAAGAAAAATGGGAAAATAGCAAACTGTCAAACTAAGAATACGGGGTAGGATGCGGGAAAATGCTCGCCTGGAAAATTAAAACTGAGCAGGTAAGGAATAATATCCCATGCATCCAGATTCAAAACCAAACTTCACAAAGCTCGAATGATGCAATAATAAGACAAGAGTTTACGAAGTTTTTCTCCAGCTTATATGAAGAAAGTTCAAACCCAACAAAAGAAGAAATTACGAACTACCTGGACACCATACCACTCCCAACCTTAACAGAAGACGAAAAATCAGAATTAAACAGGAAAATTGAACCTGAAGAGGTTAGAGTGGCAATAAAAGACCTAAAAAAAGGAAAAGCAGCAGGCCCTGATGCGCTACCAAATGAGTTTTACATAACATTAAAGGAGTCCCTAATCAACCAACTAACAGAAATAATAAATAACACATATTTGGATCATGAAAAAATACCCTAATCATGGAATGATGCCACGATTAGTATTATTTTAAAACCAGGTAAAAACCCAAAAATCTGCGAGCCTTACAGACCTATATCACTACTCAATTGTGATTATAAGCTATTTATGCAAGTCATAGCTAAAAGACTAGCCAAGGTCATGCCAACACTGATTAATCTGGATCAGAAAGGTTTTATTAAAGGACGACAAATTCATGAGATTACCCATGAACTATTTACAGCCGTCGATATTGCTATCTGTGAATAACTACCTTTAACCATAATTACCTATGACGCGGCTAAAGCTTTTGATCGAGTTAATTGAACCTTTTTAAATGAAATTATTGAAAAAAACAATCTGGGAGACTGTTTTGGCCATATGGTAAGGGAGGTCTATAAAAACCCATGAGCAAAAATAATAGTCAACGGAAATCTAACTAACAATATTGAAATTCAAAGCGGCACGAGGCAAGGCTGCCCCTTATCACCGTTACTTTTTAACCTCTACATTGAACCACTAGCTTGTTCGATCAGAAACCATCCTATAATAACACCTTTCAAACATCATACCTGGTCAAAAAAAGTGGCACTCTACGCAGATGATTTAATGATATTTACAAATAACTATGAAGAAGCTAGTCAAGCAATAGAAGATACGATGATAAAATTTGGCAAAGTATCAGGATATCTAACCAACAAAGATAAAACAGAAGCAATGAGTTGGAACACTAACCCCAACACGCCTTTTTCCAGAGATAAAATAAAATATTTGGGAATCATGGTAGTAAAAGAACTCGGAAATATCCCACAACTCAATCTAAACATAGCAACTAAAGAAATGAGAAGACTTCTTAAGATTTAGTCAGGACTTCCCCTGAGCTTTCTAGGAAGATCTAATGCTGTAAAAATGACCATTATTCCTAAATTTACTTACCTCTTTAACACCATCCCAATCCCACTAGAATTTAAAAAAGATTCTCTAAAGAAGATACAAGGAGACATAGCTAGTTTTATATGGGCATCGAAAAGTACAAGGATAGCTTGGAATAAACTTAGGAGAAGGAAAGAACAAGGCAGGATAGCAAGCCCGGATATATATGAATATTATAGATCATTTCAATTTAAAAACTTTAGACCTCTCCTAAGAAAACATCAAACATATCCAAACTTCCTACAAACTATGACTGAAAGGAGAGGCCATTTCCTATTTAAATTTGGCCATCCCAAATACTTAAAAAAAATAAAACTAAAGATTCTATTTAATGCAGCGAAACTTTGGAGCCAAATAAGAACAACAGTAAACATCCCGTATTACAGTAATATAGCTCCAGTCTGGAACTCTCCCGGGACACCGGACTGCTTAAAAGACTCCTTAGCGATCCCTCTCAAAAAAGCAGGAATTGAAAGATGGGGACAAATACTGACAGAAAACACTCTAACCACGTGGGACCATCTACATACAATCACTGAAGGCAAACTATCAAAATTTAAATTCTATCAACTAAGTAGTTGGTCTAATAGCTTACCAAAAAATAAGAGTAACAATGATAATCTTGAAAGCGAAATGATCAAAATAACACCAATAAAGAAAGAAATAGCGAAATGGTACTGGGCTCTTATCGAAGCAGGTGAGGAAGACTTTTTAACCCCGGAAAATTTATGGAGAAAAGACATGCCAGAACAAGAATTGGATTTACAACTACTCTGGAAGAAATCTATGGAAAAATGTTGGTCCTGTGTAAAACCTGCCTCACTAAAAAGGAACCACTACTTCTCATTACATAGAGCCTATTGGACCCCAAAAAGATTGTCTAAATTTAAAGGTACGAACATAAAATCATGTCCAAAATGCAGAGAAGCAAAAGCAGATGACGTCCATATGTTTCAGAAATGCCCCGCACTTGACACCTACTGGAATGAGATTGGTAAGACACTAACTACAGTATTGGGAGTCAACATAACTGTAAGTACCTCTCTCATTATTTTTGGGATACATAATAATAGTGCCATCTGTAAAGATAAGCTAAGTATAAGACATGAAAGCTTGATGTTCATGCTAATCCTGCTGGCGCGTAGAGAGATTTGTATAAACTGGATAAAACCGGGACCGCCTACACATGACAACTGGCTAAACTCTATAATAAAAACGAATAAACTTGATAGAAAAGGGAAAAACATCAAAAGCATAAAATTCTGGGAAATTTGGGAACAACACTTTTAGATATACCATCAACTCCATTACAACATCAGCAAATACAATCCAATGACTAAAGCGGAGACAATAATTCCAAGCAGGACTGATCACTGAGTAGCCAACCAGGCTAGCTCCCTCTCCAAACCATGGAATTATTGGTAAAGATAAAAGGTTACAGGAGTAAAATGAATGGTCATAACACACAAGGGTATACTCCCCAAGGACAACGCGATAATGGGGCAGTGAAGGTCTAAGAATAAAGAACCATTAGACTCCTTAAACCTCCTTATCCATACTACCGCAAGATGAGGATAAAAAAAAAAAAGAAATCCACGCAGGGTAAAAGAGGCTGTGTAAAGTTACAAAGAGGGGTCGAATCTCCTTTAAGTCAAAATGGCTGATTCTTCTGTGAATGAAAGACCGAGACGAAGTTGTTTAAAAACATGCTGCAAAGTATGTTTTTGTAGTGTAGCAATAGTACTTATACTTTGGATAGGACTAACAATAACTATTCCTTACATGATGAGTAAAAACACAAACCTGTACCCTACAAATCAATTGCCAAAAGACACCGAAGAGTTAGAAACTAGAAAACCACCACAAAGAGCAGATACACTGGAGAGAGCACTTAGCCTTAGACAAACAAAAGTAGACTTAGAAGCACCAGATGAGGAAGGACTACATTATAACAAAATCAAGAATAGAACTCATTTAAATGTTTTCGCAAACCTGTTAGTACATTATGTAGAAGCTATTGAAATAGACGACTGCTATGTCTGTATAAGCTGCCTACCTTGGTAGCTGAAGGTGTGACGTACCACCATTTGCCCCTAACCTATGGAATTTCATGTAGTGTTTTAACCAGCTTATTTTACAAAAGAGGACCATTACAATATTACTATTCTAACCTGGATGTGATATTTTCTGAACTTCCTGTACGAAGAAACTTAAACCCTGTACATACAACTAGAGATGTAGCAAAATACATGAGTGAATATTTTCTAACCGTAGGAAAAATAAATATAGATAATGCACACAAAAATAACTTGACATGTTTATTACACGAAAAAGAGAAAATGTTTCTGAACATGGTAGAGAAAATAAGAGAAAGTTTCCAAAAGAAAGCAAATGGCAAATGACAAGAATCAGAAAACTCCTAAATGGGCTGAAAGCATAGGGAGCACCTCAAATGGTGAGGCTAATGCTGCTATGTTACTGGATTTCGAAAAGAAGTGGAAACTTTGTCTTCACAGAGAAAGAACCAGTTATTATAACAATATATTCATTGGTTCCAGTGAATGCGAACACAATTATAAGGTAATTGGGGGTTGGGGTTTCAAAGATGGGTCAGAACCTGTGTTTCTGGAATGTATTATATATGTGGGAACAAGGCTTATTTCAAACTGCCCGATCATTGGTATGGGAGCTGTTATTTTGGTATTGTCTTCCCAAAGATATACCATGTGGGAAAAATCATTGGAAGTAATGAAAGGACTAATGAATTAGTACGTAGTAAAAGAGAAAGTGTTGGTGAAATAGTAGGTGATATTTTTAGTGCATTGATACCTACAGTGGGAGTGGCTCTGAATACACACAGAATCTGCAAATTGTCAACAGTAGTGGATCGGTTATCAACTGACACTTCTGGAGGTTTCCTGATAGTCAATACCAAATTGGTTGCGATCAGATAAATGGTTTTACAAAATCGACTTGCTCTTGACACATTATTGGCAAAAGAGGGCGGAATCTGCAGAATGTTGAAACCGCAACATTGTTGCACTTACATACCAGACAAAAGTGTGGAAATTAAAGGGTATGTGAGAAATATTACAAATCTGGAAAAAGAGCTTAAACCACTGGAGGTTGACAGTGCCTGGAAGAGACTTACTGATGGTCTCTCCCGTAGGTAGTTGGTTTTCTAATTTAGGTAAAAGTCTTGTGAGCGAAATACTGATGCCAATAGCTGGAATACGTTTATTAGTATTCGGAATAATAATTTGCTGCAAATGTGGAAAACCCAAAAAGAAATATTCTGTGAATAAGCGAGGAGTGAAAAGGAATATTGAAGAGCTCGAATTAGAAGAATTGAATAACCAGATTTATAAAAAGATGAAAAATTCTCATCCTGATAAAATTGCTGAGAAAAAGCAAAATAGAAAGTTTGAAGAGATTGAAATGGGTGAAATGTGAGAAGTTGGCATCTGGCTCCATTAATTGTGATGATATAAAATATCATCAAAGAGGGGATTGATGGAGCAAGGATTTGCACGTAAAGCGACTTGCTTGTATTCATGAACCTCGAATAACGTTAACTAACTAATCAATATGTTCGTCTTTTTAATTTGCCCCTTTTTCCGACATTATTGGGTATCCGAGTGAAGCTTGCTTATGTGCTTTCTAATCCTAATACGCTTGCAAATAAAATGGCTGCTGCTACCTGGGAATTTCTACTGCGCATGCGTCGGTCATACCCATGTGACGTGATGTACTCGCAGCTTTGAAGGGAATCTGTTGCTTCTGCGCACTAGAGCTAAGATGGCTGGTTTGTGTTCTCACATGCGAGAAGCTTGCACGGCTGCTTTTGCTAAGCTGTTCGTTCTGCTTAATCCTAATGCTACAGTTTATTATAAAGTAATGGGTATAGAGTAGAGATTCATGGTATACAGTGTATTCATTTATTCTGTGTTCTAAAACTGTTTCTTTTCCATTTCATGTTACACTTCGAAACTTGGCCTGTGGCGTTATGCTGTAATCCATTTTGAATGAAACTGCGTCTGCGCGAGATCCACGAGTCTCCAAAGCAGTGACCTTTGAATCCCAGCCAAGGAGCTGACTAACTGAGAAGATGCTCCTGGGAACTTCACCTAATGAACAATGTTGTATTAAATAGAACACCCATTGTTTTGCGAGTGGAAGACTTCATGGGAGCCTGAATTTAATGGGCGTGAACCTTAATTTGAATAGGAGACGGCGAAATTCTAAAATATTAGGTGGTGTGATGACCTGTCCTCTTCCTTTGTCCAATCGAAATTGGGGATCCTTACACTTGCAACATTGGGGGGTGGTACACTGACCTGGAAAATAGTATAACTAGTGTAGGTTTAGCTACAATAATTGTCTGACTTGTCGGAATAGCTGACCTGTCACTGACCCAACGCACTCAATAGCTGATCGAGAACAGAGGTGCTGCGGAGCATTCTGTCAGAAGACTCGCTGACCCAATCGGGGTTCTGGGACCTGAAGTGCTGGCGAAGCACTTTGTTGGGGAAATCGATAACCCAATTGGGGTTTTGACTGATAGCTGCAGAGAGGGAGTAGCGCAGGCTTTGCAACTGAACTGCGGGTGCTGGTCTCAACTTTCGGTGGTCCGGTTCTGATCCAAATCTGGTTTTCCTGTCCTGATTCTGACCTGCACTTGCTGGCCTACTGGCTTTTGCAACTTTCGGGGTTTCTGTCGTTAACTGACCCGTGGCCAGGGTTGGTCTTCACACCATTCTAGGTAAATATAAATCTGTGTGGGAAACAAATAGTACATTTGCGTCCTTTTTCTTACCCTTCCTGAATCTTGCTAAAGTCATAATTGCATATGTTCCTTTTTCTTTCCCCCTCCTTTGGGATAATTAATAAAATCGTGATTCTTGCTATTTTAGCATGACCCATTTTCTCCTATCCTTTAGAATTGAAGATAAAGAACTGTTCATGAAAATATAGATGTTCCCTTTCTTTACCCTACCTTTAAGGAAAAACTGAAGTGGTTATTCTGAATTATTAGCGTGTTCCATTTTCTTACCTTCCCTATAGTTAAATGGTAAAATCAGTTTTGTAATTAGAATTTGTGTTCCTTTTTTACCCCCCTTCTTGAAAGCAATTAAACTGTGACTACTAGCATGACCCTTATCTTTCCCATCCTTTGGAAGATATCACTTCAAGTCCGATTTCTATAAGTTCATTTCAGTATGCTACTTGTTCTTACCCTCCCTTTAGAAATCTAAGTGGTTGGCATAATATATCTTTTGCATAGTTACACGCTCTTTATGATTCTGGTTATTGATAGCTTGCTTGTTGTAAACCTTTGGCTTATGACTTTTGATGAAGATTAGATAAAGGTTTTCAAAACTTCTCCAGTCTGTGGTTATTATATGAGTGCATTTTATTGTATTGCTACCATACATTATTTATGCTAACTCCCTGATCCCACAGGTCCACGGATACCAGTGACCTGAAGTGTAATTCAAGGGTATAGGACCTAGGAAGTACAATATCTGATAGACAGTGCCCAGTTTACCTGTTCTAAATGATTGGGATTAAATTTGTATATGGGCCTAGGCGAGTATTTTGGTAAAGATATAGACTGGTGACCTGCGCGCTCTATCACAGGCTTTTAAAAAATATATTTTGATCAGGGCTCTAAGTGCAGACCTGAACTACGTGAATGTTTTCATGCAAGTGTATTGATGTATTATGTATGGATATTCATATGATTGAAAACCGTCAGGCATACAAGTCTATATTAATTAGGTAAATACATGTAAAAATATACCAGTTTCAACTTCTTTTTTTCACACTACCCAAAATAAATATGGATAAACGCAGTTAAAATTAGCAAAAAGTAAATGTACAGATGGAAATGTAAAATATATATATATATATATATATATACATCATACCAGAAACACGTGAGTTCTAAATGTAACACACATTCGCATCAGAGGTGTAACACAGGCCCCTGCAGTCGCTGCGGCGCAGGGTGTCCTACAACCCACCAGGGGCCCCCAACTCTTGAAGCGGGGCCCCATTCCCAAAGCAGATAAACATTTGTGAGATATGTGGGGGGGGGGGGCACGTCACATTCTGCAGGGCGCCCCCCCCCCCAATTTTGGGTTATGCCACTGATTCGCATAATCAAATTGTCCCCAGTCTTCCTTTTAATTGTTATTCTCTTGAATATCAGAGCACTCGTTTGCAGTTTGTTCTTTCTGCCATATGCATAATTTCACCACTTCAATGTAATTCACAGAAAAGGCAAATCTGTGCTTTTGAATAATGTGCGGTAACACGCAGCTAGAATCCCACTCTTCTGAACTGAACCTCAGTGGGGCATTAAATAAATGTACTACCGTGAATTGACTGCAAATTACTGTGACTCTTCATGAAGAAGAAGAATCCAGAAGGGAGCTAAAAAAAACAGTCTTCCCTCGCACAGTTTAAATGGCATTTGTAATCCTGCTCATAAAGATCCTTTTACCACTGACTGATCGCTCAGACAGCAGTAATGTGGCTGCAGCACTCATCTGTAAAGAGATATTACAGTACAGCGCTGATGTCATTTCCGGTGAGTAGTGATGCTACAGCTTGATTGTAAATAGAAAACTGGATGCATGTGTTTCTCTCCAGGAACTTCAAGCTGTCACGTTATACGATTACAAATGTAGAGCAGGGCCTAACAACACTTACTTGCTCCAATTTACAGGTCCAGTTTACTTTTATTTGGACGCTCAGGACAAAAAAAATATTCAATAATTTAATAGCCTATTGAAATCAGTTCGAGTACCGAACGCGCTCAGTACGAGCTTTCAAAATATTATTTAATTCATGCTACCAGAGGGCTTTTTTCATTTCAGGTTCAATGCTGCCATCTCTTGGCCTTGCACTCCTTTACACTTCTTTCGACTGAGCCCCACGAGGATAAACTGCTAATGAAAGCATAACTTCAGCGCGACTTTATTCTGCTTGTTACTACTAGTACTGTCGTTTCATGAGATTATAAGGACAACATTTTGAAAGTAAATCCCAAAATAGTCAGTAGCACACTCAGGTCCTTCTAGACCGAGAGTCTGTGTTGACTCCCTTAGCCAAAGCAAGCATGCTTTTCTAGAAACAGCAAAGAATAATTTAAAGGCCTAATCAAAAAATCTATTTTGGAGTAGTAATGTAGTTCTACTTTACTTACCTCATAATGCAGTTCAGAAACCTCTGGCCAAAGATATCTGCCTCTCCTGTCTTTTCTGTAGGAAGATCTCCACCTGGGTGAGGGAGAGCTCTGCACAAATATAGGATGTCATGTAGACGTAGTTTAAATGATACGCCTCGCACGCTCCAGTACAATCAAAAATAAATGAAATGCTTCAGCCTGGTCTAGAATGTTCATGCGCAGCCTTGGGAACTGAGACGGTGAGTGAGGCCACAGTTAAAATTGCATTCCTGATAGTTAAAAGGGTCTTCCTGGCTACGATTGCAAAATATCCTCACCAAATCATCCGCCTACTGTTGTGTGCGTCTTGTGTCCTTGCTTCTTCTCTGGCGACTTTGCTGCAGGCTGAGCGAGCCAGCTTCGCTGAGACACTGTCCTGAACTAAAAGCGGGTGGTGGGGGGCTTTGGTCTTAACTGCTTACACTTTTATCATTTGGAAGTGTCTTCAATGGCTTGAGGGAGGTGTTGTTGTGTTTGCCCTCCTTAGCATGAAACAAACACACATTAACATCAAACCATTATCTTTTTTATAATTAAAAAAGGGGGAAACATAGTCTGCATATTCTGGTTACTTGAGTAAAATAGACATTTTCTAGGCTTCTCCTCTTCGCTGTGGAAAACACTTGATTTAAAAAATGGAAAAGGTAAACTAAGGTACTCTTTTCACAAGCGCCGAGTACAATGGTAACTGTTCTTGGGTATCAGACATGTAGCTCTATATAAGGCAACTAGCAGCCCGTCCCGACGTTGTCCGGGTATGAATTGCTGCCGGCCAGTAGTATATTGTTTTGTAGGATTTCGTTTTGATAGCATTTCTTATCTGTGACAGGCCTGTGAAACGCTCCGATTCACAGTGCACTGCTGATGCACTTAAGAGTGCTCGTTCAGTAGTGTGTGAACTCGAGTTTCCCTACTTTATTTTTCCTTGCAATATTATATAGCGCGAACTCGACAACATGGCATGAGCACAATTTACATTACAGAAGAACACATTCATTTGTGGTAGGCACGAGGAGACAAAGCGATTTGCCTGGAATCACAGGATGTTGAGCTGATGCCGAGATTCGAACGTAGCTCCCCAGCTCTAAAGTTCGCAATTCTAGAACTTGTGGCGGGAGGTGTGTCTAAAAGTGTATGTCGGTGCTGGCCATCAATGAGAGGGACCTGTGCATTTTTCAAATCGGTGGTGAAAAAATATGAGTATGTTGCTGGAGATGTGGGCCGCCGTGCCACCAATGTTCTTACCGGGGGAGGGTAAACACCCATTATTCCGCAACTTTCTTTCCGCATACTTTCATTACGAAAGTAACATGACTCCGCAATGCCATTTTAACGCATAGCATTACATTTTATATGCATTACCACGCATACATTTACAACGAAATTCATTGTAAATGCATGAATGGTAAAAGCATGTTTTTTTTAAAGATTTGGATAAGGTAAGTATGGGTAAAGGGGTATATGTTTTGGGGTACTGAGGTATATGTTTTGGGGTGTTTGGGTATTTTAAGGGTTCAGATATAGTTTGGGGTTATGGGGTACAGGGGTAGTTTTAGGGTTTAGGGATAGGTATGGGTTTTGGGGTACAGGGGTATTTTTAGGGTTCAGGGCTAGGTTTGGGTTTTGGGGTACAGGGTTATTTTTATGGTTCAGGGCTAGGTTTGGGTTTTGGGGTATAGGGGTATTGTTAGGGTTCAGGGGTAGGTTTGGGTTTTGGGGTACAGGGCTATTTTAGGGTTCAGCGGTAGGTTTGGGTTATGGGGTACAGGGTTATTTTTATGGTTCAGGGGTAGGTTTGGGATTTGGGGTACAGGGGTATTTTAAGGGTTCAGGGCTATGTTTGGGTTTTGGGGTACAGGGGTATTTTAGGGTTCAGGGGTAGGTTTGGGGTACAGGGGTATTTTTAGGGTTCAGGGCTAGGTTTGGGTTTTGGGGTACAGGGGTATTTGTAGGGTTCAGGGGTAGGTTTGGGTTTTGAGTTACAGGGGTATTTATAGGGTTCAGGGCTAGGTTTGGGTTTTGGGGTACAGGGGTATTTTTAGGGTTTAGGGATAGGTTTGGGTTTTGGGGTACAGGGTATATTTATAGGGTTAAAATGGGTTAGTGTTTAAGGGTGTTGGGGTATTTTAAGGAGTAAGGGTGGGTTATGATTATGGGGTGCAGAAGTATTTAAAGGGAGCAGGGTGAACACCAGGAGCTGGAATGTACAGAACCTGGGAAGAAAAAACAATGAAATATTGGGCACAACGCTCGCTTTTTTTTCCGTAATCCCGCGCCCTGCACACGCCCACGCCCCCAGCACACGATATGAGACATTGCATGAAGGGCGGAATGTACCACACGCCCCCAGTGTTTGTCACGCCCCCAGCACACGCCCACAGCACAACGCAGACATGCCCACAAGGGACTACTTTGCTGGCACGGTTCTTTTACCTTTTAAATGTATATGGTGGGCGTCTGCATAGCCTATGTCCTTCTGCTGCAACTGCCCTTTCCAACGCTGTATTGGGTGTTGTAATTGGTGCTGTGGTTTCTGAGATTACCCGCCTCAAAGGTTTGGGCTCTCTCTTTATTATATTAGTATAGATGGATGCTAGCACCTGATAAAGACCGCTCATTCATTCCCCTGTCTGCTGTCTAATCACAAGCTCCAGAGTGCCGGCCCTAGGACTTCCGGGGTTCATTTAATGTTATCCTCCACGCGCCTGGTGGCTGTTTCGTGCTTTTCTCTAGCCACTCCATGAACAATCATTTTCTAGGGTGGCAGACCAGCATGTGTTTTGTGGGACTGTCCAGTTATTGATGACATTCTCTCCCACACGTGAAAACTCCTCTTGCACTCGCACAAAGCCTCTGCTGTGCGTGCTCCTCTGCACAGCCTGTGCTGCTCGTGCACTTTCACACCCAGACACGTGGCCTGGCACACCCCGACACTTGCTTGTTGCAACTGGTGCCGAAAGAAGGGCAACTCTTTCACTTCCATCCCAACAGAGTTGCGCAAGTGCCAATGTGCCCTTTTCAGAAAGAAAAAATGTTCAATGGGTTGATTTACCACTGTCAGAACACAACCATGCCATTGCCACTTTAAAATAAACAAGCAGATTGATGCATATAGTCATTATCAACGACGGTAGGTGGTGGGCCGAGCTTCTGGAGGGGGCCCCCTCTATATACTTTGCAGGAGGGCCCCCTCAAGTTTCGTTACACCACTGGGTAGGAAGTGAACAGTTGGGATTACACCACACATCTACAGGTGTAACTCATTACAACAGCAAACAATCACATACAGGCTACCACATACAAACTGAAGTCACACACCAAAAAACATGTTTGGTTTACTACGTTGGTGAATATCTTTGTAGCTATTCCCCTCACTTTAAAGAATAATTGTTTGAGGAGGAGAAAGAGAGTTTACAGACAAAGGATCAGCATCTTTGGCATGTCCAGGGAAGTAGTCATTACCAGGTATTGCTTCTCATGTAAATTGATCCTTACAGACTGGGAGCAAGAGTTTGATTCACCTGTAGCCCACTCCGACGCCATACCTGCCTATGTCAAAATACTGACTGCACTCCATTTCATAGTCTCTGTGTCTTTCGAGAGAGTCAGTGAGGACACCTTGGGTGTCTCACATACAAGCCAATCTTGATGCTTGCAACACGTATGGAGAGTCAACACCAGTAGAGTACATCCGATTATTGCCATGCCATAGTTACTGGCCAAAAGACAACACAACACAAGCAGCTTTTATGCAATTGCACTCTTCCCTCAGGTTGTAGTTGCCATTAATAGCAACATGTGACACTTCAGCACCACCCCACAGGAAACAACATTTCTGCAACAGACGTCACTGGTCTTCCATCAGTGTGTAAACTGTATGTGATTGCCAGGGGCTGCTACACTGATGTATGAACTACTTTTCCTGAAAGCACACACAACAGCTAAATCTTCCAACAGTCAGTCACCTCTTGCACGTTCAATTTTAATGGGCATTTTGGTGATATGTGGCTCATAGGTAAATTATAATAACTTACACCCTCTTTGAAAGCCCATAAGTGAAAAGTACACCCAAACAAAAAACATTTCCTCCCACTTGGTGAATGATTGCAAGACATTGTAGCTTGCACAGATGAACACATTTTCTTACCCCGAAAGAATTGCAAAATTTAAAAATATGCCCAATGTGGACAATTACCTCTTGGATTCTTACACATAATGCCATGCAAACATCAAATAATGGTTTAAAAAACACAATTTTTCCATATTCATGTGTCAGAAAACGTGAGCACTTTTAGTGAATGCTCAATGTTTTACTACCATATGTTCCTACACTTCTTCGGAATCAAACACTGCCCTCCAAGTGTGGGTGGACCCAATGCACACCATAGGAATTGACCAAAAGTGTAAACCATGTGAAGAACTCATTAACATCACATGGTCCAAATTTTGACTCATTCCTTTTGAGGGTCAAAGCCCTACCCACACAAAGGAGGTACCATTTTATCAGGAGAAGTGTGGGGAGACTGCTTTGTATGTATATGTAACCAACGTTTGATGTTTGCAGGCCATTCTGGGTAAGAAAAAGTGTTAGAATCCAAGTAAGCCACACCACCTGGGCTTTATTTCAGAAATGTCTGGAGATGGGCAGTTTCCCAGGGTGCTGACTGACCCTGGGCCCAAATAAAGCTTCTGCCCACGATTCCAGAAAGACTGAAATTTCAAGGAACGATCTTGAGGTAATTGGGGGCCTTTCCTGTCGCTGGTGATTTGTCCAGCCACACAAGTGGGGTATCATGTTTATCAGAAGAAAGTGAGCACACCGGTGATAGGAAGTGTGTGGATCCCCGCCAATTCTGTAAAATTTCTCTATTGGGAATGTGAGGAAATTCTGTATTTTAGCCAAAGTCCGATTTTTGAATGGCATTCTGGTTTAGACAAAATGGTGGGATCCAAATAAACCACACCATCCTGGACTTCCCCAGGTGTCTAGTTTAAAAAAATGTCTGGGGCTGATAGGTTGTCCTGGTTGCCGGATGACGCTAGGGTCAAACATCGCAGGTACACACATTGCCAGACACACAAACATTCCAAGGAAAAATATTGATGTCTTCTCATTGCATTTGGGGGGGCCTCTATTGGTGGGGGTGATTGATCAAGCTACACAAGTGAGTGACAGTTTTTTAGAAGAGTGTAAACACAGAATATTAGAACATTTGTTATCTATTGAATTTCAATCCATTTTTGCTACCAAATGTACGTTTTTATGAAAGAAAGAACACATTTCTCAAACCAGCTTCTGAGTAACATAAGTGTAACTCCAAATTCATTGATATAGGAGTAACCACTATTGCAAAATTTAGATCATTAGGCTCGTTTCGAAATATCCATCTTCCATTCCTTGGGTTTCACATTATAAATTGATGCATGACCTCTACACAATGAAAAATAATTATAAACCGCAACGTGGTTGTTGGCTCTAGGTATCACGTTTTCAGACAAGTGGCGAACATTGTATATCCCTGTGAAGAGTCTATTTGACGAAGCAGTATGTTCATTTTGTAAATCAACCATCAGGGAAAACAATTGCAGATGAAAACATTGTCACGTTTTTTTTTGTTCCTGCTTACTGTCATGAGATTTGTTTTTAATGATAGTTTCTTTAGTAAACCACGAGCAGTCTACACAACTGACAAACTGCAAACGAATGAAAAATATGGGCTACCACATCACAAACTGGACACTAGTAGTGACAAAAATGTTTTTACACTTCTATCTGAGAGCTGCTGAGAGGGTGATCTTAGCACAGCATCCATTTCGCTGAGGCCATATTTAGAAACATACACATGATTTTTTGCACAGCACTTTTTCTTTTCAAAAAAGAATTACTACATGTTTATTATTTTCTCAGTTCCCTCAAGGGGAATCAACAAACCCTTTACAATGCCCAGCATTTGTGAAAAAGAATGAATGCGCATTTGGCTTAGATACCTTTTGAGGAAAAAGGTTATGCACAAACTGCCCAAACTGTTTTAGAGAAATGGGCTTATCAAAAGGAGGGACGGAGGGAGGAGGTGAGCAGTTATGAGGTTAAATCAAACACAAAAGAACAGACGGTACACCTACCAGTCTCTACCCTCTGTATGCTGGCAGTGGCCTGTTCATTGGTCTGTGCAGTACTAGGAGCAGTCGTATATGTGATGGAAGGTGGTGGATGGGAGGATAACTTAAGTCCTGAAAGGAGAGCCAGTAATTAAGGACTAGTTATTAGAGCCATTACTAGACAACGTAAATGACAGTTGAATAAATAATCAAAGCTTAATCAGTTCAAGAGTGAGTTCTGCATTGTTACTTTACAAGAAGAAGAAGAAGAATACTTTATTTGATTTGTTAAAATCATAAAAGGTTGGAACTTATCACCATATGATACATCAGCATCTTTGAATCAGAATAAAACAACATAAAACAGCATCTTTAAATCAGCATAGAACAACATAAAACAACACTAGCCCCCATGTACTGAGCGATTTTGCAAAAATATACATAATAAGTAAAAACGGGGAGAGAGATTTTAAATGTTCAAAAATAAAAAGAAACAGTGGTAGGACTATTGTAAGGCAGTTGCCCTTTACAAGTAATAATAAAATACAAATGAAGCATATTTTGGTACTGATATGTAGCGAAATAACATGCTTGTGTGTTGTACGGATGTGTTTTGAAACAGGCGCTCTGTCTCGCCCATAAATGGGTGGATCCACTTATGCCCAATTATAGCAACCAAAGCATTTGTAATGGGGATGATATAGTACAAAACCATTGCGTTAAGATTAATATAAACAGTTTAACCCCTTCCGTGCTCATGACGAGCTGAGCTCGTCATGACCACACCCATTTCTATTATGGGCCAGCACAGGGGAAAAATAGCAATCGCAGCGATGGTGTTAATATATTCAGAGTGGAGGGGTTTTAGTGTCTGAATTTGACGGATGTGTGTGATTTATGTGTTTCTGTGTACGTTGAGGTAGGAAAAAGTAGTTTGAGTGGTTAAATGAGAACTAGTTGACATAAGAGGTGTTCATTTCTCGCCTGGCCTAATGCTAGGGTTCTCTGAAACAGGCAGGCCATCTAGCAGGTCAGGATGCATGGTGGAGAGCCCGCAGTCATCAAGGGTGGTGAGATGGAGACAAATGTATGACGTTACAACGCATACATTTACAAAGCATGCCTTTACAACACAGTTTTTACATCGCAACACCCTTTACAACGCATTCCATTACATCGTATGACACTAAATAGCATTTTTAGAAACTACCTTTACTACGCATTCCATTACATTGCATAAAACCTTTGCAATGCATACCATTACATTGCATTTAAGGTATGTATTGGATAGTATAGGGGTAAAAATTACTATTCTAACTCCAGGGGGTGCAACAGTAGGGTAAGTATTGGATAGTGTAGGGGTTAAAAATTACTATTCTAACTCCAGGGGGTGCAACAGTAGGGTAAGTGTTGGATAGTGTAGGGGTACTATGCGTTGTGATAGTATGCGTTGTAATGGTATGCGTTGTAATGCCTGCGATGTAGTGACATGCGTTGTAAAGGATGTTGTGATGTAATGACTGCATTGTTAGTGTAGTGTGATGTAATGTTGTTTCCCGATGGAGACGCGGTCCAGGTTGACCTCTAGGAATAGACATTCCCAGCTGAATCCTGAAGAACGTCTCCTTCACGTCACCTGCCTTCACTCATCCTGCAATTTCTTTTTAATGTCAGGAACAGTGCAGGTCTCCTACCCCATGAATTAACTGAGTCTGTAACTTCCTGCCACGTGACTGCCTTGATCCACTTCTGTGTGATTGTTCAGAAGAATACCAAGTCCAAATATAAGACGATAGAAACTCGGGCGCAGGATGTCTGCCCTGTTGGCAGAGATCTCCCCAACAGGCGTATGATAGTAATACGAGTATAAAGTTACTATTAGTAACTCCACGGTCGTACATACAGTTGTAAGAGACTCCACTTCCTCATTTGAGGGAGTGGAGACTCATATGTGCATATCTAGGTGGAAATCTGTACATGGAAATGGTAAACTCTATCACTAAGGAAATATGCACCTAGATATAGGCGTAGATTTCCAAATGAGAAGATCTCCACATTTAACTTACCTTTGTGGGTAGTCCATTAGTTTCTTCTTCTAGTTCACCCCTTAAGCTTCAAATAAACTTTCTTGACCGTTCTCTAATTATTATTATTATTATTATTTGACATTTATTAAGCGCACAGCTACCCCCAACGGGGGTGTCCCGGCGCTGAGGAATGCAGGAAGGAGTGGCAGTTGCTTGTTTATATTATTGATTTAGTGGGCTGAAAATAAAAAGGTTTTCAGTTTGCCCCTGAACTGAGATTCAGTGTCAGTCATCCTAAGACTGATGGGCAGAGAGTTCCAAAGTTTGGATACTGCCACTGTGAAGGCTCTACCACCCTTTCTCGCAAAACGAAATCGGGGGGTTGACAGCAGGTGAAGGTGATTCGATCTGAGGTTAAGAGTGGAGTGCACTGGTTTTAGTTTGTGACTCAGGTATTTAGGGCCTTTCCCATTAAGAGCTCTAAAGGCTAGTATCAGGGCCTTGAATTTTACGGGAGCAGTGATCGGTAGCCAGTGCAATTTCTTCAAGTGGGGGGAGATTGAGTGACGATAGGGGACTTTGCAAATTAGCCTGGCAGCAACATTCTGCACAATTTGCAGTCTGTGAAGCAGGTAGGCAGGAAGTCCCACGTACAGACTATTCGCGTAATCCAAGTGTGACGTAATTAGAGCATGTGTCACTGTTTTCAGAGCTTCCTTGGGAAGAAAGGGGGAGATTTTTCTTATCATATGAAGTTTCCCAAAGCATGCTGAGGTGACTTTCTGAATCTGAGTCTTAAAAGATAGGTCGTTATCAAATTGAACTCCGAGATTGCGGGCCACCCTCACCGGGGCAGGTGGAGGGTTGAGTTCCACAGGCCACCATGTAGAGGGGGGTAGGGGAATCGTCTGATTAAAAAATAACACCTCAGTCTTATCCGTGTTTAATTTTAGCGTGTTTGAGGTCATCCAAGCCACGATATTGGAAAGACAGCTTCTGAAATTGTCGAAACCTGAGGGTGAGTGATCTTTAAAGGAAAAGATAAGCTGAGTGTCGTCAGCGTACGATATCACTCTTACCCCCAAAGACTCGATTACCTTTGCTAGGGGTGCAACATAGATGTTGAAAAATAGGGGGCTAAGAGCAGAACCCTGGGGCACCCCGCAGTCAAGTGGTTTCCTGTCCCTGGACCAGAAAGGGCGGCACCAGACTTGTTGTGTGCGGCCTGTGAGAAAGGAAGAAATCCAGGCCAAAGGGGTGCCGTGAATCCCCATCTCACGGAGTCTCCCTAGGAGGATGGCATGGGAGACCGTGTCGAAGGCTGCAGACAGGTCGAGGAGCACTAACATAGCTACCTCTCCCCTGTCCACAGTCTCCCGTACGGTCTCTGCCACCTCTAGTAGTGCCGTCTCCGTGCTATAACCGGTCCTAAAACCGGATTGCGAGTCATGCAACAGGTCATGGCTTTCAATATAGTTCCTTTCTGCACCTTTGCCTGCTGAACTGTTCCTGTATCAAGCGCTGGAGGACTGGTATAGCGCTCTGTGTTCCTGTCGAAGCGCATCTGTAAGCGCTACTTTTCGCCGGACCCGCTCCGCGGGTCCCGCTTCACCGGAGCAGCTCATTGCTGTAACTGACATCTCTGGACTAAGGGCTTAAGGCACTCAGGGCTGCGAGCGAGCAGACTGCTGGACTCCAACTCCCAAGAGTCCCAGCAGCTGCCTCACCGATCACACCTGGTGACGCTCTCCCTCAAGGCCACGCCCCCCTCTTCCCTGTAAAAGGCGCCGGATTTCCACCAACAGCGGATTCCTTTCTGCACCTTTGCCTGCTGAACTGTTCCTGTATCAAGCGCTGGAGGACTGGTATAGCGCTCTGTGTTCCTGTCGAAGCGCATCTGTAAGCGCTACTTTTCGCCGGACCCGCTCCGCGGGTCCCGCTTCACCGGAGCAGCTCATTGCTGTAACTGACATCTCTGGACTAAGGGCTTGAGGCACTCAGGGCTGCGAGCGAGCAGACTGCTGGACTCCAACTCCCAAGAGTCCCAGCAGCTGCCTCACCGATCACACCTGGTGACGCTCTCCCTCAAGGCCACGCCCCCCTCTTCCCTGTAAAAGGCGCCGGATTTCCACCAACAGCGGATTCCTTTCTGCACCTTTGCCTGCTGAACTGTTCCTGTATCAAGCGCTGGAGGACTGGTATAGCGCTCTGTGTTCCTGTCGAAGCGCATCTGTAAGCGCTACTTTTCGCCGGACCCGCTCTGCGGGTCCCGCTTCACCGGAGCAGCTCATTGCTGTAACTGACATCTCTGGACTAAGGGCTTGAGGCACTCAGGGCTGCGAGCGAGCAGACTGCTGGACTCCAACTCCCAAGAGTCCCAGCAGCTGCCTCACCGATCACACCTGGTGACGCTCTCCCTCAAGGCCACGCCCCCCTCTTCCCTGTAAAAGGCGCCGGATTTCCACCAACAGCGGATTCCTTTCTGCACCTTTGCCTGCTGAACTGTTCCTGTATCAAGCGCTGGAGGACTGGTATAGCGCTCTGTGTTCCTGTCGAAGCGCATCTGTAAGCGCTACTTTTCGCCGGAGCAGCTCATTGCTGTAACTGACATCTCTGGACTAAGGGCTTGAGGCACTCAGGGCTGCGAGCGAGCAGACTGCTGGACTCCAACTCCCAAGAGTCCCAGCAGCTGCCTCACCGATCACACCTGGTGACGCTCTCCCTCAAGGCCACGCCCCCCTCTTCCCTGTAAAAGGCGCCGGATTTCCACCAACAGCGGATTCCTTTCTGCACCTTTGCCTGCTGAACTGTTCCTGTATCAAGCGCTGGAGGACTGGTATAGCGCTCTGTGTTCCTGTCGAAGCGCATCTGTAAGCGCTACTTTTCGCCGGACCCGCTCCGCGGGTCCCGCTTCACCGGAGCAGCTCATTGCTGTAACTGACATCTCTGGACTAAGGGCTTGAGGCACTCAGGGCTGCGAGCGAGCAGACTGCTGGACTCCAACTCCCAAGAGTCCCAGCAGCTGCCTCACCGATCACACCTGGTGACGCTCTCCCTCAAGGCCACGCCCCCCTCTTCCCTGTAAAAGGCGCCGGATTTCCACCAACAGCGGATTCCTTTCTGCACCTTTGCCTGCTGAACTGTTCCTGTATCAAGCGCTGGAGGACTGGTATAGCGCTCTGTGTTCCTGTCGAAGCGCATCTGTAAGCGCTACTTTTCGCCGGACCCGCTCCGCGGGTCCCGCTTCACCGGAGCAGCTCATTGCTGTAACTGACATCTCTGGACTAAGGGCTTGAGGCACTCAGGGCTGCGAGCGAGCAGACTGCTGGACTCCAACTCCCAAGAGTCCCAGCAGCTGCCTCACCGATCACACCTGGTGACGCTCTCCCTCAAGGCCACGCCCCCTCCTAAGGTCAGTCAATAAACAGAGTCTCCGTGCACCGCTGCGCGGGAGCGCGCGGGTAGCGCCCGGGAGAAGCCCGGGACAAGGGCGGGCCCTCTGAGGCCCTCAGAGGCACGAGAAGGCTAGGCTAGGCCCATCCCCTTAGGCTCGGTAAGTCATACCTTATTTTAAACTACCTGTGAGACTGCACCTAAAGCTAATCTGCAGCCGGGTAGGCATTTAAGATCCTTTTCATTAGAAACACTTACTTGCAGTGCAATCACAGAGTTCCCGATCGACATAAAACTCGCTCCTTTACAGCGCACTCACGATAGTGTTCCCCAGTCAAGATGACAAAGAAACTAAGATCTGGTAAAATAATAGTAGGAAGATCCAGCTCCAAAACAAAATCAAATCCCCTTCGAAACAAACATAGCCAATCTACCAACATGAAAAGTACCTGCCAGCTTTTTAACTTCTGGGAAAAGGGTAAAAACAAAGCCTTAGGGTTGGCCAATAAAGCAATGGACCCAAAAGATCCCGGAGTTATCCATTTAGACTTTACCCTAAATGATGTTTCAGAAAATCTTGAAATTAAAAAAGCTAAGGCAGACTCAAGTCCAGCTAGGACGCTACAATCCCCCCCCAAGAGTGAGTTCTCACCCTCCTTGTTTTCTACTCTGAAAAATAATATTGACCTAGTACCAGAGGTAATCATAAAAACAAAAAAAGATATAGAGCAAGACAATTTAAACATCATGGCAATTCCCCTCGATGAAGCTACTCAGCCTGCAAACAGTTCTCTAACCAAAACTTCATTTCACAATGGTTTGTCTCCAATGATTCTAGATGAAGTCCTATGTCAACGGTATTTAGAATCCGATCCCACAGCAGTTGAGTTACCCCAGAATACTCCGCTAATGTCAAACCATGCCGGCCTACAACTTTACAGCAGTACCCCTTCTAAAACCTCACACTCTCACTTTTCCTCTAGCCCAACTTTAAATCTGTTCGGAATAAATTCCTTCCAATGTAAGGGGCCCGACAAACCGCTTTCTGACTCCCTCCGCATCTTAGAACATTTATTGGCCTCTATCTTACACTTATTGGAAAAATTTGTGGGGGGATCTGATTGTGTGCTCGACACAGTGACCCAAATTCTAAAAGTCCTGCTGAGGTCCCAAAAAGAGAATGAAGCGGGCGGGAAGGGGCCCTCCTCCCCTCCCACGGCCCCAGATCAGATTGGCATAAATGAGCAACCCCTAGTAGCTACAACTACTTCAAAAATAGTGCAAGAGAAAACAGGTGCTTCCTATCCATTTTCCAATTTAAATGGCTCAGCAAAACACGACTTTGTAATAAAACCCCATGGGGAAACCCCGCTAAAAACTGGAAATAATTTATTCCCAATTTTTAAGAAACAGACGGGGGACGGGGAAACAGAGGAGGAAGCTATTCAGGGGGAAACTGATAATAGAGAGAAAATAGGGCCTTTAAAAAAGAATGGAAAGCACAAAAGGAAACTGTTAAGGCGGATAGATAAAAATAGGCGGAGGAAAATTTTATTCAGGAAATACTTAAACTCTCCCCCACTGGAAGTGTCACCTCAAGCACAGATGGCAGCGGGAAATAACAAAAACCCCGTCAATATGTCAGCCAAAGAAAACACTCTCTTAACATCCAAGGCAAAATCACCCTTCTTACCTACCCATACATCCCCCTTGTCAGCAATTACTAACATATTTACCTTTGGCCAACAAAGCAATAATACTAGGGTTATAAAAGTGGCACATAAATCGACCTCCCCAGGTCAGGTTTTAAAGCCACTTACCCAAGCAACCATGGCACTTAATCCCTTCGCATCCGTCTTCCAGGGTGTAACAGCTCAGGGTGCTCCTCCCCAAGGCTCTATGAACCAAGAAGCAGATAAACCAACTCCATTAGGGCAAGAGCATAATCACCTCGCCCAAAAAATGTCTTCCTTCAATCCCTTTGTAATTACACCTACGGAAGCTCCTGCAAAGGTTACCTCGGGCAAAGAATACATAGAAAATAATATAGATACTGTATGGGTAGATTTCTTCCCCCTTTTTGAACCTGACTGTATTCTGAACAGATCCCTCCTGTTGAAATACTTCCAAGAATCTGCCAATCTGAAACTTATTCAATCAGCCGACCTAGATATAGTTCTGCAACAAGAGTCTGAAGTGGGGAAGGTTACGAGGGTGAAGTTTTACTCTAAACTGGTAGCTAACCTCATCTTGCAACGGGCTGAAGACCTCCAGAGTAGGGGAATAGATGTAATTCCTGTATTAATGCCCTCCTGTCGGAATAAGGCTGTTAAAACGCTAAACCAACGGAATCCCCCGTCTTCCCTGCTGCTTGCCGCAGCAGGCAATATAAATAACTTGGGTGAAATCAAAGAATTAAAAATAAGCAAGTCTAGTGATTCTCGTGTGGTATCATATGCTCAAACCTCCTTTTTAACTTATCAAACTACCCCCAGAGAGGAAAAGGATCTCTGGAATTGGCTGCCCAAAGTATTAGCCGACAAATCTTCGGGAAAACCATTATCTAATCAGTTCCTTTAGCACGGATTTATCTATAATATCGTGGAATTCAGCAGGTCTAAAAAATAATATGGAGAAAATACAATTTCTCCTATCCTTAGAAGCAAACATCATATGCCTCCAGGAGACATGGTGCAATGAAAATATCCAAATAGGGAAGGACTATATTGTTCTAGAAGGCAGCGCCACTGCGAATAAAAAAGGCCACGCCAGCGGGGGCATAGCCTGCCTATTATCCAACCGTATAAACTGGGACTACAACCACTTCCTGGACCCGAGTAAACTTTTCCAAGTAGTTACCTTGTTTGGGTCAGGCAACCTTTTAGCTGGAACCCACCTGGCCTTGATAAATGCCTACATCCCTCCTGAAACGGGTTTTAACACAATTTTAAATAAAATCTTCCTCCATATACAGAGCATTAAGGAGAAAGATCCTGGAACGGTTATTATCCTAACCGGGGACTTGAATTGTAAAATCTCCAACTTTAGCTTAAATCTATTTTCTGATAAAATAAGAGAAGAAACACTCCATATTCCTCGGGCAACGTTCCCTGAAAATATATTAACAAATAAACGGGGTAAATTATTATTAAACGAGTTGGCAGAAATCGATGGGATACTCGCAAACGGGCGTCTCCCCTCGGACTCTCCAGCAAATTTTACCCACAGATCGTATCAAGGGGAATCGATTCTTGATTATGTTATAACAGGGTCTCATTCATTTGAGTTATTAAAGGATATTGCTGTAATCGATACCATCTTCAGCGATCATAAAATCATTTCAATCTTAATGAACGTACATCCCCCTAAATGTGACCAATGGTCCTTGAACAGTAACCAAATAAATGTTGGTAACAGTTCGGGAAGATGTTATTGGAATGCAAGGGCTCATCGTTACCTGGAGGATATGCTAGATATAGCAATCTCCGAGCTCCCCTCTTGGTATGGCCGTGAAAATGAGCTTTTTTCCCTATTTCTGAATTCAATAATAACAGGGGCTCAAAAGCAGAATAAGAAAAAATCCACCAAAATAACCTACTGTCCTCTGAAATTGCTCAATGTAGACCTGAATAAACTTATAAGGGCCCAATACTTAAATAGCACTGAGGATAAATCCCGACAAATAACAACACTAAAAAGGAGAAGAAGGCGACTCTTATATGCTCTTCAAAAAGAAAAAGAGGATACCATCTGGGTAAAAATAAGGGAAGCTGCAACTAATGGAGAATTGAGACAATTTTGGTCCCTTATAGGTGAAGGGTGCGGAACGAGAACCATTCCACTCCCTATCCCTATCGAGGAACACATATGGAGGGATTTTGTCTCTAACCTCTATGCCAGTAACCATTCAGTTTCCCCTCAAGTACGGGTTTTAGACATTAGCCCACCGACAGAGTCTTTTTCAGAAAAAGACATAGAACTCGCCATTGGGGAAATGAGACGCTCAGGGGCTATGGGCCCCGATGAAGTCCCAATTAATGTGTTAAAGCAGAACAGGGTCAAATGGAGCAAGCTCTTATGCCCTATCTTTAATTCCTGCATATTTAGCGGAAAGGTCATACCTTCCTGGAAGGGAAGTATCCTGGTCCCATTGTACAAAAAGGGTGATCGTCTTCTCCCCCAGAACTATCGCCAGATTGCATTGTTGGATGCAATCGGCAAAGTTTTTACTAGATGCCTGCTCAAACGGATAAATGCTTGGGTTGAATCTGCAAATATCCTCCCACTTGAACAGACAGGCTTTAGAAAAAACCACGGGACCATGGATAATCTAACAGCCCTCCAGGTAATAGTTGATAAGTACATAAGAGCGAGGAAGGGGAGAGTCTATGTGGCTTTCATAGATTTCTCCACGGCCTTTGATAAGGTCGACCGTCAGGTATTGTGGAGAAAGCTACATATCTTAGGAATGCCACATAGCCTCTTACGCTTGGTCCAGGATCTGCATGACGATACATGGTGCAAGATCCTGTTGGGAGGAGAAAGAGGTCTCTCCCGGCTCATTCCATCTGCAAACGGCCTCAAACAGGGCTGCCTACTAGCTCCCCTCCTATTTTCCCTTTATGTTAGTGACCTTCCCCTTACTCTATCAACATGTGTAGGAATTGCTCCACGTTTAGGCGAAAGACACATCCCTTGCCTAATGTATGCAGACGATATTTTAATATTAGACCTCTCCCCTAAGGGTCTTAATAACCGTCTGCATGCACTACACATCTTCTCTGAAGAGCACTTTTTGAAAATAAATATTTCTAAAAGTAAGATAATGTGTTTGGAGGGACGAAACAAACTAAAACTGGACCACATTAGTTGGGAATTGGGAGGTCAGAAATTAGAAAGAGTAAAATCGTACGTATTTCTAGGTATGGTAGTCACTAGTAATTTAAGTAATAAATTACACATTGAAAGTAGTTCTCGAAAAGCAAAGTCACAGGGTAAAGGCCTAAGAACTCTGTATAAATCAACAGGTCAGAGACACTTCGTTCATCTGTTGGAGGCCTTTCGGGCAAAAGTTCCCCCGACTCTGCTCTATGGGGTAGAATTAATTGACCTAGCGGAATGGGGCTTTTTAGACACAGTGGAGGGCTCCCTACTGAGAAATTTAACCTCGGTTAATAATAGTTGTAGCTCTGCAGCCCTGCGTCTAGAACTCGGCCTTAGGAGTAGCTGGGCTCAGGGACTTGCAGGAGTGATTCGCTGGGTCATTAGTCTGATTAAAGGAAAGCCATCCACTCTCAGATCTCTTATTACAAAAGAGTTGATGGGCCCCCTAAATGCATATTCGATCCTAATAAAGAACTATAGGAAAGCTATCACTCTCTTGGAGTTGGAGGAAGCTTCCATCTTAGAGCTTTCCATGAATCAATTGAAATTACAACTAAAACAAGCTACATGGAAGCTAAGCTATGAGAGGGATCGGAATTTAACAACACAAAAAAAGGGGGCCACTCAAGTTGTTGATTCCTATTCAATCAGACAGATACAACCCTACCTGTCATGGAACATCCCGCATGGCTTACGCCGCTTTTGGCTACTTCTCAGGCAGGACTTGCTCCCCCTGAACAAGTTGTTGGCCAAATGGTACGGAATATCCAATGTATGTAATTTCTGTAACCTAGCAATTCAAGACTCCAAACATGCCCTGTTAACTTGTCCTGCATTATTGACTTACCGGCGCCTCTGGATAAAACCGGCTTGTATTCAGTTTGGTATTTCTTCTGCAACAGCTCTGTTGGATGCTATTTTTAGCCCCCCGAATGGAATTTTTTGTAACAAAATTTTTAATTTTTTTAAATGTTTCTTAGAACTTTATTAATAGAATGGTAAATTACTTTTGTATAATTACTGTCTGTATGAGTTGTTTTACACGGTCAAAATTTTTCATTGTCTTTTGTAATTGTATAATATGTGGATCTCCACGGAGTTCCAAAACATATTTAATAAAATTGAATTGAATTGAATATAGTCCGCTAGTTGTTCCTGTACTATTTTTTCCAAAATTTTGGCAGGTTTTGGTAGCAGGGATATCGGGCGGTAGTTACTGAGAACAGCAGGGTCCGCGTCGGGTTTCTTTAAGAGGGGGATAAGAATTGCCTGCTTCCAAGTGTCCGGAAATTGTCCTGATCTAAGGGAGGAGTTCCATATCGATAGCAGAGGTTGCACAATCGCAGGGGCAACTGTGGGAAAACGTGAGCAGGCATCGGATCTAAGGGTGAGCCTGATTTACATAGATGGAGTTTGCACAGTGCAGAATCTAAGGTGATGGGTTTGAATGCCATGAGCCTCTTGTCCTTGGGGCTGACGTCAGTGAGAGGGGTGACATCCGTATCTGGGTTAAGTACTGTATTAAAAGCAGCATAGATGAGAGAAATTTTCTCATGAAAGAAATTGGATAAATTGTTGCAGAGTTCTTGACAGGGCTCTGTCTTTTGTAGAAGGGCAGAAGGATTGGTGAAGTTTTTTACAACTTGGAAGAGTGCCTTGGCGCTGTTATCTGCCGCTTTGATTTTACAGGCAAAGTATTCCCTCATGGCAGTTTGCTTAAGTTTATGGAAATTTTTTAGTGCCCCTCTATACGTTATTTTGGCACCTGGATCATAGGCACGACGCCAAAGGCGTTCAAGCTTTTTGCATTTGCTTTTTTCTTCCCGCAGCAGCTGGGAGAACCAGGGAGCAGAGGGCTTGGTTCTGGCTGAAGAAAGGGTAGTGATGGGGGCGATATTTTCAATGGCCGTGGTGATGTATTGATTAAGATTAGCCACATCCTCATTGATATTAGCGGAGGGTTGCCAGTCAAGCTTGGCTAAGGCGGGCTCGAGCTCCTCAAGTGTTACTTTAAACCACTTTCTACCCGTCCTCTCTGGCCTACAGGCTGAGGTCAGAGTCGTGGCGAGTTTTAGGTTAAAAGGGATAGTAAAATGGTCCGACCAAGTCACAGGGAGAGGGGTACCAGTGGAGAGGCCAGGTAAGTTGGTGAAGATCAGATCTAACGTGTGACCTGCAGAGTGAGTGGGGCCAACAACTTTATGCAGAAGGTTGAAACCCTCCAAGGTCTCTACCAAGGAACATGCCTTTGTACAGTTACTGTCATCTACATGTAGATTAAAATCCCCCAAGACAGTGAAGTGCCAGTGTTTTAGTGAAAGGTCAGCTAATCTTGACATTAATTCGGTAATATGAGTGGGGGGGGTGTTTGGGGGGTTGTAGATAAGTACCCCTGCACAGATGAGGAGAGTTGCCTCGGAGATACAAAAATACATAGCTTCAATGGGACCCAAGTTGTCTAGTTTCCTAGAGGAGATTGTCCAGTGGGCTCTGAGAATAATAGCTATTCCTCCTCCTGTCTTAGAGCCCGATCTATCGAGCCCAGCAAATTGATAGTGCGGAGGGACAGCTAGGGCGATGTCAGGGTGCGAGTACTCTTTGGTCCAAGTTTCCGTGAGGAACAACAGGTCCCAAGCATTCGTTGAGAGGGAGAGCCAGATGTCAGTAGCGTGTTTAGGCAAGGAGCGGCAATTGACTAAACAAGCCTTTACTTCAAGCAGAAGGGTGCTGTGGCAGCTCTCGCTGGTAATCTTGCATGAATTGGTAATCGCCGGTTGCAGGGTAAAATGGCAGTTAGGGCAGGTGTAGCTTTGCAGCGTTAGCGTGGGGTTGTACCTCGGGTGGTTATCACCTAATAAGGGTCTGAGATCTAGGAGACTTTCTCTGGACCAGCTACGGCGTATCGTTGAGTCATTTTGGGCATAGAGACCGGCGCTGGGCGCGGGCTAGGAGCGGACGGGCGCAGACGGGCTTGCCTTAGGCGCGCCCGCTGCGCGTTCTCTGACACATTGGATATATATGAAGCGGAGTTTGCAATCAGCTCCGCCCCATGTGGTGCCGGAACCGCCCTGCGCGTTCTGGTGCAGGTCTCCACGCCCTCCACTCAAACAGCAGACAGCTGCGGGGAACGAGGCGGGAGCCAAGCGGTAGAAATGTATGTGTGCAAATAAACAAGTTTAAAATCAAGTTTAAATGAAGTTAAAAATCGTAATTCATTTTAAATCATTTTGAAACATTTTCTAGCATTTCTGTACGCTTTTCACACTAAAATAATGCCACCAATGCTAAAAGTATACTGTGCACGAATGGTAATCACAGAGGGTGTTGGGGGGTCAGGCAGCCGCCTACTCACCGCAATCCTCGGTGAGCAGTGAAGTTACCAAGCTTAAATGCCGAGCGGAGCTTGCAATCAGCTCCGCCCCATGTGGTGCCGGAACCGCCCTGCGCGTTCTGGTGCAGGTCTCCACGCCCTCCACTCAAACAGCAGACAGCTGCGGGGAACGAGGCGGGAGCCAAGCGGTAGAAATGTATGTGTGCAAATAAACAAGTTTAAAATCAAGTTTAAATGAAGTTAAAAATCGTAATTCATTTCAAATCATTTTGAAACATTTTCTAGCATTTCTGTACGCTTTTCACACTAAAATAATGCCACCAATGCTAAAAGTATACTGTGCACGAATGGTAATCACAGAGGGTGTTGGGGGGTCAGGCAGCCGCCTACTCACAGCAATCCTCCTTGCCAATGGACGTATCACTCTGGATACAAATGAAATGTTGTTGTAGACTTATTGTTTCTTTACATTTTTCAGGGTGATTCGTAGCACATACTCTTTACACTTCACAGAAATGTTTTCAGTCAGCTACAATGATGCAATGTTTTATAGGGTATGGCTAGTTTAAAAGGCTGCATTTGGTGTGAATATATTGTAGCTGTAGAATGTGGTAAGTAGAGTAAGTCAATCAAGGGCAAGAAACTAAGGAACGTAGGCGTTGTAAAATTGAAGCAAAGGAGGTGATGGATGGAGCGCTTTGCTCCTTAGTGAACATAGACTATTTCATAGTTTCAGAAAGTAGAAAGTTGTAATATTTGCTCCCGTAATTTTCTGAGGAGGCAAATATTCTATTACTGCTGTTGCTGTTACTACTTACTACTACTACTACAATTACTATTACTACTATTCCTACAACTACTAGTACTACTATTAACCTTTTCGATGCGTCGGACAGCCGGGGGCCGTCCGACGTCAAGGTGGGCGTGTGCGTTGGACGGCCGGAAGCTGTCCAATCTGCGCATGCGTCGGATTCAGCTGCACCCCGGCGGAATGTCCGCCGCGGTGAAGCAGTTACTAGTAATAATATGAATAATAATTATATTGCTGTTGTGTACTAATAATAAAGATGATGATGATAATAATAGTAATGTTATTATTATTATTATGCATCCAACTACCCTAAATATCATCTGTATGTCAAAATATCATATACCGAAATATCGTCTGACAAACATATTCTTTCCTAGAAAATTGTTTCCAAAAATATTGTGCAATTGGGTGTTGATTTTTTATTATTATCTCAGTGGGGTAATATGTTGGCCAACATGTGTATTTGCTGTTATTCACTCAGTGGGGTGATATTTTTGTAAATTATATTTTGGACACGATATTTATGTCAGAAGATATTTTGACAGCAATATTGTAGCATCATACCCTAAATATCTGCCGAAGATATCTAGCTCTATACATTTACAACTTTGGCCAAGAGAATATGATTGATTGCTTCTGTGTATGTTCCCATTTTTCAGTTCTGTTCCATGCATCTACAAATTGTATAATAGGGGGCACATTTACTAACATTTCCTGTAACGCGGCGCAGCAAGGGAATTA
Organism: Lissotriton helveticus; assembly: GCF_964261635.1. Classification (NCBI taxonomy): domain Eukaryota; kingdom Metazoa; phylum Chordata; class Amphibia; order Caudata; family Salamandridae; genus Lissotriton; species Lissotriton helveticus. The sequence continues at coordinate 1,310,672,054 of NC_136063.1, forward strand.
GCTGTGCTGCATTGTGTGAAAGGGAGAGCACAGAAAGGCTCCATATCTACAGAGATCAAAGCCACTCGCCTCCAGTGAAGAAACGAAAGAGACACAGCGGGCCGATTTCAGAGATATGGAGCATTTCTGCTCTCCACATTCACTGTCACACTGTGTGCAGCCTAGAGACAACACAGGCACCCTTGCACAATAGTGCAAGGGTGCATGTGTTATGAGCAGGATTGTTTTTGTGCAGGAAGGCATACCTCCCTGTACAAACACAATCCTAATGCATATTTTTCTTTCTATGTGTTCTGAAGAATGCAGCACACATGGAAAGGGGAAGTAGCAAAGAGAAATAAAGATAGTTTTCCTTGTTACGCCTCTGTCAGGTAGGCGCACCATTTTGGCCAAACCCATGTTTACAAGTCTTTGTAAATCTGGGTTTGCTTCAAAATACATGGGTGTGTGTTTGGGAACACCCATACTCCATCCACATAATGCCTATCCGACGTAAAGTAACACAAGGCAGCTTTGTATTTAATAAACCACGCAAAGTGGCTTTGCGTGGCGCAGTAAATGCCCAAAAAGATTTTGTGGAGGGTTTTGAGCCACAAAAGTGACGCAACCCCGGCACAAATTCATAGTAAATATGGACAAAGGTGTTTAACGCAAAAAACAAGAGGTGGTTCTTCTTGATGGCAGCATTTAGTTTTGAGTCCAAGTTATTTTTCATGGAAATGACTTGAGTGTCTAATGTGTAATGTGAGTTGTAATGTCTTTCACATTGCAACTAATCCCTCTTGAAAGATCACCCTCTAAGTTCCTTTTTCAAACTCAGTTTGCATTGCAACTTATCCAGATTAAGCAACTGGTTGCAAGAGATGACTTTTTGAACTTTTCGCATATAAAGCCCATAGCAAAAAAAAATGTGTGCGCGTATCTCCATAATAAGTTTGTTATAGATTACTTTTAAAAAAAATTATCCTCACTAGCTAAAGATAATTGGAAAGTTACATATTGTAAGTTGGTCAGAAACACGTGTGGTCATGGGTATCCAGGACATGTGGGAATTGGACAATAGCACAGGAGTCTGCCTTAACCTCTTGCTGACTGGTACCTGGTTTGGTTAAATCTGAGGTGCTGTGTTAAGACGGACTGGATTGCAAGAATACAGATCGTGCACTTTTTGACATTTCATCTACTTGGGCAAACTGCAACAGTCTTGGCACCTATGTGCGACGTTTATGACTATTATGAGTAACACGTCTGCCGAACTCTCTGGGCCATATGTATCAACATTCTGTTTTGCGATTCCTAAATAGCGATTTTTAAGGAATCGCTATTTAGAAATCGCAAAATGGTATGTATGTAGGAAATTGCTTCTTTTTAGCGATTCCTTAAAATTCCTTAATTGCGATTAGCAAATTGCTAATCGCAATTAAGGAATAATTTCCCATTCATTTCTATGGGCCAGGAGGCCCATAGGAATGAAGGGGAAATTTGCGATTCACAATTTGCTAATCGCAAATTGTGAATATTTTCAAGGGTGCAGGGGTGTCTCAAGAACACCCTGCTGCACCCCTGAAAATGACATGTGTGCGCATATGGCGCACATACATGCCCTAAGGGCACGTATGAGCGTCACATGGCACCTTTTGATGTTTAAAAAAATGCTTTTTTAAAAGAATTCAGAACTTACCACCAACTAGAAGTTGGTGGTAATTTGCGATTCCTTAATGGCATTTTGGAATGTTTTTTTCCTTGATACATTGCATTTAAGGAATCGCAAAATTTGCAATTCCTTAAATACAATCGCAAAATAAGGAATGGCAAATTTAGCAATTCCTTATTTTGCACCAAAAATGTTTCATACATACCATTTAGCGAAAATGGGTTCGCATAGCCGGAATTCTGCGAATTTTGGCATTTGCGAACCCATTTTGCTTTGATACAAATGGCCCTCAATCAGGTCCTTAGTCTCTGCCTTTGTATTACAACTTTCATTGTGGCTACTCTTTGGGGGAGTGTGGAAATGGCTCATGTGTTGTTTAAAAACTTTGAAGAAATATTTGAACCTGTTTTCATTACGTACAATTTTTAGACACATTTTGTGCAGGCACTCATATTCTGCACGTTGCTTAGTAGGAATTAGGTTGAGTTAATATCTACAGGTGTTAGCACAGTTCTTAACTACAAAAGGCTTACTCTACCTGCATTATTGGGAATTTATCCCTACATGGTGCAAAGGTTTCCGGCTCTTTACCCACATCAAGTTCTGGCGCAAACAAGGGTTTGCTCATGAAAATCCATCATGCCACAAAGCCCCACTCAGCATTGCATGTCAACCTGTGGTGACATAGTAAATCTTGGCCATAGTGTATGGTTGTGGATTGAGAGCATTCAAGAAAAAGGGACTCATTATGATGGCGGTGAGAACGCCACCGTCAGGCCGTAGGTGGCGGTCCCAACGCCATTGGACCATGCAACACCGCCTTCCGCATTTGGATGGCGGGTGGATGGTCGGGGGCAGAGAGACCGTGTGACACTAATCTGACGGGCTCAAGGAGCCCATCGGACGGACTGTAATCTCAATAATGGTGGTGGTTCCTGCTCAGGCACCACCATAGTGATTACAATGTCAGCTTCTGCCGGCCGTTTCATGGTGGTTAACCCACCATGAAAAGGCAGGTGGAAAGTGACTTGTGGGCCCATAGTGGGCGCCCCTTTCCCCCTGGACTCGGCCATGGGCCCTGGGGCATCTATGATGCCCCCCTACATATCCCTGCACCATGTGGCAGGCACCGCATGGTGCATATGCAAAATGTGTTTATTTTGTATTGCGGCATGTGATGCAGCCCGCAGCACACGCCGCAATACAAAAGATACACATTGCGACCGCCTTGAAGGTGGTCACATCCTAATACTAAAGGTGGGACCGCTGACAGCTAGTCGGGCAGTCCCGTTCCCGACAGGATGGCAGTTGGACGAAAGTCCGACCACGCTTAACACAGTGAAGGCATAATTTTCTAAGCATTTTAGCCCATTGCAATAGCATTTAGCTTTCAGATGTCTTCTCAGCAGGTGGTATATATATTTTCATTTACTTTACGGTAAATGTGCTATTTTATCCCAAGGTCTGTAGCTATTTCGATGTTTTTGTGCAAATACCTTTGCTTGGGAGGAGGGTGGGTTGGCCATGGGTTGATACAATTGTTATTTGTAACACATTCAACTAATTCCTTGAATTAACTTTAGTGTGCATGAAAACGAATTACCTCCCAGGCTGCGTTTCTAAAATATTTTCCATATGTCTTGGAAAAAAACAAGAATTTTAGAAATTACATATTTTATGCCGCCTTGCCTCTTCCTCTGTTTTGCCTTCAAGCTCATTGCTGCATGGCATTCGGATGATTTTTCCACTAAAATGTTTCTATTGTACAAACATTCATTAGAGGTACTGAAAGACAGTTAAGAAGTAGGAGTTTACATTGTTTCGCCAGAGTACGCACTTTTCCCAACCACCACATTACTGGACTACCGTTGATTTTGAAAAGGATTTACTATATTTGTCTATTCTGGAATTGAGCGTAAACTGAGGAACGCACAAGTTGTCTGCCACACGTTTTTTTTATTGCAACTCAGTATCCCCTCATTCAGACTAGATGGGAACTTCTTTTCTAGGGTTCTTGACTGAGCTATCACTTGCTCGGAGATTTAAAATAGCCATTGCCTCTGAAATGGTACTTTTGATAAAAATGTTCTGGGACACGTTTTACATGCGCTTTTCTATGAGTGATCTCTTTATTTCTCCTACAGAACATACAGTGCGTGATGTCTTGGGTGAGACCCACTCCCGAGATTCTAGGACGAATTTACACACATTTTTGTGTGACGCATCTTTTTTTCCCACAATTTTTTTTTCCGAGGCTTATGTGTGACTTACTCATAAATGTCTAGGAATATAAGTCTTCCTCATGAAAAAAAATATATTTTAAATCAGGTCCGAGTGTAAGCATGTCTTACACTGTAAATTTCTCCACTGGCATGACCTTTGTCAATTTAGAGTAATCCTTCTTTTACTGTTGACACACAAATTATTCGCATTCTGACAGCTGTCCGATCTCTCATTGGTTATTGCAAAGGGAATCCAGGCAAGAATCTCTGATAGATTGATCTGAGCGTTCCAAAGATCTCAAAACTATGCCACTGATCTGTTCCTTGGGCTGGACATAATCGATTCCACCTCTTTGGCACTACTGTTGCTCTGTAGTTATTAGTTAAGCAGAATTATATTGTATTTATATAGCGCTTACTACCCCTGATGAGGCGTCAAAGCACTTTTTCGGCAAGTAGCACGCTACTCTGGAACCCATAAAGGATTAGAGGTGAATTAGTATAGTGAAATATGAAAGTGATTTGAGAGATGGATATGTTAGTCAGTTATTTGGATTGAAAAGGATAGTGGAGGGATAAAAGAGCGAAAAAGGTTTTTGAATTAAAAGCTCTTTCTCTTGTCGTCCATGAAGCCAGCCTGTCCACCTTCTGCCTCTGTTCTGACACCTGTGACTCTCTCCAGCTATATATCACTGTTCTCGATGAGGTGCAAATGTTTTGTGAGAAGATCTCTGAACTCATCAGACTCATTCTTTTGGACCGTATTACCGTGGCCTATGTGCCTCAAGGATAACTTCAGGGAGGAGTGAAAGAGCTTAAAGACTCATGGGGCTTATTTACAAGGCCCTTGCACCACCGGTACGTCACTTTTCCCAGGCGCTGCCGTAACTGGTAACAGTTGTGTGGCGGGGCGGGTGGGAGAGGAATGGACAGACAACTGGATAGGGAAAGTAAAATAAAAAATAAAAAACTCTTACCTTGCGCTCGCTTCATTGCCACTCGCCGATGCGGCGAGCGCAAGTTTGTGGTTTTATCTTACGTTCCCTATCCCGTCGTCCGTCCACCACCCCCACCTACCCCACCCCGCTCCGCCCCACTGCTGGTATTTATGCCAGCTGTTCCTAACTTTTCCCCATATTAAATGTGATGTACCGGCGGCGCAAGGGGCTTATAAATAAGTCCCATGTATTTTGCCAACCTATTGCAGCAAATGAATTCACTAAGCATATCTCTCGATTCAGTCCAATCATTCAACTCCCCCAACTGTCCCTCTTCACATGGTTTTACCCTTCCCTATTTTTCAACTGCCATGTTGGTTTCGGTATTGCCCTACAAAAAAATGAATTCTATAAATATTTCCAGATTTTGAACACTTTTTAAAAAAAATATTGTGATTTGATGCGGTTAGGTGTAGGAAACTCCAGACAGTTTCAAAGGCTATTTTATGCAATCAGAATTGTCATCCAAGAATGAAACAGCCACCAACGGTACCGTGGATGAAACTAGTGAAAGGATCCCAAAAGATCCGTTCCCAAGTGAATCAAGCAATGGCAAATGAAAGTACCATACGTTCCACTGAAAACGTAATAGTACAAAAAACAGATACAGCTTGTGCAAGTACCTCGAAAACGCTTTTTTGGAGGAGCTCTTTATATCCACAAAAAACATGAAAAGGCCACTTCTGAGTTAGACTCCGTCAGATCATAAAAATGTATATTTCAAAGAATATGTTCACACCAAGGGAAAGCATTACAGAAAGAAACTTTTTTTTATGGAAACGTATTTTAGCAATTCTTTTGAAACAGTTTCCTAATATAGGGTCATCCGTCAACTCAAGCTCGGTCATTTTTTCACGCAATTGAGAAGCCATTGATCAAATATGTGGAATGAAAATATAAAGAGATTAAACCTAGATTACATTTTGTACCTCCAGGAAACCACAGAACTCTTGATTTGTTTGATGAAGGAGGTATGGAAGATTTTTGAGCACTTACAATACATAAAACGTCTAGGCAATAACCATAACTCTACATTATTAAAAAGCCATGGCTGGTAATGAGCAATGCATTATATGAAGGGAACATGGTGGAACATTTAGGAGACAGCAATGCTTATGCCAAACTGATGAATTCAAAAACATTTTGAACCACATTTTGAAACATACAAAGAGCACAGATTTGAGTTATGATCAAACGGAAATCTTCCTAAATCAACATTCACCTATCCTTTCAGAACTCCTCTTATTTCTACTATAAACAATGTGTGGGAACGTCATATGCAACCCGTCATTTGACCCATAAATGCAGTACAAGAACCTGTTAGATAATATGTCAATTATGTTCGATAAGAACTAGTTTCACAAAATCCACCATATACATCACATTATGCACACACATCTATGCCCCCCCCCTTCACCTCAGGACCTCACCCTCTCTTCTGAAATTCAGGAAAGGGCTCAAGACCTGGCTGTTCAACTGAACCCCTCCACCCCAACCCCCAAGCTTCAAGGTTCTCAGCGCCTAGATACCCTCTCGGGGGATTCACCACACTTTATATATCCTGTTTGATTGATGTACAGTAGACGTCAACGCTCTGGTTACTTCCATACCAATTAAAGCGAAATTAGCATCAATAGTATGTAGTTTGAAAGATGCGGCTGAGGAATTCAACATTCCATTGATGGATAACAGAGGACAATATAACCAGTTCAAGTATAAGTTTTATTACATTAAATCTTCAACTTCAAAGCACTCATGTTCATGACCCCCATTCCATTACCTTCATATTCCCTTTTGCAGTCGCACCTTGATCGAACTTCTTTATGCCTTCCACTCCTCGCCTGTCCCCTTCTTCTTTTTGTTCCCCTCCTCTGATTCCTCACCAGCTAAATCTTTTCCTCTCTGCCAGTCTAATGCCTAAGATGGCTCTGTCTGGTGATGGGACCATAAGCGTTTTGAGTGTCTTCTCCGGAAAGATGGGTCTTCAGCACCTGTGTATTTACTTAGTCTACCTGTAAACTTCATCCTGATGTGTCTCTTCAGCAGATCTAAGAGAGACCTTCCATCCCTTGAACCCAGCCCTGCTATAGCCCTGCTATAGCCATTACCCATGACAAAGAAACACTCCTCCTCATACAGTTTTCCTTCCAGTCTCTTACAGTTCAGAGAAAGAGCCCCTTTTCTATTGTGCCATGATGCCATGCTGTGTGTTCATACTTAAATTGCAACAGGGACACAAATCAAGATAAAACCCACTTAAGGGCATGCGTTGAATTCAGGGGAGGTGTGGGTAACACCATGCACCATTGGACCCCGGATGACAAGACAGTGTTGTGCCTTTGTCCCATCCTTTGACATCCAACAAGCTCCTATCTACTGTTGACAAGCTGGAGGGTAGTAACAGCATGGAGAGTGCAAAAAGTGAACAGGGTTCCAGGAACTGTGTTTACTTTTTCTTGCAGCTTCTGCCTCTTGGCCCCTGAGACCGGTGGTAGCAAGGGCAGTGTGAGGAACACCAAGGGACAATCACAAGGGACGTGCCCCTTAGTACCCCTGCTCCCCTTTAATGCCTCCAATGTATGGCCATGGTTTCAAGTTTCAAGTTTATTTGATTGATTTTTGCATATTTAATTAAAACCGTTGCTATATTAACACTACACAATTGCTAAAACATCCTTGTTTAAAACCAATAAAAAGCCAAAGAGAGATAATTCATTACAATTTAAAATCACAGTTCGGTTGTGCTAGTTAAAGAAAGTCATTGAGTCGCTGGATGTTGTAATGTGCTTCTCTCAGATTTTCCTTACTCCAGCCCTGCCTGCCCATTTGTCGCATCTTTCAAATGGACTCTGCTTATTGCATGATTTGTCCCTCTACTGCTGGTAGACATCCCGAATAAGGTTCCTCTAAGTCACAGCTTTCCAAACTGTGTGGCGCGACACGTTACTGTGTCGCGACCCACACGTAGGTGTGTCGTGCGATGCGACATGATGACATCGGCCGTCCGATATTAGGCCGGGGAATGCGACTCGAGCCCCCTCACTCAAGGTTACGACGTGCTCGCAGGCGGAAGGCGGATGGCAGAGCAGCTGGAGCTCGATCCCGGACTGCAGGTTTATACAACGGGGAAACTCTGCTCAAACGGACCCTGCCTGGAGGCATCCTTACCTTTGCTGGTTGTCGTGCTTGGTGAATCCTACAGCTTGCCGGACCCGCTGCGCGGGTCCCGCTGCGTGTGCAGCCTCCGTGGGGCATTGGGAGGCGGCCTGCTCACCTTCATATCCCTAGTGTACCGGCAGGGCTGCGAGCGCTCTAGCAGGGACTCCATTGCCCAGGAGTCCCTGCCTGTTCCACCTGTGGACGCTCTCCCTGCCGGCCACGCCCCCGACTCTGGACTTGGTTAAAGCTGCACCCCCGCGTACTCTTGCGGGAAACTCTGCTCAAACGGACCCTGCCTGGAGGCATCCTTACCTTTGCTGGATGTCGTGCTTGGTGAATCCTACAGCTTGCCGGACCCGCTGCGCGGGTCCCGCTGCGTGTGCAGCCTCCGTGGGGCATTGGGAGGCGGCCTGCTCACCTTCATATCCCTAGTGTACCGGCAGGGCTGCGAGCGCTCTAGCAGGGACTCCATTGCCCAGGAGTCCCTGCCTGTTCCACCTGTGGACGCTCTCCCTGCCGGCCACGCCCCCGACTCTGGACTTGGTTAAAGCTGCACCCCCCGCGTACTCTTGCGGGAAACTCTGCTCAAACGGACCCTGCCTGGAGGCATCCTTACCTTTGCTGGTTGTCGTGCTTGGTGAATCCTACAGCTTGCCGGACCCACTGCGCGGGTCCCGCTGCGTGTGCAGCCTCCGTGGGGCATTGGGAGGCGGCCTGCTCACCTTCATATCCCTAGTGTACCGGCAGGGCTGCGAGCGCTCTAGCAGGGACTCCATTGCCCAGGAGTCCCTGCCTGTTCCACCTGTGGACGCTCTCCCTGCCGGCCACACCCCTTGTCACTTCCTGTTTATTTAAGAGGGTGGAGCTAACGCAGCACGGTAGCGCACGGTAGCGACCGGGGCGAAGACCGGGCAAAGAGCGGGCCGTTTGAGGCCGTTCGAGGTCTAAGAGGTCTGGTCTGGTCTGGGCCCCTTCTCTTTCGCCCTAGCTCTGCCACTATCCAAACCCGTTTTGTCCTATTCCACTGTGTACGCTGGTTGTCACCATCTTTACTTATGTGCACACGAGCTAGCCGTAGCAGGGCTGCTAAGGGGGGGTTGGTACATAATGGTCCCATGGATGATTTTATCACACGCACAAATATTGCCATAGACCAAGAGATTACCAAACTTCAAACTCGAGTTTCCCTTGACTTGGCGGCTGCTAGGAAATTGTCACTAGATTTTGCTAACTCCAAGAAATCTTCCTTGGGGCACATAGCTTCAGCCATTACTCCGAAGCGTCTGAACAATCAACACAGTGTAATAACGCTGGTGGATGTTCATGACACTCCGGTCTTGCCTATCTCTCCACCACCCCTGTGTCCCCTACCCTTGTCTGTAAGCCTGTTTCCACTCGTGGCTAGCCCTCACCATCAACTTACCCCCATTCCTCATTCTCCAGATATTCCCAATGTGTCCTCCAGCAATGGCACACTTAATAGTATTAAGGGCAACTTGCACAAAAGGAAGCGTACCCCAAGGTCGGATTTCTCACGTAAGAAGGCCAAATTTGTTGGGGCACACTCATCCAATGTTGCTAACATCCCTGTGAAAGGCGGTATAGGAGGGCATGTCACCTCGTTACAGGCTTCGTGGCGTACTGATAGCGATGGTTCAGCACCCGCAGCCACCAAAGGTATCACACCCAACGAGAAAGCTGTTCTTTACCTAAATGACCAGGAGGGGAGGGAAGGGGAATTTATAGGAGTAGTTTGGGAATCCCTAAAAAGACTCCTTTCGCCCCTGGATTTAAGACTCTCTCGTATTGAGAACCATCTATTAGAGATGGAAAAAAGCATTATAGCGTTGGCTACTCTTGGCTTACGAGGTCTTGAACACCAAGGTCTGATAGAGAATAATATAGCTCCACAGACTTTAATCCCTTCCCCTACAGTCCCGCAGAGTTTAACTTCTCACCCCATTGTGCTAAGCACTACACAGCCTATCCCTAAACCTCGTACCAAGGGAGTCGATAACAAAAACCCTGCACCCCTGTCTGAGGCTAATAAGCCAAAGGCTCCCACCCTACAATCACATACTCGTACCAACATGGCGGCTCCCAGGAGGCAGAATGCTAGCAGTACCTCCCACCGTCCTACTCAGGGCTCACAGAACAATACTACCTTTCGTCCCATTTTGGGCTCACATAACAGGAGTAATTTTCGAGGGGGGTACATTGATCTCCCCCCAGAAGCCAATGACTACGTGGTGGTATTGACGGGTGTGCCGGAGGCAGTGAATGGCCATCATGAAAATCATTGGTCCTTAAAGAATAAGGTCATGCATTGGCTTAATACGCATAGACCGATTCCTAATGGCCGGACAAGTAGAGTCAAAATGGTGCGTAGAGTCTCCTGGGTGGGTTCCTCACGGAAATCTATTCCCGGTGATTGCATAGTCGTGACTTTTGAAGACTCGCATACGGCTAATCATATCTGTTCATGGGTTGCTGAGGATGAGGGTTTATCCATTGTTCCAAGGCCACTGTCCTTCTTTTACCCACCTCGGGATGTTCACTCTTACGGGGGCAATTGGTCTATGGCTCACCATCAGCCCAGAAGGGAGTATTCTACCGTAGAGCACAATCCAACTAGAAGCTGGTTCGGGATAACAACCTCGAACAGGTACAACTGTCTAGAGGATGTGGATTGACTGACCAAGCCCCCTGATCTGGCATTACCTTCTACGATTTCCGCACCCCAGGTGGAAGTTGGCTCTCCTCCCTCGTTGATTACCCTTGTTGGGACTAGCCCTGCCCCTCTAACCCAATCTAGGGTTCAGGCCCTGTCAGTACAGGGTGCACTGCATTCTCTTAATACCAATAACGTCAATACAATTGTGTGCGAGACAGTTGCTGCTCCGACGTCTCTTATAATTCCTCTCCAGCTGTCCCTGTCTGTTGGCTCTAACATTGACCCCCCTGTCCTTGCCCCATCGACCTGCCAGAGATCCATAGATAATTCCCTGTTGAAGATCTTAAGTTGGAATGTGGCAGGGCTCGCACGAAATATCGATAAGCCAGATTGGAACTCCTTTGTTGACCCTTTTGGGATCTGCCTCCTACAAGAAACGTGGTGCTTGGAGCCCCTCCACAGGGTAGGTTTCACAACCTACTCTGTGCCAGCATCCAAACCGCAGGGCAGTAAAGGCCGCCCATCGGGTGGCCTTCTTATTTGGGTCAGTATTGCACTGGGATTATCCATAAGGCACATAAACACCCAATCTCCTGACCTCTTGAGACTCACTATACAGTGTCCTGGGGGCAGGAAGTTAGAAGTGCTTAATCTTTACTTGAGGGGGGCCAGGGGGGGGAACTCATTGCTATCCTCGACTGGAGTAGAAGAGGAGCTCAGAGCCTGCAATATTGATTCCTTTGTTGTCCTGGCTGGAGACCTTAACTGCTGTTTTGAACCGCTAGCCAGCGAGGACATCCTGGACATCTGGGAAGATGACTCTAAGAGAGGTATTCCTTTGCTCGCTCTGGATCCGATTAAAAAATGGACCCAGAGTGTCATCGATCTCAACTCACTCTGTCTAGAACACGATCTGAGAGCCACAAATGGTCGATCGAAATCAGATTCTAGTGGAGCACGCACCTATAACAGGGTGGGTCACACCTCTAGAATTGATTATATATTGATAAACCATAATCTATGGCAGTACTTCCGAGACATGGAAGTCCTACAAACATCCGATAGCGACCATAATCCCTTGGCCTAACCCTTACCCTCCCGTGGGAAGATGGGACTTCAACTCCGTCTCGATCTATTTGGAAATCTTCTCACGAAGTTGTTCCATCTAACTGCGGTAGGCGACTAAAATGGGCTAAAGTGGTTGCGGACGAGGGGAGAATGGCTCAAGCTGATATCATAATGACAAATGTGAAGCACCACCTAGGCGCTGCGGATTTTACCAACGATGTCCTCACGGCATTTACAGAAACTGTCTCAGCCCTGAGTAATCTGTTCATAGTCCCACAGGGTAGGGCTAGGGCTTTTGGGAGAACGGCAACCAAGGGTAGAGACAAATGGTACTCCTCTGCTTGCCGTGCTGCTAAAAGTGAACTTATCCGGGCGGTTGAAATTAAAGACCCAGCTCAAATCAGACTTGCTAGGAAAAGCTACAAAAAAATTCAAGTTGTGGCAAGGGAAGCACATGAAACCAACTTTTGGAGAGACCTAATGGACGCTAGCTCCAAAAAGGACACGAAGGGCTTCTGGGATTTGCTCAGAGGTAGGGATAGGCCTGTCGACTCTCAACTGACATGTAACATTACAGGGGAGGCCTGGTTTGCACACTTTTCCAAGCTTTACTCCATTCCACCAGGGTTACCAGGACAGAACAGGGGTCCCAGGCATAGAGTGCCGGTCGCTAACACAAACAATGACCACACCTTTGCAGCCAAGGAAGTTGAAGGAGCAATTAGGTGCCTTGTTGCCAACAAGGCTGCAGGTCCAGACGGCGTCCCGGGTGATTTGTTACGGGTCAACACAGAGGTGTGGAGCACACTCATTGCCCTCCTTTTGAATGAGGCCATGTCTGGTGGATGCCTCCCGGACTCTTGGATGGGTGCGGAAGTCGTCCCGATTTTTAAGAAAGGCTGTAGGGACGACCTTGCTAACTATCGTCCCATTAGCCTGCTCGATTCCACCCAGAAGGTAGCAGGCAAAGTAGTTCTAGGAAGAATTTTGCAGTGGGCCGAAGAAAATCAGGTTTTGTCTGACTTCCAGGCAGGTTTTAGATCAGGAACTGGCACCATTGAACAGACATTCCGATTTTTAATGCTCTATTGGAAAGTGGTCGTACTGGGCAAAGGCAGTCTGTATCTCGCATTCATAGACCTACGTACTGCCTTTGACCTAGTCCCACGTGACCAATTGTGGGATGTCTTAGAGGGTTTGGGTATCCCTCCGTACTTGCTGGCTTTGCTTATCAAGTTCCATGAAAGCAACTTTGCACAAATCAGATGGGGCGAACAGGGCCAAAAAACATCTCGCATCTCTGTAGATAGGGGTGTCCGCCAGGGGTGTGTACTAGCCCCCACTCTGTTTTCACTTTATCTAAACGGAGTGGTGGAGCATCTTCTCAAACAACCATCTGACGCACCCTCCCTGGCGGGCAGGAAGATACCAACTCTCCTTTTCGCAGATGATACCCTGCTGATTTCGAAAACTCCAGTAGGCCTCCAAACGTTGCTTTCTAGGTTCCTGGACTTTTGTGACTCTAGGGGTTTAGTCATCAACATAAGCAAAACCAAGTTCCTGGTCTTGAATCCCCCTAGGAAGTCAGTCCACCCTCCAACCCTAGACTCAGTCCCACTTGAAAGGGTAAGGGAATTTGACTACCTAGGCATCCGACTCTGTGACTCTATGAGTTGGAAGGCTCACCATCAAAAAATCATTCTGACTCACAGGAGGGTCACAGGGGCATTGCTAAAAGAACAGCGTGCCTCACCCCTTAAACCCATTGGGGTGATATTAGATATCTACAGGGCAAAGGTGGTGAGCGCGGCGCTGTATGGGGCTGAACTGTGGGGCACGCAGAAAGTTGATACCTTGACCCATCTTGAGAATAAATTTCATAAAGAGCTAATGAGGCTACCACACAGCACTCCCACTCTCCCTCTCTTACTCGATGCAGGTACACGCCCCATATCCGAGCAAGCAAAGCTACGTCCTCTCTTACTGTGGGCTCGTATATGGAATGTACCAGAACTCTCAAGCTATGCAGAAGCCCTGCGCGAACTCCTCTTATCCCCGGGCTGGCACAAGGTCGGTTGGCTCACGGAAGTAAAGCGGCTCCTCTGTGAACTGGGCCTGGGAGACGCTTGGGCCAACAGAACATCCCCACCTAAACAGTTGTTAAAGAAAATATTCTGGTCCTGGGTGGCAAATGAGAGAGCGAGTAATTCCAAACTATGTAGATCTGCTGTTGAGTTCATGCTAATTAAAGATCTCCCCTTTAGAGAACCTTACCTGGACCTGATTTCCAACCCGATGGATAGGTCATTGTACTTTAAATTTAGGGTGGGAGTTCTGCCTTTAGGACAGTGGACAGCAAGCTGGAAACCACCTTGGCAAACCATACCGTCCTGTCCTTTTTGTGTCAATAGGGTCGAGTCTATTGCCCATCTAATGTTTGAGTGCCCAGCGTATGTAGCACCTCGCCGTAGATGGCTGAAACCTCTCTGTATGAGTCTGGGCACTCGATCACACTTGGAGGCCCTACAGATCCTAAGATCGGACGCCCGTCCTCTGTTTGCATGCTGCTTGGCAAAATTTTTGGGCTGGGTATGGAGGATAAGATCAGTGAGGAAATCGCTCCTCCAGTAAGGCTATCCCCATAGACTCATCTTGTTAACCACCTGATGCATTGTTTCCCCTCCCTTATCATCATACCGATGACTGTTTACTATTGTTCATTGTACAAAGTGTTTAGAGGGTCGAATGGCTAAATTGTTTTATATTTTTATCTGGTTCTGTACTGTAATGCTTTTATGAAATGACAAATATTTCAAAATAAAGCCATTCATTCATTCATTCACAACGGGTAAGCCTGAAAGTAGTGTAATAGGAGCTCCCATTATTTACAAAAATCTTTTGTTTTCCCCAGCTCCCTGAAAAAGCTTTTCTATGTATGAGGGTAAAGATAGATGGACATGGCTGGACGGAAATCCGGAAATCTTTTTCCACCATCACGTCCTTTAGAGCATTGTGCCGGAACTTTGGATTCTCAACAGTTGCCACAATTGGAGTTTTATTTTGAAAATTACACAAAATGGGGCACTGCAAAAACAAATAATTAGGGTATGTCGATGGCCATTTGGAGTGCGCCACATATTAGAAATGCTCTTTTGTACAGCATTATGCAAATGTTGCCTCCGCGATTACCACCGGGTGAAAAGCACACACTGTCAGTCTCACCGTGATTGCGTCGCCCTGTGTGTCAGAGCCGGAGGTCGCCGTAATCGGCGAGAGTTCAGCAAGTGACCTCACAAGACTAGTGACAACTAAAAACAAAGAAAGTAACGAAAAAGAAAGTACATAATATAAAAATAGGCAAGATATTGTTCTATATAACTCACCTTCCTACGGAGCCTTTTGTAATGAGATTTAACATTGAAATGTCTGCCATCGAGAGCCAGTGTCTAACCCAGGGTGGTGTGGAGTGCAAAAAAACGATGGATTTAGGCCCAGATCCTTGTACTGGGGTGAATGTATGACATTGTTCTACATTCTGTCCATCAACTGTGTTTTTTGCAATTTTCACCCCGAGTGGGCTGGGTATGCTCAGACGTGAGTCCCAGGCTCTCCACACCACTGGAGTCAAGCTATCCAGGCTGAATGAAGGCTGATAGCCAGAAACCGGTCCTTGGATGCTTGATTCCGGTCTGGGAAAGACATGGCTTGGTAGTTCGGACTGGACTGTTCCCATGAGGCACAGGGTCAGAGCTGATTTGCATATAGCCAGTGTCTAACCCAGGGTGGTGTGGAGTGCAAAAAAACGATGGATTTAGGCCCAGATCCTTGTACTGGGGTGAATGTATGACATTGTTCTACATTCTGTCCATCAACTGTGTTTTTTGCAATTTTCACCCCGAGTGGGCTGGGTATGCTCAGACGTGAGTCCCAGGCTCTCCACACCATTGGAGTCAAGCTATCCAGGCTGATGAAGGCTGATAGCCAGAACCCGGTCCTTGGATGCTTGATTCCGGTCTGGGAAAGACATGGCTTGGTAGTTCGGACTGGACTGTTCCCATGAGGCACAGGGTCAGAGCTGATTTGCATATAGCCAGTGTCTAACCCAGGGTGGTGTGGAGTGCAAAAAAACGATGGATTGAGGCCCAGATCCTTGTACTGGGGTGAATGTATGACATTGTTCTACATTCTGTCCATCAACTGTGTTTTTTGCAATCGAGAGGGGTGCAGCACAACATAATCACATACATGCTTGGCTAGGAGTAAAATGGCATGCACCCACGAGGTCAGGCTCTCTCTGTGACCCCCCAGCTTGTTACTGCCCGTGTCGTTGGTGGTGGACTTACAAGCTCCATAGAATCCAATATGTTGCTCTCTGCCTTTGAAAGCTGAAGATGCCAAATATGTTGTATTCCTCAGAGCTATTGTGCGAAAGGGTCACTGTGATTTGTGATGTAGTGTTAGAAGAATCTCGTGAGACTTCCTACCTGTAATTGCCCATATGGAAGGTCATTAGGCGTAAAGTAAAACAGTACACCTCATATGAAAAAAATGAACTAAAGGCACACTATCATAATGTGTAAATCACGCAATACATTAAGATATACAACACACCAAGCAGCATGCACAGTAAATTATTTCAGTTCGAAGGCCAAAAGAAGTGTTGGGCCGGTGCCCAAAGTGACTTTAGCACCAATGTGTAAACACAATACACATGGTAAAAAACTGACCTTTGCCCATTGCACTGCAGCATAATCCACTCGTATTTCATTGGCCAGGACAACTATTTCACTGCATAAATTCAGTTGAAAGTTGTTCACAGATTCACCCGGGACAGAACTGCAATAGCACAGGGGCCTCGCGCTCTGGGCATGAATCGATCAATCCAGATTTGAAAGGATGGGGCTCCAATTGGTGAAGGTGTCAGCGCTCCTGATTGCTTGTGCATTATTCATGACGCAGGTATGCACTTATAAGAACATATTTTTGCTAAAGCCACAGGGTAGTAATGTGAAAGGGGCTTTGCGCAGGAGGGCTGCACCCCCTTAGTGCCCCCCAATTCAGTCTATAGCCAATGTATATGTGTGAGAGGTTCAAGGGGTCCTCGTCGCACTCTACAGACAGCTTACATCATTTTGCGTTAAGCAATGGGAATATGCTATTTGTAGCAGGTTACAGTGCTTTATTTGTAAAATAATGAGTGCTGATGCTCCTTCTCAGAAACTAGTGGCCGGCTCTATTAAACATCAGAGGGCCGAATAATACCAAGGCCGCAGTCCTGAGCCCACCCAATGTCCCACTTCCATCCATTGCCAGACAGGGCCGACCCCTTCATCTCGCTCTTACAGCTTTCTGCTTCCTTCCTTGTAGACTGGGTTTCAGCCTTTCTCTTCTTCGGCCTCCTTTCCTGTTTATATTCCACTCGCCTGCTCTCATCAAATGTTTGATAAGGAAAAATAAGTGCCAGTTCTCAAACATAAGTGGCGGTGGCCACCACCGGCTTAAATTAAACACTGGACACCGCCTTTCAAATCCTATGCAGCCAACCATGCACTTTTAGTGCTCAAGTCTGCGCAAATTTCATTCCTTTCTCACACCCTGGCAGGCAAAATAAGGGCCTCCTGTGCTTTATTGCAGCCGGATACTGCTGGCCGATTTTCAGGTGGTGCTTTGGAAGATTGAGGATGGCCAAACTCTACTTCCCGAGCAACACTTCCGGTTTTATTCAGCGAGTTGTGTTCGCACTCTGTAACAGTAACTAGCAAGGAAGCCATTGCGGACCACTTTTTAAAAATCATTCAAAAAAATCGTAATAATAGAGAGCAAATTATTTTTTGAAAACAAATGCTTTGCAAGATGCTCTTGTTAAAGTTTAAAAATATATATTAATCAAAGACACAGATAATTGCTTCTCTTTAGAATATTGTAATAACAATCTGGTTTTAATTATAACAATTTTATGTCACATTTTAGACGACCTCTGTGTACTCCGAATAACCGGGTTAGACGACCTCTGTGTACTGTGAATAACCGGGATTACTATTACCCAATTTTTATGTTACTAAATGTACCGACCTTGGAAGGATGGACAGCTGAGTTGGGGTTAAAAGGGTTCTCACTCTTGACCTTCAGGCCACATCAGATGTCAGTAGGGAGAATTTAGGTGACTAAGCCATCATACTGTCTTCATTTGTAATGTAAATTTTTGCTGCCACAAAACTTATATCAGAAAATCTGATATCGCCAACGTTATATTGTTGTCAAAGTTAGAGACAGTGGATGGAATAAACATGATTAACGTCAAAAATACATAACTCTCGGGTTTTTAGGTCAGTTTTCAAATCCTAATTCTGCCAGAAAACATTTCGCTTTCATGTCATAGTACATGACAGACACTCATTGATTGCACATCGCACTGCAAGACACTTTTTTTTCTCTATTGTTTTATGTGTCAGCGTGAGTTAGAAAAACAGGGATATAGACTGTCAAAACAAAAGTGTATACAACAAAATAGCTTTGAAATATGAAATAGCAGCCAGCATTTTGTCGTCTCACTTCGGGTCAAAGAAAGAGTTTGACACACCGGGAAGGAACATAAAGGTAATGCTTGCTAGCCAGAAAATGATGTCACTCACTGAACATTTTCACTTTGTCCCATTGTCCTTAAACAGAGTCTTATAGATTATTTCCAAGTCTTTAACATGTTACTTTGCTCAACAGGGCTGTAAGTGAATTATATCCTATTACACCTGTAATAAGGGAGATGAGATATCTGTCAAGTTTGTGATGGAGCAATCCTCAAATCAAACTCTGTGTGGGGTTGTGTGTGTGTGTGGGGGGGTTGTGTGTGGGTTGTGTGTGTGGGTTGTGGTTGTGGGTGTGTGTGTGTCGGGGGGTTTGTGTGTGTGTGGGGGGGGTTGTGTGTGTGACAGTAATACTAAAAGCATCTCTCGGTCAGGCTAGACCTAAAAACAGAAGTGAGGGGATTAACCAAGTTTGGCTGTATGCAAGTGCCATCATGGTGCATGACATTGCATGAAGTAACATCACAGCTTGTGACATCACAGGTGGTATTACAGGAATTGGCATCACAACTCGTGAGCTTACAGGAAGTGAGATCAGAGATTAAAACCTCACATATGTTAAGCAGGTCTATAATGAGTACATTTGAGCGCATTACAATATTTAACTAATTGAATTTTGCATTGGGGTTGTGCCAAAAAATTGACACAACCTAGACACACAATCTGGGCTTCAATTTACACAGTTAGGGGCCTATTTACATGTCCCTTGTGCCACCGGTGCATCAATTTAACCATGCGAAAAAGTGACATACCGATGGTGCAAGGTGCTTGGGCGCTTTATTTTTTAAAACCCTACCACAAAGACATTGACAATAAGGAGAAATCCGTCAGTAATCTGTTCTTCTTAATAATAGAACTGCATACCACAGCACATGCTAGGGTTGTATTTGGGCTCCAACGTGGTTACACGACTGAGGCAATGCAGTGGACCTAAGAACAATTCACAATGCATGCCTTAGTCATCAGGGCAGGTCGGGGGGGAGAGGGCGAGAGAGTGAGGGCGAGAGAGAGAGAGAGAGAGGGAGAGAGAGAGGGAGAGAGAGGGAGAGAGAGGGAGAGAGAGAGAAAGAGAGAAGGAGAGAGAGAGGGGGAGAGAGAGAGAGAGAGAGGGGGAGAGAGATAATGTGCATGTGTATGTGTGTGTGAGGGGTGAGAGAGAGAACTACACAGAGAGAATGGGAGCTCAGAGGAGTGAGAGCCACTGACAGACAGAGGTGCGCATCTGCAGTCACCTCTAAAGTCTTGCCCCATTTTAGTTCAGATAGCATGCCTAAACACTTCTCTTAGCAGTGCAAATCATGAACTCGTGGATCAGTGGTAGCATGATAGCTATGAAGAAATGTGTGACACAGCACTGGCGCAGGACCAATATATAAAGTATGGACCAGGACTGAACTGTCTGTAGAGCAAAACTGGAATAACTTGGTAACTTTGTAATGAGATTCCACAAGACAGGTTCATCCCTAGTTAAAAGAGGCATATTATACTAAATGAGACCCACTCTGATTGGCATTCTAAACTGAGATGCAATTAATTGACACAATGAGCACCTAGTTGTAACTACATCTCCAAGATTGGCGCCATACTAGTTAACTAACCTAGCACCATGGGATACAAACTACACCTCTGAGATTGGTGGCATATATATTTTATGCCAACAGCGTTAATGTATTGGCCTCTGTATGTGTGTTTGTTTCTTTAGTATCAGCTGCTATTTGCAATTTAAAGGGCACGTTTAACTACGAATTAAGGAGGATAAAGATGAGAGGAGAGGTGTCGCCCTTTGTCTGTCTGTGCATAATGTGCACGACGTGCTTGAGTCGCTAAACTGGCAGACATCAAAGACCAGTGTGGGTGTACTCCTCCACTCATGCCCTGCTTGGCTCGCACAGCAGAGCCTTGACACCCATGTTTTTCTGTGCTCTGCCCAAGGTCAGTTTTCATGTCCACCCCATGCCAAATGCCTTTCGTGCTTACAGTTGCACTGGCTGCAGCTTGATCCTTTCTTGTGCTTGTTTTTAGCGAGCATATTGAATACCATTTGAGCTCTGATTTCACATGATTATCTACTACTCAAATCCTGAAATGTTACTGGAGAGAATCAAGACTGTAAGCGAGGTGTAAGATTTTTAAACTTCGTGTCTCATGTTCTTCCTATCTCTAGATTTCCACATTTCATTTTCCCGGAAGGCAAACAGAAACTCAAAATGGATACGTTTATAATTCGGAAGCGAAAAGCTGGTGACGATGAAGTTTGCAAAGAACAAAATGTAGCAGCTATTGAGCAGAGCACCCAAGAATCAACTGAACAGTCTTTCTCAGTACTAAAGAAGTATAAAGGGAAAATCACCAATCCCCGTTTATATAATAAAGCTTATATGGAACTGGGGTTCACATTGTCTGGTAATGAAAACCATCCTTGTCCCCAGTGTTTAGTTTGTGGGGAAATACTGGCAAATGAAAGTACGGTGCCAAATAAATTAAAAAGCCATTTTACCACAAAACACAGCCATTTATCAGAAAAACCAGAAGAATACGTTATTGAGCTTGCAAAATCTATAAGGAAGCAGTCTGCATCATTCACAAAGAGAATGAAGACATCAGAGAAAGCTCAAAAGGCAAGTTACTTGGTTGCTCAAATAATTGCCAAAAACAAGGAACCACACACTGTTGCCGAAACCACCATAAGGCAATCTTGTTGTGCTATTGTTCGAACAATGTTTGGGCCAGAATTTGAGATTGAAGTTAATAAAATCCCTTTGGCAGACAACACAATTGGAAGATGGATTCAAGATATGTCTGCTAACGTTAAGCTGCAAATGAAGGATATTTTTCAAGACGACAATATGATCTTTACATTGCAACTAGATGAATCAACAGATGTCAGTGGGTTAGCTCAATTACTGTTTTTTATACGTTTCATTCATACTGACAAAATTATTGAGCAATTCCTGTGTTGCCTAGACTTCCATTGAGAACTAGAGGTGATGATATATTTCAAACTTTAGATTGCTTCATGAAGGAAAATAATTTGCGCTGGTTAAATTGTGTTGGGCTATGCACGGATGGCGCACCGTCAATGGTTGGCTCAACAAAAGGTTTTATATCTTTAGAAAAGAAAGAAAATGAAACTATCATATCTTTTTTATCTTTTATCTTTTATTTTATTTTATTTTATCTTTTTATTTTTTTATCTTTTATCTTTCTTATCATTGCTTTTTACATCGCGAGGCACTAGTCGTGCAAACCATTAGGAATGAATTAAGGGAAGTTATGGACAAAGTGATTCAAATGGTGAATTACATTAAAAGTCGACCTCTTAAATCAAGAATATTTGCTCATATATGTGAACAAATGGGGCAAGGTTTAAAAAGCTCCTACTGCACACAGATGTTCGTAGGCTCTCAAGAGGTCGAGTGCTTTGTCGTGTATATGAATTGCGTGACATGATGCTTAAACTTTTTGAGGACAATAAGCAGCACGAATTTAGCTGTCTAATTCAAAACAAACTTTGGTGCACAAAATTGGCATTTCTTGCTGACATATTTGAACATTTGAATAAAATTAACACCAGTATGCAAAGAAAAGGAGAAAACAGCAGTAGATGAAATTTGTGGTTTGAGAGACAAAATAACAATTTGGGAAAGGAAAGTGAAAGAAGGCAGTTTTGAAATGTTTTCCAAAACAGATGAGTGCCAGATGAAATGTGATATCAGCCCGCTGATTGTTGACCATTTAACATTGCTCGGAGAGAAAGTTTCTCATTACTTTCCAAATATTGCAATCAAAGACTATGATTGGATCAGAAATCCATTCCTTTCAGCTGCACCTGGGAACTTCTCTCTTACTGAAGGAGAATTAGCTGAAATAAAAAATGATCGAAGTATGCTCATGAGGCATTCAGAGGGTGATTTAGACAGCTTTTGGTTCGTGTTACAAAAATGCATCCAAACCTAGGTAAAAAAGTGTTAAAAATTCTCTTGCAGTTTTCTACAACATACATTTGTGAAGTATCCTTTTCAACAATGACACACTTAAAGAAACTAAAACGTGGATGCTTGAAAATGCTTGATGATGAAATGTGAGTGTCTTTATCAAATATGCAACCAAATATTGACCAACTGTGTTCGTCCTATCAGCCTCATATATCTCATTGAAAAAGTAAGCCCAGTGCTGTTGTTTTTATTCACATTTTGTAATTCGTGTGCTATGAGACACTTTCCAAATGCTGAAATCCAAGACTACGATTGCATCAGTGTCTTTATCTATTATTCCACCAAATATTGACCAGCTGTGTTAATCTTATCCACCTCATTCATCTCAATAAAATAGTAAGTGCTGTTGTTTTTATTCAAAGTTTGTCATTCTTGCACATATTTACATATTGTTAGTCATAATGGACATCATGTTTTGGTAATGTATGTATGTTATATTACAAATCATACATTTTTTTTAAAATCAATGAACGGTTTTCGTGCGATATGTTGTGTCCCCATACATTTTGATATTTACAATTTCTATGACATATATGTATCTGTCCTCTCTTATATGCAGTTAATTTTAGCTCCAAGTGCTGAATGGAAAACATATGACTCGTCTTATTTTCTGTTGCCTTTTGGCACGCTGCGCGGAGGAAAGCGGTCCCATCTGAGTTCCATGCGCAGAGACCGGTTGATAAGTTTCATGATTGTTTTATCACTCATAATTCCCCCTTCCTGAACGGATTTTTGTATAACTCATATTCAGCAAGGCAGCAGGTGGACTTTGTGCGTGGTTGAAAGTGTTGGCAGGGCGTGCACTGCCCTTTTTTTGCCTTAAATCACTGAGGCATGTGTCAATGTGTGCATGATTATATTCTTGTTTCATGCACAAACCTAACCTTGCTTACACTCAGTTTTGCCAGTCACTGGCTTTGTTCGACCAGATTAACAATTGCTTTATTAACCTTCCTGCTTTCTTAAATTTGCATGGAAATGCACCATTTGCCCACTACTTTTTCAAAAATTTCTTGGGGGGAGAACCCCCCTCCGAACCCAACTTAGGTGGTTCGTGCTCACTCGCTGCGCTCGCTAGCATTACTGTGTACCTGAAATTTTTTTCACAAAAAGGTGTGTCACCAGCATGGAAAGTTTGGAAAGCTGCGCTCGAAGTCCTTTTACCCGTCTGTTGGCAGCTAGTGGCAGCAGGCTTTGTGGAGCATTTATGGCCATGGGATCTAGAGAAAGTTTGGTGTCCAGCAAGGACAGCGCAGACCTGAGGCTACCATTTGGCATGAGGTGAAAATGACACGGTGTAAAAGAAACGGGCTATGGGGGTCCAGCTGATCAGCACTGTGGGTGTATGTCTGTGGTGGCCAATGCTTCAAAACTGGCACCGAACATCAATTAGGAAAGAGTTGCACATCAGATTTTTGCAAGCCACCACAAGAGGCATAACACATATGAAAAGAAGAATTTCACCAGGAATAGTAATGTTAGCGATATTTGATGTACCATTTCCGGTGCCACAAGTCCTACTTTTGCATAATTTGCTGATGTGTTCTTTTGCACTGAGTATAAAAAAGCTAGGCTCTTCCCATGTTGTCTCAGCAACCTGCTGTCGATAGGGATCCGGAACTTTCTCAGGCTGCCTTTGCCCCAGAAATCCTGGACTGAAGTGGGCTCTGCACCATGTGTTCCCAACATGTCGCAAACGCCAGCCGGATTCCTCACCATGCTACAAACACAGGGCCTCACATAACAGCCAAACAGGCAACCTAGGTATGTTTTGGAGTTCTGGGAGTCCAGTCCCAGTAACTCTAAGTAGAGTCACTCCTTCGGCTAGCTGATGCCTCTGTCCTCTCAGAAGCATGTGCGCCTAGGGAAATCAGAAGCCCCCAGCAATTCAACGTCTTCTAAGATGGTGACACACATAATGTTATCTTTATGGGAGATGCCGCATCAGTGGTTTACCTACAGACACAAGAGAAGGGGTGGTTAGAAGCAGTATCCTACGGGCTCTCTCTGACCTGCACTAGTATCTTCACTACAGTACATCTCAATTACATTGAGCCTGTTACATTGTCCAAGATCTACATCACATAGTTAAAAACAACCCTATTGATGTCATGAAATACCTGACCACTACATAGACAAAGGTAAGCAACATAACTAAACTGAGAGTAAAGATCATTAAATAATAGGCTAAATTAAATGTAGTTAGTTAAACAAATATATATATATATATTCACTGAAAAAAACATAGGTTTCAGACACATCAGTGATGTCACTGACCATGTCATGAGTGATGTAATATGTGATGTTATCAGCAGTGCATTGCGGGGGCGCGAGTTATAGTTAGCTGAACTAACTATAATGGGGGAATTTCTATGGTTTTGTACGAGTGAAATGTCCAACTAACTATAACTTTCCCTAACACCTATGGTTTTTTCAGTGAATTTCTAAGGTTTTTTAAATGCTAATTTCTAACTATAACGTGCCTGAAACCTATGGTTTTTTCAGTGAATTTCAAAGGTTTTTTAAATGCTGATTTCTAACTATAATGTGCCTGAAACCTATGCTTTTTTCAGTGAATTTCAAAGGTTTTTCACATGCTAGGTTCTAACTATCCCTACAAAGGTTGGACAAGTGAAGAAAAAAGGAAAAACGCACAGAAAGTAGCAAAAGAATGCAGAAAGATGCAACAGAAGTCAACAAAGACGAAGAAAAGTGCAGGAAGAAGCAAGACGTCTGCAGAAAGAACCAACAGAGGAGCAGAAAGAGGCCTTGTTGCAAAATAATCCTGTGCCCACAACTTTTTCAGATGGGTACTGGTGGTAACTGACTCTGACTAACCAGGCCTAGAGCCAGTGCTATGCTAAAAGACACTTAGAATACAGTGAAAACACCTACATATACTAGGGAACACTATGCGTTGGGGTACCCCTGAGATTAGCCTGACCTCCTCTGTAAGGCCCTAGTACATATTAGGGCAGGGGGATTAAAACTACCTCTTAAAACGCACTACAGGGCGCGTTTGCACAGTGTGAAGGGAGGGGGGCCTGAGGTGATGTGTGCAAACACGCCCTGTGGCCGTTTTAAGTTGAGAGATTAAGTTCCCTTCAATCCTGGCGGTCCCTGGGGTCCAACCAGCCAGTAAGGAACCTCCAGTAGGCTCCCCTGAGCTGCATTGCAGAGAGGTGTAAAAAGGGGCGTGGTCTGGACCACCTCTCTGCATCTCAGGCCTCTGGCACTTACTGGAGGTACCTGGTGGGCTAGTTGGCCCCTAGGGGCCCTCAGGATTGAAGGGGAATTAATTCCCCAACTTAAAACGCGCCACAGGGCGTGTTTGCACACATCACCTCAGGCCCGCCCCCTCCCTTCACCACTGTGCAAACATGTCCCGTGGCACATTTTAAATTGGGGGATTAAGTCCCCTTATATCCTGAGGGTTCCTGGGTCCAACTAGCCCACCAAGTACCTCCAGTAAGTGCCAGAGAGCTGCGTTGCAGAGAGGTGTAAAAAGGGGCATGGCCTGGACCACCTCTCTGCAATGCAGGCCCCTGGCACTTACTTACTGGAGGTACCTGATGCCCTAGTTGGCCCCCAGGGGCCCTCAGGATTGAAGGGGAATTAATTCCCCAACTTAAAACGCGCCACAGGGCGTGTTTGCACACATGTCACTTCAGGCCCGCCCCCTTCCTTCACTACTGTGCAAACGCGCCCCATGGCGCGTTCTAAGTAGAGGGATTAAGTCCCCATGAATCCTGAGGGCCCCTGGGGTCCAACTAGCCCACCAGGTACCTCCAGTTAGTGCCCCAGGGCTGCGTTGCAGAGAGGTGGTCTGAGCCCACCCCCCTTTTTATACATCTCTGCAATGCAGCCCTGTGGTGCTTACTGGCGGTATCTGGTGGGCTAGTTGGCACCCAGGGACCCTCAGGATTGAAGGGGAATTAATTCCCCACCTTAAAATGAGCCAGAGGGCCTGTTTGCACACATGTCACATCAGTATCCGCCCCCTCCCTTCACCACTGTGCCAACGCGCCCTGTGGTGCGTTTTCAGTTGGGAAATGAATTCCCCTTCAATACTGGGGGTCCCTGGGGGCCAACTAACCCACCAGGTACCTCCAGTAAGCGCCACAGAGCTTCATTGCAGAGAGGTGTAAAAAGGGGTGTGGCCTGGACCACCTCTCTGCAATGCAGCCCTATGGCGTTTACTGGAGGTACCTGGTGTAATAGTTGGCCCCCAGGGAACCCCAGTATTGAAGGGGAATCATTTTCCAACTTAAAACGCACCACAGGGCGTGTTTGCAGGGTGTTGCTGGGAGGGAGCGGGGCCTCACGATGCCGGTGTTTTTTTTTTTTAAAGAAGGGGGATGTGTGGCCCCCTTCCTTTACTATTTTGTGGGCCCTAGGGCCCCAATCCCCCGGGGCCTGGCCCCCTTATTTTTAAATAAAAAAAATTTAAATGGGAGGGGGTTCGCGTGGGCCCCCCCTCCTGGGGTCAATTCTGGTCCCAGGGACCCAATCCCCCGGGGCATGGCCAAACATCTTGGGTTTTTTTATAGGAAAGGGGCTGCATGGCTCTCCCTCCTAAGGCCTCTATTGGCCCCGGGGACCCCATCTCATGGAGCCTGCCTTTAATTACTATTTTTTGGGGGGGAGAGGGGGCCACTTGGCTTCCCTCCTGGGCTACTTCTGGACCCTTATCCCCCAGGGCCTGGCCATCCCTTTTTTTTTGGTGAGGGGGGCTGTGTGGCTCCCCTCCTCAGGCCAAATATGGACCCGGAGACCCCATCCCCCGGGGCCTGCCCTCTCCTTTTTTTTTTAAATACACAGGGGAGGGGGGCCCCCCTCCCAGGCCACTTCTAGCCCCAGGGACCCCATCCCCTATGGTTTTTTCAGTGAATTTCAATGTTTTTTTTAACAAAAATTTCTAATTATAATGTGCCTCAATCCTATGCTTTTTTCAGTGAATTTCTAAGGTTTTATAAATGCTAATTTCTAACTATAAAATCCCTATTAAGTTCCCTTGAATCCTGAAGGTCCGTGGTGGCCAAGTAGCCCACCAGGTACCTCCAGTAAGCACCACAGAGCTGGTACCCGTAGATCCAGAGAGGATCAGTGTCCCTAGACAAACAAAGTTTTATTTCTTTAACAATTCCAAAACTACTGAAATTATTTACATCAAATTACAAAAAGGGTGATTTCTTGACCAATGGCTAGCTTTCTTTCAAATTTGGTGTAAATCCGTTCAGCGGTTCGGCTGTAGCTGTGTCTTAAATTTACGAAATCCTCATAGACATAGAGCTTTAAATCCTCTTGCATCAAGCTTTACAACAAAAGCCATAAAACAAGTTAACCCGGATACTGTAAAGCACTCATGGAATCAGAAATCACAGGACAGCGGGGTACAACCAGTATCAAGTATCCTGGAACTAACTGACTTATTTCCTAGTGCCAACGCTCCACTAACGCTCCACTAAATCGCGGGAGAATAGTTGACCTACTAATCCACCCTCTTCAATCTTCTGGCCCAACGTAATTCCATCTGTAATAGTAAAAGAAAGCGACACTCTTCAAAAAAATGGTTTCGATATTTTTGAAGTTAAAGAAATTGACGATTTTAATAAATATCCCAAAGGGACAGTAGGAGACGAGGTTCTTGCATATAATCATAACCAGCAATTCAATGGCAATAAAATACCTCGGAATATAACGGATGGCCCCCTAATGATCTCACTTAAAGATGGAGTGTGCCGAATTTGGAACTGTTCTGACACAAAAAAGACATCCCAACCTGATGAAAACACCTTGGCGTAGATTGCGGGTACCTTAAACAGCAATAATAATAAACAGGGCAAAGACCTAAAACTCCCCTTTTAGCAGCAACTTAAAAATAGTATAATGGGACATGGCTGGGAAAACCACAGAAAAGTTATCCTTTATTCTGGAAGGTATCCCACCCATAGTGTTGCTGCAAGAAACTAGGGGGCATATTATCAAGACAGGCGATAAAATTATTGCCGTTTTAGCGGCAGAAAACTGCCACTAAAACAGCGATAATGGGCTTGATAATATGCTCTATGGAATTCCAATTGAAGCCCATGTTAAATGTGAAGGACATCTAACATGGGCTTCAATTGGAATTCCATAGAGCATATTATCAAGCCCATTATCGCCGTTTTAGCGGCAGTTTTCTGCCGCTAAAACGGCAATAATTTTATCGTCTGTCTTGATAATATGCCCCATGGTCTCTAGCCCCTTTCTATCAAAAAAGACTATTTTGTGTACGTCTTTCGAGAAAGTCAACCAATTTCTGGAGTCCAGGGGGTTCCCACCTACGATCATTGCTGGAGATTTCAATGGGAAAATCTCTTTTACATTTTTATTTTTATTAAAGCCACAAACATAGACACTTTACGAAAGAACTACAAAAATATACCACTTTTATTATCTTCAACATAAACATAGGTAGGGCACAAAAAAGACATTGGAGAAAAAGACAACCATATTATCAAAGAAAAAACAAGAGAAAATACATTAGATCCCTAATCCCATTGGAGACAGGATCATATCCTATTGAATCTTTGTCGGGACCGATGGCCTCGAACTTTAACTAATGCCATCCCCATTTCATAAATTTCAATAAATAGTATCCAAAATTCATTAATACTTGGACTCGTACTTTGAATCCAAGAGTGGGCAACACAAAGTCGTGCCCAGGCTGAAACAATAGAAGCAAAAGGCTTCGTAAGACGACCCAACTCAGAAAATATTCCCAAAATCAACTCTTTCCCGGAGATAAGAAAAGGGTTACTGTATTCAGCCCAGGTCTCCAGAACAAGAGCTATATTGGACCAGAATTCCTTCAACATTGGACATGCAAGCAACATATGGTTTAGATCAGCAGCATGTTCTTGACATTTCGGGCAAAATAATTTATCAGCGGTGACATTGTTACCCCATTTTGAAATTTGCTATGGAGTTTAATAAAGCATGAATATGGTTCTAAATTGCTGCAGTTTCAAATTAACTGAAGTTACGGTTGAGTCAATAGTTTCTAAGGATTCCTGTATCTCTTCTACAGTTATGTTACAATTAAAAATCTGACTAAGCTTAACAGCTATTTGTAGACCGTCATCGCTTACGACAGCTATAAACTTTTGGTAGGTTTTGCCTATAATCCCCTGTCCGGTGGTATTGAAAAAAATAGCAAAATCTCAGATGGACTATTCAGCTCTATTAACCCCTCAGAAAAGTTATCTTTTATTCTGGAAGGTACCCCACCCATAGTGTTGCTGCAAGAAACATGGTCTCTAGCCCCTTTCTATCAAAAAGACTATTTTGTGTATGTCAAAGCAGCAGAAGAGGTCATGCAATAGGAGGCCTTGCAATCCTGCTAAAAGAAGAAGGATTTGACTGGGACCCAGAAGAAATAGAGCTCCCTTTGCATAATGTGCAATGCGTTCACATTAAGTACCGAAACAAAAGCACAGTGTCTGCCCTAGATTTACTACTCTTCAACATATACATCCCACCTGGCTCTTCAAACAATTCCCTACTGGATACATCTTTCGTGAAAGTCATCCAAATTCTGGAGTCCAGGGTGTTCCCACCTACGATCATTGCTGGAGATTTCAATGGGAAAATCTCAAACGTATTACTAAAAAGCGGGGGGACGCTAGCACAAGAGGAAGCATGTTCAATTCCAATGTCCATATTTGCAGCCAAGATAAGAGCAGACAAACGTGGGAAACTGCTTCTATCCCACATTACGGAAATTAACTGTGTCGTCCTCAATGGAAGAGTAGAAGGAGACATCCAGCAGCCTTTACTACAATAAGAAATTGTAGTTCTTCTATTCTAGATTACGTAATCTGTAGCACAGATCTTTTCACGAAAGTTCGTCATTAAATATTCAACATAAGCACGAAAGTGATAATGCATATTTGACTTTGGGAATTGACATTTTAACACAACCTTCTTCCTATGGTCCCTAAGCTCTTAAAGGGTCTGGCAATAATAAATAAAAAATCAGGTAGTATCTACTGGAATCCGAAAGCAATCAATAAATGAACACCGTCATTTCTTCCTTTTTACCAAATCGTATAAGTGATGAAGACGACCCCATAACTAGATTTGAAGACTAAGGGGTCCATTAGGATGTCGGGCGGATTGCCCCTGCCAGGCTGGCGGTAGCCACTGCCAGCCTGGTGGGGGCAATCCACCCGACATCCTCACTCATTTCCCCCCCGCCATATTAGTATGGCCGGGGCGGAAAAGGAATAATATGGTGGCGGTGTCTATCAGACACCGCCAGCCATATTACAATGGGCATTTTACAATGCCTTTCCGTGGTGGCAATGCCGCCACGGAAAGGCATGCGGTCTTCACTCTGGGGGCCCCCTGCGGGCCCCCAGAGTGAAGGAGGGGTGGGGGCTGCACTGTCGCTTTGTTTATGCAAATGCTGGAATGCATTTCTAGCATTGTGGCGGGAGGTGCTGAGAGCACCGCCCGCCACAATGCTAGAAATGCAGGATGTGCCCGCCACTGTGGCGGGCACATCCTAATGCCCCCCACGGGACACCCGCCCTTATTGCGGGCTGTCCCAATCCCCGTCAGGATGGCGGGCTGGCAAAGTCTGCCCACCATCCTAATGACCCCCATAGTGTGATCAGTCATGATGACTCTCCATGCAAATATAATCAGCAAGGACAAAGGCAAAACCTACCACTACGGAAAGCGAACAGCCAAATTGTCAGCACACTTAAATCACTTGACCAGAAAGCTCTGTGCCACAAGACAAAGAGAAATAAGAAAGCTGAAATACTTCGTCAACGAAACAAAGAAAAATAAAGCAAGCCCCAAGGGATAAAAACTGGGTTGACATCCACACTGCAGTAAAAAACGGAAATAGCAAGCCATTCCGAAACATAGTAGCCATATATGAAAGTCAATCTAAGCGTTGCCAGTTCCATCATCTGAATGGGAAAAACATATTCTAAAATTATATAAATCTAACAATCAAATACAAGCCTCACCCAGCCAGAGCCCCGGACAAAAGGGCCAATTAGATCAGCACATGCTAGCTACTTCATTTACACAGATCACCACCTTTATTAAAACCACCAGATCATCAGCAGTAGGGGGTCCAGATAACATCCTGATTTAAGTCCTTCAATACAAACTTGGAAGACTGGAGCAAATTTGTAACCCCTCTCTTTCAATACATTTTTGACACTGGGAATATACCAAAGTCCTGGCGAGGGAGTATTGTACCCCTCCTTTTGAAAAAAAGCTCTAGATTGAATCCAACCAACTACAAATTGCTCTGCTTGACGCCACTGGTAAGATCTTTGCAGCATATGTATTGAACCATCTAAAAGACTGGGCATTTTAGAATACCGTGATTCCTGCGACACAGGCTGACTCCGCCCAAACCACTCAGTCACGGACAACATCGCTATCCTTCAGACTGTTCTTGACAAGTATGTAGTGCTAAAATCACAAATACTTTATTGGGTGCACAGACAGAATATCGAGTTTAAAATGTCGACATACACAAATATTGGGTTTTAAATATCGTGATACAGAAATATCGACAGGAAGAATATCGTGGTCGCATCGACTTGCAGGTAAGAAATGTCATTTTTGAAAATATCAAAGTTGTTAATATCGTTTGCAAAAATATAGTTGTTTAAAATATTGATGTTCTAATTAGTGTTATGTATTTTAGTATGTATTTTAAAAGTGTGATCCATTTTTTGTATAAGAATTGGTTTTGTTTTTTAATATATGTGTTAAATTTTTAGTAGTTATTAATTTTATCTTAATAAAATGTTGCGTTTTTAAGTTCTGTAGCAGGTTGTGGGTTTATAGGGTTTGAAGTCATTTAAATACAATAAATTAATGATTATTTTTATGTATAAGTGTTAATTGTGGGAATTAATGTATTATTAATTATTAATGAATTGACTGTTAATTATTAATAATTAATCAATCGGCAACTATGTTAACTGTGTCATTTTTTAGTAGTGGCTTGTGGGTTTATTGGGGAATATGGTGGGAAGTAATTTAATTATAATAAATTCATTTACATTTTTGATGTATTAGTATTTATTTAATTTAGATTTTATAGTATTAGTTGTGGGAATTAATTTATTATTAATTATGAATTAATTAGCTGTTAATTATTATTTAATTGGCAATTATGTTAATTGTGTTATTTTATTAGGAGCCGGTTGTGGTTTTATAGGTGAATAGGGTGGGAAGTTATTTAATTATAATAAATGTATTCATATTTTTTACTTATTATTATGTATTTAATTTATATTTTATAGTGTTAATCGTGGGAGTTATTTCATTATTAAATATGTATTAATTGGTTGCCAATTAAGATTAATTAATTCCTTTGTAATTAATTATGTTAATTGTGTATTTTTGTAGGAGTGAGTGGTGGGGATTATAGGAGAATAGGGTGGGAAGTCATTTATTTATAATTAATTAACAATTGTTTGTTAATTAATGCTAATTAATTAATTAATTAAAATATGGCAATTGTGTAAATAATGTTTTATGTAAGTTGTGGGGTTTATAGTGGTAAAGGGTGGAAAGTAAATTATTTTACATTAATTAATAAGTTGTTAATTGATATTAATTTATTAATGTAAAATCAGTTAAGGAAATTGTGTGATGATTTTTAGGTGTGTGTTGTGGTGTTTATTGGGGTTGAGGGTGGAAAGTAATTTATGTTTAATTAATTTAATAATTAGTTGATTATTAATATGAATTTATCAATTGATAGATATTTATGGTAAGTGTTTATTGTTATTTTGTGTGTTTTGTTTTTATAGGGGTAACGTTTGGGGAGTAAATTAATTTTTATTTGTTTTTAAAAAAATGTATGATATTTGTTCATTTGATAATTAATTATGTTACTTATGGAAGTACGTTTTTTTAAATTTAAATGTGGGTTGTGAATTGTGTGGTGTCATAGGGTAGGAAATTAAAAATATTACATTCATATAATAAATAATGTTTTTGTTTATAAAGAATTTCTATCAAAAATATTTTTTTGTTTGAAATTATTTCTGCATTTTTTTAAATTATCTTTCTAGGTATTAGTTAGATCTTTTTAACATTGTAATCTGTTTCTATTGTAATATTTAAAATGTTTATATATGTTTTATTTTTTTGTTTTTTTTAATCTTTTGTGTTGTTTTTGTTCATTTGTTTGTTTTAAATTTTGAACTGACAAGTAGAAATATAAATTTTTACTTCTCCGCTCTCCAACACTTTCCCTACTGTTGCACATATATAAATATATATATACTGGTATAGGTTGTAATAATGCCGTGTATCGGCAAGTCACCAGTTATCTCGGATATAATTTGCTTAGTAACTGGTGTATTCGTTACATAAAGCCGTGTATCGGCTGTTACCAGTTGCAATCACATGGAGCGACTCCCATACTTTCTAGCAAATATTTCCAAATACATTCAATCATCAAAACTGTCAGTACAGTATAGTAGCCACATGAAGTCAGTTAACGAAAGCACAGAATATACATAATTGATTTACATTGCAAATTAAATGACTATTTTATCACTCTTTATCAGGTTAAATGGACCATAAGTTCTTCACCCATATTTAAGCCTAAAGGGCTCTTTGTCTGCAAATCAATAATATAGTGTGATTCCAGTCTACGTAATCTCATTAATCTATCCCCCCCTCTAGGGTTTGCCGGGACATGATCGATGCCATAATATCGCAATAGATCCCTATTACTTTGATGTTGTTTGGCAAAGTGCCTGGCTACTGGATATGTTGTGTCTTTATTGGTGATGGCACGTTGATGCTCAAGAATTCGCATCTTCACATTATTGATGGTGCTCCCAATATATTTTAACCCGCAGGGACAGGTTAAACAGTACACGACATATGGGGTCTGGCATGTAATAAACTTCCTGATCTTTCTGGGATTTTTTAGACCTGGAACGTCATACGACAGTACACGTCTACTATTCTCGCAGGCTTTGCATTTACTGCAGGGGAAGAAGCCTTCCATGTCTTTCAAGGTACCACTATTTTTAGATCTGGGGGGCATAAGATGACTTTGTACAAGTCTGTCTTTCAATGACTTTAACCTACGAAATGTTACCAGGGGGCGAGGTGGAACATCCTTCCCTATAATGGGGTCCAGACGTAGTATGTGCCAATTTTTTGTCAAAATACTTCTTAGATAATCGGCATTGTCGGAGAATGAGGTTATCATTCTAAATTTATTACTTACTTCCGACTGCACTTTATTATCTTGCTTGCTCAGTAGATTGGCTCTCGGGATTTTTAAAACTCTGTGGAAAATCTGATCTAAGAGAGAAGGATCATACCCACTGATAATGAATCTAAGAGCCAATCTACTAGATAACTGGTGACTTGCCGATACACGGCATTATTACAACCTATACCAGTTCTGTGGCTACAAGCCGATCCACGGCAAGAACATCTTACAATATGTATAGAAGTAACCGTTCATTCAGAACGCTTAAAATGGCTGCCACTATCACTGGAGCATTGATGCGACTCCAATACCATTTTCTATGTCGTTGAAACACTGTAATGACGTACCAAAATACTGTGAAACGTAGTAGCCGTCTCACGAGGCTTCGTGTAGACACTGACGAAGGACTTACGTCCGAAACGCGTTTGTTTTGCTGAAAGCGGCTGATTAAAGAAATTCGGCGCTTACCCCCCTTGAGTGCTGCACTTTGTTCATGAATGCAACGGAGTTTGAGCCTGATATTGAACGCGAGTGCCATCGCGTAGCAAGCACCCGCCGATGAGTGACCCGGGAATCTTGGTACAGTGGAGCGCGTATATATATGTATATATATATATATGTACGTCCCTAAAATGGCTCCTTTCCAACTGGTTTTGGCCCCGTGGGAGGTGGCGCACACCCCGGCCCAGCACGCCGGTATTCAATTCCGCAAAAGTTCCAAATAAGTGCGCACTCAGCCACGCAAATATAACACCAGGCAATCCAAAGTCCAAGGGTATTTATTCACCTACAACATGTTTTGGCTTACAGGGAAGCCTTGTTCACGTAAGTGAATGTGTGCAAAAACCATACTGATAAAGCTATGTGCAAGTACAGGGCATAAACATAAACAAAGGACTCAAAATACTTCCTATTCAACAAAATGCATCGCAGACATATTGGAATGTGTCACTCAGCAAGAATATTAAAAGCGAATGGAGGTAATGTGATCAACTGCTCACCGTCAATTGACTGGGACAGATGTAACTCATCATGTACAAATTAATGATTCTGTTTAAAATAAACAAGACAAAATAAACATCTACCAGTCGAATGTGTACACTGTTGAAACCACAATACGCACTCCTGCAGACCTGCGATATACATATGCAAAATATTTTGGCAGTCTGACAGGTGGAATAAAAGACAGTCATCTCTTGTGGCATGGCGCTGCATCAGTGGATACTAGCAGCCAAACAACAATGTATGGAAAGCGTCAAGTGAAATGACGTAGTACATATGAATACATATACTTGTAATTCTCCCCGCCCTGTGACAAAGCATCTCAACAGTGCAGCTAGCGGGGAACGAGGAAGTGTTCATGGTGTGGCAGTTAATACGGAAAATACGTGGCTAGTCTGCCACTATACCACAGCCGAAGGGTCTTGAGTGGTAGAAGTCATATGGCAAGGAGCTGGGACTAGAGAAATGGTAGTTATCACGTTAAATACATGGGTGCTGACCCTCGCAGAGGTGGCCCATGCCATGTGAGAAAGCCTGGTTCCACATCCCGTGTGCCAGGAGTCTAGCAGGACAACAGTTTCATGGGAAGCAGTTGTGAAACGTAGGCTGAACGCACATTATACTGTTGAAAGTCAGTAGTACTTGCCACAGGTGCCCATCAGTGAAGGCGTGCTCGGAAAGATGGTATAGAAATGGTGAAAAGGGTAGGTTGCCCGTGAAAGTGATTGTAGTGGTTTGGCCCCTTCCTTTCCTCCTGTGAGAAAAAACATATGATAAAACAACGTTAGTTACACTTGTAATAAAAACACAGTACAACAAAATAAACATTTTCTTATTCACTGAACTCATTGGAAGAAGATTCTGAACGTGCGTGCAGCATAAACCATATCTAAAAAACCCACTAACAGACAGAGTCTAAAACGGGGACACTACCAAGAGGGAATCTAAGTTCACTAATTTTCTCTCAAATGTTTGGCAAGTTCCTCATCTTGATTTAGGCCCCCCGGGTCCTTTGACTGAAAGTCAACAATCTACTTAAATTCTTTCTGCCCCCCCTTGGGTTTCTAATGATTTGTTCTACGATGAAGAATCTGAGGAGTGAGGTGTTGGAAAAGTGTTTTTCTCTAAAATGTCTGGCACCGGATATTTTTCATCATTGTTAGTGATCGCCCGACAGTGTTCCAGGACACATTTCATGGCCAATAGGTTGGTACTCCCTATGTACAAAAGCATACAGGGGCATTCAATCACGTAAATCACGTAGGTGGAGCTACACGTGAAGAATTGTTTGATCTCTTTTTTGATTCCATTGTACTCAACCATCTTAGTAAAAGTGCTGCTTTTACATGCTTTGCAATGGCCACAGGGAAAAAATCCCCTGAGGCCATGCTCGTGTCCTGTTGAGTAAGTGGTGTTGTCACTTCGTACCAGCATATCTCTGATGTTTCTCCCTTTCCTTTACGTAATACTTGGTCTGTCAGGAATGCCCTCCCCAATGATATTGTCACATTTCAGAATATCCCAGTTTTTTGATAATATCTTTTGGATGTGTTTCGATTCGGCATTGTACGTCATAATGAGGCGGGTGCTCTCTTCAGTGTCCTGGGCGGCTTCGGGTGTCTTATCCGCCAACGTTTGGGATCTCGGAATGCCATCGGCTCTCTTCTTGGTGTAGAGTCAAAATGGGGGGAGAAAGAGGCCTAACTAGTCAAATCCTCACGAGGAATGGGTTGAAACAAGGTTGCCTCCTCGCCCCTTTGTTATTTTTCATGTATATAAGTGACCTACCGGGGTACTTAAAAATGTTCCCCCTAAGCTAGTGCAAAGTGAAATTCATAGCCTTATGTATGCAGATGATATTGTTATATTTGATCGTAGCCCTATTGGTCTACAAAGAAATGTTGTTAAATTAAATAGATATTAAAAAGAAAGTTTTCTGGTCCCCAACATCTCCATAACTAAAATTCTACCTTTTAGAGGTCCGGTCACTGGGAGGCAAACCGATTGAGATAGTGAAAGAATACGTTCATTTGGGCCTCATCTTTTCCTATAACCTTCAAAACCCTTCCTATTTTCAGCACCTCGGGCGAAAGGCAGACTCCCATATTGGGGCACTACAGAGATTTTACTTCTCAATTGGGAATAGGTATTTTAAATCCATGCTGGAGGACTACAGTATGAAAATTCCACCCATTTTGTCTTATGCCGTGGAATATTTACAGATTAAAACCTGACGAACAATAAAAGTGAAAGAAGGAACTATCCTACGAAAACTGTTGAAAGTCACCCAATCAGTCCCCGTAAAAGCCTTAAGCCTCGAGCTTTCTTTGACGAGCACATACGCTCAAGCCATTTCTAATATTATACTTATTATACTGTGGGCTTTTAATCTTTTAGATGCAACTCCTGGCTCCTTAAGACATATATTAAAACTAGAGTCTTTTAGAGAAGATTCAGCACTGCACACTTTTAATAGGAATCTCAAAATAGCCCTCGAGGTATCCCAAAGCACCGTTGCACTTTTGCAGGCTTGGTCTCCAGCGCATTTGAAGCTCTTTTTAAAACATACGACGCGAGAAAAACCTTTGTACTACATAAAGAGCACTAGACTCAATTAAAGTACTGAAAAAAGATTGCAGAAAAATTAGTATATAAAACTCCCCAGCAGTATCTACAGTTTCAGCTAGAACATAGAGTAAGGCACTGTATTTTTCTTTTGCGATTAGGAATTCTTCATTTAAAAGTTTACTTTTCTAGATGGAACTCCCTTGAACATTCTACAGGTATCTGTGATTTGTGTAACGGAGGAGTACAAGACCTTTTCCACTTAGTGTTTGGTTGTCCAAATCGGGCTTGGGGAGAGGCTTGTCAACGTTTTATAAACCCTATACGTTTTAGATACGTTATTTGACCTCAAGATTTAATGACGCTGTGCAAGTCTACCCCTAATGAATTTGTTTGTTATAACTTGTTTACGTTTTTAAAGAGTTTCTTAAAATTGTTTTAAAAGTGCGTATACCTAATAATCATAAACTCATGTACTTTTATTCGTCAATTTTAATGTACTGTGCCTATATTGAGTTTTATAGCAACCCTAAAAGTTTACATCCAATTACCTCATATTATGTACTTGTATTTGTTGACCTCAGATAAGGTCTGAATCAAACAAAATGTTTAATTAGAATTCATTGATGATGCATGGGGGAAACAAATTGGGACCCCCCTTTTTCTCAGCCCCCACTCGATGAGCCACCCTGAAACGTTCCATGCAGAACTAGGCAAAGTACATAACTTTGGGGGGAAAATGTGTGAAGATTTGTCAAATGGTGCCAAAGTTAGTAGAAAAACAAAAAGGCTTCATCTATGGGAAAAGTTGTCCCTAAGTATAACTACCTACTGGCTATCGTCAGTAGGTAATATCTCTTGAGATAGATAGATAGATAGATAGATAGATAGATAGATAGATAGATAGATAGATAGATAGATAGATAGATAGATAGATAGATAGATAGATAAAC
The DNA here is from genome assembly GCF_964261635.1 of Lissotriton helveticus. Taxonomy (NCBI): domain Eukaryota; kingdom Metazoa; phylum Chordata; class Amphibia; order Caudata; family Salamandridae; genus Lissotriton; species Lissotriton helveticus. The sequence continues at coordinate 1,310,711,190 of NC_136063.1, forward strand.
AGACAGACAGACAGACAATGTAGATTAAGCAAGGGTAAGGGCCAAACAATAAATAAAAAATAAAATCTATTAAACTGAACTTAATACATTTCATAATAAAAAGAGGTGGGGTTGCTCCCCAGAAATCCGCTATTTAGATATATTAAATTTTCAAATAGGTTGTTAATTTAAAATATTTGTTCGAGGTTTCAAGGTTGCAGTAAAATAAATGTAAAACTTACTGTCACGAGGCAGCGCTGGTGATGTTGTTGGCGGTTGATGTAGAAACATCAAACCCTCTCTAACATTGCTGAAAGAGTTGTAACCTTCATTTGTAAACAAGGCCGGACTGGGATTGCAAACCTGCCTTGGCAATTACGTCCGACCAGCCTCCAGGGGGTTGTGGGGGTCTGAGGGAACGCTGCTGCGCTTTTGTTCTAAGGGGCCCATTATGCAGCACTGCTGCAAAACCGGACCTCAGCAACAAAAACAGCCCCCACCCTCAGTCGTTGCTCCTCTATGGGGGCGTTTGGGCGCCGCCCCCCTGCTTTCTCGCCGTGCGAGAAGGCAGAAACAAATGGTAGTTATTACTGTAATAACTACCATTTGTTTCTGCCTTCTTGCACGGCGAGAAAGCAGAAGTTCCTTGTTGGGGGTGGGCGGTGTTGCTCGAGGGCAGGGGGGAGTGGCCTGCCCACTGTTGTACATACTGACTGTTTGGGCAGCCTGAGGCCGCCCAAACAGTCATTATGTACAACAGTGGGCAGTCCACTCCCTCCTGCCCTCGAGCAACACCGCCCACTCTCCCTGCTCTCTATGTATGCTACAGCATACATAGAGAAAGTGACGCGTGTGGGGCAGCGGCCTCACTAATCACAACGCTGCCATTGCAGAATTGTGATTGGTGGAGGGAAGGGAGGCTGCCTTCCTGATGACGTGCGCTGCAGCCAGTAATTCAACCCAGGACGGCGGGAGTCGGGAGTCTCGGGAAGCTTGACGGTAAGTTTTAATTTAATGTTATTCTTTTTTTCCCATTAACCCCCTCCCGCCTCCCCCCATCCCCTCTGCGGTGCGACGACCCCATTTCCACCCCCCACCCGCCCGTAATGCCTGCCATGACTTGTCTGTTGCCTGGGAGGGAGGGACAGTTACATGGCGGGACCTGGACAGTATCTGGGAAGGAGGGTTGTGCGCCTGGTGGGGAGAGAGGGTGTTTGTCAGTCATAAGGAGGGCCTGGAGTGGACATTGTGTCTGTAATGGGGGTGAGGTGTGGGGGGTGCAAGAAGTTCTGCAGTGTTCCGCCCCACAACGTTTACCATCTACCAGCCACCACTGCCCACCCTTCTGGCCCACCAGGGAAACACCTGATGCCCACTACGGCCAGTCTGCCCTGTTTGTAAAGAAGTGACAATACATAATGCAGTAATTCCCCTCACTCTCTGTCACATTCCTTGCTATACTGCTTTCAATCACCCTGTCTAACTTGACATCCAGATCCCTAGGCGGCTTAAATTGGAAGTTCAATCCGTCTGTTGAGACTTTAGCGTCTTGGGTTCAGGGGCATTGTGAAGCCCCCGCTGTAGTAGCTACAACTGGGGTGGGGTTCTTTGTGGGCCTCTTCTGTCTACAACTCAGCAGACAACATCTCCTAAATAAAAATATAAAGGAATCCAAGCCTCAGCAGGAGGGCAAACAGGAGCAAGGAAGAACGAAAGATGGGTAGATAGAAAGGGGTAGAAAGAAGCAACATTAAATTGAAGGAAGGGTGAAAGGATGGCAGGAGGGTGATAGGAAGGTTGGATAGGTGGGTGGATGAATGTTTGGGTAGATGGATGAGTTGTTAAAAGATGAGCGGCAAGATTAACGGATGGGAGAGTAAACGGGGAGGGAGGGAGGGAGGGAGGGAAGGAAGGAAGGAAGGAAGGAAGGAAGGAAGGAAGGAAGGAAGGAAGGAAGGAAGGAAGGAAGGAAGGAAGGAAGGAAGGAAGGAAGGAAGGAAGGAAGGAAGGAAGGAAGGAAGGAAGGAAGGAAGGAAGGAAGGAAGGAAGGAAGGGAGGGAGGGAGGGAGGGAGGGAGGGAGGGAGGGAGGTCACTTGCTTGGCGCCAGGGAGGGAGGGAGGGAGGGAGGGAGGTCACTTGCTTGGCGCCATCAGAGCGTGGGTTCAAAGTGCAGGTGTCTTCATTTTCTGGGCGTTCTCTTGCTTGGGGCCGAATGCTATATTCACAATGCTCCTCCCTCATTCATCTAGCCTGTCTCCCTCCAGCCCCTTCATCCTGGTCTTGTCCTTTTCTAATGTGCTGTGAGGCGACATAAGGATCCCGAAAAGCACTATAAAAATTACTAACACAACGCCAGAAGACATGGATACGGGACGGACAATGCGAAAAACGTGGAAACGAGATGGCAGGCGTACAGTAAAATACAAGGCTGCTCCTTCAAGCGATGGTTTAGTCTGGAAAAAATCAACACATCCAAGAACAATACACTTACCAGAAAGCCCATAGCGCTACGAGGCCAGAGCTATGACAGAAGCGTGCTATAGAAATACAAACTCATGTCTTATATAGATTTTCTGTTTACTTGTCTGCTTTGTATCGAAAAGTGTTGTGTATATTTGCTATGTGTGGGTTTGTTCGGTATGCATGCATATTGTTTTTTTATTTATTTGAGTGTGCATATTTTCTTTATGTATGTGTTTGCAGTGCGTGTGCGGCTTTGCCCTGCATTTGTGTGAACTGTGCATTTTCATATCTGTATGTACATCTATCTGACTGTCGTTTCTGTTGCTGTGAGCCCTGGCTGTGTTTGCGTTTACTTTGTCTGCGCGTTTTCTTTCATTTTGGACAGATGACAGCAGTGCCTCTGCTCTGGCAATGTGCTGTGTGCAGAGAGCCTTTTCCGGCGCCCCCTGGCGGCCATCCTCTCACAGCACACCCTGCCTCAGCAGCAGCTCTCCTTTTCACCGGTAGCCCTGCCCCCGGTTTGCCAGACGGCGACTCCCTCTCTGAAGTTTGCAGCAGTTTCCTTTGCAAAGCAGGCTTATCACGGTCAGCACGTTGTCGCCGAGTGACTAATAACACAATAGCATTGTCTGAAGATAGAGAGAGAGCCAGCAACGAGCTGCCGACGACGGTCTGTGAGGTTTCAATATATAAAGGAGCACAAGCCCACACAGGCGCACACTTGTGGCTGGCACAGGGCACCAGGACCTCGTCCTCACAGGATCCCCGGCTCGGAACTCAGCATCAGCCTCCAGTACCTGCGCACACAGACGAGAGACTCTTTCGCGAGAACAGAACTTGACAGTTTTGCATTTTTGTTTTGCTACTTTTTGTGGTTTGTTTTCCTCTTTTGCAAGACCACCTTTGTGATTTTTAATATGGATATACACTCTATCGTGTCCTTGCTGCTGGTGATTTGTCACGGTCTAATGGATACAGGTAGGTGACTTTTCTGCCTTAAGTTTCTATAATATTACTGTATTTTCTGAGGGTCTTGCATCTGTTTGACGCATTTGACATATGTGCGATGCTTTCTCCCGATTCCAAAAGTTGCCTGGGATTGAAGAAAACCAGTGGAAGGGAATATATGGCGGAGGAGTGCATTGTGGCTCTTTCTTGTTTGTTACAATTATCTCACTTAATGATGCACATTGGATTTTCCAATGCCGGCCTCACGTCAATATCACTGCTGTATTGAACCAGTGAGTCGGAGGACAGTGTGGAGACGAGAGTGCGCTCCACGTGGGCTGTTCGACCGCGGCGATGTCTCGCCTCGCCTTTCACGCGTCCAGCGCCTGCTATAAGGCGCCTCGAAATCGATAACTGAGCTCTCACGCGCCTCAGATTTGGCGCGTTCAGCCTTCCTTTCCTGCTTCCACATTTCGCCTCCTTCGCACGGCTGCTTGTTGGTTCTGGTAGCTACGTTTTTTTCATCCATTGGGAGAACTGCTAATGACTTGGCACACCTGTCTGTACAAACATGCAGGGTTTGTCTTTTCTTTTTAATATTTCACATTGAAAGAGAAAGCGTTCCTAATTTCAGTGATTAAAGCGATCCTAGTGCACTTTGAAAACCCGAACGACTCGGGCTAATGACCTATTGGGGTATATAATTGTGGTTTTAGACGCTTATAAATCATGGTATATTAAGTATGCTTAGAGGTGTGTGTGCTGTCACATAGATAGATTCACGGATACACACGCTGTCGCTCACATCCATACAGCTGTGTATCACACACACACGGTTGTAGAAGAGATGGGATATTGACAACCTCTGATGTGAGGTTAGGGGTTCAGACCCGCTTTTAACACGTTTAGTGGTAAAGCAGACGTTCAGCCGTCATGCTAAAGTGTCCCCTTTGTCTACATGCAGTGGTGCGCCGTGGTCATGAGTTACTGACAACTGGAGTCAGTGCGCACACCTAAAGGTTTGATGCTGTTAGTGCTGCCAGCTAAAACGTTGGGGCAGATTTACAAGCCCCTTGCGCCACTCATTTTTAACTTGGGGAAAATGACGCAAAAGTGGCTTGTAAATCTGCCCCGCTGTGTTTTGAGGTAATGTATACAACTACAGGCGCGTAGTTTATTAGTGTGACGAGCTACACGCGTGTGGTGTTTGTTGGTGTATACAGCAGTCACTGGTGAAGATTCGCGGATACACAGTCGCCCTCCAGTAGTAGATGGCAGAAGCAAATCACAGGTGTCTCTCCGAAAATTGCTCGTCAGGTTTCCAGCACAATCTTCAGAGCTGAGCAATGGAAGTTTGCCAAATCACCAAAGCTTAAGCCGAAAACATTAACTCACCACTCCAGAGGTGCTGTGAGCTAATGTGTTAAACTTAAGATTTGATGTAAGGTGTATTGCTCAGCTCTGAAGATTGTGCTGGAAAACTGACGAGCAATTTTCGGAGAGTCGCCGTGTGATTTGCCTCAATACGGTTGGAGGGTGGCCGTGTATCTGCGAATCTTCAGGCCAGTGCCAGGCACCGGGCAGCAGCCCCGCCGGCCCTCGGGCTCTGCCCCTGGAGCCGGTAGCAGCGGGGCGCAGACAGGCGGCACAAAGACACCGCGGCTGCCCATCCATCCTGCTGTCAGCGCGGCCCGGCTCTCAAAGGGACCCCGCCGGAAGCCCCCCGTGACCCAGCCGCGGGGGACCACGCCGACCTTTCTTCCTGAAGAAAGGATGGGACACCTGATGAATTGCGAGACCCGGCCGCTCGGAGAAATCTGCGTTATTAGCAGCATGCAAATTCCGTCTCTCCACACACTGTTTACGGCCTTCCCGGGTTAATACAGTGTGCCCAAATAGCCCTATCAGAAGGTGGAAGGATTTTTTTTAGTACACATTGATTTTATGTATTTTGCTTGCGTTCTCTTTCATAAAATGCCTCACCCTAAAATAAAAACATGCACATCGTGGCATTATCTTCAGTTCTACAGTATTTTAATAGTTTGTCCTTGGCGAACTGTAAGAGGCTGCCCTTCCTTGCCTAGCTAGGTTCGTTATCTGTCCCGTGTCGAGGCACACACTATGTGCCTGCCTCGCGCATCATATCTCTGGCCTCTCTGGCAGGCCACGCGCAAGCAGTTCATCCTCTGAATGCAAAAAGCGCCAAGCCCGCGTCTGGCAGCTCGAAGTTCTTGTGCCCTGGCTGCAAATCAATATGTTTGGCATATTATGTTAACGATGCATTTATGTAATAGGTTTATAATATTCACATTATGTTTTATAGTCAATAAACTGATAACAGACGCCTGGGAGGGAAAGAACCCATATTTGCGTCTTAATTGCAAAAGCACAGTGGGCAAGCTAATGGGAGGGATTTACTGACGAAGCTGTTGCACCGGCGGGCATGGGCGGCCCTCAGCCCAGCCGGATTGTGCTCGCTGCGTTTGCTCTTAAGGGACACCTGTTTTATTCAAGGTTTCTTTCTCCCTCTTTTCCCACAGTGTCTGCTGGTGCCGGGCTCCCCCTGCAGCTCACAGCTGGTTCTGCACCCCAGTCGCACGAGCCCGCCCGTCCTCCAGGCATCCCCTGGCGGCCTCGCAGGGTCAAGCGCTGCTCCTGCTCGACGCTGATGGACAAGGAGTGCGTGTACTTCTGCCACCTGGACATCATCTGGATCAACACCCCCGAGTAAGTATGCAGAGATCTCGAGAATCCGTGGGAGGGCAGGGAAACACCAACCCAATGTATTAGGAAAGCATGACAATTCCGAGGTGTGTTAGTTACTCTGCTATTGGGAGTGGTCCGCGGGTGGAGCTGTGAAATCCGAGGCGTGTAACACCCAGTGAGCGATAATTCACATTTCTGAATTTCTAATGTTGTTGGGGACCAAAAGCAAAGAAAGCCACACACTAGGATTGGAGGTGGGAAGCAACCAATTTCATAGAAAGAACCAGTGATTGAGTCCATTAGAGCCACATCACGAGCCGAGCCAAGAGCGGTCGACCTCGAAGCTGAGGATCCGGGTTCGAGTCTCCGCAGGGTCGCTCAACATTCTGTGATTCTGGGCAAATCAGGTAATCATCCCGTGCCAAACAAAATTAATCTATTTGTCTGACTGTAGCACATCTGGTGCTCATGTAAAGTGCTCTAATACCTTCGGGTAGGGTTCGAGCTGGATATAACAAATAAATAAAAATATTTGACATGTAAAACACTTAACAAAAGTAATATAAATATATGATAACAACTTTCAACTAGATTCAAAAGAAAAATATAATTTATTTTACATGCGTGTGCAATACATGAGATAGTAATGGGTTCAGTGACATTTAATTAAACAATACTGTCTAAACAAAACTGCATAGTGATGGAAAGGGCTAGTGATTGAGGTACGGTGTTCTGGCTCTGTAATGAATGAGCCATTTCGAAACCATGAGAGGGCACCGAAGTAGAACATTCTGAAACTCTGGATTAGACCATGATTCATACCTAAAGCCACACTAGGAAGGCCCCCACAACTAAATAGGCCCAACTCAGGAATAGGATATGTTTTAAATCATAACCAACATTAGGGTACTGCCCGTATTCTAACACGTACAAGGAAGCAACGTTTAAAAAAGCAAGAAATATACACAGCAACATGCTATATGAAGTGTAATAGAAAAACATACACATTATTATTAGCCTTATTATAAAACAACGGAACTGGCCCCTAATTTAAACATTAGGATCCACACTATTGGCATGCACAATTAAATATACCTGCCAATCGGATGGGGCCCATATTTACATTTTGGTTTGGGGCACATTTTGAACCATTTCCAAACATTGGGATTGGCCCCCTCGCAGTGACATATTCTACATCAGTTGGATGCAGCTTAACTTAAACATTAGGAGGCACTGGGATACCGCTGTTATTTCACGCTGCATACCGCTTCTTAAAGAACAATATCATAATCTTTGAAAATGCGTCTGGGTGGAAGCAACTGAATTACATAATCCCCCACCGCCATATAGCAAACGAGTTAATTGGACAAGATGTTTTGAAGGCAGAGCTTTCCATGCTCGCCGTGAATGCCGCTCATGATGTAAGAAGCTGTGAGTCGGTGCCAGGGAGCCGGGCCCGGCTGCATGCCTGAGACGAGGCGCTCACTCCCCGGTGTCACAGTGAACCTGACGCTGAATGCCTCAGAGGGCATTCCGACCTCCTGAGTCTCGACGTAGTGCGTAGTCACGTTACGTACAATTAAAGGTCACGGGTGCAGAGTCTGTGCGTAGTCACGTTACGTACATTTAAAGGTCACGAGTGCAGAGCAGGGCTTGTAACGAGAGCCCTCGCAATCTAGAAGTTGACGCTCTTCCAGTCAGATGAGCATGTGAATGTGCTGGTTGGGTAATAAGCTGTGAGGCTCCACATTCACCCGTGGCAGATGAAATGTAAATGTAAATGCAGTTGAGCTTATATAGCGCACAGCTACCCGCAGTGGGTTTCCCGGCGCTTGCTTAGGGAACCCTTCCTGATATTCCCCTGTGAGATAGCAGGGTGTCCACAAGGTGAAAGTCAGGCATCCCGCCGCGAGGGGCCGTTGTGGAGATTAAGCAAGCTATTGCCCAGAGTCGCAGAGTGTGAACCCGTGAGTCGAGGAGGCACCGGGGCGAGAATTATCGAGTCCGTGGAATTTTTAGCCCAAGACCCGCCGAGGCGGGGAATTGAACCCTGGTCCAGGACCGATCTCAGCTTCCAGATCTGCCGCCTCTAACCCCTGAGCCACACTTCTCCACCCCCTGAGCCACACTTCTCCATGAGAGCCAGGTGTACATTAGAATAAAATTAACTTCCAAATATACCAGAAGATCGATATTAAAGCAGATTTGGTTGGATCATGTCACCTATGGTGCCAACCTAGGTTGACAACTTTGAAACGTAATGACAATGCTGCGGCCACCTCAAACTTTTTGAACAAGTAAATAGGATGCCTTCACGTAGAAGTGTACTGCCTAGCCTGCCGGTGGTTTACAGTGGTTAGTGTTCTGTTTTCTTTCCTTAGGCAGTTAAGAGTAAATATAGGCTGTTCAGATTCACACCCTATGGACGCCATCAGTACTTAAGGACATTCACCCTTGAAGCATTAAGGTGTGGCCTGCATTTAGCATGTGCTAACTGGGCCCACACCCAGGGCACCCGTCTTCAAGGGGGGGGGGCGAGGGGGGACAGGAGCAGCCTCCAGCACTCTCCCTCTGACCTAGCTGCAAAGAAAAAGTCTGTTAAACACTGGCAGCCGCATCCACATTTTGTCTGTTTTTCATATCATGCCTTCCTTTCTTTTATTCCCTCTCACCTTCACCCTACACTTCCTATTCTCCAAGACACCCGACAGGGGGTAGGAGAAGGCGCTAGATTGGGTTTTGCTCAAGACGCTGTCTGTCTAAAGGCCACCTCTGCATCAAGGCACACACGGAAGTCACAGTTATGAACTCACATGCCAGCAAATGCACACATTTTCACCGGTCAATCACTCACGAAAGAGCTGTGAACTTTCTGTACTATTTCACCCCAGGCAATCTTACCCTGCCTGCATCTAGAGTTGCATTATGAGTTTTCAAGTAAGTGAAGTCAAAATTTAAGTAGAGAGTTGCACGTGTTTGCAGATATGTTTGCTCAGTTAAAAGCACACAGAAACATAAACCCGCAGAGAGTTCTACTACATGGTTGAGATTAAGCCGCCATGAGAAGTTTATGTTAAATTAAGCTCCATTTTGCAGCAGCAATTTCGGTTTCAAAAGGAATCTGCAGACAGGGCTGCTTAATGCGCCCTTATTTCAACTTGGTCCTTTACATGTGAGCCTCATATCCCTTCTTCCTTGCTGTGAGTGGCAGGAGTGTTTGCTGTGAAAAGATAAAAACAAATGTTTTTTGGCATATAGAGCTAGTGGAAGATTTCTCAACACTTTCTGCTGGTGCAAAGTCACAAAAAGTTAAACAAAGTGGTGCAAAGTGTTGATAAAGTATTTACTTGCCATCACAAAGTTTTTTTGCACTGGAAATTAGCAGTAAAAGAAACATAAGTAGCGCTTTGTGCTACTTTGTGTTATTTTTCATTAAGGGTGTGTCCGATGAGTGGTTCGCGGAAATGCCCATGCTACTACTAATGTTTTTTTATGCAAACCCCTATCTAGTAACATTGGTAGACAGGGCTTTCCATCAGAAAATAACTCATCATCAAGGGCAGGTGCTAAAAAGGAGGAATGTTTTTATTTCTCGCTACTTTTCTGATTTTGCATCTGTGTTGCATTGTACAGCACATACATTGTGGGAAAAGTTTTAAAGTATGTATAAGCATTGTATTTTGTTCTGGAAGTGTGCCCTTCCAGTTCCAGACATGTGCTAGCCATCTTTCTCTTACTTTTGCACTTTAATTGCAAAGATGTGTTCATAGCGCTAGGAAGCCTGAAAGAGTCTGAGCGCTGGGAAAGAGAGCAAGAGTGCCATATCATAGTAGATATGGATCTGCAACTCTATCTCCCTCTAGTGCAGGGTTCTCCAAAGTCGTTCCTGGAGGGCCAGATCCATTCCATTCCAGATTTTTAAGACAGCACATTTATCTAAAAGGGGATATGCTAAAAATCTGGCATGGATCCGGCCCTTCAGGACTGACTTTGGAGAATTCTGCTGTAGTGCAACACAGCGACTAACTTTAGTTGCTGCACTAAATGATTTTCTTTTAGTAAACTTGTCCCATTGTTTCTGGCCAAATACCTTGGAATATAGCTTAAGGGAAAGTCTAACCCCCAATATATACAGAAAGGGCCCAATGCACCAAAAAAGCTTTATGTTGACTGTGTCTTACTCCCGATTTACCATATCCTTCTTGTTAATGTGCAATAGTAAAACACAGGAATGAAAAAGGCACTTTTTAGGTTGAGCCTGGGCAGCGCATGCACTGCTCTGTGAGGCATGCTGTAGTGGAGTATGTACTTGAAGCCCCGCCTACTCTCCTCCCATATTTGTCATTGGCTTGTGTCATTGTCCTTCGTAAATGCTGGTGTCTGATTCATTATTAGTCAAGTCAAGTCAAGTCAAAAAGGCTTTAGTTCGATAAAAGTTATCATTATTAGGCTTGTTAGTCCCTCCTTAGTGCCGCCTTGTCTTCATTTGTAACCTCCCATGAGGACTGGCCCTTTCACTTCGGTTGTTACACCGTACGTCTTATTTAGTCTGTAAGCACTCTTTTCTTTAATGCGGTTCACCTACTGCAGGCACACATGTTTTTGCACAACATTAGCACACCATACGCGTTTTGACTTTACAAGCAGCCCTGGACAATGGCCGCTGAGTTCTCGCATTTACAAGAGTTTGAGCTACTGGAATTGAAAATGATGATGCCTTTTATTTTTGTGTTAATTATCAAAACACATAAATAAAAGGGATTATCATTTACATTGCCAATAGCTTAAACTCTCGCAAACGCTAGACCTATTGCATTGCAAATGCTTGTTGAAAGTAGCCCATAGCCAAAGTCACACTATGGTCTAGATAGATGTACTTGTTTCAAATTTGCAACCGGTGAATTCCAGATGCATGACATCAGCATTTTTAAATCCGGTTACATGCAACTGCCTTCATGGTCGTTAAGGTGGAACAATACAAACACACAATTGGACAAGTGCCAGATATCAGAGGAAAAAAAATCCAGCAAAACCTGTAAATATTTAAGTAACCGCTAAGGTTAAAAACCGAAGTGTTAAAATAGGCCCAAAGACCGTGTTTATTTACAAGTACTTATCTGGACTTCAAACTCGCACTCACACAAATGATTGATAAAGAAGTGACTAATGCAGGCAGGCATGTCTAACCTGCTGTTTCTTCCCTCTCAACACACCTGGACAGTCTGGTGCGTATATTAAAATATGAGAAAAATATTTGGTTTGGTTGAGCTCTTTTGTGGCTTCATGTCCTATGAATACCTCCCGTGGAATTATTCAGATTTTAACAAAGCCAGTTAAAATGTGGCAAATATTGACCTTGTTTTGATTCCTTCAAGACATGTGCTTTCAGAGTTCAATGGTTTTGATTTCTTTTAGTTAAACACTGCACGTGCCTGTGGGCAAGCAGCAACCCGTGTTGGTGATTAGTCAGTGAGCTCGCGTGCCTCCGGTACTACCGTTTGGCACCACCAGTCAAATTCTGCAAGTACAGACTATGCCGGGTTGACCCCTGCTGTGTGCAATGTTGCCGGAAACAGGCCTTGGTGTCTTGCCATACCTTTAAAAATGGTATTCTTGGAACAGATAACGATAGGTGATTATTCATATCTACTCTAAAGGGTCATTTGTGCGTACATACAGGGCACCACCAGCCCAATAAAATACATTAATAAAACCCAGTAAGCTAGCAGAGTGAGTTAATCCAGTTAATATCTATGCGTTTTTGCAACCTCGTGCATGCATCAGGTTCAGGACAGGCTACTCAGGTTGTATGACGGAACAACCCCGGAAAATACTCTGCATACCTTTAGCACGCATTTTTACCCCGCATTTTTTAGAACGCATATGCTTTAACAACGTATGCCTTTACCACGCATTGTTTATATATATATTTATATATATAAACACTGTATTTGTGGGGAGAGACCCCCCACATCCCTGAATTTACCTTAAATGTGTGGTAAAGGCATATGTATTAAACGTATATGCGTTCTAAAAACAATGTGGTAAAAAATGCGTGGTAAAGGTACAACGTGGTAAAAACCTCATTGTAAAGGCTGTTTCCCAGCTACTCAACGTTCTAAAAAAACAGTCCAGTTACTTGGTTGCCATTAGCCCCTGTTATTTGGAGTGCTACAATTCCATAAGGTGGAGACTGCATATAGCATATAATAATAAACGTTATCAAAGCCAATAGATATGGATTGTATTTTGTGTCCTGACTAAAACATCAAAGAAAAGACAGCTGTAGTGAAAAAACAAAACATAATTGCTTCCTATATACAATACATCTAAGAGATAAATAATTGAATGTGTGTACTTATGAGATGTAAAATAGTCCCATATTATTTACATCTGCAAACACCCCTTAAGAGGTTGAGTGATACACTATAACAGCAGATAGTATGAGGTGAGAGAGCTATACTACACCTGCATATGAAAGAACTGTTGACAATATGTCAGCATACAGCTGTTCTATCAAACCAGACTTAAAAACAAAGAACAATTATTCAAAGAAAGCATATATGAGCAGGTCCTCTGTAATAAACAATTATTTTCTGCATGTCAAATTCTACATAAGCAAAGAGTGTTGACTTGTTCTATGGCAGATTTGCCCACAATTGTACAAGGTGACTTCTCGGTTCTGCGTCGGTGGCGTAACAATTGCCCCTGTAGCCTCCGTAGTGTGGGGGCGGCACCAACCTTCAGGGGGTCCCCCTCCGGCACTGTGCATGGGTGGCGGCTGAGAGCTCCTATCTGGGTCTAGAGGGTGGGGTGGGCTCCATATACTGTGTGGGAGGGCCTCACGTTTCATTACACCACTGTTCAGTGTGCAGCAAACCTACATCTATAGTAGCATGTCAATAATGACAAAACAAAAAATAAACACATTTGCCACTTTTGAATGCTTATGTCATATGTGCCATCAAAGCAGAATGCACCAAGTGGCTCTGACTGTAGCAACATATGTTTATATCGGAGGTAGCCATTTCCCCATTTGCCAGTTTGGATATATCTACTATTGCCTTCGGACTGGTGCCCTTGGGCAGCACGCGAAGTCTGGGAAACAAACAGTACCATTCATTCAGTAATGCAACCATCTGAGTAGACCTGTAGTCAAGTGTGTGAGGTCTTTCCCAGTAGGGGGTTGAACATGTGTGCATTTTTACACCAGAAACTCAGAGAAAATATTAAAAATAACTCTAAACATGTTTGAAATACTATAGACAGGACCCGTGGACATGATCATAAAAGTACAAGGTTAAAATCAGTTATATACAGCAACATTGCAACTCATGGGCAATACTATAAAAAAAGGATGAAATCAGTGTTATTCAGCAACATTCATTACAAGTCTTTCATTGATTACCCCATTGCCCTGATCAAGGAACAGTTCCCAGTGGCACACCGATTCTCAAGGCAGTCACAGCATTGTGTGCATCTATTAAATAAGCATAATGAGCACGTATGAAGAAGAACAAATAGCAGTTGGTGTATGTTCCTACTTCAGAGATCTGCATGACCTGCACAATTGACAGATCTGGATTTCACCTGGGATGGTTCCGTTTTGATTTTTTTTTTTTAATGGATAAAACGAATACCAGATGTGGGTTATATTAGCAACAGTTTGTCCAGCACTGTGAAGCTGTATAGCTATGTGACGTGCACATGACGTCATTGATTTGTTGGTCAGTCAGTGGGTACAGGCTAACGTGTTTTGAAGCATACTCTGCATACATGCTCATGTCACATGACAATGTCAGTTTGTATGTCTGGCTTCAGAATAACAAAATGGCGCTTCTTGGTGATTTCAGGCACACTGTACCCTACGGTCTAGGAAACGCCCGATCCAGACGTTCTTTAAAGGACAAGAACCCATTTGGACCCACAAGCAGATGCCAGTGCACTAGTGGGAAGGACAAGAAGTGCTGGGACTTCTGCCAAACCACAGAGGAGCTCAGGTGTGTACAGACTTTACCTCCTTTATCTGGGGCACACGCAAACAGACCGTGTCGAAGACTGTTATATCACTCCCCTTATCCGAACCGTGCTTATTGTGGAAAGGTGTTCCTTCGTGGCCTAGCGGTGTATTTAAACAAATGCCTTTCTGTTTGTTTTTGTGCAGGGCTCAATCTGTTCTGGAGAAAGGCGTGCCCCGAGTTAACAAAGAGGACGGGTGCGTTGGAAATGGGCTGGAGTGTGTACAGAGGCTGTCAGAGCACAGCAAGAAAATGCGAAGGTGGGTATGTGTGCAGATGCCTTCACCAGCTTGTCAAAAGCACTACCTTTGAAATAAGCAGCATTAGAACATTTAGATTTTTTAATGGAAAAAAAACTTTCCTTGCAGAACACCTGTGCTGTCTATGAGGCAGTAAACAGTTGTGAATGTGCAAAGATGGCACCCAAGTCATCCATAAGATAGGTCTCCTCACACAGATGGTTCTTGAGTAAACGTGTTCTCCAGAGAATATTTGTGTCCGACAGAGTGTGAGTCAGGTGCAGCCCGTGCAGGTAAGAGCGATGGGGTCAGGTTGGGGGAGAAATTTTGACGGACGATGACGAGGTAACCTTAAATAAATAATACATTTTCCCTCATTCCCTACCCAGCCCCACCGTCTCACCGCTCTTACCTGTACGAGTTGCGGCTGGTCTCAGCGCGGGCTTGATTGTCAAAGACTGCATGGGTCCTCTAGAGAGAATTTGTTCCCCAGAGGATTCACATTCAATTGGTAATGTCCGGTGTACAGTTTCTACATGTTTCTCATATAGTACATGTTTTGTATAAAGCAGTGCTTCCCAAACATTTTAGAACCATTACACAACTTTTAGAACGATAAACTGTTGCTACCCACCTAGCTTTAATGGACAGCAGGCAGGCGAGTCTTTAATGTAACTAAAGCATCTTGTGGTAGTGCACTGTCATTTACCAACAGCGCATTTTACATTGAAATGGCCGCTACATTTGCACGGACATACAGTTTTACTGATAAAACTATTTTGCACACAAATGGGAATGTGTGGAAATAGGTTTTCAGTGAATATTTATCATTTGTGCATCACCAAAGCAAAGTGTCCTGATTGGTTTTGATACTATTAAAATTTTTGCTTCCATCATATTTAAGAATTACCCCAAAATTTGCTTAATTTTTGCTTTCCTAACTGCGGAATGTGTTACAAAAAAATGACAGGAGAAGTGTGGCTCAATGGCTAGAGCGCTAGACCCTGATGCAGAGATCTGGCCCGGGACTAGGGTTCAATTCCCTCCTCGGCGGGTCTTGGGCTCAATTTCCTCGGACCTGATAATTCTTGTCTCGGTGCCTATTCTAATCATGGGTCCCACTCTGGGCAATAGCTTGCTTAATCTGGCTGCACCTTGGGGGTGCCCAGGAGTGGGTGACTCACAGGGAAAAGCCAGGAAGGGTTCCACAGCGGTATTCGTAGAAGCGTCGGAGAGACCCCATGTGAGGTGATTCGGGCGCTATACAAGTACTACAACATTTACATTTACATTTACATCTTACAGCCTTTACTTTCGAACTTTCCCTACCCCAGCAAGATTGTCACATCATACACTTTACTTTTCTTTCTTTGACTGCAAAGTGAAAGGAGTTTCTGAACACCAATCCCCATTTTAAGAAAACGCAGGAATTTGTCAGAAGACATAGACTGACATTTGACCTCTGTTTTTGAAGCGCAGCAAATGCGAGAAGATGAATGCACAACTTAAAGGCATCGTGATTTAGTGCTTGAACGTTTTGTGACCCACCAAAAATCGGACCCACACCTACCAGTGGGTCACAACCCACAGTTTGGCAAACATTGCTATAAAGTGTATATGCTCCCCAGAGTCTGTTTGTCCTTCAGTGTGGATGTGTGTCACACCCAATGCCTTTATTCACCCTAGTGTCTGTTCTCCAGAAAGAGAGTTCCATAGGCATTCTTTATTCATCAGAGAGTGCGTTGTTCCGAAGACTCTTAACTCCCTAGAGAGTGTGTATGTTCTTTGGTGAGTGTGTGTTCCCTAATGACTGTGTGTGTGCCTCAGGTAGTAAACATGATCCTCAGTTAGTCTGTGTGCCCCAGGTAGCCCACTTGTTGCCCATATGGACTCTGTGTCCTCTAGTTTCTGTGCCCACTTAGAAATTGCATGAAGACTAAAGAGTGTGGCTCACCAGTGTGACTGTGTGTTGGCCAAGGAGTATGAGTATTCCCCAGAGCTCATATGTTCCTCAGAGGGCATTTATGTTGTCGAGACTCTGCATATGTTCCGTAGAGAATATGTTTTCCTCAGAGAATTTGTGTTCCCTGTGTAGTATGTGGCCTGCAGAGAATCTGAAGGGCAGATTTTTTTCATTTTTAACGCAACAGAGCAGCCAAGGTTGCTCCACTGCATTCCTCAAGGAGAAGAAAGCAGCTCAGAGCCAAAATCATTAAAAAGTGTCTGCTGCTGTCACCCCTTTCCCTGGGGCGCAAGCAGGCTGCTGAGTATGATGCACAACTTTTGCTCCATGGTGTAGAGGTGTGAGTGTGATGTTAATGAATGTACTCGTAGCGCACGAGTACATTTCCAGTGCAAAATCCTGAAAATGCAAATACATTCCAAACACTGGATATATGTTGTACAGTGCAGCACACATGCAATGTGTGAAATGTTTGGAGAAATAAAAACATTTCTGCAAGTTAGAACCTGCTGCAAGGAGGCTTCATTGTTTGACAAAAGCCTGGTCTGACTATTGTAGTAGATCAGACTTTGAGTAAAAAAACTATGGGTGTTTGCAAAGGACCTCCCTTTTCACATCTATGTAAGGCCTCCTTGATGCAAAGTGACATAAAGCACCTCAAAACACTATTTGAGCTAAGAAATGATCACCTTCCCAAGGTTTTTCCTTGCTTTGCATCACTTTGTGATACTTTGCCCCAGGACAAAGTCTTAGTAAATTTGCATCCCTGTGTTTTCCAGATAGTTTATGCAATACGTAGGGTTTGTATGTTTCTTAGAGAACCACAGAATATAGTTGTTCCTCTGCATGTCTATGTGTGCGCCTAAGAAATATTGAATTTCCAGGAGAGTTTGAGTGTTTTTGGACATGCCTGTAGTCATTGTGTCACCAGAGAGCATACGAGGAGCCTTTCCAGACTCAGTCGTTTCACTGGTTACTCTACCTGTTCCCCAAGGGTATCGTAAGTTAGAAATGCACATTTTCCAGTATCCTTGGGCTCAAGGCAGTGTGTCAACATCTTCTGTACTAGTGGATTCTGATCAATGAAAGGGAACCATAAGCTTCCCACTGAATTCTCTGATAGAGTCAGCAGATCCTTTAAGTATCGGATGATACTATGTGACTGTCGTTCATGTTTCTGTCAGGCGAAGGTAGAGAACGTGCGATCGTTAGGCCAGGAGAGTACCAAAGGTATGCACTGAGGGCCTGATTCACAAAGGTAAACTTACACTTTTGTGTTAACTTATATTTTTTTGGTATTCGCAAACTATGAGTTAATAGTAGGTTGATGACTAAGGAGACTCCACATTCTGGGCAGAGAACTCCACACATAAAAAGATAGGCCTGTCCTATCTTTTTATGTGCAGAGTTCTCTGCCCCAACTGCAAAGTCTCCACAGTCATGAACTTTCTATTAAATCGTAGTTTGTGAATAACAACAACAGGTAAACTTACAAAAAGTGTATGTTTACCTTTGTGAATCAGGTCCTGATTGCACACATTCTTGAGGTGTATTACTGAATGTTCCTGTTAATAAGCAACAATTAATTTTATATTTTGAGTGGGTTCCATTTGAGCCCTTACTGAGCCAAGGCACATCTAGTCACAACAGGAAATCATTTCGCATCCTGCTAACTGCAGCATTATGAAATTTGCTGGGTGCGTAGGAGCAGTTTTATGGAAAATGGCAGAATGTACTACTTAATGTCTTCTGGAACATGAAAATGGGCTAATTTAGCATTATGGATTTTGCAAATGCAGTGCTTAATTTGAGTCAGTGGTTGCCGTTGGAGCCCACCGTCACTTAATTTTTGGGGGCCAAGTATCACCGTTCCCGCTTTTGTTACAGGGGGCCGACGCAAAACCACCCCCAGTGAAAAAACCGGCCCCCACGGGCACAAAACTGGCACCCACCCCTCCGGCCGACCGGGGAAATGCCCGGTGCCCACTATAGCCAGTCCGGCCTTGACAACGCAGCCTTGGTGTTCTGCATGGCGATATTTAATATCGCTGGCTGCGGGCTTCTGAGCAGAGCTTGGGGCACTGACACTTACTCGTTTACAATGCACTGGCAAATGTATGTACTGTTGGTATTAAAAACGTTTGCTGTTCGACTCACAGAGATGTTCCTTATTGGCCATGGGAAACCATGCTCTAAAGTTTGTGCTTTCCATCGGATGTATTGTGTTTTCTCCAAAGTGAATCTAGGTGTCTCACAAAAGAATAATATTATCCTGTTTCTGTTTTGCCTAAAAATGATGTTTTATCCTAAAACGATATATATGACTTAGCAGATGTGCAAACCAGCAGCTTACATAGTGACCCCATTATACGTTAAAATGAAAGGCAAACTGAATTGCTGATTTGGTCCAGTATGCTGTATGAAACAGTCAGAATCAAAGATCTCCCTCCCATGAATCTACCTTCAGGGGCGTAGCTTGGTCAGTAAGATTGGGTAGGGGGGGGGGGGGGGGGTTGAGCCTCAGATTTTCCAACAATCACGCTGGCATGTAATGTTAAAATACATTGAAATACAAGCAGTGTGCATAAAAGGAGCTAAAGGGGCAGTGGAAAGGGAGAAAAAGGCGGATTGGTAGGGCACTAAGTGAGAGAAAACTATATTTTTTAAAGTAACCAACATTTTGTAAAGTATTACAAAACAGAGAGGGAGAGAGTGTGTGTCCTTTTTTGTCTGCTATGTGCAAATATTGCTAGTGAAATCCAATAGACACCTCACCATACCCAACGGAAAGCACCATTACCCAATTATTAAGCAAAAAATACATTTATTAGGGGGTGTAACAAAGCAACCTCCCCCCCCACGAAGATACACCCCTATCTACCAGATCACGGAGTAATTAATATAAGTGAATCCAAACGGTAATAGGGTTCAAATGGGGAAATATTTCACAACTTTCATTTGTATTTATTTGTCTGGTGATATTTGAGACAACAGAAATCACATTCAGATTCAAAAGCAATGTTGATTTCAAATTGGTAAATTTTCAATACCTCAATGTATTTTGATGTCTTTTCCATGTTATTTCTCTCACTATCCACTCATTTGAGGTGTAAAAATGGCGCAAATAGCTCTTCTGTTGTACAACAGTTACAGATGACAATATTAATATTTTCGTATTTTTTTGCAGGTATGAAGCTATTGGTAATACCATCAAAATGGCGTTTCGCATTGCAAAGTCAAAAGCCAGCCTGAGAGAGATGGAATCAACGAAGCAAATGCAAATACACAGGAAGCTAGGCATTTGGGAGCGGCTAAAGAAAACTTCTTAGTTGGGAGTGACTCTTCGGCCATTGTAACCCATTGCTATCCAGGCAGCAGCAGGACTTACACAGTATGGTGGTTCTTTTTATGGAGAAGGCTGTGTTTGGACAAAGACGCTTGGGCTCCAATTCCAAACCCTCTTGGAGCTGTTGGAGAGCGTCTTTTGTAAAGGCCTGCATCCGTGGAAGCCAGAGTGGCTCAAACTGTGGACCGGAAGTAGAGAACATGGAGATATTAACTGGTGACAGTCTACTGCAAGCCCATGGCACATCTTGGTAGGAAAGGCAGAAAAGAACATTCCGGGTCTGGAGCTTCTCAACAGCAAACCTGGAAAAAATAAGGCTTAAGCCAGAAAAAAAACAAGCTAGATTACACTGGAGAAAGTAGTGACGAGCACACAAATTCTTGTTGTGGATAGAGTGCGCCGGCAATTTCCTTGGAAGAAATCTTCCATTTTAGTGCATATAAGGATACATTTCACGATAACTGTATGAATCTACCTCACACAGTGCACTAACACAAAAATGCTTCTTTTCCATCAACTGTATCTGTGCTTGTCAACAAAGCTCGCCTTGACCTTGGAGTTAATAGCACAGCAACCTGTATCATGTTTTTCTCAGAGTAACACTGAACCTGGTCGGCCTTATCTCTTCTTCTCCTTGGATCAGTCATTTTCATGGAGCACTGACAGGAAGTGAATAAAGGCGGCGATGGCTGAAATGTTGGCAAAGAAAGGCTAAACAAATTCTCTACCTGTAGCACAAATATTTTCTCCTCAACAATTTTGTTACTTTCTGCGTCATTGGATTTTTTTATGCACCTATTATTTTTAAAAGTTCAATATTTATATATTTTTATGTAAGGTTTCTTTATTATATTCACTACGTGAAATATACATTGGGACAGGCCATATTGGTCAATGTATTTTTGCTGTATTTCTGTATGAAAGTGAAAAATGCTTCATGCCCGTGGCGGTAAAAGTATTACAAATAAATATTTGTTAGCAATGCATTGTCTGTGCCTTTGGTTTGTGTGAATTGTTACCAGCACGCAACTGTGTCTTCACCTCCTTGGTTGGAAAAAGTGAGAGCAGGGCTATCATAAGCTCCTGTTTGTGTTTTCACACGCAGCTTGTAACAAAGCCCACTCACAGTGATTCTGTTTCAGAACTAAATCTCACTATTGGTAATTGTGATTTAGAAAGCCTATAGAAGTGGTTGAGCATACTAGTTGTAAAGTAATCAGTGATCATTATTTGAACTGAGATTTGTTGCAGAGTCACCACATACTAAGGCAAAAACTCTGGACTACACAAAGGCGAACTGGACGTATGCCACATTATTGAGTGACAAAATATTGCCCTGCCATAATTTAGGGGCTTATTTATGAGACCCGTGTGCTGCCGGTGCGTCACTTTTTGTGACGTGCCGGCGGAGTAAAATATGCGCCACACTGCGACATATTTACAAAGTGACGCATCTAAGCAGACGCGTCACTTTGTATACCCCAGCGCTACATTATACCTGCATCAGCTATAATGTATGCAGGCTAGGCGCTCCCTGGCAAAAAAGGGTCGTAGAAGTGGCCCAGTGAAATCTATCAGATTTCACTGCGCCACTTCTAGGACGCCACTGCGTCAAATCCCTATGCCTGCCTCACAGCAGCCGTAAGACTGATGCAGGCCCTTTCACATGGGGCTTTCCCCATGTGAAAGAACACATTGCTGGAGTTGCTCCTGTTTTCAGACACACTCCAGCAATGTGCCAATTTTGTGCATACAGATATGGCAGGAATACTGACGTATCTGTAAATCCTTGCGACATGGAGAGCCGCACAGTAAATACGGCACATCTATGGTGTTCAAGGAGGGCGCTATGAAAAGTGTTGCATTGCTGTTTTCACACAGCGATGCAACGCTTTTCATAAATGAGGCCCTGTGAAGGTAAGTATATGTAGGTAAATATAGATGTACTATTCCTAACTCTACTCCTATGTACCTTGAAGATAAATATGGTGCCGAGGTATATGTATGTAGAGTTTTTGTAAACCTATAATTTACTGTTAGTAAGATCTGTGAAACCAAACAACACAACACAATCAAGCATTTCAAATAATGAAATACCAGCCACAAATGTGCAGGGAACGACATCTGAAAAAGAAGAAGTATGGAGAATAGTGAAAGAAGTAAAGGCACTAACACACTGTTGGCCACATTTGGAAAGCATGAAGACACATCCCTTTTTGCGTATATTGGGGAAAGAAGGAAGGGTTCAGACAGTATAGGGAGTCTGATTGGAAAAGAGGAAACACTTGTAGAAGCTAATAAAAACATCAGCATGTTATATTAGTGAAATAATACCTTTGTTCATTGTGAGTATCAAAACTGATCAAGAACCAGCTGTTCCAATGATACAGAGGAATAAATGAAGCCGTGGTAGATGACAGATCATTTAAAAAAGAAAATCACCTGTTTCAATTTGCAAATCATTTGATGGTTACGGTAATAGGATCTAGGCTCTATTTCAGTTCAATTGAATTACTTTAAGTTGAAGTAATTAAACTCATCACAGTATATATAAAAAATCATTAACCGTGTAAAAAATAATAAATCAAATGCAAATGTTGTTATGCTGTTAAAATCGCCTATACTGTGGCTGCCCTGAAGTAAGAGAAACTAAAAAGGCATGTAAATGTCTTCCTATAATAGTCCGTGTAGGCTGACACTTTTTCAGAAATGTCTGTATAGCCTTTTGCACTTGTCAAAAACGTCAATCTTATATTTGTGAGTATATATTTTCAAATCTTAGCCTAATGGAATTTAAGAAATAGTTATAAAACTAAAGGATATTTTATTATCTGACATATTTTAAATACTTAGGGTCTTATTACGACTACTGCGGTCCACCCATAGACTCCGTGGACCACCAGACTGGCAGTCCACCTGGTGTATTATGAGTTTGGTGGCTGGACAGCAGCTGGGGATTCCTGATCCTGCGGAGGTGGCGCAGAGGTCCGAGGCAGAAAAATGCCGACTGTGCTGCTGCACCACCCTTGCCCTTGCCACCACTTACAAGTTGCCTCACCACAACCCTATCCATAGCGGAGAGCATGCCATGGAAAAAGTGGTGGTAAGGCAAGGGCCCCATGTTGCTTTTGTGCATGAGGGTGAATACAGGGGGCCACATGTTGGGCCCCCCTGCATTTCAACACACCCAGTTCCTGCATGGGAAGAAATGCATGACATGGTGCATTTCTTCTCGTGCAGGAACATGCTTTGGTAGTAGTCCCACTGCGATGCCTTTCTATAGCTCTGCTTTGAGCCTTAAAAAGGCACTTCCGTAGGACCGCCGCCGCACACACCGCCCACCAGGATTAAACTCGTAATGCGGCAGGTGGTCTGACTTCGAGTTTGGCGGTCTTACTACAGGGTTCTGGCATGGCAGGCCACAGGATGACCACCAAACTCGTAATCAGGTCCTAAATCTAAATTACATTTAATCTTTTTAACTGAAAATTTTACAGACCCTTTAAGTCTTTGAAATCTTTTAAGACACTTTAATATGCAATACACAATTGAGTATGAATGTGGTGGATCATTCTGAAGCGTACCAATTCATTTCATTGCGCTACCTACAAGCTGCTAATCGGTCCCTTCTAAATTCAAAGGGGCCTACTTACAAACTGCATTTTGTGAAACAGTTAGTAGTAGTACTACAGGAGTGCTACTCACATAATACAAAATCCTATTCACAAACCTAGCAAACCTATGTGCAGATGTTTCTGCTTCCGCCTCACTTATTTTTTCTATGTGCGGATCTCCACTTTGACTGCAGAGATCTCCGCTCATTGTACGTCTATGTTTTAGTAGTACATTTTTGAGGGACAGAAGGGAGTAGCTTAAAAATAGGGAATACTTACTTCAAAAGGAGAGGAGATTAGAGAGGACTGAGGTGGGGTTTAGGGAAAGTTAAAGAGGAATTCAGGGAGGAACATGCATTCACCCAAAAAATAAAAGTCCATTGGGATTCGCAAACAACACTTTTCAAGTTACAATAGCAAAAATGACTTAAAACAGGCCTGGTGTAAGCCCAGCACCACAAATGGCCAACTACTGGCACTGAAAGACCCCCATAGAAAATAATGGAGGCATGGGCTGAAATTGAACCCCATAGGAAATGTTAATTTATGTAATTTAATAGGAAACTCTATGAATATAAAGAAATATTATATTAAATGTTTTAACAACCTTTTTTCAATTTAAAAATTAAATAACTTCATTTTTTTACAAAAAGAATTACATTAATTTAAATTAACTCTACACATAGCTTTTAGCAAATTTAATACCTATAAACATTTTACTTTAGCTGGGTATTTTTTATAAATACGAATGTTAATTTAATTAAATATATTTAAGTTAATTGAATATTTAAGTTAAAATTAAGTTAAAACCACCGTAGCATATTTTGGTCTACATTTACAATACATTCATTGAAATTAATATTTGAAATAAAAAATGTTTACTATTTTTTTAGAGTTTAATAAATATTTTACAAATGTAATATACTTTACTATAGTTGTGCTCTTCACCTACCTCTCCCTACAAGTGAGAAGTTATCATTACAGCAAAAAACTTAGGCTACAAGAGAGGGTGGAGAAAAGTAACTGCACTTTGTAGTAACTTTACACTTTGAAAATGTGAATAGCCAAAAGTAGTAAAGTTACTACAAAGTGTTAGAGTAAATTTACACATATAATTTACTTGTTTACATTTACCTTTGTGAATAGGCCCCTTTCTTTAATAGTAGATACTTTAAATCTATGAAATATGAGTTTCAATAATCTTTTCTCCTTCACATTGTAAGGGTGGGTAAGAGCAAATCAAATGTGAAATGAACTCTACTTTCATATCCCAAAAACGGTCTCTTTGTCCCTTGACCAACCTAATTTGATGGAAGAGGTGAGCGGGCGGCTAGGGCGACTGACTCCGGAATCTGGGGATCACGGTTCGATTCCCGGCACCGGTGTCAGATTAGCCCAGCACCATGTGACTCTGGGCAATAGCTTGCTTAATCTTCCCGACAGCCCCCAGCGCCTAGAGACCCTTACGGGTGATTGTGCGCTTTACAAATGTGGATTATTATTATTAATCTGATATCTGCTGCTGGGATTAGCAATAAAAATAACCATCTACATTTCAAATAGAGGCTTTGTTTAGTGTTTGTGGCTGCAGAACTCTATGGGGCCAATTCCGATTCGGGAAAAACCGCCTTGAATAGCCGTTCGGCGCGTTTTTCCCGTACGAATCATACCCTGCAACGTCCCCCGTATGTACGACGAAGTACGATTCGTACCAGGAGCCGTACTCCGTATGAGTCGTACAGAGACCGTACGACTCTAGTCTCCATACGATTCTCCCTCGGAACCTCGGATTTTTACAACCCAGCAAGTACAATACGTGTCGGGGATGCACCGTACAACCCTCTTTCTACGGGAGCTGAAAACAGCCGTAAGAGCAGAGTTTGTGCCGAAACAGGTACAGAACGCCCCCCCCGGGTACGGTGCGTACCCCACATGATCGCAGGGGTACGGTGCGTACCCCTGCGATCATGGGGTGTATGCACCGTACCCCATGTACGATGGGTGTATGCATCATACCCCATGTACGATGGGTGTACGCACCGTACCCCATGTACGATGGGTGTACGCACCGTACCCCATGTATGATGGGTGTACGCATCGTACCCCATGTACGCTGGGTGTACGCACCATACCCCATGTACGATGGGTGTACGCAGCGTACCCCATGTACGATGCGTACACCCATCGTACATGGGGTACGGTGCGTACACCCATCGTACATGGGGTACGATGCATACACCCATCGTACATGGGGTACGGTGCGTACACCCCATGATCGCAGGGGTACGGACCGTACCCCTGCGATCATGGGGGGTACGGACCGTACGGTGTGTATGTGTTTGTGTGCTTTTCCGTACGACTCGCTCTTAGCTGACGTGGACCGTACAAATCGCGTCCTCATACCCCGGTCCGGATCGTACTCGTCGGGTCGTACGGCATGTGTACGAGTCGTATGGTTCACGGTTTCAGCCTTGCAATACGTATGGATCGCGACGATTCGGACGGATTCATGGAATACGGATGGTACTACGCGACTGGGACGGACGGGTACGATTTGTACGGAGAGGGATCCTGATACAAATCGTATGGACGTTTTTTTTCCCGAATCGGAATCGACCCCTATATGTCTCAATTGTGAAATGAGCCTGTTTATATTTTCTGAATCTCTTCATGCCTACTTGGAAAGAAAGAGCTCTAACCATTTATTTTATTTCATTTTTTGTTTGACCAATAAATATCTTTAACTGCCTGTAGGCCAGACCTGTTTTTTCCAATATAACTTGCTCATTATTGGAAGGCGCTGTTGTCTATCTCCCTTATTTGCGTCTCATTCTATGGCTTTTGTCCTTATTCTTGTATTTATACCCCTGAGAAGTCTGTCTGTTTCACATTGTTCTGACTGGATGAGTTGTATCCTTCTACTGCTTACTTGAGTGAACTCTTTTATTTCACTTTCAACACTCCAAGGCAGTGTGTGTGTTTTCCTGCTCTCTGCCTAAGTGCTGCTTCCCCCTCACATTTCTCCCTTCCTTCCCCTCTACCCTTGTACATTTATTTTCCTGTCTCTCTCCATCCCACGTGGCACTTTTTTTACTAGTTTTGAAAAAAATTGCTCCTCACACAACTCCTTCCTTGTCTCCCAATAGCTTTTTCTGTTCAGTAGCATTTACTTTTCTCCCACTCTTGCCCACTCCACTATTGCTGCTTCACCTATCCCCATTGTATCCAGTTTAAAAAAATTATTATTATTAATTGTTTGGAGTGCCCAACAACTTCAATTTCCTGCCGGTCTGCTACTTCCTTAAAATGTGCTTCATCATACATTTACTGATTTTTTTTTAAATGTACCACTCCAAGATCATGATCAAGTTTGAAACCAATAGATTCAGCTGAAGTTAATGATTTTGGTTCTGAAGCCCATTTCATTGAGCTTTATAGACCATTTGACTGCCAGTTCCTGTATTTTTCTTGGCGAGAGTGTTAAAAAGTCTTGGAGAGGTCGGGTCAACAGCACTAAAAACCAAGTTCTTTCAATCAATAGAAAGAAAAGTTAAAAAAACAGGATAAAAACATGTTTTGCAACTCACGAGTGAACATGAAGGACCATGGCAATTACTTTGCTTGGAGAACTCTTAAAAGACAAATCAAGCTAAAGCTGTTGACTAACGATCAGAGCAGTAGAACATGACACCAATGCGGATGTCACACAAAGCGACAATTCTGCTTTAAACATTCAAACATATTTTCATCGTCCTTCAGCTGGTTGACAAGTTAATCAGATGGTTTAGGAACCAGTTGAGTGAAAGACAGCAACAGATCTAAGTAAGGGAAGAGACCCATTGGGAGTTATCTGGGACCATCAAGTGTTCATTGGCATCATAGTACGAGCTAATGGTTTGTGAACGTATCTGCAGCTGACAGATTACTTGCAACTGCATTCACACTGCAACACAGGCAAGAATATAGTACAATTTAAATGAAAGAGAAGCATTGCTTATGGAGTGAAAATTAATTCTGATACTTGCTAAGGGGCACTAGGCTGATATGTAACAGCACTCGGAGGACCTCCACCACAGTGGAGAAGCGTGGCTCAGTGGTTAGAGGCGGCAAACCCGGAAGCTGAGATCGGCCGTGGACCAGGGTTCGATTCCCCGCCTCGGCGGGTCTTGGGCTCAAAATTCCACGAACTTGACAATTCTCGCTCTGGTGCCTACTCAACTCACAGGGTCACACTCTGCGACTCTGGGCAATAGCTTGCTTAATCTCCACTATGGCCCCTCGCGGCGGGATGCCTGGCTTTCACCTTGTGGACACCCTGCCGGGTGTTTCCCACAGGGGAATACCAGGACGGGTTCCCTAAGCAAGCGCCGGGACGCTTACGGGCAGCCGTGCGCTTTACAAATCCAATACATTTACACATTTACATTACCGCTGCCTGCCCCAACACTCTGCATTGGCAAGCTACTAGGTTATGTACATTGTCTGTGTGCCACTTGATTGAAGTTAGCCTGCCTGATGAGGGGTAAAAACCCGAAACTGGCCCCAAGATGCATGTTTCTGATCCAGGAAGGACCTGGCCTGGCAGTTCAGGCTGGACTGTTCCCATGAGAAGCAGGATCAAGACTGATTTGCATGTGGCTTGGTCCAAACTGGGGTGTCGTGCGCAAAAGAATGATAGATTCAACCCAGATCTATGAGTGGGGGTGAGTGGTTGAAAAGTTTTAGCATTCCATCCATCATCTTGTTGTGTTTGCTATGTTCGCCCTAAGTGGCCATGGGTATGCCCAGATGTGGGTCCCTTGCTTGCTGTGCCACTGGATTCAAGTTATGTTGGCTAATGAGGGGTGAAACCCCAAAAACGATCCAAGGATGCTTGTTTTTGGTCCAGGGAGGACCAGGCCTGGCCGTTCGGGCTGGAATGTTCCCATGAGGAGCAGGATCAAGACTAATTTGCATATGGCTGGGTTGGTATGGTGAACAAAGTAACAATGAATGAAACCCAGATCTGTGATGGGGTGAGTGGTTGAAAAGTTTCAGCACTCTGTGCATCATGTTGTTGTATTTGCTATGTACATAAGGCACTCCATGACACGGTGCAGCCACCTTGCATGACCGAGTAGCTTTTTACAAGCCAATGCAAGCACTTTGAACTTAAAACCTAGCTCTGGTGTGTGCTAGGCATATCAAAAAACCTTAAATGGGAGGTCGTTCCTTTAACCATTATTGGAATTCTTTTCCTCTTGATCTACGCCTTACTGCTGACCGCTTCATTTTGTGGAAGAGGCTGAAGACTTGGCTAATTCCTCTCTAGTGGTTGTTAGTGCAGGGAGCTCAGTAATTTTGGTCCAGTGCTGGAATATACCTTAGGGGATGATGGAGTGCTCTACAAAAACAGTAAATAAATAAATGAATACATGAGTGCAAACACATGAATTCAATTATTATAGAGCACTAGAAGCTGTACAGGAAGAGAGCTAAGATCTTAAAGTCTGCAAACACCAGATAATTGTTATCACATCTGCAATATTAAAGTGGCAAACAATGTGAAATGTACGTGTGGCAAACAAGTTGAATATTGAGGTGAACACAGAGAACATGAAACAAGGTCTGCGATCCTGCACCTTTCACTAATTTGGAGGAATGTGCAAAAAATTGTAGGCCACATCTTCAGAATGCTGACCAACTGGTGGAGCCTCATTTACTGTAAAGCAACACTCGTACTGTGCACAATGGGTAACAACATGGAACGTATCAAGGTTCTGTATCACCAAATACCTAAGAAGAACCTCAGAATGTACACATAACATAAGTAAAACACAAGGCTGCAGGGAAATATGTGGACACATCTTAACCAATGACTGATTGCTATTGCCATTTGGAGCTGTTTAAAAGAACAGATCCATATATTGTTTTTTTTACAAGTGGCAGGAAGTTTTATTAATGTAATTCTTATTCCCTATACTCAGCTTCCAAACCTAAAAATAACCACTGGACATGGCTACAGCCACTACCCATGCTTGAATAACTTAGTGCCATTCGCACAGTATTCAGTACTAAGCCAATGCCCACAACACCTTCGAAGCAAGGTCTTTAGCCTTGTCGTGTGGATATGGAGACCTGCAATAGCAATCAATCAAAGTCTGCAAGCAATAACCATTTCCACTGTACATGTTAACACAGAATGTTGACTTCCTACATCACTTCTGCATAGTGCCAACTCTGCAGGTTCTGCTGTACATGGTCTATGGCCAAGTCCCATACCCAGTCTAACACACCTGTAATTTCTCAACACTTCCTGCACCCATTGCCTGCAGCACAGGGCGCCGGCCAGCCTTCAACCATGCCTTGTGCCCAGTAGCTTTGCCCTAAATTCTTCCTAGGCTTGAACTTCAGCCTCCGCAAAAAGTCCATGGCATCCGGGAAACAGCCTTTACAATGTGGTTTTTACCACATTGTACCTTTACCACACATGTTTTACCACGCATGTTTTTAGAACACATATGCTTTTACAATGTATGCCTTTACCACGCACTTAAGGTAAGTTTGGCGGTGTGGGGGTCCTCCCCAACAAACACTTTGTTTATGTCATTATCATCATAACTTTATTTTGATCACAAAGATCTTAAAAAGTACATAGAAAAAGAGACAAGTTAAGATACATAAATACATAAAAGCCATAAAAAGGATACATCTCTTCTATATATACAGATAAAAATACAATAAACTTTTTATACAATACATTTTGAGCGTTTGATCTATAGGGCTAGCAAAAATTTGGCCAAGCCAAAAACTATTACTCTACGAATGTCTGTGGAGAGAATTCTCAGTAACTCAATAAAATAAATAAATAAATAGTGATCAGGGCCAATAAACCTACACAAGGGAATTATCCACTTTCCACTCAAGGTCTTATAATAGGGTCAAAAGAATAGCTTATGGACCAGAAATTCGGGGCTCCCTTTACATGCTTGACATTTATCATCAGAGGGATCATTAGCACACCACCTATTACAGAATAGTTTAGTGGTAAGGGACTTGTATCTTAATTGGAGAAATAATTTATGTGCGAGGGGTGGAAAAATGTCATCAATGGTTTCCTCAAACAACGGAAGAGGTTTAAAGTTCACAAACTCCTGGGTCAGAGTGCCTACGGAATTTGTCACATCGTTCACCAGGGCGGACTCCCAATAAAGGGTTTTGACCCTGCTCTTCGGAATTGAGCACATCTTCTTGGGGTTAACCAACACACCCCATCCCTAGTTTCCTCAACAGATCTCTCAGTGTTCAAAACCAGGGAATTGTAGTTACCTGGGACTGTATCAAAAGGCCCCTCATCGCAACTAAAGTGTCCACAGGCGATTCCAGAACATTAAATGCTTGTAAACCAACTTGCGGGACTGTTTTCTTTGGGACAAGTCCAGGTAGATTGGGGTCAGGGAGGTACTAGTTGGTAGATTGAAGAGTGTTCTTATAAAGTGATGTTTTGTGATAGTAAGACAAACAGCTTTCCCGCAACCCCACAGTTCAGCTACATATAATTCAGCTCCTAAGGGTTTGATAATATTGATTTCTAATGCAGGGACCACTTTCCTGGACACCATATTTTTATGGATCTTACTTATGTGAGCAGTCTGCTGGATTAGGGATAACTAAGTTTTCTTAATATGGGGTCTCCAACATAGGTATGGTGTTAAATGTATACCCAAGTAATCAAAGACAGAGACTAGTTCTAGTGTACTGTCCCCTACATACATACGTCTCTTAGATGGCTTAGAGATCCCCTTAGAAAATATCATGTATTTCATGTATTTCATTTTTGCTTCATAGAGTTCCAGGCCATGCTCATGGCAAAAAAGTATAAAGTCATTTAGTAATGGTTGGAGACCTTGTGGGGACTTTGATATTAACAGCGTATCGTCAGCGAAGAGGAGTGCAAACACTCTTCTCTCCCCAGCTTTTGGAGCTTCGCATCTGTCCCTATCGAGGAAGCCTACTACACCATTAATAAAAAGCTAGAATAGGGTAGGAGCTAGAATGCATCCCTGTCTCACTCCACCATTTATAGAGAATGGCTCAGTTAATAGGCTATTCCCCCCCCACCTATCTTGGGCTTTATTTGCTGAGTGCAGGCAAATTAAAATATCAAGCAAATTTTTAGGGACTCCCATGTCTGCCACCCCCCCCCCCCCCCAAAGTTTGGCTCGAAGGACCAAATCAAAGGCGGTGAGCAGGTCCACATAGGCTACATATAACGTACCCCGTTTAATGGCAACCTCTCTCCAGTAAATGCAGAGGAAGCGAAATACCTGATACAGGGTAGTAATATTGGCAGAAAAGCCCGCCTGGAAATCAGAGAGTATATTTCATTCTAAGATCCAATCCTGAATGCAGACAAGTAACTGCTTGCAGAAGATGTTCTGCAAGGAATCAATTAGGCTGATAGGTCTATAGCTGGCCGGGTTTGCCCAATCCCCTTTCTTATAAATTGGTATAATCTCAGCTATATTCGAAGAAGAAGGGATTTCCATCCTAAGAGGATAGCATTGGTTAACATATGGGGCCCAAACTTTTAATTCCTCTCTATATAGTTAATTGGGGGATTTGATCAGGGCCAGGGGCTCTGGTTGGGATACAGGAGTTAATGGCTACTTGGATTTCTTTGCGAGAGATTTCTAGATCTTTAACAGTGCCAGGGAGGGCTTTCTCTCTTGTGCCTCCACACTGCTCTTCCTCCCCATTTCCTCGAGCATGTAGGCCCCAAAAATGAGCTACCCTCAAATCTGGTTGGCCTGTGAACTCTAGAGCCAATTTGGATCCATTCAGATGGAGGGCCGCTTTGGTACAAAAGGTTTTCTTGTCTTTAGCAACCAGTTCACTATGTAGGCAAGACTATAGGGAACATTCCCATAATTTCTCGGCAGACTCTAGTGCTTGTCTATATTTAGCTCTAAATATCACCATATCAGTGCAGATTTTGGATTTTACTGCATGTAGGAGCTCACCCTTTGCTTTTTTACAATCCTGGTTGTACCAGTCTGCCACCTGTGTCCGACTTTTCCCTTCTTTTTTCCATGGTATTTCTTCCCTTTTTTCGGTTGGCCCAGTGTTTCCCTGATCTGGCTATAAATGTTTGTTACTCAGCTTCTCTACTATTTCTACTTTAGAGAGTTTGGACAGCGCTTCCACCGCCGCAAGAACTTTGAGTTTAACTACTTTCAAACCCCCCAAGTTTTACTCCATCCAATCCTTTCTGATTGCTCTCACATTATTAGTAATAGACAGCTTACCCAGGTCAGACCGACCCCTAATATCGGGGTCACTCTCTCTGTGGTTTCTTAGGGAAAGGATCAGGGCATTATGATCACTTTCGGATCTTTTGGCCACTGTCATATCAGATACTATGGGCGATAGATAAAGATCAACCAGAGATAGTCAATTCTACTGGCAAAGCCAGGTCTGTTAAAGGTCAGTTCGCCGTTTGGGTCAGATTTTGTCCTATCATTAGTGGCCCTCAAATCATGCTACAATGTAAGGGCCAACACCTGGTCTCCTTTTTTGGACCATCTAACCGTTGGGAGATCTAGCTGTGGGATTTGCCAAAGACTGTCCGACTCCTCTGTCAAATCTAAGGGGGCATGGGCAAGAGGTTTGAATGTACAATTGAAGTCCCTGGCTACCAATAGAGGAGTGTTTCCTGTACAGTCTGACAGGGCATAGTCTAAAATAGGAATAATATTGGTTTCCTTAAAGCCCAAGACCACTCTACTGTAGACATTGAGAATTCTCATTTTAAGCCCAGTATATAGTGCAAGATCAATTGCTAAAATATCCTGGGAGTCCACAGGAACAAATTTGACTTTGGACCTGAGTGCAATTTTCATCCAGATTACAAGGCCTCACAAGGGTCTCCTCATCTCTTTCCTTATAGAATTTATGCCATAGGAAGACTACCCACACCAGTGGGGAGTATGTAGGCTCCAACTTTCCTGGAAGATCATGTCATGACCATTCTGGGTCAACTAACAATTTGGGGATCCCAACTACATTCCATACCAGAACTCTTAGATGCCAGTTGGTTACATCATTGTGGGTATAGTCAAGCCTATGCTCATTGGGTTTGCCCCTTTCCTCATTGTAAGTGGCATTTCCATCACCCCCGTTAAACCTTTGATAGATGGGGCCAGAAAACGTCAATGTTGACAACTGATCCAGACAGGGAGGCATGGCTCAGTTGAAATTTTGCCTCAATGGGGCTGGGGGTTATTTCATTATCATCCTGGGACAACAAATCCTCCTCCTGTAGTCATCCCTGTCTCCCCTCTATGCCCAGGTTCACTACAACCCCTCTCTTCAGGACAAACCCATTGGACTCAGGGCCTGTAGGCATGGGAAAGTTGTATTTAATGGCAATGGTGGTGTTAAAGAGTAGGATGATACGAGAGTCAATCGCCATCAGACCAACTACAAAGCCTCTATTAAAGAAACTAACTTTAACTACATCTTTTAGCATCCCCGGTCATGTTAATCTTTCGGCCTGCTTAATGTCTTCTCTTATGATGGAATATCAGTGCAGTGTTTTCCTGAGCCAATAGGTTACCTTAATCTCGAGTGAGTTGGGGTCCTTACGTCTGTCCTTGGGGAACTTAGGGACCTCCACGTGATAGATTA
Organism: Lissotriton helveticus; assembly: GCF_964261635.1. Lineage (NCBI taxonomy): Eukaryota > Metazoa > Chordata > Amphibia > Caudata > Salamandridae > Lissotriton > Lissotriton helveticus. The sequence continues at coordinate 1,310,745,135 of NC_136063.1, forward strand.
CCACTTCTTCTTTCTCAGCATGATTTCAGGTATAAAAGCTATCCTTCACCACCCCCCTTTCAGATGATTGACCATGGCTTGTCATAAAAGAGCACCACTCATCTAGTATCACCTCTCCTCTTTCAGGCTCTCTACCCACCCCCCTACCCTGAGGGATGCCTCTGTAGGCTACCAGCTTGTCACTGTAGCCATAGCGACCTCCTCAGTGGTTGGGAAGCGCACAGCTGTAGCATTAAGGGGGAGCATAGTGGGACGGGTGGGTAATGGCAGGGGCTATGTCAAGATCTTGCCTCCTAGCAGACCCAGTGTGTTTGGTAATAGGGGCCTCATGAACACTAGGCGGTACTTCTATTTGGATCCCTGGTGGATTTACCTTCCCACTGTTCACCCTCCTCTCTAAATCAGCAACCGCCTTCCTCAAATATGCAACCTCATCCCCAAGGGACTCAATAGTGACCTTAAGTCTCTTCAATAAGGAGAATCATTCAGCTCTCTTATCATCAAGGCCTCTGTGTTTTCGCCTCACCACTCCATTTGACTCCTCAGCAGGTGCCTCGTTTCTATTATGACATTCAACTTGGACTGCATGTACTTCTACGGGAATGTCCAGGTTCTAGTTCTATTTCCGTCCTACATCCTAACCCTTTCCCACTACCCCTTAGAGGTTTTTCAAACATATGTGGGATTTGTTTAGCGGCCTTCTTGGCAGGGGGAGGGGCATGCGAGAGTTCTAATGAAGCTATAGGAAAGGTATCAGAATTACTGTTATTAACAGATTTGGCCAGAACTGATATTGGACTCAAGTAAAGATTCACCAGTCTTTCCCACAAACTCCTCTCTCCAGATCTCCTCAGTCACAATTGTGTAAGGGGAACCAGAATCAGCATAAATAGTTATCTCCATACCACCAATCATCATCTAACATTCTAGTTTGCCTGTGCATGTCAATTCGCCATATTAAGTTTATCATCCTCCAAATCGAGATCAGACTCGATCTGCTCTGGGTCTAGGTGAAGTTCATGCACACACTTAACACATTTTTTCCCTCTACACACATTTGCGTAAAGGCCTTTAATACAGCAGTTACTACACTTTTAATTCAAAGCAGGACAACTTGCTATAAGCAAGGTGATCCTTACTTTCACACCTATAACATCTTCCTTTGTCCGTTCTTTCATTCATTTTACGTTTGTCCATACTCTGTGAAATACCACTCTTAATTTAATTTAGAAGTTTATAAAGCACTCGAATCACCCCGAGGGGTATCTCCGCGCTATGGCAGTACAAGAACAGAAGCAGCAAAGGTTTAAAAGGAAAAAAGTTCAGTTTTAAGTAGCTTCCTTAAGATCGAGAGATCATCACATGACCAAAGTTTAACGGGTAGGTGATTCCATAACAGGGGGGCCAGTTAAAAGAAGGCTCTACCTCCTTTAGGGGATATTCTAAAGCAGGGCGTGATAAGGAGAGATTTCTCCTCGGAGCATAAGGCCGTACCCGGCTGGAAGGGGATGAGCGTATCAGCTAGGTAACTGGGTCCTTTGCCATTTAAGGCTTTGTGTACTATGCAACATATTTTAAACTTGATTCTCTGGCGAATGGGGAGCCATTGAAGTTGTTCCAAGAGGGGGAGAGGGCCTGCTCTGGGAGGCATATTCTTGACTAGCTGTGCCGCTGTGTTCTGTACCACCTGCAGTTATTCAGTAATGATTCCTTAGCTTCCACCAAAAGTGTGTTGCAATAGTCCAGGCGACTGATAACCAGTGGCTGAACCATGGTTTTATGCACAGACAATAGAAGAAGGGGGAATACTCCATGCAAAAGATGCATCACACGGAAGCAGGTGCCAGTGGTAGCCACTACCTGGTCCTTAATACACAGGGCCTGATCTAAAAGCACACCCAGGTTTTTTTTACCACTATCTTAGGGATAGGGGCTGGGCTCAGATCTGTGGACCAAAGTGTATTGGCATTGCCAAAGAGCATAATCTCAGTCTTTCCAGCATTTAGCTGGAGAGAGTTTTCCGTCATCCATGAAGAAATTGCTTCCATGCCATCAGAAAAACAGGATTTTGTTTTTAAAGTGGATTTATTAAAAAATAGGAGAAGTTGGGTATCGTCAGAATAAGAGATGGAGGGGACACCAAATTCTCTAATAATCTTAGCAAGGGGGGGGGGCACATACATATTAAACAACGTAGGGCTCAGACAAGAGCCCTGTGGCACTCCCTTGGTAAGTTCCATGATATGGGACCAGAAAGGTCCTAGGATAATGATCTGCTTGTGGTGTGTTAGAAAGCTTGTGAACCATTGTAGGGCTCGTCCATGAATTCCTATCTCCTCAAATCTTCACAGCAGAGTTCGATGGGACACTGTATCAAAAGCTACAGATAAATCCAACAGCACTAGCAACACAGCTTGGTTATTATCAAGAGAGCATCTAATGTGATCTGTTACTGCTATCAGTGCAGATTCTGTGCTATACATAGGTCTAAAACCCAACTGTGAAAGGTGTAGACAGTCAGTAGACTCTGTATTCTGTAAGGTTTTGGTTGATGTATTGTTCTAATATTTTGCTCATCAGGGGAAGAAGGGAGATAGGAAGGTAGTTTGACAGATCCGATGAGGGGAAATTAGCATTTTTACAAATTGGAATTACCTGAGCTGACTTCCACTCAAGTGGAAGTTGACCCTCACTCAGAGAAATATTTAATATAGGGCATATGGATGAAGCAAGCTGATTGGATAGCAGTGCAGCAATCTTGGCTGGTATAATAGGTGAACCAAACTTAGCAGTCTACAACATTTCCTCCAATACTTTTACTTGTAGGCAGGTAAAGCTTTCTAAAAAGTGAATGTTATTATTATTTAGGAGGGGGAGGATGGTTAATTCTTTCAGGGTGTCATTAGCCCCCGGGAATTTATCAGAGATCAAATGGATTTTTTTTTCCAAGTAGTTAGCGATATTTTCACATAATGAATGACCAGGGAGCGTGGTATTAGTGGCGGCGATTGGATTAGTAAAAGATTTAAGAACTTCATAGAGCTCTTTGGAAGAATTCCCAGCTTGACTGAGTTGAGAGGCAATGTGCACTTAGCAAGCTTTTTTAAATTTCTATGGTAAAGTGCTAACTTGATTTCATAGCTTTCTCTTGCCTTCAAGTTGTGAGATAATCCCCAACAGTTCTCCAGTTGCTTACATGTTACTTCTCTTTACGTACTGTAACTTTTGCTTTTCAAAACCCGTTTCACCGAGGTTGTCTCCTTCTCATTGCGTCTCAAAGCAACTGCACTTGTTTCTGAAATTTCAGCCTTACTAACTAGTGATAAAATGTTTTCCAATGGAGACACGTCATTTACCCACAATTTTTCCTGTATGGTAGGATTGCTAGCATGCATTACAACCAGATCCCTTATCAAGTGATCCTGCAACGTGCTACATTTTCCATCACTTGCCAACTTTTGTAAGTCTACAACATATTCGTCTATTATCTCAGTTATTGTCTGCTTGCGCTGGAAAAATGTATACCTACTAATGCCAATGCACACTTTAGGAGTGAAGTGTTTGTCCAAATCATTTAACACTGCCATACAAACTTTTATGTCCTCCACTACAGGTGTCTTAATTATACGAAAATAATTTTTTTCACCCCAGAGGACCGAAAGAATGTTAATGAATCCTTTTCTTCTGAGCATCAGACATTTCTTCAGCAACATCGATGGCCTAAATATAGTTTGTAAAATACTCCTTCCACTCAAACCATTTAAGAGGGGGTTTAAATCCTGCAGACCAAAATGGTTTAGGAGGGATTAGCATTCCAGTATGCTCCGTGTAAGAAATCTGCTGTGCGTAAGAATCAAAATGGCGCTTACGCTAGGTCACATACAGCAACCTTGCAGCTCGCCTCTTGCTGCAAAAACCTCTATAGATTGCTAGACAACCACACCTTGCAGCTCATCTTCTATGTGTTGCCAAGGAAACAGTTCCCCAATGCGCACCAACATTTTCATGCTTCCGTGTTCAGGCGGCAACAACCACTTCCACCGTATCAGATCCACAAAATCTTGGTAAACCCATAAAAACATTCCACACCTGGTGTAGTTAAAACCTCCAAATGGTGTGGTCCATTAGATGCGCAGTGACACTGTTTGGTAGTTTCCCTTTGCAGGCAACATGCTGTGACGCTTGTTGGCAGGGCTCTTTTTTTCCCGTGTAGAATCCAAAAGGCGTGATGGGTTCCCACTGTACCTGATCCTTCTCGTTGTCAAATTGTAATGAAACTTAACGCATGCTGAGTAAAGCTGACTTACTTTATTCAACCAGGTACAGTGTGAGGGCAATATAATGCATATGGTTCAATTCCCTGTAGTCAACTCTCCGGCGCCACCCCCACAAGCAGTATAACATAACTCCTCATAAATATCAACCTCACACGAGCCCATGCACAAGCACTCATTATTTACATATTTATATACAAGCCCACAAGCCTATTTGAGAACTCATAGAAAGTGTGTCCTAATTTTACTATTAATTGTTAACATGCTTAATAACGTTTTTTAATGTTTTAATGTATTTAAATTTTGCATTGTGGGATTTATTCAATTGAGGGTAGTGTCTAAGTAAAATATATCTGCAATTATTATGGTTTATTAAAATACCAATTATGCTAATTGTGACATTTTGTATCTTTATGTTAAATTGCATTTCATTTATAAAATGCTTGTATATATGTTTATGCAAACTATTAATGTATGCAACCTTTATGTTGCATATTGGGGTTGAGGTAAGGGTTGTTATTTTTAAAGTGTATTTTAAATATTATTACTGGTGTAATATTTTAAAATTGTAAATTAAAAAAAAAATGTTAACATTGTAACTTTTTTGGCATGCAGGATATATTAGGGCAATGAGTGGATAGTCTTTAAAAAAAAAATCACATTATAATGTAATATTTATTTTAATCACAGATTGTATTTCTTGCCTTTTAGGTTTCTGTGTTATATTGAGGTAGTTAAGGGGGTTTGTTTATTTAAATTATGTTTATGTATTAAAAAAAGAAATACATTTGTGCAATTCTGATACGTTTGTTATTTTAAAATATGTATTTTATTTTCCCTTTTTAATATAATTAGGATTTTAAAAAAATTATTTACATTTATGAATTATTTTAAAGTTTATGTATTTGTATTTCAAGTCAAGTCAAGTCAAGTATCTTTATTTCGGTTGAACAAAACCATAAAAGATTCACATCATTATTTAAAAAAAAGGAAACAGTTTGGAGCCCAGAAATTCCAGATCACGCCCCCTTTCACATTCATTATTCCTTAAAAAAGATCCTTCAAGGCAATTGCAATATTAAAACAATAAATACATATTTTTCTAATTAAAAACAGAAAGAAGTATTTGCCATTCGTTAGAATTGATATAGTCGAATGTCTTGCAATGAATATACATTTTTAAAACATACTTAATATAAACTGTATTACTTCCTTTTCCTATACAATAAATGAATAATCCTGACACCAATTCGTGTCCCCTGTGCTCAAATTCCAGCTAGTATATTACATCAAATGCACAAGACTGTGTCTCTATATTCTCAAAATCTAAGACCCCGTCTCCTTCGCACTATCTCCACGGAGAAAAAGTATGTACTTACACTAAAGACAATGGATTGAGTAGTCTCGCTTCTGAGAACTCTTTCGGCATCACAAAGGTGCCTAAAGCCCAGAAGGCGACAAATAGGTTTTATCCATTTCTTCCTTAGATGAGTGTAGGCTGGACACAAAAATAGTATATGTGCCTCGTCCTCTCTTATTCCCATAGTGCACAAATCACATTTTGCCAGAACTTCCTTCCCTACATTATCCACATTACGCACCCATTTAGCAGTATTAGCCTTAATTTGCAGTATGCCGTAGCGAAATTTTAAATACAGAGACTTCGCTAAGGACGGTAGAATCTCATCCATAAAACCTTCGAAACTGCTCACTGTTTTCACGCCAAGGAACTCAAGAGTTAGGGCACCTACCCTCAGTTTCCGTAGTGTGGAGCTGATAAGGTAGTCCCAATATCTTTCTTTTAGCAGTTTTTTACAGCCCAGGGTCAGATAATCAGGCTCAGCCCAATAATGGTATAGCCGAGCTTTGTAAACCAATCCTGGATGTAGTTCAACCATATCAGCCGAGTCGTGTTTTTTATTTTCATAACTTCCTTTAGGGCATCTCTGTAGTCAACTAGTTCATCTGTTGCCCTGAGACATACCCAATATAGCAACGGTCGCAAAGTGCATGATCATCAGTGCGATGTATGTTAAGGTCCATTGTAAGTGGAAGTAGGGGTGTGCGCCGTGGGATTGCTAATATTTGTCTGAAAAAAATGTTTTCGTGTGTCATAAAGGCACATTTAACTGTGTGGCCCCATAATTCAGCCCCATAGAGTGAAGCAGATTGGGCTTTGAATTTATATAGCTCTAGTGCAGGCGTCACCGCTTTGTAGTAGCTGTTCTTGTGTCTCTTGGCTATTGGACTAGATTTTGAATAAGAAGAGTTTTACTTCTAACCACTTGAGATTTCCAGTTCATTTTGGTGTCTAGAGTAATACCCAAATAATTAAAACTGTGCACATACTCGATCATTTCATTGTTAACTGTTAGTGTTCTTTTAAAATTTCTGTGAGGATTAACCGCCATATACTTGGTTTTAGATGATTTAATTTCCAAACCTTTTTCATCACAATAACACCGAAAGGCATCAAGTAGATTTTGTAATCCTCTGGGTGTCTGTGAGATTAAAATAGTGTCATCTGCCAATAACAATGCCGGCACATGTTCACCGCCCAACTTGGGAGAGTCATGCTCGCAGCCCAAGAGGGTGTCCGGTATGTCATTGACGTACAAGGAGAATAGTGTGGGTGCCAACACACATCCTTGCCTCCCACCTCTCCTTATCTCAATGTGCTCAGTCAATTCTCCATTTGGTCCCCATCTCACCTTGGCGTAATTAGCCTCGTGAAGATTAATAATCTGATTCAAAATATTCCCAGGGACCCCTTGATCTCTCAATCTCGACCACAGTGCGCCTCTGGGCACAAGGCCAAAAGCCGCCCTGAGGTCGACAAAGGCCACATACAAATGTGCCCTCTTTATATTGATGTACTTCCAGATGAGGCATAAGAATCTGAACACTTGATCAACAGTGCTAATTTTCCCTCTAAAACCAGCCTGGCACTTGGTTAGAGTACTAGTTTCCTCCATCCAAGCACTTAGCTTAGTTAATACTTGGCGTGCAAATACCTTCGGAAGGACATCAAGCAGGCTAATAGGTCTGTAATGGGCCGGATTCATTCTGTCGCCCTTTTTAAAAATAGTTACTATTTCGGCGCCCCGCCATGTCTTTGGAATTGGCGCGCCCCTTGCAACATTGTTACAAATGCAATTTATATATGGAGCCCATACCATATTTTCGTGTTTCCACAGGTGCCCTGGTATCCTATCCGGCCCAGGTGCTTTCCCGGCTTTGGTTGCCTTAATGGCTGCAATAGTTTCAGCCATACTAAAGGTCAGCGGTATCTCACTTGGGACTGACCCTATTTCATGATTGTCCAGTGTGGGCTCGTTTCCAATCGGGAGGTATAATGTTGCAAAGTGTGAGGTCCACACTTTGGCTTTGAGAAACGTGTCCCTGGCGGGCGTTCCATCTCTGGTACCTCTGGCTATCATGCCCTAAAAAGATACCTGATCGTTTGCTTTGCATGCTTCAAGCAGATCCGACCACATTTTTCCATCCCAAGTTTTTTTTGCCTTTGCAAGTATACCCTTATATAATTTCCTTTTCTCCCTGAGCATTGGCACATCATTACATTTTGTAGCCGCAATTAATTCCTTTTTGGCATGGCGGCAGGCCTTATCGTACCAAACATCCCCTTTGGCTAAATTTCGCTGGCCAGTTTTCATTGGCTTGGTGGCTTTAGTTAGTATCTCTCCCAGTCCCAGAATCATTTTTTCATGGATCCATGTGATAGGGATCTCGTGCACTGGGACATTGTCGAAAGGGGACAAAAGGTCTACATACAGATCGTAGATTCTTTTTACAGTGTACTCATTCCCCAATACCACTGGCCACTTCAGTGCTCTACGATTATTAGACAACAGTGGGTGAATGTTGGTATGCTGACTATGAGATCCTCCCATATGGGGCAAGTTAAATAATGCCGAACCAATATTCAGATTGAGTGGGAGGTGGTCACTTTGGATACGCTCATCCACTACAATGTCTATTGCCATCGGCCAGAGTGGAATTGAGACCATTATGTAGTCCAAATGGCTACGGCAGGTGCCCCGCTTAAAAGTTGGTCTGCTTGGACTATCAGATGGAAGGCGCCCAGTCAAACGCAAAATCTGAGCATGCTACTGATGTTTTAGTTTCAATTCCAGGGATATTATTGGCATTGTCCTCCTGATCAAAGATACTTTCTAAACCAATTATGGGTTCGAATTTTCTATTAAAATCTCCCCCAATAATAATCAGAGTTTTCTGGTCACAATTCGAGATAATATTATCTAAATCGTCGATGACCTCTACCTCTTTATTTGCCGCAAAGGGCCTGCTGTAAACATTTAAGATGCAGACTTCTCTTTTATTGGCTCCCATGAACCGTATTCCTAAAATATATGGGCTATTAGAATCAATTTGAGTACAGAATAGACCTAAAGTAGTTTTTGTCCAGATTGCCAGACCTCCTGAGGGTCTTCCTATGTTTACATTGGTAGCGGGCACACTAAAAGATTTAAATCCAATTTTGTAATGGGGTTCAACAGCCCAAGTTTCTTGAAATAATATAATGTCGCCACTCTCAATGTATTCTTGCCACAGAGGGTCGCTCAAATTCTTTTTTAGACCGGCAATATTCCAGGACCTCAGTTTAATGGTGGATGTATTCTCTAGGTCCGGAATTCTACCTTCTGCATTTATGTTCCCAAGCAATGCTGGTATCATGGGTTCATAGTTAGAGCTCAGTTCAGACCTAGCCAGGGGATCGCCTTTGTTTTTATTGGCCTGATTTACTCTTTCCAGGTCAGGGGTATTACTAACTTCTAGTGGAGGTGGGGCCACTTTTTTAATCTCCCCACCTCTGCCAGTGGATAATTTGCTATTCAGGGTTTCGTCGGCAACCTTATCGCTCAACTCCGAGTCCTTCCCCCTCTTTGCCGGCGGTCTAGAAACCATCTGAAGGCAAGGAAACCAAGGTAGCTTCATTTGCTGTCTTTCAGTAACCGTTTTATTATTGTCGCCCACAAGAGCACCCTCCTTTGCAGATAATAAACTCACTTCCTGGTCTCTCAGTCAATCAACATCTTGCATCCCATATAACTCTGTGAAGCGATTAAAAATAGGGAGACAGAAGTTGTTATCAAAGCTTCCCATTGCCCCTTTTTCATGGATTTGTAGGAGGTTTTGGGCCAATCGAGGTGCTGGTGGTGGATGGTAAAAATAGCTTAAATCAAACGTGTTAATCCCACTTCTGCCCCTTGGATGGTATTGGTCGCAAATACAGCTGACTACACGCCTGTCTCTGAAATTTACAATGACAGAGTCCCCAGCTATGTCCTTTGGCCTTTGCCCCACCCAACCTACTCTGCGGGCAAAGAGAACTTCCCCATTGATGTATTTTGGGAGTGGTCTATTCTCATTTAACCAGAATGTTACTTTGTTTTTAAGCTCAGGGTAGGTTTCGATTTGATCATTTTTTAGCTCTGGGACCCCCGTTAATACAACGACGTAAGGGGCCGAGTCAGGTGGTAAGTCGACAGTTTTTAGGTAGGAATTTTTCTGAAACATATTATTAATATTATTAGTGTCTTTTCCCAAAGCAAGGGTTTCCTTAGGCAGGATTTTTGTGTTTTTTTGCCTTGCCTGTGTCTCCTTCCCTGGCCTCCGTGGATCTCTATCAGAACCAGCTAGTCCTTTCCCAGGAGTTGTGGTAGTCAAACCAGTGTTGACAGGAGCCACAGAGGTCAGGGTGTTTGTTGCATGGAGTACCGGCTCGCTAGCCAGGGCTACTTTGGGCTTCTGGGCGGTTGCAATAGCCAAACTACTGCTGGAAATACGCTCAGTCAACATTTTTAAGGTGTGGAAATTATCTACAGTGGACTGTTCGACTCTCTCCAACCTTTCACTGATTTGTTTTGATCTTTCAACAAGGGGTAGGATTAGAGACTTTACTAGTTGCTCCGCCTCTGACATAATTCCATCAAGTAGTTGTGACAAAGGAATAGTTAGGTCGGCCCCCAAGCGGCTAATTGAGAGTGGATGTGGAATAAGTGGCAGTGCTTCGCGGGGTTGGTGTGGTGTGTACAATATCCACCCCTTCTTTTGTTGCATTGTGTGATGTTATTGCGGTTTTATTAATTTTTGGACAGCTCCCCTTTTGGACACCCCCTCCTCGTTTCTTCTTTGCAGTACCTAACTTCTTGTCTGTGTTTGTCTTTGTTGTCGGGTCTGTGGTAGCGCTAACGGGTAAAACCTTGTTGCTACGGGCACATATTATAGCGTGGGGGCTAATTCCATTTGATCGAGATATTTCTAGGATGCTACCTTCTATATTTTCCGAGTTAGCTCCCTCGCTAATGGAGAGATTTCTGTTGGCATGCCCCTCTGATTGATTTGGGGAAATAGCCAGCATTAGTGGGCCTAAGGAAGACCTCCTTATGTACATTGGTTCAGCCGAAAGGCGATGCTCAGTTAGGGCAATTTCATGCTCTAGAACCGAGGTCGCCCTGGTAATAAAATGATCCAATGTACCACTTAGGGATCCCCCACCACTACTCTTTTCCCCCTTCCGGCACAAGCCGCCATTAAAACAGATACCGTAATAGTCCAATTTGAATTATTAAACAATCACGTAGCAATCAACCCTAGCATAGAAATTTGTATCATTATGCAATCAGAAAAATGCTAGCCAGCTTTCAGATCCCTGCAGCCAAGTGCTACAGTTCATTTGTGTTTAAAGCTTACTGTCCGAAGGTAGAGGTGACAATGGGGTGGCCCAGCCTGGCCTCCTCTGGCCCCGGACGGCCACAGACCGCCCGCCCTTTGCCCGGGCTTAGCTCCTCTGTTCTTAAGCCCCTCCGGGCGCGGAATGAGCGTGAGCGCCTTCCTGCCGCTAAGATACCTGGGACGTGTAGTCCCCCCTCTCTGCGGCCGCGCCGGATGTCGGGAGGCTTGCGGCGGCGGAGGGAGACCAGCCCCGGGAGCAGGGAGCAGAGTCAGTGCAGGTACGTTCTCCCCTAAAAAGCAAATGGCAATAGCAATACAGCACCCATTCCGCCGAGGCTCTCCTCTGTTCTTAAGCACCTCCGGGCGCGGAATGAGCGTGAGCGGCTTCCTGCCGCTAGGATACCTGGGACGTGTAATCCCCCCCTCTCTGCGGCTGCGCCGGATGTCGGGAGGCTTGCGGCGGCGGAGGGAGACCAGCCCCGGGAGCAGGGAGCAGGGAGCAGAGTCAGTGCAGGTATGTTCTCCCCCGAAAAGCAAATGGCAATAGCAATACAGCATCCGCTCCGCCGAGGCTCTCCTCTGTTCTTAAGCACCTCTGGGCGCGAAATGAGCATGAGCGGCTTTCTGCCGCTAGGATACCTGGGACGTGAAGTCCCCCCCTCTCTGCGGCTGCACCGGATGTCTGACAGTCTCTTTCTGTCTATCAACATCTGTGAACATTTGTCTCACTGTAGGAATCTCTCTGTCTCTTTCTATGTCTCTCAACAACTGGTAGTTTCTCTCAATTTCTCTGTCTCTTTCTTTCTCTGTCTTGGTTACTCTCTCTATCACAATGTTTTGCTTTCACACTGCTGTTTGTTTCACAGTCTTTCTCTTCCATTTTGTCTCTGTCGGTTTTATACTGCTACGCCTTTTTCTCTCTCTTTTTCGCTATCCCGCTGTCACTCTGATCCCTAGTTACAGTCTTTTTCATTTTCTCTCTCTCATTGTCAATCTTTTTTTGTCTTTCATTCAGTCTGTCATGCTCTATCGGTCTCTCTTTCTCCTGAGTTTCTCTCCATCTCTTTACTCCTCTGACGCCTCATTCCGATCTTCCAGTCTCAAGCAGCACCCAACATGCTCTGGAAGCTGGGTAGGAGGAGTATTGAGTTAATGGCGATGAATGTGTGAGACTTGCGTCATTTGTCAGGTCCCTGTTTATGACAAGGTGAGGATGTGCTGTTGTAGCAGATAACTAATGCAGTGCTTAATTTGGGCCTGCTTTTGCTGGTGGTGCGACACAAGCACTTCTATTTGGGGGCCAGGTCTATCTGGCGGTGGGGTTTGGCTGTGGTGGCTATTAGATACTAGTCATAACAGCATGTGACTCCTCTGACATTAGTTGGTAACTGCCATTACATTCTGTTGGGTGTGTTCAGCTGGATTGGCCCATACTATCAGTTAACTAACTTGTGCACGCATCACTGGCTCATCAGTGTCCCTCAGCATCTGGGCACAGGCGTAGTCCCATCTGTCAATGCAAGCATCACCAAAGGCCTTAGAAAGGCGCCTATACCTGGATGGTGGCATGCGCACTTGCTGGCTGTGAACAGACCAATAGCAAGTTACAAGTCATGCTGTTATTTACCCCCTCCCTCTGTTTGGGAACTGTGTGACGCAGTCGCTTGCCTCCAGCACCGCCATGTACAAGTTTAAGCTGAGACGCCATGTTGCTGGGGCAGCCAAGCACTTTACAAATATTCTAACGTAACATAACATTATGCAAAAGTGCACAATGTAACCAACATATGGTTAACTTTAAAAGTGTGAAGCAGAGGTCCAATAGCAAATACAATCTATCCATTTGCTTCTTAGGTTGTTTGTAACAACTGCAGGCAAATAAGTATTCTGTAATTGATCATTTAATTGCCATTTAATGCCAGCATTTAGGCCATTTCTAGATGCTTGTAACAATGGTGAAGGAGGGCATATTTATTATTGCCAACTGTTGAAATGAAGACCCTCAGACTACAAATAATGTTGCTTTGTTCTATAAGCAACAACGTTACCCTCAGACAGCATCTAGAGTAGTGATTACATAAGCTAAAAGTATCTTAGTTGTTGATGCACATTTCGACCATTCAAATTAATTGCTTCTGGTCTTCCCCAGGGCTATACCATGACCATATATTAGCATTTCCCAACAGTAGAAAAGCCAATATATAAGAGAGTGGATAACTAAATTCAATCAAGGCATTTTCAATGTTATTCTTCAAACATTCAAAATCCATAATTATGTAAAAAAGCTTGTTGATTGATTAATTAATATCAATATCTGATGCAATATTTTCAAACTAGTACCAACCCAAGATTTTTTCCCACTTATGAAATATATCACTTTTTTAAAAAAACATATTGCCTGCACGTAGCCCACAAGATTGCTAGTAAAAGCAAAAATAGCATTCCAATATTGCCATGATTGCAGGCATGTCATTATCATGTGGGATCCTGACCCCTCTCCAGAGCATCTAGGGCACTGATTGGAAATATTCTGATTCAGCCTCCACAAGAATTCCAAAGTGAAATACAGTAACCATTTAGTGAATAATTGCATTTTTTTTTAAGTTGACCTCCTGCACAGCTTTTTACTATGGCCAGAAACTTCTTTCCAGATTTCTGCATTTATATGAGGGTTGGTTGAAGCTTCCATTTTGAATTTACTTACCATTCCAGCTTGGGTATTATTGATTTTGCAGAAATATCTCGGCAACTGACCACTACTGGACAAAAAGCTTATTATTTGGATTTTTCTGCGAACCCTGTTTTCAAGAGAAAAGAAATGTTCATAGAGAGTACAAAGCAAGCTACAATAAAAGTGATAGCATACTCATTTTTATCAAGGCTACTTTTTAAATTAGTGTAATTGCCAGCTGGGACAAACTCTCCGGGAAATCTTGCCCTTTTGTATAAGTGGGACATATGATCATAAAGATCTGAATAATTTACTAAAGTCAAAATTCACAGATATCATTAAGGATTTTTATTATATTTAATTTGAAGTGAAGCAGAGAGCACTTCCATGTGTGCGTTGAACTATATTACGTCTGTCTTAGCTGCATTTACTTTATACCCATCAAAATTAAAAAGGGATATCAAATTGAGGGCCATGATGTGGAGATCTCCCTATGATATAAGGAAAAGTTAAACAGTTTATCAAACTTGATAAACTTTAGTAAAATTATTTTTAAGGTAAATATTAATGTGAATGAATGCTGCATATTTATTTAAAATGCAAAACAAAGTAAAGAACACTAGTAATCAAATTTTAATTTAGACATTATCATTTTGAACATATTAAATTAAAAGAAATATATTTTCCCCACATTAAATAAATATATTATATTTTATATTAAAAGTATTAAATGTGATGCACAAAAGTAATTTAAAAAATACAATTATAATTTAATAAAATTTGATTTTACATACATTTTTACACCTCGTATTTTGCTTGCTAAATCACTTCCTCACCTTCTCTAAACCCCTCCTTATTTCTCCGTAAACCCCCCCATTTAGTAGTAAGCATACCCCTTTTTCCAGCCACTGCACATGGCCACTCCCACATTTACTACTAAGTAATAAACTTGCATGTGTGAAAATCTCCCATGAGAAAAGATAGGAGAGGCGGAGGTGGAGAGTTACATATAATAAGTTTGTGAATTGCATTTTGTAGTAAGTAAGTAGTAGTACTGTAGTACTACTTTGCGTGCTACACAATTTGTGGATCAGGTACTGAGTGCTCAGCTATATGTGATTCTTGTATCTATACTATTGCGGGGGCCGGTGTGCTGGGCCAAGAAAGAACAGCTTTTTTCTTACTGCGATTGTAAGTCTGTTAGCATTAAAAGAGATTAGTTTTCATTTATAAATGTTCAGTATATTGCGTGCCTATTACTGTGTGATTCGTTTGACTCATTTGGTTACTATTCCCAAGAAAATCATTCATACCCACCCACCCTAGGACCTTAGTCGTACTCCCCTCCACCATCCCCATCTCCTCCTCCGGCTATCACCTTTTCCTTGTTTTCATCCTGGCCTGCTCTCCTCCCCTCTTCCCCCTCTTTCATCCTCCAGAGTGTGTGCCCCCTTTACTCATGGAGGAGACATTGTCTTAACACTGTTGCCCTGTTTTGCACCAACCTAAGTGCCTCTGTATTTTTTTCACCATCTTGGTTTTCTTTCATTTTCCTGGAGACTCTCTTCTTTTTCACTTTTAAAGTTAATCGGCAATGACATATTCTCATAGAAAAACTGTTTTTGAGGTTCTTTATGTTGATTTCGACTAGAACATATTTCCAATGACTACAACTGAAAGTCATTTAAACATTAGACTTGAACTTCATCATTTGTGGTTGAATGACTGATGTTCCTTATTACTTCCCCTAGAAAGACCCACTGTAATTTCCTTGTCATTTGCTTCATTTGTTGCATAACTATCTCTTCCTCCATGTTCTAGACTCAAATATGGCTAAACGTGGATTTGTAGGATTCATGTACCATATCTTACATTTTGTAACTTGCCCTACTGTACTTCTGCTCATATGACTTAAGCACAATTTGTTGCTTGTGTGACGTGGATAGTTTCTTTGTCATTTTTCATTTACTAAGTGTTGTGTAGAACTATTCACATAAATCAAAACCGCAAGGAAGACAGTCACAACTGGGACGCTCACTGTCTCCCCTGCCACTCTCTTTCTAGCAGTCACCAGCTACTCACTGGCAATCTACTGCTGTCCACTACTCACTCTGTCACCTGGACTCCACCGATTTTCCAAATGCATTAGTTATGTATGGAAAATGTTAGCAACAACTCTACTCCAGTTCAACTCAAGTTCTGTTCCAGCTTTCAACTCGGATATCATATTTCTTCAGACTTTGACTCTACATAACCCACTCTCTGATATCCCCACCATTGCTTTGTATCTTAGCTGCGGGAACATGGTTAAGCAGCACCCATTTCAAAGTCTTGGGGCCTCATTTATGAGGCTGTGCGTCACTTTTACGCCGCCTGTGCGTCACTTTTTGTGATGCACCAGTGGTGTAAAAAATGCGCCTTGTTGCGCCATATTTACAAAATGACGCATCTAGGTAGATGCGCCACTTTGTAAACCCTTGTGCCACATTATACTTGCGCCAGGTATAATGTATGCAAGGGGGGCGTATTGACGCAAGAAAGGGTCATGGAAGTGACGCAGTGAAATCTATGAGATTTCACTGCGCCACTTCTAGGACTCAAATGCGTCAAAATCTTACCCCTGCCTCACAGCAGGCGTAAGACTGACACAGGCCCTTCAGAACACATTGCTGGAGTCGCTTCACTTTTGTGACACACTCCAGCAATGCGTCACTTTTGCGCCTACAGATACGTCAGAAATACTGACGTACCTGTAACTCCTTGCGACATGATGCGTCATACTGTAAATATGACGCATCATTGGTGTCGCAACGAGGGCGCAATGAAAAGTGACGCATCGCTGTTTTCACGCAGCGATGCGTCACTTTTCAGAAATGAGGCCCTTGATTCTTTCTATCACGTTAACTCAAGGAACCAATATTTCCAATCTGAACATGTCGTGACATTCTGCAGCACTCCTGCCCTTATTTAAGTGCCTCTTCGATGTTCATTATTTCAGCTCCTAGGGTTTTTCTGATGCAATATGTTTATTAGACCAAAAGAGGTTGAGATAGTAATACTTATAGCAAAAACATGAAATATCTCAGTTTGAAATACAGATTTACTTCATTCCATTTTCATGTAGCAGAAAAGAATGCTATACATTTACAACATTGTTATCAAGAGTGCTGTGGCGGTGGAGAGTGAATGCAGCACCCTCTATTTAGGGAGGACAAACCACATCATGCTCACTGAAAACCTGATTCAAAAAGGTATATTTACACTTTTACGACTGTGCGGGCTCCTCAACTGTGTTAGAGACTAAAAAGATATGCTAGTCCTATTTTTTATGTGCAGAGTTCTTCACCCCAACTGTTGAGTCTCCGCAGTCGTAAAATTACCAGTAGTGAAATTACATTGTAGTTTGTGAATACCCCAAAAATAGTAAAACTCCACAAAAGTGGAAGTTTACTTTTGCCACTCAGGCCCTGTGTTTTGAGAAATGGTACTCTTCGGAAGGAATCAGGGCTCACACTACTTCCATCAGGTTAGCCATACATTCTAAATTGCCCTAAACAATGTCCTGCCAATAGTTCATAAGCCATAACCCATCCCCCTCCCCTAACCTTACTTACCCTCAAGTGCTTTATACCTCCCTTACTAACTTCAAACTTAAACTGTACCTAGCTGTACATTCCTGATTTTCCAGTCCCAGCTCCTCCTTTTTTCCTTCAGGATACACTCCCCAGCCTGATTGCAATAGGCCCATGTTGCAACCTATTTCCTTCTTTGCTGCACTCCCTTCAGTCTTTTCGTAATCCTCTCTGCCCACACTACTTGTTCTGAGCTCTATCTTACGCTGTTTGCTGGTAGTGACAAAAATTCTACTCTCCTCTCTACTTGTTCGGAGCACTCGCTCCACGAACTCCCAGCAACAATATTTACACATGCATCACCCCTACCTGACCTGCTTCCAAAGTCTGCCCCTTAAAGCTTGGGTCATGGTCAATGGCGGGCTCTGCATGCAGAGATAATACTTAGTTGCCTCTCAATAGGCATCAATGTGTCAGTGTGGCAGCCGCCAGGGTGCCACGTCACATTCCCACAAGGTTGTCTTCCAATGACGTATACTTGCAGGCCTGACATTGGATGGAGTAAGTAAAGAATTTATAGTCCAATGCACTGAATTGGTTTTGATTAACAACATTTTCCTGTTTTTAGATCAATTACCAGAGCAAAGGTGCCAGCATGGGAGCTACCTGTGCGCCGAGCCTGGCGTGTTAATATGTGGGCGACTTTGAGGAGCGCCACATATATAACGAGATGGCTCTGTTTTTTGAAAATGTTATAGAGTGGCATCATTTTATTGACGATGTTTTTTCATTTGGGATGGTCCAATGGACCTTTTATCAGAATTTCTAACCTGGCTAAACATGGGTGATGATAATTTAAAATGTACAGCCTATTTTAGCAGAGACAGAGTGGACTATCTGGATATTACTATTAAGGTAGAGGGTGGTAGACTGGCGGTAGAGATGTTTACCAAACCAATGGCCAAATATACCTTGCTCCGTTATTCCAGCTACCACCCTAAATCACAGAAAGACAATATCCCATTCAGCCAATTTCTCCACTTAAGGAGAAATTGTCCTGAGTTGGAAGATTTCTAAGAGCACTCTGAAGTTCTGAAGGAAAAGTTAAAGGATAGAGGATACCCGAAGAAATTGATATCCCACTCATTTAAACGAGCAAGATTTTTTGATCGGGAGTCCATGTTTACCAAAACTGACAAAACAAAAGAGATGAAAAAAGTGGTCTTTGTCAACCAATTCAATATATTTAGTAATCGGATCAAAAATGTGGTGAATAGACATTGGCACATTTTGAATGACCAAGCAGAGACTAAACTGGAAAGACCATTATTTGCATATAAAAAGAATAATAATTTACGTAACCAGTTGGTCCACACTTACAGGGAAGATCAGAAGAGTAGACAAACAACCCTGGATAATACGAGAGCAAGGGGTAATGTACGTTGTGGTAATTGCCAGTTGTGTGATCAATTTGTGATGGCAAAGGAATTCACACTTAATGGCATAACCATATCTGCACATACTTTGAATAATTGTCGCAGCAAGAATGTTATCTATATGGTGCGCTGCCCGTGCGGTTTAGCATACATAGGAGAGACAAGCTGTCAGCTGAGGGTGCGTCTGGCTGAACATAAGTCAGCCATTAAAACTAAAAAATGGAATGCACCTTTTGTTTCACACTTCAGTGAGTTTGGCCATAAAGAGAAAGATTTTGTTTGGTTCATTTTAGAGAAAGTTTGGATTAACAAAAGGGGTGGTAGCATTGATGACAAACGTAAGGCAAGAGAACAATGGTATATATAGACTTTTAACACAATCAGACAAGGTCTTAATACAAGAGAAGAATGGGGCCGTTTGATAAAATAACTGCCTTTATTTGAGCTTGGTTTGATGAGATGAAACCAAAAATTTAAATAGGCTGAACAAGCATTGTGAATCTAAAGGGACTAGTACTGATAGCTGCAGTAAAGGAAGTACCAATGTTTAGAAGGCAGCCAGGTAACATTTACATTTTGATAAATTGATTGGATTACTAGATTTAATGATCATGTCCAAGTGTTAAGAAAATCGATATATGTGCGATAATATGGCGGATCTGCTGTTGAAAGATGGTGGACTTATCCGATGATGAAGAGGTTTTTATAAGTCCTCTCTCTATTTTACCTACACACCACGCGGCAGTGGCGAGCTGGGTGATGGCGGTAGCGGCGTGCTGCGTATTGGCAAAATATATAAAGTTAGATGGCGTGGGGTTCGTGTTTGACACGGACGCACGTCAAGACTCGGAGATTATTGAATCCCGGTAAGAATGGCTGAGGGTGATGTTAGAGTAGCTAATGGGGCTCTAATTGAGGACGCTTGACTTTTAAACATAAATTGAAGGAAAAGCACTTGTGTCTAATTATTCTGCCTTAAGCATGCTAACTAAATGGAATAGCAGTACATGTAGAATGTTTAAACATGCTGCAGCAATTGCGACATGTACGGGGCTACATTTTATAAATTGTTGGATATTGAAAAACGCTCTAGCATGTTGCTTTATCTATACGGGTTTTTTGATACATGTATACTGTTCTTGACTGTGCAGGGCCCGTTAGCGTTTTTGATATTACGTGAGGATACCTCTATATCTCCGAACCAGGGAGGATTTTTGATATGAGGAGCCCGCTATCAAGATACATTGCCAACTAATAATATTTCATAACAGGACTGCATCTATCGGCAAAAATTATCAATTATATTTAATCAGGTAAATCTCACAATAAATAAGATCTAATATAGTGTGATTAAAAAATGAGAACTTTTTTAACGAATTATTGTGTGTCACTTTATTATAGAAATCAGTTCATTCTGAAATTATAATTCGCCTAGTGAATTCTGGACGGCATTGATTTAATTGTGGGTCCATATACCAGGAGTACCTGCTGAATTATTTTAGGTAGGTTCATGTACAATCCAATTGAAGTAGTGTTATGGACTAGGTAAGCAGAGCATCAATGATATCCTTTTCTTTCCCCTATAGATGTACAACTATAACGAAGTGAGGCATTGATTGTTTCCCTAGTACCTTCCCACACACTGACAATTTACATTTATAACAAGGTGGGTGTTGATATACTATATATTAGGTTTGTAATAACGGATGATCTGATCCCTAGTAAAAATACTACGATGAGTATGTAAGGTGAAAAAATCCCCCCAAAAAAGTGCGTGATAAACAAAGCCAGCATCTATTAGGAACTACACACATGGAGTGTATATCCCTGAGTTTACAAGTAAGATAGAAGACAGCGGAGGTGGGTGCCCCGTTTACAGCTAAATAGTATGTAAGAAATGAATGCTTACAGTGTGAGTGGAAAAGTAACCCGTTACATGGATGTATCTTACGTTGTCAACGGGTTTACATATACTTTTTTGAAACAGGGTCTTTGGCTCTGGGTGTGCTATTGATGGAGAGAGTTTGTGTGGCCAACAATCTGAAATCTATTTGTTTATTATTGTTCATATGTATTGTGAAAAGTGGATAACGATGTGAAGATGTTATTGATAAATTAAGTTTAAGTTTACAAATACATCTCCCCTTCCTTTTCTCTTTAATAGATTCAAAGTGCTGGGACGTTTTTAATATTTTGTTATTATTGTGCCTGAAGAAGGTGGTTGGACCTTTAATACCACCGAAACTTGTCGCTTCTTGGTCATTTTTATTTGAAAAACAAATTCAGTTGTTTTTATGTATGCTTTTGTACAACAGGTTATCTCTTGCATAATGTTGAAAAATGTTGAATTGTCCTTGCTGCACTTTACTATCTTATGAATTGTCTTCAGTAGATAGTACTTGCAATAATTTTCTCAAGAACATTGTGAAATATTGTATTGGTATATTGTGTTTTTATTAGAGCTAACAGCCTGAGTTAGATTTTAACAGTTTTATGAATTATTGAAAATAAACATTTATACTTTTTGATTGATTGGCCAATGTGTGCTTGTGTGGTGTGGTGAGATTTAATGGTTTAAGCATGTGTAGTATGATCATATCCCAAAGGGATTAATTTTTAAGACTTCTGTCTTCCAATGACTCCATGCTGGGCGGCAGGAATGTCATGAACCTCCTGCTTTAGCAGCTACAAAGGTGGTTGATTTCTAGATGGGCCTCTTCTGTCTGAAATTTGGCCAACAAAGTGTGAAAGGGTGGGTAGATGCATGAGTGAAAGTATGGAAGTATGGATGGGTATGTGAGTGAAAGGGTGGATGGATGGGTGAATGAAAGTTTAGTTGGGTAGATGGATGGGTGAATGAGTGAAAGG
This sequence comes from Lissotriton helveticus, assembly GCF_964261635.1. NCBI lineage: Eukaryota > Metazoa > Chordata > Amphibia > Caudata > Salamandridae > Lissotriton > Lissotriton helveticus. Next base: position 1,310,766,673 of record NC_136063.1, read on the forward strand.
ATGGATCTAAGGATGGATGAGTGAAAAAATGGATGGATTAATGAAAGAGAGGGTGGATGGATGGATATTTAAAAAGAATCGCTGGATGAATGAAAAGAAAGGTGGATGGGTGAGTGAGAGAAAGTAAGGAAGCATGAGTGAGTAAAAGTATGGATGGCTAAGTGAAAGGGTGGATGGATGGAGTAACAGGGTTGATGGATGCATAAAGTGAAAGGGTGGATAGCTGGATGAGTGAACGGATGGGTGGATAAGTAAAAGGATAGATGCTGGGGCATCATAAACCCTCAACTTTAACAGCTACAGTGGTGATGAAGTTCTTGATGGGCGTTTTCTCTCTGCAAATTGACAGACAAAGGTGAGTCAGTGATAAGATCGATAGATGTGAGTGAAAATGTGGATGGATGTGTGAGTGAAACAATGGATGACTGAGTGAAAGAAGTAGATAGATGGATGAAAGTGTGGATGGATGAATAGGGGACGGATGGATGAGTGAACAGGTGGATGGATGGATGATGAGAGAGAGGATGGATGAGTAAGTGAGTGAAAGGATAAATGGAGGGGATGTGTGAAAGGGATGATAGTCGGAGAGATGGATGGAGTGAAAGGATGGATGAGTGAAAGAATATATGGATGAGAAAAAGGATTGCTTGGGAGAAAGAATGGATGGTAGAGTGAAAGGGGGTGGATGGAAGGATGGATAAAAGGTTAGATGGGTGGATGAGTGAAAGAACGGATGGGTGAGTAAAATGGTGGATGGATGAATGAAAGTTTTGGCAGATGGATGGGTGAAAGGGTGGATAGAAGGAGTGTAAGAATGGGGTGAATGAAAGGATGGATGAGCAAAGGGTAAATTAAAGGGTTGATGAGTGGTTTATGGTCAGAAGGGTGGATGGATTAGTTCAAGGATGCATGGCTAGGTGAAAGGGTGGGTGGAAGGATGATTGAAAGGGAGGACGGATGGATGTAGTAAAAGGGTGGATGGATGGATGAGTGAACGGGTGGATGGATGAGCAAAAGTAGGGATGGATGAATGACAGGGTGGATGAATAGATGAGTGAAAGGGTTGATAGTGAGATGTATAGGGAAATGGATGGATTGATGGATAGGTTTAAAAGATAGGTTTGGAGATGGATGGATGGAATTGCAAAAGACTGAATGATGGATGAAAGAATGAATAAATGACAGAATGTAAAGGTGAAATAATAGATATCAGCAGATGGATGCAAGGATGCATGGATAGATGCTTGGAAGAAAGAGACAAGAGTGCTCTCCTGGAGAGGATCGTGATGACTTGCGTCATTTGCTTGGTACCATAAGAGCTTTGGTTCGTAATGGGTGTTATTTTAATTTTCTGGCTATTCCCTTGCAGGCAGGGCAGTCCCATCTGCTACGTGTGGGGGTCTGGGTTCTCCTTCGTTTTCCACCCCACAGAAAGTCCCACTAAAGAAGTGGGACCTCTGGTGAGGGAGGAATGTTGTCAGACAGCTGTGAACATTCACGTGAAAAAAGGTGGGCAGATTAGGGCTTAGGCGGAGTTCTAAAGTCCCAGAGCAGAAATGAGAATGCCTCCTCGCGTTTGCACTGAGTTCCCTTAATGTGCACTCTTCACTTTTTTAAAGATAAATCTTCATTAGCTTCACGCTTTGCCACGCTGCTAAAAAGTGTGTACTTTCTACACATAGTGAAGCATTGAGCTTTTTCAACACTCCCAGAAAAGAGAAACCCGCATTCTCATTACCTCCAGAGGGAACTATCCTGCAGGCTCTTAGTCTGTCAGTCTCTCCCACTCTGTCTCCCACTTCCTCACAATTTCCCTCCTATTGTTTTCTCTGTTTCTGTCTCTCTCTCCCTGTCTCTCTCTAATGCAGGAACACACACTCTCACCCACACTCTCTCTCAGACAGCATGTCACTGTTCTCACTTTTTCACTTTTTCAATTGTGTCCCTCCTTTACAATACTTCAATATCTCCAAGATTATGTATCTGTCTATTTAACCTCAAGCTCTCTTTTATGCTGCATCTCCACCCCCTCCTCCTCTCCCTCACATTGTCTCTTACTCCACTTGTCTCATCTTAACGAGGCTCTCATTTTCGCTCCAGTTTCTAACCATCTCACTTTTAGGCTCTGTTTTTGTCTTTCTCTGCCTCTCTCTCTCTGTTGGTTAGTTTCTCCCTCATTCTTCATCACAGACATTTAATCTCTACTAAACATTGTTCTCAGTCTATGACAGTCTCTCTGTCACCATCAACCTGTCTCTACTTCTGACAGTCTCTCTCACTTTCTGTCTTTCACTGCGTTCACATATTCTCTGTCTTGCTCTATCTCTGTCCGAGTCTCTTTCCCTAGTGCTCACTCTTTCTTTCAGTCTCTTGCTCTTTTTGCTTTTCCCTTTCTCATTCTCTGTCTCTCATGTTCTCTATATTACTTTGTATTTCAATGTCTCTCTCCTTCGCTCTCTTTCTCTGATTCTTTCTGGTACTCAGTTTCGTTCGCTCTCTGTTTCTATATTTCTCTGTTTCTCTGTCCCAATGATTTTCTCTCTTGTTCTATTCTTATCATTTTCTGTCTCTCTCAATCTATCTCTTTCAAGTCCAGTCACTCTTTTCTATCTCTCTCACAAACTCACTCTTTCTGTTTCCCATTTGCCTTTTTTCTCTCTTTCTCCCTCTATCGCACAGTCTCTTTCCTTTTCAGTCTTTGTCAGCCCCTCAGAATTCTGGCTCTGTCATCCTGAGACAGTTGCAGCATCTCTACATCGCAGCATTATCTTTCTCTCTCTCTCTCTCCCTCTCTCTCTCTCTCTCTCTCACACACTTCCTCTCTCTCTATTTGCTCACTCACTCCTCCAATGTCTCCTTCCCATTCTCTCCTCTCCTAAGTCACTCCACATACCCTGGAAATGTCATCTGTGGTTTAGAGTTCCTAGAGATGAGCTCCAGCCCAAGAGTGGGCGAAATGGCACAGCGCAACACTGAGGTAGGGCAGATATGGGTGTCCAGGAGGGAAGACCACCTCCGGAGCACCAGGAGAATGGTAATTTAAGGCATTATACAGAGAATAGCTGATATCGAAGACCTAGAGGAACGACAGTCTTCGTTTGTAAGCCGTCAAATCCTGCAGCGACTTGTAATATCCTTACAATTGATATTGGGAGGGGGAACTTTATTCCTCATAATAAATGTTCGCATCATCATCCCCCCAGTTGTCTTTTAAATCCTGGGTCTCTTGCAGTCTCTCCTTCTAAAAGAGATACTGAGGATGCAGATCTGTAGGCTAAATGTGGAATCTTTTCTGTGACAAGGGTAATGGCCAGCTGCAGTTTTTCTTTACTAAAACCTATCTTAAGCAGTTTAGTGTGAGTCACTTTCAAAATGACATGTGCATCAGAACGTAGATAGATTTCTGTTTTTTGTGCAAAAAATTCCCTTAATACAATCGATTAACACACTGCAATGAATTTTCAGGGAAAATAGTTCAGAAGAAAGAGAGCTGGAATCACAGATATGCAGTTGAGTACTTTAACAGCAGTAGTTATTCTGTCTTTACAGCGTCTGCTTTCACTGGCAGAGGCATTATACAAATTAACAAATTAATGCAGAGCAGTACAGATGTAATTTTCTTATTACAGGTGAGTAACACAGTCGTAACTAGACTATAATAAGGAAAATGGACTCCCGGTATGCTTCCCTGCATCATGCCCACTCCCAAAGGAGCTTCGAATCCACTCTGCTATTGTGATTTTCTACAATATTAGCTATTTTAATCGGTTGAGAGTGCTAACGCGGGATTACTGGTTACTAGTTACCTTACCAAATCCCAAACTATGTCGACTGAATCGTTGGTACCTGTCATTGAGTAAAAGGTAATCTTACAGTAAGTCAATCAATTTAAGAACTTATACCACTCTAAATGACCACTGACCAAATTTTAAGTTTCAAAGATTTAATATAAAGTCAAAGATAACTGAAGATACAAACTTCTCAAAATGAGATTCAGAAGATAAATCGGTATCACTATGAACATGAACTTTTTGAATAGTCTGAGTCTGAAAAACAAAATAATAAGTACAAGCTCGAAAACCATAAGGGTTGCCAAAATGGATACAAGTTGCAATCTCAAAGTCATTACAGAAAAGAAAATTAAGGTTAGTCTATCCCTACACTACACTAAGTGACATCCCTACTTAACAAGATCTTTACCCCTCTAGGTGTCAGCCGTGGTGACTTCCTAAGAAGATCACGCACTTCTCTTTGTCTCTTCTCTGATAATGGGCCTCTCCTGATCAGCCTATCTGCCTACCCATCCGCTTCCTTAGGCTCCCAAAATCATCTGCGCTGCTCTCCTCCCGGGTCTCTTTCCCTAATACCAAATCACATTTCCAATAGAAACGCCCCTCGGGACGCCCCTCACGTGGTACATCTTTGCGCGGTAAACTCCATGATGGTACTCTTCAAGACCCTCGTTATAGTTGACCTTGGTTCCCAGGCTTCTTCTCCAGTGCGCTGATACCCCCTGAAATTCCTGGAAACTCCTACAGGCCTGCGCCAAGCGCCACTGAACAAAGCCCCTTTCATTCTAGCTGATTAAGACCCTCGCACCTGCATACAGTCCGTCCTGCAGTGGGCCTCAAATTCCAGACTCCACCATATCTTTGAGTCATAAAACACACTCCAAGCTCTGTGCTGGACACCTCTCGACTTCTTCCTTAACGAGCACATGGTAGTTCAAACGATATGACATTATCTGTTCAGGCCTACTTGATTTACATGAAGCAGGTCCCTGCACTCTTAAAACATTAACTTGATTTAAACAGCAAACATTCTTAACTAGCATACGTTTCTAAAATAACACATCTATAAAGCATATACTTCAACCCTAAGTTCAATAATACATATGGAAGAACCACGTCAACCTTGTCTCACATTATTTTAGCAGCACGTTTAGATTTTCTGTGAATTGCCATGAGGCCTACACATTATACTGGTTTTGTAAAGCTCTATTCAACTCTAACATGATTCCTTTAACATGAGAACATGAGGTTTTCATATTTATCCCAAACATTTCTACATTAGTCTCACACAGTTATGATTATTGTTACTCTACTTAAACATTCTATGCATTTCACCACTGAATATAAGACACTCTGTGTATTTCACTTCTAAATATAAACACTCTGGTGCAAAGTACATGTTAACTAACTACGTGCTTGTAAATATGGTGCACTTATACATTTTTCAGATTTGTGCTCTCTCAATCCCCCCTTTGATGACCTTCAGGGGTCATCACCATCAGGACACTAAAAATGTAGAACCCTTCAAAGTGAAGTCATGGCAGTGCCACCTCTTTTCATAGTCTCCAATGCTTTCAGACTCTTGTATTGAGTGTCCTGCATCGCTGTCAACTCTTCCTCCTGTTTCCTCATAGTTCTCTGCAACCTATTTGCTCTATAACATTGATACAAACGCACCAATCCCCACAAAGTGATTACACAAATCACAATTATGATGATGGGTTTCAATATGTACCAAACGATACCCTTTCCTAAGTTGGCAAACCAACCTCCAACTTTACCCATTCCATGACCTACTTTTTCCCACACATTTACTTTTGCCAGGTCCTCAATTTCGTAGTGTATGGCAGTGATGTTTCGTATATACTTCTCTAGAGGTTTTGAATTGTCTGGAATGTAAGTGCAGCATTCCTGGACCTTCAAAGCCTTACAGACTCCTCCCTCTTTAGCTAACAGGACGTCTAAAGCAAGTCGGTTCTGAAGAACCATTGCCCTAATCGATTGCATCTCCCCTTCTATCAGCATCAATGATCTTGCAGTACTGGCAGATAGCCTATCTACGACTGTAGCTAACCTCCTGATCTTAATGTCATTCAATATCAGTCCTAAGAAAGGGAATGCAGCACCGAGTACATCTCCAACTACTTCTGCTGCACCCAGCCCTCTCTTCCACCTAGTTGGTATTTCTTTCTTTGTCGTTTCTAAATTCTCAACATGATATATTTTAGGGAAGACAACAGCCAGATAGCATGATCCGTACCAATTATCTGGTAACTTCACATAGGCATTTCTTCCACATACAAAATATACGTTTGGTATTGCTTGCATCCCTTTCAAAAAGTCCTTAGAGTAGTACTCCAATTGAAAGGCATGTTCACAATTGACTTGACCTACATAAAAGTTCTCATAATAGGAGTAACTCCTGTGAATGCACAGTTTCCCCCGTTTCTCCTTATCCAAAGCAATTGGACCAATACTACCTTTTCTTTGATGTGCCCTTTCCTCCTTGGTCCAATCTGTTTCCCATTGTCCTGATGCCTTCAAAATCTTCTGCCTCCTGTATCTAGTATCTACCTGTCCTATAAACTTTTTCTCAACTTCTGATACTTGACAAGTCAGATTGTTTCTTCGAGCATGTGAAGTATCTAACGTTTTCCATGGAATAAACCATTTGTGTAATCTGTCTTCGCTTTTGTAATAATCCCACTTGTTCAAATGCTTGAAATTCGGGACCTCTGGCAATGTCGAGTCGAAATTCGAGAAATAATACTCAAATCCATCTCGTCCATAAAATATGCTCAACAACAAACTGCATGTAATTCCATATGTCAATGGAAGATGATGGTATCTGATACCCTCCTCCACAGAAGCTGGTAATTGCATACAAACGTAGCAATTCTTCACCTCCATGGCGTCAACGTATTCATAAAGCAATTTAGCATAAGCATTTGACCTGTAATTTCCCTGTGACTCATCCATGTGTAACCTTTTTACTTCTGCATCTAACAATGCTTTGTCTTTATCATTGATGTTTCCCTTATCATTAGCAATAGGAGTTCTCGGTGTTGACACTCCCTTGTCCTCCTTCACTGCAGCTGCATCTCTCTCGTGTCCCACTATGTATGAGACAGTAACCACTAAAACTATAAGAGAAATCACTACTCCTAAAAGTGTGCCAACTATGCATTTTGCCCTGCGGTTCGGGTTGCCAGCCTCCATGTTCTCAAACAGTGTGGTTCTGGATGTTCCTCCTGCATCAACTTCTTCCTTTTTTTCGAACAAAGTCTTTCTCTCTCGCAATGTCTCTCTTTTGAACACTTGGAAGCTTGACAATTTATTTCCGCAAAACAGTTCAAAGTCCAGTAGAAATTAGACAACCCTAGCCCTTCTCCATCCACTAAAAGGAAACCCCTACCACTTTTCTTCTTCCACTCGGCGCTAGGTTATCTTGCAACAAGTTTACAATTTCTTTTCAAAAGTCTTATTTTCATCTAAAGTTATGTATGGCTCAAGGAGGGACACTACGTCTTCATAAATGTCCATCCGAAGTAACATTCCCTCAGGTTCTGGGCAGTTCGTACCACAACATGGAAAGTCAACTGTTTCTAGGATTATTCTCCTTATTTCGCTCTGGACAAGTGGACGGACGAAATTGAGAGTTAACGTTTTTTCAATTTCTACTCCTGGTACTATCAGCTCTACATCCACAATTACAAAGGGGTCCGTTCTAATCAGGATCACTTTCTTCACCTTTCCAGTTCTGCGCCCCCTTGAAGACATTCGCAATATGGTATTAATCCACAACTATGAGCGCTCCTAGGATTTCTACTACTCGCTCAAGCATTTCCAAACGAAGAAGAGTTCCCTCCAATATTGGATATCGTGAACAGCAAACTGGAAACTCAACTGTCTCTAAAATCAATTTTCTTATTCCGCTCAGGAGAGGAGGATGAACGATGTTGAGTGTCAGCAACCTTTCGGTCTCCGCTCCTGGCAGTAGAAACCTTATTTGCACTGTGATGATCGGGTTAGTTCTGACCAGGTCCACTTCCCAGATCCTCCCGGTTCTGTGCCCCCCAGACATCTGCAACGAGGTAGGTCCAGTCGGGAGTAGAGTATCTTCTGCTAGGCACTCGCACCCTCCTTGATCTTCTAAGGCCCTCCTCGGCTTGATCCTGGATATCTTCTTCTGGATCTGAGTCTTCGGATATAGGAGCAAGCGTTTCTTCCTGGGCCGACCTCAAACTTAGCCTTCTTCTCCTTGCTGGCCAAGTGGCAGCTCCAAGCCTTATTCTCCTATTCCTTGTCCTCTCACTTGGTTCTTGGTCGCTCTGATACGGATCTGAGTCTGAGTCGTATTCACTTCTGCTCTCTCCTTCAGTTGCGTCTTCCGTCTCACTGCCGTCCTGCCTTCGCTCTTCTTCTGAATCCGTTGCGTTCCCAACTTCTTCCGACACCCCCTCAGCTGCTGCAATCCCTTCTTGCGACCCTTCTTCCACTTCCGGGCTTTCGTCTGGGATAGGAGCTGTTTCTTCTAGAGGTGCTGGAACTCTTCGAGTATGGGATGCATGGATCCAATTTGGCAGCCCCCCGCACTTCACCGCGGTGTTCGTGATCAGGATTACCTGAAAGGGCCCACGCCAGCGAACATCTAGGCAGTTCTTCCGGACGTGTTTTTTAACCAACACCCAGTCCCCTGGGTTCAGGTCATGGCACAGGTTCCTCGATGCTGGAACTTCAGCCGCATGCACCTGAAGGGACACAGAATGGATGGCGTCAGACAGTCCTTTACAATAATCCAAGATCAGATCATCTGTAATATTCAATAGGGCAGCAGTTGGAACTGTGGGAAGTCTCATGGCCCTCCCCATCAGGATCTCGTGGGGAGAGAGACCTGTCCTCCTGTCAGGTGTGCTGCGCATGCTCATGAGCACTAAAGGAAGAGCATCTGGCCAACTCAAGGATGTGGATGCCACTACTTTAGCCAATCTATTCTTCAATGTGCCATTCACTTGTTCCACAATTCCTGAAGCTTCTGGTCGATAACTACAATGCAGCTTTTGATCGATATTCAGTGTGGAGCACAACATCTTCACTATTTCGCTGTGCGCGGTATCAACTCCCTGAGCAACAATTTAGCCACTGTGAGTGTATCGCACCTACGTGTAGGGTACGCTTCAACCCATCTGGAAAATACGCATACAATCACCAACACATACCGAAGGCGATTAACTCTTGGCATTTCGATGAAATCTAGTTGCATTCTATTGAAAGGCCCCCCCGACCTCCCAATGTGACTCAGTGTGACTGGTGTTCGTTTACCTACGTTCAGTTGTTGGCAGGTAACACATCGCTTACATACTGATTCTGCTGCTATTCTAAATTTAGGGCAATACCAAGTTTGCCTAAACACTCTCATCATAGCATCCCTTCCTAGATGTACTGGACCATGTATTTCTCTCGCCATGGGATTAGCTAATTCTTCAGGTAACACAGCCCTCCCATCTGCTGAAACCCAAAAATCCATTTCGCTTCGCACACAACCTGCTATTTCCCATGCCTTTTTCTCTGTTTCAGGTGCGTTCTCCTGCATTATTCTTAAATCCTCCCAAGTGTCTACAGTTTCTAACATCATGCTTAATTCAGTCTTTTCTTCTGCACCTTCTATTTCCACCTTTGAGAAAGAATAATTTTGTTCCGCACAATAGCGTGCGACTTCATCAGCGTATCTGTTGCCTTGTGACACAAAATCTGTATTTTTAGTATGTGCTACACACTTTACTATTGCGATGTCAACTTGATCTTGTAATGCTTCTAACAACAACCTCACAAATTCTCCGTTTCGAATGGGCGAAACAGAGGAGGTCATGTAACCTCTCTGAGACCACAACTGCCCGAAATCATGAACCACACCGAAACCATATTGGCTGTCAGTGTATATGGTGACTCTCTTTCCGTTTCCTGCTATGCAGGCACGGGTTAGGGCAATAATTTCTGCTACCTGTGCGGAATGTACTCCTTCCAGGCAAGCGGCTTCCACAACTCCAGTAATAGTACAAACAGCATAAGCTGCTCTCAATCGACCAGTATCGTCTCTTAAACATGAGCCATCAACAAAATAAATTTCATCGGGGTCAGACAACGGCTCATCCACAATATCTGGTCTGGGTTTCGTGCATAGTTCAGTCACATCAAGGCAATCGTGGTCTTCACATCCTTCGCCTTCTATTACAGTAGGTAATGGCATTAAAGTAGCAGGATTCAAGACAGAGCATCTCCTGAGGGTCACGTTCTCCGCGGCAAGAATAACTTGCTCGTAGCGCGTGAGCCTACTATTGGTCAGATGCTGCGTCTTCGTCCTGGTCATTAGCAATTCAACTGAATGTGGTACATACACCACCACTGGATGTCCCATCACAATACTCTCACTCCTTTCAATGCTGACACGCGTTGCAGCAACGGATTTGAGACATCCGGGCAACGCTGCGGCTACTGGATCTAATGTAGCCGAAAAATATGCAACTGGTCTACGGGCATTTCCGTGGGTCTGTGCCAAGACTGACAAAGCACATCCCTCTCTCTCACAGCAATAGAGTGAAAAGGATTTCTCATAATCGGGCATTCCCAGAGCCGGAGCACGACATAAATCGTCTCTCAGCTGTAAAAACGCCACCAAGCATTCTTCGTCCCATGGTACCGGATCACTCACCTCCTTGTGCGTCAGTTTCTGTAAGGGCTTTGCTTTCAGTGAAAAGTTAACTATCCACTGTCGGCAGTAACCCACCATTCCTAGGAACATTCTAACTTCTCTCTGTGTTGTAGGCGCATTCATCTTCATTATCGCCTCAATCCTCTCTGGGGACACCTTGCGTTTCCCTTTTTCTAACCGGTGCCCTAAATACTGTACTTCTGTCAGACAGTACTGTAACTTGCTCGGAGATACCTTATGTCCATTTTCAGCTAAATGGTTCAGTAAGGCAATTGAATCTGCTTTACAGGCTTCCTCTATCTCTGACGCAACAAGTAGGTCATCTATGTACTGGACCAGAACCGAGTTCTGCGGCAGTACTAGATTTTCGAGATTCTTCTTCAACAACTGGTTGAAGATGGATGGGCTGTCTGTGAATCCTTGTGGGATTCGACACCATGTTAAAACGCGATCTTCCATTTTAAAAGCAAAAAGATACCTGCTCTCTTCATCCAATGGGATTGAAAAGAAGGCCTGGCAAAGATCTATCACTGTGAACCATTCTGCTTGACATGGTATTTGAAACAATATCACTGAAGGATTCGGTACCACGGGACAACATGAAACGACTATGTTGTTAATTTTTCGTAAATCCTGCACTATCCTGAATTTCCCGCTAGGTTTCTGCAAACCCATAATCGGGGAGTTACAAGGACTACCCACGATTTCTTTCAGTATTCCCTGTTGTATCATTGACTCGATCACAGGTTTTATCCCCGCAATCGTTTCCTGGGACAATTTGTATTGAGGCGTTCTTGGAAACTCAACATTTGGTTTTACCAGAATTTTTACCGGTTCTACCCCTTTAATCAATCCTATATCTTCTCCTGTGAAATCCCATACCTCTGACGCCACTGCATCTCTTAAATCTTGGGGAAGATCTTCTACAGTCAGAGTAGGATATAGTTCTACACAGGATTTTGAATTGGCCACCTTAAAGGTAGCATCATCGTCGGTAGTCTGTACCTCCACTCCTTGCGGGGTGCAGTATATGGTGCAGTTCAATTTGCACAACAAATCCCTTCCTAACAGACATACCGGACTCGAGTCACAAACCACAAACTGATGTTCGTTCATATGATTTCCTATTTTCACAGACACTGGTTCTGTCAAGGGACTAGTCATTCTTTTGTTCGTGACTCCTACCACCTGAATTGTTTCCCCTGACATCGGCAAGTCTGGAACCACCGCTGATCTCAGAGTCGAACGAGTAGCCCCAGTATCCACTAAGAACGTAGTGGGACACCCTGCCACTTCTGCCTCAACAAATGGCCCTCTTTGATCCACTTCTAGGATTGCCCCGAGGGTACAGTCCTCTTCACTGCTCACACGTTGTCCTGTCAATGGATCAATGTAATAACACTTTTCTTCCTCGATGAAGAGAGGCATCTGCTTAAAGACCTTACCCCCTGTCGCTACCTTCGGTGGCTGTGGGAACTGGGCCCGTGGGGCCGAAGTCCCCCCTTTGGCCACCTTGCCTCCTGGAACTGTCACCTTTGGAGTTGGGACTTCTTGAACCTGCTCTTCTACTTCTAGCTCTCCATTTTCAGGGTTAAAGGGACACTCGCGTCGCCAATGCCCCACCTGGTGACATTGATGGCACTTTGTCGTTTTCTTTAGAGTGGCAAAGTCTATCCTAGGTCTCTGCCCTTCTTCATTATCTTTGTTCTGACCGTTTGGTTTTCGTCCCATCCCCTGCTTCTGCTGGCCACCCTTCCCAGCGGACTGCATTTGCACCACCATCAATTTCTCCTTTAGATTCTTGGCTTTAGAATCTATCTCGTCACTACAGTACCTCGCATAACGTAAAATCTCATCTAGTGGTTTGTTCTGCCAACAGATTAAATGTTGCTGTATCATCAAACAAATATCAGGTCTCAACCCCAAGACAAACTTTGACACAAACTGCCCTATATCTTTGGGATCCATTACATCTAGTCCACTGTATTGCTTGAATGTTTTCAATAATCTTTCATAAAACTCGTGAACTGTCTCCTTGGGTTCCTGCCTCGTTCGGTCTATTTTCACCCAATCTATATCCTGTGGTGGTACCTTATCTTTCAGCCATGCTATTACCCTTTCATACTTTCGCATGACAATCTCGGACGGTCCATTAGTCCGAACATCCCTCACTGGTTCAGTATTTGGCCATTCAACACTAGTCTTGCACGGGGTCCACAAATCAGATGGGACCACAATGTCAAACAACGTGTTCAAATCAATCCACAGTACTTTCGAGATTTTGACAAACCTCTCTACCTGTTTATACCACTCTACTGGATTGTCCCTCAACTTCGGAAATGAGTTGGTAAATGCAGCTAAGTCTCCTCTACTCCAGGGCACATGTACATAATTTCCATTTGATATTTCTCGCAAAGGGAATGCCTCCATCTGCATTACCCTTCCCTCAGGGGTCATCACATTTGTACTTCGTCTAACTGTGCCCTTTTTCGACCACCTTTCTTCCCATTTGTCCAATTCTCTCCACACTCTTATCCCTGATACCAGCTCTCTTATGTGTGTTTTTAATCCAGTAGTTCTCTTCTCATCTAGATCCTGGTCTGCGTACTGTAATCTGTGGTTACTCTGCAATGCCCTTGTCCTAGATAAATCCACGGCATACCTGTCTGCCAAATCAGTCAGTTTCTCATGAAACGCTCTAGCTTTCCTAGTAATATCCTTTGCCATGAACAATAACTCATCCTGTTCATACAATTCTATCCTTTCCAAAGGCAATGTTCCATCTATTATCTCATCAACATCTGATTTTAAACTAGTAACATCAAGCCTTTTTGCCTTAATTTCAGCTTTCAAGACACTCAATTTAGCTCCTCCATCCGCATCTCTCCCATCCCAGCTCCGAGATCTACGTTTAGGTATTGGTGAGTTATAGGGAGTCCTCCCCTGTTCCCATCTCTCTAGGTCCCATGCCTTTCCATCTTCTCGGGGTGGGTGGTGAAACACTCCTCCATGCCTCCTAGCCTCTCTCTCCCCATCCTGGCTAGTTTCACGGGATGCAGGGCAAGATGTTCCATTACTCCCTCTTTCTTCCTCATGCATCTGTGACCTCCGATCACTCGATGTATGACATGACCTTTCACTGTTCCCTCTTTGCCAGTGCTGTACATTTTCCCCAGGTGCGTGTGAGTGATGAGTGCACCTAAACCTATCCCTGTACTCTTGCGTTCTTTGGTCTCCCTCTGTTTGCGTGAGGCGAGACACCTCCTCACACTCCATACTCCTCGTATTCTGTTCCTGCTCTTCTCTCTGATTTGTAGGACATGCATCCCCTCTATTCTCGGGACTTCGGCCTTCCCGCCCCTGACTGCTTTCGCTGGCCCCACAATGAGATACAGTCCCGTTACCTCTGCTTTCCCATTCTGGTTCCGTTCTCGACCTATTACTCGGGGTTACTGCGGACCCATCCCATTCCCTCAAATCAGCTCTTAATTCTGTATAGGATTTTGGCCGTGGTCCCCTTAGGTCCATCGGTCCTCTCAGACCTCCCTGTTCCGTGTTGGGACCTACAGATGTATCTAATGGGGTGTTCCATGTTACCGAACCTGGCAATTGCTTCCATGCATTTGTCACGTTATTCCTCCTTTCCATCTCGATCCTTTCTCTATCCAATTGCCTCTGTTCTTCCTCTCTATCTCTCTCTGGGTTATAGATCAATACTATAGGTCCTATGGTAACAGGCACTTGAAGAGCATCTGGCAATCCAAAGGACTCAACCCTTTCGGTGGCTGGCGTTTTCTGCACCACAAACCTTCCCACTACACTCTGTGCTGTACTAGGTTGAGGTGTCTCCCCACCTTTGATAGGTGTCCATTCCGATATAGGGAGTGGTGTATACCCCTCTATGGCATTCCCATCTTCCCTTGCGAGCCCTCTATCTTCAATTTCCTCAACTCTCGGAGGTGGTCTATCCATTAACAATCTATTTATCAGATTGTCTTCCGACTCGCTTTCCTCGTCTTCTTCCATGAGGTTTCCTCCTCCTCCTGCCACCTCCCTCATCGGATACATTTTCTCCACCTCAATAACCTGTACCCTCCACCGCTTTGCTTCCTCATCCCATTTAGAATCTCGCACTGCTCTTACCGATCGAGTCAATCTTTGTTGACGCCTGTTCAAATTTCTGTCGTGTGCAGCCCTAATCCATGCATTAAGGGCCTCAAACTGTGTTGGTCTGGGCGAGGGTTTCAATGAGGACATGGTTACTTTTAGCCGATGTAACACCTCTAACTTAAACGTCCCGTACCTCGGGAACTGCATTTCCTCATTCCCTTCCGTAAGCTTATTCCAAGCCCCAATCCATAATATCGTATGCAGCCCAACATTCGTTGCCATATAATGAGCTGGTGTACCCTCCGGCGGAGCCTCTTCCCCGTAATAATGTTCACTTCGTTTACGTTTAAAAATCCCTTTCAAACACTTATAACACTTCATGATTTCGCTCTTTCTCCGCGTTTATTTACTTCCTGATGACAATCCACCAATCTCAGCCCCGTTCGCACTAACTGGCCTATCCGTACGCGACTTTCCTTCGACGTCACTCTAGCCGCCCAACCAGAGCGCGGCTCTAGCTAACGTCACACCAACCGCTCAATCACAGCGCGGCTCTAGCCGACGTCACCCGTCCCCCTTCGCAGCAGTTCCCACCTTTCTCAGCTCGTCTCCTCGGTCATGCACGCGTCCCATTCATACTCTGAAAAATTATTACTTCCGTCCAAGCGATCACCTTTCTTGACTGTACGCCCACAGTCTTTCTGTAGTTGTCACCTTAACTTGGCGAAATGTCTTTCCGTTTACTTCCAGACAATCGCCTTCTCCGATAGGTTACTCACACACAGTAACTTTCGACCAGCGTCCGTTACTCATACACTCACTCTTACACTCCCCCTATCTTGGATCCACGGCGGTCAATGGTACCTCGTGACCTCCGTACTATGGTCGACAACTACCCTGGATGTTAGATACACCCAAAACCACTTAAGCTCTGGCCTGAACTTAAGATTTCACCAGTTCACCCGTTTACCAGGTAACCAGCTTACCAGGTTGCGCGCGCTCACAACCTTCTCTCATTCACACTACAGGCATTCAACTCCGCAAGACATTACAATACAAATACAACACAAAACACCGCAATCTGTTCACGCATGACCCTTTTTATACTCACTCTCCGATACTGCTGCTTTTCTCGCACCGTCTGCACCTTTCGGCACACGATTCTTCCGCTGTTCGTCTCTCGACGTCTAGGGGCCTTGGGGTAAACTAACCTCTCTAGATTACCTTCCTCAAGAAGATAACCATCCTCACTCTGCTACCAACTGCTAACGCGGGATTACTGGTTACTAGTTACCTTACCAAATCCCAAACTATGTCGACTGAATCGTTGGTACCTGTCATTGAGTAAAAGGTAATCTTACAGTAAGTCAATCAATTTAAGAACTTATACCACTCTAAATGACCACTGACCAAATTTTAAGTTTCAAAGATTTAATATAAAGTCAAAGATAACTGAAGATACAAACTTCTCAAAATGAGATTCAGAAGATAAATCGGTATCACTATGAACATGAACTTTTTGAATAGTCTGAGTCTGAAAAACAAAATAATAAGTACAAGCTCGAAAACCATAAGGGTTGCCAAAATGGATACAAGTTGCAATCTCAAAGTCATTACAGAAAAGAAAATTAAGGTTAGTCTATCCCCACACTACACTAAGTGACATCCCTACTTAACAAGATCTTTACCCCTCTAGGTGTCAGCCGTGGTGACTTCCTAAGAAGATCACGCACTTCTCTTTGTCTCTTCTCTGATAATGGGTCTCTCCTGATCAGCCTATCTGCCTACCCATCTGCTTCCTTAGGCTCCCAAAATCATCTGCGCTGCTCTCCTCCCGGGTCTCTTTCCCTAATACCAAATCACATTTCCAATAGAAACGCCCCTCGGGACGCCCCTCACGTGGTACATCTTTGCGCGGTAAACTCCATGATGGTACTCTTCAAGACCCTCGTTATAGTTGACCTTGGTTCCCAGGCTTCTTCTCCAGTGCGCTGATACCCCCTGAAATTCCTGGAAACTCCTACAGGCCTGCGCCAAGCGCCACTGAACAAAGCCCCTTTCATTCTAGCTGATTAAGACCCTCGCACCTGCATACAGTCCGTCCTGCAGTGGGCCTCAAATTCCAGACTCCACCATATCTTTGAGTCATAAAACACACTCCAAGCTCTGTGCTGGACACCTCTCGACTTCTTCCTTAACGAGCACATGGTAGTTCAAACGATATGACATTATCTGTTCAGGCCTACTTGATTTACATGAAGCAGGTCCCTGCACTCTTAAAACATTAACTTGATTTAAACAGCAAACATTCTTAACTAGCATACGTTTCTAAAATAACACATCTATAAAGCATATACTTCAACCCTAAGTTCAATAATACATTTGGAAGAACCACGTCAACCTTGTCTCACATTATTTTAGCAGCACGTTTAGATTTTCTGTGAATTGCCATGAGGCCTACACATTATACTGGTTTTGTAAAGCTCTATTCAACTCTAACATGATTCCTTTAACATGAGAACATGAGGTTTTCATATTTATCCCAAACATTTCTACATTAGTCTCACACAGTTATGATTATTGTTACTCTACTTAAACATTCTATGCATTTCACCACTGAATATAAGACACTCTGTGTATTTCACTTCTAAATATAAACACTCTGGTGCAAATTACATGTTAACTAACTACGTGCTTGTAAATATGGTGCACTTATACATTTTTCAGATTTGTGCTCTCTCAAGAGAGTAGAAAACAAAGTTGCACAAAAACACCCCTATCTGAAAGACTAACACGGTTTTATTCCAAGTGGTTTAGTGAACACTGTCGCGTTTTGTTTTCTCCCGTTCTTAAAAGCCCATTTCAAAACTGCTAATGTCCCCAGCAACCACATTTCTCTAAAAAAAGTCCCAAAATGACTAAGAAAGTGAATGGGGAAACAAGAATAGTAAATGACTGCCAGTAGTACATCGCCATCATTTATATCCCAAACAATAACCATCTACATTATTAAAAAAAAATGAGTCTGACAGAAACTATTGTGACATTTTGGTGCATTTTTATTGTTCATTAAAAATGAATGCATGTTCCTTCAGCTTCCTTCCTGGATTGAAAGAGGACAGCCTAGAACATTTTTATTTCTGTGTAAAGGTAATGTGCTTCATCATTAACGTCAGGCATATGTTCCAGTTTTATACTGTTTTTCATTCCCCGGATGCTGCTTGTCTTGCGTTTGGCTGAACAACCTCATTTTTTCGGGTTCGTGAATGGGACTATAAGAAGTAAAATATGTTTTATGTGACAGACATGGCAAGAGCAGAATCTTTTTTCAGTACCATTACAATAAAAAAAAAACGAAGACGTCCAGTGTAAGTACCGTGGAAAGATTACAACTGATGTGCAAGTACTACACAGACTACTAGGTTTCCCCGCACAAATTCACTGGGTAAAATCTGATAGAATTTGTATAGTAGGAACCACAGTGTTCAGAGTTTGAAGCTTAGATTGTGTGGTATTACAGCTTAAATCTCCGTTCTGAGTTGCTGAACTCACAATTAGGAGGTAATATCACACAGTAGCGGCTGGTGTCTGCGAGGAGTGGCGGGGTGGGGGACTAACGATTACAACAAAATACAAATACAAAATAACTTACCTGCCTTTCCTGCTGCACTGCCGCATGGCCGATCTTCTCCTTCTCCTTCTCACCAGCACAGACTCCCAGAATCCCCTGCAGCAAATCCTGATGCTGCTCTCATTCATGAGAGCAGCGTCAGGATTGACCAGAGCGCCCTTGATTTGCGCTCCCAGGGAGACTGGGAGCATGTGACTGCTGTCTTCAACCCAGCAATGCAGCTGGGGTTGGAGAGAGCTTCAGTGCGCATGACACTTTAGCCGAGCTGAGCAGGCCAGCCAAATTGTCTTGCTCACTGAATCACAGTGCTGACCACTCTCCCTCCGTGACTGACCCCTTCCCTCCAGCACGATGGCCCTGCCCCCAAGACTCGCCCGGTAGAGAAAAATAAAATGATACTCGTGGTTTATTATGATTTAACCTTATCACTGAGGCGCGAATTCCGCCGCAGTGCTGAACATTCAGATCGCAGGTGTGGTCATGACGGCTCCCGGCCGTCATCAGCACACGCCCACCGTGACTCATGACGGCCGGGAGCCGTCATGAGCATGGAAGAGGTTAATGTTTCAATGTTTGCAACTGCTGGCGGAGGAAGGGCGATGCTGGAAAAGTGGACCTTGTGACATCAGCTTTTCCCAAGGTGGTATTATATTACCTGCTTGTAGTTTCACCAAACATGAAAGAAGGCTCGACGGGTTTCCAGATTTGGAAATTTGACGCAGTTGCTTGGCAAATTGAAAACTCAATATCAAATGAAACTCTTTGTTAATCAGGTTAGAAACTGGCACAAGCAATGAGCTGTGAAAGATGTTTACTAGTGGCCATTTAAGCCTATAGTTTAAATTCATTAAGACAAAGTGCCTAACTTGTCACAGACAATGACTATGTTAATTATAGCTGCTACATGTGTTTACAACTGTTAAGAGAAAAAAAGGACAGTAAAAGCAAATAAGACAAGTAAGAGTACAATTTTACACTATTGACCTGCTGAGACAAAAAGGCTGCTATAAGAGTAATGTTAATTTAGCGATCTCGAAGTAGCACTGACTATCATTGGTCACCAAGAAAATGAACAAAGGCAAAGATACAACGTAAATACTTCCTCAAGGGCACAAAGAGTTACAAAAACTCCTCAAAAGGAAAAAAACTCTGCTGGTCGTGTGGTAAGATTAAGAACACTTTAGTGGAAACACATTATAAAAAACTTTGACAAACTTTAGAGTGCATATTCTACGACACCTTAACAATGTGATCTGTGAATTTAGGCATTTCTCACTGCTAGCTAATATATGTTATGTTATGTTATATGGGATTTGTAACGCGCACTAGTACTCATGAGTATCATGGCGCGATATATGCATGTATATGAGTATTTAAATGTGAGAACTCCTTGGAATACTTTAAGAGTGTCTATGATGTTGTTGTGGACAATTCACAATGTGTTGGACTATTGCAATGTGATCTACTTTTGTCTTTCTCAAGGTAGAGTGGGCCCACTCCAGAGAGTGCTGAATGCACGTCTGCTGCTCAACCTTCCCAGACGCTCTCCCATTGGCTCTGCCCGTAACAAACTCTACTGGCTTCCTGTTCACAAAAGAGCTGCTTTCGAAGCCATGTGTGACTGCCATAAAATCTTCTACAGGAAAGACCCCGATATCTGACTCTTTTTGTGAAACTCTCCTATCCCAGAAGAAGTCTGAGATCTACAAGAGTCGCTCTTGCTGTGATCCCCCCAGTTAAGAATGTTCGAATGGGCAGATGCTCCTTTAGCTTCCTTGCACCTAAAATGTGGAACTCCTTCCCCACCTCTAAGATTAGAGTGCACAGAAACTCTCTTCCCAAAAAATCTTAAAACCTGGCTCTTTAAACAGATATAATTGCCTTATTAGTTGGTACAGCCTAGACTCCTTCGCCAGAGCAGTAACCTTCAACACAGGGATACTCCGAATGGAGTAACCATGCGCTTTACAAATCCTATTATTTTTATTATTATTATTAATATTGTTGTGTTTATGAATCATGTAGCCTCTTTAAATGGTGAGGAGTATCTTCTATCTTACCTTTCATTTTCCTTCATAAAAGGTACAGCTCCAAAGAAACATTTGAATGCAGATTATACTGTGTGTTGATACATAAAATACACAGGCTCTCACTGTGTTTATGTTCACTGTACCTAGATGTAGTCAAGTCTCTGGGTAAAGCAGGTACATTTGACCTAGGTAAGACAATGAGAAGAACAATGATAGGTCTTTAATCTTCAGATAAAATAATGTCCTTTCCTCTTTTCCCTCATTCAGTCTTGTTGATATGCAAGAGTATAGGGCTTTGGGTTCTCTTGCCCAACCAGATTCACATCTCCTTCATGCTGTTACAAGGTTAGTACAATTGGTCATGGCGCTGTCCCATGATTGAAATAGTGTGTCCTGGACCCACTGCACACTAGAGTCAGCACAGCACTGCATACGTACTGGATGTCTGTGCCTGGATCTGTCTGTGTGGTCACTCAGCAATGCAATAGGAGTGAGGACAGTTGAAGAAAGTGGAGGAGTCAAACTGAGAGGCAGCTTGCTGGAGATGATGATGATTCCACAAGTTCTCACTCAGAAGGGGTGTGCTAGTCTAGAAGGAGCAGAATTAGGAACATCAGTACAAAATGAAACCAAGAGCCTTGGGTGAACTCAAATATGTGAAATAGGGGGAACATCCTTTACAACGCAACTTTTACAACGCACTACCATTACGACGCAACTTTTACAATGCAAGTTATTACAACGCATTGCGCTGGGGGCGCTCTAGGATAGGGAATAGTTTAATTACTATCCAACACCTTCCCTACTATCCACGGGGACTGGAGTTGGAATAGTAAATTAAACTATTCACTATCCAGCGCCCCCCAACGCAAGTCGTTGTAACGACTTGCGATGTAAACCCTGCGTCGTATTGGCATGCGTTGTAAAAGCATGCGTTGAAACGTCATACATCCGTGAAATAGTCCAGGGATTATCCCAAATTGGCCTGATCTTTGGCTCACCATACAGTTGGCAGCCTAAAGCTGTTTCCCTGAGAAAGGGAGTCCCTGTTTAGCCTATGACACTTTTTTCCCTCCTCAAAAACAACATTGTCTCGGCGTAAATCTCACCTTTGCAAGGGTTATTTGTTCTCACTTAGGTTCATCTAGAAATATGCACTACTCTTGTCAAACCCTCCACGCTTATACGGAATCACATACATTTAGACTCAACTCAGATCCACAACCCACCTCAGGTTGATTACATTCAGTGCTTAATTGGATCCGGTGGTTGCAGGAGGGGCTTACAAGCACTCATTTCTGAGGACCAACACTTATTTTTCTTCAACAGCCTTTGATACAAAGAGAGAAAGAAAGAGAAAAACAAAATTGTGAAAGAAAGAGGAAGAGAAAAACTGTAATAGAGGGAGAAAGCAGGGACCAAACAGAACCTGCAAGAGTGAGATAAAGATGAAGAGTGTGTCTGGTGATGTATTAAAGAGGCATGAGGTGGAATCAAGACTGTGCAGCATAGGGCTTCGACACCCTAACATTTAATAGTGCAGAACGCAGGCTTCTGAGCAAAACATTGGGCTGTAACACTTATTGGCAAACAAATTAAGTGCTGTTTACATTCTGCCACCCACCTGGGTCATTCAGCTGCGACTTTTCCGCCCTCCGTGGCTAATCTTTTCAGCATCCCTGGCAACAAAGTACTAGCCGATAATTTCATTTTCTGACTAAATAGCTCCTCCATTCCCCTCCTCCAATCAACTCTTTGCATTCTGTAACAATGGAAGATGACAATTATGTCCAAATTATAACTCCACACTTCAGGGGACCTGACCGTAACATCATTATCAATAAAGACGATCTTCACCCACTCCTTGCCTCAGCTCCTTGAGAAATAATCTCAGCACCATCTGATCCGTTTCATGATTGACTCACAAATGCTTTAATATGTGTTTATGAGAAGTGTTGGAGGTGGGAAGAGGGGGTTTAGTGATGGCTCTGGGTCACAGTCAGTGGCAGCTCCTCCGCTAAGGTGGAGAAGCATCGCCCGCTGCTCCGTGAGCAGTTCAAAAAGGAAAGATAAAATGCTAATACCGCAATGTTATTATCATTTTATATTTCCTTACTGGCTTAGGTACGGGGTGGGGGTGGGGCTGGCCAGAGCAGGGGGAGGAGTTGTGAGCACTCTCTAAGCCGGCCAAACAGTCATGTGCACTTTGCATGTTCTCTAGCCGGCTGTATTGCACAATCTGGGTGGAGAACATGCATGGGCACCCAGTCCCTGTGTGAGCGCAGAACCATGGCGCTCAGCCCAATCGCGATGCTGCTGTCATGCTGGTGACAGCAGCATCGTGAATGGCTAAGGGAGCCTGTGTGCTTTCTGCTTATAGGAGTTGACCGAAGAGGACCGAGAGGTGGTGGCCGGCCTGCAGGCAAGTGTTTTTTTTATTTCCCCGCCCATTAAGTAGCAGCCACCATTGGTCACAGTGCCGGTCATACACATACTTCAGTCATGAAGCTATTTCTATCTGCGGTGGGCTAAGATTTCTTCCTCCTACATTAAGGAGACTAATAATGTATGTTTTATAAAGCATCTTGTTTCACTTCTTTAGTATTAAAATGTTTAGCGGTCTTTGACGGATGAAAAGTGGAGTTGACTTTGGTGAGATTTACAGATAAATCACTGTCAGCAGCAAACACTCAACTCACTGAGCCATCTTATCAGGCTGAATGGTCCCATTTCCTACTGTAAAGTTTCTATTGTAAACCTCCTAACTAATAGCCAGCCAAAATAAATAGATGAGGAATGGATAAATAATGCAAGAAATCCTCCTGCCTCAGCAAATTTAAGCATGTTACCTCAGGTACACAACCTGCTTTGGTAAATATGTTCAATATGTGGTTTAAAGGCCATAGTTTTGTACATGCACACATCCTTTATAAGATGTCTCATTGCCCTAGCTATATGACATAAATAATTCACTTTCTCTTTTAAAGTCTTTCTTGTTCTATACGGCCAACAATGTATTCATCTTCCATGGACAATAGGTATTTTTAAACCATGATGTAATCAGTTTTGAAGTCTGTGCTACGTAAATATTCTATCCCTCCACTTACCCTACCAAAGTGCCTCATTTGTCTCTATTGTTAAGCTTTTATTGTCCTCGCTCACACATTCTTTCTCCATGAATTTAGCCACCATACAGTGTTAGCATATACTAATCTTCATAAAGCTCTTTATTTTGCAAGCAGCAGTGGTGCATCTACTCTGCCAGAAAATACTGTCCCCTTTACTGTAAGTCAAGTAGAAAAACTTTTTCAGAAGCAAATTAATCTTGGCACCAGTCGATTTGGGGCTCTGTGTGGCCTTGCCCTTGGCATGACTCTGCCACATGGATCACAACCCTCCTTGAAACTGTTTCACATAGGCACCAAAACAATCAATGAGGTCCCACTTGATATTGACACAATGGTCAGGGCATTTGGCAATGGCCCCAGTGGCATTTCAAGGATTTTGGGGCCCAGGGCAAGACGTTTTTTGAGGGCCCAATCCCTGCTCAGAACAGATTTCAATTGTATTAATAATGTTCTCGAGTGCTGGAGAGTAGGGGGATCATGGTGCATCCTTGCTCCGGCAGCTATTTCTGGGTCAGATCTCTGATCCCCACCGACCTAGGGATGCATGATGAATTCGTCCCGGTGCTATTTTCTGACACCATGGCATAATTCAGCAGTGCCTACAGATTGTGTGCATTACGTTCAGAACAGCAACCTGCAGGTAGTGAGGTGGCTTTCTTATTTAATATCCAGATGGGCCCAAAATAAAGGCCTTTTTTTAAAGGGACACCAGCTCTCCTTTTGTTCAAATATCATATAGTCTGGGAGCCATCTGGAGCCCAACACTTACATGTCAATGCAATGGAAGGAAACAAAGGCACACAGCTCGTTATCATTTTATAAGTACTTAAGATTAGGGAGGAAGGTATTTAACTTTGTTCAGCCCCACTATGTAAGAGCTGTGCTTGCACTGTAAGAATTCAAGGTTTATCTGTCTGTATAAGTAATTACACAAATATTGATTTTAATGGAACCTACGACTTTTTTTTTATTTAACTCTTTTATACCAATACTAATCCCAGTGTAGGACATCGGAGTGATTTACATCATACACAATAGCACAATAAATCATTTAAGTGTGTAAATCAATGTACAGAAAATACTATATAACACATTGAGGGCTGTAAGGTGTATGAATCGCATATCATCTATATTTGTAGACAATAGGACCCAGCTTTACTAAAGTTTGGCGCAACACAGTGCAGCAAGACAACTTGCCACTCCACACTGACTCAAATGAAGAGAGCTGGAATGCACCATATTTTGTAATATATGAACTTTCCTGCTATCTCTCTGCATTGGCGCGCACAGGACAGCCTAGTGCCAACTCAGGCACCCTTGTGCCACGGTGCCTGCGTTACAGGTAGGATTGTTTTGTACAGGAAGAGACATTTTCCTACACAAAACCAATCCTCAGAGGCCTTTTCCTCTTTCGACTTGTAATGCAGAATGCTGCACATGTCGAAAGAGGAATTAACGAGCAGAAATAAAGACATTTCTCCTACTTATCCCTCTGTTGGGAAGGTGTAGCATTTTGACACATTTCCAAGTTCTCTAGTCCTATAAGATCTGGGAATGCACCAAAATCCATGGGTGGATGTGTGGGAACAACCACAATCCACCCATGAAATGCCTTCCCAACGTAGAGTAATGCTGGGCAGCAACTTGTGTTGCCTTGCGTTTCTCTGGATTTACTAAGCTGCGCAGAGCCATGCAAGGTGGCTTTACATGGCTTAGTAAATCTCTCTGAAGCCCTTGGACTGTCTTGTGCCGCCTTGAATGACTCAAAGGCAATGCAAGGACTTTGTAAAATGGGCCTCTATGTTAAGAGTGAATGGTCAGGAGAAACACAAAGTCTGGATATAAAACTTAACACAGTGATTGAGGTTGTCTTCACTAACAAGACTATATTACTTCCAAAAGGAACCCTTCTTTGTAATCTTAGAATAACAACAGATTGAGAAAAAACACAATAAGGATTTAAATTCATGACTCACAGTTTGCTTGCAGCTCCTTGGTGTGATTAAATATATCACTGTGCTATATTAGAAGGTTTGCAACTTCTGAACTGGAAGTAACAAAATTATGTCAGTGTCAAAAGCAGTAGCCCACTTACCTATCTAAATAAAATACAAATCTGTGATCTGCATGTTGCAGGATGTGCTTTGAAGCAGGCACATTAACCCTCTATTCTACTTGGATTTACTGTCACATATATCCTTGTTGCCAATTTCTGTACAACAGATTACTATTTATTTTTTTATAAGTTGACTGTCAGACTCTGGTTTTCACTTTCAGGCTCTGCCCCTCGTGACTCAACCCCCTCGTCTCCGCCACACCTTGACCCCTCATTTAGTTGGTTTCTGGAGAAATCTTTTTCCCAATACCAACACTCATTTTCTCCTAATCGAAACCCCATGATGCCAAATAATATTGAATTATATGTTAAAGGCTGAGAAAGAGAAATAGAAGTCCAAAAGGGCAAATGTTCATTTTCCCAGGGTCCCCATTGGAAGATGGGGGCCCTGATTAATTGCCCACTTTGCCCCTGACTTAAAACATCTCTAAATGGCCTCTCCCCATCTCAGGGTGAACATTTATTGAAATA
The DNA here is from genome assembly GCF_964261635.1 of Lissotriton helveticus. Classification (NCBI taxonomy): domain Eukaryota; kingdom Metazoa; phylum Chordata; class Amphibia; order Caudata; family Salamandridae; genus Lissotriton; species Lissotriton helveticus. The sequence goes on from NC_136063.1 coordinate 1,310,792,659, forward strand.
CCCAACTGAATGCCATTTTTCACACAGCTATAATTCATAAAGATTCGATACAAACGAGAGCAAAAATTAACCTGCTAGCAGTGGACATAAGACCATCAAACATAAACAACTGACTGCATGCCGTGACCAACCCAAATCATTCGTTGCATATGTTTGCCCTTTACGAATATTCGTTTTCATAAACTCACTATGGTTGTACGCCTTATAATCTAGTGGATCTTTATTTGGCTTTCAGATTGTAATCACAAAGGCCTGAGCCTAAGGCGTTGAGGTAATATCCCTTATTGCCAGGGCCCCTGGACTCATCAATTTTGCAACAGCTGCGTGTTTTTCAAAATTATGGTGTTGCCTCATATTCCACAAAATTCAATATCTGCAGTATAATCTACAGATTTAAAATTAAACGTTTCTAGCTTAAACAGATCAAAACTTACTTAGATTGCAGCAACAAGTGAAAGGGTGACTGGTCGCCTTTACATTGCTGATTACTTTATCTGAATGTTAAACTGGTACTATTGAGGTGAAACCTTTGCCAAGGCAATGATAACATGTAAAAAAGAACTGAATCATGAAGTAATACTATTATGTCCCAAAATGTGGCTTTTTTTTTTTAATTCCAAAGATTTTATTGAAAAATTTAAAAAAAGTGGCTTTTTTTGACGCAGAATCTAGTCAACTCTGCCGCATAATTTGGTCCTCCCCTGCCACATAATTCCAGTAGCCCTGCATAGCGTATGCATAGGGTATAACCCTAGACACTTGATAGACCCTAACAGCCATTCCGTGGCTAGAATCTTGAATATTTTATGTAGTTTCATCTGTATTACCTTACAAGCCGGGATGTTAACCATATGCAGGGTTACAAATATTATTTTAATCTCCTCAGTTGTCAAGGGCATTTCCAGTTCCTCTTTTTGTTTCATCATAAGGTTGGGTATATTAATAGTCTGTCGTTCAGTCGGCATGTCCTCCTCGTCCATCTTGAGTGTGCTTTTGTATAGTGTTTGCAAACAGTCCCAAAACACTCTTTTTATTATTTCCTGTATGCACTGTATCGCATTGTAAATGCCTCCTATAGATGGTATGTGTGCAGGTGGGTTTTCTATGTTTATGCGCGCAGCAATGAGCCTGCCAAATGTGTCGTTATCCCGAGGTAGTGTTTATCTATAACCTTTGACAGGGTACAGTTCCAGTTTATGCACCAATCTTATCAATATCGTTCTAATCTATGGCATTTGCTATACTGCGGGCTCGCCCATTGTACTGCATTTCTCCAGTCTTCTCAGAACCTGTTCTTGTTCAGTTATTTGTTTTTGCACTGTTTTACATGTGGAAGTCACCCTTGCCTGTTGGTATCACCAGTTGGATACCTTCATGGAGTCACACCAACCTCCATAAGCATGTCCATGTTTTTATTGAGTGGAAAACAATTTTATCTCCGAATCATCCTATACCATATGGGCTAGATACTGCAGAACAGTGATGCATTCTGCAGGTTCTTTGTCACCGGTGAATAATCATGTACAGAAAAGGTTCCATGAGTCTGGGAGTAACAGGAGAAGAGCCTCTGGTCTGGGTTATGGCATCTCCAAGCAGCTATTATTAAACCCAAATCTAGTATCACTCGAAAGCGTTTATGCAATTATTTTCATATAATTAGCCCCAGGAGGTACTCTGCCACGCGTGCCATTTAAAACACAGTTAAGGCCAACAAGCCTTAACTGTGTCATCCCTACATAGTGTGAGAATATCTGATTTACTTGAGAGAAAAGAGCCTGTCTTCTGTATTAAGTGCATAAGTATTTGTCAAACAAATCATCCTTCTGTTCAGGAGGCCCTGTAACCCAACCACTCTACTCAGGGTCTGCTGTTACCTTCGAAACTGACAGTCGGGTAATCAGTGCTATCCATGTGCCAACCGCTCTTGAGTGCGAGGTTCTAACGAGTGATAAAATCACCCACTCCTCTCTTGTTTTCCCAGCATCATCTTTAGTCAAGTGTGCCTCTTTAATACATGCTATCTCCACCTTTTATTACATTGCTCGAATACCTGGAACTCCTTGCCTCTGCACCTTAGGCAATCACCACCACTGCCACAATTCAGGAAGGACCTCAAGACCTGGCTCTTCAACTGAACCGCAGATCCTCTCCCCCCACAGTGCCTTGAGACCCTTACAGGTAGTCACGCTTTATGAGATACCTGAGTGATTGCACCGTAGCTCATTAGAAGTACACTCCCACGCTCTTGTATTTAATATATACATTTAGGCCCTTGACGTTCCAAGAAATCATAACTATCTCTGTAGTCATGCATATATGTACAATGTATGCTCCTAGCCTTTCCCTTGATATATCCAAGAAGTGCTCTGTAATTTCAAGCTGCCTCTTATGATCCTATAGCAACATGAAAACAAGAACTGGGATTTACTCAACTTGAGTGTCAAAAATACACCTAATCGGCAGCACGTGACATCTTGCATTGGATAATCCATATGTATGAGGACCCAAGCCTCATAGTCATAGACCTAATAGATCATATTTGTTCTCTACAAAGTATAATTTGAACCGTAAATATAGAATGGTATCAATGAATTATATGGAAATTTCAAATCACAACAGGCAAGTGCCAACCCATGAAATGGCTGGGGTCCCACAAGCTCAGACAGTTAAATGCTATGGGGCTTATTACGAGTCTGGCTGTCCATGCTCCCACACCGCCAAAGTCATAATAAGGCTCTAAATCTTGTTTATCTTGCCCTGAAGGGTTAAAATCCAGAGAAGGTGTTGGAGCAAGCAAACAGCATTGCCTTATCGTTGCATGCAAAACTATCTTCCACATGCTATACGCAGTCAAAAAGTGTGTGCGTCCACATCCACTAGCACCCTTTCAGTCATTGTCCAATGTTCCACTCAGTTACAGCATCATTCAGCAATAGTGTAGTTGGGTTGTCAGTACCTCCAGTATTTACTGACTTGCCTTTATGGACCTACATTTCTTCAATCTGTGTGGTAGAAGATTGGCTTCTTCCTCCGTCAGTTGTCTCAGGTCTAGACCTTCAGTTCACAGAATTCGCTCTTCCCTTAATTTTTCCTGTTTCTTTATACCAATCCGAGGCCTGGTGAGGGGGCATTAAAATGTGACTTGCATGCAGGGAGTGTTTTTAATTGTGCTGGAGAAACCATCCTATATTACACTTTTATTTCCTTGCAATTTCTCTTTATTGCATATAACGACCATCTATGTTTCTGCTCTTGTTGAGAGTCGTCCGTTAATACCATGATCTTTTAATATTTGCAATGAATCATCTCCAGTCATTGTGGTGCCATTAGAATGACACTCCTTTCTCTGTAGTTTCTCAAAAAACAGAATATCCCCACCCTGTGTAGTGTGCCAAGAGGGTGTAGTTGGTCTGCGGCCCTATCTACTCTCGCTATTACAAGAAAATTTGGTAATCCCTTTGGGTTCAATTCCTTGGTGATCCAATTCTCAAGGGACAGTTGATTCTGCTTCAGCTAAAAGTCCTATGAGACATACATATGCTTCATGAACTCCTTCCATCATCTTCCACGTGTGCCTCTAATATTTCCATTCTGTTTGTGAGCACTCTTGACAGCTGATTTCAGTTGCTTCACCTCGACTACTGTTGTTTTGGAGGTTGTCCTGATTTGTATAACCCACCCTACCTCCTGTTTCATAGCCACTGGATCGATTTTAGTTTCCAGACAGGATCTCGTTTCGCGAATAGTTGCAAGTACATTCAGCAGTAGCCAAATCAGGTGCCTATTGAAGTTTTCCTTCCCATTGCATCATCTGCCCCCTTTGCTGATGGACCCAGTGCTGGTCTAATGCACCTTTCCTTCTTGTTCTGTGAGGTTGCCTTATTTGGCTTGCCCTCCACCATTCTGATTCTTCTTGGAAACTCACCGCTCATGCGGCTGCTCAACAGTGAGCCATATACGGTGCCTGTTCCCTACAGTGCATTCTCAAGTTGTTTCAGATATTGGGGTTCTGGATCTCAAAACTCAGATCTGCGTCAATTTACGTTGCTGAGTACCTGATCTCAGCACTTGTGCTTGTATTTTGTTTTGTTGCAGAGTCTTATGCATGTATGTTCTCCATTTATTTCTTTATTTTTGTGCCCTGTAGCACATTTATCTGATTTTCCATGTTTATCAGTGTTTTGCTATAACATCTCCAAACACAGTAGCCCAAAGTGCATGACCCCCTTTATGAGGCATCATGTCTCCTTCCAGCATCTCAGTTCCAGAGCTAGATTTATTATTGGGGTTTCTTTTCTTGCTTTGTGCAGTTTGCTCTAACCTCGCGGGGCCCGCTTGGTTCACCCACCATTAGTTCTCCACCATCCATTGATGTCAGGAAACAGTAGTCATTTGTGTTGTCCAATCCAGCCTGCGTCCGTCCTTAATCTAATACTCCACTTTGCTCATTCACCACTGACTCTCCATCAAGCAGAACTTGTTGGGCCATGAGTGCTCTTCTTACAGTTCTAGAAGCCCAGCACCTGCCGTGGTACCCTCCCTGTCTCTGCCCGTCTTTATTGCGGAGGCTATCTTAAAAGGGAGGGCTGCACTGAGAATTTGACACTAAGGGCCAGATTAATCAAAGGTTTTGCGGGGCCCTTGCACCATGTAAGGCAGGGGTCTTCAAACTGGGGGGGGGGGGGGGGGGGCGGCTCCCCAGGGGGACTCAAGTGATCTGGTGCGAGGAGGCACCTGGCTCTAGCCAAAAGAAGCATTATGCTTATAACAGTTCTTTCTGTTCAGCAGAAAAAATGAGCGTCAGTAAGCCGCTCTGTAATGGGCCATCGCTGACATCTTTTGTCATTTACATCCTGACTGGGAGAAGGTGTCAAAAAAGAAGGGACTTCAAATATTCTTCAAAACCCCCACCCCCCATATCTAATAATCACACTGTGGATACTTTTGCACATTAGTAAGGCCTGCCTGATCAGAATAGTATGTTTGGCAATCATGTATTTGATAGCATTTTTTAAACGGTAACAAAACTTACTGGAATGTTTAAATTAGTTTAGACATATTTGAACATTGCCAATTTATTAGAATAATTGTAAACATTTTTGAAGGGGTACTCTATGATATTTTGTTTGCACTCGGGGGCGCTGCATTAAAAAGTTTGAAGATCACTGATGTTAGGGGATGTATGACATTACAACGCATGCTTTTACAACGCATGCCTTTACAACGCGGTTTTTACAACGCAAACCTTTACAACGCATATCGCTTTGGGGTGCTGGATAGTGAATAGTTTAATTTACTATTCCAACTCCAGTCCCCGTGGACACTAGGGAAGGTGTTGGATAGTAAATTAAACGTATTCCCTATCCTAGAGCGCCCCCCAGCGCAATGCGTTGTAATGGTTTGCGCTGTAAAAGTTGCGTCGTAAAGGCACTGCGTGGTAAAAGTTGCGTTGTAAAGGATGTTTCCCATGTAAGGGGACACAAGGCAATGCAAAACCTAGAATGAGATTTACCAAACCACTTAAGGCCACCTTGCGAGGCCCTGAATGGCTTGGTAAATCTGGAGTAATACAAGGAAGTGCAAGTCGCTGCCTTGCGTTACCCTGCCCTAGGGAGGCGATCCATGGGTGCAGTGTGGATGTTGGTGCGTGCTCAGAGTTACCATGGGCCCGATTCACAGAACTAACTTAAGACAAAATCCTAAACGTACTACTTTTGATATTCATAGAAGGCGTTTAGTAGTAGTAAAGTTAGGATTTTGTCTTAAGTCTGTGTTAAGTCTGTCCTAAGTTTGTCTTGAGGCTGTCTTAAGTCTGTCTTAAGTCTGTCTTAAGTCTGTCTAAGGCTGCCCTAAGTTTGTCTTAAGTTTGTTTTAAGACTGTCTTAAGACTATCTTAAGTCTGTCTTAAGTCTGTCTTAAGTCTATTTTAAGTCAAACTTAAGACAAAATCCTAACTTTACTACAACTAAATGCCTTCTGTGAATACCAAAAGTAGTAGGACAGACTTAAGACAGACTTAAGACAGACTTAAGACAAACTAAGGACAGATTTAAGACAGGCTTAAGACAAACTTAAGACATACTTAAGACAGACTTAAGACAAACTTAAGACAAATTTAGGACAGACTTAAGCCAGACTTAAGACAGACTTGAGACAAAATCCTAACTTTACTACTACTAATTGCCTTCTGTGAATACCAAAAGTAGTAAGTTTAGGATTTTGTCTAAAGTTAGTTCTGTGAATCGGGCCCCATGAGTGGTAGAACTGGGAATATATAAAAACGGTACGCTTTTCCGTGGGAAGCTTAACAAGGAGAAATATGCTTATTTCTCCTCATTGTTTCCTCTTTCTACCTGTGCTGCATTCTGCAGTACACATAGAAAGCGAGAATAGCCTTAGAGGATTGTTTTTGTGCAGGAAGGTATGCCTTCCTGCACAAAAACAATCCTGCCTGCATCGCTAAGGTGCAAGGGGGCCTGTGTTGCCGTTTGGCAGCACATAGTGCATCAGTGCAAGGAGAGGACAGGAATACGCCATATAATGTTAAATATGGTGCATTTCTGCCCTCTCCCTATCATGCAATGCAGCTCACCGCAGAGCTGCGCTGCGTTGGATGACACTTTGGTCAAGCTGGTCCCAAGACCAATCTGCACACACCATTGCAATCTTCAACATATTGTCCTCACAAGTTTATTATCTGTGGATAGGTTCTGGTTAACAGGATGTTGCAAAAAATTAAAGGATCTGCCCTGGGAGCCAACAGGAGAGTGTCTTCACGGTATCCCTGCTGGCCTCGCCCCTTTAGTTTCTCCTTTACCCTACTAGCATGGGTAAAAAATTACACAACACTGTTTGAGAGTGCACACTACTATATGCGATCATGTGATAAATTCCGTGGCCTGTATATTTACTACATAAATAGAGACACCTATATGTTTTATCCTTATACCATGCCTTTGAATAATGTTGTTCTGCATTATACTCAAGGAGAATTTATCCTGGCGCTGCATTTGTGGATTTTACCTTGTCGCCCTATCCAAGAACAATCTCTGACATGAGTGAGTTTATCCAAAAACAATCTCTGATAGGAGTGAGTATGCACACTACATAGCCTCTACTACAGAACGAATTGCCTAGGCACTTGGGTAATACTATTCATTTTGAGATGTTTTAAATTTTACTTCGCCCATTCAGTATGATTTCAGATTTCATGTATTCTCTTGATGGAAATTTAGAATATAGGCATCTATGTTAGGTTAATAAGTTATTGCATATTTCTGCCTTTATTTTGTTAATGTTTACAAAGTATACAATAAATACTGTGTCTGAGGGTGGCCAAGGTCATGTGATAGTGAGCCTTTAAGATAGAGCAAAATGGTTCTTTGCCTAGGCAGCAATATTCCTTGCTCCCAGTCTGCACTAAACCATTTGCTTAAAAGTGTAAAGTGTAAGTGGCAGTTTTACACTCTTTGCTACTTTGTTCTAGGTGTACTGCCAAGTTGAAGGTGTGTGAGTATTTTTTTTATGAGTCTCCAAGTGCAAAGTGTGAATTTAATAATTGATTAAAGCAATCTGTTAGGCAACCAATCTATTTTTCCAGCCGCTTAGATCTGCAATTAAAATCTTATCATTTACATTGCTCAGTATACAAAGCATTTCCTATTTCTAGATAAGACCTAGGAGGAAAGGTGTAGGCGACTAAGCACTGTAAGTACCACATTCGCGGTAACAGTAACAGTTATGAGATTTTCACTCACTGTATTTATTTCTAATAGTAATGTACATATTGTTAATTTGTAATACTTCCAGAATTAAAAACTCTGTAATTGTCTTCAATCAATGTGTTTTAACTTGATATATTGTGGAGCAAATATATTTTCTGTTGGTAAATGTTTTGTAAATTGTGATTAGGAATTTTCGATATTTTTTGTAAACCAGTGAGAAAAAAAATGCTCAATAAGTAAAACTAAATTTAAAAAATGCGCAGTATCACCACTTATTAATTCTTGGGCCGTTTATAAACAGCTCGAACACGACCCGAATGTATTGGAGCGCTTTACATGAGCACCAGTTACATTACACATGGTGCTTGAAATGGAAAAATAGAAATGCAGGTACTCTTGTTTCTGAGAAGTGCCGGTACTCTCCAATTTCCAACTAAAAGTATTACATCTCACTTGAGAAGTGCCGCCTCTCAAACTAAAAAAATGCTGGAACTCCAACCGGCCCATTTAAAGCAATGGCTACACAAAGATACATTCATTTTTTGGTAGGCACTGGGAGATTAAGCGATTTGCCCAGAATCACAGGATGTTGAGCCGACGCTGAGACTCGAACCTGGCTCCCCAGTACCAGAGTCGTCAGCTCTAACCCTTACGCCATATCCTATCAGCTGTTTTTCTAGGCCCGGTTTTCAGACACTAGCAGGCATAGCGGTGAATTCGGGGAATTGATTTTGCTGTAAAGTCTCTCTGTGTGATATGGAAAGCCAAAAAGTCAACAGTTGCTGAAGCCTAGACTGCACAATAATGGATGGGGTTACTCTCTGTTGTGACTGACCAGGGCTCGTTACTGTACATACATCTACACGTGGCTCTGTCGGATCCTGATTCATTCTGAAATACTGGTAGAGAGTTGGTACTAGCAGTCCTCTCACTGATAAAATAATTATATTAACACAGTTGAATCATTCACAGACATCAAATGCAATTTCATTCAAACAGTGGCGTCACTAGGGTTGGTGTCACCCGGTGCGGGTAACTCATGGTGTCACCCCCTCACCACTTACCGCATGGACCTCCTCCACCCCGAGTCCGCCAGTGGACACAGATGGCAAATAATGGGACCATAAGATAACGTTAACCCGAAAACCAGAGAAATACACCAGTTATAGTTTAGTAAAAAAAACTATAACTTCCACCCCATTATGCACTGGCCTTCAGCCAGGCAGTGGATCCACCCACAGGAAAACACCCAATCCATATTCTTGTCCTCTTAAAAATGAAAATTCACATGTCATGAGTGTTGTACTATTTAAGGTCATCTGTGATCATGTTTGGGCAGAAGTTATATCGCTTTTTGACTAAACTATAACTGGTAAATTTCCAAAGTTTTCGATTTTTTTAAACATTAGCTAATGCCTCATTCCAGCAACTAACTACAACATCAGTTTAACTTTAATCTTTCGTGAATTTTTGTTTTTATTTTTTAATGTAAATTAAGGTATTAGAAACTTAAAATGTCACTTTAATCTTTGCTTTTTTCACTGAATTTCTGGGGTTCTTTGATCATATTCTAAAGTGGACCAAGTCCGAAACCTTCACATTCAGCAAACCCCAGCTGTGCATGATCATTATCTATGTGCTGCAGTGGTTGGCTGCAGGGTGTGGCCTTCGGCCATGCACAGCACCCTCCCACCCCATTTAGGGGCGCCCAGACCCCTTTCAAAAGAAGACTTCATACACCAGGGGGAAACACTCTCAGCTTCTGAATCTGCACACAAGGTACCAGCTCCCCTGACAGCGAAGCCAGCCAAGCCTGAACACCCATGTATCCAGAGGGGCTGAACAGGGGAGACGTTCTCTGCACAGGAAGTGGTAAGAAGACGCGTCCACACCCTCTCTGGGCTACAAATCAAGGTTAGATGATGTGGTCAGTAGGCCTTGGACAGCAGCTATCCGGCAATCATGCATTATATGAAAAGTGCCAAACTTTCCGATGTTTGCAAAGTTTTTGCCTTCAAAATATCTGCATGGAAATCGTGTATTTTGCAATAATTTATTGCCTAATATCTGCTAATGATACGTAAATGGTTATGCAGAAGTTATTTTTAGCATAAAAAGCTAGTGTCCATCTTTCCTCTGCAAAACCTTTCATCAGAAAATAGCTTTCCAAATACAAACTTTCAGAGAAAGTAAACTCATGTAATAACACACTCCTAGTGTATCCCACCTGAAAACTCACCAGCTGGAAGCTAGTTAAACGTCTGGACGAGGAATGGTCCAAAAGTGGGTAATTCGTATGGGAGTCAGGTCTGGTTACTCTGTTTTTCCTCAGCATATTGACAGAACTGTGCAATATAATCTCCGCGTATGAATTCTACGGTGAACCCCCTGAAAAGGGACGTGTACCTGGTTATGGGGGGTGCCTTCTATTGCCGCGAGACGAAGCCCCTCCCGCCAGGAGAGTGTGTTTGGTGCTCTCATGGTTTCCCTTTGCCCAGGAGGGGTAGGGGCGGGGCATCTCTTTTGATGTGTGTGTGGTCTTTTGATGTGTGAGTGGTGGCTCTTGCACCATGTTGTGAGCCCGATCGCAGCAGGGTGGGACTCCGCTCCCTGATGGGATTAGCATGTCTGGGAGGCAGCAGCAGCCTCTGGGGATGCAGGGCCTGTGCTTGACACCTGGGTGTAAAAAGTGCACCCCCCTCCCCTTTTCTAGACTGCAAGCAATAACTACTTCCCGTCTCGTGGTCTCTCCACAGCGGATCGCTTTCCCACTCGTGGGGGTACATTTATTATTTATTTATTTTAAAGTTTTATATAGCGCTAGCTTGACCCGTAGGTATCAGAGCGCTTTACATACAACCTGTAACAAAAAACAAAAACGGAATTTGCATTCAGCTGCCCTGTCTGTGACGTAATGTCCATGAGAGCAGCAGTCTCTGGTGTGTGTGTAATGTGGCTAGTGCAGGTTGTATGTGGGGGCAGAGACTGAGTGTTATTTGAGATGTCTCTGTTCCATGTGGTATGGAGCACTGGCCTGCAGTGCTGCTGGCTGTGCGCTGCAGGGCAGCTCAAGGGGGGGATGCAGGCACAGACCTGGCTGTGAGCCGGGCGGGAACTCGAGCGCTGTGGGTGAATACATGTTCAGAGTCTGACACATAGAAGCAGGAGTCGGGCGCACTGCAGCCCTCTTACACCCAGGTTGGACATCCTGTGCTCTGGAGACCACGCTTCTAATAGCACAGTTTAGGTGTTTCTAGTCACACCCTACATTCAGCCTTCCATTCAACCCATGGCTCCCCCTTGCTCAACACTACAAACACTCCCCCCACCCCATACAATCCTTCAAATCCTACAGAGCGTGGCCCCCACCCTGCACTCGATGGCGCTGCCTCCCATTCAATCCATCCCCACTTTCCACCCCAGGTCACCAGGCCTTCACCTCTGTCGTAAAACCAAAGCCTCCTGACACTACCTGCAAATCTTTACACACCCCTCCTCCCCCCTCCCCTTGCTCAGGCTTTACAAACCGCCGTGTATGTTGCTAGGGGTTAAAAGCAACATAATGTGAGTTCATTCATAACAATGATATACTGCTCTCACCGTGACCCAAGAAGTTCCACTGTCCCAAATTTGAAGGGGAGACGATGGCGCTCCGCGCGCTATATCACAGAAGATGGTGGTGAGGGACTAACTTCACATTAATTCTTTATTCTAGCGCATCGCATGCACTCCCCTGCGCTGCTGTCTCGTCTCCTCCCTGGCGCGTGACCGTGACGCGTCAGAGGAGCACAGCGCGCGCGGGGGCTGTCCCAGGGCCGTCATTGGTAGCGCTGAAGATTGACGGCCCTGGGACCCACAAACTGGGGTACACCGCGCATCGCATCGCACCAGCATCACTGATCAAGACATCACGACCGGTGCGTGCGTGCCTGGCGACGTGCTGCAGTCAGTGCACACTCACTGCACTGACTGCAGAGTATTTGAATTTTTTAAGCAGGTGCACCGTGGCGTGCGCTTGGCTTGCAGTGTTGCACTAGAAATAAAAAGCACACTGGCAGCAGAGCAGAGGCCAGGCTGCACTTGACTGACTCCACTGTGCACTGCAGAACAGAGCGAGCGCGAGCCAGCAGCCAGCGTAATGTCGTAACTAACCAGATTGGTGTCACCCCATGATGGGGTGACACCCGGTGCGGTCGGCACCCCCCGCACCCCCCTAGTGACGCCACTGCATTCAAAGGGAATATATTGTCTTACAACTGTTATTTAACTACATACGCAATATAGTGCACAAAGGTGCTCCATGCACTGTACAAAAATGTGCTCCTGCAATACGTGGATGTGCGTGAAAAGACATATAGGGGCAGATTTACAAGCCCCTTGCGCTGCCAGTACGTCACTTTTTGTGACGCACTGGCAGCGCAATACACTGCCACAAATTTACAAGGACAGGAAAAGCCATCCTGCGTGGCTTTTCCTGTCTTTGTAAATATGACCCCTTAACACGCAGCACTTTGTGTGAAAGGGGCGTTCCATGGGTGTTGCTGTGGGTGTTCCCACGCAACACCCATGGAACGAGACACATTTCCAGATTTACAAGGAATCGTAAATCCGGAAATGAGTCTGAATGCTACGCCACCCCAGGGGAGGCACAGGGAGGCGCAACAAGGAGAAATGTATTCATTTCTCCTCGTTTTTGTTTCCTGTTTCTATGCATGCTGCATTCTGCAGCACACATTGAAAGAGGAAATCACCTCTATTGATTGTTTTTGTTCTTGAAGGGTTCCCTTCCTGCACATAAACAATCATTGAAAGAATGCTGATTTTCAACTTCTATGTGTGCTAATGCAGCACACATAGAAGTTGAAAAACGGCATTTTGGATTGTTTTTGTGCAGGAAGGGAACCCTTCCTGAACAAAAACAATGTCCCCACGACGCAGGCATACTTGCACCATGGTGCAAAGATGCCTGCGTCTACGCATGGCAGCAGTTTGTGCGCCAGCACAGAGATGCATCATATTGTTGTAAATATGTTGCATCGCTGTGCTTTCAAAACTAACCAAACACGGCGCAGCAAAATGACCTGCTGCATTAGTTTATTGTAAATCTGTCCCATAGAATGTAATGAAATCAGTCTTAGCTGTTTCAACCCAGCTGCAACTCTACATGGTCTTCAGCTGGGTAGGTGTATGTATACAATGATATTCCTCCCAACACATTTATGAAGTACAAGCAAATATATTAGTTGACGTTACTACCGGTGTGTGTATGCCTCACCCTCAATTGCCAATTCAGGCCTTCCACAGTACAGAGCAGAAAATGAGACATCTTTTTGTGGGTATTTGAGGTCGAGGGATGACAATTAAGATAAAATCAGGTTTATTCTACACATCCTTTTCTGGATATGCGGAAAGAAGATTAGGTTTAGACTGCCGTGTAAGGTTTGTTATAAATGCATTACATGCTCCAATAGTGATACTAAAATGGATTCGGATGTTTTAAGGGGTCTTGATAAGTTGGGTGAAAATGAAATTCACACATGATGGTCTGGGAAAGTTGTTTCAAATTGGGAGTGAATGGACACTAGCTAAATATAAATTGTAGCAAAGTTCATCTATCATGCTCCCTATATCATATAATTCCTCTCTTTTTTTAGGCATAAGGAATGTTTCCATGTTAACCATATCTCATTCAAGAGCCTTCTTTAGTGTTTTAAATGGGTCACTATCCAAGCCAAGAAGTGTAGGTGATTTAGATGTTGCTGGAACCAGCTTATGTAGCTTTCATTCTGTGATAGGTATGGTTGATGTGTTAGAAGGCAACTCTACTGAGTCTTATAACATGACCCTGGATAGATCCCAGCCTACCAGGCAATATTAGTAAAGATTTATTTGTGAACAGTTTGTTTTCTTTGTAGAATGTATGGAGTGGTTTTCAATAATGCCTTATGCATGAAGTTCTCCATGTGCTCTTTTGGGGTTTCCATTTGTATCTAAGTTTGTAATATGCGTCTGAGTGGATTCAGTCATAAATCTGGGCAGCTCCTCTGTGTTGTCAGTCTGACCATGTGTGGTTAGAACAGGTGTCAATATCATCCTATTCAACCCTTGCCTAGAATAACCTATCAAACTTTACTAAACACAAACTCTCAACAAACCACGAAAAGTTTGACGTCCAACAAATTGAAAGAACCAATGTCCGGTTCAATAGGCAGCATCAGGGGCCAATGAACTTTGAGGTGTGTAATACCAACACCAGTTCATAAATCAAAACTCAACATTTGCCCTCCGAGCCTTTGCACAATCTATAAGAAATGTCCTCCCAAACACCATATCATAGTAGAAACTATTTTTGTATTCAACCTTAGGAAGAAGAACAGTGTCTCTCAAATTTGCACCGGAGTGGATTGGGTGTGTGATTTACAATACTTGCCTATTCTGGGTATGCCCCCCCTCCAGGCTCATGTCTAAATAATTAATTAAAGGAGTGAAATAGATGAGCTTACCCAATAGGAGACAAAGAAGAATCTTGGAGGTGACTAGTAAATGTTCCTATACTTGTGGTATTACAACGTATATTTCTCAGTTTATCATTTCTGCTTCATTACCAGTAACCTAGAATTAATATGAAGATAAGGTTCATGGGGTGGGGCTGGATCTACCTCATGGAACATTTTGAAAAATGTGACATGTGAATGGATTGATTCGGCGTAGATTGGAAATGTGCAACTAATATTTACTGGTCTTTTTCACATTGGACCCTATTAGAAATTAGATGCACAATCTATATATACACTTGGCTGCATAATTAATTGGTTACACTCAGCGCAGACATGGAATGTGTCCTTGAGTACAATGCATGTGCTGTTTTACTGAAACTTGTGCCTGCAATTTGAACATCAAATTAGTCAAAAGGTAGACAAGCTGTTTAAAGCACTGGTCTGCCTTCACTGCAGGTGTGGATCTGGCCACAGTTTCAAGGGAGGCAGGGATTCCCCATAGTAACTGTATCCATATGTGAGTGGATGCCTGAGGAGACCTCCATTCTTCCTCCCAAGGGACCCTAATAGGAGACACATTGACTTTGTGCCACCTCGTGAGTGGTGCACAATCTGTAGATACTAGCACTCACACCCCTGGTGTCTTGCAATGTGTGGTTCATATTGATGACATTTTATCATGCCCACAGTGCATATATTACACCCAAAAAAAGCCTCATAAACCCACATGCCCTCACCGTAGCAAATATGATGCCACCTTTCTGCAATGGTATGGGACTTGCCGGTACTCCGCTCCTTCTGGACTCGGGTGGAAACGGTGATATCCACATCAATGGGGAGGCAGTTTCCCAGCTCCACCGGGGCATGCCTGCTGGAATGGTATCTCCACTGGAAGTTAGAGGCAGTCAAAAACAGGTTTATAGATTTGGCACTTCTACTTGCCAAATATCAGATCAAGCTTGTCTGGAAGTCAGCTGGCAGCCCCACTGTACAGTCCCGGGTGACAGAACTTCGCTGAAGGGCTGGCTGTGAGGGGGTTGTGTTGCAGCAATAGGCTAACAGGGGACTGCAACCCCAGAGTTGGACTGAGGCCTGGGACCCCTTACTGGCCAACATTCCCATGCTGTAGGCCCAGAGGGTTGTATACAGTTGGAGGTCTAGAGTTGGTGTAGCTCACACGATGTGAAGTGCCTTGCACTAGCTAGCCCATGTCCCCCCCACTTACAATACGTGGGTTTGTCCCAGGATTATATGTGTCCCTGTTAATGCCTTCCCTCAAGGACACTGCATTGCATATTATGCCATTCCCCATCTCCCTTTGGCAGGACGGTTTATTATTGTTCACTGTTTTGCTTTGTTACCTGTGAGACACTATGAGGCTTATATACAAGCCCCTTGCGCTGCCGGCGCATCACTTTTTATGGGATTAAAAGTGACGCACCGGCAGTGCAAGGGGTTTGTAAATAAGCTCCCATGTTCGTAATGTGCAGTTCCGGGAATAGCGGGATTAGGCAACTTGAATTGGATGTGGTGGTGTGGGGAATGTGTGCGTCTGCCTAGTTCATGGTGACATCCTGGATGTTTGGGAACCTGTACTTACAGATGTCATGTATATGATGTCAATACTTCAAAAAAATAACAGTGGTGTGCAATCTGTGAGCTTCCCATATGTAAAAAAATAAATATATATATCACCAACAGAATTTGGAAACAATAAAGTAGATTCTGTGCACTTAACTGTGGTCCGTGCTCATTTCTGTTGAACTACAAAGCCGTTGGGCAGTGGAGTCATCAAGATATATATATACACAATTATGAGTGTGTGTGTGTGTGTATAAAACTGGGTAGCCCTGGATAGTTATAGATAGGTCAGCGTTTCCATAGAAAATGTGTTTTTTCTCTTGCTAATAAGTTTGGCACTGTTTGACGAATCTCCACGAAACGGATGTATGACGTTACAACGCATACTTTTACAACGCATACCTTTACAACACATTTTTAAAAACTACCTTTACAACGCATTCCATTACAACGCATACTACCTTTACAACGCATACCATTACAACGCATAACATTACATTGCATGTATGGTAAGTATTGGATAGTGTAGGGGTAAAAAATACTATTCTAACTCCAGGGGGGTGCAACAGTAGGGTAAGTGTTGGATAGTGTAGGGGTAAAAATTACTATTCTAACTCCAGGGGGTGAAACAGTAGGATAAGTGTTGGATAGTGTAAGGGTACTATGCGTTGTACTGTTATGCATTGTAAAGGTATGCGTTGTAATGACATGCATTGTAGTGGTATGCATTGTAGTGTCATGCGTTGTAATGGTTGCGTTGTAATGGCATGCGATGTAATGGATGTTGCATTGTAAAAGTTTTGTTGTAATGGTAGTGCGTTGTAAAAGTTGCTTTGTAAAGGTTGTTACCCCCACAACACTTTCCAAAAGTGTGCTCTTTTTAGCCCAGCTTGTCAATGGAAAGTCAGGATGGTCTGTCAAGTGGAGGCCAAAAAAACAGGGGTCCCAAAATGCGAAATCCCCATGCATATTCTGTAGACTTATTTAATTAGTGCTACCACATAAACTGATCAAAGGAGCTACACCAAATTTGGCAGGAAGTTAGATCTTGCTCCAGACATTGTGCTTTATGTGCCTTGGTGTAAATCCGTTCAGTAGTTTTTGAGAAATGAAAGGTTAAAAGTAGGTGTTTAAAACAGCCCTTGTCGCATGCATCAAAACCAGAACCAACAACACCAAGGAACATTTCAACATTGTTAGGAAATTCCCCAACCCGGCTGCCACTGAAAACAACACCATACCCTCACAGGAGCTCTGCAACAACCTCACCCACTTCTTCCACAAGAAGATCT
Source organism: Lissotriton helveticus (assembly GCF_964261635.1). Taxonomy (NCBI): domain Eukaryota; kingdom Metazoa; phylum Chordata; class Amphibia; order Caudata; family Salamandridae; genus Lissotriton; species Lissotriton helveticus. Next base: position 1,310,809,753 of record NC_136063.1, read on the forward strand.
CAACCATATACAGAAACTTTGAACCCCAACCTACACCTTCGGACTTCCTTGACAGATACTCCACCACCATAACCAACGTGAAACACTCTCTGACCACCTGGAACATACTCTCCACCCAGGACACCACCTCCACCATGAAAGCCATCCACTCGGCAGCTCCCACAGACCCATGCCCGCACCACAACTTCAACCTCAGAATGACAATCTACTCAATGACTCTATCCCCACCACAACATTTCCTAATGCCTGGAAACACGTCAAAGTCAGACCACTACTCAAAAAACTCTCCGCCGACCACAGCAAACTCAAAAACTACTGGCTAATCTCCCTGCTCCATCCCCACCGAAGGTACTGGAAAAGATAATCAACAATCAGCTCATGACACACCTAAAGCTGTATTAGCTACTCGCTGCCTCCCAATCCAGCTTCCACAGCAATCACAGCACCAAAATCGCCCTGATTGCAGCTACCAATGACATCCGAACCCTCCTTGACCAAGGAGAAACAACAGCTTTAATCCTCTTTGACCTCTCTGCAGCCTTTTACAGTGTATCCCACCACACGCTGATCAAAATACTCCACCACATCGGCACTTAAGGGGACTCACCTCCTTACTCACTGGAAAAACCCAGAGGATGTACCTTCCACCTTTCACCTGTGAATCCAAGGAGATAACCTGCGGTGTCCCCCAGGGCTCACCCCTCAGCCCGACACTCTTCAACGCATATATTGCCCCGCTGGCCAACATCATTACGTCCCATGGTCTCAACATAATTTCGTCTGCAGACAACACCCAACTCAGCTCTCAGTCACAGACGACTCCACCATCACCAGAACCAACTTCCACAGATGCATGACACAGTCACTGACTAGAGGAAGAATAACTGCCTGCAGCAGAACACAGACAAAATAGAAGTACTGATCTTTGGCAACAGCAGCAACACATGGAATGCCTCCTGGTGGCCTTCAGGCCTGGGACCCGCACCCACCCCTCTTACCACGCCAGAAACCTCGGAATCATCATTGGCAACAAGCTCACCATGAAATCACAGATCAACACCATCTCCTTCGCCTGCTTCCTCACTCTGAGTATGCTACATAAGATCTTCAAGTGGCTATCCCTACACATGAGACGCACAATGACATAGGCCCTCACCACTAGCCGAATGTACAACGGCAATGTCTTCTACGTGGGAATTGTCACACACCTCCTACAGAGACATCAGACCATACGGAACACCACAGCCAGACTCATCCTCAGCCTTCCCCAATGAACCCACATCACACCCCACCCAAGGTAACTCCACTTGCTCCCCATACATATGAGATGCCAATTCAAGCTGCTGACCGACGCATACATGGTTCTACACAATGAAGGACTTGCCTGAATATCCACCAACCGTGGAGAAGACTATGCTCCACCTCCCTTTCACTTGTCCATACTCCCTGCATCTACCAAAAGAGAAGTGGAGGATGCTTCTTCTCCCACATTGCAGCAAATACCTGGACCAGCCTCCCCATGCGCTTCCAGACCATTATCTTACTTCCAGAATTTCAAATGGCTCTCAAGACATGGCTGTTTGAATAAGCCTCTGGGTTATGCAAGTGCCTGGATCCCTTATCTGGTGATTAGCCGTGCTTTATAAATCCTGATTAATTGATTGATTTGCAAATCAATGGGTTTGGCTGGGTTTGTGAGAGTCTCTTGAGAGTCTTGCAGGATCGTCAATTTAAAAATAGAGCATTTTGATTGGCCCATGGAGCTTTTCTCTTTGGCCATTTGGCTCACACACGAGCCAGCCTCCCAAAGGAGTGAACACTTTGATTGACTACCACCAACATGAGAAAACTTTTGCTGGTAACAATTACAGGACTTGGAGACTTTGTCCCTAGTCCTGAACTTTAAAAAAATAATATAAGTGGGCAGGGTAGGGATACCCTGCCCCTCAGGCCACATGGGGGGACCCCTGGGGCCAAAATAAAAGAAAATCCACAAATTGCGGCCACCATTATTTAACAAATATATGGGGATAGGGGAATCAGTAGGGCCCCCTCCTCAGTTCATTTTGGGCCCGGGGACCCTATTTCCTGGGTTGCCTATATTTAGGGGGGGCAACAGCAGGTTGGGCTACAGTGTTGGGCCTGGGGCCTGCAAAAAACCACAGGTCGAGCATGCCAGAAGGCGTTGGGCAGCAGAGGTTGGTCACCCATTGGGGGGTTGGCCTGCATCCAACCTCCTACTGTATACAGTTAAAAGCTATGCTCAGTGACTGAGTTGGGTGAACATGATAAAAACTCCCTAGAAATTCAATAAAAAACAAAGTTTAAAGTGATGTTATAGTTAGGTATTGTAATAAAATCTTACTTTACATTAGAAAAACTCCCGAAATTCACTGAAAAAAACAAAGGATAAAATGATGTTATAGTTAGGTAAGATGTTTGCTTATATTAAAAAAAGAACTATTGAAACTCATTGAAAAAACTAAAGCTTAAAGTGGCGTAATAATTAGGCCCTGCTATAATATAAAAACTATTATTTAAAAAAAAAACACTGAAATTCACCAGTTTAAGTTAACTGAGCAAAGTATAACTTGTGTCACTGTCAAGCATTCATGATGTTAAAGTACATCATTGATGACATCACTGATGCTATCTAAAATCACATAATTGATAATGGCACATTGGCTCTCCTATAAACATTTTAATGTTCAAGAAACTTGGGCTTTCAGCATGACATAAACAACAAAGGTTCGAGCGGTATTAAATGCACTTAACAACTAAAAGTTAGGTGTTGTATATCAAATTACAACAAAGACACCTAGGGCCAGATGTACCTAGAATCCCATTGGCATTTCCTAATTGCGAATTTTAGCAATTCGAAATGAGGAAATTGCAAATGGCAATGTACAAATGTATGTCACACACATTTAGAGATTCCTAATGGGGTTGCAGTAGTCCTACCTCATTAATATTTATAAGCTAGGTTGCAATTTGCGCCCCATTGGGAATTGCTAACAACATAGGGATGGTGGCCTGCTGTGTTATCATAAACAAGGGAACCCAAGGATGTGACAGGGACCATGGGTGCGGTTATTTATAAAGGAACCCAAGGCCCCTTCCACAAAAAACTTTTTCTTAGTATGTATTGAAAGTAAATGGTTTCTATAGCAGCCTGAACTAGGATCATATATTGTGTAGTTTTAATAAATATTCAAAATAACACACAAAGCCATTTGCGGCTTGGAAAGAAGACAGGAAAAACTGAACAAATTTGTATGAACAAAAGCTCAGACATCTATCAATCAATCAATCATGTCATTTGTAAAGCGCACTACATACCTGTGAGGGTCTCAAGGCGCTGGGGGGGGGGGGGAATGCTGCTACTGCTTGAAAAGCCAGGTTTTGAGGAGTATTCTGAAGGTCAGAAGGTCTTGGGTCTGCCGTAGGTGGGTGGGGAGGGTGTTCCAGGTCTTTGCGGCGATGTGGGAGAATGATCTGCCACCAGAGGTTTCTCTTTAGATGCGGGGGACTGCAGCAAGGGCGAGGTCGGCGGTGCGGAGCTGGCGGGTGGGGGCGTAGAAGCGGAGTCGTCTCTTGAGGTGCACTGGTCCGGTGTTGTGGAGTGCCTTGTGTGCCTGGATGAGGAGCTTGAAGGTTATCCTCTTGTTGACGGGGAGCCAGTGAAGGTCTCTCAGGTGGGGTGTGATGTGGCTGTGTTGAGGGATGTCGAGGATCAGGCATGCAGAGGCGTTCTTGATACGTTGCAGCTGTCTCAGGAGATTGGCTAAAGCTCCTGCTTAGTGGGCGTTTCCGTAGTCCAACCTGCTGCTCACGAGGGCCTGGTTGACTGCTCTTCTCGTTTCGGTGGGGATCTACTTGTAGATCCTGCGGAGCATGCGGGAGGGTGTTGAAGCAGGAGGAAGAGACGGCGTTGACCTACTTAGTCATGGAGAGGGTGGAGTCGAGGATGACCCCTAGGTTGCGTGCGTGTTCGGTGGATGTTGGCGCTCTTCACATTGCGGTCGGCCACCAGGAGTTGTCCCAGGCAGAAGCGGTGGATCCGAGGATGAGGACCTCCATCTTGTCCGAGTTCAGCTTCAGTCGGCTGTTCCTCATTTCTTTGTGTAGGTTGGTGTTTCGCTGTGTGGGGGTCTTTGGTGAGGGAGAAGATCAGCTGGGTGTCATCGGCATAGGAGATGATGTTGAGGTCGTGCAGTCGGGCGACGTGTGCGAGTGGTGCAATGTAAATTTTGAACAGCGTTGGGCTGAGGGATGAGCCCTGGGGTACGCTGTAGATGATCTCGGTGGCTACGGAGCGGAAGGGGGGAAGGTGGACACTCTGTGTTCTGCCGGAGAGGAAGGAGGGGGTCCAGTCTAGGGCCTTCTCATGGATCCCGGCATCGTGGAGGCGTGTTCGAAGTGTGTAGTGGCAGACCGTGTCGAAGGCGGCTGACAGGTCCAGAAGGATGAGGGCCGCTGTTTCTCTATTGTCTAGCAGGGTCTTGATGTCATCGGTGGCGGTGGTGAGGGCAGTTTCGGTGCTGTGGTTGCTGCGGAACCCGGACTGGGAAGGGTCCAGGATGCTGTTCTCCTCGAGGTAGGAGGTCAGTTGTTTGTTGACTGTCTTCTCAACGACCTTCGCCAGGAAAGGGAGCTGGGAGATGGGCCGGAAGTTCTTGAGGTCCTTGGGGTCCGCCTTGGGTTTCTTGAGTAAGGCTTTGATCTCGGCGTGCTTCTAACTCTCCGGGAAAGGTGATGATTCGAAGGAGATGTTGATGACTTTCCGGAGATGGGGTGCGATGGCTGTGCTAGCTTTGTTGAAGATGTGGTGTGGGCATGGGTCTGACGGAGCTTCAGAGTGGATGGTGTTCATGATCTTGGTGGTGTCGTTGTTGGAGATGTTGGTCTAGGAGAGCAGGCTGTTGGTGTCAATGGTTGTCATGGTGGCAGAGGTCTTGGTGGTTGTCGGGCGGTCATGGCGTTCAAGCTGTCGTGGATGTCTGTGATCTTGCAGTGGAAGAAGGTGGCTAGCGAGTCGCACAGGTCTTGCGAAGGTGGGATGTTGTTGGTGTTGGAGCTGGGTTTGGAGAGTACCTTCACGATGTTGAAGAGCTCTATGCTGTTGTGTGCATTGTTGTCTAGACTGCCTTTGAAGGAGGCCCTTTTGGTGGATCTGATGAGGTGATGGTATCTGTGGGTGGCGTTTTTGTGGGCTGCGTAGCTGTTCGATGTTCGTTCACGTAGCCAGTTCTTCTTCAGTTTTCAGCAGGTTTGCCTGGAGTCCTGGAGATCTTCAGTGAACCAGCTGGCTTTCTTGCTATTGTGGCGGTGTCAGGGTCAGAGGGGTTGGCGGGAGGGCTCTGGTCGAGGGTGGTGGTTAGCTGGTCTTCGGTGACTTTGCTCCAGCAGCGGCGGGGCATCTGTTGGGCGTGGTGGTGCGTGGTGGGCTTCTTGAAGGTGACGTGGATGCTGCGATGGTCGGTCCAGTGGAGTACGGTGGTGTGGCTGAAGGTGACGTGGGGGCTTGCGGAGAAGATGGGGTTGAGCATGTGGCCGGCAGAGTGGGTGGGTGTAGTGACGAGTTGTCTGAGTCCGAGGTTGGCGAGGTTGTCGATAAGGGTGGTGGAGTTGCGGTTGTTGTTGTTCTCGAGGTAGTAGTTTAGGTCCCCGAGAAGGATGTAGTCTGTGGAGGCGAGGGCGTGTGTGCTGACGAAGTCGGCGATGGAGTCGCTGAACTGTGGTCGGGGTCCAGGGGGGTCTGTAACAGTGGGGTTATATAAATATTGAAGTAACACCACATTTGTTAGTATCCATGCTATTCATATCTTTAAATATTCACATTTAGAATAGTCATGGCACATTTTTCTCGACGTTTCGTTCCCTCATTAGAATATGGGGAGCATCACCAGGACTTATATGCCTTAGGGAAGAAGAATGCCTGCGGAGATGAGGCTAGTTGAGCAGTAACTAGTGGTGGACATTCTCCATGTCCGAAAGTGTCCTGTAAATACGCTCTAGGCTTGAAATTGTTGAGACATGACAAGGTTGGTCAAAAGGTTAAATGGTGCTGCTGATAACCGGATGGATATATCCAGTGGGGTGAGGCACTGCGGCCCGTGAACCACACCTGTTCAGTATCAGGCAGCTCCCAATCGACGAGCGGCAGACATGTCTGTGATTGGCTTACCATAAAGGATTTTTTTTTATTGCAGTTAGTTTTCCTTAAAGGAAAATGGGTTGCATTTCAAAAATAAAAATGAAAAGTTCTCTTTTCATTTTTTAAGACTAGGCAGTGGTCCATGAGACCACTGCCTGCTCTGAAAAAATGTTTGTACTACCATTCACAATGGTGAAGGGGTCCTTTGGGGACCCCTTCCCATTTGCGAAGGGTTACCACCAACTTGAAGATGGTGGTAAAATGCGAATATTTTGTGACCACATTTCAGTTGCAAAACATTCTTACATACTACTGCGATTAGGTATTAGGGAGGGACCCCCCTTCCTAACACCAAATCACAAATACTATTTGCGATTCTGTAATAGGTTACCAAATCACAAATAGGGTTTGATACCTCAGCAAATTCTTTTTTCTGGAACCGTGCCGTTTGCGAGCAGAAAAAGCTTCTTACATTTGGACCCTAATGAAATTTTTTTTTTTTTTATTCAAGCAATTGCGAATACCACCATAACCCATTACTGAAGATAGTTAGGCCGGAAGAAATGTGCCTTTCTGCCAATGTTCTGAGAAAGTGCAAATGCATCAACTTCATCAGATTGAATTGTGTAGTGGTCTCCTCTTGATTCCCTTAGCTTCAAGATAATTGTGCTCTCTAGCAGCATATATGTACATTTAACTGAAAGTTCTCTTTTTTTAAACTATCCCTTTGCGTCATAATCCTGCAATTGCCTAAAGGCAAATCTTGTTTGCTTTGGCCTCACCTTGCGCTTTCCAGGTCTGGTCAACTGCTGTGTTTCAGAGGGGTGTGTGCAGCCTAGTCAACAGCGGGTGTTATCCAGTGCCTGATGGGGGAGGGTCACTCACACTCATCACTCTCGTTGTTTCAGGTCCTGGATTTAAGAGAGGTGTTTCCCAAAGACTACAGTGTGTGCAGGGCTGTCTGCCCTGCTTACTGGTGTATACACACAGATGGAATGTCACCCATGGACTTGTTCTACAGCCCTCGTTAGCAGCACCACCCTCCGTGCTCCACCCTTGCTTCATGACCTTTTCTGAGCTTAGAGCTCGAGCACGGAAATCTAAATGACATTGGCATAGTTCTAAGGCTGGAATTTGACAAACATGCTTTTAACGGCTTGAGAGCAAACATTGAGCATTTCTGAGTTATTGGTGTGTGTTTTCAGTGTTAGGTTGGCCGGGATAAACTGCAGTCCCCTCTTCTCTGACCTTGTCTTCTGGGACTCCGCTGACACAACTGGTAATGGTTCCAGTTGGGTAGACTAGGAATACTCATTCTTAGTTCTATTCCTATTGCTATTGCTATTTCAATTCCTATTCCTATTCCTATTCCTATTCCTATTGCTATTCCTATTGCCATTCCAATTCCTAATGCTATTCCAATTCTAATTCCTATTCCTATTCATATTGTTATTGATATTGCTATTCCTTTTGCTATTCTAATTCCTACTCCTATTGCTATTGCTATTCCAATTCCAATTCCTATTCCTATTCCTATTCCTATTCCTATTACTATTACTATTGCTATTCCTATCGCCATTCCAATTCCTAATCCTATTCCAATTCTAATTCCTATTCCTATTCCTATTCCTCTTCCTCTTCATATTGTTATTGCTATTGATATTGCTATTCCTTTTGCTATTCTAATTCCTACTCCTATTGCTATTGCTATTCCTATTGCTATTCCAATTCCAATTCCTATTCCTATTCCTACTGCTATTGCTATTCCAATTCCTATTCCTATTTCTCTTCCTCTTCCTCTTCATTTTGTTATTGCTATTGCTTATGCTTATCCAATTCCTATTCCTATTGCTGTTCAAATTCCTATTCCTAATCCTCTTGTTATTGCTATTTCCATTCATTTTCTTAGTAATAATAACAATAGTACTAATTAGAACAATATTATTCACAATAACTGCAACAACATCAAGAATAATAACAACAGCAACAATAATACGCATTATTATTTTTATGATGATGATGATGATTATTATGATGATGATGATTATTATTATTATTATTATTATTATTATTCCTGAGAAAGATCATAATGGTGGTGATAATATTATGATGGTATTGGTGTCAATGATAAAAATAATTATTATATAAATGAAAATAATGGTGATAATGAAGATGTTTTAAATAATATTCATGATGGTAACCATGCACAAGGAAATACAAGCATATGTGCAATGTTTTTGTTATATTCTGGCTATGGTTTATTATTAATTAAATTAGTCAGTGCGACTTGATTAGGAGTCAGACAGATATATGTGAAGACCAGGTGACTGGAATTTCTGTTAAAACCCAAGGAATGTAAAACATCTGTGCGAACACAATTTTACATAATGGAATTCCACATTGAGTACTCAGTTCCATGGGTTTACCTCCTGCCCTGTGTGCGAGGGAGCTGGTGCAGGGGAGGGAGTGGCAATAGGGGGTGAGGAAGGAATTATAGGTAGTGCTATGCCCAGCCCACCTGGATTTTCTGGGTGCCAGAACACTGGATCCACTTTTTTCAACCTGAAACTCTAGCTGGTAAAGTCACCTCAGGAATGTCCAGCAGTGCTATCACTCGACTTGCTATAGACTTTGTAGTTCAGACTGGACTGTTCCCATGAGAAGCAAGGTCAAGACTGATTTGCATATGGATGGGTCTAAACTGGGCTGGCGTGGTGAGCAAAAGAATGATGGATTAAACCCAGATCTTTTTGACCGGTGGTAAATATATGCTTTGTTCAGCATTCTATCGTCATTGTTCTTTTTTGCTTTTGTAACCCTAAGTGGGAAGGGTATGCCCAGATGTGGGTCCCGTGATCACTGCACCACTGGACTCAAGGTACCCTGGCTGTTAAGGGGTGATGCCCCGAAACCAGTCAGAGTATGCTTGTTTCTGGTTCAAGGAGGACCTGGCATGTAAGTTTGTGCTGGACTGTTCCAATGAGGAGCAGGGTTAAGACTGATTTGCATATGGCTGGATCCGAACTGGGGTGGCTTGGTGAGCAAAAGAACGATGGATTAAAATCAGATCTTTGTGACTGGAGGTGAATTTATGCATTGTTCACCATTCCGTCCATCATTTGTTCTTTTTTGCTTTTGTTGCCCTAAGTGGGATTGGTATGCCCAGATGTGGGTCTTTGCTTACTGTGCCACTTGATTCAAGCTAGCCTGGCTGATGAGGAGTGATGCCCCAAATCCGGTCCCAGGATACTTGTTTCTGGTCCATGGTAGACCTGGCTTCGCAAGACTGATTTACATATGGATGGGTCCAAACTGGGGTGGTGTGGTGAAAAAAATAATAAATTAAACCCAGATCTTTGTGACTGGGGGTCACTGAATGCATTGTGCAGCATTCCGTCCATCATTTGTTCACTTTTGCTTTTGTCCCCCTAAGTGGGAAGGTTATGCCCTGACGTGGGTCCCATGCTCACTGCACCACTGGAATATAGCTAGCCTGGCTGATGAGGGGTGATGCCTCGAAACTAGTCCCAGGATGCTTGCTTCTGGTCTAGGAAAGACCGCCCTCCACAAACTCCCCAAACTTTTTGAACCCGATGCGGCTCAAGAAAATCAAGAGGAGATATTAATGCAGGGTCTTGGAGGCTACAGGTGCATATCAGTGGTCAGCGAGAAATGCTTTGGAGTGTACTCACGTCTCGCTGCTCAGCAGTGTCTGGTCCCCGGGCGGTGAGTCCGTTTCTATGGCTGGTGTGGAGATCTCCTCAAGGAGCTCGCAGATCCGTCTTTGGGGCTTGGCGAGAAGCGGTAGGAGTTAGGATGCCCCCAAGGGGCACCCGAGGAGCCAAGCAGCGCGGTGGAGACCCCACAACGAAGTCATTGAAGCACACAGAAAACGTCCACGAGAAACAACGACATGGAGCGGGTTCTGATCCAGGAAGTAATGCGGGATCTGGGAACAGCCGGACTGCGGAGCCAGGGAAGAAAACTAACCCCGCTATCTTTCTTACAGTCAGGAAGGGAAAGAACTCCAAGTCGGAAGGTCTCATGATGGAAGAGGCACTTGTAACTACCCACCTGCAAGAGGTGAGCTGTGGCAATGCAGGGGCTTCTGACTATTCTTTGAAGGCAGCAATGAACAAAATGAACCATGGAGGGCAGGGGGATAGTGACCCTTTAATGCATACCCCATGGGGCGTTGATGGGACAGGGGGGCAAAGTATTGGACACCACACAATGTCGGGGTGGAATACTGTGTAAACATGGCAGAATTAGCAGCTGGTAACCCATAAATGGATAAACGAGTTTGTGACATGCTGCCAATGGGAGATCTGATGGATCAGAGCAAATCTCAAGAACTGCCTGAGGCAGATATGGGAGATCGTTTTTTCTCATTGTCTGACCATTCTAACTCATCAAGAGATGAGTTTGTACAGATATGTGATGGCCCCTCTAGCTCACTAAGCGGACAGTGGAGTAAGATCAGTAGCATTCACCAAGATGAGACCCCGGTGAATTGGACCAGGTTGTCTGGCCTAGATACAATACGCAAAAAAACACCAACAGTGACACCCAGAGAGGCGACTGATGCAGCGACCGTGTCTATCCAAACACAACCTCCTATGTTTAAGCTTATCCTAACTGTGTCCTCAGAGGGGGTATTGCGACAAGAACAGTATAACTCAACAGCCCACACAGTAGAAATCTCCCTGGCCATCCTTTATGAGACAATTATGTCACGTAGGGAGGAAACTCGGGCAGAGAGCCAAAAAACGCAGGGAGCATGACAAAAGCTACAAAATTCACTTTGACAATTGGCCAAGTCCCGCTCTGAATTCACTGAGCAGATAACTGAAGATGAGAACAGGGTCGCCACTCTTGAGGATGAAATGACTGCTCAAAAAGCTGCTACAGACGCCTTGTCAACGCAGCATAGTGATATGGCTTGGAAGCTCGAGGACATGGAAAATTGCTCAGTCGCAACAACTTGAGAATTCTTGGTGTGCCTGAAGGCATTGAAGGGTATGACCCATGGAAGTTCGTGGTAGGACTATTTACAGAATCTTTCCCGGAGCTGTCTCATTGGGCATGGGATATCGAGGTGCCCAATGAGACACCTCCTCGGTTCCCCTTCCGGCAAATTAACAACCAGGGGACCAGCAAATCTGCTGTACAACCTAGAACAATTCTCATTTGTCTATCTAATGTTTTATCTAGGCAGGCTTTGTATGACTTGGCCAGGCCAGATAGGAAGAGAAAGGGGAATGGATTTGAGTTCTTTGTACACCCTGACTATTGTCATCAAACAGTGGTAAAAAGGTGGCAACTCTGGCAGTTAATATCTCGGATTTCAGGGTAAAGGAACCCAAGCATTTCCCCTGAATCCAACTAAACTCAAGATTATATATAAGGACAACACCCATTTTTTTACATCTGAGATCAAAGCCAAAGAATACATCCATGACATTAAATCTTAGATTTCTGGGGAGGGGGCAGTAGCAGATTAAGTTATATAGACCATATCTATATTTTAAGGATGCTATATATCTGTATTCTCAGTATGTGAGTCTTATACAAAGCTATGCTCCAATCCTGTTTTCACTTCCTTTTTTATTCAAGCACTTGTTGGGATGACCATGAACAGTTGGGTTTAATAGTATAGTGGGTGGGTGAATTTGGGGTGGGGGGGCTGTCCGCTTTGATGCAAGGCTCTCCATCATCCAAGACCCACGGGTCTTGCAGCCTCTGTGGTTGGGTGGGCAGGGGGTTTCTGCTGGCAGAAGAGACACTAGGGTAGGGAAGGGTGGGTTACTAGGGGGTGCCTCCTGCGGGGACACAGGGGTTGAAAAACGGGGGGAAAAAGCCAACAAACGAATCTAAGCAAACAACAAGAAATTATGTGGTCCTTTGGGAGAGAGGGAGTTGTTTTTGTAGCTCTGAAGAAGGTTGATGACGAATATATTTTTGATATGTTCACTTAATGTTCGGGTTCTCAATGAGAGGGCTAAGCGGCAAAGAGTAGCACAAGAAATTAAAATCATGTCAGTGATGTGATCTGTTTCCAAGAGACACATATCCCCTGGACTAAGCATAAGGTGCTAATAGAGGTGGGGTATAAGCTACTGACTTGTACATCATAAGGGACTACAACAAGAGGGGTGGCCAATTTAGTAAAATAAAACAATTTAATGGTAGGGAAAAGCCTTGCCAATAAATGTGGTTGCTGGGTAATTGTTGAATGTGTTGTTGCCAATACAAAGTTTACGATCTGTACGGTGTATGGATCAAACCACGATGTAGCTCAGATATTAGATCATCTGAATACAGAGTTAGCTTCTTGGGTATCTCCCCTGATACTGTGAATGATTTCAACATTCAACTTGAAGAAGTCACCCAGGGCACTATTGGAGATAAATATTATGGTCGGAAACCCTGGGTGTATAAGGCTTTACAGAAACATTTATATGAGCATGGTCCAGATTAAAACAATCTGATCCAGGATACACACACTATTCTTGTCCATATCAGAAGTTAGCAAGGCTCGATTATTTCTTTTGTTGCTAAAAACCTTTTAGCTGATACAGATTTGCCCGAGAATTACCTCGGATCATAATCCACTATTACTAAAAATCAAAATGCAAGAAGTGGTACGAGCCCGGGGAACTTTTCCTTTGATCGGAAGCTATTGCTTAACTAGCAATTTGTTAGTCATATACGACAGTGGCTAAAGCAGTTTCTTGCCATAAATTGGAACTCCACTAAATGTGGCACTGTGTGGGATGCTTTAAAAGCCAGACTCAGGGGTAACATTTTAAGCTTTGGATTGTGTGCTCAAAAGCAACAGAGGCAGTTTATTCAGGGGTTGTATGACAACCTCCAAATGGCTGAATATGCATTAATATATACTCTGAGGGAGAAGTTAGATAGCTCTCAGGCACAAACTGAGGTAGCTCGCAGCAAAGCTAGGATAAATAGGGAATGGGCTAAGGATAATGCTAACACATATCAAATATTCAGAAGAGACCGTTATGAGTATGAGGGATCGACAGGAAGATGCCTGGCTAAGAAAATCAGATGCAGAGAGGTAAAAGATGCAATTACTGCATTTAAAGATGTAAATGGGAAAATCGTGGAAATGCTGGCAGAGATCCTAGAGGTTTTTATAGCCTTCTATGAGGGGCTATACACAGAGGATTATGTGAATCAGGATAGATCTAAAGCATTTTATAAGGATGCAAATAGGAAGATATTAAGTGGGGAAGATTGTGGATACCTGGAAGAATCTATAACCCTGGAAGAGCTAGGCGGTTGGTTCGTTAGCAACAGGGAAAGCTGCTGGGCCCGATAAGCTCCTGCTTGAATTTTACAAGACCTTTCTACCCGAGATACAAGCAGATATGCTTACGGTCCTTCGAGAGGCACAGAAAGGGGATGCCCCAGCGTCATGGGATGTAGCAAGTATCATTATTTTTCTAAAAAAAGATAAACTATCTATAAACATATCTATCTATGCTGCTGGGGTCATATAGACCCATTTCGCTTTGAGAAGATATATGCAAAACTTCTGGCAACACGACTTTCCCGAGTGTAAACACCCATAGTCTCTGTCCATCAGCATGGTTTGATCCCAGGAAGAGACATGGTCAATCACGTTAGCAGGGTAGTTACTATGCTGGACTCCGCTAATGTACTGAAAGCGCCTTGTGGAGTAGTGCCACTTGATGCAGAAAAAGCGTTTGACTGTGTCTCTTGGTAGGTTTTATGGCCAACTATGTAATGGCAAGGCTTTGGATCTGGTTTTATTCAAGCTCTCCAAACTATGTATAGATCCCCTAAGGCAAAAATATGTGCATTGGAGCTCGAGTTTGACTCTGTTATAATATCAAGAGGCACCCAGCAAGGGTGTCCATGCTCCCCCCTATTATTTGCCTTCTACATGAATACTTTTTTGGATTAATTGGAAAATCGGTTAAATGCTCTGCTGGCGAGACTTGAGATGGAGGTTACTATACTAGCATATGCAGACGACATTGCGGTTTTCTCACCAGACCCAGCCAAGACCTTGACAGAGATCGAACAATTAGCATCTGTATTTGGAGAAAGATCTGGCTTTAAATTAAATATAAAAAAAATGCAAATAGTTTGTACAGAGCTAGTACACATTAATGATCCTAGGATTACAGAGGCTACATATTTAGGTAGACGAATTAACACATGCTTGGATAAGATGGTATTATCCAACTGGGAACCCCTGTGCGGAAAATAAAAAGGGATTTGGACAACATAGAAGTCCTACATTTATCAATGGTGGGCAGATGTATTGTTTTATAAATGGATGTCTTGCCTAAAGTGCTGTATTATTTCAGGTCTGTCCCCTTGAAAATCACAGGGAAGCAACTTCAGAAACTTCAATCCATTTGTAGTAGCTTCTTGTGGGCCCAAGGTGAGCCCCGTCAAGCAATGTAGTATATGATCTTACCGCGATCTCGTGGGGGTTGGGCTGTTACTAATTTTTCTATTTTATTATTGGGTGTGTTTATTACAACAAATGGGAATCCTACTGGTTGGGGAAGGTGAGGTAATGGTAGAAGAGTCTCCGAACATTTTTCAGATGCTGTTGGGCTCAAAAGCAGAGAGGAGTTTCTTTCAAAACTTAGAGCCCAGTTACTATAAAAAAAAATCGATTAAGGTGGTTCAGGCTACCCACATAGCGTGGCTGCAGATATTAAAGTATTTGATGATTAGTAAACTTAATTTGTATACGCCTATCTCCTGCCAAGCACTGCCCCCTTCCATCTTCTCCGACCCCATCATGGCTAGATAGAGACAAAAGGGACGCTTGACCTTGGGGGATTTAGTTGATAATAATGATATCAAGGCTTACTCTTTGCAGGTATCCGAATATGATCACCCTAAAACTGATTTTTGATTTTCTTTTACAAATTCGGGATTATTTAAAAAAAAAAGAGTAGAGGTAGTAAATCTGGCCCAAAATGGTAACCTGCTGGAGGTAATCAGAATGCGTGGAAGGATTGGCACCATGTATCAAAGTCTTATGGAACTACAAAGTGATGATCTGGAAATAAAGAACCTCAAATGGAACACCAAATTAGATCAGGGAGGGAATATCTTACAAGTATCAAATGCCTTGGCAGATAAGCTTCTGATTTCCTCCAGTCTTAAAGCGCAACATTATAAAACCATGTTTCATTTATATTAAAAGCCTACCAAAATTGCACGGTGGGGGGGGATTTAAATAGGGCAAATGTATGCGTTGTGGGAAGGTTCAAGCTGATAGTCTGCACATGTTTTTGAATGCCCAGAATTGAGACAACTGATACATAGGAGGGAGGCTTTCCTGACAGAGGTAACAGGGGTACAGGCTGTGATTACATCCATGGGGATGCTTTTGGGTGTATTGGAGGAATCATTAGATGCACAGGGGATGCAAGAATACAGGTACTTTATATTCATACCTATTGCAGTGGCTAGACTGTGCATAGCGTCGCGATGGAGGGAAAAAGAACCACCATCTTTTGAAATGTGGAGGGGCAGACTATACCCCATGTGCAACCTAGGACATAGTCTTTATACCCTAAAGTTCGACAGAATATGTATGTTAGCTATTAAGACAATGGGGGGCGTTAGTGGACCATTTAAAGTGACAATGATTTAAATTTGCCTTTGTGTTGTTGCATGCCCTGGCTTCTTTATGTGTGTTTATCTATGTCTTGGTGTTTAATGAAGGATGAAATTAGAGAAACACTATATAGGTTTGTATACACTTTTTATGTATAATTCATGAGGTCGTGTATATGCTTTCATCATCTCTCTCTTCTCTTGCTATTTTATTTTATTCTCCCCTCCTTTTGATCTCGATTCTGCTATCTTGTTTTGGTTTTTGTATCATGTATTTATTTGTATCTTTTTGAAACTCTATTGTGACTAAATGTATGTTTTGGTCTCTCTTGTTTTTGCTCTTGTTTATGTAATTTTATTGTAAACGTACACTATCTGTTATTGACTTTTTAATTTTTTTTATTTTTGTCCTCAATCGCCATTAGATAAACTCAGAGCAATTCAGATGTCACCGTGACCCCCCACTTATTTGACACCGCTGGAGAGCTTTGTATCTAAATAGATGCACTTTACACAGAACCTTCCTTTCGATCAGTCCTGTTTCTCTCTGGGCACCTCGCTGAACAACCAGAGGGGTGAAGTAACTCAGTGTAGAGGTATAATCATTGGACTGATTCCCCCTGATGTTCAAAAATACCCAACCATTCCTCACATGGCGCCCCAAAAATCTTTTTTCTTACTCTTCTTTTCTAATAAGGCTCTGTCAAGCTTCATTGTGTATTTAATAGAGAGTAACCACTCTAGAAGCGTCGGAGATGTACTTTTAACCCAAAATGTACAAATGTCTCTCAGTTCAAATAAAATTAAATAAAAAAATAACTTGTTTTACTCTAGGGACATTGACTCATAATATGGAGACACCTCAAAAAACCCTAAATTGTGCTCACCTGGATACCAGGCCCAAACATGGCTTCCATACCTCTACTTACAGAGATCAAAAATGGTGTAACATTGGACAAGTTAAAAACATATGGACATCATCTGCTTTAGCCTGGAAACATTTCGGACATTTTGGAGTAGGCCCCTCCGTGAATTTGGATAGCTTTAAGGGAGACCAGTACACCCTATAGAGACAAAATATGTGGGTTCTCCTTAGGTTTGCAGCTTGAACTGTGGTATACAAGATGTTATAAGATACTTGTCCATCAAAGGGAGGGAGATAGAAGTGTAGATCCATTCAGCTTCCAAGCTTAATGTACAAAAATCAATTGTGGAGAATGGATCACTTGGAACTACGTGGCCAGGGTTATATTATATCAAATGACTTTCTTAAAAAACCCTCATACATGCACGTAGGGATTCAAGCGGTATATCTTGGTTCTCTGCTAATATATGTTGCGTTAGTGCATCATCATAGGGTTATTTTAGTCAAATGCTCACCTCCACCTGGAGGTAACCACTGGTAACATAGTAGTGACCAGAGAATTTGGAGTGCTCAAGGAAAAATAGTGAAATTAAAAAATTCTTCGAATGGTCCCAAGAAAAGATTTAATTCAAGTAGATCATTCAAGAATATTAAAAATTTTAGTTGTGAAGTTGATGATCTAGTTACTGGATCCACTATACTGATCGGTCGACATGTTTCAGTCCCTCTGTGCCCAGCCGGGTCTACAGGACTTTCTTCAGGACCAAGACTAAAAGGTTAGACTGTACTCACACAACTTGTGCAGCACTTGAAAGTGGTATTTTGCTCCACTCTCCCAGATTTGAGGGCCAATAGTACCTGTTGATGAAAAAATATTAATAACACAGAGATATATATAGGCATTCAATATATAATAACCCTTTATAACACTGTTACATCTGAAATGTCTTACTCCTATTTAGAGTTAATAATTTGTACTTTACAAATACGAATCCTAACATAATGGAGATCACTGTGATGATTACACTGAGAGAGTGCTGTGTATACTGTACACTCTTATGTCTTCCAGAATTGATATTCTTCATTTATATTCATCTGTATACACTTGGTGACACGGATGATGTATGGTGTTAACACATGTCCATTGTTCAATAAAGCTTTGATTGTCTACTTCAAGCATTTGTGAAAATCCACATATCTTATATAGTTCACATGGGGCCATATGTATCAAGATACCAATAAGCGATTCTGTAATAGCGATTTTTAAGAAATCGCTATTTCGGAATCGCTAATTGGTATGTATCAAGAAAATCGCAATATTTTAGCGATTTCTTGATATTCCTTAATTGCGAATTCGCAAATTGCGAATTCGGAATTAAGGAATACTTTCCCATTCATTTCTATGGGCCTCCTGGCCCATAGGAAGGAATGGGAAGTTATTCTCAATTTGCGATTCGCAATTTGCGAATCGCAAATTGAGAATGATTTCAAGGGTGCAGGGGTGTCCCAAGGACACCCTGTTGCACCCCTGAAATAAGTATGGGTGCACATGTGGTGCACATACATGCCCTAAGGGCATGTATGTGCGTCACATAGCACTATGAAAAATGCTGAAATGTGCATTTTCAAGAAAATCGCAACTTACCACCAACTAGAAGTTGGTGATAATTTGCGATTCCTTAAGGGCATTTTGGAATTTTTTTTTGCTTAATACATTGCATTTAAGGAATTGCAAAATTTGCGATTCCTTAAATGCAATCGCAAAATAAGGAATGGCAAATTTTGCGATTCCTTATTTTGCAACCAAATTCTTTCATACATACCATTTTGCGAAAATGAGTTCGCAAACGCCGAAATTCTGCAAATTTCGGCGTTTGAGAAACCAATTGGCCGTGATGCATATGGCCCTTAGTCTACTAGAGGGCTCTATCATTAAAAGCTCACCAATTGTACTCATTTATCCCAATCAGCTTTCTAATCAATACTATTCGTTACCTCTTCATTTATTGTGTGCAAGGTACCTTCATTCTAGCATTCTTCTTTGCCTCTTTGTATGTTTGATATTTGAAAACGGGACATTCATAAGTATACATTGCTGTGCGTTTAATTTCCCCGCTTAATTAGTAAGTCAGTTATAGCGGTTAGTCATCATCAAGAATTGTAATTGGAATCCCCTTCTCCATATTTCCTCGCGATTCATGTACTTATAAAGGACAAATCCTAATGGGGAGTTGGTAATAATACGGTTTGTCACTGCTCATAGTTCACATTTATTTACATGCTCATTTGTAGACTTAATTACTTGAGGCATGGTTATTTCCTGAACATTATTCGTTCTTCAATACTGTGGGTATATACACTTATTATACATGATTCATTAACAGTAAACATTTTGTGCTTATTATAGAAAACATCACTCGAATAAATCAAGTTACCCTGCAGTCTGTCATTACGTTACTTCCTCGGGAGAACCAGAGGTAATCTCTCGGTGTCCTATAGGGAGAAACATTAAGGCTAGGTTAGTTACTTATCTTGAGTTCATCGAGATATATACAACCCTTAATCGTCCTCTGTTACCAGTCGCTGGGAACTCCCTCGCTTGTGCTCACTCTACCCCCGGAAGTCAGGGGAGAGTACACGGCTATTCTTTTTCTATTTTTAGTTTCAATTGACAGTGAGGATAGGCTGCAAATAGCACAGGGAATTGCGTTTGTTCGTTACGTAATGATTTAAATTTCTTCACTAGGGAGACGAACGTGGATGTTACTAAAATGTATTAAATAAATAAGGCAGTTATAATAGCCTTTTGTATTATGGTGCAATGTGATCGCGGTTTTGCAAACCGATTATCTCTCTCTTCTCTTATCTTTATTAGAGTTAACATTAAAGAAAGACTTCACGTCGTGTTGTGAACGATCGCAAATTTCTAATTTATCTATAAAAGTAACTCAATTCAGCCACTATGGTATAAGGATAATTATGGGGAAGATGTATTAGTAAACTCCATGATGCAAGATATTTTATCTATGTCATGCTGTTTCTGTGATTGATAAATTCGTGTTGTTAATATTAAAAGAGACAGTATTTATAAAGTAAACTAAAGATGATAATTATACTTTTTAACTAGTGGATAGGTTTTATTAAAATTATGACGGTACCGATTCACATAGAGGAACAAGAGTTGTCGCAGGTACATAGGCATACTTGTTTCTACATTCCGTATCTTGGATTCTCCGCTCCATTCACACATTCTGAACAGAGCCTCGTTGCTTCCTTTAGTTCTTAAGTCTTCAATTCTTGA
Organism: Lissotriton helveticus; assembly: GCF_964261635.1. Lineage (NCBI taxonomy): Eukaryota > Metazoa > Chordata > Amphibia > Caudata > Salamandridae > Lissotriton > Lissotriton helveticus. The sequence continues at coordinate 1,310,829,712 of NC_136063.1, forward strand.
ATTCCATTCTTTGACGTCTATATATGGAGCCAATGTAAGTGGCATTTTTCGCAGTGTCAATTTCTGTAGTTATTTAGAAAGATCTGATTGTGGTATCTAATTTCAGTTGGATGTGTTGTTCAATGTAATTGGTGCCAAGGTACCTCATCGTTCAAACCATTCCTGTTAGTTTGCAAACGGTCTATCCACCTTTGTTCTCTTTCAAACAGGATCTTCTCAGCTGTGTGGTTCTTTTGGGTTAACATTTCTATGATCGTCCACTTCATATCACCTGCTGTGTGACTATGATCTAAAAAGTGTTTACTCATTTTTGTGATCACTTTCTTCGTTCTTATATTGCTCCTGTGTTCTCCAATTCTCACTTTAACTTTACGACAAGTCATACCAATGTACCTGAATCCGCATGGACATGTAATCATGTAGATTACCTGAGTGGAATTACAATTGGTATGTTGACGTTGTGTCCATACTAAATTTTCAGACGGTTGGAGAGTTTTTGTGTTCGATGTTAATGTGCAAATTGTGCAGGATCCACAAGGGTAGTGTCCAACCACAGGATTCATATTCCAGTTCTTACTGATTCCTTCAAGTTCCGTTCTTATTTATGGCCTTGTGTGGACTAATAGATCTTTGAGGTTCTTGGTTCTCCGATTTGCAAATCTAGGTTTTGGCCAGTCAAGCTGTCCTGATGTTACAATTTTCCAATTTTTATTGATCACCTTTTTTACAATATTGGTGGCTCCATTATAGGTGGTAACACATGTGATAGAATTTTCTGTTGAATCTTTAGGGATAGTTTCCAAAAGGCTCTCTCGCGGTTGGTGTCTAGCTCTTTTTTGACATTTACAAATTGTTCTCATTGGATAGTCTCTCTTTTTCAATTTTTCTGTCAGGTCCCTGACTTGTAACTTATAATCTTCCAATTTGCTACAGTTTCTTTTTAACCTTAAAAATTGTCTATAGGGTAAATTATCCCTTAAAGGTCTCGGATGGAAGCTTTTGTATGATAATAAGCTATTTTTAGCCGTTGGTTTATAATAGGTTTTTGTTTGGATCTTTCCGTCCTCTACATATAGAGTGATATCCAAAAAATCCAATTTCTTGTTGTCAACTGTAAATGTAAATTTGAGACACTCGTCTCTGGTATTTAGCCAATCAATGAATTCCTGTAGGTTGTTATTGTTTTTCTTCCAGATGATAATTATATTATCTATAAAACGTTTCCAGAATAAAATCTGGGAAGAGAAAGGGTTGTTGTTATTCAAGACAGGTTTTCTTTCAAAATCGCTGACATACAGGCCTGCTACTGATGGAGCAAATGCACTTCCCATGGAAGTTCCATGGCTTTGCACAAACAGGATCCCATTATACTCAAAAAAGTTTTCCGTCAATGCTAGCGGCAACACTCCAGGACAAAATGCCTTGGTGTTTTATAATGGCAATCTTCTGTAAACAATATGTTTTCTAAGGTTTCCAGAGTTTTTTGTTGTGGCAAGCTTGTGTAGAGGCTTTCTACATCTAAGCCGACTAGAAACATCTCTTCTTCATTGTAAGTTATATCTATGAGTTGGTTCAAAAGACAGGGGCGTAGCTAGAGCTTGTGGCGCCCGGGGCTATCCCTCAGATTGCCGCCCCTTAGGGGGGAGGGGGAACGGGGGGGGATAGGGGGTGCTTGGGAAAAAGGACGGTGAGCACTTTTGAAAGATGTCAGAGAGACACGTAGTATTGCTGCTAATAGTTACCTCGATCATGCGAGTTAAATGCACATACATGACACGGTCCAAGGCTACACAGTTAAATACACCGGTGACCGGCAGTACAAAGGAGAGCACACAGACTGCCACCCTGCAGGATTTCAGGAAGGGCCTAAAAACATGGTTATTCGATTAACGTCCCTCAGCAGAAGCATTGCCCCCACCCCACAGTGCCTAGATAACCTCACAGGTGATATGTAGCGCTATGCAAATCCTGTTTGTTTGATGAATTGACACCTGATTTCCACACATCGTTTGTGCGCTATATTAGTTTTATCTGTAAAAATGTATGTCTGTGCAAGTTAGAAATTACCAGCATTCACTGGGTTCTATACTTTATGGAATGTTCTCCGACACCCCACTATACAACAGACGGCAATGTCTACGTTTCTGCAGTTGCAGGGCAATGCCTGCAATGTTCAGCTCATGGTTTGTGCACGTGGAGGGGCGCAGCTGGCACTGGAAGTACAGCTAACAACAGCAGGCCGGACATAAGGGAAGCATAGCTGCCAAGGTTTCAGATTGCTAAGTGTGACATTTTGATAATGTCAGCGTAACTATGAGTGACATTTCAACAACTATGAGTGACACTTTTTTCGCAACTAAAATCAAGCAATAAAAACAACAGAAACATAAATATCTGAAATTACACCCATTTGAGCAATGAGAAACTGTAAGAAGATTGTTAAACTACTGCAAAGCACTGGAAATGGAAGGGTACACGCGTACCTTAGAGGTCACAACCCCTCCGCAGACTGTAATTTATCTCAAAAAGACACACTGAGCAATTTGATAAAAATGAATTAGCAGATAACAGCAAGGTGTGCGGTGCCGACCATTATTTATTCACAACCTGAGGCTGAACTTGTATTGCTAGTCTAAGCAATTAACACTGAGACACAATAGAGTATGGGGGTGCATGAAAGCCTCAGGCAGGGCTTTAAGTGGACCGGGTCTCTCACAATCTTTTCTCCTTCTGTCCCTCCTGGATTCCTACATTTGCTTCGTACTTTTATTTACACCCCTTTTTTCCCTCTTCGACCCTTACCCCTCCCCTATTCCTCTTGCCTGGTTCCCTTATTTACACAGACCCCCTCTCCATGATAGGACAGCCTCCGCCCCTCTCGGCCCCTATCCCTTTTCTCTAACCCTTCCTCCCCTCTCTCCTTCTATTTTCCAGTTCCTTGCTTATTTCTCACCAAATCTTCCCCCTCTTGCCTCCTCTTCTGTTTCCCTCCGACTCACACGGTCATTCTTTTCTCACTTCTTTCCTAATTGTTTCCCTGTATCTCCACCCTACCCTTCCCTCTCTCACGTCCTCAGTCCTTCCCTTCTCGCCTCCTTCTCTCTTTCTTACTCTCGTTTTCTCACACTTCTGTCTGCAGTCATCATGTCCCCCGGACCAGGAAGACTCCCCTTGTCTCCTTTACACTCTCCTTTCCTTCCCTCTTCATTCCATTGCTCTCCCCTTACATTCTTTTCGTCATTTTCTTTTACCCCAATCAGCCCCTCCTGCTTTACTTTTCATTTTCTCCCCTACCCTTCATTTCCCAACTTCTTACATCACCAACCTTCCACTCACCACTGTCCCAAACCTGTGTCTTATTCCGATCTCCATTTCACGCTCTCCATGCCATTATGTTTCACCCTCTTCAATTATCTCACTCCCCCATCATCTTCCTTGTTGCTGCTGGTGCTTTCTTTCCCTCTTCCATGACTTATCATCTCTTGTGCCCCCTCTCTTCCTTCTGCTCGCAGCAGCCTCTCCCTGAAGGCCGCCTATTTCTTTACTTTCTTTTTCTATTTAGAGCCCTCTTTGGTACATCCCATCTTGCCAGTCACCAGTCTTCTGTTCTTTTTTATTTATTTATTTATTTATGCATTTTTATATAGCGCGGACTTTACCCGAAGGCGTCAGAGCGCTTCACATTAGGAACAGAGATGAAACATAATGAGAAACATTATAAAAGAACAGATTGCAAAAACATGCGTTACTTACACAAGGTAATAGTGACAATTGTAAGCAAACAAAATACATGAGGTAGTAAAAACTGTGAAATACATGAGGTAGTAAAGGTAGTATTCATTATTTTATCCCCCAAAGAGCGTGTGCCTCTGCAGACGGCACCGTTTTAAAAATCGTGTATTTCTGCAGCAGCATGGTGTTAATAGGAAGTCGGGTGGCTGGAACTTACTTCAAGTCAGTTTGCCACCCGCTTTCTTGGTCCAGGGCTGTCTGTGCTCAGAGTCTCGACTGTCCTGGTGTCCGCTGCTGGAACCGCTCGTCACCGACTCCATGATGTGAGCTCAGCTCGCCTCGGTAATGAGACAGCACACGACGGCGGCCTTGCAGCTGTGAGCAGGAGGCAGGTGCTTCAAGCTCCATAATAGAGGTGGCGCCCGCAGAGCCAGGCCGAGCTGCTTCCTGCTCTAAAAACCAACTTCCCCGCCTTTGGAAGCAGGACGTGACGTGACGTGACGTCCGCCCACCGTGCCAGACTAATGGATGTGTCATTGCACTGCCTTAATGTCAGGATTTTATTTAATGCATTAAAGCGCGGACTTTACCCGAAGGTGTCAGAGCACTGTACAAAAAAAGGCCACCGCAACGGGGCACACCAGTGTCGCGCTGTTGCCACCCCCAAAACAGTGCCGCCTGGGGCGGTCCGCCCCCCTCGCCCCCCCCTAGCTACGCGGGTGTCAAAAGATCTCTCGAATCTTACAGATATGTTGGTGTTTTTTGTACCATTGGCTTTAAAAACTGGTCCGCGAATTGGGACAGAGTTTTGAGAACCGAACCTACTCCAGAGACAATGGGATGTCCTGGAGGTGGCGATCTATTTTTATGGGTTTTCGGTAAAGAATAAAAATAAGGTGTTCTTGGTGTTAGTGCAAATAAAAATTCAGCTTCATGTCTTGTAATCCATGAGTTCATTTCTGCCTCATTCACCATTATTTTGATGGTATTTTGTAGCCGTGGAGTCGGGTCAGTTGTGATTTCTTTATAAAATGTAGTATCTGAAAGGAGCTGTAGGCATTGTTGATCATATCCTTCTCTATTTAGGAGGACAATGCCTCCCGCCTTGTCGGCCGTTTTTATGATGATATTATCATCCTTTCTCAACTCATCCAACGCCTTTTGTTCTTCTCTCGTTATGTTAAAGAAGGGTTTCTTGGTCTTATTTTTCATCTCATCTACCTCTTTCATTATTGCTTATTCAAATGTCTGTATTTCGACAGGTACCATGCTAGTAGGGGTATTAAATGTCGATTTCCTCCGTAGGTTGGTGTCACTTTCTGGTCTAGCGTCATTCTTTTCCTTGAACAAAGCCTTAAGTTTCAGTCTCCTACAGAACTCTGATAATTCACATTTCAGTTTGAAAGTATCAATAGTTGGTGTTGGGACAAACCCCAATCCTTTATTCAGGACCTGTTTCTGATTATCTGTAAGTGTTCTATCTGTCAGATTCACAATTAATGATTCATTGTGCTGGGTCCTGGCATCTCTTTTGACATGCTGCGTGTCATCACTTGGCATTGTTGTTCGTGCCATGTGACTCTTCTTCGTCTTCCTCTTTGTGAGTTCTGGCCCCTCCCTAAAAAAGGGGGCTGTTGGGTATTCTTGTGTCCCATCATTGATGTACCCATTAGAGGTGCTGGTGGTGGCATGCCTTGGTTGTATGGATTTCCCCAGCCTTGAAAGTTGGGAATGAATGGTGGATAGTAGGACATCTGTTGATTATTATAATTTGGTCTGAACCATCTATTTGTCCTACGACGTGACTGATTTCTAAATTGGTTCCGGCCTCTTCGTGGGTTGTAATCATCCTCACTCCATTCTGAGTTGTCTGAGGAGTTACCTTCTGTTGATTCATTATCTGTTTGTTGGTCAGATGGGGTATAATCCTCCTTGGAGTAGGGGTGCATATTTTCTTGTGTGAAGCGTTTAAGATCTTTTCCTAATTTCTGTATTTTACTCTGGGTGATGAATTCTCTTGTCTCATCCATTTCTTTATTTATTTCTTCTAGTCTTTTTTTATAGACCGAAATATGTACAGTTGTTTTCAATTTAGATTCATCTATTTGGATCTTTATTAATAAGGCTTCTGATAGCCTTGTGGCCATTTGATTATTAATACCAAATAATCACGAGTACATCTCCATGAGATAGAGGACCAGTCCTTCCTGAATGTTAAATCATGTAAGAAAATTCGGGGTGCGTTCTGTACCCATAGTCCTCTTGGGGCAACATTCGCTCTCAAGTATTCTCTCATTATGAGGCCATGTATAGCTGTCCTCACTTGTTCCCTTTTTGTTTCAGTCAGATCGTCCCAATCATTAGTTTGTGCCAATGTTTGTGTGAATTCTGAGCTCTGCAGTAGTGGTGGTGCAGATAGGATCTTGCTTATGTCATCTTCAGTGTAACTCAATCCAGTATTTTCAGCCATCATGGACGTCGTTTTACCCCTTGTAGTGATACTTAATTCAAATTCACTAACATCACTGGGATAAACCCTTCGCAGGAGGTTCATTTACAAGACTCCCACAGCTGTACGCTGCTTATCGTTGTCCATCAAAGGGAAGGAGATAGAAGTGTAAATCTATTCAGCTTCCAGGCTTAATGTACAAAAATCAATTGTGGAGAATGGATCACTTGGAACTATGTGGCCAGGGTTTTATTATGCCAAATGACTTTCTTAAAAAGTTATAAGATACTTGCCATAAGTCTTCTGGATGGGTGCCAGGCAAGCACTCTCCCCACAGTTCAGAGGGAAGTTTAAATTCACCCTCTGCCAGGTCTACCAAAAGCAAATATAGGATCGCCACTTCTTTCTTTTTCGCGATTTTCTTCGTCAGGGTCGGCTCCAATTTGTTAGACCCACCAACTGTCGTACTGACGGCTTGATGCCAGCTCTTACTTTGCCAGTACTTAAATTAGGATAATCCATTATCTGTAAGTGTGGTCAAAGAATCCCAAGAGAGCAGAGAGCCCTCTGGTACAAGTTGTTCCCAACTTAACATTTCATTTATTTTCAAGGGGGTTACCAGAGAGTCCTTAGTCCATTCAGGCGAGCCCAGAGCACCTTTTTAAAAAATCTTGGGTCACCAAATGTATATATGAAGCCCTGTTCCCCTCCCTTGAGATCTAACAGCATCTCCTTAAACATTGTACCTATGTCTGAACTGTCTGGTTCATTCATGAGCATTTTCCCGGCCTTCATTCGGAATACCCATGCATAAGAAACTAGGGGCCCGATGTAGGTGGCCCAAATACCGGTCGGTAAGGGTGAAATTTGGTAAATTTTACCGTTACCGACCGGTATTTAGGCATTCATGATGTAGGGATGGATTCGGTATTAAGAAATCGGTAAATACCGATTCCTGAAAACCGATTCCTAATTGGCCTTGCATTTAAGGAATGCCTTAAATGTAATGTAGGAACCACTTTTCAGATTGCTTTTGGGCCTTAGGAATTTGTTAATTACCACCAACTTCAAGTTGGTGGTAATTACCGAATTCTTTTAAAAAAGCAAATGTTTGCTTTTTTAAAAGTGCCATGTGGGACACATCCATGCCCTTAGGGCATGCATGTGTACCACATGTGCACACATGCACATTTCAGGGGTGCAACAGGGTGTCCTTTGGAAACCCTGGCACCCTTGAAATACCTACAGGTATTACCGATTCGGTAATACTGAATCAGTAATACAGAATGTCTTCACATTCATTCCTATGGGCCTCCAAGCCCATAGAAATGAATGGGTAGGTATTCCTTATTACCGAATCGGTATTACCGAATCGGTAATAAGGAATATTAACGATTCAGTATTTTTTACCGAATATTTACCTACATCACAAATACCAAATTCCTAATACCGAATCGGGAAAATTCGTATTAAGAATACGGTATTTGGCAATTACCTACATATGGCCCACAACCCTCCCTTGTTTTTCTTTCTGCGTAGTTTCTTCCATGATATCCTAATACCTTTCCAGGCATATTTAAAACTGTTTAACTTGCCTGGAGTTTTTTCAGTCCCTCTTCTTTAAATGCCCGGGGATGTTTTGTAATAAAGAATTAGTTTAGGTAGAACCTTTATTTTTACTAAATTAACTCTACCTATTAATGTTAGAGGTAGGTAAGCCCAGCGCGTTAAGGAGTTATGTACTTCTTTGCTAATTTTGTAAACATTTGTATCTGTAATATCTTTAATGTAATATTTGATCATTATGCCCAGATACCTTATCACTTTTTTTTTTTATTAAAAAAAAAACCTTTATTGACACCGTTCAGGTCTGAAAAAAGCAAGGTGCCTACATCCCAGTGGGTTGGCATTGCAATATGACACATTCTTTAACGATGGCGGTGGGGGAAGAAACACATCGATCGCCCTCAACCTCATAGGGCCGGCCGCGTCAGGTGGGCAGACATTATGGTCGGTTACCAAGAAAGGTCTCAAAGAAGTACCATCTAACACTTAAGTCAAACAACCCCAATAATATCACCGTTGTTCGCCTACTGTATCCAAGTGTTGTCAAGCCCATTTTACATATTTCCAGCCACCAAAGCATATCTGTATAGAATGTGTAGTCAAAACCCAGTGAAAGCATTGCAGTCAATTCGCCAGGTCCCTTAGGAACCCTCTGCTATTCAATTACCTTCAACGTCTCGTGTAGTATCCTCTCCCTGGCGGGGGTCGGAGTCAATGTCAATGGGGTCGGTGTGTCCCAGGAGGTAGGCTTGGAGAGGAGCCCAAATATCTCGTGGGCAAGAGGAGGGTGGCAAAAGTTCAGCATAGATGCACAGCTGTTCCTGGCAATATATAAGGTTGTTCAACCAGTTTTTGAATTTGGGGGCACGGCCTCTGCCCCATCTGCAGGCAATTCATCGTTTCGCTAGGAGGAGGGCCAAGGAGGCATATCGCCGTATCTTGGCAGGGAGCAGTCAGTGTAACCCAAAAGAGGGGTGAGAGGGTCAGCGGGCACGTGTGTACCTGTCATTTTGTCTAAAGTCTGGAGGACTTCCATCCAATATTCATGGACAGGCGGACAGTCGCAGGGCAAATGTCCAAAGTCAGTGCCTACTGCTCCGCATCTATTGCATAGATCGTTGTCTCGCAAGCGCAAGTGGTGTAGGCGTGCCGGCGTATAGTACAGTTGGTGAATGTATTTGTAATGTATGAGGCCAGTCTGGTGGCAGCAGAAGGCCCATTGTTTGGTCGTGAGAGGGTGCCCAAGCTCTTCTTCCCATCTGCACTTGGTTGGAGTAGGGTCCCCCTCCCGTTCCTTTTGGGTGGTGCGATAGAACAGTGACACTACATGCGCAGGAGTGGTCTGCTGTAAGAGAATATGTAGAGGAAGCATAATGGGAGATTCTAGCGGGAAGCATTGGGTGAGGGTCCACATATCTTGTCTAAGCCTCATGTAATAGAATCACTCCAGGGGAGTGGGGTGTGTGGTGCTGAAGAACTCCTCACTGGTGCAAAACTTCCTGTGTGTGTAATTGACCCCAGGTGAGGCAGGACAGCCTGCGCAGCATGCGGAGGCAGCCCCCTTCCTGCGTGACCGGTAGATCGTGTCGCCCCGTAAAGGCCGTAAAGGCCCTAAAGGCGAATAGAGTAGGGGGCATTGGATTCTATGCGCCAGATCTCGCCAGGCACTGGTGGTACATTGTACAGTGGTGGAGGCCAGGTGTCTGGGGACCGCGGAAGTGCTTAGGTATGCTGTGCAAGGTGTGGGGGCCATGTACCTGTCTTCTATAGCTAAGTGAGGCATGTAAGGTGGGGTGCATCCAGTAAGCTGCTAAGTGGGCCTGGGCAGACGTGAAGTAAAGTTCCAAATCAAGGTACTTCAAACCCTCTGGCGGCAAAGGGACGCGTGAGGTCATCCCATGTTAGTCTGGGTTGCTTTCCGCCCCACACCAGACGGATCAGCTGGGTTTTAACACATTTTAAAAAATGTTGGCTAGGAGCATGAGGGATATTGGTGAAAAGGTAGAGCAATTTGGGCAGTATAACCATTTTGGTCAGAGATACTCTGACAGCCATAGAGAGGGGTAGCGCAATCCATCTGGTAATCTTGGCATTTAGCAGGTCTAGTGTCCACCCATAATTGGAACGCATCAGCTCATCTCGGCGAGGGGAGACATTGATTCCGAGGTATGTGATCGTGTCCGCACACCATGCAAGGGGATACTCAGGTTCAAACCGTGTGGTGGAGTTTGTGAGAGGGTATATCTGTGATTTCCCCAATTCACGTTAACCCAGGCGAGGTGGCCAAAAAGGATGAGTAGACGAAGAATGGGTTTGAGGCTGATGTCATACAATGAGATCAGTATCTGCCTCTCTGGATAAATCAATGCATGTTCATGGAAGTGTTGTCTGACTTTGGTCACTAGGGGCTCAATCGCTGTGGCAAAAATGATGGGTGAGAGGGAGCACCCCTGACGGGTGCCTTGTGCAATCATGAAGGGAGATGACTGAACGCCATTAACCATTACTCTAGCTTGTAACCCAGAGTATAGCAAGTTTATCGACGCTAGGAAGGGGGCGGGGAATCCCATGCGTTGTATTACAAAGGCGAGATAGTACCATTCCAGGGAATCGAACGCCTTGGTGGCATCAAGGAATGCAGCTGCAGCATTCATGTCGGGGTCAATGTCTGGAGTAAAGCAAACAAAGTGCGCAGATTGTGAGAAGTGCCTCTGGTGGGTACGAAACCCGATTGGTCAAGAAGCACTAGGGCAGTCATGAGAGAACTGATGCGATTGGCGATTAGCTTAGCCAAAATGTTTGCGTCGGATTTGTTAAAGAGAGAGGCCTGTACGAATCCCAGTGTGTGGGCGACTTACCCGGTTTAGGCAGGGAGATGATACGCGTCTCTCGCATAGATGGGGGGAGTATACCCATTTCACGAGCCTCCTCATAAACGTGCCTCATCACCGGGATAAGTAAGTGGCGGAATGTTTTATAGAATTCGGCTGGGACATGGTCCGGCCCCGGTGCTTTCCCGGATTGCAGTTGTATAATGGCTGATATAATCTCTTCATCCTCGTGATGCTCCAGAAGAAATTTCCTCTGTCCATCACCCAGCCAGGCAATCACGGTGTCCTCAAAGAAGGGGGTGAAGTCTGCCGGTTGAGTTCTATGAGTCTTATAAAGGCGTTTGTAAAACCTGCAAAAAGTCGCCACAATATTCAACGTGTTTCTATGCAATTGGCCGTCCTCATCTTCAATTTCGAGGACTATGTTTGAGAATTGTGGAGGGCGAATTAAGGACGCCAACACTTTTACCGGTCTGTCACCCTCCCCATATTGGCATGCTTTATGATATTTCCCCTTGAATCTACACTCACTCTCAGCTGTCTCCTGATATTCATTGAGTACACTATGCAGCCGAGCCTGTAACTCAGGTGTAGGGGCAGTTTGTATCACGGATTCAATGTGTTTGAGTTCTGTCTCCAATCTACGTAGAGTGGACTGGATATCTCTCAAGATTCCCCCGCTATTTGCAATGCACAGTCCCCGAATGGTAACTTTAAATGCTTCCCACACCGGTGATCTCCTGTTCTAGTTCCTGTTTGAATACTGGGTCGATCAGGGACAGAGGGTTGAGGCGTCAGGCCAAGAAGGGCGAGTCCTCATGTGGGGGTATGAGTGATGAGTACTGGGAAGTAATCGGAGTACGTAGGGGGAGATGGCAAGCATGTGTTAGCCAGGGGATCAGGACCTTGGTGATGAACCAGACATCTATCCTGGACCAGGAGGAGCGGGCCATGGTGTAACAGGTACCCTCTCGCAACAGTGGGTGCAGATGGTGCCAGGCGTCTATCAGCTCATGATCAGCGTCAATCATTTTCAGGGTGGATTGTGAGGTGGAATAGTGAAGTGGTTGAGGGTGCGAGCGGTGCAGTGTGGGGTTTACTGTAACATTAAAATCACCACCCCAGATTAAGTGAGTAGATCCAATTTCTAGGATCTTGCCCCAGAGTACCGGAAGAATTCCGGGTTGTCAGTGTTAGGTCCATAGCAGGATATGAATGTGAAGGATTGAGCGGCCAGCCTGCCCCAGAGGATAGTGTAACAGCCCTGCTTGTCTACGAGGGAGCCTATGGGGGTGTAAGGAAGGGATTTGTTTACCAGGAAACATGTGCCCCGGGCATAGGAGGAAAAAGAGGAGAAGCATGCTTAACTTGCCCAGGTGGAGGCAAACGTGGTGGGGAGGCAGGGCTGAAATGTGTCTCCTGCAGCATTGTGCAATAGATATTATGGCGGTCTAAATAAGATAATATGTGTCGGCGTTTGCGGGGTTCTCCTAGGCCTCGTACGTTCCAAGTGAGGAAGCGGTGTAATGTTGCGCATTCGTGGGTGTGGACATGGTCCGAGTTGGCGTCGATATCTAGGTGTGTAAATGGTCAACAGAACAGTGGCGTGTGGAGTGTCATAAAGTCTTAGTCCTCTCAACAGGGTGTGCAAGCGTCCCCCTCCCACATCAGCAGCCCAATCCTGCCATGGCCCATATCCCTCCCACCCTCCCCTTGGTGCCATGTTCCCAATTGGGGAAAGGGGCCTAAATGGCGACATAACTTCCAAAAGAACAACAACAATTGTAAGGGTTCACCTGATAGGTGGAGTCCAGAAGGCGACCAGAGTCTTCCTCGCTCTAGCAAAGGCGTTCCGGCAATCACATGGATTTTCATCTCGTTCCGGTTACTGGTACAGTCGTTTGGCCTGGTTGATTTCTCCAGCGATACAGTAGAGATACGGGATACAGTAATTACCGGTGTTCAGGCCAAGATTGTGAGATGTAGGTAGGTGGAAACTTGTGCGTTCTGAGGTCTCTGATCCGTAGTGGGTGGAGTCAGAGGAGTTTGCATCTCCAGGGGGCAAGTGGTGGTTGTGCACATCTAGGGGGGGTCTACCCCGCCGCGCACAGCTCACAGTGGAATCTAAAGATCTCCTATGCAATTTGGCTAGCTGGATCCTCCGTGATTGTGGCGAGGAAACCAGTGTGAACATGTGCTGGCTATGACAGTGGTCTATGACATTTCAGCCTGACAGTGAACTAGGGAGTGCTGCGCGCCGCGTGAGCTGGCAGTTGGGGCGGGCTATACCAGAAGATTGAATCTAATGGACACGGCGCATTCGATAGCGTCGCCACAATCACGGAGGATCCAGCTAGCCACCAACCTACCCCTACCTCAATGCACCCAGCACCGATGTTTTTAATCCAATTACCACGCCAATCGGCAACACCTTTGTCACTGCGATTCCGAAAATTGTGAATACAGTTCAGAAACGCGGCTCAGCTGACTTCTCCCAAATTTTCATGGAATCAACTTAAACTCTATTGTTTTCTGTTCTTTTTTCCTGTTTTCCTCCCCAACAGGCGTACATATTATTTAAACCAGGCAATTAAAATGTTAAGTCCTGAAGATGATCCCTTTGTAACTAGAGCACGGGATAGAAACGTCGACTCCTTCGAGTAGACATACGTTTAACCATTGTACATTAATGTGTGTATGTGCTACTCCGGGAAACACTGATTACATTGATTCTAAACAGTGCCCTGATTGCTCACTTTCTTTGCCTGAAGTACCTTTCCTTTCTACTACCTTTCTTTCTATTTCTCGCATACTTTTTCAGTACGGTACAGGACTGTGCCTTACTGCAATGAAATGTTTTGTTGCTGACTGTATCTGAACTCTCAACACTTGATCTGATTAATAAATTCCCTGTCCGGCTGGACAAGGAAAGAATATATAGCAGCCTATTGTGGTCTATATAATATCATTGTAAGATTTTTTCTTAAGCTTAGGACCTGTGTTTTCCTTAACTTCACTCTATGCATGACGCCATCAAGTCTAGCATTCATGGAGTTCATTTTGGAAGTCAGGCTGGACTGCATGATTTAATAATAGTTATTTTAGGTCTGCAGTAGAGGGGGCTGTTGCCTCTGCTTGATCATCCTTGAGTTCCGTCTGGGAGTTTCGGTTGGCGCTCTTCTGGCTTCCCTATGGCGACAGGAGATGAAGTCCGACACAGTGAGAAATCAATCAATCAATCAATCAATTTATATAGCGCGCTACTCACCCGCTAGGGTCTCAAGGCGGTGGGGGGGAGGGGTCTGTTACTGCTCGAAAAGCCAGGTCTTGAGTTGCCTCCTGAAAGAGAGATGGTCCTGGGTCAGCCGTCGATGGATGGGGAGGGAGTACCATGTCTTGGCCGCCAGGTAGGAGAAGGATCTTCCTCCGGCGATGGCTCTGCGAATGCGTGGTACGGTGGCGAAGGCGAGGCTGGTCGATCGCAGCTGGCGGGTGGGCGAGTAGAAAGTGAGGCGGTTGTTGAGTTACTTGGGGCCCAGGTCGTGGAGAGCCTTGTGTGCGTGGGTGAGGAGTCTGAACGTGATCCTCTTGCTGACGGGGAGCCAGTGCAGGTCTCTCAGGTGGGCGGAGATGTGGTTGTGGCGGGGGATGTCCAGGACGAGTCATGCGGAGGCGTTCTGTATGCGCTGGAGTCTTTTCTGTAGTTTGGCTGTGGTTCCCGCGTAGAGGGTGTTCCCATAGTTCAGTCGGCTGCTGACGAGTGCCTGGGTGACCGTCTTCCTGGTTTCGGTGGGGATCCATCGAAAGATATTTCGGAGCATGCGCATGGTGTTGAAACAGGATGACGAGACAGCGTTGACTTGTTTGGTCATCGAGCGGGAGGAGTCTAGGATGAAGCCCAGGTTTTGTGCGTGGTCTGTTGGCTTGGGGGTGGTGCCCAGGGCAGGGGGCCACCAGGAGTCGTCCCAGGCGGAGGGGGATGATCCCAGGATGAGGACTTCCATCTTGTCTGAGTTCAGTTTCAGGCGGCTGTTCTTCATCCACTCGGTGACATCTTTCATTCCTTTGTGTAGGCTGGCTCTGGCGGTGGCGGGATCGTTGGTGAGGGAGAGGATCAGCTGGGTGTCGTCGGCGTAGGAAATGATGTTAAGGTTGTGTTGACGTTCGATGGCCATGAGGGGGCTCATGTAGACGTTGAAGAGGGTGGGGCTGAGCGAGTATCCTTGAGGTACGCCGCAGATGACTTCGGTGGCTGCGGATCGGAACGGGGGGAGGTGGACTCTCTGGGTTCTTCCAGCGAGGAACGAGATGATCCACTCCAGTGCCTTCTCTTCGATTCCGGTGTTGCTGAGGCGCTGTATTAGTGTGCGGTGGCGGACTGTGTCGAACGCTGCAGAGAGGTCCAGGAGGATGAGGGCAACTGATTCCCCGTTTTCGAGCAGGTATCTGATGTCGTTAGTGGCTACTATGAGGGCGGTCTCGGTGCTGTGGTTGGCTCGGAAACCAGACTGTGAGGGGTCCTTTCGTCTCGAGGAAGGCGGCGAGCTGTTTGTTGACGGTCTTCTCGATGACTTTGGCAGGAAAAGGGAGGAGCGAGATGGGGCGGAAGTTCTTGAGGTCGGTGGGTCCGCTGTAGGTTTCTTCAGGAGGGCGCTGAGCTCAGCATGCTTCCAGCTCTCCGGGAAGGTGGCGGTGGTGAAGGAGATGTTGATGATGTCCCGGAGTTGGGGTGCGATGATGGAGTCGGCCTTGTTGAAGACGTGGTGGGGGCAGGGGTCGGTAGGGGATCCGGAGTGGATGGTGTTCATCGTGCGGGTGGTGGCTTCGGTGTTGACCGGGGTCCAGTTGCAGAGGGTGGTGGTGGGGGCGTTGGTTCGGTGGTTGGGTGCGTGGTCTGTGTGCCGAAGCTGCTGTGTATGTCAGCGATCTTGCGGTGGAAGAATGAGGCGAGTGAGTCGCAGAGGTCTTGCGAGGGTGTGATGTCATTGTTTCCGGCGCTGGGGTTGGAGAGCTCTTTGACGATGCTGAAGGACTAGGCTAGAGGACTGTTGTCCAGTGTTTGTAGGGGCAGTTAGGAGCCTGCAGGGTGGTGGTGTATTCCACAGCTAGAGTGTCAGGTGCAGGAGGCACACCCCCTGCCGCGTGCGCCCCGCCTCGTGCACTCGTCGAGCACTGTCGCAGAAGGGTTGGTCTCGTGGTCCTGGAAAGTGTCTGTCCCTTATGACATGTGCCAGTGGCCCATGCAAATGTCTGGGGGGCATCTCTTCATTGGGGTAGGCACCCCTCAGCTACGACCTCACCGGCATCTCCAGACACTCCCTCCCAATGGTCAGGATAGCCTGCGGGCGTCACAGTCCGGCCCCCAAGGGCGAACAGCGATGTTGGTCCATCAGCAATATCATACTCTTTTTATCTTTAAACCTGGCTATGTAAATGTACATTCTTCTGCCTTGTAACACACAGTACTGTATGATCTGAGAATCTAAAATATTTTTTGTTCTCTTTAGATATCCGGCTGCATACATTTTGTCCTGATGAAGACACAATTACGTGTCGAAACGCGTTGACAAACAGCCCTCCCAATAGAATCTAGGATGACAAAAAAAAAATGTATCCTGCATTTCTATCAGAACAAATGTCCCTTTTAAGAAATTGATCCAAAAAAAAGACATAACATTTTTCATTGTATCATATGTATCTAATGCATTAGTTTTGTATGTCTATATGTATTTGATTGATTATTTTATCAATATAATTAAATTTTTATATACTAGCAAAGTCTTTTAATTTGTGTGTTGTTTTATATATACCTTGTCTGTTAAATAGCCTTTGGTTGTTTTGATAATTTTCGGCCTGGGTTTATACCTTTGTATTGGTCCACCAGGCCTGCCTCAATCCAGAGAGGGCCAGTCATGCGCTCACACTCCTAGGGCTCAACGCGCTTTAGGTCAGCCACGGGGAGCACCAACAGACCCTGGTCCAGGTGTCAATGTCCTGTCTCCACTGGCGCGATTACCCACAGTATACGGACCGGGGCGCAATCTCCCCAGAGAGGGGAGCAGCAGGGTAGGATGGCACGCAGGCTCTGCAGGGTGTCAGCAGGTGACCGGGATCCCACGCTGTTCAGTGCGTTTGAGCTGGGCGCGAGTTCGGGCCCAGGAGCGCAAGTCTCACAGTCTATACGGATTATATGAGGGCGCAGCCCGGGCAGTAGGGCGATGGAGCCCGGCCAATCTTCGCAGGGGCCGCAGGGATGTTAAGGGAGCTCTGGCCCAGCCGCAGCAGAGGGGCACCAGGCACGCGCCACACGGGAAGGCCGGCCGGCCGGCCTCAGGGATCACCAGGCACTCACCTCCCCAACACTGCATCAGTGCCTACGGGTCCTCAGCAAGTCCGCCTGCCGGACGCACCCCCCTGCGAAGGTCCACAGGGCAGCGGCGGTCCAGTCCAGGAAGCACAGGCATGGAGCTGATGCAGGGGAGGGGGGACGCAATCGGCAGTCCCTCAAACTGAGCCCGGCAAGGCTCTCCACACAGGCATTCCCCGCAATGATGCGGTACAAGGCAGTCAGCTCCAGCCGCTCTCCTCAGCGCCGCCCGGCTCAGCTCTACCGGCTCGCGCTGCCGCCATTTTGTGAACCGCGGCCCCAGCAATCGGATGGCGGTTTATGGAGTTCACCAAGCAAGCATTTCCTCGCCTTTGGCCGTAGTGTGAAGCTGCGCTATTTCGATGCTTAAATTTTTGCTTCTAGCGCACTAATCGTCCGAGATGACAAGCATAATTAACGGATCATAACCAGAACAGCAAGAGCCCCACGCAAGTGTGGCCATCTTGCTTGGCGCCCTCTAGCGCCCCCACCTTATCACTTTTTTCGTTTGATGGACGTTTGTGTCTAGGTTCCAGGCCATGCACTCAGTCTTTGACGCATTGATTTCTTAATAATATAATAATAATAATAAACTGAGCTTATACAGCGCCTGGTTACACTAACCAGTGTGTCCCCGTGCTAACAAATTGGCCACCCAGCTTCTGATACCATCATGACCTCCCACACTGGAACCTCACTAGGCCTATCCCCTGGGAAATAGGTATGTTTTCAACTCTTTGCGGAAAATCACCTCAGAGGTTTCCACACGGAGCCTGAGGGGTAGGTTATTCCACAGACGGGCTGCCAAGAACCGGAAGGACCGCCCTCCCATTCTTGCTCTTCTAATTTTGGGGACCTGCACTGGACCCGCCCCCTGAGATCTCAGTTGACGAGTCGGGGTATATGGTGTTAGGAGGTTGAGAAGGAAGCGGGGTCCTTCCCCTGTGTAATCTGATTATTTACACAGAGGGCTTTACACTGTACACACTACCTAACTGGCAACCAGTGTAGCATCTCCAAGGCTTTTTTAGAGGAAGCTCTTATAGGCAGCATCAACACCAGGCGGGCGGCAGCATTCTGGATACACTGTAGTCTCTGGAGATATCTCGCATTAGCTCCCAGATAAAGGGCATTCCCACAGTCCAGCCTTGAAGTGACCAAGGCATGGACTAGGGATTTGCTGGCTGTTACAGGGAGTAAATCCAGAATCTTTCTGAGGCCACGCAGAATGCCAAAACACGTGCCAGCAACACGCCTAGTGTGGTAGTCAAATGAGATTTTGGAGTCAATCCAAATCCCCAGGTTTTTTGCTTGTTCATTAGGTATTTGGAGTGGTCTAAGCAACTGAGGCCACCATGCTGAGGTCCAGACTGACGACGCTTTACCCACAATCAACACCTCAGTTTTATCGCCATTTACTCTGAGGCAATGGCTTGCCATCCAGGCAGCAAGATCTTGGAGACAGGATGCAAAATTGCTGGCTGTGCTCTCAGCTGGATGCGCAAGGGCCACAACCAGCTGAGTGTCATCGGCGTAGGTCACCACTTCCACCCCATATTGCTCAGTTATTGCAGCCACAGGCGCCACATAAAGGTTAAAAAGGGTTGGGCTAAGGCTAGATCCTTGAGGAACCCCTTGGTTCAAGTTAATGGCCTTCGACCTATAAGCCACTTGTGCCACTTGAAAGCTGCGGTCTTGAAGAAATGATTCCAGCCAGTCCAAAGCCTTCCCTACCATTCCACCCTTCCTTAGACACTGCAGCAAGGTGTGATGAGCCACAGTGTCAAACGTGGCACTGAGATCCAGATGAATCAGTGCCGCTGTGTGACCCTCATCCACGTGCCTCTGAGGAGTCTCAGTGGAGAAAAGCAAAGCAGACTCCGTAGAGTGGAAAGCACGGAATCCAGATTGCGAGGAGTGGAGCAGCTTATGGGTTTCAATGAGGGCTGTCAGTTGTTGATTGACCATCTTTTCAGCAATTTTAGCAAAATATGGGAGGAGTGAGATGGGGCGCAGGTTGTTTAACTGTTCCATACTAATATGTGGCTTTTTTTTCAGAGGAAGAACCACAGCTTCCTTCCAGATTTTCGGCACTGTATCTGAGCTGAAAGAGAGTTCTAACGGATATCTAATAAAAGGCTCTAGAGTCTCAGAATTTTAGCCGGTGCAGGGTCCGTAGGTGAGCCGAATTTCACACTACTAGCTGTCTTACTCAGCATATCACCATCTGGAACCCTGAACACATTCAGGCACTCTGTCTCAATTATCCCACCGCTGGGCACCTTCACTCTACTGGACCCATCCCTGGCTTCCACAGGGAAGGTAGGGTATATATCCTTCACCTTAGTGGCAAAGTACTCTGCTATATGATTACATGATGCAACAGATCCAACCTCAGGTACCTCTATGGTTGAGAGCGAGGATATCTCTTTATACATCCCGAACAACTCCTTAGCTGAGCTGTCCGCCTTATCAATCCTGTCTGCATAAGAGGAAGAACGTGCTTTCCTAATCTGGACATGATAGTTTTTGAGACTAGATTTGTATTCCGTTGCGTGAATAGGCCGGTAACCACTTCTCCAGCGTCTCTTATGACGCTTACACACTGTCTTTGCCTCCCTCAGCTCAACATTGAAACAAGGGGCAGATTTTGTTTGCCTCACGGACCCTTTACTAGACCATGGCGCCGTACTATCAAGGGCCTTCAAAATACGCCGGTCCAAGGCCTCACAGGCTGAATCTATCTCTAGCCCTAACCCCCAGGGCCAGGGCCATGCGAAAATTCTCAGGGGAGAAATTTGCCCATTTCCTCTGACTCCTCTTTGCTCCTGATTTCACTGGTATTTTCTCAGCAATACAAGTGACTTGAAAAGGGATCAAGAAGTGGTCTGTCCAAATAAGAGGTACTGTGGGTCCAGTTTCGAGTGCTTCCCAATTACCAAAAATAGGATCCAATAAATGTCCCAGCAGGTGTGTGGGAAGCTCAGATTTTAATGACAGTTGCAAGGTTACCAATTCTTGTCGTAGCTCCTGGGCTGCCAAGTTGGAAGTGTCATCAAAATGCAAATTCTGGTCCCCTAACAAGTGGAACTTCAAATAACGCATGGCAGGCTGCATCAGATTTTGAATAAGGCTAGTTGCAAATTGCGTGGCTCCTCCTGGAGGTCTGTAAACTAGGAGGCCCTTGATTACATAATTATTAGAAACCCTAATAGAAAAGAAGCCTGCTTTGCTGTCTGTGATGTCAGTTGGCTCTAACGTGCACTGTATGTTGTGTTTATGGATCAAAGCGATCCCTCCGCCCCGAGGGTCTATCCATCCTACAAATTCCATAACCCTGGGGCAGTGCCTCTAAAATTTCCGGAGCTGACTCCTCATCGAGCCAAGTCTCTGCAAGAAAAAGTATTCCCACCTGACTATCAACCAGATAGTCATGTATTTCCATGCTATACTTTCTCATTGATCTGCAATTGATCAGGGCACATCTGAGTACCTGCCCATCATTCTTAGTCCTCAAAAGGGGATTGGTAGTGAACAAACAATGCCTGCAACACTTCATTTGGTCAGCGTTTTCTGGGTTCAAGTTATGCCTGCAACAGTCCTTCACCCCAGCGCAGAGCGCTACTAGCTCCTGCCGTGCATAATACTTTCCTACCTGAAATCCTTCAGGGGTCCTGGCCCCATACCCCGTTCGGCCGCGGACAGGCGCAGACGGGCTTGCCTCTGGCGCGCCGGCGAAGCGCCCGCTGCACGCGTCCGCTGCGTGGTCGCTGGGGCATGTGGGTTTTATGCAGGATCTCCCGTGCAACTAGACCGCTAACCTCGGAATGCGGAAGTGCCTGACTCTACCTACCCCGTCCTCCACACAACGGTACTAGCTACCGCGTCGGACCAGGGTGGGAAGGACAGATCACCGAGTACAGGCCTTCGTTCATCACCAGGTAAGTGCTCCCAATGATGCGCTATTAAATCCTGCGCGTATGTAGCAAGCTCCAAGCACCGCCACCCCCAATTAGAAGCGGAAGAGAACCGTGTTCATAAAGCCAAGTGGTGAGTAAAACAACACTTCACTCCAATTTTAAAACAATTTTAAAACAAAGTAATACTCAAGAATCAGCGTCAGGGTATTAGGAGGACGCGATGGATCGAACCTGTGGGCCAACAAATGAATCAGGAGGGAGCTGCCACCATCCCCCTTCCTTCTTAAGTGAGCAAACACACAGCAAGGAATAAAGTAGGAGAGCTAGTGGTTGTCTAGCTCGTTTTTAGACTAGGAGTACCGGGTTTCTATGCTAGATCCCAATACTCCTTCATATACTACACTGACCATGTTCTCTTTCTATTTCTTTACCACTATTATTGGTTACAATTAGGCAGTAGCTAATGATGAGAACCTGAGGACAGAGGTGAGAACCAGCCTGTAGACTCCCATGGTGTTACTCCCATGAGGCACTGTCAACTTTTCTCACAAATGTTTTCATTTTTTTATATTGCTTTCACATTATTCTTCACACTACTCTCCCTCTCTTCACAATTGGGGGTGGGACACACAGTGAGAGAAAGCAGACACCTCAGTTTTTAGAATATTAAGTGACCGAAGTCACCTTAGAACAGACGGGATACATACATCCGCTGCCCTGTCATACAATATTGTGTGACTGTGAATTCATGGTGGACGCGTATAGCAGTTCATTTATTTAACAGAACAGGTCTTTTGTTGTGTTGGTTTGTTAGTGGGGGCGACCTGTTTCTATGTACCCTCTAAGCACCTTTTTGTGTATAGTGTTGATTTCTTAACCAGAAACCTGACCAAACTGTTGCGCCCCTGTCAAGATTAGCTTGCTGTGCTCTCGTACCCACCACCAGGGAGCCACATAGTGGGAATTTCCAGTCCTCTAATAAGCTTCCAGACCCTCCCCTGCATGCATATCCTGACTCCCAGCCATTTGGACACTTATTGGGACCTGACATCCATTTCCAATCCATGCCGGGTTTTGTGAAAGCCAGCCTGCTTATACTTGAAGCCAGCCTGCTCATCCCTGAAACTCCATTACCCAGAATTCCCTGCTCACTGCTTTGTCTCCACCCCTGCAGGCCATGGATGGGTGGAGGAATTCAGCTCACCTGTGACTGGCTGTTGCTAGCCTGCTCACACCTGGTGCATATGATTACTGTGAGCTCTTTTAAGCCCCAGCTCCCTTCAGGCCAAGGTTATTGTAGCTGTTTACCGGTGAGACCAATCCTTGTTTCCAGTGCTCCCAGAGCTTTTGCTTTTCTTGTTTCCAGTGTTTCCTGAGCTTTAGTAATGCCTTGTTCCTGACCTGCTGCTGTTTTCCTTGTTTCTGAATCAGCACTGCCTGCAGTGCTACCTTGACCCCTGAGCCTTAGTACTCCTTGTTCCTGAACTGCAGCAGTTTCCCTTCTCCTGAATTAGCACTGCTTGCAGTGCTACCTTGTTTCCTGAGTTCCTGAGCTGTAGCTATTCCTTGTACCTGAATTAGCACTGCCTTCAGTGCTCTTGTTTCCTGAGTTCCTGGGCTATAGTTGTTCTTTGTTCCTAATCCTGGGATTCAGCTATTGCTTGTTCCTGATTTGCATTGCTTGCAGTGCTCTCTTGACTCCTTTTTTCCTGAGCTGAAGCTAATTCCCTATTCCTGTACTAGCACTGCCTGCAGTGTTACCTTGGCTCCTTAGCTATAGTCATTCCCTGTTCCTGAACCAGCGCTGCCTGCAGTGATACCTAGACTCCTGAGCTTTAGCTCAATTCTTTTTCTGCCCCAGCACTGCCTTCTATGCTAATGTGTTGTCTTGAGTCCTAAACCTGCATTATTCTAGTGTACCCTTGTAGCCTCCCCTTCTGTATAACCATTTCCAGTCCCTATCTTTCTTCCCAATTCCTTGGTTCCAGTTCCAAGTTTGCTGTCTTTCTATTCTGCTGTCTTGCTTCTGCTGCCTTGCATGTTTGTTACCTGCTTTCTGCCAAGTGTGCCCTGTGATTTCCTTCCTTTCCGGTTAAGCACTCCTCCTTGCTAGAACCTTGCCTGTTGTGCTTGTGTTTAGTTCTATCCCCTTGCTGTTACTGCCTTGCGTGTTCCTGTTTGATCACCAGGATCCATGGGCACAACTGACTACCTAGGTGGTGTTTCTTGTTCACTGTGAGTATTGTCTTTGAGTTGCATTTATAAGATCACCATATGTGTAAGCTCCACGGACCCTGATTTGCATGCATATCCTACATGTGGGTATTTGCAGTCAGTATCTGTAACAGCAATTGTGGGAGAGCTTCAGTCTTACCGTGTGGAGTTCCTGAGTGCTTTACCCCACACTCCCCTCTATTGTTAATGTTGTATTATATATATGTCTTGCACGTCTGTCCTGGGTGTAGTTAGTCTGAATGCTAAATTGCCTTGTGAGTTTCCTTCCTTTCCGAGTCTTACCTATCTTGTTCACTTCTACAGGCTTGCCCTTTGGATCCTTTTTTCTCCTCTGACACCCTGTATGATCCTGGACAGCGCTGTACTCCTCTTTCTGTGTTCGTTTTCTACCCAGTTCCCAGTCCTTGCCTAAGTCCCTGACTGTGTTCCCCACATAAAGTCCCTGAAAACCCCCTTGTAAATTAATGGTATTGCAGTGTTTAAATCTTATGTGAATTCCATCAGATCATCGGCGTATAGAGCCACCTTCCTTTCCCAGGTCTTATATTTAATTGGAGGTATTCTGGAATGTCTTCTAATCTTTTCAGCTAGGGGCTCACTATATAGATTAAAAAGAAATGGGGATAACGGGCGGCCCTGCCTTGTGCCCCTTCGGATTTTAACTGGAGCAGACAGGTTCCCGTTCACTAGGATTCTGGCTATAGGAGGTTGATAGATCAGAGTAACTGTCTTACAAAAGTTTTCCCCCAGACAATTGTGGCTCAATGGTTAGAGTGGCAGACCCTGATGCAGAGGTCTAGCCCGGGACCAGGGTTCAATTCCCTGCCTCGGGGGCCTTGGGTTAAAAATTTCACGGACCTGATAATTCTCGCCTCGGTGCCTATTCCAATCATGGAGTCCCACTCTGCAACTCCGGGCAATAGCTTGCTTAATCTCCACAACGGCCCCCACAACGCTAAGGATGCCTGGCCTCCACCTTAGGGGTGCCCAGGAGTGGACACCTCACAGGGAAAGCCAGGATGGGTTCCACAGCGGTATTCGTACAAGCGCCTTGAGACCCTTGCGGGTGAGTAGTGCGCTATACAAGTATCAATTTACATTACATATAATCTCAGTATATACTTCAAATAGGCCCAGTTAACTCTGTCATAAGCTTTTGTGACATCCAACATAATAATGGCCAGTTGTATTTTATAAAGTGTTGCTAAATCAATTGCCCCAATCAAATTATAAGTAAGATCTCAAATTCCTCTCCCCCAAACGAAGCCTTTTTGATCCCTGTGCAATAGACCCCCCATAACTCCATTCAACCTATCTGCCAAAATCTTGGCAAAGATCTTATAATTAAGATTTAGCAGAGAGATGAGTCGGTATGAATCGCATGAGCGAGCCGCCTTTGAAGGTTTAAGAATCAAAGCTACTGTAGCTTTGTTCCAAGATAGCGGCATATTTCCGCCCTTTTCTAAAATATGGGAAAATAGCTTCACATAAAGGCAATAAGGGCTTCCATTAGCTCTTTATATGGTTCCACAGGCAGGCCATCTGGTCCTGCAGCTTTACCAGATTTTATTGATTTATTTTTTAAACTTATAAAGCGCTTGGCTACCCCCGTCGGGGATGTCCCGGCGCTAGAACAGTCGGCAGTTGTAGGTATCACTAAGTGGCTAAGAATTGGTAAACAGCCAAGTCTTCAAGTTGCATCGGAAAATGGATTCAGATTCGGTCATACGCAGGGACAGGGGTAAGCTGTTCCACATTTTGGCAGTAATTACTGCGAAAGCTCTACACCCCATTCTGAAGCGATAAAACGGGGGAGTCCTCATGAGGCGAAGGTGGTTCGATCTGAGTGAGCAGTTGGACTTCGCATGCTTAAGTCGAGCTCTGAGAAAGGCTGGACCCTGACCCTGCATAGCTCTAAACGCCAAGACCAGTGATTTAAACTGAATGTGTCTTATCACTGGAAGCCAGTGTAGCTTCTTTAAGTGTGGTGAGATCAAATGGCGATATGGAATGTTATAGATCAGTCTACTTCCGCATTTTAAACAATCTGCAGGCGTTTAATCAGGTAGGCTGGTGCCCCAGCATACAGACTGTTCGCATAGTCCAGATGTGAGGTGATCAGAGCATGAATAATGGTCTGGCGTTGATTTGAGAATTGCAGGACAATTCATTGTCAAATCGGAACCCAAGATTCCTGGCTGAGTCCGCTGGAACTGGTAGGGGGATTCAACTCAGATGGCCACCACAGTAGTGGCAGAGGGGTCTTTTTTGGATTAAAGAACAACACCTCAGTTTTATCAGAGTTGAGCCTAAGAGTGTTTAGTGTCATCCAAGTGGAGATGTTACACAGGCAACGTCTGAAGTTCAAAAAGGCAGTATCAGAGTGATCCTTAAATGCAAATTCCAGTTGTGTGTCGACAGCATAAGAGATCACTCTGACTCCACTGGATTCTGCCACTGTGGCCAGAGGAGAAAGATAGACATTAAAGAAAAGTCGGCTCGGCGCAGAGCCCTGAGGGACTCCACAACTGAGTAGTTTCTCCTCGGAATCAAATGGCTGAGGGGAGACCTGTTGGGTGCAGGCACTTCGGAAGGAGGGGTGCCCTGAATCCCAAGACTGTACAGTCTCTCAAGCAAAATAGCATGAGAGACCGTATCAAATGCCGCGGACAGGTTGAGGGGCACTAGAATTGCTGCATCGCCAGCATCCACGCATTCATGAATGGTCTCCGAAACCTCCAGAAGAGCAGTCTCTGTACTATATCTGGATCTAAATCCGGACTGCGAGTCGTGGAGGAGTTGATGGGACTCAAGATAATTAGATAGTTGCTCCTGAACTACTCTTTCCAGGACTTTAGCTGGTTTAGGTAAGAGAAAGATAGGACGGTAATTTTTAAAAACAGACAGATCAGCATCAGATTTTTTCAGAATAGGAAGTAACAAGGCCTGATTCCAGGTCTAAGGGAAGAGCCCAGTTTGCAGGGAGGTATTCCAAATCAGATTCAAAGGGGAAATAATAAGGGGAGCTAGCGAGCTGAATTGTTGTGGCGGGTAAGGATCCTTAAGAGAGCCTGATTTGCAGGCGAGCAATTTTTGGAATGATGTATCAATGGGGATAGATTGAAAAGACGTGAATGCATCACCCTTAATTACTCTGGTGTCTAGGACCGGGAAATCCAGGTTAGGGCTAAACGTGGGATATATGTCTAAAATGTTATCATGGAAAAAGTCTCATAGATCGTTACAAAGTTCTTGACTGGGGGAATCGAGCTAGATAATGCGGAAGGTTTGGAAAAATCTTTCACAATTTTAAAAAGAGTTTTAGGGGAGTTATCGGCGGAGTTGACTTTCCTAACAAAGCACTCTCTCATTACTGAGCGTTTAAGTTTGTGGAAATTCTTAATGGCAGTTCTATAGATTGGTTTTGCTTCTGAGTCATAGAATAGTCTCCTACGCCGCACACGTTTTTTCCAACGGATTTTCTCAGCACTCACAGCGTGGGAAAACCAAGGGGCTGATGGTTTTTGTCTAGAGGAGACAGTAGGTTGCAAGGGGGCAATAGTATTTATGGCTGAGGAGAGCCACCCATTAAAATTCGATACCTCAGTTTTTAAATCCCCAACCGACTGCAACGGGGAGCAAGAAAGGGTGGGGCCATAGTTTGACAAGTAATTTTAAACCGTTTCCTACCAAAATCCTGGGCCCTAAAGGAATTAGTCGGGCAAGATGTTATATCCAGACTGAAATGTATTAGGAAATGGTCTGACCACGTAAGAGGTAGGGCCAGTGCTGTGGTCAAATTGGGATTATTAGTGAATAAAAAATCCAATTTATGGCCAGCCCGATGAGTGGGGCCCCTGACCCGCTGGGTCAAATTAAGGCCCTCCAGGGTTTCTAGGAGCAGACCCGCTTTGGTGCAATGGGTATCATCCACATGCAAGTTAAAATCGCCAAGGATTATGAAATGTGGGTTTTTAAGCGACAGGTCAGCTGCAATAGTGTAAAAATCTGTAAGATATTGGGGAGGGTAACTGGGGGGCCTGTAGAAAAGAATTCCAGTCATGACTATGTGGAAAAGTAAATTTTGCCATGTTGTATGTGCCTACGTGTTCCCCATGTTATGTTATATGTGCATGATTAATATGCATATGTATTCCCCATGATCGATTAAAGACGCAATTACAGTTGTGTCCATCTCTAGTATGCCAGTTCCTAGTTTTCGTGAATACAACGAATATTAAGCCTATGCAAAGTTACGTTGCCACGTTTCTCAGTGTGCACGTTATTTCATTGTAAAGTCCCCGTTTCTAGGCCTCAAAAGGGCCCGGACTCAGATTCAGCTCCTGTTTCCTGAACCCTCTCCAAGGAGCGATACAGCCCCCACCTGTATCCCTGACCTTTCACTTACTTCATGCCTCACAGTGCCCGGCTCGGCCTGGCTCTGCCTGCCAGTCTGCCAAGAGTATGTTATGATTCTAGTTATCAGTCCAGCCCACCTTCTCTGCATTCCTAAGCTACTGAATCGCATCAATAGTTTCCGTCACAGTCTAGCTTTTATGTCTCCATGTAAGAGAAATACTGTATTAATGGTCATTTTATATTCCTCAACACGCACTACATGTAGAATAATGCATGCACCAGTCTTAGAGTCTGTTAGCCTTTACCCTGATAACTTTTGGATTCTATCAGCATGTTCTCTAAACATCAGATACTAGATAGTGTTTAGGTACATGTCGCTCTGACTCTCCAGACTTCAGTCTCTTCTTCTAGCGCAGAAGTCATAGCCCCCAGCTTCTCCCTAGTAACACGTCATTGTCAGTTTGCGCGCACCACTAGGTTAGAGGTCCCGGCTCCTTAGGTAGCCCCCTCCATGTTTCCGCCCCATTTATGACATATTCTGTTACGTTTACATCACATGTCTATGTATACGCCCTGTTCACGCCTCTTGTTACACCTACTTTCTGCCTTATCTTTCGCGACTGCTACAGGCCCTGCCCACTGCTACGCCTATTATATTGAATACCATGTATTTTGTTTAAGTATATATATGCTTGTGCCCTGTTATTAAAGTGTGCAGCGCTGCCATCCTA
The DNA here is from genome assembly GCF_964261635.1 of Lissotriton helveticus. Taxonomy (NCBI): domain Eukaryota; kingdom Metazoa; phylum Chordata; class Amphibia; order Caudata; family Salamandridae; genus Lissotriton; species Lissotriton helveticus. The sequence continues at coordinate 1,310,857,902 of NC_136063.1, forward strand.
TTCCCGTGCAGGTTGTCCTGTTCCTGTCCTTTATGCTGTATTAAAACCTGCAAACTCCAGCTACCTCGAATCTTGACTCTTATTTATTGAGCCATCTGTTATTGTATATCTAGTCAAAAATAGAGGTATTATTTATTTATTTACCACATAATGGCGCCCGAATAGGGACTTGCCCTTTCCCCACGCGCCGGAGAAGCCACGCAGGCCCCCTGATCCTCTGCAGCCGTGACGGAACCATACCGGCCACGTGCAGATATTTCTGCTTCAAGTATCCCTCAGGCCCACGGAGGAGACAGAGGTTGCGGTCCAGCATCCAGACGAGGCGGTGGAGGAACGCGGCGAGTCCCGACCAGAGCCCAAGCCGAGAGTCCAAGGTCCGAGGTATCCGGAGGCCCACCCGTAACAGAAGTCCGAAGTTCGTCCGTCCGGCGTCGTAGCAGTCCAGTCCAGTCCGAGGCCTTCCGTTCTTGCTGCCCGGTGAGTACCGTTGCTGGGGTAGTATCTAGACAGGGTCAATTGCATTGTCTCTGGTCCGTGGGTTTGGGTACACAGATCCAACACGAAGTGTCCACTTAGGTGGATGCGGGTCCTGACGTGTCTCTTCATGAGACCGGTAAGTCTCGTACTGTTTCAGCAGTGCATCTAGTTTCTGTTCTAGTCTGTTCTGTTCTCGAGAAATTCATGTATTCTGTTTTTGGTATTCCAGGTAGTATTTTGTCCGAACTGTTATCTAAAGTGTCATTCATGTATTTCAATGTCGTGGTATGAATGTGTTGTTCTTCAGTAATTATCGTGTTCATTGTGTATTGTATTGTGTCTGGACTACAGCCCAGTCATGCCTTTGTTTTCCAAGTTACGTCAGTTAAGAACTAGAAAAGGTCTGTTAGAAGAAGCAGTTCCTGTCCCGCCTAGGGACAGTCCAGGTCATTTTATGTATCAAAAGCATGGCATAAGTGCCATATTATATCTAGATTTGTGGGTGGAGTACACCAAACAGTTAGAAGAAAAGTATAGATGGCCCGTATCGGGTACATGGGATGCCGAGTGTATCATGCGAGTAGAAGAAGCATTATGGAAAAAGAAAGCCAGACAGTCACAGAAAGATGCCATCGAGTTATGGCGCAAAGAATCTCATAAAAGAACCGAAAAAGAAATCAGAAAGTCAGAATTAAGTAGAGAATCCTCAGAAAGAGCCCAAGAAAGGGAATTAATCGAAATAGGTGAACGAGTTAAAACCGAACAGTCAGACAGACAGAGAAATGCCCTCATTAAGGGTATGTATCCTCTTCTTGCCGAGGGCTTGCCAAAAGCAACCCCGGAAGCATCCAGTAATTTTCCGCCACCCTTAGTTCCGACCAAGCTACGCCACAAACCGACCGCAGCTGATATTTTTCTCTCGTCCTACTTGGACGACACAGTCCCAGAATATGCAAACCCTGTTCCACCAGCTCCTGTAAATAATGTAATTCATGGTCCTCCAGCCACCGGGGCACCTGTTACAGCACCTGTTACGGTACCCCCGGTCCAGCCCGTAGTACAAATTCCCGCCACATCAGTCACTCTGCCAGCACGAAGAGTATCAGTCGACGATTCCAGTATAGGGGCCGCGGGAGGAGGTCCTCCTGGTACCCCGCCGCCAAATAGACGTCTAGGGGCAGTCGAGTTACATGAACGTGCATTACAGCGTACGCCCAAATATCAGTCCATTGCAGAAATCAGGCAAGCTCTTACTGAATGCCGTTATGATCCAGTCCCAGGCGAGGATAGTATGGTTGTATATTCCGTACGTATAAGGCAGGTGTCCGAGTATTTGGTCACCCTACCGAATATGAAAGAAGATCTAGACAGAATGTATCGTTTCATTCGTACAGGACAAGATCCAGAAAGTATTGCTGAAGTCATGTCTCTCAGGAAAGCTGAGATCCAGTTCATGTTATTAAAGTTTCTGATCAATTGTTTAATTAGGGAACAAGATTATCCGTCTAAAGATTTGAACGAAATGAAAATTCTGACAAAGTGGAGTGATAATATAGCCGAGGGTAAGCACAAGACACTCAATAGTATAGAGAGTATGTACAAGAAAATACGGAAAGAAATAATAAGGTTACACGAACAACGCAAAGAAGCTCTAGGAAGCGAGAAAGAAAATGACTCTTCTACTGAAGAGGTAGACGACGAGAATCCCGCCAGAATAGCGTATGTAGGTAAATCTAGATTTCCAGACCGACGTTTACGCCTAGAACACAAGAAAGTCTTTCATCTTCCAGCACCAGAACAAGGCTCTCTAAAACAAGTATTTCAAGGTACCGATCAAATTCTGAAATCACGAATCGGTTATAGTGAATTAAGTACTATGCATGAACAAGAACTAGTCCGATCAGCAGTCCGATGGATTACTGATTCTACCACTTTTCCAGACGAAATAGTGGCACAAATGTTTCTGAAACTGCCCCAGCCGAGCAGCGACTGGTGGGTATGTATATGATCCAGCACCTCATCACTCTGTATGAGGGTCAACATTCTGATCCAGGTCCATTACATGATATCCTGAACGAGTTACTCCAGTATAGATGGAAAGGTTTAGGTACCGATTTAATTAGTGTCATTCTAGAACAGCGCCACAAATATAGAACGTTCCTGAACCCGCATTTTGTTCATGTCTCACCTCCAGAAAGTAAACCGTTTTACATAGATAGACAGCATCCGTTACGAGAAGTACACCCAGTTAGGACAGAGGGTGGTGAAATGCAACGAGTATTTGTTCACACCCCAGTTACCAAGATGGAACTCTTAGAAATGAAGAAGTTAAGTCCCTGTCACGACAAAGATCCAGCAGGGTTCCACCGAGAATTAAAAGACATGCTCCGTATGGGAGAATACACGTATCCAGATATTATTAAAATGTTAAAAGTTCTGTTGCCCGCAGGGGTATACGAAAAACTCAAGGAAAAGGATTGGGAGGTGGGAGAGAAAAAGATCGATTGGACAGCTCTAGAAGCTGAAGATAAGATACGAGTACCAGGTACCGGTCTTGGAGACAAATGTAAAGAATTACCTGAACTGTTAATACAAGTTTTGCCTAGATTATTAGCCACTAAAAAGGAAGACTGGGATGCAATCTCAGCCTGTAAACAGAAACAAGACGAAGACACTAGTGATTTTTATTCTAGATTTGAGAAATGTTTTATAATAAACAGTGGTCTAAAGACGAGTAGCGAGTCATACCCTCATCTTTTTGTTACTAAATTAGTCGAGAATTCAAGTCCACAAGTTAAGAATCGAGTTTTGAAAGTCGAAAGTACATGGCAAGCTAGTACTCCGTCCCAGATGTTACAGATGCTCCAGTATCACCAGAATAGAATCAGAGAAGAGCAAGAACACGAGAGAAGACGTATGAAAGACACGAAAATGAAAGTACTAGTTGCACAATCTGTTCCCCAGGACAGTCAGAAGAGGGGTCCGAATCAAGCCAGTCATCCGGCCGTTCCCGTTAAAGGGACATGCAATTATTGTAAACAGCCAGGTCATTTTATAAACGAGTGTGCAGTTCTGAAACACAATATAGCCACTGGTAAAACTAAAGAAAGACCACGTCCGCCTAGACAAGAACAAGTTTCACAGACTTCTCAGCCACAGAATGCACAACAGACAGTTCCAGCACCGCAGCCTATTGCTGCAACACAGCATGTTACACAGCAAATGTACCAGTATGCCCAGACAGAGTATCCAGAGTATCAGCCGTATTCATGAAACAGCCTAGAGAGGGAGGTAGGCTTGCCTCTCATCGAGATTCCTGTAGATCAAGAAGGTCCCTATGTTCATAGTCAAGTATTGGGGAAAGACAGAAAGTTTTTGATTGATACAGGGGCAAGTAGGACTACTATCAGTCATGACGAGGTTCCAGGGGCTCCGCTCTCAGGCTCTAGAAATGTTTCCCTTGGATTTTCAGGAAAGCCTATTGTAAACGAGATATCAAAACCAGTTACTCTAGAAGTTGGTCCATTGTCCCGAACTACTGATCTATTACTTACGAAATCATGTCCAGAAAATTTGTTAGGCATTAAGACACTGAAAGAATTGGGTGCAGTTATTTGCTGCTCCCCAGAAGGAATACGTTTGTTTTTACGTGACTTCAAGGGTCACTATGTATTACGAGATTTTGATCCAAGATTGTCTAATGTTCCGCAGCATCTATGGGCGCAAGGTCCAACTGATGTTGGTTCTATGCAAATCACACCCCATCGTGTGACTCTCAAACAAGGTATAGTCCTGCCACGAATCAGACAGTACAGATTGCCACCTGAGGCTGTAGCAGCCTTATCCAAAATTATTGACGAGCTCATTGCTCAAGGAGTAGTTGTAGAAACTGACTCCAATGTATGTAATTCTCCTATCATTCCAGTCATGAAACGTACTGATCCAAGTGCACCCCCAGTATATCGATTAGTGATCGATCTTCGAGAACTCAATAAATGTATTATTCCCCAGTATCCAGTAGTTCCAGATATCTCATCCCTGTTGACAGCTATTGATTCTGAGGCAATATTTTTTACAGTAATAGACCTCAAGAATGCATTTTTCAGTGTCCCAATTCATCCAGATAGCCAGTACCTTTTCGGTTTTTGTTTAAATGGAAGGAGCTATAAATTCACACGAGCTCCTCAAGGTTTCACAGAAAGTCCTAGCATTTACAGTCAAGCACTTAAGAGGCAACTAGACAATATTCACATGCCAGCTGACACTGCCCTGCTCCAGTATGTCGATGATCTACTGATCACAGCCCGTTCTGAACGTGCTTGCGAGCGAGCATCACTTACAGTCCTGTATTTCCTAGCCGAGATGGGGCACAAGGTGTCCCCTTCGAAGCTTCAATTCTGTGTCCAGCAAGTGATCTACTTAGGCCACTTACTGTCCAAGTGGGGTAGGCAGTTGACACCAGACCGTATCCAGTTAATAGCGAGTCTTCCACAGCCCAAGACACAGAAGGAGGTACGAGCTTTTATCGGCCTTACTTCTTACTGCAGACAATGGATTCCTCAGTATGCATTTCTAGCAAAACCACTGATACAGTTAACGACACAGGAGGCAGCCGTATCGACTGTTCTCCCTTGGACATCTGAACATACACTTAGTTTTAATGAATTGAAGAAAGCCTTATGCCAAGCACCTGTTCTAGCTACACCGAACTACAGTAAGCCTTTTACACTTTTTGTCACAGAACGTGATGGTACAGCATTATCTGTTCTTACACAAGATCAAGCCGGACAGTACAAACCCTGTGCTTATTTTTCGAGTACACTAGATCCAGTAGCCCAGGCTCTGCCTGCGTGCCTCAAGTCAGTTGCAGCCACAGCACTAGCTATCAGACAAAGTGATTCCATAGTATTAGGACACTCCTTGACAGTACAAGTTCCACACTCCGTGGAAGTTCTTTTAAACCGAACACAGACTCAGCACTTGACAATTGCACGTTTGACAGGTTATGAACTGACACTGTTCCAGCCACACATAGAAATCAGACGCTGCAACGTTCTAAATCCTGCTACACTGTTACCGTCAGTTACTTCAAATACGGCCACACATGACTGTGTGGAAGTAGTTAATACCATGACAAAACCAAGACAAGACCTGACAGATATTCCATTACCAGATCCCGACCTGACACTTTATGTGGATGGTTCATGTATGAGAACAAGTACAGGAGAACTAGTAGCCGCGTATGCAGTGACTACTGACACTGAAGTTATTGAAACACACCGTATTGACACCCTGTCTGCTCAAGCAGCAGAGCTAGTTGCTCTGACTCAAGCCTGCATACATGCCAAGAACCTGAAAGTTAATATTTACACAGATTCACGTTACGCATTCGGAGTTGTACACGACTTTGGAGTGCTCTGGCAAGAAAGAGGTTTTATGACTTCTCATGGGACCAAGATTCAGCATGGTTTCCTTATTCAAGCTCTGTTAGATGCAATACATTTACCGACATCCATCGCTATCATGAAATGCAAAGCACATACGAAAGTTACAGACATTATTTCTCAAGGAAATGATCTAGCAGATCGAACAGCCAAGCTCACAGCTCAGACTCCAGACACTCCAGTTAACAAGACACCGACATTCACTCTAGAACAGACTACTTGTATGACAGTTAAGGACCCCACTCAAGATGTCATAGATATCCAGTTACATGCTACTCCTGAAGAAATCAAGAAATGGTCCGAACAAGGAGGGGTCCAGACAGATCAGGGATGGGTGACAAAGGGAAAAGCCACATGGTTTCTCCCCGACTCTATGGTTCAAGTCATTATCAATACCGCACATAGTCCAGCACACTTAGGAGAAAAAGCCATGTTAGACAGTATCCAGAACATTTGGTTCAACAAGCATTTACGAGCTGCAGCCAAGCAGAAAGTCCGCACTTGTATGATATGTTGCCAGTTCAATCCAGGTAAAAGTGTCCCGGTGGAACAAGGTGGATTCCAGCCCCCTGACCACCCTTTTGAAGTCCTCCAGATGGATTACATTCAGATGGAGCGATGTCGAGGTTTCAAGTATGTCCTTGTAGTTGTATGCGCTTTGTCCAGGTGGACAGAAGCATATCCAGTCCCAGATTACACAGCCGCGACCACTGCCAAGCAGTTGGTTCGTGAATTCTTCCCCCGCTATGGACTCCCTAGGGTCGTGTATTCTGATAACGGCCAGCCATTCTCATCTGAACTAATGAAGCACGTTTCCCTTTTGTTAGGGTACCAGTGGAAGTTCCATTGTGTACGCCATCCAGAAGCAGCCGGTCTCGTAGAGAGACATAACCAAACCTTGAAAATACGTATTGCCAAAATCTGTCAAGAAAAAGGTGTAGACTGGTTAGTTGCCCTGCCAGTTGCTTTGTTTTATATGCGCATGGTCGCACATTCCAGATCAGGTCTGTCCCCTTATGAGGTCGTATTCGGCCGCCCCCCGAACCTGTGGGGTACACCTAGACCCCGAAGTATTACAGATGTTTCCAGTAATATGCTGACAGATTACCTAGCTTCCTTGATGTCTGCCCTACACTCTTGTCGTTCACAGGTTGCCGCTGCATTTCCCGACAATACTGAAGTCAAGCCACACGAGATCCTTCCCGGCACCCTGGTTTTAATCCGGAATTTTGATCGTTCAAGTCCGCTGGAGCCTCGCTGGAAGGAGCCGAAGTTAGTCCTTTTGACCACCCGCACGGCCGTGAAGTTGGAAGGAAGAAAAGGCTGGGTGCATCTGTCTCATGTCAAGAAATTTCACGGACTAAGACCTAAACAGCTCAATGACACTTCTATAGACACTTCCAAGTCTAAACTTTGCCCTATTATCAAGGACTGTCCCGCAATTGACTTTGACTCAAAGCCTCCCCTGTTAGAGAAAACTCCGCAGCAGGAGTATAAACAGAAGCTTCGGTCTAGTAAAATAAGTCAGCCAGTTTAATTGTCTAAGTCCCCCTCGGGTGAAACGGTTAGACAGGTATCTGACATGTATGAGATAGACCCCCATAGTGAGAGAGTTAGTCAAAACTCAATCCGATGTATCGTTTTTCTAAGTTTTATATTGTTTTTGAGTTTGATGGTTACCTGCACAAGTTATGCATTTCATTTATGTTTTCCAATTTCTCATGTAAATAAGTTTTCTAATGCTACAGTAGAGCACACGTTTAGTGATCTGCCTCCTCATGAACTATCTTATCGTCTTGCTATGCGCAACAATACATTTATCCGTATGTTACACTATTCACACCTGACCAGCAATGCCACTAATTGTTGGGTGTGTGGTCGACTTCCCCCTTTCCAGACACCGAAGGGAGTTCTGCCACTGTTTCCTTATCCGTTTTCACATAATGGTTCATGTGGAGCCTGGTCCATGTTAACGTCATCCACAACAGATATGTCCTTTCTGAACAGTACATGTTTTCCAGACAAGCAAGGTCTTCCCCACAGAACAGGGTTAGATCTAGAAAATGAAGTTTATAATTTGGGTAATTATTCTTCGAATTTCATGGTCCTGAATGTTCAGTCTGATCCTACTCCAGACTTACCTGCTATTTCAGTACTACCAGTCAAAGGCGAATTATGTGTCAGAAATAATGGTTCCGTACATGTAGGACACAGTGATTGTACTACTATTATCAAGTATAGTGACAGTGGGAAATCTATTTTCAAAGCTTCACGTCATTCTTATTTTGTTTGTGGTCAGACCGCATATGTTCGTCTGCCCCTCGATTGGGAGGGAACCTGTTACATTGCCTTCCTACTGCCACCAGTTTTCCTAGCCCCATCTGATTATCAAAGAAACACACATCTAGTACACATTAGACATAGAAGGGAGATCGAGTCCCCAATTGTCGATCAAACTGAAACTGCTCTAGAACAGTATACAGATTTCAATAAAGGATTCTTTTTCTTTATAGGACCTATCCAGAATAGTAAGTTAATACGTAGATTGACCAGAACCCTTGAAGCAGTAGTGAATGAGACTGCCTCTGCTCTAGGTAACTTAACCGAGGAACAATCTGCTATGAGATTTGTCGTGCTCCAGAATCGTCTCGTTCTTGACGTCATACTGGCCGATAGAGGAGGAGCATGTAGAGTCATCGGATCTAGTTGCTGCATTTTCATTCCTAATAACGCGCCGTCTGTTTATTCAGCTATAACCAGACTTCATAAAATTGCCCATCAGTTACACCAGAATCCAGGCACCTGGACATGGTCCGGTTGGTTTTGGAGTATAATTTCTGCCTGGGGATGGAAAATATTGTCATTTCTAGGTATTGCAGTAGCGATCATATTCAGTTGCTGCCTCTGTATACAATGTGGCCCTGCGATTTGCGGCATTTGTGCTACCTCTTGTATTCCTAGTCCTAAGTCCCGTCCTAGATCCGGTTCCAAGACAATTCGAGACGAGCAAATGATACTGTATGAAATGATAGATGGTATCATGAATATTGATGTTTCCTGATGGAAACGTAGGGCACAAGGAGGGAATGTGGAAAAGTAAATTTTGCCATGTTGTATGTGCCTACGTGTTCCCCATGTTATGTTATATGTGCATGATTAATATGCATATGTATTCCCCATGATCGATTAAAGACGCAATTACAGTTGTGTCCATCTCTAGTATGCCAGTTCCTAGTTTTCGTGAATACAACGAATATTAGGCCTATGCAAAGTTACGTTGCCACGTTTCTCAGTGTGCACGTTATTTCATTGTAAAGTCCCCGTTTCTAGGCCTCAAAAGGGCCCGGACTCAGATTCAGCTCCTGTTTCCTGAACCCTCTCCAAGGAGCGATACAGCCCCCACCTGTATCCCTGACCTTTCACTTACTTCATGCCTCACAGTGCCCGGCTCGGCCTGGCTCTGCCTGCCAGTCTGCCAAGAGTATGTTATGATTCTAGTTATCAGTCCAGCCCTCCTTCTCTGCATTCCTAAGCTACTGAATCGCATCAATAGTTTCCGTCACAGTCTAGCTTTTATGTCTCCATGTAAGAGAAATACTGTATTAATGGTCATTTTATATTCCTCAACACGCACTACATGTAGAATAATGCATGCACCAGTCTTAGAGTCTGTTAGCCTTTACCCTGATAACTTTTGGATTCTATCAGCATGTTCTCTAAACATCAGATACTAGATAGTGTTTAGGTACATGTCGCTCTGACTCTCCAGACTTCAGTCTCTTCTTCTAGCGCAGAAGTCATAGCCCCCTGCTTCTCCCTAGTAACACGTCATTGTCAGTTTGCGCGCACCACTAGGTTAGAGGTCCCGGCTCCTTAGGTAGCCCCCTCCATGTTTCCGCCCCATTTATGACATATTCTGTTACGTTTACATCACATGTCTATGTATACGCCCTGTTCACGCCTCTTGTTACACCTACTTTCTGCCTTATCTTTCGCGACTGCTACAGGCCCTGCCCACTGCTACGCCTATTATATTGAATACCATGTATTTTGTTTAAGTATATATATGCTTGTGCCCTGTTATTAAAGTGTGCAGCGCTGCCATCCTATTCCCGTGCAGGTTGTCCTGTTCCTGTCCTTTATGCTGTATTAAAACCTGCAAACTCCAGCTACCTCGAATCTTGACTCTTATTTATTGAGCCATCTGTTATTGTATATCTAGTCAAAAATAGAGGTATTATTTATTTATTTACCACAACTAAATTCGATGCATCAGAGAAGCAAAAATACAATGTTTCTAAGGGGCCAATGTTAGAGAGTTTCCTAGAAGAGATATTCCAGCCTGAATGTAGGATCAAAGCAATCCTACCTCCCACCTTATTGTTGGCCCGATTAATACCCACAAAATGATATTTAGGGGGGATAGCAAGATTGAGGTCGGGGTTAGAAGAATCCCTTACCCATGATTCGGTAAGAAATATTATATCCCAGGCATGAGCTGCAAGGGAGAGCCAGATGTCGTCCAAATGGCGGGGTGGCGATCTACAGTTAAGTGGGCAGGCTTTGATGATTCCTCTGGCAATATCTTCCCTCTCCAAACTCGAAGTGAGCAAGCTTGCTAGCTTGCCACATCTTTTTCATCCTAGAATCGATCACCCCAGTCAGATCTAATTTAAGGGACTGGAGATTTGCTGAAATGTCTTTGTCAGACAGATTACTCCCATGAGTAATAAGGTTTTGCAATGTCTTTTAGATTTTATGTTCTATCACTTTCTCTTCAGCTCTATACTTTTTCTGTCTGACAATTTGGAGTGACGTTATCTATCCTGTCAAAAAAGCTTTATAGGTGTCCCAGATGACTTCTATTGGGACAGTATCCATTTTGGTTAAAAAAAGGTTTTGTGTCCACACTTAGATTCTCAATTATATCTTTCTCCAAAAGAATAGCACAATCTAGGGTCCATCTTCTACGGATCGGCTTTACTGGCATTTTGACGGATAAAGTTACTGCTGAATGATCCAAGAGATGTTCCCCCAAATGTTTTATGTCTTGCACCCATCTCTTCAAATCCAGACTCAACAAGAAGAGATCTAACCTGGACTTGTGGCCATATTTCTTGTTATGAAAAGTATACCCTCTCCTGTTCCCCATTTTATCTCTCCATACATCAAATCATGCTAACTGCTTCATAGCGTTTTAGTCGTAGATCTCATTTTACAACTCTGAATTGCTCTATGGTAGTTTTGGGGTCTCTAGTTGGCAATGGTATTCACCTTTTTTCAAATAGGGACCCTTACTTCTAAGTCAGGATAAGGGGATTACACTTCTTAATAACCCCTGCTCACCCCCATGGTATCTTGGCACGAGCAGACAGGCTTATCTCAGAGGCAGTGTATTAAACATTTCTGAATATACACAGTAATACAGTGAAAACACTACAGATGGACACAACTCAGGTTTTATAAAAATATGTATTCTTTATATAGACTTAAACACAAGACCATACACTTAAACACAAGACCACAAACGACAAAAATCCACAATTCTACACTTAAGGTTACTTAAAAGGTGATTCAAGTTGCTTAGTTCAAGTTGTTGGTAAATGCGACAAAGTTCTCAACAAAGTACCTGGATGCGTAACGCAAAGTAAACAAAAGGCTTGCAAAATGGGAGATGTGTCAGTTCTGTGATCCTGGGGAGATGATGCCTCTATCCTCAATGCTTGCGCAGAGTAGGGGATGCGTCGTGCTTCTTACCGGCGGGGAGGTGATGCGTAGATTCTCGGCCTGCGGGCCCGTTGCGGTGCGCAAGATGGCACCTTGATGCGATGATCCGGTTGCGATGCGAGAAGATGGCGCCCTTGATGCGGCGATGCGATGACGCCCTGGCAGCCTTGCGACGACTCTGTACTTTGGAGCCACGACAGGCCCTGTGACACGCTTCTCCGGTGATGCGATGGCGACTCTTATGATGGCGTCATGCTTCTCCGGTGATGCAACAGCAGGCAGCTTCGAAGAACACACGCTTCCAGGGAGATACGGCGAAGGCTCGCTTCTCTGGCTTTGCGATGATTTCAGCTGTGACGGCGACACGCTTCTTCTTGATGCGTCGCGCTTCCAGCTCCCAGTGGCACGCAAGTGTCTGGAGCCAGAATTCCAAGCAAGGAAATTCATTGGGGAGCTGGAGATCAACACCCAGATGCATCAAGCATCCATTTTGCGATTCCTTATTAGCGAAAAATAAGGAATCGCTAATAAGGAATAGCAAAATGCTATGCAAGAAGAAATCACTTTAAAAATAGCGATTTCTTAAAATTCCTTAATTGCGACTCGCAATTAAGGAATACCTCCCCATTCATTCCTATGGGCCTAGAGGCCCGTAGGAATGAATGGGAAGACATTCTCAATTTGCGAATCGCAATTAGCGAATCGCAAAATGAGAATGCGATTCAAAGGGTGCAGGGGTATCCAAAGGACACCCTGTGCACCCCTGAAATTGATCTGTGCGCAACCTGAAACTTTGAAAAATGCACTTTAGTTCATTTTTCAAAGTTTTTGCAAATTACCATGAAGTTGAACTTCATGGTAATTTGCGAGCCCTACTTTCATGCATTGCATTTAAGGAATCTCAATTTGAGATTCCTTAAAAGCAAGTAATCGCAATTTAGCGAATTCTTAATTTGCGATTTTTACATTTGGGATGATGCATCCCAAATGCAAAAATACCGGTCGCAAAGGGGCAGATTCTGAGAATCAGCCCCTTTGCGAGCGGTTTTTAGCTTCATGCATCTGGGCCGAAGTCTTTTATCCCTGAGACTTCAGCAGGAGGCAAGCACAGTTCAAGCCCTTGGAGAAAATTCTGTGGATGAAAGTCCTTACAAAGTCCCTTCTCCTTTCCCTTCGCAATGAAGCAAAAACTGCAGGCCAACCCAGCAAACAGCACACTGGCAGAGGGGCAGTACAACTCCTGCAGATTCCTTCGTTTTTCTGCTTAGCAGAAAGGTTTCTTGTCCAGAAGTGATCTAATTTCTGGGGATCAGGGTCCCAATATTTATACCCCAAAATCATTTGTTCTCTGAAGACAGAGAGGACTCTGCCAAGTCCAAACCAGTTCCTGAGCACTTTTTTTACATGACACTGTTCTTCCTTTCACTGTGCAAGGCAGTGACATCAGCTGCCCCACAGGAGGCTGAGCCAGCACAGGGGATGGAAAATACAGTTCTGGAGCACTCTGATGACATAATTCCTCCTCTCCTTTCACAGTGCAGGGCAGAGACATCAGACAAGCCACAGGAGGTGGAGCCAGCATTGTAGAGGGAAGGCCCATCACTATTCCGGTCCCAGGTGCAACTCCTCCCTCCCATCTAGATGCAGATCTCTCTATTCACCACTGGGCTGCCCCATCCTGTCTCCTGGAATCCCCCAGCCCTGTCACTCACAAACCCAGACAAGGAATACACTACCCAGCAGAGGCAGGCCTGGATAGTTAGGCAAGAAAATACCTACTTTCTAAAAGGGGTATTTTCAGACACAGACTATTAAAACCAACTTTACTAAAAGATGTATTTTATTATTCTGAGTTCAGACATACTAAATTCGAATTTCTACCATGTTCCCTCAGTCAGTTAGGATTATAAGAATGTAATAATCTAACTGCCCATTCTAAACTATGGAGAACAGGTAGCCCTCAATAGTGAAAAACAAAAATGGCTTTAATTCACTATTAGATCATGCTACACACATCAGAGCATGTCCTATCTTATGCTTACAATGCACCCTGCCCATGGGCCTACCATAGGGGTGCCTAATATGAAGCAAAGGGAAGGTTTAGGGACTGGCAAGTGGGTGCACATGTCCAAGTCGACATGGCAGTACTAGACTGCACACAGGCAGTTCTGAGTTCAGGCATACAATGGCGGGCCTGAGACACAATTTACAAGCTGCTTCTGTCGGTGGCACAACCAGTGCTGCAAGCCCACTAGCAGCATTTGATTTACAATCCCTGGGCACAGATGATGCACTGTACTAGGGGCTGACTGATAAATCAAATAACCCAATCATGGAATAACCAATTAGTACATACATTTAACATAGGGAGCACTTGCACTGTGGCACAGATTAGCAGTGGCACAGTGCCCAAAGCATAAAACCAGCAAAAACATATCAAAACAAAGAAGGCAATCCGTCAAAATGGAAGGGTGACTCACGCCAATGATGCTAGGTCTAACACTCTACTTTTCTTTGACCTATCCAAGGCAGGGTCTAAGACCACATTAAAGTCGCCAGCCAGAATTAATGGATCTGCAAAGTTTAACAATTCAGAAACCAAATCTCTGAAGGGAGCTGGATCGTCTGTATTGGGGCCATAGTATACTGCCACTGTAGATTTGTAAGCATGACACTTGCTTTTAACTATGGCCCATCTCCCCATCTTATCCACTCTACTACATTCTAGAGAGATAGTCGGATTTCTTTTGATAACTATGGCCACGCACTTGGTTAGAATTTGTTGCGTGGTGCAGACCACATCTTGGATCCACTTCCTAGACTTATACAAAGTTTTCAACTGACTCTCTTTTAGATGTGTCTCCTGAAGTATGAGAATTTGTTCTGGGGCATCTCTCAAATTTCGAAAGATCTTCTCCATCCTGTACTTTGCTCTAAAGCCATTCAAATTCCATGACAATACCCTTAAACAAATATTCTGATCTTCTATTGGCTTGGCCATCTCTATTTGTAAAACAAACAAAAAAAAGGCAAAGATTTTAATTTTAAGAACCCTATTTAGACAAATTGGACATATTTTTTATGATTTTTTCCCACTGCACCCCACTCTATGCTCCCCCCTCCCCCTCCCCTTTCTCTCTCGTGACCTATCCCCTGGAGAACCCTCTCTTTCCTTTTTCCATGGCCCTACCTTGGCCTTTGAGGCCCCCCTTGTGTCAGGAGCTTTAACACTAGATACTGTATATTATCCTGGAAAAAAATGTATATTGCAAATCTGGTGATCTTTATATGTTTCTCATTTTACTTTAAAACCTTTAGCTGACAGTGACGGAGAAGACTTAGTGGTATGCAGAGCTTCTATTTAACTTCCAACTCCTTCTATACCCCCTGAAATAGACTGCAAAAAATGTTCAGCTTCCTCAACCCACATAAATGAATGTATTTTATTGTTATACATCACTTTAAGCATGGCAGGAAATTTAAGCTGTGCTGTTGTACACTGCTTTCTGAAGGGTTCTAATAGCTTCCCCAACTCCCAGTGCCTGGTTGCTGTAATTGATGAGACATCAGATCGTATTTGGAAGATTATACCTTCTGCATTTAACAAACTCACCTTAAGAGCCTTATTTAAGATTTCATCCTTCAAATTGTATGTTAAGAAATGGACTAGGATTTTTGTAGGTCTAGTTTTATTTGGATTCAGCCTAAATGAGTCCCAAGTACCCTCTGAATATCAGACATGAGAGGTTTCTCTGAAGTTTCATTTTGGGTAGCTTGTTTAATTAGTTTAACTACATACTCTTTAAGATTTCTCCCCTTAGCCCCCTCAGGAATTTTAAGCAAGCAAATGTTATTCCTCCTTTGGGAATTTTCAAGAGACTCCAACTTGTCCTGAAAGCCCATTTCCCTCTCTTTAAATAAAGTTATTTTTTCTTGCGTTTTCCTCCGAGTGATAATCTAGCTCCGCTACAGTGAGTTCCAAAGCTGTGGTCCTGGCTGCTAGAGAATCCAGTTTGTCTTCCATCTTTTCGCATGACTCTTTGATATCGGCTTGATTCCTTTCTGAGACCATAAGTCTGTCTCTAACTTCTTTTCTCAGCGTTTGCAAGAGATCTGAGACTGAAACGGGGGGACTGGTCTACAGCATCTCCTCTTTGGGCTGCCACTGCTGCTGACTGAAAAGCGGTTTCCCCAGATTAACCCGCCTGGTTCTCACCTGCCGCTGACTCAGAAACGGTTTCCCCAGATTAAGCCACCTGGTTCTCACCTGTATAAACCAAGTCTCTCTGTTTAGTTATGTATGAGATTTTGTCCCCTTCATCAGCCATTGCCAATTCCCTTGCAACCTCTCTTTCTAGCTAGCTTCCGAATGTTGGAACCTGTTTGGGCTTAATATGCCTTCTGAAAATTCAGATACTTTCCAGGGGCTACTAACAGGATTACAACCTATGGGTTGTAGTATTAAGGTGCTGGGTGCAACCTTAAAATAACTCCTCAATGTGGGGGTATGGTTTGGATTATGCTGGTTCTGGGAGCATTTTTTTTGTTTTTTTTACTTTCTATTTGTGCAAGTGACCCATTCCCCAGTTGTTACTTTATTTTGCGAAGGTAACACTTTAATATGTTATTTAGCCGATTGAGCCCCCTGTTTTCGAGTGCTGTCACAAGTTTGCAGATCCACGTTGGGTGGGTTCAAGCTTGGACTTCTCAATACGTACCTAGTTTGTCCCCCCAACTTTATCCCTGTGGGTCTGCTGCCTAGTTGACCCTCCAGAGTCGCCAGAGCCCCCTCAGTCATGCAAACACCTCCTGGTTCATTTACCACGGTTAAACTTACTTCACTGTTTGCTCTTACTCCGTGTTCAATAATAATATTCTCCGCTGCCTCCTCTTCCAGTCTTTGAGGGGCTTCTCGTGATTGCTGTAGCACAGGAGCAGTGTAAGTGCTGCCCCTGCCTCTCCCGTCCTGGATAGGGAGCCTAGCGTTGTCTGTCCGTCCGCGTCCTAACTCACGGGCTATGGGACCACAACGACTCCTGCATCTCCTGGGGTCCCTGAAGCCGCCACTCTGCAGCTGCCGCCTCAGTTTATCCGACCAGACCCGCCACCTCTGCCACTCCTAAGGACCAAAGAAAACCAAGTGGAAACCCACACTGGGTCTCTGCGCGGAAACCCAAGAACCGAAGTACAGCCCCAGATCCAAAGCCAAGCAGGCCGTCACTGACTGCTACGACCACCGGTAAGTGTATTAAATACACTGTCTCCTCATATCCATGATACTATGCTGGCTATGTTTACTCTATGCTGTCTACAAATCCATTTTTTTACACTGGCCCAAGACATATAATTCCATCTCGCTCCTGACTTTCGGCAGCCTCTGCGACCAACTACTCGCTGGCCGCCATGTTCTTCCTCCTATCTGTTATTGGCTTACCAAAAATAAAAAATAAAATAAAAAGGAGGAAGTACTTTTGGCTGTATGCCATGTATGGAAAAATCAACAATATTAATGTCATTAGACATGTCAAAGGACTTCAACTGTCTTGAATCTATTACCTGTTTGAAGTCCTTAAAAAAATAGTGTTGGACCCAACACATGACATGGTGTAAAAGGGAGACACTACCAACCAGAATATAAGATCCTTAAGTATTGCCCGGCGGTGTCGCCTCTTGAACCCACAAAGAAGTTAAACTATTGAAGAGGCAGGCGCTGGAGACTGGAAGGCAGGAAACAAGGTTTTTATTCTCTCCGGAGGAGAACACAGCAAAACAGACAGAAGGTATCGTTCTGAGGTGCTCTACTCGCATCTCTGAGGCCTGGCCTCTTATACACAAGTTAATCACTTTATTGCATGAAACACATTCTCGTTAATACTTTGATGTACGAAAAGGCATCCTCGGAATCTCCCCTTCAGGTCCGTTCCCACACATAGTTACAGTTGAAGTCCCCACCCCGGTCACAACAGGTGGTGATCATCGCACAGTTGGATATTCCGCCGATTCACGGAATGTGTGGGGTTCGATCGGATCTCATGGGGTGGGGGCTTTGATCAACTCGGGGGTCCTTTGATGAGGGAAGCTTCCTACTGTACTGGGGGGTAATAAACAGTATCCGCAGAGCCAGATGGCGGCCTGGGAGCGGGGAAGACAGACGGGCACACAGGAAAAGGGGGTTTGCATCAAAAGGACCTGGGACCATGTAAGAAATGAAGGGGGGTGTCGTGCTGGGAACAGGATGGGATTCCGAGGCCGGGCTGCGCTGGAGAGGGGTTTATGACCCGAGACATGTGAGGGCGAGGGGGTTGTCAGCATGCGGGGGGTGCCCGTGAGGCTAGGAGAGGGAGAGAGACGCGCTGGTTATCAGGAAAGGGCAGGGAAGCCATGGTGTTCAAAATGGCGGCTGTTTACGCGCACGAAAAAGGTTCGAGAAGAGCAAGAGGGCGCCGATAATGTTGACGGTTTCAGCCTAACTTTCAACAGTCCTCCCTTTTCAACATATCTAGCCAACTTGCTTACTCAATGTCAATATTCATCAAATTCCTAACCTCGGTATCGTATAATGCTCTCATGTGTTCGTTTCCAAAGTCCACAGTTTTGGGGAAAATACAACTTGCACATAAAGAACACAAAGGTGGCAGACATTGAATTCCTAAGCATAGACCACATATTACGACTACAGGAATCAGGATAATGGCGAGCAGTCTCCAGCCCCAGTTCTTAACGGAGTCCCAGAACCAACCACCAAGCGACCATTCTTCTTGTTCTTGGTGGACTTCCGAAGAGAGTCTGTGAAGATGTTCAATGGCTTTGTACACTGATGGTGAGTTGTCTGGTATATATGTACAACAGCTGGACCCAATAATGCGGCATGCTCCTCCATGGTCCGCCAGAACCACATCTAGAACAAGGCGGTTCTGAAGAGCCACCAGACGGACCGCTTGGAGCTCAGCAGTGTTGTTAGCAAAGATACCAGCTGTGATGTTCATGGTTGTCTCAACTGCCTGAGTCAGATGTCGGATGGCACGGCTGTTTGCCATCGGGCCCCAGAGGGGGACGAGTCCTTTCATAGCATCGAGGAACTGCGCTCCGGTTGAGTCGGCTTGCTCAATGTCTTTGGCTCGTTTTTGTCTATGGTGATTCGCTGGTGCCACATAAGTCGGGGGAAGGACGAAGGAGATGAAACAAGTGCCCCCCCAGCCTTTGGGGAGCCAGGTGTAGGCTTTTGTGCCGCAGACGAAATACATGTTTGGGGACGACACAAAGGAAGGTG
The DNA here is from genome assembly GCF_964261635.1 of Lissotriton helveticus. Lineage (NCBI taxonomy): Eukaryota > Metazoa > Chordata > Amphibia > Caudata > Salamandridae > Lissotriton > Lissotriton helveticus. The sequence goes on from NC_136063.1 coordinate 1,310,876,820, forward strand.
GGTCCGTGGAATCCAAAGTTCTGGTAAAGCGGCAAGCGCTGCGGCCCACCAGCTGCGTCCCAAGTCCTTCTACACACATGTGGCCTGTGACGTTGATGACCGATAGGGCCACAGTCAGAGTGGCAGCCGTTCGTTTCCGCAGATAGGAGAAGGTGGGTCTGGTTGGATTGTTGAACACCTGCATTTCAATTCGTTCTTTTTCAGGGATGTCCATGTGGATTGAGTCGCTTGGGGTCAGCGGGCAGAAGTGTGTCTTTGTCTTGTTTCGCCCGACCCCGTGAGAAGAATGTGCTGCAGTTCTGCTGGAGGTGGCATTGTCCTTATAGCTCTCTTGCAGGAGGATCAGCCAAGCAAGGCAGGAACCGTGGACAGAGAAGGGTGAAGGGATGAATGGTATTGAATGTCCAGTGGCATGGGGTAGCAACCCACAGATCCAGCAGTTGGTGGTATTGGTGGCAAGATTGTGCTGGTGAAGTAGCTGCACGAAAGAGTTGTTCCAAAACTCCTTTCGCCTCTCTCTTAGTTGAGGAGAGAGCGAAATCAGATAATGTTCCTTCATGGTGGTAGGTTGAGCAGTGGTTAGGAATGTTTCGTGAGCAGGTGCATGTTCTTCCATAATCCAGAGCGTGGTCATGAGGAGAAAACAGAAGAGGATTGTGATGAAGAGTGCAATTGTCTTTGAGCGATGAAGTCTGTCTGTTCTCGGATTTCTGTAGTGGGTATTTCCTGCTGTCTCCGTCGGCTTCTTATTTGGCGCTTCCATCATCTTCGTTTTCAAGGTGCTCGGTAGTGGGCAGGACCACAGACTTAGTTTAGCTTCTCTCCAGGTAACCCTTGGTAGTTTGGGTCACCGTTCTGAGATCCTTTAACCTAGTCCGTGGCCTACTTAGCCGAAGCTCCCTCCTTTCGACGCAGGAAATACCCTTCTCGAGATGGTACAGTGGGGTCAGGATGTTTTGAAAGTTCAAGTGTCTCTGTGTCAGGATAGCAGTTCAACGATGGTCGGTCCTGGTTCAGGAGCTCTTCTTGGGTGTTGACGTTGTCTGTCGTGGCCAGGGCTGAGGAGACCTTTTTGCAGTGATGGGCGTGCAGCCAGTGCTTCTTCCCCTCCACTCGAAGTGCGGTCCGAGTGGTGATCAGCACTTGCCAGGGGCCCGTCCACCGGGGTTCCAAACTCTTTGATCGCTGAAAATTCCGGATCAGCACGAAGTCCCCCGGCTGGATGGCGTGACCCGGACCCCTGGAAGCATCGGGGATGGCCTGCTGCACCTGCTGATGAATGACAGACAGAGTTTCAGTCAATTTATACAGATAATCAGACATTAGGACGTCCGGAACGTCATGAATGGAAGTTGGTTTCGGGGCAGACCAGACGCTCATGGGTCGACCGAAGACAACTTCATAAGGAGTTAAGTGATGTCGGGTGGGGGTAGAGCGCATCGATAGCAATGCCAGTGGGAGGGCGTCTGGCCATTTCAGGCCCGTGGTAGCCACTATTTTGGCCAGTTTAAGCTTTAGTGTGGCATTGTGTCGTTCGACAAGTCCAGCAGATTGGGGGTGGAAGACTGCGTGGAATTTCTGTTTAATACCCAACCCATTTAGGATGAGCTGGATAACTTTGGCTATGAAGTGGGGGCCATTATCACTCCATAAAACACGACAGAGGCCATAACGGGGGAAAAACTCCTTTAACAGAACCTTTGCAGTGGCCATAGCGGTGTTGTCACGGGTTGATTATGCTTCCACCCACTTGCTAAATGCGCACACCACAACAAGTACATATTTCAGGCCTTGGCATCTGTCTAGCTGGATGTAGTCCATCTGCAGGACTTCAAATGGGTGGTTTGGGACCCCAAATCCCCCCCGGGGTACTACAGTTCCTTTCCCGGGGTTGTGTTGCAGGCATATTAAGCATTGTTGGACCAGGCGTTTGGCGGAATCTGGGATCTTATCATTGTGCCAAACCCTGGAGACAAGTTCGATCATGGGGGCTGATCCTATGTGGGCAGGGGAGTGTGCCATGGTCAGTATGGGAATCAGGTATGAATCAGGTAGCAACCATTTGTTTGTGTCTTTTGTCCGCCAGCAGCCTTCATCGTCTTTTAATCCCACCCGTGTCCATTCAGTCAACTCGTGTTGTGTGCTAGCCGTTTGAATGTCCCTGATAGTGTCTCCAACGTCAGTCCATTTTTCCGCTTGTGATCTGGTCACGTACATATGTGTTGTCGTCCTATTTTCAGCTGTCGTTCGGGCGGTGATGTCGGCTAGTGCATTTCCCTGTCCAATAATGTCTGTCACCTTCTTGTGTGCCTGGCATTTGATGACGGCAAGCTTGTTGGGGAGGAGGACAGCTTCGATTAAGGCGGAGACTAGATCCCCGTGCAAAATGGGTGTGCCGTGTGAGGTCAAGAATCCCCTTTCCCTCCAAAGGAGCCCAAAATGGTGAACCACCCCGAAGGCATACTGGCTGTCGGTGTAAATGTTCGCTGTGGTTCCTGTTGCCAGGATACAGGCTCGTGTCAAAGCAATCAGTTCCGCTGCCTGGGCAGATCGCTGGGTGATGCGGGCTGTTTCTACTACGGTTCGAGCCGTGGTGACTGCATAGGCAGCGGAAGTGGTACCATCGGAGAGTTTGATGCAAGAACCGTCCACCCACAGCTCCCCGTCGGGGTCAGGGAAAGCCGTGTCTCTGAGATCGACCCTACTCCTGGTCTGTTCGTCCGTAAGAGTCACGCAGTCATGCACGGGGTGCACATTGGGATCGTTCTCTGGCAAGGGTAACAGAGTTGCCGGGTTCAGTGTGGTGCATCTTTTCAGGGTGATATGGGGGGCAAGCAAGGTCAGTTCGTATCCAGTCAGTCGTGCACTCGTCAGATGTTGCGTCTTGGTTTGGTTCAGGAGGGTGTCGACTGCATGGGGTACCAGTACCGTGAGGGAATTCGAGAGTACAATCCCCTCACTCTGTCGGATAGAGATTGCAGCAGCAGCTACAGCTCGAAGGCAGGCAGGCAAGGCTCTGGCGACAGGGTCAAGAGTGTCTGAGAAGTAAGCGCACGGTCGTTGCTTAGGGCCGATGGCCTGGGTCAGGACAGATAAAGCGCACCCCTCCCTTTCGTGAGTGTAAAGGGAGAAGGGCTTTTTGTAATCAGGGGTTCCTAGGACAGGGGCTGAGCAAAGGGCATCTCGCAGTTCCGTGAAGGAAGTTTGACACTCAGGGGTCCACGGGAGTGGGAAAGGGACGTCTTTGTTTAGCAGAGAAAGCAGTGGTTTCACAACGAGGCTAAAGTTTGGTAACCATTGTCAGCAGAAGGAGGTGAGGCCTAATAGGGAGCGAACCTGCTTTTGGGTCTTAGGGACAGGGGTATCTAGAATGGTTTGGATTCGATCAGGAGTGAGTTTTCTTCCATCTTTGGACAAAAGGTGGCCTAGGTAAGTGACCTGGGGTAGGCAGAATTGCAACTTCTTCTTGGAGACCTTGTGGCCATTTTCCGCAAGGAAGTGCAAGAGTTGAATGGTGGCGGTAACCGCTAGAGGGGTGGTGTCGGCTGCCAAAAGGATGTCATCGACATATTGTACCAACACCACTCCGTCGGGTAACTGGACTTGGTCTAGTTGTCTTTTGAGGGCCTGGCTGTAGATGCTAGCGCTTTCCGTGTAGCCTTGAGGCGCTCGGCAAAACCTATATGAGCGGGCTTTTAGGGTAAAGCCGGAGAGATATCGGCTGTCTGGGTGGATGGGGATGGAGAAGAATGCGTTCTTGAGGTCGATGACGGTAAAGGTGGTGGCAGTGGATGGAATCAAGGTCAGGATGGTGGTGATGTCTGAGACCACAGGGTACTGGGGTACCACCACTTTGTTGATCTCTCGGAGGTCGATGATAAAGCGGTATGCTTTCTCATCTCCCTCTCCCTGCTTCTTGATAATGGGCAAGATAGGGCTGTTGCAAATGTTGCTAACCACTTCCTCTACCACTCCTGCGTCTATCAGTGACTGGATAATCATTACCAATGCCTTCTCGCCCTCTGGCGATATCCGATATTGGGGGAGTTTTGGGAGTGTTACGTCTGGTCGGACAGTAATGTGTACTGGGTCAATTAACATACGCCCTACGTCCGAATCCGCTTTGGCCCACAGATACGGAGGCAGAGTGTCAAGCAGGGATGCGTCAACGTCGGTGATGGAAAACATGTGTCGGGGAGAGCAATGTCTAAGCAGAACGGGGTTGTCGTAAAGAAACACTCGAACTCCATCTTGAGAACACCTGATCGTCGCTCGGAAGTGTTTCAGTAAGTCAAGTCCCATAATGGCGTCAGTGCTATTGGAGGAGAGCAAGAACGTGGTGTCGGTGGTGTTGTTTTCTACGTCAAAGAGAATCGGGGCAGACAAAGGGTTGGTGGAGGGCGTTCCATCGAAACCTGTCGATGTTATGAGTGAGCCAGACAAGGGTGCCCTTGGAATCAGTCGTTTAGATAACGCACTACGTGTTGCGCCAGTGTCTACCAGAAATGGTGACTTGGTACCCAGGACCTTAGCAGTGACGTAAGGGCCCTGCTGGTCAACATAGAGCTCGACTGGATCCCTCCCTTGCCCTTGGCTGTCCTATGCGAAGTTGTGGGTGTCTTCATAGTCAGATTGTTGATATTGGTTCTGCCTGGGTCGATCGAACGTATTTGGTCTGCCTGATCTGTCGTTAGTCGCGTCATTTGGGGGCCCTCGCTGTTGTCCCTTAGGTCTCGGTCCGTTTGCTACGTCCCTGGGGTCTTTGTTTCTGATCATTTCCAGAAGAACTGGGCACTGGGATTTCCAATGGCCAGTCCCTTTGCAGAAAGCGCACTGGTTCTCTCTAAGGTCTGTGCGTCCACTGTAGGAAGTCAGAGTGCGGTCTTGGGGAAATGTAGTCTTGGGGACGTTCGTCTGGTAGTTTCCCCGGTATTGGTCTCGTCCTATAGTCACCCCTTGTAGTTTGGCAATCATCACCCTCTCTTTCAAGTCCTTCTTCTTTTTCTCTGTTGCCCTATCGTTTTCATTTTTCTGATGTTCATAATATTGGGCCATTTGGAGAATCGCTGTAGGTTTGGAGGCTGCCCAACTACTCTCGCTGGCCTGTAGTTTCTGGGAGATCTCCGATGACAGGCCCTTAACATAATTCTGGACAAACAGATGGTGTCCGGTTGCAGTGGTCATGTCCTGGCCGCTGTAATCGGAGAACACCGTTTCAAACCGGGAGAAGTATTCTGATACATCCTCCTGGGGTTTCTGGCGACAGGCTGTTACTATCGACCAGTCCACTTTCTTTTCTGGGATCAGGGTTTTTAATTTCTCTACGATTTTATCTGGAAGGTCTAGAATGGATTTCAAAGGCTTTTGACCTGGTCCCAGTTGTTTATCCAGGTCATTGAGTTGTGACCAGGTTTGTCCAAACAGCTCAAGGTGCTCGACTTTCCGGATTTGCTTCCACACATCAGCTGGTAGACATAACCCGAAGAACAAGTCGATGTCAGCCAGGGTCATAATCGTTGAGCCCAGGGCTGTACCCAATTCAGTATAGAAGGCAGTGGGGTTTTTACGTAGGTCGGGTAGAGATTTCCGGAATGTCAGTATCTCTTGCCGGTCCCATGGCTGGTAGACCCAGTTGTACACTACCCTTCCCTTCGCATCTTGGTTGTTTGCATCATCGTGAGTCCCTGTACCTCGGGGAGGAACCCAGTAAGGGGCAGCCTCTCGTATCGGCATCATGGTGTTAGATTGCTCGGTTGGTGGTTTGGTCACTACGGAGGTCGCGGATTTAGCTCCCGGCTCTCGTTCAGTGAGGTGGCGGAAAACTTCAAGCGTACGCGTAAGGAGGTCCGACACATCACACTCGCCCTCATCCCCGATATCGACCTTCCGGTACAGAGTCGTTAGGCTCCCGGGACCGTTGTCTCGATATCGGTCCTCGTATGCATTCAAGACATGATAACACAGTCGTACGGTAAAATGTCGTCTGTGACTCCCTGTATACGAGCTGAACATATCTGTGATGTACTCTTCATCATCCTTCCTTTCTACCAGTGTCCTTGCTATTTTGTCGATCCCCGCTCGCTCATCTTTGCTTAGTCTGCTTGTTCTTGCAGGGCCAGCCCCTCGAGTCTCATGGTCGTCTAACGTTGTTGTTGATGCGGTTTTTAATACAAGGGGTTCGGCTGGCACAGGGGCCATTGGGGCCGAAGCTGTGGCGGTACCTTCGTCTGTACCTGGGGGTGGCGCGTGCTGCGCCAAGGGTTGGGAAGGGGCATATGGAGGGGGCATGTAGATGATAGGAGGACCTAACAGCAGATCCTCGTTGGCTCGTTGTTTCGAGGGTAAATCAGGGTAGAGCATGGAGGGAGTTCTAACCGGACACTGGCTTGGTGTTTCCATTTCTAGTTTCTGTTTAGCTTTCTCTCTTTCCTTTATCTCTTTTTCTAGTTTCTGGGCAGCTAGGTGGGCTGCTTTTCGCAGCTCTTTTTCCAACCTACTCTCAGTTTTCTTTTTACGCTGTTCAGTTTCTTTTCGCCACATGCCGAAACTGTCAAGCATAGTGGGTGTTGTCTTGTTTTTACCCAGGGCAGTTTCTAGCGTTTTTATTTTATCATCATCGAAGGATCCTATCAGGGGCCACTGACTTTCTTGACCCTTTTTCGTATATTTATGCCATAGTTTACTATAGGCTATAGCGGTCAATCCATGCTTCATGAACATGTCCTTATTAGGGGTGCCTTCCAGCGGGGCTGGATGGTCCATCTCTAATAAGCGGTCCGGGCTAAACAGGCTACTAATCAGTGGGGAGAAGACAGACATGACGGCTCGTAACGAGGGACTAAAAAGTCAGCACTGCCTATCTTATCACTAGGTGCAAAGACTGGACAGAATATTTCTATTCTACGTTGTTTGCAGGTAGTGAATACCTCATGGATCAAAATAACAAAAAGACCAATAAATATTCAATGGGGAGAATGAGTAGGTCCGCAAAGATTTGCGTTACCTACCCTTTTCACTATCTGCAAAAAGGGTGGTCTCTTCCCTGTTTGCAGACAGAGAATCTCCAGAAAACAATAGTTTTGCGAACAACAGTTCAGTTTCAAGTAATTATTGAGTGGGGGAGAAAAAAATAAGCACGGCTGCTGCCCTACCTATCCTCCACTGCTTGCAAAGAGAGAGCCCGTTGTTTCTCCGTTTGCAGACAGTGAATCTCCAAATAAATAAAAAGAGCAATACTAGTATTTTTTTAAACAATCAAGCAATCAAGCAATCATTTCGCAACTTGTCGTGATTACACGACCTTACCCGGACCGCATGGACAGTTTCTTGTCTTCCGAATCCAGCGCCCGATCGTCCTCTCTTCTCCGTTATCCTCGCGGCACTCCTGATGGTTCCCAGTCAGGACCGTAGATCACTCGAGAGAGGTCTGTTCGGAACCAGTGAAGTTCGGATGATCGGCTGTCAGACGAGGGTCTATCGGACAGACGCGTTCCCGATCGTTGCAGTCGTTCACTCTGTCGTCAGGACCTCTCCCACTGGATCCACGGGTCGCTGATGGGCCCCACGTTGGGCGCCAATTGTAAAAGGGAGACACTACCAACCAGAATATAAGATCCTTAAGTATTGCCCGGCGGTGTCGCCTCTTGAACCCACAAAGAAGTTAAACTATTGAAGAGGCAGGCGCTGGAGACTGGAAGGCAGGAAACAAGGTTTTTATTCTCTCCGGAGGAGAACACAGCAAAACAGACAGAAGGTATTGTTCTGAGGTGCTCTACTCGCATCTCTGAGGCCTGGCCTCTTATACACAAGTTAATCACTTTATTGCATGAAACACATTCTCGTTAATACTTTGATGTACGAAAAGGCATCCTCGGAATCTCCCCTTCAGGTCCGTTCCCACACATAGTTACAGTTGAAGTCCCCACCCCGGTCACAACAGGTGGTGATCATCGCACAGTTGGATATTCCGCCGATTCACGGAATGTGTGGGGTTCGATCGGATCTCATGGGGTGGGGGCTTTGATCAACTCGGGGGTCCTTTGATGAGGGAAGCTTCCTACTGTACTGGGGGGTAATAAACAGTATCCGCAGAGCCAGATGGCGGCCTGGGAGCGGGGAAGACAGACAGGCACACAGGAAAAGGGGGTTTGCATCAAAAGGACCTGGGACCATGTAAGAAATGAAGGGGGGTGTCGTGCTGGGAACAGGATGGGATTCCGAGGCCGGGCTGCGCTGGAGAGGGGTTTATGACCCGAGACATGTGAGGGCGAGGGGGTTGTCAGCATGCGGGGGGTGCCCGTGAGGCTAGGAGAGGGAGAGAGACGCGCTGGTTATCAGGAAAGGGCAGGGAAGCCATGGTGTTCAAAATGGCGGCTGTTTACGCGCACGAAAAAGGTTCGAGAAGAGCAAGAGGGCGCCGATAATGTTGACGGTTTCAGCCTAACTTTCAACAATGGCTTAGACTGCTATACAGGGAATCTATGGCCAGGGTCACAGTAAATAGTATAACTTTGGAGGCTTTTTGACTAGGGAGCGGGACAAGGCAGGGATGCCTACTCCTTCCAATGATTGTTGCCACTGCCAAGATGGATTAGAGAGGATATGCTAGTCAGTTGATAATGATGGAATCAGGAATGGGAGGAAAGGATTTCATTGTATGCTGATGATGTCCTACTATATGTGGAACTGCCAGAAGCGACTATAGAGAGGCTCCTACACATTTTCGACCTTTTAGGAAATAGCCAAGATAATGCATCTACTGGGAAAAATTAGAGATCTATTCACTGATCACTTTAAACCCAACATTAGCCCTCTGATACCCAGTGGTGGTCACTCCATGGGATTCAAATATGTAAGCATTCATGGAAAATAAGATCTGGCTAAATCCCTCAACGGTATTCAATATATTGTACTAAACAGATTTTGGGATGATATAAAATGCCTCTCTGATTATTAGGGAAATATAACCTACTGTGTCCCAGAGCAATTCTGTCAGAAAGTGGAATGTTAAATTCGAGTACTACGGTGAGGCAGAGGGTCACCACGAAAAGCACTCCAGAAGCTACCTAGAGGTGTATATGACAGAGGCATTGCACTCCCTGATATCCGGACATGTTTCTGGGCAGCCCAATCTCCATTGGGCTTTACACCTACAAAGCTACTACATCTGGGGAAAAACGTACATGGAAAGTATCTCCAGGCGCATGCTCAGTATTAATAATTTGGAAGACAGTGGCAAAATATTTGGGATGGGAGAGAGTACTAACTAGGTAAACCCCTTCATGGGACAGTGAGGATCTACAATAAGTGAGCAAGACTGCGGGATTCCAAAAATAGGATCTAGAAAGAATGAGTAAATTGGGGGACATGTGAGACCAAACCTAAATGAAGTCCTATGAGACACAAAAATCTGAATATACAATGGCAGATACTGAAATGTTTTGTTATATGCAACTTATACCCACACTTGCGGTGTATGTAGGGAAAACCAAACTATTAACAGCCAAATCGCTGATAAAATCCTCACTAATCATATTCCAAATGATTTCTACAATATATAAAAACGAATCCATAACTTTTCAGACCTATTAAGGGACAATTGGACGAATGACAAATGTACAAATGATCAAGGTGATTTGGAAGAGGAGGAGGGTATGGAAGCAGCACAAACACTTTGGGGTAAGTTTACTAAGTTTGGCGCAAGGCAGCCTGTAACTAAACTTGTTATGCTTTGGTGCTTCAAAGGGTGAAAGAAAAACAGCACATATCTACTAAGATATGGCTCTGTTTCTCTCCCCCCCCCAGCGCTAGCTCACTTAAGGTTGCCATGCACCAAAGGGTAAACGTTTGTATCAAAGTGCAAGGGTGTGTGCTCTGCCAAGCATGGGTTTTGTATTGGGAGGAGACCCTTCCACTACAAAATTATTCATTAATACTTTTCCCACTCTGTACAATGCAGTACACATGTAAAGTTAAAAGGACTTTTAAAAGTTATTACACTGTTGTGCCTGCCTTGAGGAGGCGTTATTTTTTTGGGTGTTTTGGCGCAAATCCCTGTCTAACTATGCAAGTGGATAGTAATTTGCATCAAAACCCATGGATCGGTAGCATGGGAACACACATGTACCACCCATTGCAAGTGCCTTTGATGCAAAGTAGCATAAATTGGGCTACTCCCCATTACTTTAAGCAACTGTTCAGTTCAAAACATGGTTTGCATTGGAAAGTAAATCTCACCGGGGGCTTTGTACTAGGTTTACATTTCTTTTGTGATGCAACCCCGGCACAAAGTCGTAGGATCTGATTATGAGTCTGGCAGTCCATGGGGAACCAGACTCCAGGTGGCAGTGTTTTGTCTGCTGGATTGCACGGCATGGACTTCACAGTCCATGCCGTGATGGAACATTTTTGCCTTTCCCATTACGGTGCCCTTTTTCAGTCAAAGGGACCTTCCACCTGTACAAGTTGAACTCGTAAACAGGTGGGCGGTACTTGCGCGGTTTTGGTGCAGTCGTGCCGGTGGAGAGCCAGCGAACTGTGCCAAAGTCGTAATCAGGCCTGCAGTAACTCTGGACTCTACAGAGGTAGCAAGTAGGAGGATTTAGACTAGTTACGTTAAAATATTAAATTACACAAGAACCGGTGGAGAGCAAGCGAACGGTGCCAAAGTCGTAATCAGGCCTGCAGTAACTCTGGACTCTACAGAGGTAGAAAGTAGGAGGATTTAGACTAGTTAAGTTAAAATATTAAATTACACAAGAACACAAATGACTAAAATCGGTAGATCAAACACTAATAAATGCCCCAGGGGCTGTGCTTAGTTGGGCATGATCATACACAAATGTAAGGGTGCCCCTACCATACTTCCCTTTTGGGAGGGAGGATTGACAAACCCTCTGAAGAATTACATATTTCCGTTAGAGCTGAATTTTAAACTGTTTGCTCTGGGAATATGGAATGTAGAAACCAAGTTTAGATATAAGAAATTATTCTGTAACCTGGGGCTGATGTTTGCAAACCATTTGGTTCAGTTCTGGGGGCAGGGGGAATACTGGTGCAAGAGAAATTGAAAAGAGGCTTTGATCAGTGTTGCATTAATGAGAAAACCATATAAGAGAGTAGAAAAAAGGAAGAAGTGGGTAATGTGGGATGAAAGGTTGGGGGTTGAGAGGAAACTTAACAATGGGGGGGGGGCAAATAACCATAACTAAGAACCATCACCAAAATATATGTTAAAACAAGCTTTGCTCATTATCTGGCACTTAGTCAATGTGAAGCCATTCGACCCAGTTGCTTCGTGGTGACAATTTTGGTTTAGTTACTTGTGTGATTGTTTTCGTCACTTTCATCATCCAGTATGTGCAATGAATGTTTCCAGTCTAACGGCAGAACATTTATTTATTTATTTATATATATTTATTCAGCCGTTGGTGAGGAAAATTGTGATGTACCAGCAATGCATGCAAAACTTTTACACCAGACCAATGATCTCAAAACAAAGTACGCCAAGGTTCCCCACACGATAATCTGGGGAGGAGATTTTAATCTTCATATATGCAAGGAAAACAACACCTTCATCTGTGGGACTCCCGATGAACATGGAAATTGTTTCACCCACTTCTCCCACACCATCGAAGGTAATAACATGCAAGCTATCATGGCTGAATTAGATATGGGGTTTGCTAATTTATTAAAACATCCCATGACTCAATTTACTCCCACCTTTCATGGAAGAGGTCTTGAAACTCTGATCGACTACATCTTAATATCTAGCAATAAAGCTACACGTATAAAGACCTTTGAAGTGCTCAATAACGTACTCAGCGATCATTTTCCATTAAGACTAACATACCAAGAACTGATCCATCGAAAGAATAAAGATAAGGTGAAACTCGGAATGCTCAATCAGGAAGCACTGACACTGGACAGACTCAACGGGTTCACCCTCAAATGGAGTACAATAGACCAAGAGGCTATCAGCAAAAGAATAATCACTGCATGTAAAAACCAAATAGAAAGGTGTTTAAATCCCTCCACATCACCAAAAGAGATCATGAGCAACTACGAAGTAATCTTGTTGAAGATAAGAAATGAATTAACCATCCCCCGCAAAGCCAATAAAGCCGCTAGAATAGGATGGTTTGATACAGAATGCACTAAAGCATATACTGAACTAAAGAAGGCCTTAACGAAAAAAGATAGAAATAGACAAGAGGTAACTAACTTACGAAAAACTTATAAACTGGCTATCAGGAAAAGAAAAACGGACCTGAAAATAAATCTTTGGGCACAACTGTTAAAAAGCAGTTCTCAAAAAGATAGCGCAGCGTTCTGGAAAGTAGTAAAAAAACCCTTCCTAAACGATAATAATAATGAGCCCTCCCTGGATGTAGCAATTAATGCACAGGATTGGGTGGAACATTTTTCTGGAGTATTCGGACAGGACGGATCCGAAGACTCAACTGCTCAGGGTTCACTTCCGCCAGTAAACTATCCAATTCCCATTCACTTTACACTGAGTGAAACAATAAAAGCCTTAAAATCGGCCAAAACAGGCAAAGCACCAGGACCTGACTCAGTCCCAATGGATTTTTATAAACTTTTACCTGATCTTTGGTCTCCTCTCCTCAACAAGGTACTAAATGCGGCAAAGAACACTAATCTCCCTGACTCATGTTCCACCTCGATACTGGTCCCTATTTTTAAGAAAGATAATAGGGACAGTCCTTCTTGCTACCGCCCAATCTCCCTCCTGGATTCGATCGGAAAGATGGCGGGCCGCATACTTCTCGATCGTCTCCAGGAGTGGTCAAAAGAGCATGGTGCGCTCTCAGATCTGCAATATGGTTTCAGGGCCGGACTGAGTACTGTGGATCAAGTGCTAAATTTAACATTATTGGCCGGAAAATACGTCAAAGCAAAGAGTTCTTGCTTACACATGGTCTATGTCGACCTCACAGCAGCTTTTGACTGTGTCCAACATTCCAAACTCTGGAGAATAATGCTGCAAATGGGGATTGATCCATCAATTGTCGACTTTCTCCGCGAACTATATACTGGCGCCACCGGCAAGGTCAGATTTGGGACAGGAGGACAACTGACAGATAGTTTTCCTATACAGAAGGGGGTCAGACAAGGGTGCGTACTGGCCCCCTTCTTATTCACGCTTTATACCAATGGCCTCGAGAGTGCAATGCTGAAGGAAGTAAAAGATCTCCCTGAAGTAGGTCGTCGGCAGATTCCTGCATTATTATATGCCGACGACGCGGTAATTCTCGCTCAAACCCCTGTTCAACTTCAACGGGCTCTAAACAATTATAGCTCTTTTATGTTCAGTTTAAATCTGAAAATTAACATCAAAAAAACGTACGTGATGCACGCAGGTACCAAAGGGAAAAAAATAAAGACTATACACGTGGACAACATACCCCTTGCAAGAACTAAAACGTACCCTTACCTAGGCATCATCATGGACGAGGCCTTTAACTGGAAAGATGCAGTAAATTCTCGAACCTTGTCCCTCATAAGAACTACAGGGGCATTAAAAGCTTTCTCCCTCCGTCTCGGAAAAAGGCCCCCGACTGAAATGATCAAGATCTATAATGCCAAATGCATAAGCACTGCCACCTTTGGAGCAGGGGTTTGGGGAACAACAAACGTCGAGCAACTGCAAAAAATCGAAAATTCCTTTTTCAGATTTTTACTGGCTGTCCCAAGAAGTACAACAACGTATGGATGTCATCTCGAACTTGGGGTGGAATTTATCAGTGACATCATTAAAATTCAACCAATTATGCTATGGCGCAGAATATGGGTTACGGAGGAGTGTCACCTCACAAGGTCAATAATCCAGGACTGTCTGAAATTAGACAATAGGAGAAAGATAAAATGGCTGGCCTACGTGGAATCCTTTTTTGCAGACATTGGTTTCCGGAGGTTTTTTGACGATCCATCCTCAGTTGCAGACATATCAAAAAAAGAACTGAAAACAATCTGTATGTCGCATTTATCCCAACTTCGGCTAATGACAGAAATAGGGAAGCCATCAGTCCAGCACTGTCTAATGATTCAGCTGACCCCTACCATCCAACCCTACCTACAGTTTGACTTTACTCAATATGAAAAGTTTCTTCTTACCCGTTTTAGGTTTAATCTGTATCACTATTTGGTCTTGTTTCCCAAACAAAACAACTGGACACATAACATTTCAGTATGCCCTTGTGACTCTATGGCACTACAGTCCACTATTCATGTCTTATTCTTTTGCAAATTCTACATACCATTACGTAACCGATGGATTATACCAGTACTTAAAGCTTTAAAAATTCGTAGATGCCGCCCCGCCTATATGGCACTACAATTCCTGGAGAACCATCTAATGTCCAAATCGGTTGTACATTATCTTAAACTCTGTATCAGACACAGACTGAATCTATGATCAAAGATGAAATACTTGATTTCTTTTTACATGTATCGTTTGGTTCAAAATGAATGCATTTTAAAATTATGTACTGTGTTTTTTATACACTTTTATGGTTTTCAAAGAAAAAGGAAACCGAATAAAGATGATTTGATTTGATTTGAATGCATAATGTGGATAGCTACAATTGACAGAGAAATTGTGGCCCAGGTCAAATAATAACTACACATACACATACCACATGCACTTACATGCTGAGGTATGCTGTAGAAAGAACCAAAGTTGCAGGATTAAAACCTTAGAAAAGCACACATTAAAACATACATCAAATGTAAAATGGTTTGATGATCTTAACCCATATTCGATCACTGACACAGTATCTTGGTAAACTATATAGTTGACAAAATTATTGTGTCAAACATATTGTTAACAAAATATCATGCTCCTATACTTATAATGGTAAATACAAAAATACCGGCAAAAAAGTATCATTAACACTAATAGGCAAAAAGATCGATTTTTTCAAATATAAATAGAGTTTAAAGTAGTGAATTTTGAATATTTTAATATATAAATTAAATATAATGTACATGAAATATATTTCACTAAAATGTAATACTTTGTATAATGATATACATATATAAACACACAAACAGATATATATATATATATTTTTTTCTATATCTATAGATATATAGACATATAGAGTAACATAATAAAAATGTTTCTTTTACATTATATTATTTTTATTTATAAAATATATTACTATGAAAACATATATAATATCATTGATAAAAAATATTGATCTGACATTATATAAATCTTTTCATATTTAAAATGTATTAATATGAACATATTAATGTTTATATGCGTGTAGTAATACAATAAAATATTATTAAAATGAATAAATGTATAATGAATATAGTTATTCTACACTACATATATAAATATATACATTTTTATTTGAGGTGTTAAATGTTCATCTCTTGGTCTTTGCCTTACGTAGGGCCCGATTCACAGAACTAACTTAAGACAAAATCCTAAACTTACTACCATTTTGGTATTCACAGAAGGCACTTACTCCTTTTGGTATTCACAGAAGGCACTTACTCATTTTGGTATTCACAGAAGGCACTTACTCATGTTGGTATTCACAGAAGTTAGGACTCCTAACTTTAGGACTCCTAAATGCCTTCTGGGAATACCGAAAGTCTTAAAATTAGGATTTTTCTCAGTTTAGTAGTAGTAAAGTTAGGAGTCCTAACTTTACGACTCCTAAACTGAGAAAAGTCTGAATTTTAAGACTTTCGGTATTCACAGAAGGCATTTAGGAGTCCTAAAGTTAGGAGTCCTAACTTTACTACTACTAAACTGAGAAAAATATGAATTTTAAGACTTTCGGTATTCACAGAAGGCATTTAGGAGTCCTAAAGTTAGGAGTCCTAACTTTACTACTACTAAACTGAGAAAAATCCTAATTTTAATACTTTCGGTATTCACAGAAGGCCTTTAGGAGTCCTAACGTTAGGACTCCTAACTTCTGTGAATTCCGAAATGAGTAAGTGTCTTCTGTGAATACCAAAATGAGTAAGTGCCTTCTGTGAATACCAAAATGGTAGTAAGTTTAGGATTTTGTCTCAAGTTAGTTCTGTGAATCTGGCCCCTTGTTTCTTGCAGTTTCTATTACTTCCAATGGTTAACCTTTTCGAGAAATCAACTGCTCATTCCTTCCACTTGTTTTTCAGTGTCCGAAGTTTCAGAGCAATTTCTTTTTCCTCTGAGCATTTCTCCATATATAAATATAAATATTTATATAGTTATCCTTTGGAAGTAATGGAAACTGCAAGAAACAAGGTCAGGCAAAGACCAAGAGATGAACTTTTAACCCATCAAATAAAAAATGATGGGAAAGATAATGGAAATGAAAAAATACGGTTGATCATAGATTTCAATAAAGAAAATAAAGAGCTGAAAGTTATCATACAGAGAAATTTGAAAATCCTTGTATTAGATGAAACTTTGAAAAAGACACTATCCACAAATCCAAAAATCAGCTATAGAAAGACAGCTTCCTTGGGAAATATTCTTACGCAAAGTCATTTTGATATAAAACAACCCACAACATATCTTGGTTAAATACACCAGGTTTCTGGAAATGTTTAAAATGTCGAACATGTGAACATGATCAAAATTCATTATCATACAAACTTCGGAATGGAAAGATTGAGAAAATCAAAGAACATCTTACTTGTGAATCGAAGTTTGTAGTCTACATAATGGAATGTCCCTGCTGGAAACAATACGTAGGAATCAATATGTTAAAATTAAGGATTCTCCAACATTTATGTGTTATTTAGAATAAAGATCTTTCCTATATAAATGCAAAACACTTTTTAGATCATCACACAAGTGATAGCCAACAACTGATTTTTTTAAAAATAAAACCGGTAGGAGTGAAGGAATGAGGCGGTGACAGAACTTTCGGGCATATGTAGGAAGCCGTTTGCGATTTGTAAATGCCGGAATTCGCAGAATTCTGGCGTTTGCGAATCACAAACGGCGCTTTGGTATGTATGGGCCACATAGCAAAATAAGGAATCGCAAAAATTGCGATTCCTTCTTTTGCTCAAGCATTTAAGGAATCACAATTTTGCGATCCCTTAAATGCTATGTAGGGGTGCCTTGCAAATTGCGATTTTGGCTTAAGGAATCGCAAAATACCACCTACTCCAAGTAGATGGTATTTTGCGATTTCCTGTCAAAATGCATTTTTTTTTAAAAATTCAAAGTGCCTTGTGGCGCACAGACATGCCCTTAGGGCATGTATGTGCGCCTCATGTACTTACAGGCACATTCCAGGGGTGCAACAGGTGTCCTTTGGACACCCTGGCACCCTTGGAATTGCGATTCTCAAATTGCGATTTTCTCATAGAAAATCGCAATTTGAGAATGTGTCCCCATTCATTCCTATGGGCCTCTTGGCCAATAGGAATGAATGGGACACTCATTCCTTAATTGCGATTCGCAATTTGCTGATCGCAATTAAGGAATTTTAGAGATTCACAAAAAAATTGCAATTTATTACATACATTCCATTTTGCAATTCTCAAATAGCGATTCCTTAAAAATCGCCATTTGAGAATCGCAAAATGTAAATTACCTACATATGCCCCTTTAAGTCTAAGACATACAGAATCTTGTCTCATTGTAGCAATTGGAATTGAAACTCCATATGGACATGATCTGGATGCAGAATTACATATAGACCTACATAAGTGAAATGAACACAGGAAAGTGGACGCTTATCTGTCACTATAATTAACAACTGCTCTATTACGTCAGACTCAATAGATAGGAAAACTTAAGATTTTAGGAAATATAATACAGGATATCTTAAAATCTACAAATCTTTATAGCTGGGTGTTATAACTGATACAAATAAGGTCATCAGATCAAGTAAAATACAGCTGAACAGATCAGTTTTAAATTATGATTGCACTAGCACTTTGTATATGTATGTACAGGAATTGATGGTTACAACAAACAATACAGAAGCTCCTATGGAAATTAAAAAAAAGTCCAGATGAAGCTTTTTTAAATTATAAATAGTGGAAGGGTGAAGAAATCAATTATATATAGGGCTCCCGGTGTTATGGTATTTGTTTTGTTTACTTTTCCATCTGTATTTATCCATATTTATTTTTTGATAATGTATCTATATTTTTCCATATTTATTTTGCGTTTTGTGAAAAAATTGATCTGAAATTAGTATTTTTCTATATATATTTAACGATCAATATTCATTCATGCTTAAATGCCTGAGGGATTTCAATGATATGAAACCCCAGAGACGATAAATCAATGCACTTTTATGAAAACATATGCATATCAGTATCAACCTTGTGCATATCCATTGCTGTTTAAGAAACTTTACTAAAATTCCTTTATTTTTTTAACACCCTTGCCTGTCCACCCTCCAAGCTATATGCTTGGCAGCCATGACTGACAGCATTTAGATTCACTCAAAAAACAACCCAATTTCCGTTTTTATTCGCATTTAAAAATAAATGCAGACAGGAAAATAAATGGGTTTCTGGCTGCAATAATATGTAAAAATACATAAAAACTGAAAACAGGGAGCCCTAATTATATTGTACTTAACAAAAAATTGGGAAAGAGATTGATGATATTAACAACAGTTTTTTTTTAAATTTATGATATAGAGAATTATCACAATCTGTAAAAAATAATATATAAAATTAATCTCCCCAACTTGTACTTCACCACTTTCACTTCTTACTTTAATATAGAATTTAAACATGGATTTCACTTGGAAAAAAATTCTTTATAAATGTAATGTATTTTTACTCTTGAGATTTCATGGAGTTATCTGTCTGAATAATATTCTATCAATTCTTGTAAATATTTATAAATATATGCACCTGCACTTTATGCTAACTTTCAAGTTATCGTAAACAAGAACATGTTGAAATGAATTTGTAATATACTTTACATTTATACACTAACATGGCTCGCAAATGTTACCATCAATTGAGAATGAAGATTAGCAGTGTAGAAACGCATTGTAATGTAACGCAATGAGGGGGTTAATGCACATGAGCACTTTTAAAGACGTTCCAGAAGCAAGGACTCTATGGTCCAGTAAAGGGCTGGGAGCCAAAAGGCGTAGACCGTCCATCTGTGTGTTTGCACTATGGTGTGATCAATAAACAAAAAAAGAAGAAACCTACCGTCTATGGTGCAGTGAGATTTTCTTTGTGGAAAGAAGCGAGGACCATGGATTATTTATATATATATATATATTTTTCTTTCCAACAAATGCCACCATTTCTGCCGAACTGCTTAAGAGCAGGTGCATCCGAAGTGACTGTTACCTTTATAGAGAGTAACCAGTTACTATGGGTTTGTGCCTTAAATGTGGTCATAATGCGGCAGGTTGAGGGACATTAACTGCTTCAATTTAGCCCACAATTGACAGGAGAAGGGCTGCAGTCATATAATAGACAACATGTAATTAATTAATGGACTGGTGTGATGCACGTCTCTTTTCTACTAAGAGATTAAGATTACTATAATCAGCAAACATGAGCATACTGGCATAATCACTGAGATTAGTATAATGTAAAGAAACACACATTGCAATGATGCAGATTGAATTGGACTATTCTTTCGAATCTGAGCAGTCAGTTGTCTCTTGCTGAATTTTTGTTGTCCCATGGGGATGGGGCAGCAAATGTTTACAAGTGGGCATCTGAACTATGTTTAAAAATTGGCATTGAAAAAGGCGTAACTGCTGAAACAGGTCTACCTGGCTACAATAAATTGAAGTTGTGGAATCCGAGAGTGCTCAGTGTTTTCCCTGTGGAATCATGTTGTGCAAATGTATATAAGAAGCAGAGAACTCAGGTAGTTCCCAAGTTAAGGTGGAGAGCAGCTCCTGTATAAAGCACCCTCAACACCAGAAAGACTCTAAATTTGCTCACCTCAAATGTCTGCTTTTCTATCAAAATCTTTAAGCATAGGATTAGCACAGTGACATCCACGCTGAGATAGAAAGGGACAAAGTCTCTTGCCCACTTCTACACCAAAGTTTTTATGCATAGGATTAGCACAGTGCCATCCATGCTGAGCTGTAAAATGCAAAAACCCTTTTTCCACTCCAGGCACAGTATTACAGCTTTGAATTGTTAAAATACCAACCAAGCCAACCTGAAATGAATATAAGCAACCCCTGAAACATGTTTCGCTATCATTATAGCAATATCTCATGATGGCTGTCATCACTATCTCTGAAACTACTGAACGGATTTGCACCAAATCAGAAACAGCACACATTCGGAACCAACATCTAGCATTCTGCCAAATTTGGTGTAATTCCGTTCAGTGGTTCGGGCTGTAGTCGTGTTCAAAAAATGAAAAATCCCCATAGACATACCATGGGAAAAACATGTTTTGTGACCCCCCATTTTTCTTGCCCCCCACTTGACAAATCACCCCGAAACCTTCAACACCTACCACAAGTAGGTAATATACATGAATATATATTCAGTGAAAAAAAACAAAGGTTACAGGGACGTTATAGTTAGGCTGACAATTAACTCCTCAAAACCAAAGAAGTTCAGTAGTTATAGTTAGCTGAGCTAACTATAACTCATGCCCCCAGAATTCACTACTTATGACCTCACATATTACATCACTCATGACATGGTCAGTGTAATCACTGATTACATCTCAAATGACATCATCCAATGACTGTGAATGTTTTGAAAAAGTTTATGTGTTACATTTATATACCAAGGTGTATTGGTGAATCAGTGTGTGAATAAGTGTCTGTATGGATGATTCAGTGGGTGCATGAATGACTGTATAAGTGAGTGATTAGGTGTCTCAGTGAATGTGTGGGTGAGTGACGCGTATGTACGAATGTCTGTACCAGTCTGTCAGTTGGTGTCTAAGTGGCTGCATGGGTTGGTGAGTGGATAGGTGAGTGGCTGTATGGGTGACTGATTGGTTGTCTGAGTACCTGTATGAGTGTCTGTGTGGGTGAGGGTATGTGTGATTGCCTGCATGGATGAGTGATTGGGTGAGTCAGTGACAGTATGGGTTAGTGAGTGTATCTGTGAGAGGCGGTATGGATGACTGAGTGTGTGTATGGATATGTTGGTGAGTGAATAGATGTGTCAGTGGTAAATGGGTTAGTAACTGCATATGTTAAAGGCAGTATAGGTGTGTGTTGGAGTATATGAGTGACTGTATGTGTGAGTGAGTAATTACGAGAGTGGCCCTATGGGTTAGTGTGTGGTCGTGTCAGTAACTGTATAGGTGAGTGAGTATTTATCTGTCTGAATAAGTGAGTGGGTATGTGTATAACTGTATTGGTGAGTAAGTAGCTGTGTAATTAACTCTCTGGGTGAGTGAGTATGTGTGCGAGTAGCTCTATGGGTGACTGACAGTGTGTGAGTGGTTGTATGGGTATATGAGTGGAAATATCAGAGGCTGTATTAGGGAGTGAGTTGGTGTATGAGTGGCTGTATGGGTGACTGAGTAGATGTGTGCGTAGACCTATGAATCAGTGAGTGGGTGTGTAAGTACTGGTATGGGTGTGTTAATGGTTTTGAGAATGGTAGTGTGGAAGTTTGAGTGGGTGCATGAAAGGTCGGGTATGGGGAGTGAGTGGGTGTGTCAGAGATTCTGATGAGGATGTCATCAGTGATGTCATTTGAGATGTCATCAGAGATGTCATCAGTGATGTCATGACCATGTCATGAGTGATGTAATATGTGAGGTCATTAACAGTGCATTGCGGGGGCGCAAGTTTAGTTAGCTAAGCTAACTATAACTGCTGAATATATCTGGTTTTATGTGAATGCAATGTCAGCCTAACTATAATGTCCCTATAACCTTAGGTTTTCTCAGTGAATTTCTAAGGTTTTTTAAAATTATAATTCCTAACTATAACATACTTGTAACCTTTGGTATTTTTCAGTGAATGTCTATGGTTTTTAAAGTAGTAGTCACATTTGCAGAGTGATGGAGAAAGGGTGCGGGGTCTCTGCACAGCACTCAGGAATTCCGCTGTTTAGGACTTACAGGAGTTACAAGGAGCCCTTCTTGGTCCCCAAGGGCCCTCAGGCGTAAAGCAGACTTCATCCTCCAATCAATAGTGCGCCAGGACCGTGTTTTCAGAGTGCTGGATAAAGGAGGCCTGACCTTCGAACACCTCTTAGCAATCTAGCTGTGTGGGACTTACTAGAGGTAACAGGAGGAGTAGTTGGCTACCAAGGATGTCCTTGGGGGACAACTACCACTCCTGTTTCCTCCAGTTAGTCCCACACAGCTGGATTGCTGAGAAGTTATCAGAGGCCAAGCCCCCTTTCTACCCCCACTCTGCAAACATGCCTCCCAGTGCAATACTAGTTTGGAGTTGAAGTCCCCGTGGCTCCAGAGGGTCCTTGGGGGCCAACAAGTGCTCCTGTTACCTCCAGTAAGTCCCACACAGTGGGTTTGCTGAAAGGTTTTTGGTGGCCACCCCCCTTTCTCCACCACTAGGCAAACACGCCCCCCTGGTGCACTAGTAGTTGAGGGATCTTTTCCAAAAGTTCCATTACTGTCCCGAGATTTTAAACTTAACAGTTTTGATTTTCGGTTTTTGTTGTGCTACACTAAGAAGCTTTAACATTCAGGAAGAAAAAAGTGACATAAACTTTAACAACATTTGCAAGAAAATACAGAAGTTTCCACATGAAATAGAACAAAAGGGCGCTGTAAACCAGTTGAACTCAAGTAACTTGGGGACGACCTACTAACAAAAGGCAGTCTCCATCCAGCACAAAATAATCTGACCCAACTAAACAGTAAAGGGGAGCAAAGACATGTTTAAAATAATAAAAATATCTGCAACCAAGAGGCACCAGGACTGACTTATGACCACAGCAAAGGGAGCAGTGCAGGGTTCAAATCCCAGATATATACACCTAATCCTTGCACTATTTAAATAAACTAACATGTAAAAAGAGCTTAAAAAATTCTTAACTTTGAAACTAATCGAGCACTAGAGTTTTCATACTGAACAGTTTCACTTTATAAACTTCAATATCTAGCAAAGAAAAGAACGATTCTTTGATTGTAACAGTAAAAGTAGAACATAAGAGTTTAAAAAAAAATATTTGTAAAAACGTGCACTTGAAGCCAGGTGACTTGAATTGACTTTAGAGCAGAGTAGAAATAGGATGCCTAGTCTCCCCCTCACACAAAGTATCCTAATCTAACTGACAAATGGACGCGATGACATTTCTCTGCTGTAAGCAGTAAGCGAAAGAGAGTCCCGGTTATGTGAGAATGCTTTAATATAGTTTAGCTACAAGGACAAGCATGTATACTGATATCAATCTGCTGAAATATGACTTTCGTAATAGATAGAGCAATATTTTCAGGGGCTAGATTGTTAGAGACATACAGAGTAATGGCTTTAGGTTTTTCCCCAAGTACAATAAGAAATTCTAGAAATGGGGAGAAAGCCATCGTTTTTTTTGTTCTGTTTTTTTTGTTTTTGTTTTTTTCTTTTAGAGTGGCACTTGCCAAAACATGGTAAACAAAAAAGTTTAAGAACAAAGGAGTGCAAAACATATAACAATCCATATTTCATGAATGTGCAAGTTTAACTGAATTAGAATATACGGAAGCACACAGATTGATTTAGGTTGACCAATCTCCCAGCTATGCACTTACCTAGTAATTATTAGTTTTTATTAAGGAAACAATGTCTAAGGAATGGTAAGAGATTCAAAACATTGAATGCTAAGGTAACCACCGCAAGGCTATATGTAAACATGTGTTTTCTTTATAGTATCCCGTATCAAGGGGAGTGCTAATAAGAGCAGAACTAAAGAGAGCTAACCATCCTTGGAATAGGAAGACAGTAGCACCAAAATAAGGTGAGACACTTAGGGGCTGATTAGGATGGCGGTTAATCCGCATCCCCCGGGCCGGCGGAAGCCACCGCCGGCCTGGAGAATGCGGATTAACCGGCGCAGCCACATACAACACCCACTGCCAGATTAGGATGGCGGTGGGATTGCGGTTGGACCAGCGGTGGATGGCAGGTCCGTCCGCTGCTGATCCGTGGGGTGGGGAGGGCTACTTGGTGATGTTGTCTGCAAGACACCGTCAGCCAAATTAGGATGTTCACGGAGACATGCTTTTCCGCGGCGGCTTTTTCGCCGTGGAAAAGCATGTGGACTTTGGCTTTTGGGGGCCCGTTGCGGGCCCCCAGGGTGTCGGGGTTGGGGGTGCACATGGGGGGTACCTATGGTACCCCCCAACATTTACATGCACAAAGCGGCAGGCACCGCGCGGTGCCTGCCGCTTTGTGCATGTCAATGTAATACATGCATTTTTAACATTGCGGCGGGTGCTGCTTGAAGCAGCACCCGCCGCAATGTTATAAATACAGGATGTGACCGCCAGGGTGGCGGTCACATCGTAATTTGCACGGAGGGACCGCCGCTGCCCCTGCGCACGGTCCCTCCACCACCTAAGTAAGGAAGGAACTAAAGGAAGTAAGTAAAATTTAGTGCACAATATGAGGATTCATCTGATTATTGTTACAGGTAGAATAAAAAGAAATTACAGACAGATATTTCCATTGTGAACATAATCAGATGAGAGTAGCTGAGTAAACACACAGGAGTACGATTGAAAAGTGTCAAAATATTTATCATCTAGTTTATAGAAAATAAAAAATGTAAACATTTAGAAACACTACTCACCGCTCATATACTGAATTTTCTTCAACCCATTTTCCTATAATCAAAGAAGTATGTTGTCTGAATTTGGAGGATGTAACAAACACAGACTTGTTACTTGAAATACGAAAGGAACAGAACTTTTAAGGTAAATAATTTTCTGAACTAACAGCTCTAAGGTACAGCGCAATTAGTAGGGTCACTATTGCTCACTGTCCCAAAATCTAAATGGTGAAACATAAAATAATTGACTAGTTTAGGTACAAAAGAAAGAAAAAAATATCCCTGGGGTACAGTACATATAAAAAATTCAAAAATTAAGAAATAGAAAACTAAAAAGAATAATATTTATTAAAACATACAGAATACCCAATTTACATAATTAATATTCAATTAAATAATTAATTATCAATTAAAATGATTATTTACTAATGTAATACTTATTCAATATTTAAAAAATAATTGTAATTGTTTACTATATAAAAATGAATTAGTAAAATAATTATTTAATCATTATTATTTAAATTAACTTCCCACCTGATATGTCTACAAACCTAGCAGCCCACAGCTAAAACAAAACTAAAATAAATAAGTATAGCACAATTTACAAAATTGATAATCAGTTAAATAATTAAGTAATAATGAATTGTTCATTATTTATTACTTAATTAACTTCCCACCCAATCCTCTTACAAATCCAGCAGCCTACACCTACAATATAGCTAAAATATATACATATTACACACGTTACATAAATAATAATCAATTGCATTTAATTAAAAATTACTATTTAATTGTTAATTATTTATTACTTAACTCCCCACCCAGTACCCCTACAAACGTAGCAACCTGCAATTAAAATATAACCAAAATATATAAGTATTACAAAATGTACAAAATTAGTAATGAGTTCAATCATTATTGTTAAATTAATAATTTATTGTTAATTAATTGAATCTTAATTAACTTCTTATCCTATACCCCTAAAAACCAAGCAACCTACACCTAAAATATATCTAAAATAAATCAGTATTACATAATTAATATCAATCACATAATTAATTACAAATGATTAATTTGTTAATAATTAACTATTAGTTAATTAACTTCCCACCCTATCTCCTACAAATCCAACAACCAGCTGAAACACTATAAATTACTATTAACAATTAACAAACATTTTCTGAATAACTTAAAATGATAAACTATATAAAAAAATATCGATAATACAAACAATAGAAACACATAACTTTAATATATGAACTAAAACATAATAAAATATTTAAAAAATAATATTGTGTGCAACTTTATAACTGAAAACAATATTAAGAACAATGATATTCTTAAAAACTGTATTATTTACTTTAAAAAATGATATTCTTGACACACCATATTTTTGCATTGCAATATTTTTGTATCATGATATTTTACTTCCGATATTTCTGTCCTCTGAAATTTACAATTCAATATTTTGTCAACATCCCCCCTCATGTTGACTCTGTCTACCTCAAGTGGTGTTTGCATGGTTCAGTTAGTGCCTCATTATGAGTTGGGTGGTGCTGGAGCCAGATTATGGTACAAATTGTTGAATTATTGGGAATAGTGGGTTTAATAACAATCTTGGGCCTGGGTTGCCTTTGCCCTATAGTACGGAATCCTGTCCGCAATCACTATTACCGTGGGAGACCACTTGGGAGGCGTTTTATATTTAGATATTTTTAATCTATTGGAAATGTTGTATCCTATAGGTGGCCACCTATATGTACATAGAGACTAACATTGGTCATTATTTTATCAATACAGAACTCACCCCGGACACGCTGTCACTGCCACCGAGCACCCGCTTCTGGCCAAAATATCAGCATAATTCTGTAAGTCACCTTCACACTGAAGTAGAGCTTATGGAAAAGAGAGGACAGCCACTGTGCATCCACCCAGAACTGCTAGGCTCACGACCTCATTAGGGGTAAGTGATCTGATCTCCTGACTTGAGAGCCAAACTACAGCATGAACAATTTTCTCTCCCCGCCTCCCTCATTAATTAGTTACTTTCCTACCCTCCCTAACCAGGACTATGTATGTTTTCTTCCCTAAACAGAACCCAGCTGGGTTGCCTCGTGAGTACTTTTTATTTCACCCATACACGGTTTGCACGCACACCACTAGTAATCTAGCGCTTCTGAAAACCAGGTAATTCTGACAAACTCCAAAAACCTCTAAATATAGCATTCCACCCTCATAGTAGATTCTAAACGCATATCTCTCTTCTTCTGAGATGTCCCCCGCATCGTAGGTCCTGAAGAGACCCTATATCCATACTAGGATCGAAACGCCGTCGACAATTGAGAAAAGCAAACTTTTAAAAATAGCACTCTATGATTGTATAGATGTTATGTAATTTGATGAAAGAAAGTGGTCGCTTTTGTGAACATAACCTTTTATTTTGAAACCTTGCACATATTTTTTCACAAATGCTATTCTAATGCTTTGGTTCATATTTTCACTTGGGACACATTACAAGTTCAAGTTCAAGTTCAAGTTCAAGTTCGTAATTTGTATAGCGCACTACTCACCCAGAGGGTCTCAAGGCGCTTGAGTGAGGGAACGTGCATTATTTATCGAATAGCCAGGTTTTTAGCTGTTTTCTGAAGGAGAGGTGGTTCTGTGTAAGGCGGAGGTGAGAGGGGAGGGAATTCCAGGTCTTGGCCGCTAGGTAGGAGAAGGATCCTCCTCCCATGGTGGATCTAAGGATGCGCGGAATTGCGGCGAGGGCTTGATTGGATGACCGTAGTTGGCGGGTAGGTGTGTAGAAGGACAGTCGTGTGTTGAGGCATTCAGGACCTAGGTCGTAGAGGGCCTTGTGTGCGTGGGTGAGGAGACGGAAGGTTATTCTCTTGTCGACTGGGAGCCAGTGGAGGTCTTTCAGGTGACCAGAAATGTGAGCTTGACGGGGGATGTCTAATATTAGTCTGGCTGATGCGTTTTGGATGCGTTTGAGTTTTCTCTGTAGTTTGGCAGTGGTTCCGGCGTATAGGGTGTTTCCATAGTCCAGTCGGCTAGTGACCAGTGCGTGGGTGACTGTTTTTCTTGTTTCGGTGGGGATCCAACGGAAGATCTTTTTGAGCATGCGAAGGATGTTGAAGCATGAAGATGAGAAGGCGTTGGCTTGTCTGGTCATCGAGAGGGAGGAGTCTAGGATGAAACCCAGGTTACGTGCATGATCTGTGGGAGTGGGTGCTGTACCTAGGGCCGGTGGCCACCATGAGTCGTCCCAGGCCGAGGGGGAAGATCCTAAGATGAGGACTTCCGTTTTGTCCGAGTTAAGTTTTAAACGGTTGTTCTTCATCCATTCGGCAACTTCTTTCATTCCTTCGTGTAGATTGGTTTTGGCGGTGTTTGGGTCTTTGGTGAGGGAGAGGATCAGCTGGGTGTCGTCTGCGTAGGAGATGATGTTGAGGTTGTGTTGTCGCACGATGGATGCGAGGGGGCTCATGTAAACGTTGAAGAGGGTGGGGCTGAGTGAAGATCCTTGTGGTACGTCGCAGATGACTTCGGTGGCCCTTGATTTGAATGGGGGGAGGCGTACTCTTTGTACCCCCAATTATTACACAACTGTAAATAATTTTCGCTATATGTATGAAACTATTTACCATAATTTTATTTTTCAATACAACTCATTGAACAACTATATCAGTGTATTGGCAGTTCTTTCTCTCTGACATCTCACATAACCCCTGTTTTAATATACGTGATTTACGGTTTTTCAAATCATTATTAAGTACCTATTCCACAGGAGCCACTGTTCTTCTTAAAATACAACAGTGTGTTCCAGCATGGCAAGGAGTGTAAAGTCCATGCTGTGCTGGAACTGGGAGAGATTCTTGCACATAGGTGTTGCAAAAATGTGCCTCCCTGCATGCACCTACCTGCATGGGGCAAGAGGGGCCATGTAGCGCCACTTTTGTTTCCATATCACCAGCTTTTACATGGCGGTGTTGACCACCATGTAAGGCTGGTAGTTGGGAAACTTAAAATATGCATGGCGGTATTACAGCAGCACCACCAGCATATTCTTAGCCAGTGACTGCCGTATCACCACCCTTGTGGTTGCAGCGTCCAAATGGTGGTCAGGCTGCCAAACTTATAATACGACAGTCAGACTGCCGGTGCGGCTGTGGCTGGACTGCCGCGCCGCACCCCTGCAAGTATGTTGGTCCATGGGCCGCCAGATTCGTAATAAGGCCAATAGTTTTACCAGCTCTATATTTACTGGTCCACTATTCACAGTGTGTGCTATGCCCAAAATGTATCATCACATGATGGACGACATGTGAAAATCAAATGAAATTCATTTTTGCTTAGGTTTTATGTCCCAAATAAAACCCAAACTATTAATGATTCACAGAAGCCAAGCTGTGACTGGCTATAATCACCACTCATCACCTTCTTTGCTGTTTTCTGTGTATACTTTACAATCAAATGTAGTGATATATGGGGAAAAAGTAGAATATTTAATATGGGAAGAATAAGAATATTCTTCCTGTACACACCTAGCAAGTCTGGGGGTGATCTGTTCTCCTACCCATCCTGGAAGTCTGCAGTAAATCAGGTAACCTTTTCATAGCTGAAAACGTTCAGATTGAATTTTGGAAATGCCCACAAATGTTTATTGCGAGAAATTCACAACTGCAGGTTTCTCTGCATTTGTGGAGCAGAAATCTGCAGTGGTAAATTCATTAAAGCCCATTAGTGAATTCTTGGAAGGCGTAAATGAGTCATCTAGATCCATAATCTTACATTTACAGCTGTAAATACCCTTTGTAAATAGGCACATCATGTTCATCATTTTAGCTCCAGACAAAACAGATAACATTTTATGAATGTCTTAATATAAAAAGTGAAATACATTCTGAAACTCTTTTCATTTCAAGATACACATCTCTGTCTCAGGAGTGAACAGATTCACTGTTTTATATAATGACTTAGTTTCTGTCGACTCTCTTGATTCTTCGGGAATACTATGATACTTAAAAAGGTTCATGTTAATGCATCACCAAGTTTGCTTGCTTTAAGTTCTCGGAGGCTCCGAGAGACTACATCGCGGCAGGTGTTAGGGTAGGGATCAGCAAGGAAGGAGATCTGGAATGAGAGAACAAAAACAGAATTATTCAAGAGTTCTAGCTTAGAAACAATTTTGCAATCTAATACGAAAATAATAACCTGTCGGGGCAAACGCCTGAGCTTGTGCCATACATTTTGGAAGCAGTATACTATTGTATGATCACGCTAACAATATTAACTGATTGTTACTCTATGTATATGTGTACACGCTACGCAGATCAATTTATACACTGTTTGTAAATGTTCATCTGGTCTCTTTTTGTATGCAAAAACTAAGATTTTGTTCAGCAACAAATAGTCATCCTTAATAGGAGCTGCTTTCAACAACACATACACGTTTTCAGGATAATCACAGACTTTGTGGTTGCCATTCATTTTCCTTCTTCCAGGCACAAAGATCAAAGCATTGATCACTGATGCTTTTTCTGGTGGGAGAAGCTAAATTGCCTCCCTCCCTTGATTGGTGGTTCCAAGAAGTGCACAATTCCCCTGTCTCAAATTGCTTTCGTGTACCGTTGTGAGGCACTTCACTGCTGACGCCCAAGATGCCTCCACAATTCCGCGTGCAGTGCAATTGGTGGCACTTCTTAAAATAACGCAAGTAGTGAATATGGTCACTGAACGAAGTATGATGGGACTTGTACTCCCTATCTTTGGAAATGGTCCACATATTTTGTCTGGTGCTACTTAGGGGTCCACAGTTTTGCCTTGTAACATTGTACAATTGTACAATTGTGGTTTTCTTGATTTATGCAAAGGGGCACCAGATTACACAACCACCATCTCCTCCCGGATGCCCTCTCAGATGTTTCTTGGCACATTAGTCAACTGTGCTTCCATTTACCCCACCACACAAGGATCCCATGTATTAGAGGGCTGACACTTTCACTCTGTAAATCAAAATTGAGTGAATTGTTAAATTTCAACTTGTAAGTCTTCCAGTGCTATTGTCACGAGTGATAGCCTACTGATTTGTATGTTATTCAAGTTTTAATATCTTAATAGCCCAAAATCATGAATTTCATTTATGTCTCTGGTGTTTAATGTATCTAAATTTTGTATATCAATCAGGACCCTCTAGTTCCACGTCTCATTTCTTCTGGTTTAATCTCCAATGTTTGCAATCATAGTTGATTTAAAGCAAGATCAGACTTTTGAATATATTTTGCCACCTCCTGATTTTTTTAAACGGGTTAGCATTTTGTTGCTATGATGTTCAGTCCAACTACGTTTAGCCTTCCTTTCTGTGAGACCATATGGGCCTTTTATGTGATTATATATATATTTATATTGACATTAAAGACAGCTTTCCACCTAGGGCCACAAAACTCGCAGTTGGTGCACTTACGGGGTGTGAGGGGCTTTAATCATTCGCAGATGCATTTCAGGCTTGTGCCTTCCTCAGTGCGGAAAAGCCATAAATCACAAAGCACAGTGACACCCATTTAAACAGTCCTGCAGTCTAATTGGTGGATCCTTAGCCAATGAGAGGACTGCAACTTCCCAGAGGTCGGAAGTGGGGCATCAACATTTCCGGTACTATCTGATGTTATACGGGCCTCAATGCTCCAATCCATAGTTTTGTCCGATGTAAACATGAAATGCTGTAATACGTCAACCACCTTGAAAATCGAAGTCACTGTGCCTACATATAGCCCTTGCCTGCCGCTGAATGTTATCTCAGGTTTCGCTGTTTGTGTCCTTCATTTGGGAGGGAGGGGTGGGGGGGATGGAGCAGACCACAAACTCCGTGCTGTGTGTAAAAGGCCGCTTTTATTGAAACAGGTGCGCATCACATTAAAAATTCCTCTGCAAACGCCTTACAAAACTAGACCTCACTAAATAACCATCTCCTGACCCTTAACACTGTCCCACCCCTACATTTTTCATGAACCCGCCCCCACCCATACATTACAACATTACACCATATACATTAATACATCAAAACATAAACACTTTAGATTCAACCCAACCGTTCCACAATTTTCCTGCCTACTTCTTTACCCCTGTCAAAACCTGAACATGCGTAATTGAACTATAACTTAACTTGCCTACCCTTTCCATGCTGATAACCTAGATCCAATAATAACCCAACAACCTCTGTCAACTTTGACAAAAGCTCTCCATAATCCCCGCACTGCACCTGTTCCAGCGACAATACATAGTCAAGCCCCTGCACACCTGTCCCAACAAAGGCCACCAGGACCCCTGTAAGAGAAAACATCCCAGAACAATGAAAAAACAGTAGGGAGGGACGGAAAAACAATTAAAAACCTAAGCTCCCAGCCACCAGGTCACCAAACCCAAAATGGTGGCTGGAAGCAGGAGCCCAACCTATTTATGGCTGGGCTCCAATTGGGCTATCTTTGGGCGACAAAGTTTTGTAGCTCAATATTAAAATGACGCCCTGCAGAAAGCCGATCTCCAACCCCCGCCCCTCCCAAACTGCCCGGCCGCTCCCCCCAAGCCCCCATGGCAAGGCACCCTGGCTTTGAATAAACCATGACCTACATAGGTCAACGGAGTCTATCAGTGGCGGTTCTGGCAGCCCCTAAATGAATACCAAAGACAGCGTTCCACCTAGGCCCGCCGAACTCACAGCAGGTGCCAGGTGCCACCAGAGGGTGGGGGTGAATCAGTGACTCATTTCACGCCTGAACAAGAGATATCTCGAAAGGTATGGACTTTCAGAATGTCTTCCACTGGATAGGTACAAACATGAAATTTAGATCAGTTGATGTTCGAACTAAAAAGAGAGAAGTAAATAAATAAATAGTTAAATAGAGGTTTGTGGTTTATGTGGAGGAATTTAAGATTGAACAAATGCTTCTAATTGGCTTCTGTTTTTGAAGGGCAGCACACGTTGTCAAGAATGCGCCAGTTATGATGGGTAACTTTTTTTTAACTCTTTGGTGCTCGAGCGGAAAGTGATGACACAAACAAGACATATTTAATTTGACTTTTCTTTCCTTTATGAAATATGTGCTTCTGTATAAAACGTGGTGTCCTCTGAGCATTTTTGAGAATTTTCTTTGGAGATACTTTGCTATTGATTTTTTGTGTATTAGAATATCTGAGTATTTGAAGAGGTGTTCTCTAACCTTCCATGTTTTTCAAAACTGGCTGCATGGATGGTTGTCTCTAAGATAGCTTGGATGATAACTATGGTATATAAAACATTATTGCTTTTTGTGTAAATCAATGTTGTCAACACCTGCTTTTATTCTCTATGTAGATATCTATGAACCTTTAATCCTGCTGGAATTAATCACTAACTTGATGTCTGCCGATCATTCCTCAAGCCAATGAAAAATGCCTATCTGGTGTCCCCTGTCATATGCATAGAACATCACTGATAAATCATCTTGATTTCAAGATTTTCTAATGGAATCGGTTGTTCGTAAAAAACTATTGGTCTTTAGATTCACACATATATAGTTTAGCCAACTTTGATGAAACAATTCATGATTGTTTCTTTTACGGTTAAGGTAAAAGTTAATTTGGGAGGATGGCAGCGTGCAAGACTTAAGATAGCCGCTGCGCCTTAGATGTCGTTGTATACCTGCCAAACAAAAATGAATTGCCGCCAAACGAGGACATAATTCAACCTTATTTTCACAGCGAGTCTTCCTCATGTCATGCAGTATTTGGGGAGAGGTTTGAGGTGCTTTTTGATGCCTGTAGAGCAAAGAGTTCTCTTCTGCTGTTTACTGAATTGAAACTCCTCTCTCTCTGCGTCCTGAGAGAAGTGATAAGGAGACGGGCGCTTCCCTCGTAATTGCTGCCCTTTATTCAGCTTAGGTGTTATCCGTTTAAAGGGATTTCTGGTTGTCTGCTCTTGCCTGGAAACGTCCCATTCAGACATTTTGAAGGGGGTTTTCTTTCTCTGTCACAATCTGGTGCAGCAGCCTTCAGTCAATGCACTATAACTCTCCTTTTTGGTCCTTATCTACAAATTTTATCAGATAAGCAATCCTAATTGGGACATAAATATGGACAATATTCTACATATTATTTCAACATTTTCTAAGCTTTCAGATATAAAATTGGCTGTTTTTCACACTAGGGAAATAGAATCCAAACCAGCATCAGCAAACTCAAATAAATGGAAGCAAGCTGCTTCACCGCTGCCCACAAAATCTAAGTTTATAGACTCACAAGAAACCCCATTAAATAAGATTTTGGAAGAAATTCTGGCTATTCATATGAACACAGACACCATGTCCTCACACATTAAAAATTTTCAACGTGACATTGCCTCCCTTTCTATGAAGGTAGCATGTAGTGAGATTAAAATCAGCAATAATACCAAAGCCATTGAAACTATGACTGCATTTGTCAATCAGGTTGCTTCTCTTCAGACAGCCTTACTTAACTTCGAAAATAGAAATAGACAATATAATCTACACATCATTAACATCCTAGAGAATATTGAGGGACAAAGTTGTTTTTTCACAGAATCTACATTACCAAAGCTCCTAAATATCAAATTTCTAGAACGATTCGAAATTGGCAAAGCTCATAGAATTCCCTCTCATCGAAACCTCATCAGACTAAACCACAACAAATCATCTTTAGGTTAAAATCTTTTTATTGTTTTAAGCAAGGTATAAACAACATCAACCCAACTAAATCAACAGGCCTGAGTGGGGAAAGATTTAAGAACAATTAGACATTATACAGAGAAAAATAAAGATAGGAAGGAGAAATGGGACAGATAGAGGAGAAATATATACTTGACAAATTCAGCCAATACCCACAAAGAGGCTACAGTGTACCAGAGGGAGGTTGGGTAGTGAGTAGTTAGAAGGAGGGTCCATCATCCGATGGGGCCGGTTGTTTGAGGTGAAGTAGGCACATGGACAGGACAGGTCAGTTCCGTAAACTCCATTGCTAAAAAACGAATACTAGATCCCCATGTTTTATCAAACTGTGGTATATTATGTGTGACAGTCACCGTCACCTTTTTCATACCGAGAAGTTCCCATCATTTGTGAAGGCAATCCAACTTCGTCTGGACATTATCGATGCCCCAACGGGACAACAACATCTGCTTGGTGGTAAATTTGCTGGCTTCCCCATGGTGCGATTTCAGGAGATATGCCAATGCATTTAGTTGTCCCAACAATATATAACTGGGGAACCTAGGCAATTCTGCGTCATGAATTTTATCAATATAGGCCAGGACCTCAGTTCAGAAATGTTGGATTTTAGGACACTGCCAGAGTAGGTGCATAACAGTGCCCACTTGGCCACACTGTCGCCAACAATGGGGGACCCCTGATTTCCATTGAGCTATTCTAGCCGGGGTATAGTGCCAATAGTTGGCTATTTTAAGGAACATTTCTTGCTCTTGCCCTGTGTACTATGTCATGCCATTCCTTAGGTGTGAACTCATGTTCACATTTTGTTTCCCACCTACGCTGTGCCAGTGTTTTGGTGTGTGATATGGGAGTAAGGAGGAAGGCGTCAATATCTGAAGGAATGCTTTTGTCCAACTGATGTGTAATTAGCCATTTCTCAAATATTGTAAGCGGCCAACCAGCATTGGGCCGAACGTGAGGTTGTAGGATCCAATGTTGGAGACCATCGTATTGCCTATAAGTGTTAGATTGAAGGTCATATTTGGAGTGAAATTGGTGGAAATCCATCAATCCACCCGCGTCAAAAATTCTTCCACTCTCTTACAATTTGCTTCCTGCCACTTAATGTAAATATCCGCCGCCGTAGGGAAATCTGGATTTCCTGTGAATGGAGTTTGGGGCAAAATGCACAAGGAAAGACCTTGTGTCTCTTGTACCCGGTCCCACACTCCCATTATGGTTCTGGTGCCCGGTGAAATATAAACCCCTGGAGGACGATGTCTCTTGCGTAGCTAAGGCACTTTCCAAATGTGAATCCCTGCGACAGCCTGGTCAATGAGCACCAGTGCTTCTCAGAGCTGGCCCTGTACTACTCTACCATGTAGCACAGCTATGCAGCCTGATAGGACTACTCCAAATGCAGGATTCCTAGCCCCCGCCGGCTTGACTCAAATGCACCTGTTTTTGAGCCTTGTGATTTTTCGTTCACTTAATACCTGTGCAAAGGGTTGTAACATCAAAATTTGCATGACATATAGAATTCAAAGCAGCAAGGTCATCTTGCCTGCCACTAGTCTGCCTAGCCACAATAACATATATCTTTTCAAAGAGAAAAGTTCCTATTTGGCGTTAAGGATGAAGGTGGAATAATTTTCCAGGGCTGTGCATTCAGTCATGAATTATATTTGAAGCCCCAGGCATTGAACCTTTTGGGTAGCCAGTCGAAAGGGAACAAATTCTTAAGGCGAGCATGGTCCTCTTTTGTGATAGTTAAATTAAGAGCCTGTGTTCTCTGAAGTTCAATTCAATTTTGAAACCAGAGGCTCACCCAAATTCCTCCATGTCATGTAGAAGAGGAGGTAGAGAGTTGAACGGTTGTATTATTGTAAGCATGACACCGTCATCACAGAGTGCCACTTTATGTTCCCTGTCCCCCATGGCAATGCCCATTATAAAAAGGTGCTGGTGAATCCTTTCAGCGAAGGACTCCATATAAAGAGCAAAGAGCAAAGGGGACAGGGGACATCCCTGATGGGTGCATCATGACACTCAAAATGGTTGGGACAATATTCCATTGACTTTAGTCTCAGGATCTGCATAGTTGCAGCCTATCCATCCCCGGAATCTCTCCCCCAGGATGGTCCTACCTAATTGGAGGTAGGACCAGTGGACCTGATAAAAAGGCTTCTGGGCATCAACTGACAACAGAAGGGACGGTGTTTGGAATTTTTTCATTTTGTCAAGAAGATAAGTGTTTGGGGCTGTCACTGCAGCTCTTCTCAGGGATTAACCCAGTTTGATCAGGGTCAGTTAGGCACTGCATGTATGGTAATATTAAATCACCATAATATTAAATCATCTAAAAAGGTTTCCCTTTGGTTTAACCACAAACTCTAATATGGAGTTCTATATAGGCCTCTTTAGCCAAACAGGGCATATAGTTACTAAAGTGTATAAAAAACGTTCTGCTCATCCTTCCCCTTTTGTGGCTCTAAATCAAAAGTGGTCCTCATACATAATTATACAATCTTCAAATGTACAATGGAAAGATATTTGGTGATCTAATATCGCTAGTTATCTCACGGTTACTTCTATACAAACTAATATTAATTTACTATATCAATATTTTTGGTCCCCAGATAAATTATTCAAAGCTAAACTCTTAGATGCACCAAACTGTTGGCATTGTAAAACTGCTAGTGGAGATTTACAGCATATAATGTATAAATGTCCTATCATTTTAAAATTTTGGTCTGAAGTTTGAAATATCACTGCCCAGCTATTTAAAATCCAAGTACCTTTATCTTTCCCTACATTAATCTAGAAATCTTACTCTCTCAAAATTGTATTATTTCCTGATGATTGGAAGCTTTTTGATTTTCCTATTTCTACTGCGATTAAATCAATTACTTCAAATTGGAAGGATGCAAAGCTATAATCGGTTAATGCTTTGTGGGACTGGATTATTTTTCTGCGACATTGCCAATCCTCATTAATACATACTGATGAAGACTACTCTGTTATTAGGCCCAATATATGGCGTTCGTTGGACATATTAATACATGCAACTCATTATAAAATGTATACTATTTTATCTTATTCTATATCATACTTCATATTATAGCCCTTTCTTTGTTTTTATTCCTTTTGTTGTGTT
The DNA here is from genome assembly GCF_964261635.1 of Lissotriton helveticus. Lineage (NCBI taxonomy): Eukaryota > Metazoa > Chordata > Amphibia > Caudata > Salamandridae > Lissotriton > Lissotriton helveticus. The sequence continues at coordinate 1,310,914,365 of NC_136063.1, forward strand.
CAATTTATTTTCTTATTCATATGGTTCAAAATATTGATGTAAATTGATGTTCTCATATTTCTCCTGTAATTGCTCTCATATTTCATTCCTTACAGTTTTGTGTACTGTGTTCACTGTATATTATACTTAAAATGTAATAAATATTTCTGAACAAAACAAAAATAAGTCATTTTTAAACAGAAAGATGTTTTCGTGCATTCCAGGTGTGCAAGTTCCTTTGTATGATGTAGAACCTGAATGAGGGTTTCTCTCTTTTCCTGGTATTACTGAATACATTGTGTACCTCACCTAACATTAGCCCTTGTGCAGGTAGTTTGTTAGGTAGCAAATACTGTAAAGTGTGATTTGAACCAGAATTTGATGGCCTTATGGGGTTGGGTTAGCTACATTTCAGAGTCTGTTTCACTGGTCAATGTCCAATTAGTAGTGCTGGCTACTGATTTACTGCTTGTGGCTGCTGGCCTCAAAGTACAGTGCACAATATTGTTAGTGGCAGTCAAAATGTGTACACTTCTATAGCACATAGAGACAGTTATATATGTAATAATATGTTCACCAATTCAAAATCTTCTGAAGCCCCTGAGCAGCTTTTCCTATTGGGCCCTCTTATGGACTAATATCTACTCAGTGTTAATGACATTTGTTCCCCGATAGTACCCTGAAATACATCCTGGAAAATTCCTCTCTTTTTATAGTTTAATGAAAATCATTGTAAAAATGTCTGTCTCTTACCAAAGTCAGGACTTTCCCTCTGGAAGAAAACATCTCTTTCTGTTTTTAATATGAAATACATAAGCGTTGCAGTTGTCTCTCACATGTTGTTTTCCTTCACCAACCTCTGCACGCTTCTGACCAAAGCTCTAATCTATTCTTTTTTATTTAAAATTAGTTCACTAATCTATTTCTAGTACATGCTTGTGTTCTACTTTTCTTCAATATCTTCACTGAATAGCAACCCTCCCTCTGCAAGCGTGTCTTTAATGCTGTGAAACAGCTGCATTTGATTTATTTCTCACATTTTTCTGTCTGAACTTTTGAAAATCTTTGACACATCACAAACCTAAAGTCACATGTGAATTTTGGACGTTTGGAAATGGTCTGAATCTGTTCATAGAGGTGTAATAGCAATATAGCTTTAGGTTCCTTTTTGAAAGGAGAGTACAATTCAGTTCATATGCCCAATAACATAAAGTAGGAAGTACAAACATTGCAAGTTATTTAATGCTATGTTATCTGTGTTTTTGAAGCACAGTAATCACCCATGAAGGTATTTAGGTGTGCTATAGCAGGTGTGTGATGCCAGCCCTGGGGGTTTACTGGAAAAGCCAGGTCTTAAACTTCTTGTAAAAGTTGAAAAGATAGGAGGAGGCTCTGATGTGTTGTGGGAGATTGCTTCATGCTTTAGTGGGCGAGGCATGAGAAGGCGAGGTCCCCTGCTCTACTTTTGTGTATGTGTGGGGTGTGTGCTAGTGAGAGACCAGCGTAGTGGAGGTGTCTGGAAGGTTGGTGGAACTGAATGCAGTTGTTCAGTTAGGCAGGGCCAGCATTGTGGAGAGCTTTGTAGGTGTGGGTGAGGAGTGTAAAGTGTGCACACTTGTGTACGGGAGTTAGTGGAGTTCCCTTACGTGTGATGTGATGTAGGTTTGGCATGGGAGGTTGAGGAATAATTTAGCTGCTGTGTATTGGATGGTCTGCAGTCTTCTTGTGAGCTGGTTGGTAATCCCTGCGTACCAGGTGTTTCCAAAGTATAGTCTGCTGTTGATGAGGGCTTGGGTAATCATTTTCCTCTTGTTGTCTGGTGGCTACTTGAAGGTTTTCTTAATCATCTTTAGTGTGTTGAAGCAGGCCGAGACCACTGCGTTTACTTGAGTGGTCATGTCCAGTTTGTTGTCTATGATAATTCTGAGGTTTCTCAATTGAGAGCAGGGCATGGGGGTGGAACCAAGGTCTGCGGGTCACAAGGTAGATTCCCATGGTGAGACGTTCTTCCCAAATACTACCATCTCGGACTTGTCTGAGTTCAATTTGGGGCAAATTAATTTCATCCAGGGAGCTACTTGTGTCGGCATGTGATGAATCTCTTCTTGGCGTTGTGTGTTTTGTCCGAGAGGGACAGTATCGGTTGTGTGTCATCGGTGTAGGTGAGAATGTTAATGCCGTGAGCTTGTATGGCATTGGCCAGCGGGGCCATGGAGCTGTTGAAGAGCACTGGGCTGAGCTAGGAGCACTGCAGGACTCCATAAATAAGATATCATCCTTTCATGGGGTAGGGGGTGTATTGAAGGCTTGGGTTCTTCCAATGAGGAAGGAGCAGATTCATTCGAGGGCGAGTTCCTGGATACCTGCTTCCTGGATTCATTGGATTAGGATGTGGTGGGAGATGGTGTTGAAGGCTGCTGATAGGTCTAGAAGAATGAGGGCTGTGATTTCCCCCTTGTTGAGGATCATTCAGATGGGTTGCCACACTGTAAAGAATTCACAAAATAAGCTATTTCTTTAGACTATAGGATATTGGTCCAAATGGAGCAGCAACTGAAATAAAGCTTTGCTCATTTCTTAGATTTTTTCATTGGAAGAAGTACGAATAGTCATTATATTGGAGAGACAGGAAGCTGCATGATGTGTTTGTGACACAGAGTTTTGAATTCAGCCTAGTGCTTGATCAGGAGCCTATAAAGTGGCATAAGTTAGATTCTGTGTGCTTCAGACAAAGGATGAGACAGCCAGCTTGATATTCTACACTTGGTAGCCCCACAGTTGTGTTGAATGGGAGACTCACATACAATTCACTACTTAAATCCTGATACTAACAACTACTAGGACAAGGACTAAGCGTTGAGGCAAGAGTAACAGAGGTAAAATTCCTTAGAGGATAGGCTGATGTTGGAAGGCATTTTAGAGATGTTGCTCAATTAGGAGATCAGAGAAAAGCTGAAGATTACTTTTATACCATATATTTTTAGAATGATGGGGTTAAGGCCCCTAAGAGTATAGGCAGACAAAATGGCTTGAGGCAAGGATACCAGTACAGCATGTTTGGAGCATTGAGATTTGGACCTTAGCTAGTAAATCTATGATGTGTTGATGACTACCAGGATTGTTGATTAGGCTGATGTGTAGCTGAGTGTCATCAATTTCCATGTGATAAATCATGCTGTAACTGTGAAGGGCATAGGAGAGAAGTGCCACATGGTCATTAAAGAGAGCTAACAACTTGTAAAGCCCCCCACAAGAAAAGGCTGTTGGAATAGAGAGGCCAGGTTTGCTTAGAGAGACCTGTCAAGCAGGTACAAGTGAACCATTTACAGGCTTGTCAGATATTGGGCTTCTGTTTGGCAGAGGGGTGTACCCTATCCAAACATGAAGCACAAGTCTAGTTAGGGTAGGCCAGATACACTCCCTAAATTAACCTGTTCTCAACCCCTGGTAGCTTGCCACAGAGAAGTCAGGCTTAATTTATTAATGTATAAAGTATTTGTGCAACACTTAATACAGTAAAACAGCAAAAACACCGCACTAAAATAATCCACACCATGTTAGAACAATAGAGCTTAAATTAATGAATGAAAAAAAACAACAAAAACCCATTCAGTAGAACAGGAGCTATGAATTTTTAAAGAATATCTTGAAATATAATTCTTAGAGTCATAAAGTGCCAATGGGGTCATCTGGTTGCGCTGGACAATGTCAAATCTGGAAAGTCAAGCTGACCGCGATGTAGCATTGGTCAAATACAGGAGCCATATAGGGCCCACTGCAAACAGTACCTTCACAGAGGAAGTGTCAACGTCGAGGTGCAGGCTGCAAGGAGCAGTCAGAGCCGATGTGTTTGCGGCAGTCCATAGGATTGTAGGCGATGCGTCAATTCCAAGTTACTCAGTAGAAAGATGCGTTGTTGTCGAACTCCTGCCGATGATTGTGTGGCAACCGGCACAGCCCTATTCAGGTACAACTGTCAGCTCCTCCCTTCCATCCAGCCTAGGAAGACCCATCAATCTGGTGATCAGCCATCAGAAAGTGATCCCAGCTGTCAACCACCCCAGACGTGTATTCAGAGACACTATGGGCTAGATGTAGGTAATTTCTATTTACCGATTCCTAAATACCAAATTTTACCGATTCGGTATTTAAGAATTGGTAAAAAGAATGTAGGTAAAAAATCCGTAAATTTTACCGATTTGGAAATATTCATTATTACCGATTCGGTATTTTCCGAACCGGTAATAAGGAATACCTTCCCATTCATTCCATGGGCCTGGAGGCTCATAGGAATGAATGGGAAGCCATTCACTATTACCGATTCGGTAAATACCGAATCGGTAATAGGGGGAGCATATTCAAGGGTGGCAGGGTGTCACATTGACACTCTGTTGCACCCCTGAATTGTGCATGTGTGCACATGTGGCGCACATACATGCCCTGAGGGCATGTATGTCTGCCACATGGCACTTTTAAAAAAGCACAAAATTGCTTTTTTAAAAGTTGTTCGTTATTTACCACCAACTTGTAGTTGGTGGTAAATAACTAATCCTCAAACCAAAAATGCACTCACTTGAGTGGTCCCTACATAGGATTTAAGGATTCGGTAATTTACTGATTCCTAAAATTAAGGAATCGGTAAATTAGGAATCCTTAAATCCAGCCTCCTACATCGCAAAGGGCTAAATACTGGTCGGTAACGGGAAATTTACCGATTTTCGGCCGTTACCGACCGGTATTTGCCCACCTACATCTAGCCCTATATGGTTAAAGTAAGAAAATGCCAAATTTCTAAAATTGGCATTGTCAGATTTGTCACTTAAATTCCAACTTCACCATAAGTTGCGCTTTTAAATTGTGAGTCCAGAGACACTAAACTCGAAATATCTATTTTGGCCCAATTGGAATTTACACTTATAAGGTTATCCCAATGTTAATCTATGTGAGAGAGAGGCCTTGTAGTAGTGAAACACGAATTTAAGAGTTTTTCACTACCTGGACATGTAAAACTTAAAAGTACAGGTCCTACTTTTTAAATACACTGCACTCTGCCCTTGAGGCTATCTAGGGCCGACCTTTGTGTATTAAAAAGGAAGGTTTGGACATGGCAAGTGGATTATCTTGCCAGGACGATATGGTAATCTAAACTGAAAAACCAGGCTCTGCAATGGCAGCCCTGAGACATGTTTAAAGGGTTACTTAAGTAGGTGGCACAATGAGTGCTGCAGGCCCACTAGAAGCATTTAGTTTACAGACCCTGGGCACATATAGTGCACTTTACTAGGGACATATAAGTACATTATAATGCCAAACAGGTGTAAATCCATTATACAATGTTTTAAGGAGAGAACACATGCACTTTGGCACTGGTAAACAGTGGTAAAGTGCCCAGAGTCCTAAGACCAACAAAAACGAATTCAGCAAAAAAACGGAGGAGGAAGGCAAAATGTTTGGGGGTGCCCCTGCAGAAAACAAAATTTTCCTTCAGGGCTATACCTCAACTCCAAGATACATTTACATTCTAGTAGTATTTTGTGGTTTACCAAGCTAAAAGCAAAAGAAAGCTCAAAGAGAATTAGTGTTGAGGTCTTGCCAAGATCCAAGGCAGTGAACATTTCCTTTCCACTATATAGCAAAGAAAATTCCATGTCCCCACCACATATGGATCCTGGACTGAAAGTTATTGAGCAGGACATACCATTACAGGAAAGCAGACAGTTTAGTATTATCTATAGATGTGAGGGCGATGGTCAGGCAAGAGAGGACAGAGATTGGTCGGAAGTCGCTTAAATGCTGTGGTTGACATTTGGTTTCTTCACCAGTGTAGGTATCAGGACATGAATTGCAGTAGGATGATTCCCTTTTCAAGAAATACATTGACTAAATGTAAAGATATTCACAGGAATTGAATGACTCCTTTGCTTTTGCACTTGGTTCTGGAGACCTCTAGGAAGTTGGCTTGGTCAGTATAGACGTGTCAGCAAACTTTCCTCATTTTGTTCCTTTTCCAAAGGTAGAAGGTAGGGGAGCATGTTACAGATTTGCAGGCTAGACAGCGGATTTGTACAGGTATGGGAGATCAGTTAAGACAAGAATGGAGAAAAGCCATCTGGAGGTTCACGTATGAAGCTCAAATTCACTGAGTATTGAAGTGATGAGGTGGCTAGAGAGACATGTGTGATTACCAGGTAGCACTGGAATGGGAGGTCATACCTGTCATTGATGATGTTGACTGATTTGTACAATATTGCACAGAAAGGTGCTTTTCCTTTCTGGAGCATAGTCCGAGCCCTGTCATCATCATGATGCCTACACTAAGTGTAGCAAGGGCAGTGCAACTTTTGGTTTATTAACCATGAGAACAATTTCTCAAAATATAACTAATTTTACAGATCAAGTGAGGTCAGAGTAGCGATAAATGTGTTTTAGACAGGATGAAATAAAAAGAAATAAGATTAAAACAGAAGTTTAAAATCTAGAGGACATAGGTGAAGAGCTACTGAAGAACATTTTTAGCAAGAGATTAGTTTGTGTCATTGTCTACCCAGCCTGTGCTGTGGCCATCACACATCCTAGCAGTGTAATTACTGGAGTTGCCAAATCAACAGTTGATGATCAATGTTCCATTGGTGGTGTTTACAAAGATTGTATTGAAGCGGAAAATTGAAAAAACTTGTGAGCGTGATGAAGAAGTGTGTCAAAGCGGTGTGTGTCGAGAAAGTCGAAGGCAATATCAAAGGGTCACAATGGCGTGACTAGAATATCAAGGGACAGACTATCGAAACGTAACGGTGTATTGATTTACTACACCTAAATCCAGATATACATACTTTGAAAAAATAAATATATATATATTGATATATTCAAAGATATGTCGATTTAAAAATGATAAATCCATACCTCCCTCTGTGCGCTTACTCTTCAATATTTTATCTCTTGATATTCTGGTCATGATATTGTGATCCTTCGATATTCTGCCTTCAATATTCCCTAGCACAATCGTCAAAAAGCGTCTAATATGAAAACAATACTTTATCACAGTGGCTATGATCATCAGCATGATGATCAGCACAACTGAAAGGAATCCATAAAGAGTAGCATCGCTTGTTGTCACTGTTTATAGGTTCCTTGGAAGCATATGGAGTCACATAAAGTCCAGGTGCCTTAAAAACTTAAATAAGAAAAAAAAACAGGAAATAATCATCAGTTATCTAGAAAAAATAAAAACAACTTCCTGTCACTGCATCAAGTTTCATTATTGGTCTTTATTTCACTTGGAATCCTCTGCTTTCTCATCTCAAATAAGTGATGTTGCATTACCTTCAAATGTGCAAAACAAAAAGTAATACATAAATTTGTTGCATTCCCGTGACTCGCGTTAGCAGGGAGATCATTTGCATATGATATAGGTCAGATAGGACACAAGCACAAAGGGCCAAGTGTTCAAAGCAATTTTATGATCACAAACACTTCAATTCATGGCTTGTGACTGAATATAAATATATATATATTGATATATTCAAAGATATGTCGATTTAAAAATGATAAATCCATACCTCCCTCTGTGCGCTTACTCTTCAATATTTTATCTCTTGATATTCTGGTCTTGTGACTGAAAACATGCTTTTTCTGATGTACTAATTCAGCTTTAGTGGTAAGTAAAATGTTAGTGTCACGAAAAAGGGTCCTGTGATCCCCTACCAAATGGGTATTCGAAAGGGACGCGCCGTGGGCCTCCCTTTTAAATACCAAATCGGTATGTGATGCATCAGTGTTTTGCAACTGTAATCCGGTCCCCAAACACTGAAAGGTTATCAACTCCAGAAATAAGATAACTCATTCACAAAAGGGAGTGGGTCCCTTTTCTCTTTGTAAATGTAAAAAAAAGTGTGTTGGAGACTAGACAGTGGTCCAGTGGAACCTATACCAACTCTCAAACAAATTATTTTAAAAGGTGTTTTTTAAACCCCCCCCCCCACCCACACACACTTTCCCCTGTTAAAAAAGCATGTTTATATATAAAAAAGTTTACTTTATTTAAAGGCGATCACATACGTGGTGGCCTGTGGATCCTAACATGCCACCATCCCTGTAATGGAAACCTCAGTTGAAGCTTGTAGATGGCAAAACCATCTATAAATGATGCTGTGAGTATTTCTGCATTATAATTCCTGGGCTAAGATAGAATGCTCTTCTTCAGTCAGCTTGGTTTATGAGGTTAGCAATTCTGAACAGATATTTTTTTCACCAACTGGCATCCAAACTGCCCCTTGCACTACAAACGTCAGCTCTGGGGGTAAAAAACTAGCAGGAAGTGAAACAAGAGAGCTATATTTATTCACTCTAGAAAGAATGGACTAACCCATGAACAACTTCTAAACAGTGAATAGAAGAAATGTATGTTGAATAAAATATAAACTAAGAATTTTTTTATTTAATTCAACCCTACTAAGTAAGCAAACAATAGGGGTTTATTAAGAAACAGTGAAGTAAGTAAATCCGTTCTCGAGCCAATACACAGTTTTGTACAAAAAAACTGTATTAATGGCGTTTGGTAAACATTTCTGAAGTAAAATGAACTAATTGACCCGCACCCCGTGGAAATGTCTGCAAGCGTCACTGATGAATTGCAACTATTCATTATGTATGGGGACCTTTTCAAAATGACAAACACATAGTTCAAAATCCTATTTTGGTCTGTAAATGACTTAAGAATGTCGTAAATTGCTGTATCTGGACATGATCCATCAACAGTGACTTTCTTTACTGTCAACCATACAATAGTGTGTACTGTAAATAAAAGAGATTTACTAATTCTTTATTTTATTTTTATTTTTTCTGAAGGAAGCCTCTTCGTGTTAAGTTAGAGCAAGACGTAATGTGAGAACATGGCAAGGACTTTTATTTGCAAATAACCAGTTTTCAAAACATTCCTATCTTAATTCGAAAAGGTTCATTTGCGAATCCTTAATGACAGTTTATTTCATAGCTGGACTCATTTGCATTTCAGGAACAAAAAGCACATTATTCGTGAAATAGCTTTCTACAGCATGATCATACTGTAAGAAACGTTTAAATGTAAAAATGTACACTATGTAAAACCTGGATTTACATGCACAAATGGGGACTGTTTCTTGTTTATCGTAACAAAGTATAGTCTCTATTTTGTAACATATTTTTATTAATGTTCTTTATAAACAGTAGTTCCAATACAGTGGCAGCCAGCACAAGTAAACGCGGGGGGCGGGGTGAGTGGGGGTGTGTGGTAGAAACGGGAGGATGTTGACAGACGAAGGAATAGGTATAATTAAATATTTAAATATGTGAGAAGCTGGCCTGGTATATGATGTACACTTATGTAAGTGGACACCTTGCACCAGTCCAGACAACCCTTATGGTGATTTAAGAGGTCTTAAACAACCTTAGAAAGCTCTCTACGTGGTAACTGTGGAGACCAGCCTTCAGGCTTATTCTAGAAAGAGTGTAAAGCAGCTTTTTTTTAACCAGAATGCAATCTTATATTATAGATTAAGTAAAAAGAACCACTCCAAGTATTTATAAAAATATGTATTTATTACATAACACTCTCTAGTATGTTCAAATATCTCCAACACAAAGATAAACATAATGCACACACTACTTTATCAAAGAAACAAGTAAATAGCACGTAATACACAGTGGACCCCAGGGGGGGACCAAACCATATACTAAGAAAGTGGTATAGGAACCACGACTCGTATCACTATAGTGTTGCGAGGACGTAGAAGTGCTGGGGACCCACACAACTACCCTTAGGGACCTCACAGAGAGCGTGTGCATTAGGGGACACGACCGCGTGCTCCATACAAGTCTACGTGTAAGTCGCAGTTGGATTCTTAAAAGATTAGAGACCCTTCTCAGTGGACCCTGAAGAAACTCAGTGGAAGACAGAAGGTTGGAGATTGCAGAGGGGCCAACAAGCCTTGGCAAATGCAACCCCGCAAAAGTCGAAGAAGGTGCAATGTCGGGACCAGCAAGGTCCAGGGGACTCACCAAAAGCAGGGTCCGAGCTATCAGGGGAGCCCACGAGAAACAAAGGTGACCCTCAAATGGACCCACAGTCCGGAAGCACTGGAGTCGCGAGAGGACCTTAAGCAGCTCACCAAAAGATGCAGGCCATGATGCACACGATGTAGTGTGGCTGAATATTCTGGTCACAGGAGATGCTCAAGGTTGGGGCTACTTGGAGCATGAAGATCTTCTTGGAATGAAGCCAACAAGCCCTTGCAACTGCAAGTTGGACACTGTGCACAGTGGTTTGGTTATTGCAACCCCCACAAGGGATACTGGCCTCAAACTTGGTGAGAGGGCAGGGCAGGCCTTAGGAGCTGTTGAAAAGGACCACCTGTGTTGCAGAGCCCATAGAGACCGGAGGAGGTCAGGATCTGCAGACCGGTCGACCTAGTTGCAGTGTCTGCGAATGCAGGGAAGTGAGTCCTTCACTCCAAGGGAGATTTCTTCAGGTGTCTTTGATGCTTCCCAGGCCTTGGAAGGTTCCTGTTTGATGCACGGCACAGGCGATGCAAGGGAGACAAAGTCAGGCCAAAGTCAGGCCCAAACGAAGTCCAGCGATTCAGGTAAGCCCTTTAGTACCCTAGGGAAATGGTTGGGAAGATTCAGAGGACCCTCCCAAAGGGAGGGTCTGGACAAAAGGGAGGTTACTCCCATGTTCTTTATCCAGTTTCGTGCCAGAGCGGGAGTCAACGGCTCCCAGGACTGGTTTGAAGAACTGGACTATGCATGAGGATACCAAATGTGCCCCTCATACAGAATGAGGTACGCTGGCAAGCGCACCCACCCTGCCCCAATACACTTAATCCTGTCTGTGACAGGATGCCTATTATTCTGCCTTCCCCTGCTCGAGCCTGGCTCAGCAGCAGGAGGGCAGAATCATGTCTCCGGTCGGCAGCAACCATTTTGTGCTGTCCGGGTCTGGAAAGGATTGCAAAGGCCTGCGATAGAGGTGACTTATAGTTTTTAAGTACAGTGTCCCTAAATATAGTAAACCTATATCTTTAGTAAATGGGGCTAGCACCAGCTTACACAGGCTGCAGTGGCAGGCCTGTAATTCTATTTTGAATGGTCTCCCATGGGTGACATAATACATGCTTCAGCCATAGGAGACCTCTGGGGTAACTATGCACTGGGTACCTTAGCACCATAAACTAGGGACTTGTAAGGGTACCCCAGTATCCAATCTGGGATGTGCCTAAATACTGAACACAACAATTTAGGGAGAAAGCAGAGAGACTGGGGTCCTGATTAGCAAGATCCCAGTCAAACTAGTCCAAAAACAGCTTAGCACCAGGCAAAAGTGGGGGTAACCATGCAGAAGAATCCTACCTTCCTGCAAATACCTATTCTGTCGTCTGTTGATGACTTCCCCCCCTGCCGCGCCCTGTCCCTCCCCACCGCACTTACCTGTGGCAGCCACTGCTGTAAAATGGTATCACAGTCAATGACACTTGTATTATGCATCTAAATTGTATCTAATCAAACAATATGACTGCTAGATACAATTTTATATCAAAATAATCAGCTATGTCCCACTGAGTTGCTCTTCCACAAGCTTAATGAAGCCTTAATGGACTCCAAAGTGAAGTCATTGCGGGATCCACTCCTACTTCTCATTATGTCTTCTTGTCCTTCTAGGCTCTTTACTCTGGACTGAATAAATCACATACTGATTATACTAATCTGGTGCATAGTCATGTTCTGCGCTGGGCACACCTTCTTCAGGCGCACCCATCACAGAGCATGGCATGAGCAGGATTACAGGAGAAAACTGTAGGAGTAAACCGAAAGGATTGCGCCTGTGCTGGGAGGATAGTGAGAGACATACCTACAGATTCTAACTACAATTCTCTCTTTCAGTGACAACAGACCTGGCCTGAATTTTTAAAGGGTAGTAGGAATTTCTCACAGGCAGGTGTAGTATGTGGCTGCCAGAGTCCTTGTGGGAACTGAGGTGAAGCTCATGTAGGAGTGAGTGGGGGTTGTGGCTGGCAGCCTATAACCTCTCTAAAACGTTTTATTGTGGGGGTGCACTGTCTGTGCACCTCCTCGTATGTTGTACACAAACAGTGCTTTTCCCTATGGTTTGTTTGTCCTTCCACACATCTGTAATATGACACACTTGTAGGAGCCAATGATTCCCAATGTATTTTTTTAATATAAACTTTATTGCATTTGTTAAGTGTATAGAACACTTCATACAACGTATGTCCACACATTAGTCATGCAGTAACATGTAGAACAGTACATATATTAGGCAATGGAATTATATTTACATTTCCATAACATTTGAAGCCGTTCATTATTATAATGCAAGTCAACTTACCGCCCCTCCAACCAATAAACTGTATTAAACTGAACTGTGTCACCCATCAGACAGCACCAAAATATTATGTGATGTTGGCCTGGGTTTATTCAGGTGTGGCTATTACGTAAGCTGTGTAGCGGAACCAAGGCAAGTACTGTTTTCACATCGCCTGGGAGGGCAGAGTTAGGACCCAACGGGCAGGCACCAGCAAAGGTGTTGAGAGCACTCGGATTGCCAATTGGAAGGGGATGGGGAGGGATCTCCAATTATATCTAATATGCCCAACACCAGAACCCAGGAACGATCTATAGCTTAATCTTTATCTGACTGCTCATCCTGAGCCATAAAACGTTTAAAGATGGGGTCTCATGCTAGCGCAATGGGTATCCTACGCAATCCCCTAAATTCCTCACGTGCAGTTGCTCCACTTTACACCTGTCCCCATTGTAAAACCTCCATCCACCACTTAATATGTTGTGGAGACTTTGATGATTTCCAGCGTCTGGTTATCAGCCATTTTGCCAACAACAATGCTAGGTCAGTGAAACGCAATACCACCTTATAGCATTTCAGTCTAGGGAGGAGGCCCAAGAGGCAGCCCACTGGGGCTTCACAGTATGTAAAGCTGGTCAAAGTTAACAATGAGGTCGCTATCTCTGTCCAGTAAGCAGACAAACAAGGCCTTGACCACAATTTGAGCATAAGGTCAGCTTCTACCGTATGGCAATGACGACATTCCGACGAGGTCAATGGGTACATCTGGCCAATCTTATATGATGTTAGGTAAGCCCTGTGCAGTCTGGAATATTGGATGAATTTAAACCTGGAATTATGAGACACTCTCTTGGGATATTCTAATAGGGTTGCCCAATCTTTGTTCGTCATTTCGCTGGAAAGCTCAGTCTCCCTTTTGAGTTTTAGGGAGGAGATAGGAACTTTAAGATGAGCACGAAATCCGTGATAAAGCCAACGCACCAAATGTCTACCTGCTCCCAAAGTGTATAATGCTTGAAGAGGTTTGTGTGTCTGCAGTTCCGTTCCATCTAATGTCCAGTAGCATCACATATATTGGAGATTGCTAGCATGTGTGAGGAAGAGATCTTCTGCTAGTCCATATAAATGCACAAAAACAGTGTGTGATAACAGTATTCTATCTTGAAATAAGGAGCCCACTAATGTTACACACTCGCTTTCCCAGGGTACCGACCTACATGCTGTCAGAGTGCCTGATGATGTGGGAAGGCAGCACAGTGGTATATTTGGAGCATAGGGATATGTGAAGGCCATGCATCTTCCTGCTATCTTCCAGTACATAAGGGCAATTCGTAACAGAAGGGAGGGTGTTGTAGGTACCGTCACGTTCAGACACATCAGGTGTTGTAAATGGCCTTTGCTCAACCGGTCAGCCATGAACTCAATCTCTCTTAGGTTACGTCCCGCCAACCAACATGACAGTCACTGGAGCTGCCTTGCTAGACAGTACACTTTAAAATCTGGAGCTCCCAGTCCACCTCCATCAGTCAGAAGTTGTAGTTTGGCAAGGCTCACTCTGTGCGCCCTTTGCCCCAGGAAGCTCCACTAGCATGGTGTTTCATCATTTTAACTCCCAAGCTATCAGTAAGTTTACAAAGTGATATAAGAGTCACGGCAGCATGACCGACAGTGGCAATGTGATCCAAAAACCGATTTGTGATCAGAGAGAGTTAATCGTGCTGACCAGGAACCACGAGTACCCAGGGAAAACTATTAGCAAATGTAAAAAGGGGGCCATAAACCAACCCAGAGAAAGCCTTCTAGACACAACCCCAAGGGTACCAGAAAAGGATTTAATAACTTGCGTAACCACCTACAACACAGCCTCTATTAATGTGAAGAAAATAATAAACAGAAACTGGAGAATCCTCACTTCAGGATCCCTGTGTTGGCCGAAACCGAGGTTCGCTAACAAAAGAACTAGAAATCTCAAAGACATCCTGGTACATACCAGACCGCCGCCACAAAAACGAGGAGAAGTGACTCCACAATTATGGAATAACCCCCCTGTGTTGGGGCACTACCCGGGCGGTTCCTGTTCTGTCTGCATTCTGACCACGGCAACGAAAACCATACAACTTCTCCCGGATTTCAAGTGGACAATAAGGTACCACACAAATTGCAATACAACTCACGCAATCTACATGATTACCTGTCCATGTGCCTCACGTTACATAGGGATGACGTGCCGCAAAGTCAAACAGAGGATATGTGAACACAAGAGCAATGTCAAATGCAAAAGAAACTCCACAAAAATGAGTAATCATTTTATAGAAGCAAAACACACAGTGAATGACTTGAAATGGGTAATTCTGGAAACTCTCACAACAAAGAATTACAACGCAGAAAGAGTGCTGTTTGAAAAAGGGCAGAGATGGGTCCACCGCCTTCAAACCAATGACCATGGGCTCAATGATAACATCCCGTGGCTGAGCCTACACCACTAAGAAGCATCCATCTACTCAGCGAACCAAAAGCACCTACCTAATCAGAAAATAAAAGACCTGAGCCTTAAGATGAATCACCAAGCCAAGTCACTAATCACAATCTCTGAAACACCCCTAACAAAGCAAGTGACAAAGGCTTTTAACTTGCACTTAATACCTGGAAATTTCAGCGCAACAGAATTCAAAGGAAACTTTATCAATAATGTCAGTATTTCACACAATTTATCCAGTGTTTCTGACTGTGACCCAAAAAGTGATAAGACTTTGACTCTCTGAACATATTTTATTAACACCTATCCACACATAGGGGCCTATTAGGATGGCGGACGGACCTGCGTCCGTCCCCCACCCCCGAGGTGGAGGGAACGTCCGCAGGGGCTTCGGCGTTCCCTCCATGCAGATTAGGATGTGACCGCCACCCTGGCGGTCACATAAATGTAAATGTAAATGTAGTATACTTGTAAAGCGCACAGCTGCCCCAGCAACGGGGCGTCCCGGCGCTGTATAACTCTGGGGAACCCGTCCTGGCTTTCCCTGTGGGATGGTCCCTTGCTGGGAGTCCCCAAGGTGGAGCCAGGCATCCCCGGAATTGGTGGGGCCATTGTGGAGATTAGGCAAGCTAATGCCCAGAGTTGCCGAGTGGAACCCCTGATTAGAGTAAGCACCGAAGCGAGAATTATCGAGTCCGCTGACCAAGGTCCACGACCCTGCCGCGTCGGGAATTGAACCCTGGTCCCAGGCTGACTTCTGCTCTCAGGCCTGCCGCCTCTAACCAGTGAGCCACGCTACTCCACTATGTTTAACATTGCGGCGGTTGCTGCTTGAAGCAGCGCCCGCCGCAAGGTTAAAAGTGCATGCTTTGCAAATGCATGCACAAAGCGGCAGGCACCGCGCAGTGCCTGCCGCTTTGTGCATGCATATGCAGGGGGGTACTATAGGTACCCCCCATGTGCACCACTCACCCCCCAACACCCTGGGGGCCCACAACGAGCCCCCAAAAACGAAAGACCACATGCTTTTCCACGGCGGAAAAGCCCCCGCGGAAAAGCATGTCTTCTGCCCCATCCTAAAATGGCTGGCGGTGTCTGATAGACACCGCCACCATTTCAGAGCTTTTCCGCCGCGGTGGAAAAGCATCGGACGGTCTTCCTGACCCACCAGCCATCCTAATCTGGTGGTGGGTCTTTGGAGCCTCAGCATCGGTGAATCCGCATCCTCCGGGCCGGCGGTGGCTTCCGCCGTCCCGGAGGATGCGGATTCACCGCGATCCTAATCGGCCCCATAGTCTTTTATCGAGCTTAAAATTTTTGCTTCTTAACTGAAAAAACTCGGAACAACAAGATAGAATTTGAAGAAATCTTTATTCGCAATATAAGTATTTTACATATTCTACCACTCTTTTTAAACATGCCAAAAGCGATAGGTCCACAACCCCTAGAGCATTCTTCTTCATATTTCTCTACCACCTATCTACACATAGTCTTTCCTCTAGCTCAACTGCTCCCTTCAAAGGAACTCGACACGGAAGCCAAACCTAACCGAGCCCCCAGAGGAAGACTCAGTACAAGTCATGCTACACCAGCGCAATAGGTAGAAGAAAGCCACCGCGAGACAACCGGGCTACGAAACCGTAACGTATTACCATGACCGAATTGTAATTGCTTTGTGTATTGTTTGTCACCCAGCAGGAATCAAACCCCCTGGCCGCCGGCTGATGTCAAAACATCAAACATCAAAGTGTCCCCGGGCAGATGCTTTGTATACGCGTGCAATGTGAGAAAGAGCTTTTCCAAACTATCGAAGAGGGTAACAAGGGGTGCAGCGCTAAAATGATTTTATATTGTGTTTTAATGTACTGCATCTTCATACAAAAACGTAGAGATAGAAGCACTGTGCTTAATGAAGACTTTGAGTCTTTTAACTTCACGCACCTTGCGGTACGCATTTCCTCTTACACGGGACCTGACCATAGCGTGTTGAAAGAGACTGTGCATTAACATAATAGACACGCCAATAGAGAGGCATGGCACAACAGAGGTCCAAATGGTCCTTTTATTGAGCAAGGGCCGTAAGATGCAATGTCTCGAAACAATGAATGCCGCCTTTTTTAAGTGTAATTAACCACCTCCAGTCAAGTCCTTGAGTTTCTCTAATGGACACTCTACTTACAAACGACAGGACTCTATATAGACCAGAGTGAATATAGTAGGGGGGTGATCCATGTGTACCTATATTTATGATAGAGGCCTAATGACATCACACACATCACTCATCCTAACAAATCTGAATATGACAGAAATTTAGTAACCCTAAGAGAAAAGAGAAAGAACCTCTATCTAACTAATCTGAATGTAACACAAGTTATAATAGAACAGAGAGAGATCTTTTGCCTAAGGGGACTGATTGAGAGATTTGTCAATAGTTAAAGAATTGCCATTTTGTAGTTACTTCTCTGTCCATGCATATAGACAGCATGACTACTTGGAGAATGCACACCTGTCATTCTCTCTTTATGTATGTTTGTCTTGTTTACTCCTTTATATTTACAGGCACAATTCAACCTCACTAGAATCAGGTGAATGCATCTTGACTCAACCAGACCCTGATAATACACGGTCTCAAATCACAGAGACACACACGGTCTCCATCACTATTTTTTCTTTCTATGTCCTGAAGAAAGTCCACTTGACCCGCTTGGGCAAGGATAAGGGCTGAAACATGTCGACCTTTTTATGGATATACTAAAGTGCGGGAGACTCCTAATCACTCTTCCTACGCATGAAACAATTTTAGAAAACCTAGAACCCAGGCCTATTAAAATTTTCTTTGACCTGGCTATACGAGTCTTTTGAAACTACAAAGAAACCTGGGGGTCGAAACAAAGAAAAACATAGAGTCAGTCATGTACTCTAAACTTATAAGACTAAAAAGTCACCAATGTACAGGATAAAATAACCAATAAGTCTTATACAGAGTTAATAGTCCAACGCATCTAACCACCAGCAAAGGTAGGTGAGACCCAAGATCCAGAGATGGATTCCTATCAAAATCTTGTTAGCGATCTAATTTTCTCATCTGCTCATCCAAAGGTTGGGCTGGAGTGTCTCTAGATCATTGAGACTGCTTCCAGACCCACCAAGTAGGACTGGGGTCAAGCCCACAATTACTTGTAGACCATGCGTGGGATCACTAAATGGGACCAAGGGCAGTGCAAAACATGAATGTGTGTAAAGAGTGAAGATTAAAAATAGAATAGAGAACAAACAGTAAGACACCTTTAATAGCTGTAAGCCTCTTTCTGCTTAAAAACCAGAACAGCGCAAAAACGCAGAGTAAACAAATAACTGCTTGTGGGCCGACATGTTTCTGCCATACAGGGGGGCTACCTCCCAAGGCTTTCTTCAGGGCCTCTGTTCTTAAAAGTTCTTTTGCAACTGCTAGTGCGAACTACAATGAAAAACCATGTAAAAAGTGAATAAAGTAACAGCATAAAGGATATATATTCCTATTCCTCCATGTCAACTGGTTTATCATTCACCTACAAAGAGATGCAAAGTGGTATCAGTACATTGGATATAACTTCTGAGTATAAATCAGTAATTGTGTAACGGACAGCCAAGGTTCCTTACTCACCCATAGTGACAGGGGATATTACCTCACCTCGCCTGGACCAAGCTCAGGGTAAGGGAGGCCACGCTCTAAAAAGGTAAGCAGAGAAAGGAAAACTGACATTAAGGAGAAAAGAAAAGAACTGCTCCTTTCTATCACTAGTGAGTCCCTTATAACTGTCTTAGCTATAGAGCTCATTCTCACAAACAGTATCCACCTAGGCTCACCCACAGGCTCTCTGCCTAAGCGATCTAGAAGGGGGACCAGGCTCTCTCACTGGTGCACAGACATAATATCGACTCCAAAATATCGTTTGGACAGAATATCGAGTTTAAAATATCGTTTGGACAAAATATCGACAGGACAGAATATAGACAGCCAAAATATCGTTTTTAAGGTAAGTGAAGTAATATCGACTGTAAATAATATAGAAAGTGAAAATATGTAAGTATATAATATAGATAGTAAAAAAAAATCGTTTTTATTTTTAGGGTTCAGGGTCAGTTTTGGGTTTTTGGGTAAAGAGGTATTTTTAGGGTTCAGGGTCAGTTTTCAGTTTTTGGGTAAAGGGGTATTTTTAGGGTTCAGGGTCAGTTTTCAGTTTTTGGGTAAAGGGGTATTTTTAGGGTTCAGGGTCAGTTTTCAGTTTTTGGGTAAAGGGGTATTTTTAGGGTTCAGGGTCAGTTTTGGGTTTTTGGGTAAAGGGGTATTTTTAGGGTTCAGGGTCAGTTTTCAGTTTTTGGGTATTATTTTATTATATTTTGTTACTATATATATATGTTTTAATAAATATGAAATAAAAAAATATTTATTTAACTTTCATTAATTATTATAAGTTAAGTTAAGTAATTTTAAGTATATTTTAGTAATTAATTATTAATATTAATTTAATTTAACACTGTTTTTAGTAAATACGATATTTTTGACAACTATATTTTTGTAAACGATATTTTTAACTCGATATTTTTGTACTTACCTGTTTGTAGATAGAAACTCGATATTTTGTCTCTCGATATTTTGTCAACGATATTTTTGATGGTCGGTATTCTGTCCCTCGATATTATTTCAGTGATCCCTCTCACTAAAGTCTCTCAGCATCAATGATTAAAAGAGTGTTTCACCAGCAGGAATTAAAAATAAGACCTCAAGATGCATCTCTCGCTTACCTCTCCGTCGTTACCTCGGACAATTCCTGAGGTTGGGGGAGGCAACGAGAGAGAAACAAATGAGTCCTATATTGGTTGTTACTTCCATCATCTGCCACCTATCAGGCACGTAGGTTAGCATCGCGTGCAGAACGATGGCCAATCAGTGCGCTTGTTTTACGCATTACCGGCCCTTAGATATATTAATTTAATTTGCATTAGTTAGTAGTTAGTATGAGAAATTCGTCTTAGGGGGTAAGGCTATAACTGTACATGTATTACAATTATACAATTATATACACAAGTAATTAATAGGCCAGCAATTATTATTATTTTTTTTTTTTTGCAGAGTTTTATATAGCGCGAACTAGAACCGAACAGAATCAGTTATCAGAGCGCTTTACAAAGCACCAGTTACGTTACATGAGGACACACTTTCATTTTAGGCACGGGGAGATTAAGTGATTTGCCCAGAATCACAGGAGGTTTTTGGCGTCGTTACCGAGACTCGAACCCAGTTCCTCCAGGTCCGAGGTCGAGCGCCTTAGCCGTTAGGCCAACCCCTCTCCCCTCCTGATCTCCAAGGAATCCTAGTGTATTGTAGAGGGATCATGGAGTGTTCTGGACCTAATTAATTACTGGCCTATTAATTACTTGTGTATATAATTGTATCTATTCATTTTCACTGTACATATATTTCAGCACTTTAGCACTTTTTTCACCAATTGTCACTGAACTGTATCTATGTTTGATGGTCGCACTTTGTATTAATTGTTTGTTACTGAATGAAGTAATTCAGCATGAACATAATTGAATTCTGAACATAAATACTTATGAATTCAATACCTGGCTATACAATTTATTCATTTCTGCTTGAGCATTAATTTCTCATTTGCATATGTGCATCAGAGAGTTCTCATTTATGTTTCATTTGCATATATTAGCATTTTCCAAAGCAATTTATCTTACCCAACAGAACCATTTGTTTGTTTAACCTATACGAGTCTTTTAACCATTTTTTCTTTTGAGATTCACTACACGAATACCCATTATCACTGATCACTACTGCACTAACAAGTGGTTCACCTCTGGGTGGAGGAAGCATAAGCACAAACCCTATGATGATGCTGTCACGTTTTTAGGAGTTAGGCGGAGAATCAAGATATACCGCCACCCCAGCCTCTGTACGTGAATGAGGGTTTTTTATCAGTATATTACACGAAAATTGATAAACCCTGGTTACTCAGGACAAGTGATCCATTCCCCATTTGATTTTTTCGATCTACAAATAAGGAAGCTGAATGGATCGCAGTTTCTTCTTTCTCCCCCCTCCTGATTTGATATGGTATATTTTGCTACCTAAATAGTGGAATGTTTGTGAAACCACTTGTAGTGGTGTTGCCCCCAGAAGCACTGTGGGGTCCTTGAAGGTGCCAGCAAAGGAAAATGTACAAGACTTATCCATGTTTACCTGTAATCCTGACAGTATGCTAAAGTCAGTGAGCAATTGGGCCACCCTCCCAGAGTTAACATTGAGGTTTTTGAAGTACAGTATCAAGTTGTCTGTGTACAAAGACACAGAATGTATTCTGCGGCCCATGGGGATATCCCATCCCTCATCATCTTGCTGGATTCGCTGCATGATAGGTTCGATAGAGACCACAAACAGGAGTGGCGAAAGGGGACAGCCTTGGCTTGTCCCCCTCGATATTCAATGTAAAGCAAATATATAGGATCCGGTAGCTGTAGGCATAGAATACAATAGTATTACCCAACAAGCATATGTTGGGGGCACACAATATTTTGCCAGTGCCGTCAAGATGAAGTCCCATCCCGGTGCATCAAAGGCCAGGTGAACATCCAGGGACAAGCAACCAGCAAAAGAGGTATTTTTTAGGGGAAGTGTCCATAATTTGAAATAATCCGTGGATATTTAATGAAGCACTATGGCATGGAACAAAACCACACTGATCAGTGTGTAGTCATTTTTGAAGTAGCGGTAGCAACCTTTGTGCAAGACTTTTGCTTAATATCCGTATTCAATATTGAGAGAGGCTGATATGAGACGAGTGCTAAGGGTGATTTGCCTGGTTTCACGAGTGAGATCACTATAGCTTCCCTAGTAGTTGCAGGGAGACATCCATGTTCCCAGGCGAAGTTATACAATTTTTCCAATTGAGGTATCAGTTGCAGGCCATACATTGAATAAAATTTGACAGGGATGCCATTGGACCCAGGGGTTTTATTGAAGGCAAGTTCCTTGATTGCACCATGTATTTAATTTGCCGATATTTAGGACCAGCCAGGACTTCATGGTCCTTTGCGGACACCCTACACAGGCTGTTTAATGTAAAAATGTGGCAATAGAGACCAGGTAAGGAGGAGGCGGGCTGAGTACAGTTGAGCATAGAAATCAAGAAAAGGCCGCATTGATTTCACTTTGTGTTGTGACCACTACTTGTGTCAGGGTGTTTATCAATAGTATGGGTGTGGGTGAGGAGTCTGGTCGAATCAAACAGGCTAAGAGCTCTCCAGATTTATCAGCATCAGTATGAGTCCTTTGGGTGTACGCCTTATAATCAATAATACCAAGGCGATCAAAGAGTTCCACATGGTAAATTCTAGCTTCCTGTAGCCTATCCGCCGCTCTGCATCCCCTATTGCCACCCAGTGATCCCAATCTGTCCTCTAGCTGTGTAAGATCCCGCACAGTTTACCTCTGAGCCTCATTACCGCTCCTATAGCTGTGCCTCTAAGCACCACCTTGAATGCCTCCCACTCCATTTAAGGAGAGGCTGCAATGCCTGTATTCTCCATGAAATATGTATCAATGCAGGTCACAAGGCTGCCTATGAAAACTGCATCTTCAAGCAACAAAGGCTGTAGGTGCCAAGTGGGAATAGAGGCAGGTGCTCGGCCCCAAGGCAGTGTAATTTCTAAGGGATTGTGATCAGATATGGTCTTCCCTAAATACGTGACGTGCAGTACACTAGGCTGGAGGCGGGAGGAGCATAGAAATCTATCGAGGCGAGAGTGTAGTGCGTGGGTGCAGGAATAGAAGGAGTATTCCCTCATTCCTACATTGCCACAGCACCAATCATTTGAGAGGTCCCTGCAACCCTCAATCCACTGTCGCAATACCTTCGCTTACCACATGGAAGCCGTACCTGACAGTGGGGGTGGGATTGGCCAAGGGAGGTATCTAGCATTGCATTAAAATCACCAATCTGCTAACACAGTGGACAGGTGGGCCAGGAACGCATCGTGTTCCGTGTTGGGTGCATAAACGCATCCGAGAACTACAGGAGCCCCATCCAACTCCACCATACCAACACATAACACCCTTGAGTGACAGTTTTAAACTCTAATACCGCAAAGGGGAACACCGCATAGAGCCATGTCGCAACGCCCCTCGCATATGCTAAGAATGAGTTATGCAGCAGTTGCCCCCTACATGTTTTGTGCAGTTTCTGAGCTTCTGGCAATGTGAGGTGGGTCTCCTGTAACAATGTGATATGTAAACGGTGTCTATGCAATTGGGCAGCTAGCTACCTTGTGTCAGAGACAAACTTCTCAGTCATAGGAGCCAACAGTCAAATGCCAATCTCACTTGCAACAGATACAAAATTACACCGACTTCACCTCCTGGACTTCTCCAGTGACTCAGCAAAACTCCCCTAAGGAAGCACCGACGTCGGACCATGCTGCCGGAAGAAGGTCGCCCCTTGCAAGCTCCTAGAAGCAATTCCGTTTTACAGTGGGCATGATACGCATTCTAAAAACAATTAAACCAAGTAAGTGAACATTAAAACACATTGGAAAACACGTCCTAAATTGGAAAAGCTGCTAACTTGTGTTTTTCCTGCAGACAGTCAAATCTCAAACCCCCCACCAACTCATCAAGAAGGCCCCCCTCCCCCAGACTGACATTGCTAAAAATGAAAGTGGAAGATCAGCAAACATGAAATGGGTGAGTCATGCTGAGAAAAATCGCAATGGTGTGCAAACAAGATTGCTTTTAGCAAGCAGTGCTTAACAGAGTTGTTTTGTCTCCGCTGGATTTCTCCTCCTCGGTCTCATTATGCGCCTCTCTCGCCGTTTCTTTATTCGGCCTGCACCCCCCTGTCACTGACTACATTTTGACAAAGCTGTTAATCCATTTGCATCATTCTGAGGGCTCAGTGGGGAATGCGTTAAAGGAGCCCCGGCGCGGACACGCAGAGGCGATTATTGATTTTACCACTGGCCCGGGAGCTTCATTAACTAAGTCGCTCCAGAGGCTCGTCTGTTATACACTGACACTGAGGGAGATCAAAGGGCCATTAGGGCGGCCATTAGTTCTGGTAACTCATCAGCTTGGAGCTTAGGGGGAAAGCATGTTCCGCATGAGCGCGCCTGCGAGCAGTTACTGCAGCCCGGGCAGGTAAGACGCAACGGGCTGTCATTCTTCCAAAACTCCCTTTCTGTCCGGCTTCCTAATACATGGCCCGGTGTTTATCCTCCAGGTGAAAAGGGGGGAAGTCTCGGCAAGCGAAGGTCATCAGACCGCAGGTTTTCTGTCAACTCCGCAGTGTGTCTGTCAGGAGCCTAATGAGCAGTTCAACCAGGAAGAATGTTTGTTTTTTTCCGAAACAAGAAAATACGTCCCTTTGTTCCCTAAAACGAGTCCAAGTGATTTCTCAGGCTTCTCTTTCTGGACAGAAAACGCTCTGAAACTCCACGAGGGCGCTCGCTGCTTTTTGTAACACCGAAGAGACAAGGGGTTTGGGCAGCAGCAGGGCCCTCCATGATCCGTAAAGGTGTTTGTTGTTAACACTAAACAAAATGGAGCCTTCCGCTTATTATTATGGGTAGGTGTCAGTACCTCAAGGGTCTGACCGCTAGGGCTCTCCCACACCCCGCTGAGCCATTTTTGGGATGTTAGGGGTAGCTCGTGTTTAAAGTATCCATGACAAATTTGTGTTCTTTTTTTTTTCAAACATCCTGTGGATTCTAAAGGTACCAGGGTTTGTAGGTTTCCCTGGATTGAACCAAGAAAATCACCAATATATAATTATTTTTTGCTTTTTCTTGTGGGGGAAAGATGGGGAAAAAATTGCAGAACAAGAAAGCTTATGGTCTTTTTTTCTAAAACTATCATAAACAAAAGGTTTGCCGTGCTAGGATCATCATATATCCGCATTTCATAAGCAAGCAGAATTGTACAAAGAAAACAATTTTTCCCACTGGTTTTATATTTTTCTAAGAGGTAATGTTCTGTTTTTTAAATTTGTTTGGCTTCAGCCTACTTACAAATTTTACAGCGAACGCGATATTTGCGGTAAGCACACAAACAATAGAACATAAGCAGCTGTTGTTCATGGTGTGTTTGGTTTTTGCACTATTTTTTGTGCAAAATGCGTGGTAAAACAAGAATGCAAGAATGAATGTTATACTAAAGTATAGTGTTAATTGATGTATTTGCTTTTCGGGAAATTACATTTAAGTTCATGTAAATTTGTTCAAATCATCCATTAATACATGAAAGCAAATTATGCAAATTTCACCCCCCACCTAATGTGCATATTGCTTTCAATTGTAGCATTAGTTGGCAACATTTTTTAACAAAAAGCATATTCCTCTTCACTACTGTCCTTGTTGCAGCAATGAAAATGACAACATTGCTCTGAGGATTGTAATCAATTTCTCTCTGCCTGCCTTGCCCTCTTCTCCTCTTTATGTGTCAGAAACCATTTCAAAGGGCCACGGGGGAAGCAGGAACTATTGGGACCCACAGTGGGGGTGAGGCCGTTTTCTCTGGTGTTCTGGGGCCAGACTTACTATGGGTCTTGAGCAAACGGACCAAGTACTCCTTCAGCACTTGACTTTCAGTAGTAGCATGGGTCAAGCAGTCCAAAGCTTCTCAAAGGAGAGGTGGCAACAGGGGAGTGAACACATGTTCACAGCTTAAAATACGTTCAGTAGTAGTAATAAATGATTGCCAAGCCAAATACTTGCTTTTATGAAAAAGGCGTATATACGAACACAAAGTAAAATACGTCATAAACAAACAATACACACAGTCCCCTGTGGTCAGGACTATTAGGTTTTGATAGACAGGTTCCTGAGTCCAACTTCCCTTACACTAACAGTAGTAATTACTCCCCATTCACAATGGGCGACATTCAGGTTACGCCCCACTAGTAGCCCAAGTCTCAGGTGTCGCACTCCGACTGTTCCAAACAGCCCCCAAACCGTCATCTAGCAGAACAAGTTCCCCGGGGCCTTCTGGCCTTGCGATCAGATTTACCTGTGCCTGCAGGGGTTGCGATTCCGGAGTCCCCGGGAGAATTTCACTTTTGAATGCCTCAGAGGGCTGCAGCACCACAACAGTGATACCAGCTTCACGGTGGCCCCCCTCTAGCAAACGGGATCACTGACTTTACTCTGCACATGGGCGGTGGCCTGATCGGGGCAATCATGCTCAACTTCACAGCGGCTCCCTCTGGCATACTTGGTCGCCGACTTGAATCTGCACATGGGCACGACCCAATGAGGGCTGCAGCCATCTATCACTCCTCGCTACAGGGATCCACTCGATAGTTTCTTCCACTGGACCTCGCTCCCTCCAAGTGTTCACCTATTCCTCAAAGAGCATACTGGTTGTTGGAAAATGGACCTCTCTGTAGGGTCACCCCAAACTTTTTGCCTTCCTTCTCCTATTTCTTTTTGTTGACCGTA
The DNA here is from genome assembly GCF_964261635.1 of Lissotriton helveticus. NCBI lineage: Eukaryota > Metazoa > Chordata > Amphibia > Caudata > Salamandridae > Lissotriton > Lissotriton helveticus. The sequence goes on from NC_136063.1 coordinate 1,310,940,659, forward strand.
GGACTCTGAGCACTTTACCACTACTGACCAGTGATAAAGTGCATGTCCTTCTCGCCTAAACATGGCAACATACAAAATTGACATATTTAGTTTACTTTTTAGTCCCTGGTAAAGTGATATACCATATACCCAGGGCATGTAACCTAAATAATGCTAGTGAGCGTGCAGCACAGATTGTGACACCCACAGAAGTAGCCTTTCAAACCTGTCTCAGGCCTGACATATGTGTCCACTTTACTGCCACTTCGACTTGGCATTTAAAACTACTTGCCAAGCCTTAAACTCCCCTTTGAATTACATATAAATCACCCCAAAGGTAGGGCCTCTGTGGCCCATAGGGCAGGGTGCTGTGTAAGTAAAAGGTAGAAAAAGTACTTTTAAGTTTTGCATGTCCTAGGAGTGACAAACACCTACCTTCGTTTTTTCACTACTGTGAGGCCTACTCCTCTCATAGGTTAACATTGGGAATTCCTTAATACACCATAAGCTGCCATTCTTGTTTAGAAAGGAATAGCTGCATCATATTTCATATCTTTGAAATGCTAATGATATATACACTTCACTGGTAAAGTTGGATGTAAAAGTTCTGTTTTAGAAATGCCACTTTTAGAAAGTGGACATTGTAGGAGAGTAGGGTCTGTTTCCTATGGTCACCCCCACTTTTGCTGTGATTCTCTGGTTTTTCGACTTTAGTGTGGCTGTGGGTCTGCTAATCAGACCCACAGCCCAGCTGTTCTCTCTCTAAATTGATACCATGTACTTTAGGTACCTACCAGATTGGATATTAGGTCACCTTTGTGAGCCCCTGTATAGTGTACCAAAGGTACCCAGGGCATAGGTGTATCCAAGGCCTTCAGGGGCTGCGGCATGTATTATGCCACCCCTGGTAGGACATCTAAACTGACACCACAGGCTGATCACTCAGCTTGGGTAAGGTGGTGTAATCACCCCTTACTTAGATATAGTATATCTATATCTACCTTATATATAGACACATAGTAACCTATAAGTCACTCCTATGGCAGGCCTTAACAATCCTGGAGGCAGAGTGCTTGGTTTTATGTGAGAGGGTGCCCTAGCAGGAGCTGAGCCCCTCTGCAGCTTTCGGAACCATCTCCTTATAGCTGTTCTATGATATAGCCATACCATATACGCTTAAGTGCATTATAATCCTCACGGTTAAATGCTAACCTTGGTTTGGCTTTATCAAAACATGTCGTGTAAGGTGTCAAACACTTTGGAATACTACCCCCCCGCCAGTCCTGGCGGCGGGGGTACCATTCCACCCTGCTAGAGGGAAAAGACATGTATGTTACTGCTTTACCTGGTTAAAGCTAAACAGAGCCTCATCATCACAAAATGGATGCTGCTGCCACAGACACGAGTCTGACCTCCTGTTGCTGGGGGAAACTCCAGCAAGGGAGGCCTGGACAATAGGTTTCCTGTAGAGGGAGGTGCTAGCACCTCCCCTGACAGCCTGGAGTGTATTGTGGCAGGGTGGGTTGAATGGAAAGATGCTTTTCCAGACACTGCCTGGGGCACACAAGGTGCTCCATTCATAGCCCGGTTCAAACCAGTTGCTGGGGCAGACCAGCCCCACTCTGGCGCGAAACTGGACAAAGGGAAGGGGTGTAACCACCCCCTTCCCAGGTGCACCCATAGGAGGGACCTAGCAGGTAATCCAGCCCCTAAAAGCAGTATAAAGATAGGAGCTGTGTCCCCAGGACTTTAGATTATCCTGGAATGAAACTCTTTGACCTTCAACTTTCTATTTTGACTAGAAGACTGAAGACATCTCCCTTGTGGTCAAGGAGTGACCACCCTGTGCAAACAGGCACCACCAGTAACTTGCCGGTTTGCTTTGTTGACGCTCCTACCGGAACTAGAAGACTCAGTGACACAGGAACTGGACTTCCAGTCTTCTCTGACGTCGATCCACCTCCACAGCAAAGCTGAGACCTGTGGTGGACACGAGAGACGTCGGACCGGACACCCTGGACTTCCTGCATTTTGCTAACTGCATCCACTCCTGAGGTAACTCGCAGTTGTGCATTGGGGTACGAGAAGCCCCAAATCCGAGCGCCATTTGTACCAAAGCTCAGCCCTCCACACTCCACGAGTGCTGCGTAGGGCCTGCTCCTGCATTTCAGCTCGACGCGTCTTCCCGGTTGTTAGCCCGCTAGCTAGTTAGCCCTCTGAAGACTTCTTTTTGAATTTACACTGCTAGCCTGGTTGCTCCAGGCTTGCTCCAGCTTCCCTCCAAAGGAGAAGCTCCCAGATCTTGCTGGTCTGACTCGAAGGTAATCTTCACTTCATGCGTGCGTTTCGTTTGCCAAGGTTTGTTAGGTCCAATCTGGATACCGACACCGCAGTCAACTAGATCCTTTGTGGGACAGCTCAAATCCAGCTCCTGGTTGTCGTTGACGCCCCCTGGTCCTCGTGGCTGCAGAGACAAGCTTCTCCTCTTCACCTGAAATCGACTCGACATCGCCTGGTTCATTCCTGGTTCCTTCCTTGTCACTGGCTAGTGACCCAGACTCTGTCCCCTCTGCTTTCAGGTTCTTCAGTTCCTCGATCCACCCTTGGATCCACCCGGACACTTTTCTTCTGGTCGCCTGCAGCACTTCTTTGCAGATCTCCATTGAAATGATCGACGAAACCCGACACCAAAAGGCACCTATGCACCCGGCTTCCATGGGTGAGGTAACACGAGTACTCCGGTGCTCCCGTGGGTCTTGACTCTCGAAGTGTCCTACTCTAAAGTGGTTTTGTTGTAGTCCATCCGGAAGTGCCCTAAATCTTTAACTTTGTAACTTTTACATTCCCATTATAAGTCAATGGTAACTCGCGACTGTGTTTAGACACTGCACGCGTCTCCCGTGGGTCTCACACTTCCTAACCTTTGGTTGTCTAGTGTAGACCCAGCGATTCCCTAGGCCCTAGGCCTATTCACACTTTCTATAGTGGCTCTTAGACCACTATTTTAGTATATGGTTTGTGAGGCCCCTAGGGCAAAACTGTATTTTGTGCAACTTATAGTATGCTAATTGAGTAACTTGTAATGTACTTTTACCTCTGACCTCGCAAAGAGTGCAGAGGGGTTGCGTTAGAAATAAATACATAAATAAATACATATATATATTTGATATATACCTTGTGTGGTGTCCTTTCATTTGGTATTCAAGGGATTATAATTGGTAAAACAAACAGCTTCACATGCTCTTTGGAGTTTAGCCTAAGACTGCTGGTCCATGCTACCACTAGGATAGCTTGTCTATAAGGTTGACTTTACAACCACCATCAATAAGGGTCGTTTAGACTGGTGCAAGGTGCCCACTAGAATAGTGGACATCATATGCCAGGCTAACTTCTGACAGACATGACTCTGCTCTTACTGCTCTGTGTGCCTTGCAGACTGCCTCCAATACACTTTTGTGGTGGGGGACAGCTACACTTCGCGCATTCCCTCTAAATAATCACAAACACAGGAACGTTTGGTGTGACAGAGAACTCATTTGCATTCTGATAGTTCTTCCTATGCAAGAAGAGAGGGGGAGCTGACACTTACACCCGAATAGGAAGGTACCTGTTTCTCACACAAAGGGCTGATTACCCCCTACTGATAGTCTGGAGCCAGGGCTGGGAAGAAAGGGAGGCCTGCACACTTCAAAGGCCTGCTTTGAAGTCTCCCCCACTTCAAAGGCACAACTGGGTACAACTACTGGGGCACCGACCCTTCCACAACAGTACACTACTGGACCTGTGAAGAACTCTACCAAGAGTAAAGACTGCTGTGCTGCAAGGATTGCCACTCTATTTGACTGCTGCTCTGGAAGAATTGCTTTTCCCTGCCGATCTCTGTCCTGCTGAGGACAAGGACTGGACCTATCTCACTTGAACCCAGAGTGACTTCAAGGGCTTGCTGGCCTGCCCTCATTCTGAAGTCTCAGGGTCATCAAAGACCTACATCTCTGCAACAGCACCTGGACTCTGCCATCTGTGAGTCCTGCACTGCCAAGTGGTGCGAATCCATGCCTGGGCCCTTGAAAGTGAGCATCTTTTGTGCAGATCCATCAAAATTGATGCAGTGACGACTTTGCACCGATCACACCCAACGCATTGCCCTTCGGAGCCGATGCTAGAGCCGATCGACGACAGTGCTTCGACGAACTGCGTGGCTAAACAACTACAGAAAATGTGGCTCAACAACGACGCCTGACTCATAAAGGGGTTTGTTGATGAAGCCTTCATTGTCTGCATGGATTGGAACCAACACATCACGTCTTTGAAAATGACTATTCCTCCGTTCAAGGTACTCTTCCAGCATGACCTGTGCAAGTCCTGCAGATGGCCTGCCCTCCATCGTGGAAAACCTGAACTTTGGATTTATCCCTTTCCAGGGCGACTCCAAGTAACCCCTAAGTGCTATTTGCTTCTAAGCACTACTTCTTGATTTAATCTTTAAAAATTGATAACTCTTTTTCAACTTATTGGATTTTTGTTGTGTTGGTCTTGTTTTACTCATAAAAATATAATCTATTTTGTTTTCGAACCCTTTGTGGAGTATTTTTATGATGTTTTAATTGTTTTACTGTGTGTGTGTGTGTGTGTGTGTGTGTGGTGCAAAAATACTTCACACATTGCCTCTTTAGATATGCCTGGCTGCTCTGTACCAAGCTACCATAGGGTAAGCACAAGCTATCTTTTAGTGTGTATCTAGCTTACCCTGACTGTGTGGTTCCTGCTTGGACAGGGTGCATACCTCTGCCAACCAGAAACCCCAGTTCTTACACTGGCCTTGGCAAGCAGGCAGGCACTGGTACTCCAGGTGCAGGTGGTCTTTGATTTCCCTGGGTGATGGACCCTCACCCAGCTGGAAGACTGGTAGAACTTAGCCCCCAGTTCTGGTCACAAGTAGAAGTTTTGCTGAGCTTCTCCTTGACATATAGCTTGACTGTCTGCTTGACAGTTGACAATTTCCGGGCCTTTTGCTCCCTTTAAGATAGTCCATTGCCAGACATCAAATGTGATTTAGGGTCTGAATCTTTGAAACTTATGTTGGCTGTCTCCTTCCCTTTGTAGTGCTTCCTCCTCTGTCCTGCCCTTCCTCCAGAAAGTAGTCTGTCACAGCAGGATCTTCTACAAATGTGATAGCCCCATAACACAGACCATGAGAGTGACTAGAGGTTCAAATCTGGATGTCATTTCCAGTGATATGTGTATCAAAAGGTTACCCCAGGGCCCCAGCTCTAGTCTTTATGATTCCGTTATCAGCTCCACCCCCTTCCATTGACCTCTCCCTGAATCAAAGAGCATCCTTTGAGGTGTACTGAAAAAGCCTGGCTCTCGTTCATCAAGTGTGTGTACCACTCAGCTCTCGTGAATGCAGCAATCCACAATTCTCTCTGGGGGATTCCTCTACCTCCTTATGCTATTCTAGCCAGCCCTCAATCTCCCCAAATGGAACGCAGAGTCTTCCATGTATTGTCCCATTCACAGGCACACATACACATAGCACATACTTGCAACCAGCACTATCATGAGAGGGAATTCCCTCATTTGGGGGTGGATTGTCATTAGAGGCTTTTAAAACTTGGTGGTATAGGTCGATTGTAGAGGGAAAACAGAAGTGGTGCCAAAAGGCATCCTTGCTTGACCCCTCTGCTAAAATATTGATTTTTACTGATGTTTTCTTTTTGTTGATTCTCACCTGGGAGGTCGTTCCGGCATACCACATGTTAGACCTGATATCATTGGCGTGAGTCTCCCTTCCATTTTTGACGGATTGCCTCCTCTGTTTTGATATGTTTTTGCTGGATTTATGCTTTGGGCACTGTGCCACTGCTAATCAGTGCCACAGTGCAAGTGCTCCCTATGTTAAACTGATGTACTAATTGGTTATTCCATGATTGGGTTATTTGATTTATCTGTCAGCCCCTAGTACAGTGCACCATGTGGGCCCATGGCTTGTAAATCAAATGCTGCTGGTGGGCTTGCAGCACTGGTTGTGCCACCCACAGAAGCAGCTTGTAAAGTGTGTCTCAGGCCTGCCATTGCAAGGCCTATGTGCAGTCTAGCACTGCCATGTCGACTTGGCCAAGTGCACCCACTTGCCAGTCCCTAAACCTCCCCTTTGCTTCATATTAGACACCCCTATGGTAGACCCAAGGGCAGGGTGCATTGTAAGTATAAGGTAGGACATGACCTGATGTGTGTAGCATGTTCTAATAGTGAATTACAGCCATTTTTGTTTTTCACTATTGAAGGCTACCTTTCTCCATAGGCCAGAATGGGCAGTTAGATTATTACATTCTTATAATCCTAACTGACTCAGGGAACATGGTAGAAATTCAAATTTAGTATGTCTGAACTCAGAATAATAAAATACATCTTTTAGTAAAGTTGTTTTTAATATTCTGTGTTTGAAAATACCACTTTTAGAAAGTAGGTATTTTCTTGCCTAACTATCCAGGCCTGCCGCTGCTGGGTTGTGTATTACTTGTCTGGGTTTGTGAGTGACAGGGCTGGGGGATTCCAGGAGACAGGCTGGGGCAGCCCGGTGGTGAATAGAGAGATCTGCATCTAGATGGGAGGGAGGAGTTGCACCTTGGACCTGAATAGGGCAGGGCCTTCCCTCTACAATGCTGGCTCCACCCCCTGTGGCTTGTCTGATGTCTCTGCCCTGCCCTGTAAAAGGAGAGGAGGAATCATGTCAACAGAGTGCTCCAGAGCTGTATCTTCCCTCCCCTGTGCTGGCTCCACCTCCTGTGGGGCGGCTGATGTCTCTGCCCTGCACAGTGAAAGGAAGAAGAGAGTCATGTAAACAAAGTGCTCAGGAACTGGTTTGGACTAGGAAGAGGCCCCTCTACCTTCAGAGAACAAAGGATTTTGGGGTATAAATATTGGGACCCTGATCCCAAGAAATTAGATCACTTCTGGACAAGAAACCTTTCTGCCAAGGAGAAGAACCAAGGAAGCTGCAGGAGTTTTACTGCCCCTCTGCCAGTGTGCTGTTTGCTGGGTTGGCCTGCAATGGTTGCTTCATTGCCAAGGGAAAGGAGAAGGAACTTTGTAAGGACTTTCATCTACAGAATCTTCTCCAAGGGTTTGAACTGTGCTTGCCTCCTGCTGAAATCTCAGGGACAAAAGACTTCACCTCCAGCTCCCCACTGAATTTCCTTGCTGGGAATTCTGACTCCAGACACTTGCGTGCCGCTGGGAGCTGGAAGCGCGACGCATCGAGAAGAAGCGTGTCGCCGCCGCAGCTGAAATCGTTGCAACGCCGGAGAAGCAAGCCTTCGCCGCATCTACCTGGAAGCGTGTGTTCATCGAAGCTGCCTGCTGTCGCATCACCGGAAAAGCGTGACGCCATCATGAGAGACTCCATCGCATCACCGGAGAAGCGTGTCGAGGGCCTGTCGCGGCTCCAAAGTACAGAGTCGTCGCAAGGCTGTCAGGGCGTCATCGCATTGTCATCGCATCGCCGCATCAAGGGCGCCATCTTCTCGCATCGAAACCGAATAATCGCATCGCATCAAGGCGCCATCTTGCGCACCGCAGCGGGCCCGAAGACCGAGAATCTACGCATCACCTCCGCACCGGCAAGGATCATGACGCATCCCCTACTCTGCGCAAGCATTGAGGCACAACGCATCATCTCCCCCAGATCACGGAACCGATGCATCTTCCCTTTTGTAAGCCTTTTGTTTACTTTGTGTTACGCATCCAGGTACTTTGTTGAGAACGTTGTTGCATTTACCAACAACTTGAACTAAGCAACTTTAATCATATTCTAAGTAATCTTAAGTGTAGTATTGTGGATTTTTGTCGTTTGTGGTCTTGTGTTTAAGTCTATATAAAAAATACTTATTTTTATAAAGCCTGTGTGGTATCCATCTGTAGTGTTTTCACTGTATTACTGTGTATATTCACAAATGCTTAACACACTGCCTCTGAGATAAGCCTGTCTGCTCGTGCCAAGCTACTAAAGGGGTGAGCAGGGGTTATTATGGAGTGTAATCCCCTTATCCTGACTTAGAAGTAAGGGTCCCTATTTGGACAAATGTGAATACCATTGCAAACTAGAGATCCCCAGATCTAACACCGCAGATGAAATACAGCCAAAAGGACTTTGTCAGGCCCCAGAATTGACAGTTTTTCCCGGAGGCAATTTCTTGAGACCAAGTTGAATGCTGATAAGAAATCTAAAAATGCCACATACAGTGGCATTTTTTTTAACCCCTGTACTAAATTTGTGGATTAGATGCAGGAAGGTGAAAGTCTGGTCTATCATTGAGAGTCATTCTCTGAAGCATCCTTGTATGGGTAAGAGGGTGTTTTCTTTTGTGACCCACTTATCTAGGGCCTTAAGAATTGATTTTTATAATATTTTACTATCAATATATAATGGACTGATTGGCCTGTAGGAATTTGTGCCATCATTATTTCCCTTAGGATATAGCGGTCCAGTGATGTTGTTTTGCCAGGCCAGGAGTCTGGGCAATAATTTGTGAGGACAATCTGTTTAAAGACTTTTAAAAGTAATTCAGATCACTAATCTGGATCAAAAAGAAATACCTCTGGTGGAATCACGTTGGGCCCTTTACTTTAAGGAGGACAGTGTGTTGGTTTGCTCTCTGTTTAATTCTCCAACTTTAATGGCCTGAGGGGATGTCCCTTGTACAAGATCGTTTGTGATGTTGCTGATGGTGGAGATGTAGATTACCCATACTTCTGCTCTGATGTTCAATTTCAGGTGCTTGTTTTGTACTCCTAGGGATCTCACATTTGACACACATCAACCCTGCAAACCCAAAAATACAGGCCACACCCTTGGCTGTTTTCTCCTGTCACCTTGGACTACCTAACTGACAGGATGCAACATATCAGCTCCAGACTCCGAGAAGCAGCCAAACCCACTCAAGAGGAAGAGGAGCTTCATTGTTGGGAAATTAGACATTGTAGTTACTTTTGTTGTTGGTCTTTGCACTGAACAATAGGGTCTGCCCCCACACACCATTTGAAGTAAACACAAAAGTGATGGGTGGAATGCTTGACTTCATGTCAGCCACTACTATTGACTTGGGGCCACATCCCACTCCAAGAGCAGTTCATCCCAAACTGCCAAGCCAGGCCCCTCTGAACTGGAACACAAGCACCCTAAGAACGCTTTCACCCAAATTGGGGCTCTTCAGTCGGATGTATCTTGGTTTTAGTTGCAAAGTAATCACAGGAGAGTTAAGGGCAGTTCAGGCTGGACTGTTCCTGTTGGTGCAGGACCATTACTTATTTTCCTGAGTGCCTTGCTCAGAGAATTGAAGGTATTTACAGTTTTCTTGGACGTGTTAACATTTTGGGGAATTGTTAATCTGCACTTTGCAAGTGTTTTTGTACTTCACGTGGGGCTATGTGCACTCCAGTTTTCATAGCGGGTATCAGTGAGGTTCTCGATGTTTGTACAGGACAGTTTCAGAGCGAGTTATTTTGATGTGTAGTGAACCTTTGGGGTAATTTAGTTGCACCATGATGAATAATAGTTGCATTTGGATGACTTTGTAGACAGGTCGCAATATGGTTTTATATTCATTAAATTATAATGTTTTGTTTCTTGTGTCAAATGTATATTGTTTTATGTGTTACGGCATGCCCTGATTAAGGGTCTGTGACCCGAAATGAATTGGGTTGTTCAGTAACAAAACAGGAAGAATTATACAAATCCAAATATCTTTGATGAAGAAGAGTCTGCGTGAATGCATATTTTGAATCAGTTGGAAATAAATGGATGGTGATGAATTTTGTCATTAAAGGCAATATTTACATTTGAGACACTATCTGGCGTGGAACTGTTTTACAAGTGATCTAGCCTATGTGTGTTATGAAATACAGTGGGTCTGATATGCATGTTTTGTTGCTGTCAACAAAAATTGTCATGCACCCATTAGTTGTCATTCCAAAAACACACAAAAAGAACAAGGAAGGTTCTGCGAATACTCATCGAAAGTTCCTTATGTAATGCACAACTTTGCTTTTTCTTTTGGTATAGCATGACACTTGATCTACTGATGTTTCAATGTCTAGCTTCAGTACAGCCGCAGGAATGTTGTCAGGTCCTGTTACCTTCCCATTTCTCAAATGTTTAAAGACTTGCTGTATTTCTCCCTTGGCTGGTCTGCTGTAGTCGATTGGCAAGTTCTTGTCGGCTGGCTGTGTGTCTGGTGGAGACTGCGTCAGGGGCTGGTTCAGCAGTTCTTCAAAGTGCTCCACCCATCTTCATTGTTGGCCTTCGTTATCCATGATTATCCTCTTAGCTTTATCTTTGACATGTGTTTCTAGCTTGCTTTATCTGCCAGAGAGTTTCCTTGTTATGTCAAAGAGTTATTTCAAGTTTTCATGGCTTGCTGATTCCTGGGCTTCAGTCGCAAGACCATCGATGAATCTTTGCTTGTCTGCTCTTAAACTACTCTTTGCTTCCTAGTTGGTTTCTGTGTACTCGCTCTGAGCTTTCACTTTTTCTGCTCTTGTTTAGCTGATGTTAACAACAGCTTTCTTTTCCTTTTTTTCTTGGATTTTATTTAGAGTTTTGTTGGAGATCCATTCTTTGTGGTGGTGTTTCTTGGGACCCAGTACCTCCTGGCAGGTTGTTGTGACTGTTTCTTTGATCTTTTCCCACTGACTTTCTACTTTCTTCTGGCAAGGTGACTTTCACAAAGATGAATCCTACAGACCAGATTGCAACACTCTGCATCATCATTGAGCAGCACAATGGAATGTGACTCCCCCCTCTATAACAACTTCATCGACTTCTTTTGACAGTGTGGACAGAGAGACCCTTTGGAAACTCCCCCACTACTATGCTTTACCAGATGAACACATAAAAATTAATCATCAAGAACTCTTACGAGGGAATGACCTGCAAGTTAGTCCATGGAGGATGACTCACAGAAGTCTTCTAAATGAGGAATGGAGTTTGACGGGGTTGTTTACTCTCAGCTTTCTTCTTCCTGCTTGCCATAGACTGACTCATGAAGACATCCACAGCAGTGAAAATAAATGGGATCCAGTGGACCTCTTGGATGCAGCTCGACCAACTGGACTTTGCAGACAACCTGGCTTTACGCTCCCATACCCATCAGCAGATGCATGAGAAGACCAACAATGTGGCAGCCACATCAGCACAACTTGGCCTTAACATCAACAGGGGAAAAACCAAGATCCTGAAGACTAACACAACCAGGGCAGCTTCAGTCACTCTTGTAGGTGATGCACTGGAAGAGGTTGAGGCCTTCACCTACCTGGGCAGTATCATAGACCAGCAGGGAGACACAGATGCAGACGTCAAGGCAAGAATCTGCAAAGCTAAAGAAGATTTGGAACTCCAAGGACCTAACAAGGCAACCAAGAGCAGGCTTTTTAACACCAAGGTAAAATCAGTCCTTCTGTAAGGAGTACAAACTTGGAGTACAACAGTGACCACCACCAACCAAGTCCAGTTCTTCATTAACACCTGTCTGGGGCAAATCCTCCAAATCCGCTGGCCAAACACGATCAGCAACAATGACCTATGGCAGCAGACTTCCAACTCCCTGCCCATGAACAAATAATGAAAAGAAGCCAGGGCTGTATAGGTCATACCATCCACAAACTTGCATCAACCAAAAGCAGGCAATCCCTGACCTGGAACTCTCAAGGAAAAAATAAAATAGGAGTGCCAAGAAACACATGGCCGGAGTCCTGATGCTGACTGCAAGGAGATGGGCTACACCTGGAGTCAGAGTGAAAGGAAAACCCAAGACAGGGATGACTGGAGAGTTCTGGTTGATGACCTATACCCCAGGAGGGATAGTAGGCATAAGTAAGTTAGCAAGTATGACAACTAATCAATGCACAACACAGCTTGTCTCAAACCCTAAAACGGTTGAAAATGAAAATATGAACATTAGCAACATTGTTTTCACGTTTCCTTATGATATAATTTGTTCTTTCATTCATTTTTTTTTCACTTATATTTTCATTCAATGTGTTTGGTACCTTCATGTTACCAATTTTATGCTCTTTCAAAAAAGAAACATTTGTTTGTACAACATATATAGCTGTTTTTGTAATCTTTATGATGTCTGGCTTTTTCCCATTATATTGATGGTTTATATTTTCTAAATGCTTTTATATATATTTAAAAGCCCTGATGAAGCAAAATTGAGATTATGTACTTTGATCGAAATAAAGATTGAAATGAATGAAAAACATGTTGGCTTTTTGTTATTGCTCAGTGTGAGCACAACTTTGGTTTATCTGTGTTGATTAGTTTGACACTAGAAAAAATAATCCAACTTCCATTTACCATTAACTTAGGTTCACAAATCAATCATTTATTGACAGGATACATAACTTCAATCCTCTCAGTCTGTCTCTCATATTTGGGAGGTACCCTTCTCCCTCAGAGGGTTTGTAGCAGGTCCACAACTGGGGTTGCCCTCCATATAGAACTGATTTGCCTGTGGCTGGCTCTCATAGGTATGATGGTGGACAAAAAAGTGATGGACTGGGATGTGGCTCAGAGTAATTACCAGTGGTTTGGAACCACAATGCCAGAGACTAGCACTTAGTATGCCTTGGGCTTGTAGAGCTCTCTCCTCCATCTTCTTTCTTGTGACAGAACCCAACAGCACTGGTGTCTCTCTGCTTCTGGCTCTCCCTGGACAGTCACATTTTCTGCAAGTTTGGCAGCCTCCTTCTAGTCCTTAGCAGACACGTTGCTTGTAGCCATTTCAGTTCAGATGAATCCCATCTTCCAGCAAAACAAGACTTGAGATGATGTCTCTATATCTTTGGGAATCAGGCAGCCACCAACTCTGGTTGCACAGCATTCCCTGAGTACTCTGTGGAGAACTCCCTTCCTTGGTCAAAGAGAACTTGGAACCACAAGTGGATCAGTGGCTCCAACCTTTATGTAGTGAAAGCCGACAGGAGATGTGGATCCACTGTTGCACATACAAAACTGTTTTGAGGTAGTTTTTACTGCAAGTGCCCTTTCCAGACTGCTCTGCAGATACAGCCTTTGTGTAAAGTGATGCTTCTCACCGCAGGATGGTCTACATCTTTGAGAACCACAACAGAGGCACAAAGAGCTGTGATCTTTCTGCACATGGCTATCATCAGCCACAATGAATACTGATCAGGGGAATGAAAAAGGTGTGTCTCTTCTAAAGGTGTTTCACCCTAACTACAGAGACAGCAATCCCACCCTTCACCCGCTCCATCTACCAAATGTCTGTGAGCAGGAAGTCTAATCAGCCACTTCCCTCAGCAAAACACCCACTTGAATTTCTAAAAGAGCATTTTCTCTTCTTTCCCACTTCATTGTCTAAGTGTCCTCCCTCCAGCTTCAAGAATGTCATCAACACGCACCCACTGTCTGGGAAAACAAACTCACTTCCAACTTGTGCACAGGAACAGGCAAGGGTATCAACAATTGATTACTCTTTAATACATAAAAAATGGCTGAAATTAATTACACCAAATTTGGCAAAAAGCTTAGGCCCTGGCTGGCGCAGTGTGGAGTTGGATGCCTACAGGGTCATGGGTGTCCAGGGGTTGTTGGGTGCAGAGGCTGCCCTCCTTTTGCCACCCTTTTGAGTGCATGGATGAAATCTCTGCATAGTAGGAGTTGGGATCCCATAGGGGATTAGGCACATGGCCTAACTAAAGGTCCGACCCTGCAGCCAACCCCCCACTTCAGACGGCCATGCGCAATGGGGTTTAGGTACAGGCAGGTGAATGGGCAGAAGGGCAATGGTGGGGGCAAGGTTCTGTTCCCAAGCCCTGCCATGCTCATCAGGAGCATCAGTAGAAGGACGCTCCTGACTGATGGGGCTACTAAAAAATCTTAGTGTTGATACCAGTCATTTTAGAAAATCTGAAAAACCCTCTCAGGAGACACTGGGTAGTTATAGTTAAATTTAAGTTTCCATAGGAAACCCATTTTTTGGTTTGCTAATATCTTTGGCACCTTTTGACGAATCTTCATTAAACTTTCCGAAGAAAAGTCTCACCCACCTCAGCTCCTACCTAGAAGGTTTTGGGGTGATCCATCAAGCAGGGGGCTGAGAAAAAGAGGGGGCCCAAAGCCTGTTTCTCCATTAATTTTTCCATAGGAAATGTGAACAGCGATACCACAAAAACTGCCGAACAAGATTACACTAAATTTGGCAGAAGACTACATATTTGTCCAGAAAACATGCTATTTGTGATTTGGATTAAATCTGTTCAAGAGTTTCGGGAAATTAAAGCTCAAAATCTTGATATATTTCATGCCGCGGAGGATCAGCAGATCCAACCGATCTTGAGATAAGATGCCATAACTTTAAAAATTAGTTAGGAATACCCTGCCCCTCTAGGCCTGTTGTGACCCTACATGGTGACAAATATATATTTTTAAATGTTTTACAGTAAATTTGCAGTGAATTTGCAAATCTGCTGTCATTTAAAAAAAAAGTGTGATCTTCTGCACTTGAAAAAAAACTCGGGATGGGCCAGGGTTATAGGGGGCGGTGCATTGTCCCCGCCACTGGGAGGACCCAAGGACCCTACACCCCTGGACCAACATTGAATTGAATCTGTCTGAGGCCTTGGGGACCCCATCATTCGACCCAATTCCATATCAAAAGGGAGGGGCGCTGAGCACCCATCCCCACACCTCCAAATGTCTAGAGCCTATTTTGACCCAGGGACTCATCCACTGGGCCCGGATGCACTCCCCCTCTGCCTATATTTACTTGTCACCAGGGATGGGGTCACTGGGGCCCTCAATGGGTTGGGTAGGGGGGCCTTACTGATGCCCTCTCCCCATATAGATATATCCCACAGGAATTCCGCAGTATCACAGCAAAATTGCCTCTGGGAGTCCCTTTGGGTATTCCTACTCTGCCCCCTTACATAATTTTTGTTTTAAACTTCAGGACAGGGGACTAAATGCACACGTCCTGTAATAGCAGCCAGCAACATTTTTCTCATGTTGCTGGCAGCCAATCAGAGCACTTACCTGCCAGCAACATTTTTCTCATGTGGCTGGCAGCCAATCAGAGTGCTCACTCTCCCCGGGAGTCTGAATCCCATGGGAGTGAGATCGGCCAAGGGAAAAAACTCCCTGGGTCAAGAAGAATGCTCTATTTTTAAATTGCTGTTGCCGCGAGACTCACTTCAGACTCTCGCAGACCCAACAATCCAGATATACAAATATATGTAAACCCTAATTACTCAAAAACTACTGAACAGATTTACACAAAGTCACAAAAATTACAATCTGTGGACCAAGATCTAGCTTCCTGCCACAGGTGGTCTAGTTCTGTTCAGCAGTTTTTGCTGTAGTGCTTCTTAAAAAAGTCTATGGAAATTGGATAAAGGATTTGCATTTTGGGATCCGCCCTGTTTCTCAATCCTTGCTTGACAGATCACCTATAAACTTTCCATGCACAACCTAGGCAAAAAGAGCATTTCTTTGGAAAGTTTAGTGAAGATTTGTTAAACGGTGCCAAAGTTATTAGCAACACTAAAAAAACACATTTCCTATGGACTGCCACTGGGTAATATATATATAATTCTCTCATTGTAGGTACGCTGGTCTGAATTTCAACTATTATTCTCATGAATACCAATTTCAAGTTCAAGTTCATAAGCTTTTATTCGATTTGCACATACAAATCATACAAGCATAATAAAAATACATAGGTTATAATATTAATACACCATACAAACACAAATAAGAAAAGAGAGTAGGAAACATGTAAAAAGGCTAGTGTGCAACAGTTAAAAAAAAAAAAAAAGGTATTTTAAAAACTACTAACTAATACGTCAATATGAAACGCTCATAAGTGTACAGACAGGAAATCCAAAAAGTTAACTTGATGAGCAGTTTCCTGGCAGCTGTACTTTCCGGTAAAAATGATACTGGACCTCTTGGAGTAACATAGAAAATAGTTTAAAGTAGAAAGGGGACCATACAATACATACTGTGGACATCAAAGAGTAAAATTATTCATTATTTACAAAAACTGTTATGGGACTTGGAGAACTTATATATACAGACAGGAATGTATAAGGTAATAGCAGACTGATACAATTCCTGGCAGCTGTATATCTCAGGTACAGACAGGTAGGTATAAAAAGATATTACAGTACAATACTTTTCCTGGCAGCTGTACACTTCAAAATATAGGTAGCCAAAAAGAAACAAATATCCTCATTCTCCAATGAGGCTAATAGTATCAATGCAGTCTTTGTTGTACGGGTATTATACTTTATAAAAATAGGTTTGAGGTATTTTACCCTAAGAAAATAGAAAAATTTACAAAAGAGTAAAAAATGGCAACAACTCTGGCGTGAGGTACTGTCACACGGGCAGGGTGTCTCAGATCTAACTTTCTGGTTCGGGAACGCCACCAAATGGTGAACAATACCCAGTCTGACACGAGTTAATACAAATTGATGGGAGGGACGAGTCACGTTCACAAGGTAAGATTGAAGCCCCGGGGTTAAATTCAGGTCCTTATAAAATTTTACGGTGGCTAGCTTACCAATTGTTTTGTCTCGCTCTGCCTTTTTGAAGTTTAGGAACGTTGACTTAATTTCTTTTTTGGGAATAGAGACTGCCTCTTCAGGCTCAAGAAGTACATCAATATTAAATAGAAGATGATACCAGAAATGAATGTATCTCAGCCACTGTATGCGTGAGGAGTGGTCCAAACCTATACAATCAAGAATAATATCTTGAGTGAATCGAGTCTCTGGCTTAGCCCAAATAGAACGCCACAATAAGAGTGGCCGAACTGCTGCTAAGTCGGATATAAACTCGACCCCAACCTCTTCATGAATCAGTTGGACAGAGGCGGAAGGAGGGACGCATAACAGCCTCTTTAAAAACTTGTTTTCATCCTTTTGTAGGGATGGGCCTTCACTATGGCCCCATACACCTGCCCCATACAGTGCAGAAGAGACACAGCAAACATTATATATATTAATCATGTCTGGGATGCTTCTCGAACCAAGTTTAGAGGCAAAACGAAAAATGCTGCTGGTGGACCGCAGCATTTTTAATCTAATGGAATCAAGTTCAGAGATCCAGGTCCCACTATTGTTATATGTAATTCCCAAATAGCAAAAAGTTTTAACATGTGTCAGTTTATCCTTGTCCAAGAAGAAGGTGTGCTTTGTCTGTTTTGCTGCCTGGCCGCATGACATAACATACGTCTTGGATTTATTCACGCGGAGCCTCCTGTTTTTAATAAACAACATAAAAGTATCAATTAAACGCTGGAGGCCGATCTGTGTGCGGGATAAAAGAACAGCGTCGTCCGCATAAAGTAAAAGTGGGACAGGTTTTCCTCCAATCGAAGGGGCGTCTGCTGGGATGTCGGTATACAGCCTTTACAACGAAACTTTTACAACGAACTACCATTACAACGCAACTTTTACAACGCAAACCATTACAACGCATAGCGCTTGGGGGCGCTCTACGATAGGGAATAGGTTTAATGTACTATCCAACACCTTCCCTACTATCCACGGGGACTGGAGTTGGAATAGTAAATTAAACTATTCACTATCCAGCGCCCAAAAGCATCATGCGTTGTAATGGGATGCGTTGTAAAACTTGCGATGTAAAGGTAGGCGTTGTAAAAGTATGCGTTGTAACGTCATACATCCGGGATGTCAACCAGGGTGCGGTCAACACCATTAATGAAGAGGGAAAATAAAAGAGGGGCCAAAACACATCCCTGGCGTATGCCCCGTGAAACTTTAAAAAAGGGGGTGCATTCGCCTAGGGTGCCATAGCGGACTTTACAGGAGAGTTTTTCATAAAGTCTAGCTAAGAAATGGTCAATTTCCCTCGGTGCCCCAGCTTCTAGCAAAACCTCCCAAAGAATAGCATGGTTAACTAAATCAAACGCGCTGCTCAAATCAGCAAAACATAAAAAGAGATTGCCATTTTTGGCCACAGTGTATTTGTTGATTAAAAGGTCCAAATTTACGCATTGTTCCAGTGTGCCCATGCCTTTCCGGAAACCGTATTGGACTCTGGTTAAAATATTCGATTCGGTTGCCCAGATTTCTAACCTTTTAAGCAATATCCTACTCATTACCTTTACAGAGGCGTCCAGCAAGGAAATTGGCCGATAATTGGAGGCCTCTGATTTGTTACCTTTCTTGTGTAGGGGAATAATGACAGATTGGCCCCAGGAAGGAGGAAAATTAGTTTCTGCCGCGCAATTGAATATCCTCACCAGGATGGGGACCCACAAATCTGGTTCGTCCTTATATAGGTCCAGCGGGACCCCATCAGGACCTGGAGCCTTGCCTCCTTTGCTATTGGAGAGTCCTTCATATCCTTCTTCTAGTGTTATTCCCAAACGGAGAGATGGCCAAGAGGTAGTCTCAGGGGACAGGAACTCATGGGGTGACCCTTCTGGGTTGAAGATGTTAGAAAAGTGCGTGACCCAATCGCTGCATGCAACATATGATGTTAATTCAGGGACACCATCTTTATTGAGAAAAGGGCTATTAATTGTTTCCCAATATAGTTTGCAGTTTCTGGTCTCGGCTGCTTCTTTTAGCTTATCCCACGCCTCAATCTGTAAGACCTTTTTTCTGTTATTAATTGCTGTTTTATAGCTGGTCCTGAGGTGTTTTATTCCCTCGCTATCACGTGGTTTGGTGCCTAAAGCCTTCTTAAGTTCCCGGAGGGCAAGTATACAGGGTTTGTCAAACCACCCCTGCTTCAGACCACTATTGGATGTCGGGACCCTAGTAAAAATACCTTCAATGATACTGTTAATGGTAACGAAGTGTAGTAATAGGGAACCGTGGTTACTTTCCTTTTCTAGACAAGAACTAATTTGATTTTTACAGCTAATTAAAACCTCTTTCTGCTTGGCCTTGGAGTTAATTCCAGTCCATCTGATCCTTAGACCATTCGGTCTGATGGGTACTAGGTCGGTAGAGCACTTTTCTCCTGACGTTGATGGGGTACCATGCCCTAGGAGGGTAACACAAAAGCTGTTATGGTCACTGAGGCTTTCTTCATTTACATATAAATTAGTAAAGTCTCCACTACTAGACAAAAGAATATGATCTATAAATGACCCCGCATCCCTTCCTGTGAAGGTAGGACATGTAACTGCCTGAATGTTTTTATTACAATTTAACAGGGTCAGGTCTAGCGTAACTAGCATATTGTTTAATATAGAGCCATAATTACAATGTGGGAAGTGGAGGAAATCCTCCCTCTCTCCCCGCCCCCCCCAATGGCTATGCATAGCTGCTCCAATACCACAGGTTTTCCCACTGGACAGATTACAGGGCTGTAAATTGAAATCCCCTACCCAGATAACCTCTGCCTTTCTTTTCGAAATGCCCATTGCCCTGGCAATTTCCTTTTCGAGAGGTGGTAAGATATCTCCTCTAGTGGTATCAAAGATATTATTGTAGAAATTTACTACAACCAGGTCAATACCTTTTCTGCACTCCACCCTTACTACCTGACTGTGAGTCCCAACTGTCGTACTACTTCTAACTATGCAATTACACAGCTTGTTGGACAGAAGCATCAGGAGGCCCCCCTTGGCCCTGCCTGAGCTGGATTTAGTAGCTTTAAGGCAGTGGGATGTGTACCCTTCGATGTTGATATGCTCCAGACACCACGTTTCCTGGAGGAGGATTAG
Source organism: Lissotriton helveticus (assembly GCF_964261635.1). NCBI lineage: Eukaryota > Metazoa > Chordata > Amphibia > Caudata > Salamandridae > Lissotriton > Lissotriton helveticus. The sequence goes on from NC_136063.1 coordinate 1,310,960,371, forward strand.
ATCGAATCCTTCTCCAATGAACCTTGTCCAAAAGGGTGAACCTACTTTACTAGCAAAGCCAGCAATATTCCAAGAAATAAGGGAAAGTCCAACAGACTTACTAGTGTCAACCGTAGCCGGCTCTGGCTGGGTGACACAGGATAAGGTTGAACTATCTTCCTGGATGCTGGTAGCTGGACCTAGTCTGGGCGCGTGGGTAGATATACAAGCATCAGGACCATTGCTATCGGGTCCTTTGCACATGTTAGAAGTTGAGGTAGTACTAATGAAGTTATGAAAAGAAGGGGAATCTGTAGTACTTCTCTCGTTATCCATAATTAATTGTCTGGCCGCCAGATCGGCAATAAGTATGCAGACCGGCGTACATGGTAGTGAAGCTCTGACCTTTACGGGTAACTGACAATCATGGGCTAAACCTGACTGTTCGGTGGCAAACTGACTGGGAGAAAAAGAGGCACTATGTCAGTCAACCATCTCCAGGCAGTCATACCTGTTACTGGTAGGAATGCCTTGCCATCCATTCCCCATAGGAGGGCCTTTGTTGGGGAACCAGGGGCGCGATGGCCAATCCCTGTTCCTATTCTTTTGTGTCAACCAGGGACCTCCATAATTCCAAGGTTGTTCGTGAGGAATAACCCAATTGGTAGCTGGTGTTGGAGCATAAAAGTTAAATAATGGGGGATAGAAAAACGAGAGCCTCTGGGTATCAATTCCTCCTTTCTTCTCCAGCTCTGGCCAAGAACAGATGTGGTTCACCGAGGATGCGTCTACACATGTAACGATGACGCAATCCCCCTGAATGCTCTTGGGACTCGTCCCTACCCAAGAAACCCTACGAACAGAGGAAATCCTACAGGTATTAGCCGATTGTAATGGCCTATTAATACTAAGCCATTGAAGGATTTTATTCAGAAGGGACCAGGAGGGTTCATCGGTACCCGGTGGAAGTTCCGGTACTCCCGTTAGGATTACCGTGAGAGGGGAGAACTCCGGTGGAAGATGTACCGGACGTTTGGGCCTAGGCCCCCTTTTGACGTCTGTATGATGTGGTTTTTGTGGGATTATTGATTTGGCTTGGTGCGGTTGCAGAGACCCCTGTGTTGTGGTGGCATTGGCAACTGATGGTATAACTACAGGGGAAGGTTGGGTAAGGTTTTGTAAACTAGTTGTGTGAGACTGAGAAGCATTGGCAGCTGGGGGTATAGCTGCAGGGGAGGGTTGAGTAAAGTTTTGTAAACTTGTTGTGGGGGGCTGGGATGTAGGTTGCGATATAACATTAGATTTAGAAGGTACACTCTTATTTGGGGCAGAAACTAAGGTGGTGGTTGGAAGCTCATTATTTTTCGCCTGTGCTGTGGGTGTAGCCAGTGAGCTGGATGAAATTACCGGAGTAGACCCCAGGCTGATTACAGATGGTGCCCCTCCCGCTTTAATAGTACACACCCCAGACTGGTTGGATACTTTTGAAACGAGAATGGCAAGTTGCTTTTCTATTGCCATAATGCTCTTCTCTAACGGTTGGAGATGATGTTTTAATAGATCCCTAAAGCTGGCAAGAAGTTGTTGTGATGGATCACTATCTGGCCGGCTGGATTCACCTTCCAAAATATTTACATTAACCAGCTTGGAACCTTGTGGGATAGATGGAACCAATGCGACAAAGTTATTACTTGGGAGGACAGTTTTAGAAGGTGGGACATTAGGCCCATTATTAGGTGTGGTGACTTTGGGATTTGATTTAAAACTCCCCTTCGTGTGATCATCAGGCTGTTTCGGAACAGCGCCTTCTCTGGCCCCTCTTAACTTGTTGACCTGGGCTAGATCCTGTGACAGATTTTCAGATAGAATATGTTCCAGATCAGGAGTTGTCTCAAGGTTCTCCGTTAGATCCATTTCTGATGACAAATTGGTAGCTGACAAGTCCACAGCGCTAGGGATGGTATGTACTTGCGCTGTGGTTCCCGATTGTATTAAAATAGGTATCGGAGTAAGTGATGGCAGAGGTGTTAAGGCTGTCGCTATGGGTCCCAGAGAGGATCTCCGAGCAATCGCAAGGTCCTGTGAGACCCGTCGTTCTAAAACGGCAATATTCTGGTTAATGGCCTCAGTGGTTTTTGAGATGAATAAATCAATAGGGCCGGTAAATGAGGCAGCTTTAGAGGCTGTTTTACTTCTTGTACCCCTTGTCATGATTATTACAATATGAAACTCCAGAAAGATCAATTCTACAGACCGACGTTGGTAGATGGTAAATAGTACCTTGTAGGGGTGTAACCCCAGGGATGGGATGACAGGGGGGTGGCCCAGCCCAGCCTGGATCTGTCTGGAACGGGCTGAAACGGGCCCGCCCTTGGCCCGGGCTTCGCCCGGCGTCCCGCGAGACGGGGGTGACTCTGTACTTAAGCGCCTCCAGGCGCGCGTTTGACGCGATTAGCGCCGCTAAGGACGCTGGGTTGTGTAGTCCTTTCAACCTCCACCGGGCTCCGCTCGGCTGCCAGACCCCGAGGTGGAGCAGGGGTCGGCGGCGGGAGGCGGGAGGGCAAAGGCACCAGAACAGCAGCAGCAAATGGCCTCAGAAGCGGCAAAGGGTCCGAATAGCGGCGAGTCTTTTAAACAATGGTTCCCCCCCTCGACCGGGGTGACTCTGTACTTAAGCGCCTCCAGGCGCGCGTTTGACGCGATTAGCGCCGCTAAGGACGCTGGGTTGTGTAGTCCTTTCAACCTCCACCGCGCTCCGCTCGGCTGCCAGACCCCGAGGTGGAGCAGGGGTCGGCGGCGGGAGGCGGGAGGGCAAAGGCACCAGAACAGCAGCAGCAAATGGCCTCAGAAGCGGCAAAGGGTCCGAATAGCGGCGAGTCTTTTCAACAATGGTTCCCCCCCTCAACCGGGGTGACTCTGTACTTAAGCGCCTCCAGGCGCGCGTTTGACGCGATTAGCGCCGCTAAGGACGCTGGGTTGTGTAGTCCTTTCAACCTCCACCGCGCTCCGCTCGGCTGCCAGACCCCGAGGTGGAGCAGGGGTCGGCGGCGGGAGGCGGGAGGGCAAAGGCACCAGAACAGCAGCAGCAAATGGCCTCAGAAGCGGCAAAGGGTCCGAATAGCGGCGAGTCTTTTCAACAATGGTTCCCCCCCTCGACCGGGGTGACTCTGTACTTAAGCGCCTCCAGGCGCGCGTTTGACGCGATTAGCGCCGCTAAGGACGCTGGGTTGTGTAGTCCTTTCAACCTCCACCGCGCTCCGCTCGGCTGCCAGACCCCGAGGTGGAGCAGGGGTCGGCGGCGGGAGGCGGGAGGGCAAAGGCACCAGAACAGCAGCAGCAAATAGCCTCAGAAGCGGCAAAGGGTCCGAATAGCGGCGAGTCTTTTCAACAATGGTTCCCCCCCTCGACCGGGGTGACTCTGTACTTAAGCGCCTCCAGGCGCGCGTTTGACGCGATTAGCGCCGCTAAGGACGCTGGGTTGTGTAGTCCTTTCAACCTCCACCGCGCTCCGCTCGGCTGCCAGACCCCGAGGTGGAGCAGGGGTCGGCGGCGGGAGGCGGGAGGGCAAAGGCACCAGAACAGCAGCAGCAAATGGCCTCAGAAGCGGCAAAGGGTCCGAATAGCGGCGAGTCTTTTCAACAATGGTTCCCCCCCTCGACCGGGGTGACTCTGTACTTAAGCGCCTCCAGGCGCGTGTTTGACGCGATTAGCGCCGCTAAGGACGCTGGGTTGTGTAGTCCTTTCAACCTCCACCGCGCTCCGCTCGGCTGCCAGACCCCGAGGTGGAGCAGGGGTCGGCGGCGGGAGGCGGGAGGGCAAAGGCACCAGAACAGCAGCAGCAAATGGCCTCAGAAGCGGCAAAGGGTCCGAATAGCGGCGAGTCTTTTAAACAATGGTTCCCCCCCTCGACCGGGGTGACTCTGTACTTAAGCGCCTCCAGGCGCGCGTTTGACGCGATTAGCGCCGCTAAGGACGCTGGGTTGTGTAGTCCTTTCAACCTCCACCGCGCTCCGCTCGGCTGCCAGACCCCGAGGTGGAGCAGGGGTCGGCGGCGGGAGGCGGGAGGGCAAAGGCACCAGAACAGCAGCAGCAAATGGCCTCAGAAGCGGCAAAGGGTCCGAATAGCGGCGAGTCTTTTCAACAATGGTTCCCCCCCTCAACCGGGGTGACTCTGTACTTAAGCGCCTCCAGGCGCGCGTTTGACGCGATTAGCGCCGCTAAGGACGCTGGGTTGTGTAGTCCTTTCAACCTCCACCGCGCTCCGCTCGGCTGCCAGACCCCGAGGTGGAGCAGGGGTCGGCGGCGGGAGGCGGGAGGGCAAAGGCACCAGAACAGCAGCAGCAAATGGCCTCAGAAGCGGCAAAGGGTCCGAATAGCGGCGAGTCTTTTCAACAATGGTTCCCCCCCTCGACCGGGGTGATTCTGTACTTAAGCGCCTCCAGGCGCGCGTTTGACGTGATTAGCGCCGCTAAGGACGCTGGGTTGTGTAGTCCTTTCAACCTCCACCGCGCTCCGCTCGGCTGCCAGACCCCGAGGTGGAGCAGGGGTCGGCGGCGGGAGGCGGGAGGGCAAAGGCACCAGAACAGCAGCAGCAAATGGCCTCAGAAGCGGCAAAGGGTCCGAATAGCGGCGAGTCTTTTCAACAATGGTTCCCCCCCTCGACCGGGGTGACTCTGTACTTAAGCGCCTCCAGGCGCGCGTTTGACGCGATTAGCGCCGCTAAGGACGCTGGGTTGTGTAGTCCTTTCAACCTCCACCGCGCTCCGCTCGGCTGCCAGACCCCGAGGTGGAGCAGGGGTCGGCGGCGGGAGGCGGGAGGGCAAAGGCACCAGAACAGCAGCAGCAAATAGCCTCAGAAGCGGCAAAGGGTCCGAATAGCGGCGAGTCTTTTCAACAATGGTTCCCCCCCTCGACCGGGGTGACTCTGTACTTAAGCGCCTCCAGGCGCGCGTTTGACGCGATTAGCGCCGCTAAGGACGCTGGGTTGTGTAGTCCTTTCAACCTCCACCGCGCTCCGCTCGGCTGCCAGACCCCGAGGTGGAGCAGGGGTCGGCGGCGGGAGGCGGGAGGGCAAAGGCACCAGAACAGCAGCAGCAAATGGCCTCAGAAGCGGCAAAGGGTCCGAATAGCGGCGAGTCTTTTCAACAATGGTTCCCCCCCTCGACCGGGGTGACTCTGTACTTAAGCGCCTCCAGGCGCGTGTTTGACGCGATTAGCGCCGCTAAGGACGCTGGGTTGTGTAGTCCTTTCAACCTCCACCGCGCTCCGCTCGGCTGCCAGACCCCGAGGTGGAGCAGGGGTCGGCGGCGGGAGGCGGGAGGGCAAAGGCACCAGAACAGCAGCAGCAAATGGCCTCAGAAGCGGCAAAGGGTCCGAATAGCGGCGAGTCTTTTCAACAATACCAATTTAAAATAAACCTCTTAAATATATTATTTGACAGCTGCTAGATCTAGAGACACATACACTAATGACTTTCGGAACCAAGGTTCAGAATCTGACAGCTATGTGTCTGACACCAAAGCAGGCGTCTGTGGAAAGAGCAGATAAGATATGTTGCTATTGTTGCTTGCTGGAATCTAAAATACATGTGATTCCTAAAGTTAGTTAATTTTTTAATGCAGTGCTTCCCAAACCTTTTAGAATCATGACCCAATTTTAGAAAGACAAATATAGCCACCCACTTAGCCTTTATGGACATGAGGCGAGATAATTTTAAATGTAAAGCATCATGTGGTAGCCCACTGTCACTTACACGCAGCACGTTTTCCATTGACCCGCCACTAAATTTGCACAGCCATGCAGTTTTACTGATAAAACCATACTGCACACAAATGATAATGTTTGGAAATCGAGTTTCAGTGCATATTCATCATTTGTGTATCACCAAATAAAGTGTATTGATACATTTTGATCCTACTAAAATTTTGTTTCCATCACACATGCATCATTTTTGTTTTCCTGACTGCTGAATAAGAACAGTTTATTTACAAGTTTTTATATTTTGCTGTGTATTAAAACCAATAACATCCTACAGCCTTTCCTTTCACGCCCCCAATATGCCAGCAAGATTGTCACATAATTCAACTTACTTTGTTCCCCCTGATATTAAAAAAGAAGCAGCAATTTGTCAGAAGATATAGCCTGACATTTGATCTCCGTCTTTGAAGTGCACTGATTGGGACAAGAAAACTACAGAATTGACAGGCATCTTTATTTATTGTGTGGACTAACCAAGTCACCAAAAATTGACTTGTCGCCAACAGTTTGGGAAGCAATGTTTTAGTGTAAACATTAATATGTCATCTTTAGATCACAAAGAAGGCATAATGAGTCATTTATTGTATCATGCACAATTTTTCACTTCTAACTTCTTGCAACAAAATCTTGACAATGATGCTTTCCCATCGAGAAGCAGAAGATGGCAGGCAGAACTGTGAGAAAACATTATCCTCCTCCAAGATACCATGTCTGCAGATTTCTCAGTGGGAGAGAAGGGGGGGGGGAGTGATAGTAGGAGATTTTCAGGGACACATCTCACAGGGGGACATCTCAAAGAAGTCCTCAAGACCTTTCAGCCACCTCCCTCTCGACAATTTCTATGATTTCAATTCCCCAGGCAGCAACTATAAAGTGCAAGTGCTGGTACCAGCTACGCAGGACTCCCCCCAAATTATATCACAGCCTGCATGTACCCCTTTCTCTTGCTACTCCTTCCAATGCAGATGCAACTTCTGTCTTCTCTTTTTCAACTGAGCGTGAAGAAGGCCCCATTAAGGAAGACCTCTCCCCCATTTATTAATTTCCCTCCAGCAACCTCCCAAGTGTCAGCCTTCCACACAATGAACTACCTGCTGGCAATGTAAGATTGCCATGCATGTGAGAGAAGAGGTGGAGTTGACATGATCAAAACTAGTACTCTTGGTAGATCAGTTTTTCAAGCAACAATTTTAAGTGAGGGTGGAAGTCACTATGAAACAGAAAAAAACCACCATACTGAGAGAGACCATCATCGTGGATAATATAGAAACATCTATTCAAGCCAGTGTAAAGTTCGACAGGCTCTATCTTTGGTGTAAGAAGAGTCAAGGTAAGTAACTAAGCATTGGATTTGTAGAGCGCGAACTAAGCCCAAGGGCGTCAAGGCGCTTTTGCAGACTGATGGGGATGCGGACCAAACATTATACCCATACTGAAATCTGTGAAAAGAGCCAGGTTTTGAAGGTTTAATGGAAGAGAGAATGAGACACCTGACTAGAAAAATCGAATTAATTAACTTTCCCCCTACACCCCTGCAAATCTAGCAATCCACCATGACAATATAAATTACTATTAGCAATTAAATAAAAAATGTATAAATCACTTACAATTACAAATGTTTTGGCCATACAGATAATAAAGGCTGATTCACACAGGTGCCTTTGTCAGTCTGCAAAGCCATAGCAATATACAGTAGTCAACGGGGGCACAATTGCAACCTGTAAACCCAACCCCCCCACACACACCCTACCACCACCACACCTACACCAGCCATAAATCCAACCTCTCACTGGCTCACCCTTGCAGAAACAAACCCAACACCCATTTCGAATCTTCTGGTTATATAACTGATTTAAACTCAATCTTTGTAAATAACTATCACATTTAACACCCATTCATTGTTGTGTCTATGCATGTGAATGGCCATGTGCTGTGCCTGACTTAGTCCAAGGCTTGGCCGGAGAAGATTGGAACGTGTTTGTCAGTAATACTACTGTAGTAGTTGTAGCTGTAACTTTTATGACTAGCAATTGTCTTACTCTTTTGTGCACATCTTTTAGTGCCTGATTTGGAGTTTGGCGGATGGGTTACCCTGTACCAACCGTGAAAGATATCTCATCAGAATTATTAAAAGTGCATTATATCTTGAAGCACATATAATCAAGTGGACATTTGGGACAGAGTATGCATTCACCAAAGTCTAAATCAGGCCCCTTGTATTTACTCTACATATATACATCTTACATTTTTCTTAATCTCACCCATTGATTAGTAGGTATTTCCCATTTACAACTGTTCATCCTTGTCCTTCCCTCTTTTACTGCTAAAATATATATCTCCCTTTGTGAAGAGCTGTGCTTTCTTGATGGAGAACTCAGCACATAACAGGTAAAAATTTCTTACCCGAGGTTTGTGAATTGCCTTTGTATGTGAAGTGCTGCTACAGGAGTACTACTTCCTGTGCTCAAACATGCTCTTGTGAGTAGGCTCTGCTATATAGTAAGTCTTTTCTATTTCAAAATTGACTTTTTTTTTTTCTTCTATATTTTCAGAGATTAGCAGCAAGTAAGGCGAGAGGTAGTAGGTTTCTGGTTCTTTGGATGAGAAAAGTCTAATTCAAATCTTACTTTCCAAGTAAATTAAATTTTTCTGAGTTATCTGATGTTTTCAAAGTGTAGTAGGCTTATGTGTTATAGCTCATAGGTTATGTAAGTGTGTATTTTGTGGTAATGGTGGGTCCAGTGCGTGGGACTGTGGTTTTAAATTAAAACTATTCTTCTAATATTCATTTTGAGGGAGTAGAAATCCGCTTTTGAAGTTTTTTTTCAGGTATAAAGTTAAGATTGTAATGTATTGGGTTGTGGGTGGGAATGAGTTATGGATTTCATTTGCCGCACAGAAGAAATCAACATTGAAGGCTGTTCTTTTTTTAAAAAAAAAATTATTATTTATTTATCACAGTGTAAGGCTGTTCTTTTTTTAATCACATCCTGATTTTGTTTTGGGGATATATATTTCTGTGTTTGTCTTGGATATATATTTGCCAACATTTTCAGGCATTTTCCTTAATTTTTGGTTTTCCACTCTTTTTTCTTTTATTTAAAAAAGTATGTATGGGTTTTTAAGTGAAACATGGATTACCAAATGGAGCTATGCTCGTTGGATTATTTTGTACAGGTTCTTGGATTTTAGAATTATTTATTTGTTTGGAATACTTTAATGGATTATTTGCTGCCTGCTGCTGCTCCTGCTCCTGCATGTGGTCCTCAGCAGGCCTCCCCAGGTGAGTGAGGGTGTCTGTATAGTGCACAGTGTAAGCTGAGCATGCTCTTGGCACTTCGGTAAATATAATGTATATAGGTGTGTATTGCACTGGTGAGATCACACTGGATTGCACAGACATGTGTGCCCACCCTCACGCTCCCATCAGATTGCGCTCTTATCACTACCGGTCCGTGCCTAGCAGTTACCTTCACATTATGTGCCAAATTCTGTTGTTGCCAATTATTTCACTGCCCTCAGTGACTGCTCTTCACACTATCTACCAGTGCAGGCTTCCCACACAACTACACTTCTCAAACTAGACACGTGCGCTGTTCACTGAAAGTGCCAGCGTTTTCACACTGCCCTTCTGTGCCACTTCTCACAATGTTCACCTTTGCAAGCACTTTGCAGTAACCAAAGAGCTAGTTTCTCACACTTCCCTGCACTATCCGTAAACACCTCCCACTCTCACACTGTCCACCTGGGCCAGCTGTTGAAGCCCCCCCAAGCTGACCAAGGGCAAGTGCTTTTACTTCTCTCTTCTCAATCACACTCCATCCAATAGCGCTCCCCACTCACTGCCCCCATCCCCTCCTCTCTCCTCCCCAGCGTCGTTTTAAGGTACAGTTGGTCCACGTTCACTGCTGATTGAAGATGGTGTAGTGCACTTAGAGAGATAACTGAGGCCCAGTGTAAATGATAATGCCTTTTATTTATTTGTTTTAAAAACAACACATAAATAAAAGGCATTGTCATTTACAATGCCAATAGCTCAAACTCTCATAAATGCAACACCTATTGCATTGCAAATGCTTGTTTCTAGAGTTGTGGCTCTGGGTTTGCATAACCACACCCCTTACCCCCTTGTCTGTGGATGATAACAATGGCCAGGATTATGCGTAGGGTACTCAGGCTGACTGCATGCCGCATTATCTCTGCCTGTTCCTCTTGGGTGCAAGTTCTCCACTTTGTATCCTGACCCATCATTCCCAGCTAAATGACCCTTTGTTCCCTGATCAGAACTGAACCTTGTTTCTTTGCTGCAGGTGGGCAGTCTTTTCTTTCTATCTCCCTATGTTTATTAGATTGTATCCCTTGTGGTCCAGATCTCCTGTTCTTGTGCTTGAACCTGTTTGTCTTTTCCTGATGATGCCTATTGTCTCATACACCTTGAAGGCTTTCCACACCCATGTTATTTTACTTACCTTTTACTTTCTCCTTTCTCTTTTTCCAGTAGTGGCTGCTATGGGGCAGTAGTGGTGGGGCGGGGAGGCTAGGAAGGAAGGTAAAATCCACTTACCTGCAAGCCACCTCCACTCTGTCCGAAGTGTGACGCAGGAAATAGGCTTTTAGACTTCCCTAGCCAACCACGACGCTGTGTCACTGGCATGACAGCAGCCTTGTGATTGGTCTGAGCACCGTAGTTTGGCGCTCAGACGGGGACTGGGAGCCTGTGCATGTTCTCCACTCAGGCTATGCAGTACAGCCGGGTGAAGAACATGCTAAGCGCACATGAGTGTTTGGCTGGCCCAAGACGGACGGCCAAAAAGTCATGCACACTTAGAAAATGCTCACCACTCCTCCCCCTGCTATGTGCCCATTCCAGCCCGCGGCACCACACACCTAAAGCCAGGACAGAAAACTAAAAAGATAACAACATGGTATTATTATCATTATTTTTTCTGTGAGGTGATACTCCTCCGCCTTAGTAGAGGAGCCGCTGCTGTTTTTTTACCCACACGCTTTGCCCTCTCAGCTGTTGTGGATAATGGAGTCAGGGTTAGGTAAATAGGACCTCAATGGACTGTCCGCATAGTCTTCCTGCTCCAGCCCTATTATGTACCCAATGCACTCACATTTACACTTGCATTTGAAAGTGAAGATGACGCATTATGCTCATCTGACAATTTCAGAAGGAGACATTGTGCAATGCATCTGCACTAGGGGTGGGCGTAAGTCACGTAAGGGACTTACGCGGAGAGGCACGGAGATTGAACCAATCTCCGCACTCTCCGCATAGTTGCGTTACGCGATGCCCGCCTCCCGCCCGCCTCCTGCCCGCAGTATTAAATAACATTAAAAAGCCTTAAAATAATATTTAAAATAAACTTACCTTATCGGCGGTGCATCCGTCTCCATTGTGCCTTCTTCTGGGAACTGCGCATGCGCGGGAACCCACGCATGCGCATTCCTTGGCAGGAATGCACATGCGCAGGCTCCTGCGCATGCGCAGTTCCCAGAAGAAGGCGCGATGGAGACAGATGCGCCGCCGATAAGGTAAGTTTATTGTACATGTTATTTAAGGCTTTTTAATGTTATTTAATACTGCGGGCGGGAGGCGGGCAGCGGGCAGGAGGCTAATTTCCGTTATGCCCCGAGTGTGCAGAGATTTGCCTCGGTTCTCCGCCTACATTGGAAAAGGCGGAAGGGGCAAATCTCCGCCTATTCTGTGGGCGGAACGGATATGTCCGCCCACCCCTAATCTGCACCATGCCAATTTGTAGGAAAGATGGGAGGTAATAGGATGTGAGAGCAGAGATGGTACCTTCAGTTCTTCTGAAGTCACAGTGTAGAAGATGACCGACCCTCGGAGAGACTACTACAGAGAAACCGATTACACACCAGAAACTACTTGGACCCCAAAAATTACAATCTCGCTCCATAGGGAAAACATAGTATAAGAGAGATGAGAAATAACGACAATGCATTAGAAGCGATTCAGAAAAAAACAAGAGTTGCAAGTCATGAATTAGTCTGGCAGTGTGCTAATCTTTGTAAATTCATGTCAACACCTTTTCATGACCTAGTTGGCATTAAACCATGATTGCTTCAAACTAGGAGGTGGTGTGTTTTTCAATGTAATTGTTGTCTCTTCTGTGATTCATGATTTAATGATTAACAACACATCGAATAGGTTATCTTGAACAAGCTTAAAGGTGTGTTTTATTCAAAACAATAAAGCGGGTGCTTAGACACGTGTCTGTGGCATGCATTTTGGATGGGTGGGTGTCCAGAGGATGCAGCTGTAGGGAACAAGCTCAGCAGATATTATCTTTTATTCTAACTTTGACAGACTGAGGGTCAGTGGCATTCTCACCGAGAGGCTTATGAGTGCACCTGACCACAATATAGCTTTGTAAAGAACATATGCAGGCATCCATCCAAAAGCAGAGTCCCTCTAGCCATGCTTACACGTTTTTGAGTCAGGCACAGATGGCTTGTCTTTCAGGTGGTTCTTTTTCTTTTAAATCGTATTTATTTTTAAACCGAAAACAATCGACCAGAAAAGTGTACTAGTAACATATGAGCACATTAGGTAATAGGTAGCATTCTGATTAAATGCTCAACTCATCCTCCATGCTGTCATCACCACTGGATTGCATTGTCTTCAATAAACTATGTGGGGCATATTTATGAGATTTGTGGCACAGGGCAGGGCAGCACGTCTCCTTGCAGCGTAGCACTGTTTCACAGGGAAAGGGCAGCAATGCACCAAATGTATCCAATACGGCACATTTCTGACCTTTTCCCTTGTGCTGGCACCATTTTGGTAGCACACATAGAAAGAGGAAAAAAAACGAGGAAAAATAAAGATATTTCTCTTTGCTATACCTCTCCTGCGTAGCTATATCATTTAGGCGCATTCCCAGGCTTAGAAGGTCTTGTTAATCTGGAAATGCGCCAAAAAGCATGGAAGTTGCATGGGAACACCCACCTAATGCCCATGGAATCTCCAGCCAGGGGAGAGTAATGCAACACAGTGATTTGCATATTTTTGGAGCCACTCAAACCCATGCAAAGTGGCTTTGCGTGGCTTCAAAAATATGAATTTAGGTTTACGTCACCCTTGCACCACTTTGTGCGGTGTAAGAGGGATGCAAACTGGGTCATAAATATGGCCCCCTGTTTGGTGTGAGTGACTGTAGTGCAGTCTCTGCTTTAGTTGGATTTTGCAGGGTGGAAGTGTTAACTGAGTGTATGGAGCAGTGAGTTGAAGCATTATTGCTGGTCTTCATTTTCTGATGATGTGCAAACTATTTGTCCTCCTATTTGCTTAATTGCTCTATAATTTAGCACTTTTATTAGTTTGTCAATTGTTTTTACATAAAACAGTGTTTTATTTGCCACATACATTTAAGCCCTTAACTGATGGGCCTCCACCCCCACCTCCAGTGCTGAGCTCTTTTTTGACTATTTGCAATGCTTCTGGGTCATTAGGATGGCGGGCGGACTTTGTCGTGAAAAGGGACCGCCCGCCATAAGGGCGGGGTCCCGTGGGGGCCATTAGGATGCGTTGGCCACAGTGGCGGACGCTTCCCGCATATTTAACAGTGTGGTGCCTGCCACATTGTACATTGAAATGCAGGGGAGTACCATAGGTACCCCCCATGTGCACCCCCCACTCCCCTGAGTCCCTGAGGGCCCGCAACGGGCCCCTGCATGAGATTCCCACATGCCTTTCCGTGGCGGCAACGCCACCATGGAAAGGCATGTGTCCGCACCCATCATTATATGGATGGGAGTGTCTAGCAGAAACACCGCCACCATATTAAACTCTTTTCCTCTCGGTCGACTTGTCAACCGGGTGGAAAAGCAGCGGACGGTCTTTCCGTCTGCCGTGGTCTGCCCCACCATAGTAATATGGCGGGGGGAAATGGGTGGCGGACGGGGATGGATGTAGGGCGGATTGCCTGAGATCCTAATTACCCCCCAAGTCTCCACCTGCACATTGTGCGCCTTGGCAGTTATTGGCAGAAAAATGTGGAGACTTCCTTTGTCCTCTTCAGGGCTTGGATAAATAAAGAAGGTAAGGAATTGAGGCCTCGAAGGACCTTTGATAAATTGTGTTTGTCCCTAGCCATGCTACTTTTCTCCCAAAAAAGACCTCTGGGAAATATTCTGTTATAGGACACTATATCAACGCAACAGAAAAGTGCACAGTTTTATGGTAAAAGAGGGTGTGTTCTGTCATGGGGAATTTAGGTGGCTGGCGTATATCTTTCCACCACTGGCACAAGGCTTGCACACTTCAAATAGTCCTGTCCTGACCAGTGTTTCTTGAAACAATCTTAAAAACTGGAAGAGGGAAGAAGATACTCTGACCCTTAAGAAATGGATCATAGGCTCATAGCAGAGAATCTCCTAACTTTGTCTACACATTATGACCTACTTGAGGTGCCTGCTCCTAGCAAGACTCCTGGGAAGAGGTTTATGAAGTATATGGAGTAGTTTGACCTGGAGGTTCTGCCTGAGCTGTAAATATTAGAGAAAGACCAATAGAGTGAATGTTGTGGTCACACCTCTGCAACTGTTTACCAAGTGGTCAGTGTCTATAGAGTAACCTGAAGTCGCGCAGCAACTAAAAGAAAGTTTAATTGTTTTTAACCGTACCTTTCCTGCAACTTAATATGTAACAATAAAATGTTAGTATGCACCTACTTAAATGCAGTGTGTAGTGCACATGCTATAAACATATAAGTTATGTTTTCTAGGCCCTGGGTAATTCATTCCAGCATTTAAAAAAAATTAGGGTGCATTTATCAATTACCTCAGACCAATGTATTCTTCAATGAATCATCGAGTGCTGCATTGTGTTTTTTGTCTGTCTTTTCTTTTTAGAACAACTCTCAATAGGAAGTCCATGTTAGTTTCCACAGTAGTTCATTTCACTGTTTTCTTCAGTTTTGAGACCCATTCTTCTTCAGTTCCTTTATTGACACCAGAGCAATGCTTCAGTCAACTATTCTTTTTACATCTTTATTAACCCCTTCGGCGCTCATGATGAGCTCAGCTCGTCATGAGCGTAACCTGCCCTACGCTGATGACGAGCTGAGCTCGTCATGTAACGCGGGTTTTTGCGAATCGCAGCGCGCAGCGGGAAAACCGCTAGCGCGCATGCGGTTGAGAATATCACAACTAATATTTCTCTACCATCTAAGAATTATTGAGCCAATGCCGAAAAAAGCTCTAGGCCCTTACTAGCAGCCCTGATAATTGAGATATGTGTAGTAACTGCTGTTAGTATACATATTGGAGTTATGAGTTTTGTGATAAATAGCACAGGTCAAACCTGCTAATAATATTGGGGGGGAAATGCCTGGTATTCACTATAACAAATAGCCATGTCACTCTGGTGATTTTCAGCACCTGAAAAGAAGATTACAAGGCTGAAACTAAATATATTCTTTGTTTCACCATTCTTCTCAGTACGGTTCTTTATGCAAAATATGCATTGGTGGCATCTTTTGCAAAACATGATGATTTTTGTATAGGTGTCATGACTGCAAGTGTTTTCAGATCTTGTTTAGACCTTCACACTCGTTGTGGGCCCTTAAGGAAATAACTTACAATCATATTTTGTTCAAAGAAATTAGGCCCTATTTATGGGTTTTTGGTGGAGCGGTGGCGCGGCTGTGCATGCCGCTGCGCCAGTGCTCTGCCAAAGCTTGTGCCGCCCGCCACATTACAACGTTTTCATAGTTAGGCAGGCGGGCGGTGTACGGTCCCATGACCGTGTATCTTTTAAAGGTGGCAGTGTCATTAAAAAATGCACTGCAATAGGTACGCACTACAAGGTTCTTGCAATGCAAGCCATGGACTAGACAATCCATGCCGCAGGAAAGTCGGACCTTCGAAGACGATCAGATACCTTCGTTATAGTTCTGACCATAAATGATACCGACTATCGATCTGTCGGTATTATTCCGATGACCTGCCGAGCAGCAGTAGGGAAACCAAAGTCTTTGGGTTCCGGGGGAAGTTGGTTGCAAAGCTGAAACTTAAAGGAATTGACGGAAGGGCACCACCAGGAGTGGAGCCTGTGGCTTAATTTGACCCAACATGGGAGATCTCACTCGGCCTGGACACGGAAAGGATTGACAGATTGATAGCTCTTTCTTGATTCTGTGGGTGGTGGTGCATGGCCGTTCTTAGTTGGTGGAGTGATTTGGCTGGTTAATTCGGATAGCGAACGAGATTCCTCCATGCTACCTAGTTAAGCAACCCCCAAGTGTGTAGAGGATTCCATCACGCAACCCCCAGCATACTTCAAGTGTTTAGAAGATTCCATCACAGTGGATCGCAGCTAATTAATAAAGCAAACACTTAGGGGCCGACTCCGATCTCAGTCGGAAGGGCTCCGAATCGGGTTTGGGATTAGCAGGTCGGATTCGAAGGCTGAATTTCCATCCGGTTCGTACACGGGTCCGGACGTCGAGTTACGATGCAAACAAGTGCGAAATCTCCGTCCTAATCGTTTCCGGGTCAGAACCGCTCTGTACGTCCCGGCAGTAAGCTAACCGTGTTGTGCAATGGAAGTGAATTCCAACTGAGCCAGTACAATGCTCGATTCGGACAGCCGGATCGAGTCAGAGCTGCCGGCTCGCAATAGCTCCCGAGCTGGACTTTGGGGGTCCGCATCGGACCGCCTGTTATCCACAGCCTTACAGCTCAGACACGGGGGAGACCCATGGGTCTCCCCAACACAGGCATGTATGGTGCGGATGGCACCGACACGTACCCACTGTAGGGGGCGCACTTGTCCGCAATGTACCCATTCAGTCAATGGGAGCCCATGTATGCGTTGTACGACCGGCTCCTATTGACTTCAATGGGAGTCCGACCGAAACGAGTCCGACAACATACGGCCGCATCGTACTCGCTCGGTCGGACTGCAGGAGTCCGGAACGGTCGGAAAACACCCCGGATTCGGCTGGGTCTGAGTGTTTCCGACCCAGATCAGAATCGGCCCCTTAATTGTAAAATTGGGGGGTAGGAAACAATTGTTGTTTTTTTGTGATGATTTATGTATGTTTGTGTATTTTTTGTGTATTTTTTTTAATATTGATTTAATGGAGAACAATTAAAAAGGAAATGAAGAATTGTTCCAACCAGGAATATACGATTGTTTGAGATGTGATAAAACAAGATGGGACTATGTACCATAAGATAGGAGTAATTTGATGTATCCTATGATTATTTTGATTGTATTGATCCCACTATATCACTTGTCGTATAGTGCAATATTTGCCCAGAAGGTGGAGGTTTATTTGGGCGAACCCCTATTGTTGTTGTGTGCGAGAACCTATGTGCATGCACACAGGGGGACACATATTTTGCCCCCTGTGTGCCTCCCCATATGTTTGAAGCACAGGGGGCCCTATAGGCCCTTTTGTTTCTTCTCCGCCAGGCTTTTCCTGGCAGAGAGGAAACTGGTAATATGCTGGGCGGGACCACCACGGTACCGCCAAGCATATTGCTGCCTCTGACCGACGCTCCTACGTCAGGAAATTGCATTTTCCTGGCAGAGCCGGAGGTCCCAGGGCTGTCAGACTGCCTGAGTCATAATCGGGCGGTCGAACCGCTGGTGCCACAGTGGCTGGATCTGACTCCACAAGTCAGGCGGTCATCGGACTGCCAGACACGTAATAGGACCCGTAATGTGCGCCTATAGCTAAGGGACAATAATGAGTAAATTTGTCAGTTTCCTAACTTAGGGGTCGATTATGATGGCGGACGGACCTGAGTCCGTCTGCCACCATAGAGCAGGAGGGAACCTCCGCATTGCCTGCGGAGTTCTCTCCTGTGCAATTAGAATGTGACCGCCACCCTGGCGGTCACATCCTCTATTTTTACCATTGCGGCGGGTGCGGCTTCAAGCTGCATCCGCCGCAATGGTAAAAATGCATACTTTGCATTTGTATGCAGAAAGCGGCAGGCACCGTGCGGTGCCTGCCGATTTCTGCATACAAATGCTATGGTACCCCCCATGTGCACCCCCCACCCACCTTCACCTAGGGGGCCCGCAACGGGCCCCCGCAGTGAAGTTACACATGCTTTTCCACGGCGGAAAACCTGCAGTGGAAAAGCTTTTTTTAAGCCCTTCCTAATATGACAGACAGTGTCTGAGAGACACCGCCACCATATTAGAGCTTTTCCGCAGCGGTTGTAAGCCAACCGCGGCGGAAAAGCTGCGGACGGAAACCAGGACCCACCAGCCATCCTAATGTGGCGGTGGGTCTTTGGTGGGTCCGCTGCGGTTTTTCCGCATCCTCCGGGCTGGCGGTGGCTTCCGCCGGCCCGGAGGATGCAGAAAAACCACAATCATAATAGGCCCCTAAATTGGTTGCAACATGAACGGATCACTGACATATTATCGACAGTCAAAATATAGACAGTCAAAATATCGAGGTAAAAATATAGAATGCCAAAATATCGACTTCCTATCTACAAATAGGTAAGTACAAAAATATCGACTCCAAAATATCGATAGGAAAAAATATAGGCAGTCAAAATATCGATTTTTTTAAATATCTTAAAAGTAATTTTAAAGTACTATAATAATAAATATAATTAATTCAAACATACTTAAAATACTTAAATAAACTTAAAATTAATAAATAATTATTGTAACTTAAAAAAATATATATATTTTTAAATATATATATATATATCTATATATACATATTATTAACAAAACATATACAATATTTTTTCCGTAGGATAGCGAAAGGTTTAAATTTACTATTCCCACTCCAGTGAGAGCAACTGTAGGGAAAGCGTTGGATAGCGTAGGGGTTAAAAAAAGCTATTCCTATTCCAGAGAGTACAACAGTAGAGAAAGCTTTGTATAGCGTAGGGGTAAAAATTACTATTCCCGCTCCACAGAGTGCAACAGTAGGGAAAGCGTTGGATAGCGTAGGGGTAAAAATTACTATCCCAACTCCAGCGAGTGCAACAGAAAAGAAAGCGTTGGATAGCGTAGGGGTAAAAATTACTATTCCAAATCCAGCGAGTGCAACAGTAGGGAAAGCGTTGGATAGCGTAGGGGTAAAACTTACTATTCCCACTCCAAAGACTGCAACAGTAGGGAAAGCGTTGGATCCCGTAGGGGTACAAATTACTATTCCAACTCCAGCGAGTTCAACAGTAGGGAAAGCGTTGGATAGAGTAGGGTTAAAAATTACTATTCCCACACCAGCGATGGCAACAGTAGGGAAATGTTTGGATAGCGTAGGGGTAAAAATTACTATTCCCACTCCAAAGAGTGCAACAGTAGGGAAAGCGTTGGATAGCGTAGGGGTAAAAATTACTATTCCAACTCCAGTGAGTGCAACAGTAGGGAAAGCATTGGATAGCGTAGAGGTAAAAATTACTATTCCCACTCCAGCGAGTGCAACAGTAGGGAAAGCGTTGGATAGCGTAGGGGTAAAAATTACTATTCCAACTCCAGTGAGTGCAACAGTAGGGAAAGCATTGGATAGCGTAGAGGTAAAAATTACTATTTCCCCTCCAGCGAGTGCAACAGTAGGGAAAGCATTGGATAGCGTAGGGGTAAAATTTACTATTCCAACTCCAGAGAGTGCAACAGTAGGGAAAGCGTTGGATAGCGTAGGGGTAAAATGTACTATTCCAACTCCAGAGAGTGCAACAGTAGGGAAAACGTTGGATAGCATAGGGGTAAATTTTAATATCCCCACTGTAGTGAAAATAAATTAATATAAATCACATATTTATAAAGTAATCAATTAATAAATTTTAATTACCAATTAAGAATTAATTACCAATAAAAAATGTATTAACAATGTATTTTGAAAAATACCAATTAAATAATTATCATGTTTAATTAATTATATTAAATTACTTCCCACCCTATTCCCCTATAAACCCATAACCCGCTACAGAATTATATTACACAAAAAATAAAATTTATATTAAATTACCTAAAATTCGATATTTTTGTTGTCTATATTATGTCTAGTCGATATTATGTCTATTCTATATTTTTGATTCGATATTATGTCCATTCTATTCGATATTAAAATATTCTAGTCGATATTTTAGTAGTCTATATTATGTCTAGTCGAAATTATGTCTATTCTATATTTTTGACTCGATATCTAGTCGATAATAAAAACTCGATATTTAGACTGGTTACCAACAT
This sequence comes from Lissotriton helveticus, assembly GCF_964261635.1. Lineage (NCBI taxonomy): Eukaryota > Metazoa > Chordata > Amphibia > Caudata > Salamandridae > Lissotriton > Lissotriton helveticus. The sequence goes on from NC_136063.1 coordinate 1,310,980,313, forward strand.
GGACCTTACCATGTTTAGGATTTACCTTTTGACCAATGGACCTGCAGTTCACTGGCAAATTATTTATGACATTCATTTCTAAGCATGTTCAAAATGCACGATACTTTAGATTCATCATTTGTTGTATGAAAGGGGAATTTTGAACTTAAAACATTCCCTAAATAAGTGCTTAACTTCACTTAAAGTTAGAAAATGGCGATATGCGTTAGGAAATGCTAGTTAAAACATAACACATTTTTTTGAATTGTGGCATTAAAATGATAACATCTTTAAGATATTAACATGCTTGAAATTGAGTGCCTGATTATTAAATCTGCCGTTTTCCCATTCCTCACATCCCCTGAAAATGAATAGTTTTGTTCCAAAGTAAATATCACTTCATATCTATTGAGAAACACAGGTGCATATGTAAGTTTATGTGCAGAAAGGAAGACGTAAGACATTTTGTGTAATTCTGGTTATAACAAGTCAGATCAGTGTTCCCACTTCAAATACAAAAACACCACCCTTGTAGCATTTGTAAGTGTCTTTGTGTATTTCTGTATTCAGATATCGATCTGCATCACACACAGAAGCATGTGAATTAAGGATCACATTTACGAAGCATATTTGCTGTTGAAAATGGCCAATCAGGTCATTTTCGACCCCAAAAATGCTTTTATGTATGTACAAAACACAAATTGCAATTCTGTAACACGTTACTGAATCGCAATTTGTGCTTGCGATTTGATATTCGAATGCGCGTGTTCAGGGCGTCCCTTCCAAATACCGAATTTGAATGGGCTGTATGAATGTTTTGCGACCGAATTACGGTCGAAAATCATTCATATTTTACCGCCTCCTTGAAAGAGATGGTAATCCATTCGCAAACGGGAAGAGGTCGCCAGGGGACCCCCTTCCCCTTTGAGGATAGAAAACAAATATTTTTTAAGAGTAGGCAGTGGTGCCACAGACCACTGCCTACTCTTAAAAAATGAAAGTGCAAAGTTTAATTTTTTTCTTTTTAAATGCATCCGTTTTCCTTTACGGTATGGTGATCTGCAGACCTCAGCAGGCCACCATCCTTGTGATGGCTGCAATTTTTAATGAGTCTCAAATTGTCACCTATCACTTTATATGCATGAGGTAGGCCTATTTGCGACCCACTAGGAAACACTAATGGAACTCAAAAGAGTTTCATACATTAGGAATGCTGATTTCCTAATTGCGATTTAAAGATGATCGGAATTAGGAAATGGGTTTTACTAATGTTAATACATCTAGCCCCTAGATCTGTAAGGAGATTTCTGACAGTGTCCTTGACGCAGTAGCAGGAAAACGGTCCTGCTGATGCAATGTAATCTAAGCTGAGACTTGTTGTACTTGTACAGCCTCTTCTGGTCCCAAGATCTGATAGTTCAACTCCACTCCAATAACCACTATTTTAAATTGAACACTCCTAGTAGATCTTTTGGCAATGTGTGACAGAGGTTGCTTCATGCATTCAGTCCAAATCCGAGGTACTAATGTTTGGGTAACAGTCAACTTTTTGGTCTTCACTTTGAGGGCCCCACGCATTGGGTAATCCTCCTTATTTATTTAGTTCTTTATTTATTTATTTATTTATTTATTTATTTATTTATTTAATGCATTTCTAAAGTGCAGCTGTCGCCTTACAGGTATCCTGTCACTTTACACTTCATCTAGATAAAAACAGCAGTTAGAGTAAGGCTGGAAACAGAAACAGCCAGTAGAACAGCTGCCTCAGTTTAATCGAGTAACAGCAACTTGCTCTTTGTTGGTTTCTGATACTCCATGTTATTTTAAAAATTATTCCTCTCCTCCTGCTTTTGACACGTAAAACAGCGGTGCAAGCACTGATTACCTTCAAAATCAACTATGGAAACTCATTTTACATAGGGCCCCTCAATATTTTGTAAATCGTTTGCAGATCATGTAGGACTGGTTCGAGGACTTCTCATACCCTGTTCCATTAAAGGTCACTTTCAAGATCTTCATTGGCGTCTGGTATGGAAGTGCATCCTTTTTAAGGCTCTTTGTTTTATACACAAAGTGGTTCATAATCTTGGCCCTGTTTGCCTGAGGAAGGAATCCAATTGTCTCTGCATCATTGTTATCCAGATTACAAATGCAACGACGGTTGACATTATCTAAGCATAAGTCCAGGGGGGTTCTTGTGTAACTTTCATATCTGAACATGACTCATTTATCCTGCCAGGTAGGCCTCGGACTTTTAATTATAGCTGTTTCAAACCTGAATGGGTGGAAACGTTCAATAAGTGCACCACCTATTGCTCCATTAAGTCTTCTAAATGTATTGCAAGCTTCTCTGGTGTTGTTGATAGTGCCACTAGAAAGTTTGCATCATGTTCTTGTACATTTCCAACCACTTCCACATTGCTTACAACTTGCTGCTCTGAACTGGACCTAGTTGCACTCCACAAGGGGAGCTTTCCAACTTCAGCGCAGTCTGCAGTATTTTAGTTATCAGTACTGGTCAACTGTACACGATATGCTTGTGGTATTGTTTCAGCAAGTCGACTGACACAGTCTCTTCCTGTTTCCAGGCAACAGTGGTAATATCCCCATAAGGGGAGCTTTCAACTGCGGCAGACCTCGCAGTGTCTTTGGCTAGCAGATTGGGCGACAGTATTAGAGGAGCCAAAGCTGCTCCCTCTGATAGAAAGTTGGGAAATGCTGCTGATGACAATGCCGTTCTTGGTGGGAGCATTGGATTTGCTACTGGTGCTGGAACAGTCGCTATTTGGAGTTGAAGATTAAATCTAAGCATACCACGGATGATGGTACGGATGATGGTACTACCCCCAAAGGGAAAAACCTGAAAAGAACCACGTGTGCAGGAACTATCACTCTTCAGTGAGATCAGATGTGTCCTCCTTATGGTCCTGTGCCATGCGCCAAATAGGGCCCAGGTTTCTGCAGCTGATGATCTTGTCATATGTCAGTTACGGCTGCTCTACTTTAGTCTTTCAGAGCCATGAGCTCCATTGAGGAACTTAGGGATTTATTTTATGAGAAAGATATTGGTGTTTACCCATTTTATGGATCCTTTGATTTCTCGTACCGGAAGTCCAATACTGGGTGCAGTCATCACTACATATGATCCGAGTTAAAGATGGTTTTATTTGTTGCAGCTCATCAAAAACTCTTAATCCAAGATGGTGATTTCTTGCTTTTGCTGATGTTAAGGAACCTGGGGGCATATTATCAAGAACGGCGTTAAAATTATCGCCAGTTTAGCGGTAGAAAACTGCTGCTAAAGCGGCGATAATGGGCTTGATAATATGCCCTGGAGAATTCCAATAGAAGTCCACGTTCACACAAGAACATGGACTTCTATTGCAATTCTCCATGGCATATTATCAAGCCCATTAAGGCCGGTTTAGCTGCAGTTTTCTGCCGCTAAACCGGCAATACTTTTTAACGCCGTTCTTGATAATATGCCCCATGGTCTTGAGAAGGATGTGCCGCCAGGCAGTCAGGAAGCTTTTCTTTCATCATGTTAATTGCCGATTTGTTACTATTTTTTCTCATCAGAATTCATAATCTCTGCAATCATGTTCTGGATTTGCCCTGCTCCAGTCCAGCTATCGGTTTTGCTGTACTGTGATTTCTTCCAACCTCTGCAATCTGTCTGGCAGATTCTGCCCTCTTACCAGGCAGTTTTTGTGCCACATGGCTTTTGGCAGCTCCTCTTTGTGAAACACCTGTTGCCTTCACATGATTGTTATTGGGGTGGCATCATGGGTAAAGGAATGAATCACCCATACATCTGGTAGTCTCAGAAAGATAAAAACGAGTAATCATTGCACACAGCCCTTGATAGCAGCAGGGCATATCTTTACTAAATTGATTGACATCTGTAATCTTTTCTTTCCAGTAGGCATGTTTTTCATGATAATTCTCATAATTCGGAAGGTCCCTCATGTACACACAAATGCCAAATAACGTTTTTATAATTGACTGGTTTGGCAATACATTTATCAGTCAGTCAGTCAAATTGGCTTTATTTCGATATGCAAAATATCTTAAAAAGCAGTGCATACATATTACAATAAAAAATAAAAGCCTAGCCATACAATACATTTAAGCAGAATACAAATTAGATACAATTAAAATGGCTGCAATAAATTATCTAAGACGGTCAGACAAGATGACCTAGATTAAACAATGTACAAAAGCCTTTTTGACCTAATTAACCATGCCCAGCTTAAAAACTTCGCTATACCACAAACAAACAGGGGCCGCGTGTCGGATTTTAAAATTCGCAAAGCCACACTGTAGTGTCTGGTACCCAACTCTTTACACAATGGTTTTAACCATCTGTTTCGAGGCGCTTTATAAGCAGGGCATTCGAACAGAAAATGGGGCACTGACTCTATCCTGGAAGGGCAGAAACGACAGAAAGGAACAGTTTGCGCCGGAATCTTCCAGCGTGCCGTCAGTTCTCCCACAGGGAGCACACCTAGTCTGAATTTAAAATATACATTTATCAGCATATTATTCAAAACTGTCTATGCACTGTATAGATTATTTAGCCAAGGTACAGCATTACCTAAGACCCTCACAGTAAAGGCGTGTATAAGTATGCTATTGGTCCACTCTCCCTTGGCCTGAAGGGGTGAGAAAAATAGAGGTGAAATCCCATTTTGGTAGGTGCCTCTGTTAACAATTTCAACCATCCCATCAATGAAGCCACCATCAGAAGCAGAATCCTGTTCAAATCTATCAAGCACTACATCAACCACCTGACGGACCTACCTGTTCCTCACTCCACGGAACAGTGCAATGTCATTAACCTCTTCGTCAGTGAATAAATACAGATGATCCAATTGCACAAAGATGATGCAAAGCCTACTTCTTGGTTGCTTCATCGGTTACACCCACTCTTATTTCATAGAATTCAGAAATATCCCTATATCTACCAAATCTAGCTGACATACTCAACTCCCTCAAAGCCACCTGTTATGAAGATGATATCTTACCATTGTCCTTCAACAAAGCTCCAACTGGGAATGCTCTCTTACCCGTATTTACCATTGTCAATGAACCCCTTACTCAAGGCATCTTCCTAGAAGCTCTCAAGGCAAGCCAGGTCCTCCCTTTTCTAAAGAAACCTATAGTACACTCTGATGATCTTGCCAACTATCATCCCATCACTTACAGTGGGGGTTTCTGTCTAAGGAAATTGAAGGGACAGTGCCGGGGAGAATAAAACAAAATCAACAAGGATACTTATCCACCATCTGCTGCCTTGCCTCAGTGCTCTGCTCCAGTCTAGTTCCGGCAGTCCATGTGCTGGTGCAAGGGCTCCCAGACCCTTGTGACCCTATGCCAATCCAGACACTGCTCTCATGTTGGTAATACTATCACCCAGCATGAGAGAAGCGCCTGGATTGGTTGGAGCGGACTGTTTTGGTTCTCAGTCAGGGCCTGTTCCCCACCCAGGTGTGCAACACAGCTCGGGTTGGAGAGATCTAAGTGTGCATGTTGGGCTGGCTGTTGTAAGACAACCGGCCAAACCAGCATGCATACTTACAGGGCCCACCACTCCTCCTCCCTGTTGCAGCTGCTGTCAAGGAAGCATGCCGTGCTTAGACTCCACTCAGCTGGTAGCCTGCAGGATTAAAATAAAATGATAATAACATTGTTTTACTACTATTTTATTTTACATCATTGAATTTGCTTTTTGCTGCCTGGGCTCACAGCAATGGGGCAACGCTCCTCTGTCCTAATGGGGGAGTCACCACTGATCACTCATCTACCATTCATTTTGAAGATCATTGAAAAAACTGTCTATGTACAACTCCACGGCCATAACAAACCCTATCAATGCTAACTATCTCCTGCACGGCTACCAGTCTCGCTTCAGATCACACTGCTGTACGGAGCCTGCACTCTTATGCATGCCTTCTTAACTAAATATGAAGATGACCCTGCCTCCTGATATTGCTGGACCTCCCAGCTGCCTTCAACACAATTAACCAACTCACCTTAATACGCACCCTTGAGTCGGGAATGGGATTTTTTCCCACAGTTCAACATACTTTATTCGGTTTCATAACCATCAAAGATACAAAACATACATGTGGAATATATGGCAGATTGTGCTTCATTCAGTAACCTTGATACACACATAATATAATAAAACCATAAAATGCAATCATTAAACTCAGGCCCAGCAACCTCACGCAGTGCAATTTAATTACAGATTTTACTGTCGGGATAATAATATAATCCCTCAAATTAATAATCTTATCTCTGCGGTGCCTAAATTATCATTTTCAAATTCTCCTCGAGTTCCATGTAGGATAAAACTCATTATATCTGAAAAAGTGCAACATTCCGAAAGTGCTTTTAAAGAGGATTAGCTGATAAATATTAACTATATGAACACACATTTATATAATGCATAAATACTTAAAATAGTTTCCACAGGACAACCCATGCACTAAAAAAAAATGCAAAAATGTACGATGATTTCAGAAACCTCTCCTGCTTAGTCCAGATGTTAAGAAACAATACCTGTGCACACACAATACAATTGATAACAGTTAATATCTTATTAGTATTCTTTGAAGCAATGAAGAAGGGCAGTCGGTATATGTTGCACTTGTATTTATTGCGCCAGCTGACACGTGTTTCATTGGAGTGGAGTACACTCCAAATCTTCTGGGCTAAATCCTAATGGATAGGGCAGTTAATCCCCCACGACTGGAGATAATTCCAACCCAGTCTGGGTGTGGGTAGAATGTTAGGTAAAATATGGCCAGGAGAGTCAAGGCGTGCTGTGGCGATAATCCAAGGTGAGTAGTCTTGTGCCGGAAGTAGGCAAGGACAGATAAGGACGGAACTCAGGTGTAAGCTTGTTTCGGGTTGGACAAAAGAGTGATATGTTCTGTCCAAGTGTCCAATGGTACTATGAAACTCGACGTCGTGAAATTGTTATAGCAACTGTCAAAAGGGGAACCGCTGCCTCAATGGGAGCTGTGTTCCGATAAGTTCCCTCATAAGCTGTCCCGCTGCTTCTAACGGCGCCCTACGTGTGGCGATGGGTGTATCTTCCCCGTTTGACAGTTGCTATAACAATTTCACGACATCGAGTTTCATTGTACCATTGGACACTTGGACCGTATATATCACTCTTTTGTCCAACCCGAAACAAGCTTACACCAGAGTTCCGTCCTCATCTGTCCTTGCCTACTTCCGACCACTTTTACTTTGGGCTCGGTTATGGCGAGTCCCGGAGCTAGCAAAGTATGCTGAAGGTCTGTCGGAAGTGATGTCCATGTTGGGATGGCAAAAAATCAAGTGGCTCAAAGATGTTAAATCCCTTTTATGTGATCTGGGCCTTCGTGAAGCATGGGAAAACAAATCAGCTCTACCGAAAGCAGTATTAAAGAAACTTTACTGGATCTGGGTATCAAATAAGCGTAACTCTGATCCCAAATTAGGAAGAATAACTAACGATTTCTTGAGGATCAAGGACGCACCAGTTAGTGAGCCTTATCTTGATATCATTCAAAAGTCTTCTGATAGAGCGTTGTATTTTAAATTTAGGACAGGTACACTGCCAATACGGGAATTGACCGCACGTTGGAAAGTTCCCTTCCAAACATGTCTTTCTTGCCCTAATTGCGACTCAAGGGTAGAGTCAATGACACACATTTTATTTGCATGTCCGGCATACAAAGCACCTAGGAATTATTGGCTTAAGCCATTATGCAGAGAATTGGGTACAAGAGATCACTCTGTAGCGTTGCACATTCTACAATCTGATACCCGATTGTTGTATGTATGCGGACTGGCAAAGATTTTGAGATGGGCCTGGTCCATCAGATGTAAAAGGCTGAGAGAAATTGTTTAATCTAAGATTTTATCTGTTTGTGCAAATAGTTTTTATTTTCATGCAATGTGATTCATTTGTTGTTCAAATGTGTATTTTTGAAAGAAAATTTTTAAAAGTTGTTATTGGGACGCTAATATTGATTAAATGAGCTGTCACCCTAAAGTGCTGATTTTATGTACATGCTTTTAAGATATGTTTTTTATCGAAATAAAGCCTTTTTCATACTCATACTCACTAATCTTTTGTAGGTGGAACCTGAGCATATAGTTTTGCAATGTGTTCTTCCCATCTTTCTGGCAGGATATCATTCCTTCTAGGGTTGAAGCTTCCAATTGTCCCATGAGCAATAATATGCCAGAATGTTCAACCATCATTCCTTTTTGGGTCCTGGAGTGTGTCAATTAGCATCTTACCACTTCCTTTTTGCATGATGAGTTACCCTCTTGTATTCCTGATGGGCTGTGCGAGTCTCAAGTTGTTTATGGCCCCTAATAGCACTTCTCAGGGCCTTCTTGGCTGATCACAGCGTCCGGCGAGTACCATTTTGGGTCTTTGGGAGGGGGGGGGGGGGATTGCTGTATGTCACCTGTAGATTTTTTAATAAAACATATTCTGTTATTTGTTTAAAAAACCTACCATGAATATCTAAGATTGGTATAGCATCCTCAGGGGAATGCTCAGTAATGACTACAAAATATATAAACCACTGATATATCTCAGCATAGAGGTTCTCATTAGCCATAACCCTAGGCCAGGAAACTCTTCTGTAGTTGCTGGCCACAACCAGTTCAGGGACCTGAGAACTGTGTTTAGATAACAATTTCACAGGGTTATTTCCCCTACGTGTGACTATCAGGGGATTGTGGTCACTATCTGTGCATGGCAAAACTACCATGTCATGAAGAAGAGGCCAGAGACTGACCTCCCCCAAAAATAATCAGTCACACTAGTGTGACTCCCCTCTTAAATTTGCCTGCTCTCTTCTGGTCAGAGGGGGTTCTCCCATTGCATGCTCACAGGCTCCGTTCAACCACAACAGATGCTTTTTGTAGAGCAACATTGGAGATACAGTAATTTACCCTCAAGGCTAGGGATGCCCCATTGCTCGTCCTCTTTTTCTGTTATCATACTAAGAGATTGAGAGGGTTCAAATGAGGAATTCAAATCACCAGCTACAATCACTTTAGCCTTCTATTGGAACTGAACAATCAAATCATCTAAAAGTGATAAAATCGATGATTCATTATTGAGAGGCATAAACCTAGTATACATATTTAGTAACAACAATTTGAAACCAGTTCGTAATACAAACTTTACCCCCACTAAATCGGGTGAGTCTACATTTAACAATTTGTGAGTACACATAAGGTCAGTCATTTCCAGTATTAATAAACCCCCCAGAATTCCTCGGTGGTAAAGCTTCCACTCTTTATGAAACAAACCCCTCAATGAAGATTTTGTCCAATGCCCAGGTCTCCTGGAATAAACATAACAAACATAATTAAGATGATGGACAGAGTGCTGAAACTTTTCAACCGCTCACACCCAGTCAAGTCTGGGTTTAATCTATTGTTCTTTTGCTCACTATGCCACCCCAGTTCAAACCCAGCCAAATGCAAATCAGTCTTGACCCTGCTCCTCATGGGAACAGTCCAGCCCAAAACTGCCTCGCCAGGTCCTCCCTGGAACGGAATCAAGCATCCTGGGACTGGTTTCGGGGTTTCACCCCTCATCAGCCAGGATAGCTTGAATCCAGTGGCACAGCAAGCAAGGGACCCACATATCGCATACCCTTGACCACTTAGGGCGAACATCGCAAACACAACTTAGATGATGGATGGAGTGCTGAAACTCTTCAACCACTCACCTTGTTGTGTTCGCTCCTGGAATAAACAAACATCATAATTTCTGATATAGGAGTATCATTCCTGCTCAATAAGTTTTGATTTGACCAGACAGATTCTAAGAAATCTGTGAAATCAGTGAGAGACCTTCCACATGAACAACATTCTGGTTTGACACCACACCTTCCATCCCTGTCATGCTAGCATTAACTGGAATGGAGTAAATAAACTCCCCATCATGTTGGCATTAACTGGAGTGGGCATAAGTACACTAGAGGTAATTGGGCTGAGAGGAAAAGCAGAGCCATTGATGCCAGCAGGGGCTTGAGGCCTCGTATATTTGATCTGTAAGTTGAAATTACCTGGTGCATTTGTTCTATGATGAAGGTCACCCAGATTGTTAACAATATCAGGAGAACCTAAAACTAAGTCCAAACCAGAGTTAGAAACGCCTGATCTTTTAACACTAACTATGTAGTCCCGTGTAACAGAGCGACACTCCCGAACATGATGAATCCAATGGATTGTCTTGTTTTTAAAACTCTCTTCTATCTCCACTTTCAAGGAGGGGGTTAGCTTGGGGATGTTTATCATTGTGATGTAGCCATGAATTCGATGTTTTCCTCTGCTTCACTGTAGATTAATCTTCGCATGGTTACCATGCGGGTTCCTGAGAGCAAGAGCCAGATAAGGAATAGAAATATTTTCCCTGTTTGGCTGGTGCTTGATGTTGGAGAAACTAGAGCCACTGACAATCGAGGCATCCCCTTTAGTTCTACAGGTCTGTGCTTCAGATGGGGGTAAAAATCTCTCAAAATCACATTGTCCCAAATTAGTTGGTAATTTATGTGAAGGGCATATGGCCATGGAGGAAGTTGAAACAATGGCCGGGCCAAGATTAGGGGGACTGCAGGCCTACTGAGGGAGATTAATGTATTGACTATCAATGTTAAAACCAATGCTTTTAGGGCCCTGTTAGATCTGGGGGTCTCTAGTTAGCAGAGGTAGGTACCAATGTCCAAATAGGGACCCTTGCTTCTTGTCAGGATAAGGCGGATACACTCTTTGGATAACCCCTGCTCATGGCCTTGGTAGCTTGGCACGAGCAGACAGACTTATCTAAGGCAATGTGTAAAGTATTTGTACCAACACTCACAGTAACACAGTGAAACAAATGGACTCCACACCAGTTTAGAACAATAAAGTATCTTTATCTAAACTACACAAGACCACAACAAAAATCCAACTTACAAAGTTCAAGAAAATGATTTTAAAAGAGTTCTAGGGTTTGCGTCAAAATAATCCACAGTTGCGTCAGTTTTAGCCCAAAGTACCTGTAGATGCAACAAAAGTTCCTAGCGTCAACTGCAGCGTCGGAAAACCAGCGATGCGTCACTCCTGAGACCCTGGGAAGGCGATGCGTCAACCCTGCTGCACGCAGTGGGCGTGTTGCGATGATTCCGATCTGTATGGGGAGCGATGCGATACCTTGTATGGATTCCAGGATGCAGGTTCTCTGGTATAAGCGTCTCGCGTAGGCACAATGCTACGATCTTTGGGGCGGCGACGATCTTCAGTGCAGCGGCGATGTGTGGCACAGCATTGATCCTCTTCTGCCGCGGCCCCTCGATGCGTTGGCGCTGGACTCTGTGACGATGTTCGCAGCAACAGGATGCGGTCCGCAAGCAAGCGATGCGAAGGTCTTACAGCGACGACAGGCTCTGCAACGATATTCGCAGCGACAGGAATTTTCCCGCATCAGGGTGATGTGCTCTGCAAGTGAATGATGCGTCGGTTCTTGCAGTGGCAACAGGCGCTGCGGCAATCTTCGCGTCAATGGGAAATCTCTTGCACTGTCGACGATGCGCTCCGCAAGTGGGCGATGCTTGCAAATTGTAGATCTTCTTCTTTTCTTCTTTTCCAGCTCCCCAAACAGCAGCAAACACCCTCATGAAGCCCCACAAATGGATCAAGCACTCTAGGCAGGTCAGAACTCCCACAGCAGAGTTCAGGGGGAAGTTGGGGGTGAAGTCCTTTTTTTCCTGGGACTTCTTTTTTTTTAATTTATTTTTAAAAAAATCTTTTTATTATTATCATAACACAAGAGGAGAAATATACATATCGGGTGTCATAAATGAATACAACACAGCTGTGGACGGGCGAGCGAAGCGAAGAAATACCATACAGTCAGAATCAGCAAAGAAATCAATACCAGCGTAAAGCAGAAGCAAAACAATTAGATAGCAATGACCGCAGGCACCCCCCCACAGCACCCGCCCACCAGGAGTACAGGCTATACGAGGCAGACCTATGACACCCAGATACGGTTAGGCAAAAATCAGGAGAATACGCCACATCTCTTGTGAAGAAGGGAAAAGGGAAATAGACTGGTCATAGAAAATAACAACGGAAAAATACAAAAAGCCCCCCACAACCCCCCACCCTACACCCCTGCAGATGGCTACGACCTAACCCCACTAGCAGCGCGCCTGTCGCCCCCTAAACTACGCCCCAAGGAAGGGAAAAAGTGGGAGGAGGAGAATGTTGCAAAACGATACGAGCTCCCGGATTCCCATCCCCCGCCAAAAGCAGACACTACCTACCGTAGTGTTAAGCAAATTTTAACAAATCAAGAGACAGTCCGTAGGGGAGCCACAAACAGAAAAAGGACCATCCTGACCGACCCCCGGCACCACAGAGGCAGCAGCCCGTCCCGAGCATAACAGACTAATAATCAGACAATCAGATTCACATCTGGCCCTCGCTCCCACAGATACCACCCAGCAAAGACAAAAGAAACAGTGCATCAAAGTCCAATCAAGTTCAGCCCAAACCCTCACGATCCATCAAGATGACCCCGTCCAGTACAAATAGGTCGCTGTGTTTCTCCACGTGGGCCATGTCCATCCAAACCGCCATCACAACAAGATTAATAGAAAATAGTAGAGTGTCAAGATCAATTCGGAAGGAGGGAAAACAGGATAGACGGCCACAGAGTCCAAAAGTCAGAGCAAGTCCACTGCCCACTAGCGATAAATCAGCAAAGCGGTTTTGATCACTCACAAAAAGAGGCAAAGGTGTAGTCCGACAGACGTTGGAGAAGTCACAATGGCTTACGAAGATAGTCACATCCATCTCGGGCGGGATCGACATAGGGCTAAATAAACGATCAGTTCTTTCGGGCTCGATCGCCGCCATCTTAGGGTCGCAATAGATATCCGTGTCGGTATTCTGCACAGGGTCCTCGGGAACAATCAAAGCGTTCTCCGCGGAAGAAGTATCTCGGCATTCCAGGAACAAGGGGCCGGAATCCGGTCCCAAGCCTATATGATCAACAGATATGATCATCTCCTGGAAGGTGGCGGTGAATCGTGTGTGGAGCTCCAAAATGGCGGCCAGTACAGTGCGTAGCGATGGTGTAGTTTCAGCCCGCTCCATCGCCCCTCAATGAGCGACCGGGCGGGTGTCCGAACCTCGGAGGTCGACTTCTCTTGGGCACAGGGCAGAAGCAATGTAGAAACCACTGTTAACACGTCCAAAGCACGATAGCAGTACCGTCGCCGCCCACGAGGAACCGAGCCCAGAAAACCCCGGGGAGCTCAACGGGGCCTCCGGGCAGCGGAACCCCGAACGAATAGTCGGTACAATAGGCCACCGTAGTTACTGGGTAGAGCTGTCACCAAATCACCATCCATAACGGGAGATGAGAAACGCCACTTCGGGAGACCGGAACCACCCACGGTCCGCGGCCGATGTTGTTCAACTCCAACCCGGCCGGGTTAGAACTCGAGGCCCCGGCTTCAAATCTGGGGTAGGCCAAGAATGGCACACGACATATCTTTGTCGTCCGAGCAGCTAGAAATTCTGGGATTGCACCTTTCAAGTCAGGCGCAGTTCACCTGCACGGGAGTCCGGCGGGAAATCAGGATGGGAGTCAGGATTCATGAGCCTCTGGCAGAGGTCGGCGGAGCCGGGAGCTTATGCGGCCATCTTGGTTACTAGCGTAGCTCCTCCTCCTTCCTGGGACTTCTTAACAGGAGACCAGCTCTTCCCAGGCCCTTGGAGATCTCTGCAAGCAGGGGACACAGCAACAGCAACAGCAAAGTCCTTCCCCTCTCCTTGGCAGAATAGCAACTACAGGTCAGCCCACAACACACAGCAGGACAGTCCTTCCTCTTCAGTCTTCCAGCTTTTCTCCTTGGCAGAGGTTCCTTCTTGATTCCAGGATGATCTAAAGTTCTGGGGTCTGGGAATGCCTTTTTATACCAATATTTTCTTTGTTCTCTGAAGGCAGAGAGGCCTTTGCTTAGTCCAAACCAGTTCTGGTCAGTCCTGCTGCACTCTGTTTACATGACTCCTTCTTTCCTTTGCGAGAGAGGGGCAGGGTTGTCAGCCGCCCATCAGGAGGTGGAGCCAGCATTGTGGAAGGCAGGCACAGCCCTATTTAGGCCCAGGTGCCATCCCCACTCAAGATGCAGATGAAGCTATTCAGCCTAGTGCTGACTCACCCAGCCTCCTGGAGCCACCCCAGCCCCTGCCACTCACAAGCCAGACAGTCTATTCACAAACAGGCAGAGGCACACAGAAAGGTCTGACAAGAAAACAGCCACTTTCTAAAAGTGCTGCTTGCAAACACAGGATTTAAAAAACATCCTTCCTAAAAGATGTGATATTAAATTCTGAGTTCAGGGATACTAGACTTTAATTTTCTATCTTGCTCCTATGGGAAGATATGCAGGTAAACATTATACACAGCATTCCCTATTCTAGCCTAAGGGCAAGATAGCCTTTCAATAGTGAAAAACAAAATTGGCAGTATTTCACTATCAGAGCATGTCACCCACACTAGTACATGCTCTACCTTTCACATACACTGCACCCTGCCCAGGGGGGTACCTTGGGCCTTCCATGGGGTTGTCCAAAGTGTACAGAAAGGGAAGGGTTAGGCCTGGCCAGTGGGGACACTGGTCAGGTCAGCATGGCACTTAGCAACTGCACACAGGCACTGCGGTGGCAGGCCTGAGACACCATTTTAGGGCTACACATTGGGTGGCACAATCAGTACTGCAGGCCCACTAGTAACATTTGAATCAGCAGCCCTGGCACACTCAGTGCACTTTACTAGGGACCTACTGGTAAAACAATATATGCCAATCATGGAAAACCAATCACAATAACAAGTTATACAGAGAGTATATGCACTTTAGCACTGATCATCACTGATAAAGTGCCCAGAATCCTATTGCCAACAACCACAGGTCAGGAAAAATAAAGGAGGAAGAAGCAAAATGTTTGGGGATAACCCTTCAAAAAGGGCCATTTCCAATAGGCTCCCACATCCTTCTTTAAATCTTGAACTAGGGAAATAAGAAATACTTCATTGGCATAAGAGGGGCACCCAGATACGAGCAAATTGATGGAATGCTGTTCATGGCTGTTACCTTTGGTGCCCTTAGTAATAGCATTTGTCCTATCAGTTTTTAAACCGTTCATGGGAGCAAAACAATTACTGCAAGGAAAATCAACCTCATTAAAACCAGTATCAATATTCAAGATGGCAAAGAGGGATGAGGGCACAGGATATGCAATAATATCTAAGGGGGAAGAAGAACACAGAGCTATCTGAGCAACTGTGGACAGTTCCCGACCCTCCTCTCTGGATTTCAAAAGCATCCCCGGAATAATTAGCTGGTTTCCTGCTACATCAGAAGTTTCAGGAATAGGAGGAACAGCTGAAGGAGATACAGTGGCATATGGAGTTAAAATCTGCTCACAATCCAACAGATGTTTGTCAATCCTGTCAAGAACACTGATGTTCCTGTCAGAATTGCAACATTTCTTTTTTTTCTGTTTACCAGCCCCAACACTCCCCTCTGTGCCCTTACTTTTCGCCATGGTCAAGAAGCAAGGGAGGGGGCAAAATGTGAAGAGAGTATATAAGCAAATAGGAAGCAGAAAATCCTGAACAGTGTACTGACAGTGTGACGTTAGTGGAAATATCCAAAATAGCAGCTTGCCCCACGATGAGCCTGTTACTTATAATGGGACTCGGGGGGATGACTCAGGGCATGACTAAACCACTGGGTAGGAACCAAGGTTAAGGAAAAAAAAAAAAAAAATTGCACACGGGGAACACAAGGCAATGCTAAAGCAAGTGCTCATGTGCTCAAGAAATACATCTGCACAGCAAACCCTTGCAAGTCTACTAAACACATATAATCCACAGTGCCATTTCACAGTGCACAGCAGCAAAGTCCACTCATCTCCCTTGGTCTTGCAGCCACCGCCTACACCCACACAGTTGACCAGTGATCGTAGATCATAGTCATAGCCGTAGTCGTAAGGGGCAAACTATAGAGGAGGCGGCAATTGTCCCTGCAACTGTAATTAACAAGTGGGTTATCACTAGCGGTCCAATGGCTTCTAGAAGGCTGAGAAAAATTTGAAACATTGCAGAACTGTAGATAAAAATACTGTCATGGCCCATCCAGGCTGGTGGGAGGATAGCACACATGACACAATGGTTACAACCGGTCAACCCTGGCCACAGGGATATCAATTGCTTCTCATTTTGTCACAGTCCTTGAGCGCAGTATGGGCGAAGTAAGGGAGATCAAGATCAAGGCTGTCACTTTTTCCTAACCTTGTGCTCAGAAAGACAAGGTCAGTAGTACCACACCCATGCTGACCGCCTGCTGTACACCAACGACCTTCCACCTCTGCGAGAGAATGGGGCACAGTGACAGGACGGGCACTGCTGGACACTGATGTGAGCAACAGAGTGTTGCTTCCCTGGGACCAAACTGAACTAAACTGAACCAAACAGCAGTGAGAATTTACTGGGTTGCCTCAGCCTCTGCGGTGCAAAATCCCGGCAACATCCTGGAACAAACTCCTTTGTTCCATCATCCTGCTTCCTCAGTGTCCCAGCAAGTGACATGTTCGGCGTGTGGGGGCGGGCACAAGCATGGCAACAGGGGGAGGGCAGGGCATCAATGGGATTGTCAAACAATGTCCTTCACTGTGTCTTCTGTTATCTTTCTACCCGATATCAATTTGTTCATATGGGCACCTCCAGGTCACAATGATTCTTATCACTTATGGAGTACCTCAGGTCTACATACTGTCTCCTGTCATCTTCAACTTCTATATGGATCTTCTTGAGCTTTACTTACATATCAGGGTATCAATCTTCATCAATGTGCCTAGAAAAACATCTTTATTTGAAGGTCTTCTTTGCTTCAGATATCCAATGCCTTAAATGCTGCTTGTGCATCATCCAGACATGGATGGCCAGCTGTAACCTGAAGCCCAGCCCAATCAAGCTAGATTTGAATTCATGTTATTTACCTAGAACACTAAACACGATACAGAACAATCCTGGCTTAAAGACTTGAACCTTGATGGCTTCATACACCAACCTTCTCTGAATGCAAAGTTACTTGAATTCACCCTGCAAGATCCCAGTAGCTGGTATCTCATTATACGAGTAAATAATGACCAGTGTGATTTGCCCACCATCATTGAGAATCACCTTGTCATTACATGAGCAGTAAGAGCAGGATCCACAATCTCTATCACCTCAACAATTCTCTTACCACAACGTCAGTCTCTCCAGCCATTTTTCAAAGACTCCAAAGTTGTCACTAACGATATTGGTAAATCTGTTGTAGCTGTTAAGTGTTTAACAAATTTCAGTGGAACAAGGGGAATCCATTCCTAGTGTGAGGATGATCTTCAAATACCTCCAGTTACCTCAATTTAAATTTGTAAAGGAGATTTTTAGTGTACCAAGCCCAAAGCAGCCGCTTCTGATGGTCAAGTCCCACTTTGGGCATCATGTCAAGTTCCCTCAAGTTATTGGAGTCATACCTGGTAGATGTCCTAAGCCCCAAAAGTAAAATGCAAAATTTTTGATGAAAAGGAAAACTGATAGAAGTGTCTCACCCCTGTCGAATTGTTATCCTCATGTGGGGAGGAGCGTTAGAAGTCAGACACACCAGTCAGATAATCTTTCACCTGCAGCTGAAAAGAATTCTGTGAAAAGGTTTGTCTTCTTAACATCCTTGATGCATCCACGAAGAAATAATTAAATGACTTTCTTTAAAAATGTAGAAAATTCATTTAAATGTATCTGTCACTCATGCAGGTGAATGCACACGGGCCATCATGGAATGCTCACAAGACATTTAAGATGGGTGCCTATTTATTTATGCCTCAGTGGGTGGTTCTTACAGTATGAGGGGGCTGTGGGCCAAGTGGGCGTTGAATGGGTAGTTTTTAATAGAATTGGGTGGGGAGAGGAGCAGGAATAGAGAGGGAGAGCAAGAAGAAATTCATATGCACTGCAGTGCAATGTTTGACATCAGTAATGGAAGCAATTAAAGGATGCATGCCATCCAAACAGAAACCGGTGAGACGGATATGTCCCTGAGCGAGGCAAACACAAGAATAGGTAGAAATTCCATTTATCCAGGAGCAGGGAATTGCGATAGACAAGAAAGCTATCCAATCATGAGTGAGGTGCTGTCCTGAAACCTAATCTGTGCAGACTTGGATGGTATTGTTCACAGTAAGTCTTTGACAAGAGACAGCTTTGTAGGCAAGACCTAGTATACAAAAAGCCTAAACGACTTGCACTATTAAGGGGAGTGCATGGTGCAAGAGGGATTGTGGGGTGGAAGAGGTTCTGCAGGGTACAAAGGAAGGCGTAGGATGCAAAGTATGAATGCATTGTAAAATCAATGAGTCTAAAGGGGGAATCCAGGGTATAGGTGATCAAACTATTTAAGGTAAGAGACATAGGATGTTGGGAAAGTCTCAACACACAAGGAGGAGGCACTGTGCACAGGGGAGGTTCACCAGGTGCAAGGAGGAGGTGTAGTGTAGAGGTGGTGGGTTCAAGGGAGGGAGTGCATCATGTAAGTTGAGTGTGCACTGTGTTAGGTGAGTACACAGTATGAGGAGAATAAAGGGTACGGAGAGGAAGATCAGGGTGCAAATTGTGGATGAACATGCAGAGAGTAGGGTTCAAGGGACAGCACCTGGTGCTAGAAGGAGTAGAAGGTGTCAGAGTAGTGTAAGAGTGGATTGCAGAATGTGCAGGGTGATTGGGAATACGGGGTTCAAGGATGATGAGGGGAATACAGTGGCATGCAGAATGCATGGGAAAGATAAGGTGCAGGAGGAAAAATATGCAACCAAAGATCTGCTAAGCGTCTAAATAAGAAGTGTTATCCTTTTATTCTCAAAGAAAAAATACTTCTTCGTCTCTAAACTACATGCTCAATTATGTTAAAATTGTACTTTTAATGCACACCCTGCTTAACATCTGCTAAACCTTTTTGGGAAAGAAACTTCCACGGGCTCTTTGAAATAGCACTATTAGTATCCTTACACCTTCTGTGTTGTATGCTTTCCAATCCAGAATGTTTAACCGTCTTGGCCTCCCCCTGTCTTTCACGTAACAGTGTGCTGCATGTATAAATTGTGATACTGTGTTGCATGATCAATAGAAAACTGTGCAGTGCCATGATTACAAGTAAACCCTGACTAAGTACTAGATGAGTTAATACAGAAAAACAGGTCCAAAAATTCAGTCTCTCTAGACTGTGAAATGAATCCAATAAGAATGTTGGAAACCTTTGACCATATAACCCAAACAGTTAATGACCTACTGCAGAATGCTGGACAACCT
Source organism: Lissotriton helveticus (assembly GCF_964261635.1). Classification (NCBI taxonomy): domain Eukaryota; kingdom Metazoa; phylum Chordata; class Amphibia; order Caudata; family Salamandridae; genus Lissotriton; species Lissotriton helveticus. The sequence continues at coordinate 1,310,999,724 of NC_136063.1, forward strand.
AGAATTCAAAGGCCTAAAAATGTTTTAACAGTGATTGCTCCTGGACCGATAACAATCTAATCACGGCCTTGAAACAGAAATTTAGGGATATGGGGATGGTGAGATTGTGCAGGCTTCAATATAAACATACTCTCTCGGTCCGCAAGTTGACCATTAGGCAGGAAGCATTGGTAAAATTACATGAAGCGAGTATAAGTAATGAATCTAGCCTCTTCAGGAAGATTATTAATGCTTAGTTTTTCCAAGATGGTTGTAATACCTGTATAGATGTTACGATCCCTACTCTTAGGATACCCCCACGCCGCACGGCCACCAGCTGCTGCGTGTGATTCCCGCCTGCCGCTGCTCTCAGCCTCGCTGAGCCCTCCTGCCGACCACGCCCCCCGCCGTCGCTCGTTGTTGTCTCCCGCATTTACTGTTCTGCATTTACTGCTCTGTTTGATGTTGTAGTTTTTAAACTGTAAATTTGTACCTATTTCTCACCCATTGCCTGTGTTTTTGTCCCCCCTGTGCAGTTTCCCCTGCAGTGCCCCCTGCGCCCACCCTCCCCGCTCCCCGCTTCCCGCCGCCGTGAGTGCGGACACGCCCCCTTTCCTTCTGTGACCTCCCCGCTCCCGCCTCCCAGCTGCTCCTCCTCCCTCGCACTTCGCCATAAATGGCGACCGCGCGCGCGCGCAGCGGGCGCGCCGAATGTGCGCCGAAGGCGCGCCAAAGGCAAGCACGTCTGCGCCCGTCCGCGCCTGGACCGCGCCCAGCGCCAGGAACCCTGGCCATCCCCGCCGATGCAAGACGACCCGACTGACCTACGACGCCGCCACTCTCAACGCACTCAATGCCGGCCGGACCCACGCCTGCTGCCGAGCCACCCCGAGACGCACCCACGGACCCTTCACCTGCTGTACCTGCAAGTTCACCTGCCTCCAAACCTGCCCCGCACCCGCCAAGACAAACACCAGCAGCAACCACCTCAAGTGCATCCTGCTCAACACCCGCTCCGTCCACAGACACGCCGTGGAACTCTGGAACCTCCTCGACGCTACATCACCGGACGTCGCCTTCCTCACGGAAACTTGGATGAACGCCTCCTCTGCACCCGACATCGCCATCGCCATCCCGGACGGGTACAAGATCATCAGGAGGGTCTGCATCAACCAGACCGGAGGAGGCATCGCCATCGTTCACAGGAACACCATCCGCATCACGACCGACGCCAACGACTCCTTCACCGCAGCCGAACATCTCCACTTCCAGATTCACACCGACCCTAAGACGACACTCAGAGGCACCCTCGTCTACAGACCCCCGGGACCACGCACACAATTCAGCGAAGACATCACAGACTTCATCAGCCCACACGCCCTCCCCTCCGCTGACTACCTCCTCCTAGGGGACCTCAACTTCCACCTGGAGAACAACAAGGACCGCAACACCGCCGCCCTGCTGGAAAACCTCGCCAACCTCGGGCTCAAGCAACTGGTCAACACCCCCACCCACTACGCCGGCCACACGCTTGATCCCGTCTTCTCTTCCAGCAAGTACATCACCTTCAGCCACGCCACCGGACTCCACTGGCCCGACCACAGCTGCGTCCACTTCAGCTTCAAAAGATCCACGACCCACCACCACCCGCAACAGGTACTTCACAGGAATTGGAGCAAGATCACCGCGGACCAGCTCACCACCTCCCTCAGCCAGAGCCCACCCGCCAACACAACGGACCCCAACGAAGCAGCCCGCAACTTTACACAGTGGCTGTCCGCCTGTGCCGACGACCTCGCGCCACTAAAGAACCCTCCCAGCAGACCCAGAAGCAAGAAGGCATCCTGGTTCACCGACGAACTCAAGGACTCCAAGAAGATCTGCCGCACCCTCGAGAAAGCCTGGCTCCTCGACCGGACCACCGACAACATGACCGCCCTCAAACACGCTACCCGCAAGCACCACCAGCTCATCCGCACCATGAAGAAGAAATCCCTGAAGGAACGACTGGACAATAACGCCCACGTCAGCAAAGAGCTCTTCACCATTGTCAAGGAGTTCTCCAACCCCAGCACCGGCACCAACGACATCACTCCGTCACAAGACCTCTGCGACTCCCTCGCCTCGTTCTTCCACCGCAAGATCGCCGACATCCACAACAGCTTCAGCACACCACCCACGCACCCAACCGTCGAACCAACGCCCCCCACCGCCACCCTTTGCACCTGGACCACAGTGACCACCGAAGACACAGCCCGCACGATGAACACCATCCACTCCGGATCACCGACCGACCCCTGCCCACACCACGTCTTCAACAAAGCCGACTCCACCATCGCACCCCAACTCCGGAACATCATCAACGCCTCCTTCATCACCGCCACCTTCCCGGAGAGCTGGAAGCACGCGAGCTCAGCGCCCTGCTGAAGAAACCTACAGCGGACCCCACCGACCTCAAAAACTTCCGCCCCATCTCGCTCCTCCCTTTTCCTGCCAAAGTCATCGAGAAGATCGTCAACAGACAGCTGACCGCCTTCCTCGAGACGAACGGATCCCTCGACCCCTCGCAGTCCGGCTTCAGAGCCAACCACAGCACCGAGACCGCCCTCATTGCAGCCACCGACGACATCCGGACCCTGCTCGACAAAGGAGAAACAGTGGCCCTCATCCTCCTGGACCTCTCCGCTGCGTTCGACACGGTCTGCCATCGCACCCTAGTCCAGCGCCTCAGCAACATCGGTATCCAAGAGAAGGCACTGGAGTGGATCATCTCGTTCCTCGCCGGAAGAACACAAAGAGTCCGCCTCCCCCTGTTTCGCTCCGAGGCCACCGAAGTCATCTGCGGCGTCCCGCAAGGATCTTCACTCAGCCCCACCCTCTTCAATGTCTACATGAAACCTCTCGCAGCCATCGCACGCCAGCACAACCTCAACATCATCTCTTACGCCGATGACACCCAGCTGATCCTCTCCCTCACCAGAGACCCCGATACCGCCAGAACCTGCCTACACGAAGGGATGAAAGACGTCGCCGAGTGGATGAAGGACAGCCGCCTGAAACTGAACTCGGACAAGACGGAAGTCCTCATCCTGGGATCTTCGCCCTCCGCCTGGGACGACTCCTGGTGGCCCCCAGCCCTGGGCACCGCACCCAAGCCAACCGACCACGCACGCAACCTGGGCTTCATCCTGGACTCCTCCCTCTCGATGACCAGACAAGTCAACGCCGTCTCCTCATCGTGCTTCAACACCCTGCGTATGCTTCGCAAGATCTTCCGCTGGATCCCGACCGAGACCAGGAAGACTGTCACCCAGGCACTCGTCACCAGCCGACTGGACTACGGAAACGCCCTCTACGCCGGAACCACAGCCAAGCTACAGAAAAGACTCCAGCGCATCCAGAACGCCTCCGCCCGACTCATCCTGGATGTCCCCCGACATAGCCACATCTCCAGCCACCTGAGGAACCTGCACTGGCTCCCCGTCGACAAGAGGATCACGTTCCGGCTCCTCACCCACGCACACAAGTCTCTCCACGACCTGGGCCCCAAGTACCTCAACGACCGCCTGACCTTCCACACGCCCACCCGCCAGCTACGGTCCACCAGCCTCGCCCTCGCAGCCGTACCACGCATCCGAAGAGCCACCGCCAGAGGAAGATCCTTCTCTTACCTGGCTGCCAAGACATGGAACTCCCTCCCCATCCACCTTCGGCTGACCCAGGACCATCTCGCCTTCAGGAAACAACTCAAGACCTGGCTGTTCGAGCAGTAGCATACCCCTCCCCCCAAGCGCCTTGAGACCCTCCCGGGTGAGTAGTGCGCTATACAAATGGTATGATTGATTGATTGATTGATCCCTCCCTACAAATGGTATTTAGGAATGACAGTGAGTCTAGTTGCCCTCCTGAGATTAGTGACGATGGTTTGATTGAAAGTGATTTGAAGTTGGTATCGCCTACATATCAGGGGGCTGCCAAAAGCTTTACACCAAATACTAGGAACAAAGCACCCGGTTCTGATGGGGTTCCTGCTGATGGATGTATGACGTTACAACGCATACATTCACAACGCATACCATTACAACAAAACTTTTACTACGCAGGATCCATTACAACGCATGCCATTACAGCACATGCCATTACAACGCAGCTGCTATTACAACGCATGCCATTACAACGTAGGTATTTTCTTTTTTAATTAATGGGAATGTTATGGTAGTAGTGTAAGTGTTGGATAGTGTAGGGGTTAAAATTACTATTCTAACTCCAGGGGGTGTAATAGTAGGGTAAGTGTTGGATAGTATAGGGGTTAAAATTACTATTCTAACTCCAGGCGGGCTTAATAGTAGGGTAAGTGTTGGATGGTGTAGGGGTTAAAATGTAATTAAATACTTACCCATACTTACGTTGTAATGGCATGCATTGTAATAGCAGCTGCGTAGTAATGGCATGCGTTGTAATGGCATGCGTTGTAATGGATCTTGCATTGTAAAAGTTTTGTTGTAATGGTAGTGCGTTGTTTTAGTTGCGTTGTAATGGCTGTTTCCCCTGCTGATCTCTTCCTGGCAAATCCTCATCTCTGGCTCCCAGTGCAAACAAATGTTTCAAGCAGTGTAGCTGACCTTGACTGTTCCCATGAGGCATAGGGTGAAGACTGATTTGCATATAGCTGGGTCTGAACTGAAGTGGCAAAGTGAGCTAAATAATGATGCTGGATTCAACACAGATCTGTGACTGGGGGTGAGTGTCTGAAAAGTTTCAGCGCTCCGTCCATCAGCTCCTTGTGTTTGCTTTGTTCACCCTAGGTTGGCAGGGTATGCCCAGACGTGGGTCCCTTGCTCACTTTGCCACTGGATTCTAGCTAGCCTGGCTGACGAAGGGTTTTACCCAGAAACTAGTCCCAGGGTGCTTGCTTCCAGTTCAGGGAAGACCTGGCTTGGCAGTTCGGGTTGGACTGTTCCCATGAGGCACAGGGTCAAGACTGATTTGCATATATCTGGGTCTGAACTGAGGTGGCGAAGTGAGCTAAAGAATGATGATGGATTCAACCCAGATCTGTGACTGGGGGTGAATGTCTGAAAAGTTTCATCGATCCATCCATCATCTTCTTATGTTTGCTTTGTTCACCCTAAGTTGGAATGGTATGCCCAGACAGGGGGTATGTTGCTCACTTTGCCACTGGATTCAAGCTAGCCTGGCAGATGAAGGGTATGCCCAGACAGTGGGTCCCTTGCTCACTTTGCCACTGGATTCAAGCTAGCCTGGCTGATGAAGGGTATTACCCAGAAACCGGTCCCAGGATGCTTGTTTCAAGTTCAGGGAAGACCTGGCTTGGCAGTTCGGGCTGGACTGTTCCCATGAGGCACAGGTTCAAGACTGATTTCCATATAGCTAGGTCTGAACTGAGGTGGCTAAGTGAGCTAAAGTATGATGATGGATTCAACCCAGATCTGTGACTGGGGGTGAGTGTCTGAAAAGTTGCAGCGCTCTGTCCATCATCTCCTTGTGCTGTCTTAAGAAGTGTAGCTAACATGGGCCCTTTAAAATCTTGGACCAGTGTGACTATAGTTCCAATCTTTAAAAAAGGAGACAGATCATACCCCAAATGTTATTGCTCAATTTCTTTAATTGATTTCACATGTAAATTAATGCACAGGGTTTTTCTTGACTGTCTTGAAGCCTGGGTAGACGACAGAAGTAACTTTTTGGACAAACAATACGTTTTCAGGAGAGGTCTGGGAATCATTGAGCAATGTCTTAAACTCCACCTGGTCATAAGCAAGTATACATTGGTTAAGAAATGTACTCTCCATTGAGGGTTTATGGATTTAACATTGGCGTTTGACTTAGTGGAGAGAGGGAAATTGTGGCTAAAGATGCCTGGTATGGGTATAGACACATCTTTGGTCCATTTCTTAGCGCAGATCCAGCAAGATGTGGTTGAGAGAGTTAGATATAGTGTAATATAGAGGGTGAACTTGCCTCATCAAGTCAAATGCGGTGTGGAGTAAGTCAAGGATGAATGCCTACTAGCGCCTTTCCTGTTTATATAGCAACGACCTTGAGAGCTATCTTAACCAGGGAGCAGTTAATGTACCAAGGGTTGGCAAAATAAATCTACTAGCTCTGCTTTATGTGGATGGCTGTATTGATTTCTCGCATGAGTATCGGCTTGCAAAACCTCCTAAATAGATTTAATGATTTTATGAGTGATTTGGGTCTAATACAAACACAGCCAAGTCACCTTTTATGGTGGTTGGGAATACTCGCTACCCCTTTAAAGTCATGAACAATGATAAATTGCTCAACGTTCCAACTTCCTTCTATTTAGGTGTTCAATTTGATCAAAGAGGCTCCTGGCAACCTCATATAGATGTTAGGATGTGGCACTTCTTAACATCTATGCTGCACGTTGTTACTCAGTTATCATGTGTGGGGCAGGTGTTTGGGGTTCCTGTAATGTTTCATCTCTACAGTCAGCAGAGAACATCTTTCTCAGAAGGCTCTTGGCAGTACCTTCCACCATCCCGATTATACTTTGTTAGAGGGAGTTAGGTCTGGTCCCCATAACACATTGCATCCAAATTGCACCAATCTTGTCATGGCATTCTATTTGGTCAAAGGATAAATGTGTACTCAATCGGGCCATAATTCAAGACTGTTTGAGAATGGTTCATGTGCACAAAATTTCATGGCTCAGTTATGTCAAAAAGAGGCTTGATTTTATCTGGAGAGTGGATTGTTTTTATAACCCACAACTTATTGAAACCATCTCTCAATTTCACTTGAAGCAGAACCTCCTAACCGTACTTAGAGAGCAGAGGGAACGTATAGAGATAGGCAAGAGGTGAGTTGCTGAATATCTACCTTTGGCAACCAGTGAACGCTTAGAGCCATACCTTTTCTTTTCTGTATGTCACTCCAAGAGATATTACCTAACAAGATTTAGATTTAGAATTGCACATTTGTTGGTTTCCTACCCCAGCAAAGTATATTGTGATTCCCTTCTTGACCCTTGTCCTTGCGACTCCAACTCATCCCAGAATATGCTGCATTTTTTTTTTGTCAATTATATTCCGAACCACGAAAGGAATTTATGAATCCACTATTAAGGGTCTTGAACATTAGACAATTTAGACCAGTTTTGTATTTTCTAATGATATACAAATTCATTTCTGCTGCTGTACAAATGAGAAATCTAGTAGGGAAATGATCCATCAGTTTGTGGAAATTTTTAATTTTGGGACGATGTTATTAAGATTGTATTTTAAGGATGCCCTTTGGCACTTTACCTTCCATTTTTAATCAGTTTTAGACTGTGCTCGAGATTTGTCTCGTATATTTGCTAAGTCTATTTCACTTTGCAAATATATAGCTCGTGCTAATAAGTAAAGTTTTATATTACTTTTTTGTGACATTATTATTTTTGTGAAGCTTTGTTGCTTGTATTCTGTATTTATCTTTTGCACAAACCGAATAAAGACATTTTTGATGTTGATGATGAATTACAAAGTGCCATCAGCAGAGGACATCAGTGGTAGCACTTGCACTAAAACAGCTTTTAGTGCCTTAAGTGCAAAGGCATGTCAGCACTGTTTAGAACAGGATCTGTACCTGAGGTACAACTTTCAATGCAATACCTACATGAAGCCACTTTGTGAGGCCCTGAGTGGCTTCAAAAATTTGGAGTAACAAAATGTAGCGTAAATCACTATGTTGCATTATTCTGCCCTGGGAAGGCATTCCATGGGCATTGTGTGGGCATTCCCACACAACTCTCATGGTTTTTGAAGAATTCCAAAACTGGTAATGGGAAAGGCACCGAAAAGTTACGCCTTCCCAAGAAAGGCGTAACAAGGACAAATATCTCTATTTCTCCTAATTTCCTCCTCTTTCTATGGGTGCTGCATTTTGCAGTACGCATAGAAAGAGGAGTATGCCTCCTAGGATTGTTTTTCTGTAGGAAGGCGCCCCTTCCCACTCAAAAACAAACCTGCATGCAACACAGGCACCCTTGCACCATGGTGCAAGGGTGCCTACGTTGAAGTTAGGCTGCCAAAAGTGCGCCAGCAAATGGGCATAGGAATGCACCGGATTGCCTTAAATGTGACACATTCTTGCCCTTTCCCTGTCACGCAGTGCAGCGCAGCAAGGTGACTTGCTGAGCTGCACTGCGTGACTTTTTCATAAATTAACCCCCTAGCAAAAAGCCATGTTAAGCTACTTTAATTGCTCTTGCTTTGCTTCACAGCCTTGGGGGTATTTGCATTTTTCAACCCCAATCAGGGCCATTTTTCATAAACAAACAGCGGTTTGGCCTATCATGGCCCAAAGTGCATTTGTTGTGTGAGGACCAACTTTTAGCACCAAGTAATTTTGTGCCAGGTAGTTGATGAACTCTCACTACAAACCTTTAGCTGACCTCGGCCATTGTCTCCAAAGGTAAAAGACTAAAACGTCCATAAAACACTTTGGTTGCTTTGACATTGATGAGTAATTTTGTGGCTAAAATCATCCTTGCATTTAAAATCAAGTAGCAATTATGTTTGTTGCTAATAGAATTGTAAAGAGCGTGAACCTTGCTGCAATTCAACTGTATGCTGCACAACGGTCAGTAAACCTATTAAACAGCAGAGCTTTATACACTCATAAACAAACATTTTAAGAACTACTAACACTTCGGATGGCTCCATTATCTCTATCAGGTGTCGGATTGAGGTACTTTGAATGCCTCAATCATCTCTGTCAGGTGTTGGAACCAATACGTGAAGTCACTGCTATAAAAGGAGCATTTTTTATGATACACGCTTCAGTTTTGGATTAACAGATGAAAGGTTGGCAGGGTCTTTTCATGCCAGGGGTATTCCGGACCACCCACTGAAACAGGCATAAGAAATTCCCTGTGATCTGCTTGTTGTATATTACTTTACCTCACCACAGTGCTGGGCCTTTTTTTTGGCTATTTGGGGTAGTTAATGCTCATGGCTCCATAACATGTTTTCCACATAAAATTTCCACGCCACAATTGTGTTCTTTTTTCCAACATCCTAGGGATTCTAAAGGTGCCCAAGTATTGTGGATTCCCCGGGGACCGGGTAAATGGCCAAAATATAGCTAAAATATAAGTTTTTGGGGAAAATAGGAAAAAAGTGCTTTAGATAAGAGTGTTTTTTTCCAAAAAATGGCACAAAGAAACTGTTTGCTGTGCTAAAGTCACCATCTTCCCAGCTTTCAGGAACATGCAGAGCTGAATAAAAAAAACGAATCTTTTTTCATACAGGTTTGACATTTTCCAAAGAGAATCCCCATTTTCCCTTTTTTTTTTTTTTTTAACCTACTTCTAGTTTGTGTAAGAAACCAGTGTGAAACCCATGGGTGATCCATGAAAGCTATATATTTCTGAAAAGTAGATAAAATCCAAAATTCAGCAAGGGGTCATACGAGTAGATCCTTCAAGGTTTTCACAAAGAAAATAACTGTTGAAATGAAGAAATATTGAAAATGAGTAGGAAAAACAGCAGTTTGTGACAATATTGACGTCTGAAACTGTTTGCCACGAGGCCCAATTTACAAACATAATGTACCATTACATTTGCTAGACCCTTTTGGTGGTGGGTATATTTATGGGTTTTCCAAGAACCTGAGGTACCCAGAGCAAAACAACTGAGCTGCACCGTACAATGGTTTTTCATTATGTATAGATCGATTCATATGGTGAAATATGTAGAGTGAAAAATAGGTATCAAGGCAACCTATGTATTTCTGAAATGGGCACAAGATATGGAATTTAAGAGCAGTGGGCATTTGTACATCTCTGAATTCGTGGATACCCATACTAGCATATGATTTAGAGTTTTTTTTTTAAATGTCTTCTTTCTTACAATCTGGCTCACATTTGGGAGGCAACAATGCAGCAAGATCCAATTGGTAATACCAAATATTCTACTATTCTATGCTCCCACATGTTTTCTGATAAAAGTGGTATCTCACTTGTGTGAATAGACCTAGTGCCTGCTATAGGAAATAGCCTAAAGAGCAACATGGATACATCATATTTTTCCACTCAAAACTAACCCAATTTTTTAAAAGTAGGTAGCTTGGGATTTTGGGCCCTAGCTCTGCCGACACCTATGGCAACCTAGTAAACCTATACATCTTTGAAAACTAGAGGCCTATGGGAATCCAGGATGGGGTGAGTTTCGTGGCTCTCAAAAGGTTACTTTACCCATAATCCTGTGCAAACCTCGTACTTTGACTAAAAACACATTTTCCTCACATTTCTGTGATAGAAAGTTCTAAAATCTACTGGGTGCCCCAAACCTTCTTCCACCCACATGGATGCATCACTTTTTTCCACTCAAAACTGACCCATTTTCTGAAAAATGGGTAGCTTGGGGTTTTGGACCCTAACTCAGCCAGCACCTAGGGAAACTTAGCAAACCTGAATATACTGCAAAACTGGACACCTAGGGAAAACAAGGTTGTTTTATCCAGAATCCCTTGCAGGCCTCAAATTGTAACTATAAAAACACATTATGCTCTCATTTATTTCTAAGATGGAACATTCTGAAATCTGTGGGGAGCCACAAACTTCCTCCCACCCAGCATTCCCCTAAGTATTCCAAAAAAATGGCCCCTCACTTGTGTGGGTAGGTCTAGTGTCCGCAAAAGGAAACGGCGCAAAATGCAACATGGATACATCACATTTTTCCACTTAAAATGGACCTATTCTTCACAAAGTGGGTAGCTGTGGATTTTGGACCCTGACTCAGGTGGCACCTAGAGAAACCTAGCAAACCTGCACATTTTTTAAAACTAGACATCTAGCTGAGTCCAGGGTGGTATGACTTGCATGGATCCCATGAGGTTTCTTACTCACAGTATCAGGCAAACCTCAAACTTTGCCTTAAATCACGCATTTTCCTTACATTTCTGTGCTAGAAACTGCACCACTTGGGTGGCTGGGTCTATTGCCTGCTACAATAACGGCTCAAACCAAGGTTAATGCGTGCCCTTATGTGGGGACTCCCATTGACATCAATTTAATCCGTTACTGTCGTGGGAGACTGTTGAACTATTTACTCGGGGAGAGGCATGGCCATGCCCATGCTGGCTAGCTCCCACCCCTATATTTTTTCAAGTCCCTGGTGTCAGGTGGACTTTTTGCCCCCTGGGGGTGCAGATGAGGAGTAATACTCCCAATTGGCCACCGAGGAGTAGAAAACTGTTCTCCCATTTAGATGGAGTGGGGACATCATGGGCAGCCACTGGGTGTGGTCGAAACGCGTCATGCACTGCACCTGCAAAACAATAAATGAATAATATTGCACCGCATTACACTAGAGTCCATGCTCGCTTGTGTTAATGAGTATTTGGTTGTATCAAGGGATTCTTTTTCATATATAAACTGCTCGCTTTACTTTCACATTTACTACCTGCATGCCAATCTTCACTACAGTAAAAAAAAAATCAGGGGGGTAAGGAATCTCTTCCCAAGCAACCTGATGTAAAAAAAAAAATAAGGGGCTCCCTCTCGTGCAGAGTAATCCAGTGGTGGCCAATGGCTGACACCTGCACTGGGGAGGTAGTGTGACAGCCGGCCATTGGCTGATGGGCGCATTTAAAAGTTTAAATGATATAGGACCTTTTGCCTAGGTAGTTTTTGTCTTTCTTCCTGTTCAGTTTGATTGCCTTCTTAATAATTGTGGTCATTGTATTTGAATTCATAGTTAAAATTGATGTAAAATCAGTTTTTATCTTAAGCAACTCAGGGGCTTATTTACAAGCCCCTTGCACCGCTGATGCATCACTTTTTATATGGAAAAAAGTTACTCACCGGGGGTGCAAGGGAATTGTAAATAAGCCCCTCAATATGTTAAAATAGATTTCTAGAGAGAAAGTTTTGACAGATATTTTTTTTTCTAGTGTTCTTTCACAAATAATATTAACATAGATAACTGCCACAAGAGATAATTTAAGGAACATTTACTTTTCGTTAAGGGTACAAAAATACCATTCCGTTAATTGAAACTATTTGAACACCCTCATGTGTTTTTCAAAGTATATTTTTAATCGACAATGTAATTTACCACAATGTAATTTACCACTGTGATTTTTACATACTAGTTATTATTATTTTCTGTTCTCAGACCTCATTAACATCAAGGAATTTTTTACTGTCTTGAGCTCCGTTAATCTTTCACCTAGCAGTATTTAACATTCTGAGACTTATTGGCCCGTATCCAGAATTGGAAAGTGAACCTAAAAATCACATAATGCTGTTAGTCTAATTACCTGCAGTGTTGTTTTGTGTTGCCCTAATGTGACTTTCTTTGCAGTTTTTTCCAGTTTCTCCGCTATTTCAGTTCTGTACGTCCATAGTGACAAGTGGCTCCATTTTGTGTAGATATGTTAGTCCTTCCTGGCATTTTGGCAAATAGAATATTGGACTCTGGGATTTTTCACCTACAACTGGGAATTGTTGCTGGCTAAATATCCTGCCCAAACTGAGAGAAAATTTAACATAAAATTCACTGAAGAAAACAAGCTAAATGTCACTATAATCTTTGTTTTTCTTCCAGTGAATTGCTATGCTTTTTTATGTAAGTTAAGATCTTAGTACCTAACCTAACTATAATGTCACTATAACATTTGTTTTTCCAGTGAATTACTATTTTTTTTAGATCATATTCCATATTTGCCCAGTGCTTAGCACTGCATGGGTGGCAAACTCCCCACTGCGCACATAGTTTGTCCACCAAAATGTTACTATTTTAAAATTAGGTAGCTTGTTAGCAACTGAGAAGGGGTAGGTGAGTTAAAAGATGTGGAAAGGGGATGTTATACGTATGCAAGCATCTCTATTTTTAACTATTTTTAGAAGTTTTAAAAATACATTATACCTCAAACTACTAAAAACCCATACCATCCCTCACATTTTAACCAAATGGTTTGATTCTACTAATAACATATCAATGTTCATTTACTTCAGTCTGTTCCTCAGGAAAAGAGTTCTTATTCCAACAAAATGGTGTTCACGAGTGCCTCATTTTGGGGCATATTAGCAAGAACCTCGTTACAATTATCGCAGTTTTAGCGGCAGGAAACTGCAGCTAAAACGGTGATAATGGGCTTGCTAATATGCGTTATAGAATTCCAATAGAAGCCCAGGTTAGATGTGCAGGACATCTAACCTGGACTTCTATTGGAATTCTATAACGCATATTAACAAGCCCATTATCGCCGTTTTAGCAGCAGCTTCCTGCCGCTAAAACGGTGATAATTTTAACGGGGTTCTTGGTAATATGCCCCTTAGTTTTTAATACAAAATGTGAGGTGCCCTAGTTGTTCATTACAATTCTGTGGTGTGGCTGCAGTTGATCATTAGCTGACAGACTGCTGGTGGTGCTGGAAGTATGTTTTATTCTGTATCTAAAAATGTTTTATTGATAAGGATAAGGAAGATAACTGTGAACTCACAGAAATTGTGTCCTGATTTGAACTTGCTACCGTACTAACCACAATATCTATGTGTTGTGTAATTCCACTCACAGAGTCCAGGTTCTTCTAACTAAAGAATTTTACTAGTTAAGTGAGGGCTGCACATGATGTCCCTCGCCAAGTGCTCACATCCGCAGGCAGTAACTGACTTGGAGCGTAGAACATTCACCCAGAGACATCAGTGCTAATATTCCATATAATAAAGTGACAGAAAACATAATACTAGGACAAAAAGAAACCCCTCATTTTGATCATTTACTGCAGTATCATCTGTAGAAAATGCTTTCAGTTTCACCCCCCACTCCCCCTCCCCCCCCGTCCCTGCCTTGAATATCAATGCATATTTTCTCTTTCCCATAGGAGCACGTGGACCCCTGGCAGTTGTTGGGTTTTTTAATTGTTTATGTAAGTTTCATTTTGACAGCCTTTTAGGCATGAGTCGTTTTTAAGTTCTGTCTTTTAGTTTGTTGTTTGTTTTTTTGGTTTTATTTATGTGCGCATTAGGACTTTTTTCTTTTACATACAGACAGTAGTGTGTGGACTGGCCTGTCGGAGGTTAATTTGTGGTCTCAGCGGAAAATAATTTGAAACTTATATCGGAATGTCTAAACTTACTTGCTTTCCCCACTCTCAGGTATTGCAAACTATATTGCTTTTTTTTTTTTTCAAAACAAATTTTATTAGGTTTTGGCAGTTGACAGCACAATAGAAATAATCCACCGCTCCCCTAGTAGCAGAGAGGCAGTGGGCATAGCAAAAACAGCATAATCAAATACAACCAGCTAATATTTCCCCAGTACCCACCCACCACTAACCCACCCGGATCCCTCCCCCCCACCCCGCACGGTGTCTGTATTGTCCATCTAGAGGAGCTTAGCAATCGTAGACGCTGCATGTGAGCCACGTCGCCCTAAGCCAGTTCAGACGCGGTCCGCGTCGGCAACCCGAGGCTCCGGGGGGTCCAGCAGAAGGCCTCTGTAGTCAGCCCATTTCTTCCAGATCTTATAATGTTTTGCAGGACACCCCCTCGCCTCAAATATCGGGCGTTCTAGTCCCATGTTAAAGTCCAAACCTCGTTTCCACACCTCCAGCAGTGGGGCTCTAGTAGCCTTCCATGCTCTAGCAATGTCCCTCTTGGCCACTATGAGGCCCAATAGGAGCAAGTGCCGCTTGTACAAATTCCCCCCCACCTGTTCCATGACATGAAGAAGGCCTAACTTCGGCGAGCGGGGGAGCTCCCAGCCCAGCACCTCTTCCAGGCAGTCCCACACTCCTGACCAAAATCTCCGCAGTCTCACACACTCCCACACCGTGTGAAGAAAGGATCCCACAGCACTGCCGCACCTCAGACATTCCGGGGAGGCAATCAATCCCGCTTTCCACAACCGTTCCCTCGTATAGTACGCCCTATGGAGGTATTTGAATTGGATAAAGCGCAGGCGCACTGCAATCGCAGCCCCCCTAGGAGCCTCCAGGGCCTCCCTCCAATCCTCCTCTTCCAAACTCCCCAACTCTCCTTCCCACACCAACCGCAGTTTGTCAAGGGAGGGGGAACAATGGGTGACGAGCGTCTGGTATATACTAGAGATTTTTTTTGTGTCTAATTCCCCCATGAACAATTTAGCCTCAAGAGGACTAAATTCTGGCAGTGAAGTCAAGTTTGCTAAGGTAGGGGTCAGGGCATGTCGGAACTGCAAGTATCGAAAGAATTGGGATTGGGGCATATCATACTCATCTCGCAGAGCCTGAAACGACTTGAGGACCGGGCCCTTCATAACATGACCCAGCGCCGAGATGCCGATCGCGTCCCAGCCATCAAAGCCCCGCAGGGAAGCCAAAGCCGGTAGCCTCCCATTATGCCACAGCGGGGTTTCCCCCGTCAGTCTGTTCCACCATCCCATACGGTGGAGCGCGTCGCGCCACACCCGGAACACCGTCTGTGTGACTGCCGGGAGTCTTTTGCGGAGTGCCGCCGAGTACAATATCGTATGTAGCGTGTGGGGGTCCATAAGGTACCTCTCCAGGGCGTAAGTCGGGTCTCCGCGATCCCCATACCACCACTCATTGAGGACCAGCAGGTGTGACGCCTGGTAATACGACAGAATGTCGGAGGCCGCTAAACCCCCACAGTACGTCGAGAGGAAACATGTGCGGAGCGCCACCCGCACTGCCCCTCCCGTCCACAAGAACCGGCCCAACACTGAATCCACCTGCCGAAACCATTGCCGCGATATCGGGTATGGATAATTTTGAAGCTGATAGAGGAGGCGAGGCAGGGCCACCATCTTAAAGATGGCCGAGCGTCCATATACATTCAGCGGCATCCTGGACCATATTTGTGTGTCCGATCGTATTCTATCCCACACGGGTAGAACATTGCGGGACCACGACACCCCTGGCACGTCCGTCAGAAAGACACCTAGATATTTAAGGCCTCCCTCCGCCTCCTGCAGGGCCGAAGCCCAAGGACCCAAGGCACTCCTATCTCCCAGGACCCACAATTTGGACTTCCGTACGTTCAGTGTGAGGCCGGACACGTCGCCGAAGATACGCATTATGTCTAGGACTCTGGGACCGGATCTGTTCAGGTCCGTAAGAAAGAAAAGGACATCATCGGCATAAAGCGCGATTCTGTCAGTCGGTCCACCCACCCATTCCACACCACGCAACTGCGCATCTATCCTCACCCAGGCCGCCAGTGGCTCCATCGCTAATGCAAACAGGTGGGGCGAGAGGGGGCACCCCTGCCGCGTGCCCCGACCTATCAGAAAGGAACCGGACACGGCGCCCGCAACCCGCACCGCCGCTGTCAAGTCAGTATAGAGTAAGTGAATATAGGACAGAAAACGGGGGCCTAGGTTGAGACGTAGAAGCAGCGCCCGAAGATATGGCCAGCTCAGGGAATCAAACGCGCTATCAATATCTGCCAGTAATAGGGCCGCCGGTATATCAGCCGCACGCGCCGCCTCCACCACCAACTGCGCCCTGCGAATATTATGTGTAGTCGCCCTGTGGGGCATAAAGCCGGCCTGGTCTGGGTGGACCAGGTCCGATATATAGGGAGAAAGGCGTTTCGCCAAGGCTTTCGCTAATATTTTTGCTTCGAAGTTCAGCAAGGAAATTGGACGATATGACTCAGGGCGATCCGGCGGCCGCCCAGGCTTGCAAAAAACAACCACCTCTGCGTGTCGCCAGTCCGCCGGAAGGCATCCGCATTCCCGAGCCGCCTCTAGTGCCTTCCTATAGCGCATCCCCAGTTGGAGATAAAACATTTTCATAAATTCGCTGGGGAAACCATTAGGCCCAGGGGCCTTTCCAGCGTTCAGTTCGCCCAAAGCCTCTCCCAGTTCCTCCGCAGACAAGGGGAGGTCCAGTCGGGCTCGGCCCTCATCCGAGAGCGCCAGAGGCGGGAGATCAGCCAGGAACTTGTCAATGTCCTCCGCCGCTAGAGACTCCCCCGGCGCGTACTGCGTCTCATAGTAACGAGCAAAGGTCTCAGCCAGGACCTCCGGGTCAGTGATAGGACTCCCCGCGTCGTCCCGGAGACCAGGCAATGGCTGGGCCTGAAAGGAACCCTGACATAACCTGTAGAGCATCGAGCCGGACTTATCCCCCCATTGACAGATTCTACTCTGCATAGCCAGCCAGGTGTGGCGGGCTTCATCGAACAGTAAGGAATGATACATCTGTTGGAGATAGAGCAGTTGCCCCACCGCCGCGCCACTTTCTCCCGACGTGCAGACGGCCTCTTGGTCACTAACCCGAGTCGCCGCCTCCGCTATGGCCCGCCCGCGGGACCTACGATTCGCCGCGCACCACGCTATATCTACGCCTCTGAGCACCGGTTTTAGAGCCTCCCACAAGGTCACGGCGTCCGTATCTGGACCGTCGTTTTCGGTCAGGTAGTGCGCTATAGCCTCCCTCATGTGCGATTGGTAATCATCACGCTGTAAGTGCCACGTAGCCAGGCGCCAACGGAATGGTTGTCTCTTTGTGCTTAAAAGTAGTGTCAAGGAAACCGGGGAGTGATCCGACAGTCCCCTAGGGAGTATCGCGGTAGAACCCACTCGTCCTATCCAGGGCTGGGGGATAAAAAGGTAGTCGAGACGAGAAAAGGATTTATGAACAGCTGACACAAACGTGTATTCACGCCCACATGCATGTTGATATCGCCAGGCATCTACCCAATCCAGCCCCCGCACCAATCTGCTCAGTTTCGTCGAGGCCTCAGGCAACTGATCACCCCCGGGCCTACAGCGATCCAACCTCCCATTCATCACGTCATTCCAGTCACCTCCCACAATAGTTAAAACATGCGGGATCTCGGCCCATACATCAAACAGCCGCTCCAAAAGGGCATCCTGCAGAGGGGGCGGCGCATAGACACTGCCAAACACCACGGGCTCCTCCCCCACCTTTCCTTTGACCAATGCAAACCTGCCATGTGCATCCAGCCACTGCGTTTCATGCGAGTAGTTCACACGACGGTGTATCAATATTGCAACTCCTCTAGAGCCCCTCGTAAACCCTGCATGGAACACCTGATCATAACCATATCTCCGTAAGCTAAGGGTTTTGGTACCCATGAGATGGGTTTCCTGGAGGAGTAGAACATCTGCCTTCTCCTTCTTCCCCATACGCAAAACCGCTCCCCTCTTAATTCTGTCGAGCATCCCTCTTACATTCCAGCTCAAAATGCGCAGAGAAGCTCGTGGGGGTTCCGTCCCCTGTCCGTCAGTCGCCATCAGGGGGGCCAAAACTTTGGTTCGTCGGGCAACCGAGGCCACATACAGACTCTTACTATCCTCCAGACACTCACATACACCGTGCTCACCCCAGGCCTACCCACTCCCACAACTCCCCCCCTGCCCCCCAACCCCCTACCCGTCCCCCCGCCAACCCCCCCGGACCCCAAACAATACCAACAACCCCCCCTCCAGCCCCCCACCCCATACCTCAGCAACATTGAAGTACCTGTCACGGTGCAGGCGATCCCAGACCCCCAACGGGAGGTCGGAGACCCACAACACCAATGGATCCCTCCCAACTACCCACTAAGTGTCCAACTACCCTCTACCCAACGTGGGAACGAACTCCGGGAGAAGACCCGCTCTTTCTCGAGCGCCTCCCGACCCATGATCCACCCACGGACCACGATGTATGTAGCAGTAGTCCATATGGCCAGTCCGGACCCGTCTGACCTGCACCTCTATGCACCGTCGCGGCCCCACGAGCCGGAAACACCTATCAGGGCCAGTACATCACAGGGACTCAAGACTTCAAGGGGGAAGAATCCGTCGCCTCAGTGTCCTCCACAGTCTTCTCTTGGGAAGGCAAGCGCTTCTTGGAGCGCGCTCTCCAGTTACTCCTGCTGCGTGACCTACGGGGCACCTTCTTGGGTTCCGATGTGGAGGACGTATCCGAGCCCCTCCTCGGAGGGGTGTGCACCTTGACCCGCACCGTCTCGTCCGTCCATTCAAATACATCCTCCGGAGAGTTAAAGAATTGAGTGCGAGATTGAAACACCACCCGCAAGCGGGCCGGGTAGAGCAGGGCATACGGGATCTTCAACTCACGAAGGCGCGCTTTCGCTGCCGTGAAGGATTGCCGTTGTTGTTGGACCAGCCTGGTGTAGTCCGGGAAGATCAGGATCTTGTGGTTTTCAAACATAATGGGGTCCTTAGCGCGGGCCTGACGTAGGATGGTGTCCCTGTCGTGATAGTTGAGCAGTTTGGCTATCACAGCCCGGGGGCGAGCCCCAGTGGGCGGCTTCGGAATCAAGGCCCGGTGGGCCCGCTCGATGATGAAGCAGCGCGAAAGGGATTCCGGTGGGAGCCACCCCTCCAGCCACTGAGTCAAGAAGGCCTCCATATTTCCCTTCTCACAGTCTTCCGGAAAGCCCACAAAGCGCAAGTTATTTCTTCTGGCCCGTCCTTCCGCATCCTCCACTCGCAACGCCAGGCCCTTTTGGATTCCCTCCATGGCAGCTACCTTCTTCTTGAGGACCGCGACGTCGTCCTCTACCTCCGTGATCCTTGTCTCGGTTTCCGTGATGCGGGCGACAGCGTTGCGCAAATCCTGTCGTAGCAGGGTAACATCCGCTCCGACCGCACCGATCTTCGCGTCCAGCATATCTCTAGACTGCGTGATGGCCGCCATTAGTGCCGCATTATCCGGTCCCGAGCTCTGCTGTCCTCCTGTGGCTCCCGCACCCCCACTCGGCCCCGCAAATTTATCCATGGGGCCCTGCTTGGAAGAGCCGCCGCTGTTGTTCCCCCTAGTCATAGTTCTCGAGGGGCTCACGGTCGTTCACCGGGAATGGCGGGGTGCAGAGACCGCCCCAACCGACCTCGTAGCGTTCAATGAATAGCACCCCAAGCAGGCCCAGCGCGCAGCCCGACAGAAGGTGTCCCACGCCGCCGTACAACCAAGAGTCAAGCCACTTTAGGAGGGCCCCGTGGCGGAGTCAGGATCTCTGAAAGTGGCCGTGCCCACCAACACAGGAGAAGCCGAAGCCAGCCCCGGCCCCTTCGCGTGGCTCCCGGCAAAGACGGCCGTCAGCAATCCACCAGCGCCCAAGAGCGCCGTCGCAGTAGGCCAATATCCCCCACCGCGGTCCGGCCCGACCGCCGAGCAACCTGCAATGCCCCGAAGGCGCCCCTGGCACCGAGGGCTGGAGCAGGATCAATTGAAGGTGATTGGAGGAGGGGGGGGGGGGGAGGGGGGTGGTTGGCGCTGCAATGGGGTGTAGTGAGAGAACGGGTAACTGTCGTCTCTCGACGCTCCGAGGGCCACAGACCCCGCGGTCCGACTCGGCCGCCGATCGGGCCAGGCACCTCCGCAGGAGCGTCCCCTCCCCCTCCAGGTCGCGCACCACGCGGCTCCCCCTTACCGCACCATTGGACGCTGGTCAAACCGCCGGTGGGTCGCCGACACCGCTCCCTCCAAACCAGCTGTGCTCCGCCGCGGCCCCACAGGTCGGGCGGGTCGGCTCCTCACACCCCAGCCGGTCCGGCGTCGCCTCACTTCCGGGCGGGGCACCCACCAATCCAGGCCCCGGCTCTGGTGCCCGATGAAGGCCGCACCGCGGTCCCTGGTCAGCGCTGCCGGAGGCGGCAGAGATCACGCCTCCGGGGCCCCAAAATCGCCGTCTGGCCGTCTCCCCCTGCTCCCGCGGACAGCCGCTCACTGCCGGGTGGACAGAGGTCGGGGCGACGCAGGATATGTGGAAGGATCACAGGCGGCGGGACGGAGCTCGCTCAAGCTGCGTCCGCCATGCTCGCCGTCTTGGCCACGCCCCAACTATATTGCTTTTTGAGGCTGCAAATCGCCAGATAGCCTGGGGGTACTCCTATTTTCAAGTACATATATTGATGTCTATCGTATGACAAATTTTCTCTGTATGATAAGTTGATTAAAAGATTTTCCCCCAAAAATGCTTTCATTTTTACATCTTTGATTCCATCAAGATAACATTCATGTGTGCCAAAATGTTGTCATAAATACAGAATGTTAGCGCTTTAGTTATTTATTAGAACACTGTAGTGGAGCAGCAATAGCACGCTGGGAAATCAACTGGTAGCCTTCTGCTGCTGTTCAAAGTACATGTTTTGTTCAGAATATCAGAATGTTTTCTCAAATGGAAGATAGTGTGAGCTTATAGAAAATGTGTTCTCAATTTATCTTCTTGAGCACCTTCTATAACATCTCTGGGAAAATCATAAGAGAAAAGTCTCAGCAAAGGATCAGATTAGAAAATGCCCTAAACCAATAAATTAATTATTATATCATGACTAAAATCTATTATCACACTTTATATATGTTCATTGATTTGACCTCCTAACACTCTTTTACTGCAATGTATTTTAGTGGGGACGGGGCAATGTCCCTGCATTCAGTAATTGCTGTCAAAACATGTTGGCCATATTATGGTCAGCCAATCAAGCCCCACATGCCACGGGGGGGTCAGAGTGTGCTTACCTTGCTCCCTTATGTTTAAAAAAAATCATTTTAAGGACGTGGAGACATGCCTCTGAGTCCTGTGATGTCTGCTGCAACATATTGTTCAGGTTGTGGCCATCCATAACACCCATTGAATGTTTTTAGGAATATGATTTATCATTATATGCATACCTTTTACTCTAAAAAAACCAACACATTCTTTCTATAGGTATAATTAACAATTCATATTGGTTGAAGATTATCCTAAAGCACTAAAGCCACAAGCAAGTTATGGAGGCTGACTTGAATTGTTAAAACATCTACTGTTTAAATAGTGCTACTAGTTTGCAAACATATCAGTGAAGGGCACCTGTAAAATAAATAAAATACTGCATATATTTGCTGCATGCATGAGATAGCATCAAAACACTTGCATTCAAACTTTCCCTGAACATGAGGCAATGCTCCTATTCTGAATCAGGAATATTACACATAAAACAGCTTAGTTAAACACTGTTACTATATGACAGTCTGTCAAGATTATGTTCACTGTTTGGAAACCATTAAGCCACTGACCTTTTTTTATTCAGAAGTTACAGACAGACAATCTCAATTTAACGAAATCTGTTTCTGTTGTGATGAGGAAATATGTCATCCACATTTACTGTGTGCCTTCTAGGTAATCAGGGTGTTGATATTGCAGTGAAGAAATAAAGCAGAAATGGCTCCTTGAGGAATGTGTGCAGAATATTAGATGCGGATGTTCTGGACATTGCACATGTGTGACGCCCAGGCACCTGTTTATGTTCAGCCATCTTCCTGTCTGACAGCTCTTATCACACTATTTTATATAGAATGGCCCAACTTGTCACCCACCCCTTGAGCATAGGTAGCAATAGATCTAGTCCTCAGGAAGGGCACATTGACCATTTGACTGCAATGCTTTCAACAAAGCCCACTTTGATCTATCCTATTTTCTGGTTTTGTCCTTGTGTCTTTCTCTTACATGTAAGAATCATTTTCCCCCGGAATAACGGAAAGATTTAGATGCAGCATGCAGCCGGTGGTGGGAGTACCTGCCGGGCGGTGACGTGGGGAGGGGGAGGGGCAGGGTGGGAGTTAGTAATGTATGGATTACGGCGTTTAACAGGTAAGTAAACATAAAAATAAATAAAACGAGTTTCGTTGCGTGCACTGCATCACCAAATGCGATGTAGTGCGCGCAACGAAATCCGTTTTTTTTTTATATGTTGACTTACCTGTTAAACTCCATAATCCATACATTACTACCCCACACAATGCCCCTCCCCCTCTCCACGTCACCGCCCGGCAGGTACTCCCACCACCGGCCGCGGCTGGCAGCATGTGCAAAACAGACTTTATACGTTTGCAGTTACTAGTCGACCACTAGCACATCAAAAAATTAAAGAAGCGTTTAAAATATGCTTCAATAAAAATATTCCCGGAAACCCTCTTCGCAGACAAATACAAGTACCAAAACTGCTATCACAGTTACAAGCCTCTTATTCCTCATCCATTTCATCACATGAGGTTTAAGACATTGTGAAGCTACCATTTCCAAGAATCAGTAGATCTAAGAGACCCATAAACTGGATGACACAGGTTGCTCCTTCTTTCTTTCTATTCCAACTACTGCATTTTGATTCAAGCTAATGATTGGAATTTGAGTTCTTTCAAAGAAATCTTTCATAGTCTGCTCAAGCTAAAGCAGCTCTCTTTGGCTCTTCAAAGTTTGCTTTCAACTGTAATCTCAAAAAGGAAACTTTCGAACCACATCCTGTAATTTTCAGAGAACAACCTAATCTGATGGCATAAAGGTGTCTCTTCTTGTTTGCCACCTGCTTATTGACAGTTAACCCCTTCGGTGCTGATGACGGCCCCCGTCCGTCATGCACCGCGGTGGGCGTGTGCTGATGACGGCTAGGGGCCGTCATGAACCAGCCCACTCTGAAAAACGCCGCACAGGCGAAGAATCGCGGCCGCGCCCAAGGGGTTAATACACTTTTTTAGAATAATTACAGCGAGTACTCCTGCTTTAGTCTCTCCCGGTACTCAAGGAGCACTCCTTTGCTTTCTCCTTTGTAAGCAAAAATGTTTAATGAATTTATACACTAATTATCTCCAAGACTTATGACACATTTGATTCTTGTGCTCGGTGGGCTACAGTTAAGGAGAGGAGTGTTCCACTGAGCCAATGTTGCAACTCACAGATCTATAAATATATCCATAACGTTTGTTATACCAATGAAAGTAGAAATGGCTAACATATACCATTTTATGTGTATCTATTTTCCTATACGTTATTATACTAAGGATGACAGGTTGAGCTTTGTTCCATTTCAAAAGTTGTTGTCAAAGACAGTGGCATAACGAACCTTGAGGGGGCCCCCCTGCAGGGTACGTGAAGGGGTCCCCTCCGGACTCAATCTAGAGCTCCCCAGCAGAAGTGCGGTGCTGACGGGGCCCCCTGGAGGGTGAGGCCCCCCGCACTGCGGGGGCTGCAGGGGCCTGTGTTACGCCCCTGGTCAAAGACAGTTTCTAAGCGCACTAACCAACTTCGGGGATAACCAGTTTTGGTCTACAAATCATGTTGAATGCCCATAACCAGAACCAGGGGCAGAAACATGTTGACTAATTAATTAATAGAAAGGGTCCCAATAGCCCTTATTTTTGTTTTTATCATTGTGTTTGAGAGTGGGGGATAAAAAAATGTGTTACCTAATTATGCAATTCGAATAAAAATCTGACACTTCAAAGAGAAAATCTGCATCCAACTTTATCAGACCTTGCTTAAAATAATAATTACTTTGTATGACAATGTCAGAAAATTAACAAGTATTGTCAAGGACCTCTGTGCTGTAACGGGCTGTTATTGGCTTTACCAAAGCTTTTTGCAATGTCCTTAATAAATGCCAAAAGGGCCGTCAGTGCATCACAGCACATGCGAATGCATACATCATAGTGCATGCGCACATATGCAGAACCTTGGTCA
The DNA here is from genome assembly GCF_964261635.1 of Lissotriton helveticus. NCBI lineage: Eukaryota > Metazoa > Chordata > Amphibia > Caudata > Salamandridae > Lissotriton > Lissotriton helveticus. The sequence goes on from NC_136063.1 coordinate 1,311,024,157, forward strand.
GCACTCTTGGAATGGGTTTTCTATTAAAGAAAATCATTCCAAGATGGCTGCCATTGCATACGTGTGTTGTGCACACCGGGCATGCGCAATTTGATTAGTATGAGTGCATGAAGCCACTTAGACATTTTTTATTTAGCCATCTAACATGGCTGACAGCCATATTGAAATGACAAATTAAATGTTAAAAAAGTTTTTTTTAAATGTTAGCAGCAGCACTAAGAAAGGAAGTGCCTGCCCTTCACAAAAAAGAATTCAAAACATAAAAAAAAAGTGCGAATGGGAAACAGGAAAGGGGGATAAATAGAGAATTTACAGTGAGACCTGGCGCACTGGTATGGCAGATTTTTTTTTTTACAATAAAATAGGGAGCAGGATGGGGAGCAAGGGAAGGGTAGGGAAAAGCTAGCAAATAAAGAGCGTCCTGAAGCAGGGGTGCGCGGTTGTTAGGAGGAACAGGCAGGTGAGAGATGTAGGAAAGACATGTACTCTACTGAAATGCCAAATGGCAAAAGCCCCTATTTTGGACTGGGCCCTTTCTGCAGGGTCACATAGATTTTTGCTTTCCCTAGCTGAACCTGTTTGTTGTTGAGTTTTAGAACTCTGTGCACTTTACCCCTCCTATCCAGTGGTAAAGTGCTTTTGCGCCACCTTCAAAACATGGTACAGGTGGCCTACACCTCATTTGTACATTTAATTTACATATGGTAAATGGTACTACATGGGCCTGTAAATGAAATTCTACTAGTGGACTGCAGCACTTGCTCTATCCCCTAGAGTAGCAGAAGAACCTCAGACTTGTGACTGCAGCTTTTAGTGCACTTTTAAACTGCGCTCCAGGCTGAAGTAGCAAGCCTGAGGCCTACTGGGAGAATAAACCTTTTGACACGCCTAAGCCTTCCTTTTAATACTTAAAAGTCACGCTAAGGTAGGCCCTAAGGGTTCATAGGGCAGGATGCATGGATTTAAAAAGTAGAACAAGATACACGTCTTTCTCACTGTAGCAAGGCTATCTCTCCCATAGACTGTTATAATTAATAACTGGTAATGTCAGTTTGGGAACAGGTAGAGAAATCCTTCTTTCACTCATTTGAATTGTAATTTCAAATCCTATTCACCTGTTTTAATTGTTTATTTAAATTTTTTTATTAACTTTTTAAGTATAACCCATGCAAGAACAAAACAGAGCAGCGATCATATTAGGCCTTCAGAATGTAAAAAGCAATAATCATAGCACAATCCTTCAGGCCTCAGACATTCTTAAAGTGCATAAAGTGCAAAATTGTAATTAATCAGTTTTAAATATACACACACAATATAAAGTGACCCATGCGAAAGTGCAAAGTGCATGGAGAAAATACAAAATGTGCATAAAGATGGCATGGCAGGCAAGGCCCTTCTTCTAGTCTTCAATTAAATAGGCTATCAGCTCCTTTAACGGTTTGCTGGACAAACTCAGGAAATATGTAAATGTAAATGTAGTATACTTGTAAAGCGCACAGCTGCCCCAGCAACGGGGCGTCCCGGCGCTGTATAACTCTGGGGAACCCGTCCTGGCTTTCCCTGTGGGATGGTCCCTTGCTGGGAGTCCCCAAGGTGGAGCCAGGCATCCCCGGAATTGGTGGGGCCGTTGTGGAGATTAGGCAAGCTAATGCCCAGAGTTGCCGAGTGGAACCCCTGATTAGAGTAAGCACCGAAGTGAGAATTATCGAGTCCGCTGACCAAGGTCCACGACCCTGCCGCGTCGGGAATTGAACCCTGGTCCCAGGCTGACTTCTGCTCTCGGGCCTGCCGCCTCTAACCAGTGAGCCACACTACTCCACAACCAGTGAGCCACACTACTCCACATACTCCACATCTCTAAATAGATAGCAATGCCCCCCTCCCTCAGTTTATTGAGGGTTTGTCTGACAAAGCCAGCTAGACAATGGTTCCCAAATTACCAAGCCTTTCTCTTTGGTCTGGATACCCTTTTTAGCATAGATAGCTTTCTCAAGGTTATGGATTGAATATATGTGGTCACTGTGAAAAGAAAGGGGGATTGGGGATCTACCCAATCAGATGTTATGCACAGCCTATAAATTGCCATGGCGATAAAGTTTAGGACCCCTCCACTTTTCCTGTCTAAGGAGTCTTGTACACCCAGTAGAACCGTCGTGGGAGTAAAAAGGATATCTTGAGATAAAACTTTCCTGAGAAAGCCTTGTATCTCAGTTAGCAAGTGACCAAGGGGCATATCATCAAGGGACGGCGATAAATAACGCAAAGAGCGCTTAGCGCTTTTTTTGTTATCGTCGTCTATCTCTGGAATTTATCACCCTGGTAGCACGTTATTAACAACGCGTTTCTCCAGGGCAATAAAAATTCCAGCAATAGCGGGGAAATCGCAGTTTTGCAGGGAACATCGCTGGTTTTCCAGCGATGTTCCTTGCAAAACGGCGATAACCTTGCTGATACGACCCTGTGGTCGTATCAGCATAATCCACACCCAATGTTAGGGATAGGTAAGTCTGCATTTGAGCAGATGTTAGTTTTTTGCGAAAACAGCGTTTTTTTTTCAAAAACTAAAGTCTGCTTAAATGCTGGGGCAGCCTTGTAAACATTGCAATGTGCACATCAGCGATATTTGCAAGGTTGTACTGCCCTCTGACGCCCACTTTGCATCTCATTAGAGATGCAATGGAAGGCGTTGGGTAAAAGGGTGCTAACATGCATCTGCACATGTTATGACTCGTAAATAGGGCGAAAAGATTATCTCCGCTTTTTTGGCTTTCAAAGCCAAAAAAGCAGAGATAATGCCCTTGTTAATATGCCCCTAAGTTTTGTAGAATTGGGCTTGAAAATAAACTGATAGTAAGTATCTTTGAGCAGATTGAAGAGCTAGACAGAAGGCGTTATTGGTGATATCTAATTTATGTTGCCATTTCCCAGAAATTTTGGCCAAATCATCAGGCATTACGCAGTTAAGAGTGCCATAAATAGACTCAATTCAGGGGATTGTGGGATCTAGCATTCTCTCAATAAGTTTGCATTTTGTAAACCCTGAGGGCCCTATTGCCTTGCGCAATATTAAGTTTCTGATAGCTAGATATTTAAAGGTCTCCTTATGGCTCAAGCCGAATTGAATCTAAAATCCTCAAATGCCAGGACGCCCTTGATCGAATACCGGACCCCCAGTTCATTATTGCTGGATTTGAGCCATTTTGAAATTAAGACTCCCCAAATATATCTGGCAGGTTCTCGTTGTTGCTAGTAGGGGTGTAATAGTTCAGTCTGCTGATCCCCAATACCTAGCGCACGGCGGTAAAGATCTTATAGGTTCTCATAAGGGTCTTGAACCATACCTTCTTATAATACCCGAATTCGAGCTGGCGCCAAAAGCATCCCCAAGCTTCTGACCCAAGTAATAGTTCGAACGGAGACGGGAGTTCCATTGTAGAGGCCTTTCTTGTAACAATACTGGGTATATCTGCAAGACAGTAGCCCAGTAATATATTTTCAGATTTGAAGCGCCCAGCCACCTCTCTCACGGAGAAGAGATAAAAATTTAAGAGATCTCCTTGGCTGTGAATAGGCCCATATAAATCGTGAGAAAAGACCAACAAACTTCTTTAGCATTGTATTAGTGAATTCGAGGGGGCTATCTCTAAATAAATATAAAACTGACAGATGTGAATTATCAAGCCGATTCAATGCCTTCTTTGTCTCTGAGGCTAGCGGGACTAGATTTTCTCTGTATATCAAATCTGTTTCGGCCAAGATGTTCACCCCAAGATACCTTGCTTTAGTGACAACTCTATTATCAATCCAATTGATTTTATTATTTAAAATTATCTAAGTTTTTCCTTTATTTAGACCATACCCAGAAATCTCCCCGAAACTCTGGGCATCTTGTTCTACAGCGACTATAGCTTTGCCAGGGTCCGAGGTCACAAAAGCTAGGTCATCCGCGTAGGTCATGATTTTTGTTTCAAAGCCATGTCAATATATGGCCAGGATTTCTTGGTTGTTTGCAAGTCTTTTAATGACAGGGTCGATATACATTGCAAAGAGCAACAGGGAGCAGGGACATCCCTGGCGAGTCCCGCGGGTTATTGCATATTGCTCTGTCAGTTGCCTGTTAATCGAAACCCTAGCCGTAGGTTTTATATATAGAACCTTGATAACCTGAATAGCCCCGGGCCCAAAACCCATTCTCTGCATGACGCTCCACAGAAACAACCAGGAGACCCAATCAATATCTTTTTCAGCATTGAGAAGTATTAGCGCCATCGGGTCTCCTGTGGACTGTGCCACATCAAACAGAGTAATGGTCCTCCGGATATGGTCAGTAGTGCTTTTTGGGGAGTAAACCTGTGTTGCCATTTGAAAACAAGATTTTCAATACTAGTAGATAGCCGGAAGGCAAGGATCTTGGAGTACATTTTCGAATGTCCAATGATAAGTGTTATAGGGTGATAAGAGCCCATTTCCAAGAGAGATTTATCCTTTTTAGGAAAGATAATGATTTTGGCTGTCGACCAAGATGAAGGTCGGGTCACACCATTGAAAATTTGGACCAAAAGGACTTTAAAAAGAATGGGAAACCAAAAAATAATCAAGTCACTCAAGTCACTGATGGGGCGCCGAATAGTAGGTGTACCCTGGTTGGTTCGGTTTTTAAGTGGGAGCAGACATCAATCAGCCCATGTGTGTGCAATAAATTCTTCAAGGCCTGCAAGACCTTTGGTTTTTGGCCTGTATAACGCAATTGGGTATTCATATCCCAGTCGCAGGGTAAATTGATGTTGAGGTCCCCACATATTACAACAGGGAGATGCCAATGAGCTAGCTCCCTGGAAAGACAGTTTATTACTCCAGGATCATCAGCTATACTCCCATAGATCGAACATAGGGTGAAAGAAAATTTAGAGAATAACCTACATTCTGCCAAAACCCATCTCCCATGAGGATCAAATTTAGTTCACAGGGTCTGGAGCAGACGATTGCGCTGGGTCAAGATAGCTACGCCTTTCACACATACACCCTGTGATGTCCGTCCAATCAGGGAATATCCCATAGTTTAGTTTTAGTTTAGTTTATTGCTTGATTAATTATAATCCTAGCAGTACACACAACAATATAAAGTTTGTAAATGAATACATATATATTACTTAATTTCATTTTGTCTTAAAAAACGTAATGGGTATACTTTAAAATCGGACGATATCCTGGTTAAAAAGTTCATACAATTTGTTTTGCAGTGAAGCTACAAGGTTGTAGTAAGGCTAAGGGTGTGTCCCCGTCTGGGGGTGACGCCAATGTCCGTAAATCTAATAGTCTATTGTGAGGGCGTGAACAACTGACTCAGGGTCAGAGCGTAGTGGAAGTCTAAGGGAGTTGCTGGTTAAAAGAGCTTGGGTGTGCACTACTGTGCGCAGGCAGTGGCAAGAAGCTTTATTTGGGCAGTTTTCATAAAGCGGACGAAGCTGCAGGTTAATTTTACATTGGCCCCGCTAAAGCATGCCTACACTGCCTGTCTGCACGTCCGAATGTGCATTTCATTTATATGCGGTTTTAACAGTTCTCTCCTCTCCCGGTCTAGGCGCTTACATATGCATAGGAGATGCAGCATATCTTCTTTGGTTTCGCCGCATAATCTGCATTGTGTAGATGTAAATGTACGTTTCCAGGGGGGCAAATGGGGTTTAACAGGAAGGATCCCCATCCTCAGTGCCAAGAAGCCTTCCTTTGATGGCCCAGAAAAGCTGGTACCGAAGTACGATTGTGGTGAGCATTTCGAATAGCTTTGTATCACGAACCAGCTATGGGCCCTCTTATTTAGACATTCTTTATCATTTGCGGTGGAGACGAGTTTTGTGGACTTATTCACCAGGTCTTTTACGTTCTTGAATGGTAGTCCTGACTCCCAAATGTGCTCCAGGGCTAGTAACCCGATCCCTGATTGGAGGTAGTCTTTGGCCTGGGAGGATTTTTTCCTTGATATTTCCTTCCAAAGGAACGAGTTCAGTGAGCCCGCCTCTGCACTCTTTATTTTGTACCAGCTTTTTACGTATGCGGCCTTTCTGCTGATTCTCCGGTTTTCTATTCCAAATTCGAGCCTTAGTTGGGCTAGGGAGGTGTATTTAGGGAGCTTGAAGATTGTTCTTAAAGCTTTAGTTACCGTTTTGTTGAGGGTTTCTTCGTCGGTCCCTCGCAGGGCCTCGCTGCTGTGTGTGAGCGTAGGCAGGAGCTTTGCGCGGAGCACTTCCGGCAGTGGAAGCAGGTTTGGTCCTGCTATTTTGCTTTTAAGATTTTTCAGGGTGATTGCTAGAATGGTTCCGCGTCTCTGAATCACCTCTTTTTGTTGGTCATATGTACCATTCTTATCGAAGATAATTCCTAGATATTTATAGTCATGGACAACTTCAAGTTCTCTCTCGCCCAGTTGCCATTTCAGTCGCTTTTTTGGATTGCGCTGGTTTAGCACCATTATTTTTTACTTTTCTAGGTTGAATTCTAACCCATTTTTTGAGGCGTGGTTGTTCGTAGAATGGAGCAGATGTTGTAAGCCGACTGGAGTTTGGCTGATTAAGATCAGGTTGTCGGCATACAGTAAATTTGAAAGAGGGAGACCTCCCAGGTTTGGTGCATGGTGGTTGCAGTTATCTAGGTCAGTTGAAAGATCAGCCACGAAGAGGTTAAATAGAGTAGGGGCCAGAACGCAGCCCTGCTTTAGGCCTCTGGAGGTTGGGATCCGCCTGTATACGATTGAACCACTCCCCAGTTTTATTTGGACCCATGTATCAGAGTGTAGTAGGATGAGTTGATTCAGAAGGGCGGGAGGTATTTCCCATCCTACTAGCTTTGCCCATAGCTTTCCTCAATCTATGCTGTCAAAGGCAGCTTTATAGTCAATGAAACAGGTAAATAATGGTTTTCCTGCTGCTTTTGTGGAGTCGACTAAAAGGGAAAGAGCCAGGATGTTTGTGGTGGCTCCCAGGTTTCCCTGGAAGCCTGTTTGGTTAATTGGAATTAGGGACTTTTCCCTTGCCCAATCCCGAAGGTCGGCTAAAATAAGTCCCGCATAGTACTTGGCCTCGATGTGAATGAGGGCGATGAGCCTATAGTTTTTTGGATCGCTGTTGCAGCCTTTTTTGTAGATAGGCGAGAGGATTGAACCTTTCCATGATTCTGGGATTGTTCCTGTTGTGGTAATGTTGTCGAAGAGGATAAGTAATGTGCCGGGGATCACTGACATAACCTCGACAGACCGAATATCGGCTGTACAAAATATCGATGGAAAATTATCGACTACAAAATTATCGATTGCCTATACTTAAACAACGAAACACAAAAATATCGAAATCACATTATCGACTAAAAAAAACAACGACTACAACAATATCGACTAACAACATTATCGATTTCTAAAACATCGATTATCACATCTTTAAATGAAAAACGGACAAAATATCGAATACAAAAATATAGATAGCAAATTTATCGTTTTTTTAAAATATCGAAATTACTACATCCTTGAATAAATCACTGTATTATCTTAAAATTTAGTCATACTATTCATATTTATTCACTAATTGTTTCTAAAAAGCTATAAAACATACTATATATTTTCCTAACATTTAGAACACAAAATAAATACAAACATACATTTTATAATACATAAACAATGTTTCGAACAACTAAACATTTCTTACTGCAAATTATATATATTCCTCCACTTTAAAAATATAAAGATAACATTACCTATACAAAATAAGGCCTTACACATTAAATAAACGTTAATTGGCGTCACCCATATAAGGAAAGCAATTAGCATAACAGGTTAAAAAATTCAAATCCACGAATTAAAACAGACTATCAATTTAAACAACCAATCCTACTTCAGAAACTATTAGACTAATACTATATAAACAAGATTACAGCAAACTAAAAATGCAGCCTAATTCTCCTAACTAAAGGAAGACGAAACTCTGCAGGATTTCTGAAAGAAAACGTATTGACTTCAACATAAAGACAGCTACACCTATATAAAGTAAGAACTACTACATTATTTTCCATCGAAAATGTAACTCTCAAACCTCACACCTATGTTTAAAAGCCAAATACCTAAAATATATGTTTTTTTTTTACTATTTATCCTACAGACAAAAAGAAAATACAGAAGACCTAGACAACACCTGGACATCAAAAGTTAAATATAAATAAGTAAGTATATAATTTAAATGTAACTTCGACATTTAATAGATAGGTAACTAAATAGAAACTAGCTAAAAACCTCTACCAAAATATCATAAATAGTTATAAAATATTTGTACACATTTTCTCAACTTCCACAGGTACAAAAATATATACACAGAAAATAACAGTTTGAAGAACATCAACACCTGAAAAGAACTACTTGAAATCATAAAAAGATTTACAGGTAAATCAGAAATGTGTTAAACTGTATCATTAGAATACAACATTATTTTATCAAAAAATGTAATGACATTCTCTTTTAATTACCTCCTAGCACTACAATACAAGCATGACTGAAGGAGCTAAATTCATTTATTCACAAAAAGGGAAAATGCTTCTTTGTTACATGGGATATGTCTACACTCAAGAGAAACAAAAAGATTTGAAAGTTTTTTGGAAGTGTACGAAATATTATGCCAACAAATGTTATGGTAGAGCTATAACTCAGGAAACTACTGTTACTTATACTAAGGAACATAATCACCCACCCAATGTAACAGAAATAGAGATTAGACAAATGCTAGATTCCCTTAAAGAAGCTAGTACTAGTACTGATCAACCAACAACTGCTATTCTGAAACACCACTTAAGTGTACTTCCCCAACATGCTTCTAGCCAATTACCATCTATCGAATCCCTACAAAAAACTATAGCTAGACAAAAAAGAGCAACATGCACTACTCCTCCCACACCAAAAACTTTTGAAGAAGTGAAAATTCCCCCTGAACTCTCTGTAACTCACAATAAAGATGATTTTATACTCTATGACAACAAATGTAAAGATAAAAGAATTATACTGTTTGCCACAGCAAACAACATGACTAAACTTACCCAATGCCAAACTTGGATGATGGACGGTACTTTTTCTGTATGCCCCAAACCTTTTTATCAATTATACACTATCCATGGTCATTTCCAAAATGCTAATATTCCATTCCTTTATGCCCTTCTACCAAACAAACAGCAAGCTACCTATCAAGAAATACTAACTGAAGTCAAGCAACATACTAACAACTATTTCCCACAAAAAATTATCATTGACTTTGAAAAAGCAATGATAAACAGCATCCTTAAAACATACCCACACACAGCAATACAAGGTTGCTATTACCATTTTAACCAATGTATCTGGCGACATCTACAACAATCTACCTTGAGTATCCAATACGCCACTGATAGCACTTTTGCTTATCAAATAAAAAAACTCATCGCCCTAGCCTATGTTCCACTGACAGATGTAACTGAGCACTATAACTTGTTAATAGACAGCCCCTACTATAAAAGAAACGAAGAAAGACTAAGCCCTATGCTTGACTACTTCGAAGACACATGGGTAGGAAGGCTACACAGATCAGGCCATAGAAGACAACCCAAATACCAAATAGCTTGGTGGAATGTCTACCTTAGCACACTAAATAAGGAAGCAAAAACAAACAATGCAGTTGAAGGATGGCACAATGTCTTCCAAGCAACTACAGGCCGAGGAACACCTACCCTTCACAAATTAATACAATCCCTACAAAAAGAACAGAGTTACCAGGAGCTCCGAATGGAGCAATCAGTAACTTTGATCGGACCTAAACTCACCAAAGAAAGGAAAAAAATGTATAACACACTCCAAAGTCAAGTTACCCTCTATCCAACTAGCAAAGGACTAGACTATCTATCAATGATTGCAAAAACTATTCTTTAAAACATAACATAACTATACACGTTACATTAAGCATTTATTTTTGAAATTCCTTAATTTTTACATGTAACAATTTGCAATTAAATTATCAAATACATAATATTAACATATATAAAATGTATTTAGATAATGTATTTACAAAATGTTACATACAACATAACTAAAGCAAAAATTAAAACAGTTTCCCCACCCATAAAAAGTTTTGTAAATACTGATCTTTCTGTTGCACCTTCAAACGTAATCCAATTCCAAGCAATCCATACGACACCATAACAAAAACCCATACAATCCATGGAAGACCCAAAAAAATGCAAAAATACAAGCAAATCCATAGCGACTCCTCTCCAATGTAATACACATGATATACCATTGAAAACCCGAAAATAGTAATTTTAAAAAAAAACGCTCCTGGAAAACGTGAAAACCAAAATATTTGTGTGCAAAAATAAGAGTATATAATACTCGTCACACAACTCTGATCGAAAAAGAAGGACCTCCTCAAAAACAGTAAAACGCGACGATAACCTGGAAAAAATAAAATACATACCCACCCACACAAAAGCACCCATACATATATAAAAAGACATATTTATACACCAAACATATTATCTTTGTAACATTTAAACATATTAGCTCACGTCACATACCTACAACTAAAACGCGGTAAAAATGAAATATCGTACACTCTACCTAACACCGAAAACACAATCTTCTCTTAATAACCCTATGTACATAAACTTAAACACACCACACATACACTAACACTAACTTCATTAACTTCTAAAATACAATAAAAACAAACTTACCCTCTCTAACGCGAAGCAGCATCCAACCGCGATCTGTTGAAGCACCAAATAAGCCTAAATAACATTACGCGGTTAAAAAGTAGTCCCTGTATACAGCAAAAACCTCTTTAATTTCTATATTCCAACACTTAAAAAAAATACACTGAGTATTATTTTAAGTGTAAATAATTATTTAAATTGTAGAAAATTATTTCTTAAATATTCATTACTTTCAAATAATTATTCAACTGTTATCTGTTACTTTAAATAATATTTTATTATTTATATATACATTTTGAAAATAATCTATATGTTAAACTAATGTGAATATATAACCTTGTTACAAATAATTTGTTTATAAAAATAGCTCATATTAGTTTAAACATTATGTATGTATATAAAAATGTATTTGTGTGTTTATCTATGTAAAAATTAATATTATAAATATGTTAAATATTCATAATATAAATTTGTAAAAAGAAATATGATTACTTTGTAAAAAACAAAAATGTTACTGTTATAAAACAAATATACATATTTATCTATGACAATATATTCAATGTCTATGTGAATAAAATAATTGTTATTAAATGAAAAGTATATATTACCAATTTGTTTCTTTAACTAATTAAATTACAATATATGTGAATAAACATATAATTATTTAAATATCATTTATTTGTTAAAAACATATATATGCACTTCATATATTTTGTTGGATAATAAAAACTGTTTACTTACAATTTTCAATAGAAATAAAAAATACATCTCTACTTACAATTTATTGTTGATATGTTAATAAACTGTTTTTCATTTATTCCATTTAACCCTGTGTATGTTTCCTTCTTTATTATTCTATATGAATATTTATTACATATGAAATAATCTATTTAAAAATGCATTTTAAATTTTAATAAATTTAAAAATGTATTTATCTTTTAACTACTACAATAACAATAATTATAATTAATACACAATTTTTCTATGTAATTTTAAAACTTTATTATAGTATCCTACCAATAATAATTATTTGTATTAAAAATGTTTTCTTATTTCCACTGCACCAATTATAAACTCACAAAACCATACTACACATTAAAACCATACAAATTACAATTCCCACTTCACCAATTGTAAACTCATGGAATGTGCTGGACACTGAACCCATACTAATTACTATTCCCACTCCACCAAGTATAACATCAGGGAAGGTGCTGGACACTGAACCCATACAAATTACTATTCCAACTCCACCAAGTATAAACGTAATTTTTACCCTGTACCCCTGTGCCCAAAAACCCCAAACTGACCCTGAACCCTAAAAATACCCCTTTACCCAAAAACTGAAAACTTACCCTGAACCCTAAAAATACCTCTTTACCCAAAAACTGAAAACTGAACCTGAACCCTAAAAATACCCCTTTACCCAAAAACTGAAAACTGACCCTCAACCCTAAAAATACCCCTTTATCCAAAAACTGAAAACTGACCCTGAACCCTAAAAATACCCCATTACCCAAAAACTGAAAAGTGACCCTGAACCCTAAAAATACCCCTTTACCCAAAAACTGAAAACTGACCCTGAACCCTAAAAATACCCCTTTACCCAAAAACTGAAAACTGACCTTGAACCCTAAAAATACCCCTTTACCCAAAAACTGAAAACTGACCCTGAACCCTAAAAATACCCCTTTACCCAAAAACTGAAAACTGACCCTGAACCCTAAAAATACCCCATTACCCAAAAACTGAAAACTGACCCTGAACACTAAAAATACCCCTTTACCCAAAAACTGAAAACTGACCCTGAACCCTAAAAATACCCCTTTACCCAAAAAGTAAAAACTGACCCTGAACCCTAAAAATACCCCTTTACCCAAAAACTGAAAACTGACCCTGAACCCTAAAAATACCCCTTTACCCAAAAACTGAAAACTGACCCTGAACCCTAAAAATACCCCTTTACCCAAAAACCCAAAACTGACCCTGAACACTAAAAATACCCCTTTACCCAAAAACCCAAAACTGACCCTGAACCCTAAAAATACCCCTTTACCCAAAAACCCAAACCTATAACATTTTAAATATAATTATATACTTACAAATACTTACGTTGTAATGGTATGCGTTGTAAAAGTACATTCGTTGTAAATACATGCGTTATAATGGTATTTGCGTTGTAAAAGTTTCGTTGTAATGGTAGTGCGTTGTAAAAGTTGCGTGGTAAACGTAGTATACCTTTAATAAATATTATTATTTCCTTCTTTATTATTAAATTACTTCCCACTCTATTCCCCTATAAACCCACAACCCGCTACAGGAAATAAAAAATTTAATTTAACATAATTAGCAAGTAATCAATTAAATTAAATTAATTACCAATGAAATTTTAAATAATCAACAAATATTTTTTAATTAACAATTAATTAAATATTACTAACAAATAATAAATTTACATATTTAATGAATTATAATTAAATTACTTCCCACCCTATTCCCCTATAAACCCACAACCCGCTACATGACATAAATTATTTAAATTAACATAATTACCAATTAATCAATTTAAATAAATTATTTACAAATTAATTTTTATATAATTAAAAAATATTATTTAATTAACAATTAATTAAATCTTACTACCAAATCATACATTTACATATTTTATTAATTATAATTAAAATACTTCCCACCCTATTCCCCTATAAACCCACAACCCGCTACATGACATAAATTATTTAAATGAGCATAATTAGCAATTAATCAATTAAATTAAATTAATTACCAATTACATTTTATATATTTGAAAACTATTATTTAATTAACAATTATTTAAATATTACTACCAATTAATACATTTACATATTTAATTAATTATAAATAAATTACTTCCCACCCTATTCCCATAAAAACCCACAACCCGCTACATGACATAAATTATTTAAATTAGCATAATTAGCAATTAATCAATTAAAATAAATTAATTAGCAATTAAATGTTATCAAAATAAAAAATAATATTTAATTAACAATTAATTAAATATTACTACCAATTAATAAATTTACATATTTAATTAATTATAATTAAATTACTTCCCACCCTATTCCCCTAAAAACCCACTACCCTCTCCTAGAAATTATTATACTATTTGAATTAATTTTTATATTTATTAATTTTTTATACATTTATTTTCAATATAAATAAATAAAAAAATAACATATATTTAATCATGACTGTCGATAACACAACTTTCGATATTCTTAAAACCGATATTTTGACTTTCGATATTTTTAAACTACTAGAAATAACGATATTTTTTACTATCGATATTACTTACTCGATATTTTTTCAATCGATATTTTTTAACATACATGAAAATCGATAAAAAATACATCGATATTACTTACCTCGACATTAATGCCATCTCGATATTCTGGAGTCGATATTATGTCCAGTCGAAAATAAAAACTCGATATTTAGACTGCACACCATGTGCCGGACCAGTACTTTCGATCTTGTTTGTATAGCGATGGGGGCAAGCCGTTTGGCCCGGGGGCACCCTCTTGGTGGCTATGCTGTATTCTGTCCTCGATCGTTTTTAGGGAGGCACTGGGTGGTAGGTTATTCCTATAATGGTTGATCCTGGGTCCCGATGGATTTTCAATGTTTTTGACCGTTTGCCAGAATCTGGTGCTGTTATTCGTTTTGGCGTCATAGAGTAGTTTGGCCCAAAGTGATTCTTTGTGTTCCTTATTTGCGCGCCAGATGATTTTCGTTTTCCTTGAATATCCCATAGTATTTAAAAAGTTTGTCTGTGATCCTTCAATGTGTGTTTCCTGGAGGCAGTATAAGTTAGCCCCCTTCAAGCACAAGCCCTGTGAGACCTTCTGCCTCTTTCGTTCTTCCTTTAGACCACAGACATTCAAAGAAACAATTCTAAAGTTATTTATATTCACCATAATAGCTCTATACTGATTTGATCAATAAAGCAGCATACGTAAAAAACATATGTCAAGAAAATACCAAAAGAGGAGCCCCCGACAATCAGAAACCATAAATCTAAAAAAACAACAATACCAAATTAATGCACTTTCTAGATCATCAAGACAGAGGTGCATTCTCCTAATAGCACCTAGACAAAAACATGAAGGACCCAACAAAGCCCAACCCACCCTTCCCCCTTCTACCCCCCTTCTACCCCTCCCCCCCCACACAATAGAGCAATCAGGATTAAGCTGAATGATGAACGCCTATAGTAGGACTACGCCACCTGACCCCGCTGCATACTCAATCAAGGCTTATAACCCTTTTGGGCCAATAAAGAAGAGGAGCAAGAGAAAGAAAAGAGAAAGAAGAAGGGAAACAAACAAAAACGAACCCCCCAAACTCATCCAGAATCAGAACCCACTAATAACAGAACATCCTCTCCTTCCTCCTCTGAACCCTCTAAGACCCCCATTCAGACATTTCCCATAGAAAGAAAGGGCTAAGAGGAGCCTGAGACTGGCAAACCTTAAAATATAGCATTCTTTATCTCTACCCTTTCCTAGCCTTGATTTCGTTGAGGTACTCTTGGGCCTTGATTGGTGACATAAAGGTATGGGAAGAACCATTCAAATAAATGTTCAAGTTAGCAGGGTTCATAAGGAATACTTGGGCGCCCAGCTGCTGAAAAGTGGTAAATAGTTGGTAGAGGCACCATCTGAGCTCAACAGTAGTATGGCAGAAATCAGGCTTAGCAAAGAAAGACACCCCCTCAAACCCTTTCTGTGAGTTTGATTGAGCATGTTCATAGACCAATTGTCTGAGTAAAAAATTGCCAAAAAAACACCAAAAAGGCTCTAGGTTTCTCTCCTGCATTAGCGTGTTGTTTCTTCAGGGCGAAGGGGAAGCGGTGAGCCCTCTGTATCTCATGATCCCAATTTCAATCTGAATCATCGGGGAAAGTTCACTTCAGAAGTTTCACAATGTATCAAAAGGAAACTTCTCCCTCTACTCCTTCAGGGATACCCAGCAGACAGAGGTTGCTTCAGTGGTGTCTGGTTCTCCTGTAACTCCCGAGGAAGGCGTTTTCTGCCGAAACGCGCGTCGAGTTTTTAAATTTTCTCCAGCATTTTAGGCATCAGCTATGATTCTAAATGCATTTTGAAATGTATTATGTATATTATATATATGTTATGTACCTAATTTTTTAATACCTGAATATGTTGTTTGTTGATTGATGTTTTATTTTCATCATATAGTCTGATTACTGTTCAGTGTCTATATGATTTTTAATATACCAATTAAAAACATGTTTTTTATATAATTTCCTTTTTTTGATTGTTCCTTTTACTACTGGTTTAGGTTAAATTGTTCACTCATCTAGTTGATGGCCTAGGATTTTTTACTCACATGTGGTTCTCCTGGTCTTCCATTTTCTATATAACATCTGTCATGCAAGCGCCTTGGGAGGAGCTCAGTGCTTTCAGGGAGGTAACTTCAGTTTCCAAGCATTCAGCGTGGCTTTCCATCATAGAGATCCACTCTCCAATATCTGAACAGGTCTTATTCAGCTTTCTAAGTCCCCCTTGCAGTTTTTTGGCTGCTCCGATAGCTTGTCTATTGTCTGTCCGCACTTTCTCTTGAAATTGTTTGATCGACAATAAGTTTGCTGACAAGGAGTGTTCTTCAGCAAGTTCGGTTGTAACTCTAATGCTTTCTGAGCCGGAGAGCTTGCCGGAATCTTCGCCATAGGGATAGGTAAGTTGTGAGCCAGAATAATCCCATTTCAGCTGGCTATGTTTATCAGGTCGCCTCCCCTTTCGCTTGCTGGAGGTAGTTTTCTGGCATTGTATATTGCCAGTTTCCTTGGAAGAATGACCACAATTGGAGACTGATTGATCCCCATCACTCGAAGTGAGTGAACTCCCCCCAGCTGCAGAGTCCGAACCATTTGAGACTGAGACGAAGTGTTCGCTGGCAAACTCTGGGGACAAAACTGCCTGGGATGACTGTTCTCCAGCGGCACCTACTTTCTCTAAAGTGGCTATGATAGAACTACAAACTCTCGGCTCAGACAGATCTGGGAGTGTCCCTGCCTGGGCGTTAGAGTCCTCTGCAGTAATAACAGGACGAAAGGCCGTGAAATTCAAGCCCTGCACAAAGCTCATGGTGCCAGCGGGGGAGACCCCTGGTCTACAAGCCTCCACTGTTTGAGCCAGTTTCTGACATCCAGTAAGATGACGGTCAGACTGCTCCGCGAAGCCAGAGAGCCCCATGTTGTCAATGGCCAATTCAGGGGGTTCTGCACCTACCCTGGAAAATGCTCTTAGCGGCACCGGCACAAGTCCTGTGTAAGAAACGGCGACAGCTTCTCCCAGGAAGGAGCAGGAGTTGGTGGAGCGGTGTCCCTGATACAGGAGGCATAGTCAATGGCCAAAAACAGCTCGCGGGTCGGGTGATGGTGAAGCGGAGTGTTACTCAGGTGCCATTTTTCCACCTTTACCAAATATGCCTTTCTGCTTGTGTCCAGAGCCACATGTCTGTAAATGGCTCTCCTGTGGTGTGATGTGTATTCCTTCCAGACATGAGAACAGAGGGAACCTGGATGTAGAATGAGTGGGTTTCTGACAGGATGGATAGGAAGGAGTTGTGCTCTGCCTTGATTATACCTCAAAGGACCCTGCCAGTGTAGATGTGGGTGGAATATTAGTAAATTGCAACCGCCGTACCCCTTTGTAGTACTCCTGGCTTACTCCTGAAATTGCGGCACACTACAAGTGTAAATCTGTTTGAATCAGCCTGTTGTGAATTGGGCCCAATGAACATGGCAGGCGCAGGTGGAGATTTCCACCTGCATCTTGGTTAATTGCAATTAGTTGTACGTAATCTAGTACTACTGGAGTACTACTTCCAGTACCTTTGTGAATTGGCCCAGTGTTTCAGGCACTATAACCTCTTGGAGTAGTGATAAGTAATATAGCATACTACACAAATGGAGTTTTTTGTCTGCTGCCTGAAACAACACAAAGGTCATCTAGAGGTGACTTTATGACTGTTAATTTGGGGTGACCAGTAGGGGTAATGTTCTTTCTCTGATGTCAAACTAGAAAGGGGGACTATTGGAGCAATGATAGAACCAGATCTTTGGCACAGGATAAATATCGTCCCTGAACAACAAAGCTACACTCAGCACACAGCTGAAAAAGAGCAGCAAAGATAATACACTGTTTACTCCTTGTAACTTCCAACTCTCTACCTGGTCTGCTTCTACTCCGTCTGAAAATAAATGTTAGTGCATGTTATACCTGCTGCTCAGCCAGTGTGAGTGTGGTGTGAAATGTTGGTGCGTGGTGATGCAGTGGAATGTTGGATGTCTGGGAGTATCAGTTGGAGTATGGGCTGAGCAGCAGGAAGGCTGCTCCTGGTGGGGCTCATTACTATAGTTCTGGACCTGAACTACTTAATAAACCATCATACCTAATCCACACCTGAACTACTGGGCTTCATTTCATTCCAACAGTGCAGGGCAAACTTTTTCTTAAGAGTCCAGTGCTATCAGTTGTCTAGGTTGCTGAATACTGGTACTGCCTAGCTTTGATTCCATTGCATGCATCTTTCTTCCACCACAACACTTCCTGTCTCTTTATTTCACTCTTGCAGGTCCATGCTTATCCACTCCCATTGTAGCTGCTGTCCTATCTTTTCATCTTCATCTTTACCCTTTTTCTGCTTTTCTCTTTGTTGAATAGGATTAACATCTTATGATGAAAAAGTCCCAGTCCCCAGGATTCACCTGCACAAATTAAGCACTGCATGAGTAAGGTTTGCTATGATCTCATCAAGGTAGTGCTGCCTACCAGATTACTGGGAAACTGACTACTTAAAGTCAGCTTTTCTTTACTCACTTAAACGCTAAGAACTGGGTACATGTGGTTCTAACGTGGCGCTCTATGCCAATTGTATGACTTTCAATCAATCAATCAATCAATCAATCAGGGGTTTATAGAGCACGCTACTCACCCGTGAGGGTCTTAAGGCGCTGGTGGTGGGGTGGGGGGAGGGGGGGATGTAGCGATTACCTTACTACACAATCAGTTTTCACAGCCACATACGTAAAATGGGCCCTTTTTTCATCTGCATCACTGGAGGGGGTTACATCTGCAACAGGCAAGTTTTAAGTCTCACACTTATGTGCTTATTGCATGCCTATTCTACCACTGCGTTGATAATTATTGCTTTCTACATTTTCTTCACTGCTAATATTTCGCTCCTTTCATATCCACTGACATTTGATCAGACCTGAGGGAACGAGAGACTGACGTTGGTATTTCCTTTCTCTGTTTGACTCATGAATGACGGCCTGTCGTGTTCTGTGTGCGTCGCTGTGATAGGCTTTGAAAGTCAATCAGGTGATTGTGACCTTTCTGCTTCAACCGTTTCCTAAGCCTCAATCATTCTATAATGTCATGGGTGCGAATGACTTTGTTTCAGAAATGCGAACAGCATCTTCGAGGGGAAAATACGCAGGAATGAAACTTTGCAATTCGGGGGGCAATTCCAAGGGAAACACGCTGAAGATCTAGGGGCAGATTTATGAAGGCCTTGCGCCGCCGGTGCGTCACTTTTTCCCATGTTAAAAATGACACACCGGCGGCGCAAGGCCTTCATAAATCTGCCCCCTAATTTTTTAAGAATATGTAGGTAAACATGTCATGGTGCGGCGCTGCTAAGAAAAAATAAAAGAAGGACTGTGTCCTACATTTTACCTGACTCATCACGTTACATAAGATATTCCAGCTATAAATAGAATGTTGGGTGGAGTGCGGTAGGGGGCATTATTCCCGTAAGCGAGTTTTGCACAGTCACCTTTTTGCCCAGAGGGTGTGTCTGCGGTTACCTATAGCATTTTATGCTATCGAGTTTGACTGATTGAGATGGTATTAGTTAGCACTGTGTTTCCATTCTTGCCGGGCTTACAATGTTAAAGCCCAGGGGATCTTAACCTTTTGACCTCTGCGTACTCCCAGCGAATCTCTTCTGGAAGCTGGGGACCCTGGCCAAAGCAATTTCTATATTTCAACTTCAAAACAATACACAACAATTCAGAAACAAGTACATCAAACAAATACACAAATGAAGAAATATTTTATTTAATTCACAAACAAAAAATATGCAAAAATCGAAATTTAATGGGAAGATTGGAGTTTCAAAATGTCAATTTATGTCTGAAACACTATGCATGTGCTTGATTCTAGCATATCACTGACTTTTTTTTGCTCCTAATGATTTTGCTGTTTTTTCCGACACGTTCCAGTGCTTCAATTGAGGCCATCAGTCATCCATACTAGATGCTGCAGTATAGCTACTCCCTGAATCAAATAAAAAAACGACTTTTTAGCTCCAATTTCAGCTTTCTTCAAATTTGCAGAGCATTTTGAAACTTTCAGTTTTACATTTGCTTTTTTGTGCATCTATTCTTTAAACACAGTGAGCCATATTTGCAAACTAACAGTAAATAATGAGTTGAATCACAATGTACATTGCAAATCAGCAAGTCCAGTTCCCAATGAGCAACTTCAGCACAATGCAATATTTGCTAAGTTACGAATCACTCCTGTTGCTTTGCGAACCAATGACATTAGTGCTTTCTAAAGTGTCTTTATGACTTCACTATGAAGAGCTTGCTATTCAGAGGTAGCAAGCAGGTGTTTAGGAACCCAGGGCCATATTATCAAGAAAGGGCGATACAATATCGCCGCTTTTATCGGCAGGAAACTGCCGCTGAAGCGGCGATAATGGGCTTGATAATATGCCCTTATCTTTGTGAATTCCCATAGAAGCCCAGGTTCTGGTGTTAACCTGGGCATCTATGGGAATTCACAAAGGCATATTATCAAGCCCATTATCGCCGCATTAGCGGTAGTTTCCTGCCAATAAAAGCGGCGATAATGTATCGCCCTTTCTTGATAATATGACCCCAAGTTCAAAACTATGTTAAGTTCTGCATCACTGCATCATTTCATGTTTTTTCCTTTGTTGGCGTGGTTTTCTATTTGCTTCATTCCCAATGCTGTGGGCAATGAATTTAGTTGAGCAGCACAAAAGATTGTGCCTCACTCCAGTCCTTCCGTGATAGTATTCATGAGTGTGTCTGTCATTTAATCACGGCCTTTTGTACAACGTTTCACAATTAAAGGTTATGCAATTAACTGGGGGACTCGTTTGGAATTTGTGGACACACTATCATATAGCTAGCTGGCAGGGTTGTGAGAGCAACATTATACTCCAAAATTCACACACCCCAAAATTGACTTCATTCGGTTTTCCCACGGTTTACTGGATCAAAGATGGTATTAAACCTCAATTTCATGAAGCAATGTGTTCTCACCTCAAGACACCTCCTCAAACATCAATTATCAGAGTAAACAGTTCACTGATGGGGCCTACTCAATATATCAGTTCTAGATAAATAAAAAAAGGGTTTCATCATAAGAATTTTAAAAAGGGTTGCAGGATCAATACAATGAAGGCTCTCAAATGCAAAGTTACACAGAGTATATGAAATCAGACACTATTCTAAATTCCAAATGAGAAGCAGAATCAGAAAGAACTTGTGCAGAAATAATATCTGATGAATCCCCCAAACTGAAACCTCGAAACCCTATAGTAACTAAGAAACCTTGTGCCCAAATTCCCACAAAAGTACACACACTAAAGAGGAAAAGAGGTGATAAATGCCATGGGGGTAGACAGGCGAAAATAACCAAGTCCGATCTATATCTTCCTCAACAGCAGGTTGCAGAAATTGAGATCACTACTACAGAGACAAATTCAGGTCAGGTCACAATGCCCTCTTTTTCAACACACAAACTTATAGAAAACATTGAAGTTCTGGTAAAATCTCTAATTCTCCCAATTGTTGAAAGAATTAAAAGGATAGCTGAGCAACTTGATACTATTGAGGCAGCTGTTAAATCAAATACAGGCTTATTAAGGGATCTACCAAATAATGTAGCTACTAAATCTATGATTACTGATACTGGGAGAACTAATATTAATACCAGCAAGAGGACTAATAACCCAGAACACACACATACACTGGTAGAGAAAACTCAGATTCCAATTACTACTAAAACAACGACAAGAGTAGAGGAAGGTGAGGGAAAGGAAACCAGGCCTGTGTCAACAAAGACAGTTACAAGCAGAAATAATCCACTAAGGACAGAGGGATCACTGGGTCACGAAACTGGGTTAGTTACAACACGAGAGAAAAAATCCAAGACCTCACTCTGACAGTAGTAAAAATACCCGCCCAATTGTTCAAATTGACCTTCCTCCAGAGTCAGCCCCCTACGTTGCTGTATTAACTAGTGTCCCAGAACTACCAGTAGGAAAAACTGAAGGATATAGGGAACTAAAAAATAAGGTCATTTATTGGCTGAAAACTAACAGACCGCTACCTCCTAATATAAATGGGGAAATCCTCTTTGCGAGAAGGCTGGATTGGGTGGGACAGAGGCCCAAAGATATAAAAGGTGATGTGGTAATAATCAATTTTAGAGACCGCAGGGTCACCCCGTACTTAAATGACTGGTATCATGAGAGCGGAGGGGCTGGGATACAGATTCGAAATTTAAGCTACTTCTATCCGAGGTCCCTACTACTCCATCAACCTATATTGAATTATGCTTACCAGTTATCAAATCCCGGTTGCTAATAGATTTGATGTTTTCACAGGATTAGATGGAGTAGATTGACTTAACCAAGACAAATCTGTGGATCCATGCTCACAAGACCACAGGGACTGGTCGCCTGTTCAACCACAGACTAATGAGGAACTAAATAAAAGTACTTATGTTAATGCAAAAACACATCTTACCAAAGCTATTAGCACTTTGGATTATGCCAATCAAACCCAGGAATTAGTCTCTACAAATACTCTATCTCCTTTAACAAACCCGGTTAATTGTCCCCAAGCACTTAACTCCCGGGAGAGATGTAAGTGGCATGTATCCCACCCAACTCTAAATGACTCCATAGAAACCCCAATGGCAGTCTGCCCTGTGCCATTAGCGGGTAGCGATAAATTTGTTCCCTTGCCACCAACTGAAACTAACACTTCTCTTAATCTGTATTCCCTAGAAGTGTTATGACCTGGAATGTGGCAGGCCTGGCCTCTAAAATCAATGATCCAACTTGGCAATTACTGATCTTGACCCACAGCATAATATGCCTGCAAGAAACATGGGCTAATAAAGAACTACACTTGCTGGGTTATAAAACCTTTTTCACCCCGGCCACCCCTAGTCAAAGTGGAAGACACAAGGGCGGACTCTGTACGTATATGTCAATTACCACTGGAGCCTCCAAAGTTAAATTTTCCACTGATAATAATTACTATCAAATTTTAATTATATCTTGGGGTCATTTCCAAAATCTGGTGCTAGTAAATTTTTATAATAATATCCCTCCCGTACAAAGAGAGCATGTCATTAATAATCTCTTAAAGGTCCTGATCAAAATTGAAGAACGTATGCCAGGAGACATGGCCCTGTTGTGGGTGGGGGACTTTAACTGTTCACTGTGCCCACGAGGTACACTGGGTGTGTGTGGTATGGATGACGATAATGTGGGGGCCATGAGTCACTTTACCCACACCAAGCTAGGGGATATGTTTAACAACATATCAGCCCAATTCTCTCTTGCCTTCATAAATGAACTGTGTAGCCCTCCTAAAGTATTTAGACCAACTTTCAATGGAAGGCGGGCAAATTCAATCATTGATTTTATTCTTTTTCCAACACCCTATGCTGGCATGGTGACTAACTGGGAGACTATTGTTACTGGATTTAGTGACCATTATCCTATTTCTGTAACACTTAACCTTAAGGATGGTGACTTAAGCTGTAAACAAAATGTCAAATATGACTTAAATCCAATTCTTCCGGCAAAAAATTGATTTTGCATCAAATGGGAAAACGGTGACACCCACGAATTTCCTAGATAAACTTGTTAAAAATGTGTATGAGGATATTAAAACCTGCCATTCACCTGAAGAGGACCCCTATGCCATTGTTGGATCATTTACAAAAATGTCCTCAACTATGAAACAACTGTTGACCAGAACACCACATAATCATCTCAAGGGGTCTCAGGGATGGTTTGATGGCAACTGTACCAAGGCACTTGCTGCCCTGAAAAAAGTTCTTCATTCTTCCCCGCAATCCAGAAAAAACATCCAGTCAGCAAGGCGTACATACCGTATTGCTTTAACAAATAGAAAGAAAGAGCTCAAATCGCAGGCGTGGTCAGCTCTGCATGTAGCTTCTGAGTTAAAAGACAATACCACCTTTTGGAAGGCTGTTAATACCCCATTCCTCCAACCACATGAGGGCCCCCAGATAGACAATGCCATTACTTCACAGGACTGGGTTAACCACTTCCAGTGTCTGTATAATGAAATAGCCCTCCCAGGTAGATCTCTAATTGAGCCTGTGACACTGATGGTTGGGGAAACATGTACTTCTTTTCCACTGGGTATCGAGTTTCACTTGGAAGAAGTGATTAAGGCTCTATCAGAAAGTCCTGCGGGTAAGGCTCCAGGGCCGGACTGTGTCCCAATTGACATCTTCAAAAGTGTACCTGACCTATGGGCACCTTTACTTACTGGAGTACTGAACTCCTCTAATAAAATTGGCTTTATTCCCACTTGGTCGGAGGCAGTAGTTGTCCCGATTTACAAAAAGGGGGACAGGAATGATCCTGCCTGCTACCGGCCAATTTCTTTACTTGATGGCCTTATGAAGGTCGCAGGCAGGATCATTCTAGCCCGAATACAGGACTGGTTGGAAGAACAAGAGATACTTTCCAACCTTCAATATGGGTTCAGGACAGGAAGAGGGACAATCGAGCAAGGACTAAACTTGGCATTATTAACATCCAAATATATTCATGCCAAAAAAAGAAATCTCTTCATAACATTTGTAGACCTCAGCTCTGCATTTGATTGTGTTGACCATGGTATGCTCTGGCAAACTCTAAAGGACATAGGCCTGACAATCAAATCCTCACTTTTATTAAAGAGCTGTATAATGGGGCTGGTGCGCGTGTTAGATACGGTAGGATGGGGGAGTGCTCCGACTTGTTTCGTATCCATAGAGGAGTAAGACAGGGGTGCATACTTGCTAAAAACACACAAAAAGGTTTAATTAGGGTCGGAGGCCAAAATTTAAAAACTAGCTGGGATATGCAGCCCCTAAACTAACTTAAACATACAGAATATACTCCAGCGTCTAGAAAATAAGAGAACTAAAGAAGGAAGTTCCTAACCAGAATCAAATATGTGAAAGACATAACAGCTTATGTATATGGATTCCCATCATTCACCAAACCTGGTGATCAGCTTCATCATTTGGGTATCCCTTGATGTACGAAATGACAGACTAGCTCTATGAACATCAGAGCTTACGAATGTCAAGAGGTGTATTTACCAAGATGAGCAAGATAGAGTATGTGGGACCCAAAATAATTTTTTTGTAAATATTTTTAAATGCAGTGAAAAATGTGGGGTGCAAAAATATAAAATTGATGCGTGAACAGACTAACTATTCTTATTCGTGTCAGTCACGATCAAGGATTAAAAACGTGAACGCCAGGACAATAGCTGTCCTAAGCAGTGGTGGTCAACATGTTTCAGCACTTGAAGGCGAAAGATAGAGCCATGTGCTTTCATCAGGACCTCAGCAAAACAAAACTACAATAACTGCTATTTACGATACAAAAAAAGGATATGGTGTGAGTACAACATCTCACAATCCCGATTCCCTCTTGATATCTTCAGTTTTCTGAAAAATAAGTGAAGTAAAAACACAGAACACATGAGATTCTTGGAAAAAAATAAACGACCAAAAAGGTCTCTCTTAATATGTGGCCACAAAACGTTATGCTTACATTAACGCCCCTGAATGGTACGTTGTTAAAAGTTCAGTCGGGTCGTGGACAATCGATATTTGCCCGGCGGTATTGCCTCTGTGACCCTCTAGTTATTTAATCAATGGAGAGGCAGGCGCTGGAGAGTGGAAAGCAGGAAACAAGGTTTTTATTTTCTCCGGAGGAGAACACAACGAAACGGACAGAAGGTATCATTCTGAGGTGCTCTAGATACATTTCTGAGGCCTGGCCTCTTATACACTTTTTTATGACTTTATTGTAGGTTACACATTCATGTTAAAGCTTTGATGTATGGAAAAGACATTCCCGGAACTCCCCTTTGAGCCCGTTCACACACACATTTACAGTTGAAGTCCCCACCCTAGTCACAACAGGTGATGAGTATCACGCAGCTGGATATTCCGCCGATTCACGGAATGTGGGGGGTTTGATCGGATCTCATGGAGTGGGGGCTTTGATCAACCCGGGGATCCTTTGATGGGGGAAGCTTTCTATTGTACGGGGAGGGGCAAGGAATGGTATCGGCAGAGCTGGGTGTCGGCCTGGGAACGGGGAAGACAAAACGGGCACACGGGGAAAAAGGGGGTTTGCATCTAAGGGCCGGAGATCATGAAAGGGAAGCAGGGAGGTGTCGCGCTGGGAACAGGATGAGAGCCTGGGGCAGAGCAGCGCCGAAGAGGGGTTTATGACTCAAGGCAGGTGCAAGCAGGGGGGTGGTCTTAGTGAAGGCGAAGGGCTATGTCAGGGGCCAGCGGCATGCAAATGGGTTCGTTCTGCTCGGGGCATCTTAAAAAAATGGCGGGCGCGCACGACAAAAGTGTGGCATCAGGGGAAGAGGCAAGATGGCGCAGATAATGTTCACCAAACCGTACTAATTTTCAACAGTCCTCCCTTTAACATATTCAAGACATCTTGCTGGTTCATTTTCTACTCGGTTCTATTGTGGTGGGCATGAGAAAGAAAACGGTAGGAACCCTAGAGGAAAAGAGTTGTAAACAATACATTTTAACATTTTTAGTTTTTAGGAGGTGGGCCTATTTGATAAACTTTGATCAATTTGTTTAGCAGGAAAGTCATAGGAATGTAATACAAAAACGATTCTGTAGCGAGAGCAGCAAGCATATTTCATACTGGCAGGTTATTACATATATATCAGGTTCGGATTGGAGCATGATCAATACAATGGCGGCTGGGAGAGAAATGAGGTCTAGCAGAAACGGCGATTGGGGATGTCAAATGTTCGAAGTTCAACGAGTTCTCATCATTCTTTGTTGCCTTTCGTTGGCGCTGTTGAGCACCGGCGGTGGAGCTACAAGTCCAGCTCTGTTCTAAGTTCTGCGTTGCAGGGCACGACCCTTTCCTCGCGTTTCTGGTCGGAAAGGTCCTTATCACCCTGTGTCCTTTGAGGTGATTGTCAGAAAGTTCAGATGGAAGAAGAGCGTACAAAACAGTCCATAGGGTAGGTCAGAGGAAAAGGGGGATGGAGCAAGGCCAAATTAGGAACAAACTAGGGAAACGAGAGACTTCAAATAGGCGGGCGTGTGACCGAATTCAGAGAGCGGGGACTTGTCGACCAACACTGGACATCGAGCAGGGGCATCAGGTCGACCCTTTCTTCTCATGTTGTCGAAAACAGTGCCTCGTCCTGCAGCTCTTTTCTGTCGTGGTCTCGCCTTGGCTAATGTCGCAGGTATTCCTTAGTCTGCAGTCAGGCCTCGTGCTCCCACATCCGGTCCTTCTCTCCTCCAACAGCAGTACCCTTAAACAAGTTTGAAAAGACAGTCTTTAGAGAATTTGCAGATGAAGATAATCAAAAAAGTCTATTTCTCTCCCAGCTCCAGGCAAAGAATGAAAATGCCCGTTATATTAGTGTTCACAACTGGCATATGAATGACCGGTGACGGGCCTGTTGGACTTACTATGATTTTCCTTTACAATTATTTATTACAGTCACGACAGTTCATCTGATGGTGACCCACCTTCGTGAGACGAACCTGGCAAAGATATGCCGTTCTCTAGAGTTTTTCATTTACAAAGGGTACTGTGAGTCGTCAACATGGTACTACACAGGTATTTTGCTGAGAGACGAACATGGCTACCTGGTTTTCAACTACTACGGGGTTCATTTCGATGATTTCTTTACCTTGGACTAGTCTGTTAACCTTGTAAAACATCATTCTGGATCCTACGTAACCCTTTACAGCCCGATTACTTAATTAGGAAGGACAGGGGTTTTATGGGAAACAACCAGGGACATAGGAAACTTGTGGTAAGGGCATAAATCGACCCATCTCTCACAACCGGAAATGAGGGGTAGTTTCATAATTCCAGTTTTTGGGCGGCTGATACAGGGGAGGTAACAGGGGTGATCATTTTTTCCGGTTTGGGTATTGCGACAATTCGGGGAGGGGAGGGTCGCGTATTCTGAGGTCCTTGTTTTATACCATAGGAGCCGCTGACATGTGGTTCCCTTATTTCGGGTCAGATTAGGGAACCTCTGTCGTCTTACCTGTCCTTTCCCTTACGGTCCAACCTCGGTTCATTGACTTCTAGCGGAAAAGGAGAGGTAATGACGCGGCCTCAGGGTGATTGTATTAAAGACACGTTTTTGTGCAAATACTGACGGTATTTGAAGCCAATTAGGTGGTGTGCTAGGGGTGGCAGTCTGCCAATTTCGGGGCTAATCACTCGGAAGAGTGGGAGTGCAAAAATAGAGGGAGAGAGAGAGAGAGAGAGAGAGAGAGAGAGAGAGAGAGAGAGAGAGAGAGAGAGAGAGAGTGCAACGGCAGGCTAAATAGTACACGTGCAACAGAGAGGGTGGCAGTGTATTCAAGAAAGGCTATTTAGTGCATTACACAGTAAAGGGCATTCACGGGTCTGCGTTAGAATCTTGTAATCATGCAGTTTGAGCATTAGACAGGGTAGAGGGGACGTGCCTTGAGAAAAAGGAAAGAAGAAAAGGAGGTACCATTTTGTCGCACTTCTCGCATTCTTGGTCCTTCGACCAGTTGGGTCGACGCCTCAGTCACACACACACACATTCCCTCATAGTTTCGCATCATACGTGACATGGGTTCATTCGTCCGGTCTGGTTTAAGGGTGATCACTTTTTATCGGGTTGTGCTAATTTTCCGGGTTTGTTCGATACGTGAGTAGTTTGCAGGCGTGTGTAGACACCACCTTGCGGCGCTAGTCCGCTTCGTGTATTAGACATGGCAAGGCTTCAGATCTTCGCCACACCTCGGCTGTAATCTCTGATGTAACCTGCAGAGGGAGGAAAAAAGGGGGGGGGTGGGGGAGACAGCATTCGCGCATATTCAAACACATGGGTTCATAAGTCCTTTACTTACCTCTTACTCGTCTTTCCTCCTCGGGGCAGGGTCCCCGGGGATATGGTTTCTGGAGTCGAGGGGGGTAGTGTGTCCATATAGGTCGTGTGCGGGGAAACGTAAAAAGGAAACCAGAGGTGCTTAGTGCGAGGTATCTAGTCAAAGGATGTATCTCACTATCGGGATCCTTAAACCTCTTTCAACGCTGTGGCGTTCTAAGGTTCTCCGGTTCTTGGGTCAGCTCCGTTCCCTGATACTTTGGAACGTTGTACTTTATCACATTTACATTATTTCATTTCACCCTCCTTTTACATTCCCTCATTTACACCGTTCGTTTTACCCATCCTTGGAAGTCAAGGTCTTCCTCTACGCGAGAGTTCATGAGTCAGTCGCGTACTTTTAAGGCGGAGTGTCGAGTTGTCGATCCGATCCGTCCTCCAGGGCTGGGCAACCATCTTCTTTTAACCTTAAAGAGAGAGCAGAGTAGGGTGCACAGAAAAGAACTTTCCCACCGATCCCACATTTTTTTTAAAATAAAGCATGCAATACCCGTCCATAGTTTCAAAAACTTTATTTTGCAAAATCATTTCAGCATGAGGATTATGAGGGTGCGGTCGTATTTGGCCGGTCGTGGCAATGGCTAAAGTGCGTACAGTGGGGGGTGTCGTTTGCAGCAATAAAAACATCGGAAAGTTTTACTCATTCATTTGTAAGAGACTAAAACGTCTATTAATTGGCTGGGGGTTCGGGGGCATTTATTTTCATAATTTAGAAGCATGATCATAATAGTGGTAATCAGATTTCCTATATGCATACCGTACGTGTGCGTCGTAAATGAGGTTTACATCAGTTATAAAAATATAATACATTGTACATTTGTAATCAACATTTGTAACGGGGATCCTTTCATACTGTTCGTCGAGTGAGTTCTCCTTGTCTTTTCTAGCCAAGTGTACAAAGGATCATATAAAATCTCAGAACATCAAGTTTATATTAGTGCGAAGGAACACCACGAGGTGTTCGTAAGTTCCGATTGATACCAGCGCCATTTTGGGCGGGGCCGGCTCAGTCCGGAAGCAGCATCAGGGGGAAATGTTTCCCATTACTGGCAGTTTGGACCAGAGTCCTTTTCGGCAGTTCTAGAATTCATGCTAACAGAAGGAGTGGCAATGTCATGTTTGCTTCGTTGGCGACCAAGGCAGCCGTCCCTTATCGGAAGCCTGCAAAGGCCGAAGGTTCCGCCGGGGACCTTTGTAGGATCTTCAAGGCTGCGGAGATGCTGTCGGAGATGGGGGCTCGTGCTCCAGGGGGCAAATGTTCGAGTTATATTGCCGGTCAAAGTTACTCTAGTGGCTGGGGCCCGCCTTCCAGCGGACCCAGACGCCATTTTGAGGCCCTACAGGGGCCACTCTCGTCGAGTTTGCAAGAGTGGGAGAGATCCTTCGGAGTGAAAGGAAGAGGTCCCTGTTGTGTGAAAGCGGGACGTTCAGCTGGGGTGCAGCTGTGATGCCCCCACCTGGGGGGGGGGGGGGGCGAGGGAGACTCGTTCGCATCGTCTCCTTCTCCCGGTGCACTCCATGCCGCTCCTTTTCATCGCCCCGCATGAAGGTCTCTCCACATCCGGTGTTTCCCAAGTCCTGTGCTCAGTGCTGTGGGAGTATGGTCACCTGTGGCGCGCATTCGGCGCGGCACGAGTATCAGTGCAGTCATTGCAGGTTCGGTGTTCCGAAAATATGGCCACCATTGCACGTTCGGTGCTGCGCAAGTACTGGGGTGCCACCATGGTGTGTTCGGTGCTGTGGAAGTATTGGCACCATCGCCTGACCGGGGGTGTTCGGCGTCGGGCCGGGGGCTGGGAGACCTCCTATCGGTGGAGGTGGGAGAGGCTCGTCCGCGTCGCCTCTCCCTCCCAGCCCAACTTGGACAAATTGTTGTGGAGGCACGTGCAGGACATCCCGCCGTCCAGAGCTGCTGCGGCTGTTACGGAAGAGAAAAGGAAGAGGTGCCTCGTTCTTCTCTGGACATGTGGCGGGACTACTTAAGTCTATCCAGGCCCGTTGCGGCTGGCTGAGGAGACATGTGGCGGGACTACCTACAACTGCCCCGGCTGCTGGTTCCTGCCTCTCCTCCGGCTCCCCCATACGTTAAGATTTCCTGACCAAGAGTTGGCGGCCGGGCCCGCCTTATATGGGTTGCCGTTGGTTGGGCGTAGCCGTAACCCTGCCCTACTTAGGAAGGTTCCAGAATGGGGGGGGGGGGCGAATGTTCTGTTTGACTTTCATTTTCTACAGTTTACCGTTATCATTCCTTGTTTGTTGTGCTAAATTAAAAGTTCAAGTTCATTAATGGTCTACGGATTTTGTTTTACCATTTCTTTCTTTCCAGGTTGCTTTTATGCTAAGTTTCTGCTAACAGAGGTTGAATAACACGGAAACACGAGTAGAGGGATGACGCAGATTTGTACATTACATACACACAAACTCAGACGGGGGACAGTACAAGTACGACATACAAAGACCCGAGACGAATATAAAACAGTTATTGGTCATAATTATCTCTTTCCGTCTGTGAATTTGAAACGAGGCTGGGTTCCCGTCTTGACGTTGCCCGACCTAGGAGAACTTGAGCATGCCGCTGAAATTGTCCTGGCGAAATCTGTGCCATCGGGCATAATCAAACGTGGTGGTTCTGTCTGGTCTGTCTATGTAAGTCGGGTTCTTCTTTGTCTCGCGCTTTTTCTCGTACTGCCGGTCTGTCGTTCCTGTCGGCCCTTTGCCTTTACTCACGCTCAGTAGAGTCGGGCATTGGGCTTTCCAGTGTCCGACATACCTACAAAAAGCACATTGGTCTGGCCCTAAGTCTGGTCGTCTTTTGCATAGTGTCGGGGGATAAGTTGTGGGTAGCGATGTCCTGGGGTTGTCCTGTCGGTATATTTCTCTACTTGGTTTGTCCTCGTCTTTTCTCTGTCGTTGCATAGCCTCTCTGCGCCACATACCGAGACTGTCGAGCATAATTGGCGTTGTCTTATTATTTCGAAGGGCTATTTCTAACGTTTCTATTTTATCAAGGTCAAAGGATCCTGCCAGTGGCCACTGTTTGTCTTGACTCTCTTCGGTATACCTGTGCCACAATTTATTATAGGCTATGGTGACTAATCCATAGTTTATGAACATGTCCTTATTAGGGGTGCCTTCTAGTGGAGCTATATGGTCCACCTCTAATAAACGGTCCGGGCTAAACAGGCTATTAATCAGTGGGGAGAAGACAGACATGACGGCTCGTAACGAGGGACTAAAAAGTCAGCACTGCCTATCTTATCACTAGGTGCAAAGACTGGACAGAATATTTCTATTCAACGTTGTTTGCAGGCAGTGAATACCTCATGGATCAAAAAATAACAAAAAAGACCAATAAATAACAATGGGGAGAATGAGTAGGTCCGCAAAGATCTGCGTTACCTACCCTTTTCACTATCTGCAAAAAGGGTGGTCTCTTCCCTGTTTGCAGACAGGGAATCTCCAGGAAACAATAGTTTTGCGAACAACAGTTCAGTTTCAAGTAATTATTGAGTGGGGGAGAAAAAATAAGCACGGCTGCTGCCCTACCTATCCTCCACTGCTTGCAAAGAGAGAGCCCGTTGTTTCTCCGTTTGTAGACAGTGAATCTCCAAATAAATAAAGAGCAATACTAGTATTTTTAAACAATCAAACAATCAAGCACTTATTTCGCAACTTGTCGTGATTACACGACCTTACCCGGACCATGTGGACAGTTTCTTGTCTTCCGAATCCAGCGCCCGATCGTCCTCTTTTTCTCGTATTTCTCACGGCACTCCTGATGGTCCCCAGTCAGGACCGTAGATCACTCGAGAGAGGTCTGTTCGGAACTAGTGAAGTTCGGATGATCGGCTGCCAGACGAGGGTCTATTGGGCAAGAGCTCTCCCGATCGTTGCAGTCGTTCACTCTGTCGTCGGGACCTCTCCCACTGGATCCACGAGTCGCTGATGGGCCCCACGCTTGGGACGCCAATTGTTAAAAGTTCAGTCGGGTCGTGGACAATCGATATTTGCCCGGCGGTATTGCCTCTGTGACCCTCTAGTTATTTAATCAATGGAGAGGCAGGCGCTGGAGACTGGAAAGCAGGAAACAAGGTTTTTATTTTCTCCGGAGGAGAACACAACGAAACGGACAGAAGGTATCGTTCTGAGGTGCTCTAGATACATTTCTGAGGCCTGGCCTCTTATACACTTTTTTATGACTTTATTGTAGGTTACACATTCATGTTAAAGCTTTGATGTATGGAAAAGACATTCCCGGAACTCCCCTTTGAGCCCGTTCACACACACATTTACAGTTGAAGTCCCCACCCTAGTCACAACAGGTGATGAGTATCACGCAGCTGGATATTCCGCCGATTCACGGAATGTGGGGGGTTTGATCGGATCTCATGGAGTGGGGGCTTTGATCAACCCGGGGATCCTTTGATAGGGGAAGCTTTCTATTGTACGGGGAGGGGCAAGGAATGGTATCGGCAGAGCTGGGTGTCGGCCTGGGAACGGGGAAGACAAAACGGGCACACGGGGAAAAAGGGGGTTTGCATCTAAGGGCCGGAGATCATGAAAGGGAAGCAGGGAGGTGTCGCGCTGGGAACAGGATGAGAGCCTGGGGCAGAGCAGCGCCGAAGAGGGGTTTATGACTCAAGGCAGGTGCAAGCAGGGGGGTGGTCTTAGTGAAGGCGAAGGGCTATGTCAGGGGCCAGCGGCATGCAAATGGGTTCGTTCTGCTCGGGGCATCTTAAAAAAATGGCGGGCGCGCACGACAAAAGTGTGGCATCAGGGGAAGAGGCAAGATGGCGCAGATAATGTTCACCAAACCGTACTAATTTTCAACAACGTAACTCCATCTTACCGTTGTAATATGGAAGATAAAGCCTCACCCCACCTGGCAGCGGCTCAGGATATAGGAGGCACCGCTCTAAAAAGAAAAATACACCAAACTAAAATTCTTGTGGTGTATCAGACTTTTACATTAAAAACAATAACATCTATCCACAACACACAAACACAAAACAGTTCGGCATTAGATACACTCTCATAATGTGTGTAGTTTGACACCTACTGATGGTGATTAAAGGTAGACCCTAAAGATGTCTAAATACGAAAATGCTCAAGAATACACTGCAAATAAGTACATGCAGAAGATTCAGCTGTTATAATACATATTGGGGGCAAGGTTACCGCTACTTTCTAATAGGCAAACAGTCGTCCTCCATGTACATGGACCCATATGATCATATACTGCCAGAGTCAGTTTTGTCATCAGATGATGAACCATAACCCGATCCGAGGATAATATTCTGTTTTCAAAAATGGAAAAATTTAAAAAGGACTTAGCAAAATTCAAATTTGAGAAAATATATCCATACACTAGTGATGGATATGTTCCACCTGATCTCAATAACAAAGGTCGCAGGCTTGGATCGGGTTATGGTTCATCATCTGATGACAAAACTGACTCCAGCGATTCTGATTCATCCGCTCAAGGCGGCAAGCAAAGAGGCAGAGGGAGAGGTAGAATGTACCAACAAAATTGGCGAGGGGGTTCTTATAACCAATTCCCTTCATGGTGGCAACAAAATCCCTGGCAACCCCCCTTTCCCCCTGGCCCCAGGGGCCCAATGGGCCCAATGTTACCCTATCAAAACTTTCAAGGTAATTTCCCTAACCAGCATTTTTTAGGGTTTGGCCGAGGACAACAGAGAGGCAGACGCAGAAACCAGAGAGCACAAGTTCATTGGAGTCCACCTCCATCACCCCCGACCTTGCGCAGCTCCAAGAAGAACAAACAGGGGCAAGCAGGGACGAGCAACGAGTCGGATTAGTAGTCAATCTGAGCTCAAGGGAGTTGACTGAGAGTGAGGAAAAGATACTCAACAGAGGCTTGGGTTTCGTAAGTACCACCCATGGTGATCCTTTTAAAGTGACTTGGGAAATGGCTAATTTTATTCGTAAAGTGAGACTACACTTTTTCTTTAAAGATAAAGAAATGGATGCAGAATCCATTGATTCGAACACTGGGTTGAGACAACCGTCTACATTTTGTCCCCCTATAAATCTTGTACCTCCACAAGTACTAACTTTTGAAAAAGCAGTAAATAGAGATCTCACCCTTACTTTACAAAAAGAACGTAAGAAATTCTCTAACCTCACAAAAGAAGAACATCAAGCTCTTCGTAGCCTTATGTCTGACACTACTGTTACCATCAAGCCGGCAGACAAAGGGGGAGCGATAGTTCTCCTAGATACTGAAGTCTATCGGAATGAGTGTCTTCGGCAATTAGGGATGAGGACTGCTTACCGACCCCTCAAGCAAGACCCCACAGAAAGAATTAAAAGAGAAATTGCTATCATTGTGGAGGAGGCAGAGAGTGAGGGCTGGATAACAGCTCATGAAGCCAAGTTTCTCATTACAAATAAATCAGTTATGCCTTACTTTTATGTCCTCACAAAGGTTCACAAACCTAATCGACCACCTTTGGGACGACCGATTATATCAGGGATTGGGTCCTTATTAGAACCCCTATCCACTTTTGTCGACTTCTTTCTTAACCCCATTGTGAAAGAAACTCCAACCTTCCTTCAGGACACTAAAGACGTCCTCAGACTCATCCCAGACATCGAATATAATTATGAGACAGATATACTTGTATCATTCGATGTAGAGTCCCTCTACACCTCAATCCCACAGGATGAGACTCTCGATTCTGTGAACATGCTGTTGTCACAACGCAACTTAGATTCCATTACACCACCACATTTCATCATGGCGTGTGCACAGATAGCCATGAAAGAAAATTTCTTTAAATTTGAGGATACCATCTACCTCCAAACATCTGGTACGAGCATGGGGAGCGTTTTTGCTCCCAGCATGGCGAATCTCTATGTTCACGTGTTCGAGCAGGAACATGTCCTCAACCAGAACAACCCTTATCATAATTCCATCCGCATTTGGAGGCGATACATTGATGACATCTTGGTTGTCTGGAGAGGGGACATCTCAAGTGTGAACGAGTTCCTTATGTGGTTAAATGGCAGGAATAACTTTTTGAGGTTTACAGTAGAAATGGATAAACACACACTTCCCTTTCTGGATCTTCTGATCACAGCCTCACCTGATGGCCTTGAGACTGAATTGTACACCAAACCCATGGCAAGGAACTCCCTGTTGAGCTACAATAGTCACCATCCGGTAGCCCTCAGGGACAACTTGCCTTATGGGCAGTTTCTCCGTATTCGGAGAAACTGCTCTACCAAAGAAAGCTTTTTCAAACATGCAAAAACTCTGACATATCATTTAATAGAGAGAAATTATCCAAAGAAAGTTGTCAGGCAAGCGGCCAAACGGGCCAGTAATAACAATCGAGAAAGTCTACTAGAGGTCAATACCAAACAGACCTTGTCTCAGAGGTTGACATGTGTTAACACATTTTCAACGGTGTCCAACGAGATAAAAAAATCCATTCTGAAGAATTGGAAAATTCTCAATGTTGAAGGTGATAACGTGCCCCGCCCTCTCTTTGCCTTCAAAAGAAACAGCTATTTACGAGACAAGCTGGTACACACGAGACCCCTCGCCATCAGAGCAGCTGCACAAGATACCATCTGGGGCACTCCGAATCTACAGGGTCATTTCCCCTGTGGCTCTTGTAAGGTGTGCCCTATGACAAGAAAATCCAAGACAGTTGATATAGGTACAGAACACCCGTGGGTACAGAATAAGATGACCAACTGTAATAGCGAGAGAGTGGTCTATCTGATTACTTGCCCCTGCAGACTTCAGTATGTGGGCATGACTGCACGCAAGGTTAAACTGCGCATTATGGAACACATGAGCACGATAAGGTGCAAAAAACAAGCCACAAGATTAACTGCTCATTTCTTAGAAAAGAATCATAAACCTGAGGATATGGTATGGACCATTTTGGAACAACCTTACATTCCTCAGCATGTCACTGACATTGCTAAATTCCTGCTCCACAGAGAACAGTGCTGGGTTTTTAGGCTCAAAAGCGATACGAAGGGATTAAATGACTGTATTCCTTGGTCATCGCTATAAAGACTTGCCAGTTTTTCAAGAAATGTAGGTGCAATGTTTTATCAGCAATGTCTATGATTTATGAGAGTATTCTTAAATACTTATTACATTTTTATCACAAAAAGTATGAAGTGCCAAGAAAGAATGAATAGCTAGGGTTAATGTCTTATGATTTCTTTCAATTTTTTCGTCATTCTGTGATTTAAATATTCCCTGGCACTAGTGCTTTAAACTTTTCTGTTGAATACATTGCATCATGCATTGCTAAAAACTTTTCTATTTAATGCTTAATCTGCAATGTCTCGTTTCTGTTCTTGACAACTATGTGACATGCCCTTGAACACTCGAGTGAGCTATTCATCTGTTTGGTGGCATTATGAGGAATTAAAGTTTCTTCTATTGCGTGCAAGGCGTACATATAAACTCTGACAAGCTTCTATTCTCACGGGCCGCAATGGAACTACAACTTCCATCGTATCTGTAGTTCCTAAACGTAGTCTCGCGGGACTTCTTGTATCGCGGGATTACAGAGCGGGACCCGGAAGACTGCCATAGCTGTACAGGACATTTAATCCTGATCGCCCACCCGTTCGGTACCTCCCCGACGGCTCTGCTGACCGTCCGAGGTACCGACGGAAAGGTAGGCGGTGACTCGATTGTTCCACATGTTGGAGAATCTCTTGGCAGAACGCGGTGCATGCGGTAACTGGGGGGCTGTTTTGCTAAGGCCAGGCTGTTTTAAAAATTCTGACATAACATTTCTTGAGACAGTTTTACCAGATTCACACGTACCGCTCACATATAAGGGGCATAGATAGTTACTTCTTCAATACAAGGAACTAGGACTGGATTTCGGAAATCACCTGGCTTTTTTATATATAAAAAATACTGGCAGTATATGATCATATGGGTCCCTGTACATGGAGGACGACTGTTTGCCTATTAGAAAGTAGAGGTAACCTTGCCCCCAATATGTATTATAACAGCTGAATCTCTGCATGTACTTATTTGCAGTGTATTCTTGAGCATTTTCGTATTTAGACATCTTTAGGGTCTACATTTAATCACCATCAGTAGGTGTCAAACTACACACATTATGAGAGTGTATCTAATGCCGAACTGTTTTGTGTTTGTGTGCTGTGGATATGTGGAAAAGTCAGCCCATAATGCACCTGATGCCCAGGCTGCTGGCGCAGGACGCCTCTGAGTTCCCATCTTGAACAATTACCAAATAAAGAGACGGGCGCTGGAGGCAGGAAAACAAGAACATAGTTTTATTTCTCATGAGGAGAGCCTGTCATTTCGAACACTCTCATAGTGTCTTCAGGAGGTGCTCTAACAAGTTTCTCTGAGGCTTCGTCTTTTATACACATGTTTATGGCACACAAACATCCTTCATTACAATCAAGACATTGTGAAGTATGAAGATATTCCAACACGTGGCTACAGTAGGGGTCCTTACCCTCCATACAATAGGAGGGGGC
Organism: Lissotriton helveticus; assembly: GCF_964261635.1. NCBI lineage: Eukaryota > Metazoa > Chordata > Amphibia > Caudata > Salamandridae > Lissotriton > Lissotriton helveticus. Next base: position 1,311,062,711 of record NC_136063.1, read on the forward strand.
TGTCACGCAGCTGAGTGTTCTGCTGATTCCTTTGGAATGTGTGCGCCTGATCGAATCTCAGGGGGTGGGGAGGTCATGATCAATAGTAGCTCCCTTTGAAGAGGGGCGAGTGCATACAGTAGTGGGCAATAAACTGTATCCTCAGGCTGAGGGATGACCAGCGGTCCGTGCAGACAATCAGGCTCAGAGGAAGGGGTCATCAAAGGAGGGGTATTCATGGAAGAAAAGGAGGTGTTGGTCAGGCGCGGGGTGTGATTCCCAGAGACAGAGTCATGCGGGAGGGGAGGGTTCATGACTTGTGCATGTGAGAGCGGGGCGGTCAGGGTGCATGGGGGATGCTTGCAGGGTCAGGGAAGGGCGCTGATGATCGATCGCGAACAGGGAGACTATGGCACCTAAAATGGCTGTTGTATATATGTGCGCATGGGTCTATGCTGGCGGGATAACACAGTCAGTGTTTTGCAATATCCGTTCTGCTTACGACAAGAGGTACAGTGAACACAAATGAACGCCGCTTATGTGCATATACATTGCTATTTTCAACAGTCGCCGCTTTTTAACGTAAGCTAGTTCTTTTGTGTTTACCCTAACTGACGGAGTGTACATATAGCCATGTGTGGCCAATGAAATAACGTTCGTCAATGCTAGCAGATTGAGTATAACCATATGTAGTCACAACGATTGGCGAAATGTGGTACGTATGAATTTACATTTGTTGGGTTATTCATGCAAGTCTAGAGATCGGCATAATACTTTAGTCGGGGTCAATCAAGGAAAAGTGTTGCGACACATTATAAAATCAAGTTCTTATTTTCTCTCCAGTGACATCAACATACAGTAAAAAGTGCTATATGAGACTTTTGGACTTGAGTGACCGATGAAACATTTTTGCAAGCAATAAAAAATAGTTGAGGGAGGAATTCAGTTCGATGTAAGCAACTAGTCAAGGGGTGGGTAGAAAGTTCAGAAAGGGGGTCTTAGTGAAAATGTCTTTTCAACGATGAGCCACCACTGGTAGACTCTGGTAGTCCGTTTTCTTTTCGTTGGCGCTTTTGAGCACCGGCGGTGGAGCTATAAGTCCAGCTCGGAATCGTCCTTACGCGTTGCAGGGTGCGATCAGTCCTCTGCTGTTAGATCACAGTCCTGTTTCCTAACTGATCTTCTTAGGGGTGCCTTATGCTGGGCACCTGCGTGTCTTTCTTCTTCCGTGGCAAAACCTTATTCTATAGTCAAAACTTATGTGAAAAAGGGTGAGTTTGTTGAATAATCGAGGGAAGAGAGGGCGGAGTGGGGCCAGATCTTTGAACACACCAAGGGACCAAGGGAGCAAAGGACAACGAGCAGGCAGGCCCATCAGTCGGACTCAAACGGGGACGGGGACTTCAGGCACGAGTGGGTCAGCAAGTCGAGGGCTTCAAGGCAGCCCTTCATTCCTTCATCTGCCGAGTTTTGAGAGTTGTGCCTCGTCCCGCGTCTCGTTGCTCTGCGGCTCCACCTTTGGTTGCGGTCACATGTGCTTCATGATCTGTGGCCAGGCTGTGCGTCACGCCCAGCTCCTCTCCTCCGGTGATTGTATCTTTGAATGGATATAAAACAAGTTTTTAGAAAAACTGGCAGGAGAAGACATTTATACATCTCAATTCCGTCCCCAACCCTAAGTAGGTAGGGAATAAGTTCATCGGTCACAGTCAGTAGTCACCACTTATGGAGTATGTAGGAGGACATTTCCACTGAATTCGTACTTTCTATCTGGCGTTCATTCATGACGTACGCGGAGAGAAGTTGGATTCCCATTAACAGTGTATTCTATCAAACTCAAAATCGAGTCCTTAACCCAAGTACTAACGATCTTACATCTCCCTTCGGGGTCGGCTAACTCTCGCAAGCAGGAGGTGTTATCGTCATGTGGGGGGGGGGCAAAAGACCAAACATGCTTTTCTTGGGGAGTGACGGTTAATCAAGGTTATTAATTGTGCTTCGGGGATAGCTGATATGGAGCCGGGGTCAATCGGGAGAAGCGAGGACGCTTTGGACATCCGTACTTAAGTGCAGAGGGGTGGGACAATCTGGGCATTGGGGATCGCATTTCTGACGAACTGAAAAACAGAAGACCATTGACGTTATAGTCCCCCTATAAAAAGGCCAGATTAGGGGACATCAGTCGTCTGACCTGTCCTTTCCTTCATTACCAACTCGGGTTCTATCGTTTTGCAGAAAGGAGAGGTAGTAATATGGCAAGTTACAATCGTTTTAGTTCCTGTCAATTTTGCCGAACACCTTTGTGTTCGAAGAGACCCAACTAGGTTCGTGCCGGTGGGGCACAACGTTCTTGCACAAGGGGGGAACAGGGGGACCCTCAGAGAGAGAGAGAGAGAGAGTCGCCCGCACTCTAAATGAACCATTTGGTACACGTATGACGTGGAGAGAGAGAGAGAGAGAGAGAGAGAGAGAGAGAGAGAGAGAGAAAAGCGTGTACAATAATGGTCCATTCAGTGCGCACATAACACAGAACAGCGGGGGTTAAGCAATACGGAAACACAGGCAGAGGGATGACGTAGCTCTATACATCACGTACACAAACTCAGACGGGGGAGACAGTACATGTATTATATACAAAAATCCAAGACAAAACATAGAACAGTTATTGGCCAAAATGATCTCTTCCTGTACGCTGCGCATTCTCAGCATCCTAAGCTCTCTTTACCTTTTTTTTTTCTTTTTATTGTCGGCTGCCTTCACTGGAGGTTGTGGTTGCACACACTTACACCTCTGCCAATTGGTCATGAACTAACCTGGTCGGGCTAATGCTCACGGTGGGATTTTCGAGTCATTTTTAGCAAATGTGTTTCCAGGCTGAGACAACAGTTGGTGTCAATTGGAGAACAATGGGGCAGCTTTGAGTTACATGTCTATGAGGATGCGAAAAAGGAGGTAGTAGGTTTTTAAATATTGGCAATATTCCTAGTCCTCCCGGCGGAGGATACTTGTGTAAACCTTACCTCGGAATATTCCTTAAACTTTCCCTATTTAGTTAAACGTAGGAATGTATTCATTATTGTACGTCATTTTTGGTTGCATTATTCGGGGTTTGTCGCGGTTAGGTACCATAATCAAACCCTCTTTCCCATCTCTTCGTCCGCTAGATCACCATTTTCGTACATTAATCGACATTCCGATGTGACCTGCAGAGAGAGGGAAAAAGAAGGGGCAGGGGCTACATTGATAGACACATTAGCGTGCATAAACCCAGAAAGGCTTTTACTTACTGCATACTCGGCCTATCTCCACGGGATGCAGTCCCTGCCAACTGGGCGTTCAAGCCCAGGTGGACCGTTAGTGTGACTTTTCTTATACAGGTAGCATATAAAGTATAGGCTAAATACCAGGATCTTTAGCGGTTGCTTTTGGCTGTACAAAAAGGGAAAAATACACAACTAAAACTTGGACCCTTCATATCTGCAATATCTCTATATATTATATCTTTTAACCGTTAACTAATCGAGCTGAGTCATTTCACCTGTATTTTAGTTATATCGGAAATAGTGATCATTTATTCGAAACTTATCAACCTACGCGTGACAACTATGTTTGCTTTTTCCAAAAATCTTTAATAAGAATGTCGGTGCACAAATACGGGCCTACAACCCCGTGGGCCGGCCACGGAGCAGGCTGGAACTGTAGATGTGGGGATACTTTATTAGTGAAAAACCTAATGGAGTCGGTGGTCGTTGATTTCATACCAAAAGTGCGACAAGTATAATAAAATCATATCAAAACTTCAGTGTGAGCAAGTATCATAAGCGTTGAAATTCGAACTTTCAATAATCATGGTGCGCCAAAACTTAACAACAATTCATTGTCCGAATGTTCAATCGGTACCCATCTCATGTCAATTCATTGTCCGAATGTTCAATCGGTACCCATCTCATGCCAATTCATTGTCCTTCATTGTCCGAACACATAATCAGTACCCATCCCATATCAATTCATTGTCCAAACTGATAGTACACATCCTATATCAATCCATTGTCCGAACATATAATCAGTACACATCCTATATCAATCCATATGTTTAAAAACTACATACATATCCCATGACACCAAGGCTGAGCAATCAGGGTACAACAAGGAGTTGAAAGTTTCATTTGTACCGGCGCCATTTTGGGTGCAACCAGGCAGATCCAGGCATAGTCTAAATCTCCACTAACTCATGGTTGGCCCAGAGCCTCTTTCGGTAGTCCAAAAGTTCCGTTAAAGGGCAAAAGAAAGGATCGGTGGTCTGAACCATCAGTCAAAAAGGGGAGGGGATGCAACAATTTTTCCTACCGGGTCATACTGGGTTTTCACCAGAACTGATCCGAACTGTAGTCTGCAGGATTCTAGTCATTCAAACTGAGGCTGGAGACAGCATGGGAGCGCCGACGTCTCACGGCTACAATTTCATCGTTCCGTGGGCAATCATGGCGGTCATTTCCCATCGGGGGTGTCTGCGGGGGTCGGGGACTCCCGCGGCTCCTATAGAATCTTCAAGGTCGAGGAGAACTTTTATGATGGTGGGACGCGTTTCTTAATCAACAAGCAGCCGGGCCATCTCTTCACCCCGGGCCCGCTCCAGCAGGATCGTCCGCCATTGTACGAGTGGGCGAACCCATGTCGGGTGAGTGGAGCGTTGGGGTTGCTGCTGGGGGCCTCCACCTGGGGAGGTGGGAGAGGCCTGTTCGCGCTGTCTCTCCCTCCCAGTGCACCCCACGCCGTTTTCCTCGGCGCTAATATACATGATGGCCGGACCAGGCGATGAGAGAGGGGGGGGGTCGGAGGCATGCACAAGACATCCCCCCCCAGTGTTGTCGCAGCCATTATTGAAGAAGTGGCGCCTAGTACGTTTCGGGCCAGGCCTCCGGTTGATGGCGGCCGGACGCTCTTCGCCACGGCCCTCAGGAACGGGTCCCTTGGTTCATCCTGGGGACAGACCTTGGCGCGTGGTGCCGCCTTCGGGCTATTCGCGTAGTGGCCTCTCCACCCCCAGTCCTCTTATGGAAGCCGGCCCAGACTGTCTGAGAGAGGGGGGGTCGGGGCATGGACATTCCCCCCTACAACTCTCCAGTGTTGTCGCAGCCGCCACAGCGGCCGGATCCCGTCGGCCCCGGCCTCTCCTCAGGCCCACCTCATGTGATGACCTCCGGCCGACGGCTGGCAGCAGGACCCGCCCTACATGTGTTGAAGATCTCGTCTTCCGGCTGGGCGTAGCCGCAAACCTGTTGCACTTTGGGAGTTTCCAGAATGGGGGCGGATGTCTGCTGACTTGTATCTTTCCCAGGTTGCCGTTATTGGGGCGTGGCAGGCGGTGGGACAGAAATGTTTGGAGCAGCGAGGGGCGATGAAGCCTCGTTGCCTTGTGGCCGTCGCAATGTCAAGCTTGGCTTCTCTTATCATTTTCATGTTTCTTATTACGGGCTTATTTCTAACGTTTCTTGTTTCTAGGACAATCATATGTTTTATCATTAAGTATTGTTATCGTTTCCTTATTCGTTATTTAATACAAATTTCATCAGTGGCCTACTGATTTCGTTTTCCTATTCCTTTCTTTCTAGTTTGTTTCATGCTAAAGTTTCTGTTAACAGGATACAGTGATCACTTCGTTATTATTGCATATGTCCTTTTCACTAGGGGTGCTCTCTGGTCGGGCCAGATGACCTACCTCTAGTAAATGGTCCGGGTGGAACTGGTTTATCAATCAGTGGGGAGTAGATAGGCATGACAGATTACAACGGAGGACAAAGGTCCGCATTACCTACCCTTCACTACTTGCAAAGACTAGACAGAGTATTTCTTTTCTATGTTATTTGCAAACAGAGAATACCTCCAAAAAGAACAAATTCCAAACAGTCAATGTTCGGACAACCAATCAATCAATGAGGAACGAAATAGGCACGACGGGTTACAACGGGGGCAAAAGCCTGCGTTACCTACCCTTCACTATCTGCAAAGGGAGAGAGAATATTCCTATTCTTCCCCGTTTGCAGGCAGAGAAGATCCTTAAGAGAACCAACTTCGAACAATTCAATGCTCGATCAAACAATCAATCAGTGGGGAGAAAAATAGGCATGACGGATTACAATGGGGGACAAAAGTCCGCATTACCTATCCTTCACTATTTGCAAAGAGAGAGAGACGTTCCTATCTGTCGCTGTTTGCAAACAGAGAATGTCTCCAAGAGAACCAATACTTCAAGTAGCACCCAAGGCTAAATGAACCAATCAATGAACAATACCAGTATCTAAATACCGTTTCCAATATCAATAATCAATCAATCAATCAGATGGATAAAGCCATCCTACCAATTAGACGTAAAGACGTCCTACTTAACCTTACCCGGACCGGACCGTGTGGGCAATTCTTCGCCTTCCTTTCTCCAGCGCCCGATCGTTCTCTTTCTCCATGTTTTTACCGCAGCATTCCTGTGGGATTCCAGTCAGGACAATAGGTCACTTGAGAGAGGTCCGTTCGGAATCGGTGAAGTTCATTCAATCGGCAGCCGGACGAGGGCCCTCTCAAGGCAGGTATACTCCAATCATTTAGATGTTCACCCCATGGTCTGGACCTCTCTTACCGGACCTTATGTCGCTGATGGACCCCGCGTTGGGACGCCAATTGTGGAAAAGTCAGCCCATAATGCACCTGATGCCCAGGCTGCTGGCGCAGGACGCCTCTGAGTTCCCATCTTGAACAATTACCAAATAAAGAGACGGGCGCTGGAGGCAGGAAAACAAGAACAGAGTTTTATTTCTCATGAGGAGAGCCTGTCATTTCGGACACTCTCATAGTGTCTACAGTAGGGGTTATTACCCTCCATACAATAGGAGGGGGCTGTCACGCAGCTGAGTGTTCTGCTGATTCCTTTGGAATGTGTGCGCCTGATCGAATCTCAGGGGGTGGGGAGGTCATGATCAATAGTAGCTCCCTTTGAAGAGGGGCGAGTGCATACAGTAGTGGGCAATAAACTGTATCCTCAGGCTGAGGGATGACCAGCGGTCCGTGCAGACAATCAGGCTCAGAGGAAGGGGTCATCAAAGGAGGGGTATTCATGGAAGAAAAGGAGGTGTTGGTCAGGCGCGGGGTGTGATTCCCAGAGACAGAGTCTTGCGGGAGGGGAGGGTTCATGACTTGTGCATGTGAGAGCGGGGGCGGTCAGGGTGCATGGGGGATGCTTGCAGGGTCAGGGAAGGGCGCTGATGATCGATCGCGAACAGGGAGACCATGGCACCTAAAATGGCTGTTGTATATATGTGCGCATGGGTCTATGCTGGCGGGATAACACAGTCAGTGTTTTGCAATATCCGTTCTGCTTACGACAAGAGGTACAGTGAACACAAATGAACGCCGCTTATGTGCATATACATTGCTATTTTCAACAGATAGATGTTATTGTTTTTAATGTAAAAGTCTGATACACCACTAGAATTTTAGTTTGGTGTATTTTTCTTTTTAGAGCGGTGCCTCCTATATCCTGAGCCATTGCCAGGTGGGGTGAGGCTTTATCTTCCATATTACAAAGGTAAGATGGAGTTACGTACCATTCAGGGGCGTTAATGTAGGCATAACGTTTTGTGGCCACATATTAAGAGAGACCTTTTTGGTCGTTTATTTTTTTCCAAGAATCTCATGTGTTCTGTGTTTTTACTTCACTTATTTTTCAGAAAACTGAAGATATCAAGAGGGAATCGGGATTGTGAGATGTTGTACTCACACCATATCCTTTTTTGTATCGTAAATAGCAGTTATTGTAGTTTTGTTTTGCTGAGGTCCTGATGAAAGCACATGGCTCTATCTTTCGCCTTCAAGTGCTGAAACATGTTGACCACCACTGCTTAGGACAGCTATTTGTCAAAACTAGTCCTGCCGTTCACGTTTTTAATCCTTGATCGTGACTGACACGAATAAGAATAGTTAGTCTGTTCACGCACCAATTTTATATTTTTGCACCCCACATTTTTCACTGCATTTAAAAATATTTACAAAAAAATTCTTTTGGGTCCCACATACTCTATCTTGCTCATCTTGGTAAATACACCTCTTGACATTCGTAAGCTCTGATGTTCATAGAGCTAGTCTGTCATTTCGTACATCAAGGGATACCCAAATGATGAAGCTGATCACCAGGTTTGGTGAATGATGGGAATCCATATACATAAACTGTTATGTCTTTCACATATTTGATTCTGGTTAGGAACTTCCTTCTTTAGTTCTCTTATTTTCTAGACGCTGGAGTATATTCTGTATGTTTAAGTGCATACTTGCTCTCCTGCTCTTTACTTTAAATATAAACAATGTCGGATCCATCCTTACTGAAGACTATCACGATTACCCCACTGTAAAAGGGACGCCCATTCCCATACTTCTCTACGCCGACGATGCGGCAATTCTCTCCCAGACTAAGGTTGGCCTTCAAAAAGCGGTGCAGAAATTCTTGGAATTTATGAAAAATAGGGGTCTCCACATAAACGTATCAAATACGTATACTATGTCCTGCGGACCCAAGAATCGCAGAACACCGTGTTTGATCTCTTTCGATGGTAGGCGGGTAGAACTTGCGGATAGATTCTGTTATCTGGGTGTACACTTTGAGAGAAAGGGCTCATGGAAACCTGCGGTAAATGCCAGGGCTCTTGCGTTTACCAGAGCCTCTGGTGTCTTGGTAAATTTTGCCCAAAAACTAGGTGGCAGACCCGTAAGGGAGTTGCTGCAGATTTTTAAGGCCAAATGTGCCTCTACCGGGACATATGGGGCGGGTCTCTGGGGGATTGAGCCAGTGGATGTTATACAACGTATTGAGAATCGATTCTTACGGTACCTACTGGCCGCCCCAAAGAGCACCGCAACGTATGTGATACACACGGAAGTGGCCCTCCGGTATGTTCCGGACATCATTAAATCTGCCCCGGTCTTATTATGGCACAATGTGTGGGTTAATCCATGTACCAGTCTGAACAGAGAGATTATAAAATATTGTTTGGCTTGTGATGGAGCTATTAACATCAAATGGTTCACTTATGTTAAAAATTTGTTGCATGAAATTGGACATCCTGAATATTTCTCCAACTCAGACAGTATGGAGAGTGTGCCAAGACCTGCCTTAAAAAAGTCCCTTCTACAACACCTTGAGAGTAAAAGATGGCGGGATGTAAGATCTAAGAAGACGGTCATGGAGCATGACTTGATAACAGTTCACGAGGGCATTCAATTGTACCTTTTGGTTGAACAACCCCCTTACCACCGTATGCTCCTGACCTATTTTCGTTTGGATATTTTTAATAGACTTGTTACCTTCCCACAGTGCAATGACTGGTCAAGGGAAAAAAGAACTTGCCCTTGCGATGATGTTTCCTTTCAGTCAAATATACATTGTATTCCTTTTTGCACTTTTTATAGCCATCCAAGGAGGAAATTGCTGAAACCTCTGCTTGTTACATGGGGCCTGAGGTCATGTAGAGCTGCATCTGACAAATTGAGAATTTTAGATAATGAGCACACTATTAGTACTGTATCCTCCTTCCTGAGAGCAGTCGTGAGGTATAGAAACACGATGTAAATTGAATTCTGTTCTTTTTCGCACCCAGATGTTGGAATGTTCGCAACTCAACATCAATTTCTATATTAGCTATGCGTATTCTATTATCCTTTTATCTTTTTTAAATTCTTAACAGACCTTTTACTTCTTTTTAAATGCCTATGTAATATGAAGTTAAATAAGCTTTATTAGATTTGTTGTTTATTAAATGTGATTTTTATCTGTATGCTTTTATGAATTTGTCTGTGCAATTCGAATAAAGCTTTTTGAAATTGAACTGGGGGACTCGTTTGGAATTTGAAGACACACTATCATATAGCTAGCTGGCAGGGTTGTGAGAGCAACATTATACTCCAAAATTCACACCCCCCAAAATTGACTTCATTCGGTTTTCCCACGGTTCAAAGATGGATCAAAGATGGTATTAAACCTCAATTTCATGAAGCAATGTATTCTCACCTCAAGACACCTCCTCAAACATCAATTATCAGAGTAAACAGTTCACTGATGGGGCCTACTCAATAATTCAGTTCTAGATAAATAAAAAAAAGGGTTTATCATAAGAATTTCAAAAAGGGTTGCAGGATCAATACAATGAAGGCTCTCAAATGCAAAGTAATACAGAGTATATGAAATCAGACACTATTCTAAATTCCAAATGAGAAGCAGAATCAGAAAGAACTTGTGCAGCAACCCTTCAAGCATGGGTCCCTATACTTAATTCTTGCATAGTAAATTAGAGAATGAAGAAAAACATCCTATTGTGTGAGCAAAAGAATAATTTCTGTAACAAATCAGAACACAAGAAAAAATACACATCCTTACCCTAACAGACAAGCACCATCCCAATTTTGAGAAAAAATATTCAGTAGCTTCTATACTAATGTCACCTGGAGATGTTCTAACTAATATGAAACATTGACAATATGACCTTCTCGCAATGAATGACTCCAGTGTAAAAACAAAGTATAATATTTGATGTATACTTACAGCCACACAATACCAAGTTTATCACTAGCAAGACCACAACAGCGGTGGAAAATAACCATAATGTCATTAGCTTAACTGTGCTCTGCAAAGCCTGTGGGGAGAGGGTTATGCAGGAGGGGGAGGGAGGAAGCAGGAATAAGTGACAGAGATTGAATCCATTATGTTTAAAACGGCATTTTACATTAAAATGTGGCATACAAAAAACAGTTGATAAACATATTTCAACACATCATATGAAATTTGTTTCCATTGCAATTATGTTAATTCAATCTATATTTGTAAAATGAAATGTAAAAAGAAATTTTAGCAATCATTTGGTTGCAAAAAATTGAAACCCGAAAAACAATGTAAGAGGGGCGCTGGCTCCACCAGTCACTGCATATCCAGTATGCCTAGTTGAGAGTTTTCCACCATTTCAGATTTTTTTTCGAGGTGGCCCCTGTTTCCATGGTGGCTGCCTCTTTGTTGACAAAATAAAATTGGCAATCTATCTGGTGTAGTGGGCCTGTTAACACTTAGGGTCTAATTATGAAGTCGGGGGGACTTAAGACCGCCTGATAGTCTCGGACGTGAGATTAAATGACCTCTGGTCAGCAGTCCTGACTGACTTATTAGGATGCAACCGAATACTGTTCAGTTGCATTCCTACCTATCCATATGGGAGCAAACATTACGGACCTAAACGGGCCACAATGCATGCTTCCAAAGGGAAATGGTAGGTGCTGTTCATCCCTGCACCCGTGGCAGGTATCCGGAGGCCGCACACACAAGGGGGCCCTGCTGGGGCCCCAAACATGCTTTCTAACATGGATTCCATGTCAGACAGGCTGGAATGGAAACCATGCCAGAAACCGTGCATCATAGTCCCAAGGGCGGAAAGACCCACCCTTTGGGATTACAAGCCGGTTCCGCCTGGCCGAGTCATTGAGCGCTTCGGAAGCCAGCCGGAATGACCGGTTGGTTTAGTTTCCAACAGGCAGCATTGTAATGAAGCGATTGGAAAGCTAATTGAGGTGCGGGCTATGATGCGGTCCGGAAGGCTACAGCCATTGTTTGGAGCCTTTTCAGACGACATTGTAATCATCCCCTAAGTCTGAGAAAGCAGACTTCCAAAGCGAAGTCTTTCTTTGGAAAAATTAAACCAAAGTCCCTCAAGCACTGAGTGTTTTCTCCCTGTACTTGGGGTGCATTGGTCCAATTTTCATTGCCAGGACTGTCCTGAATTACATGACAGACATGGCAGGTAAAAGATTTGGCTGATATTGCATTAAGTTCTTCCCTAAATAGGACAAAGTTCCTCCTCCATGCCAATCGGTGTTTAATCAACAGAGGGACTTTTTATGAAGGTGGAGCCGGTGGCCCTCCTGTTGCCTGGAGAAGCAATGCTAAATGAGATGTATGTCATTTTAGAATTATAGAAAATTTGAAAGATAATTTATTTTTCCGTTTTTTAGAAGTGTTAATTTTTTATTTGAACTTGTTTGTGTTTACTGAAAAAATTGGTATGCATTTATAAATATTTATATATGTATAAATGTACATTTCGAATGTCTATTTATTAATCACAATTTTATTTCAATATATATTTTTCTACTCTAGAAATCAATAATAATGTTATTTTTTATAACAATTAGTAATAATATTGATCTTTAAAATGTATTGTTTTATGCAATACATAATTTTTTTCTAAATTAGTAATTAGGTTAAAATTGTTAAGTGTTATAGATTCAGAGTTCTTCAAACTGTGGGGCGCGCCCCCCTGCGGGTCCGTGGAGGCATACCCAGGGGGGCGCAAATGCTTCACAAAGTACTTGTAAATAATTATGATGGCCTGAAAGCGCGGCTTTCTTTGTTCATCTTGTTTCCAGGTCGTCTTCATATACATGAAGCAGTCGAGGATAGAATTGCCATCTTTCACGGGAATGCCTGACATCTGTTCACGTGTTAAGATTCTGCAAAGGCCTGGACATCAGCATTCATTCTTTTTTTTTAATTTCAAAAGTTTTTATTGGAAGTTTCAGGGTAATATATCATACAAATCAGAAACTGCAATGTACATACAATCACTACTTGTAAATACATATCATACATCATAGTCCCATGGTGGTGGTCATTAGGGACGATCTTGAAAACAATGTGGCAAACCACCATGCAGCCTTCCTAGGCTGGGTTCCTGAGGGGCTGTAAAACAAAGGAATTAGAGTTGGAGTTGGAAAGGAAAGGAACGGAGTAGATAGGAGGAAGAAGGAGAAAATAGAAAGAGAGAATAGAGGTTAGAGGTGAGATGTAAGAGGTAAGAAGCTAGATGTAAGATGTTAGATGTTAGATGGTCCACCACGATGCGGTTTAGCAGTCCAGGTTACGAGTGACGGGCTATTTAAGCTGTGAGAAAATATGAACGGCCCCCCGGGAGCTGTGGGGAGTTATGGGGGGTATGGTGAGTCACGGTGGTTTATGGGTTTTGAAGTAGATATCAAGTGAGTTCCAGAGCTTCCTATGTGAGGTTCGCCCCGGTGTGTTTTGTAGAGTGATATCATCAGCTCCTCGGAGGTTAATCACCCAGTTTAGCCAGCAGGCATAGCTTGCCTTTTTGGTGTTTTTCCAATTGTTTAGAACGACTTTCACAGCTGCCGTAAGGAGGAGGTCAAGGAGTGCCCTCTCTATTTCTGGGAGTTGGGTCTCTTTAGTAAAGCCGAAAATAAGATAGGGGAGTTCTTTGGCAGGTGAGATATTAAATACTTTGTGGACGAAGTCAAATACCTTATCCCAAAACTGTGAGACACAGTCGCATTGGAGTATGAGGTGTTCTAAATCTCCTTCTGCACGTTTACAGTTCCAGCAGAATGCGTCAGTGCTGAGTTTATGTGCATATAGACGAGCCGGCGTCCAGAAGACTTTATGCATGAGCCAGAACTTGGCTTGTGATAATGTAGGGCTTATTTTATGGCTTGTGCAAGATCTCCACGCCGTGGACCACTCCAGCTCTGAGATGGAGAAGGAGGCGACTGACGACCAGAACTGCGTTGTTTTGGTATTTAATGTCGATGACTGTGGGCTCAATAGTTTGTATAGCCTCGAGACCTGGTGGCCTATTTTATTTAGGGAGGAGAGGAGTGAAGGAAGAGCTGGGTGTTTGGGTGTCAATCCAGCCTTTGTAATGGCAGTTTTAACGTTGAGGAATATGTAGAAATCGGAACTGTCAATCCCAAAGTTCAATTGGATTTTCGTAAAGGGTAGAGGGTAGCCCTTGTCATAGAGTTGGTGGGGGAAAAAGATTCCCTTCTTTATCCAGGTTGGGTTGAATAGTGGCTTACCTTTGTAGGTGATTGAGGAGTTTTTCCAGATCGCTTCCCACCTAGATTTTCTTATCGATGAGTCTAACAGTTTATCCACTTTGAGTAGGGCTATTCTGGTGTTGTTAAATATGGGTTTAGAGCATGGGATCTGATTCGCTTTCATTGAAAGGATCGAGATGGGGGGCATGCCTTCCAGAAGCGCTTTTTCGACCTCCAACCACTCCGGCGAGTAGTCCATTGGGGGGGACAGCCAATAGGATCCTTGTTTCGCTAAAAAGGCAATCTGATATCTTTTAAAGTCAGGGAGGTTGACTCCGCCAATGGATTTGTCAAGTTTCAGCTTTTGCAGGCTGATACGTGCTTTTTTTCCCTTTCCAGATGAAATTGTTAATAGTTTTGTCCAATTTATTATGAAATTCTTGGGATAGCATTAAGGGGAGCATGGTAATTAGGTAGTTTACTAGCGGTGTAATCATCATCTTGATGGTCTCCAGCCTACCCCACCAAGTGATGAAGCGGGGTGACCATCCGTCTAGTTGAGTTTTTATTTTTTCGAGAGTGAGTTTCTCGTTATGTAGTAGGGTCTCTATGATGGAGCTTCCAAATTCTATACCCAGGTATTTGATGTAGTTGTTTTGCCAGACTAGACCAGATAAGCCTAAAGATTCTTTGTTAGTGAATATGTTGAGGGGTTTAACTTCAGACTTATCCCGATTCAGTTTGTAGCCTGAATGTTTAGAGTATGATTCTATAGAGTTCATCAGTGCGGCTATAGAAGTATCAGGCTTTTCAGTGACTATCAGAATATCGTCTGCGTAAGCAGCAAGTTTTACAGTTTTATCCCCGAAGTTGATGCCACTAATATCTGCGTTCTGTTGTATGTCGCGGAGGAGGGGTTCCATTGCCAGAAGGAATAGGGAGGGAGATAATGGGCAACCCTGTCTAGTTCCTTGTTCGAGAAGGAATGGTTCTGATAGCGAGCTGTTGATGGCAATTCTAGCCGAAGGGGAGGCGTACAATGACATGACCATATTAATAAAAGTCTCACCCATATTGAATATGTGCATGCATTGGCGAAGGAAGAGCCACGACACTCTATCAAACGCCTTCTTCGCGTCCAGGGTGATTGCTACAGCGGGGGCATTTGAGATTTTTGACTTCTCCAGTACATGGCATAGGAGTCTCGTATTGTCATTGGAAAGGCGATGTTTCAGGAACCCCACCTGTGAGTTATTTATTAGGGCGGGTAAAACTTCATTTAGTCTGCATGCTAGAGCCTTCGCGTAAATCTTGCAGTCCAAATTTATGAGGGATATCGGCCTATAATTCTTAGGGAGTAGGGGGTCTTTTCCATCTTTGGGGATCACTATTATTGTCGCTTCACTCATTGTGGGAGTGATTTTGTTTGACATTGAAAATGAGTGGAACAGTTTAAGGAGTTTTGGGTTAAGTTGTTCTTCAAAAGTTTTATAAAAATTGGCCGTGTAGCCGTCAGGCCCCGGAGCTTTATTGTTCTTTAGTGTTTTGACTGCGGAAGAGATTTATGCTATAGTCAGTGGGGCCCCTAGTCTGGTTTTGTCAGGTTCGGATAATCGTGGGAGTCGAATTGAGTTCAGATAGGTGTTACATTCTTCCATGTTGAATTGGTTATTATTTTTGTAGAGCTCCTCATAAAAGGACTGAAATGCGTGAAGGATGTCTTTCTGTTTGGTTTTGGTGTTATTGGATTGGTCTTTAATCGATGTTATATGGAATTGCTTCCTTTTGTGTTTAAAATAGGAAGCAAGGAGTTTCCCTGCTTTGTTACCCTGACAAAGTCTTAATGCCTTGAATTTGTTAATCCATACTCCTGCTCTTTTACTAAGGATTGCGTTGTATTTATATTTCAGGTTGGTCAATTGGTCGATAGTAACTTTATTGTTCAGATCACGGGAGTGTTGCAACTCTAGTTGCTTGATTGTTTTCTCTAGAGAGTCCAGTTCGGAATTTAATTCTTTATTCATACGAGCCCTGATACCTATTAGCTTACCTTTTAATGTGGCCTTGAATGCATCCCATACTAAGGCGGGGTCTGTTTCTGGTTGTGAGTTTATCTGGAAGTATTCTTGTATGCATTGTTCTATGCTTAACTTATTTTCTGGCACTGATATTATCTCATTGTTGAATCTCCATCGTCTGGGGGGATAAGTGAGTGGGAGCCTGCCAATTTCATATGGATACATGCATGGTCCGACACCAATATGGGGGCTATATCAGTTTCGTCGATGAGGTGTGTATGAGAGTCGGATATCAAAAGGTAATCAATTCTTGAGTAAGAATTGTGGGGAGGGGAGTAGAAAGTGTAGTCACGGGCAGGTTGGAGGCGCCATGAGTCATGTAGGTGGAATTTGGCACACATTTGTTTCAATGCCTCGTGGGCGCGAGGGGGGTGGTATGTACTTTTGGATTGCCTGTCTAACAAGGGGTCTAATGGTAGGTTAAGATCTCCCCCGACCACTAGGAGTTCATCTTGTGGAATATTTTCAAGTTCTTTCGACACATATTCCCAGAATTCGGGCAGGTCTGTATTAGGGCCGTATATATTTGCCACATAGATATGGTCCTCGTCTCTTTGAAGGTGTGCAATACTCAGTCTACCCTCAGAGTCTACCGAGTGTGATATCAGGGCTAAGTTTGCCTTTTTAGCAACCAGGGTGATCACCCCTCTTTTCTTTTGAGTCGCGGGGGAACAAAGTGTTAGTGAGATCCAGTTTTGTTTAAGATTATCAGCATCATTTTGAGATAATTTAGTTTCCTGCATGAGAATTATGTCCCCTTTAGTTTTGGCTAAGTAATTTAAGATTGTTTTGCGCTTTACTGGGTGGTTAAGCCCCTTAACGTTTAGCGAAACAATATGTAGAGAGGCTGCTAAGTTCTTATCTGAGGCCATGGATATATGTTCGGATTAGTGTGGTGATGGGCCGCCACGAGATTATGTGTGGATATGGTCTTGCTGTAGCGTGGACTTCCGAACATCTAGGTAGTCTGTGTTCTATGGAAACTTCAATAGATGTTGCTGCAACCCTAGTAAGGCTTTGGGAAGCGTGGCACACATCGCAGTGGTAGAGAGTAATTAGTAAGTAAGAGGAAGCAGTGAAAGTGCGAGTAGAGAAAGAGAGGAAAGAAGTAAGAGTAATGAGTAGATAAAGAATAGTACATAGCGGAGAAACACCTGAAACAACCGTTTTTACAACCCTACAACCCCCACCCCCCAACTGAGGCACCCCCTCTTTACACCCCTCTCCCCTCCTACCCCTCCCTCCCCTCCCCCCCTCCCCGGAACTCGAACTGAAGAGCTGCGACAGCAGTGCTGTTGACGCCCGCACAGGGACATATGTAGAACAGATGATAGATGACCCATTGTGCATTAACATTCTGGTATGTTTTGCGTTCAAGCATCTTGGTAAATTTCTGATAACATTAAAAGATAAAGCAACTTAAGTACATTCAACTTATATCCTTTAACCGTTTAACTTAGCACCTTGGGCACTCCGAAAGGATGTCTGACGTAGCGCCTTGTTTAATAAAAATTATATAAGTAAACAAGTAAACAAAGAACTTCTTCCTTAGAGAGCCCCTATTTTTTTGCATATGATAGATAGAATTATTGCTAACAGTTTCGGTTGTGAGTAGGTACAGTTAGGCATTCAGGGGACTTGTGGGAGGTATAGACTTTTGTACGCAAACATTATAACGTAAGTCTATGTCTAAACAATAGAGCGTGCGACCCTTGCCTAAAGGTAAGTAAAGCAACTAACTGGTAATCAACCTCGTATTACAATCGACTCACATCAGGTTCTCGGTGCTAGTTAACGTACATTAAAACTCTCATTGGCTTATGGGTAGCCCTAGTATTAAGAGGCACAAGGCAGTTGAGCACTGTAAGTAGTGCAGTGTAGTGTTGGGGCCCCCCCATACATGGAGCAGATCAGTGGACTTACATCTTATAACTAGTATTCAATATATCGTATGTTGCTTGTTTAGTCTCACAGCAGATTATCAACAGGTTATCTGCAGTAGCTGATGGTCACAAGAACCCTAGATCTTTATAGCTAGTGATAGTTAGTGATAGCTAGTGTGGGGCGGAACTCAATTAAGCACTGCACGTAGAGCAGACTATATCAACAGATTACAGAGTTCGATCAGTGGGCAAAGTTTTGTCTATGGAAGACAATGAAAGTCTAGGACATGTCGTTAAAGGCTGTTGGAGCTGGATTGGCAGACCGCCTGTATGCACCTTCCATATTTCAACATTTGGACATACCTGTCAGTAAGATCATTGAAGACGAGGGCTAGGAATAGACTTAACTGCCTTTTTCTTGGGCATCTGTTTTCCTTTTATTGGATTGACCCCCAGACGTGTCCATTTCTTGTTGAGTTTTGACGCTTAGGTAACATGCTAAGTCATGCGGATTGGTGAATAGGTGAGAGCGACCATGGTCTGAGATCTTGAATTTCGCCGGGCCTGCAAAAGAGAACTGAATATCTTTCAACCGTAATTTCTCTCGGAGTGAAAGGAAACCTTTCCGTATTTCCACTGTTTCTCTTGAATAATCCTGGGTGAATGTGATCCTGTTTCCTTCCCAGCTGATGTTGTGGTTTGTTCTAGCATACCTTAGGATGGCTTCCGCGTGCTGGAACCTCAGTGGTTTGCATATGAGAGGTCGAGGGCCTCTCAGTGTGCGATGTGGGAAGGTCGGCACTCTGTGGGCTCTGTCCAGCTCCAATCCGTGTTGGAACTGTATCCCCGTAACAGAAGGAATCCACGCTTCCAGGAAGGATATGCAGGAGTCAGCGTCCTTTTCTGCATTTTCTGGGACCCCAAAGATTCGCACATTTCCTCTTCTGTTGCGATCTTCCAATTCTGAGGTTTGGCGTCTGAGATCGTTGGTGGTTGTTTGGAGGTGCTGCGTAATTTTGGCGCCGTTCGTGTACTTGTCTTCGATGTCGCTAATTCTTTGCTCTGCCTCGTCTTGGCGTAGAGATAAGGAGTTCATGTCTGCCCTGATCGCGGTTAGTTCAAGTTGCATCTTGTCGGTGTTGCATTTCGTCGATTTGGCTAGCTCATGCACATCCGCCAGCTTCCTCAAAATCATGTCTAGTGTGCTAGCGACGTCACCCCTGTTTTTGATAGGTGAGTCTGAGACGGATGTTTCTGGTCGTACCTTCTTAGTGTTTTTGGTGTCTCTGTCCGCCATTTTTCGGAATAACGTGGTGTCTACTCAGTAGGCAGGAGGATCGATAGCGGTTGAACCACGGCCGACTGCAGAATCAGAGTCAGATTTATGTATTTAGTGATTGGGGGTGCACCTCTGGCAGTTTGCTTATCTTTAGCTTTTCTCTGCCCACAGTATTTATGAGATCCAATTTTGTAGTTTGGCACCAGTAACACCACTCAGCAACACTACTCAGTGCCAGGAGGACCAGGAGGACAGGGACACTGAGCTGTGGGCCGGGTCGCAGGTGACAGCAAGACCTTCCGTGCCTTTCCGAATAGATGCGTTTGTTGCAGGACACCCCAGAAAGTCAGGATAGGCTGATTGCAGTAGTTATAGTGTGGGTTCAGAGTGTCCTTCTCTCAGTTGCTGGACGGCGTTGACTGGTACTGCCTGTAACTACTGCAGAGGGTAGAAGAGCTGGCCGTTTTTTGATGGCTGGTCACTGATAAGAAGGTGCTGTAGTGATGGAGTGATGCTCCTCTCAGTTGCTGGATGGCTGGCTGCAGTTGCCAGGTGAGCTCAGTGTACCTTTCTCTCTGTCGTTGGATGGTGTCTCTAATTCTGGTGAAATTAGGGCTGAAGAGCAGTTATGGGCTAAAGCTATAGCTATAGCTGGCCGTTTTTTGTGGAGGCTGATCGCTGCATTGACTTGCCAAAAGAAGAAAAAAGAAAACAAATCGCCGTCTTAAGATCAGTGTAGGTCCGCCATCTTGAGGTCAGGCGTGACATGCACTGGGCGATCGTCTGGGGGCCCCCCTTAACGTGTGTTTTGGGGGATGTTAGAGGGATCGGTAGCCATAATTTAGTATAGGGACATTAAGACAGTCCCTAGGCGCCCCTGAGCAAGGTAGCATGGCGTAGAGGCAGGCTGTTTCGTAGCAGCGTCTTATCAGGACGCCATTATGTAGACAGGCAGCAGAGGCGTACGTCAGGTTATTTTGCCGCAGCAAATCGCGGCAAATCGCCGGAATCCTCCGTGCACCTTCCTAAGTTTGGGTAACTCAAGCGCTCACCTCCGGTGTTGAAAGCACCCTTTGAAGTGGGAGTTGTAGGCATCGGAGCATCTCCGAGTAAGGAGCGGAGATCGCGCTCACAAGATGGCGGCTGGTCATCGGGTCCCGGACTGTCACCCCGATCGGCCACAAAACTCCATTCAATGTCCGCAACGGAGTCACAATTCACATTTCCCCGCGCACCAAATCAAGCGGTTGGAGATGTCATTGATCAGTTTGACGCTCGGGCTCTGGGTCGCACTGCAGCAGGACCTGATTCTGTCCCTGTGCGGAGCGGAGACAGATTAGGCGGCCATTCTCACCGCCGTCCAAGCCACGCCCCCATCAGCATTCATTCTTAACATGGCTTTTCTGTCTAGCTACTTTCGTAATCATTCAGAGGTCATTAGGGCAACAGTAGAACACATTTTAAAGTGTTTCCTTTTAACATTTTCTATTTAAAGTATGTGTTAATAACAGTAAGAAATACCGGTTGTCTGTGATTCTTCAAAATTTTGCATGACATTAAATTACAAGTCGTGCCAGCAATTGTGTTCCCGAGTCCTGTGGTTGAGAAGTATTTTGTTACTTTTTTTAAATTCAGGGCAACTGCATAAATAAACTGCACATGCTCTTAAATTACTCCTTATGTAAAAAAAATCAGTGCAAATTAAATTAATTGTTGGCAAATGCACTCTCTCAGTTATGAAACATTTATTGGTTAATGCTGTCACTGCAGATGTCTTTTTGTGAGATTAGAGTCACAGAACTGAATTCACAGTGCAGAATACTGACATGTATTTATAGTGGTCTGAGGTCCTAACAAGTAACAGAAAACACTGAAAATATTTAAGTAATTATTTTTGAGTTGTAACAGCATAAAATAGGCTGGCACACAATAATTTGGTATATATTATGAAAACACATACCCCCAGATGTATCAAAGTTATGTTTTGCGAGTCCTTAATTGCGAATTTTAAGGATTCGCTATTAAAGACTCGCAAAACAGGATGCATGTAGGAATCGCAATGTTATTTGCGATTCCTATTGATTCATTATTTGCGATTCGCTAATTGCGAATCGCAAATAAGGAATGGCTTTCCCATTCATTCCTATGGGCCTAAAGGCCCATAGGAATGAATAGGGAGTCATTCCTTATTTGCGATAAGCAATTAGCGAATCACAAATGTGCCGCAATTTCAAGGGTGCCAGGGTGTCCAAAGGACACCCTGTTGCACCCCTGAAATGGTAATGTTCACTGGTGTTGCGCACACACATATCCCAAGGACATGTGTGTGTGTAATATACAACTTAGAAAAATGCACCAAATGCATATTTCTAAGTTTTTGCTATTTACCACGTAGTTTGAATTCGCGGTAAATAGCGACCCCAGATTGCAAATTCGCAATCTTGGAATGGTTCATGCATTGCATTTAAGAAATCGCAAATTGCGATTCCTTAAATGCAATCGCAATTTGAGAACTCGCAGTTATTTGCGAATTCTTAAATTGCGAGTGCATGAACCCTTGATGCATCTCAAATGCCATTTTAGCGGGCACAAACGGCCGAATTTTGCGATTTGCACCGTTTAGGCGCTCGCAAAAATGCTTGATGCATCTACCTGATAGTCCCCAAGAATACATTTTCATAATAGCTAACCTAGTGTAGACATTTTTATAAGTCCATTAAAGGACACTTTTCAAAAATCGGCATACTTACATTATCTTTCAAAAAAGTTATAAATGTTTCTCATCATGAAACTTCAAGTGACTCTTTAAATTAAATCACTTTAGAGCCCTCTCCCCTGACCTCCGACCTTCTGTACCTTCCAAGTACTCCAGGTCACCATTAATAATTCAGGGATTGTTGCTTTTAACACAATATATGGGAACTGTTTTGTAAAATTAAAAACACCTTGGTCCCCGTACACCTAGCCAATTTTAACCTCTGTTTTTATTCAGATGTCCTCTCAGGTTATTAGAGGGGGTGGGAAGTAGGAGGCCAACAGGGTCATATTCAGATCCCTGATTGTCATGACCTCTTGGACCTCAGACTAATGGCTCAGGAAAAAGCAGAACAGAGCAAAGTCCATGGATAGAGTCAAAGAGATGACCCTGAAAAAAAAAGCGCTATGTGGGGTCTATTTTTTTAAATTCACAAATGGACAGACAGCTGTCCCACTTCCTGAATGAGATGCTCTGAAGAAAGGTTTGAGAAATGTGGATTAATAATTTTTTTATTTTTAGTACCATCACTACCATTAGTGCAACAGGTGCATTGGCACTGGGGCTTTGGTGTGAGGAGTCATTACACCCCAATTAAGGCTATGTCACTTGCAGAAAAGGGGGGAGAAGAGAGCCATTTTCCTGCTTGGTATTGGGACCCAAGTCCCCCATGCTGCACAGGGAACGTGTCCCAAGCAACAGAGGGGACACAATGTGGGACTTTTCCTTTTTGTTTTAGAGAAAAGAGCAGACAGCCTGCTTTAGGCCTCAGGTCTAGCAGAAATAGCCTAGTAGTGTGGGCAGAGGAATAGGTACAATTGTTCCTGCAGGTGCAGTGTCACAAGGTCCCAAGGGTGTGAGGTACCAACTAAGCCCCTATTATGGCTGTTCTACCATCATTCCTGTCTTATATTTTGGCTCAATGCTCCCTTGTTGTTCCAGTGTTGCTTTGAGCATTGAACCAATGGCACCAGAGAGAAGAACATTGAAGCAGAAGAGATACCTTAGCTAAGGCCTCAGAGATAGAAAGGCGGATGGTGGGTTAACAAGGGGCAGAGGAGACGTCCTGCTTCACAAGGCATTAGCTCTTATTATTGAGGCAGATGCAGTGGTGCCCTGCACAAGAGTGTGAAGGTCCCCCTGCTCACAATTATGACAGTTCTACTTTAGAATAGAGGCATGCTGGATAGCATTAGGGCTGAGGGCACCATTGCTGCAAAGAGGCGAGAAACACATGGGATCTAATTTGTTCTGAAACAGACAGAGTGTTTCAAAATTGGGTTGACGGCCATGCTTGGCGGGAAGGGGGTGAAAGAGTCAGAGGAGATACCCTGCTACTCAGCGCTGCAGCTATGATTAGTGCAGAAGGTGCAGTTCCATTGGGGCCCAGGAATGGGAGGGGTTCACAAAACCCCAAATAAGGGAGTATTTTTTTCTTCTATTTCAGGTTTTGAAGTATATTTTCTCATAAGTCTCACATTTAGTGTGGCTTATGAGATACTAAAAAACTGCCCATGAAATGATCTCATACAGACCACCCCCTGTGCTCAACCCTGCTTTTTTTGCTTTCTACAGTCTTTTCATAAAAGTTTGGAGGGGGGCCCGACTTCAAAATATTTTGGGAGGGGGGGCTCACGGTAAAAAAGTTTGAAGACCTCTGGATTAGGTGATTGAAAAGATTATTTACATATTTGTGTGTATAATCATGCATAATTATATCTAATACATATTAAAATGATACATTCTATATTAAATATATAATTTGAAATAATGTTTTCAATTTATGATTAGGTACAGTTATAGGTTAATTTATAGACTTGTTTTATTTTTTTACAGTTATTTAGCTAAATTATTGAATGCAATGTATACCTAATTTGATGTTATAACTGAAAAATAATTATTTAATGAGAACATTTGTACAGTTAATTATATTTCAAGTATTTATTTGGTAAGATTGCGTCATAAGTAAAGTGTTTATTCACTGAAAAACACATTTTGAAGGGTGTAGTGGTAATAGAAAAAGTAATCACTTTAGTGTCCAACACCTTCCCCTAAATGGTTTAGATTGAAGTGCAAATAGTAAGTGTAACCCCTTTAGTGTTCAACACTGTCCACAAAATGCTTTAGATTGAAGTGGGAATAGTAAATGTAATCGTCTTAGTCTACAACACCTTGCGTAAAATGGTTTAGATTGGAGGGGTAATAGTAAATGTAAGCCCTTTAGTGGCCAAAACTCTCCCTAAACGATTTAGATTTGAGTGTGAATAGTATATTTACCCCCTTTAGTGTGCAACATCTTCCCCAAAATGATTTATTTTAGAGTAGGAATAGTATATTTAATCCCTTTCGTGTCCAACACATCCCTAAAATAGTTTAGATTGGAATGTGAATAGTAAATGTAGAACAGTAAATGTAACACCTTTAGTGTCCAATAACTTTCTTGAAATGGTTTAGATTGGAGTGGAAATAGTATATGTCACCACTTTAAGGTCCAACACCTTACTTAAAATGGTTTAGATTGGGATGGAAATAGTAAATGTAAGCCCTTTAGTGTACAACATTCTCCTTAAAATGATTGTATTAGAGTGAGAATAGTATATTTAACCCCTTTAGTGTTTTGATTTAGATTGGACGTAAAAGTAACCCCTTCAGTGTCCAAAACTGTCTCCAAAATGGTTTGGATTAAAGTGAAAATTTAAACTGTAACCCCTTTAGTGTCCAACACCTTCCCAAAACGGTTTGCAACGAAGAAGTAGCAAATGCAACTCCTTTAAAAAATGGTATAGGTAGGGGTCTGTATTGCAATGTTCACATTAAGAATAATATTTATTTAGCACAGTTTGTCATTTTTATTTATAGTGTTGTGATATTTTTTATGTATGGTTATATTTAAACACTATTTTAATACACTTTTAATATTAAATAAAATATGTAAATAATATTTGAACAGTGTTGTACATTTTTACTTTTTTCTTTAATGTGTTGAATAGTTGTACATTTAATTTAGTACATTGATGCAGGTGTTTCACAAACAGTTTTCTAAACCTTTTTTTAATTTTTAGTACATTTTAAACAATACTATATTTTAATAGTTTTTTTATTTTATACTTACGTATGATGTTTATTGACATGTTTTACATTATTTACATATTTATTAGGCGTTCTTTAATTAAATTCTCATTTTTTTCTATAGGGCTATAGTCTTTGTTTTAGTTTCATTTAACAGCCATTTTTTTTACTGCTCAGTTTTTTTGTGTCATTTTCTGGGAAGTGAGTTGCAGGAAGGTTCCTCTGTTCGTAGGAACAGCTAAGACCTTTTTAAAGCTTTTTTATATGGTGTTGAGGGTGGGAGGATGTAAAGAGTCGTAGTAAATGATAGTTACTCTATATTGTTGCTTTCTAGCTTTGGAAGGTCTATTTGTAGTTTTTGTTATTTTGTTTATTAGTGTTCTGTGTTAGGTTTAGGTAGCGTTTGCTTGTAATCTTAAGTTAAGTTATGTAATGTGCCCTATGGTAACTGTAACTCATGTCAAGTAAATGTTGCAGTGATATTATCAATGTGGTCATAAAAGATGTCAGGAATGATGTAATATGTGAGGTAATTAGCACTGCATGTCGAAGGCATGAGTTATAGTTGTTTTAGGGCTCGATTAATATAGTTTCTTAAGATAAGTATAACTAAAACTGCTGAAATGATATGGTATTGTGCTTGTAAAATGTGTACATAACTATAACGTACCTGTAACCTTTGATTTTTTTGTGAATTTGTTGGCGCATTGCAAGCATGCTAATCAACAGAGGAAATGTGCAAAGCATTTGTGCAGCATACTCACTCAGTAACACAGTGAATACACTACAAAAGAGACTCCACACAGGGTTACATGAAAATAGGTACTAGATTGTACATAACACAAGAAGACCAAAATGACATGTACCCATAAATACTTCAACAGTAATCAGATTGTTAAGGGAAAACCCATAAATTGCAGCGAAAACGTATACCACAACACACCTGCACTCCTATTACACTTTATACATTACTTTGTGTGAGCCCTGTAATGATTATATTCAGAAACAAAACTTAGGGCACAGGAGCCCCTGCACATCTACTAAATGCTATCCAGTAATTTCTGTGAAGTCTCATCGAAGTACGGTGTCAATTGTCCCATGTTATGCAAAACTGAAAACATCGTGATCACCCACAAGGCAGTTGCTCTAAATATTTCCCGTCTCGGGAGGCAATCCCACAATCCTCACGGTGTCCTCCGTGGAGGTTTCACCCCAGAATGCAGACAAAGAACATGACCCCCAAAGCTCTGGCAATGCCGGGGCCTCCCTTCCTGCCACTAGAACTCGCTACCTCTGTCCCACAAAACAGGGCCACCCAGATTCAACTCTCATCAGTGAACAAGGGAGCACGGGATGGAGTTACTGCTTTCCAGAGCCCCACAGAACCTTTTGGGGGGGGCTCCACAGATCAATGGGCACTTCTCAGAGCGGTGCTGCACAAATGTCAGCGGGCCTGGAAAGCAGGTCCCACGTCATCCAAAACCAGGCATTCCCTGGGGGCTGGTCAGAACACCTCTGGCTTTGGCGGTCAGTCTGCTGCTTTGCTTGACAATGTATCTTGCTGGAATACAGCTTGCCAGCCATGACGCTGCTTTCAGGCATTGACTCTGTGCCTCAGCACCGGTGTGCAGTCCAAAAACGAAGTCCTATTTCCTGGCAGAATGGAGTTCGGTTTCTGTCGGCCTCGACCGGCACTGCCTGCACAGTGAGAGTCAAGCAAGGGAGTGCTGAACCTTCCTGGGGCACTCAACCTTACCAATTAGAAAGTGTTTGAGCCTTGCACGACTGGGGGATCAGCCATGTACTGATAGTGCCAATGCCCAGTTGCCGAACTCACCAGCTGCAGAGTCACACGGCAGGGGCAGGCAGCAGGAGGGATCATTGATGGTCCTGAGCTCCCAAAGAACAGTGTGCAACCCAGCATGCCCTTGGAGAACACTAGTAGGGCACCAAAGCAGGTAGCAAGCAGCAGGCCAGCACACCCAGGCAGGCTTGCAAAGTGGCAGTCCTTCCTGCAGCCCAGCAATCATCAGGCAGCAGGCAAACACAGTAAAGCATGTAGCAAGAATGGTGGTTTCTCCTGACATCATAGCAGTCCTCCTTGAAGTGTGCAGATGTAGAGCCATCAGCGTCTGCTTACGAGGCCCATGCAGTGTTAAGATACGGGCTCAGAGGCCCAGTACGTATACTCAAAAACACATTTGATGTTGAAGGTGACTTCAAAGGAACACTCAAAAGTGCACAGCAATTCCTTACAGCCCGACCCTGGCTCCAGACGATCAGTACGGGGTAAATCAGCCCTTTGTGTGAGGGCAGGACACAACATATACAAATTTACGTGTGAACCTCCACTTCCTCTCTCTGCCCAGGAAGACTATCAATATGCAGATCAATGGAGATGTATCCTGTCACACCCAGCCCTTCCTGTGTTGTGTGCACAAAGTGGAGCTGTCGCCCAGCCCAGGCATCTATTGGAGCCAGGCTGCTAACACACAGAGTTGTAAGCACAGAGAAATGCCAAAGTGGCATTTCTAAAACAGTAATATGAAATTGAACTTCACCAGTAAGTAGGATAGATCACTACCATTCTAAACATAACAGACATGTCAAAACCACTCATTCCTGATCAGCAATTACCACTTATAAGTATATAAGGATATTTCAAATGCCAGCCTATGTGAGGAATAGGCTTCACAGCAGTGAAAAATGAAATAGTCTGTTTGTCACTACTAGGACATGCAAAACATAAAGGTACATGTCCTACATTTTGTTTATACAGCACCCTACCCACAGGGCTACACAGGGACTGCCTTAGTGGTGATATATGTGTAATAAAAAGAGGAGTTTAAGGCTTAGCAAGTAGTTTTCAATGCCGAGTCAAAGTGGGAGTAAACAAAGCACACAGGCCTTGCAGTGGCGGGCCTGAGACAGGTTTGAAATGCTACTTATGTTGGTATATGGTATACCGCTTTACAAGGGACTTCCAAGTAAATCAAATATGCCAAACAGGTATAAACCAACCATACTATGTTTAGGGGGAGATCACATGCACTTTAGCACTGGTTAGCAGTGGTAAAGTGCCCAGAGTCCTAAAGCCAACAAAAAGGTCAGAAAAATAGGTGAAGGAAGGCAAAGGGTTTGGGGATAACCCTGCAGAAAGAACCAGGTCCAACACTAGGCAACCATGTTATTTTTGGTTACGGCCCCAAAATTGAGAGGTATTGTTAATGGCACCCATCTACAAGAAATGTAACAAGTCATCCCCTAATAATCATTGTCTGTGGAAATGGCTGAGTCCAACAAAAACTTTCCAAAGATGATACTCTCTGTCCTACAATCCTGGCCGGTTGACTACCAAGTGTTATCCATTGCCCACATTGTTTTGCAAAAATCAGTTCTTTATCACCAACTAACAACTGTTTCAGGTTTATTAGTTAGTTAACCAGAGATTTGAAGAACTACATTTCCTCTTTTGGTAAGGTTATATTGACCTTGCCAGGGTTTTTGATGCCCTGATTAGTACTCTTCTTTTCAGTGATGCTCACTCACAGGTTGGGGGATCCAGGATAGATGATAGATGGAAAGGTATTATTGTATTTCCCCCACACCTGGGTAATAACCTGTACAGTAAGACATATCTTACACTTCTAGTGTTCTAATTTGTAAGGTGGTTAAGCAAAATTCTATTTATTCTCTTCAGTTGTGGTTTTGAATGTCACAATGCTGGAGGTGAAAGGAGTGAAATTGGCAAGTTACTCATACTTGTGATTTTTTATGTGGACAGTATGCTCTTTCTCAGGCACACTCTTATTGGGCTTCAGTGCATGCTAAAAGGACAAGAAGAATATGCTGATCTTAGTTGACCTTGGAATTTCAAAGGTTATTAGCGAGAAATGGTTGGAAAATACAATTCTTTGGGTATACCATTCAATGGAAGCTGATAACGGAGAACCTCTTAGAAAACAATACAATTAATTGATAAGTTCATTGTGGTTGGTGTGGCAAAATTGACTAATTTAATGAGTAATTGTTTACTGCTAGTGGCTTGTAGTGCTATAGCAATTCATTTCTTAATGTATGGTGTTGTACTAGGGGATGAGAAAAGGTCTTTATGGTTAGACCTTATGGAGGACTTTATCTTAAAATAGCCTTAGGGGTTTAAAAAAATCAATACTCTGCAAAAATGAATTTCTAAAATTCACCATGTGTTCTACCAAAGATAGGCTGATATAATCTATTACATGTCTTCTGTATAATAAAAAAATGGCCACCCTTTTTAATGTGTCCTCAATATCTGACAACAAATCTTTTGTGAAACTTCAATGGCCAAAAGCTGTTAAACTAGAAGAATAAATCGCTGCTTTAAACTTACTGCCTGATTTCTGCTTTGGATGGCAGCCTACCATCTGCCAGGACAATGGAGGTAATAAACTCCGCTGCCCAGGCAGACTCCAAGTAACTGTATTCAGAGATCTCCCCCTGCATGACAGATAGCTTTTCACCTTCAAAGGAGCTGCCACCATGATGGCTTCTCTGAAGGCATTCTAAGCTGGTGGAGTGTCCTCCATGTTTCATTCAGCTACTCCACAAACATTTTTGTTTTACAAAACCAAACTCCAATAGCTGCAGTTTGTTTTTGTAAAACAAAAAATGACAAAACACCCTGAGAGTTTTCTACCAGGGAACTGGTGTAAGTTTTCTTTTTTTCCCCTTCAGACCACCAGGCTTTACCTGGCTGTCCCAAATAAAAAAAAAGTTAATCAGAAGAAAGCAGGTCCCACGTCATCCAAAACCAGGCATTCCCTGGGGGCTGGTCAGAACACCTCTGGCTTTGGCGGTCAGTCTGCTGCTTTGCTTGACAATGTATCTTGCTGGAATACAGCTTGCCAGCCATGACGCTGCTTTCAGGCATTGACTCTGTGCCTCAGCACCGGTGTGCAGTCCAAAAACGAAGTCCTATTTCCTGGCAGAATGGAGTTCGGTTTCTGTCGGCCTCGACCGGCACTGCCTGCACAGTGAGAGTCAAGCAAGGGAGTGCTGAACCTTCCTGGGGCACTCAACCTTACCAATTAGAAAGTGTTTGAGCCTTGCACGACTGGGGGATCAGCCATGTACTGATAGTGCCAATGCCCAGTTGCCGAACTCACCAGCTGCAGAGTCACACGGCAGGGGCAGGCAGCAGGAGGGATCATTGATGGTCCTGAGCTCCCAAAGAACAGTGTGCAACCCAGCATGCCCTTGGAGAACACTAGTAGGGCACCAAAGCAGGTAGCAAGCAGCAGGCCAGCACACCCAGGCAGGCTTGCAAAGTGGCAGTCCTTCCTGCAGCCCAGCAATCATCAGGCAGCAGGCAAACACAGTAAAGCATGTAGCAAGAATGGTGGTTTCTCCTGACATCATAGCAGTCCTCCTTGAAGTGTGCAGATGTAGAGCCATCAGCGTCTGCTTACGAGGCCCATGCAGTGTTAAGATACGGGCTCAGAGGCCCAGTACGTATACTCAAAAACACATTTGATGTTGAAGGTGACTTCAAAGGAACACTCAAAAGTGCACAGCAATTCCTTACAGCCCGACCCTGGCTCCAGACGATCAGTACGGGGTAAATCAGCCCTTTGTGTGAGGGCAGGACACAACATATACAAATTTACGTGTGAACCTCCACTTCCTCTCTCTGCCCAGGAAGACTATCAATATGCAGATCAATGGAGATGTATCCTGTCACACCCAGCCCTTCCTGTGTTGTGTGCACAAAGTGGAGCTGTCGCCCAGCCCAGGCATCTATTGGAGCCAGGCTGCTAACACACAGAGTTGTAAGCACAGAGAAATGCCAAAGTGGCATTTCTAAAACAGTAATATGAAATTGAACTTCACCAGTAAGTAGGATAGATCACTACCATTCTAAACATAACAGACATGTCAAAACCACTCATTCCTGATCAGCAATTACCACTTATAAGTATATAAGGATATTTCAAATGCCAGCCTATGTGAGGAATAGGCTTCACAGCAGTGAAAAATGAAATAGTCTGTTTGTCACTACTAGGACATGCAAAACATAAAGGTACATGTCCTACATTTTGTTTATACAGCACCCTACCCACAGGGCTACACAGGGACTGCCTTAGTGGTGATATATGTGTAATAAAAAGAGGAGTTTAAGGCTTAGCAAGTAGTTTTCAATGCCGAGTCAAAGTGGGAGTAAACAAAGCACACAGGCCTTGCAGTGGCGGGCCTGAGACAGGTTTGAAATGCTACTTATGTTGGTATATGGTATACCGCTTTACAAGGGACTTCCAAGTAAATCAAATATGCCAAACAGGTATAAACCAACCATACTATGTTTAGGGGGAGATCACATGCACTTTAGCACTGGTTAGCAGTGGTAAAGTGCCCAGAGTCCTAAAGCCAACAAAAAGGTCAGAAAAATAGGTGAAGGAAGGCAAAGGGTTTGGGGATAACCCTGCAGAAAGAACCAGGTCCAACACTAGGCAACCATGTTATTTTTGGTTACGGCCCCAAAATTGAGAGGTATTGTTAATGGCACCCATCTACAAGAAATGTAACAAGTCATCCCCTAATAATCATTGTCTGTGGAAATGGCTGAGTCCAACAAAAACTTTCCAAAGATGATACTCTCTGTCCTACAATCCTGGCCGGTTGACTACCAAGTGTTATCCATTGCCCACATTGTTTTGCAAAAATCAGTTCTTTATCACCAACTAACAACTGTTTCAGGTTTATTAGTTAGTTAACCAGAGATTTGAAGAACTACATTTCCTCTTTTGGTAAGGTTATATTGACCTTGCCAGGGTTTTTGATGCCCTGATTAGAACTCTTCTTTTCAGTGATGCTCACTCACAGGTTGGGGGATCCAGGATAGATGATAGATGGAAAGGTATTATTGTATTTCCCCCACACCTGGGTAATAACCTGTACAGTAAGACATATCTTACACTTCTAGTGTTCTAATTTGTAAGGTGGTTAAGCAAAATTCTATTTATTCTCTTCAGTTGTGGTTTTGAATGTCACAATGCTGGAGGTGAAAGGAGTGAAATTGGCAAGTTACTCATACTTGTGATTTTTTATGTGGACAATATGCTCTTTCTCAGGCACACTCTTATTGGGCTTCAGTGCATGCTAAAAGGACAAGAAGAATATGCTGATCTTAGTTGACCTTGGAATTTCAAAGGTTATTAGCGAGAAATGGTTGGAAAATACAATTCTTTGGGTATACCATTCAATGGAAGCTGATAACGGAGAACCTCTTAGAAAACAATACAATTAATTGATAAGTTCATTGTGGTTGGTGTGGCAAAATTGACTAATTTAATGAGTAATCGTTTACTGCTAGTGGCTTGTAGTGCTATAGCAATTCATTTCTTAATGTATGGTGTTGTACTAGGGGATGAGAAAAGGTCTTTATGGTTAGACCTTATGGAGGACTTTATCTTAAAATAGCCTTAGGGGTTTAAAAAAATCAATACTCTGCAAAAATGAATTTCTAAAATTCACCATGTGTTCTACCAAAGATAGGCTGATATAATCTATTACATGTCTTCTGTATAATAAAAAAATGGCCACCCTTTTTAATGTGTCCTCAATATCTGACAACAAATCTTTTGTGAAACTTCAATGGCCAAAAGCTGTTAAACTAGAAGAATAAATCGCTGCTTTAAACTTACTGCCTGATTTCTGCTTTGGATGGCAGCCTACCATCTGCCAGGACAATGGAGGTAATAAACTCCGCTGCCCAGGCAGACTCCAAGTAACTGTATTCAGAGATCTCCCCCTGCATGACAGATAGCTTTTCACCTTCAAAGGAGCTGCCACCATGATGGCTTCTCTGAAGGCATTCTAAGCTGGTGGAGTGTCCTCCATGTTTCATGCAGCTACTCCACAAACATTTTTGTTTTACAAAACCAAACTCCAATAGCTGCAGTTTGTTTTTGTAAAACAAAAAATGACAAAACACCCTGAGAGTTTTCTACCAGGGAACTGGTGTAAGTTTTCTTTTTTTTCCCTTCAGACCACCAGGCTTTACCTGGCTGTCCCAAATAAAAAAAAAGTTAATCAGACCATCAGCTCTAAATAGGGTAGATTGTATGATGTACTTATACCGACATCTCCAAGTCTGCGGGTCGTGGGTGTAAGTATTCTGCCATTGGAGCCAGCAGGATCTCCACAGATGATAAGGTAAGAGGCAGCCCCACTCTAAATAGAGCCGGTGGACCATCACTTTGACTGACAGGGTATTCCTCCATGCTTGTGGCAGATGATACTGTGTGCCAAA
This sequence comes from Lissotriton helveticus, assembly GCF_964261635.1. Classification (NCBI taxonomy): domain Eukaryota; kingdom Metazoa; phylum Chordata; class Amphibia; order Caudata; family Salamandridae; genus Lissotriton; species Lissotriton helveticus. The sequence continues at coordinate 1,311,095,898 of NC_136063.1, forward strand.
CTGTAAATCAGTTCCTTAGTCCTAAAAAATATTTTCATCTGTGATGTGCAGATGGCTAATATATTTATCCCAAAAGTGTACTTACTTTAGCTTTTTAAGAGTGCCAGGCCTTGGGAGAATATCAGTGTATTGTGCACTGTTGAACGACTTGTACCTCACTGGCAAAAACGGGTGTTTGTTGGACAATATAAACCTCAGGAGTGTGCCAAACTGACTCCATGCACACCCTGAGGATATGTTGGCATATCTCCCTGCTAGCCTACAGTGCACCATCTAGGCCCCTAACCTTACAGGGCACCAAGGGCCAGATGTATCAACATTATATTTTGCAAGTCCTTAATAGCAAATTTTAGTGCTTCGCTATTATGGACTCGCAAAATGCAATGTATGTAGGTTTCACAAATAAAATAGCGATTCCTAAGCATTCCTTATTTGCGACTCGCAAATTGCGACTCACAAATAAGGAATCACTTCCCATCCATTACTATGGGACTAGAGGTTCATTGGAATGAAAGGGAATTGCATGCGCAATTTGCGAGTACCCATAAGGTACTCGCAAATTGCGCATGCAATTTCAAGGGTGCAAGGGTGCCATATGGACACCTTGTTGCACCCCTGAAATATGCATGTGTGCACATGTGGCGCACATACATGCCCTAAGGGCATGTATGTATGCCACATGGCACCTAGAAAAATGCAAAAAGGTGAATTTTTCTTGCAATTCTCAAACTACCACCTACTTGAAGTTGGTGGTAATTTGCGATTCCTTAAAGCCAGGTCACATTTGGTTTTTGCTTCCTGCATTGCATTTCAGGAATCGCCAATTGCGATTCCTTAAATGCATTTGCAAAATAGATAATCGCAAAAATTGCGATGTGATTCCCTATTTCGCGAATGCCTTTTGAGATGATACATCCCAAAAGGCTTTTTACCATTCGCGAACGGGCCAATTCTGCAAATTGTTCGTTTGCAAAAGGTAAATGCTTGATACATCTGGCCCCAAAAGTGTGTGCAACCTCAGAACATGACAACCCAGATCCCCCAAGGGAATCATGGTAACATATCTACAACCCTTTCGTTTGTGACTCTCAGGCATACCCAAAGACATGCCCACGAAAAATACAGCAAGGCGTTTCAATGTTGATTGAAGCATTACAATTTTTATATAAAATACATTTGCTGCGATAATCAATAGAATGAAACAGATTAGAGTATTTAGCTTTACAAGAGTAGTGAAAAAGATGAACATTTCCACCAATGTGCTAAAACAGTTAATATATGTGGGCATGTAAGTACTGTGTTTAGTGTACTCCTACCTAGCACCCCTAACCTGGTCTTGCCTAGGGAGGGTGATCTGCCAAATCCCTATCAGTGTGGTCTAAGTCCCCATTACCTGTGGGTAAGTGTCATCAGGCTGACCCTCTTGGTGTAGAGTTGGACATCCCTTGTGGTAGTGCGAAGAATCAGCTGAGCTGGAATTCCTACAAGTAGTGACCTTGCAGTGTCAGTTCGGTGCTCCTCTCCATAACCAAGGAAGTGGTTCTATATATATAACAATAGCATCCATGTGGCCTTGTTCTAACTCTTGTCAGGCTGCAATTTCTTTTTCTATTTGGATAGTGTAGTCGGTAACCGAACATTACATAAATAATATTTGCGCAGTGAACTTTATCCCTTGTGTTGAATGTTTGAGGTGTCGTGATAATGTGCATATGAAGTGGAAATGGAAGCAATGCAGATTCAGAGGATGTTATCCTGTACGGTCACTCACGCAAATGTATGTTAAAAATCACTGTATGTAAAAGAGAAGGCAATTTAAGAAACATGATCATGTAAATGGTAGCATTTCTAACCAGGCCTGTCCTGACCACGTGACACCCACTCCTTGGACGTGAGTCAATGAAAGCTATCCCTAGACAAAAGCTAAAATGTAAGGGTCAAGAAGTATAAAAATCATACTAGAATTTTAAAAATCATCATGCTTCTTTAATAACAAAGAGCATGGAGAAAGCCATTCTAAAATCATGAAAAAATATTGAAAGCTGTATTTAAAACACATTTTAAAACTAATCTTGCATTAAAATAAATCTGAATTAAAAATTGTCCCACAACTTGAAACTGGCAGATTGTGTATGTGTTCTGAGAGATCGACAAAACTTTGCTGTTTCCAGCAACCGCAGAAGATATTCCCAGATGCACCCACCAGATCAGGTCCATCGAGCAAACATGTTCCCATCCATCCACTTCAGCAGCCACTGAAGGATGAGCAGCCAGTGTGGGACCTGCAGAAGCAGAGCTAAGATCCACATCACCAGGAGAAAAAGCATCCCAGGGAGGCTCGTAGAATCCATTCAGAATCAATGGCAAGCGCAAAGGACAACAGTACAAATCGACCATTAATGGGCTCAACAGTACGTTAATGTCCAAAGACTGAACCAGTTGCATTCCTAGGCGTATGTCCAGGGCACACTCAAAAGTGCACAGAGGACAATGGAACGCTGACTGCATGCAGCATAGCCACAGAGGCCAATAAAACAAGAACTAGTGTTCATTTGGTTCCTGATGTAAGAGTGTATCAAAACACTGCATCATGCGTTCACAACACAGGAGCACATGCAGTTCCATTTGCCGTCTTAATGGGACATCCATTGCGGAGCAGATAAAGTAAAAGCAGAGTCTCGACAATCAAGAACAGGAGCAGAGGCAGACATTAAAAAATGTATCCAAGTACGGAGTGTATGAATGATGGAATAACTCCAAAAAATCATTCATTAATACATTCATTCCAAAGAATGTCTGGAAGGTCTTAACCAAGCTAGAGCCTATTTTATTTTAAAAAGTATGCCACTTCCGCAGTACTAGACATGTTGAATATGCAATGCAGAAGTTCCCCAAAATATAATGGGAAATTAGTAAGAAGTAGTGACTGTATCTCAGAACAAGACTTTGCAACTTGAAGATCACATGTCTCCTTTGTAGATGGTAAGGCTACATCCTTCTGTTACGATAAGGCTTTCAGTTTGCTTAAAGCATCAAAATGTGCATTTGAAAGCTTTATCGAAGGCCAAAGTGGTGCCTCCCTAACTGTGCGGGCAGGTGGGAACAGTACTGTGTGCAACAAGTGATGACTGCAGAAACTGTCACCAGATAGGCAATGCCAGATTTCATGCCACAGCAGCCTAGATCATTCAACATGAAATAACTCCCATTCAAGAGCAATCTGAAAGCTGGATGTATCACAGCAGCTGGGGAACCCCTCAGACAGCAGGAGAAAAGGACGCATTACAGGCACCTTAAAGTGAAACCTCCCGACACACGAAGGAATGCCCTAAAGTATTTTCTCAGTCAATCCCGTTAAGAAAAACTTCAGTCTTGCTATTCGTACTGGGATATCTAAAAGGTAAATTCCATGACTCATGCACATATGCTTTTCTTAGCGCTTTGTATCTACCTACTTGATGGTGTTATAAACAGTATTGGAAGTGGAACATCGTGATTGATAGAGAAATAAACCAGTGGATAATCCAATCCGTGGAAGGAGATTCTGCAACAGTGAATGATAATTTCTCCAACTTTTTAATGCATCATTCCTTGCCATTATTGTTTGCTGTTTTGTAATATTGTAAAATAAAAACAAGCTTGTGGCATTAAGGGGGTCACCATGGGACATGAAGTGTCTGAAGAGTCCAATTCAATAACATAATTGATCTAAGCTGTGACGGCCCAAATTGTAAAGAGGACATGTCATTATGTATGATGTCTATTGCAGATGAAACAATGCTACCTAGAGAGTATATCCTAGTGGACAATGTAGTCGTACCATTATCAACTACTACTAGAGCCCTTTCTACATTTTCACTGTCAATTTCGCTCAGTCTCTCCGCAGCCTCCTGCTGGGAAACCTTCCACACTTCACTGTATGTTGCATACAAGAAGCACTTTTGACGTGCTTTTCGAAGTCCTGTAGTCCCTTGTCATCAGAAAGAAGGGGCAAGTGTTGTTTCACCAGGGACAATGTTGAGGTTTTTAGCCAATCAAGGCACAAGTTCCCAACACTGTATGTTGTTACCACTCCTGAGTATTGTGTCTGAATGTAACATGGGTCAGGCCCACTGATCTTGACTCCTTTGGTGTCACCCAGGAAATGTGCATGACATCAGTTAGTGTTTAACAGCCACACTAACCTTCCCTCTGATTGGTCACTAAAGAATTTCTGAACCGTTGCGAAGCATGTCGTCTAATGTTTTCTCCATGTAGTTTGTGAACCATTGCCAGTTCACAAAATGTGCAAATGCAGGAATATTGGGTGTATTTAAATCTTTAATCTTAGCCAAGCCATGATGTCTGCTGCACAGTTTTGTTCAGAAAAGTAATTTGATGTGGTATCTTGCATGCTCTAAATAATGCCTTGTTCCTATGAGCCTGCCAATCATTAGCTCCCCAAATTAATTTTAAATCAACAGTGTCTCTCCTAAAGTTAAACCCTTGTGTAGACAACTGGAAAAGAAAAGATTCAGAATAAATCAGCTTTGTTAGTGTGCATATTTTTCTTGGCTGGTGATGGTGTGAGTCTATAATAATAATACACTCGGCCAGTTGTAATTTGACCAGAGAAATATTCAAACTTCTGTGCAAACATGTGTGAGCTACCCCGTGGTGGTGTAGGGCAGTGTTCCCATTGGATATAATTAAATGCTGTACGTGGAGTACTTGCTTTACAAAAGAAGTGGTCACCATAATGTTCAAAACAGAACATTTCAACATAAATTAGTCGTCCCATCATACAGTTCCTCAAAAATAAAAACTGTGGACTACTCTAGGTCTTCTAGCATTTCATGAACTATATCAATGTCCCAATTATTGGACACAGTACTGGGGTACAAAAATAATTTAAAGACAATCGGAATGCATTATGGAATTTGCAAACGTTCAGTAGGACTGAATATATCATAGTATACCCTATCCCACACAATTCCATTAGGAACCGGAACAGAAGAAATGTTCACCAGGGAAAAGCCTATTCGGACTTTTTGTGATGAAGAATGGGGTGTTAAAACCAAGTTCACCAATTGTACAGTAGAGCTTTCTGGGAGATATTGTCCATTCACAAACAAGTAAAAGACTGTCACAGAATCAATCCAGAGGACGAGGAAAAGTAACGAAATTGTAATCCACAGGTGCAGCCATGGAGGAACAAAGTACGTCTTCTTCAGCCAAAGATATAATACAAGCAGTCTACCTCATGGAGGTGGAGGTGGTAGTTCTGATGAATCTGAAAATGAGTAATTGAAGTTGATAAGGTAGCTGGGGACTGTTTGATCTATTTTTGGCAGCTGTGTATGTTGTGGAGAACTTGGAGTGGACAAAACTTGTGTTGGTTTTCCAAAGAGAAATCTGCATTTCTCTACAAGTTGTTGATGTAGTAGGCAGAAGAAATACTTCATTATTTGCTATTTGCAGCCAGGAGATAGAAGCTTCATTGCTGACCAAAACTTCAATTGGACTTCCTGTGTAGTAGTGTGAGGAGACAGGTAACTATTCAGGATCCCACGTGGCCTACTGTGTAGAATTGGCCACATAATGCAGCTTGATGAGATAAATTGACACAAATCTCTTTTTTCTGCAATCTGCAAGTGGAGCCAAAAGTACAGTTCTGGTACCTTCAACAACAAGAAGGGTACAGGCCCAATTTTTTTTTGGGCCACTATTTTCTCCTGTACCAGTTCCCCAATTTTTGGAATCCAACCAGGAGATGCTAGTGCTTCTCTCACTTCTCCAGTGGCGGTGTGTTGTACTTGAACTTTGCTCTACGCATCCTGAAAATTGCTAAGTTTCTGTAAAACAGCCAAATGTTCATTGATGTCAAAGGGTGTTTCTTCTGCCACTGTGCTGGGACTGTCGAGGTCTGGTACCCACATCTTAACCCCAAATACAATCTAGTAGGGAGTCCATTCACCCAGGGATTTTGTAGGCAGATTGTTAAGGGTGCTTTTGCCCCCATAGTGGTCATGAGCCAAACTGCAACCTGAGACCAACACCCTCACTGTTAAAGGCTGATTTAAGTCTAGGTTCTTCCTTTCCACTACTGATTTTCCCTCAGGATCATAGGCAGAGGAGTACCCCACTGTTACACCCAATTTTCCTATGGTGTCTTTGTAAACTTTAGAGGTGAATGCTGCCCCCTGGTCCGAATGGAATGTGCCAACTTCATGTGGCCTGATAAAGACTTGCAGATCTTTGATAACAGTTAGGGCGTCAGTCGATCGCTATGGACAAACCCATAGGAATCAAGAGCAGGAATTGACTGCAACCAAGATGTATTTGTAAGTCCCATCTGATTGTAAGGAGCTGCAGTGGTCCAGACAAATTCAAGCGTAAGTCTTGTTTGATATTAAGAGTGGTGTCTGTGGTGGGCGTGCTATGGTGACACCCTTGATATGCTGGCGGATGTTGCACTTAAGGGTGAAGTTTCTAGCCTGTTTGTAAAGACCTGGCCACCAATTGCGTTGCTGCAATAATGACATTTTAGCTGCCTCCCCTGTCTGTGCAGAAGCAACGCCCTCATGTGCTGGTAGGATTAAACTTAACCAGTGATCTGAGTTTGCTATTGCTCTATCTTCCCCTACTCCAGAAATAGGAGCAAATGGGATGCTTTGAGCACTTAACTGGTAGGAGTACTTTGATGGAAAGCCTTTCAGCAAGTGGGTGTCCTAATGAATAGTGTTGACAGCCATCATATTGTCTCTATCTATCCCCATACTGGAAAGAGTAATCGCAGTGACAGCAGCAGTTTGCCCTGTAGCTTTTGCGGATTCCCTATAATGTGTATTCCTACACGTTGATGACTCAAGGTGTGAATCACATGTGTCTGCGGCAAGCATTCTTTCAGCTCAGCCACCTGTTCCCAAAACACTTTGCGCTTTATGGTGCATCCCTTGGAATCTCTGAATCCATTTTGGCTCCAATAGTGTAGATGTTCATTGTAAGCCTGGACACCATAATATAAATCACACACTAAGGAGCAGGTTTACAAGAACTGCCACATCTCTGAATTTTAGCAGAGATGCATCAGTTCAATTGCATAAAAACCCTTGCACCACCATGGATTTGTCACATTTACAATGCGGTACACATTGGTGCAAGGATTGACAGATGCATCACACATCTGTTAGTGTAAAGGCAACGCAATGCTGGAGTTGTGTGGCAAGCGCGACACAACTCCAGCAATGCTCAGGATGGCCTATTTCTATTGTGCTGCGTCACTCCTTTGCTTGCTTCAAGCAGGCGTAAGTTTTTTTTCATGCAGTGGCGTCGTAGCAGTGACGCAGCGAAATCTTTTAGATTTCCCTGCATCACTTTTATGAGGCTTTCCTGTGTCAGAATGCCCACCCTGCATACATTATACCTGATGCAGGTATAATGTGACGCAGGGCTTTACAACGTGACGTATCTCCCTAGATGCGTCACTGTGTAAATGTGTTGCAACGTGGTGCATTGTTTACGACGCCGCTGCATCACAAAAGTAATGCAACAGCAGCTTAAAGGTGTTGCAAGGGGCTTGTAAATCTGCTCTAAGTGTGGAGAATTAGAGATTTGTATTTTCAACTGCCAGAAGTAGAGTTCTGCCAGCTGCGCTGTTCAATCACCTAGTGACTGTGTGTGGGTTATTTCAAGTTGGAATTCACCATCCTGCATTCTACCCTTAATGGCTGCGCATGCAGCTGAGAATTACTGTTTTGTCCCTACGACAGGCTATACAGAATAATCCATATCGATGATGTAACCACACTGCTAGAGAGGCATGACTTCATTCAGCAGAGGGTATTCATTTTCATTTTGCCGTTATGCTTGTGTTTATAGTGTAGAGTCAAAACAGTAGTCTATTAGTTGAGGTGAGAAAGTTGGCCCATTGTATCCATCACGGATGTAATGCTTTTGCGTTTGGCATGCTGGCTTTCGTGGCAGCCTCTGAGGCTGGCACTGTAGTCACAACAATTATTTGTTTCCCCTGAGCCAATGCTCTCTCTCCCCACAGCAGTCTGTAGCACCGTCAGTATCTTTTCGCTTGGTGCAAAATGCTTTTTAGCATTGGAGTATAAATGCACTTTAAATGCAATTGGTACAGTGTCTCCTTCGCTGAATGTAACATAGGTATATCCTGACGCACCAGCAATGATACCAGGTTTGTGGTGTTGACACATGTGTGTAAGTGTTTTGAAGCTAGCATGTCAGCTTGTACTGAACTCAAAATCTGTTTGTGTTCAGTTGTCCAATGTGTACAAATGAAGTCGTAGAATGGTTTAACCCATTTTGCTTAATCTGGAATGTATGTTCTGCTAAAATTTAGGAATCCCAATATGGATTGAAGTTTCTTAAATGTGTTTGGTGGTTGTAAAAGCTCACATTCTGTAAGAAGTGTGTTGCAAGGCTTTTGCCTTCACTTGACAGTTTGTATCCCATAAACAGGACATTGAGGTTGGCAATGTTTGATTTGTTAAAGTTGAACTTGTAGCATATGTGAGCAAATCCCGGAACTATGCAATCTACTCTTGTCAAGTGTGTCTTCATGGGGTGTAGGATGATGACAGGGGTTTCCCACGTTTGCTGCTTGTAGTGCTCCTGTGTTCTCCCCCACCCCCTAGCGACAGGAAGTCGAGCAAGCAGGAAAATACTGTGACAAACGCAGAGGAGTCTCGGAATGCCTCAACGCATTTGCCTGGCTTGTGAAACTGCGGTCAATGATCGGTCCATTGGCCAACATCATGACTGTCGTCACTGGGTTGCCTGCTCCAGAAGAAATAAGCGAGAGAAGTGAGCAAAGTTCTGTGCTCAGTGAGGCGTCACAGCCGGTGACGAGGACCAGGAACTAAAAGGCTGTATAGCGAAACCTGCAGTCCTTAGGTGTAGCTGAATATGGGGAAATATGAGCTAATTTCCCCAGCTCAAGTGGTACACAGCCCTTAGTCTTGACTACTGGCCCTCTTTCGCAGTGAAGATTTGGAGTATGCCTGATTTATTTACTTTTGCAACATAGTAGCACACAGAATGTGCTTGAGTAAGGCCGGTGGAACCTGGTAGCAAGCAGAGATGCATACTCAGCAAAGCAATACAAAAGGGGGTGGTTATGAACGGAGCATCTGAACCAATCAAATACTCACACCCAGTCAACAGATCGGGGTTTAATCCATCACCATTCTTTAGCCCACTCTGCCACCCCAGTTTAGACATGGCCATATGCAAATCAGTCTGACCCTGTGCCTCATGGGAACAGTCCAGCCCGAACCGCCAAGCCATGCCTTTCCCTGGACCGGAAACAAGCTTCCTAGGACCAGTTTCTGGGATTTCAGCCGTCTTCAGCCAGGCTTGCTTGAATCCAGTGGCAAAGTGAGCAAGGGACTCACGTCTAAACATACCCTGCCAACTTATGGCGAACAAAGATCTGGGTTTAATCCATCACTGTTCTTTGATTGGTTCCGATGCTCCATCCATCACCACCCCCTTTTGTACTACTCAGCAAAGCAAGGCAACAAAAAGTAAATTCACAATGCAGGATCAATCAACCACGATGCCGACTCGAAAAGTGCAACACATGGCATAGCATAGCACAATGCACAACAAAGAATGGAGTTGAAGGTAAAGGACTTATTGGAGGATGAGAAGCAGGAGAAAATAGACATCAATGTGGAAAGTGAGAAGACACTGGAGTCAGAAAGTGCGGGAGAAATATCTGAGCTACAATCATCAGACATATCCTTAAATCCGGAGTCCGCAGATAATACACAGTATAGGAACATTCTCCTCATTGAAAACAGCAGCCCCTCTTATTCGAAACAAACCCAATTTCTTTTAAACAGGCAAGGCCAGAACATGAGCTGTAGGCTGCTCCTCATAACTCAACATTGGCTCAAACACAGAATCAGCCCTCAGCCCAAACGGTTATTTCCAGCCAATCATGCTCAGTCTCAAGTCCATCTATGAGCTTATTTTTGTGCCAAAAAACTCCTTCTACAACTATCATATCCTCCATAAGGGCCCGATTCACAGAACTAACTTAAGACAAAATCCTAAACTTACTACCATTTTGGTATTCACAGAAGACACTTACTCATTTCGGTATTCACAGAAGTTGGGAGTCCTATCTTTAGGACTCCTAAATGCCTTCTGTGAATACCGAAAGTCTTAAAATTAGGATCTTTCTCAGTTAAGTAGTAGTATAGTTAGGACTCCTAACTTTAGGACTCCTAAATGCCTTCTGTGATTAACGAAAGTCTTAAAATTAGTATTTTTCTCAGTTTAGTAGTAGTAAAGTTAGGACTCCTAACTTTAGATCTCCTAAATGCCTTCTGTGAATACCGAAAGTCTTAAAATTAGGATTTTTCTCAGTTTAGAAGTCCCAACTTTACTACTACTAAACTGAGAAAAAGCCTAATTTTAAGACTTTCAGCATTCACAGAAGGCATGTAGGAGTCCTAAAGTTAGGAGTCCCAACTTTACTACTCCTAAACTGAAAAAAATCCTAATTTCAAGACTTTTGGCATTCACAGAAGGCATTTAGGAGTCCTAAAGTTAGGACTCCTAACTTCTGTGAATACCGAAATGACTAAGTGTCTTCTGTGAATACCAAAATGGTAGTAAGTTTAGGATTTTGTCTTAAGATAGTTCTGTGAATCGGGCCCTTAGAGAGGAACTTAGCCGAAGCAAACAAAAACCTTCACTAATAAAAGGAGTATGCCTGGAGGGTGAGAACTCAAGAAATGCACCGGGGTACAGATGGTGCAGTAAAAAGAGAATGACAAGATGAATCAATTAAAGATATGCTAGCCACCATTTTAAGAGAAATTAGAGACTTGAAAATATCGCAAGCTCAAGCGATTGCTACACTTCATGAAAGACTTTCAAAACTTGAGGACAATATGTCCAATACGCCAAAAAGAATAAATGAGACCGAGAACCGTATTTCAGATCTGGAGTATAAGCTGAACACCATTCAGCAAGAGGTCACCCAAATGGAGAAAGTTAAAAGTCAGATGGAAATAAAAGTACAGGATTTGGAGAATTATAATAGACGATCTAACCTTTGCCTGGTGGGGATACCAGAAGGGAGTGAAGGCACTTAAGTATTAAAATTGACTGAATCCCTATTAAAGAAAGTCATGCCAGAGCTGGAGGGGGATTTAACAATTACAAGGACTCATAGAGTCCGGCGCAGAGACAGACGAATGTAAAGTATCCATGTACAATACTATTGAATTTCTCTGACTATCGAATTAAGGATCAGGTTTTTAGCGCAGCAATTTGCAAGGGAAACATTTTCTTTCCCAGAAGTACTGCAATTCAAAAGATTTTTAGACATATTGACTGCAACAGCACGCCAAAGAAAATAATTTGTGAAGATGATTGACTTATTTGAAGAGAAACGGGGCTCAGGCAATAGTCCAACAATCTAGCTTAAAATACCTGTATAGGGCACATTTTTCTTGTTTCCAGAGGCTCAATCATTGCTCACAAAATCGTCCAATGAGAATATTTAATATTTAATAATGTTGTACTGGTTAATAGACTGAATGGAGATCTAATGTTGCTATTAGCTATGCTTGTTCAATCATACAGGGTTATGTTGGGGGAGCTTCTGGAACAAGATTCCGGATGGATTGAGGTTAAGCGCAGAAAGGGTGCGCTATAATGGCATCCAGGCTAAAGTTGGGGGTGAAGACAGAAACATGGGCGATCCGTCTCCAGGGGAAGGTAAAAGGCAAATAGCGGTGTGGGTGATGGGGGTGTCACAAAGTGAAAATGGAGAGTTCAAATATATGGGCCACATGTAGGAAAATATCATTTTACGATTCCCAAAAAGCGATGTTTAAGAAATTGCTATTTGGCAATTGCAAAATGCGATGTAACAAAACAGACAGGAAATAGCGATTCCCTAATTGCAATTTCCTAAAAATCGCAAACGCAATTAGGGAATCGCTATTTGTAATTACGACTCCATTCGTTCCTATAGGCCTCAAGGCACATAGGTGAGAATGGTTTTGCATTACATAAAATGCGATTACCTAATTGGTAATCGCAAATTAGGAAATCCAAAGGCAATGGTGCCTGGGGGTGTAAGGACCCCCTGATAACCCAAACAAAAAAAGGTGCACGTGTAAGGAACATACTTGTCCTAGGGCCTGTGTGCACCTCATGGCACCTTGAAAAATGCATTTTTGTACACTTTCAAAGTTTGCACATGGTTACCTTCAACATGAAGTTGATGGTAATAGCATTTCCTAAATGCACAGTTCGCATTTAGGAAAGGCTTCTAACATGTGCATTAGGGATTTTCTATTTGCAATTTCCTATTTGCATTCGCAATCTAGGTAATCGCAAAAAATTGCGATTACCTAAATTGAGAATGCCAAAGTCTTTCATACATAAGGAAAAGCATTTTACATTCGCAAATGGCCGAATTTTGTGATTTGCACCGTTTGCGAATGTGAAATAGTTTCATGCATCTGGCCGTATATGTCTAGACAATTGTTGGGATACAATAAAGCTAGATCAACTGAAGCAAAAGCAACGGCAAAAATGTAACAATGGTAAAGGTAAATGGGAAGTTAAAGAGGCATAAGAGATCCAGCATGAAAAGGAAAAGGGTTTTGAAAGTAACTAAATGCACCTTAGGTTATATAATGCACTTTAGGCTAGGCTATACTACTTGCAGAGGACCCATTAGATTGATAGGCAACTTAATGCATGCAACACTTTAACTGGGTAAACAGAGAACCACATTTTTAACATTTCCCTTCTCGCTATCAATATATCTGGCAGATAGAACATTCAATGCACTTTACACTGGAAAACAGAAATATCATAAGGCATGAGTCACTCTATTCATACTACAAAAAAAGCTTAGTTTGATGGATGTTTCTTTCTTGGTGGGTGTAGGGGGGAAGGTAGGTCATTTCCACCACATACGAAAACATGAGCATAAAGAAGCTTTGAAGGCAATATCATTTGATGTCAATGGCCTCAATAACAAGCACAAAACTCAGGCAGTCGTCATATGGTTAAGAATACATTACCTGGATAGCGTGCTTTTACAGGAAACACACCTCACGAATACTAATAAACACAGCTCTAGCAAAATTATCCAACAATGGGCTGGAACCCAGATAAAAGCTATGCAGACAGACTCAGAGGGAATGTGAGTGATTATTAATGGAATGTTAAATAGAACAAAGTTATCTATAGCCACAATGTATGCACCAATATTAGATAATCCCCTAACCTTGATAGAATTAAAACAGGCATTAATCAATATACTCGGAGAATAAATAAGCCGCAAACGGCTAATGCTTTAGCCAACTGCAAAAGGCAATTAGACCTGATTGACCTATGGCTCTTTTATTATCACAAGAAATGTGAATTTTCCTGTCACTCTGCAAAATATTACACTGCTTCCAGGACAGATTATTTTTTTTGTTTCACATAGCTTTAAATTACTTAGTTATGAACATATACAGAATGCTTTTTCAGATCATTCCATGGTTAAAATGGAAGTCACTGGATTTAGGTTAAAAAGAACACCTGGCCAATAGTTTTTTATAAAGTGAATCTAAAGAATGAGGAGTGGTGTCTAGGTGTTCATGATGAGATTGTAATTTGTTTTACGACCAATACTAACACCGCTCGCATAGAGAGCGTATGGGAAGATTTCAAGGCCACAATTCGAAGGTATATTATAACTCAAGAAATACAGCCGCAAACAGAGGCATTCTTAAAAAGGCAGGAATTGGAAGTCGTGCTGGACCAGACCAGCACAGCACTGCTACAAACTAGAAATATAACTAAGCAAAAACAGATATGCAAGAATATTATTATACACAAGGCACCACTGCTAATATTGCCTATCTACAAAAGGTTTATGAAGAAAGTGAATATATTGGTAGATTTCTGATGTGGCACCCCAGAGAACGTCAAGTAAGAAATATGATCTCATCTTTGGTAGGCTTTGAAACTAAGGTGCACTTAACCAAATCATTAGATATTCAGAAGGTCTTTTTACAACATTATAAGATGATCTATACTTTGTATCAGCAGAGTGCTTCTGGCTGCCTAAGGCTGTTTTTAGATAAACTTCATATCCCATGCCTATCAAATGAACAAGTAGTAGCAAGCTACAGGAGGTTACCCAGAAACCCGATAGAGACCAGGGTAAATATTGTATATCATAAGACAGAGGGGCATAATACCAAGGGTGGCGTTAGGCAATTATCGCCGGTTTATTAGCTCTATTAGTAAGCTGTCGCTAACTGATGTTAGCGACAGCTTTTAGGCGATAGCGAGCGGTTTGGGTCCTGCATTGCATGTCAGCGATATTTATCGCTAATGACATACAAAGTGGGCGTACCCAACCTGTTAGCGACTGAAAGCAGTCGCTAACGTCGCTATCGCCTATTAGCAAGGCAGGCGTAGTGATGGAAATATTCCCGCTATCGCCAAAAAACAACGCCTGCTCAGACCGGTTCTTAGCCATGTTATCCAATGGGAGGTGGATAACATGGCTAAGAGCATTTCGTCGCTAATGCGTGAATATCGCTGTATTCTCAGCGATATTCACGCATTTCGCTGCTATCGCTGGATATTTTAGCACAATGGAGAAAAACGTTGCTAATAGCATGTTTTCTCCGCTAACATATCCAGCGACAGGCAGCGATAAAAAGATCGTCGCTAAGCCTATTTAGCAATAATTATCGCTACTTGTTGGTAATATGCCCCAGAGTTTCAAGGCGTGTCGTTTAGTGGGAACATTGTTTAAGAAGCACAATGAATTTTCAAGAACGAGGGAAAGGGAGCAGGGAAACAAAAGACCATGGAGCGAAAAGATTTATGTAATTGCTTTCCGCGTATACTTGATTATACGGTCAAAATATAAATGAATGAACAAACAATCATAAATTCACTGTGTTACATTAAATGTCATGTAACCTGTGATACTGTGCACAAGTGATAGTGAAAGGTGAACGGTGCTGGTGACACGTAGAGGAATATGTACAGTGGGAAAAAGGCATAAACAAGGTTATATATACAGTGTGGTCATTTGTGATGTACAATCACAATCAACCACACTGTATATATAACCTTCTTAAACAATTTTCCTATCAAATGAACAAGGCCAGATGATGTTCACTAAATTCTTCCTTGAAAAAATAGAGAGAGTAGTAAATTTGTTATCTAATGGTAAATCAGGAGGCGAAGATGGCTTCCAAGTAGACCTATATAAGAAATTTGCACCGATACTAAATACAGAAACTTTAAGCTTGCTAATCATATACTGGAATAGGAGGAGCCTCCGCCATCTTTTCACATTGCCATGGTAGTCAGTTTTCTAAAGAAAGATAAGAACAAGGAGTATATTAACTTCTATAGGCCTATTAGCCTATTGAAGGTAAACTATAAAACTTTTACCAAGGTTTTATCAAAGTATAGGATCAGTTATTTATCCACACCAATGTGGGTTTGTGGCAGGTAGACAGCTTTTTACTACTACAAACTTTTTTTTATAGAAGTCTTGGACTATATGACACAGAATAAAATACCAACACAGGTGTCGATTTGGTGTCGTGGGAAAGCCTCTTTATGATTCTTGAAAGATTCGGCCTCCCGAAAAGTTTTATAGGAACGATAACATGCTTATATAAGGGTGCTATGACACAAATAATTATTAAATCCCGAAATATAGGCACATGTAAGGTAAACAGAGGCACTCATGAGGGATGTCCTTTGTCTCCTATACTCTTTGCCCTATTTATAGAGCCATTGGCAATAGCCATCAGGAAAAAAGCAACTATGTCAGCACCATTGTATGGGATTTCTAACATAAAACTGGATCCAGATGACATTGTTCTGTTTCTCAAACCTGAAATAAATATTCAAAAGGAAATCTTTGTGATGTTCAGGGATTTTCAAGAAGTAGGTGGATACAAGTTAATTAAGGCTAAGACTGAAACTATTATGCAGCTGCACACAGGACACCTTACTACCCGAATTCCAGAATTTAGTCAATATAAGACCGAAGCGATACCTAGGAATATATGTTTCTGAAAATGTGAATGACCTCTATATATTAAACTATGTACTGTTAATACAAAATATGAAGCTGCTATTCGCCAAGTGGACTCAAATGCCTCTTTCAACAATTGGGCGTATGGCATTAATTCATATGTCAATATCACCCGTCTGCAATTTCTTATTCTCATCAATTCCTTTTGCATTACAGATGACATTCTTTAAAGAAATAGAAGTTTTTTTCATCTTTTATATGGGTGAATAAAACTCCCAGATTGGCACTAATAACTTTATATAAACCAACCAGGGAAGGTCTCTTCCCAATTTAAAGGAATACTACTGTGCACATTTTGCACATTTTTCACATAAACCATATAGATTAACCAGCAGCTCCAGCTTATGCAATAAAGAAAACTTTTTATGAAAACATTTTTACAGAATATCACATTTCAGACCTTCTTAGACTTGTAAAAAAGACATAAAAGTACTCTGCAAGGTACTCCAATGGTTGCTAAAACAAAAAGCACAAATGTTTAAGTATTATAATATACCCCTGATAAATGGATCCACACATTTATCAGATATATAAGTAAGGGTTTGGTTGAATTAAATATCTCAAGTAAATGGGAAAGGAATGGATATTCCATGGTGGTCGATTTGATCAATTTATATGCTTGGAAAAACTGGAACGAGATTGAATGTGGTCTTAGCTGCTACAAAGATACACAACAATGGTCTTTTCTTCAGATTAGAAATTATCTGAAAAATATAGATCCCACTTTACTCACCAAAAAGCTGGACCTCCCTGAGGTGTTGTTTGAATCAACTATATGTAGATCCATCAGGGGTTGGATATCGATTCTTAGAAGAAGATACCAATAATAAAACGTTTGAATAGGCTCGGGATAAATTGACAAAAGAAGACCTTCAGGTATCAATGGGTGCTTTGAATAGGATCAACAAGTTTAACGCCAGACTATTAAGAGGAGCCAATCTTAGAAAAATGCAATTCTACACCAAATGGCTATTATACAGGACCACAGCCTTTTTTACATAGTATATAGCCCCCAATACAAGACATATGCTTTTGATGCACAATGGGAGGTGGAGGTAGCTGGTCTCCTATTGTATGGGATTGCCCAAAGATTAAACAATTCTGGGACAATTATTGAGAATTACTGCAAGCACAGTTAAGGGAGGAGCAGTCATAGATAAGCATATTGCAATCCTAAAATACTCTTCAAATACTATAACCAGTTTGTTACAGGAGAGATGTTTATTTGTGACTGCCTTAGTAGCCAGATCATTAATGCTATAGAATTGGCGAAGTGAAAATATCATCACAACTTTTCAGCAATGGCTGAGTAAAACGTGTAGAAAGACGCTATGCTTTAAGGTCTGGTTCTTATGTCAAGTTCAAAGCTCTATGGGAATTTCTTTGATGTATATGGGGGGATAAATGAGTCCAAATGAAAAAGTGTTGTCTTAGAAAATCTGGAAAAACAGTTGATTCTATTAATTATTTGGCAATATTCTTTTACTAATTGATAACGAATGTATCAATTCCGCCATCTTTTTATGCTTTTTACATAGTTATGAATATTGTTGACAAGATAGGTTTGTGTGTCATCTTTTTAATGAACTCTTCAAAATAGAAATATATATATAAAAAAAGGGTGTAGAATGGTCATCTTCCTTCAAATAAATGTTGTTGACATAGGACAGTGCCTGGTCGGCAAATTGGTATAGAAGTTATGTAACCCAGGCTGAAAAAACTCAGGGTTGTTCGTATACCCTGGGGGTGAATGACAGAACTGTTTTTGAGAACTGACAGTGCTGAACTTTGTCATTTACCTGCTTCATCCGCTATATTTTGGCAGAAAAATCCTTTTGAGATATCTAATGTTGTTTTGTATGTTTATGCACTATATTGTTCATTAGTGCAGCGCTGTGCACATTTTGTACTGCAAATGTTAGTGTAGCAGTGTTCAAATGTCTGTAATCTAAAACTAGATGATATGAATGATCTGATTTCATTACTGGGAAAAAGGGATGTATGACGTTACATCGCGAACTTTTACAACGCACACCGTTACAACGCAATTTTTACAACGCAGATACATTTACAACGAATGCTTTTACAACGCATGCCAACACATAGCAGATGCTATTACAACGCATGCCATTACAACGCAAGTATAGGTAAGTATATTATTTTAAAAAAAAATGTAATTTATTAAAATTTTATTAATTTAATAAATTAAATTATTTTTTAATAATTAATTTGTAAATATATATACTTTAAAAAATAGTTTATTTTAAAAAGAACAATTATTATTGAAGAACTAATATTAAAAAATAATAAAATTATTAAAATTAATTATTTAAATTATTTAAAATTATTTATTTAAAAACTGAACCCTAAAAAAACCCGTTACCCTGAACTCTTAAAATACCCATGTACCCCATAACCCATACCTAGCCCTGAAACCTAAAAATACCCCTGTACCCCAAAACCCAAACCTAGCCCTGAAACCTAAAAATACCCCTGTACCCCAAAACCCAAACCTAGCCCTGAAACCTAAAAATACCCCTGTACCCCAAAACCCAAACCTAGCCCTGAAACCTAAAAATACCCCTGTACCCCAAAACCCAACCCTAGCCCTGAAACCTAAAAATACCCCTGTACCCCAAAACCCAAACCTAGCCCTGAAACCTAAAAATACCCCTGTACCCCAAAACCCAAACCTAACCCTGAAACCTAAAAATACCCCTGTCCCCCAAAACCCAAACCTGGCCCTGAAACCTAAAAATACCCCTGTACCCCAAAACCCAAACCTAGCCCTGAAACCTAAAAATACCCCTGTACCCCAAAACACAAACCTAGCCCTGAAACCTAAAAATACCCCTGTACCCCAAAACCCAAACCTAACCCTGAAACCTAAAAATACCCCTGTACCCCAAAACCCAAACCTAGCCCTGAAACCTAAAAATACCCCTGTACCTCAAAACCCAAACCTAACCCTGAAACCTAAAAATACCCCTGTACCCCAAAACCCAAACCTAGCCCTGAAACCTAAAAATACCCCTGTACCCCAAAACCCAAACCTAACCCTGAAACCTAAAAATACCCCTGTACCCCAAAACCCATACCTAGCCCTGAAACGTAAAAATACCCCTGTACCCCAAAACCCAAACCTAACCCTGAAACCTAAAAATATCCCTGTACCCCAAAACCCATACCTAGCCCTGAAACCTAAAAATACCCCTGTACCCCAAAACCCATACCTAGCCCTGAAACCTAAAAATACCCCTGTACCCCAAAACCCAAACCTAGCCCTGAAACCTAAAAATACCTCTGTACCCCATAACCCAAAACTAAATATATACTATTACTTAAATTAATTTATTTAATTTACATTTTAAAAAAATGATTTAAAAAAATAACATACTTACCAATACTTACGTTGTAATGGCATGCGTTGTAATAGCACCTGCTATGTAATGTCATGCGTTGTAAAGGCATGCATTGTAACGGATCCTGCGTTGTGTTGGTGTGCGTTGTAATGGTGTGCATTGTAATAGTTGCGTTGTAAGGGTTGTTTCCCGGGAAAAAGGGATTATTCGTAGGTGAAGTGTAACTTTCGATCACACCTTGGTATTCAAGTTGTGTAGGTATCACTCTGACTTGTTTTTTAGCCTATTTTTAATGGGGCATTGTCTCTGAGGTTGTGGGTTCGACTGCATTGGTATTACATGATAAGGGGAACAGTCATTCCTCCCCACATGGTTGCAGTATAACGCAGGAGCTAGCGCTAACGCCCACTCCTTGGCATATGAATGTTTAACTGATTCTGGGGCGAGGCCGGAAAAGGCAGGTAAAATTACTGTCTCTCCCTCAGTGCAATCCATCACAAATTCAGCTGGCCAATCCTTTTCAGCCAAAAGAATATCATAGCCAAATGGCAAGTTCTCCTAAAAGAGAACATTAATGCAGCTAGGTATGCCCCCCTCCAATTGGAGTTGCATCTGCTGTAAAAATGCAGGACTCTTACCTTAATATCCGGTGTTTCCACTGGGATATAGTCATGCAACACTACTGCCACCAGACAATCCATCAGGTTCCTGCGAACAATCACGACTTCTGCCATGCTGTCCATTATGGTCAGACTCCGCTCCCCACTGCGAAGCAGTGCCATCAATATCTATGGCATGCTTGACTTTAAGTCCTGCTACCTTTTTTTTAAAGTTTTATTTTCAGTTTTACACACATATACGTCAATAAACAATGCACATATCGGTACAATGGTAAGACCCCTTAACACATATGAGGTCACGAAAACATTATCCGGCAGCACCCCAGGCCCCAGAAACAAGTAATGAAAATAATCAGGTTAAGCCACATTTTCAATGATCTATCCAGAACGTTTACATCTCATGGAACTAACCCGCCGCCCTCTCCCAATTAAAGTCATAATCCCCAGCGACACATTTAGATAGCACATACGCAAAATCATTTCACATGACACCAGACATTACAACAGCATTCCTAGCCTATACCTTTGGGAACTATGCCACTGGCAACTTGTGCATCAGCTTCACTACGCTTACGTGTAATGTACGCTTATGTGAGCCCCAAATATCCACCGGGCAAGAGGAGCTGGGCACGAGTGTAGCATACTCCTCGCAGTTCACGTTACAGTATGCCAAACTACAAAGCCATGCATGGGAAGTAGGGTCTTTCCTGCTACCCCAGAGCAACGCCACTTCTCGTTTGCAGCGAGCCTTTTGATTTTTTGGGGGAAGTAAATCATGAATCCCAGCAATGCAATTTCAGGAATGGGAACAAGTGTAATAGTAAGTATTTCTCCTAGCATGTCATGCACCTGTACCCAAAAATGCTGCAATTTGGGACAGGTCCAGGAAAGGTGGGAAAAGTCTGCGTGTGGAGCATAACATTTTGGACAATGGAGAGGTCTGGAGGGGTCTATCTTTTGTGACCAAGCTGGGGTATGGTACATCCTGCGAAGAAATTTAAAATGTTGGACTTGCGATTATTACCGACAGTGAAGTGAACGGTTCGGGAGCTATCGGAAAGGTAGGGAAGAATGCCCGCAACAAGTCCTGCTACCTTCTTTTTTAAATGAGGCTTTGACTATTTAGGTTTATGTTCCTTTTTTAGTATGTAGTCAGAAGAGCCTTGTGAGCCCTTTGATTTCACATACTCCTCTGATCTGCACTCTGACATGTCCACCTCTCTCCGATTGTTTCTTGGACATATCTTGAAATAAAGGAAATGAACGTGCATCAGTATCCTGATACCTGTCAGGCTTTTTATATTATCATGCTTACGCAGATTATAGCGCTTTTGGGTAGCTTACTGTTGGGGAGATCCACCCATGACTTAGGATTTTCTTTCTGTTTCTTATTATCCTACTTCTTTTTAGAAGACTTGGTGCTTGGCTTGAGCTTTCCTTTTCAGAATTACTCTTTGGGCCCGATTCCAAAGTCGTTCGGAAGGCCTACAAATCGGATTTGGCTTTTCCGGATCCGACTCGTAGCCCTTGTTTCTGACCGAATCGTACACAGGTCCGAATGACCAAGTATGATGCGGAGATATCGTATGCGCCTACCGAATCGTTTCCCAACCCCATCCTGTTTGTGCGACTCGTTGGTAGATGAATCATGCCACGCAATGGAGCCGGATTCCGACCGAGCGAGTACGATGCACCATTCGGACAGCTGCATCGACTCAGTCTCAGTGAGACAAATCGGCTGTCAGAAGTGTACTCCAGGGGTAGTAGCAGGCCCCCCTTCACCTGGAGCCCTCCAAATCTGTCACAGGGGGGTGCCCATGTGTCCCCCCAATCCATGCACGCACAGTGTGACGGGCACCATGGGGTACCCAGCACACATTATACGCTTTTCCCCACCCACCCTTTTTTGCTATGGGAGCCTGTGTACATGTTGGTACACTGGCTTCCATAGAGTTCAATAGGAGTCTGAGCTAACCGAGTCTGTAAGCATGTGGATGCATCGTACTCGCTCGCTCAGACTCCATGTGCACGATTTGCTCATAAAGCCCTACGCATCTGAGTTGTATGGAGGGCTTTCCTAGCGAGATTAGAATCGGTCCCTTAATTTATGGTTTACAGGTCTGGCTCCCAAATTACCTCTTTTTCCCTAACACCAAGGATGTCTCCTGTTGAGAGGTGAGTACAGGTCTTTGGGTATACAAAAGAAAACTACTCAGGTGATCTATTAAATAAGAGCCCAAGCTATAATGTTAGACACCATGTCGTACAGCTTGTACTTCACCGGTAAAAACTGTGCATTTATTGAACAATATAAACATCAGGATTGTGACAGACGGATTCCATGCACACCCTCAGGATATATTGGCCTATCTCCCTTCTAGCCCACAGTCCATACAACTTTACCCCTAACCTTACAGGGCATCAAATGTGTTTTGCAACCTCAGAACATGAAAACTCAGATCCCCCAAGGAAATCATAGTTACAGATCTAGAACCCTTTCATTTGGAATTTCATGCATACCCAACAAAATACACAAGAAATTCTCAACAAGGTGTTTCGATATTTATTGAAGCATTGTGATGCTTGTATAAAATACATGCACTGGGATAATCAATAGAATGAAACAGATACAAATATTTAGAATTACAAGAATAGTGAAAAAGATTAACATTTCCAGCATTGTGCTAAGACAGTCAATATATGTGGGCATGTAAGTACAGTGTACTCCTGCCTAGCGTTCCCTAACCTGGTCTTGCCTAGGGTGAGTTAACTGCCTAATCCCTGCCCGGGTGGTCTAACTTACCATTACCTGTGCGTGTCATCAGACTGCCCGTCTTGGTGTAGAGCTGGACATCCCTTGTGTTGGTATGAAGGAATCAGCTGAGCTGGAATTCCGCCATGTAGTGACCTCGCAGTTGTGCAGACAGAATATTGAATAAAAAATACTGAATTCCACAAATATCGAGTAAAAAATATCATAAAACATATCGTGGTTCAGAAATATCGACAGCAAGAATATCATGGTCAAGAATATCGACTTGAGGTAAGTAATATCGATTTTAAAAATATCAAAGTGTTCAATATAATTTGCAAATATATAGTTGTAAAAAATATTGTTTTTTAAATTAATGTTATTTATTTTAGTATATTTTTTATATGTATGTCATGTATGTTTTTTTGTGTAAGAATTGTTTGTACCGAATGGGGTAGTACCATTTGCCACACTACAACAGACTTATGACTTGGCCCAGACGGAGCACTTCCGTTACTTGCAGGTCCGACATGCACTCCAGACGAACATCCCCCCGGGGACACAACCCCCAGAGTCCTCACCTCTTGAGGACAGACTGCTTGATAGCCACCTTCCAGAGAAGGCCATCTCGCTAACGTACAAGAAACTCATAAACCACACCCGAGACCTGCTGTTGGCCCTAAGGGAAAAGTGGGAGGAAGACGGACTCGAAATCAATGACGAGGAATGTAGAGAGGCACTGGCATCCCCTAAAGAGATAGCAATATCTGCCAAATTGGCCCTCATACAACTGAAAATTCTGCACCGAGTTTACCTGTCTGGCACCAGGATGGTTCTCATGGGTCGTAGTGAGGACGGGCTCTGCCGCAGGGGGTGTGAGGAAATGGGCACCTTCCTACACATACTTTGGGAATGTGGAGAGATACAGGCATACTGGTCCAGGGTGTTGGATTGTATGTGTAAGGTGTGGGGAGTGGAGCTGCGACCTGAGGCAAAGAGATGTCTCCTCAATATATGGGAGCCCTCGTACCTTTTCATCAAGGGGGAAGCTATGGGTCACATTAGGTCTAGCGATTGTAAAACGGAACATAGCGAGATTGTGGGGGCGGAGGTACCACCTACTCTTAGCTCCTGGAAAAAGGACATGGACTGGAGCATGATCCAGGAGAAGACAGTATATATGGAAGTGGGTGGCGATATGGTCTAAGTGGAATGAGTACCGGAGACATATCTGTGACCCTCCATGTGTTGCCCGTGACGAAGAGCTGCTCAATCTGTGATCATGGTTAATAATATCTATCCTGCCTTTGTTTAAGATTTGACTGAAGCTGTAGTCCCAACGATTCTTTGATGTATGTATATGCTGTCTGTATGCCTTGGAAGTGACACCTGTGTTTGCTTTGAATTTTGCAAATAAAAAGATATAGAAAAAAAAAAAGAATTGTTTGTATTTTTCATAGATATGTTACATTTTTTGTAGTTATTCATTTTTATATTTGGATTTTGCGTTTTTAGTATCATAGCGGGTTGTGGGTTTATAGGGGAATAGGGTGGGAAGAAATGTACTTATATTAAACTAATTAATTATTTTTTATTAATTAATATATGTTTTAATGACATTTTATAGTTTAAAATGTATAAAGTAATGTATAATTAATCAATTATTAATTGTTTGTTAATTAAGTGTACTTAATTCATGGGTAATTAATTATGGTAATTGTGTAATTAATTTTAGGTATGTGTTGTGGTGTTTATAAGAGTAAAGGGTGGGAAATAATTTGTGTTTAATTAATTAATATGTGGTTGTTAATTAATATTAATTATTTGATATTAATTTTGAGTAATTGTTAATTTTTGTGAATGTTGTTTTTACTTTTAAAGGGGTAAATGGTGGGTATTAAGTACATTTTTTATCATTAGTTGTTAATAGTAATCGTTTTTAATTTAAATATATGTTTTAATTGTGTTTTATTATTTTATAGTTTCATTTAGGTGTGTGATGTGGATATTATAGTGTTAAAGTGTGTGTAGTCAATTAATGTTTATTAGTTTTTTTATTAATAATATTTTACAATTGATTATTACTTAAGTTAATTATGTAAGTACATTTAATTTAAAATATTCAAGTGTTTTGTTTTTGGTGTGGTGTTAAGGGGTAGGAAATAAAATGAATACTTTCATGTATTGATTTTTTTTGTTTGTAAATATTTTCTAGTTTAAAACAATTTTGTTTTTATTTTATTTATTATTTTAATTTATATAATATTTATAGGTTTGTATTATATGCAATTAATATTATAATTTTTTATATAATAATATAATATATCTTATTCTTCATTTTCTAAATATTGTTTCTTTATATTTATGATATATATATATATATATATATATATATATATATATATATATATATATATATATATATATTACCTACTGGCGGTCGCCAGTAGGTATATATAGTTAGGATTTTTTCCCTATGGGATTTTTGAAAATTCTATGTCTAATAACTTTGGCGTTTGTGGACGGAATTGGCTGAAATTTTCTGGAAAATGGAACATTTTGTTTCTGAGCAGCCCCTGAAAATTTGGGGGGGGTTCGTCCAGGGGGGGCCGAGAAAAAAGGGGGGTCCCAAAACGTGTTTTTAACATTGAGTTTTCCATAGGGCGGTTGGCCTCACTTTTAGCCCGAACGGCTGAATGGATTTGCACGAAACTTGGCAAAATTGTAGGGACTGGTAGCCCGATGTGCCTTTTGTAGGTCTCAATATATGTGCTCCAGTGGATTTTGAGAAATTAACGTTTAAAAAAAGATATATATCTGTAACAGCGGACCGGGCAGCTCCCCGGTTCGCGGACCGGGGCGCGTACCAGAACTTCGCGTAGCGAAGCTGATTGGCTCTCCGGTGTCTGTCAACATTCTAAACAGTCCGGAGCGGCCGCCATCTTGTCTCTCGGTAGGATTGAGAGACAAGAGGAGGCCAAAGCAAAGGGGGAAATAACCATAAGGGGGCATAGTAGATCCTCCCTGACCCCCTAGGTTTAATGTGGAGGCTTTAAAAGGGCCCCGCGGGGCAAAAAAAAAATATTTTTTTTTTGTTTTTTTTCGTGGGTAGCGCCCGGTCCGCGAACCGGGAAGCGTTCTGGGCAGCGTACTGCAATGAAAAATGAATGAGAGACTTTTCAAATGCAGTATGTTAATTGATTGTTGGTTTTGTTGATTATTTTTTATTTTTTTTAGTTTTTTAAGCAATTATTTATTATTGTGATTGTGGTTGAAAATTTCATAACATTTCTAACATTTAACTAGTTTATTAATTACATATAAAAATGATTAAAGACTCAAACAATTTTTTAATATTACATACAATTTTATTTTTCGGATTGTTTTTCAAAATTTAATAGAACGTCTAGTATTTGACTGTCCGATATGTCCTCTTGTTGAGTGAACATAAGTTCCCACATTTGACCGTCATCATAATGAAGTAAATGATCCACAGATTCTACACATTGAACTAATTCATGGTCCCGTGATTCATCCATGAAATCTGAGTCATCATTGTCCTCAATATCTTTTTCTGTGTTGTTCTCCAGAACAATTTCAAAGGAAACATTCTGCTCACCTTCCATTTTCTTGCTGTAATTTGCATAAAAAATAAATATATCAGTAGAGATAGGGCACTGTTGGGTTTAAGTTCAGACAGGTACTTGTGAGTTTATAACAGAGAAGTAATCTATGGGCACTGTATGGTTTCAGGTGAGAAGTAGTACTATTAAAAAGTGCCTGTGAAGAAGCCTAAGTAAATTCATAATTATACCACAGAAACCTAAATCAATCCATAATTATAATAAAGAAGCCTTTCTCAATGTCTAACTCTTACAGAGGGATAGTATATAACTATCTGAAAATGTTTTCAAATTTATAAAATAATATCTCACCTTCTAAAAACAAGTTTAAGTTGTGAGTGAAAATGATCTTGCAATGTAGTTCAGGAAGTAGTAGTCAAAATGGCTGTGTTTCTCTCTCTTCCTTTATATATATTCAGGTACATAACCAATCAAATGTCAGGTAAAAAAAGTAGAAAATGAAAGTAACATTTTCATTGGTTGTCAATTCCAACACTTCAGATGTGTTTTGTGAAGTAATTTACCTCAGGGTATTTAGAGGGGTCTACAGGCTAAATGACTAAATGGAATTCCAATCAAATTTGTGAAAATGGTAGGGATTGGTATGTAGTATGAGCTAATCTATATTTGGTGAAATTGTCTCCAGTGGCTTTTCTGTGAACTACTTTCCCACCTTTTTTGATGGTGCGCTTCCAAGGGAGCTACCCGGTACGCGAACCGTTGAGCGCCTCGGTTCGCGGACCTTAAGCGTTCCGGGAGTCCACCATTTTGTGTTTCGGTCGAATTAAGATACAAGATGGAGGGCAAATAATGTTCAGAATGGGTAGAAGGGGGCACGGTAGACTTATCTTGACCCCCTAGGTTTTGTGAGGGTGGCTGAGGAGGCCCATATGTGCGAAAAAAAAACATTTTTTTAAAAAATTTCGCGAGGTTAGCTCCCGGTTCGCGTACCGGGTAGCGCCCCAGGGAGCGTACTTTGTTGAAAATTAGTGAAAAATGTTAGAGTACAATAATAATTGTGAGTGATCAGATGTAGGGTAGCTCTGAGAAGAGCTTTTGGGTTTATGGTACATTTAGGTACTTATAAGTAGGTACCAATGCACATTCTTAAATTCAGAGTGAAAATTCTGTTGCCCTCATCTGAGAAGTGAACTCCATCTCCTCTGTAGATATCTTGCATGTAGTAACGCAAGTTATTGTTGTACAGGGAGCCCATTCCATGGTCTCTCATGTAAGCTGAAACAGATTTGTTTACATGCTTCCTCGACTTCTCAATTTGTGGACAAAATTGGTTTGACCACCTCCATTTCTGTCTTTGGCATATATTTGAATATACCAAGGCAGTCTGAGGAAAAAGTGCCATTAATTGCTCAAAGGTGTCCTTTAAAAGCATTTCCAGACCTACACCAGTCAAAGTGCCCAAGTCATTACCTCCACAGTGCACAATTAACAGGTCAGGTTTGGGCAAATGCATAAAGGTTTTCACCAATGGTATCAATTGGTGACATTTTAATCCTCTGTGGCCAAACCACTTAATTTCCACATCTTGTAAATTGAGGTTAGGTAATTTCCTGTTTTCAACGTACCTTTGAGCCCAGTGAATATAACTATGTCCAACAATCCAGACAGAAAACATGGTGAGAGAAGGTTCTCCTGCAGTCAGATGAAGTGTGGCAATGAAATGGCAGTTGAAAAAATGAGAGTTTAAAATGAAAAAAACTGTGGAGTTTCTGTGTTCATGAAGCAGTAACAGTGATTGGTGGATTTTGATTGCTGAAAACAGAAAGTTAGGGTGCACGGATGAGTTATTTGAAAGATGTATTTTGAGTGGTCAATAAAAAATCATTAAATGAAAGAATGCACTGGATATGCAGGTGCACTGAGAGTTCAGAGTTCAATTGCAACAAAGTTGTGTGAACTTGCAAACACCAGAAGTCTTCCAAGAGGTGGTTGCCATGCAGAAAAGACAGAAAGGGCAGAGGGGGGAAGGGTTTTCATTTGAAAAAAAGTGAGGGAAGAGTTTTGATTGGGTGACATGAGAAATATGTGTGAAGAATTACAGCATTTCTGTGCTTTTGATAGCTGCAGACTCTGGAGTGCATACCTTTTGCTCTGCTGAAGACAAATTGGTGTGTTTCTGAGACTGTTTTCAAACTCAAAGTATTTGCTAAGGTGAGAAAATATGTCTTTAATTTAGATAGAGAATAGTGTGCTTTAAGGAGAAAATTATGAATTATGTGGCGCAAATTGCTTGTAAATATGCTCCCACATGTGCATGGAAAATTTTGATTTTGAATGTTTGTGTTACATAGCCATGTTAAAAGTGATACAAACATGCAGGAAAGGCAATGAAAAAATGCTTTTATGTGTCTTAAGGACATTTTAAGTAATTTTGCCATGTGCAGTGTTTTGAAATTATGATTTGAAAATCGTTTTTGGGGAAAAGGAATTGATTTAAATTTATGACAAGGACATAATGGTGTATGCTTCTTTATACGGCAATTGACTGTCCCTGATGTTATTTTTCCCATTTTAATGTAAGACCTTTCTCTGTGACGCAAGTTGCTTGTAAATATGCTCCGACCTGTGCATGGGAAATTTAGATTTTAAATGTTTGTGTTACATAGCCATGTTAAAAGTGACCCAACCATGCTGGAAAGGCAATCAAAAAACGCTTTCATGTGTCTTAATGACATTTTAAGTCATTTTCCCATGTGCAGTGTTTTGAAATTATGATTTGAAAATCGTTTTTGGGGTAAAGGAATTGTTTTTAAATTCATGACAAGGACATAATGGTGTATGCTTCTTTATAAGGCAATTGACTGTCCCTGATGTTATTTTTCTCATTTTAGTGTAAGACCTTTCTCTGTGGCGCAAATTGCTTGTAAATATGCTCCCACATGTGCATGGAAAATTTAGATTTTGAATGTTTGTGTTACATAGCCATGTTAAAAGTGACCCAACCATGCAGGAAAGGCAATCAAAAAACGCTTTTATGTGTCTTAAGGACATTTTAAGTAATTTTCCCATGTGTAGTGTTTTGAAATTATGATTTGAAAATCGTTTTTGAGGTAAAGGAATGTTGTTAAAATTTATGTGCGCCATATGCCCCCAAATTTCTTTTTCAGGGGTGCAGCAGGGTGTTATTGAGACACCCCTGCAGCTTTGGAAAAATTCCTAATTTGTGATGAGCAAATTGTTAATCGCAAATTGCACCTTCATTTATATGAGCCTCCTAGCCCATGGAAATGAATGGGTAATTTGCAATTAGCAATTTTCTCATCGCAAATTTGGAATGGTAAAGAATCGCTATTTATTCCTTAAAATTCGCTTTTTTGGAAATGCAAAATAGTTATATGATACATATGGCGGTTGATGTCTAACAAGATAAGAAGCTTAGGGATACATTTATGATGACTGGCGCAATGAAGTAGAAATCACTTACTTCATTGGTAGAGCTTTACATGTATTATCTCCTCTGTATTCTTCATCAAGCGTAACTTTAATCTGCAATCCTGAGTAGGCCTCACTTTAAACAAACCTCTGGATAGGCCACATCTTATTGTTATCCTGAATTAATCATTTAAAATGATAGGGACAGATTTATGATAGGTGTATGCCTCTTTTGCGCCACTTAGAAAACATTGTCCATGGGGAAATGACTTAAAATGTCCTTAAGACACATGAATGTGTTTTTTTAAAACGTTTGCAATTTTTTTGGGTCACTTTTAACATGGCTATGTGACTCAAACAGTCAAAATCTAAATTCGCCATGCACAGGTGGGAGCATATTTACAAGGAATGTGCTCCATGGGGAAAGGTCTTATAATGTAATATGGGAAAAATGACATCAGAGACACTGAAATGCCTTATAGAGAAGCATACACCATTATGTCCTTGTCATAAATTTGCAAACCATTACTTTTCCCCAAAAACGATTTTCAAATCATAATTTGAAAACACTGCACATGTGGAAATGACTTAAAATGTCCTTAATTCAAAATTTGCGATTCCTTAAATGCAATGTATCAAACAAAAAATATGTAAAAAATGATATTAAGGATTTGGAAACTACCACCAACTTCTAGTTTGTGGTAAATTGCGAATTCTTTTCAAAAAGCATTTTTTTCCAAAAAACAAAAGGTCCCATATGACGCCCATACATGCCCCTAGGGCATGTAGGTGTGCCATATGCCCCCAAATTTATTTTTCAGGGGTGCAGCAGGGTGTTCTTGAGATACCCCTGCACGCTTGAAAAAATTCCTATTTTGTGATGAGCTAATTGCTAATCGCAAATTGCAACCTTCATTCCTATGAGCCTCCTAGCCCATGGAAATGAATGGGTAATTTGCTATTAGCAATTTGCTCATTGCAAATTAGGAATAGTAAAGAATTGCTATTTATTCCTTAAAATTTGCTATTTAGGAAATGCAAAATAGTTTGATGGTACATATGGTGGTTCATCTGTAACAAGATAAGAAGCTTAGGGATACATTTATGATGACTGGCGCAATAAAGTGCACATTACTTACTTCATTGGTAGGCCTTTACATGTATTATCTCCTCTGTATTCTTCATCAAGCATAACTTTAATCTGCAATCCTGAGTAGGCCTCACCTTAAACAAACCTCTGGATAGGCCACACTTTATCGTCATCCTGGATTAATCATTTAAAATGCTAGGGACAGATTTATGATAGGTGTATGCCTCTTTTGTGCCACTGTGCGTCACTTTTATGATGCAGCGGCGGTGCAAAAGATTTGCTATGAGGCGACAACATTACAAATTGATGCATTTAGGCAGATATGTCATGGTGTAAAAAAAACGTACCACATGAAACCGATGCAGCAGTGATGCAAAAGATGCACCATGTCGTAAGACAGGCCTCACTTGGGGCCATATGTATCAAGCTAATTAGCATTCGCAAAGATCAAAATTCTACGAATTTTGGCCTTTGCGAATGTTAATTAGACAAATGGTATGTATCAAACAAGTTTGATGCAAAATAAGGAGTAGCAAAATTTGCTATTCCTTATTTTGCAATTGCACTGAAGGATTTGCAAATTTTGTGACTACTTAAATGCAATGTATCAAACAAAAAATATGTAAAAAATGACATTAAGGATTTGGAAACTATTGTGGTAAATTGGTGGTAATTTGTGAATTCTTTTCAAAAAGCTTTTTTTTAAAAAAACAAAAGGTCCCATATGACGCCAACACATTCCCTTAGGGCATGTATGTGTGCCATATGCCCCCAAATTTCTTTTTCAGGGGTGCAGCAGGGTGTTCTTGAGACACCCCTGCACCCTTGGAAAAATTCCTAATTTGTGATGAGCAAATTGCTAATCGCAAATTAAACCTTCATTCCTATGAGCCTCCTAGCCCATGGAAATGAATGGGTAACTTGCAATTAGCAATTTGCTCATCGCAAATTAGGAATGGTAAAGAATCGCTATTTATTCCTTAAAATTCGCTATTTAGGAAATGCAAAATATTTTGATGATACATATGGCAGTTCATCTCTAACAAGATAAGAAGCTTAGGGATAGATTTATGATGACTGGCGCATCACCAGGGATGTGCCATTCATCTTGCGCCGCTGTTCCGCCACCCATGGTGTGCTGCATTTACAATGCGGCACAGCATGGGGCAAAAACGGCACAGATGCTTGACGCATCTGTGCCGTTAAGGTGGCGCATTGCTGGAGTTGTATCGCAAGTGCGATGCAGCTCCAGCAAGGCTCAGGGGTGCACCATCTCCACAATGTTGCGTCAAGACCTATGCCTGCTTCAAGCAGGCGCAGGGTTTTGACGCAGGTTTCTCCTATCTGATTGTAAATGCGGCACACCATGGGTGGCAGAGCAGTGGGGCACGTTAACTGGTGCATGCCTGGGGATGTGCCATTTAACATAAATCTGCCCCTTTACATTTAAGTATGTGCAGGGGACACAGAGTCGGTGAGGCTTATCCAAGGTTAAGAAGAGATGAGTCCTGTTCAGTGAAAGATTAGACATAGGCTTCACCTGCTCAGCATCGCTGGACATGGCTAAATAATAGCTGCAAAATGTTACTCTTGTTAAACAATTTCACTATTATAATCTGTGAGATTTGTCTCTTACTCTGCAACATCTCATTGTTGTTATCTTTCTTTAAAGATAAAGACAACCTCAACATGAGCGACAATCTGCAATCAGTTGATTTTGACCTCATCATTGAACTTGTAATTGAAACATCAGTGGATGTTGATCCCTTGGATGATTTAAATCCTGAGGATGAAGAAGAGCGTGATGAGGATGCAGATTTGTCCGAATTATATGATATAGGATGGGAAGCTGACCTGCTTGAGCCTTTGGAACTATAAACATTTATTTTTAAAATTTATAATTAATAAAAAGTAAAAAGGTAAACCGTTTAATTTAAAAATAAAGACACCTTCAAAAGCAGGTTATGTGTAGTGTCTTCAATAAAATATTAAAATATGCTCATAAAATTAGATCAGATTCACATATAAAATAGCATAGGTAACATAAATATAAATGTCATTTCTTTTCTGGTATTTCTGTATTGTAAATTTGCAAGGACTAAAACATCTTCTATTTAAAATGTCAAGTAGTGTGTTAAGTTTTTGATCACTGTTATTGTTTTACTGTTTGGTAATACTGGTTAATAACATTTTTTATTATATTTTTCCACAGATTCAACTGCAGATCATTTCAAGATTTCACCATGCCTACAATAGAAAGACAGATAAAGGCTGCAAAACGTCAAAGACAGCAGGTGAAAAAAAATACGCAGCAGTCCTCTAACAAAAAGATTTGTCAAGTCACGAAGAAAGCACCGGGTAAGAGCACAAAACAATTTATAAGAAATATGTGTAGTAAAAAAAATATTACTACAGAAAATGTTTCAGTCCATAAAACGAGAAGGAAATCAAATGGAAAGGAAAGGCCAATGAAAAATGTTACTGCTAGAGCAAGAGATAACTCTGTGCATGATAGTAGAAGGAAACAACAGTTTAGGGAGATTCGTAAACGAATGTTCCGGAACAGGATAATTGGCAATTTGTTAAAAAATATTAAGAAAGGTCAACAGAAACTGGTTTTTTATAAGACAAAAAAAAAAGTTGAGAAAGTTATTGATCAGGCATTTGAAATTAAACGTAAGTTATTTATTTTGATAATCAATAGAATTAGGAAGCTAAACAAGGCAATTTTTGATTTCAAAAGAAATAGTAGATGGAAGAGAATAGTTAATCGTAGTAATTTTTGTGAAGTTTTTTCTGGAGAATGGATGCATAGTTCAAGCTGTGAGGCATTTTTTTAATGAGGAGAGTTATTTCCAGGATAATGATTTGGTGCATGCAGTTGACACCAGTGGTCGTGCTTATGAAGTGAAAGATGGTTGTCCAGTTGAAAAAGAAAAACTTGTGACAACAGAGGCAGAAGAGGTGTTAGGTAATGAGGTTTTAGGAAGACGTGCTAAGGGTCCTGTGTACACCTGGAAGTGTAGTAGTATTTGCAGTGTGCGACAGGATTCCATCAATTTGCTTTGTGATTTTGTACGGTCATTTAATAGGAAAAGTTTGAAGCAGAAAATGATGTTGTTGCAAGAATTAGATCCTTGCAGAGTAAGAGAAGTGACAGGTTTGCATGGACATTCACTGGCTTGTCTTTCCAGGAGAGTATGCCAGAGTGTTTTTCATCATTTCAGGATGCTAGCAGTGCATCATAACAAAGTGAGGAAATTAGTTAGAATGTTGTATTATGCTAAGAGTCCAGCAATTATGCTTAAACAATTATGCGCTGCTCTTTTTCATGGTTCTGAAATAGATGTGAAGAATATATGTGAAGAAATTGAGTTTTGTTACTTTGGAAGTAAAGAGGAGAATGTTGAAATTGAGCAAGAAGAAGAGGGTCATGTGGAAGATAGTGTACAGGTTTCCAGTACAGATAATTTCCAGAGGGAAATTGCGACGTTTGAGGTGAAATCAAGTGAGAGGCCAAATTTCACTTGTGTGTGTTGTCGACGCACTTATTATAAGAATCAGACTAAGTTAGTGGATTTATATGCAAAAAGTGAAAGGGAAAATAATAGTGAATGGAAGGATTTTGCAACATACTTGATGGTAGAAAATTGTTTTGATTTGGGATTGGATCAACGTGTGTGTACTTATTGTTCTTGCAAATTAAATCAAAACCAGATGCCTGCTAGAGCAGTTCATAATAATCTGGAATTGGTTGAGATTCCTTCTGAATTGAAGGATTTAAATACTTATGAATCTATTTTGATTCAAAGTATCCATCCCTTTCAGGCTATTGTAAGAATGGAGCCAAAGACAGGGAAATTGCCTCCATCAGATTTACAGAGAGGATTAAAGGGAAGAGTTGTTTATTTGCCTCTAGATTTGAAGAAAAACATTAACACAATTGGAGTAGAAAAAGTGGAAGAGGAACCTCTGGTTATCTTAGTTAATGGGGTTCCGACAAAGAATAAGAAAATATGGCAAGATTTAGTAGATGTTAGGAAAGTTAAAAAGGCAACATTGTATTTGAAAAAAAATAATAAATACTATAAGAATGTATATGTTGCAGAAGAGGAAGTAAGTGAGGAAGAGGATAGCGATTTGTGTGCTGGTCAAATTGAGAAAGTAGAACCCTCTACTAGTGAAGAAATATATGAACATTATAGTGTTCATCCTTTGCATTCCAAGGAAGTCATGGGGAATGCTATTGAGTTGTTTCAAATGAAACAAGCCAAAGGGAGTCCCATTAGTGTTTGGGAGGAAAGTTTGGAAGCTCGGTGTTTCCCACAGCTTTTTCCAACAGGTCAGGGAGGAAGATATGATGAGCGACCTCATCATTCCTGCTTCTGAATACCGGACTTTGCGATTGTATGCAGGAGATGCTAGGTTTCGACAATGCATTCCTTATTTGTTTCATCTCCTGTTTGAAAGCAATCTGTCTGGACTGTCATATGCAGTGAACCACATCTTGAAAAGTGGTATACACATGCAAAACATCTCGGCAAGTGACTTTATGGATAAAGTCAATGTCCAAGACAGTATTTTGGATTCTCACCTGATTAATCTCATGGCGTGTCAGCGTGGTACTAATGAGTACTGGTACCGTCGTCATGGTGATTTAAAATGTATGCTGAGGAACTTAGGTACTCCCACATGGTTCCTCACTCTGAGCTGTGCCGAGTATGGTTGGGAAGACTTACTTGAATTTCTACGAGAGGCAAATGCTAACGTAGATAACATTGAATTCAAGACACCCGGAGAACAGTGCTCTTTGGATCCAGTCAATGTATGTAGGTACTTCAATCATAGATTTGAAGCTATGATGTCTTTCATCATGAATAAGAAGAATCCACCTCTTGGAGAGGTGTTGGATTTCTTCTGGAGAAAGGAGTACCAAGCAAGAGGTGCTCCTCATATACATATGTTGCTGTGGATCAAGGATGCACCTAAATTTGGAACGGATCCAGAAGACTCAGTGATGAGTTTCATCCAACAGTATTCTACGTGTGCTGTTCCAAACGCAAAGGAGAAGAAAAGCCTAAGAGAAAAAGTTCTGCGTTTCCAAAGCCATCGATGTGGAAAGTACTGCCGTCGTAAATTCCGAAACAAGGACAAGTTCTACACTAAATGTCGTTTCGGCTTTCCACGACCGGTGATTTCTAAAGGAAGAGTAAACAGTTTGATGTCTTCGCTGCGACACAATGTCATGAAGAAATCACCTAAAAACACTTACAATTTGAAGAGGAACGAAGAGTCCAAGTACATCAACGACTACAACCCGGTGATTTTGTCCATGTGGAATGCTAACATGGATATACAGTTTGTGGCTGATAACTGTATGCTGTGGCTCGGTATGTGACGTCTTACATCACCAAAAAAGAGAAGACAGAATTGAAGGATATGTGGGAGGACATTTCCCATGAAAAGAGCCTCAGCAAGAAGTTGTACAGTTTCAGTCTGAAGATGTTGTCGCATCGAGAAATCGGAGCGTACGAATGTTCTGACCGGTTGTCTTCAGCAAGTCTCTATGCCAAGTCCAGGAGTATTATTTGGGCGAGTCTTGGTCTTGCTGCAACGCGTAATCGAGTTCTCAAACCTGTGCGGGAAATTGAGTATTTGGCGGAAAAGGAGCCAAACAGTACCGACATTTTGAAGACCAACATGTTGGATACATATTATCCAAATCGAAGCATTCACCTCGAGAATGTTTGTCTGTATGAGGTTCTTCAAAATTACATATTCAAGAGGAACATCAAAGATGATACTGAGAAAGGAGTGTATGCTGTAATAGGAAGTGAGGGATGTCTGGTCAAGCAAAGAAAATGCCACTTGGTAAACCATCGAAAATTGAGTGGCGAATCTCCTGAAAAAAAGGAGTTTTTCTATTTAGCACTTTTGCAACTTTTCAAGCCTTGGCGTGCAGAAGAGGAACTGCTTGGAGATTTCCTCTGTTACGAAGACTCTTTCATTGCCGCCAAGGAGACCATAGAATGTCCTGCTTTTCCCAAATATGTAGAAATGTTGAATGCGGAAATTGAGCAGGAAGCAACGATTGCAGCCGAGATTGCCAGAGACAGTTCTCAGGACAGTCAGAGTTCTGCTTCATTGAGTCAGGATCCACTAGGAGGACCTGTTATCGAAAATGAAGCTGCCACTGCTATGAATGAAGTGGAAAGAGCCATGGCACATGCTCAAGAGGATGCGGTTAACTTAGAAGAGTTGGAAAGACAACTCAACGTTGAGCAGAGGAAAATATATGACGAAGTTACCATGCAAATTGATCATGGATTAAGTCATGATAAGAAAGAGTGCTCATGTACATCGTTGAAGCCTGTCCGACTGTACGTGAGTGGAGAAGCGGGAACTGGAAAAAGTTTCCTCATTAAAGCAATTTCCTGCTATTTGCAGGAAAGGACAGAGTCAACGCTGTCTTGTGTTGTCACTGCTCCAACTGGACTGGCAGCACATAATATTAAAGGGATTACTTTACATCGTTTACTGATGCTGCCAGTGGAGCATGACAACAAATTACAATATCACAAGCTATCTGGAGATGCTTGTTTTGAAGTTTCAAGAATCTTGAGGAAAATGAAACTTCTTATCATTGACGAAGTAAGCATGGTTTCCAATGTCATGCTTGCCTTTGTGCATTTGAGGATGCAAGAAGTTCTCAAAACAGAGTATGATGTGTTATTTGGTGGCAAACACATCATTGTTTTCGGAGATCTTCTGCAGCTGACACCAGTGAAAGGGCAACCTGTGTTCAAAATGCTCACGCATGGAGATACCAGGAAGTGCCTAGGCAGCATTGGCAACGTCAATATATGGTTAAACTTCAATTATGCTGAACTGCATGAAAATATGCGTCAGGCGAAGGATGAAGTTTACAAGACTATTCTACAAGATGTTAGAATTGGAAAAGTGACCGAGCATGGGAAAGAAGCTTTACATGCACGATTACTGTCAAATTTATATCCAGAACAAGATGTTGTGACTGAGAATATTTTTCAGAAAATTACTGAGAAGAAATCTGGAATATGTTTGATGCCAACTCTTGCAGAATGTGCCAAATTTAACAACAAAATGTTGCATTTAGAAAAGCAAGAGATTGTGAAACTGGAAGCTATTGACAGAGTAGAGCATATGGGATCAACAATTATTTTGTCTGAGAATCTGAAAACAAAATTGGATTCATTAGAGAAGAGTATATCTAAAACTGCAGGTTTTGAAAAGACTCTGAATGTGTGCTTGAACTGCCGTATAATTTTAAGAAGGAATTTACATGTTGAAAGAGGTCTGGTAAATGGATCAATGGGTAATGTTGTTGATTTTGTGAAATACAGAAATAGAGATGGAATTGAATTTTTAAAAATTAAATTTGATGGCATTGAGGAAGTACAGCTAATTGCTCGTTGTTCTGCTAGATTTTTGCTTGTAAAAGACTTATATGTTCGCCGTAAGCAGTTTCCTGTTTGCTTGGCATATGCGGTGACAATCCATAAATCGCAAGGTTTAAGTGTAGACAGTGCATTGGTGAATATTGGCAGTTCTGTGTTCAAGGAGGGTATGGCCTATGTGGCATTGTCACGAGTTAGAACTTTATCGGGATTGTACTTGATTGAGTGTGATGTCACAAACATTTGTGCAGATCTAGAAT
This sequence comes from Lissotriton helveticus, assembly GCF_964261635.1. Taxonomy (NCBI): domain Eukaryota; kingdom Metazoa; phylum Chordata; class Amphibia; order Caudata; family Salamandridae; genus Lissotriton; species Lissotriton helveticus. The sequence continues at coordinate 1,311,134,542 of NC_136063.1, forward strand.
GTGTTATGGAATACAATAGGTTAAGAAGAGAGTATGCGCCACATTTGCCTCAGTATCCTTTGTTTCAGAAACGTGTGGTAGGCCGGAAACGAAGAAATGTGACCAATACTGGGGAGGTTGTAGCAAAAAGACAAAAAGTCAATGAACCTAAAATTACAAGCAGAAACAAAAAGGATTCTGTTGAAGATGTTGTTGGTTTTCAATTTGAAAACAGTTCTGGTGTCAACTGCTATGCTAATGTAGTGGTTAATGTTTTGTTTTCTCTAGAAAATGTAAAAGAAGAGATTGTGGTCAATTCTGATCAAAGATTTTGCAGTTTGTTAAATTCTGTGTTAGAGAAATGTAGCACTGATAGAAGAAACATTGAAAGTGTGTCTGAAATTCGAAATCTGTTAGACAGATGTTCAGGCCAAACACAATTCTCTCAAAATATTCAGCAAGATTGTCAGGAGTTTTTAATGTACATGCTTGATGTATTACATGCTGAAGGTGTAGATGTAGATCAGCTGTTTGGGCTTTCTTATCAATGGCAGCATGACTGCGAGAACTGTATGGTATCAAGTACTACTAGTGTAGACTCAGAAAGATTTATATATTTAACTTTGCCAGACAGTAAATCAGTCTCCTTTAATAAGCTAGTAAAAGCAGCTGATCACAACATGGAGTGTAGCCAATGTAAATCTGAAATGATGTCCACATTATTTATACGAACATATGGCCAGTATGTCATTTTAATGTTCCAACGATGTAGGCCTGATGGAACAAAATTGACAACTTTAATTAAAAATTTTGTGGCTTCACAGTTGTCAATATCAGGGAGGACTTTTGTAACTGTAGCAATTATATATCATGATGGTCCTTCAATAACATCAGGACATTATACAGCTTATTTAAAGTGTAGAAATGGCTGGTCATTCTGCAATGATTCTGTTTTAATTTTCAAAAAAAAATTGCCGTATGACCTTAAAAACTCTTACCTGGTGTTTTTAAAACCAACATTTTAGGGAAAGAATCTCGGGATGTGCTCTGAGGAATTTCAAGAAGTTCTAATGGCTCCTACACGATTTGGCCTTGAGGATAAGTGTAGTTCAGAGACATAACTTCTAACCATAAGACTGGACATCATGGAGAAATAAGTGCTCTTTGAATGAGTTCAGAAAAACTATTTCTTTTTATAAGCTAATTGAAGCAGCCAATCAAAATATAGAGTAGAGGGAATGTAAGTCTGCAATGCTGTCTACTGTTTTACATTGCTTTGTGATTAAAAGTGATGTAGAGAATTAAATAATTGTAGTAGTCATAGAGGTAGTGTAAGTCTGCTTCATAGTAAGCAGTATCAGTGTCATAGGAAATGTAGAACATGACTGAGCAAGAAGGGGAAGATATTACTATTCCAGGATTGTGAAAATGATCTTCAACATTTTAATTCTGAAAGTTGCGGAAATTCCAAATGACGGGATTGGCTTACAAGAAATCCAAGAGTTATAAATGGCTCTGACCAGATTTGGCCTTGAGGAAACTTGTGGTAGAGAGCAAGAAGTCATTTATTGCATGTAACGTGTTTTTAAAAACGATGGAGATTTTCTTTCAGAAAGTGGCGGGCTGAAAGTAATAACAGCACAAAAGAGTGTAAGCTGTTCATAGGACATCCTTGGACGTCATGGAAAGTAAGTTAACTTTAAGGAGTTCTGAATTTTGATTTCTGATGTTGTATGGGTTTTTTAAACACAATCATTTTGATTGTGTTTTTTTTTCCCCGCTGTTACATGATGAATACCTTCAAGTCACTGTTTTTAGTGAAATTTGATACATTCTGAGAACAGCAAAAATAAACCATTTAACATGTATAATTAATTCTGTACTGTTTGCATTTATGATGTATATGTAGAACTGTGTAGGAGGCATGGAGAAGGTGAGGCTTCTGTAAGTGTCAAAGTTGTTGCATGCAGTGCTGCACTTCTGCGTATTCTTTCATATGCTAGACTACATCTGCACAATGAGATACCTAAGCAAAGGAAACACAAGTGATGTGATTGTGAAATGAGCAAAATAAATTGCACGTATTTCAATTACATCACCTGTGTTTCCTATCATTACGAATCACATTGTGCAGATCAAGTTTAGGTCTGTCCAGGGAAACATAGGAGGTTTGTACTTTGTTGAAGAGTGCAGTGGACATGACTCACTTCATTGGTAGACTTTCACAGATATTATCTCCTTTGTACACTTCAACAAGTGTAAATCTCATCTGCAACCCTGAGTAGGCCTCACCTCAAACAAACTTCTGGATAGTAGACATCTTATTGGCATCCTGAAGCAATTATTTAAAATTTTAGTGTCTTGCGACACTTTTCTGAAACAACAGCAATGCAAAATATGCACCATGTTTTAAGATAGGCCTCACTTCATCTGCATCAAGATACTGTTAGTTTAAAATGTATATCTTTAGGACTGTGTAGGGGGCCTGGAGAAGCAGAAGCTTCTGTAAGTGTCAAAGTTGTTGAAAAACTGTTTGTCCTTCAATCTTTGCCCTTGTCTTTTGTAATTTTTAAATACATGTTTTAATATTTTTCAAATGTTTGTTCTCTCTTTCACAGATTGAAAGTATAAAAACAAAAAGTGAGTAATTTAACGACAATTATAAGGTAAATATTTTGTACTCTTTTCGTTACATTTCTATCACATTGAACTACTATTAGTTCCACTGCTTCATTTCTTTAATCCTCAGTTTCCTACCTTTGCTACTTCCCTCATTCCTTTCTCTATTACCTACTTACTCAACTCCTTCCACTCTTTTTCTCAGTCCCTCTCTTCTCATAGTTCATCACTCTTGTTCACTCACTCCGTCTCTATTACTCTTAGTGTCTTTGACTGATCACTGTATCACTATTTGTTCATAATGCTTTCTCTGTGTAGTTGAAGCACACTAAGGGGCATATTATGAACACAGCCAATAAAATTATTGCTGTTTTTATTGGCAGAAAACTGGTGCAAAAGTAGTTTTAGTGGCAGTTTTCTGCCGCAAAAGCAGCTTTAGCGACACATTTCTGCCAATAAAAGCTGCAAAACTTTTATTGCCTATGTTGATGATATGGCTCTATGTTACTTACATTTCTTTGCTGTTTCAATTAATCTTTTTCTGTTATTTTTTGTTTTCTGTTTTCTATTTTTTCTCTCTGTTATTCCCCATGTTTTAATCTTATTTTGAACATTCACTCACATTCTCCAAGAAACTCTTCTTTGTTAATGTTATACTCTCTTTTTTAGGTCGAGCGACCTATCTCAATGCGCATGTGCGCATTGAGAGCGGGAGCTCGATCTATTGCAGCTTAAACAGAGCTTACCGAGATCAGGCGATTCCCAGGCGATTTCTTCCAGTGCACGTGAAAGCGCGTGCACAATGCCACCAGCCGCTTGCCTCGCATTACCACATCAAAGGCAAGGCGGCCTCGTCTCAGGCCCCTGCTGCTTCACACCCTCATGCCGCTCTCCCCGCTCCGCCCCCTCCCCTGCCCGCCGTGTCGCATTTCTCCTCCGCCGGCCGTACTTTCACTTTGACGCTCCTTGTTATCGTTCGAGTGTTTCCCTGGCTCAGCGTGGTGCCCGATTCATGGACATTTACAGACGCTCTGGTCTCTGTTATTGTATTTCCAGGACATGGTGCCATTCTGCCGCAGCAGCATTAGGGCTGTACATAAAATGCCATGCGATAATTCACTCTAGTTTTACTTAGGCTCTCACAATGTTTTTAAGTAACGTGACAGCTGCAACATATTTAAGTGCCCAGACAGCTACAACCACACTTGTGAACAGCATTTCTTACCCCGCTCGGTAGGCGGGGTCATGACTTCACTCAAATGGTGAACAATGGCATGGGAGTCAAGAACATCGCAGAGTAGGGTTATAAGCTGGCCGGTGCTTGTTCTACATTGGCATGCAGCTCTCCCTTTGAAGACTAGATTCCGTATTGTATTCCCCAGTCTAATATAAACAAGCATTTTTATACTGCAATCAAAATGAAATAAAGCGGAACAGGACCGTAAATTACGTGTGACGTACATTGCATACAAACTGAGGATTCACGTGTGTTTGTCTATACACTCCAGCACCCGCTTACACATACAGTGGTACCTACACAGCAGCACACACACACTAACAAACATAGATAGATACACAGCACAGCGTGGGACACGCACACAAACACAGTGGCTCACACACGCACACTCACAGTAGGCCACATACAGTAACTCGCTGTACACACACGCGCACACACACGCAGTACATCACGCTCCACATACACAGGCACTCAAGGTTAAATGCACACGCATAAAGTGGCACAGACACAGAGTGAGTCACACACAACTGCAAGGTCAGTAATTGTCAGGTACAAACCCACTTGCAAACAGCGTGACTCACAAGCGCAGTAGTGCATACCCTCACACTGTTACATGCTTAAAGTGGCACACAGTCTAAGATGCAGTGACACATAGACTATTACTATGAAGCACACACACTTAGATAGACATACCTAGGCACGTGCACACGAGCACTCCTAATTTCAGATTTGGACGTAGCATTCGCTGCGTTTTGTAGTCTGAGAGGCATTTGAAACACACAACCACCTGCCTTTAGCTCATACACTCAGAAGGTGCCAGCACAGGGCTCCCTCCTATATCCGCCTTAATGCGCTCTTGTTCTGCCAATTAATTAGCCTCCGAGGGTGGGAGCGGTCGCTCTTGTGATCCCCCCGCCTGCCAGGAGGCTCGGGCACATTACAGACGGAATAGCAGTGGTCCCCACGCCACCAGCTGCCTAATAACTGAGCTGCCTGCAGCCCGGCAGAGCACAGCTGGGACCTGCCCCACCAGGCTCGGCACCAACAGCTCCCCTAATCAGCCGGGCCAGCCGGCCACTGCGAGCCGCTCTTTAGTGGGCAGATGGTGTGACTTTGGACACTTTTACCTGCGTTAAAGTATTGCATGCCTCCCTCGCCCCCCCCCTCACTCCCCTCAAACTATACACCCCTGCTTTCAAGTGGAGGCTGGAGGGCATCTTACTCATTCTAGAGACTAATTACAACTCTGATTTCTAGTGTTTATTTGGAAGGGGCACAGAAGTTGCAATTGTGTGTTGCATTATTTCTTATCAAGCACGTAGCAGCAAACACCTGGGTAGGTCAAATGCATGAGAGTATTTTTCTAGGGTTTATCCCAAGCTCAAGCATTTAAAAGTACTTTGAGATGTGATAAATGTCCAAGATCACACAGGGTGTGCCTGCAATGACACTGTAATTGTGCCCAGCTATCAGGTTTTACAATTTGCACTTCAGCCGCTGGATGGTAGGTAGGATTTGTAAAGTGTGCCCAGGATCACACAGTGTGGTCATGCAGCAGTTTAATTGTCTACTGGACCAATAAAACTAACATTGTCCAGTATACCAATCAAAATTGCTCTCCAAAGACACCAGGCAAAGCAGACGCTCCCTCAAACAGATCACCAAGCGCAATTTACCCTACTTACAGCCTAGCCTGTTCTCTGTCGAGACTTTAGCAATCTTTAGAGCACAAGATAAGATCTTTTCACATGGAAGAGTCAGACGTATTGCAACACTACTTAAGAAACAAGCATTGGCATAGACAATAGGTCTCGCCTTTGGGACCTTATACGTGTTTAGCCATGCAACAGTTGATGTTGCTGCACCAAGGATATTATGCTGCATAACTAAATACTTAGAAGGTCCCAAAGGCGAGACCTATTGGCTATGCCAATGCTTGTTTTTCTTTCACTTCGTTATCTATTTTGTTTTTCACAATTATACCCTCTTCTGTCTTTTCTTCGGTAAATAGATCTATTAAACAGTATCTCTTCTTTACTCCCTATAGCTGTCTTTCTTTTAACATCACTCTCTGTTTACTTTCCTTATACTTACACTTTTTTTAAAAAAAAAAAAATTTTTTTGGTTAGCTCCCGGTCCGCGTACCGGGAAGCTAACCCGGGAGCGAACCAAAAGAAATAGAGCTTGCCAGAGTGCTAAACATTGTAGCAATTTTTTTTGAAAGGGAAGGTAGTTCTGAAAAGAACTTTTTTTTTAATATTTTTGTTGTTTTATATATTTATTTTTTTTTGAACATTTTTTGTTTTTTTTGTATTTTTTGAACGATTTTATATTTTTTTTGGTTTTTTTGGGGGGGGGAAACAACAAAAAACAGGCGTTGAAAAGGGCTCAACAGGAGCAAAAAAAAATTACTGGGGGCGGTTAGGGCAATCATGGTGTTCATATGCAAGGTTGAGTGCATTGATGCTCATGTTGCCACAAGCTAATAATGCACGACAGTGCATACATAAATGTATCATATGCCCAAAATTTTGTTGGATATTTGGCACAGTTTCCCGTGCCTCCTCTGGTGTTAAAGAAACCGGTATTGTTGGTCTGGCCACAGGAGTTGGTCTAGGATTGTCCAGCATATCCCTTAATTCCGCCCGGCTGTAATTTAGGGGATGTTTCCTCGTCATGTGCCTATGCATGGTGTGATTACCATAACTGTATTTTTTGTCCGTCCCTCTGGACAATTGTTCCTTGCATATGAGGCAGGTGACATACCTCGCATTGACTTTTTTTTGTCCACGAGGCATCGAAAAAAACTGCCAGATGAAACTGGCTTTCTTTCTGGAAACCCGGGGCAACTCTTCCAGGAATTGTGGTTCTTCTCCCTCCTCATCCATTTCTTCATCTTCCTCCTCAGTGTTGGTAATCACCTGGGGAGGTGGTCCTCTCTTCCCATGAGGAGGTGGAGGTGGTGGTGGGGGTCCACCAGCTGAAGCAACCAATGAAGCCATTTTCACACAAGCAAAATAGGTCTTCCAACAAGCAAAATAGGTCTTCCTCTCACAATGATGAAAGTCAGAGTGAGGAAAGAAGGAGGGGTTTTCATCATTTGGAAAAAACAATACTTCTCAACCAATGAAAAGTGTTATTTTTAGGTCACCTGACCTAGCCTTCCATAATTATGAAACTAAAAGTGAAATGAACCAATGAAAAGTTTTATTAACAAGTCACATGACCTCTCACGCTCATGTTACGCGCTGCGGAACGCTCCCCGGTTAGCTTCCGGGTCGCTCCGCTTCGCGCCTCGGTCCGCGCCCCGGGACACTTCCGGGTGCGCTAACGCGATACGTCACAAGACGCATTTCGCGGCAACGCGATACGTCACGCTTTCGCGCCGCGGATCGCTTCCGGGGAGCTGCGTTTCGCGCCTCGGTCCGCGCCCCGGGGCACTTCCGGGTGCGCTAACGCAGTATGTCATAAGACGCATTACGCGGCAACGCGATACCGTCACTATGTTGATTTCTTACCGGTTCGCGGACCGGATCGCGGAATCAAATTGAGCTAACGGGAAGCTTCCCGGTTCGCGGACCGGGAGCGAAACAAAAAAAAATATTACAAAAAAATTATTAATAAACATATAAAATATATTTTTGGATTTAAAGAAGAATACATTTTACAGCTATAGATATTAGCTTTTAAAAAACCAATGAAATTCATTGAAAAAACCATAGGTTATAGACCATATATAGTTAGGAATTAGCATTTACAAAACCTTGAAAATTCACTGAAAAAACCATAGGTTATAGACCATATATAGTTAGGAATTAGCATTTAAAAAACCTTATTTTACTCACACAAAACCAATGAAATTCCATATATAGTTAGTTGTACTAACTATATATCGCGCACCCGCAATCTACTGCTGATCATGTCACATATTACATCATTCATGACATGGCCAGTGACATCACTGATGACATCACTGATGACATCTCAAATGACATCACTGATGACATCACTGATGACATCTCAAATGACATCACTGATGACATCACTGATGACATCTCAAATGACATCACTGATGACATCACTGATGACATCTCAAATGACATCACTAATGACATCACTGATGACATCACTGATGACATATCAAATGACATCTCAAATGACATCACTGATGACATCTCATTTGACATTACTGATCACATCACTGATGACATCATTCATGTGATAATACGATGAACCTCTTCAGACTCTAATATAACCTTAGATACACTCAGTGTAAACACAGACTCGCAGATTGTCACTCATCCATGAAGTTACACACACACCTAGTCAGTCATGCAAACAATCAATCACACCTCCATTTCCTTAACTATACAGTTAAACACACCTTACTTATTCAAACATATACTAAACATATTTACTCACTTATACAATCCTGGATACAAGAGCACAATGATCCATACAGCCACTCACACATTCACTGGCTCTTATGCACAGTTATTTATATATGTCAACTCTCACATGTACTGTGTTTTACATATGTACTTACTTTGACATGTAGCACTGAGATATCCATTCACTCACCAATACAGTCATGCACACAGTCAACCACCCATACAGCTGTTTCCACATGCACTTTTGAACCCATACATCTATGCACAGAGTCATACACCTTCCCAGCCACCCACACACACTCTCAGTTTCCCATACAAATGCTTGGGCAACCAATCAATAACCCATATAGTTACTCATATAGCTACTGATCAACACATGCAGCAGTTTACAGAACAACAGACATAATGATGCACAAATTAAGACAGTTTAGTCACTAACCCATGCACTCAATGAGACACATTTAACCACTCACTCATACAGTCAGTCATGCACCTACTAAATCCTTCATCCAGACACTTATACATCCACTCATTCTTCAATATGTAAGACATATTTTAACTTTACAGAAAAATACAGTCACTGGATGTTGTCATCAGTGATGTCATCAGTGATGTCATTTGAGATGTCATCAGTGATGTCATCAGTGATGTCATTTGAGATGTCATCAGTGATGTCATCAGTGATGTCACTGACCATGTCATGAATGATGTAATATGTGACATGATCAGCAGTGGATTGCGGGTGCGCGATATATAGTTAGTACAACTAACTATATATGGAATTTCATTGGTTTTGTGTGAGTAAAATAAGGTTTTTTAAATGCTAATTCCTAACTATATATGGTCTATAACCTATGGTTTTTTCAGTGAATATATATATATATATATATATATATATATATATATATTCACTGAAAAAACCATAGGTATTACACACGTTATAGTTAGGAAGTAGCATTTACAAAACCTATGAAATTCACTGAAAAAACCATAGGTTTGACACCAGTTGTAGTTAGGTGGAAATTTTACTGATATAAAACCAATGAAATTCCACGTTATAGTTAGTTGGACTCACTATAACTTGCGCGTGTAATGCACTGCTGATGACGTCACATATTACATCACTCATGACATCACTGATGACACCATCCAGTGAATGTGTGTCTTTCTGAAAAATTATTACTGAGTAATGCTTAAATATTTAAATATATGTATTAGTGTTTCACTTTGTGTATAAGTGGCTGCATGGGTTGATGAGTAGGTACATGTGTATGTATATAGGTTATTAGATGTTTTTCTTAGTATCAGTATGAGTGTTTGCATGGTTTGGTGGAGGTATTACTTAGTACATAGATGCAAGAATGACTGAGTCTCTGTTTGTATGTGTTTTGAAGACAGCATATGTGAAGGACTGTATGGGTGGATTAGTGTGTATATGTCTGTGTTAGTGAGTGAATGACTGTCTTATTAGTGTCTTTATCAGTAACTACATATGTTTTAATGTAGTATATGTGAATATTGATGTATATAAGTGACTATATGTGAGAGTGAGGGATTGTAAGAGTTCCTGTTTAAATTAGTATGTGTTTCTATAAGTGATTTTTTATGAGAGTAAGTATGTGTAAGTTTCCTTAGAAGTAAAGTGGTAGTGTGTGTATAGCTGTTTATGCAAATAAATGGATGTTCAATAGTTTATTTGCATGTGTGAGTATGTGTGTGAATAACTTTTGGATGATTGTCAGTGTGTAACAGGATGTGTAGGTGTATCACTACATATGATTAGTGAATATATGTATGAGTGACTATATAGAACTGTTGGTGAATTAGTGCATGTGTATATAGATGGTGGAATTATTGAATTGGTTGTTGTAACTGGTATGGGTATCTCCATTTTTTTGAAAATGTTAGTTTCTATTTTTGAATATGTGTTTCAAGGGTTAGATTACAGTGAAAGGAGGTCTGTCACTGTGTCACAAGGATGGTGTCATCAGTGATGTCATGAGTGATGTAATATGTGACGTCATCAGCAGTGCATTACACGCGCAAGTTATAGTGAGTCCAACTAAATATAACGTGGAATTTCATTGGTTTTATATCAGTAAAATTTCCACCTAACTACAACTGGTGTCAAACCTATGGTTTTTTCAGTGAATTTCATAGGTTTTGTAAATGCTACTTCCTAACTATAACGTGTGTAAAACCTATGGTTTTTTCAGTGAATTTCATAGGTTTTGTAAATGCTACTTCCTAACTATAACGTGTGTAAAACCTATGGTTTTTTCAGTGAATTTCATTGGTTTTTAAAATGCTAATTCAGAAATATCTCGTGTATACAACCTATACTTTTGTCAATAAAGGTTTGGCAATATTTTTTTCGGATACAAACTGATGAAAAGGGGTTCAGGCAGATCAGGTCGTTTTACCCCTTTTCTAGGTTTGCCCGGCGTTAGCCGCTTCTCACCCAACTCACGATTTACCAAATAAAGAGGCAGGCGCTGGAGACTGGAAGGCAGGAAACAGGAGTTTATTTCCGACGGAACAGAACACGTCAAATCAGACAACAGGGTATCTTCTCGAGGTGCTCTAACAAGTTTCTCTACGGCTCTGTCTTTTATACACAGGTTTATGATGTACAAACATTCCTTATTGTAATAAAGACACTTTGAAGTACGAAAAGGCATGTTTGGAATCCCAGCTTCAGGCCTATTCCCATACCGGTCGCTCTGATGTTGTTTCCCCCTCCCAAATGTAACATGTGATCGTAATCGGCAGCCGGACATTCCAACCGGACACGAGGGCAAGAGGGGTGGTCGGATCTAAGGTTGGGCAGGCGATAAGATCACGTTTCACTATGCGAGGCCGGGGGGGGTACATCCACGAGACCTAGGTTTATGACAAGGGACTGGGTCGAGAGGCCAGGTGTAGCCGGAGGGGGGTCATCAGAAGAGAGGAAGGGTGTTCCTGGGAGGGAAGCAGGGGTGTCGGTCAGATCTAGGGGTGTGAAGGCCTTGATTAATCACCGCTCCTCTGATGTGAGGCAAGGTCCTACTGTAGGGAGCAATAAACTGCATCTGTTGGACTAGGTGATGGCCTGGGATCAGGCCGGGCAATCAGGCAGGGAGGAAGAGGTTACCAAAAGGGCCTGTTCTATGGGTAGGATGAAAGAGCGAGGGGGCAGGGGTTCAGCACGGAGATAGGGTCGTGTTTAGTGGTGCGTTTATGGCCCGAACAGGAGAGACCGGGGGATGTCGGGGCACGGGGGGGATACTTGCGAGGCTGGGGGGGAGAGAGAGAGAGAGAGAGAGAGAGAGAGAGAGAGAGATGCAGGCTATTGGCAGTGGGTAGAGAGGTCATGACACACAAAATGGCTACTATCTATGTTCGCGATGGGGCCTAAAAGGGGACAAGATGGCGGGGCCACTGTGCCGTGACTTTCGCTTTACCTTCTACAGTGGCGAGGGAGAACACAAATGAACGCCGCTTATGTACATATACATTGTCATTTTCCACAAAGCCGTTTTCTTCACTGTTCAAGTTGCATAGAGACTCCTTGTAAAGCGATACAGAATTAGAAAGTCTGTACCTTGCCTTTTTTTGAACGCATTAAAATTTGTCTGTAAATAAAAATAGCCTTTCTAAACTTTCGTGCGCGACCCGGTGTGCGCACTCTCGGCAACAGTTCTCAATAAAATGGATAGCGCATTTCCAGGCTTTCGTGCGCGACCGACTGCGCGCACCCGCCTATATATTTCGTGAAAACTTTGCAATCTGAACTTATTGAATTTCTTCATAGACCCATCAAAGAACTTATACTACGTCAAAGACACTAAACCTAGGCTTCTTTTTTATTATTATGAAAATTTACATTAAATGGAGCCGAATGTCTTTTTAAACTTTCGTGCGTGACCGAATGTACACACCTTGGTATTTTAAAAAAAAATATAAAAGGTTTTATACTTTAACAATTGTATGCTTGAATCGAGCTCAGAAGATATATTAAATCCGGATGTGTTTGGATTTACTCCTTTTCACGTTTTGAAACTTCGCTGAATTAGACCGCTACTTCCAAATGGCGTACGTGACCAGATACTGTCACCGCCTACACGTCCCGAGACGCGCATGTGAAGTCATGTGACTCGAAAACAACACTTCCAATTGGTTCTTAGTAGTTTCTATTCTGCAATTTACACGGAGGACTCCACCCACTTCCCTCACTATCTTTTGTACTCTCAAAAGAGAACAACGTTCAACATCCTTTGGAAGACTTTGCTGAAATGGCTGCCGCCCCGCATTCATCTTCCGAATCTGAAGGAAATGAGCGACTACCTTTAAAAAGAAAAAAGGAATCTTTTATTTGGCAATTTTTCACTTATCCTGAAGAACAAAAGAAAGTGAATGCGCCAAAAGTTACCTGCACGATATGCAATTTGGTTCTCTCAAGAGGAAATCCAAGAAAAAAATATTCCTTTTCCATACATACCATGGTGCGGCATGTCAAACAAGTGCACCCTGTGGAATTTGCACAGGCATCGACAAGAGCCCTGGCCACGCTATTACCATCAGAGGTGGCCAGCACATCTTCTGATCGAGGACCTGTATCTCCATCGAGTGCTGTGATGAACTTGAGACCATATCTTGCAAAGGTGCACATGAAATGCATTGAGTGTGGAGACATTCTTCTGTATGGAGAGCAGAGCCTCATTCTTACTAAACTAAAAATTGAGAGTCATAAATGCCCCAAGAAAAGATAAATTTCTTCATTTCATTTTGATCCTGTGTCACACATGAAAATGTTGTTGCAAGTTTAAAAAATCAAAAACAACATAACACTTGTTTTAAAAAAATAAATAAAAAAAAGTTTTTTTCAGAACTAACTCATTCTACCAAAAAGAGCTCCAGGAGCATATTATAAAGGGGGTTTATATCCGCTTTTTTGGCTTTCGTTCGTGCGCGACCGTGTGCGCGCACCCGCATATATATTTCGTGAAAACTTTGCAACTTATTAAATTTCTTCATAGACCCATCAAAAAACTTATACTACGTCAAAGACACTAAACCTAGGCTTCTTTTTTATTATTATGAAAATTTACATTAAATGGAGCTGAATGTCTTTTTAAACTTTCGTGCGTGACCGAATGTACACACCTTGGTATTTTTAAAAAAAATAGAAAAGGTTTTATACTTTAACAATTGTATGCTTGAATCGAGCTCAGAAGATATATTAAATCCGGATGTGTTTGGATTTACTCCTTTTCACGTTTTGAAACTTCGCTGAATTAGACCGCTACTTCCAAATGGCGTACGTGACCAGATACTGTCACCCCGTACACGTCCTGAGACGCGCATGTGAAGTCATGTGACTTGAAAACAACACTTCCAATTGGTTTTTAGTAGTTTCTATTCTACAATTTACACGGAGCACTCAACCCACTTCCCTCACTATCTTTTGTACTCTCAAAAGAGAACAACGTTCAACATCTTTCGGAAGACTTTCTTTTCACGCGATAATGTGAAATACTGAGATTGTTACAGGATTTTCTATCAGTATTGTGTTCCCATTGCTGTAGAAGCACTAACACCGTGGAAAATTCCACCGATAGCAGTGATATTTTTAACGCCGAGCACCGGCGATTTTGATCACTTAGAAGCCTTCCTATTATGAAGATTTATCTCCTAAATCTCTGATTCTCAAACTGTGCAACGCGGCTCCCCTGTCTGCCGTAATGAGGTGCTAGGGGCGCCGCGCACACTCTAGTGTGACTAACCATCCATAAATTCCACGGACATCTCTACCCTGTTATCTACAATTGTGAACATAAAAAGGAGCTGCGCTACGCCCCTGTGAGAGGCCTCACTCCCACTGCTGCAACGGCTTGGCAGTCCTCCAGATGCACAGGAACAGCCCCTCCGATCCATTGAAGTTCTGTGTCGTGAGAGGCCTCACTCCCACTGCTGCAACGGCTTGGCAGTCCTCCAGTTGCACAGGAACAGCCCCTCCGATCCATTGAAGTTCTGTGTCGGTCTCAATACCACTTACGAAATGAAAATAAGCACTGAAGAATATTCAAGCATGTAGTACTCCTCCTGCTACAGCATACAGAATGCATTCTATTACCTATAAAAAAGTGAAACACCCACGCTACAATCATATAGAATACTTCCTCTAAAGAAGCCTGTGAATAACTTTAAAACATCAGGTTAACCTTTTTTTACTCTCTCATCATTGTCAAAAATTTAACACACTACTTGTCATTTTTACATAGAATAATTTTTAGTGCATTGGCAAATTTAGTATTCACAAATAGTAGGAAAGAAATGGAATACTTCTACATTTTACCTGTGCTGTTTTATATGTGAATCTGATCTAATTTTATGAGCATATTTGACTATTTTATTAAAGACACTACACATAACCTGTTTTTGAAGTTGTGTTTAATTTTAAATGAAACGGTTTACATTTTTACTTTTTATTTCCAGTAAATTTTAAAAATAAATGTTTATTGTTCCATAGGCTCAAGCAGGTCAGCTTCCCACCCTATGTCATACAATTCTGACAAATCGGCATCCTCATCATGTTCTTCATCATCCTCAAGATTTAAATCATCTAAGGGATCTACTTCCACTGACGTTTCAATGACAAGTTCAACGATAAGATCGAGATCAACGGATTGCTCATTATCACTCATGGTTGATGTTGTCGTTATCTTTAAAGAAAGAGAACAACAATAAGATGTTGCAGAGTAAGAGACAAATCTCAGAGACTATAATAGTAAAATTGTTTAACAAGAGTAACATTTTGCAGCTATTATTTAGCCATGTCCAGCGATGCTGAGGAGGTGAGGCCTATGTCCAAGTTTTCAGTGAACAGGACTCATCTCTTTTTAACCTTGGAAAAGCCTCACCAACTCTGTGTCCCCTGCTCATACTTAAATGTAAAGGGGCAGATTTATGTTAACTGGCGCATCCCCAGAGATGCACCAGTTAATGTGCACCGCTGCTCTGCCACCCATGGTGTGCCGCATTTACAATGTGGAGCACCTTTGAGCAAAAACAGCACAGATGCGTCACGCATCTGTGCCGCAAAAGCAGCACATTGCAGGAATCACGTTGTAAGCGCGACATGTCTACTGCAATGCACAGGAGCAAGCCACACATTGCATGGTGCATCACTCCTTATGCCTGTTTCAAACAGGCGTAAGGATTTGATTCAGCAATGCTATAAAGCTGACTCAGTGAAATCTTCTAAATTTCACTGTGTTAGTTTTACAGGGCTTTCATGCAAATGAATGCCCACCCTACAACAAAACGCCTATATGAAGCCTGAAGCAGGTTTCATGTGGCACAGGACTTTACAGCATGACACATCTGCCTAGATGCATCAAGTTGTAAATATGTCGCAACATAGCGCATCTTTTACGCCGCCGCTACGTCACAAAAGTGACGCACAGCGGCGCAAAAGAGGCACACGGCTATCATAAATCTGTCCCTAACATTTTAAATGATTGATTCAGGATGACGATAAGGTGTGGCCTATTCAGAGGTTTGTTTGAGGTGAGGCCTACTCAGGGTTGCAGATGAAATTTAGGCTTGTTGAAGAATACAGAGGAGATAATACATGTGCAGACCTACCAATGAAGTGAGTCATGTCCACTGCACTCTTGAACAAAGGTCAGACCTCTTCTGTGTCCGTGAACAGGCCTAAACCTCATCTGCACAATGTGATTCGTAAAGTTATGAAACACAGGTGATGTAATTGAAAAATGTGGAATTTCTTTTCCTCATTTCACAATCACATCACCTGTGTTTCCTTTGCTTAGGTATCTCATTGTGCAGATGCAGTCTAGCATATCAAAGAGTACACAGAAGTTCAGCACTGTATACAACAATTTTGACATTTACAGAAGATTCAGCTTCTCCATGCCCCCTACACATTCCTAAATGTTTACAGTTTAAACAGACGGTATGTTGTTGGAGATGAAGTGAGGCCTGTCTTGCAACATGGTGCATCTTTTGCATCACTGCTGCATTGGTTTCATGTGGCAAAGGACTTTACAGCATGACACATCTGCCTAGATGCATCAAGTTGTAAATATGTCGCAACATAGCAAATCTTTTGCACCGCCGTTGCGTCACAAAAGTGACGCACAGCGGCGCAAAAGAAGCACACACCTATCATAAATCTGTCCCTAACATTTTAAATGATTGATTCAGGATGACGATAAGGTGTGCCCTCTCCAGAGGTTTGTTTGAGGTGAGGCCTCCATATTAATATATATCCTTAATATAATAATCCTCTAAGGATGCATACATATTTGCGTAGCGGCCCATGGCAGGAATTTGGCGTGCTCTGGCTCTGTTCCACTTCCAAACACCTTGATCCACCCCCCCATATTCAGTGGGCTGCACGCTCCGCCCCGCCCAAACCCCCTGTTACAGAGCCCCCTACCTACGCTCCCTGCCCAGGGCTGCCATGACCCTATACCCGCCCCTGGAAAATGTATAAGACACAGCAACAGTAAAAATCAAAGAATAGGCAACATGCAGAAAAACTGCACAGTAGATAAAGAAACATATGTTTAAGATAACCCCATTGAAAAACATGTAGTAATTTTTTTAATCTGCCATGCATCTGGCCCTCCAGGACCGCTTTGGAAACTCCTGCCTTAAACCTTTACATTTCATTTTCACCACACACACGTTTTGTAAAAACCCATGTAACGGACAACAACTGCATACACAGAAAATGCAGAGCTGGCCTTAGGCATATGCAAGCTGTACACCTGCACTGGATCACCAAACCCCAGGGGCCACCCTGCCAATATATATCCTTCATATTAATACTCTGACAATAGATACATGTTTCTGTGATGGCCCATGCCAAGAATTACGCGTCCTCTGGCTCTGTTCCACTTCCAAACACCCTGACCCCCCCCCCTCTTCACTGGGCTCCGCACTCCGCCCCGCCCGGACCCCCTGTTACAGGGCCCCCTACCTACGCTCCCTGCCCACAGCCACCATGACCCTAGATCCGCCCCTTGAAAATGTATAAGACACAGCAATAGTAAAACTCAAACAATAAGCAACATGCTGAAAAACTACACAGTAGATAATGAAACATATTTTTTAGATAACTCAATTGAAAAACATGTAGTAATTTTTTTAATCTACCATACATCTGGCCCTCCACGACCGCTTTGGAAACTCCTGCTTTAAACCTTTACATTTCATTTTTAAACCATACACACGTTTTTTTTCAAAGCTGCATATTAAACGCCTAAACATGTATTTAGTCGTCCACATGCAGGCACTTTTAATTACATGACTTATTTAAGTGGAATCCCTGTAATGTTGCATATCTTTCCAAAAATACACCAGTGCCTATTATTATAACGATTTTTTTTCATTCTTCATCAGTGATATTATTTTTTACATATAATGAAAATCACTATGACTTTTTAAACGACAAAGCTTACGCAGTAAAAATCACTCTGCCTTTGCTTCCCTTTAAGAATGTAGTTTATCTACCCCACGCATTTGAACCTTGATGTTTCCATCTGGCAGCGAATTCCGGCCATGAATCACAAGACATGAACAACAGCCTTATTGTCACAAAAAGAAGTTAGCGTAGCATCTGTTCGCGAACATATCTTTCACTTAGCTAATCTTCACAGACAACACCATTCCTTATAAAAGAGTGGCCTTCCTTTACAATTTACTGAGGTGACTCCCTTAATTTTAAACGCATCCTCCACTTCAAGACAGGCTATTTTTTTTATAACTACTAAGCAATGATTTAGTGACCGGACTGCAAAAAATTATATCAAGTCATTCTGCTACTCTTCACTCCATGCTCTGCGACCTATTTCTGTGGACTTCCTGTTGAACTGCCAGTGCTGCGACGTTTGTGTTCCCATCTCGTTTATTTCAAAATGGATGTCCCTCCTGTCTTCGCAAACAAGCCGGAACACTTAGAACTATTTCGCCAGAAGATGCTTGACTACTACGGCATCTTAGCACTCTCGACTCTGAATACTTCATATCGATTATCATTTCGATATTCCTATTTCACCTGTGTACAGCCTGTATTTCATTGCCTGAGCTGTGATTTCATGTGGGCCCTGGAATTATGTCTCTGCAACTTGGTACCTCCTGAAGTGAATTACAATCATCTCATGAATCCGTTAATTGATCATGAACAGCTATGTTGCAACGGAGGGATTATGGCCTTTGCAGCGATACAAGGAGTTCTAGGTCACTGGAATATATTCGCAGCGGCGCAAGATTTCCTGACAGACAGCTACATTGAAAACCCACCGAGCTGTCCTCTGATGGTACTAGAGGCTCCGATAATAATAGATCATGAATGCTGCTTTCCTCTTTTCAATTGGATGGCTGACATGTTTTCGGATCATAACAATGACTTCCTGTTAGAAGCAGTTGCTGCCTACTTCGCCTATACAATACTTGGATGACTGTTATACAAGCCATTGACGTCCACATTTCGTTTTCCCTCCCTATCTTTTTCATGTTTTCTTGGATATTTTCTTAACATGAACAGACCTATTGGCTTTACTAACAGTGGACATTATGATTTCCTGCTGGTTAAATTTTGATCTTTTCTGTGGACTAAATTTTTTTTCTTCAGCTACTCGATTTTGAACTTTATTTTTTATTAAAGTCTAATCTCAACAATTCTATTGTATATCTTATCTTATGTTCTTTCAAACGTACTCGAAGCAAAACTCGGTAATATATGCTACATGTGCCCTAATTAATGTGTAAATATAGAATGAGTTTTTTATAACTGTAAACGCCATTTCGCATTTGAACTGCTTATTTCCGCATCACACACCTCTGCTCCTTTAATTTTCCATAAACTAAAATATTTTTTAATACATAAGAGAAAAATATGTTCTTTCAATAATATTTCCACTGTTTTTCGTACTGTACTTCAAATGCAATACTGCAACCTTCAAAAGATATCTCAATACAGTAGTTCTTCTCAACACTGATTTGCGAACGATCCAACACATTACATACATGCACCTCTCGCCATTTTGTCGGTTTTGGCGCGGTTTTTTTCCCTTACACAATAGCATAACAGAAACGTGATAGTGCTTCGCATGCAGAGAGCTCATTGATAAAGACATATTGTCTAACCACTAGCATTTTCATGTATCGTTCCTAAACTGAAAGGCCAGAGACCTTCTTCCATTTATTAACATATAATGAGCCTTATTTATGAAGGCCTTGCGCCGCCGGTGTGTCACTTTTTCCCATGTTAAAAGTGACGCACCGGCGGCGCAAGGCCTTCATAAATCTGCCCCAATATACTTCCTCATAAGAGTGTATAATTAATTTTGCTAAACCATATTCATTTTTCATCAACTATACCGTTTGTATTTTATGTACTAGTGGCTATACCGATTACTTTGTTTTTTGCAATGTCTGTACTCGTATTAGATAAGAAACTTGCCTTGAAAACAGTGCATTTCTGAATAAACATTTCAAATATACACGTTCTCTCTTTTAATCCATAATCTCAACTAAAATGATTGTATATTGAAACAGTATTCATGTGTTCCACGTAACTTCAGCTGTACTAACTTAATATTTTCTTTTGTCGACCTGATTTACTCATACTAGAACCCACAGGCCTATAACAGCCCGTGAACCCTTTCTTAGTAGGTCGCGCACCATGCAGACAGTTGTACCTCTGTAAAAAAATAATTTATTACTCTTACCAAGCACTACCGCAGTTCCGCTTCTCTCAGTGTTAATCACTGCTCCCACGCTTCTACAGACCAGACGCTATGTCGTATTTCACTCCTTATCACGCTTTAATCTCCACAATAACAAACACTTCTCCGCCAGCCACCAGAGAACAGAGTGCAGATGCAGAGGCACTAAGTAGTGAAATACAACATACCCTCTGCTCTATGGAAACAACCGAGCGGTAATTGTGAAAGAAAACATTCACTAGCGCTTCAAAAAAGCATTTCAATTATATAAATAGTTTTTTCAAAACGTTCCAACTACTTTGATGAGACTATCTGTGTGTGCCTCCACAGCAAAGTTCCTCAACCCGGACTGAAGGCAGACACAGACAGACACACACACAATAAGATAACACAGGGCAACGGAGACGGAAAACAGAAGAGAGATGAAGATGCAGTCGAACAGCAGGAGTGAGAGAGAGATTTTTATACTCCGTTTGGTACCTCAATTTACGAACACATTTACTGCACAAATCTGTGTACAACCTCATGGTCAGAACTTTTCATTTTATTTTAATCGACCACCTCCCCCTCTCACCCCAGCAGTGCAAGCCGCGGCCACAAACTACAATGTAATTTTGTCGTCTGTCAGAAAGTTTAAGAATTCATTAAGCATTACCACTTTTTCAAGACGATATCACATGTAATGTACCAACTTTTCATTTTATTTTACTCGACCACCTGCCCTTCTCACCCTACGCCCACCATCGCAGGCCGCGGCCACAAACCGCACTATAATTTTGTCGTCTGACACAAACTTTAAGAATTCATTAAACATTACCACTTTTTCAACACGGTATCACATGTAATATACCAACTTTTCATTTTATTTCACTCAACCACCTGCCCCTCTCACCCTACACCCACCAATGCAGGCCGCGTCCAGAAACCGCACTCTAATTTTGTCGTGTGACAGAAAGTTTACGAATTCATTAACCATTAACATTTTTTCACGACGGTATCACATGTAATTTACCATTTCTCTCTCTATCTGCATTATCTGTCTCTCTCCTAATATAATTTTTTCACTTCATAAACGACTTCTCTCATTATATATAAAGGCTTAAAAATCACACAAATAATTACTCTTTATATTAAACATATTTTATACTTCATATTTCACATTTAAATTAAAAATAGTTTTAGAAATACAACACATTATGACAGCCAAAAATGAGTTTAGTTTCAAACCATGAGGAAAATCAATCATTGTTTGTGAGTAAACCATATTTTACGGTACATGACAAAACAAACAGTTACAGACTTACCTTTACCAATGCTTTGTACGATGTACAACAGTGACAGTCACAAAATAGATATTCGTTTGACGGAAGTCTCAATTATGCTGCTATCACTGCAACCAAAATTCAATGGCACAGATATCCAGTCAATACAGACTCATATATGTCTCTACAGCCAATCATATTTCCTCCCGCAAAATTTTGTATTCAAATTTACATTTCAGTTGGTTGTCCCTCACAATATTTTCAATGTCACATAAAAGTCACCCATCACCCACTGCCATCTCTGGCTGTTTCCATGGTAACACCTCATTCTGCACCTGGCTGAAGGCACAGGTCAAAAGTTCATATCTCAACGTTCTACAGCAAACTAACAACACTGTTTTCCCTCCAGAAACACCTGCCTATCCACAGCTCTGTTACATGTCATTTTTTTCACACCCAATACTACTTTTTCTTTTATATAACATTAACATGCAACGTAGTCTTCAATCTTCACGTATTAGAATCAACCAATCATTTTCCGTTTTTCAACCACACCAAGCTTCATCCATTTTTTTATCCTGACTTTCAGCTTCTAACTGCCATTCCACTTCCAGAACCCATCGGAGTACGAGTGCATCTGCCTTGAAAATGAAGGTTTGGCTTTTAGGACACAGCTATATTCACTGGAGTGGAAAATATGCAGCAAGCAGACGAATTTCCAACCTTGATTTACCAAATGTGCAGATAACGTGGATTGGGCAAAGAGGATTAAGATGTCACCAATTAATACCATTGGTGAAAACTTTTATGCATCTCCCAGAACCAGACCTTATAATTGTGCACTGTGGTGGGAAAGATCTAGGCACATTGACTGGGGTAGGTCTGGAAATGCTTCTAAAAGACACCTTTCGACAATTGATGACACTTTTTCCTCGAACTGCCTTGGTATATTCCAATATATGCCAAAGACAGAAATGGAATTGGTCCAATCAACATTGTGCACAAATTGAGAAAGCAAGTAGACATGTTAATAAATCTGTTTCTGCTTTCCTCAGAGATTATAGCATGGGTTCTATTTACCACAACAACTTGCGTTACCACATGCAAGACATCTATAGGACAGATGGTGTTCATTTCACGGATGAGGGAAACAGAATCTTCCTCTGCAACATCAGACTCTGCATCGGTACTTACTTATAAATGCAGAAAAAACTCAATTAACACAAGGGCTCTTTTCAGAGCCACCTTATATCAAAGCACTCAAACTTCTGATTTATCTCCATTTTCACACTCTTGTAAATAGGTGTGCGCGCCCGAGTGCGCGCACCCCGCAACTTAAAAAAAAAAATATATATATATATATATATATTTTCGCGTTTAAGGGCCTTACTGCACACCCTGAGAGAACCTACGCAGCAAAACAATCTCTACCTTCTCCCCTTTCCATGTTCCAACGCTTTGAAATGACAATATATTTACTTGCAGTAACAAAATGGCGGTCAACACTTCCTGATTTCCTTCGAATCGAACGTTAACAGACGTCACGCAGCAAAAAAAAAATTCCGCTCGCGCGCAGCCGCTTGAGTGCGCGCACCCGTGCACGCGTATAGATATATAATTGACTTTAACTTTAATTTTCTCAGCAACTACTGAACAGATTTACACCATTCCAAAAAAAGCGTAATCTGCGAGCCGGACTCAACAGTTTTGCCAAATTTCTTATAAATCCATTCAGCCGTTCGACCTGTAGCCTTGTCTAAACGTCCTATGGAAAATAACATGGAGAAAACATGTTTTGGGACCCCCCTTTTATCTCAGCCCCCACTTCACCATTCCCCCCCAAACTTTCAGGGAAGGAGCGCAGCGGACCGAGCCATCTTCTTTGAGAAATTCGCAAAGATTCATCCACCAGGGCCAAAGTTAATCCAAATAGAATGTTGAGGATTTCCTATGGAAACTAGGTCCTAACTATAACTACCTACTGGCAACCGCCAGTAGGTAATATATATATATATATATTACCTACTGGCGGTCGCCAGTAGGTATATATAGTTAGGATTTTTTCTCTATGGGATTTTTGAAAATTCTATGTCTAATAACTTTGCCGTTTGTGGACGGAATTGGCTGAAATTTTCAGGAAAATGGCACATTTTGTTTCTGAGCAGCCTTTGAAAATTTGGGGGGGGTTCGTCAAGGGGGGGCCGAGAAAAAAGGGGGGTCCCAAAACGCGTTTTTCCCATGTTAATTTCCATAGGGCGGTTGGCCTCACTTTTAGACCGAACGGCTGAATGGATTTGCACGAAACTTGGCAAAATTGTAGGGACTGGTAGCCCGATGTGCCTTTTGTAGGTCTCAATATATGTGCTCCAGTGGATTTTGAGAAATTAACGTTTAAAAAAAGATATATATCTGTAAGCGCGGACCGGGCAGCGGCCTAGGACGCGTACTTTTCGCGCAACGGAGCTTTGTGAAGCGAAGCTGATTGGTTCTCCGGCGTCTGTCAACATTCCAAACAGTCCGTAGTGGCCGCAAACAGTCCGTAGTGGCCGCCATCTTGTCTCTCGGTAGGATCGAGAGACAAGAGGAGGCCAAAGCGAAGGGGTAAATGACCATAAGGGGGAATAGTAGATCCTCGCTGACCCCCTAGGTTTGATGTGGAGGTTTTAAAAGGGCCCCGCGGGGCAAAAAAAAAAAATTATAATAATAATCTTACGGCTGAATGGATTTGCACGAAACTTGGCAAAATTGTAGGGACTGGTAGCCCGATGTGCCTTTGCTAGGTCTCAATATATGTGCTTCAGTGGATTTTGAGAAATTAACGTTCAAAAAAAGATATATATCTGTAACAGCGCACCGCTTCGCGTACTTTTCGCGTTACGGAGCTTTGCGAAGCGAAGCTGATTGGCTCTCCGGTGTCTGTAAACATTCCAAACAGTCCGTAGCGGCCGCCATCTTGTCTCTCGGTAGGATCGAGAGACAAGAGGAGGCCAAAGCGAAGGGGCAAATGACCATAAAGGGGCATAGTAGATCCTCGCTGATCCCCTAGGTTTGATGTGGAGGTTTTAAAAGGGCCCCGCGGGGCAAAAAAAATAAATAATAATAATAATCGAACGGCTGAATGGATTTGCACGAAACTTGGTAAAATATTAGGGACTGGTAGCCCGATGTGCCTTTGCTAGGTCTCAATATATGTGCTTCAGTGCATTTTGAGAAATTAACGTTCAAAAACAAGATATATATCTGTAACAGCGCTCCGCTTCGCGGAGATAAAATTATATCTGTATTACCTAGCTGTTGCTAACACCAGTTAGCGACGGCTAGTAGGAGATAGCGACCATCTTGGGCCCCACTTTGCATGTGAGTGATATTTATCACTAATGACATGCAAAGTGGGCATGCCAAGATGTTAGCGACTGGAAACAGTCGCTAACATCGCTATCTCCTATTATCAACTTTTGGAAATATTCGAGATAAGCGCGAATATCTCCAAAAAGTAACAGCTGCCCTGAGCAGTTCTTAGCCATGTTATCCTATGGGAGGTGGATAACATGGCTAAGAGGATTAGCTCGGTAATGCATGAATATCGCTGAGTTTTCAGCGATATTAATGCATTGCGGTCGGTTTTTATCGTATTTGCGATAAACTTTGATAATAGCAAGGTTTATCTGCGATAATTTCTGACGGTAAAAAAATCTTTGCAATGCATCGTTAGGGATAAATATCGCTTAACTTTGGTAATATGCCCCAACGTCTGTTAACGTTCGATTCGAAGGAAATCAGGAAGTGTTGAAAAACATTGTCTGCGCCATCTTGTCTTTTTTCAAATGCCACACTTTTGTCGTGCACGGCAGCCATTTTAGATGCCTTGACCAGACCCACTCTGTGCACGCTGTCGATCCTTAGCATGGCTCCCCACCCTCGCAAGCATCTCCCCCAGGCAGTGGTCACCCCCGCTCTCTGTCTTATGCATGGGTAATAAACCTCCCCCCATCTGCGCTGCTCTTTCCTGAGAATCACACCCTGTGCCCGCCCGACACCTCCCTTTCGCCCTATTCACTACTGCACCCTCTGACACTCCTTTTCCTCTGTGTCCGATTGTCCAGGCTGGTCCTAGGGTATCAGCTAGCCCTGCAGATGTAGTTTATGGCCACAGCTGTAAAGATTCACCCCTCTTCAAAGGAGTTATAGTAGATCAAGGCCCACACTCGATGAGATCCGTCACAGCAGAAGCGTTGCTATTATCTGAAAACCATCCTGTATTGTGATTGGGGAGGGGACCGAGCGTGAAGCGGAAGATTCCAGGGATGACTCTTTGTACATCAAAGTTTTTACAATTATGTGTCACATTAAAAATATATAGCACTCCGACAAAGTAGTAAGATTATAAAACTTTAATAATTTATAAATATATACAAGAAAACAAAAATAGTAATAACATATAAACATTTTTAGGGAAAAACAACGAAGTAGCGGTCGGCTGTGCGAATAGTCCCAACGCAGCACAACGTCCAGATTTCCGGCGTGGGGCGGGTCATCAGTAGCAAACTGTTGTGCGAATAGTTCCAAGGCAGCAGAACGCGCTGAAATCTAGATGACACGAAAGTGATGTCTAGTAAGTTGCCACCCAGCAAATAACGGCGTGGGGCGTCGCGGGGGGTGGGTCTTCAGTAGCAAACTGTTGTGCGAATAGTTCCAAGGCAGCAGAACGATGGCACCAAGGTGATGTCCAGTAAGTTGCCGCACTGGTTTTGGTATCCTACAATGCTGCTCCGAATAACGGCGTGGGGCGCCCCGGGGGAGGCGGCGTGAACGGGCCTCTCCAGGTGGAGTGTCATCTGTTGTAGTGGGGCGCCCCTTTACCGTTTCAGTTGCCATTCCGTCCGTTTTTGGTCCACTGTGTCAAAAGCCGCAATTCAGCTGAGTTGCGCCCACTCTTGCGGTGCAGCGATAGGCGGCTGTCACAGGACTCTCAAAATGGCGGCAGGCTCTTTCCTTTTTGGGCCTGGTCCACTGAAATGGCCCTGGGACACCTTGGAAATCGGACGCTTGTCTGCTAGGTCTTGGACCCCATTCTCGAAAGCGTCCCCTCCGCCTTGAGAATTCATCAAAAGTTTTGGGGGCCCCGACTCCTGCAGGCTTCTGGTGGGGAGCGGCTGCCATGATTGCTCGCGGAATGACTACGACGGAGCTACGAGATGGTGGTGCTCTCATGCTGACGCCAGCTTCAGTCTGAAACATCCAGAAACAAGGTGGGGCTTTCATCGTTTGGAAAAAAATAAAGTTTTCATCCAATGAAAAGTGTTGTTTTTAGGTCATATGATCAAGCCTTCCATCATTAGGAAACCAAAAGTAAAATGAACCAATGAAAAGTTTTATAAACAAGTCACATGACCTGTTATGCGGCATAGGGTATAAAATGCGGAGAAAATACGTTGGCACGTGAGGCGGCGTCAGTAGCGGACCGATGTGCGAATAGGCCGAAGGCAGCACAACGCGCCAAGATCCGGATGGCACCGAGGTGGTGTCCAGCAAGTTGCAGCACTGGTGTGGCCATCCTACAATGTTGAAAGTCGGCGTGGGGCGCCCCGTTGGCCTGTGAGTTTGCGTCAGTAGCGGACCGATGTGCGAATAGGCCGAAGGCAGCACAACGCGCCAAGATCCGGATGGCACCGAGGTGGTGTCTAGTAAGTTGCCGCACTGGTGTGGCCATCCTACAATGCTGAAAGTCGGCGTGGGGCGCCCTGTTGGCCTGTGAGATGGTGTCAGTAGCGGACTGATGTGCGAATGGGGCCAAAGGCAGCGCAACAATATTTTCTGACGAGAAGACACCACAAGGCGCTGAGATGCCAAGATCCGGATGGCACCGAGGTGATGTCTAAGTTGCGGACTGATGTGCGAATGGGGCCAAAGGTAGCGTAACAATATTTTCTGTATGGAAGATACCACTAGGCGTTGAGATGCCAAGATTCGGATGGCACCGAGGTGATGTCTAGCAAGTTGGTGTGGTCATCCTACAATGCTGAAACTCGGCGTGGGTCGCCCCATTAGCCTGTGAGATGGCGTCAGTAGCGGACCGATGTGCGAATAGGCCGAAGGCAGCACAACGCGCCAAGATCCGGATGTCACAGTGGTGGTTTCATAGTTGAGAGGCACTTCATCTGCAGTGGGGCGCCGAGATCCGGATGGCACCGAGGTGATGTCTAGCAAGTTGCTGTACTGGTGTGGTCATCCTACAATGCTGAAAGTCGGCGTGGGGCGCCCCATTAGCCTGTGAGATGGCGTCAGTAGCGGACTGATGTGCGAATGGGGCCAAAGGCAGCACAACGCGCCAAGATCCGGATGGCACCGAGGTGGTGTCCAGCAACTTGCCGCACTGGTGTGGCCATCCTACAATGCTGCGCCGAAAGTCGGCGTGGGGCGCCCCGTTGGCCTGTGAGTTCGCGTCAGTCAGTGGGGGCTGTTTGAGGATCTGACTGCATTGGAAAGCAATGTGATGCTGTGCGTCGCCCCCAAGATGGAGGTTCCTCGGCTGCAGTGGGGCGCCCCTTGGTGTTTCACTCGCTATGCAGCTGAGTTGCGTGCGCACTTGTGGCGAATAGGCCGAAGGCAGCACAACGCGCCGAGATCTGGATGGCACCGAGGTGGTGTCCAGCAATTTGCCGCACTGGTGTGGCCATCCTACAATGCTGCGCCGAAAGTCGGCGTGGGGTGCCCCGTTGGCCTGTGAGGTGGCGTCAGTAGCGGACCGATGTGTGAATAGGCCGGAACCAGCACAAGGCGCCAAGATCCGGATGGCACCGAGGTGGTGTCATAGTTGAGAGTTCTGAGCAGCGCTTGTAACACTGTCTGAAGCTTATTTGCACCTGCTGCAGCTTCACTATTGCCCTGGTGTGGCCTAAGATCGCCCATGACATAGGCGGCCACCTCCCGGGGTCCGGCGGAACTTTTTTCCTTTTCCTTTCTGCATCTTGTCCCAAATTCGTTTGACCTGAAGACACGACCAGGTCCCTGAATGTGTGCAGGGGGACGCTATTGATTGAATCAAAATGGCGGCTTCACACAAAGCTGACTCAAGCGTTTTCTGGTGGTTTCATAGTTGAGAGGCACTTCATCTGCAGTGGGGCGCCGAGATCCGGATGGCACCGAGGTGATGTCTAGCAAGTTGCTGTACTTGTGTGGTCATCCTACAATGCTGAAACTCGGCGTGGGTCGCCCCATTAGCCTGTGAGATAGCTGTTCTTTGGATTTGGGCCTGGTCCACTAAAATGGCCCTGGGACACCTAAGAACTCGAACGCTCGATTTTTTTTTCCTTTCCTGTACATGCAAAAAAAGGTAAATGCCCGGTATGTTACACGCTTCATCTGCCACGATGAACTCTCCAGAGGAAACGAAAAAATATATAGTTGTGGTAACTATACCATGCATCGTCATATGGAGAGGTGGCACCAATTAATTATAGTGCTGCATAAAAGAGAGATTTGGAGGAGAACCCCTGACCTGCTAGTACATTCATCAAAGAAGTGGCACTGAGAGCTTCAGAGGCAAGGGAAACGGTCCCAAATATTTAGAAGAACTTTGGAAAGATTAAAATGACATGTTTAGATTGTGGTAAATTAATTTCATGTGGGCAGATGAGTGTTACTCTAATAAATACAGCATATGAACATCATCATAGTCGATGGTTGGTAGAGACATTTTGACTATATCCTGGACCTGCCCGTCCTCGCCCAAAATGGCGCCGGAATAAATGGGACTCGTAACTCCTTGTTGTGTACTGGTTGCAGAACCTTGAAATCACGAGATACGTATGCAGTTTTGAAGCACATGGCGGGCGGGGACGAGAATTGATTGAATATTTCGACATCCCTATTGATATTAAGTTCTGATGTGTTATTGATTACTGTACTGTTGAAAGTTCGAATTAACGTCACCCATGGTACTTGCCCGCAAATGTATATCTAGATAATTTTATTGTAACTGGCCCTGTCGTATTTTAATTATAAAATGTACGTCCACCGATTCCGTAACTGTTAGACACCTTAGTTCTTGCAACCTAATGGCCCGCCCGTTACGTTCCTCTACAGTGTAAATGTCTACTCATCACATACGATTACAGTTTGCTCCGTGGCCGGCCCACGTGGTTATAGGCTCGTATTTGTATAATGAAATCTTCACAATAAAGGTTTTTAAAAGAAAACATGGTAGTAGTATATACATTGGTAAAGTTTGTAATAATAGTCACTGTTTTAGAATCATTAAAAGGCAAGTGAAATAAAGCAGACCAATTACATGAAGGGTAAAAGGTATAATACGAAGGAACGCAGTAAAGATAAATGGTCAAGGGCTGTTGTGTTTTCTATTCCTGCAACATAAAGTGATCGATAAGAATCTCATATTCAGGCGTATCGGCGACTAAGACAGCAGGTCGACCCTCTTTTGCTCAACGGCTCCATCATGGGACGAAGAAACGCTCTTTTTCTCGAAAAAAGAATATATTTTACTTGCAGGACAGTTGTAAAATTTCCGGGAAAGTACATTAGCCTGGAACATTATAACATATATTTAAGAAAAAATAATGTTCGGAAGTAATGAAAAGCGTAATTTTTAGGTCATATGAGCAAGCCTTTCATCATTACAATAAGAAAAGTAAAATGAACCAATGAAAAGTTTTATTAACAAGTCACATGACTTGTTATGCTTACGTTACGCGCTGCGCGCCCCGGATGACTTCCGGATGCGCTAACGCGGCGCGTCATATGACGCATTACGCGACAACGCAGGTCCAGAATATAGTCAAAATGTCTCCACCAACCAGCGGTCGGAACACAACCCCTTTCAGCAGGCTAAATAGTTCTGTTAAATGAGAACAGAAGGGACAGGCAACAAGAACCATCAGTGAAAGAGGGGAGGGCTAGTTCTTCTCTACCGGGTTACATTGGGGCGCTACCGGAACTGATCGAATTGGTAGTCTACAGTGTTTCTGGATGTTTCAGACTGAAGCTGGGGTTAGCATGAGAGCAGCATCATTTCGTAGCTCCGTCGTGGCCATTCCGCAACCAATCATGGCAGCCGCTCTTTATCGTTATTTTGGGCGGGGTGGGTGGCGGAGCCGAGCTGTTTTGCAGCCATCATTGTGTGGAGTTCAGTTCATCTCACTAGTTTTGTATTTATCATGAGGGGTTGTTCCTAATGTTTCTATTTTAGCGAGGTCAAAAAGAGATCCCATTAGTGGCCTACTGATTTTGCTCGATTCCTTTTCTTTTTTTTACACGATTTTTCGTTATCTGCAAAGACTAAACAGAGTATTGCGACTCTGTGTTTGTTTGTAAATAGAGAATGAACCAAAGAGAACTAATTCTAAAACAGTAAATACTTGGATAACAATCAATCAAATGGAGAGAGAAGCAGGCACGACGGATTACAACGGGGGCAAAGGCCTGCGTTAACTACCTTTCACTATCTGCAAAGAGAGAGTACTCCTAATAGAAATGAGGGGGGGGGGGGGCACCATTCAAAGCAGATCAGTGTGCATAAACACGAAAATGTTTTCACTTACCACGTACTTGACATTCGACAGCTTATGATATTTGCTATTAAAAAACCATTGAAATTCACTGAAAAAACCATAGGTTATAGACCATATATAGTTAGGAATTAGCATTAACAAAACCTTGAAAATTCACTGAAAAAACCATAGGTTATAGACCATATATAGTTAGGAATTAGCATTTAAAAAACCTTATTTTACTCACACAAAACCATTGAAATTACATATATAGTTAGTTGCACTAACTATATATCGCGCACCTGCAATCCACTGCTGATGATGTCACATATTACATCATTCATGACATGGTCAGTGACATCACTGATGACATCACTGATGACATCTCAAATGACATCACTGATGACATCACTGATGACAACATCCAGTGACTGTATGTTTCTGTAAAGTTAAAATGTGTCTTACATATTGAAGAATGAGTGGAAGTATAAGTGTCTGGACAAAGGATTTAGTAGGTGCATGACTGAATGCATGAGTGAGTGATTAAATGTGTCTCACTGAGTGCATGGGTTAGTGACTAAAGTGTCTTAATTTGTGCATCATTATGTCTGTTGTTCTGTAAACTGCTGCATGTTTTGATCAGTAGCTATATAATTAACTATATGGGTTACTGATTGATTGTCCAAGTATTTGTATGGGAGACTGAGTGTGTGTGTGGCTGGCTGGGAGGTGTGTGACTCTGTGCAGATCAATGTGTACTTGTATCAATGATTGTATAACAAGGTAAGTATGTGTTAGTATATGTTTGAAAATGTAAGGTGCTCTATGTTTAACTGTATAGACAAGAAAATGGAAGTGTCATTGATTCTTTACAGGACTGACTAGGTGTGTGAGTAACTCCATGGATGAGTGGCAGACTGTGAGTGTCTGTATAGGTGTATGAGTGCATATGATAGTGTTGTAAAGATGAGTGATTGTATGTATGAATGATAGTATGGGTGAATGAGTGAAGGTGTGTGTAGACGTAGGAATCAGTGAGTGCGTATGTAGTAACTAGTATTGGTGTGTCAATGGTTTCAAAAATTATATTCTGTATTTAACACTGGGTGAAACAGAGGTTATATTAAAATGTGAGGAGATGCATTGTATTGTCATATGAATGATATCATCAGTGATGTGGTCATTGATGTCAAATGAGATGTCATCAGTGATGTCATCAGTGATGTCATTTGAGATGTCATCAGTGATGTCATCAGTGATGTCACTGACCATGTCATGAATGATGTAATATGTGACATCATCAGCAGTGGATTGCAGGTGCGCGATATATAGTTAGTGCAACTAACTATATATGTAATTTCAATGGTTTTGTGTGAGTAAAATAAGGTTTTTTAAATGCTAATTCCTAACTATATATGGTCTATAACCTATGGTTTTTTCAGTGAATTTTCAAGGTTTTGTAAATGCTAATTCCTAACTATATATGGTCTATAACCTATGGTTTTTTCAGTGAATATATATATATATATATATATATATATATATATATATATATATATATATATATATATATATATATATATATTACCTACTGGCGGTCGCCAGTAGGTATATATAGTTAGGATTTTTTCTCTATGGGTTTTTTGAAAATTCTATGTCTAATAACTTTGGCGTTTGTGGACGGAATTGGCTGAAATTTTCAGGAAAATGGCACATTTTGTTTCTGAGCAGCCCCTAAAATTTTTGGGGGGGTTCGTCAAGGGGGGGCCGAGAAAAAAGGGGGGTCCCAAAACGCGTTTTTCCCATGTTAATTTCCATAGGGCGGTTGGCCTCACTTTTAGCCCGAACGGCTGAATGGATTTGCACGAAACTTGGCAAAATTGTAGGGACTGGTAGCCCGATGTGCCTTTTGTAGGTCTCAATATATGTGCTTCAGTGGATTTTGAGAAATTAATGTTCAAAAAAAGATATATATCTGTAACAGCGGACTGGGCAGCGCTCCGCTACGCGTACTTTTCGCGCAACGGAGCTTTGTGAAGCGAAGCTGATTGGTTCTCCGGCGTCTGTCAACATTCCAAACAGTCCGTAGCGGCCGCCATCTTGTCTCTCGGTAGGATCGAGAGACAAGAGGAGGCCAAAGCGAAGGGGCAAATGACCATAAGGGGGCATAGTACATTGTCGCTCACCCCCTAGGTTTGATGTGGAGGTTTTAAAAGGGCCCCGCGGGGCAAAAAAAAATAAAAATAATAATAATCGAACAGCTGAATGGATTTGCACGAAACTTGGCAAAATTGTAGGGACTGGTAGCCCGATGTGCCTTTGCTAGATCTCAATATATGTGCTCCAGTGGATTTTGAGAAATTAACGTTCAAAAAAAGGTATATATCTGTAACAGCGCACCGCTTCGCGTACTTTTCGCGTTACGGAGCTTTGCGAAGCGAAGCTGATTGGCTCTCCGGTGTCTGTAAACATTCCAAACAGTCCGTAGCGGCCGCCATCTTGTCTCTCGGTAGGATCGAACAGCTGAATGGATTTGCACGAAACTTGGCAAAATTGTAGGGACTGGTAGCCCGATGTGTCTTTGCTAGGTCTCAATATATGTGCTTCAGTGCATTTTGAGAAATTAACGTTCAGAAACAAGATATATATCTGTAACAGCGCTCCGCTTCGCGGAGATAAAATTATATGTGTATTACCTAGCTGTTGCTAACACCAGTTAGCGACGGCTAGTAGAAGATAGCGACCATCTTGGGCCCCACTTTGCATGTGAGTGATATTTATCACTAATGACATGCAAAGTGGGCATGCCAAGATGTTAGCGACTGGAAACAGTCGCTAACATCGCTATCTCCTATTATCAACTTTTGGAAATATTCGAGATAAGGGCGAATATCTCCAAAAGCTACCACCTGCCCTGAGCAGTTCTTAGCCATGTTATCCAATGGGAGGTGGATAACATGGCTAAGAGCATTAGCTCGGTAATGCATGAATATCGCTGAGTTTTCAGCGATATTAATGCATTGCGGTCGTTTTTTATCGTATTTCCGATAAACCTTGATAATAGCAAGGTTTATCTGCGATAATTTCTGACGGTAAAAAAATCGTTGCTAAGCATCGTTAGGGATAAATATCGCTTAACTTTGGTAATATGCCCCAACGTCTGTTAACGTTCGATTCGAAGGAAATCAGGAAGTGTTGAAAAACATTGTCTGCGCCATCTTGTCTTTTTTCAAATGCCACACTTTTGTCGTGCACGGCAGCCATTTTAGATGCCTTGACCAGACCCACTCTGTGCACGCTGTCGATCCTTAGCATGGCTCCCCACCCTCGCAAGCATCTCCCCCAGGCAGTGGTCACCCCCGCTCTCTGTCTTATGCATGGGTAATAAACCTCCCCCATCTGCGCTGCTGTTCCCTGAGAATCACACCCTGTGCCCGCCCGACACCTCCCTTTCGCCCTATTCACTACCGCACCCTCTGACACTCCTTTTCCTCTGTGTCCGATTGTCCAGGCTGGTCCTAGGGTATCAGCTAGCCCTGCAGATGTAGTTTATGGCCACAGCTGTAAAGAATCACCCCTCTTCAAAGGAGTTATAGTACATCAAGGCCCACACTCGATGAGATCCGTCACAGCAGAAGCGTTGCTATTATCTGAAAACCATCCTGTATTGTGATTGGGGAGGGGACCGAGCCTGAAGCGGAAGATTCCAGGGATGACTGTTTGTACATCAAAGTTTTTACAATTATGTGTCACATTAAAAATATATAGCACTCCGACAAAGTAGTAAGATTATAAAACTTTAATAATTTATAAATATATACAAGAAAACAAAAATAGTAATAACATATAAACATTTTTAGGGAAAAACAACGAAGTAGCGGTCGGCTGTGCGAATAGTCCCAACGCAGCACAACGTCCAGATTTCCGGCGTGGGGCGTCGCGGGGGGTGGGTCATCAGTAGCAAACTGTTGTGCGAATAGTTCCAAGGCAGCAGAACGCGCCGAAATCTAGATGACACGAAAGTGATG
The DNA here is from genome assembly GCF_964261635.1 of Lissotriton helveticus. Lineage (NCBI taxonomy): Eukaryota > Metazoa > Chordata > Amphibia > Caudata > Salamandridae > Lissotriton > Lissotriton helveticus. Next base: position 1,311,169,305 of record NC_136063.1, read on the forward strand.
TCTAGTAAGTTGCCACCCAGCAAATAACGGCATGGGGCGTCGCGGGGGGTGGGTCATCAGTAGCAAACTGTTGCGCGAATAGTTCCAAGGCAGCAGAACGATGGCACCAAGGTGATGTCCAGTAAGTTGCCGCACTGGTTTTGGTATCCTACAATGCTGCTCCGAATAACGGCGTGGAGCGCCCCGGGGGAGGCGGCGTGAACGGGCCTCTCCAGGTGGAGTGTCATCTGTTGTAGTGGGGCGCCCCTTTACCGTTTCAGTTGCCATTCCGTCCGTTTTTGGTCCACTGTGTCAAAAGCCGCAATTCAGCTGAGTTGCGCCCACTCTTGCGGTGCAGCGATAGGCGGCTGTCACAGGACTCTCAAAATGGCGGCAGGCTGTTTCCTTTTTGGGCCTGGTCCACTGAAATGGCCCTGGGACACCTTGGAAATCGGACGCTTGTCTGCTAGGTCTTGGACCCCATTCTCGAAAGCGTCCCCTCCGCCTTGAGAATTCATCAAAAGTTTTGGGGGCTCCGACTCCTGCAGGCTTCTGGTGGGGAGCGGCTGCCATGATTGCTCATGGAATGACCACGACTGAGCTACGAGATGGTGGTGCTTTCATGCTGACGCCAGCTTCAGTCTGAAACATCCAGAAACAAGGTGGGGCTTTCATCGTTTGGGAAAAAAAAAAAGTTTTCATCCTATGAAAAGTGTTGTTTTTAGGTCACATGATCAAGCCTTCCATCATTAGGAAACCAAAAGTAAAATGAACCAATGAAAAGTTTTATAAACAAGTCACATGACCTGTTATGCGGCATAGGGTGTAAAATGCGGAGAAAATACGTTGGCACGTGAGGCGGCGTCAGTAGCGGACCGATGTGCGAATAGGCCGAAGGCAACACAACGCGCCAAGATCCGGATGGCACCGAGGTGGTGTCCAGCAAGTTGCAGCACTGGTGTGGCCATCCTACAATGCTGAAAGTCGGCGTGGGGCGCCCCGTTGGCCTGTGAGTTTGCGTCAGTAGCGGACCGATGTGCGAATAGGCCGAAGGCAGCACAACGCGCCAAGATCCGGATGGCACCGAGGTGGTGTCTAGTAAGTTGCCGCACTGGTGTGGCTATCCAACAATGCTGAAAGTCGGCGTGGGGCGCCCCGTTGGCCTGTGAGTTTGCGTCAGTAGCGGACCGATGTGCGAATAGGCCGAAGGCAGCACAACGCGCCAAGATCCGAATGGCACCGAGGTGGTGTCTAGTAAGTTGCCGCACTGGTGTGGCCATCCAACAATGCTGAAAGTCGGCGTGGGGTGCCCCGTTGGCCTGTGAGTTTGCGTCAGTAGCGGACCGATGTGCGAATAGGCCGAAGGCAGCACAACGCGCCAAGATCCGGATGGCACCGAGGTGGTGTCTAGTAAGTTGCCGCACTGGTGTGGCCATCCTACAATGCTGAAAGTCGGCGTGGGGCGCCCCGTTGGCCTGTGAGTTTGCGTCAGTAGCGGACCGATGTGCGAATAGGCCGAAGGCAGCACAACGCGCCAAGATCCGGATGGCACCGAGGTGGTGTCTAGTAAGTTGCCGCACTGGTGTGGCCATCCTACAATGCTGAAAGTCGGCGTGGGGCGCCCCGTTGGCCTGTGAGATGGCGTCAGTAGCGGACCGATGTGCGAATGGGGCCAAAGGCAGCGCAACAATATTTTCTGATTTGAAGACACCACAAGGCGCTGAGATGCCAAGATCCGGATGGCACCGAGGTGGTGTCTAGCAAGTTGTGGCACTGGTGTGGCCATCGTACAATGGTAAAAGTCGGCGTGGGGCGCCCTGTTGGCCTGTGAGATGGTGTCAGTAGCGGACTGATGTGTGAATGGGGCCAAAGGCAGCGCAACAATATTTTCTACTATATTTTCGGAGTAGAAGACACCACAAGGCGCTGAGATGCCAAGATCCGGATGGCACCGAGGTGATGTGTAAGTTGCGGACCGATGTGCGAATGGGGCCAAAGGCAGCTCAACAATATTTTCTGAAGAGAATACACCACAAGGCGCTGAGATGCCAAGATCCGGATGGCACCGAGGTGATGTCTAAGTTGCGGACCGATGTGCGAATGGGGCCAAAGGTAGCGTAACAAGATTTTCTGTATGGAAGATACCACTAGGCGTTGAGATGCCAAGATTCGGATGGCACCGAGGTGATGTCTAGCAAGTTGTGCCACTGGTGTGGCCATCGTACAATGGTAAAAGTCGGTGTGGGGCGCCCTATTGGCCTGTGAGATGGTGTCAGTAGCGGACTGATGTGCGAATGGGGCCAAAGGCAGCGCAACAATATTTTCTGACTGACACCACAAGGCGCTGAGATGCCAAGATCCGGATGGCATCGAGGTGATGTCTAAGTTGCGGACTGATGTGCGAATGGGGCCAAAGGCAGCGTAACAATATTTTCTGTATGGAAGATACCACTAGGCGTTGAGATGCCAAGATTCGGATGGCACCGAGGTGATGTCTAGCAAGTTGGTGTGGTCATCCTACAATGCTGAAACTCGGCGTGGGTCACCCCATTAGCCTGTGAGATGGCGTCAGTAGCGGACCGATGTGCGAATAGGCCGAAGGCAGCACAACGCGCCAAGATCCGGATGTCACCATGGTGGTTTCATAGTTGAGAGGCACTTCATCTGCAGTGGGGCGCCGAGATCCGGATGGCACCGAGGTGATGTCTAGCAAGTTGCTGTACTGGTGTGGTCATCCTACAATGCTGAAATGTAGTGGGGCGCCCATTTACCGTTTCAGTTGCCATTCAGCTGAGTTTCGGCTGCTCTTGATGCTACAGCGACAGGCGGCTGCAAGAGGACTCTCAAAATGGCGGCCTGTTCTTTGGATTTGGGCCTGGTCCACTAAAATGGCCCTGGGACACCTTAGAACTCGGACGCTCGATTTTTTTTTCCTTTCCTGTACATGCAAAAAAAGGTAAATGCCCGGTATGTTACACGCTTCATCTGCCACGATGAACTCTCCAGAGGAACCGAAAAAAAATATAGTTGTGGTAACTATACCATGCATCGTCATATGGAGAGGTGGCACCAATTAATTATAGTGCTGCATAAAAGAGAGATTTGGAGGAGAACCCCTGACCTGCTAGTACATTCATCAAAGAAGTGGCACTGAGAGCTTCAGAGGCAAGGGAAACGGTCCCAAATATTTAGAAGAACTTTGGAAAGATTAAAATGACATGTTTAGATTGTGGTAAATTAATTTCATGTGGGCAGATGAGTGTTACTCTAATAAATACAGCATATGAACATCATCATAGTCGATGGTTGGTAGAGACATTTTGACTATATCCTGGACCTGCCCGTCCTCGCCCAAAATGGCGCCGGAATAAATGGGACTCGTAACTCCTTGTTGTGTACTGGTTGCAGAACCTTGAAATCACGAGATACGTATGCAGTTTTGAAGCACATGGCGGGCGGGGACGAGAATTGATTGAATATTTCGACATCCCTATTGATATTAAGTTCTGATGTGTTATTGATTACTGTACTGTTGAAAATTCGAATTAACGTCACCCATGGTACTTGCCCGCAAATGTATATCTAGATAATTTTATTGTAACTGGCCCTGTCGTATTTTAATTATAAAATGTACGTCCACCGATTCCGTAACTGTTAGACACCTTAGTTTTTGCAACCTAATGGCCCGCCCGTTACGTTCCTCTACAGTGTAAATGTCTATTCATCATATACGATTACAGTTAGCTCCGTGGCAGGCCCACGTGGTTATAGGCTCGTATTTGTATAATGAAATTTTCACAATAAAGGTTTTTAAAAGAAAACATGGTAGTAGTGTATACATTGGTAAAGTTTTTAATAATAGTCACTGTTTTAGAATCATTAAAAGGCAAGTGAAATAAAGCAGACCAATTACATGAAGGGTAAAAGGTATAATACGAAGGAACGCAGTAAAGATAAATGGTCAAGGGCTGTTGTGTTTTCTATTCCTGCAACATAAAGTGATCGATAAGAATCTCATATTCAGGCGTATCGGCGACTAAGACAGCAGGTCGACCCTCTTTTGCTCAACGGCTCCGTCATGGAACGAAGAAACGCTCTTTTTCTCGAAAAAAGAATATATTTTACTTGCAGGACAGTTGTAAAATTTCCGGGAAAGTACATTAGCCTGGAACATTATAACATATATTTAAGAGAAAATAATGTTCGGAAGTAATTAAAAGCGTAATTTTTAGGTGATATGACCAAGGCTTTCATCATTAGAATAAGAAAAGTAAAATGAACCAATGAAAAGTTTTATTAACAAGTCACATGACTTGTTATGCTTACGTTACGCGCTACGCGCCCCGGATGACTTCCGGATGCGCTAACGCGGCGCGTCATATGACGCATTACGCGACAACGCAGGTCCAGAATATAGTCAAAATGTCTCCACCAACCAGCGGTCGAAACACAACCCCTTTCAGCAGGCTAAATAGTTCTGTTAAATGACAACAGAAGGGACAGGCAACAAGAACCATCAGTCAAAGAGGGGAGGGCTAGTTCTTCTCTACCGGGTTACATTGGGGCGCTACCGGAACTGATCGAATTGGTAGTCTACAGTGTTTCTGGATGTTTCAGACCGAAGCTGGGGTTAGCATGAGAGCAGCACCATTTCGTAGCTCCGTTGTGGCCATTCTGCAACCAATCATGGCAGCCGCTCTTTATCGTTATTTTGGGCGGGGTGGGTGGCGGAGCCGAGCTGTTTTGCAGCCATCATTGTGTGGAGTTCAGTTCATCTCACTAGTTTTGTATTTGTCATGAGGGGTTGTTCCTAATGTTTCTATTTTAGCGAGGTCAAAAAGAGATCCCATTAGTGGCCTACTGATTTTGCTCGATTCCTTTTCTTTTTTTTTACACGATTTTTCGTTATCTGCAAAGACTAAACAGAGTATTGCGACTCTGTGTTTGTTTGTAAATAGAGAATGAACCAAAGAGAACTAATTCTAAAACAGTAAATACTTGGATAACAATCAATCAAATGGAGAGAGAAGCAGGCACGACGGATTACAACGGGGGCAAAGGCCTGCGTTAACTACCTTTCACTATCTGCAAAGAGAGAGTACTCCTAATAGAAATGAGGGGGGGGGGCACCATTCAAAGCAGATCAGTGTGCATAAACACGAAAATGTTTTCACTTACCACGTACTTGACATTCGACAGCTTATGATATTTGCTATTAAAAAACCATTGAAATTCACTGAAAAAACCATAGGTTATAGACCATATATAGTTAGGAATTAGCATTTACAAAACCTTGAAAATTCACTGAAAAAACCATAGGTTATAGACCATATATAGTTAGGAATTAGCATTTAAAAAACCTTATTTTACTCACACAAAACCATTGAAATTCCATATATAGTTAGTTGCACTAACTATATATCGCGCACCCGCAATCCACTGCTGATCATGTCACATATTACATCATTCATGACATGGTCAGTGACATCACTGATGACATCACTGATGACATCTCAAATGACATCACTGATGACATCACTGATGACATCTCATTTGACATCAATGACCACATCACTGATGATATCATTCATGTGACAATACAATGCATCTCCTCACATTTTAATATAACCTCTGTTTCACCCAGTGTTAAATACAGAGTATAATTTTTGAAACCATTGACACACCAATACTAGTTACTACATACGTACTCACTGATTCCTACGTCTACACACACATTCACTCATTCACCCATACAATCATTCATACATACAATCACTCATCTTTACAACACTATCATATGCACTCATACACCTATACAGACACTCACACTCTGCCACTCATCCATGGAGTTACTCACACACCTAGTCAGTCCTGTAAAGAATCAATCACACTTCCATTTTCTTGTCTATACAGTTAAACATAGAGCACCTTACATTTTCAAACATATAGTAACACATACTTACTTTCTTATACAATCATTGATACAAGTACACATTGATCTGCACAGAGTCACACACCTCCCAGCCAGCCACACACACACTCAGTCTCCCATACAAATACTTGGACAATCAATCAATAACCCATATAGTTAATCATATAGCTACTGATCAACACATGCAGTAGTTTACAGAACAACAGACATAATGATGCACAAATTAAGACAGTTTAGTCACTAACCCATGCACTCAGTGAGACACATTTAATCACTCACTCATACATTCAGTCATGCACCTACTAAATCCTTCGTCCAGACAGTTATACATCTACTCATTCTTCAATATCTAAAACATATTTAAACTTTACAGAAACACACAGTCACTGGATGATGTCATCAGTGATGTCATCAGTGATGTCATTTGAGATGTCATCCGTGATGTCATCAGTGATGTCACTGACCATGTCATGAATGATGTAATATGTGACATGATCAGCAGTGGATTGCGGGTGCGCGATATATAGTTAGTGCAACTAACTATATATGGAATTTCAATGGTTTTGTGTGAGTGAAATAAGGTTTTCTAAATGCTAATTCCTAACTATATATGGTCTATAACCTATGGTTTTTTCAGTGAATTTTCAAGGTTTTGTAAATGCTAATTCCTAACTATATATGGTCTATAACCTATGGTTTTTTCAGTGAATATATATATATATATATATATATATATATAAATATATATATATATATTCACTGAAAAAACCATAGGTTATAGACCATATATAGTTAGGAATTAGCATTTACAAAACATTGAAAATTCACTGAAAAAACCATAGGTTATAGACCATATATAGTTAGGAATTAGCATTTAGAAAACCTTATTTCACTCACACAAAACCATTGAAATTCCATATATAGTTAGTTGCACTAACTATATATCGCGCACCCGCAATCCACTGCTGATGATGTCACATATTACATCATTCATGACATGGTCAGTGACATCACTGATGACATCACTGATGACATCTCAAATGACATCACTGATGACATCACTGATAACATCTCAAATGACATCACTGATGACATCACTGATGAAAACATCCAGTGATTATGTGTTTCTGTAAAGTTTAAATATGTTTTACATATTGAAGAATGAGTGGATGTATAAGTGTCTGAATGAAGGTTTTAGTAGGTGCGTGATTGACTGTATGAGTGAGTGATTAAATGCGTCTTACTAAATGCACGGGTTAGTGACTAAACTGTCTGAAAGTGTGCATCAGTATGTCTGTTGTTGTGCAAGCTGCTGCATGTGTTGATCAGTAGCTATATAAGTAGCTATATGGGTTATTGATTGGTTGCACAAGTATTTGTATGGGAGACTGAGTGTGTGTATGGCTGGCTGGGAGGTGTGTGACTCTGTGCAGATCAATGTGTACTTGTATCAGTGATTCTATAAGAGAGTAAGTATGTGTTAGTATATGTTTGAAAATGTAAGGTACTCTATGTTTAACTGTGTAGATTAGAAAATGGAAGTGTGATTGATTCTTTACAGGACTGACTAGGTGTGTGAGTAACTCCATGGATGAGTGGCAAAGTGTGAGTGTCTGTATAGGTGTATGAGTGCATATGATAGTGTTGTAAAGATGAGTGATTGTATGTATGAATGATTGTATGGGTGAATGAGTGAATGTGTGTGTAGACGTAGGAATCAGTGAGTGCGTATGTAGTAACTAGTATTGGTGTGTCAATGGTTTCAAAAATTATACTCTGTATTTAACACTGGGTGTAACAGAGGTTATATTAAAGTGTGAGGAGATGCATTGTATTGTCACATTAATGATATCATCATTGATGTGACCATTGATGTCAAAAGAGATATCATCAGTGATGTCATTTGAGATGTCATCAGTGATGTCATCAGTGATGTCACTGACCATGTCATGAATGATGTAATATGTGACATCATCAGCAGTGGATTGCGGGTGCGCGATATATAGTTAGTGCAACTAACTATATATGGAATTTCAATGGTTTTGTGTGAGTGAAATAAGGTTTTCTAAATGCTAATTCCTAACTATATATGGTCTATAACCTATGGTTTTTTCAGTGAATTTTCAAGGTTTTGTAAATGCTAATTCCTAACTATATATGGTCTATAACCTATGGTTTTTTCAGTGAATTTCATTGGTTTTTTAACAGCTAATATCTGTAGCTGTAAAATGTATTCTTCTTTAAATCCAAAAATATATTTTATATGTTTATCAATAAAAAAAAATTTAATATTTTTTTTCTTCGTTCCCGCTTCGCGAATCGGGAAACTTCCCGTTAGCTGACCTTGATGCCGCGAAATAGACCGCAAGCCGGTAAACGTTTCTTTACCGCAACTGCCGCGTTAGAAAACAACATCGTGACGCCTCCCGTCCACATGACGTTTCGCATTGTCGCGTGACACGTCATATGACGTGCTACGTTAGCGAACTGGTACGCGAAGCGAGGCGCAAAGCGCAGGTTTCTGGAAGCAAACCGGGAGGCCCTGCAAAGCGCGTAACGTAAACACAGCAGGTCATGTGACTTGGTAATAACACTTTTCATTGGTTCATTTCACTTTTGGTTTCCTAATGATGTAAGACTAGGTCATATAATCTAAAATGAACACTTTTCATTGGTTGAGAACTATTGTTTTTCCCAAATGATGAAAATCCCTCCTTCTTTCCTCACTCTGACTTTCATCATTGTGAGAGAAAGACCCTTTGTTACCAGTGAGCAATGGCTTCTTTAGTAGCTTCAGCTGGTGCTTCCCCACCACCTCTACCACATCCAAGGAAGAGTGGACCACCTGCTGAAGTTATAATTCAGCAAGAAGAGGAAGAAGAGGAACAGGACGACGAGCACGAAGAGAGACACTTTTTGCCTGAGGAGCCCAGGACGTCTCACCGGAAAGAAAACTTCATTTGGCAATTTTTTAAAATTCCCAAAGGTCAGAAAAAAGTAAATGCAAGATATGTAACTTGCCTTATATGTCAAGATAGACTGTCCAGAGGGACCGAGAAAAAATACAGTTTCGGAAACTACACAATGCATCGCCATATGACTAGGTGGCATCCTAACAACTACAGTGCTGCACAGTTTCGTAACGACCTAGATAATCTCCCTATTATGGCCAGAAGATCTGTTGTACCGGAAGTAACGGGACCAGAGGGCAGGGAGATGGTACCAAATATACAAACGAGATTTCGTGAAGTAAAACAAGTCTGCGTATATTGCAGTGGATTCATTTGCTACGGAGAAAGAAGCATCACTCTGATCAACAGAGCTATTGACAATCATGCTCATGTTTGTCCGAAACGCCCCAAACAATAAATTCTTTTTTTTTTTTTTGTTGCTCCTGTTGAGCCCTTTACAATGAATCGTTTTCGTTGCCCCCTCCGAAAAAAAAACCAAAAAATATAAAACTGTTCAGAAAAATTCAAAAAAAGTAAAAAAATGTTCAGAATAATAATAAAAAAAATATAAAACAACAAAAACAATAAAAAAAAAAGTTCTTTTCAGAACTACCTCCCCGGTATTAAAAAATTGGTACAATATTTGGAACTGTGCCAACCTCTATTTCTCTTAGTTCGCTTCCCAGTTCGCTCGCCGGTACGCGAACCGGAAGCGAACCAAAAAAAAGTAAGTATAAGGGAAGGAAACAGACAGTTATGTTAAAAGAAAGACAGCTATAGGGGAGTAAACTAGAGATACTATTACCCGTAATCCACTGCTGATGATGTCACATATTACATCATTCATGACATGCTCAGTATGTATGGAAAGGGGCAGATTTATATTAACTAGCACATCCCCAGAGATGCACCAGTTAACGTGCACCGCTGCTCTGCCACCCACGGTCTGCCGCATTTACAATCAGATAGGACAAAGCTGCATCAAAACCCTGCGCCTGCTTGAAGCAGGCATAGATCTTGACGCAGGTAGGCTGAAAGCTAAAGCAACAACTAAGTGTCGTGTGCAGAAGTTGCAAAAAAGGAAAAATGGCGTTTAAACCAGTAATGAGCCCATGCTAACTTAACACAGTGTAAAGATATCCAGGATCTACATCAGTTTGGGGTTCACGAACCTGGCAGATACAAGGCACTGAGGCTTTGCACCGTGCATATCTCATCCCAAATCATATGTTGTTTGTGAATGAAACAATTTCCCAGACCAAATGCTTTGGATTGGCTACTTCCTAAAAATTAAACACCCCTACTATCCCGGAGTTAGAGGAATATGATGGTTGGAGTAATTTTACTCGGTTGTCCATTAAAAATTTACAGGCCCTACTCCATAATTCTTCCTTTAACATTTCCAGTATAAATCCAAAAGGTTGGCTGCTTTGGCAACGTGCCTTATCCACGGTTTAATAACGCTGCCTTTTGCTTTATATAAGTTTTCAAATTGTATGAAATATATACCAATAGGTCCTTATGCACCTTTAGGTAGTGGTTTTCTTCATGAGGTCTGGTCGCTTCCATACACATACAGATGTTTCAAAGATGATCAAGAAGTTTATCTGAATGGAGAGGAATGCACTGAGACGCCAGATCATTCACTAATGTGTAGGCACATACAGTTACACGGTTCATGCAACAAACACCGACCAAATATGGCTTGCGTGTTGCAAGGCACGCCAGTTCCTGCTATCATCCCCACGTTCAAGTTGTTGGAAAATGGTAGTTATTTGATGCTCAATAATGAAGATTGTTCTGGGTTAATTAAAAGTATTCCTTTTATCGTAACAGTAAGTGAACGGGTTATTTGCTGCAGAAATGTTCTATTTCCTCCCACACATGAACATAGGGAGTTTTCAATCTGGCCACAAATACCAACCTTGGGAGCAGATTTCAACGGCATGGCAAGAATAAGAGCTCTTTTGTCTCAGAGAGAGGTGGCCTTGAGTTCGGCCCTTGAAACTTTCGTGCTTCACATAGCGAACACCCGTACAGAGGTGCAGACCCTTTTAAATACAGATTTGCCTTTCCATTTCAGCAAGATGGTTCGGACTATCTTTAACGCGTCCTCCACAAAGGGCCTGGCGCACTTTTTTAAAGTTGTTACCAGTGGTCTCGTGACTTCATTTGAGAAAATCTTTGGAGTCATCCCTGCTTTCTTTCATTCTATTTTTTCCACTGTGCTTGGTGGATTCCCATTTTTACTTGCATTACCAGCGGACGCTCTTGTGCTTTTTTACATTTTTAAATATGGATGTCCCTCCTGTGCAAGCTCCCGCCCTGCAGCTGCTGACGCTGTTCCGCAATCGCATGCTTGAATATTATGGCACAATGCCGTTGGCGATATTAAGCACGGCATATGGATTATCTTTTCGATTCTCCTACTTCACCTGTGTCCAGCCTGTATTTCACTGCCTGACCTGTGATTTCGATTGGGCCATTGATTTGTGTCTCTGCGGACCGGTTTCTCCTGACGTCGACTTTAATCAGCTGATGACTCCTATCATTACTCACGAGTTGGTTTGTCCTGGCGAAAGGATTATGGCTGTGGCATTGATGCATGGACTAATTGGTCCCTGGAATTTACTGGCGGCAACACAGTCTTTCTTGGAACAGAGCTTTCTTGAAAACCCACCGAGCTGTCCTCTGATGGTGATAGAGGATCCGGTGCTGGGAGAGCACGTATGTTCTTTTCCGCTTTTAAATTGGATGGCTGAACTCTTTTCGGATGAAGACGGTGACTTCCTATTGGAGGCTGTTGCAGCTTATTTTGCATACACAGTTATGTCATAGACCTTTTTCATGTTTGATATGCTGAGTACTAGCATTTCATTGACAATTCATCGACTTATTTGTCAAGTTTTTATTATTTAGCTTGCCTATTGGCTTAAGCCTCGATAAAGTAATTGGCTGTTTTATTTTTCTTTAGCATTAAATTTTCCTAGTTTTTAATGTTTTACCTTGCGGACCGTCCACATATAAAGTTGCAATCTGCTCTCATGAGATGCCACTTCTATTATCTTATTCAGTTCGTTTCCGGATCATGGGGAGGTGTCATCTAGATCCTGGATATCTTTACACCGTGTTAAGTTAGCATGGGCTCATTACCGGTTTAAACGCCATTTTTCCTTTTTTGCAACTTCTGCACACGACACTTAGTTGTTGCTTTAGCTTTCAACCTAGTAGTTCATCGTGGTTTACATGAGAATAATATGTTATTGCTCTACTATCTGCTTTGCTTGTTAAACTATATCTGTACAGCGACTGCTGAAGTTTCAAGAACAACACGATACAGAATTGTTATGAGGTCTGATCTCCACGACATAAGGCGGGTTTTATATTGCTTTGCCGAACACACATACACAACACTTGATGCGGTTCACATGAAGAGAGAGCTGGTGTATACTGATGTGATTCCTTCAAATCTAAGACACTAAAGTATGGGCACGCCCTAAACCAACACAAAGAGACCTTCTTAGCAAATAATATAATATGTGTATTAGGGAGGGTCAGATATAAGCAGCCGCGGGCCGTGGAGGGAGTTACGGTGGGGCAGGGAGGCGGGGAGGGGGAGGGGCAGGGTGGAGCCCTCTCCACCCTGCCCCTCCCCCTCCCCGCCTCCCTGCCCCACTCTAACTCCCTCCACGGCCCGCGGCTGCTTATAAGTGTTGCTAACTCTTATTCATTTACAGCATGTTAACATACTGTCACCATTCGCTTTTTATGTACTAGTAACTATGCTGGTAATTTTGCTACTGATAATATGTGTACTTGTATTATCTAAGATACTACGCCTGAGAAGACGGCATTAGTAAATAAACATTTCAAATACACATGTGTTCTTCTTAACTCCATGTTCTGGTTTCTAAGAAATATATAACGACCGACTCTTCATCAGTTCCACGTATCCTGAGGTACTATAAGTTCATATTCTGGATTGTCTAAACATTGAGAGTTTGTTATATCCAATGTGACACTGTACCTAGCTTGCTAAGGGCTTTTTGATTACTAAGGTGAGTTTTGGGGCACCCTAATTCGCCGAGGTTCCAATCCTCTGTCCACAGTTCTGTGTGAGAACAGAAACCCTGCGACAGGGGCACCCCTGAGCCTTGCTGGAGCTTCATCACACTTGCGATACAACTCCAGCAATGCGCCACCTTTACGGCACAGATACGTCACGCATCTGTGCTGTTTTTGCCCCATGATGCGCCGCATTGTAAATGCAGCACACCATAGGTGACGGAACAGCGGCACAGAATGACTAACACATCCCTGGTGATGCGCCAGTCATCATAAATCTATCCCTATGCTTCTTATCTTGTTAGAGATGAACCGCCACATGTATCATCAAAGTTTTTTGCATTTCCTAAATAGCGAACTTTACGGAATAAATAGCGATTCTTTACCATTCCTAGTTTGCGATGAGCTATTTGCTAATTACAGATTACCCATTCATTTCCATGCAGCAGGAGGCCCATAGGAATGAAGGTGCAATTTGCGATTAGCAATTACCTCATCGCAAATTACGAATTTTTCCGAGGGTGCAGGGGTGTCTCAAGAACACCCTGCTGCACCCCTGAAAAAGAAATTTGGGGGCATATGGCGCACATAAATTTTGAAAACATTCCTTTACCTCAAAAACGATTTTCAACTCATAATTTGAAAACACTGCACATGGGGAAATGACTTAAAATGTCCTTAAGACACATAAAAGCGTTTTTTGATTGCCTTTGCAGCATGTTTCAGTCACCTTTAACATGCCTATGTAACGCAAACATTCAAAATCTAAATTTGCCATGCACAGGTGGGAGCATATTTACAAGCAATTTGCTCCACAGACAAACTTCTTACATTGAAATGGGAAAAATAACATCAGAGACTCTCAATTACCTTATAAAGAAGCAGACACCATTATGTCCTTGTCATCAATATTAAAACCATTGCTTTTTCTCAAAAACGATTTACAAGTCATAATTTGAAAACACTCCACAGCTCCTATGCACATAAAAACCCTGTCAGTACTAATACTTCACATTTTCTCCAATTACAATTTCTCAAAGAAACAAAATCTATTTGTAAAACACTTGAGACAAAGCAACATTTGAAAAACACAACTTTCTTCATAATTTTCTCCTTAAAGCACACTATTTTCTATCTAAATTAAAGAAATCTTTTCTCACCTTAGCAAATACTTTGAGTTTCAAAACAGTCTCAGAAACACACCAATTTGTCTTCAGCAGAGCAAAAGGTATGCACTCCAGAGTCTGCAGCTATCAAAAGCACAAAAATGCTGTAATTCTTCACACATATCTCTCATGTCACCCAATCAAAACTCTTCCCTCACTTTTTTTCAAATCAAAACCCTTCCCCCCTCTGCCCCCTCTCTGCTTTTTCTGCATAGCAACCACCTCTTGCAAGACCTCTGGTGTTTCCAAGTTCACACAACAATGTTGCAATTGAACTCTGAACTCTCAGTGCACCTGCATATCCAATGCAATCTTTCATTTAATGATTTTTTCTTCGCCACTCAAAATACATCTTTCAACGAACTCATCCATGCACCCTAACTTTCTGTTTTCAGCAATCAAAATCCACCAATCACTCTTACTGCTTCATTAACACAGAAACTCCTCAGTTTTTTTCATTTTACACTCTCATTTTTTCAACTGCCATTTCATTGCCACACTTCATCTGACTGCAGGAGAACCTTCTCTCGCCATGTTTTCTGTCTGGATTGTTGGACATAGTTACATCTATTGGGCTCAGAGGTACGCTGAAAACAGGAATTTACCTAACCTCAATTTACAAGATGTGGAAATTAAGTGGTTTGGCCACAGAGGATTAAAATGTCACCAATTGATACCATTGGTGAAAACCTTTATGCATTTGCCAAAACCTGACCTGTTAATTGTGCACTGTGGAGGTAATGATTTGGGCACTTTGACTGGGGTAGGTCTGGAAATGCTTTTAAAGGACACCTTTGAGCAATTGATGGCACTTTTTCCTCAGACTGCCTTGGTATATTCAAATATATGCCAAAGACAAAAATGGAGGTGGTCGAACCAATTTTGTCCACAAATTGAGAAATCGAGGAAGCATGTAAACAAATCTGTTTCAGCTTACATGAGAGACCATGGAATGGGCTCCCTGTACAACAATAACTTGCGTTACTACATGCAAGATATCTACAGAGGAGATGGAGTTCACTTCTCAGATGAGGGCAACAGAATTTTCACTCTGAATTTAAGACTGTGCATTGGTACCTACTTATAAGTACCTAAATGTACCATAAACCCAAAAGCTCTTCTCAGAGCTACCCTACATCTATTCACTCACAATTATTATTTTACTCTAACTTTTTTCACTAATTTTCAAGAAAGTACGCTCCCCAGAACGCTTCCCGGTTCGCGAACCGGGCGCACTCCACACAAAAAAACTAAAAAAACGATATATTTTTTTTTTGCCCTGCGAGACCCTTTTAAAGCCTCCACATCAAACCTAGGGGGTCAGGGAGGATCTACTATGCCCCCTTATGGTCATTTGCCCCTTCGCTTTGGCCTCCTCTTGTCTCTCGATCCTACCGAGAGACAAGATGGCGGCCGCTACGGACTGTTTGGAATGTTTACAGACGCCGAAGAACCAATCAGCTTCGCAAAGCTCCGTAACGCGAAAAGTACGTGAAGCGGAGCGCTGTTACAGATATATATATTTTTTTGAACGTTAATTTCTCAAAATCCACTGGAGCACATATATTGAGACCTAGCAAAGGCACATCGGGCTACCAGTCCCTACAATTTTGCCAAGTTTCGTGCAAATCCATTCAGCCGTTCGATTATTATTATTATTTTTTTTTTTTGCCCCGCGGGGCCCTTTTAAAACCTCCACATCAAACCTAGGGGGTCAGCGAGAATCTACTATGCCCCCTTATGGTCATTTGCCCCTTCACTTTGGCCTTCTCTTGTCTCTCGATCCTACCGAGAGACAAGATGGCGACCGCTACGGACTGTTTGGAATGTTTACAGACGCCGGAGAACCAATCAGCTTCGCTTCACAAAGCTCCGTTGCGCGAAAAGTACACGAACTGGAGCGCTGCCCGGTCCGCTGTTACAGATATATATCTTTTTTTGAACGTTAATTTCTCAAAATCCACTGAAGCACATATATTGAGACCTACAAAAGGCACATCGGGCTACCAGTCCCTACAATTTTGCCAAGTTTAGTGCAAATCCATTCAGCCCTTCGAGCTAAAAGTGAGGCCAACCGCCCTATGGAAAACTCAATGTTAAAAACACGTTTTGGGACCCCCCCTTTTTTCTCGGCCCCCCCTTGACGAACCCCCCCCCCAAATTTTCAAGGGCTGCTCAGAAACAAAATGTGCCATTTTCCTGAAAATTTCAGCCAATTCCGTCCACAAACGCCAAAGTTATTAGACATAGAATTTTCAAAAATCCCATAGGGAAAAAATCCTAACTATATATACCTACTGGCGACCGCCAGTAGGTAATATATATATATATATATATATATATATATATATATATATATATATTACCTACTGGCGGTCGCCAGTAGGTAGTTCGCCAGTAGGTAGTTATAGTTAGGACCTAGCTACCATAGGAAATCCGCAACATGCTATTGGGAATAACTTTGGCGCCGGTTGAGGAATTTGCGTGTAATTTTCCAAAATTTTGCCCAGCTCCGCTCTGCTCCTTCCCTTAAAGTTTCGGGGGGATTCCTGAAGTGGGAGCTGAGAAAAAAGGGGGTCCCAAAACGTCTTTTCCCCATGTTAATTTTCATAGGACGGTCTGACAAGTCTACAGCCCGAACCGCTGAATGGAATTACGCCAAACTTGGCAAAATTGTAGGGACTGGTACGCAGATGTGCCTTTGCTATATTTGGTGAAAATTACTCCAGTGTTTTATTTTAAAATTAACTTCAAAAACACATATATATATATCTATAGGCGCGCTCCGAGCGCTCACCGGTACGCGTACCGGGAGCGCACCCGGCGCGCAACGGGAGTGCGCGAGCGGAAAGCTGATTGGCTTTCAGGTGTCTGTCAACATTCTAAACAGTCCGGAGAGTCCGCCATCTTGTGTCTCGGTAGAATCGAGACACAAGAGGTGAAAGAAAAAGGGGGAAATAATTAAAAGGGGGCAAGGTAGACACCCCTTGACCCCCTAGGTTTTTTTAAGTGGGCCTAGAAGGACCTAGAAGGGCAAAAAAACAGTTTTTTTTTTTTAAATTTTCGCGGGGTAAGCGCTGGGTGCGTTCCCAGGTGCGCTCACCGGTACGCTCACCCAGAGCGTACCACAGGGAAAAACATTGAAAGAAAATAGTGTAAAATAAGAATTTGGAGTGCTTAGAGGTAGGGTAGCTCTAAAAAGAGCTGTTGTGTTATGTGAGTGATTTAAGTACCTACAAGTAGGTACCGATGAAGAGTCTAAAATTCACTTCAATACAATCACTTCGCTACTACTTCATAAATTAGAAATAAAAATGAATAATATGTCAACTAATTTTGAATTTGTAAATATTAATCTATTTTTCAGAATTTTTATAATTTAATAGAACTTGTAGCATGTCCTCATCTGGAATTTATTCTTCAATCATATGATCAGGAATGTTCTCATTAAAAGTGTGCCATGATGATACTATTTTATCCAAACATTCGATTAATTCTTTGTCAAGAGATTCATCCCAAAAATTATCCGTGTCATCTTGAATTTCAATAAATATCGTGGAAATTTCAAATGAAATTTTCTTGGTCTCCTCCTTTGGATTCATTTTAATTTCAAATTTCTTGCTGTAAATTGCAGAAAAAAGTAATCACTTTCAATTATCGTTTTTAGTAATACATAACATAAAAGTAGCTTAATCAAGTATTTAGTTCTTTAAAATTAATTGGACAGTGTATAGTATCAGACAGGAACTAGAAATATAAAGCACTGCATGTGATGAAGCCAATTTTAAACAATAATTATAACAGAAGGACTGTAAATAACTAATAGAAAACATTTTACAAATTATCTTAAAGTGTACAACATAGTTCCCCTTACAAATTAACAACTCACCTTTTTGAAAGTAGAAGAGTTAGTACTGTGATATTCTAAGTCCAGCAATTGAGCACCCAAATTTTCTCTCAAAAGTACCTCAGACAGGGGTATCACAAAATGGCTGTGTTTTCCTCTCATTTAAGATATATACATAACCAATCAAACTTCATCACACACAAATTCCAAATTAAAGTAATATTTTGATTGGTTCTAAATTTCAATACTTTCAAATGTGTTTTCCTCATGCAATTTTCCATAGGACATTTAGACGTGGCTACAGCCTGAACGAATGAATGGAATTACACCAAAGTTGGCAAAATGATAGGTACTGTTATGTAGTAGGGCCTTTTCTATACTTCTTTGAAATTGCTCCAGTGGTTTTTAGGAAAGGCAACTTCAAAAAAACACACACATATGTATATATATATATATATATATATATATATATATATATATATATATATACACACACACACACACACACACACACACATATATATATATATATATATATATATATATATATATATATATATATATATATATATATATATATATATATATATATATATATATATATATATATATATATATATATATATATATTCACAGAAAAAACCATAGGTTATGGACCATATATAGTTAGGAATTAGCATTTACAAAACCTTGAAAATTCACTGAAAAAACCATAGGTTATAGACCATATATAGTTAGGAATTAGCATTTACAAAACATTGAAAATTCACTGAAAAAACCATAGGTTATAGACCATATATAGTTAGGAATTAGCATTTAAAAAACCTTATTTTACTCACACAAAACCATTGAAATTCCATATATAGTTAGTTGCACTAACTATATATCGCGCACCCGCAATCCACTGCTGATCATGTCACATATTACATCATTCATGACATGGTCAGTGACATCACTGATGACAACATCCAGTGATTATGTGTTTCTGTAAAGTTTAAATATGTTTTACATATTGAAGAATGAGTGGATGTATAAGTGTCTGAATGAAGGTTTTAGTAGGTGCGTGATTGACTGTATGAGTGAGTGATTAAATGCGTCTTACTGAATGCACGGGTTAGTGACTAAACTGTCTAAAAGTGTGCATCAGTATGTCTGTTGTTGTGCAAGCTGCTGCACGTGTTGATCAGTAGCTATATAAGTAGCTATATGGGTTATTGATTGGTTGCACAAGTATTTGTATGGGAGACTGAGTGTGTGTATGGCTGGCTGGGAGGTGTGTGACTCTGTGCAGATCAATGTGTACTTGTATCAGTGATTCTATAAGAGAGTAACTATGTGTTAGTATATGTTTCAAAAATGTAAGGTGTTCTGTGTTTAACTGTATAGATGAGAAAATAGAAGTGTGATTGATTCTTTTCAGGACTGACTAGGTGTGTGAGTAACTCCATGGATGAGTGGCAGAGTGTGAGTGTCTGTATAGGTGTATGAGTGCATATGATAGTGTTGTAAAGATGAGTGATTGTATGTATGAATGATTGTATGAGTGAATGTGTGTGTAGACATAGGAATCAGTGAGTGCGTATGTAGTAACTAGTATTGGTGTGTCAATGGTTTCAAAAATGATACTCTCTATTTAACACTGGGTGTAACGGAGGTTATATTAGAGTGTGAGGAGATGCATTGTATTATCACATGAATGATATCATCAGTGATGTGATCATTGATGTCAAGTGAGATGTCATCAGTGATGTCATTTGAGATGTCATCAGTGATGTCATCAGTGATGTCACTGACCATGTCATGAATGATGTAATATGTGACATGATCAGCAGTGGATTGCGGGTGCGCGATATATAGTTAGTGCAACTAACTATATATGGAATTTCAATGGTTTTGTGTGAGTAAAATAAGGTTTTTTAAATGCTAATTCCTAACTATATATGGTCTATAACCTATGGTTTTTTCAGTGAATTTTCAATGTTTTGTAAATGCTAATTCCTAACTATATATGGTCTATAACCTATGGTTTTTTCAGTGAATTTTCAAGGTTTTGTAAATGCTAATTCCTAACTATATATGGTCCATAACCTATGGTTTTTTCTGTGAATTTCATTGGTTTTTTAACAGCTAATATCTGTAGCTGTAAAATGTATTCTTCTTTAAATCCAAAAATATATTTTATATGTTTATGAATAATTTTTTTTTTAAATATTTTTTTTTCTTCGTTCCCGCTTCGCAAATCGGGAAGCTTCCCGTTAGCTGACCTTGATGCCGCGAAATAGACCGCGAGCCGGTAAACGTTTCTTTACCGCAAGTGCCGCGTTACAAAACAACATCGTGACGCCTCCCGTCCGCATGACGTTTCACGTTGTCGCGTGATACGTCATATGACGTACTACGTTAGCGAACTGGTACGCGAAGCGAGTCGCAAAGCGCAGGTTTCTGGAAGCAAACCGGGAGGCCCTGCAAAGCGCTTAACGTAAACACAGCAAGTCATGTGACTTGGTAATAACACTTTTCATTGGTTCATTTCACTTTTGGTTTCCTAATGATGTAAGACTAGGTCATATAATCTAAAATGAACACTTTTGATTGGTTGAGAACTCTTGTTTTTCCCAAATGATGAAAATCCCTCCTTCTTTCCTCACTCTGACTTTCATCATTGTGAGAGAAAGACCCTTTGTGATCACTGAGCAATGGCTTCTTTAGTAGCTTCAGCTGGTGCTTCCCCACCACCTCCACCACATCCAAGGAAGAGTGGACCACCTGCTCAAGTTATAATTCAACAAGAAGAAGAAGAAGAGGAACAGGAGGACGAGCACGAAGAGAGGCAGTTTTTGCCTGAGCAGCCCAGGACGTCTCACCGGAAAGAAAACTTCATTTGGCAATTTTTTAAAATTCCCAAAGGTCAGAAAAAAGTAAATGCAAGATACGTAACTTGCCTTATATGTCAAGATAGACTGTCCAGAGGGACCGACAAAAAATACAGTTTCGGAAACTACACAATGCATCGCCATATGACTAGGTGGCATCCTAACAACTACAGTGCTGCACAGTTTCGGAACGACCTAGATAATCTCCCTATTATGGCCAGAAGATCTGTTGTACCGGAAGTAACGGGACCAGAGGGCAGGGAGATGGTGCCAAATATACAAATGAGATTTGGTGAAGTAAAACACACCTGCGTATTTTGCGATGGATTCATTTCCTACGGAGAAAGAAGCATCACTCTGATCAACAGAGCTATTGACTATCATATGCAAGTTTGTCCGAAACGCCCAAAATAATAAATACTTCTTTTTTTTGTTTTGTTGCTCCTGTTGAGCCCTTTACAATGAATCGTTTTCATTGCCCCCTCCAAGAAAAACCCAAAAAAATATAAAACTGTTCCGAAAAATTCAAAAACAGTAAAAAAATGTTCAGAAAAATAAAAAAAAAAGTTCTTTTCAGAACTACCTCCCCGTTATTAAAAAATTGGTACAATATTTGGAACTGTGCCAACCTCTATTTCTCTTAGTTCGCTTCCTAGTTCGCTCGCCGGTACGCGAACTGGAAGCGAACCAAAAACAGTAAGTATAAGGGAGGGAAACACACACTTATGTTAAAATAAAGACAGCTATAGGGGAGTAAACTAGAGATACTATTACCCGTAATCCACTGCTGATGATGTCACATATTACATCATTCATGACATGCTCAGTGACATCATCAGCAGAGGATTGCGGGTTTTTTGACAACATGCCTTATCCACGGTTTAATAACGCTGCCTTTTGCTTTATATAAGTTTTCAAATTGTATGAAATATATACCAATAGGTCGTTATGAACCTTTAGGTAGTGCTTTTCTTCATGAGGTCTGGTCGCTTCCATACACATACAGATGTTTCAAAGATGATCAAGAAGTTTATCTGAATGGAGAGGAATGCACTGAGACGCCAGATCATTCACTAATGTGTAGGCACATACAGTTACACGGTTCATGCAACAAACACCGACCAAATATGGCTTGCGTGTTGCAAGGCACGCCAGTTCCTGCTATCATCCCCACGTTCAAGTTGTTGGAAAATGGTAGTTATTTGATGCTCAATAATGAAGATTGTTCTGAGTTAATTAAAAGTATTCCTTTTATCGTAACAGTAAGTGAACGGGTTATTTGCTGCAGAAATGTTCTATTTCCTCCCACACATGAACATAGGGAGTTTTCAATCTGGCCACAAATACCAACCTTGGGACACGTTTCAACGGCATGGCAAGAATAAGAGCTCTTTTGTCTCAGAGAGAGGTGGCCTTGAGTTCGGCCCGTGAAACTTTCGTACTTCACATAGCGAACACCCGTACAGAGGTGCACACCCTTTTCAATTAAGATTTGCCTTTCAATTTCAGCAACATGTTTCCGACTATCTTTAACGCATCCTCCACAAAGTCCCTGACACACTTTTTTAAAGTTGTTACCAGTGGTCTCGTGACTTCATTTGAGAAAATCTTTGGAGTCATCCCTGCTTCCTTTCATTGTATTTTCTGCACTCTGGTTCGTGGATTGGCATTTTTACTTGCATTACCAGCGGACGCTCTTGTGCTTTTTTACATTTTTAAATATGGATGTCCCTCCTATGCAACCTCCGACCCTGCAGCTGCTGACACTGTTCCGCAATCGCATGCTAGAATATTATGGCACAATGCCGTTGGCGATATTAAGCACGGCATATGGATTATCTTTTCGGTTCTCCTACTTCACCTGTGTCCAGCCTGTATTTCACTGCCTGACCTGTGATTTCGATTGGGCCATTGATTTGTGTCTCTGCGGACCGGTTTCTCCTGACGTCGACTTTAATCAGCTGATGACTCCTATCATTACTCACGAGTTGGTTTGTCCTGGCGAAAGGATTATGGCTGTGGCATTGATGCATGGACTACTTGGTCCCTGGAATTTAATGGCGGCAGCACAGTCTTTCTTGGAAGAGAGCTTTCTTGAAAACCCACCGAGCTGTCCTCTGATGGTGATAGAGGATCCGGTGCTGGGAGAGCACGTATGTTCTTTTCCGCTTTTAAATTGGATGGCTGAACTGTTTTCGGATGAAGACGGTGACTTCCTATTGGAGGCTGTTGCAGCTTATTTTGCATACACAGTTATGTCATAGACCTTTTTCATGTTTGATATGCTGAGTACTAGCATTTCATTGACAATTCATTGACTTATTTGTCAAGTTTTTATTATTTACCTTGCCTATTGGCTTAAGACTCGATAAAGTACTTGGCTGTTTTATTTTTCTTTAGCATTAAATTTTCCTAGTTTTTAATGCTTTACCTTGCGGACCGTCCACATATAAACTTGCAATCTGCTCTCATGAGATGGCACTTCTATTATCTTATTCAGTTCGTTTCCGGATCATGAGGAGGTGTCATCTAGGTCCTGGATATCTTTACACCGTGTTAAGTTAGCATGGGCTCATTACCGGTTTAAACGCCATTTTTCCTTTTTTGCAACTTCTGCACACGACACTTAGTTGTTGCTTTAGCTTTCCACCTAGTAGTTCATCGTGGTTTACATGAGAATAATATGTTATTGGTCTACTATCTGCTTTACTTGTTAAACTATATCTGTACAGCGAGTGCTAAAGTTTCAAGAACAACACGATACAGAATTGTTATGAGGTCTGATCTCCACGACTTCATACTCATAACATAAGTGCAACTTCTGCCAATTCTGGGCATGAGGCGGGTTTTATATTGCTTTGCCGAACACACATACACAACAGTTGATGCGGTTCACATGAAGAGAGAGCTGGTGTATGGTGATGTGATTCCTTCAAATCTAAGACACTAAAGTATGGGCACGCCCTAAACCAACACAAAGAGACCTTCTTAGCAAATAATATAATATGTGTATTAGGGAGGGTGAGATATAAGCAGCCGCGGGCCGTGGAGGGAGTTACGATGGGGCAGGGAGGCGGGGAGGGGGAGAAGCAGGGTGGAGCCCTCTCTACCTTGCCCCTCCCCCTCCCCGCCTCCCTGCCCCACCGTAACTCCCTCCACGGCCCGCGGCTGCTTATAAGTGTTGCTAACTCTTATTCATTTACAGCATGTTAACATACTGTCACCATTCGCTTTTTATGTACTAGTAACTATGCTGGTAATTTTGCTACTGATAATATGTGTACTTGTATTCTCCACCCTGCTTCTCCCCCTCCCCGCCTCCCTGCCTCACCGTAACTCCCTCCACGGCCCGCGGCTGCTTATAAGTGTTGCTAACTCTTATTCATTTACAGCATGTTAACATACTATCTCCATTCACTTTTTATGTACTAGTAACTATGCTGGTAATTTTGCTACTGATAATATGTGTACTTTTATTATCTAAGGTACTACGCCTGAGAAGACGGCATTAGTAAATAAACATTTCAAATACACATCTGTTCTTCTTAACTCCATGTTCTGGTTTCTAAGAAATCTATAACGACCGACTGTTCATGAGTTCCACGTATCCTGAGGTACTATAAGTTCATATTCTGGATTGTCTAAACATTGAGAGTTTGTTATATCCAATGTGACACTGTACCTAGCTTGCTAAGGAGTTTTTGATTACTAACGTGAGTTTTGGGACACCCTAATTCGCCGAGGTTCCAATCCTCTGTCCACAGTTCTGTGTGACAACAGAAACCCTGCGACAGGGGCACCCCCGACCCTTGCTGGAGCTTCATCACACTTGCGATACAACTCCAGCAATGCATTCGCCGAGGTTCCAATCCTCTGTCCACAGTTCTGTGTGAGAACAGAAACCCTGCGACAGGGGCACCCCCGACCCTTGCTGGAGCTTCATCACACTTGCGATACAACTCCAGCAATGCGCCACCTTTACGGCACAGATACATCACGCATCTGTGCTGTTTTTGCCCCATGATGCGCCGCATTGTAAATGCAGCACACCATAGGTGACGGAACAGCGGCACAGAATGACTAACACATCCCTGGTGATGCGCCAGTCATCATAAATGTATCCCTATGCTTCTTATCTTGTTAGAGATGAACCGCCATATATATCATCAAAGTTTTTTGCATTTCCTAAATAGCGAACTTTAAGGAATAAATAGCGATTCTTTACCATTCCTAGTTTGCGATGAGCTATTTGCTAATTAGCCGAATGTAGCCCAATGAAGCCCAATGAAGCCCAATGTAGCCCAATGTAGCCCAAAGATGGCCGTCAGACACACAAAAAAACAAATGTAGCCCAAATATCAGCCAGATGTAGCCCAACTATAGCCCAGTGACAGAATGACCAATCAGCTTCGCAAACCTCCGTTACGCGAAGCGGAGCGCTGTTACAGATATATATCTTTTTTTGAACGTTAATTTCTCAAAATCCACTGGAGCACATATATTGAGACCTAGCAAAGGCACATCGGGCTACCAGTCCCTAATATTTTGCCAAGTTTCGTGCAAATCCATTCAGCCGTTCAATTATTATTATTATTATTTTTTTTTGCCCCGCGGGGCCCTTTTAAAACCTCCACATCAAACCTAGGGGGTCAGCGAGGATCTACTATGCCCCCTTATAGTTATTTCCCCCTTTGTTTTGACCTCCTCTTGTCTCTCGATCCTACCGAGAGACAAGATGGCGGCCGCTACGGACTGTTTGGAATGTTGACAGACGCCGGAGAACCAATCAGCTTCGCTTCACAAAGCTCCGTTGCGCGAAAAGTCCGCGAACCAGAGCGCTAACCGGTCCGCTGTTACAGATATATATCTTTTTTTAAACGTTAATTTCTCAAAATCCACTGGAGCACATATGTTGAGACCTACAAAAGGCACATCGGGCTACCAGTCCCTACAATTTTGCCAAGTTTCGTGCAAATCCATTCAGCCGTTCGGGCTAAAAGTGAGGCCAACCGCCCTATGGAAAACTCAATGTTAAAAACACGTTTTGGGACCCCCCTTTTTTCTCGGCCCCCACTGGACGAACCCCCCCCAAATTTTCAAGGGCTGCTCAGAAACAAAATGTGCCATTTTCCTGAAAATTTCAGCCAATTCCGTCCACAAACGCCAAAGTTATTAGACATAGAATTTTCAAAAAACCCATAGAGAAAAAATCCTAACTATATATACCTACTGGCGACCGCCAGTAGGTAATATATCAATAGGACTTTCCATATACTATTTGGCCTCGTGGAAAAGTGGATGGATCAAAAGTGAGTTTAGATATGTTTTTAAATTTTTTTACATTATTTAAGAAAAGATTTTATGGGTTTTTTAAACACAATCATTTTGATTGTGTTTTTTTTGCCCGTTATATGATGAGTACTATTGAAGTCACGGTTTTAAGTGAAATTCAATATATTCTGAGAACAGCAAAAATAAACCATGTAACATGTTGTTGAAGTTATTTTGTATTTTCTATTATTAAATATATATTATTTTCCCATTCTCTTATGCTCACATACCTATTTCCACCTTCTATCACTCATCTTAACTCACCCTCACTGGCCTTTTTTCACTCTCCCTCACCTCCCTTCCCTTACTCCACTTTCCTTACTTATTCTCATTAACCACTCCTTCACGGCCCTTTCCCTCTCTCCCATACACTACTTTCCAGCTGTCAGTCACTCTACTTCACTCCCCTTTCCCTTGTTTCCTTTCTTTGTTCCCTCAATAATTCCCCTTCTCTCACTCATCTTATTACACTTTACTCACTCCTTCTCTCACTTCCTCTGTCCTCTCACATCCTCACTCCCTTTCCCTCACTCCCTGTCTCTTATCTTCAGTCTCTCGATCCTCTCACTCTCTCACTCTTCTTCCGTCATGCTTACTCCCTAAAACTCACCCACACTCCCTTACTTACCTTTGTTTGCTCCTTTACTCAGTTCCTTTCTGTCACTCTTTCCTACACTACCTGTATGTTCTCACTCCTTCACTTCCTTTGTCTCATTTGCTTTTATCCTCTCTCTAACTTTCCCTTTTTCATCAACCTCACTGCCCTTCACTCACCCTCCCTCACCCTTGTTCCCTTACTCCGTTTCCCTCAGTTATCCTCATTCATCATCCTTAACTCCCCTTCCTCTTTCTCTCCTCACGCACTCACCTTTTCCCAGTCCCTTTGCTTTACTTCTCTTCCCTTTCTTTCCTTCCTTTGCTCTCTCAGTCATTCTCCTTCCCTTACTCACCTTACTGGTCTTTACTCACTCTTTCTCTCACTCCCTCTGTTATCTCATATTCTCACTTTTCTTCCCTCATTCCCTCTCTGTTACCTTCACCCCCATTGTCTCCTCACTGTCTTATGACCCTACATTCACCCTCACTCACCTTCCATGCCTCATTGTCATTAATCCACCGTTATTCACTCCTGCTTGTCTGTCACTCACTCCCCTTTCTTTACTCCCCTTTCTTCCTTTAGTTTTCCTAATGCACATTCCTTTAGTATCTTACTAACCTTCACTTCATTTCTCTCTCCTGCTCTTCTTCTCTGTCACTGAATGTATTCATGTCATTATCCTTTTAGTAAATTGCTCTCCCTCTATTTCTTTTTAACTCTCTCTGACCTTCACCATTCCTTTGTTTTCCTTTATGAGTCCTTCACTCCTACTTCATCTCTTACTAACCTTTTATGACTTTTAATCTCCTACTTTGTCTCTTATATTGTGAAATATATATTATAAATATTATAACTTTCTTTTTTTTCTCTTTCACAGATATTAAATTTACTGAAAATATGTAATTAAGTTTACATTACTTATAAGGTAAGTTTGATGTACAAAATTTACTTTCTCAACACTCTTTTCCTTAATCTCACTACTCTTCTCTCATGCTCCCACACCTCTGTTCCCTTATTGCGGTTGCCTCATTTATTCTGAATCCCCACGTTTACTCCTCTTTTCCTCACTCCTCTCTCACACTCACCTTCTTTCAGACCTTCTCCTTTACTTTCTTTCCTCTCTCTTCCCTTCTTTCGCTCCTTCACTCTTTTCCCTTCCCTTACTCTTCTTACTCCACTTCATTAACTCCTTGTTATGTTATGTTATGTTATAGATTTTTATTGTGCGCGCAGCTACTCCAGCTAAGGAGCGTCCTGGCGCATTGACGAGGAATTCACTAACTCCTTCTCTTAACTCCATTTCACTAACTCCTTCTCTTACCCCCTCGGTGCTCTTACTTCTACACTCCCCTTCTCCTCATTTTCTCTCTGTTAGCCTCATTCTCTCCGTCCCCTTAGTCTGTCACTCCTCTTCTATCACGCTCACTCCCTATAACTCAGCCATACTCCTACACTCACCTTCTTACAGACCTTCTCCTTTACTTTCCTTTCTCTCTCTTCCCTTGTTTCGCTCTTTTACTCTTTTCCCTTTCCTTACTCTCCTTACTCCTTACTCCACTTTACTAACTCCTTCTCTTACTCCCTCTGTCCTTTTAATTCTACACTCCTCTTCCCTCATTCTCTCTCTGTTAGCCTCATTCTCTCCATTCCCTTAGTCTCTCTCACTTCTTCTGTCACACTCACTCCCTATAACTCAGGTACAATACAACACTCACCTTCTTTCAAACTTTATCCTTTACTTTCCTTCCTGTCTCTTCCCTTCTTTCACTTCTTCACACTTTTCCCTTCCCTTACTCATTTAACTCCACTTCACTAACTCCTTCTCTTACTCCCTCTATCCTGTTAGTTCTACACTTTCCTTCCCTCATTCTCTCTCTGTTAGCCTCATTCTCTCCGTCCCTTTAGTCTCTCACTCCTCTTCTCTCACGCTCACTCCCTATAACACAGCCATACTCCCACACTCATCTTCTTTAAAACCTTCTCCTTTATTTTTCTTCCTGTCTCTTCCCTTCTTTTGCTCCTTCACTCTTTTCCCTTCCCTTACTCTGCTTACTCCACTTCATTAACTCCTTCTCTTACTCCCTCTGTCCTCTTACTTCTACACTCCCCTTCCCTCATTCTCTCTCTGTTAGGCTCATTCTTTCCATCCCCTTAATCTCTCACTCCTCTTCTATCACGCTCACTCCGTTTAACTCAGCCATACTCCCACACTCACCTTCTTTCTAACCTTCTTCTTTACTTTTCTTCCTCTCTCTTCCCTTACTTCATTCCTTTACTCTTTTCATTTACACTACTCTCCTTAGTCCACTTCACTAACTCCTTCTTTAACTACCTCTGTCCTCTTACTTCTACACTCCTCTTTCCTCATTCTTTCTCTGTTAGCCTCATTCTCTTAATTCCCTTAGTCTCTCACTCCTCTTCTATCACAGTCACTCCTTATAACTCAGCCATACTCCCACACTCACCTCCTTTCAAACATTCTCCTTTACTTTTCTAGTACTCTCTTCCCTTCTTTCACTCCTTCACTCTTTTCTCTTCCCCTACTCTGGTTACTCCACTTCACTAACTCCTTCTCTTACTTCGTCTGTCCTCTTAGTTCTACACTCTCCTTCCCTCATTCTCTCTCTGTTAACCTTAGTGTCTCCGTCTCCTTAGTCTGTCACTCTTCTTCTGTCACGCTCACTCCCTACAACTCAGCCACACTCCCACACTCACCTTCTTTCAGACTTTCTCCTTTAGTTTCTTTCCTCTCTCTTCACTTACTTCATTCCTTTACTCTTTTCCCTTCACTTACTCTCCTTACTCCACTTCACTAACTCCTTCCCTCTCTCCTCTTACTTCTACACTCCCCTTCCCTCATTCTCTCTCTGTTACCCTTATTCTCTCTGTCCCCTTAGTCTCTCACACCTCTTCTGTCACGCTCACTCCCTATAACTCAGCCATACTCCCACACTCACCTTCTTTCAGACCTTAACCTTTACTTTCCTTCCTGTCTCTTTCCTTCTTTTGCTCCTTCACTCTTTTCTCTTCCCTTACTCTCCTTACTCCACTTCACTAACTCCTTCTCTTACTCCATCTGTCCTCTTACTTCTACACTCCCCTTCCCTCATTCTCTCTCTGTTAGCCTCATTCTGTCCGACCCCTTATGCTGTCACTCCTCTTCTATCACGCTCACTCCCTATAACACAGCCACACTCCCTCACTTATGTTTCTTTCCTCCCTCACTCAGTCCTCTACTCTCACTTTTTCTTTCACTTTCTCTGTCTCTTCACTTCCTTACTCCCCTTGTCTCACACTCAGTTGCCTTTATCCAGTCTGTATCTCCACTCTTTCCTCGACATCACTGCTCTTTTCTTACCCTTCCACACCCCCGTTCCTTTACTACATTTTCTTCTCTTATCCTCATTCCCCTTGTTCACTCTCCTTCTCCTCACTCACCTCCCACACTCACCTTCTTTCAGTCCCCCTACTTCACTTCCCTTCCCCTCTCGTCCCTTTCTTTGCTTTCTTACTCATTTTCCTTTCCTCTCTCACTGCACTCCACTTCAGTTACTCCTTTTGAATGTGTTAAGAATACAGCTCTTTTTTGAGAATTGGAGGTAGTTCTAAAAATAACTTTTTTTTTCTTTTTTCTTTTTTTTCTCAACAAAAACAAAAACAGGGAATGCAAAACTGCTCAACAGGAGCAAAAAAAGGGGAAGAATTAGGGCTGGGGAGGGCAGCGGTGTTCTTGCCTCCTGCGTGCAATGAGCTTGATGCTCTGCTCACCATAGCACAGCAATTCATCGCATTGCCTGCATTTTATAGTAATGTCATTAAAAACAGGTTGAATGTTCAGAATCATCTCTAATTCCACTGCACGTCCTCTCCCTGAAATTGTGGCTCCTCCTGTTGATGTAGAGGCACCATCCCTTGGGGGATTACGTGCCAGGTCTCGCACACTCTCCCGGGCATAGTTCTGAGGATGCCTGCGTTGAACGTGGCGAATCATTGATGAATTTCCAAAACTGTACTTCCTTCTGGGGTCTCCTTGGGAAAGCACAGTTTGGCAGATTTTACATTCAACTTTGGGAGCATTCACCTTTTTTAATCCTCCAGGTATTGAAAGAAACTTCCAAATAAAATGTTCCTTGACCTTGGGCTGAGGAGGCTCTTCATCAATGAAACCATCTGACTCCTCACTGCTGCTGGGTGCTCTGGCAGCCATTCTTTCCACAAAATGGTAAGACAGAAAAAAACAGGTCTTGCTGTCTCCAAAGTGAAAGAAGAAGTGAAGGAAAAGGGTGGGGTTTTCATTAGTTGTAAAAAAAACTGTTAGCAACCAATGAAAAGAGTTATTTTAAGGTCACATGACTTGACGCGCTTACGCTGCGCGCACCGGAGCGCTTCCGGGGGCACTTACGCGGCGCGAATGTAGGCGCTTCCGGGGACGCTTACGCGGCGCGCCTGAGTGACGTTTTGGTAGCTTTACGGAAATGCAAAATCATTTTCATTCGGAAAATCAAAAATACTACTTTTATAAGCATGGTACTGAATGTCTTGCATTATTATTTAGTTTTCATACATATTTTTTTTTTACGAACGCAGAAATAGCGCTCTCGCTGCGCTCTTGGGAGAGCTTACCGGTGCGCGCACCCTGAGCGCTCCAAGTCAAAATTATACGGGTAAGCTTACAGGTGCGCGCACCCTGAGCGCCCCAGGCCAAAATTATAAAAAAAACATGAAAAATACATTGAAAAAATAAGTTAAAAAAATAATAATAATAATCAATAGTTATAAAAAACAGCTAATAAAAAAAACAGTTTAAAAATCGTAGGTTACAAACTCGATATATAAAGGAATTCGTTTTTAAAAAACCTTTGAAATTCACTGAAAAAAACATAGGTTTCACAATCGTTATAGTTAGGAATTAGCTTTTAAAAAACCTTTGAAATTCACTGAAAAAAACATAGGTTTAACACTTGTTATAATTAGGAATTAGCATATAAAAAACCTTTGAAATTCACAGAAAAAACCATAGGTTTCACACCAGTTATAGTTAGCTGGACATTTTACTCATACAAAACCATTGAAATTCTCACGTTATAGTTAGTTGGACTCACTATAACTCGCGCGCCCGCAATCCACTGCTGATGATGTCACATATTACATAATTCATGACATGGTCAGTGACATCACTGATGACATCACTGATGACATCTCAAATGACATCACTGATGACATCATCCAGTGAATGTGTGTTCCTGTAAATTAAAAATGTGTTTAACATATTGTAGAATGAGTGTATGTATGAGTGTTTGGATAATGGATTTAGTAGGTGCGTGACTGACTGTATGAGTGGGAGATTAAATGTGTCTTACTGAATGCATGTGTTAGTGACTAAAGTGTTAGAATGTGTGCATCATTATGTCTGTTGTTGTGTAACCTGCTGCATGTATTGATTAGTAGCTATATGACTGGCTATATGGGTTAATGATTGATAACCCAAGTATTTGTATGTGAGGGTGAGTGTGAGTGGAGGTGGCTGGGAGATGTGTGACTCTGTGGATAGATGTGTGAGCAGTTGATTCACTTGGTGTATGGGTTCAAGAGTGCATGAGGAACAGCTGTTTACTTACTTGGACATGTAGCACTGAGATATCCATTCACTCACCAACACAGCCATTCACACAGTGTATCGCCCATACAGCTGTTTCCACATGCACTCTTGAACCCATACACCTAGTGAATCAACTGGTCACACATCTATCCACAGAGTCACACACCTCACAGTCACCCACACACAGACTCACATACAAATACTTGCGCAACCAATCAATAACCCATATAGCCACTTATATAGCTATTGATCAACACATGCAGCAGCTTACACAACAACAGACATACTGATGCACACATTCAGACAGTTTAGTCGCTAACCCATGCATTCAGTAGGACACATTTAATCACTCACTCATACAGTCAGTCACGCACCTACTAAATCCTTCATCCAGATACTTATACATCCACTCATTCCTCAATATGTAAAACATATTTAAACTTTACAGAAACACACAGACACTGGATGACGCCATCAATGATGTCATCAGTGATGTCATTTGAGATGTCATCAGTGATGTCATCAGTGATGTCATTTGAGATGTCATTAGTGATGTCACTGACCATGTCATGAATGATGTAATATGTGACACCATCAGCAGTGGATTGCGGACGCGCGAGTTATAGTGAGTCCAACTAACTATAACGTGGGAATTTCAATGGTTTTGTATGAGTAAAATGTCCAGCTAACTATAACTGGTGTGAAACCTAAAAATTGGAACTTGGTGCAGGGAGATCCAATCATTGGCAAACTGGTAAAGGGTAGACCAGACATAACTTTTCGCAAATCTCATCCATGGCTAATGCATTGGTCAGTAACACCTTGGACACCCCCAAAAAATGGTGTGATTGCATCACTGGTTTCAAGAAATGCCAAACATGCAAGGCTTGCAAACATGGCATCAATAAAACCCACTATAGTAGCCCATTCCAGGAGAAACCTATTATGATCAACAAACAACTGGGGTGCAAAACCGAATTTGTGGTTTACGTACTGCAGTGCCCATGTGGATTGCAGTACGTGGGAAGTACTCGACTTCCGGCCCATAGATGTATTTTACAGCATCTACGGGCTATTACGGGGAAGGACCAGTCATACCCAGTTGCGAGACATTTTGAAAGCTGTCACAAAAGCGACCCAAGCTTGCTTCGATACTATCTAATAGACTCCATTTTACCACTGAGAAGGGGAGGCGACAGAGACGGAAAACTCCGTCTCCTGGAAACACGTTACATCCTAGAACTCAATAGTAAGCAGCCTGGGGGACTCAATGCCAGTGAGGACTTGTACACTTGCCTTTAACCACTAGAATTGTTCCTGAATGATGATAGTAAACAACTAAATACATCAATATACAAAGAAAACAAGAAATAGATGAACAACATAAAATAGAAATGATGCCTTTATGGCCTGATAAAACAGATTGGGCAGCTTGCAATAACAGATTTTAATATATATATTTTTTTACATTATGTAATGTTTATCACTTGCACTTTAAATTTGGT
This sequence comes from Lissotriton helveticus, assembly GCF_964261635.1. Taxonomy (NCBI): domain Eukaryota; kingdom Metazoa; phylum Chordata; class Amphibia; order Caudata; family Salamandridae; genus Lissotriton; species Lissotriton helveticus. Next base: position 1,311,203,151 of record NC_136063.1, read on the forward strand.
ACAAACCCCCCCCCCCTTTTTTCCCATAGAGAGGCATTTGGGCAGAATCTTACCATAACGAGATTGGTAGGCTGGTACTCAACTTTTGGATAACCCACTGGGGTTTCATTTGAAGTCCAGATGTTTAACGGGCAATTTTGGGAATTACGCAGGCCACAATAGGACTGTTAGAAATGTGCATGTAGTTGGGAATTATAATTCTTTTTACGTGTAAATATATGAATTGTTGTTGTTTTAATGACATTTTTATTATTTTTCACAATGAAAGTATTTAAATATTGAAGCAACATGAATTATTTATATTCCCCTTGTTTTCCCCTTCATGCCAGTATATTATCAGATACAACATGTCTCTTTCCCAGTACTTAAAGGACACTATGTCCTATATTACTAAAACAATGTCCGTTGAATTCTGTAAAACTTCTTTTGAAATTGTATCAGTCTACCATTGGTTACTTGCACTATAAATGCCGTTTTCTATCTCCTTGACATGACATGTGATCAAGCCTCGGCTGAGGTGAAACGCGTCATGGCGACTTGTGGGCTTATATTTATGCACGAATAAAACGCACTGAAAAGATCAGCACGGAGTTGGTGGTTCCATTCAACTTTTCGTCTTTCCTTGGCTCGCCTAGGTTTTTCGAAACTCTTGGAATATATATATATATATAGGTTATAGACCATATATAGTTAGGAATTAGCATTTAAAAAACCTTATTTTACTCACACAAAACCATTGAAATTCCATATATAGTTAGTTGCACTAACTATATATCGCGCACCCGCAATCCACTGCTGATCATGTCACATATTACATCATTCATGACATGGTCAGTGACATCACTGATGACATCACTGATGACATCTCAAATGACATCACTGATGACATCACTGATGACAACATCCAGTGACTGTATGTTTCTGTAAAGTTAAAATATGTCTTACATATTGAAGAATGAGTGGATGTATAAGTGTCTGGATGAAGGATTTAGTAGATGCGTGACTGACTGTATGAGTGAGTGATTAAATGTGTCTCACTGAATGCATGGGTTAGTGACTAAACTGTCTTAATTTGTGCATCATTATGTCTGTTGTGATGTAAACTGCTGCATGTGTTGATCATTAGCTATACGAGAGGCTATATGTGTTATTAATTGGTTGCCCAAGTATTTCTATGGGAGATTGAGTTTGTGTGGGGGTGGCTGGAAGGTGTGTGACTCTATGCATAGATGTGTGAGCAGTTTATTCACTAGGTGTATGAGTTCAAGACTGCATGTGGAAACAGCTACATGGGCAGTTGACTGTGTGCATGAGTGTATTGATGAGTGAATGGATATCTCAATGCTACATGTCATAGTAAGTACATATGTTAAACACAGTACATGTGAGAGTTGGCATATATAAATAACTGTGCATGAGAGCCACTGAATGAGTGAGTGGTTGTATCGATCATTGTGAACTTGTATCAGGGATTGTATAAGAGAGTAAATATGTGTTAGTATATGTTTCAATAAGTAAGGTGTGTTTAACTGTATAGTTGAAGAAATGGAGGTGAGATTGTTTCTTTGCATGACTGACTGGGTGTGTGAGTAACTCCATGGATGAGTGGCAGTGTGTGAGTGTCTGTATACACTGAGTGTATCTAAGGTTATATTAGAGTCTGAAGAGGTTTATCGTATTAGCACAAGAATGATGTCAAATGAGATGTCATCAGTGATGTCATCAGTGATGTCATTTGAGATGTCATCAGTGATGTCATCAGTGATGTCACTGACCATGTCATGAATGATGTAATATGTGACATGATCAGCAGTGGATTGCGGGTGCGCGATATATAGTTAGTGCAACTAGCTATATATGGAATTTCAATGGTTTTGTGTGAGTAAAATAAGGTTTTTTTAAATGCTAATTCCTAACTATATATGGTCTATAACCTATGGTTTTTTCAGTGAATTTCAATGGTTTTTTAATAGCAAATATCATAAGCTGTTGAATGTCAAGTACGTGGTAAGTAAAAACATTTTCGTGTTTATGCACACTGATCTGCTTTGAATGCTGCCCCCCACCCCTCATTTCTATTAGGAGTACTCTCTCTTTGCAGATAGTGAAGGGTAGATAACGCAGGCCTTTGCCCCCGTTGCCCCCGTTGTAATCCGTCGTGCCTGCTTCTCTCTCCATTTGATTGATTGTTCTCTTTGGTTCATTCTCTATTTACAAACAAGCACAGAGTCGCAATACTCTGTTTAGTCTTTGCAGATAGCGAAAAATCGTGTAAAAAAACAAAAGGAATCGAGCAAAATCAGTAGGCCACTAATGGGATCTCTTTTTGACCTCCCTAAAATAGAAACATTAGGAACAACCTGTTGATAATACCAATGTGTATGTACATAAGCGGCGTTCATTTGTGTTCACAGTACCCCTTGTTGATTGTTTGAATCGAGCATTGAATTGTTCGAAGTTGATTCTCTTAAGAATCTTCTCTGCCTGCAAACGAGGAAGAATAGGAATATTCTCTCTCCCTTTGCAGATAGTGAAGGGTAGGTAACGCAAACCTTTAACACGTCGTGCCTATTTCGTTCCTCATTAATTGATTGTTTCCCCAAACATTGACTGTTTGGGAATTGGTTCTTTTTGGAGGTATTCCCTGTTTGCAAATATACGTAGGAAAATCTTTGCAAATAGTGAAAGGGTACGTAATGCGGACCTTTCTCCCCCGTTGTAATCTGTCATGCCTATCTACTCCCCACTGATTGATGCACCTGTTTCACCCGGACCATTTACTAGAGATACGTCATCTGGCCCGACCAGAGAGCACCCCTAGTGAAAAGGACATATGCAATAATAACGAAGTGATCACTGTATCCTGTTAACAGAAACTTTAGCATGAAACAACCTGGAAAGAAAAGAATAGGAAAACGAAAATCAGTAGGCCACTGATGAACATGAACTTTTATTAAACAACGAACAAAGAAACGATAACATAACGTAATGATAAAACCTATTAATGTCCTAGAAACAAGAAAACGTTAAAATATGCCAGTGGTGAGAGACCAGAAAAACAGTAAGAGAAACCAAATCACCCCTCGCTGTCCCACCGCCTGCCACGCCAAAAAAATCGATAGACTAGGGAAAATGCAAGTCAGTAGAACATCCGCCCCCACTCTGGAAACTTCCAAGGTGGGGCAGGGTTGCGGCTACGCCCAGCCGGGAGCAGCCCATATAAGGCGGGTCCTGCTGCCACGCCTCGGCCAGGAGATCCTAACGTAGGGTGTAGCCGGAGGAGAGGCCGAGGCCAGCGGGACCCGGCCAGGGGATTGCCTTTACAACGCTGAACAGTTGCAGGGGGGGGGGGAATGTCTCCTCGACCCTCCCCTCTCTCTCCCAGTCCGGCCGCGGTGGCCCTTGAGAGTTGCAGGTAGTCCCGCCACATGCTCTTCCGGTCCGGCCACCAACGGTCGGGGGGCCGAGGCCGACGGGATCCGGCTGCAGGCGATAAACCAAGAAACCCGTTCATGGGGCCAGAGCCAGGGGCGTCCGGCCGACATCTACCGGAAGCCCGGCCCGAAGACGGACGGGACACTTCTTCTTTCTTGAATAATGGCTGCGACAACACTGGGGGGGATGTCTTGCACATGCCTCCGACCCCCCCCCCCTCGTCCTCATCGCCTGGTCCGGCCATAACAAATCTCAAGCGAGACGCCGTGGGGTGCACTGGGAGGGAGAGACGGTGCGAACAGGCCTCTCCCGCCTCCCCAGGTGGAGGCTTCCCAGCTGCACCCTCAGCGCTCCAGGCGCCCGGAAAAGGGTTCTTCCACTGTGGCCATGCTGCAACGTCTCGCCCGGCAGGGTGGAGCCCGTCCGCTCATTTGACCCCGCGATCGCCAGTAGCTACCGAACTCTCAAAATGGCGGTCGACCTGGCAAGAGCGGGCCCAGCATAAAGAAATGGCCCGGTCACTGGTTGACTCCACCACCGTAGTCCTCCACGACCTTGAAGATTCTAGAGGAGCCGCGGGAGTCTCCGACCCCCGATGGGGAATGACTGCCATGATCGCCCGTGGAGTGACGAAACTGTATCCGCGGGACGTCGGCGCTCCCATGCTGGCGCCAGCCTCACTTTGAATTACTAGAATCCTGCAGACCTCAGTTCCGGTGAAAGCACAGTGTGACCCGGTAGGAAAAATTGTTGCACCCCCTCCCCTTTTTGACTGATAGTTCAAACCACCGATCCTTTCCTTTGCCCTTTTAACAGAACTTTGGACTGCCTCCCCCTCTTTTACATTTTCTAGAGAAAACAAAACATTAACCACTACATTAGCATAGCAGTTGACACCAGAACTGTTTTCAAATTGAAAACCAACAACATCTTCAACAGAATCCTTTTTGTTTCTGCTGTGACACTGCTACAGCACAGGCATTGTCCCCAGCAGTAATTCTGCAATGCCGGTAAGAATAGCTGTGGTGCCTACTGGACTCACTCACCCCCGCGGCGCCCCACGCCGTTATTTGCTGGGCGGCAACTTACTAGACATCACTTTCGTGCCATCTAGATTTCAGCGCGTTCTGCTGCCTTGGAACTATTCGCACAACAGACTGCTACTGACGACCCACCCCCAGGCAACATCTTCTGAATTTTCATAATTTGAAAGAACTAGTAACATGTCCTCATCAGGAATTCAAAAGAAATTGCCACGGTCTCTTCGTTGTTTAAATGTTTTTACTGTTTTTGTTTTGTTGTATATATTTATATGTTATTAAAGTTTTATATTCCTACTACTTTGTTGGAGTGCTATATATTTTTAATGTGACAAATAATTGTAAAAACTTTGATGTACAAAGAGTCATTCCTGGAATCTTCCGCTTCAGGCTCGGTCCCCTCCCCAATCACAATACAGGATGGTTTTCAGATAGTAGGAACACGTGTGGTGTGACGGATCTCATCGGGTGTGGGCCTTGATCTACTATAACTCCTTTGAAGAGGGGTGATTCTTTACAGCTGGGGCCATAAACTACATCTGCAGGGCTAGGTGATAGCCTGGACAATCGGACACAGAGGAAGAGGATTGTCAGAGGGTGCGGTAGTGAATAGGGCGAAAGGGAGGTGTCGGGCATGCACAGAGTGTGATTTTCAGGGAAGAGCAGCGCAGATGGGGGGAGGTTTATTGCCGATGCATAAGACAGAGAGCGGGGGTGACCAGTGCCTGGGGAAGATGCTTGCGAGGGTGGGGAGCCATGCTACGAATCGACAGCGTGCAGAGAGTGGGTCTGGTCAAGGCATCTAAAATGGCTGCCGTGCACGACAAAAGTGTGGCATTTCAAAAAAGGCAAGATGGCGCAGACAATGTTTTTCAACACTTCCTCATTTCCTTCGAATCGAACGTTAACAGACGTTGGTGCATATTACCAAAGTTAAGCGATATTTATCGCTAACGATGCTTACCAACGAATTTTTTACCGCTAAGCATCGTCAGAAATTATTGAAGATAAACCTTGCTATTATCAAGGTTTATCGCAAATGCGATAATTAACGGCCGCAATGCATGAATATCGCTAAAAAGTCAGCGATATTCATGCATTACCGAGCTAATGCTCTTAGCCATGTTATCCACCTCCCATTGGATAACATGGCTAAGAACTGCTCAGGGCAGGTGTTACTTTTTGGAGATATTCGCGCTTAGCGCGAATATCTCCAAAAGTTGGTAATAGGAGATAGATATCTTGCATGTTGTAATGCAAATTATTGTGGTATATGGAACTCATACCATAATCTCTCAGGAAAGCAGAAACTGATCCTTTTGGGACCGCCTAAAAAGGCCTAGGGGGTGAGGGGTACTCTACTTTGCCCCCTTTTCACGTTCCGAACTATTTTATTTTACTCTCTTCTGTAATTACACAAAATAGCAGCGATAAGATGCATCTGAGACACACAGTGAGAGAAAGGAGGCCGGAGATGAAGAAGAGATGTCAAATACACATTGGAGATAATATAGTGGCAGAAGGGAAGTAAATATGAGTAAACTTACCATGTAACATAAAAATGTTGCACTCTATACTATAAGTCTCATTTTATACTACAATCACTTCGCTACAACCTCATAAATTAAAAATAAAAATGAATAATGTCTCAAACAATTTTTGATTTCTAAATAGAAATTTATTCTTCAGAATTTTCTAAATTTGAAAGAACTAGTAACATGTCCTCATCAGCAATTTCCTCATGAAAAGTCTGCAATGATGATTCTTGTAACTCTATGGTCTCCAAACATTCGATAAATTCGCCATCAACAGATTGATCAAAAAAATCATTCAAGTCATCTCCTCCTTGTGACAATATTTCATTATTGGTGCTCTCAATTTCAATCAATGTAGTGGAATCATTCAAGTCATCTCCTCCTTGTGACAATATTTCATTATTGGTGCTGTCCATTTTAATCAATCTAATGGAATCATACAAGTCATCTCCTCCTTGTGACAATATTTCATTATTGGTGCTCTCAATTTCAATCAATGTAGTGGAATCATTCAAGTCATCTCCTTGTGACAATATTTCATTATTGGTGCTGTCCATTTCAATCAATCTAATGGAATCATACAAGTCATCTCCTCCTTGTGACAATATTTCATTATTGGTGCTCTCAATTTCAATCAATGTAGTGGACAATTCAAAAGAAATTGCCACGGTCTCTTCATTGTGAGCCATTTTATTTTGAAATTGCTTGCTGTAAATTGCAGAAAAAAATAATCACTTTCATTTATCGTTTTTAGTAATACATAATATAAAACTAACTTTATCAAGTATTTAGTATAACAGAAGGACTGCAAATAAATAACAGAAAACATTTTTCAAATTATCTTCAAGTGTACAACATAGTTCCCCTTACAAAGAAATTGCCACGGTCTCTTCATTGTGAGCCATTTATTTTGAAATTGCTTGCTGTAAATTGCAGAAAAAAATAATCACTTTCATTTATCGTTTTTAGTAATACATAATATAAAACTAACTTTATCAAGTATTTAGTATAACAGAAGGACTGCAAATAAATAACAGAAAACATTTTTCAAATTATCTTCAAGTGTACAACATAGTTCCCCTTACAAATTAACAACTCACCTTTTTAAAAGTAGGAGAAGTGTTAGTACTGTGTAAATCAAACACCAGAAATTCACCACCAAAAATTCCTCACAAATGTACCTCAGACAGTAGTATCACAAAATGGCTGTGGTTTCCTCTCATTTGACATATATACATAACCAATTAACTTTCATCACACACAAATACAAAACCAAAGTAACATTTTAATTGGTTCTAAATTTCAACACTTTCAAATGTGTTTTCCCCATGCAATTTTCCATAGGACATTTACATACGTCTACAGCCTGAATGGCTGAACGGAATTACACCAAACTTGGCAAAATGGTACATCAAACCTAAGAGGTCAGGAAGGATCTACTATGCCCCCTTATGGTCATTTCCCCCTTCGCTTTGGCCTCCTCTTGTCTCTCAATCCTACCGAGAGACAAGATGGCGGCCGCTACGGACTGTTTGGAATGTTGACAGACGCCGGAGAACCAATCAGCTTCGCAAAGCTCCGTAACACGAAAAGTACGCGAAGCGGAGCGCTGTTACAGATATATATCTTTTTTTGAACGTTAATTTCTCAAAATCCACTGGAGCACATATATTGAGACCTAGCAAAGGCACATCGGGCTACCAGTCCCTAATATTTTGCCAAGTTTCGTGCAAATCCATTCAGCCGTTCGATTATTATTATTTTTTTTTTTTTTTGCCCCGCGGGGCCCTTTTAAAACCTCCACATCAAACCTAGGGGGTCAGCGAGGATCTACTATGCCCCCTTATGGTCATTTGCCCCTTCGCTTTGGCCTCCTCTTGTCTCTCGATCCTACCGAGAGACAAGATGGCGGCCGCTACGGACTGTTTGGAATGTTTACAGAAGCCGGAGAACCAATCAGCTTCGCTTCACAAAGCTCCGTTGCGCGAAAAGTACGCAAACTGGAGCGCTGCCCGGTCCGCTGTTACAGATATATATCTTTTTTTGAACGTTAATTTCTCAAAATCCACTGAAGCACATATATTGAGACCTACAAAAGGCACATCGGGCTACCAGTCCCTACAATTTTTCCAAGTTTCGTGCAAATCCATTCAGCCGTTCGGCCTAAAAGTGAGGCCAACCGCCCTATGGAAAACTCAATGTTAAAAACACGTTTTGGGACCCCCCTTTTTTCTCGGCCCCCCCTTGACGAACCCCCCCCAAATTTCCAGGGGCTGCTCAGAAACAAAATGTTCCATTTTCCAGAAAATTTCAGCCAATTCCGTCCACAAACGCCAAAGTTATTAGACATAGAATTTTCAAAAATCCCATAGAGAAAAAATCCTAACTATATATACCTACTGGCGACCGCCAGTAGGTAATATATATATATTACCTACTGGCGGTCGCCAGTAGGTATATATAGTTAGGATTTTTTCTCTATGGGATTTTTGAAAATTCTATGTCTAATAACTTTGGCGTTTGTGGACGGAATTGGCTGAAATTTTCAGGAAAATGGCACATTTTGTTTCTGAGTAGCCCTTGAAAATTTGGGGGGGGTTCGTCAAGGGGGGGCCGAGAAAAAAGGGGGGTCCCAAAACGTGTTTTTAACATTGAGTTTTCCATAGGGCGGTTGGCCTCACTTTTAGCCCGAACGGCTGAATGGATTTGCACGAAACTTGGCAAAATTGTAGGGACTGGTACCCCGATGTGCCTTTTGTAGGTCTCAATATATGTGCTACAGTGGATTTTGAGAAATTAACGTTTAAAAAAAGATATATATCTGTAACAGCGGACCGGGCAGCGCTCCAGGACGCGTACTTTTCGCGCAACGGAGCTTTGTGAAGCGAAGCTGATTGGTTCTCCGGCGTCTGTAAACATTCCAAACAGTCCGTAGCGGCCGCCATCTTGTCTCTCGGTAGGATCGAGAGACAAGCGGAGGCCAAACCGAAGGGGCAAATGACCATAAGGGGGCATAGTAGATCCTCCCTGACTGTTTAGGTTTGATGTGGAGGTTTTAAAAGGGCCCCGCGGGGCAAAAAAAAAAAAAATAATAATAATCGAACAGCTGAATGGATTTGCACGAAACTTGGCAAAATTGTAGGGACTGGTAGCCCGATGTGCCTTTGCTAGATCTCAATATATGTGCTCCAGTGGATTTTGAGAAATTAACGTTCAAAAAAAGATAGATATCTGTAACAGCGCACCGCTTCGCGTACTTTTCGCGTTACGGAGCTTTGCGAAGTGAAGCTGATTGGCTCTCCGGTGTCTGTAAACATTCCAAACAGTCCGTAGCGGCCGCCATCTTGTCTCTCGGTAGGATCGAACAGCTGAATGGATTTGCACGAAACTTGGCAAAATTGTAGGGACTGGTAGCCCGATGTGCCTTTGCTAGGTCTCAATATATGTGCTTCAGTGCATTTTGAGAAATTAACGTTCAAAAACAAGATATATATCTGTAACAGCGCTCCGCTTCGCGGAGATAAAATTATATGTGTATTACCTAGCTGTTGCTAACACCAGTTAGCGACGGCTAGTAGAAGATAGCGACCATCTTAGGCCCCACTTTGCATGTGAGTGATATTTATCACTAATGACATGCAAAGTGGGCATGCCAAGATGTTAGCGACTGGAAACAGTCGCTAACATCGCTATCTCCTATTATCAACTTTTGGAAATATTCGAGATAAGCGCGAATATCTCCAAAAGCTACCACCTGCCCTGAGCAGTTCTTAGCCATGTTATCCAATGGGAGGTGGATAACATGGCTAAGAGCATTAGCTCGGTAATGCATGAATATCGCTGAGTTTTCAGCGATATTAATGCATTGCGGTCGTTTTTTATCGTATTTGCGATAAACCTTGATAATAGCAAGGTTTATCTGCGATAATTTCTGACGGTAAAAAAATCGTTGCTAAGCATCGTTAGGGATAAATATCGCTTAACTTTGGTAATATGCCCCAACGTCTGTTAACGTTCGATTCGAAGGAAATCAGGAAGTGTTGAAAAACATTGTCTGCGCCATCTTGTCTTTTTTCAAATGCCACACTTTTGTCGTACACGGCAGCCATTTTAGATGCCTTGACCAGACCCACTCTGTGCACGCTGTCGATCCTTAGCATGGCTCCCCACCCTCGCAAGCATCTCCCCCAGGCAGTGGTCACCCCCGCTCTCTGTCTTATGCATGGGTAATAAACCTCCCCGCATCTGCGCTGCTCTTCCCTGAGAATCACACCCTGTGCCCGCCCGACACCTCCCTTTCGCCCTATTCACTACCGCACCCTCTGACACTCCTTTTCCTCTGTGTCCGATTGTCCAGGCTGGTCCTAGGGTATCAGCTAGCCCTGCAGATGTAGTTTATGGCCACAGCTGTAAAGAATCACCCCTCTTCAAAGGAGTTATAGTAGATCAAGGCCCACACTCGATGAGATCCGTCACAGCAGAAGCGTTGCTATTATCTGAAAACCATCCTGTATTGTGATTGGGGAGGGGACCGAGCCTGAAGCGGAAGATTCCAGGGATGACTCTTTGTACATCAAAGTTTTTACAATTATGTGTCACATTAAAAATATATAGCACTCCGACAAAGTAGTAAGATTATAAAACTTTAATAATTTATAAATATATACAAGAAAACAGAAATAGTAATAACATATAAACATTTTTAGGGAAAAACAACGAAGTAGCGGTCGGCTGTGCGAAAAGTCCCAACGCAGCACAACATCCAGATTTCCGGCGTGGGGCGTCGCGGGGGGTGGGTCATCAGTAGCAAACTGTTGTGCGAATAGTTCCAAGGCAGCAGAACGCGCTGAAATCTAGATGACACGAAAGTGATGTCTAGTAAGTTGCCACCCAGCAAATAACGGCGTGGGGCGTCGCGGGGGGTGGGTCATCAGTAGCAAACTGTTGTGCGAATAGTTCCAAGGCAGCAGAACGATGGCACCAAGGTGATGTCCAGTAAGTTGCCGCACTGGTTTTGGTATCCTACAATGCTGCTCCGAATAACGGCGTGGGGCGCCCCGGGGGAGGCGGCGTGAACGGGCCTCTCCAGGTGGAGTGTCATCTGTTGTAGTGGGGCGCCCCTTTACCGTTTCAGTTGCCATTCCGTCCGTTTTTGGTCCACTGTGTCAAAAGCCGCAATTCAGCTGAGTTGCGCCCACTCTTGCGGTGCAGCGATAGGCGGCTGTCACAGGACTCTCAAAATGGCGGCAGGCTGTTTCCTTTTTGGGCCTGGTCCACTGAAATGGCCCTGGGACACCTTGGAAATCGGAGGCTTGTCTGCTAGGTCTTGGACCCCATTCTCGAAAGCGTCCCCTCCGCCTTGAGAATTCATCAAAAGTTTTGGGGGCCCCGACTCCTGCAGGCTTCTGGTGGGGAGCGGCTGCCATGATTGCTCGCGGAATGACCACGACTGAGCTACGAGATGGTGGTGCTCTCATGCTGACGCCAGCTTCAGTCTGAAACATCCAGAAACAAGGTGGGGCTTTCATCGTTTGGGAAAAAAAAAAGTTTTCATCCAATGAAAAGTGTTGTTTTTAGGTCATATGATCAAGCCTTCCATCATTAGGAAACCAAAAGTAAAATGAACCAATGAAAAGTTTTATAAACAAGTCACATGACCTGTTATGCGGCATAGGGTATAAAATGCGGAGAAAATACGTTGGCACGTGAGGCGGCGTCAGTAGCGGACCGATGTGCGAATAGGCCGAAGGCAATACAACGCGCCAAGATCCGGATGGCACCGAGGTGGTGTCATAGTTGAGAGTTCTGAGCAGCGGTTGTAACACTGTCTGAAGCTTATTTGCAGCTGCTGCAGCTTCACTACGCGCCAAGATCCGGATGGCACCGAGGTGGTGTCTAGTAAGGTGCACTGGTGTGGCCATCCTACAATGCTGAAAGTCGGCGTGGGGCGCCCCGTTGGCCTGTGAGTTTGCGTCAGTAGCGGACCGATGTGCGAATAGGCCGAAGGCAGCACAACGCGCCAAGATCCGGATGGCACCGAGGTGGTGTCTAGTAAGTTGCCGCACTGGTGTGGCCATCCAACAATGCTGAAAGTCGGCGTGGGGCGCCCCGTTGGCCTGTGAGTTTGCGTCAGTAGCGGACCGATGTGCGAATAGGCCGAAGGCAGCACAACGCGCCAAGATCCGGATGGCACCGAGGTGGTGTCTAGTAAGTTGCCGCACTGGTGTGGCCATCCTACAATGCTGAAAGTCGGCGTGGGGCGCCCCGTTGGCCTGTGAGATGGCGTCAGTAGCGGACCGATGTGTGAATGGGGCCGAAGGCAGCGCAACAATATTTTCGGAATAGAAGACACCACTAGGCGCTGAGATGCCAAGATCCGGATGGCACCGAGGTGGTGTGTAGCAAGTTGCCGCACTGGTGTGGCCATCCTACAATGCTGAAAGTGGGCGTGGGGCGCCCCGTTGGCCTGTGAGATGGTGTCAGTAGCGGACTGATGTGCGAATGGGGCCAAAGGCAGCGCAACAATATTTTCTGAAGAGAATACACCACAAGGCGCTGAGATGCCAAGATCCGGATGGCACCGAGGTGATGTCTAAGTTGCGGACCGATGTGCGAATGGGGCCAAAGGTAGCGTAACAAGATTTTCTGTATGGAAGATACCACTAGGCGTTGAGATGCCAAGATTCGGATGGCACCGAGGTGATGTCTAGCAAGTTGTGCCACTGGTGTGGCCATCGTACAATGGTAAAAGTCGGCGTGGGGCGCCCTGTTGGCCTGTGAGATGGTGTCAGTAGCGGACTGATGTGCGAATGGGGCCAAAGGCAGCGCAACAATATTTTCTGACTGACACCACAAGGCGCTGAGATGCCAAGATCCGGATGGCACCGAGGTGATGTCTAAGTTGCGGACTGATGTGCGAATGGGGCCAAAGGCAGCGTAACAATATTTTCTGTATGGAAGATACCACTAGGCGTTGAGATGCCAAGATTCGGATGGCACCGAGGTGATGTCCAGCAAGTTGCTGTACTGGTGTGGTCATCCTACAATGCTGAAACTCGGCGTGGGTCGCCCCATTAGCCTGTGAGATGGCGTCAGTAGCGGACCAATGTGCGAATAGGCCGAAGGCAGCACAACGCGCCAAGATCCGGATGTCACCGTGGTGGTTTCATAGTTGAGAGGCACTTCATCTGCAGTGGTGCGCCGAGATCCGGATGGCACCGAGGTGATGTCTAGCAAGTTGCTGTACTGGTGTGGTCATCCTACAATGCTGAAATGTAGTGGGGCGCCCCTTTACCGTTTCAGTTGCCATTCAGCTGAGTTTCGGCTGCTGTTGATGCTACAGCGACAGGCGGCTGCAAGAGGACTCTCAAAATGGCGGCCTGTTGTTTGGATTTGGGCCTGGTCCACTAAAATGGCCCTGGGACACCTTAGAACTCGGACGCTCGATTTTTTTTTCCTTTCCTGTACATGCAAAAAAAGGTAAATGCCCGGTACGTTACACGCTTCATCTGCCACGATGAACTCTCCAGAGGAACCGAAAAAAAATATAGTTGTGGTAACTATACCATGCATCGTCATATGGAGAGGTGGCACCAATTAATTATAGTGCTGCATAAAAGAGAGATTTGGAGGAGAACCCCTGACCTGCTAGTACATTCATCAAAGAAGTGGCACTGAGAGCTTCAGAGGCAAGGGAAACGGTCCCAAATATTTAGAAGAACTTTGGAAAGATTAAAATGACATGTTTAGATTGTGGTAAATTAATTTCATGTGGACAGATGAGTGTTACTCTAATAAATACAGCATATGAACATCATCATAGTCGATGGTTGGTAGAGACATTTTGACTATATCCTGGACCTGCCCGTCCTCGCCCAAAATGGCGCCGGAATAAATGGGACTCGTAACTCCTTGTTGTGTACTGGTTGCAGAACCTTGAAATCACGAGATACGTATGCAGTTTTGAAGCACATGGCGGGCGGGGACGAGAATTGATTGAATATTTCGACATCCCTATTGATATTAAGTTCTGATGTGTTATTGATTACTGTACTGTTGAAAGTTCGAATTAACGTCACCCATGGTACTTGCCCGCAAATGTATATCTAGATAATTTTATTGTAACTGGCCCTGTCGTATTTTAATTATAAAATGTACGTCCACCGATTCCGTAACTGTTAGACACCTTAGTTCTTGCAACCTAATGGCCCGCCCGTTACGTTCCTCTACAGTGTAAATGTCTATTCATCATATACGATTACAGTTTGCTCCGTGGCAGGCCCACGTGGTTATAGGCTCGTATTTGTATAATGAAATTTTCACAATAAAGGTTTTTAAAAGAAAACATGGTAGTAGTATGTACATTGGTAAAGTTTTTAATAATAGTCACTGTTTTAGAATCATTAAAAGGCAAGTGAAATAAAGCAGACCAATTACATGAAGGGTAAAAGGTATAATACGAAGGAACGCAGTAAAGATAAATGGTCAAGGGCTGTTGTGTTTTCTATTCCTGCAACATAAAGTGATCGATAAGAATCTCATATTCAGGCGTATCGGCGACTAAGACAGCAGGTCGACCCTCTTTTGCTCAACGGCTCCGTCATGGGACGAAGAAACGCTCTTTTTCTCGAAAAAAGAATATATTTTACTTGCAGGACAGTTGTAAAATTTCCGGGAAAGTACATTAGCCTGGAACATTATAACATATATTTAAGAAAAAATAATGTTCGGAAGTAATGAAAAGCGTAATTTTTAGGTGATATGACCAAGCCTTTCATCATTACAATAAGAAAAGTAAAATGAACCAATGAAAAGTTTTATTAACAAGTCACATGACTTGTTATGCTTACGTTACGCGCTGCGCGCCCCGGATGACTTCCGGATGCGCTAACGCGGCGCGTCATATGACGCATTACGCGACAACGAAGGTCCAGAATATAGTCAAAATGTCTCCACCAACCAGCGGTCGGAACACAACCCCTTTCAGCAGGCTAAATAGTTCTGTTAAATGACAACAGAAGGGACAGGCAACAAGAACCATCAGTCAAAGAGGGGAGGGCTAGTTCTTCTCTACCGGGTTACATTGGGGCGCTACCGGAACTGATCGAATTGGTAGTCTACTGTGTTTCTGGATGTTTCAGACTGAAGCTGGGGTTAGCATGAGAGCAGCACCATTTCGTAGCTCCGTCGTGGCCATTTCGCAACCAATCATGGCAGCTGCTCTTTATCGTTATTTTGGGCGGGGTGGGTGGCGGAGCCGAGCTGTTTTGCAGCCATCATTGTGTGGAGTTCAGTTCATTTCACTAGTTTTGTATTTGTCATGAGGGGTTGTTCCTAATGTTTCTATTTTAGCGAGGTCAAAAAGAGATCCCATTAGTGGCCTACTGATTTTGCTCGATTCCTTTTCTTTTTTTTTTTACACGATTTTTCGTTATCTGCAAAGACTAAACAGAGTATTGCGACTCTGTGTTTGTTTGTAAATAGAGAATGAATCAAAGAGAACCAATTCTAAAACAGTAAATACTTGAATAACAATCAATCAAATGGAGAGAGAAGCAGGCACGACGTATTACAACGGGGGCAAAGGCCTGCGTTAAGTACCCTTCACTATGTGCAAAGAGAGAGTACTCCTAATAGAAATGAGGGGGGGGGGCACCATTCAAAGCAGATCAGTGTGCATAAACACGAAAATGTTTTCACTTACCACGTACTTGACATTCGACAGCTTATGATATTTGCTATTAAAAAAACATTGAAATTCACTGAAAAAACCATAGGTTATAGACCATATATAGTTAGGAATTAGCATTTACAAAACCTTGAAAATTCACTGAAAAAACCATAGGTTATAGACCATATATAGTTAGGAATTAGCATTATAAAACCTTATTTTACTCACACAAAACCATTGAAATTCCATATATAGTTAGTTGCACTAACTATATATCGCGCACCCGCAATCCACTGCTGATCATGTCACATATTACATCATTCATGACATGGTCAGTGACATCACTGATGACATCACTGATGACATCTCAAATGACATCACTGATGACATCACTGATGACATCTCAAATGACATCACTGATGACATCACTGATGACATCTCAAATGAAATCACTGATGACATCACTGATGACATCTCAAATGACATTACTGATCACATCACTGATGACATCATTCATGTGATAATACGATGAACCTCTTCAGACTCTAATATAACCTTAGATACACTCAGTGTAAACAGACACTCACAGACTGTCACTCATCCATGGAGTTACTCACACACCTAGTCAGTCATGCAAAGAATCAATCACACCTCCATTTCCTCAACTATACAGTTATACACACCTTACTTATTCAAACATATACTAACACATATTTACTCTATTATACAATCCCTGATACAAGTTCACAGTGATCCATACAGCCACTCACACATTCACTGGCTCTTATACACAGTTATTTATATATGTCAACTCTCACATGTACTGTGTTTTACATATGTACTTACTTTGACATGCAGCACTGAGATATCCATTCACTCACCAATACACTCATGCACACAGTCAACCGCCCATACAGCTGTTTCCACATGCACTTTTGAACCCATACATCTAGTGAATCAACTGCTCACACATCTATGCACAGAGTCATACACCTCCCAGCCACCCACACACACACTCAGTCTCCCATACAAATACTTGGGCAACCAATCAATAACCCATATAGTTACTCATATAGCTACTGATCAACACATGCAGCAGTTTACAGAACAACAGACATAATGATGCACAAATTAAGACAGTTTAGTCACTAACCCATGCACTCAGTGAGACACATTTAATCACTCACTCATACAGTCAGGCATGCACCTACTAAATCCTTCATCCAGACACTTATACATCCACTCATTCTTCAATATGTAAGACATATTTTAACTTTACAGAAACATAGTCACTGGATGTTGTCATCAGTGATGTCATCAGTGATGTCATTTGAGATGTCATCAGTGATGTCATCAGTGATGTCACTGACCATGTCATGAATGATGTAATATGTGACATGATCAGCAGTGGATTGCGGGTGCGCGATATATAGTTAGTGCAACTAACTATATATGGAATTTCAATGGTTTTGTGTGAGTAAAATAAGGTTTTTTAAATGCTAATTCCTAACGATATATGGTCTATAACCTATGGTTTTTTCAGTGAATTTTCAAGGTTTTGTAAATGCTAATTCCTAACTATATATGGTCTATAACCTATGGTTTTTTCAGTGAATATATATATATTCACTGAAAAAACCATAGGTTTTACACACGTTATAGTTAGGAATTAGCATTTAAAAAACCTAGCAAATTCATTGAAAAAACCATAGGTTTTATATCAGTTATAGTTAGCTGGACAATTTACTCATACAAAACCATTGAAATTCCCACGTTATAGTTAGTTGTACTCACTATAACTGGCGCGCCCACAAAGCACTGCTAATGACGTCACATATTACATCACTCATGACATAGTCAGTGACATCACTCATGACATCACTCATGACATCACTGATCGCCATTTTAAAGTGACGTGCGCGACCGGGTGCGCGCACCCAAGCGCGCACGTCATGTCATGTGACTTCAAAACAACACTTTTCATTGGTTCATAGTAGTTTCAGTTCTAGAATCTTCAAAAATCCCACCCATTTCCCTCTTTATCTGTTTCAATCTCGTGGAAGAAGGACCCTCTCCAGCTTCTCTGAGAAATAACTGAAATGGCAGCCAGACAGGAATCATCATCATCTGATTCTGATGAACAGTATCGACTTCCTCAACGGCGAGTGAAGGAATCTTTTATTTGGCAATTTTTTCGATATCCTGAAGGACTAAAGAAGGTGAATGCACCTAAAGTCACGTGCACCATTTGTGACACTGTCCTTTCTAGGGGAAACCCTTCGAAAAAATATTCATTTTCAATTCACACGATGATGAGACATGTGAGGCAAGTGCACCCTGCGCAGTTTGCGAAGGCATCCACTAGAGCCCTGGCCACACAAATGCCACCAGCTGTGGCCAGCACTTCATCAGCAACACCTCCATCTCCTTCAACTGCCGAACTGGACCTGAGGCCATATTTAAAGAAGGTGCACATGAGGTGCAACAAGTGCAACGAAATTCTTGTATACTCTGAACAAAGCCTTGTGCTTGTTTAAAAGCGCATCATGGAGCATGTGTGCACAAGAAGGCGATCATTTTTTTAAATTTCAGTTTTTTGTTGTTCCTGTTGAACACTTTTGAAGTTCAGGATTTCAGTTTGCGTTTCAAAAACCCCCCAAAAAGTATAAAACTTTGTTAAAAAAAAATACAAAATAACAAAACCAAAAAAAAAAGTTATTTTCAGAACTAACTCATTTTTCAAAAAAGAGCTCTATTTCTTATGCACTGTGTCATCTTTCTTTTGACTGAATGTGTAGTGTATAAATGGCCAGCTGAAATGAATGACAAAAATGGAGTAAGGGACTGAGCAAATGAGTGAGGTAAAGGAAGTATAGTGACTGAAGAAAGTGAAGTAAAAGAGTGACTGAAACAATGAGGCAGATGTACGTTACATGGTGCATCTCTGCAAATCAGCAGCGATGCGCCAAGTAACCTACGACAAGCAAAACCACCCAAGCGCCACCACTGATGTTCCACATTTATAATGTGGCACACCATGGGACGAAAACGGCACAGATGCGTGACGCATCTGTGCCGTAAAGGTGTCGCATTGCTAGAGTTGCGTTGCATGCACGATGCAGCTCCAGCAATGCTCCTGGGGGGCCAATTTAACTAATGCTGCGTCAAGCCTTACGCCTGCTTCAATCATGCGCAGGGTTTTGACATAATATTGGCCTAAAAGTGATTGAGTGAAATCTTGTAGATTTCACTTAGCCATTTTTAGCAGGCGTTCCTGCACAGGAACATCCCCCCCTGCACCATAACGCCTCCTTAAGGCACAGGGCTTTACAACGTGACGCATCTCCCAGATGCGTCACGTTGTAAATAACACGCACCATGGTGCATCTTTTGCACCGCCGCTGTGTCACAAAAGTGACCAACGCAGCCCCCTGGCACATTTGCAGAGGAGGAACTAATTCCTCTTGCATACTGGGGGTCCCTGGGGGCCAACTAGCCCACCAGGAACCTCCAGTATTTCCCAGGGGGCTGCATTGCAGAGAGGTGTAATGAGGCCACACCCTTTTTTACACCTCTCTGCAGCGCAGCCCACAGGCGCGTTTGCAGAGGGGGAACTAATTCCCTGGGAGGCAACTAGCCCACCAGGAGCCTCCAGTATGCGCCAGGGGGCTGTGTTGCTTTGCCCCGGAGGGCGGAGGTCCCCGGGGCAGTGTGGGGGGGATTGGGCACCCCCCACACTTCTTTATCACTATGCCCCCACAATTTGGTCCCCCTGGGGGGTAATTTTTAAATAAACATACCGGGGTTTTTAAAAAAAACATTTTTGGCCTTGGGGGTCCTTGTGGGACCCTATGAGCAGGCCTAGGGGGGCCCCCTTTTTGTGTTCTACACGTTTGTTTATCTGCTTTCCTCGGTCTACCGAGCACAAGATGGCTGCCAACACTTCCTGTTTTGAAGTGTTGAAAGCCAATGAGCATGCAGCTTTTGCTCGAGAAGTTTTAGAACTCAAAAAGGGGGCAGGGTAGATACACCCTGACCCCCTATGCCTAGAGGGTCAGGGTGCTTCTACCCTGTCCCCTTTTTGAGTTCTACACTTTTTTTCTGCTTTCTTGTGCCTCAGTCTACTGAGGCACAAGATGGCTGGCATCCATTTCAGTTTTGGAGTGTTGACAGACAGTGGCAGCCAATATGCATTATATATATAGCAATTTGCATTGACGAATGAGTGGATATATATAAATATATATTTGGATGGAGGATTTAGTAGCAGTGTAATTGACTGTTTACTTGACCAATTTATAATGTCTCACTAAATATAGTGGATAGTGACTAAACTGTGTGAATATCTGTATCACTTTGTCAGTTGTTGTGTAAACTGATTCTACAGTTGGTTACTAGCTATGTGAAAGTTCATATTAGTTATTGATTAGTTAACTGAGTATTTGTATGGAAGTGTGAAAGTGTGTGTGGTTCGGTGGGGGGTGTGTGACTGTCCAAAGATGTGTGAATAATTGATTCAGTAGATATATGAAGTTAAAACTACATGTTCTAACAGTTTGGGTGAGTGAATCTCTTTATGGGTGTGGTGATGAGCGAATATATTTCTCAATGGTACATGTCCAACAAACTCGAAAAATAAAAGGCAGTGTATGTGTCAGTTGTTGTATATAAATAAGTATACATAAGACTCAATGATTGTGTGAGTGACTGTATGGATAACTGTATGCTTGTAATAATGATTTTATAATTCATAAGTATGACTTACTATCTAAATGAATAGATGAAGTGGTGTTTGTATAAGTGTTTTGCTAAGTAAATATGTAAGTATGATCCATTGTTTGCATAAGTGAGTAGGATGACTTCATATGTGAATAGGATGTGTGCTTTTGTTTAAGGTCGATATAGGTGTATAAGTATTTTTGATAGTGTTCTATTGTTCATTGACAGCATGTATGAGTGAATCTACAGGTAAGTGATTAGATGTGTGTATACAACTATGAATCACTGAGTGGATTTTTAGATACTTGTATTGCTGTGACAATGGATTCAAATATGATACTCTGTATTTTACAAAGAGTGATGAAACATTTTAATAGTGTATGAAAAGGTGTATGTGATTGTCACATGGATGATGTCATCAGTGATGTCATCAGTGATGTCATTTGAGATGTCATCAGTGATGTCACTGACCATGTCATGAATGATCTAATATGTGACATCATCACCAGTGGATTGCGGGTGCGCGAAATATAGTTAGTACAACTAACTATATAGGAGCAATTTCAATGGTTTTGTATGAGTGAAATGTCCAGCTAACTATAACACCCCTAAAACTTATAGTTTTTTGAGTGAATTTCAAAGGTTTTTTAAAAGCTAATTCCTAACTATATAAGTCTTGAAACCTATGGTTTTTTCAGTGAATTTGCAAGGTTTTTCAAATGCTAATTCCTAACTATATAAGGCCTGAAAACTATGGTTTTTTCAGTGAATTTGCAAGGTTTTTTAAATGCTAATTCCTAACTATATAAGGCCCGAAACCTATGGTTTTTTCAGTGAATTTGCAAGGTTTTTTAAATGCTAATTCCTAACTATATAAGGCCTGAAACCTATTGTTTTAAGTGAATTTGCAAGGTTTTTTAAATGCTAATTCCTAACAATGTAAGGCTTGAAACCTATGGTTTTTTCATTGAATTTCGAAGTTTTTTTAAATGACAACTTTAAATGTATTAATTGTTAATTATTTTATACTGATTTACTACATTTTTGCAGGCAGGTGTTCAGAGGGCACGCCCCCTTTTTACAACGTTCTGCAGCGCAACCCCTGGCGCGTTTGCAGAGGAGGAACTAATTCCCCTTGCATACTGGGGGTCCCTGGGGGGCAACTAGCCCACCAGGAGCCTCCAGTATAAGCCAGGGAGCTTCATTACAGAGAGGTGTAATGAGGCCACACCCTTTTTTACACCTCTCTGCAATGCAGCCCCCAGGCGTGTTTGCAGAGGGGGAATTAATTCCCCTTGCATACTGCGGGTCCCTGGGGGCCAACTAGCCCACCTGGAACCTGCAGTATGTGCCAGGGGGCTGCATTGCAGAGAGGTGTAATGAGGCCACACCCTTTTTTACACCTCTCTGCAGCGCAACCCCTGGCGTGTTTGCAGAATAGGAACTAATTCCCCTTGCATACTGGGGGTCCTGGGGGCCAAGTAGCCCACCAGGAGCCTCCAGTATGCACCAAGGGGCTGCGTTGCTTTGTCCTGGGGGAGCGGGCCCCGGGGCAGTGTGGGGGGGATTGTGGACCTCCCACACTTCTTTATCACTATGCCGCCGCGATTTGGTCCCCCGTGGGGTAATTTTTAAAAAACACAGACCAGGTTTTTTTTTTTTTAAACGTGGGCCTTTTTTGTTCTTGTGGGACCACCTGGGCAGGCCTAGGGGGTCAGGGTGTATCTACCCTGCCCCCTTTTTGTGTTCTTCACGTTTGTTTTTCTGCTTTCTTGGGCCTCGGTCTATCTACAAGCACACACACACATATACACATATATATGCATATATATGCATTTATATATATGTATGTGTATATATATATACATACATATATAAACATATATAATCTGCATATCTATATAAATACAAATATGAATGCATGCATACATATACATATATGCATACATATGCATGTTATTTACATGAAAGTTTGAAAAACACTATTAAAAGCAAAGCTAAAAAGCCACCTCATTACAAACAGAATGGCTTTAACTTAAACGAGGGCGAGATCTATTGCATTTTCAATGCTTGTTTACTTTGGTTCCATCAAGAAGGCATTCAGATGTGTCACACATTTGTCATTAATTCTGAATGTTAGCACTCTAGTTGCTCATTATATCACTGTAGTAAAGCTACTGCTCACCAGGGAAGTCTGCTGCTGGTATTCAAAGTGCATGTTTCAGTCTGCATGTCAGAATTTTTTTAATGAAATAGAAGAGGATTTGAGAAGTCACTCAAAATGTGCCCTAATTTGTCTTTCTGAAGCACTAATCATACTTTCTATGGCAACATGAACCCCCTCATTTTGTTCCTTTTTAAATTAAATGTTTTAAGAGTTACCACTTCATTCCAATCAAGATGGTTTCTGGTGTGCCATACTTTTGTCATAAGTAAGACTGTTAGCGCTCTAGTTGTTCTTTAGAACACTCTGGCACATTCTGTCATTGGGCTATACTTGGGCAACATATGGGTGATATTTGGGCTACATTTGGGCTCTTTTGTCTCTGGTGGCCATCTTGGGAGACTGCATGTCAGAATTTTTTAATGAAATAGAAGAGGATTTGAGAAGTCACTCAAAATGTGCCCTAATTTTTCTTTCTGCAGCACTAATCATACTTTCTGTGGCAAAATATACCCCCTCATTTTGTTCCTTTTTAAATTAAATGTTTTAAGAGTTACCACTTCATTCCAATCAAGATGGTTTCTGGTGTGCCATACTTTTGTCATAAGTAAGACTGTTAGCGCTCTAGTTGTTCTTTAGAACACTCTGGCACATTCTGTCATTGGGCTATACTTGGGCAACATCTGGGTGATATTTGGGCTACATTTGGGCTCTTTTGTCTCTGGTGGCCATCTTGGGAGACTGCATGTCAGCATTTTTTAATGAAATAGAAGAGGATTTGAGAAGTCACTCAAAATGTGCCCTAGTTTTTCTTTTTGCAGCACTAATCATACTTTCTATGGCAAAATATACCCCCTCATTTTGTTCCTTTTTAAATTAAATGTTTTAAGAGTTACCACTTCATTCCAATCAAGATGGTTTCTGATGTGCCATACTTTTCTCATAAGTAAGACTGTTAGCGCTCTAGTTGTTCTTTAGAACACTCTGGGACATTCTGTCATTGGGCTATACTTGGGCTACATCTGGGTGATATTTGTGCTACATTTGTTACTCTTTTGTCTCTGGTGGCCATCTTGGGAGACTGCATGTCAGAATTTTTTAATGAAATAGAAGAGGATTTGAGAAGTCACTCAAAATGTGCCCTACATTTTCTTTCTGCAGCACTAATCATACTTTCTATGGCAAAATAGACCCCCTCATTTTTTTCCTTTTTAAATTAAATGTTTTAAGAGTTACCACTTTATTCCAATCAAGATGGCTTCAGGTGTGCCATACCTTTGTAATAAGTAGGACTGTTAGCGCTCTAGTTGTTCTTTAGAACACTCTGGGAACCTGCAGTAGAACACAAAGGAATCAACTGACAGTCTCTGTCCTTGTTGTATGTACATGTTTTACTGAGAAAGTCAGACTTCATTCTCACATGACTGAGAAAGACAATGTGAATTTACAGAAAATATGCTTTCAGTTTAGCTTATAGATCCCCTTCCAAACCACTGTGGGAAAAGCATGAGATAATAGTTTTCTTTCAAACATGATTCATGATATCCCAGCAGAAGGCTTTTTAACATGGTAATATCACCTTAGAACACACCACAATTCCTAAAATGAGTATGGTACCATCAACAAAGGATTTATAATGTAACTAAAGTCCTAAAACCTTCTATTAACTGCAATGCTTTTTAATGAGGTGCTATCATGTATATTGGCCCTAGATGGCTGCCAACACTTCTTGGATGAAGAATTTGAATTTTGAAAACAATTTTTTTTGCCTTGGGGGTCCTTGTGGGACCCCCTGAGCAGGCCTAGGGGGTCAGGGTGCTTCTACCCTGCCCCCTTTTTGAGTTCTGCACGTTTGTTTTTCAGCTTTCCTGTGCCTCAGCCTACCGAGGTACAAGATGGCTGCCAACGATTTCTGTTTTGGAGTGTTGACAGACATTGGCAGCCAATCAGAATGCAGCTCGTACTCGGGAAGGTACAGAGTACAGTAAGCTTACAGTAAGTTTACAGTAAGCTTATATAGATATATATGTGTTTTTGAAGTTAATTTTCATAAAAACCACTGGAGCAATTTTCACCAAATATAGAAAAGGCACTTCTGCGTACCAGTCCCTACAATTTTGCAAAGTTTGGTGTAATTCCATTCAGCGGTTCTGGCTGTAGCCTTGTCTATTCGTCCTATTCGTCCTATGGAAATTAACATGGGGATACACGTTTTGGGACCCCCCTTTTTTCTCGGCCCCCGCATGACGAATCCCCCCAAAACTTCCAGGGAAGAAGCGGAGCGGAGCTGGCCTAAATTTTGGAAAATTACACGCAAATTCCTCAACCGCGCCAAAGTTATTCCCAATAGAATGTTGCGGATTTCCTATGGTAGCTAAGTCCTAACTATATATAACTACTGGCTATCGGCAGTAGGTAATACATATATATATATATATTTAACTGTTTGAGTGCGAATAGTAATTTTTGTTACTCTGCTATCCAACACTTTCCCTAAAGTTGCACTCACTGGAGTGGGAATAGTAATATTTACCTCTCCGCTATCCAACACTTTCCCTACTGTTGCACTAACTGGAGTGGGAATAGTCATTTTTATCCCTCAGATATCAAGCAGTTTCCCTAAAGTTGCACTCACTGGAGTGGGAATAGTTAATTTTACCCCTCCGCTATCCAACACGTTCTTCCCTACTGTTGCAGTCACTGAAGCTGGAATAGTAATTTTTACCCCTCCGCTATCCAACACTTTCCCTACTGTTGCACTCACTGGTGTGGGAATTGTCATTTTTACCCGTCCGCTATTCAACACTTTCCCTACTGGTGCACTCACCGGAGTGGGAATGAAATGTTGTACCCATCCGCTATCCAGCACTTATCCTACTGTTGCATTTAATGGAGTGGGAATAGTAATTTTTACCCCGCCGCTATCCAGCACTTTACCTACTGTTCACTCACTGGAGTTGGAATAGTACATTTAATTCCTCTGCTATCCAACACTTACCCTACTGTTGCACTCACTGGAGTGGGAATAGTTACTTTTACCCCTTTGCTAGCCAACATTTTCCCTACTGTTGCTTTGATGAAATTTAAGTTTATATATTTTTTAATAGTTTAATGTTTTAGTTTATTATAGATTTTTGTTTTTTTATATTTAAATCATTAATATATATTTTTATTTTTTATATTATTTTAAAATGTTAATATACATTGAAAATAATAGTTTATTAATTGTTTTAAAGTAAATATATATGTATAAACTATTATGTTTTTGTGTTTATTTTTTTAATTACATTTATTTGTTATATTTTATTATAATGTATATTAAATTTACTTAATTGTGTTAAAAAGATATTTAATATTTAATATATTTAATAAATATGATTTTATGTTATATTTATATAAAAGTCGATATTTTATACATCTATATTTTTTACATCGATATTTTTTAGTTCATATATTTTGTACTTACCTGTTTGAGTATAGGAGTCGATATTTTTGTTGTCTATATCTTTTACTCGATATTTCTTACATCGTTGTTTTGTCAGTAAACCGACTTCGCACTGTCAGCTGAGTGCTCCTCTCCCTAAACAAGGAAGTAGTTCTGTATATATAACAATAGCAATATGTGAGAAAACAAGGACCCCCTGATTAGGATCAGATTCCTGGGTCAGGGAAAACACTGTATGTAAATAAACACACCCAGGCAAAAATAATGTTATACTGCATGGCCACGCACGCAAATGCATGTCAAAAGTCATAGGGGCATGCTATCGACAAACTGCGATAAATATCACAGAGCATGCTTAGCGCATTTTTTTCTAGTGCCGGCTATCGTTGGATTTCATCGCCGAGATAGCGCGTTATTATCGACGCTTATCTCAGAGGCGATGCAAAATCCAGCGATAGCGGCGAGAACCAGCAATAGCACGAGAAAACAAGCGCTATTTCCGCTGTGCTATTGCAAAGCTTGCTAATAGGCAAGTGCAGACTCAGCCTGACAATCCACCTCCCATTGACAAGATGGGTAAGTCAGGTTTTAAACAGGTATTAGTAACCAGCGACAATCGCGGTTAGCGCGACTCTTGTTATAGCTACGCGAGTCCGGGCCGGATTGAAAATAGAGGAAAGTTGTGTTAGCGACAGTAGTTCATGTCATTTTAGTGAGGAACGCCCACTTTGCATTTCATTAGCGATAAATATCGCTGACATGCAAAGTGTAGAAAAGACGGCTGCTACCTCAAGGAAAAGCACGTTAGCCTGTCCTTGATAATAGAGCGATATTTACATCGCCGCTTTTCGGTCGAAAACTGCCGCTAAAGCGGCAACAATGGGCTTGATAATATGCCCCTTAGTGTGTAAAAGAGAAGGCAAATTAAGAAACATGAGCATGTAAATAGTAGGGTTTTCTAACTGGGCCTATCCCGACCATGTGACATCTCTTCTGATAGATCCTAAAGAAAGACAAATGTACAAACCATTTTGTAACAACTAAGTACCATTTGTCATTTTGGAGCTGGCCAAGACCTTTTGAGTTTAGTAAAATGATGTACATAAAATACTTGTTTGTAGGCTGTCATACAGACCTCTTCATCTATTGGTCTTGTGTTGTGTCATTACCATTTGTATTCCAACCACTGCAGCATATGCCATTGGGCATTGGGTCAGCCCACTTCAGCCAACGGCTAACTTCACTTTGAGAGACAGCATTCTACTATTTTAAAAAAACACATCCACACACAAGGTAGTTCACTTCAGTGCCAGGGACTTCCGGGGTACTGTGTGCTTTTTTAGAACAAGAATATTTATTGATTTCTCCAAATGTTATCTTTAGTATTGGTGTGAGCCTGGCACCTCCCACAAAAAATGTTTTTAAAAAAAGCAATGGCTAATAAAACAAGCACTAACAAAGCCAAAAGGCTGGCAGCCAACGCCAAACCACTGTAATTTGCGAATACTTGTTTTAGATTAAGTCTTTAACTGAAAGTCGTACAGTGGGCTGATTGCCCGTTTTGCAATGAGCAAGCAAAGATGACATTGCATATTATACTACATTGTAATACTATCTTGTGGTATTGTGTTTTGAGTACATTAATACTTCTATAACACTACAATGACACAATCTTGAGTTAAATCTGAATTGCTTAATTTCTTCTAAAGCAATAGATGTCTCTAAGTTCTTGTTTGTCAGTTTTGAGAAAATCAGACATTTCGATAAATGCATTATGGTTTCAATTAAGCATTTATTCTATGTAAATAGTAAGATCTGTTCAATATGTTTGGTTGTTTGCAACGATTAAATTCATGTTGAAGTGCATATAGTGCCAACTGCCAATCAGTCAAAAGTAACTTTATTCGGTCTAACAAGACCATAAAAGTACATAAAGCATGATTTCATACATCAATCAATAAAAGCACATCACAAACAAATCCATAAGGCAGAGTAAATTATCTTTGACAATAATCATTATGCATCGTTAAAATCCTGAGAAATACCTCGTATACATATTGGGTAGATATTATAATCATTGCAATCACTAATGACTAAAACAATACCTTCATTGGCGACCCAGTAATAACACTTTACAAACAGCAGTCCTAATATAAAATACCACTGCATTTGAGCCCAGGAAATAGCGCATCAGGTATACACATTGCACTTAATTAAGCAAATAAATAGTCATATAAAATGATTTGAAAGCATAATAAGATAATCAAAAAGATGAAACATGATAAAGTGCATTATATATAAAATTGAACTTCCAAAAGAGCGCATAACGCTCAAGTGAGATCTTCACATCCCTCTTTAAATGTCTTTCTCAACCTCAGCGATGAGGCCAGAAAGCAAGCACCATCATACGTTGTGTATTCATCTTTAAGTAGTTGTAAATACATCGAGCTTAACATGAACAAAATGTAAAGATTTCAGCAAGTGCACCAAAAATGTTTTCGAGCGATATTATAGAATCCACAGAAAACAGAAATGCTACAGATTTTAGGGAGAAAAATTGTCACAATTACAAGGACTCAACAAGTGGCAGTCATTTCCATATGCCCTGAGGAATGATAGTCTGGCATGCTTATAAAAATTCATACTTCATATTCACTTGTATGTGAACAGGAAAAAAAACCTGCTCATATTTGTTTACAGTAAATATAATTTGATAACAGGATGTCGTCTGGTACTTTTACATGAATATCCCTAATTGTAGTGTAGGACAATTGCATAGAAATTCCATTGACATTTTAGAACGTAATTTAAGATTGAAGCTCTTTGATGCTAAAGGGGCCCTTGGGACATCACAGTGTTTACAATGGGAAGATGCTGTTGGGTGTAACACAAATGCTAAATGTTTTTGCTGGATTAGTAGGAACCTTCTGAATACAACCTTTAAACTAAGAGAAATAAGATATTATAGCTGTGAGACAGTAAATAAAACATCAGTGCATGCACAGCTCTTTTTCAGAAAAGCGTCTTGAGGTTTCATTCAGTGCTTGAGATGAAAACAAAAGGTGTCCGGTTCACAATGATTTCTTCTGGACAAAGGAAATGGAGGTGAGCATAACAAACCTGCTTTACATCACAGCACAAGGACATGCTCTTGAATCAATCTTGCAATATCTAGAGCAGATATTGTGGAGTGCATGCCATCAATCCTGGGGATGCTGCAGGTATCTCCAGATCCGGTCTCTCACACACACACACACACACACGCACGCACGCACGCACACACACACACACACACACACGCACACACACACACACACACACACACACACATCCTTCTATGTCTTGTTTAAGATGAGGAGAGGGCAATAGAGGGTACATCTGAGATGCTTCTGTGAGCTCATAATTTGTCCAAAAGGAAGTTTTATACATAGTGAATAAAAATCCTGGTTGTCTAACAGTGCTTGAATCCTTCAATGAAAGGCTACTGGCGCTGGCCTGTAAACAGTATTGCCTGTTTAGCGCTTACAATTTGATGTTTAGGCTTAAAATATTTCTCAGAGAGACCGATGGAGCAAAAGTAATCATTTGATAGCTTTTTGAGGGATTTGCCTTAAAAAGAGATGTGATAGTTGAGAGCATAGAAATGGAGTTATAAAATAGAGATGAACAAGTAAAGGCAGTTCAAACCACTTATAAGTTGTACAAAGAGGTGCCAATTATAGCTACAACAGTCTTCCCGGTGATGCTCCCTGCAATTGTGAGGATGCCCAGTGTGAGTAGGTGGTGGTCTTGAAGAATTGTCAAATAAATGTGCAATTTCACAAGGCCTCCACCTTACTATAGGTGTGAATACTGGTGGAGGGGAGGAGCACTCTGTCTATGACTGGATGATGCAGAATTGACAGAGTAGCAAAGGGATTATTCTCAGTGTGCATAGAACAGGTTAACACACTCTGCTTGTATTGATTTTCAGTGCAGCATGAATGCACTCTTGAACACACAGGGGAAAGTAACTCACACATGCTGAGCCTGATTTAAAAGTTGGCGGAGAGGGAACTCCATTGCAATGGCGATGGAGTTCCCTCCACACCAACATCATGGTCCTCACACCTGATTGTGATTCAGGCAGACCATAGTTTGACAAACGCAGAGACTACTCCATCTCCGCCATGATCAAACTGCTCCAGTAGTCCATTGGAGTAAGGGTAGTGAGTTAGCTACATGCCCACTTGTCTAATTTAGATGGCTGGACATATAGCCCTTTTTCAATGCCCCTCACTGCCAAAAAAACATGGTGGTAAGGGGCATTGAAAAGTGCTCAATGCCATCTCGACATGGCAAGCATGCACTGTTTTTTTTTATTTTTAAAAACAAATCCCCCTTTGGGATTTTCATCTTAAAAATAAATAAAAATGTAACTTTAATGTACAGCTCTGTCATGTTTGACAGAGCCATTGGGCAACGTTACAATGCATTGTCAGGAATCTCCTTGATGGTGGTTCCTGAAATGTCTGCTGGGCCGAGGTGCATTTCAAAATTTGGCAGGCAGCATATCCACCAGGGTGATAGAGTAATTTACTCCATCTCCCTGGTGGAGGACGGGCTGTCCATAAAGATCAAAATCGGGGGTACAGCTTTGCCCAGTAAGACACTACTGCAATATTTCACCCAGATGCTAAAGCTCCTCTAAACAACAACTAATAAGCTTCAAAAAAGCCAATAGTCCTGGCTTTTGTGGAGAGTTAATATGCTTACACAGCTATAAATACAGCCATAATTGAAGATTTTAACTGACAGTGACAACTGCCCCTTGAAAGACTGCCTTTTCTTCATTCAATGGTGGATGTCAGAGGGATACCTGAAACTGAAACGGAATTTGTTTCATTACTTAGGCCAGCAGACAACTGGCAAGCCAGGTGTAATATTGAATTACTGCTATGAACATGGATTAACACCCCTATTAGGGGACAGTCCCTTAATCACCTGAAATGTACAGTGATAGTGCCTTCAGGATTCGCAAAGTCAAGAAAACTGGGACATATTTCATCAGCACCTCTTTGTAGTGTAGTCCCTATATTTCCAATAGGCTCTGCACATTGGAATAATATATCCTATAGATTTGACGTAGGACTGAGGTCAACTAGGTCTCTATCGAATATACTAAACTTAATTGTGTGTGTGCCAGCTAACTCAGAGGTCACTAGAAACTTTCTTGAATACACAAGAAGGGATTCGTTTCTGACAACTGCATAAACATGACAACTTTGTTTCCCAAGAATAAGAATTTATCTCTCAGAGTTGCGGAAACAATAGATAAGTATTTCACTCAGTCAATCGTGCATGCTTCGTTTCTACAGAGTTGCAGAGAAATAGTGAGACGGGCGTATTCAATAAAAAGGGTTTATTGAACAGTCTTCTTTCTCATACAAGAGAGGTGAACTGCTAGAATCGTTATGCAGACTGCAAAGTATAATGCCTACAGCCTAAACAGTAATAATAAATAATACTGTAAGAGCATTGTATGGTTTCTAAGCCATATAAAAATACATACATAAATAACATAGACTAAAATACTCAACTGGTACTTCTAAAATACGCCTACCCCAATGTACCTAACCTAAGTCTAGTACGAGGAAAGACGTAAGTATTGTGTAGCATTGGTTTAGTTTTTGCCAAGAATCTCCCAAAGGTTTCTCTAGGTTCTAATCAGCTCCATACCTTGTTAGAATGAAGGAGGTCTGGTATCTCTGTCTCGGGACTCGATTTCCTAACACCCCGCAAGGGGAGCGGAAACACTGGAGCTGGATTCTCGGAAGGAGAAGGGCAGCTTCCTGATCAGTGCGTCAGCTGGAGAGTCGGCTTTCCTCTGCACTTGCTGTAGCGAGCTGCGTCGGGCAAGTAGGTCTTCAAACTGCTGCGAACCACCGTATCTTGCTAGAGCAAGTGAAGGTATATTTATACCTTGAAGGTGTTTAGGAATGCCATAGTTTGACGTAAAGTCAGGCATATGAATGTCAGGAAAGAACCCCTAGGGAATAGTTGTTCTTTGTAAAGTAACTGAGTTCTTGCACAAATCAATATTCAAGCAAGGGGAAGTCCCTGACTGCTTAAGCTGGTATTCCAAGAAGTCATTTTGACGTTAGGTATGGGTGGGAGTAGCCATGCCTGTATTTGGGTAGCATGGGCTATGCCTAAAAGCCCAAAGCGGTATCGACTGAAGGCAAGCCGACATAAGGGCGGAGACAGATCGGAAGCTACTGGGAGAGGCTGGGGCGAACACAGCGGGCTACACTTAAGATACGTGGCCCTAACCTGAATGGAAAACGGGTTGGCTGAGCGTATGGGCTACCAGAGACTTGCTTCCATACACCACCCGACTGTGAGCAGAGGTCGCAACGTAAGGTGGGGGTGTTTGCAGCAAATTACCCAGCATACACTAATTTCTGAATGGGCAAATAGCAAAAAGGAGGTGCACTGGGGACGGTAGAGGCTGATAGTGGCTGCAGGGGCTCCTACTGAAAGCACAAGGCGCTGCTAGCCTAGGGGGCACAAGGGGTAGCAGGGGTGAGACAGTCGGCCCATCATAAAGAACGGCGCCTGTATCAACACTTGGTGGTATTTTCACTTTGTCCCCCTGTCCTTATCGGAGGTGACATCACTCCTCAAAGGATAGGGTGACCTGTCCTTATCCAAATCGGCGGCAAGTGCAATCACAGTGGTGCGAGTAGTGACGAACACACGCAACTTGTTGCTCCAGAGGAGCGGTTGCAACTGGCAACAGCAGAGAGCCCCCTGGGCCTTCGCTTGGTGAGTGGAGACTGCGCCCTCCGAGAGCACCTGGATAAAATGCGGCCTAACACTGGAAACATCGGAGAGGCAGTCCTGAGGGAACCCCGACAGGCCGACGGTGAGATAACTACGCTCACTGGGCATTTCCCGCCACCTGCCCAGTGAGCGTAGTTATCTCACCGTCGGCCTGTCGGGCTCCAACCGAGACAGAGTCCCCCTCTCAGCCACACCTACTCAAAATCTATGTGACTCGCTCAACACCTTCTTTGTTAACTAAATCAAGGCTATTAAAAATAGCATTCCTTCTGGTTCCTCACACAATATGCCACTACCAGGTGTTGAATATGGATCACTGACAGAATATGGAGGAGCAAAATATCGACCTGGCAAAATATCGATGACAAAATATTGAATGCCAGAATATCGTATTCTTATCTCCAAACAGGTAAGTACAAAAATATCGAATCCAAACTATCGTTGTAAATAATATAGTTTGCAAAAATATTGATTTTTTTAAATGTCTAAAAAGTAATGTAAAATAATAAAATCATTAATATAATTAAGTAAAACATACTTAAAATACTTAAATAACATTAAAATTAATAAATATTTAATGTAATAAAAAATGCATTGTTATTTTTTAATACATATATATATTAACTTAATAATATTAAAACATATTAAATAATTTTAGCGTAGGTTAGCAGGAGGTTAAAATTTACTATTCCCACTCCAGTGAGTGCAACAGTAGGAAAAGTGTTGGATAGCCTAGGGGTAAAAATTACTATTCCCACTCCAGTGAGTGCAACATAAGGGAAAGCGTTGGATAGTGTGGGGGTAAAAATTACTATTCCTACTCCAGTGAGGTCAACAGTAGGGAAAGCGTTGGATAGCGGGAGGGTACAAATTACTATTCCTACTCCAGTGAGTGCAAGAGTAGGGAAAGCTTTGGATAGCGGGAGGGTAAAAATGACTATTCCCACTCCAGTGAGTGCAACAGTAGGGAAAGTGCTGGATAGCATAGGGGTTAACATGATTATTCCCACTCCAGTGAGTGCAACAGCATGGAAAGCGTTGGCTAGCGTAAGGGTAAAAATTACTATTTCCACACGGAGAGTGAAACAGTAGGAAAACCGTTGGATAGCGGGAGGGTAAAAATTATTATTCCCACTCCAGTGAGTGCAACTGTAGGTAAAGCATTGGATAGCGTAGGGGTTAAAATTACTATTCCCACTCCAGTGAGTGCAACAGTAGGGAAAGTGTTGGATATATTGGGGTAAAAATTACTATTCCCACTCCAGAGATTGCAGTAGTAGGGAAAGTGTTGGATAGCGGAGGGGTAAAAATTACTATTCCCACTCCAGTGAGTGCAACAGTAGGGAAAGTAATGATTTAATATTTAAATAAAAAATAAATTAATTATCAATACCAACAAAAAAATGTATTGAAATTAATTACCAATTATAAAATATGTAATAATCAATTAATTATAAATACCAATAAATATCATTTATTAAAAATGAAATACCTATTATTAATTAATTAACAACATATTAATTTTCAATACCAAACATTAATAAGTAATAACCATTGTTACCAATTAATAATTAATTAACAGTAAATTAATTATCAATACACAAAAATGATTGCAATAATGAATAAATTACATTTAAATTGCTTCCCACCCTATTCCCCTATAAACCCACAACCCACTCCGAATAATTAATTAATACAATTAATATAATTATCAATTAATCACTTAATAAAATTAATCACCAATTAATAAGAATTAATAACCAATTCATAATTAAGTAACAATGAATGAATTATCAATAACAAAAAATAAAAATAAATCATGACTCAATAACAATAAAATTACTTCCCACCCTATTCCCCTATAAACCCACAACCCGCAACAGAACTAAAATGCGAAATTGAATTAAAAATAAATAATAATTCCTAAAAATGTATATTTAATTTACTATAATTGAATTACTTCCCACCCTATTCCCCTAGAAACCCACAACCCGCTACGGAATTAAATTACGCAAAATTTAAATAACATAAACTTCATTACTTTTAAAAAATTCAAGCATATTTTACAAACATAATACATACTTTTAACACATATACTAATACTTAAAACACTATAAAAAAATCGATATTTTTAACAACTATATTATGACTGACGATATTACTAACTTCGATATTATGAATCTCAATATTTCTTACCTGAATTTCGATATACTGCACCACTATATTTTGGCAATTCGATATTCTGTCCATTCTATATAAAAAAACTCAATTTGATATTTTTTTTCGATATTGTGACGGTTCACCGTTGAGAATAGTAACACGATCACTTGCTTCCCTCAAATATTGCAAGAGGACCTGGTCAATTTACTGACAAAAGTCAAATCAGGGTAACCGAATGATATCTGGCCACCAAAGGTCCTAAAAGCGGTATGTACTGGCTTTGCTGACTTGGTACTGTCACTCCTTAACCAGTCTATCAATTCTGAACTGGTCCCCAGAGCTTTTAAGAGAGTGAATATTGTTCCCATACTAAAGAAAGTGGGAGCAGATCCCACAGATATGAAAAACTTTCGCCGGGTCTCCCTCTTACCATTTTTGGCAAAAGTACTTGAGACGCATGTAGCTTGCCATCTCTGCTCTTTCATTGAAGAATCAGAGTTCCTGGACTCAAGTCAGGTGGGATTTAGCCGGCGCACTCTGCAGAGGCTGTCATCATGTCAGTTGTTGAAGACATGCAGAAGAAAGCTGATAATGGCAATACTCAAGCCTTGGTGCTACTGGACCTGTCTGCCACTTTTGACACGGTCGACATACCATTTTGACTGACTGGATCATGGACGTGGGGCTTCGAGACTCAGCTTTGAACTGGATCATTTCATTTTTGAGTGAGAGATCCCAATCAGTTAGGCTACCTCCCTTTGTGTCATCTGAGCCACAATTGAACTGCGGGGACCACAAGGTTCCTCTCTTTCTCCTCACCTTTTCATTATCTACCTCTTTAACTATGCTGATGATATGCAATTACTATTCACGATCAACGATAGACCCACATCTAGACAACAATTTCATGACACTATGCTGTTCATCCGGGATTGGATGAACAGCAATTAGTTAAAGCTGAATTCTGACAAAACTAAGATAGTTATCACAGAAAGTAAGGTGAACCATTGGATTCCATCACTCTTGCCCAGTGAAATGGGTTCCCCTCCCTCTCCTTAAACGGCGGTAAAAAACCTTCTGGTCATCATTGATGAGGAATTATCGTTTAAGCAGCAAGTGGGAGCCGTGACATCAGCATGTTTCTGCCAACTATGGCGCATAAAAAAGATTAGGAAATTCCTTCCAAGGGAGGCTTTGACCCAAGTAATAGTAGGCCTAGTCATGTCTAAAGTTGACTATGCCAACTCTCTTTACTTGGATCTTCCCAAAGTCCTATTGTGCAGGCTCCAGTCAATTCAAAACCAGGTCGCTTGGCTGATACATTATCTGCCCAAATATGGCCACCTCTCCAAAGTGACAAAGGACCTTCACTGGCTGCCAGTTGCACAGAGAACAGAAATGGCCATTAACATAACATATACACACTGCAAACAAAATTATGTCTTAAAATCTTAATTAAGAATGATCAATCAATCAATCAATCAAGGTGTTTGTTAAGCGTGACTACTAACCCGTAATGGTCTCAAGGTGCTGGGGGGTGGTTCCAGTCCATCAAGGAGTGGGTCTGTCGAAGAGCCAGGTTTTGATGTTTCTTGAGAAGATGGGAAGCGATGTTGTCTGTCTGAGGTGGAGCGAAAGGTCATTCCAGGCTCTGGCCGCGAGGAAGGAGAAGGAGCGGCCTCCCGATCTGGTCTTTCTGGTGCGGAGGACTGCGGCGTAGGAGAGCTGGGCTACTCGTAGGGTCCTTTGGAGTGCGTGGAATTTGAGTCAGCTGTTCAGGTTTGCTGGTCCGGTGTCGTGGAGGGCCTTGTGAGCGTGGGTTAGCATCTTGAAGGTGACTCTAGCTTTGATGGGGTCCAGTGGAGTGTGTAGAGGTGCTGGGAGATGTGACAGTGTCTTGGCAGGTTGAGGGCCAGTCTTGCGGCAGCATTTTGGATGGTCTGTAGCTTGCGGGTGAGGTTTTTGTTTATTCCAGCATAGAGTGCGTTGCCTTAGTCGAGTCTGCTGGTGACCAGGGCGTGACTGACAGTCTTTCTTTGTTCGAGGGGCATCCATTTGAAGGTCTTACGTAGGAGGCGGAGGGTGTGGAAGCAGGACGACGAGATGGAGTTGATCAGGTGGTCCATTTTGAGGTCTGAGTCCAGGATGATTCCCAAGTTGTGTGCATGGTCCGTGGTGGTGGGCGGGCTTCCGAGGGCGGGAGGCCATCAGGTGTCATTCCAAGCATCGGTGTTTGGGCCCATGATGAGTACTTCCATTTTGTTAGTGTTTAGCTGTAGGCAGCTGTTTTTCATCCATTTGGCAACGGCTTTCATGCCTTCTCTAAAGTTGTGTCTGGCGGTGTTGGATTCGTGGGATAGGGAGAGCATGAGTTGGATGTCGTCTGCGTATGACACATTGTTGAGTTTGTAGGTTCTGAGGCTGGGGCCGAGTGGAGCCATGTAGACGTTGAAGAGCATAGGGCTGAGGGAGGATCCCTTTGGACTCTGCAGGTGGTTGGTGTGGGGTCCGAGAGGAAAGGGGGGAGTCTGAACCACTGCGTTCTGCCAGAGACAAAGGAGCGGATCCAGTTGAGGGCCTTGTCTTGGATCCATGTGTCGTGGAGTCTGCGTATTAGGGTGCGTGAGGGACTGTGTCTAACTCCGCAGAGAGGTTGAGGAGGATGAGGGCTGCTGTTTCTCCTTTGTCCAGTAGGGTGCGGATGTTGTCTGTTGCAGTGAGGAGGGCGGTTTCCGTACTGTTGTTTTTTCTGAAGCCGGATTGGGAGGAGTTTAGGATAATGTGCTCTTCGATGAATGTGGCGAGTTGGCTGTTGATGGCTTTCTTGAATGTTAAATATAATAAACACAGTAAAACCATTGTTTACATTTGTATGAAAAGTATTTTCTATACGGTAACACACTAGTCATCGTAATTATTTTCTGGACGTTGTAGAAACACTTAGCCCTAGAAGAAATGGGGCAATGCAAGGAGATTGATGTACTAGGTTGCGTAAGTGCCAACGTACTGCTCTGTGCCACATTTACAGAGGTCTGCACATCGATGACGTCATTGTCCGTGCACACACAAAGTAGCTTGTATTTCTTAAGGCTCAACGTTGCACTGCCACACAAAGTGAGCAAGTGGTGTCTATCATATCTGCCCTCAAGGCATATATTCCAGTACAGATTCCTTCCTACAAACACATGTAGGCACGCAACACCCACTGGGCTAAAAGGTCTTCAGTCTCCCCTCCATCCTGTGCTGTAGACCGGGCTGCTGCATCCTCCAGGACACACACAGTTCTTTAGCTGATGGATGCTGGGCTTGGACGCAAGGTGGTAGCGCTGAGGGGCTCTTAGCTGAACTACCCTGACATATGCCTCTTCAGACTAAAAAACAACTGTTAGCAGAATAATCGCCCTGATGAAGTTCTTTCCAAAAAGAACAAAATGAGTTGGCAGGTGCTTTGCTGCAAACTAAAAAGAAGAATAAAGAAACTTGAACATTGTTAATTACTGGATGGACATTCATAAATTACTGTTTTTTTTAACTTTTTTGTATACCCCTTGAATTCCACACTCACACTCACTAATTCACAATTGCCAAAACGAAACAGCCACATTTTTCAGATAAAGAATTGACCATGCTTGTGGATGGAATCCTCAGAGTTGAGCCAGAGTTACCCAAGTCCACCAAACTTTCTTCACCCAGAAAAATCTGATGTGGGACGGAATAGTCAACAAAGTGACACAGTAGCCACCACCCAGAGCACAAAGGAGGATATCAGGAAGAGGTCGTATGATGTCAAGAGGAGGGTCAAGGTCTTGGCCAATTGAAACCACCAGACCGCACAACAGACTGGTGGTGGCCCTCCTGTGCCACCCATACATTTACTGCCTGGGAGGAGAAGGTGCATGCTATCTTTCTGCCAGAGAGCTTGTTTGGAATACCTGAAGGAATGGAGCCTGGTAAGTAACAACTAAACACTTTCCACAATTTATCCGTTACACCATAGCACACATAACTTTAATCAACATAGTTTTGTCATTATGATTTTTTGACACAAAGCTGTAGCCAAAGTATTGCCGATATGAAACTAATGCTGTCAACCTGTATACCTGCACTGAACATCAAAAATTACCCAAACAATTACTTTTACAAATGTCTATATGTAGGCTGTCAGTGTATACCCATTAAGACATCATGGCACCAACAACAACATCTGTCAACATCCCAAGAAATGGCCCTTAAATAGAGTAAGTAGTTACCAGGTATGTAATGCCAACCACGTTATCAAGTAATCAGATCTCTTAAAAGGAAAGTACTACACCTACCATCAGCCACTCTCACTCCACCTAAGTTCAACAGGCCCCTGTGTCAACCATCTCTCCTCGCAACTTCCTCTCACTGGCAGGAAGCAATAGGCCCAGCGGGCAGGGTGGACTGTGTGGGAGGAGGACACATTCCACTGACCACAAATCCCATCAGGCCTTATACTCCAAACTACAGGCACCTGTGTTGGCCATCTCTCTACTTCACTCCCCCTCACTGGCAGGGAGCCATTGGTCAAGTGGGGGGGTGTTAGAAATTGCCAAAAAATCCATCAGGCCTTGTACTCCAAACTACAGGAACCTGTGTCAGCCATCTCTCTACTTCACTCCCCCTCACTGGCAGGGAGCCGTTGGCCAAAGAGGGGGGGTGTTAAAAATGACCACGACTCCCATCAGGCTTTGTACTCCAAACTACAGACACCTGGGTCAGCCATCTCTCTACTTCACTCCCCCTCACTGGCAGGGAGCCATTGATCAGGGGGGGGAGGGGTTTAGAAATGACCACAACTACCATCAGGTCTTGTACTCCAAACTAAAGGCACATGTGTCAGCTATCTCTCTACTTCACTACCCCTCACTGGCAGGAAGCAATAGGTCCTGGTGGGCTTGGAGGGAGAAGGACACATTCCACTGATCACAGATCCCATCAGACCTACTAACCCAAGCTCACAAAACTGTAACCTGTATTGTTCCTCCTAAATTTTTTTTTCTCCCATATCACTATGGATTGTAAGATCAAAATCACTGAGCTGTGTATACACAATGCTCTGCACGCACATTTTTGCCTACTTAGGCTGATGTACATTAGACATTTGTGTAGAAAAGAATGCACACATCACTGACACTATGAATAACCTGTAATGAAAGCCTACAAATTGTTTGGGTTAAACCTGTCACTTCAATGTGATACATAGACAATGCACAGCACACAGGAATACCAAAATATAACATTACAAAGTAATGTGTAAGTATATCCTGCAAATTATTTAGATGTGGAGCTCACTAATCCTCAAGTGTCATCTACAGAGTGTCACATACAAGTCTTTGTCAGTAGGCATGTTACATTAACATTTGTGAACATGATTGTTTCAACACAGAGGTGTAGGAAGACCATATTCCACAATATGATAAAGTTGCACTGTTTATGGCAAATACATTTTAAGATCACAGGGATATGTGCCAATTTCTCCATCCAAAACAGTTCTTTTGTTTCAGGCATGACCTCAATGTGTACTTGTTGGGGTGCAATGTATAATCACATAATTGATTATGTAATATCTGTACCAACAGGGTGATCTGGGAACACCTCCAGGCTGGATTACGAAACCAGCCAGACTCTGACTCCAACCCAGAATGAGCTCCCGGGTGAACATGACTCTCCTGCACACTTGGACGAGGAGGAGGAACCTGGCACATCAGGTATGGCTCGGCAGACAGCACCGGTATGTCCAGCAGGGTCACCAGTGACATCTCCCATCCCAGCTACCAACTCCCAGCTGACCTTTACCCCAATGGACACACAAGCTACAGCGGGCAACAGCAACAACAGTGCAACACAGTCCACTCTGGAGTTGACTTACACACACACAATCAATGAGGAGAGAGGATTTGGGTCAACTGTGCAGGCACAAACTGTGTCAGCCCATGGGGGTAAGCGTAGTGTTGAGGGGATGTAGGGATCCATGTCGGGCAACAGCTGGTGCCACAGATGCACAAGCCAAACTCTCCCAGGTACTGGATGCCTATGAGGGGTACCAGGTTTTTCAGGAACTCCAGGACATCAAACAACTGCAGCAGTCCCAAGACCACAGATTTGAAAGTTTTAATGACCAAATGGATGAGGTCATAGGGGTGCTGATGGAGATCAGTACCACCCTCCACCTACCGCGAAGACCGATGCGGTCAACTTAAATTACATTACTAATGGAACAAGCTTACTCGCTAACCGCAAGGTATTTTGAACCATGCTGTAGGTGTAGTGTCAGCTAGCAATTACAGCTATTGGACAAAGTTGGAAAATGTGACCAACGCAAACCTTCCTTTGACCGGCGGCACAAAAGACCGCCTATGCGGTCTAGATATAAGTTTTGTGATCTGCAATACAGATCACTGGTCTTCAGAAACTGCACTTTTTCAGACCACCCATCTCTCTGCTGCTGTCGTCATCCTCTGGGAGCTACAATGTCTTGCTCTACAGAAAGCAGGGCCTCTGCTTTCACACCAGAGGAGATGAAAAATCTGGTAGACGTGGTCTTTCCCCTGTATAAGCAGCTGTATGGCACATCAGAGGAGCAGGTGAGCACACTTTTAACAGAAAAACTATTTTAAGTTCAATCACTGTTGTCATGTGCATTTCTCATCATTGACTATTCACATCATATGGTGTATTAGTTAGGCATGTACACATCTGTTTTACATATTGTTAACTTGATCATGTCACATTCACCAAACTATTGCTTGTGGAGTCATAGCTAATCAACCTCTAATGGTGATTGTGAAATACATATGTTGTAAAATTGTTGATGTGTACACTTGCAACAACAACTCAACCTCATATAGGAATTCACAGTGCTCAACTGTGGTCTTGTTGGATGTAGGAAGGGCACCAGGTATATAGCTGAAAATGTTCTGTCAGGCCATATGTAGATCATGTTGAACAACTGAGGAATATGGCTGAGCTGACACACAGGCAAGGTTGTAAGCGCTGTATGGACCATTACCTTTGCCGGAGCACAGTTATGTGGCCAATGTTACTGTTGTGCAGAGTGTTCCACCTTTAGAGGTACATAGCCTTTGTTTTTTCATCAGCATGTCTCATTAGACTCTGGTTTTGCATAAAGTGCTCTTAGTGTAGCATTATATGTTCAAGTTCAAGACAGAGACCAGGTTCTCCATGACATATAGGCATATTATCACTCAGTATGTTTGTTTGAAACTGAAACCCTTTGACATGACAGTTAGTAGTCAGACTGTCATGAGTGATGCTAAGATGTATGTACACATTTGTGTTCACCTGACAATATGTTTGAACAAATGCAGTGCAGACCATAAGTGCATCACATGTACTGTGGCAATGATTGTCAAACAATGGTAAGTTTAATCTGTCCCCTTCACTCTGACACATATGGCAAACAGTTAATTTTTTGAACACCTGATTTGTCACAGGCTAGCACAGACAAACTTAATTGTTTGTCCTATTATTTCAGACACATGTCCCTTGTTCCACAGAGTGTGATCAACAAGTTGCACACTCATGCTACCTTACATTTTCTTCCAAATATGTTTACTGAAGAAGATCCCCAGATTTCATTGTTATTTTAGACGTGGGATCCATGGAAATTATCCATACTAGTTAGGTGAATCTCTAGTGCCAAACTGCTACTGTTCCCTTCCGGAGGACACAATGATGTGCTGTGCTTAGCTGTTATAAAATTACATACCAGTTGTGGTGTTGTCATATCCACAGCGTAGTAAGAGGTGTTGCATACTCAGGGCAATGCCAGGTTGGAGTGTGGTGCCAATGGGAACTGGACATGTGTTTTTACAACCTTAGATGTTGCTTGTTTGCCAACAGGTGCAGTGTTGAAAATTGTAAACTGCTAACTTGTTAAATGCTGAAGCGAGCTGTATATGGCCTATGTGACAAAGTAGCTGAAGACAAATATCTTGCATTTGTACTAAGTGTGTGATACCATGTAATCCTTACAGGCCAACACCCAACAGAAAGTTTTCCTGTGGAGGACCATCACCCAGAAAGTGCGATCTCTGGGGGCCACATGTCGGCGCAGTCGCCACTGTCGGAAACGTTGGCAGGACCTGTGAGGCTGGAGCAAGAAGATTGCAGAAGTCCAGCTGGGCCTTTCACCTTCAGGCAGAAGGGGCGTGCGCCGCACCCTGACCTCCCTAATGTGCTGCATCCTGGCGGTGGCCTATCCCAACCTCGATGGGCAGTTGAAAGTCAGACTGCAGCAAGGAGGGGGTGGGTATGAGCCTTGATGAGCTTTATACAATGCCCTGCATGTTCATGTATTGCAGCCAGTTATTCACACTTTTAGGTTTTAAGAGACTCTGACCCATATAATGTGTGAAAAGTAGCAAATGCTACAATAGTTGTAGGTGGATGTAAAGTCCCTAGATTATGCTACATGTAAGGCTAGCCTGGCAGGGTAATGTCAGTAGTGCTATTCCATTGTATAATGGGAGCAT
The DNA here is from genome assembly GCF_964261635.1 of Lissotriton helveticus. Classification (NCBI taxonomy): domain Eukaryota; kingdom Metazoa; phylum Chordata; class Amphibia; order Caudata; family Salamandridae; genus Lissotriton; species Lissotriton helveticus. The sequence continues at coordinate 1,311,246,663 of NC_136063.1, forward strand.
GCCTACACAATGTTTAGGAATATCCCCTCTACGTGTTGTGGTCATGCACAACATAATTCATCCCAAAAACATTTTTTACCCTGGTATCTGTATTGAGGCAACAGCATTGCTGTGTTAAGTGATGCTTGAGCACTTGACTGTGACATGCCATGCGATACATTCAGGTAGCAGTCAATGTGAAATTGCAGACCTTGGTAAGTGGTGAAAGATCTGTGTGCAGAAAATTGCAAACAGCACTGGTGCTATAAGTTGTCCAATGTAGCAGCTGGCATCTGTAGACTTATGTGTACTGATGTCACATGTCAAAGTGGCCCTTACCTTAAGTGAGGAACTGAATGCATCATACCTGATTTCTGATTGCATGTTTAGGCCTAAGTGTAGGTGACAACATATGTCTGTGATTGGCTAACAAACTAGGTGTAACCTGATAATAGGGAGGTAACTACATGGATGTGAGTGGACACATTCCCAATGGCATTGATGGGCGTTACAATGGGCATACATGCGTTGAGGCCAATATATACAATGTTTGGCATCATAAATGGGATGTTTGGAATTATGTCTTAACATACCTCTGAGAAGGACAAATTCATTGAGTTGAAGAACACAACTGCAAAATCTGCTGGACAATTTGTTCATGATGACATTCATTACGGAAGGCCAGGCTGACTTGTGGACATCTTCAGAATTTGCAGACTTCTAAGCTGTATTGTCAATAGGTCTCAAGTTACATGGTTTGCACCACTATTATGGGCACTCTTGATGGTTCCACATGGCCTGGTGGTATTGTAGGCCATATGTCCTTACAGCCATATGCAATCATTGACATTGGCAGTGAGATAAGCTGTGTTTACATGTACCAATGTTAGAAGCGTTGCAATTTGTAGACAAACTATTTCATAGTTGCACTGTGCTGACATGACACAATACTTGTACACATAAACCTTGGCTTTCAAAGCCTATATTCTATGTGTGAATTCTATATGAGTTACACATGTGACACTTACAACTGCTTCATCTGTCAGTGGACAGATGTGCAAGTGTCATGTAAACAGCGTGAAATGGCCTTTTATCAAAGTACGGGAACTGCCATTCAACCAGGTCTGGATTTGGGATAGCTCACTATATGCTGATTGGCAAACCTTGCAGTTTCTTAATGGAATGTCTTTTCTCCCTTGGATCACAGGAGGTAAGTATGGTATACTACAAGGGCATGAGAAGTAAGAGACAAAACATAACCTGGTGCAAACATGTGGGTAAAATACTGAGAAGCAGAAACATGTAGTTGTATCCAACTATAATTCTGACACCTTTATGTGCCTGTGAGCACAGGTCTTGTTGCTTACATTCATGTGCTAATGGTGATATATGAACTGATATCTTCATCCAGGTACAAATTGTGATATTTGCAAATCTGTTAAGAAATGTTTTATCAACTATGTAGCCAATATACATCAACATTGCAACTAATTTGTATGACTGTTGGGGAAACATCTGGCCAGAGTGGTTCACATGCTGCAGTGACCTAGAGGGACCCAGTGGCACAGAGGGTGATGGGAGCACCACTGAGGAGCTGACAGACATAACAGCAATGTCATCAACATCCGACGCTATTTCTAGTGAGCCCTCCCAGGTGGTGGTGGAACCCCCTGGACCTATGTCCACTCCATCTCAGTCCTCCACCACCCCTACAATCTACAGCCTCACAGCTGCTCCCCAGCCAGCTATCCGTGGCCACTCCCTTAAAAGGAGAGGAGTCTCCGTTGCACCAGATACCTCACCCCCTGCCTTTGTCTCCCCTGCTGCCCTGAGTGTGATCACCATTGACCTCCTGAGGCAGATCTCTGTGGGTCAGACAGCAGTGCTGACCCACAGAAAACAGAAACCCTGCCACCTCTGCCATACCCTTCCACTTCAGCCCCCAGAAAACTGGCCCAGACCCCTACTGAGACCCAATTAAACAGCCAGGAACCCGAAAGCAAAAAGCTCCCCATCCTGCTACCCCCTCCTAAACTGAGAAGATCATCTTACCCATCCTACCCCAGTACTTCCACAGGGAGGAAAACTAAATCAAACCCCCCCCTTCTTATTCACTTCACCACTCTTCAGGGATATAAGATCCCAATAATGTTTAAACCCAGCCCCCACACAACTGAATCCTGCCCTCCACTGACCCAGCCGCCCCTCCCAATCCTGAGCCCAGCCCTTCCAAGGACCAACCCAGCCCACCCTTGTTTCTTTATTTTGGTGCCTGGCCTGCCCGCTAGATGCCCCTTCCAGGGGAGGTTTCCCTTTGCAATATTTCTGAAGGCAAGTTTGGATGCACAACAGTCTGCTGGCCCACTACATATAATTTTGGACTGGCAATTGGCCTTTGTTTTTTACAGTAAATTTTTTTAATAATTAATGCTGAATAAAGCTCTCCTTAGTTTTGGTATTCCTGCGTCCAACCATTGATACTGATGCTAAGTGTTATTCTTGTGTGATTTGGGATATGTGACTACAGTAGTGTCAGTTTCACCACAATAGTGTATGGTTCATAGAGTAGGTAAGTCTAGTGTGATCTGGTGTAGAATTATGTACCTACAGTGGCTACGTGTCAATGTCTGCATTATGTATCGGTAGGGGTGTGGGGTAAATCATCAAACCCTGTATTGGACATTCTATGCATTCATAGTTTTTGCTGCTTTTTCTGTGCAGTGTGCAAGTGTCTCAATGGACAGAACTCAATGAGATGTATGCTGCATGTGTATTTGATGTGTACAAAGTGAGTATTCTTGTCAACACACTTAGAGGCGTTTTGTCTCTTCATACATGATAGGTACTTTAGACACACATGTGCACAAAGCAATGTGTTAATTGCAAATTATGTCTTACCAGATATGGGCCAATTACTGTTTCTTCCTTCTGTGGATGTTGTAAAAAACTCCCAAAGACACATTTGCCACATGTGGATGCCACTTTGTGCCAATACCCATTAGTCTCAGTTGAGACTGATTCTCAATGTCCTGTCCACATGGAGAATGTGAAGTAGGTACCAATCAGACTCTGTCCCTGCTCTGTTGGCTTCCAGGACTCCCCATAATTTAGAGGTCCATTTTATGCAAGGTGTCTATGCGCTGTTGCGTCCTGATGTAGTGAAATTTGGATGGTTGTAATGCCATTCACTTTAGTTGCCTATTTCATGTGGTTGATGTGTGTGGGTCCATGACAATGCTTAGTAAGTTAAACTGTGTTTCTCTACTGACAAATTAACTACTGATGTATGTGTTAGTTGTATGAAGACCTATCTTATGGTATAGGAATGGGTGTCACAGGAGTTGATAGCTAGTTAAAATATGTTGTGATTGTTGTGATTTACAGTACTTTGCAGACAAATGTACATCAGCTTGTGTGTTCCACACACAGATAGAGTATGTCAGTCTGTGCATAGACATTATCATTAAACTGGACATAGACCACATCATGCTGATGTGATGTGCCTTTATATTCTGTCTTGGTGTACACATGGTCCCACATTAGATCTTCCACCCAGGGATATAATGCACCATACATAGGAGAATAAGTGTGTGTCAAGGTTGTAAAGGAGTGTGTGTGGGTCAAGTGATATTGAGTGTGTGTATATGTCCAGGTAGGATGTGCCACCTGCAAACAGTGGCACATACACTCTATTTAGGACTTCTGGGTTGTGGTTGGGTTGATCAGTCTAGTGATCTCTGCATTGTGACTGCTTTATCTTGTTTGTCACAACATGAGTTTGAGTGGCTTTGTTTAGCAGGGAAATTCGGGTGGAGACTCATAGGGATGTGTATAATGTCTATGTGGCCACCTTTTACAATCATATGAGCCACATGAATGTGCTTTTCACTTATTGCTACACATATGCCAGAGTGTTTGTCACTGGCAAAGTTTGTTATTGACACTTCACTTTGGTGGCACAAATGTGACTTCAATACATAGGAATTTGCAGTTGCCTTCAAGATCTTGCTGCATTCAATGGAGTTTGTATGGTAGCTTTCTGTGCATTCAAATTGCAATGATGGTAATGCAAGGAAATATTAAGTGAAAAAACAACTGTATTTTGAGGGTCAAGGGGACAATATTTACCGACCTCTCTAGTCAAAACCCCCACTAAGAACGTGAATAACAAGAAAAAAACTAGGAGGTCTTTTGAATGAAGGAAAGAGACCACAATGAATTGACCAACACTTCTATCACAACTAACGGTGAGGGTCCATCAGTGATGAAAGAGTCCTATCAGCCCACCCATTTGGCGGAACCTCGTCATCTAGGACCTTATCAGCAGGTGTTCATCTGGCCAAGCTCAGTTGTATTTGCTCGGTGCCAACAGTTCCCATGCTGAAAGAAGATGAGTCCTCACTGCGAGTGGTACTGATAGGGTGCAGTGCTCAAGAAAAAAGTGCATAGTTAAAATGGCGGTCAAGGTAGACAAAATTATTTATTGGTATCTCCCTGGACGCCAGATTAAAACAGATGTGGCAACAGTGTGACAATATCACTGTCAAGGAAGCATCTATAAATAGGCCAACATGTTTCTGCCTTTCATGTATCGTTTTACAGGCATTCGTCAGGGCCAAGCTGTGAAATAGGCTACTGCAACATCTAATAAATTATCATTATGAAAAATTTAGAGAAAACAAAACAAGCTATAAAGCATGGTTGGGATGGTAAGTTTAGTCGTGTGGCTAAGTCAGCCACCCTACCGTCTCAGGTCAGGCAACCATGCATAGTACAATCCTTTCCTGAAAAAAATAATAAAGAAAGAAGGAACACACTGATATCGCATCCATTATACAATTGTGAATATCAACATGTTGTGAAGGTCAAAATTCTAGTGGTCTACTAACACTTCTAGTGACTGCTCTAACGAGAGCCAGACAATATCATGACTATAGGAGAGTCAAAACCAGATAATCTGATAAATCATGTAATATTGGAAAAGGATAACAACTCACCCAACACTGTGTGGGAGTCAAGCCTCACCTCACCCGGCAACGGCTCGGATAGAGAGGCCCCGCTCTATGAAACATACAGAGAAAGACAATTTTGGCAATGATAAATGTCATGCTCAATGTATCTATTGTAGTGCAAACACACACACACAAAACTTGATTTTAAATCTTACTGGCTTAAAGCCCCAACTAAAAAATGGCGCGAAAAAGGCGAGGAAGTCATTCGACTGGGGCATCAGATATAACGTGCCTCAGATCTGTAATTTTGCTAATGAAAAGCTATTTACGAATGCAATTTAATAGCTACAAATTTATCAAGCAGATACTCCTGACCTGTTTGTGGATTCAGCTAAGGGGAGAAGAGAGGGACAAGCTCTCTTCTACCCCCTCTGCTTCTTTTAAAAAAACAGTAGTTGTATGAAGCAGGGAAATTACTTCTCATGCTCACCTGAGCTGCTGGTATAGTCAAAAAGAAGTCAATAACCCCGCATGCCTGAAAATAGCACAAGGACTAGGACCAGAGCTGCCAACAGGGATTCCCTTACCTGTCCGTCGGTACCTCCGTGTGAGTCCAGAACCGAAGGGGAGGCGCCGACGGACAGGAGGCCGGAAGTTTATATACCCACGTCAATTGGGTAATTGATTTTTAATAGTCTACACCTGCGGGATGACGGATGCGTCTGCAACGCGCATCTGCGTCTCCTCGCTCGGCGTAGAGGAAGTGTTTCCGCATCGCGCATGCGCGTGGATCCGAAGTTCGGAACCAACGCTGCTATGCGCATGCGGCGGTGTGTAGAAAGCAGTGCGCACTTGTGCGCATGCGCGATAGGCCTCTGAATGCCTCACTCCGTGTCTCTGTTAAGAGGAGACGGAGTGCGCCTGTGCGAGCCTGGAAACGCTGATGCCGATAGTCACTAAGGAGCTGTAGGCATTTATTTACACCGCTCCGTGATCAATTTAACTAAAAAGGGAACACACCGGTGTAAAGTTGGAGATGATCAAAAGGACAGTCTCCAAGGAGCTGGTAGTCCCGACAATTATGGGATGCCTATGTACAGAACTGCAAATACTTTAGCAAAGCTACATAAGTGGCTGGTTCAGAAGACAACGTACTGATTGATCCAGTACATCCCTCATGCAGCACGAGTGATTCAAGTGGGCGCAGTAATGGCCGACTTTGGCGGGTTGGCTTTTGATGATGAAGATCTTAATAACATCATTAATGATAACCCTAGCATTATTGATGATTTACCCACGACATCCACCACCACTGAGGATGACTGGGTTACTATGCTTAATTTAAAAAAGAATCACTCCCGCATCTCTCTACATGGAGTGATAATGAATGAATACTTGCAAGGTAAGTGTGCACCGTCAGGACTGATAGTGACCAACACACCGAGACTCTTCCTCACTGATAAAGAGTACCTCCGGAACTGGTCATTGATAGCCTGGCGTTGCACGCGCGACTGGCTTATCTTAATAATTAAGACGTCCAAAAAAGCTGCCGATGCAGTAGTAATTGAAATTCAAGTTCTTGAAGGTCAGATTAATGCCGCAATCAGGCCTGTGATTTTCAAGAAGCACATGGACGAGACCAACAAAACCAACAAGGATTATAGAGATAACATCCTAATGAGCAAAATTGACAAATTCAAGAAGGATTTGGCTCGTTTTTCGATGGAAGCTGCCTATCCTTATACTAGCGACTCTTATGTGGCTCCAGATTTCAACCCCAGAGGCAAAATATATGGCTCTATTTACTCTTCTTCAGGTACAGACTCTGATTCGAGTGATGCAAACAACACTAACACAGGGCCCACTGGTAGGGGTAAAGGGAGAGGCAACCAACGCAGATCTAACAGAGGGCGAGGGATGAATACCTTTGTCCCGCATGCCGGCCAATGGTGGCCCCCTGCACCTTGGGGTTATCATCAGCCCCCGATGGGCCCACCCCCTATGGGTTACCCCATGCCTAACTTCCCCCAATACTATCCAGACCAGTCTTTTTTGTGGCAGGGTCGTGGCAGGACCCGCGGCAGGAGAAGAGGACAACAGGGAGTACATTGGGCACCGGAAACAAATCCAACATCCACAGGGCAACCACAGACCAACACATCATGAACAGGGACAGCAACCTAGTGGTCAACTTGAGCTCTCGTACTCTGACAGTCGATGAGACATCCGTCCTTAACAAAGGACTGGGTTTTGTTCCCACCGCTAAATGCGATCCATTCACACTTAGACGTGAACTTGAGTACTTCTATCGCAAGATACGTCTTCACTTCTTTTTCAAGACCGATCAAGAGGCTGAGTGTATGGAACCCTTAGACCGCAATACTGGTCTTAGACCTAAATCTACATACACGCCCATGAGTCATCAGGTTCCAGCACGTGTTCTTGCTTTTGAACAAGCAGTAACTCATGATATCAACAACCTCAATCAACGTAAGTGGCACACTTATCAGAATGTCACGAAAGCTGAAAAGAGTGCGCTGATGGATCTGGCCAAAGATGCTACATTGACAGTGAAACCTGCTGACAAGGGCGGGGCAATTGTGTTGTTGGACACGGAGGTATATCGTACTGAGTGTCGCAGACAGCTCAATGACACCAGAGCTTATCGCCGACTTACAGAGGATCCAACAACCAGATTATCCAATGAGATCAAATGTCTGATTGAAGAAGCTTCGAGTGAAGGCTGGGTTACACCCTTTGAGGCTAGATTTTTAACCATCTCATATCCCGTAACACCTTATTTTTATTGTCTACCAAAAATACATAAAGAAAAGAGGCCACCTCCAGGACGACCGATCATATCAGGAATCGGCTCCCTTCTAGAGCCGTTATCCACCTTTGTGGATTTTTTCCTGAAGCCGATCGTCGCAGAGACTCCAACCTATCTGAAGGACACCAGTGACGTTCTCAGATTACTATCAGAAGTAGAATACGACATTGAGACTGACCTCTTAGTCAGTTTCGATGTCGAGTCTCTATATACATGCATCCCGCAGCAGGAGACACTGGACTGCGTAAGAGTACTTCTTGAATCAAGAGAACTTAACACCATCACCCAAGTAGGTTTTATTATGGAATGTGCCAGGTTGGCGATGACGGAAAACTTTTTCCAATATGAGGATGAACTTTTCCTACAGGTCTCTGGGACCTCGATGGGGAGTGTGTTTGCCCCTAGTTTGGCCAACCTTTACATGCACCAGTTTGAGCAAGATAACGTTCTCCACCAGGGCAATCCTTTTCGTCATCATGTACTACATTGGAAAAGATACATTGATGACGTTTTAGTCATCTGGAGAGGCTCAACAGAGGAATTAGAACTTTTTCACACATGGCTGAACTCACGGAACCAATTCCTTAATTTCACAATGGACTCAAGTAATGCCCAACTACCATTCTTGGACATCTTGATCCATGCAGGAACAGGTGGCTTACATAGCGAACTTTATCGCAAGCCTATGGCACGCAATTCCTTGCTGTCTTATCACAGTTTCCATCCTCAGGCACTTCGAGACAACCTGCCAGTAGGTCAGTTCTTAAGAGTAAGGAGGAATTGTTCCTCTAAGTCCCTGTATGAACAGCATGCTCAAGACCTGACAGCCCAGCTCAGAGAAAGACACTACCCGAACCATCTTGTTCGGCGTGCATGCAAAAGAGCAGCCAATAATAACCGAGAGGCTCTCCTAGAACCCAAGAGCACACAAACACCTACTGATCGTATCACCATGGTACATACGTTCAATACCCGTTCCAATGAAGTGAAGAAAATCATCCTTAAACATTGGAAGATACTGAATACAGCTATGGGGAACATTCCGCGTCCTCTCTTTGCCTTTAAACGTGGTTCTAGCATACGAGATCAACTCGTACACACGAGGCCAAGACACCACCCGAAGCCAGACACAAATACCCTCTGGAATACCGAACCTGTACGAGGACACTACCCATGCGGAGGTTGTGCAGCTTGTCCCCAAACTTGTAAAACTGTGACAATAGATATAGGGACAGCAAGACCGTGGCGTTTAAACACCCACACTAATTGTAACTCAGACAAATTGATTTACATGATAACATGTCCCTGTAATCTCATCTACATAGGTCACACCACCAGGAAGATTAAGCTTCGGATAAGCGAGCACAAGAGCACCATCCGGTGCAACAAGCAATCTACTCGCCTTACGAACCACTTTCTGATTCAAAAACACAAGGCAGACGAAATGAAATGGGTTGTTTTAGAGCGACCATTTATTCCACCTCATGTGACCAATGTATCACACTTTCTATTTTTCAGAGAGCAACGTTGGATACATAAGCTCAAGACGGATGTCTTGGGTTTGAATGATAACATACCATGGATTTCTTTATGACTCTCATTTTCCCAATATATGGAGATCTATGCCCTGATTCTACACTGTCCATTTACATAAGAACCACACAGTTTTCCTAGGTTCTTCACACGTATTACCGCTCTTATGTATGTATGAACCTTTATGCCAATACTTTGAGCCCTTTTGACACAGGGTCTGGGCGTATACAACACCCTCTCCACACCTTCATTTGGTTCAACACAAAAGAGGCGTACAACATCTAATCATGCTCTGTCAACATGTCAACTCTGATAGTCTCTCTGTGAAGGTGCTTTATGTACTTTCTGTAAAAGTGATTACTATATGTATCATTTTCTCACTCCCAGAGTAACAAAATATATACACACCTTAGATGGATCACTATACCAGACAGTTGCCTACTTGATTAGAGTATCCATGTTAATCTTGGTCACATTAGCTCTCTTGTTTGCATCCACTTGAATCACTCGTGCTGCATGAGGGATGTACTGGAACAATCAGTACGTTGTCTTCTGAACCAGCCACTTATGTAGCTTTGCTAAAGTATTTGCAGTTCTGTACATAGGCATCCCATAATTGTCGGGACTACCAGCTCCTTGGAGACTGTCCTTTTGATCATCTCCAACTTTACACCGGTGTGTTCCCTTTTTAGTTAAATTGATCACGGAGCGGTGTAAATAAATGCCTACAGCTCCTTAGTGACTATCACCATCAGCGTTTCCAGGCTCGCACAGGCGCACTCCGTCTCCTCTTAACAGAGACACGGAGTGAGGCATTCAGAGGCCTATCGCGCATGCGCACAAGTGCGCACTGCTTTCTACACACCGCCGCATGCGCATAGCAGCGTTGGTTCCGAACTTCGGATCCACGCGCATGCGCGATGCGGAAACACTTCCTCTACGCCGAGCGAGGAGACGCAGATGCGCGTTGCAGACGCATCCGTCATCCCGCAGGTGTAGACTATTAAAAATCAATTACCCAATTGACGTGGGTATATAAACTTCCGGCCTCCTGTCCGTCGGCGCCTCCCCTTCGGTTCTGGACTCACACGGAGGTACCGACGGACAGGTAAGGGAATCCCTGTTGGCAGCTCTGGTCCTAGTCCTTGTGCTATTTTCAGGCATGCGGGGTTATTGACTTCTTTTTTACTATACCAGCAGCTCAGGTGAGCATGAGAAGTAATTTCCCTGCTTCATACAACTACTGTTTTTTTAAAAGAAGCGGAGGGGGTAGAAGAGAGCTTGTCCCTCTCTTCTCCCCTTAGCTGAATCCACAAACAGGTCAGGAGTATCTGCTTGATAAATTTGTAGCTATTAAATTGCATTCGTAAATAGCTTTTCATTAGCAAAATTACAGATCTGAGGCACGTTATATCTGATGCCCCAGTCGAATGACTTCCTCGCCTTTTTCGCGCCATTTTTTAGTTGGGGCTTTAAGCCAGCAAGATTTAAAATCAAGTTTTGTGTGTGTGTGTTTGCACTACAATAGATACATTGAGCATGACATTTATCATTGCCAAAATTGTCTTTCTCTGTATGTTTCATAGAGCGGGGCCTCTCTATCCGAGCCGTTGCCGGGTGAGGTGAGGCTTGACTCCCACACAGTGTTGGGTGAGTTGTTATCCTTTTCCAATATTACATGATTTATCAGATTATCTGGTTTTGACTCTCCTATAGTCATGATATTGTCTGGCTCTCGTTAGAGCAGTCACTAGAAGTGTTAGTAGACCACTAGAATTTTGACCTTCACAACATGTTGATATTCACAATTGTATAATGGATGCGATATCAGTGTGTTCCTTCTTTCTTTATTATTTTTTTCAGGAAAGGATTGTACTCTGCATGGTTGCCTGACCTGAGACGGTAGGGTGGCTGACTTAGCCACACGACTAAACTTACCATCCCAACCATGCTTTATAGCTTGTTTTGTTTTCTCTAAATTTTTCATAATGAGAATTTATTAGATGTTGCAGTAGCCTATTTCACAGCTTGGCCCTGACGAATGCCTGTAAAACGATACATGAAAGGCAGAAACATGTTGGCCTATTTATAGATGCTTCCTTGACAGTGATATTGTCACACTGTTGCCACATCTGTTTTAATCTGGCGTCCAGGGAGATACCAATAAATAATTTTGTCTACCTTGACCGCCATTTTAACTATGCACTTTTTTCTTGAGCACTGCACCCTATCAGTACCACTCGCAGTGAGGACTCATCTTCTTTCAGCATGGGAACTGTTGGCACCGAGCAAATACAACTGAGCTTGGCCAGATGAACACCTGCTGATAAGGTCCTAGATGACGAGGTTCCGCCAAATGGGTGGGCTGATAGGACTCTTTCATCACTGATGGACCCTCACCGTTAGTTGTGATAGAAGTGTTGGTCAATTCATTGTGGTCTCTTTCCTTCATTCAAAAGACCTCCTAGTTTTTTTCTTGTTTTTTTCTTGTTATTCAGGAAATATTAAGTGCAATAAATGTTCCAAGACTGATATACATGTGTCAGTGCTCGCTCCTCCAATGCACCTTCAAGCCTCCTCATGTGGTACATCCCAAGGTATACCTTTTCAGCCTGATACTGCACTGCAACACCCTCCTTCACTGTGAAGTTTAGGAGATCAGCTGTACCCTCAGTCTTTTCTCCCCGCAGAGGTGATGATGAGGGTATTGGGTTCATGGAGGTTGTTGTGTGCCAGTGTATGTGTTTCAGTGGCACATACTTTTGTGTGTGCATTGATGTTATGTTGCCATGACATGTGGCACATAGAGCAGTGGTGAGCTCACCATACATATTTATTTATATATATCTATGTGCCTATGCCCATTTTTATTCATCCTACCTTTGTGTTGAGTCTGTACCTGTATTTTCAGTTCACACTATGGATACCCGATGATGACATTCGCTCATTCCCCCTGCTCAACATGCTACAGGACACTTTCAAATTACTGCACCTTCCCTTTGCGCTCACTACAATGTGTTGGGGTTGGTGTGTCTGATTTTACTGGTCATCGAGTAAGTGGAGAAGCGTTATGACGTGCACAATGGGCTCCATAACTTCCCAGGAAATGTGAAAGCATGTTGTGGTGATTTTCAGCCTTCTAAGCCTCCCCTACCACTAGGTCTGATGAGGTGGTTGGACCGAAACAACCGGCATGTCGGAAATATGCATCATAATACTACAGGCGGATACAGGGCCGGACCGCGCTCATATCTGCTCTATTGGACCTTTCCAAAACCTGTGCAGTTGGATTTTCCTGTCAGAATTAGAAGAACTACGTCGAACGGTAAGCCATGAATTGGAGTGCATCATAATACTGAGGCAGAGCAACCACTTCCGATGCGAGATTGGGCAGACCGACTGACCTCGACAAGACCACAGAAGCACTTCCAACGGACATCATCTTAATCAGGCCCTATGGTTTTTTGGCCTTTCAACTTCAAGTAAACACATATAAAATACAACGCACACACAAATTAAAAATAAATATCGATGGATGGGCAATGCATTCTTATATGCTATGAAAACATAGGGGCTTATTTACAGCGAAGTGGCGGAGCATGGCGTTAGCCTCCTTGGCTTAACGCCACACCCCGCCACTTCTGAAATGCAAGGCTGCACCATATTTACAACAATATGGTGGAGCCCTGCATTTCCTCTTGCACTGGCGATTAATTTAGCTGCCTAGCGCCAACGAAGGCACCCTTGCACCATAACGCAAGGGTGTCTGCATTGGGTGAAAGATTGTTTCGGTGCAGGAAGATGTCCCTTCCTGCACATAAACAATCTTTAATTGGCTTATTTTCACTTCTATTTGTGCTGCTTAATGCAGCACACATAGAGGTTACAAAATGTCATTTTTTAAAAAGAGTTTTTATGTGCAGAAAGGATCACCTTCCTGCGCATAAACAATCAATGGCCTGTTGCTGTTTCTATGTGTGGTGCACAGCGCAGCATTCATGGAAACAGCAAAAACAAGGACAAATAAAGCATTTCTCCTCGTTTCGCCTGTTTAAGACCAGGTTTTCCCTGTTTTTAATTTTGCCACTGCCTCCTATTTACGCTACTTTTGTAAATAGGGGGCAGAGTCACATCAATAGGTTTTGGGAAGGAATGCCCACTGCAACACCCATTGCCCTCCATTTTCACACTAAGTACAGCATGAAAAGGTGCTTTATTTACAAGGCAGCATTAAGCCACATTAAGTAGTATATAAGGCGAAATGAGGCGCAGCACAATACACCACAGTGATAGAGGCTTGTAAATATGCCCCTCAGTTGGTAAATCGGTCACTGCAGATGTGTGTACAACCAGCTGTCACACAACTGTAGCGTGGTAGAATAGTGAAATGTGTTTTAGTGCTACGAGAATCCAGTCTGCAATTGAAAGCACAACATTGCTATACAGCACTCCTTTGAACCCTCCAGTGTGTTTGAGCCTGTGTGATGCGTTTAACCGGATGGATAGCTCTACTAAATAAGTCCTGAGATGGTGAGACCTGTGCAACCTTTTATTTTCCCATTCTGGCCAATTCTAGTTGATTTTAAGTGAGGTCATATTATGTAACCAGGAATCTACTAGGATGGAAGACAATAGTAAAGAATGTTTTTATGCATTTTAAAAATTATAGAAAGAGATGTTGTAATCTCCTAGAATGCTTCTCTGATCTCACTATTTAACCATTTCCTACGTTGAGACCCAACCAGCTGGAGGATCAATATCCCTCAGCGGACTGCGAATTGTGGAATATATATTGGGATATTTGTAATAACACTGAGTTATCATTCTATTTCTTTTATGGTTGTGCTGCACCATTGGTCCCATCATTTTTAAAATGGTCTTGAGAAAGCCCAAGTCTCTCCCTCCTTGGGAAGTGGAGGCTTTTATTTCCTACTCCTCATAGTTGGTACAAGTAAGGCCAGGAGATATGACCCAGGCAGCAATATAATTTTTACTAACATTTATTCACCAGCGAGTACGCCATTTGCTCATAGAGCTGTGACTAAGATCTTAGAGATACATTTAAATTATGATAGGCAATTTATCAACCCCCTGGTTTAGCGATCCTCGCCTTCACCCTCTCGGCACAGGGTACCTTGCCATGCTTAGAGACCGTGTTGCTAGGGATGTTTTTACAAAACATTATACACTATTGAGATGGAAGCCCTTTTAGCAAAGCTAGAATGTGTCTGCTGTCATCAGTATTATTTTTGTTCTGAAGAAACAAACATCAAAAGTTGGGGTTTATGTCTGCAAAACCAAAACAATCAATGGCTCTCACCAGTAGGGAGTTTCCTCCATGTGCCTGAGGACCACAGATAAGTTTTCCTGACAGAGAATGCCATGGCTCGGTGGGCTGTCCTAACCAAGAAAAGTACTGACCAGAAAGCCTGCCCAAATTAGGGACTAACTTTCTGACTCATAAAACCAGTGGCCCTGTTGTTGATCGGACACCTTGTCAGAGGTTTCCAATGTCAGTGACTGCTAAGTCTTCTCTACTGAAGACCTAGCAGTTCCCACATCTCTAAATGAGGTGAAAAGAGCAGGTTTGGAGAAGTGAAAGGCCTGCTGTGCTGATTTATGGTGGGTTTCAACCATGCCAAACTCTAAATGACCCGATAAATTTCAAATGAGTCCATACACAAAGGGAAAGTTGTACCAAAAGTCTACGTTTACACCAGAAGTCTAACTTTACTACTTTTCAGAATTCACAAAGGTAAGTTACAAATAATATCGTTACGAGTGCTGAGATTCCGCTGAAAGTAGCATACTTAGGCTTTTGGTCTAACTTTACCTTTGCGAATTGGCCCATACATTTTTAGTTGTAAAGTAATGCGAAAGAAGGGGCATATTAGCTAGAACCTCATTAAAATTTTCGCTGTTTTTTGCGGCAGGAAGCTGCCGCTAAAACAGCGATAATGAGCTTGTTAATAAGCGTTATAGAATTCCATTAGAAGCCCAGGTTAGATGTCCTGCACATCTAACCTGGGCTTCTATTGGAATTCTATAACGCATATTAGCAAGCCCATTAGCGCCATTTTACCGGTAGTTTCGTGCCGCTAAAACGGCGATAATTTTAACGAGGTTCTTGCTAATATGCCCTGCAGTTTTTTCTAAAAATTTTGCAATGTGCGCAGTTTTCTGTTATTTGCAATGAGTGTCACCATACAGTGTACCGACCTCACTGTAAGCAATAAAATAAAGTTCATAGACATTTATTGACTGTGTGCAACGTGAGTGGCATATTGCACAGCTCTGAAATGCAGACAGCCGAAAGTACTTTGGCAACAGAAGTAGATTAATATCTCAATTCATGGCAAAGGCAACCTAGGCAAAATACAACATGCCAATATGAATGCAGAAATGTCCTCCTCTTCTTTCGCCTTTATTATTTTGTTTTGTTTTCTTAGTTACAGAGTAATTACTCCAAAGATCATAAACACGTTGGCAGCAATTTGAAAATTCCTTTAGATTGTGCATTTCAATAGTTAAATCACACTTTCCGGGAATCCGAAGCATTACAAAGAAAATGTAACAGCATAAAAACTCACTTTCCAAAGCATACCTGCTGTTGCTTTTCAACACCTAATGATATTATTAGAATATAATATTTCATTCTTGGCATCACACTTGCCATTTCTTAAAAAGTAAAGAAATACGCTGTGCTTTTCATCAGACAATGCTATTAAGAGCCTGTGTGTGTTTTTACAATAATGAACTCACATAACCCCATACCACACCTAACTCATATTGATGTAATCACAAAGAAACTGGAATGAAAGTATGAAATTGTTTTCTGAACTCACAGGACTATTTCCTATTAGTAACAATAACCAACTGCAATGGACTAACCACTAACCTTGTGTTCTGGAGCAGCGTGCTGCCAGAGTAAAGCGCTTCAACTCCTCCTGGGGTAATTTATTTAAAGAGTTATATATAGCGCTGGCTAGACCCGAAGGTATTGAATTGAATTGAAATTAATTTATATCGCGCAACTAAAACCCTGAGGTATCAAGGCGCCTAACAAAACAAATCAAAAATGGCAGATCAGGCTACAGGTATGCGCGTGCAAAAAGACGGGTCTTCAAGGCCTTTCTAAATAGCTGCAGGGTAGGGAGAGACCTCAGTTCCCCCGGGAGGGCATTCCACCACTTAGGTGCCAAGGCGGAAAAAGCTTTACCGCCCCATCTCGCTTTTCGAATGCGCGGGACTGATAAAAAGGCCTTACTTGAGGAGCGTAAAGTCCTACAAGGACTATAGCGCGACAGGATAGATCCAATTCCTAGAAGGCTATTTTTAGCTAGGGCCTTGTAGATAAGGCACAACACCTTAAACACGATACGATCTTCCATAGGGAGCCAATGAAGTCGTTTTCTGGCCAGGGTGGCCGAGATACCTCGAGGTAAATCCAGAGCAAACCTTGCCGCTGCGTTCTGGACCACCTGCAAGCGCTGCAGCAGACTTTTGTTCAGTCCCGCATACAGCGCATTGCAGTAGTCCAGACGAGAGCCCACTAGAGTGACTGCCAGTTGTTTCCTAGCCTGCTGCGAGAGATATTGCCTGATCTTCCTCAGTATGCGGAGGATACCCCAACAGGTAGAGATGGTCCTATTAACCTGCTGGCGCATACAGAGGGTAGGATCAATCACTACCCCAAGATTTTTAGCAGATGCAGCAGGGACAGGGCATGCTCCCAGTGAGTCTGGCCACCAATCGGCTGACCATACCTCCTCCTTATCCCCAAACACCATCACCTCCGTCTTCTCCCCATTCAGCTTTAGCGAATTGTGAATCATCCACTGTCCGACAGCCTCCATGCAAGATCTAAAATTGGAGGCTGTCGGAGAAGCTGGCTGGGAGAGAGAAACGAGGATCTGGGTGTCATCCACATAAGAAACTACCTCCATCCCAAAAGATCTAATTAGTCTGGCAAGGGGGGTCACGTAGATGTTAAAAAGGGTCGGACTTAACGCCGACCCTTGAGGGACCCCACATTGCACAGATAGGGATGGAGATAGAAAGGAGCCCAGCTTCACTCTTTGCTCTCGTTGATCGAGGAAAGAGGTAAGAAGAGCTAGTGCCTCCCCCTGAATCCCAATCTCCCTCAGACGAGATGTTAAAACTGAGGGAGAAAGGGTATCGAAGGCGGCTGTAAGATCTAAGAGGATCAGGAGGGAGGTCTGTCCCCTATCCACAGACATACGGATATTATCCAGTACTATTGTGAGGGCAGACTCGGTGCTATGTTCCCTCCTGAAACCATGCTGGAAAGGATCTAAAAAGCCAGAATTTTCCATGAAGGCAACAAGATGTTTGTTCAAATGGATTTCTAGCATCTTCGCATTGGCTGGGAGCAGTGAGATGGGGCGGAAATTCTTTAGTACCCCAGGGTCGAGAGAGGGTTTCTTAATCAGAGGTCTTACTACTGCATTTTTCCACTGTTGAGGAAAAATACCCTCTCTCATGGCCCTATTCATGATGTCTACCAGAGGGGGTAAAAGAGAATTCCTACACTGCTTCAAGATCTTAAGCGGACAGACATCCAGAGGAGAGGCAGATTTGATTTTATCCAAAAGTGTCTCTGCATCATGTAGGGAGAGAGAAGGGAAGGATTCCAGGTAAAAAACCTGAGATCCTTCCGAGAAGGCAGGGTCCAGAGCCACAGGAACAACAGGCTTACCGGTAACAGGTCTCAGTATCTCTAAAGCAGTATAAATGTCCAGGATCTTAGTCTGGAAAAAAGACGCTATGTTGTTACAGAGCTCCTGGGACGCAATCACCGGATCGGGGATCTGAAGGGTAGTAAGGGAATCCGCTATCCTAAAGAGCTCTTTAGGAGAAGAAAGTGAGGAAGTCAGGGCAGTGAAGTATTCTTGTTTTACCCTGATAACCTCCAATTTATACTTTCTTATCAAGATCTTATGGGTATCCTTATCCCTTAAATCCCAGCTGGTGTGCCATAAACGCTCCTGTCTCCTAACCTCTTGTCGGAGTAATCTTAAATGCTCCGTAAACCACGGGGCTGAAGGTCTTTTTCTGGCAGAATAGCATGGCCGTGTCGGGGCCAATACTTCCAAAGCCTCAGTGATGGTCTTGTCATATTGTAGGACAGCTGATTGAACATTGTCCCCCAAAGAAGAAGACATGCTCGATATCCAAGGTATAAAGGAACCTTCCTTAATATTATTCAGATTCCTACGTAGTTCCGTTTTACTCGGAATATTTCTAAAACCATCCAAGATTGGACAGGACAGAGTAAATGGTACGGCCAGATGGTCAGACCATGACAAAAAAAATGGATCTTTTACTGTCAGCCTCGGATCGTTAGAAATAATTCCATCGAGCGTATGTCCTGCTCGATGAGTGGTAGCTTTCACCAATTGGGAAAATCCACAAGCTGACATACCCTCTAACAAGGAGAGAGTGTCATGGGTCTCTAACAGCTCAAGATGGAAGTTAAAATCTCCCAGAACCGTTAGGTTGTCACAGCCAAAATAAGGCTCTAGGGTATGGAGCAATTGCTGTCCAAAGTCGGCTCTAGGGCCTGGAGGGCGGTATATCAAAAGTCCATTAAATGTAAATTTATGGAGGCCTGTCAAGGAGAAATAGAGTGCTTCAAAGTTTTCCCTAGAGACCTTAACCGAAGTGATAAGGCAATGGAAGCACTCCTTGTAAAGAATAGCTAACCCCCCACCAACCCGGCCCACTCTATCATGCCGCGCCAGACCATACCCTTCCGGGACTGTGTTAATAAGGTCAGGGCCAGAGGAGTCTTTAGCCCAAGTCTCCGTGACAAAGACCAGCGACGGCTTTCTGTCAAGTACAAGCTCCTTGAACATAATGCTGTTCTTAATGAGTGACCGAGCATTAACAAGAATACAGTCTTCTTGCCTCGTGTTAATTCCTGTATCCACCTGGGGGTATAGTAAATGAGTGGAGGAAGGTAGACCAGGAACACTAGGGCATGAAATAAAACAGCCGCAGTGCGGAGAGGAGAGAAGGTCTTCAGGAGAGCTTTGATGGAAACACGATAATTTTAAGGGCTTAAGCCTTAACATCTCCTGTGCCGAGTACTTACCGGTCTGTGGGCCCACCTCATTATAACCAGCCGGCCAGCCGTCCAGCCCGTCCTTAGCGCGGACGGGCGCAGACGGGCTGGACTCTGGCATAACTCCGGCGTAGCGACGGCTTACACGCTGCGCGCACACGCTGCGCGCCATGGATTCGGTTTATATAGGGCTCTGACTGCTCTACCTGCCTACTAGAGCGCCCGATAATGCAGCACTTCCTAGACCCACCCAAGATGGCGCCCACCAATTATAAGATACGAGGGTCAGGGCCGCCTAAATAGCGGTGAAAGGTATCAGAGCACTTTACATGTGAATCAACAATGTAACAGAAAGAGATCAACAATTACACAATACATTAAAAAAAATAGGGAATACATTAGGAGAGGATGAAAGGAGAGAGCAAAGTAGTGGAGGGGGCAGGGGAGGTGAAAAAGGGAGGATAAGGGAAGAGACAACAGGGAGAGACAAAAGGAAGTCCACGGCCCATCTCCCCTATAGCTAAACCAGGTAGCTCTGTTGGGTATCAGACAAAATAGTTCTGTCTCAATACATTGAGAGAGGAGAGACGGAGACACTTAAATAGAGGGAGGATGCGGGAAGAGACGACCGGAGAGACGAAAGGAAATCTGTCTAAAGACCGACTGGGTAGGTGACGACCAAGGAGGGAATCCACGGCCCATCTCCCCTACAGCTAAACCAGGTAGCTCCATCGGGCATCAGACAAAATAGTTCAGTCTCAATAAATTGAGAGAGGAGAGACGGAGAGACTTTAATGGAGAGAGGATGCGGGAAGAGACAACAGGAGAGACTAAAGCATTTCCTCTGAGCGTCCCCTGAGTAATATATATAAACATTTATCGGTGGTGTGCACAAATCTAGGGCATTAACAAAGGAATTTGAGTTATTCCTCATTCCATTAACATATGTTAGGCTGTAATTAATCCATAATTGGGTCAACATATACATGTCTCTTCTCTTTTTTATTTTCTCCAGTCAAATCACTTTTCAGCAGGTACTGCTACTTCTTTGCGTCTTGTGATTTGTTTCGGCTCAATTGGTATACTGTCTGCACCTCCAAAATTCACCTTATTTATAAAATTTACATTATTTACAACATGCAAATTTGGGCGTAGCGTAGGTGTCTCAGAGTGGGTAGAAAGTACACTGCAAAACGTTCATTCATGCCTCGAAAGCCAACTATTATGTGGGTGTAACCAAATTTGTATTGCAAGTACTACACCGCTTCACGCATCCTGCCCTTTTTTTTTTTACTTCATTACACCATTGGTTATCCTTATCACTTTCCACAAACACAGCCCTTCGACTGTTTTAGTCATGGCATAATGTATACAAGCGCAGCACAGCCAGTTTTGACCGTATATATTTGCAGGTTTGATCTTTATGGCTTTGCAAATCAATTGCAGCTGTCACATTCCCCAATTAGAACTTCTTCCACTTAGCTTTGCTAATGTGCCCTTCTGCATTAAAGAATTTATGTCTTGTTCAAAGGACAAACTATATTTTAATTCCCATCTAAAGAGTTTTCCACTGACCTTTTCAGTGTATCTGCATGGAGTTCGAAATAGAAAAAATCCTGCCCTGCTAGACGTTCAAATCGTTGACATGTTGGTTTTTGGATATGCAATTAATCTCTATGGAGAAAATGACCGTTGATTTTGTTGATCTTTGAAATGATTGTTTGATTCAAATTGTATCTCTTTGTTCCTATTAGTGAATATTTCTATACAACCAAAAAACATTTTCTGCGTACATGCTCAATTCCAGGGTGGCCAGCTTTGCCAATGCTGGAGCAACACTACAAGCTGTAGTTGGGGCACTCTTGGGTCATTTTCTATACCTCCAAGCAGTCTTTTACGTTGCATGTGCATGGAATATGACAGCCAACTTGAAAGTAGTTAGTTAGTTAGTTAGTTGAATCTTTATTCGGATTAAAATAAACAAACTATAAAAAACAATAAAAAGAATACAGAACAATTAAAAATCAATGAGCAGAAAGAAAATCACCATAGAAACCCCCACATCAATCCAATATGAATGAATTCCACATTTTGACCGCACTGTTTAAAAAGTAGGCAACGTGATAACACCAGAAACCACTTTCTCAACAAAAGAATCTCCTTCCACGTACCCAAGAGAAACCTCCAATCTGCCGACCTCTCCGAAACCCCACGCATCCACAGAGTGAGAGCTGGAGGAAGAGCCTTCTCCGACATCACTGCAAAGACCTGGAATGAGCTCCCCATCAACATAAGACACGCCCCCACTCTGCACATCTTCAGGAAGACCCTATAGACCTGGTTCTTTCGACCGACCGGAGCTGCCCCCTTTTGACCGACCGGAGCTGCCCCCTTCCCCCGGTGCCTTGATACCCATACGGGTGAGTAGCACGCTTCACAATTTCCTGATTTATTGATTGATAACAGATTCGAAAATCAGACATTAATACTTATACCAACGCAGTCTAGCTTGCTTAAAGTTTTGCTCAATTAAAATCGGGGTTAAACATTTTTTCCGCATTAAAGTATGAAAAGGACAAACTAGGACAAAGTGCATAATATCTTGAACAGAGTAGCCATTGCATTGACAGGGATTATACACATCCTCAGTTGCCCAACAGCATAACAAAAACAAAAGAAATTCAACAATCCAACATTTTAGTTTAGTTCCAAAGAGACGGCGGTTGAAACAAAACATAGGCTCTCACAGATGACATAGAAAGAGATAAGATTTCCTTTTCATTAGACTTGGATAGCTTAAAAGCATTCTCAACCCAGTTGATGTTATCCTTAACTACAGGCTCTGGGTGATTAACCCCTGCATTGCAGCGCACGTTCATCGGACGTCGCGCGTACTACCTCGGTAGTGATGCGCAGTCCGCTGAACGTTCCGGCCCTACCCGCGCAATAGAAGGTTCCGCACCAGTGCGGAACGTTCGGCACAGCGGAGGGGTTAAACAAGTCAGGATGACCAAGTTTATGAAAACAGCCCTTGACATATATGAACCACAGGATCTTATTGGCATGGTCAAGGCTTAAACAATCTTTGATGAGAACTCTGTTCAAAGCATGTTTGTTCTTGGTCCAGACTGCCAACCTGAAAATAAGAGGACAAAGTAGGATTAGGTCAGAGAGATAGCCAACCACAAACTCTTCATGGACATTAAAAGTAGGCAAATGATGAGCATCATGAGATAACGTTTAATAAATCTGTTCTCAACGGACTGCAATTGTGACAAGTTAGACTACCCTCAGATCTCTGCGCCATATAAAGATACCAATAGGCACTGCACTTGATAAATCTTTAGCATAGTAGTTACATTTTTATTCTATAACTTGGAAGCAAAATCATAAACTGTAGTAGTGTTTATAGAAAAGACATGATGCCTGACACTGATCATAAAGGAACCATTAAGAGAAGAGTTGAGAAGAATCCTGAAATATGGGAACGTCTTGACCTTGTTAAGCTGATTGCCTTTAGCATAATGGCCTCTAACGTTGGTGTTTTTAGGCCCAATGACCATAATGTTAGACTGGTAAAGTTGGTAGTTAAATTAAGGTTTTCCATAAAGTCGACAAAAGTGTTCAAAAGTCCCTGCAGACTTGACGAGAATTTAGAAAAAAGAACCGAATCGTCAGCATAGAGAAGCTCAGGAACTGCACCCCCCCCCCCCCCCAAGGTAAATTCTGTCCCATCTCACAAACAACACATTCAGGCTGTTCATATATAGTAAATAAAAAAGGTGCCAGTATGCACCCCGTTTCAAGGCAAACTTAGTGGTACATTCCCTAAAGAGCCCATAGCAAACAGCCACTGTAAGATTGGAATGAAAATCCTGAAGAAAAGCAACAATGGAATAATCAAAACCCACACCCAACGGGGGCGTGGCCAAGACGGCGAGCATGGCGGACGTGGCTTGAGCGAGCTCCGTCCCGCCGCCAGCTATCCTTACCATTATCCTGCGTCGACCCGACCTGTATCTGCCCTAAAGTGTGTGGCTGTCCGCGGGCGCAGGTGGTGATGACCCAACAGTAGTTTGGGTGTCCTGGAGGCTTGCTTTCTGCCTCCTTCGGCAGCATAGAGCCAGGACGGCGGTGCGGCCTCGTTGGGCGCCGGGGCCTGGATTTGAGGGCGCCCCTCCCGGAAGTAAGGCGACGCTGGACCGGCAGAGGTGTGGAGCGCCGCCCCGCCCGTGAGACCTGTGGGGCCGCGGCCGGTGAACAGCCATCATCCCGTGGCACCTGAGGACCGGCGAGTGAGCGGAATCAGCGGCCTCCCGACGGTGGGACCGGCGCCCGGACAACGATTGTGGCGGTAAGGGGGAGCCGCGTGGTGTGCAGCCTGGTGGGGGAGGGGACGCTCCTGCAGAGGTGTCTGGACCCGATCGGCGGCCGATTCGGACCGTGGGGCTTGGGGACCTTGGAGTGCCGGGAGACGGCTGTCCTCCGGTCTCTCGCTTCTCCCCAACAAACCCCCCCCACCCCCCCCCCTCTCAGTGATCCTGAACCAGCCCTCTGTGCCCTGGGCGCCTGGGGGGCCGGACCCATCACTCGGCGTTCGGGCCGGACCGCGGTGGGGAACACCGGCCGGTTGAGGCAGCCCACACGTGCGCCTGTGGTTTAATAGCGGGCGCCTTGGCGTTTTTTCCGGGAGCCACGGAGGGGGGGCCAGAGCTGCCTCCTGCATCTCATGAGACATTCGGACGCACTGGCTCCACCACGGGGCCCTGCTACGGTGGCTAGACTCTTGGGTGTGTGGCGGTGTGGGACACCTCCTGTGGCACAGTGACTTTGACGAGGTGTCGGTGGTCCCACGGTCTGCGTTGGGCCAACTGAGGGTGCTACTCCTTGGACATTGCAAGGCCGGTTGGGGCTGTCTCTGTACCCCGGCCTCCCCAGCAGACGGGCGTGGGCCCTGCGAGCGCGATGACTAGAGGAGGCAACAGCGGGGGCTCTTCCAAGCAGGGCCCGATGGACAAATTTACGGGGCCAAGTGGGGGTGCAGGGGCCTCAGGAGGACAGCAGGGCTCAGGACCGGACAATGCGGCGCTAATGGCAGCCATTACGCAATCGAGAGATATGCTAGATGCGAAGATAGGTGCGGTCGGAGCTGATGTCACCCTGCTTCGACAAGATCTGCGCAACGCGGTCGCCCGTATCACGGAAACTGAGACCAGGATCACGGAGGTAGAAGATGATGTAGGAATCCTCAAGAAGAAGGTAGCCACCATGGAGGGAATCCAAAAGGGTCTGGCACTGCGTGTGGAGGACGCGGAAGGACGGGCCAGCAGAAATAACTTGCGATTTATGGGCTTTCCGGAGGTCTGTGAGAAGGGGAACATGGAGGCCTTCTTGACTCAGTGGCTGGAGGGATGGCTTCCGCCGGAATCCCTCTCGCGCTGCTTCATCATCGAGCGGGCTCACCGGGCCCTGATTCCGAAGCCGCCCACCGGGGCTCGCCCCCGGGCTGTGATAGCCAAACTGCTCAACTATCACGACAGGGACACCATATTACATCAGGCTCGCGCCAAGGACCCCCTCATGTTTGAAAACCACAAAATCCTGATTTTCCCGGATTACACTAGGCTGGTCCAGCAGCAACGACAGTCCTTCACGGCAGCGAAAGCACGCCTTCGCGAGTTGAAAATCCCGTATGCCCTGCTCTATCCGGCCCGCCTGAGGGTGGTGTTTCAATCTCGCACTCAATTTTTCAACTCTCCGGAGGATGTATTTGAATGGATGGACGAAACGGTGCGTGTTAAGGTGCATACTCCTCCGAGGAGGGGCTCGGATTCGTCATCCACGTCGGAGCCCAAGAAGGCGCCCCGCAGATCACGCAGCAGGAGCAACTGGAGGTCGCGCTCCCAGAAGCGCCCGCCTCGGATGTATGACGTTATAACGCATACTTTTACTCCGCAGACCATTACAACGCGACTTTTACTCCGCATACCGTTACAACGCATAGCGCCTTGGGGCGCTGGATAGTGGTAAGTATAATTTACTATTCTAACTCCAGTCCCCGTGGACCCTAGGGAAGGTGTTGGATAGTAAATTATACTTATTCCCTATCCTAGAGCGCCCCCCAGCGCAATGCGTTGTAATGGTATGCGGAGTAATGGTCGCGTTGTAATGGGTCTGCGGAGTAAAAGATCCGTTGTAACGGGTGTATACCGCCCGCCTCCCCAGGAGACGACTGTGGAGTAAGCTGAAGCGACGGATTCTTCCCCCCTGAAGTCTTGAGTCCTTGTGTCACGTTGGCCTTGGCGGATATTTCCGGCTCGAGGGGCCGTGAGGGTACCATGTCGGTTAAGGACAGGCAGATACGGATATAGGACATGCCACCTGGACTACTGCTATATACATGGCTATCTGTGGGTAGATTATGGGTCGGGAGACGCTCGAGAGAGAGCGGGTCTTCTCCCGGAGTTTGTCCCCACGTTGGGTGGAGGGTAGTTAGACACTTAGTGGGTAGTTGGGAGGGATCCATTGGTGTTGTGGTTCTCCGACCTCCCGTTGGGGGTCCGGGATCGCCTGCACCGCGACAGGTACTTCAATGTTGCTGAGGTATGGGGTGGGGGGTTGGAGGGGGGGTTGTTGGTATAGTTTGAGGTGGGGGGTTAGTGGGGGGACGGGTTGGGGGGGTAGGGGGGGAGTTGTGGGAATGGGTAGGCCTAGTTTATGCACGGTGTATGCGGGTGTCTGGAGGAAGGTAAACGTATGTGTGTGGCCTCTGATGCCCGACGGACTGGTGCTCTGGCCTCCTGATGGCGGCTGACGGACAGGGGGCGGAACCCCCGCGAGCTTCACTGCGCATTTTGAGCTGGAATGTGAGAGGGGTGCTCGACAGAATTAAGAGGGGAGCAGTTTTGAGTATGGGGAAGAAGGAAAAGGCAGATATTCTACTCCTCCAGGAAACGCATCTAATGGGCACCAAAACCCTTAGCTTACGTAGATATGGTTATGATCAGGTGTTCCATGCAGGGTTTGCGAGGGGATCCAGAGGAGTTGCAATTTTGATACACCGTCGAGTGCATTATACACATGAGACGCACTGGCTAGATGCGCATGGCAGGTTTGCTTTGGTCAAGGGGAAGGTGGGAGAGGAGCCCATTGTGTTTGGCAGTGTCTATGCGCCACCCCCGCTGCAAGACGCCCTGATAGAACGGCTGTTTGATGTTTGGGTTGAAATCCCGCATGTGTTGACGATAGTGGGCGGTGACTGGAATGACGTGATGAATGGGAGACTGGACCGCTGTAGGCCAGGGGGGATCAGTTGCCTGAGGCTACCACAAAACTGAGCAGATTGGTGCAGGGGCTGGGTTGGGTAGAAGCCTGGCGTTATCAGCATGCATGTGGTCGTGAGTATACGTTTGTCTCTGCTGTCCACAAATCCTTTTCTCGCCTCGACTACCTTTTTGTCCCCCAGCCCTGGATAGGACGGGTGGGCTCTACCTCAATACTTCCTAGGGGTCTGTCGGATCACTCCCCGGTTTCCTTGACGCTGCTTTTAAATACGAAGCGACAGCCGTTCCGTTGGCGCCTTTCTACGTGGCACTTGCAGCGCGATGATTACCAGTCGCACATGAGGGAGGCTATAGCGCACTACTTGACCGAAAATGACGGCCCAGATACGGACGCCATGACCTTGTGGGAGGCTCTAAAGCCGGTTCTCCGAGGCGTGGATATTGCGTGGTGCACTGCGGACCGTAGGGCCCGCGGGTTGGCCATAGCGGAGGCGGCGAGTCGGGTTAGTAGCCGGGAGGCCGAATGCACGTCGGGAGGGAGCGGCGAAGCTGTGGGGCAATTGCTTTATCTCCAGCAGATGTATCATTCCTTATTATTTGATGAACCCGCCAATCTTGGCTGGCTATGCAGAGTAGAATTTGTCAATGGGGGGATAAATCCGGCTCGATGCTGTACAGGCTGTGCCAAGGTACCCTTCAGGCCCAGCCCCTGCCTGGACTCCGAGATGAAGCGGGAAGCCCTATCACTGCCCCGGAGGTCCTGGCTGAGACCTTTGCTTGTTACTACGAGACGCAGTACGCCCCCCGGGGGTCCCTGGCGGCGGAGGAGATTGACAGATTCCTGGCTGATCTCCCGCCTCGGGCACTCTCGGATGAAGGCCAAGCCCAACTGGACCTCCCGTTGTCTGCTGAGGAACTGGGAGAGGCTCTGGGTGAACTGAATGTTGGAAAGGCCCCTGGGCCTAATGGCTTCCCCAGCGAATTTATGAAAACGTTTAATCTCCAACTGGGGATGCGATACAGGAAGGCGCTAGAGGCGGCTAGGGACTGTGGATGCCTTCCGGCGGACTGGCGACATGCGGAGGTGGTAGTCTTTTGCAAGCCTGGGCGGCCACCGGATCGCCCTGAGTCGTATCGTCCGATTTCCTTGCTAAACTTTGAAGCGAAGATCTTAGCCAAAGCCTTGGCAAAACGCCTTTGTCCCTATCTATCGGACCTGGTCCATCCGGATCAGGCCGGATTTATGCCCCACAGGGCGACTCGTCATAACATTCGCCGGGCGCAGTTGGTGGTGGAGGCGGCGCGGGCGGCGGCCATCCCAGCGGCCCTTTTACTAGCAGATATCGCTAGGGCGTTCGATTCCCTGAGCTGGCCGTATCTTCGGGCACTGCTTCTACGCCTCAATCTGGGCGCACGTTTCCTGTCCTTCATTCATTTACTATATACCGACTTGACGGCGGCAGTGCGGGTAGCGGGAGCGGTGTCCAGTTCATTCCTGATAGGCCGGGGTACAAGGCAGGGGTGCCCCCTTTCGCCCTACCTGTTTGCCCTGGCGATGGAGCCACTGGCGGCCTGGGTGAGGATGGATGCACAGTTGCGTGGGGTGGAATGGGTGGGGGGTCCGACGGACAGAATCTCGCTTTATGCCGATGATGTTCTATTCTTTCTTACGGACCTGAACAGATCCGGACCCAGAGTCCTGGACATAATGCGCATCTTCGGCGACGTGTCCGGCCTCACACTGAAAGTACAGAAGTCAAAATTGTGGGTCCTGGGAGACAGTAGAGCCTTGGGTCCTTGGGCTTCGGCCCTGCAGGAGGCGGTGGGAGGCCTTAAATATCTAGGTGTCTTTTTGACGGATGTGCCGGGAGTATCATGGTCCCGCAATGTGCTACCCCTGTGGGATAGAATACGATCAGATATGCAAGTATGGTCCAGGATGCCACTGAATGTCTACGGACGCTCGGCCATCTTTAAGATGGTAGCCCTACCCCGTATCCTATACCAGTTTCAAAATTATCCATACTCTGTATCACGGCAGTGGTTTAGGCAGGTGAATTCGGCGTTGGGTCGGTTCTTGTGGACTGGGGGGCAGTGAGGGTGGCGCTTCACACATGCTTCCTCTCGACGTACTGTGGGGGACTAGCAGCCTCGGACGTCCAGTCTTATTATCAAGCGTCACACCTGCTGGTCCTCAATGAATGGTGGTATGGGGATCGCGGCGACCCGACCTACGCCCTGGAGAGATACCTGATGGACCCGCACACGCTCCATATGATTTTATACTCGGCTGCACTCCGAAAAAGGCTCCCGGCAGGCACGCAGACAGTCTTCCGGGTGTGGCGTGATGCGCTCCGATGTATGGGATGGTGGAACAGGCTGACGGGGGAAACCCCGCTGTGGCACAATGGGCGGCTTCCGGCTTTGGCTTCCCTGCGGGGCTTTGGTGGCTGGACGCTATCGGCGTCTCGGCGCTGGGTCACGTTATGAGGGGCTCGGTCCTCAAGTCTTTTTAGGCTCTGCGGGATGAGTACGACATGCCCCAATCCCAATTCTTTCGATATCTGCTGCTTCGACACGCCCTGACCCCCTCTATAGCGGACCTAACTTCTTTGCCAGAATTCAGCCCCCTTGAGGCTAAATTGTTCATGGGGGAACTGGAAACAAAAAAAATACCTAGCATATACCAGACGCTGGTCACCCATTGTTCCCCCTCTCTTGACAAATTGCGGTTGGTATGGGAAGGAGAGTTGGGGAGTTTGGAAGAGGAGGACTGGAGAGAAGCCCTGGAGGCCCCTAGGGGAGCAGCGATTGTGGTGCGCTTGCACTTTATTCAATTCAAGTACCTCCATAGGGCATACTACACGAGGGAACGACTGTGGAGGGCGGGACTGATTGCCTCCCCTGAATGTCTGAGATGTGGAGGTGCAGTGGGCTCCTTTATTCATACGGTGTGGGAGTGTGTGAGACTGCAGAGATTTTGGACCGGATGTGGGAGTGCCTGGAGGAGGTGCTGGGCTGGGAGCTCCCCCGCTCGCCGAAGCTGGGCCTTCTCCACGTCATGGAACAAGTAGGGGGGAATTTGTACAAGCGACATTTGCTCCTCTTGGGCCTTATAGTGGCCAAGAGAGATATAGCCCGGGCCTGGAAGGCTCCTAGAGCCCCACTGCTGGAGGTGTGGAAACGAGGTTTGGACTTTAACATGGGACTAGAACGTCCGATATTTGAGGCAAGGGGGTGTCCCGCAAAACATTTTAAGATCTGGAAGAAATGGGCTGACTACAGAGGCCTTCTGCTGGACCCCCCGGAGCCTCAGGTCTCCGACGCAGACGCGTCCTTACTGACTTTGGGTGAATTGGCTCACATGCAGCGTTTACGATTGCTAGGTTCCTCTAGATGGACAATGTTGACACAGTACGGGGTGGAGGGAGGGCTCTGGGTGGGATAGTGAACGGTGGGACCTGGGGGATTATTAGCTGGCTGTATTTGAATGTGATGTTTTTATGTGCACACTGCCTCTCTGATTCTTAGGGAGCGGTGGATTATTTCTAATACGCTGTCAACTGCTAAAACCTAATAAAGATTGTTCTGAAAAAAAAAACCCACACCCAACATAATATTCCATAGCTTGGACTTTATCACCCTATTCTAGGCTGATGTTATATCCATAAACCTCAAATAGTGTGCACCAGCCTTGCTTTAGTGTACTTAGCTATAATCAAATAAAGATTCAGACCCTAGTCATTTTCCCATGCGGTTAATCAACTCAATACAATTCTCTCTGTAACCTTGACCCTGGAATCGATCAAGGAGATGGGATGATAACAGTGTGGGTCATCTCTATTACCCTTTTTGAAAACAGGAACAATTATAGAATTGATACAAGAAGGGGGAACCTGATGTCAGATTGCTGAGTAAATATAACATTTTATAAGAGTAGCTCACAAGGCAACATTTTATTTAAACAAATCCAGTGGTACTGCATCTATTCTAGGAGCTTTTTAATTGAGAAGATCAGTGATAGCATCTTTGATCTCCTCCCAGCTAACTGTTAGCTGGGGGATAAGGAAAAATTTGACAAATTGGTTGCCTGACTGGCCGGGAAACTAGCAGGGGTTGGGGAGTCATAGATGGGTACAAAGTGCTCAAGCCAGGAGTCAGGGGTAATGAGCGTGGATATAGAGATCCTCTTAGAAGGCTCTAAGATAGGCTGATGAATTACTTTCTAAAATGTGGCACAATCTTTAGAGAAGCAGGAGTCAATCAAATCATCCCAAGCTTTCTGCTTGAGCATACTTTTACTATTTGAAAAGCCTGGTTGTAATCCTGATGACAAGGAATAACTCTATGTGTATCGCTCAGCTTCTCCTTCAAAGCTGGCATGAGTTTTCTATGTGAAATAGAGCAAACCGTCAATAAGGAACTCGATGACTAGGTTTACTAGCCGTTAAGATGGATGTCACCTTTGTGCAAATGAAGGTAAAAGAGATAAGAATATTCTCAACCAGGGCATCATCATTTAAACAACCTAAAAACACCTCACAACAGACAGTCCCTACATAATTCATAATAGAATTGACTGGAGATAACCTCATTCCAGCTGATTCTACAACCCAAGTCTTTAGCAGCTACCCGCCGCACAAAGCGTGATAAAACGGTGCAGAATTAAATGACCAGGAAAGGTAGCATGTAATGGATTATGACCACTATGAGAATTCTAGCATACCTAAAAACCCAGCATTTAAAGTGATCAAATCAGGAGAGACAAAATAAAATCAATATCGGAAAAACAACTTCCCCAAGAGAAGGTGCGTCTCATTAGAATTAGCAGTCTCAAAGATAACCAAGTTAAAGTCACTGGGAATAGTATTGAGGAGTTGAGCCTAAATAGAGTGACTGAAACGGTGAGCAATTTGTGGCATATGCAACCAATTGCATGTATCATGGGTTGTGCTAGAGTCACACATGCAAGTATTAGTCACCCAGTACCACAATGAGTAAGTTTCCTTAAATGGAACAAGTATGTTTTTCTAAAAGGCCTCTCAGCTGTGACGCAATACTATCCCAGGTCTAAGTTGTTAAGCATTGTAAAAATGAATAAATAAAACATTACAAGAATTCAGACAGCTAAAATGCACGGCAAGTAAATTGGGAAGGTCTGTATCCAATTGCTTAAGAATGAAATTAAGTCATAGAGAGATAAAAACCAAAAGACCCTCTCACGCAGGTAGGCCCCACTTACTTGACGACCAGTTAATAGGGAGCAAAAGACAGAGGTTGATGGGGTGGCCCAGTACAGCCTCATCTGGTCTCCAATGGGAGTGAATAGGTCCCCCTTTGGCCTGGGCTTTCACCGGGCATTGCAAGCAAATGTCACATGCAGCTGTACACTTACGAGCGCTATATAGCACGCTAGAAGTGCAGTCCCTCCTCCTCCACAAAAAAGGGGCTCTTGAGACTTGCAGTCTGACAATGGCAGTAGCTGGGTAAATTGATCAAGAGGTCAGAGTATTGTTGTTCAATTGAAACAGCTTATGCATTGGGCTGTGTAAGCTCCAACAGAGGGTATATGATGGGAGACTGGCAGTCTCTGACCTACTTAAATATTACTGGGATGCACAATTGGTGGTAGTCAATGACTGGGTGTTTGCTAATCGCGACAAACTGGAGTATAAATGAAATTAATTAATGTTGTTTTATAAAGTGCTACGTTCACTCTAAGGAGCATCTTGGTGCTAGCAGAAAGTAATCGAGAAAGTAGCGGAAAGTAATCGCGAGGTCGGAGGAGTTGCATTAAAAACAAAGATCATATGAGGGAGAACACAATGTTGTCAGAAGCAGAGAAAATCCATGTTTTCAATAGTTTCCTGAACATAAGTTCTGATTGAGCCAATCTCAGTTGGACCGGAAAAATGTTCCAGGCTTTGGTTCCTAGAACAGCTATGGTTTTACATCCTTTAGTTTTCAAATGGGAGCTGGGAGCTGCTAGAAAGTTACCCGAAGATTACCGTAAAAGGCGATGTGTGGTATAGAGGCGTATTCTGGACCGAAGACATGTCGGCCCTGATGCTTTTATGGCTTTATAAGTGATCGTTAAAACTTTAAACAGGATCCTTTTATGAATTGGCAATCAGTGCAAGCGTTGGAGTGCTGCAGCTGAAGGGGATCCTCTGGGTAGCCTAAGCACCAACCTGGCTGCTGTATTCTGGACTAGCTGTAACTTTTTTAAAACAGCCCTATTTACTCCATTGCATACAGGCTGTTGCAGTAGTCCAAACACGATAGAACCAGTGCTACAGCAACTGTCTTCCTAGCATTCATAGGGAGTAGGTCTAGGAACATTCTCAAGGTTTTTATTGTATGAAAGCACATGCCTGCCACTGCAAGTGCTTGACTGTGGAAGGATAGAGTGGAATCAAACTTAATCCCTATGTTCCGTACTGTGTCCGCAGTATTTGGAGGTGGAACCATGTTTGCAGGCCACCATTGGCTGGGCGTGAAGAGATTGGCTTTCCCGAACAGCATGATTTCAGTTTTTTGGCTGTTACATTTCAGATGATTGAGTTTCATCCAGTTCATGACTGCGGTTAGGCAGGGATAGAATTTTTCTTCCGCCGCAGTGGAGTTTTTGTCAAGGGTAAGGATGATCTGTGTGTCATCTGTATATGTAATGGCTTCGACATCGAAAGAATCTATTAGGACAAGCAGTGGGGTCATATAGAGGCTGGATAGAGAGACTATGGGCCACAGGGGCCACACAGTAGTTCTGTATTGATGGAAACAGGAGCGGGACTTACCGATATATACCCAAATGAAGGTGAGAGTATGGAGAGAAGCCACTAACTGCTTAGGATGGGGAGGTAAGGTCACTAGTCAAACCCTATTATGGGCCAACAAGCTCCTTGCGGGCTAGCACTAGTAGCTTTCAAGGTCTTGCACCAGGAATATGAAATGAGAGAGTCTAAGTGATATAGATACCTACAGCTTTGGGCATGTCCATAGAAGACATATAGTGGAGGAGGAGCATTTGCTAGAGGCATTGCCACTTGAGAATCGCCTACTCATGAAACTCATAATGGATAAGGCATTTTCTACTGTTTACCGGATGGTGTTCTTGTGGATGATGGCGATGCCTCCTCCGGTCTGGTTGACGCGGTCCCTCCTGATGATCTTGTATCCTTCCGGGATGGCGATGGCGATGTCGGGGGCAGAGGAGGCGTCCATCCATGTTTCGGTGAGGAATGCAATGTCTGGAGATGTTGTGTCGAGCAGGTTCCAGAGCTCAACAGCGTGTCTGTGGACGGAACGGGTGTTGAGCAGGAAGCACTTGAGATCGCTGCTGGGGTTCGGCGTTGCTGGCGCGGTGCATGTTCGGAGGCAGGTGAACTTGCAGGTTGTGCAGGTGAAGGGTCCGTGGAAGTGTTTCGGGGCGTCTCGACAGCAGGCGGGGTTCCAGTCGGCGTTGAGAGCGT
This sequence comes from Lissotriton helveticus, assembly GCF_964261635.1. Classification (NCBI taxonomy): domain Eukaryota; kingdom Metazoa; phylum Chordata; class Amphibia; order Caudata; family Salamandridae; genus Lissotriton; species Lissotriton helveticus. Next base: position 1,311,280,799 of record NC_136063.1, read on the forward strand.
TGAGGGCGGTGGCGTCGTAGATCCTTCGGTTCGTCTTACTTCGGTGGGTGCCAGGGGTCCTGGCGCTGGGCGCGGTCCAGGCGCGGACGGGCGCAGACGCGCTTACCTTTGGCGCGCCTTCGGCGCACAATCGGCGTGCCCGCTGCGCGAACGCGCGGTCGCCATATATGGCGACGTGGGAGGGAGAGAGGAGCAGCTGGGAGGCGGGAGCGGGGAGGGCACAGAAGGGAAGGGGGCGTGGCCGCTAGCACGGCGGCGGGAAGCGGGGCGGGCAAGTGCAAAACAACACGGCACTGGGGGTACAGAAAGTAAATGGGAAAGAAGATGGGGATGAAAGGTTAAACACTAGACAGGGGAACTCTTAAAAGATGGCACAAATTTTGAAAAAAACAGCAGAGTGATGAAATACGGCACAAGTGGTGAAAAAATAAAATACAGCACAAGCAGTTGCGGCGAGGAATCTTATGTATACTTGTTTATATACAACAACTGACACATACACCGCCTTTTATTTTTCTAATTTGTTGGAAGTTTACCATTGAGAAATATATTTGCTCATCACCACACCCATAAAGAGATTCACTCACTCTCACTGAAACTGTTAGAACATGTAGTTTTAACTTCATATATCTACTGAATCAACTATTCACACATCTTTGGACAGTCACACACACCCCACCGAACCACACACACTTTCACACTCCCATACAAATACTCAGTTAACTAATCAATAACTAATATAGACTTTCACATAGCTAGTAACCAACTGTAGAATCAGTTTACACAACAACTGACAAAGTGATACAGATATTCACACAGTTTAGTCATTATCCACTATATTTAGTGAGACATTATAAATTGGTCAAGTAAACAGTCAATTACACTGCTGCTAAATCCTCCATCCAAATATTTATTTATATATATATCCACTCATTCTTCAATGCAAATTGCTATATATATAATGCATATTTAAATAACGAAGCAAGCCACATTCACTGGATGATGTCATCAGTGATGTCATCAGTGATGTCATTTGAGATGTCATCAGTGATGTCCCTGACCATGTCATGAATGATCTAATATGTGACATCATCAGCAGTGGATTGCGGGTGCGCGAAATATAGTTACTACAACTAACTATATAGGAGCAATTTCAATGGTTTTGTATGAGTGAAATGTCCAGCTAACTATAACACCCCTAAAACTTATAGTTTTTTGAGTGAATTTCAAAGGTTTTTAAAAGCTAATTCCTAACTATATAAGGCCTGAAACCTATGGTTTTTTCAGTGAATTTCAAAGGTTTTTTAAATGCTAATTCCTAACTATAAAAGGCCTGAAACCTATGGTTTTCTCAGTGAATTTGCAAGGTTTTTTAAATGCTAATTCCTAACTCTATAAGGCCTGAAAACTATGGTTTTTTCAGTGAATTTGCAAAGTTTTTTAAATGCTAATTCCTAACTATATAAGGCCTGAAACCTATGTTTTTTTCAGTGAATATATATATATGTATATATATATATATATATATATATATATATATATATATATATATATATATATATGGTCTTAAATATTGGTTTGCATAACACGACCACTGGAGGTCTCAATTGGGCGTAAATGGACTACATTTCCCAGCGTGCTTTGAAAGTGGGGAAAAATTGGCACACCTGAAGCCTTTAAAATGTAACAAGCATGCAATGGGAAACGTTAGAAGCCCGGAACTGGTGTTTTGCGAACTTTGCCTCTGACGAAAGTGCACGTATGCACTGAAACGCGTAAGGCTGAAAGGACAGATAAAGCGGAGCTGTAACCCTGTTCCTTGGAGAAATAAAGGTTGTAACCTTCCATCTGGAGGAGTGCGTCTTGAATGCATGGGCATTTTTGGGTTGAATATATATATATATATATATATATATATATATATATATATAGTTGTTATACTGGTATATTAAAAAAAATTAGAAAATTAAAATATAGATTATAATCATTCTTTTTTTTAAATAGTTGTATATTATATATGTGGCTATTAATACACACACATTCATATATATATATATGTGTGTGTGTGTTTTTTAATGTTTGCATTTACATATTTGTTTAAATATTACTTAACCATATTTAATTTATATTATATTAATGTTAAATGGTAAAATATTTACTGTTTTTAACTATACATATTAAAAAAATTATATCAATGTATACTTTTTTTGCCATTAGTGGAAAACTTTATTTCAATATTTTTGTACTTAACTGTAGAAAAACAATATTTTTGTGATTGTTATTTTTGACATTATATTTTAGTGTCATGTATTTTTTGTTTCAATATTGTGTCAGTTATCCCAATGCTGCAGCCACCGTTGGACTGCAAGTCCAAGGAGCACTGTTTGTTGTGGAGGAGGAGGACCCACCCATCAACCGCGCTATATAGAGCTCATCAGTCTCCTGCTGCGCGGGACTCAAAAGCTACTGCCATTGGCTTTTTTTTTACTTTTATTTTATTAAACATCACTCAACATACTGTGAATAGAGTAACTGAACTGCATAAATCTTTTAGTATACATTTTGATCAGAGCAGACAGTATCAAGACCAGACATGCTTATATATATTGAGTGGAGCCTTTATGGCTATTGAAAATTTCTGTCGACAGCAGATAACACATCGGAAATATGGTGCCCCCCTCCCTTCCCAGCCCCACATCTTTTTCCACTTCTGGAGTCAGCCAGTCCCTGCTTTGATAGATCACTTGCTCTGCTTGTTGGCATCTGATTCCCAGTCTTCGACTCGTGGGGGAATCGATGTGTCCCATATCTGTGCAATATTGCGCTTAGCCACCCTCGCTGCAACCATCAGCCAAATCTTTTCATATTGTGGCCAGGATACCTTCCCTATTAAAGTCAAAAGGAGCCATTTTGTTTCTAGGGGAACCTCCAAAGCTAGCAGCTGAGTCATTCTCTATACCACTTCTCCCCAATAGAGTTCTATTATCAGGCACCCCCAAAGTATGGTAGAGAGTGTGCTCTCCTGCCCACAGCCCGATGGGCAGAGTGCAGAGTGCAGAGTCTCCCCGTTCTAGTTTCTGAAGTACCATTCTAGAAGCACAAACTATGTGGTATTCTCAGTTGTACTAAGATGGTACAAATCGCTATCTCTCGTTGGCTTTGCAGGGCCTCTGTCCAATCGTCATTGTCGAAGGCTATCAGGTGTCTTTCCCAGGCTACTCTCAATTATTAACCAGCTTTTGGTAAACAGTAGAAAATGCCTTATCCATTATGGGTTTCATGAGTAGGCGATTCTCAAGTGGCAATGCCTCTAGCAAATGCTCCCCCTCCACTATATGTCTTCTATGGACATGCTCAAGCTGTAGGTATCTATATCACTTAGACTCTCTCATTTCATATTCTTGGTGCAAGACCTTGAAAGCTACTAGTGCTAGCCCGCAAGGAGCTTGTTGGCCCATAATAGGGTTTGACTAGTGACCTTACCTCCCCATCCTAAGCAGTTAGTGGCTTCTCTCCATACTCTCACCTTCATTTGGGTATATATCGGTAAGTTTCGCTCCTGTTTCCATCAATACAGAACTACTGTGTGGCCCCTGTGGCCCATAGTCTCTCTATCCAGCCTCTATATGACCCCACTGCTTGTCCTAATAGATTCTTTCGATGTCGAAGCCATTACATATACAGATGACACACAGATCATCCTTACCCTTGACAAAAACTCCACTGTGGCGGAAGAAAAATTCTATCCCTGCCTAACCGCAGTCATGAACTGGATGAAACTCAATCATCTGAAATGTAACAGCCAAAAAACTGAAATCATGCTGTTCGGGAAAACCAATCTCTTCACGCCCAGCCAATGGTGGCCTGCAAACATGGTTCCACCTCCAAATACTGTGGACACAGTACGGAACATAGGGATTAAGTTTGATTCCACTCTATCCTTCCACAGTCAAGCACTTGCAGTGGCAGGCATGTGCTTTCATACAATAAAAACCTTGAGAAAGTTCCTAGACCTACTCCCTATGAATGCTAGGAAGACAGTTGCTGTAGCACTGGTTCTATCGTGTTTGGACTACTGCAACAGCCTGTATGCAGGAGTAAATAGGGCTGCTTTAAAAAAGTTACAGGTAGTCCAGAATACAGCAGTCGGGTTGGTGCTTAGGCTACCCAGAGGATCCCCTTCAGCTGCAGCACTCCAACGCCTGCACTGATTGCCAATTCATAAAAGGATCCTGTTTAAAGTTTTAACGATCACTTATAAAGCCATAAAAGCATCAGGGCCGACATGTCTTAGGTCCAGAATACGCCTCTATACCACACAACGCCTTTTACGGTCATCTTCGGGTAACTTTCTAGCAGCTCCCAGCTCCCATTTGAAAACTAAAGGATGCAAAACCATAGCTGTTCTACGAACCAAAGCCTGGAACATTTTTCCGGTCCAACTGAGATTGGCTCAATCAGAACTTATGTTCAGGAAACTATTGAAAACATGGATTTTCTCTGCTCCTGATAACATTGTGTTCTCCCTCATATGATCTTTGTTTTTAATGTAACTCCTCCGACCTCGCGATTACTTTCCGCTACTTTCTCGATTACTTTCTGCTAGCGCCAAGATGCTCCTTAGAGTGAACGTAGCACTTTATAAAACAAAATTAATTAATTTCATTGATACTCCAGTTTGTCGCAATTAGCAAACACCCAGTCATTGACTACCACCAATTGTGCATCCCAGTAATATTTAAGTAGGTCAGAGACTGCCAGTCTCCCATCATATACCCTCTGTTGGAGCTTACACAGCCCAATGGATAAGCTGTTTCAATTGAACAACAATACTCTGACCTCGTGATCAATTTACCCAGCTGCTGCCATTGTCAGACTGCAAGTCTCAAGAGCCCCTTTTTTGTGGAGGAGGAGGCACTGCACTTCTAGCGTGCTATATAGCGCTCGTAATTGTACAGCTGCATGTGACATTTGCTTGCAATGCCCGGTGAAAGCCCAGGCCAAAGGGGGACCTATTCACTCCCATTGGAGACGCCCTGCTGGACAACCTCGCCAACCTCGGACTCAAGCAACTGGTCAACACCCCCACCCACTACACCGGCCACACGCTTGATCCCGTCTTCTCATCCAGCAAGCACATCGCCTTCAGCCACTCCACCGGACTCCACTGGACAGACCACAGCTGCGTCCACTTCAGCTTCAGAAAAACCACCACCCACCACCACCCGCAACAGGTTCCCCACAGAAGATGGAGCAAGATCACCGCCGACCAGCTCACCACCTCACTCAGCCAGAACCCACCTGCCAGCACACCGGACCCCAACGAAGCAGCCCGCAACTTCACGCAGTCGCTGACTGCCTGCGCTGACGACCTCGCACCACTGATGAACCCCCCCAGCAAACCCAGAAGCAAGAAGGCCCCCTGGTTCACCGACGAACTCAAGGACTCCAAGAAGACCTGCCGCACCCTCGAGAAAGCCTAGCTCCTCGACCGGACCACTGACAACATGACCGCAGTCAAAAACGCGACCCGCAGGCACCACTAGCTCATCCGCACCACCAAGAAGAAATCACTGAAGGATCGACTGGACAGCAACGCCCACGACAGCAAGGAACTCTTCAGCATCATCAAGGAGTTCTCCAACCCCAGCACCGGCAACAACGACATCACCCCTTCACAAGATCTCTGCGACTCCCTCGACTCGTTCTTCCACTGCAAGATTACGAACATCCACAACAGCTTCGGCACACCATCCTCGCACCCTACCGTCGAACCAACGCACCCCGCCATGACCCTCCGCACCTGGACCGCAGTGACCACCGAAGACACAGCCCGCACGATGAACACCATCCACTCCGGATCTCCGACTGACCCCTGCCCCCACCACATCTTCAACAAGGCCGACTCCACCAACGCACCCCAACTCCGAGACGTCATCAACACCTCCTTCGACACCGCCACCTACCTGGAGAGCTGGAAGCACGCCGAGCTCAGCGCCCTACTAAAGAAACCAACAGCGGACCCCACAGACTCAAAAACTTCCACCCCATCTCGCTCCTCCCTTTTCCTGCCAAAGTCATCCAGGAGATCGCCAACGGACAGCTTGCCGCCTTCCTCGAGACGAATGGATCCCTCGACCCCTCGCAGTCCGGTTTCAGAGCCAACCACAGCACCGAGACCGCCCTCATCGCAGCCACCGACGACATCCGAGCCCTTCTCGACAACGGGGAAACAGCGGCACTCATTCTCCTGGACCTCTCCGCCGCGTTCGACATGGTCTGTCACCGCACCCTAGTCCAACGCCTCAGCAACACAGGCATCCAAGAAAAGGCACTGAAGTGGATCACCTTGTTCCTCTGTGGAAGGACACAGAGAGTCCGCCTCCCCCCGTTTCGCTCCGAGGCCACCGAAGTCATCTGCGGCTTCCCGCAAGGATCATCACTCAGCCCCACCCTCTTCAACGTCTACATGAGACCTCTCGCAGCCATCGCACGCCAACACAACCTCAACATCATCTCCTACGCCGACGACACCCAGCTGATCCTCTCCCTCACCAGAGACCCCGACACCGCCAGAACCAGCCTCCACGAAGGGATAAAAGACGTCGCCGAGTGGATGAAGAACAGCCGCTTGAAACTGAACTCAGACACGACGGAATTCCTCATCCTTGGACCATCACTCTCCGCCTGGGACGACTCCTGGTGGCCCCCAGCCCTGGGCACCGCCCCCAAGCCGACAGACCACGCACGCAACCTGGGCTTCATCCTGGACTCCTCCCTCTCGATGACCAGACAAGTCAACGCCGTCTCCTCTTCTTGCTTTCTCACCCTCCGCATGCTCCGCAAGATCTTCCGATGGATCCCGATCGAAACCAGGAAGACGGTCACCCAGGCCCTCGTAACCAGCCGGCTGGACTACGGAAACACCCTCTACGCCGGAACCACAGCCGAGTTACAGAAAAGACTACAACGCATCCAGAACGCCTCAGCCCGACTCATCCTGGACATCCCTCGACGCAGCCACATCTCCAGCCACCTGAGGAACCTGCACTGGCTCCCGGTCAACAAGAGGATCACCTTCAGGCTCCTCACCCACGCACACAAGTCTCTCCACAACCTAGGACCCAAGTACCTCAACGACCGCCTGACCTTCCACACGCCCACCCGCCAGCTACGATCCGCCAGCCTCGCCCTCGCTGCCGTACCACGCATCCGAAGAGCCACCGCCGGAGGCAGATCCTTCTCCTACCTGGCGGCCAAGACATGGAACTCCCTCCCCATCCACCTTCGGCTGACCCAGGACCACCTCGCCTTCAGGAGACAACTCAAGACCTGGCTGTTCGAGCAATAGCGGCTCCCTTCCCCCAAGCGCCTTGAGACCCTCCTGGGTGAGTAGCGCGCTATACAAGTATTTGATTGATTGATTGATTGATTGATTGAGTGACTGTATGGATAACTGTATACTTGTAATAATGATTTTATAATTCACTAAGTATGACTTACTATCTAAATGAATAGATGAATTGGTGTTTGTATAAGTGTTTTGCTAAGTAAATATGTAAGTATGATCCATTGTTTGCATAAGTGAGTAGGATGACTTCATATGTGAATAGGATGTGTGCTGTTGTTTAATGTCGATATAGGTGTATAAGTATTTTTGATAGTGTTCTATTGTTCATTGACAGCATGTATGAGTGAATCTACAGGTAAGTGAGTAGATGTGTGTATACATCTATGAATCACTGAGTGGATTTTTAGATACTTGTATTGCTGTGACAATGGATTCAAATATGATACTCTGTATTTTACAAAGAGTGATGAAAAATTGTAATAATGTATGAAAAGGTGTATGTGATTGTCACGTGGATGATGTCATCAGTGATGTCATCAGTGATGTGATTTGAGATGTCATCAGTGATGTCACTGACCATGTCATGAATGATCTAATATGTGACATCATCTGCAGTGGATTGCGGGTGCGCGAAATATAGTTAGTACAACTAACTATATAGGCGCAATTTCAATGGTTTTGTATGAGTGAAATGTCCAGCTAACTATAACACCCCTAAAACTTATAGTTTTTTGAGTGAATTTCAAAGGTTTTTTAAAAGCTAATTCCTAACTATATAAGGCCTGAAACCTATGGTTTTTTCAGTGAATTTCAAAGGTTTTTTAAATGCTAATTCCTAACTATATAAGGCCTGAAACCTATGGTTTTTTCAGTGAATTTGCAAGGTTTTTTAAATGCTAATTCCTAACTATATAAGGCCTGAAACCTATGGTTTTTTCTGTGAATTTGCAAAGTTTTTTAAATGCTAATTCCTAACTATATAAGGCCTGAAACCTATGTTTTTTTCAGTGAATTTCAAAGGTTTTTTAAATGCAAATTCCTAACCATATAAGGCCTGAAACCTATGGTTTTTTCATTGAATTCGCAAGGTTTTTAAAATCTAATTCTATTAGCGGATAACGTTTTTATATATTCAAACGTTTTTTTAATGCCAATTCCTAACTATATAAGGCCTGAAACCTATGGTTTTTTCAGTGAATTTGCAAGGTTTTTTAAATGCTAATTCTATTAGAGGATAATGTTTAAATATATTAATATCCTAGTGGGACCACCTGAGCAGCCCTAGGGGGTCAGGGTCTTTCTACCCAGCCCCCTTTTTGTGTTCTACACGTTTGTTTTTCTGCTTTCTTGTGCCTCAGTCTACTAAGACCCAAGATGGATGCTAACACTTCCTGGTTAGAAGTGTTGACAGCCAAAGAGCATGCAGCTTTCTCTGGAAGGCATGCTAACTGGCTGTCACTGTCTGTCAACACTAGCACAAGATGGATGCCAACACTTCCTGGTTAGAAGTGTTGACAGCCAATGACCATGCAGCTTTCTCGGGAAGGCATGCTGATTGGCTGCCACTGTCTGTCAACACTCCAAACCAGGAAGTGTTGGCAGCCATCTTGTGCCTTGTTAGAACCAAGGCACAAGAAAGCAGTGAAACAAAGGTGTGAAACTCGCAAAGGGGCCAGAGTAGAAGCACCCTGACCCCCTAGGCCTGCTCAGGGGGTCCCACAAGGACCCCCAAGGCAAAAATTAAAACATTTTTTTAAAAGTCGCATGGTACGTAGCGTTTTTTTTTTTTGCCTTAGGGGTCTTTGTGGGACCCCCTGAGCAGGCCTAGGGGGTCAGGGTGCTTCCACCCTGCCCCCTTTTTGAGTTCTACACATTTGTTTTTCTGCTTTCCTGTACCTCACTCTACCAAGGCACAAGATGGCTGCCCACAATTTCTGTTTTAGAGTGTTTACAGACAGTGGCAGCCAATCAACATGCAGCTCGTGCACGTAGGGGTACGCGCAAGTACGCGCACGTACGCGTACGGTACGCGTACCGGTAAGCTTAGGTGTAAGCTTAGGGTGAGCTGCTATAGATATATATGTGTTTTTTAAGTTAATTTTCATAAAAACCACTGGAGCAATTTTCACCAAACATAGCAAAGGCACATCTGCGTACCTACAATTTTCCCAAGTTTGGTGTAATTCTGTTCAGCGGTTCGGGCTGTAGACTCGTCAGACCGTCCTATGGAAATTAACATGGGGAAAACACGTTTTGGGACCCCCCTTTTTTCTCAGCCCCCACTTCACGAATCCCCCCGAAACTTCCAAAATTTTGGAAAATTACACGCAAATTCCTCAACCGGCGCCAAAGCTATTCCCAATAGAATGTTGCGGATTTCCTATAGTAGCCAATCCTAACTATATATACCTACTGGCTATCGCCAGTAGGTTATATATATATATATATATTCACTGAAAAAAACATAGGTTATAGACCATATATAGTTAGGAATTAGCATTTAAAAAACCTTATTTTACTCACACAAAACCATTGAAATTCCATATATAGTTAGTTGCACTAACTATATATCGCGCACCCGCAATCCACTGCTGATGATGTCACATATTACATCGTTCATGACATGGTCAGTGACATCACTGATGACATCACTGATGACATCTCAAATGCCATCACTGATGACATCACTGATGACAACATCCAGTGACTGTATGTTTCTGTAAAGTTAAAATGTGTCTTACATATTGAAGAATGAGTGGAAGTATAAGTGTCTGGACAAAGGATTTAGTAGGTGCATGACTGAATGTATGAGTGAGTGATTAAATGTGTCTCACTGAGTGCATGGGTTAGTGACTAAACTGTCTTAATTTGTGCATCATTATGTCTGTTGTTCTGTAAACTGCTGCATGTGTTGATCAGTAGCTATATGATTAACTATATGGGTTATTGATTGATTGTCCAAGTATTTGTATGGGAGACTGAGTGTGTGTGTGGCTGGCTGGGAGGTGTGTGACTCTGTGCAGATCAATGTGTACTTGTATCAATGATTGTATAAGAAAGTAAGTATGTGTTAGTATATGTTTGAAAATGTAAGGTGCTCTATGTTTAACTGTATAGACAAGAAAATGGAAGTGTGATTGATTCTTTACAGGACTGACTAGGTGTGTGAGTAACTCCATGGATGAGTGGCAGAGTGTGAGTGTCTGTATAGGTGTATGAGTGCATATGATAGTGTTGTAAAGATGAGTGATTGTATGTATGAATGATTGTATGGGTGAATGAGTGAATGTGTGTGTAGACGTAGGAATCAGTGAGTGCGTATGTGGTAACTAGTATTGGTGTGTCAATGGTTTCAAAAATTATACTCTGTATTTAACACTGGGTGAAACAGAGGTTATATTAAAATGTGAGGAGATGCATTGTATTGTCACATGAATGATATCATCAGTGATGTGGTCATTGATGTCAAATGAGATGTCATCAGTGATGTCATCAGTGATGTCATTTGAGATGTCATCAGTGATGTCATCAGTGATGTCACTGACCATGTCATGAATGATGTAATATGTGACATCATCAGCAGTGGATTGCGGGTGCGCGATATATAGTTAGTGCAACTAACTATATATGGAATTTCAATGGTTTTGTGTGAGTAAAATAAGTTTTTTTAAATGCTAATTCCTAACTATATATGGTCTATAACCTATGGTTTTTTCAGTGAATTTTCAAGGTTTTGTAAATGCTAATTCCTAACTATATATGGTCTATAACCTATGGTTTTTTCAGTGAATTTTCAAGGTTTTGTAAATGCTAATTCCTAACTATATATGGTCTATAACCTATGGTTTTTTCAGTGAATTTCAATGGTTTTTTAATAGCAAATATCATAAGCTGTCGAATGTCAAGTACGTGGTAAGAAAAAACATTTTCGTGTTTATGCACACTTATCTGCTTTGAATGCTGCCCCCCCCCCTCATTTCTATTAGGAGTACTCTCTCTTTGCAGATAGTGAAAGGTAGTTAACGCAGGCCTTTGCCCCCGTTGTAATCCGTCGTGCCTGCTTCTCTCTCCATTTGATTGATTGTTATCCAAGCATTTACTGTTTTAGAATTGGTTCTCTTTGGTTCATTCTCTATTTACAAACAAGCACAGAGTCGCAATACTCTGTTTAGTCTTTGCAGATAGCGAAAAATCGTGTAAAAAAACAAAAGGAATCGAGCAAAATCAGTAGGCCACTAATGGGATCTCTTTTTGACCTCGCTAAAATAGAAACATTAGGAACAACCCCTCATCACAAACACGAAACTAGTGAGATGAACTGAACTCCACACCATGATGGCTGCAATACAGCTTGGCTCCGCCACCCACCCCGCCCAAAATAACGATAAACTCTATGCAAATATTACAAATATATACAACACACCAGCAAAGTAACAGGGTAAAACATTTTATTAAACAACTATTTACATAACTATTTTATACTTTTTGTTGCCCGATCCGGCTAGCTCAATCGATCGAGCATGAAACTCATGCACTCTGATAGTTCAAAGTTTTGAGGAGTGCTTGTAACACTGTCTGAAGCCTATTTGCACTTGCTTCAGCTTCACTATTCTCAAAGTAAAGTGGGGGCTGTTTGAGGACGTGACTGCATTTGTGAACAATGTGATGCGGTGCCACCCTGAACCGCTTGACGGAGGCCCCCGAGGGACGGTGTGATGGCGCGGACTCGGAGGGGGCGCTTGGCTCCGGCTCCCTCCCCAAGTCGTGTTCTCCTGGTGTAGCCTGAGATCGCCCCCGACATAGGTAGTCGGCTCCCGGGATCAAGCGGAACTTTTTGCCTTTTGGTAACTCTTCCATTCTTGACCTTGTCCCACAATCCGTTTCACCTAAAGACACGCTGTAGTGGGGCGCCCCTTTACCATTTCAGTTGCCATTCCGCCCGCTTTTGCTACACTGTGCCTCTTCCGCTATTCAGCTGTTTACCGCCCGCTCTTTCGACTACAGCGTCTCGCTCACCATGTAGTTGAGTTGCTCCCGCTCTTGCGGTGCAGCGATAGGCGGCTGCCACAGTACTCTCAAAATGGCGGCCGGCTCTTCAGATTTGGGCGTGGTCCACTAAAATTGCCCTGCGACACCTTGGAACTCGGACGCTTGTCTGCTAGAGCTTGGGCTCCATTCTCGAAAGCGTCCCCTCAGCCTTGAAGATTCTACAAAAGTCTTGGTGGCCCCCGACTCCCGCAGGCTTCTGGTGGGGAGCGGCTAGCATTATTGCTCGTGGAATGGCCACGACGGAGCTACGAAATGGTGGTGCTCTCATGCTAACGCCAGCTTCAGTCTGAAACATCCAGAAACACTGTAGACTACCAATTCGATCAGTTCCGGTAGCACCCCAACGTGACCCGGTAGAGAAGAACTAGCCCTCCCCTCTTTGACTGATGGTTCTTGTTGCCTGTCCCTTCTGTTGTCATTTAACAGAACTATTTAGCCTGCTGAAAGGGGTTGTGTTCCGACCGCTGGTTGGTGGAGACATTTTGACTATATTCTGGACCTGCGTTGTCGCGTAATGCGTCATATGACGTGCCGCGTTAGCGCATCCGGAAGTGATCCGGGGCGCGACGCGCAGCGCGTAACGTAAGCATAACAGGTCATGTGACTTGTTAATAAAACTTTTCATTGGTTCATTTTACTTTTCTTATTCTAATGATGAAAGGTTTGGTCATATGACCTAAAAATTACGCTTTTTATTACTTTCGAACATTATTTTTTCTTAAATATATGTTATAATGTTCCAGGCTAATGTACTTTCCCGGAAAATTTACAACTGTCCTGCAAGTAAAATATATTCCTTTTTCGAGAAAAAGGGCGTTTCTTCGTCCCATGACGGAGCCGTTGAGCAAAAGAGGCTCGGCCTGCTGTCTTAGTCGCCGATACGCCTGAATATGAGATTCTTATCGATCACTTTATGTTGCAGGAGTAGAAAACACAACAGCCCTTGACCATTTATCTTTACTGCGTTCCTGCGTATTATACCTTTTACCCTTCATGTAATTGGTCTGCTTTATTTCACTTGCCTTTTACTGATTCTAAAACAGTGACTATTATTAAAAACTTTACCAATGTATATACTACTACCATGTTTTCTTTTAAAAACCTTTATTGTGAAAATGTCATTATACAAATACGGGCCTATAACCACGTGGGCCGGCCACGGAGCAAACTGTAATCGTATATGATGAGTAGACATTTACACTGTAGAGGAACGTAACGGGCGGGCCATTAGGTTGCAAGAACTAAGGTGTCTAACAGTTGCGAAATCAGTGGACGTACATTTTATAATTAAAATACGACAGGGCCAGTTACAATAAAATTATCTAGATATACATTTGCGGGCAAGTACCATGGGTGACGTTAATTCGAACTTTCAATAGTACAGTAATCAATAACACATCAGAACTTAATATCAATAGGGATATCGAAATATTCAATCTATTCTCGTCCCCGCCCGCCATGTGCTTCAAAACTGCATACGTATCTCGTGATATCAAGGTTGTGCAACCAGTACACAACAAGGAGTTACGAGTCCCATTTATTCCAGCGCCATTTTGGGCGAGGATGGGCAGGTCCAGGATATAGTCAAAATGTCTCTACCAACCATCGACTATGATGATGTTCATATGCTGTATTTATTAGAGTAACACTCATCTGTCCACATGAAATTAATTTGCCACAATCTAAACATGTCATTTTAATCTTTCCAAAGTTCTTCTAAATATTTGGGACCGTTTCCCTTGCCTCTGATGCTGTCAGTGCCACTTCTTTGATGAATGTACTGGCAGGTCGGGGGTTCTCCTCCAAATCTCTCTTTTATGCAGCACTATAATTAATCGGTGCCACCTCTCCATATGACGATGCATGGTATAGTTACCATAACTATATTTTTTTTCGGTTCCTCTGGACAGTACATCGTGGCAGATGAAGCGTGTAACGTACGGGGCATTTACCTTTTTTTGCATGTACAGGAAAGGAAAAAAAATTCGAGCGTCCGAGTTCTAAGGTGTCCCAGGGCCATTTTAGTGGACCAGGCCCAAATCCAAAGAACAGGCCGCCATTTTGAGAGTCCTGTTGCAGCCGCCTGTCGCTGTAGCATCAAGAGCGGCCGAAACTCAGCTGAATGGCAACTGAAACGGTAAAGGGGCGCCCCACTACAGCAGACGAGCCTCCACCTAGGAAGGCCGGTTCACGCCGCCTCCCCCCCCCCCCTTCGGGCACCCCACGCCGTTATTCGGAGCAGGATTGTAGGATGGCCACACCAGTACGGCAACTTGCTAGACACCACCTCGGTGCCTACCGAATCTCAGCGCCTTGTGGTGTCTTCTATTCAGAAAACATTGTTGTACTGCCTTCGACCTATTCGCCGCAAGTGCGCACGCAACTCAGCTGCATAGCTTGCTAGACACCACCTCGGTGCTAACCGAATCTCAGCGCCTTGTGGTGTCTTCTATTCAGAAAATATTGTTGCGCTGCCTTTGGCCCCATTCGCACATCGGTCCGCTACTGACGCCATCTCACAGGCCAACGGGGCGCCCCACGCCGACTTTCAGCATTGTAGGATGGCCACACCAGTGCGGCAACTTGCTAGACACCACCTCGGTGCCATCCGGATCTTGGCATCTCAGCGCCTTGTGGTGTCTTCTATTCAGAAAATATTGTTGCGCTGCCTTTGGCCCCATTCGCACATCAGTCCGCTACTGCCGCCATCTCACAGGCCAACGGGGCACCCCACGCCGACTTTCAGCATTGTAGGATGGCCACACCAGTGCGACAACTTGCTGGACACCACCTCGGTGCCATCCGGATCTTGGCATCTCAGCGCCTTGTGGTGTCTTCTATTCAGAAAATATTGTTGCGCTGCCTTTGGCCCCATTCGCACATCGGTCCGCTACTGACGCCATCTCACAGGCCAACGGGGCACCCCACGCCGACTTTCAGCATTGTAGGATGGCCACACCAGTGCGGCAACTTGCTAGACACCACCTCGGTGCCATCCGGATCTTGGCATCTCAGCGCCTTGTGGTGTCTTCTATTCAGAAAATATTGTTGCGCTGCCTTTGGCCCCATTCGCACATCGGTCCGCTACTGCCGCCATCTCACAGGCCAACGGGGCGCCCCACGCCGACTTTCAGCATTGTAGGATGGCCACACCAGTGCGACAACTTGCTGGACACCACCTCGGTGCCATCCGGATCTTGGCATCTCAGCGCCTTGTGGTGTCTTCTATTCAGAAAATATTGTTGCGCTGCCTTTGGCCCCATTCGCACATCGGTCCGCTACTGCCGCATCTCACAGGCCAACGGGGCGCCCCACGCCGACTTTCAGCATTGTAGGATGGCCACACCAGTGCGACAACTTGCTGGACACCACCTCGGTGCCATCCGGATCTTGGCATCTCAGCGCCTTGTGGTGTCTTCTATTCAGAAAATATTGTTGCGCTGCCTTTGGCCCGATTCGCACATCGGTCTGCTACTGCCGCCATCTCACAGGCCAACGGGGCGCCCCACGCCGACTTTCCGCATTGTAGGATGGCCACACCAGTGCGACAACTTGCTGGACCCCACCTCGGTGCCATCCGGATCTTGGCGCGTTGTGCTGCCTTCGGCCTATTCGCACATCGGTCCGCTACTGACGCCGCCTCACAGGCCAACGGGGCGCCCCACGCCGACTTTCGGCACAGCATTGTAGGATGGCCACACCAGTGCGGCAACTTGCTGGACCCCACCTCGGTGCCATCCGGATCTTGGCGCGTTGTGCTGCCTTCGGCCTATTCGCACATCGGTCCGCTACTGACGCCGCCTCACAGGCCAACGGGGCACCCCACGCCGACTTTCGGCGCAGCATTGTAGGATGGCCACACCAGTGCGGCAACTTGGTGGACACCACCTCGGTGCCATCCGGATTTTGGCGCGTTGTGCTGCCTTCGGCCTATTCGCACATCGGTCCGCTACTGACGCCGCCTCACGTGCCAACGGATTTTCTACGCTTTTTATACCCTATGCCGCATAACAGGTCATGTGACTTGTTTATAAAACTTTTCATTGGTTCATTTTACTTTTGGTTTCCTAATGATGGAAGGCTTGATCATATGACCTAAAAATAACACTTTTCATTGGATGAAAACTTTTTTTTTTCCCAAACGATGAAAGCCCCACCTTGTTTCTGGATGTTTCAGACTGAAGCTGGCGTCAGCATGAAAGCACCACCATCTCGTGGCTCCGTCGTGGTCATTCCGCGAGCATTCATGGCAGCCGCTCCCCATCGGAAGCCTGCAGGAGTCGGGGGCCCCCAAGACTTTTGTGGAATCCTCAAGGCGGAGGGGACGCTTTCGAGAATGGGGTCCAAGACCTAGCAGACAAGCGTCCGATTTCCAAGGTGTCCCAGGGCCATTTCAGTGGACCAGGCCCAAAAAGGAAAGAGCCTGCCGCCATTTTGAGAGTCCTGTGACAGCCGCCTATCGCTGCACCGCAAGAGTGGGCGCAACTCAGCTGAATTGCGGATTTTGACACAGTGGACCAAAAGCGGACGGAATGGCAACTGAAACGGTAAAGGGGCGCCCCACTACAGCAGACGAGGCTCCACTTGGGGAGGCCCGTTCGCGCCGCCTCCCCCCCCCCGGGGCGCCCCACGCCGTTATTCGGAGGGCGGCAACTTACTGGACATCACCTTGGTGCCATCCACATTTCAGCGCGTTCTGCTACCTTGGAACTATTCGCACAACAGACCGCTACTGACGACCCACCCCCCGGGACGCCCCACGCCGGATCACAAATCATTGCGGCACCCAGGCAACATCACCTGGGTGCCGTCCAGAAATCTGGACGTTGTGCTGCCTTGGGACTATTCGCACAACCGACCGCTACTGACCATTGTTCCTTCTTTTTCCCTAAAAATGTTTAAATGTTTTTACTGTTTTCGTTTTGTTGTATATATTTATAAGTTATTAAAGTTTTATAATCCTACTACTTTGTTGGAGTGCTATATATTTTTAATGTGACACATAATTGTAAAAACTTTGATGTACAAAGAGTCATCCCTGGAATCTTCCGCTTCAGGCTCGGTCCCCTCCCCAATCACAATACAGGATGGTTTTCAGATAGTAGGAACGCGTGTGGTGTGACGGATCTCATCGGGTGTGGGCCTTGATCTACTATAACTCCTTTGAAGAGGGGCGATTCTTTACAGCTGGGGCCATAAACTACATCTGCAAGGCTAGCTGATAGCCTGGGACCGGCCTGGACAATCGGACACAGAGGAAGAGGAGTGTCAGAGGGTGCGGTAGTGAATAGGGCGAAAGGGAGGTGTCGGGCGGGCACAGGGTGTGATTCTCAGGGAAGAGCAGCGCAGATGGGGGGAGGTTTATTGCCCATCCATAAGACAGAGAGCGGGGGTGACCAGTGCCTGGGGGAGATGCTTGCGAGGCTGGGGAGCCATGCTAAGGATCGACAGCGTGCAGAGAGTGGGTCTGGTCAAGGCATCTAAAATGGCTGCCGTGCACGACAAAAGTGTGGCATTTGAAAAAAGGCAAGATGGCGCAGACAATGTTTTTCAACACTTCCTGATTTCCTTCGAATCGAACGTTAACAGACGTTGGGGCATATTACCAAAGTTAAGCGATATTTATCCCTAACGATGCTTAGCAACAAATTTTTTACCGCTAAGCATCGTCAGAAATTATCGCAGATAAACCTTGCTATTATCAAGGTTTATCGCAAATGCGATAAAAACGGCCGCAATGCATTAATATCGCTGAAAAGTCAGCGATATTCATGCATTGCCGAGCTAATGCTCTTAGCCATGTTATCCACCTCCCATTGGATAACATGGCTAAGAACTGCTCAGGGCAGGTGTTACTTTTTGGAGATATTCGCGCTTAGCGCGAATATCTCCAAAAGTTGGTAATAGCAGATAGCGATGTTAGCGACTGTTTCCAGTCGCTAACATCTTGGAATGCCCACTTTGAATGTCATTAGTGATAAATATCACTGACATGCAAAGTGGGGCCCAAGATGGTCGCTATCTCCTACTAGCGGTCGCTAACTGGTGTTAGCGACAGCTAGGTAATACGGAGATAATTTTATCTCCGCTTTCTTGGCTTTTAAAGCCAAAAAAGCGGAGATAAACCCCCTTGATAATATGCCCCGTTATCTCTCCCACACTACCGGTCCCCCTGGGCTTAAACGCCGAGATGGTAGGGACTGCATCCCGTGGAGATAGGCCGAGACGTCACTCAGCAGAAAAAAAAGTTAAAAAAAAGTCTATAAACATACAATAAGTTAAAAGTCAATCATTCTTCTTTCCTTGTAGTACGCTCCCCAAAAGCCTCCACATCAAACCTATGGGGTCAGGGAGGATCTACTATGCCCCCTTATGGTCATTTGCCCCTTCGCTTTGGCCTCCTCTTGTCTCTCGATCCTACCGAGAGACAAGATGGCGGCCGCTACGGACTGTTTGGAATGTTTACAGACGCCGGAGAACCAATCAGCTTCGCTTCACAAAGCTCCGTAACGCGAAAAGTACGCGAAGTGGAGCGCTGTTACAGATATATATCTTTTTTTGAACGTTAATTTCTCAAAATCCACTGGAGCACATATATTGAGACCTAGCAAAGGCACATCGGGCTACCAGTCCCTACAATTTTGCCAAGTTTCGTGCAAATCCATTCAGCCGTTCGATTATTATTATTTTTTTTTTGCCCCGCGGGGCCCTTTTAAAACCTCCACATCAAACCTAGGGGGTCAGGGAGGATCTACTATGCCCCCTTATGGTCATTTGCCCCTTCGCTTTGGCCTCCTCTTGTCTCTCGATCCTACCGAGAGACAAGATGGCGGCCGCTACGGACTGTTTGGAATGTTTACAGACGCCGGAGAACCAATCAGCTTCGCTTCACAAAGCTCCGTAACGCGAAAAGTACGCGAACTGGAGCGCTGCCTGGTCCGCTGTTACAGATATATATCTTTTTTTTAACGTTAATTTCTCAAAATCCACTGGAGCACATATATTGAGACCTAGCAAAGGCACATCGGGCTACCAGTCCCTACAATTTTGCCAGGTTTCGTGCAAATCCATTCAGCCGTTCGGGCTAAAAGTGAGGCCAACCGCCCTATGGAAATTAACATTGGAAAAACGCGTTTTGGGACCCCCTTTTTTCTCGGCCCCCCCTTGACGACCCCCCCCCCAAATTTTTAGGGGCTGCTCAGAAACAAAATGTGCCATTTTCCTGAAAATGTCAGCCAATTCCGTCCACAAACGCCAAAGTTATTAGACATAGAATTTTCAAAAAACCCATAGAGAAAAAATCCTAACTATATATACCTACTGGTGACCGCCAGTAGGTAATATATATATATATATATATATATATATATATATATATTTTTTTTTTCTGTACAAATGGAGCGGCACAATCAGAAAGTTTTTAGAAGCCTTTAATCAGTGCTTCCCCCACCAACGCGTTTCAGCCACACAAGGCTTTGTTCACGGTTAGTTGGTCCTTCTACTATTTTCAATTGTATACTGGCCCATATTAGTCATTTATGGTGCATTATGGGATATGTAGTATGCAAACAGTGTTTTTAAATTAAAAGAAAGACTGGTGTGATCATATTATTTACATATCATTATGTTGAATAGTTCATGTTAAATCACATGGGCAATTTAAATTAAAGTTCATATTTTGGAATAGTTCCAGAGCAATGCGGCTGTGCGGAACTGCTGGAAGACGCCGCAGAAGAGGTCAGTGAACTGAATAACAGAAACTGTTTACCAAGCTGAAATCGAAGCGGACGTGTAGTGCGAGTGTTTAGAGACGCCGCGTCTTGGTTAAATAAACACGCGGTGAACACTTGCATACCGGAACAGAGAAATAAAGCCTGAAAAATAATAGCGTGAAGGAATTTCCCCTTTGTGTAATTGGTGTGAAAATACAAACATTATAATGGAAGCGCGAGCAGCTAAACGCGCATCCAAAGCATCCACAATGTTCAAGTCTGGGGCAGAAACGGCAACCATAAATCAAGATGCCGTTACAGTGGATAGAAATAATGTAACACTGAAACAGAAAATGAATTTACTTGAAAGACTCTATAAAAAGGAAATAAATAAGAGCTGGGAGGCGATAGCACTCGAAAATTATGTGGAGGTAAAACGCATTCCACGAGGCCTTCGCATTTTCACATTACCTACACATCCGGATACCAAAGAGGAACTATTAATGGAATGGATGGAAAATAATACCATTTGCTCATTAAACATGATGCTCATATTGATTAAACATGCACAAATTGATCTTGTTGAATTAACAAACAAAATCAAAGAAGCAGAAAAAGCGCTGGAAAATGAAACCAATCAGGACATTGTCACGAAATTAAGACAAGAAATGAAAGCCAGACTCGACCTCTATGAGAAAGAAATTGAAGAAAGAAAGGAACGCAAATTCAAACGGGATGAACAAGAATACCTATGTGGCCGAATTCTGACATTCGCCAGACGCTATGTTAATTTAAAAAAGAATTATCCTCTACATAAAGTAGCATCTAGCGCAAGTGAGTCAGATGTAAGTGAGAATGGAGCAAGATTCGAAGCACCCCAGACAAAAAACTTGTCTGTTTTAGACGAAGTAGCGTTGATGAATCTAGAGAAAAGCATCACACGTGGCGGAGGAAGGGGAAGAAGACCATATCAAAGAAGAGGACGGGGAAGAGCAACACAGATACAACAAACCCCCGCTCCAGTACCCGAAAAACACGTAGATCCAAACATCGAAAAAAGGCAGTATCCTCTTCGCAACAGGAAATAGTCAATCTTGTTGTTAATCTCTCTAATCATCAAATAACTGAGAAAGAGAAAATGGTGTTGAATAAAGGTCTGTCGTTTTGCCCGGAAACACATTTTGACTATGTACAAACGAAAATTGATCTATACAAGTTTGTCAGAAAACTGAAACTAGCTAAAATTCATGCCAACAAACCTTTAAGTTCTAATGAACAAAGATTAAATTGCAATAATGAGGACGGTGAAACAGTGACAATTGAACAACTACCTGATTTGAGACAAACTTTTAGAATGCTATTTGACCAAGAAAGCGCAAACCTTTCAGATACTCAGATCCTTGAACGGATGGATATTAGAACTAATGAAAGACCTACAACCGGATTAAAAAGAAAATCTCGGTATTACCCTATCCTGTCACCTGGAAATAAAATTGACCTCTTTTCGGATGCAGTAAATGAGGAATTGGATAAATTAGTGAAAGTGAGAAATAACTACCGCGAAAATTTGACAAAGGAAGAACGAAAAGCCATAACTACTCTCATGGAAAATGGAAAAATTACAATCAAACCCGCCGACAAAGTGGGAAATATTGTAATAATGGAAACTTCAGACTATATTGCGGAAGCCATGAGGCAATTAGAGATACAAGAAAATTACTCTAAACTGGCTTTCAATCCAATGAGTAACATGCTAAAAGAATTGAAAAACCATCTTGAAGAATGGCACAAAAGAGGACTAATCAGTGATGAGGAAAAGAAATTTTTAAATATCGATCACCCAGTAATGCCCTGCGTTTATTTTTTACCAAAAATCCATAAGACACTAGTAAATCCACCAGGGAGACCTATTGTGTCTTCATGCAGTTCCTTATATGAAAATGTCTTTTAGTCACAATTGATGTGGTCTCGCTCTATACATCGATAAAACACAGTGTGGGGATGGAAGCGTGTGAATACTTCCTGAAACAACGATGCATCACCACACTTGAACATACAAGTATGCTCCTAAAAATGATCCATCTATGCTTAACAAACAACGTCTTCCTTTTTAATCAAGAACTATACAGGCAAGAATGTGGCACCGCCATGGGCATTTCATTTTCTCCTAACTATGCCAACACCACCATGGGTTGGTGGGAAAAAACAGTGGCATGGAATACGAACAATCAACAGGAATTGGAACGGATCATTTTGTGGGTCCGATATATAGACGATTTGTTTATAATTTGGCACGGATCAGATCGTGAATTTCAAAATTATTTTTCAAAACTGAATCAAAATGAAGTAGGATTACAGTTTACATGTACAACAAACAAAAAACAAATCGATTTCCTGGACACACAAGTTTATATCTCAAATGGAAAACTGGAGACCACACTGTTCCGTAAAAAAACAGCCACGAACAGTGTGTTACATGGAACTAGCTTTCATTCACAAGCACTCCTAAAAAGTGTACCGTATGGAGAGTACTTGAGGCTAAAACGAAATTGCTCTAAACCTGAGGATGTCGAAAGAAAATTAAAGGAATGCAGGATGAGATTCAAGTCAAGAGGATATGAAGACCGTGTCCTACAAAAATGCAAGAAGAAGGCTGATCAAAAAACAAGAGCGGAATTGTTAGTTGAAAAACCAAAAATCACAGATAAAATTGAACTACCAAGATTTGTAACCACTTACAACAAAGAAAGTGGAATCATCGCCAACAAAATGAAAAAATATTGGCACCTGATATCTGGGGATCCAGATATAGGAGAATTAGCAGGCAATCAACCACAAATCACCTACAAAAAGAACACATCTCTCAAAGATCTCTTGGTAAGAAGTCATTTTCAGCCAAAACCGGACACAAATTGGCTTAAGGATCAACGGAAAGGATTTAAACCTTGTTCCTCATGTAAAGCTTGCAAAATTGGAACCAGCAAAAAGAGCATTGAAGAACCAAATGGAAAAATAATGCACATTGACCAACAAATCACCTGTACATCAAAAAATGTGGTTTATGTAATTGAATGCAAATGCGGAAGTAAATATATAGGCAGCACCACATGCATGCTCAAAAAGAGAATTTTGGAGCACATCAGGGCTGTGAAAAATAAGAACATGCTATACGCAACAGCAAAACATGTCAACACATGCCAAGAAGGTGATTGGAAAACAATGCGATTTTATGGACTAAAAATGCTAACCAAAATGGAGAGAGGTGGTGATTCGGTTCGAAAACTGCGACAAATTGAGTCCCGCTTAATTATCCGGTTACGAACAAAAACGCCCAGAGGTATGAACTTTGGAGAGGATCTCCATGTACATTTAGAGTGAATACAGCAGTACCAGCTTTTCAGTCTATAAAGAAGATTGGGGTACTAAACCCA
Organism: Lissotriton helveticus; assembly: GCF_964261635.1. NCBI lineage: Eukaryota > Metazoa > Chordata > Amphibia > Caudata > Salamandridae > Lissotriton > Lissotriton helveticus. The sequence goes on from NC_136063.1 coordinate 1,311,304,342, forward strand.
ATAACACAAATGACATTGCTCTGGAACTAGTCCAAAATATGAACTTTAATTTAAATTGCCCATGTGATTTAACATGAACTATTCCACATAATGATATGTAAATAATATGATCACACCAGTCTTTCTTTTAATTTAAAAACACTGTTTTGATACTACATATCCCATAATGCACCATAAATGACTAATATGGGCCAGTATATAATTGAAAATAGTAGAAGGACCAACTAACCGTGAACAAAGCCTTATGTGGCTGAAACGCGTTGGTGGGGGAAGCGCTGATTAAAGGCTTCTAAAAACTTTCTGATTGTGCCGCTCCATTTGTACAGAAAAATGATTATTAGGGTCTGGATCCGACCCCTGAGCTGAGCACACGCTGTCGAGCGATCTCACAGTCTGCTGGATCCCTTTGTGAAAATATATATATATATATATATATATATATATATATATATATATATATATATATATATATATATATATATATATATATATATATATATATATCTATATATATATATATATCTATATATATATATATATATATATATATATATATATGAATTACCAAACGCCCTTTGCATTTAAGAACGCACTCAACTTCCCTCCAAGCCTCCGGCATAAATTGCGTTCGTTCTTAAATGCGTGCGTTCTTAAATGCAAAGGGCGTTTGGTAATTCATTTACAACACGGCTGGTCCTTGCCGTGGAGAAGGCACCATCCCGGAGCAGGGGAGGCTGTGAGAGGAAGTGGTCTTCTCCGAAAAGCACATCGCTTCAGAAGTAATTAATTCAGCAGCCCGCCGCAACAATTCCATTCCTACTAAGGATTAAAAATAGCTGTTAATGAACAAATACGCACTGAACTTACTATAAGGAAAAAACATTTACACACAACAACGGGACTACATGCCCCAACAAACACTGCAGCATCACGTGATTGGAGGTAGTTGCTGCAGGGACATGTGGACGATAAAAACCGACAAACAATTGCTGTGTGTTTCAGTGTGATTTGTAAAGCTGCCCATGAAGAAGGGGCCCTGTGCCTTGAAACGCGTCGGCGATACTAAAAGACAATTTGGAAGTGGTGAGCTGTAATTTATGCCGGAGGCTTGGAGCGAAGTTGAGTGCGTTCTTAAATGCAAAGGGCGTTTGGTAATTCATATATATATATATATATATATATATATATATATATATATATATATATATATATATATATATATATATATATATATTCACGCTCCCTCTCGCCTCGTTTTCTGAAGTAAGGAAAGCACTCAAGAGGGCGAGTTCAAAGATTTATTGCGAACTCACAGTTACCAGTTACCAATAATATATATATATATATATATATATATATATATATATATATATATATATATATATATTCACTGAAAAAACCATAGGTTATAGACCATATATAGTTAGGAATTAGCATTTTAAAAACCTTTTTTTACTCACACAAAACCATTGAAATTCCATATATAGTTAGTAGTACTAACTATATATCGCTCACCCGCAATCCACTGCTGATCATGTCACATATTACATCATTCATGACATGGTCAGTGACATCACTGATGACATCACTGATGACATCTCAAATGACATCACTGATGACATCACTGATGACATCTCAAATGACATCACTGATGACATCTCAAATGACATCACTGATGACATCACTGATGACATCTTAAATGACATCACTGATGACATCTCATTTGACATTACTGATCACATCACTGATGACATCACTCATGTGATAATACGATGAACCTCTTCAGACTCTAATATAACCTAAGATACACTCAGTGTAAACAGACACTCACAGACTGTCACTCATCCATGGAGTTACTCACACACCTAGTCAGTCATGCAAAGAATCAATCACACCTCCATTTCCTCAACTATACAGTTATACACACCTTACTTATTCAAACATATACTAACACATATCTACTCTCTTATACAATCCCTGATACAAGTTCACAATCATCCATACAGCCACTCACACATTCACTGGCTCTTATGCACAGTTATTTATATATGTCAACTCTCACATGTACTGTGTTTTACATATGTACTTACTTTCACATGTAGCACTGAGATATCCATTCACTCATTAATGCACTCAGTCAACCGCCCATACAGGTGTTTCCACTTGCACTTTTGAACCCATACATCTAGTAAATCAACTGCTCACACATCTATGCACAGAGTTATACACCTCCCAGCCACCCACACACACACTCAGTCTCCCATACAAATACTTAGGCAATCAACCAATAACCCATATAGTTACTCATATAGGTACTGATCAACACATGCAGCAGTTTACAGAACAACAGACATAATGATGCACAAATTAAGACACTTTAGTCACTAACCCATGCACTCAGTGAGACACATTTAATCACTCACTCATACAGTCAGTCATGCACCTACTAAATCCTTCATCCAGACACTTCTACATCCACTCATTCTTCAATATGTAAGACATATTTTAACTTTACAGAAATACACAGTCACTGGGTGTTGTCATCAGTGATGTCATTTGAGATGTCATCAGTGATGTCATCAGTGATGTCATTTGAGATGTCATCAGTGATGTCATCAGTGATGTCACTGACCATGTCATGAATGATGTAATATGTGACATGATCAGCAGTGGATTGCGGGTGCGCGATATATAGTTAGTACTACTAACTATATATGGAATTTCAATGGTTTTGTGTGAGTAAAAAAAGGTTTTTAAAATGCTAATTCCTAACTATATATGGTCTATAACCTATGGTTTTTTCAGTGAATTTTCAAGGTTTTGTAAATGCTAATTCCTAACTATATATGGTCTATAACCTATGGTTGTTTCAGTGAATTTCATTGGTTTTTTAAAAGCTAATATCAATAGCTGTAAAATGTATTTTTCTTTAAATCAAAAAATTTATTTTATATGTTTATTAATATTTTTTTTATTATTATGCTTTGGTTCGCTCCCGGTTCGCGAACCGGGAAGCTTCCCGTTAGCTTAATTTGGTGCCGCGACCCGGTCCGCGAACCAGTAAACGTTCCGTTTGCGCAACTGCCGCGTTAGAAATCAACACCGTGACGCGCCGTGGAAGCGCGACGTATCACGTTGTCGCGTAATGCGTCTAATGACGCGCCGCGTTAGCGCACCCGGAAGTGCTCCGGTACGCGAACTGAGACGCGGGGCGCGTCGCAAAAGCGCGACGTATCGCATTGCCGCGTAATGCGTCTTATGACGCGCCGCGTTAGCGCACCCGGAAGTGCTCCGGAGCGCGAACCGAGGCGCGAAGCGCAGCTCCCCGGAAGCGATCCGGGGCGCGTTCCGCAGCGCGTAACATAAGCGTAACAGGTCATGTGACTTGTTAATAAAACTTTTCATTGGTTCATTTCACTTTTGGTTTCCTAATGATGTAAGGCTAGGTCATGTGATCTAAAAATAACACTTTTCATTGGTTTAGACCTATTTTTTTTCCAAAATGATGAAAACCCCTCCTTCTTTCCTCACTCTGACTTTCATCTTTGTGAGAGGAAGACCCTTTGTGATCACTGAGCAATGGCTTCATTGGTAGCTTCAGCTGGTGCACCCCCACCACCACCACCACCTCCTCATAGGAAGAGAGGACCACCTCCACAGTTCATTACCAACACAGAGGAGGAAGAGGATGAACAAGAGGAAGAGGAGATACAGGCACCACAGTTTTTACAAGAGGAGCCCCGGGTTTCTCATTATAAAACTAGTTTCATTTGGCAGTTTTTTTCAATCCCTGAAGGGCAGAAAAAAGTTAATGCTCGATATGTGACGTGCCTGATATGTAAAGAGGACTTATCTAGAGGCACCTTAAAGAAGTATAGCTTCGGCAACTACACCATGCACCGTCACATGCAGAGGTGGCATCCACTAAACTACAGCCGGGCAGAGATGCGTGACCTTCAGGACAATCCACGAACTCCTGTGGCCAGGACATCGGCACAGGTATCTTTGTCAGGGCCAGAAACACGGGAAACCGTGCCAAACATTCAGGACAACTTTGTCCATATGAAGATTACCTGTTTATATTGCGGTACATTACTCTCATGTGCCAATATGAGCATTAACTTAATCAACAGAGCATTTGAAAACCACAAGTGCTCTAAACGCCCCAGAAAGTAAATTTTTTTTTTGCTCCTGTTGAGCCCTTTCCAATGCCTGTTTTTTTGTTGTTTCCCCTCCAAAAAAAACAAAAAAAACATAAAACTGTTCAAAAAATACAAAAAAACAAAAAATGTTCAGAAAAATAAAAAAAAATATATAAAACAACAAAAACATTTAAAAAAAAGTTCTTTTCAGAACTACCTCCCCTTTCAAAAAAAATTGCTAGAATGTTTAGCACTCTGGCAAGCTGTATTTCTTTTGGTTCGCTTCCTGGTTCGCTCGCCGGTACGCGAACCGGGAGCGAACCAAAAAAAAAAAAAAAAAAAAAAAGAAGAGTAAGTATAAGGGAAGTAAACAGAGAGTAATGTTAAAACAAAGACAGCTATAGGGTCTAAACCAGAGATACTGTTTAATAGATTTATTTACCAAAGAAAAGAGGGAAGAGGATATAATTGTGAAAAACAAAATAGATAAGGAAGTGAAAGAAAAAAAGGAGAGTAGAAGAATAACAAACAAGAGTTTCTTAGAGAATATGAGTGAATGTTCAAAATAAGATTAAAACATGTGGAATAACAGAGAGAAAAAACAGAAAGCAGAAAAGAAGAAGTAACAGAAAAAGAATAATTGAAACAGCAAAGAAATGTAAATAACATAGGGCCATATTATCAACATAGGCAATAATAGTTTTGCAGCTTTTATCGGCAGAAATGTGTCGCTAAAGCCGCTTTTGCGGCAGAAAACTGCCGCTAAAACCACTTTTGCAGCAGTTTTCTGCCGATAAAAACAGCAATAATTTTATTGGCTGTGTTCATAATATGCACCTTAGTGTGCTTCAACTACACAGAGAAAGCATAATGAACAAGTAGTGAAAGAGTGATCAGTCAAAGACACTAAGAGTAATAGAGACAGAGTGAGTGAACAAGAGTGAGGAACTATGAGAAGAGAGGGACTGAGAAAAGGAGTGGAAGGAGTAGAGTAAGTAAGTAATAGAGAAAGGAATGAGGGAAGTAGCAAAGGCAGGAAAGTGAGGGGTTAAAGAAATGAAGCAGTGGAACTAATAGTAGTTAAATGTGATAGAAATGTAATGAAAAGAGTACAAAACATTTACCTTATAATTGTCGTTAACTTAGTCACTTGTTATTTTTATACTTTCAATCTGTGAAAGAGAGAACAAACATTTGAAAAATATTAAAACATGTATTTAAAAATTTGAAAAGACAAGGGAAAAGATTGAAGGACAAACAGTTTTTCAACTACTTTGACACTTACAGAAGCTTCTGCTTCTCCAGGCCCCCTACACAGTCCTAAAGATATACATTTTAAACTAACAGTATCTTGATGCAGATGAAGTGAGGCCTATCTTGGAACATGATGCATCTTTTGCACTGCTGTTGTCTCACAAAAGTGACGCAATGGCAGTGCAAAAGAGGTGCACAATCATCATAAAACTGTTCCTAACATTTTAAATGATTGTTTCAGGATGGCAATAAGGTGTGTCCTGTCCAGACGTTTGTTTCAGGTGAGGCCTACTCAGGGTTGCAGATCAAATTTAGCCTTCTTGAAGAGTACAGAGGAGATAATACATGTGCAGGCCAACCAATAAAGTTCAGACTTCCTCTGTTTCCCTGGACAGGCCTAAACTTCATCTGCACAATTTGATTCGTAATGTTACGAAACACAGGTAATGTATTTGAAAAATGTGCAATTTCTTTTGCTCATTTCACAATCACATCACATGTGTTTCCTTTGCTTAGGTATCTCATTGTGGAAATGTAGTCTATCATATGAAAGACTACATAGAATGTGAGCACTGTATGCAACAACTTTGACACTTACAGAAGCCTCACCTTCTCCATGCCTCCTACACAGTTCTAAATGTACATCATAAATACAAACAGTACAGAATTAATTATACATGTTAAATGGTTTATTTTTGCTGTTCTCAGAATGTATCAAATTTCACTAAAACAGTGACTTGAAGGTATTCATCATATAACAGCGGGGAAAAAAAAACCACAATCAAAATGATTGTGTTTAAAAAACCCATATAACATAACCAATCAGAAATCACAACTCCTCAAAAGTAACTTACTTTCCATGACGTCGAAGGATGTCCTATGAACAGCTTACACTCGGTTGTGCTGTTTATATTTTCAGCCCGCCACTTTCTGAAAGAAAACCTCCATCGTTTTGAGAAATATGTTACATACAATAAATGACTTCTCGCTCTCTACCACACGTTTCCACAAGGCCAAATCATGTAAGAGCCATTTATAACTCTTGGAATTCTTGTAAGCAAATCCCGTCATTTTCTATTTCCGCAACTTTCAGAAAGAAAACGTTCAAGATCACTTTCACAATCCTAGACTAGTAATATCTTACCCTTCTTGCTCACTCATGTTCTACATTTCCTATGACACTGATACTGCTTACTATGAAGCAGACTTACACTACCTCTATGACTACTACAATTATTTAATTCTCTACATCACTTTTAATCACAAAGCAATATAAAACAGTAGATAAAATTATATCAACCCCTAGAATCATTATACGCCAGTTACCTACCCTAAATTCTCTTTTCTGAAAACAGAAAGTAAGAATATTTTTAAGTAAAAAGGCAACATTGTATCGTAGTCAAATGGCAATAATTTCCGAAACAGCAAATTTTTTTACATTTTCAATAAGCTGTGTAATTAGCGGATCTTGTCAAATGACCATCATGCCATATAATAGCTGCAGTTACAAATGTTCTTCCTAAAATCAACGACTGTGTAGCCACAACATTTGTAATTAAAGTTGAAGACTTACTTTCATCAGGTTTATATAGTTGGATTTTTAAAATGACATTATAATCAAAAGTTTGGACCAATAATCTAGACAGCATTGCAGACTTACATTCCCTCTACTCCATGTTTTGATTGGCTGCTTGAATTAGCATATAAAAAGAAACAGTTTTTCTGAACTCATACAAAGTGCAGTTCTTTTTCCATGACGTCAAGTGTTATGGTAAGAAGACCGTTTGCTTTGAGAAATACTCTGTTGTCCTTCAACTAATCTGTGCCCACCACTTTCTGTAAGAAAATCTTCTTTTTTTCCAGGAACTATTTAATACTCAAAAATAACTTATGTCTCTGTACTACACTTATCCTCAAGGCCAAATCGTGTAGGAGCCATTAGAACCTCTTGAAATTCCTCAGAGCACATCCCGAGATTCTTTCCCTAAAATTTTGGTTTTAAAAACACCAGGTAAGAATTTTTAAGGTCATACGGCAATTTTTTTTTGAAAGTTAAAACAGAATCGTTGCAGAATGACCAGCCGTTTCTAGACTTTAAATAAGCTGTGTAATGTCCTGATGTTATTGAAGGACCGTCATGATATATAATTGCTGCAGTTACAAAAGTCCTTCCTGATATTGACAACTGCGAAGCAACAAAATTTTTAATTAAAGTTGTCAATTTTGTTCCATCAGGCCTACATCGTTGGAACATTAAAATGACATACTGGCCATATGTTCGTATAAATAATGTTGACATCATTTCAGATTTACATTGGCTACACTCCATGTTGTGATCAGCTGCTTTTATTAGCTTATTAAAGGACACTGATTTACTGTCTGGCAAAGTTAAATATATAAATCTTTCTGAGTCTACACTAGTAGTACTTGATACCCTACAGTTCTCGCAGTCATGCTGCCATTGATAAGAAAGCCCAAACAGGTGATCTACATCTACACCTTCAGCATGCAATACATCAAGCATATACATTAAAAACTCCTGACAATCTTGCTGAATATTTTGAGAGAATTGTGTTTGACCTGAACATCTGTCTAACAGATTTCGAATTTCAGACACACTTTCTATTTTTGTTCTATCAGTGCTACATTTCTCTAACACAGAATTCAACAAACTGCAAAATCTCTGATCCGAATTGACCACTATCTCTTCTTTTACATTTTCTAGAGAAAACAAAACATTAACCACTACATTAGCATAGCAGTTGACACCAGAACTGTTTTCAAATTGAAAACCAACAACATCTTCAACAGAATCCTTTTTCTTTCTGCTTATAATTTCAGGTTCATCGACTTTTCGTCTTTTTGCTACAACCTCCCTAGTATTGGTCACATTTCTTCGTTTCCGGCCTACCACACGTTTCTCAAACAAAGGATATTGAGGCAAATGTGGCGCATACTCTCTTCTTAACCTATTGTATTCCTTAACACAATCTAGATCCGCACAAATGTTTGTGACATCACACTCAATCAAGTACAATCCCGATAAAGTTCTAACTCGTGACAATGCCACATATGCCATACCCTCCTTGAACACAGAGCTGCCAATATTCACCAATGCACTGTCTACACTTAAACCTTGCGATTTATGGATTGTCACCGCATATGCCAAGCAAACAGGAAACTGCTTTCGGCGAACATATAAGTCTTTCACAAGCAAAAATCTAGCAGAACAACGAGCAATTAGCTGTACTTCCTCAATGCCATCAAATTTAATTTTTAAAAATTAAATTCCATCTCTATTTCTGTATTTCACAAAATCAACAACATTACCCATTGATCCATTTACCAGACCTCTTTCAACATGTAAATTCCTTCTTAAAATTATACGGCAATTTAAGCACACATTCAGAGTCTTTTCAAAACCCGCAGTTTTAGATATAGTCTTCTCTAATGAATCCAATTTTGATTTCAAATTCTCAGACAAAATAATTGTTGATCCCATATGCTCTATTCTGTCAATAGCTTCCAGTTTCACAATCTCTTGGTTTTCTAAATACAACATTTTGTTGTTGAAGATGGCACATTCTGCAAGAGTTGGCATCAAACATATTCCAGATTTCTTCTCAGTAATTTTCTGAAAAATATTCTCAGGCACAACGTCTTGTTCTGGATATAAATATGACAGTAATCGTGCATGTAAAGCTTCTTTCCCATGCTCGGTCACTTTTCCAATTCTAACATCTTGTAGAATATTCTTGTAATCTTCATCCTTCGCCTGACGCATATTTTCATGCAGTTCAGCATAATTGAAGTTTAACCATATATTGACGTTGCAAATGCTCCCTAGGCACTTCCTGGTATCTTCATGCGTGAGCATTTTGAACACAGGTTGTCCTTTCACTGGTGTCAGCTGCAGAAGATCTCCGAAAACAATGATGTGTTTGCCACCAAATAACACATCATACTCTGTTTTGAGAACTTCTTGCATTCTCAAATGCACAAAGGCAAGCATGACATTGGAAACCATGCTTACTTCGTCAATGATAAGAAGTTTCATTTTCCTCAAGACTCTTGAAACTTCACAACAAGCATCTCCAGATAACTTGTGGTATTGTAATTTGTTGTCATGCTCCACTGGCAGCATCAGTAGACGATGCAAAGTTATACCTTTAATGTTATGTGCTGCCAGTCCAGTTGGAGCGGTGACAACACAAGACAGCGATGACTCAGTCCTTTCCTGCAAATAACATGAAATTGCTTTAATGAGGAAACTTTTTCCAGTTCCCGCTTCTCCACTCACGTACAGTCGGACAGGCTTCAACGACGTACATCAGCACTCTTTCTTCTCATGACTTAATCCATGATCAATTTGCTTGGTAACTTCGTCATATATTTTCCTTTGCTCAACGTTGAGTTGTCTTTCCAAGTCTTCTAAGTTAACCGCATCCTCCTGAGCATGTGCCATGGCTCTTTCCACTTCATTCATGGCAGTGGCAGCTTCATTTTCGATAACAGGTCCTTCTAGTGGATCCTGACTCAATGAAACAGAACTCTTACTGTCCTGAGAACTGTCTCCGGCAATCTCGGCTGCAATCGTTGCTTCCTGCTCGATTTCCGCATTCAACATTTCTACATATTTGGGAAAAGCAGGACATTCTATGGTCTCCTTGGCGGCAGTGAAAGAGTCTTCGTAACAAAGGAAATCTCCAAGCAGTTCCTCTTCTGCACGCCAAGGCTTGAAAAGTTGCAAAAGTGCTAAATAGAAAAACTCCTTTTTTTCAGGAGATTCGCCACTCAATTTTCGATGGTTTACCAAGTGGCATTTTCTTTGCTTGACCAGACATCCCTCACTTCCAATTACAGCATACACTCCTTTATCAATATCTTCTTTGATGTTCCTCTTGAATATGTAATTTTGTAGAACCTCATACAGACAAACATTCTCGAGGTGACTGCTTCGATTTGGATAATATGTATCCAACATGTTGGTCTTCAAAATATCGGTACTGTTTGGCTCCTTTTCCGCCAAATACTCAATTTCCCGCACAGGTTTCAGAACTCGATTACGCATTGCAGCAAGACCAAGACTCGCCCAAACGATACTCCTGGATTTGGCATAGAGACTTGCTGAAGACAACCGGTCAGAACATTCGTAAGCTCCGATTTCTCGATGTGACAACATCTTCAGACTGAAACTGTACAACTTCTTGCTGAGGCTCTTTTCATGGGAAATGTCCTCCCACATATCCTTCAATTCTGTCTTTTCTTTTTTGGTGATGTAAGATGTCACATACCGAGCCACAGCCATACAGTTATCAGCCACAAACTGTATATCCATGTTAGCATTCCACATGGACAAAATCACTGGGTTGTAGTCGTTGATGTACTTGGACTCTTCGTTTCTCTTCAAATTGTATGTGTTTTTAGGTGATTTCTTCATCACATTATGTCGCAGCGAAGACATCAAACTGTTTACTCTTCCTTTAGAAATCACCGGTCGTGAAAAGCCGAAACGACATTTGGTGTAGAACTTGTCCTTGTTTCGGAATTTACGACGACAGTACTTTCCACAACTATGGCTTTGGAAACGTAGAACTTGTTCTCTTAGGCTTTTCTTCTCCTTTGCGTTTGGAACAGCACACGTAGAATACTGTTGTATAAAACTCATCACTGAGTCTTCTGGATCCGTTCCAAATTTAGGTGCATCCTTGATCCACAGCAGCATATGTATATGAGGAGCACCTCTTGCTTGGTACTCCTTTCTCCAGAAGAAATCCAACACCTCTCCAAGAGGTGGAGTCTTCTTATTCATGATGAAAGACATCATAGCTTCAAATATATGATTGAAGTACCTGCATACATTGACTGGATCCAAAGAGCACAGTTCTCCGGGTGTCTTGAATTCGATGTTTTCAATGTTTCCATTTGCCTCTCGTAGAAATTCAAGTAAGTCTTCCCAGCCATACTCGGCACAGCTCAGAGTGAGGAACCATGTGGGAGTTCCTAAGTTCCTCAGCATACATTTTAAATCACTCTAACGACGGTACCAGTACTCATTAGTACCAAGCTGACACGCCATGAGATTAATCAGGTGACAATCCAAAATACTGTCTTGGACATTGACTTTATCCATAAAGTCACTTGCCGAGATGTTTTGCATGTGTATACCACTTTTCAAGATGTGGTTCACTGCATATGACAGTCCAGACAGATCGCTTTCAAACAGGAGATGAAACAAATAGGGAATGCATTGTCGAAACCTAGCATCTCCTGCATACAATCGTAAAGTCCGGTATTCAGAAGCAGGAATTTGATGAGGTCGCTCATCATATCTTCCTCCCTGACCTGTTGGAAATAGCTGTGGGAAACACCGAGCTTCCAAACCTTCCTCCCAAACACTAATGGGACTCCCTTTGGCTTGTTTCATTTGAAACAACTCAATAGCATTCCCCATGAATTCCTTGGAATGCAAAGGATGAACACTATAATGTTCATATATTTCTTCACTTTTAGAGGGTTCTACTTTCTCAATTTGACCAGCACACAAATCGCTATCCTCTTCCTCACTTACTTCCTCTTCTGCAACATATACATTCTTATAGTACTTATTATTTTTTTTCAAATACAATCTTGCCTTTTTGACTTTCCTAACATCCACTAAATCTTGCCATATTTTTTTATTCTTTGTCGGAACCCCATTAACTAAGATAACCAGAGGTTCCTCTTCCATTTTTTCTACTCCAATTGTGTTAATGTTTTTCTTCAAATCTAGAGGCAAATAAACCACTCTTCCCTTTAATCCCCTCTGTAAATCTGATGGAGGCAATTTCCCTGTCTTTGGCTCCATTCTTACAATAGCCTGAAAGGGATGGATACTTTGAATCAAAATAGATTCATAAGTATTTAAATCCTTCAATTCAGAAGGAATCTCAACCAATTCCAGATTATTATGAACCGCTCTAGCAGGCATCTGGTTTTGATTTAATTTGTTACAACAATAAGTACACACACGTTGATCCGATCCCAAATCAAAACAATTTTCTACCATCAAGTATGTTGCAAAATCCTTCCATTCACTATTATTTTCCCTTTCACTTTTTGCATATAAATCCACTAACTTAGTCTGATTCTTATAATAAGTGCGTCGACAACACACACAAGTGAAATTAGGCCTCTCACTTGATTTAACCTGAAACGTGGCAATTTCCTTCTGAAAATTATCTGTACTGGAAAACTGTACACTGTCTTCCACATTACCCTCTTCTTCTGGGTCAATTTCAACATTCTCCTCTTTACTTCCAAAGTAACAAAACTCAATTTCTTCACACATATTCTTCACATCTACTTCCGAACCATGCAAAAGAGCAGTGCATAATTGTTTAAGCATAACTGCTGGACTCTTAGCATAATACAACATTCTAACTAATTTCCTCACTTTATTATGATGCACTGCTAGCATCCTGAAATGATGAAAAACACTCTGGCATACTCTCCTGGAAAGACAAGCCAGTGAATGACCATGCAAACCTATCACTTCTCTCACTCTGCAAGGATCTAATTCTTGCAACAACTTCATTTTCTGCTTCAAACTTTTCTTATTAAATGTCCGTACAAAATCACAAAGCAAATTGATGGAATCCTGTCGCACACTGCAAATACTACTACACTTCCAGGTGTACACAGGTCCCTTAGGACGTCTTCCTAAAACCTCATTACCTAACACCTCTTCTGCCTCTGTTGTCACAAGTTTTTCTTTTTCAACTGGACAACCATCTTTCACCTCATAAGCTCGACCACGGGTGTCAACTGCATGCACCAAATCATTACCCTGGAAATAACTCTCCTCATTGAAAAATGCCTCACAACTTGAACTATGCATCCATTCTCCGGAAAAAACTTCACAAAAATTCTCTTCCATCTACTATTTCTTTTGAAATCATAAATTGCCTTGTTTAGCTTCCTAATTCTATTGATTATCAAAATAAATAACCTTCGCTTTATTTCAAATGCCTGATCAATAACTTTCTCAATTTTTTTTTCTCTTATAAAAAACCACTTTCTGTTGACCTTTCTTAATATTTTTTAACAAAATGCCAATTATCCTGTTGCGGAACATTTGTCTACGAATGTCCCTAAACTGTTGTTTCCTTCTACTATCATGCACAGAGTTATCTCTTGCTCTAGCAGTAACATTTTTGATTGGCCTTTCCTTTCCGTTTAAATTGCTTCTCTTTTTCTGGACAAAAACATTTTCTGTAGTACTACTTTTTTTTCTAGAAATGTTTCTTATGAATGTTTTCGTGGTCTTACCCGGTGCTTTCTTGGTGACTTGACAAGTTTTTTGTGTAGAGGACTGCTGCAGTAAATGATGGACCTGCTGTCTTTGATGTTTTGTAGCCTTTCTCATTCTATCCTTAGTTGGCATTCTCAAAATTTGAAATGATCTGCAGTTGAATCTGTGGTAAAATATAATAAAAAATGTTATTAACCACTATTACCAAACAGTAAATCAATAACAGTCATCAAAAACTTAACACACTACTTGACATTTTTACATAGAATATTTTTTAGTGCTTTGGCAAATTTAGAATACACAAATAGCAGAAAAGAAATGGAATTCTTCTTCATTTACCTGTCCTGTTTTATATGTGAATCTGATCTAATTTTATGAGCATATTTTAATATTTTATTGAAGACACTACACATAACCTGTTTTTGAAGGTGTGTTTAATTTAAAATTAAACAGTTTACATTTTTACTTTTCATTTATTGTAAATTTTAAAAATAAATGTTTATAGTTCCATAGGCTCAAGCAGGTCAGCTTCCCACCCTATGTCATACAATTCTGACAAATCTGCATCCTCATCATGTTCTTCTTCATCCTCAGGATTTAAATCATCCAAGGGATCTACTTCCACTGACGTTTCAATTACGAGTTCAATGATGAGGTCAAGATCAACTGATTGCTGATTGTCGCTCATGTTGATGTTGTCGTTATCTTTAAAGAAAGATAACAACAATGAGATGTTGCAGAGTAAGAGACAAATCTCAGAGATTATAATAGTAAAATTGTTTAACAAGAGTAACATTTTGCAGCTATTATTTAGCCATGTCCAGCGATGCTGAGGAGGTGAGGCCTATGTCCAAGTTTTCTATGAACAGGACTCATCTCTTCTTAACATTGGATAAGCCTCACCGACTCTGTGTCCCCTGCTCATACTTAAATGTACAGGGGCAGATTTATGCTAAGTGGCGCATCCCCACGGATGCACCAGTTAATGTGCACCGCTGCTCTGCCACCCATAGTGTGCCGCATTTACAATGTGGAGCACCATTGAGAAAAAACAGCACAGATGCGTCACGCATCTGTGCCGCAAAAGCAGCACACTGCAGGAATCACGTCATAAGCGCGACATGTTTACTGCAATGCACAGGAGGAACCCTCACATTGCATGGTGCATCAATTCTTATGCCTGTTTCAAACAGGCGTAAGGATTTGATTCAGCAATGCTATAAAGCTGACTCAGTGAAATCTTCTAAATTTCACTGTGTTAGTTTTACAGGGCTTTCATGCAAATTAATGCATACCTTGTAACAAAACACCTATATGAAAACTGACGCAGGTTTCATGTGGCACAGGACTTTACAGCATGACACATCTGCCTAGATGCATCAAGTTGTAAATATGTCGCCACATAGCAAATCTTTTGCACCGCCGCTGCGTCACAAAAGTGACGCACAGTGACGCAAAAGAGACATACACCTATCATAAATCTGTCCCTAACATGTTAAATGATTGATTCAGGATGACATTAAGGTGTGGCCTATCCAGAGGTTTCTTTAAGGTGAGGCCTACTCAGGGTTGCAGATTAAATTTACGCTTGTTGAAGAGTACAGAGGAGATAATACATGTGAAGACCTACCAATGAAGTAAGTCATGTCCACTTCACTCTTGAACAAAGGCCAGACCTCTTCTGTGTCCGTGGACAGACCTAAACCTCATCTGCACAATGTGATTCGTAAACTTAGGAAACACAGGTGATGTAATTGAAAAATGTGGAGTTTCTTTTCCTCATTTCACAATCAGATCACCTGTGTTTCCTTTGCTTAGGTATCTCATAGTGCAGATGGACTCTAGCATATGAAAGAGTACACATAAGCTGAGCAGTGTATACAACAATTTTGACATTTACAGAAGATTCAGCTTCTTATCTTGTTGGAGATGAAATGAGGCCTGTCTTGCAACATGGTGTATGTTTTACATCACTGCTGCATCGGTTTCATGTGGCACGGGACTTTACAGCATGACACATCTACCTAGATGCATCAAGTTGTAAATATGTCGCCACATAGCAAATCTTTTGCACCGCCGCTGCGTCACAAAAGTGACGCACAGTGGCGCAAAAGAGTCATACACCTATCATAAATCTGTCCCTAACATGTTAAATGATTGATTCAGGATGACATTAAGGTGTGGGCTATCCAGAGGTTTCTTTAAGGTGAGGCCTACTCAGGGTTGCAGATTAAATTTACGCTTGTTGAAGAGTATAGAGGAGATAATACATGTGAAGACCTACCAATGAAGTAAGTCATGTCCACTTCACTCTTGAACAAAGGCCAGACCTCTTCTGTGTCCGTGGACAGACCTAAACCTCATCTGCACAATGTCATTCGTAAACTTAGGAAACACAGGTGATGTAATTGAAAAATGTGGAGTTTCTTTTCCTCATTTCACAATCACATCACCTGTGTTTCCTTTGCTTAGGTATCTCATAGTGCAGATGGACTCTAGCATATCAAACAGTACACATAAGTTGAGCAGTGTATACAACAATTTTGACATTTACAGAAGATTCAGCTTCTTATCTTGTTGTAGATGAAATGAGGCCTGTCTTGCAACATGGTGCACGTTTTACATCACTGCTGCATCGGTTTCATGTGGCACGGGACTTTACAGCATGACACATCTGCCTAGATGCATCAAGTTGTAAATATGTCGCCACATAGAAAATCTTTTGCACCGCCGCTGCGTCACAAAAGTGACGCACAGTGGCACAAAATAGTCAAACACCTATCATAAATCTGTCCCTAACATGTTAAATGATTGATTCAGGATGACATTAAGGTGTGGCCTATCCAGAGGTTTGTTTAAGGTGAGGCTTACTCAGGGTTGCAGATTAAATTTACGCTTGTTGAAGAGTATAGAGGAGATAATACATGTGAAGACCTACCAATGAAGTAAGTCTTGTCCACTTCACTCTTGAACAAAGGCCAGACCTCTTCTGTGTCCGTGGACAGACCTAAACCTCATCTGCACAATGTCATTCGTAAACTTAGGAAACACAGGTGATGTAATTGAAAAATGTGGAGTTTCTTTTCCTCATTTCACAATCACATCACCTGTGTTTCCTTTGCTTAGGTATCTCATAGTGCAGATGGACTCTAGCATATCAAACAGTACACATAGGTTGAGCAGTGTATACAACAATTTTGACATTTACAGAAGATTCAGCTTCTTATCTTGTTGTAGATGAAATGAGGCCTGTCTTGCAACATGGTGCATGTTTTACATCACTGCTGCATCGGTTTCATGTGGCACGGGACTTTACAGCATGACACATCTGCCTAGATGCATCAAGTTGTAAATATGTCGCCACATAGAAAATCTTTTGCACCGCCGCTGCGTCACAAAAGTGACGCACAGTGGCGCAAAATAGTCATACACCTATCATAAATCTGTCCCTAACATGTTAAATGATTGATTCAGGATGACATTAAGGTGTGGCCTATCCAGAGGTTTGTTTAAGGTGAGGCCTACTCAGGGTTGCAGGTTAAATTTACGCTTGTTGAAGAGTATAGAGGAGATAATACATGTGAAGACCTACCAATGAAGTAAGTCATGTCCACTTCACTCTTGAACAAAGGCCAGACCTCTTCTGTGTCCGTGGACAGACCTAAACCTCATCTGCACAATGTCATTCGTAAACTTAGGAAACACAGGTGATGTAATTGAAAAATGTGGAGTTTCTTTTCCTTATTTCACAATCACATCACCTGTGTTTCCTTTGCTTAGGTATCTCATAGTGCAGATGGACTCTAGCATATCAAAGAGTACACATAAGTTGAGCAGTGTATACAACAATTTTGACATTTACAGAAGATTCAGCTTCTTATCTTGTTGGAGATGAAATGAGGCCTGTCTTGCAACATGGTGCATCTTTTGCATCACTGCTGCATCGGTTTCATGTGGCACGGGACTTTACAGGATGACACATCTGCCTAGATGCATCAATTTTTAAATATGTCGCCACATAGCAAATCTTTTGCACCGCCGCTGCGTCACAAAAGTGACGCACAGTGACACAAAAGAGTAATACACCTATCATAAATCTGTCCCTAACATGTTAAATGATTGATTCAGGATGACATTAAGGTGTGGGCTATCCAGAGGTTTCTTTAAGGTGAGGCCTACTCAGGGTTGCAGATTAAATTTAGGCTTGTTGAAGAGTATAGAGGAGATAATACATGTGAAGACCTACCAATGAAGTAAGTCATGTCCACTTCACTCTTGAACAAAGGCCAGACCTCTTCTGTGTCCGTGGACAGACCTAAACCTCATCTGCACAATGTCATTCGTAAACTTAGGAAACACAGGTGATGTACTTGAAAAATGTGGAGTTTCTTTTCCTCATTTCACAATCACATCACCTGTGTTTCCTTTGCTTAGGTATCTCATAGTGCAGATGGACTCTAGCATATCAAACAGTACACATAAGTTGAGCAGTGTATACAACAATTTTGACATTTACAGAAGATTCAGCTTCTTATCTTGTTGTAGATGAAATGAGGCCTGTCTTGCAACATGGTGCATGTTTTACATCACTGCTGCATCGGTTTCATGTGGCACGGGACTTTACAGCATGACACATCTGCCTAGATGCATCAAGTTGTAAATATGTCGCCACATAGAACATCTTTTGCACCGCCGCTGCGTCACAAAAGTGACGCACAGTGGCGCAAAATAGTCATACACCTATCATAAATCTGTCCCTAACATGTTAAATGATTGATTCAGGATGACATTAAGGTGTGGCCTATCCAGAGGTTTGTTTAAGGTGAGGCCTACTCAGGGTTGCAGATTAAATTTACGCTTGTTGAAGAGTATAGAGGAGATAATACATGTGAAGACCTACCAATGAAGTAAGTCATGTCCACTTCACTCTTGAACAAAGGCCAGACCTCTTCTGTGTCCGTGGACAGACCTAAACCTCATCTGCACAATGTCATTCGTAAACTTAGGAAACACAGGTGATGTAATTGAAAAATGTGGAGTTTCTTTTCCTCATTTCACAATCACATCACCTGTGTTTCCTTTGCTTAGGTATCTCATAGTGCAGATGGACTCTAGCATATCAAAGAGTACACATAAGTTGAGCAGTGTATACAACAATTTTGACATTTACAGAAGATTCAGCTTCTTATCTTGTTGGAGATGAAATGAGGCCTGTCTTGCAACATGGTGCATCTTTTGCATCACTGCTGCATCGGTTTCATGTGGCACGGGACTTTACAGGATGACACATCTGCCTAGATGCATCAATTTTTAAATATGTCGCCACATAGCAAATCTTTTGCACCGCCGCTGCGTCACAAAAGTGACGCACAGTGACACAAAAGAGTCATACACCTATCATAAATCTGTCCCTAACATGTTAAATGATTGATTCAGGATGACATTAAGGTGTGGCCTATCCAGAGGTTTGTTTAAGGTGCGGCCTACTCAGGGTTGCAGATTAAATTTACGCTTGTTGAAGAGTATAGAGGAGATAATACATGTGAAGACCTACCAATGAAGTAAGTCATGTCCACTTCACTCTTGAACAAAGGCCAGACCTCTTCTGTGTCCGTGGACAGACCTAAACCTCATCTGCACAATGTAATTCGTAAACTTAGGAAACACAGGTGATGTAATTGAAAAATGTGGAGTTTCTTTTCCTCATTTCACAATCACATCACCTGTGTTTCCTTTGCTTAGGTATCTCATAGTGCAGATGGACTCTAGCATATCAAAGAGTACACAGAAGTTCAGCAGTGTATACAACAATTTTGACATTTACAGAAGATTCAGCTTCTTATCTTGTTGGAGATGAAATGAGGCCTGTCTTGCAACATGGTGCATGTTTTACATCACTGCTGCATCGGTTTCATGTGGCACAGGACTTTACAGCATGACACATCTGCCTAGATGCATCAAGTTGTAAATATGTCGCCACATAGCAAATCTTTTGCACCGCCGCTGCGTCACAAAAGTGACGCACAGTGACGCAACAGAGTCATACACCTATCATAAATCTGTCCCTAACATGTTAAATGATTGATTCAGGATGACATTAAGGTGTGGCCTATCCAGAGGTTTGTTTAGGGTGAGGCCTACTCAGTGTTGCAGATTAAATTTACGCTTGTTGAAGAGTATAGAGGAGATAATACATGTGAAGACCTACCAATGAAGTAAGTAATGTCCACTTCACTCTTGAACAAAGGCCAGACCTCTTCTGTGTCCGTGGACAGACCTAAACCTCATCTGCACAATGTCATTCGTAAACTTAGGAAACACAGGTGATGTAATTGAAAAATGTGGAGTTTCTTTTCCTCATTTCACAATCACATCACCTGTGTTTCCTTTGCTTAGGTATCTCATAGTGCAGATGGACTCTAGCATATCAAAGAGTACACAGAAGTTCAGCAGTGTATACAACAATTTTGACATTTACAGAAGATTCAGCTTCTTATCTTGTTGGAGATGAAATGAGGCCTGTCTTGCAACATGGTGCATGTTTTACATCACTGCTGCATCGGTTTCATGTGGCACGGGACTTTACAGCATGACACATCTGCCTAGATGCATCAAGTTGTAAATATGTCGCCACATAGCAAATCTTTTGCACCGCCACTGCGTCACAAAAGTGACGCACAGTGATGCAAAAGAGGCATACATGGCTATGTAAGTTAAATAATCAAAATCTAAATTTGCCAAGCACACATGGGTGTGTATTTACAAGGACCTTCCACCACGAGGAAATGTCTTCAATTAAAATGGGAGAAATAACATCAAAGGGACTCAAATGCCTTTTAAATGTACCCCAAGCAACCTATGAAACTCTAGCAGTACATATCAAGAAACTTAAATGACTTCAATAAACGTTTTTAAACACATCAAGTAAAGCAGTTATTCTTATACATTCAAGGGGAAATGACTTAAAATGGCCTAAGACACATGAAAGCGTTTTTTTAAGGTCCTTGCACCATTTTTGGGTCACTTTTAACATGGCTATGTTAGTCAAAGAATTAAAATCTAAATTTGCCAAGCACAGATGGGGGCGTATTTACAAAGACCTTGCACCACGGGGAAAGGTCTTTAATTAAAATGAGAAAAATAACATCAGAGAGACTCAAATGCCTTTTAAATATACCCCAAGCAACCTATGAAACTCTAGCACTACATATCAAGTAAACTAATTGATTTCAAAAATCGTTTTTAAACACATCATCTAAATCAATTATATACCTACATTCAAGGGGAAATGACTTAAAATGGCCTAAGACACATGAAAGCGTTTTTTAAGGCCCTTGCACCATTCCTGGGTCACTTTTAACATGGCTATGTTAGTCAAAGAATTAAAATCTAAATTTGCCAAGCACAGATGGGGGCATATTTACAAGGACCTTGCTCCACGAGGAAAGGTCTTAAATTAAAATGGGAAAAATAACATCAGAGAGACTCAAATGCCTTATAAATATGCCCCAAGCAACCTATGAAGCTCTAGCAGTACATATCAAGAAACCTAATATTTTTCAAAAAACGATTTTAAACACATCATATAAATCATTTATATACCTACATTCATCGGGAAATGACTTACAATGCCCTAAGACACATGAAAGCGTTTTTTTAAGGGTCACTTTTAACATGGCTATGTAACTCAAAGAAACAAAATCTATTTGTAAAACACTTGACACAAAGCAACATTTTAAATACAGAACTTTCTTCATAATTTTCTCCCTAAAGCATACTATTGTCTATCTAAATTAAATGAATCTTTTCTCACCTTAGCAAATACTTTATGAGTTTCAAAACAGTCTCAGAAACACACCAATTTGTCTTCAGCAGAGCAAAAGGTATGCACTCCAGAGTCTGCAGCTATCAAAAGCACAGAAATGCTGTAATTCATCACACATATCTCTCATGTCACCCAATCAAAACTCTTCCCTCACTTTTTTCAAATCAACACCCTTCCCCCCTCTGCCCTCTCTGCCTTTTTTGCATAGCAACCACCTCCTGAAAGACCTCTCATGTTTGCAAGTTCACACAACAATGTTTCAATTGAACTCTGAACTCTCAGTACACCTGCATATCCAGTGCAATCTTTCATAAAATGATTTTTTTTTGACCATTCAAATTACATCTTTCAAAGAACTCATCCATGCACCCTAACTTTCTGTTTTCAGCAATCAAAATCCACCAATCACTGCTACTGCTTCATTAACACAGAAACTCCACAGTTTTTTTAATTTTAAACTCTTATTTTTTCAACTCCCATTTCATTGCCACACTTCATCTGACTGCAGCAGAACCTCCTCTCACCATGTTTTCTGTCTGGATTGTTGGACATGGTTACATCTACTGGGCTCAGAGGTATGCTGATAACAGAAATTTACCTAACCTCAATTTACAAGATGTGGAAATTAAGTGGTTTGGCCACAGAGGATTAAAATGTCACCAATTGATACCATTGGTGAAAACCCTTATGCATTTGCCTAAACCTGACCTGTTCATTTTGCACTGTGGAGGTAATGACTTGGGCACTTTGACTGGTGTAGGTCTGGAAATGCTTTTAAAGGACACCTTTGAGCAATTGATGGCACTTTTTCCTCAAACTGCCTTGGTATATTCAAATATATGCCAAAGACAGAAATGGAGGTGGTCGAACCAATTTTGTCCACAAATTGAGAAATCGAGGAAGCATGTAAACAAATCTGTTTCAGCTTACATGAGAGACCATGGAATGGGCTGCATCTACAACAATAACTTGCGTTACTACATGCAAGATATCTACAGAGGAGATGGAGTTCACTTCTCAGATGAAGGGAACAGAGTTTTCATCCTGAATTTAAGACTACGCATTGGTACCTACTTATAAGTACCTAAATGTACCATAAACCCAAAAGCTCTTCTCAGAGCTACCCCACATCTGATCACTCACAATTATTATTTTACTCTAACTTTTTTCACTAATTTTCAACAAAGTACGCTCCCCGGAGCGCTACCCGGTACGCGAACCGGAAGCTAACCGCGCGAAATTTTAAAAAAAAATGGTTCTTTTTCGCACAGCCATCCTCAGAAAACCTAGGGGGTCAAAATACGTCTACCGTGTCCCCTTCTACCCATTCTGAACATTATTTGCCCTCCATCTTGTATCTTAATTCGACCGAAACACAAAATGGTGGACTCCCGTAACGCTGCCGGTTCGCGTACCGGGGCGCTCCCCGGGAAGCGCTCCATTAAAAAAGGTGGGAAAGTAATTTAGAGAAGAAACCCTAGAGACACTTTCACCAAATATAGATTTGCTCATACTACATACCAATCCCTACCATTTTCACAAATTTGGTTGGAATTCCATTTAGCCATTTAGCCTGTAGACGTCTCTAAATACCCTGAGGTAAATTACTTCACAAAACACATCAGAAGTGTTGGAATTGACAACCAATTAAAATGTTACTTTCATTTTCTATTTTTTTTTACCTGACATTTGATTGGTTATGTACCTGAATATATATAAAGGAAGAGAAGGAAACATAGCCATTTTGACTACTACTTCCTGGTGTACATTTCAATAGGATTTTCACTAATAACTTCAACTTCTTTTTAAAGGTAAGTTGTTATTTTAAAAACTGAAGTATATTGTGCACTTTAAGTTAATATGGTAAACTTTTTCTGATAGTTATATACTATCCCTCTGTAGTAGTTATAGATTTAGATAGACTTCTCTGTTATAGTTATGGATGGAGTTAGGCTTCTCTTGTATAATTATGAATTTACTTACGTTAAATCACATACACTTTTTTATATTCCTACTTCCACTCTGATACTATACACTGCCCAAAGATAAATTCACTGTTAAAAACTACCTATCTAAAATTAATCCCAACAGTGCCCTATCTCTACTAATATATATATTTTTTATGCAAATTTCAGGCAAAATGGAAGGCGAACAGAAAGTTTCATTTGAAATTGTCCTTGCAGAGACCAACCAAGAAATCATTGATCCAAATGACATTGAATTTATGGATAAAACTTGGGACCAAGAACTACTGCAATGTGTGCAATCAGTAGATGTCCTCCTTGAAAATGAGGACATTTTACACACTCAAACATTACAAGCTATGTTCAATGAAAATAACGACATTTCAGACAGTGAAATGTTAGACATTTTATTAAATTTTGAAACACAATCACAATAATAAATAATTGCTTAAAAAATAAAGAAATAAAAAAATCAACAAAACAAACAATCAATTAACATACAATATTTGAAAAATCTATCATTCTTTTTTCCTTATAGTACGCTCCCCGGACCGCTTCCCGGTTCGCGAACCGGGCGCTCCCCACGCAAAAAAAACAATTTTTTTTTTTTTGCCCCACGGGGCCCTTTTAAAGCCTCCACATCAAACCTAGGGGGTCAGGGAGGATCTACTATGCCCCCTTATGGTAATTTCCCCCTTTGTTTTGGCCTCCTCTTGTCTCTCGATCCTACCGAGAGACAAGATGGCGGCCGCTCCGGACTGTTTAGAATGTTGACAGACACCGGAGAGCCAATCAGCTTCGCTTCGCGAAGTTCCGTTACGCGTCAAGTACGCGAACCAGGGCGCTGCCCGGAGCGCTGTCACAGATATATATCTTTTTTTGAACGTTAATTTCTCAAAATCCACTGGAGCACATATATTGAGACCTAGCAAAGGCACATCGGGCTACCAGTCCCTACAATTTTGCCAAGTTTCGTGCAAATCCATTCAGCCGTTCGGGCTAAAAGTGAGGCCAACCGCCCTATGGAAATTAACATGGGAAAAACGCGTTTTGGGGCCCCCCTTTTTTCTCGGCCCCCCCTTGACGAACCCCCCCAAATTTTCAGGGGCTGCTCAGAAACAAAATGTTCAATTTTCCTGAAAATTTCAGCCAATTCCGTCCACAAATGCCAAAGTTATTAGACATAGAATTTTCAAAAATCCCATAGAGAAAAAATCCTAACTATATATACCTACTGGCGACCGCCAGTAGGTAATATATATATATATATATATATATATATTCACTGAAAAAACCATAGGTTATAGACCATATATAGTTAGGAATTAGCATTTACAAAACCTTGAAAATTCACTGCAAAAACCATAGGTTAGAGACCATATATAGTTAGCTGGACATTTTATTGACATAAAACCAATGAAATTCCATATATAGTTAGTTGCACTAACTATATATCGCGCACCCGCAATCCACTGCTGATGATGTCACATATTACATCATTCATGACATGGTCAGTGACATCACTGATGACATCACTGATGACATCTCAAATGACATCACTGATGACATCACTGATGACATCTCAATGACATGACTGATGACATCACTGATGACATCTCAAATGACATCACTGATGACATCTCAAATGTCTTACATATTGAAGAATGAGTGGATGTGTAAGTGTCTGGACGAAGGATTTAGTAGGTGCATGACTGACTGTATGAGTGAGTGATTAAATGTGTCTCACTGAGTGCATGGGTTAGTGACTAAACTGTCTTAATTTGTGCATCATTATGTCTGTTGTTCTGTAAACTGCTGCATGTGTTGATCAGTAGCTATATGAGTAACTATATGGGTTATTGATTGATTGCCCAAGTATTTGTATGGGAGACTGAGTGTGTGTGTGGCTAGCTGGGAGGTGTGTGACTCTGTGCAGATCAATCTGTACTTGTATCAATGATTGTATAAGAAGGTAAGTATGTGTTAGTATATGTTTGAAAATGTAAGGTGCTCTATGTTTAACTGTATAGACAAGAAAATGGAAGTGTCATTGATTCTTTCCAGGACTGACTAGGTGTGTGAGTAACTCCATGGATGAGTGGCAGACTGTGAGTGTCTGTATAGGTGTATGAGTGCATATGATAGTGTAAAGATGAGTGATTGTATGTATGAATGATTGTATGGGTGAATGAGTGAAGGTGTGTGTAGACGTAGCAATCAGTGAGTGCGTATGTAGTAACTAGTATTGGTGTGTCAATGGTTTCAAAAATTATACTCTCTTTTTAACACTGGTTATATTAAAATGTGAGGAGATGCATTGTATTGTCACATGAATGATATCATCAGTAATGTGGTCATTGATGTCAAATGAGATGTCATCAGTGATGTCATCAGTGATGTCATTTGAGATGTCATGAATGATGTAATATGTGACATCATCAGCAGTGGATTGCGGGTGCGCGATATATAGTTAGTGCAACTAACTATATATGGAATTTCATTGGTTTTATGTCAATAAAATGTCCAGCTAACTATATATGGTCTCTAACCTATGGTTTTTGCAGTGAATTTTCAAGGTTTTGTAAATGCTAATTCCTAACTATATATGGTCTATAACCTATGTTTTTTTCAGTGAATTTTCAAGGTTTTGTAAATGCTAATTCCTAACTATATATGGTCTATAACCTATGGTTTTTTCAGTGAATTTCAATGGTTTTTTAATAGCAAATATCATAAGCTGTCGAATGTCAAGTACGTGGTAAGTAAAAACATTTTCGTGTTTATGCACACTGATCTGCTTTGAATGGTGCCCCCCCCCTCATTTCTATTAGGAGTACTCTCTCTTTGCAGATAGTGAAAGGTAGTTAACGCAGGCCTTTGCCCCGGTTGTAATCCGTCGTGCCTGCTTCTCTCTCCATTTGATTGATTGTTATCCAAGTATTTACTGTTTTAGAATTAGTTCTCTTTGGTTCATTCTCTATTTACAAACAAACACAGAGTCGCAATACTCTGTTTAGTCTTTGCAGATAACGAAAAATCGTGTAAAAAAAAAGAAAAGGAATCGAGTAAAATCAGTAGGCCACTAATGGGATCTCTTTTTGACCTCGCTAAAATAGAAACATTAGGAACAACCGCTCATGACAAATACAAAACTAGTGAGATGAACTGAACTCCACACAATGATGGCTGCAAAACAGCTCGGCTCCGCCACCCACCCCGCCCAAAATAACGATAAAGAGCGGCTGCCATGATTGGTTGCGGAATGGCCACAACGGAGCTACGAAATGGTGGTGCACTCATGCTAACCCCAGCTTCAGTCTGAAACATCCAGAAACACTGTAGACTACCAATTCGATCAGTTCCGGTAGCGCCCCAATGTAACCCGGTAGAGAAGAACTAGCCCTCCCCTCTTTGACTGATGGTTCTTGTTGCCTGTCCCTTCTGTTGTCATTTAACAGAACTATTTAGCCTGCTGAAAGGGGTTGTGTTTCGACCGCTGGTTGGTGGAGACAGTTTGACTATATTCTGGACCTGCGTTGTCGCGTAATGCGTCATATGACGCGCCGCGTTAGCGCATCCGGAAGTCATCCGGGGCGCGCAGCGCGTAACGTAAGCATAACAAGTCATGTGACTTGTTAATAAAACTTTTCATTGGTTCATTTTACTTTTCTTATTCTAATGATGAAAGCCTTGGTCATATCACCTAAAAATTACGCTTTTAATTACTTCCGAACATTATTTTTTCTTAAATATATGTTATAATGTTCCAGGCTAATGTACTTTCCCGGAAATTTTACAACTGTTCTGCAAGTAAAATATATTCTTTTTTCGAGAAAAAGAGCGTTTCTTCGTCCCATGACGGAGCCGTTGAGCAAAAGAGGGTCGACCTGCTGTCTTAGTCGCCGATACGCCTGAATATGAGATTCTTATCGATCACTTTATGTTGCAGGAATAGAAAACACAACAGCCCTTGACCATTTATCTTTACTGCGTTCCTTCGTATTATACCTTTTACCCTTCATGTAATTGGTCTGCTTTATTTCACTTGCCTTTTAATGATTCTAAAACAGTGACTATTATTAAAAACTTTACCAATGTATATACTACTACCATGTTTTCTTTTAAAAACCTTTATTGTGAAAATTTCATTATACAAATACGAGCCTATAACCACGTGGGCCTGCCACGGAGCAAACTGTAATCGTATATGATGAATAGACATTTACACTGTAGAGGAACGTAACGGGCGGGCCATTAGGTTGCAAGAACTAAGGTGTCTAACAGTTACGGAATCGGTGGACGTACATTTTATAATTAAAATACGACAGGGCCAGTTACAATAAAATTATCTAGATATACATTTGCGGGCAAGTACCATGGGTGACGTTAATTCGAATTTTCAACAGTACAGTAATCAATAACACATCAGAACTTAATATCAATAGGGATGTTGAAATATTCAATCAATTCTCGTCCCCGCCCGCCATGTGCTTCAAAACTGCATACGTATCTCGTGATTTCAAGGTTCTGCAACCAGTACACAACAAGGAGTTACGAGTCCCATTTATTCCGGCGCCATTTTGGGCGAGGACGGGCAGGTCCAGGATATAGTCAAAATGTCTCTACCAACCATCGACTATGATGATGTTCATATGCTGTATTTATTAGAGTAACACTCATCTGTCCACATGAAATTAATTTACCACAATCTAAACATGTCATTTTAATCTTTCCAAAGTTCTTCTAAATATTTGGGACCGTTTCCCTTGCCTCTGAAGCTCTCAGTGCCACTTCTTTGATGAATGTACTAGCAGGTCAGGGGTTCTCCTCCAAATCTCTCTTTTATGCAGCACTATAATTAATTGGTGCCACCTCTCCATATGACGATGCATGGTATAGTTACCACAACTATATTTTTTTTCGGTTCCTCTGAGAGTTCATCGTGGCAGATGAAGCGTGTAACGTACCGGGCATTTACCTTTTTTTGCATGTACAGGAAAGGAAAAAAAAATCGAGCGTCCGAGTTCTAAGGTGTCCCAGGGCCATTTTAGTGGACCAGGCCCAAATCCAAAGAACAGGCCGCCATTTTGAGAGTCCTCTTGCAGCCGCCTGTCGCTGTAGCATCAAGAGCAGCCGAAACTCAGCTGAATGGCAACTGAAACGGTAAATGGGCGCCCCACTACATTTCAGCATTGTAGGATGACCACACCAGTACAGCAACTTGCTAGACATCACCTCGGTGCCATCCGGATCTCGGCGCCCCACTGCAGATGAAGTGCCTCTCAACTATGAAACCACCACGGTGACATCCGGATCTTGGCGCGTTGTGCTGCCTTCGGCCTATTCGCACATCGGTCCGCTACTGACGCCATCTCACCGGCTAATGGGGTGACCCACGCCGAGTTTCAGCATTGTAGGATGACCAAACCAACTTGCCAGACATCACCTCGGTGCCATCCGAATCTTGGCATCTCAACGCCTAGTGGTATCTTCCATACAGAAAATATTGTTACGCTGCCTTTGGCCCCATTCGCACATCAGTCCGCAACTTAGACATCACCTCGGTGCCATCCGGATCTTGGCATCTCAGCGCCTTGTGGTGTCAGTCAGAAAATATTGTTGCGCTGCCTTTGGCCCCATTCGCACATCAGTCCGCTACTGACACCATCTCACAGGCCAATAGGGCGCCCCACGCCGACTTTTACCACTGTACGATGGCCACACCAGTGGCACAACTTGCTAGACATCACCTCGGTGCCATCCGAATCTTGGCATCTCAACGCCTAGTGGTATCTTCCATACAGAAAATCTTGTTACGCTACCTTTGGCCCCATTCGCACATCGGTCCGCAACTTAGACAGCACCTCGGTGCCATCCGGATCTTGGCATCTCAGCGCCTTGTGGTGTATTCTCTTCAGAAAATATTGTTGCGCTGCCTTTGGCCCCATTCGCACATCGGTCCGCAACTTAGACATCACCTCGGTGCCATCCGGATCTTGGCATCTCAGCGCCTTGTGGTGTCTTCTACTCCGAAAATATTGTAGAAAATATTGTTGCGCTGCCTTTGGCCCCATTCACACCTCAGTCCGCTATTGACACCATCTCACAGGCCAACAGGGCGCCCCACGCCGACTTTTACCATTGTACGATGGCCACACCAGTGCCACAACTTGCTAGACACCACCTCGGTGCCATCCGGATCTTGGCATCTCAGCGCCTTGTGGTGTCTTCAAATCAGAAAATATTGTTGCGCTGCCTTTGGCCCCATTCGCACATCGGTCCGCTACTGACGCCATCTCACAGGCCAACGGGGCGCCCCACGCCGACTTTCAACATTGTAGGATGGCCACAGAATTACGACAACTTATTAGACACCACCTCGGTGCCATCCGGATCTTGGCGCGTTGTGCTGCCTTCGGCCTATTCGCACATCGGTCTGCTACTGACGCAAACTCACAGGCCAACGGGGCGCCCCACGCCGACTTTCAGCATTGTAGGATGGCCACACCAGTGCGGCAACTTGCTACACACCACCTCGGTGCCATCCGGATCTTGGCATCTCAGCGCCTAGTGGTGTCTTCTATTCCGAAAATATTGTTGCGCTGCCTTCGGCCCCATTCACACATCGGTCCGCTACTGACGCCATCTCACAGGCCAACGGGGCGCCCCACGCCGACTTTCAGCATTGTAGGATGGCCACACCAGTGCGGCAACTTACTAGACACCACCTCGGTGCCATCCGGATCTTGGCGCGTTGTGCTGCCTTCGGCCTATTCGCACATCGGTCCGCTACTGACGCAAACTCACAGGCCAACGGGGCGCCCCACGCCGACTTTCAGCATTGTTGGATGGCCACACCAGTGCGGCAACTTACTAGACACCACCTCGGTGCCATCCGGATCTTGGCGCGTTGTGCTGCCTTCGGCCTATTCGCACATCGGTCCGCTACTGACGCAAACTCACAGGCCAACGGGGCGCCCCACACCGACTTTCAGCATTGTAGGATGGCCACACCACTGCTGCAACTTGCTGGACACCACCTCGGTGCCATCCGGATCTTGGCGCGTTGTATTGCCTTCGGCCTATTCGCACATCGGTCCGCTAATGACGCCGCCTCACGTGCCAACGTATTTTCTCCGCATTTTACACCCTATGCCGCATAACAGGTCATGTGACTTGTTTATAAAACTTTTCATTGGTTCATTTTACTTTTGGTTTCCTAATGATGGAAGGCTTGATCATATGACCTAAAAACAACACTTTTCATTGGATGAAAACTTGTTTTTTTTTCCCAAACGATGAAAGCCCCACCTTGTTTCTGGATGTTTCAGACTGAAGGTGGCGTCAGCATGAGAGCACCACCATCTCGTAGCTCAGTCGTGGTCATTCCGCGAGCAATCATGGCAGCCGCTCCCCACCAGAAGCCTGCAGGAGTCGGAGCCCCCAAAACTTTTGATGAATTCTCAAGGCGGAGGGGACGCTTTCGAGAATGGGGTCCAAGACCTAGCAGACAAGCGTCCGATTTCCAAGGTGTCCCAGGGCCATTTCAGTGGACCAGGCCCAAAAAGGAAACAGCCTGCCGCCATTTTGAGAGTCCTGTGACAGCCGCCTATCGCTGCACCGCAAGAGTGGGCGCAACTCAGCTGAATTGCGGCTTTTGACACAGTGGACCAAAAACGGACGGAATGGCAACTGAAACGGTAAAGGGGCGCCCCACTACAACAGATGACACTCCACCTGGAGAGGCCCGTTCACGCCGCCTCCCCCGGGGCGCCCCACGCCGTTATTCGGAGCAGCATTGTACGATACCAAAACCAGTGCGGCAACTTACTGGACATCACCTTGGTGCCATCGTTCTGCTGCCTTGGAACTATTCGCGCAACAGTTTGCTACTGATGACCCACCCCCCGCGACGCCCCATGCCGTTATTTGCTGGGTGGCAACTTACTAGACATCACTTTCGTGTCATCTAGATTTCAACGTTCTGCTGCCTTGGAACTATTCGCACAACAGTTTGCTACTGATGACCCACCCCCCCGCGACGCCCCACGCCGGAAATCTGGACGTTGTGCTGCGTTGGGACTATTCGCACAGCCGACCGCTACTTCGTTGTTTTTCCCTAAAAATGTTTATATGTTATTACTATTTTTTTTTTCTTGTATATATTTATAAATTATTAAAGTTTTATAATCTTACTACTTTGTCGGAGTGCTATATATTTTTAATGTGACACATAATTGTAAAAACTTTGATGTACAAAGAGTCATCCCTGGAATCTTCCGCTTCAGGCTCGGTCCCCTCCCCAATCACAATACAGGATGGTTTTCAGATAATAGCAACGCTTCTGCTGTGACGGATCTCATCGAGTGTAGGCCTTGATCTACTATAACTCCTTTGAAGAGGGGTGATTCTTTACAGCTGTGGCCATAAACTACATCTGCAGGGCTAGCTGATACCCTAGGACCAGCCTGGACAATCGGACACAGAGGAAAAGGAGTGTCAGAGGGTGCGGTAGTGAATAGGGCGAAAGGGAGGTGTCGGGCGGGCACAGGGTGTGATTCTCAGGGAAGAGCAGCGCAGATGGGGGGAGGTTTATTACCCATGCATAAGACAGAGAGCGGGGGTGACCACTGCCTGGGGGAGATGCTTGCGAGGGTGGGGAGCCATGCTAAGGATCGACAGCGTGCACAGAGTGGGTCTGGTCAAGCCATCTAAAATGGCTGCCGTGCACGACAAAAGTGTGGCATTTGAAAAAAGACAAGATGGCGCAGACAATGTTTTTCAACACTTCCTGATTTCCTTCGAATCGAACGTTAACAGACGTTGGGGCATATTACCAAAGTTAAGCAATATTTATCCATAACGATGCTTAGCAACGATTTTTTTACCGTCAGAAATTATCGCAGATAAACCTTGCTATTATCAAGGTTTATCGGAAATACGATAAAAAACGACCGCAATGCATTAATATCGCTGAAAACTCAGTGATATTCATGCATTACCAAGCTAATGCTCTTAGCCATGTTATCCACCTCCCATTGGATAACATGGCTAAGAACTGCTCAGGGCAGGTGGTAGCTTTTGGAGATATTCGCGCTTATCTCGAATATTTCCAAAAGTTGATAATAGGAGATAGCGATGTTAGCGACTGTTTCCAGTCGCTAACATCTTGGCATGCCCACTTTGCATGTCATTAGTGATAAATATCACTCACATGCAAAGTGGGGCCCAAGATGGTCGCTATCTTCTACTAGCCGTCGCTAACTGGTGTTAGCAACAGCTAGGTAATACACATATAATTTTATCTCCGCGAAGCGGAGCGCTGTTACAGATATATATCTTGTTTTTGAACGTTAATTTCTCAAAATGCACTGAAGCACATATATTGAGACCTAGCAAAGGCACATCGGGCTACCAGTCCATACAATTTTGCCAAGTTTCGTGCAAATCCATTCAGCTGTTCGATCCTACCGAGAGACAAGATGGCGGCCGCTACGGACTGTTAGGAATGTTTACAGACACCGGAGAGCCAATCAGCTTCGCTTCGCAAAGCTCCGTAACGCGAAAAGTACGCGAAGCGGTGCGCTGTTACAGATATATATCTTTTTTGGAACGTTAATTTCTCAAAATCCACTGGAGCACATATATTGAGATCTAGCAAAGGCACATCGGGCTACCAGTCCCTACAATTTTGCCAAGTTTCGTGCAAATCCATTCAGCTGTTCGATTATTATTATTTTTATTTTTTTTTGCCCCGCGGGGCCCTTTTAAAACCTCCACATCAAACCTAGGGGGTCAGCGACAATGTACTATGCCCCCTTATGGTCATTTGCCCCTTCGCTTTGGCCTCCTCTTGTCTCTCGATCCTACCGAGAGACAAGATGGCGGCCGCTACGGACTGTTTGGAATGTTGACAGACGCCGGAGAACCAATCAGCTTCGCTTCACAAAGCTCCGTTGCGCGAAAAGTACGCGTCCTGGGGCGCTGCCCTGTCCGCTGTTACAGATATATATCTTTTTTTAAACGTTAATTTCTCAAAATCCACTGGAGCACATATATTGAGACCTACAAAAGGCACATCGGGCTACCAGTCCCTACAATTTTGCCAAGTTTCGTGCAAATCCATTCAGCCGTTCGGGCTAAAAGTGAGGCCAACCGCCCTATGGAAATTAACATGGGAAAAACGCGTTTTGGGACCCCCCTTTTTTCTCGGCCCCCCCTTGACGAACCCCCCCAAAATTTTCAGGGGCTGCTCAGAAACAAAATGTGCCATTTTCCTGAAAATTTCAGCCAATTCCGTCCACAAACGCCAAAGTTATTAGACATAGAATTTTCAAAAATCCCATAGGGAAAAAATCCTAACTATATATACCTACTGGCGACCGCCAGTAGGTAATATATATGTTTACATATACGTATACAGATTAATATTAAATGTAACAAATAAACTACAAAAAAAGTAAAATATTACTAATTTATTTATACATTAAACAATAAACAATATATACAAATATTTTTTACTAAACATATGTTACAAATTACATACTTATATCTATTTGACAATCTAAAAAAATATATATATAAACATTGTACAAAGAATTATGTAAACAATACTAAAAAAACATTAAACTCCAAGAATAAAGAAAATACTATTCCCACTCCAGCGCATGCAACAGTAGGGAAAGCATAGGACTCAGGAGGTGAAATATGTACTATTCCCTGTCCACTGTGTGCAGTAATGGGGAAAGCATTGGACTCAGGAGGGGTAACATTTACTATTCCCACTCCAGTGTGTGCAACGGTAGGGAAAGTGTTAGACTCAGTAGGGGTTAAATTTACTATTCGCACTCCAGTAGGTGCAACAGTAGGGAAATCATTGGACTGAAGAGGGGTTAAATTTACTCTTTCCACTCCAGGCGGTGCAACAGTAGGGAAAGGGTTGGGCTCAGGAAGGAGTCAGCAACAGTAGGGAAATCTTTGGGCTCAGGAGGGGTAAAATGTACTCTTCCCACTTTAGGCTAATGGGGGACGGACTGTGGGGTATGGACTGCCTTGGAAAGGCTGTCAGAAAGGGACATGGTAATCACTGTAGAGATTACAAACCAACTGACACCCCGACAGGCTCCTTGAGCCTGTCAGAAGCGTCATTGGGTCCCTTCAACCGATGCGGTCTGACCAACAGCATCATAATTTCGTCAGGGACAGGGTTTCACACCAGTTGGGGCTGCCAGCGTGGTTGTGAGTAATTAAAGATTTGAAATCTATCCTCGTGGAGTGGCGTTTCTGAGTTCCGGGGCACTTTGGAGAATGGAAATGCGCGGCAGGCTCAGAGCCGTGGGAAACGCACTGTCTGAAAATTAAAATCAGCTCTGTGAGACTGTATACCAGTACAGCCTGCCAGCACGATGGATTCCCTGAATTCAACCATGCAAGCAGCCCCGAAGCCCACGGGAGGGCAAGAAATATCGAAAATGATAAGGGGAAAATATAGTGTGTCAAACACAAGATCCCCTTTGGACAAATTACACACTGAATATTACATATGCAACCTCATCAAACAAAACTCGTAACCCAATACAGTCTAGCAAAAAGCAAAGATGATGAAAAGTAAAAACAATATATTAAAAATATGTATACAATTTATTATAACAATCATGAAAACAGAAAATATACAGTAAAGTGAATATCCGTGCAAAAAAAGCAATTAATATACAGACAATAATGACAACATGGGAATAATACATAGAAAATATTTCTAATTAAAATAGAAAAGGACACAGTAGTCAGACAGAATTAAATCAAACTCCAATTTGTACATAAATCTTCAGATATGGAGAAGTTAATTAGTCCAATGACTTAGCGTGTCATAATTCAACTGGCATCGACGCGTTTCGGTTTTTGGCAACTTTGTTTAAAAGCCAACACCTTCCTCAGGATTAAAAATAATGAATTCCCATATTTAACGATAATTCTGTAAATAAAAATATACAATATAAGATACATATCTAACTTAAAAAGTGTTTTTACCATCAAGATTCTCTGTGATGAATTTTCATTCACACATATTAGGTGAGCTTGACTAAGTGTATGATAATAGCTCTAGGCTATGAAACTCGTATCAGTGTGATGGTAATATTGGTATATTTTATCAACTTTCAAAGTGCCTCTCAGTGTGGCCAACCTACTAAGGGGGTTTGGACCAAGTTTATGAAAATTCGGGCGTACCATTAGTCCCGATAGAGGTAAATCTTAACGTGTATATGGGATATTTCGATTTGGTCTGAATGCTCATGAATAGGAACACTGTAATATAGATCTAAACAGCCATAGAATAATTTCTGTCTATAGAGGTGAAAGTATTTTCATACGCCTTCTTAGAATGATAGTTGTTCCTGTAAACAAATTGGACAAGGCTATATGCCTATAATGGACTATTTATGATTAGCCTATATTTGAAACAACTGTGCAGAAGGATTGAATGAATGGATCATGGTGTAATACAGTCTGCAGAAGGTTTTGATGATGTATTTTTAAGTTAGATATGTATCTTATATTGTATATTTTTATTTACAGAATTATCGTTAAATATGGGAATTCATTATTTTTAATCCTGAGGAAGGTGTTGGCTTTTAAACAAAGTTGCCAAAAACCGAAACGCGTCGATGCCAGTTGAATTGTGACACGCTAAGTCATTGGACTAATTAACTTCTCCATATCTGAAGATGTATGTACAAATTGGAGTTTGATTTAATTCTGCCTGACTACTGTGTCCTTTTCTATTTTAATTAGAAATATTTTCTATGTATTATTCCCATGTTGTCATTATTGTCTGTATATTATTGCATTTTTTGCACGGATATTCACTTTACTGTATATTTTCTGTTTTCATGATTGTTATAATAAATTGTATACATATTTTTAATATATTGTTTTTACTTTTCATCATCTTTGCTTTTTGCTAGACTGTATTGGGTTACGAGTTTTGTTTGATGAGGTTGCATATGTAATATTCAGTGTGTAATTTGTCCAAAGGGGATCTTGTGTTTGACTTATTGTCTCTTGGAACCCCGCCCCTTTGGCTGTTGGGGTCCCTCTCTTTTATTAGAGAAAATATAGTGTGGCAAATACTATCGGACCCTACTGGAAGGGAAGATTTGACTACAAATCCCAGCATTCAGCTTACTGGAAAGCTAATGCAATATGGACAAAAAGTGTTTGGAAGTACTGACCGGGTTTTGCTGTTGGCCCCTCCCTATGATTAAGTTGCATGCCCATCGAAACGCATCAGGGATTCTCACCAGTTGGGGCTGCCAGCGTGGTTGTGAGCAATTAAAGATTTGAAATCTATCCTCGTGGAGTGGCGTTTCTGAGTTCCGGGGCACTTTGGAGAATGGATATGCGCAGCAGGCTCCGAGCCGCGGGAAACGCACCGTCTGAAAATTAAAATCAGCTCTGTGAGACCGTATACCATGACAGCCTGCCAACACGATGGATTCCCTGAATTCAACCATGCAAGCAGCCCCGAAGCCCACTGGAGGGCAAGAAATATCGAAAATGATAAGGGGAAAAAATAGTGTGGCAAATACTATCGGACCCTACTGGAAGGGAAGAATTGACTCCAAATCCCAGCATTCAGCTTACTGGAAAGCTAATGAAATATAGACAAACAGTGTTTGGAAGTACTGACCGGGTTTTGCTGTTGGCCCCTCCCTATGATTAAGTTGCATGTGCAACGAAACGCATCAGGGATTCACACCAGTTGGGGCTGCCAGCGTGGTTGTGAGCAATTAAAGATTTGAAATCTATCCTCGTGGAGTGGCGTTTCTGAGTTCCGGGGCACTTTGGAGAACGGATATGCGCAGCAGGCTCCGAGCCGCGGGAAACGCACCGTCTGAAAATTAATATCAGCTCTGTGAGACTGTATACCATGACAGCCTGCCAGCACGATGGATTCCCTGAATTCAACCATGCAAGCAGCACCGAAGCCCACTGGAGGGCAAGAAATATCGAAAATGATAAGTGGAAAAAATAGTGTGGCAAATACTATCCGACCCTACTTGAAGGGAAGAATTGACTCCAAATCCCAGCATTCAGCTTACTGGAAAGCTAATGCAATATAGACAAAAAGTGTTTGGAAGTACTGACTAGGTTTTGCTCTTGGCCCCTCCCTATGATTAAGTTGCATGCGCAACGAAACGCGTCAGGCTTTCACACCAGTTGGGGCTGCTAGCGTGGTTGTGAGCAATTAAAGATTCGAAATCTATCCTCGTGGAGTGGCGTTTCTGAGTTCCGGGGCACTTTGGAGAATGGAAATGCGCGGCAGGCTCCGAGCCGTGGGAAACGCACCGTCTGTAAATTAAAATCAGCTCTGTGAAACTGTATACCATGACAGCCTGCCAGCCCGATGGATTGCCTGAATTCAACCATGCAAGCAGCCCAGAAGCCCACTGGAGGCAAGAAATATCGAAAATGATAAGGGGAAAAAATAGTGTGGCAAATACTATCAGACCCTACTGGAAGGGAAGAATTGACTCCAAATCCCTGCATTCAGCTTACTGGAAAGCTAATGCAATATGGACAAAAAGTGTTTGGAAGTACTGACCGGGTTTTGCTGTTGGCCCCTCCCTATGATTAAGTTGCATGCCCATCGAAACGCATCAGGGATTCACACCAGTTGGGGCTGCCAGCGTGGTTGTGAGCAATTAAAGATTTGAAATCTATCCTCGTGGAGTGGCGTTTCTGAGTTCCGGGGCACTTTGGAGAATGGAAATGCGCAGCAGGCTCCGAGCCGCGGGAAACGCCCGTCTGAAAATTAAAATCAGCTCTGTGAGACTATATACCATGACAGCCTGCCAGCACGATGGATTCCCTGAATTCATCCATGCAAGCAGCCCCGAAGCCCACTGGAGGGCAAGAAATATCGAAAATGATAAGGGGAAAAAATAGTGTGGCAAATACTATCCGACCCTACTTGAAGGGAAGAATTGACTCCAAATCCCAGCATTCAGCTTACTGGAAAGCTAATGCAATATAGACAAAAAGTGTTTGGAAGTACTGACTAGGTTTTGCTCTTGGCCCCTCCCTATGATTAAGTTGCATGCGCAGCGAAACACGTCAGGGATTCACACCAGTTGGGGATGCCAGCGTGGTTGTGAGCAATAAGGATTTGAAATCTATCCTCGTGGAGTGGCATTTCTGAGTTCCGGGCCACTTTGGAGAATGGAAATGCGCGGCAGGCTCTAAGCCGCGGGAAACTCACCGTCTGAAAATTAAAATCAGCTCTGTGAGACTGTATACCATGACAGCCTGCCAGCACGATGGGTTGCCTGAATTCAACCATGCAAGCAGCCCGGAAGCCCACTGGAGGGCAAGAAATATCGAAAATGATAAGGGGAAAAAATAGTGTGTCAAATACTATCGGACCCTACTGGAAGGGAATAATTGACTCCAAATCCCAGCATTCAGCTTACTGGAAAGCTAATGAAATATGGTCAAAAAGTGTTTGGAAGTACTGCCCGGGTTTTGCTGTTGGCCCCTCCCTATGATTAAGTTGCATGCCCATCGAAACGCATCAGGGATTCACACCAGTTGGGCCTGCCAGCGTGCTTGTGAGCAATTAAAGATTTGAAATATATCCTCGTGGAGTGGCGTTTCTGAGTTCTGGGGCACTTTGGACAATATATATATATATATATATATATATATATATATATATATATATATATATATATATATATATATTACCTACTGGCGGTCGCCAGTAGGTATATATAGTTAGGATTTTTTCTCTATGGGTTTTTTGAAAATTCTATGTCTAATAACTTTGGCGTTTGTGGACGGAATTGGCTGAAATTTTCAGGAAAATGGTACATTTTGTTTCTGAGCAGCCCTTGAAAATTTGGGGGGGGTTCGTCCAGTGGGGGCCGAGAAAAAAGGGGGGTCCCAAAACGTGTTTTTAACATTGAGTTTTCCATAGGGCGGTTGGCCTCACTTTTAGCCCGAACGGCTGAATGGATTTGCACGAAACTTGGCAAAATTGTAGGGACTGGTAGCCCGATGTGCCTTTTGTAGGTCTCAATATATGTGCTCCAGTGGATTTTGAGAAATTAACGTTTAAAAAAAGATATATATCTGTAAGCGCGGACTGGGCAGCGCACTGGTTCGCGGACTTTTCGCGCAACGGAGCTTTGTGAAGCGAAGCTGATTGGTTCTCCGGCGTCTGTCAACATTCCAAACAGTCCGTAGCGGCCGCCATTTTGTCTCTCGGTAGGATCGAGAGACAAGAGGAGGTCAAAACAAAGGGGGAAATAACTATAAGGGGGCATAGTAGATCCTCGCTGACCCCCTACGTTTGATGTGGAGGTTTTAAAAGGGCCCCGCGGGGCAAAAAAAAAATAATAATAATCGAACGGCTGAATGGATTTGCACGAAACTTGGCAAAATTGTAGGGACTGGTAGCCCGATGTGCCTTTGCTAGGT
Source organism: Lissotriton helveticus (assembly GCF_964261635.1). Lineage (NCBI taxonomy): Eukaryota > Metazoa > Chordata > Amphibia > Caudata > Salamandridae > Lissotriton > Lissotriton helveticus. The sequence goes on from NC_136063.1 coordinate 1,311,344,299, forward strand.
CTCAATATATGTGCTCCAGTGGATTTTGAGAAATTAACGTTCAAAAAAAGATATATATCTGTAACAGCGCTCCGCTTCGCGTAACGGAGGTTTGCGAAGCTGATTGGTCATTCTGTCACTGGGCTATAGTTGGGCTACATCTGGCTGATATTTGGGCTACATTTGTTTTTTTGTGTGTCTGGCGGCCATCTTTGGGCTACATTGGGCTTCATTGGGCTACATTCGGCTAATTAGCAAATAGCTCATCGCAAACTAGGAATGGTAAAGAATCGCTATTTATTCCTTAAAGTTCGCTATTTAGGAAATGCAAAAAACTTTGATGATACATATGGCGGTTCATCTCTAACAAGATAAGAAGCATAGGGATACATTTATGATGACTGGCGCATCACCAGGGATGTGTTAGTCATTCTGTGCCGCTGTTCCGTCACCTATGGTGTGCTGCATTTACAATGCGGCGCATCATGGGGCAAAAACAGCACAGATGCGTGATGTATCTGTGCCGTAAAGGTGGCGCATTGCTGGAGTTGTATCGCAAGTGTGATGAAGCTCCAGCAAGGGTCGGGGGTGCCCCTGTCGCAGGGTTTCTGTTCTCACACAGAACTGTGGACAGAGGATTGGAACCTCGGCGAATTAGGGTGTCCCAAAACTCACGTTAGTAATCAAAAACTCCTTAGCAAGCTAGGTACAGTGTCACATTGGATATAACAAACTCTCAATGTTTAGACAATCCAGAATATGAACTTATAGTACCTCAGGATACGTGGAACTCATGAACAGTCGGTCGTTATAGATTTCTTAGAAACCAGAACATGGAGTTAAGAAGAACAGATGTGTATTTGAAATGTTTATTTACTAATGCCGTCTTCTCAGGCGTAGTACCTTAGATAATAAAAGTACACATATTATCAGTAGCAAAATTACCAGCATAGTTACTAGTACATAAAAAGTGAATGGTGATAGTATGTTAACATGCTGTAAATGAATAAGAGTTAGCAACACTTATAAGCAGCCGCGGGCCGTGGAGGGAGTTACGTTGAGGCAGGGAGGCGGGGAGGGGGAGAAGCAGGGTGGAGAATACAAGTACACATATTATCAGTAGCAAAATTACCAGCATAGTTACTAGTACATAAAAAGCGAATGGTGACAGTATGTTAACATGCTGTAAATGAATAAGAGTTAGCAACACTTATAAGCAGCTGCGGGCCGTGGAGGGAGTTACGGTGGGGCAGGGAGGCGGGGAGGGGGAGGGGCAAGGTAGAGAGGGCTCCACCCTGCTTCTCCCCCTCCCCGCCTCCCTGCTTCACCGTAACTCCCTCCACGGCCCGCGGCTGCTTATATCTCACCCTCCCTAATACACATATTATATTATTTGCTAAGAAGGTCTCTTTGTGTTGGTTTAGGGCGTGCCCATACTTTAGTGTCTTAGATTTGAAGGAATCACATCAGCATACACCAGCTCTCTCTTCATGTGAACCGCATCAACTGTTGTGTATGTGTGTTCGGCAAAGCAATATAAAACCCGCCTCATGCCCAGAATTGGCAGAAGTTGCACTTATGTTATGAGTATGAAGTCGTGGAGATCAGACCTCATAACAATTCTGTATCGTGTTGTTCTTGAAACTTTAGCACTCGCTGTACAGATATAGTTTAACAAGTAAAGCAGATAGTAGACCAATAACATATTATTCTCATGTAAACCACGATGAACTACTAGGTGGAAAGCTAAAGCAACAACTAAGTGTCGTGTGCAGAAGTTGCAAAAAAGGAAAAATGGCGTTTAAACCGGTAATGAGCCCATGCTAACTTAACACGGTGTAAAGATATCCAGGACCTAGATGACACCTCCTCATGATCCGGAAACGAACTGAATAAGATAATAGAAGTGCCATCTCATGAGAGCAGATTGCAAGTTTATATGTGGACGGTCCGCAAGGTAAAGCATTAAAAACTAGGAAAATTTAATGCTAAAGAAAAATAAAACAGCCAAGTACTTTATCGAGTCTTAAGCCAATAGGCAAGGTAAATAATAAAAACTTGACAAATAAGTCAATGAATTGTCAATGAAATGCTAGTACTCAGCATATCAAACATGAAAAAGGTCTATGACATAACTGTGTATGCAAAATAAGCTGCAACAGCCTCCAATAGGAAGTCACCGTCTTCATCCGAAAACAGTTCAGCCATCCAATTTAAAAGCGGAAAAGAACATACGTGCTCTCCCAGCACCGGATCCTCTATCACCATCAGAGGACAGCTCGGTGGGTTTTCAAGAAAGCTCTGTTCCAAGAAAGACTGTGCTGCCGCCAGTAAATTCCAGGGACCAAGTAGTCCATGCATCAATGCCACAGCCATAATCCTTTCGCCAGGACAAACCAACTCGTGAGTAATGATAGGAGTCATCAGCTGATTAAAGTCGACGTCAGGAGAAACCGGTCCGCAGAGACACAAATCAATGGCCCAATCGAAATCACAGGTCAGGCAGTGAAATACAGGCTGGACACAGGTGAAGTAGGAGAACCGAAAAGATAATCCATATGCCGTGCTTAATATCGCCAACGGCATTGTGCCATAATATTCTAGCATGCGATTGCGGAACAGTGTCAGCAGCTGCAGGGTCGGAGGTTGCATAGGAGGGACATCCATATTTAAAAATGTAAAAAAGCACAAGAGCGTCCGCTGGTAATGCAAGTAAAAATGCCAATCCACGAACCAGAGTGCAGAAAATACAATGAAAGGAAGCAGGGATGACTCCAAAGATTTTCTCAAATGAAGTGACGAGACCACTGGTAACAACTTTAAAAAAGTGCACCAGGGACTTTGTGGAGGATGCGTTAAAGATAGTCGGAAACATGTTGCTGAAATTGAAAGGCAAATGTTAATTGAAAAAGGTTTTGCACCTCTGTATGGGTGTTCGCTATGTGAAGTACGAAAGTTTCACGGGCCGAACTCAAGGCCACCTCTCTCTGAGACAAAAGAGCTCTTATTCTTGCCATGCCGTTGAAACGTGTCTCAAGGTTGGTATTTGTGGCCAGATTGAAAACTCCCTATGTTCATGTGTGGGAGGAAATAGAACATTTCTGCAGCAAATAACCTGTTCACTTACTGTTACGATAAAAGGAATACTTTTAATTAACTCAGAACAATCTTCATTATTGAGCATCAAATAACTACCATTTTCCAACAACTTGAACGTGGGGATGATAGCAGGAACTGGCGTGCCTTGCAACACGCAAGCCATATTTGGTCGGTGTTTGTTGCATGAACCGTGTAAATGTATGTGCCTACACATTAGTGAATGATCTGGCGTCTCAGTGCATTCCTCTCCATTCAGATAAACTTCTTGATCATCTTTGAAACATCTGTATGTGTATGGAAGCGACCAGACCTCATGAAGAAAAGCACTACCTAAAGGTTCATAACGACCTATTGGTATATATTTCATACAATTTGAAAACTTATATAAAGCAAAAGGCAGCGTTATTAAACCGTGGATAAGGCATGTTGCCAAAAAACCCGCAATCCTCTGCTGATGATGTCACTGAGCATGTCATGAATGATGTAATATGTGACATCATCAGCAGTGGATTACGGGTAATGGTATCTCTAGTTTACTCCCTTATAGCTGTCTTTCTTTTAACATAAGTGTCTGTTTCCTTCCCTTATACTTACTGTTTTTGGGTCGCTTCCGGTTCGCGTACCCGCGAGCGAACTGGGAAGCGAACTAAGAGAAATAGAGGTTGGCACAGTTCCAAATATTGTACCAATTTTTTAATAACGGGGAGGTAGTTCTGAAAAGAACTTTTTTTTTTATTTTTCTGAACATTTTTTTACTGTTTTTGAATTTTTCGGAACAGTTTTATATTTTTTTGGGTTTTTCTTGGAGGGGGCAATGAAAACGATTCATTGTAAAGGGCTCAACAGGAGCAACAAAACAAAAAAAAGAAGTATTTATTATTTTGGGCGTTTCGGACAAACTTGCATATGATAGTCAATAGCTCTGTTGATCAGAGTGATGCTTTTTTCTCCGTAGGAAATGAATCCATCGCAAAATGCGCAGATGTGTTTTACATCACCAAATCTCATTTGTATATTTGGCACCATCTCCCTGCCCTCTGGTCCCGTTACTTCCGGTACAACAGATCTTCTGGCCATAATAGGGAGATTATCTAGGTCGTTCCGAAACTGTGCAGCACTGTAGTTGTTAGGATGCCACCTAGTCATATGGCGATGCATTGTGTAGTTTCCGAAACTGTATTTTTTGTCGGTCCCTCTGGACAGTCTATCTTGACATATAAGGCAAGTTACGTATCTTGCATTTACTTTTTTCTGACCTTTGGGAATTTTAAAAAATTGCCAAATGAAGTTTTCTTTCCGGTGAGACGTCCTGGGCTGCTCAGGCAAAAACTGCCTCTCTTCGTGCTCGTCCTCCTGTTCCTCTTCTTCTTCTTCTTGTTGAATTACAACTTGAGCAGGTGGTCCACTCTTCCTTGGATGTGGTGGAGGTGGTGGGGAAGCACCAGCTGAAGCTACTAAAGAAGCCATTGCTCAGTGATCACAAAGGGTCTTTCTCTCACAATGATGAAAGTCAGAGTGAGGAAAGAAGGAGGGATTTTCATCATTTGGGAAAAACAAGAGTTCTCAACCAATCAAAAGTGTTCATTTTAGATTATATGACCTAGTCTTACATCATTAGGAAACCAAAAGTGAAATGAACCAATGAAAAGTGTTATTACCAAGTCACATGACTTGCTGTGTTTACGTTAAGCGCTTTGCAGGGCCTCCCGGTTTGCTTCTAGAAACCTGCGCTTTGCGACTCGCTTCGCGTACCAGTTCGCTAACGTAGCACGTCATATGACGTATCACGCGACAACGTGAAACGTCATGCGGACGGGAGGCGTCACGATGTTGTTTTCTAACGCGGCACTTGCGGTAAAGAAACGTTTACCGGCTCGCGGTCTATTTCGCGGCATCAAGGTCAGCTAACGGGAAGCTTCCCGATTCGCGAAGCGGGAACGAAGAAAAAAAAATATTTAAAAAAAAAATTATTCATAAACATATAAAATATATTTTTGGATTTAAAGAAGAATACATTTTACAGCTACAGATATTAGCTGTTAAAAAACCAATGAAATTCACAGAAAAAACCATAGGTTATAGACCATATATAGTTAGGAATTAGCATTTACAAAACCTTGAAAATTCACTGAAAAAACCATAGGTTATAGACCATATATAGTTAGGAATTAGCATTTAAAAAACCTTATTTTACTCACACAAAACCATTGAAATTCCATATATAGTTAGTTGCACTAACTATATATCGCGCACCCGCAATCCACTGCTGATGATGTCACATATTACATCATTCATGACATGGTCAGTGACATCACTGATTACATCACTGATGACATCTCAAATGACATCACTGATGACATCACTGATGACAACATCCAGTGACTATGTTTCTGTAAAGTTAAAATATGTCTTACATATTGAAGAATGAGTGGATGTATAAGTGTCTGAATGAAGGTTTTAGTAGGTGCGTGATTGACTGTATGAGTGAGTGATTAAATGCGTCTTACTGAATGCACGGGTTAGTGACTAAACTGTCTGAAAGTGTGCATCAGTATGTCTGTTGTTGTGCAAGCTGCTGCATGTGTTGATCAGTAGCTATATAAGTAGCTATATGGGTTATTGATTGGTTGCACAAGTATTTGTATGGGAGACTGAGTGTGTGTATGGCTGGCTGGGAGGTGTGTGACTCTGTGCAGATCAATGTGTACTTGTATCAGTGATTCTATAAGAGAGTAACTATGTGTTAGTATATGTTTCAAAAATGTAAGGTGTTCTGTGTTTAACTGTATAGATGAGAAAATGGAAGTGTGATTGATTCTTTTCAGGACTGACTAGGTGTGTGAGTAACTCCATGGATGAGTGGCAGAGTGTGAGTGTCTGTATAGGTGTATGAGTGCATATGATAGTGTTGTAAAGATGAGTGATTGTATGTATGAATGATTGTATGAGTGAATGTGTGTGTAGACATAGGAATCAGTGAGTGCGTATGTAGTAACTAGTATTGGTGTGTCAATGGTTTCAAAAATGATACTCTCTATTTAACACTGGGTGTAACGGAGGTTATATTACAGTGTGAGGAGATGCATTGTATTATGACATGAATGATATCATCAGTGATGTGATCATTGATGTCAAGTGAGATGTCATCAGTGATGTCATTTGAGATGTCATCAGTGATGTCATCAGTGATGTCATTTGAGATGTCATCAGTGATGTAATCAGTGATGTCACTGACCATGTCATGAATGATGTAATATGTGACATCATCAGCAGTGGATTGCGGGTGCGCGATATATAGTTAGTGCAACTAACTATATATGGAATTTCAATGGTTTTGTGTGAGTAAAATAAGGTTTTTTAAATGCTAATTCCTAACTATATATGGTCTATAACCTATGGTTTTTTCAGTGAATATATATATATATATATATATATATATATATATATATATATATATATATATATATATATATATATATGTATATATATATATATATATATATATATATATATATATATATGTTCCCACAAAGCCTCCAAGCTTTAAAGCAGCACTCCACAGGAAAATGTTCACAGAACCTTTATTTCAAAATGAGGCGATTGAACAGGCTGGTGATTAAAATCCCCGACGTGTTTCTGTGCACACCTGCACCTTAATCATGGGGTAGGCACACTGCAAAATCCGGGCTGGACTGTCACGAGTATTTCTCCCATCTGTTGCATGCTTTTCCCCAGTGAAATGCATGCTGGGCGTGGCAGTCCCAATTCTTCCCCTCTGGTGGGGTCCGATGTTTGCATATTATTTTCGTTCGCCTGTATCAAATATATTTTGTTCACAGCCCTCCAGTGGGCCCCAGTCTGTCTAATCACCTCCAAAGTTGTCATGATTTCCTGCGCTGGAACAGGCTGTGAAGGTCACAGCCACACAGACTCTTCCCAGTGTTAATGGCGCTGCTTACTTCCACGGCTGGAGCAGCCGTGTATTAAATGTTCCCACAAAGCCTCCAAGCTTTAGAGCAGCACTCCACAGGAAAATGTTCACAGAACCTTTATTTCAAAATGAGGCGATTGAACAGGCTGGTGATTAAAATCCCAGACGCGTTTCTGTGCACACCTGCACCTTAATCATGGGGTAGGCACACTGCAAAATCCAGGCTGGACTGTCACGAGTATTTCTCCCATCTGTTGCATGCTTTTCCCCAGTGAAATGCATGCTGGGCGTGGCAGTCCCAATTCTTTCCCTCTGGTGGGGTCCGATGTTTGCATATGATTTTCGTTCGCCTGTATCAAATATATTTTGTTCACAGCCCTCCAGTGGGCCCCAGTCTGTCTAATCACCTCCAAAATTGTCATGATTTCCTGCGCTGGAACAGGCTGTGAAGGTCACAGCCACACAGACTCTTCCCAGTGTTAATGGCGGTGCTTACTTCCACGGCTGGAGCAGCCGTGTATTAAATGTTCCCACAAAGCCTCCAAGCTTTAAAGCAGCACTCCACAGGAAAATGTTCACAGAACCTTTATTTCAAAATGAGGCGATTGAACAGGCTGGTGATTAAAATCCCCGACGCGTTTCTGTGCACACCTGCACCTTAATCATGGGGTAGGCACACTGCGAAATCCGGGCTGGACTGTCACGAGTATTTCTCGCATCTGTTGCATGCTTTTCCCCAGTGAAATGCATGCTGGGCGTGGCAGTCCCAATTCTTCCCCTCTGGTGGGGTCCGATGTTTGCATATGATTTTCGTTCGCCTGTATCAAATATATTTTGTTCACAGCCCTCCAGTGGGCCCCAGTCTGTCTAATCACCTCCAAAATTGTCATGATTTCCTGTGCTGGAACAGGCTGTGAAGGTCACAGCCACACAGACTCTTCCCAGTGTTAATGGCGGTGCTTACTTCCACGGCTGGAGCAGCCGTGTATTAAATGTTCCCACAAAGCCTCCAAGCTTTAAAGCAGCACTCCACAGGAAATTGTTCACAGAACCTTTATTTCAAAATGAGGCGATTGAACAGGCTGGTGATTAAAATCCCCGACGCGTTTCTGTGCACACCTGCACCTTAATCATGGGGTAGGCACACTGCAAAATCCGGGCTGGACTGTCACGAGTATTTCTCCCATCTGTTGCATGCTTTTCCCCAGTGAAATGCATGCTGGGCGTGGCAGTCCCAATTCTTCCCCTCTGGTGGGGTCCGATGTTTGCATATGATTTTCGTTCGCCTGTATCAAATATATTTGGTTCACAGCCCTCCAGTGGGCCCCAGTCTGCCTAATCACCTCCAAAATTGTCATGATTTCCTGCGCTGGAACAGGCTGTGAAGGTCACAGCCACACAGACTCTTCCCAGTGTTAATGGCGGTGCTTACTTCCACGGCTGGAGCAGCCGTGTATTAAATGTTCCCACAAAGCCTCCAAGCTTTAAAGCAGCACTCCACAGGAAATTATTTACAGAACCTTTATTTCAAAATGAGGCGATTGACCAGGCTGGTGATTAAAATCCCCGACGCTTTTCTGTGCACACCTGCACCTTAATCATGGGGTAGGCACACTGCAAAATCCGGGCTGGACTGTCACGAGTATTTCTCCCATCTGTTGCATGCTTTTCCCCAGTGAAATGCATGCTGGGCGTGGCAGTCCCAATTCTTCCCCTCTGGTGGGGTCCGATGTTTGCATATGATTTTCGTTCGCCTGTATCAAATATATTTTGTTCACAGCCCTCCAGTGGGCCCCAGTCTGTCTAATCACCTCCAAAATTGTCATGATTTCCTGCGCTGGAACAGGCTGTGAAGGTCACAGCCACACAGACTCTTCCCAGTGTTAATGGCGGTGCTTACTTCCACGGCTGGAGCAGCCGTGTATTAAATGTTCCCACAAAGCCTCCAAGCTTTAAAGCAGCACTCCACAGGAAAATGTTCACAGAACCTTTATTTCAAAATGAGGCGATTGAACAGGCTGGTGATTAAAATCCCCGACGCGTTTCTGTGCACACCTGCACCTTAATCATGGGGTAGGCACACTGCAAAATCCGGGCTGGACTGTCACGAGTATTTCTCCCATCTATTGCATGCTTTTCCCCAGTGAAATGCATGCTGGGCGTGGCAGTCCCAATTCTTCCCCTCTGGTGGGGAAAAGCATGCAACAGATGGGAGAAATACTCGTGACAGTCCAGCCCGGATTTTGCAGTGTGCCTACCCCATGATTAAGGTGCAGGTGTGCACAGAAACGCGTCGGGGATTTTAATCACCAGCCTGTTCAATCGCCTCATTTTGAAATAAAGGTTCTGTGAACATTTTCCTGTGGAGTGCTGCTTTAAAGCTTGGAGGCTTTGTGGGAACATTTAATACACGGCTGCTCCAGCCGTGGAAGTAAGCACCGCCATTAACACTGGGAAGAGTCTGTGTGGCTGTGACCTTCACAGCCTGTTCCAGCGCAGGAAATCATGACAATTTTGGAGGTGATTAGACAGACTGGGGCCCACTGGAGGGCTGTGAACAAAATATATTTGATACAGGCGAACGAAAATCATATGCAAACATCGGACCCCACCAGAGGGGAAGAATTGGGACTGCCACGCCCAGCATGCATTTCACTGGGGAAAAGCATGCAACAGATGGGAGAAATACTCGTGACAGTCCAGCCCGGATTTTGCAGTGTGCCTACCCCATGATTAAGGTGCAGGTGTGCACAGAAACGCGTCGGGGATTTTAATCACCAGCCTGTTCAATCGCCTCATTTTGAAATAAAGGTTCTGTGAACATTTTCCTGTGGAGTGCTGCTTTAAAGCTTGGAGGCTTTGTGGGAACATTTAATACACGGCTGCTCCAGCCGTGGAAGTAAGCACCGCCATTAACACTGGGAAGAGTCTGTGTGGCTGTGACCTTCACAGCCTGTTCCAGCGCAGGAAATCATGACAATTTTGGAGGTGATTAGACAGACTGGGGCCCACTGGAGGGCTGTGATCAAAATATATTTGATACAGGCGAACGAAAATCATATGCAAACATCGGACCCCACCAGAGGGGAAGAATTGGGACTGCCACGCCCAGCATGCATTTCACTGGGGAAAAGCATGCAACAGATGGGAGAAATACTCGTGACAGTCCAGCCCGGATTTTGCAGTGTGCCTACCCCATGATTAAGGTGCAGGTGTGCACAGAAACGCGTCGGGGATTTTAATCACCAGCCTGTTCAATCGCCTCATTTTGAAATAAAGGTTCTGTGAACATTTTCCTGTGGAGTGCTGCTTTAAACCTTGGAGGCTTTGTGGGAACATTTAATACACGGCTGCTCCAGCCGTGGAAGTAAGCACCGCCATTAACACTGGGAAGAGTCTGTGTGGCTGTGACCTTCACAGCCTGTTCCAGCGCAGGAAATCATGACAATTTTGGAGGTGATTAGACAGACTGGGGCCCACTGGAGGGCTGTGAACAAAATATATTTGATACAGGCGAACGAAAATCATATGCAAACATCGGACCCCACCAGAGGGGAAGAATTGGGACTGCCACGCCCAGCATGCATTTCACTGGGGAAAAGCATGCAACAGATGGGAGAAATACTCGTGACAGTCCAGCCCGGATTTTGCAGTGTGCCTACCCCATGATTAAGGTGCAGGTGTGCACAGAAACGCGTCGGGGATTTTAATCACCAGCCTGTTCAATCGCCTCATTTTGAAATAAAGGTTCTGTGAACATTTTCCTGTGGAGTGCTGCTTTAAAGCTTGGAGGCTTTGTGGGAACATTTAATACACGGCTGCTCCAGCCGTGGAAGTAAGCACCGCCATTAACACTGGGGAGAGTCTGTGTGGCTGTGACCTTCACAGCCTGTTCCAGCGCAGGAAATCATGACAATTTTGGAGGTGATTAGACAGACTGGGGCCCACTGGAGGGCTGTGAACAAAATATATTTGATACAGGCGAACGAAAATCATATGCAAACATCGGACCCCACCAGAGGGGAAGAATTGGGACTACCACGCCCAGCATGCATTTCACTGGGGAAAAGCATGCAACAGATGGGAGAAATACTCGTGACAGTCCAGCCCGGATTTTGCAGTGTGCCTACCCCATGATTAAGGTGCAGGTGTGCACAGAAACGCGTCGGGGATTTTAATCACCAGCCTGTTCAATCGCCTCATTTTGAAATAAAGGTTCTGTGAACATTTTCCTGTGGAGTGCTGCTTTAAAGCTTGGAGGCTTTGTGGGAACATTTAATACACGGCTTCTCCAGCCGTGGAAGTAAGCACCGCCATTAACACTGGGAAGAGTCTGTGTGGCTGTGACCTTCACAGCCTGTTCCAGCGCAGGAAATCATGACAATTTTGGAGGTGATTAGACAGACTGGGGCCCACTGGAGGGCTGTGAACAAAATATATTTGATACAGGCGAACGAAAATCATATGCAAACATCGGACCCCACCAGAGGGGAAGAATTGGGACTGCCACGCCCAGCATGCATTTCACTGGGGAAAAGCATGCAACAGATGGGAGAAATACTCGTGACAGTCCAGCCCGGATTTTGCAGTGTGCCTACCCCATGATTAAGGTGCAGGTATGCACAGAAACGCGTCGGGGATTTTAATCACCAGCCTGTTCAATCGCCTCATTTTGAAATAAAGGTTCTGTGAACATTTTCCTGTGGAGTGCTGCTTTAAAGCTTGGAGGCTTTGTGGGAACATTTAATACACGGCTGCTCCAGCCGTGGAAGTAAGCACCGCCATTAACACTGGGAAGAGTCTGTGTGGCTGTGACCTTCACAGCCTGTTCCAGCGCAGGAAATCATGACAATTTTGGAGGTGATTAGACAGACTGGGGCCCACTGGAGGGCTGTGAACAAAATATATTTGATACAGGCGAACGAAAATCATATGCAAACATCGGACCCCACCAGAGGGGAAGAATTGGGACTGCCACGCCCAGCATGCATTTCACTGGGGAAAAGCATGCAACAGATGGGAGAAATACTCGTGACAGTGCAGCCCGGATTTTGCAGTGTGCCTACCCCATGATTAAGGTGCAGGTGTGCACAGAAACGCGTCAGGGATTTTAATCACCAGCCTGTTCAATCGCCTCATTTTGAAATAAAGGTTCTGTGAACATTTTCCTGTGGAGTGCTGCTTTAAAGCTTGGAGGCTTTGTGGGAACATTTAATACACGGCTGCTCCAGCCGTGGAAGTAAGCACCGCCATTAACACTGGGAAGAGTCTGTGTGGCTGTGACCTTCACAGCCTGTTCCAGCGCAGGAAATCATGACAACTTTGGAGGTGATTAGACAGACTGGGGCCCACTGGAGGGCTGTGAACAAAATATATTTGATACAGGTGAACGAAAATCATATGCAAACATCGGACCCCACCAGAGGGGAAGAATTGGGACTGCCACGCCCAGCATGCATTTCACTGGGGAAAAGCATGCAACAGATGGGAGAAATACTCGTGACAGTCCAGCCCGGATTTTGCAGTGTGCCTACCCCATGATTAAGGTGCAGGTGTGCACAGAAACTCATCGGGGATTTTAATCACCAGCCTGTTCAATCGCCTCATTTTGAAATAAAGGTTCTGTGAACATTTTCCTGTGGAGTGCTGCTTTAAAGCTTGGAGGCTTTGTGGGAACATTTAATACACGGCTGCTCCAGCTGTGGAAGTAAGCACCGCCATTAACACTGGGAAGAGTCTGTGTGGCTGTGACCTTCACAGCCTGTTCCAGCGCAGGAAATCATGACAATTTTGGAGGTGATTAGACAGACTGGGGCCCACTGGAGGGCTGTGAACAAAATATATTTGATACAGGCGAACGAAAATCATATGCAAACATCGGACCCCACCAGAGGGGAAGAATTGGGACTGCCACGCCCAGCATGCATTTCACTGGGGAAAAGCATGCAACAGATGGGAGAAATACTCGTGACAGTCCAGCCCGGATTTTGCAGTGTGCCTACCCCATGATTAAGGTGCAGGTGTGCACAGAAACGCGTCGGGGATTTTAATCACCAGCCTGTTCAATCGCCTCATTTTGAAATAAAGGTTCTGTGAACATTTTCCTGTGGAGTGCTGCTTTAAAGCTTGGAGGCTTTGTGGGAACATTTAATACACGGCTGCTCCAGCCGTGGAAGTAAGCACCGCCATTAACACTGGGAAGAGTCTGTGTGGCTGTGACCTTCAGTAGGTGGAGTAGGTGGAGTAGGTGACCTGACTACACCGACCTCGCTAACGCTAGCAGCGCTTTTTGCCTGCTTTACCTTTTAAATTTCCCGTTTTGTATTTACGTTCATTTGTGTTCATTTACCTTGTTTTTATCAGCAGCGACCCCCTGGCCTTATTCTTGCACTATAAAACCCCCCTGGGGACCATCTTCAATGCCTTTGGCGGGTCCGGGATCACGGGGTACCGAGGACGAATTTGAGCGCCATTTTGGATCGGGCTGGGGCACTCTCGCGCATTCTCGCGAGATTTCGCTCTTCTGAGCCTACTTGAGGCAGCGAGAGACGGCGGGTCAGCCTGGAGTAGGTGACCTGACTACACCGACCTCGCTAACGCTAGCAGCGCTTTTTGCCTGCTTTACCTTTTAAATTTCCCGTTTTGTATTTACGTTCATTTGTGTTCATTTACCTTGTTTTTATCAGCAGCGACCCCCTGGCCTTATTCTTGCACTATAAAACCCCCCTGGGGACCATCTTCACTGCCTTTGGCGGGTCCGGGATCACGGGGTACCGAGGACGAATTTGAGCGCCATTTTGGATCGGGCTGGGGCACTCTCGCGCATTCTCGCGCATTCTCGCGAGATTTCGCCCTTCTGAGCCTACTTGAGGCAGCGAGAGACGGCGGGTCAGCCTGGAGTAGGTGACCTGACTACACCGACCTCGCTAACGCTAGCAGCGCTTTTTGCCTGCTTTACCTTTTAAATTTCCCGTTTTGTATTTACGTTCATTTGTGTTCATTTACCTTGTTTTTATCAGCAGCGACCCCCTGGCCTTATTCTTGCACTAAAAAACCTCCTGGGGACCATCTTCACTGCCTTTGGCGGGTCCGGGATCACGGGGTACCGAGGACGAATTTGAGCGCCATTTTGGATCGGGCTGGGGCACTCTCGCGCATTCTCGCGAGATTTCGCCCTTCTGAGCCTACTTGAGGTAGCGAGAGACGGCGGGTCAGCCTGGAGTAGGTGACCTGACTACACCGACCTCGCTAACGCTAGCAGCGCTTTTTGCCTGCTTTACCTTTTAAATTTCCCGTTTTGTATTTACGTTCATTTGTGTTCATTTACCTTGTTTTTATCAGCAGCGACCCCCTGGCCTTATTCCTGCACTATAAAACCCCCCTGGGGACCATCTTCACTGCCTTTGGCGGGTCCGGGATCACGGGGTACCGAGGACGAATTTGAGCGCCATTTTGGATCGGGCTGGGGCACTCTCGCGCATTCTCGCGAGATTTCGCCCTTCTGAGCCTACTTGAGGCAGCGAGAGACGGCGGGTCAGCCTGGAGTAGGTGACCTGACTACACCGACCTCGCTAACGCTAGCAGCGCTTTTTGCCTGCTTTACCTTTTAAATTTCCCGTTTTGTATTTACGTTCATTTGTGTTCATTTACCTTGTTTTTATCAGCAGCGACCCCCTGGCCTTATTCTTGCACTATAAAACCCCCCTGGGGACCATCTTCACTGCCTTTGGCGGGTCCGGGATCACGGGGTACCGAGGACGAATTTGAGCGCCATTTTGGATCGGGCTGGGGCACTCTCACGCATTCTCGCGAGATTTCGCCCTTCTGAGCCTACTTGAGCCTTCTGTTGGTCGCGCAGCAGTGACGCGCAGCGGTGCGCCTTCGGCGCGCCTGAGTCCAGCCAGAGTCCTGCCCGTCTGCGCTCGTCCGCGCTAGTCAGGGCCTGGCAGGGCTCTTTACTACTTCAGAATGTTATCTTCTTTAGATATACGGGCGTTGCGCCAAGGGGTAAGTGGATGTCGCCACGGTACTTTGGATCCTCTTAGTGGTCCTTATCAGTGCCCTACTTGTTCCTTTAGCCTTCCGGCACCACAATCCATCCTGCGTTTTCAACCTAAACCCCCTAGAGCTCGCATCACTGGTCCTACACGGGGCCCTGACATCAGTTCGCCTCTTAAAATATTTCTTTTAAATGTAAGGTCATTGGCTTGCCACTCGCAAGAAATTTTTTCACTGATTAATGATGAAAATCCTGATATTTTCTTTTTTACTGAAACGTGGCTTCATGATAATTCAATGGCTGTGATTAACTTAGCCCTCCCAGTTGGCTATACCTTGCACTCATCCCATCGTAATGGTAGAGGTGGTGGCATTGCAGTCGCATTAAAAACTTGCTATTCGTGTGCCTGGTCTCCCACCACTATAGCTGGTTGTGAGAGTGCGCACTTTAACATCACTGTAAGCCCCCATTTCACCTTCGCGGGACTTTTAATCTATAGGCCCCCAGGTCCTGACGGATCTTTTCGTGTCAGCCTTCCGGATGTGGTCTCTTCTTTAGTTTTGAAAACCAACAACTTTACGGTTGTTGGTGATCTGAACCTCCATATGGAAGCCCCACTTTCCAGCTCAGTCCAAAGCCTGCTCTCTGATCTTGAGGCATTTCATTTAGTCCAACTGGTTGAATTCCCGACTCACATCGGTGGACACCTGTTGGATCCTTTTCTGACAAACATCTCCTCTAATATTGAAGTGCTCCAGCCCAAGCCTATGGCCTGGACTGATCACCATCTGATCGAAACGCATATTGCTATTGACATCCCTTTAGCCAATAATAACTTGCCTAAGACTCTTAAGCGTCCTTGGAGAAACTTGAACTTAGAGCACTTTCACCATCTGTTGCTGCAGCACCATCCTCAACCTCCTGAGGAAGTCTCCCGTGGCTATGACGACTTTTGCAAGTGGCTTGCGCAATCTTTGGATACCCTCATACCAGCCAGGTGGAGCAATGTTAAATCTGGCTCCCCCAGTCCCTGGTATGATGAATCCCTTAGGGCACTGAAAGCATCTTGTAAAAAAGCAGAACGCGCCTGGCGCAGAAATTATGATACTGATCTTAAAGCAACCTATAGATCTTGCATCAGGATGTATCATAAGGCTATATGTTCAGCCAGGGCTGCTTTTTACTCTCAAGAAATAAAAAACAGCACTAACCCTATCAAGACCATTTTTAGGGTGTGTAAGGATCTCACCAACAAAAGAACTGCCTCCACGTTCACTGCCTCTATGACGCACTGCGAAGATCTGGCCTCGTTTTTCGTCGAAAAAGTGGAGGCCATATACAGGTCGTTTGCTACACCTTTTGTCAGTGAAATTAATAGTGCCCTTCCGGTCTCTAAATCCCTACTAGCCATTCCAGGTCCTACCCAAGAGGAGTTCCTAAAGCTGACGGTTAAAGTTAAATCAGGTTCTCCGGAGGACCCGATGAGACCCATGCAACTTCGTGACTTCGCAGATTGCTGTTATCCTGCGATGCAGAGCTTAATAGATCTTTCCTTTAGAACTGGTAGTGTTCCCACTGCTTGGAAGCAGGCCACTATCATACCAATCCTAAAAAAAATGTCTCTTGACCCTTCCAAATCAGAGCATTACCGACCTATTTCCCTCCTTCCTTGGATGGCTAAAATAGCTGAGGCTCACGCCAATAGGATCTTATCCCTCCACCTGCAAGAAGCTAACATACTGGACAACTCCCAGAATGGGTTTCGAGCCGGTCACAGTACCGAGACCGCTCTTCTGGCGGTGGTGGAACACATCAGGAATATACTTGACCAAGGTCAGACGGCGGCACTGATCCTATTGGATCTTAGTGCCGCGTTCGACACGGTCTCCCACCACATCCTTTTACACCGCCTTGTGGAGGCAGGAGTTGGAGAACAGGCGCTTGAATGGTTTCGATCATTTCTTACTGGTCGAACCTTCAAAGTTTCTACTCCTCCCTACATCTCTGCCCCACGTCCCATTCTGCAGGGAGTTCCACAGGGTTCGGCCCTCAGCCCCACCCTTTTTAACTTGTATGTTGCACCGCTGGCGCAGGTAGCTGCCAGTTTTGGTCTTACAATAGTGTCATACGCTGATGACACACAATTGGCGGTGTCACTCAATGGCGATTCCAACATGAACGCCCCCACCTTTCAGGCAGCCCTCAAAGCTGTCGCCGGTTGGATGGCGAACAATCGCTTACAACTCAATGCCACCAAGACGGAGGTTATTCTCTTCGGTAGAGACAGTGAGCTCTGGGGAGATCAATGGTGGCCTTCGGAATTGGGCCCTGTTCCTACTCCTGTTACCGAAGTCAGGAATCTGGGCGTATGGCTTGACGATCAATTGTCTTTTATTCCCCACATCAAACGTGTTGCGGGAACTTGTTTTGGTGCCCTACAAAGCCTACGGCCTATTTTTAAATTTTTTGACGCGGACACCAGGCAGATCATAGTCCAAGCTCTGGTGTTGACCAGATTGGACTACGCCAGTTCCCTGTTTCTGGGTGTTAATCAAGCTGAGCTTGCCCGTCTTCAGCGGGTACAAAATTCGGCAGCTAGGATGCTGGTCGGCCTCCCCAAATTTGTTTCAGCTCGCAGCACTATCCGTGACCTACACTGGCTCCCAGTAGGCCAAAGAATTAGGTTTAAGGCTTTGTGCCTTACTTTTAAAATTCTCAATCTGGCCTCCCCCCCCATTCTCACCCAGACCATCATCCACTATGTCCCCGCAAGAGCTCTTCGGTCTGCAGGGTCTAATCTGGCCATTGTTCCTCGTTTTAAAAAGTCCAGAATGGGTGGACGCTCTTTCTCGGTGATGGCGGCTACTCTATGGAATTCTTTGCCTGCTGCACTTCGTTCCATCCACGATTTGTTTCAGTTCAGGAAACAATTAAAAACTCATTTATTTTCCGCTGTATAGCTCTGTGTCTTTGAGCATCATTGTTGTGTTGTGTCTCTATCTCCAAAAGCGCCGGGACGCCTCTTGGCTGCGGCATCTGCGCGCTATATAAAATTTAATAACATAACATAACATAACCTTCACAGCCTGTTCCAGCGCATGAAATCATGACAATTTTGGAGGTGATTAGACAGACTGGGGCCCACTGGAGGGCTGTGAACAAAATATATTTGATACAGGCGAACGAAAATCATATGCAAACATCGGACCCCACCAGAGGGGAAGAATTGGGACTGCCACGCCCAGCATGCATTTCACTGGGGAAAAGCATGCAACAGATGGGAGAAATACTCGTGACAGTCCAGCCCGGATTTTGCAGTGTGCCTACCCCATGATTAAGGTGCAGGTGTGCACAGAAACGCGTCGGGGATTTTATTCACCAGCCTGTTCAATCGCCTCATTTTGAAATAAAGGTTCTGTGAACATTTTCCTGTGGAGTGCTGCTTTAAAGCTTGGAGGCTTTGTGGGAACATATATATATATATATATATATATATTACCTACTGGCGGTCGCCAGTAGGTATATATAGTTAGGATTTTTTCTCTATGGGTTTTTTGAAAATTCTATGTCTAATAACTTTGGCGTTTGTGGACGGAATTGGCTGAAATTTTCAGGAAAATGGCACATTTTGTTTCTGAGCAGCCCTTGAAAATTTGGGGGGGGTTCGTCCAGTGGGGGCCGAGAAAAAAGGGGGGTCCCAAAACGTGTTTTTAACATTGAGTTTTCCATAGGGCGGTTGGCCTCACTTTTAGCCCGAACGGCTGAATGGATTTGCACGAAACTTGGCAAAATTGTAGGGACTGGTAGCCCGATGTGCCTTTTGTAGGTCTCAATATATGTGCTCCAGTGGATTTTGAGAAATTAACGTTTAAAAAAAGATATATATCTGTAACAGCGGACCGGGCAGCGCACTGGTTCGCGGACTTTTCGCGCAACGGAGCTTTGTGAAGCGAAGCTGATTGGTTCTCCGGCGTCTGTCAACATTCCAAACAGTCCGTAGCGGCCGCCATCTTGTCTCTCGGTAGGATCGAGAGACAAGAGGAGGTCAAAACAAAGGGGGAAATAACTATAAGGGGGCATAGTAGATCCTCGCTGACCCCCTAGGTTTGATGTGGAGGTTTTAAAAGGGCCCCGCGGGGCAAAAAAAAATAATAATAATAATAATCGAACGGCTGAATGGATTTGCACGAAACTTGGCAAAATTGTAGGGACTGGTAGCCCGATGTGCCTTTGCTAGGTCTCAATATATGTGCTTCAGTGGATTTTGAGAAATTAACGTTCAAAAAAAGATATATATCTGTAACAGCGCACCGCTTCGCGTACTTTTCGCGTTACGGAGCTTTGCGAAGCGAAGCTGATTGGCTCTCCGGTGTCTGTAAACATTCCAAACAGTACGTAGCGGCCGCCATCTTGTCTCTCGGTAGGATCGAGAGACAAGAGGAGGCCAAAGCGAAGGGGCAAATGACCATAAGGGGGCATAGTAGATCCTCGCTGACCCCCTAGGTTTGATGTGGAGGTTTTAAAAGGGCCCCGCGGGGCAAAAAAAAAAAAATAATAATAATAATCGAACGGCTGAATGGATTTGCACGAAACTTGGTAAAATATTAGGGACTGGTAGCCCGATGTGCCTTTGCTATGTCTCAATATATGTGCTTCAGTGCATTTTGAGAAATTAACGTTCAAAAACAAGATATATATCTGTAACAGCGCTCCGCTTCGCGGAGATAAAATTATATCTGTATTACCTAGCTGTTGCTAACACCAGTTAGCGACGGCTAGTAGGAGATAGCGACCATCTTGGGTCCCACTTTGTATGTGAGTGATATTTATCACTAATGACATGCAAAGTGGGCATGCCAAGATGTTAGCGACTGGAAACAGTCGCTAACATCGCTATCTCCTATTATCAACTTTTGGAAATATTCGAGATAAGCGCGAATATCTCCAAAAAGTAACAGCTGCCCTGAGCAGTTCTTAGCCATGTTATCCAATGGGAGGTGGATAACATGGCTAAGAGCATTAGCTCGGTAATGCATGAATATCGCGGAGTTTTCAGCGATATTAATGCATTGCGCTCGTTTTTTATCGTATTTGCGATAAACCTTGATAATAGCAAGGTTTATCTGCGATAATTTCTGACGGTAAAAAAATCTTTGCAATGCATCGTTAGGGATAAATATCGCTTAACTTTGGTAATATGCCCCAACGTCTGTTAACGTTCGATTCGAAGGAAATCAGGAATTGTTGAAAAACATTGTGTGCGCCATCTTGTCTTTTTTCAAATGCCACACTTTTGTCGTGCACGGCAGCCATTTTAGATGCCTTGACCAGACCCACTCTGTGCACGCTGTCGATCCTTAGCATGGCTCCCCACCCTCGCAAGCATCTCACCCAGGCAGTGGTCACCCCCGCTCTCTGTCTTATGCATGGGTAATAAACCTCCCCCCATCTGCGCTGCTCTTCCCTGAGAATCACACCCTGTGCCCGCCCGACACCTCCCTTTCGCCCTATTCACTACCGCACCCTCTGACACTCCTTTTCCTCTGTGTCCGATTGTCCAGGCCGGTCCTAGGCTATCAGCTAGCCCTGCAGATGTAGTTTATGGCCACAGCTGTAAAGAATCACCCCTCTTCAAAGGAGTTATAGTAGATCAAGGCCCACACTCGATGAGATCCGTCACAGCAGAAGCGTTGCTATTATCTGAAAACCATCCTGTATTGTGATTGGGGAGGGGACCGAGCGTGAAGCGGAAGATTCCAGGGATGACTCTTTGTACATCAAAGTTTTTACAATTATGTGTCACATTAAAAATATATAGCACTCCGACAAAGTAGTAAGATTATAAAACTTTAATAATTTATAAATATATACAAGAAAACAAAAATAGTAATAACATATAAACATTTTTAGAGAAAAACAACGAAGTAGCGGTCGGCTGTGCGAATAGTCCCAACGCAGCACAACGTCCAGATTTCCGGCGTGGGGCGTCGCGGGGGGTGGGTCATCAGTAGCAAACTGTTGTGCGAATAGTTCCAAGGCAGCAGAACGCGCCGAAATCTAGATGACACGAAAGTGATGTCTAGTAAGTTGCCACCCAGCAAATAACGGCGTGGGGCGTCGCGGGGGGTGGGTCATCAGTAGCAAACTGTTGTGCGAATAGTTCCAAGGCAGCAGAACGATGGCACCAAGGTGATGTCCAGTAAGTTGCCGCACTGGTTTTGGTATCCTACAATGCTGCTCCGAATAACGGCGTGGAGCGCCCCGGGGGAGGCGGCGTGAACGGGCCTCTCCAGGTGGAGTCTCATCTGTTTTAGTGGGGCGCCCCTTTACCGTTTCAGTTGCCATTCCGTCCGCTTTTGGTCCACTGTGTCAAAATCCGCCATTCAGCTGAGTTGCGCCCACTCTTGCGGTGCAGCGATAGGCGGCTGCCACAGGACTCTCAAAATGGCGGCAGGCTCTTTCCTTTTTGGGCGTGGTCCACTGAAATGGCCCTGGGACACCTTGGAAATCGGACGCTTGTCTGCTAGGTCTTGGACCCCATTCTCGAAAGCGTCCCCTCCGCCTTGAGAATTCATCAAAAGTTTTGGGGGCCCCGACTCCTGCAGGCTTCTGGTGGGGAGCGGCTGCCATGATTGCTCGCGGAATGACCACGACGGAGCTACGAGATGGTGGTGCTCTCATGCTGACGCCAGTTTAGTCTGAAACATCCAGAAACAAGGTGGGGCTTTCATCGTTTGGGGGAAAAAAAAAGTTTTCATCCAATGAAAAGTGTTGTTTTTAGGTCATATGATCAAGCCTTCCATCATTCGGAAACCAAAAGTAAAATGAACCAATGAAAAGTTTTATAAACAAGTCACATGACCTGTTATGCGGCATAGGGTATAAAATGCGGAGAAAATACGTTGGCACGTGAGGCGGCGTCAGTAGCGGACCGATGTGCGAATAGGCCGAAGGCAATACAACGCGCCAAGATCCGGATGGCACCGAGGTGGTGTCATAGTTGAGAGTTCTGAGCAGCGGTTGTAACACTGTCTGAAGCTTATTTGCAGCTGCTGCAGCTTCACTACGCGCCAAGATCCGGATGGCACCGAGGTGGTGTGTAGCAAGTTGCCGCACTGGTGTGGCCATCCTACAATGCTGAAAGTTGGCGTGGGGCGCCCCGTTGGCCTGTGAGTTTGCGTCAGTAGCGGACCGATGTGCGAATAGGCCGAAGGCAGCACAACGCGCCAAGATCCGGATGGCACCGAGGTGGTGTCTAGTAAGTTGTCGCACTTCTGTGGCCATCCTACAATGTTGAAAGTCGGCGTGGGGCGCCCCGTTGGCCTGTGAGATGGCGTCAGTAGCGGACCGATGTGCGAATAGGCCGAAGGCAGCACAACAATATTTTCTGACTGACACCACAAGGCGCTGAGATGCCAAGATCCGGATGGCACCGAGGTGATGTCTAAGTTGCGGACTGATGTGCGAATGGGGCCAAAGGCAGCGTAACAATATTTTTTGTATGGAAGATACCACTAGGCGTTGAGATGCCAAGATTCGGATGGCACTGAGGTGATGTCTAGCAAGTTGGTGTGGTCATCCTACAATGCTGAAACTCGGCGTGGGTCGCCCCATTAGCCTGTGAGATGGCGTCAGTAGCGGACCGATGTGCGAATAGGCCGAAGGCAGCACAACGCGCCAAGATCCGGATGTCACCGTGGTGGTTTCATAGTTGAGAGGCACTTCATCTGCAGTGGGGCGCCGAGATCCGGATGGCACCGAGGTGATGTCTAGGAAGTTGCTGTACTGGTGTGGTCATCCTACAATGCTGAAACTCGGCGTGGGTCGCCCCATTAGCCTGTGAGATGGCGTCAGTAGCGGACCGATGTGCGAATAGGCCGAAGGCAGCACAACGCGCCAAGATCCGGATGTCACCGTGGTGGTTTCATAGTTGAGAGGCACTTCATCTGCAGTGGGGCGCCGAGATCCGGATGGCACCGAGGTGATGTCTAGCAAGTTGCTGTACTGGTGTGGTCATCCTACAATGCTGAAACTCGGCGTGGGTCGCCCCATTAGCCTGTGAGATGGCGTCAGTAGCGGACCGATGTGCGAATAGGCCGAAGGCAGCACAACGCGCCAAGATCCGGATGTCACCGTGGTGGTTTCATAGTTGAGAGGCACTTCATCTGCAGTGGGGCGCCGAGATCCGGATGGCACTGAGGTGATGTCTAGCAAGTTGCTGTACTTGTGTGGTCATCCTACAATGCTGAAACTCGGCGTGGGTCGCCCCATTAGCCTGTGAGATGGCTGTTCTTTGGATTTGGGCCTGGTCCACCAAAATGGCCCTGGGACACCTTAGAACTCGGACGCTCGATTTTTTTTTCCTTTCCTGTACATGCAAAAAAAGGTAAATGCCCGGTACGTTACACGCTTCATCTGCCACGATGAACTCTCCAGAGGAACCGAAAAAAAATATAGTTGTGGTAACTATACCATGCATCGTCATATGGAGAGGTGGCACCAATTAATTATAGTGCTGCATAAAAGAGAGATTTGGAGGAGAACCCCTGACCTGCTAGTACATTCATCAAAGAAGTGGCACTGAGAGCTTCAGAGGCAAGGGAAACGGTCCCAAATATTTAGAAGAACTTTGGAAAGATTAAAATGACATGTTTAGATTGTGGCAAATTAATTTCATGTGGACAGATGAGTGTTACTCTAATAAATACAGCATATGAACATCATCATAGTCGATGGTTGGTAGAGACATTTTGACTATATCCTGGACCTGCCCGTCCTCGCCCAAAATGGCGCCAGAATAAATGGGACTCGTAACTCCTTGTTGTGTACTGGTTGCAGAACCTTGAAATCACGAGATACGTATGCAGTTTTGAAGCACATGGCGGGCGGGGACGAGAATTGATTGAATATTTCGACATCCCTATTGATATTAAGTTCTGATGTGTTATTGATTACTGTACTGTTGAAAGTTCGAATTAACGTCACCCATGGTACTTGCCCGCAAATGTATATCTAGATAATTTTATTGTAACTGGCCCTGTCGTATTTTAATTATAAAATGTACGTCCACCGATTCCGTAACTGTTAGACACCTTAGTTCTTGCAACCTAATGGCCCGCCCGTTACGTTCCTCTACAGTGTAAATGTCTATTCATCATATACGATTACAGTTTGCTCTGTGGCAGGCCCACGTGGTTATAGGCTCGTATTTGTATAATGAAATTTTCTCAATAAAGGTTTTTAAAAGAAAACATGGTAGTAGTATATACATTGGTAAAGTTTTTAATAATAGTGACTGTTTTAGAATCATTAAAAGGCAAGTGAAATAAAGCAGACCAATTACATGAAGGGTAAAAGGTATAATACGAAGGAACGCAGTAAAGATAAATGGTCAAGGGCTGTTGTGTTTTCTATTCCTGCAACATAAAGTGATCGATAAGAATCTCATATTCAGGCGTATCGGCGACTAAGACAGCAGGTCGACCCTCTTTTGCTCAACGGCTCCGTCATGGGACGAAGAAATGCTCTTTTTCTCGAAAAAAGAATATATTTTACTTGCAGGACAGTTGTAAAATTTCCGGGAAAGTACATTAGCCTGGAACATTATAACATATATTTAAGAAAAAATATTGTTCGGAAGTAATGAAAAGCGTAATTTTTAGGTCATATGACCAAGCCTTTCATCATTACAATAAGAAAAGTAAAATGAACCAATGAAAAGTTTTATTAACAAGTCACATGACTTGTTATGCTTACGTTACGCGCTGCGCGCCCCGGATGACTTCCGGATGCGCTAACGCGGCGCGTCATATGACGCATTACGCGACAACGCAGGTACAGAATATAGTCAAAATGTCTCCACCAACCAGCGGTCGGAACACAACCCCTTTCAGCAGGCTAAATAGTTCTGTTAAATGACAACAGAAGGGACAGGCAACAAGAACCATCAGTCAAAGAGGGGAGAGCTAGTTCTTCTCTACCGGGTTACATTGGGGCGCTACCGGAACTGATCGAATTGGTAGTCTACAGTGTTTCTGGATGTTTCAGACTGAAGCTGGGGTTAGCATGAGAGCAGCACCATTTCGTAGCTCCGTCGTGGTCATTCCGCAACCAATCATGGCAGCCGTTCTTTATCGTTATTTTGGGCGGGGTGGGTGGCGGAGCCGAGCTGTTTTGCAGCCATCATTGTGTGGAGTTCAGTTCATCTCACTAGTTTTGTATTTGTCATGAGGGGTTGTTCCTAATGTTTCTATTTTAGCGAGGTCAAAAAGAGATCCCATTAGTGGCCTACTGATTTTGCTCGATTCCTTTTCTTTTTTTTTTACACGATTTTTCGTTATCTGCAAAGACTAAACAGAGTATTGCGACTCTGTGTTTGTTTGTAAATAGAGAATGAACCAAAGAGAACTAATTCTAAAACAGTAAATACTTGGATAACAATCAATCAAATGGAGAGAGAAGCAGGCACGACGGATTACAATGGGGGCAAAGACCTGCGTTAACTACCTTTCACTATCTGCAAAGAGAGAGTACTCCTAATAGAAATGAGGGGGGGGGGCACCATTCAAAGCAGATCAGTGTGCATAAACACGAAAATGTTTTCACTTACCACGTACTTGACATTCGACAGCTTATGATATTTGCTATTAAAAAACCATTGAAATTCACTGAAAAAACCATAGGTTATAGACCATATATAGTTAGGAATTAGCATTTACAAAACCTTGAAAATTCACTGAAAAAACCATAGGTTATAGACCATATATAGTTAGGAATTAGCATTTAAAAAACCTTATTTTACTCACACAAAACCATTGAAATTCCATATATAGTTAGTTGCACTAACTATATATCGCGCACCTGCAATCCACTGCTGATCATGTCACATATTACATCATTCATGACATGGTCAGTGACATCACTGATGACATCACTGATGACATCTCAAATGACATCACTGATGACATCACTGATGACATCTCATTTGACATCATTCTTGTGCTAATACGATAAACCTCTTCAGACTCTAATATAACCTTAGATACACTCAGTGTATACAGACACTCACACACTTCCACTCATCCATGGAGTTACTCACACACCCAGTCAGTCATGCAAAGAAACAATCTCATCTCCATTTCTTCAACTATACAGTTAAACACACCTTACTTATTGAAACATATACTAACACATATTTACTCTCTTATACAATCCCTGATACAAGTTCACAATGATCGATACAACCACTCACTCATTCGGTGGCTCTCATGCACAGTTATTTATATATGCCAACTCTCACATGTACTGTGTTTTACATATGTACTTACTATGACATGTAGCATTGAGATATCCATTCACTCATCAATACACTCATGCACAGTCAACTGCCCATGTAGCTGTTTCCACATGCACTCTTGAACTCATACACCTAGTGAATAAACTGTTCACACATCTATGCATAGAGTCACACACCTTCCAGCCACCCCCACACAAACTCAATCTCCCATAGAAATACTTGGGCAAGCAATTAATAACACATATAGCCTCTCGTATAGCTAATGATCAACACATGCAGCAGTTTACAGAACAACAGACATAATGATGCACAAATTAAGACAGTTTAGTCACTAACCCATGCATTCAGTGAGACACATTTAATCACTCACTCATACAGTCAGTCACGCACCTACTAAATCCTTCATCCAGACACTTATACATCCACTCATTCTTCAATATGTAAGATATATTTTAACTTTACAGAAACATACAGTCACTGGATGTTGTCATCAGTGATGTCATCAGTGATGTCATTTGAGATGTCATCAGTGATGTCATCAGTGATGTCACTGACCATGTCACTCATTCGGTGGCTCTCATGCACAGTTATTTATATATGCCAACTCTCACATGTACTGTGTTTTACATATGTACTTACTATGACATGTAGCATTGAGATATCCATTCACTCATCAATACACTCATGCACAGTCAACTGCCCATGTAGCTGTTTCCACATGCACTCTTGAACTCATACACCTAGTGAATAAACTGTTCACACATCTATGCATAGAGTCACACACCTTCCAGCCACCCCCACACAAACTCAATCTCCCATAGAAATACTTGGGCAAGCAATTAATAACACATATAGCCTCTCGTATAGCTAATGATCAACACATGCAGCAGTTTACAGAACAACAGACATAATGATGCACAAATTAAGACAGTTTAGTCACTAACCCATGCATTCAGTGAGACACATTTAATCACTCACTCATACAGTCAGTCACGCACCTACTAAATCCTTCATCCAGACACTTATACATCCACTCATTCTTCAATATGTAAGATATATTTTAACTTTACAGAAACATACAGTCACTGGATGTTGTCATCAGTGATGTCATCAGTGATGTCATTTGAGATGTCATGAATGATGTAATATGTGACATGATCAGCAGTGGATTGCAGGTGCGCGATATATAGTTAGTGCAACTAACTATATATGGAATTTCAATGGTTTTGTGTGAGTAAAATAAGGTTTTTTAAATGCTAATTCCTAACTATATATGGTCTATAACCTATGGTTTTTTCAGTGAATATATATATATATATATGCGTTTACATATACGTATACAGATTAATATTAAATGTAACAAATAAACTACAAAAAAAAGTAAAATATTGCTAATTTAATTATACATTAAACAATAAACAATATATACAAATATTTTTTACTAAACATATGTTACAAATTACATACTTATATCTATATGACAATCTAAAATAAAATATATAAACATTATAATAAGAAATATGTAAACAATACTAAAAAAACATTAAACTCCAAGAATAATAAAAAATACTAGTCCCACTCCAGGACATGCAACAGTAGGGAAAGCATAGGACTCAGGAGGTGAAATATGTACTATTCCTAGTCCACTGTGTGCAGCAATAGGGAAAGCATTGGACTCAGGAGGGGTAACCTTTACTATTCCCACTCCAGTGTGTGCAATGGTAGGCAAAGTGTTAGACTCAGTAGGGGTTACATTTACTATTCTCACTCCAGTAGGTGCAACAGTAGGGAAATCATTGGACTGAAGAGGGGTTACATTTACTCCTTCCACTCCAGGCTGTGCAACAGTAGGGAAAGTGTTGGGCTCAGGAAGGAGTCAGCAACAGTAGGGAAATCTTTGGGCTCAGGAGGGGTAAAATGTACTCTTCCCACTTAAGGTTGTGCAACAGAATGGAAAGTGTTGGACTCAGGAAGGGTAAACTTTACTATTCCCACTCAAGTGTGAGCAACCCTAGGAAAAGTAGATTCAGTAGAGGTTACATTTACTATTCCTACGACAGTAGATGCAACAGCAGGAAAAAGGTTTGGCCCCAGGAGGGGTAAAATATACTAATCCCACACCAGTTGGCGCATCAGTAGGAAAAGCGATAGACTTATAAAGGGTAAAATGTACTATTCCCACTACAATCACTGGTACAATACAGAGAGAGAGTACTTCACTTTAAAACAAATAGCATATCTTAACAACTCAAATACCACAAAATATAACATTCTAAAGGTTAAAAATGAAGGGCCTCATTATAATGGCTGTTGGACGACCATTTTACCATCATAGTTTTGGGCACAGGACCGTCTGACAAGGAGTCGGCGGTCCCGACTGCCTAATTACATTGCAAACACCGTGGAGGCAGTCGTAAAATGCTGTTTACCATCGTTGCTTGAGCTGCGGCCCAGAAAAAGGGCCACTGCACAAGCCGTAATGGTAAAGAGCATTTTTCAAACATCCATGCACCGTGTGCCATGCACCATGCGGTGCCTGGCACACGGTACATGGATGTTTGTGAGGGCACCACAGGTGCCCCAGGGCTACATAGCGGAGGCCAATGAGGGACGCACTGCCTTGGAAAAGCTGTCAGAAAGGGACATGGTAATCATTGTAGAGATTACAAACCAACTCACACCCCGACGGGCTCCTTGAGCCTATCAGAAGCATCATGCTGTTCATGAAGAGAGAGAAATGCCAAGCAAGTCGGGAGGGGGCCGTTGGAGAAATCACATATTTGACTGGTGGGATGTAAAAAAGATATGAGGAGAAAAAGGGAGGGAGAAAGTTAGATAGAAAGGAGCACAACATGAACTCCCATTGAGTGCTAAAGCTTAAATGGCAAAACGGCAGTTCATTGACGTCTGTAGTAGGAGGTGAGTAAGTTCAAACATTTTATGGACAATTTATCACCTATTAATATATAATTGTGCCTTAATGTTAACATAAAAAAGCATAAATAGAACAGATGTTAGGAACATGTGTCTTTATTTTGCAAAAGTGAAAAATGCTGATTTTGTTTGCAGAAAGCTCTCATTTTTTATTGTTCTGGCACTACTAGGCCTCACTATTCTTTTATTCTTCTCTATCCCTTTGAGATTATAAATGCTTTTCACAAAAGATGATTTAACGTTGTACCTGAACTGTAGAGCCTGATCTCTTCCTGAAATGTGTTGTTTCCTTAAAATTGTATTTCTATTTTTTCATACCATGTGATTTCACTGTATTTAGATTGTTTCCTCTGCAACATATCCATAATGAACAAGCGTATTAATTAAAGAAAATGCTTGCAGCAGCTTAAATTGCATGAACTAACAAGGACATCTCAGATTTAAATGTTTCCTTTCATAGAACAGCTCACTTTTACATGATGGGACACTAAGCAGCTAATAGAGTAGGATTGCAAAACATTTTCTCTTGAGAACTTTCATAGATGTATCTTTTCGTAATACGCTGTAGCCACATCTGAGTGACTTCATGATGGCATGGAAGTTTATCGTGGGAATTGAAGATGGAGACGATGGATCATTGGATGGTCTTCCTCCATTTAACATTGATGACATATGTGTCTAGATTTGCAACATGTTTAGTGGCTTTTCTGTATAGTATATGGTCCTAGCTAGAAAAAAAAGACATTCTATGCACTCCTACCCAACCATGCCCCATAGCACTTTATGGTGCAAGATTAAATTACCATAACCTTTTGCTAACAGTGATTTTCTTTGATATTCCTTGCTCTATGTGGGAAGACTTTCTATCTGTATGTCAATCATAGATAATGCTCCATTTCTTTCCTTCTACTTGTCTTAAAGGTTGCTACTGCAGCTGTTTGGAGTACTCAGCTGAGTCTCGGGAACTGCACTTTATGGGGAGTTCTACCTTTGCTCCAGAATATACTTTCTCTTCTCCATAAGAAACTCTTTATGGGCTCCAGTTACGAGAGGATAGGTCCTTTAGAATAGAATAAGGATTACATTCTGAACACAGTGTTAGTTTCTATGCTTGTTCTAACTAAACTTATTTTCAACAGTTTCTGTTATTGGAATACTTTTACTAATCTGAATAAAAATAACTAATCTCTTAAAGAGAAAATAAACTTTTAAAACTTCACCAAACCTCTCTTTATTTGCTGAACATCCAATGCAAATAATTATGCCTATTTTGAGTGATGCTTCATTTGAATATGGGGGTAAAGATTCATTGAATTAGGAAGGCGTGTTAATTCCAGGTTCGCTAAGTAAGTTTGAAGGTGATATTACTTGTGGACATTTTTACACGATTTCCATGCTCACAAATCCAGTAGCAGAGGATAGCTTTAAAACCCTGAATGGAGCTATAAAATAATACCCAGAAATTATTAATAGAGTCCCAATTCCTGAAGCCAACGTCCAAAACTTGAAGATCCAGCAAAGCGGTACTCAAAGGTGGGTGTGGTTTGAAGGTGTGAGTATTAACAGGGTAAATGTGTTGTGGTCATGATTGTGCTATTTCCCTGGTTTGAATGAATTTTGATTAGAATGAGTGTGTGAGGAAAAATAGTTAACAAGTAGTTGAAAAGGTGTTCAAAGATATCAAACATGCTGTAGTCGATAGATACAGGGGTTAAAATAAAACTTGAAAACTTGTTTGCAGAGATTTTGAGGTGTGGTGTGTGAGGTACCATCACCTACACCAGTAATATAGCGTTATTAAGTTGTTTTGATTAATTAATGTTGGTTGGTGTTAGTTTGGGTGATTTCACGCTGGTCGAAATTTTATTGCCGAATGCTGAAGAGATCTTTTAATGAATGAGAAGCTTTATTTCTTTAGGAGGGCAAACAAAGAGTTTAAGAGTCAATACATTTAGTTGTGTAAGTACGAAGAAAATTGTAAGTGAAGGTGAGCCACTATGAGTAGTGAGGTTTTGTGTCACAGTGTTTTGCACTGGCATTGGCTGGTTGGTGTGATTTGGCGCTATGATTGATTGGTGATGAAAGAGTGTCACGCTGGGATTGGATCCCTAAAGGTGAACCTTGAATTTGGATTTGTTATTAAGAGACTGTGAAATAACAACTGGATTTTAATACGTTTAGCAGAAAATTGATGTATACGGAACAAATTCATAACATTCTGTCAATCGTGTTATTTCAGATTGAAACTGTCATCATAAAATGTTTAAAAATATAGTGATTGAAGATGTTACTATTCACGTAAAGGTGAAGAGGACCATCCTGAGGGTAAGCCTGCATGCATTATGACTTCAGAACAATTTGCTAAATACGTGTGCTTGGTTTTGCAAATGAAGCAGGATTACTGAAAAAGAGGGTGCTTTGAGTTTTCTTAGTTACAGGACATTTAACACCAGGATTCTTGAAAATGTAATGAAATTAAGTCACTGCCTAGACCCCTATAGCATGAAGCATTGACTGCATGGGAGAGAGTTGCCACGTAAAAGGGGAAGGAAAAATACTAGAGGAGGACTAATGGGGCAGTGAAGAAATACGCAAATGCCCAATGGGATGAAGAACTGTGTTAAAGGAAAAATGCCATCATAGTAGGGAATAGATTATATCCAGTCCTCACTTCAGAGACTGCTAAGAGGGGAAAGGGCAAAGATTCCGTTACAAAAGAAGGGGATGAATCACATACTTATTCAAATCAAATATTGGAACAAATGGTGACTTCAAGACCCCCACCACATGTGACCCCAGAAGACAAAGTGGATCAGGAGCTAGTACCAGTTTGATAGTGCCAACAGCCCCAGTACAGTAACCATACAGTACAGTACACCCCAAATTAAACAACCCCTACAAAT
Organism: Lissotriton helveticus; assembly: GCF_964261635.1. NCBI lineage: Eukaryota > Metazoa > Chordata > Amphibia > Caudata > Salamandridae > Lissotriton > Lissotriton helveticus. The sequence goes on from NC_136063.1 coordinate 1,311,376,440, forward strand.
ATTGCATTGCCACTTCAGTAGTAGCTCGACCACAAGTTGCTGTTCCAGCAGTGACTGCTGCAGCTGCAATGACCACTGCAGCCCCACTACCAGTTGTTAATGCTCCATCTGTAACTCGGTTGGTAGCAAGAATTCCTCCACTTATACAAACAAAACTGAGACTCAATTAGTTACCAGAGGATTATCCGCTTCAAGATTTGTACCAACTTCCCAGAACTCGCAGATAATTGCCTGGAAGCCACCACAAAAGGTGCAAGCACTCATAGATGGAGGGATGCTAATACTTATAGCCCCAATATCATCAGAAAAAATGGTTGAGAAAGTGGAGGGATATATACCAGCCAGGTATGATGAGACAGCAGGAGCTAGTAAGGCAAATAATGTGGGGACACCTAGGAGATTATAGGTTACAAAATAAAAAAACGGGATTGTGTATCAAGTAAAAGTTGAAATGGAAGAAATAATAAGATGTTAAGAATTTGAAAACATAGACTAGTATGAAAGGAAAGAATGAATGTACCTGTGCAAGGAAGTTGTGAGACGAGCAGCCTTAGCTCATGAAAAATTAACTCAACTAGCTCAGAAATATGAGAAAGACTGTACAAAATATATGCATCTGCACAGAAGCCGTAGGGTGCAATTGGATGACTTGGCGTTTGAAAAAATGAATATTACAGGACTGCGTTTGCATAATATAGAATTGGTCAAGTGCATTCACCAGTGGGGTGAAACTGAAACATTTGAAATCAAATGGGCTAAGAAACTTGGGAAGAAAAAGTGAGAAGCAGCTATTGCAGGAAAGCAAGATGAAGGAAGTGAGGGAGAGGTGACAGATTATCTAATTAGAGAAATAGCAAGAGGAAGTGTACATGTTCCTTTGAGTTGTGGTGATTTGGCAGCATTCACAATCAATTTTCCCAAATTGAGAGACAAGCCAGTGCAGTGGTATGCATAAGTGGAAAGGTTCATAAAGATTTCAAAAGTACTGTGGACTAATTTGAATATGATTTTTGACATTGTAGTACCAGCTGATTTATGGGCTGAATGTAAATCTGAAGTGCAGTGGCTTAGAGAGGAACCAGCAAGAGTGGCTGGGATAAATGCAACGCCACCTGCAGTGATGGAGAAGTATTAAGCAGTTATTACTTTTTGAGGGACAGAGTACCTCCAAACTTTATTGGCTTACAATTAAAAGAACAACTCAAGAGCCAAAGGAGACTGTACATGAGTATTATGAGATATTCTTGCAGGTATTTCAGAAGCCTAGTGGACAAGAATATCCTGAGGAAAAAGATATCGGGATATTTGTGTCCCAGTTTGTATTGGGATTGAAACCAGAGATCTATTAGCAACTGACACAAAGTCTAATCTGTTGGCAAAATAAGTCCCTCTACAAAATCCTGAGAAATACTAAATACTGTGCGATGAGTTAGACATGAAGCAAAAAAAGATAAAAGAAAAATGTATGTTGGCACAGACAAAGCTAGCCCTGAGAGCCCTTCTTTTGTCGGGAACCAACAAAACATGCAGGGAGTTATGATGCCACAGTCCAATTTTCATGGGAATCAAGGTGGAAAACAAATGACACAGGGTAGAGGTAGGGGTGCTCCTGTTGTCATAGCATCTGGAACAGAAATATTGCTGGTATGAAAAAGATTGCAGCTTGTCACATCTGACATAGAATTGGACATTGGAAGAGGGAATGTGGATATCCTGAAAATGCTGGAGGAAATGTGCAAGTGCCGCAAGGTATGCTAATGTAAAATGTGCCCACTCAGAAAATTCCAAATGCTAATGCAGGGACATGTCCCAATTATGCCAATTGCACCTGCACAAATGGGAAATCCCAGATTTAATGTGAACCAAATGCAAAAAATGGATTCTGGTGTTACCAGGTCTACAGTCAGAATAGCGGAAATTCCAGAGTTACCTCTCTCTGGGAAAACTATCCAAGTTGTAGGAGTAACAAATAAACAAATCCGATTTCTGAAAATATTTTTGTAAAAATAGGGTATTTTGAAGAGATGCACCCATTTGTTGTTTGCAATTCAAATCCTGTGAATTTGTTAGGAAGGGATTTATTGTGCAAATTAAATTCCACTATTTACTGTACTCTAAATGGCATGGCGTTCCAGACACATGATGGAGATGCTGATTTTAAATTGCTCAGACAGCAGAAGAAATATTCCCTTTGCTAACTATTGATGAATTACCAGAAGATCTGAAAGAAACATTGAATTCTACAGTTTGGGATATTACAGGAAAAGGCATCTGACCAATTAAAGGTGTAGAACCAGTCTAAATTACATTCAAACCAAATGTTACATACCCCAGAACACCTCCATACCATTTGAACCCAGAGACAATTGCAGGAATACAACCAGTGATAGATGACATCTTACATAAAAGAAAATCTTGAAATAAATAATTGGAACTCCTTGCAACTCTCCAATTATGTATTTACAGAAACCCAATGGTAAATATAGGCTTGGCAGTTCGGGCCGCACTGTTCCCATGAGGTACAGGGTCAAGACTGATTTGCAGATAGCTATGTCTGAACTGGGGTGGCGAAGTGAGCTAAAGAACGATGAAGGTTTCAACCCAGATCTGTGACTGGGGGTGAGTGTCTAAAGAGTTTCAGTGCTTCGTCCATCATCTCCTTTTGTTTGCTTTGTTTGCCCTAAGTTGGCAGGGTATGCCCAGAAGTGGGTCCCTTGCTCACTTCGGCACTGGATTCAAGTGTCTGAAAAGTTTCAGCACTCCGTCCTTCATCTCCTTGTGTTTGCTTTTCCTTCAATGTTATTGATGATAATTGTGATGAAAGTGAACACAACTGCCTAGATGTCGCGGAACTGTGTGCAACACCTATACTGACATTAAGGCTGAACCTCTGATTGAGCCTGATCATGTGTTATACGAAGATGACTCATGCTTGCGTGGTAAGGATGACACACTCAGAGCTGCATATGCTGTTTGCATCATAAATGATGTGGTGGAAGCATCATGGCTTCAAAAAGTATTTTCTGCCCTAGTTTCTGAACTGATTGCTCATACTAAAGCCTGTAATTTAACTGCTCAAGTGAGAGTCACCCAATTTACTGACAGCCAGTATGGGTTTGGTGTAGTTCAAACGTTTGGACAGTTGTGTTCACAGAGAGGCTTTCTTACATCCTCAGGAACCCCTATAAAGAACAGGACATACGTCAAAGACCTACTGGATGCTCTGCAGTTGCCAAGAGAGATCGCTGTGGTAAAGTGTTTGCACATCAAGGAGGAAGTGGAAACGTTACCATGGGCAACCAACACACTGACTCCTTTAGCCTGTACATTTAATGAAGGTTTAATTTCTGATGTATTTCAAAGAGGAGAGTTCTAGTTCTTTATTGTACAGAAGACCAACCAAGTCTTGGGCTTCATGTTACAGAAGAGTGGGGACAACAATTTACAAGAACACGGAGCAGGGTTAAGGATTTCTGGTTAGAGGCTTAAGTGTAGGAAAAAAAGGGAAAACAAAGCTGTTTACTAAACTTCACTACATGCTGTTGGACTAAGTGACTTGAACAGCCACAGAGAATGCATTGGATTAGAAATAAATGTATATATATTATGGGTTCAATTTTCGTAATAACAATAATAATGATAATTATAGTACTATTAGAATTTTATCTAGTGCCAGAGTCAGAGCTTAGATCAAAGGACATTGCTAATTGGCACAATCACGACACTAAAGAAAACCCCTTTAGTTACTCCTTTATAAGCTACCAGAAACATGACTATTTTACTAATGTCTATTCTAGATTAGTACAGGAATATACTAAGACCATGAACACAAAGTAATGCTATGTATATGCACACTTACTTACATCAGTGCCAGGAGAAGTTTCCTATTACCACATATCTTTATCTTATGCTATTTCCTGCATTATCCTATTATCATTAGTTTATTTGAGAGGACATTTTGAGTAGTTTTCTTCTAATCATGATCTACCCCTTTCTAATGTACCATTAATAGATAACATGAATTTAACACTCACAAGCAAGGGAAATAGATACAACCTGGTACTATTTCTGACCTCAAACACCCTTAGATAGTGTAAAGACTTATAAAGTCAATTTAACCAGTTTAATGCGACCTACAGGAAAGGCTTATATATTGGCTTTAGAAAAAAGATACACTAACATGACATGTACTACTGACAAAAGTTGGGATGTTTTAGAGAATGCTTGGAGAAAATATGAAAATGAATTTAGAAAGAAGATGGTTTACTCTAAACTGAGACTTGACAGCCAACTTAAGGGGAACATTTGCGTGTATAGAAGATGAACACCAAAAAGAACGCGACATATAGGGACTAGGTGGATCCTGGCAAATCTTGCAGGGAAATGAGATTGTTATTCTCAGGGGTTTATAATATTTGTGGACAGAATGCCCACTTCTTATTGCCAGCTGACTGGGAAGGGATCTGCTATTTACTAATTCCAAAAATATATGTAAAGCCATTCTATAGGCATTTCTATAAGTAGCTTTAAGCAGGTTAAATCATCTTTATAAGTCTTTATACTATCTGTGAGGAAAGAAATAGTACCAGGCGGTATCCATTCCCTTTAATTTCCGTTAATTTGTTTAATGATGTCAGAGGCTTCTGGCCTGTAACTGCAAAGTAATCTTTGTTCAATCTGTAAAGCTGCTCAGATCATTTGGGTATCAATTCATGATTTAACTTCACTACAGTAAGGCTGTCATTTCTTCTAGTTTGGTAGGCTTCCACCCCTCTTGGAAAGACACACATGATCACCAGGATATGTCTCAGCCCGTTATGGACAGGCATCTCAATAAAATCAATCGGCATCCTGTTGAATGGGCAACCTGATCTCCCTAGGTGTGGTGAGAGACGTGTCAATTTCCCTAAATTTAACTGTTGGAAAATTATACACTGATGGCAAACCTCTGCTGCTAGCGTCATGAATCTGGGGTTATACCAATTCTGTCGGAAGAGTCTCACATTGCCTCTTTCCCTAAGTGTGTTTTTCTATGGTAGAATTGCATCATTGTAAACAATAGGCTACCCAGTAATTCTGGTCTCATATCTGCTGACATCCAAATATCATCTGCATTTCTCTCACAACTTGCTTTTATCCAACCATTCTGTTCTGCTGCTGACACATTTTCCTGCACCTGTTTCAGTTCATTCTACGTATCTGTGACTTTCATCAATATTGCAAAAGAAATTTCCTCTTAGGACTTACAAGTGAAACCTCCTTGAAATGAGCAGGCTAACAAAGCGCAGTACCTGGCTACTGAGTCAGCATATTGGTTGCGCATGACAGCATATCTGCTTCCTTCTTGATGTGCTAAGCACTTTACTACAGCAATCTCTCCTGGACACTGCAGATGTTCCAGTTGGTCTTTGACGTGCGTCCCATTCTTGATAGGGGTTCCTGAGGATGTAAGAAAGCCTCTCTGTGACCACAACTTTCCAAAATCATTGTCTACACCAAACCCATACTGGCTGTTAGTAAATATGGTGACTCTCATTTGATCAGTAAAACTGCAGGCTCTAATAAGAGCAATCAGTTCAGCAACTTGGGCAGAAAAGACTTTATGAAGCCATGAAGCTGTGACCACATCATTTATGGTGCACAGTAGCATATGATGCTCTGAGTGTGCCATCATTACCTCGCAAGCATGAGCCATCTTCGAATAACACACAATCAGGCTCAGTCACATGTTCATCCTTAATGTCAGATAGGGGTTTGGAGCACATTTGTGCAGAAGCAATTGGCATAATCCTGACCTGTTCCTGCATTGGCGTTTGCATTTTCTGAATGGGAAAATTTGCATTTGCATACCTTGCGGCACTTGCACATTTCCTTCCAATTTTCCAGGATTATATTAACGTTCTCTCTCCCAATGTCCAATTCTATGACAGATGTGATGAGCTGTAATCTTTTTCATAGCATCATTATGCGATCCACATCCTATGACCACTGGAACACCTCTACTTCTCCTCTGTGACATCTGCATTCTTTCATGATTCCCCTGAATACCGGACTGCGGCATCACAACTCACAGCATGTTTCCTTGGTTCCCTATAAAAAAGGGATCTGGAAACCTTTCTGAGCCAGCTTCATCTGTGCCAACATAAATGTTTCCTTTATCATAACTCACTGCTACAGTATTTGGCATATCTCAGGATTGTGCTGAGCGACTTATTTTGCCGACAAATCACGATTTGGGTTATGTGAAAACAGACCTCTGTTTTCAGTCCCAATACAAACTGGAACAGAAAAATACCCATATCATTTTAATAAGGATATTCACAACCAATACGCTGTTGGAATACCTGCATCAATCTCTCTTAATACTCTTGTACAGTCTCCTTTGGCTCCTGAGTAATTATTTTGACTCTTACCCAATCCATATCTTTCAGAGGTACTCTGCCCTTCAAAAAGGTAGTAACTGCTTCATACTTCTCCATCACCATAGGAGACAGCACATTTGTCCCAGCCACTCTTGTTAGTTCCTTTCTAGGCCACTGTACCACAGTTTTACATTCAGCCCATAAATCAGCTGGCACTACAATGTTGAAAATATTCAAATTAGTCCACAGTACCTATAAAATCTTTATTTACCTTTCCACTTGTACATACCACTGCACTGGCTTGTCTCTCAATTTGGGAAAATTGTTCGTGAATGCAACCAAATCACACCAACTTCAAGTACGTACAAACGTTCCTCCTACTATTTCTCTTAGTGGATAAACTGTCATATCTCCCTCATTTCCTTTATATTGTTTCCTGCATTAGCTATTCCTTCTTTTTCCTTTCATGTTTCTTTTTCCATTTGATTTCAAATTTTTCTCACCCCACCTGCGAATACACTTGATCAATTGTATAATATGCAATCGCAGTCCTGTAATCCTCAAGTTTTTAAATGCCAGGTCATCCAAATGAATCCTATTGCTTCTGTGTAAATGTACATTTTTTGTAAGATCTTTCTCTTATTTCTGAGCTAGTTCAGTTCATTTGTCATGAATTAAGGCTGCACTTCTCATAACTTCCTTGCACAGATACACAACTTATTTCCTTTGATACTGTTCTATGTGTTCAAATTCCAAACATCCCCTTATTATTTCCTCCAATTCAACTTTTAGTTGTGAGATATTCAGGGGCTTTTCTTTTACATTCTCTTTCTCTCAGGTGTCCCCACATTCTCCTCCTTACTAGCTCCTGCTGTTTCATCAAACCAGGCTGGTATATAGCCCTCCTCAGTCGCAACTATTGCTTCTTATGATACTGGGGCTCCAAGTATTAGCATCCCTTACTCCATGAGTGCTTGCACCATTAATGGTGACTTCCAAGAAACTATCTGTGAGTTCTGGGAAGTTGGGACAAATCCTGAAAGAGATACTCCTCCGGTAAATAATTGAGTCTCAGGTCTCGTTTCTATAAGTGGAGGAGCACTTGCTACCTCCTGCATTACAAATGGAGCATTAACAATAGGTACTGGTGCTACACTGGTCACAGCAGCTGCTGAAGAAACCAATGGAACAGCAACTTGCGGTTGAGAGCTACTTGTGTGGCAATCTGCAATATTTGCAGTGGTAGTTCAATTTTGGGGTGCGCCTTGCTGTACTGGAGCAGTTGGTACAATCAAACTAATACTAGCGACTGATCTACTCTATTTTGCTGGTGTCACATGTGGTGGGGGGTCTCAAAGTTACCATTTTTTCTTATATTTCATCTCCTGAACCAGTATCTGACTCATCCCCTTCTTTCACAATGAACTATTTGCCCTTTCCCCTTTTAGCACTCTCTGAAGTAAGGACTGGATATAATCTAGTACCTTCTATGATGGCCTTTTCCCATCTACACTGTTCTTCATCCATTCAGGCATTCGCGTAATTCATTATTGCCCTATAAGTCCTCCTCTGGTATTTTTCCATCTCCTTTTCCCTTACAACTCTTTCCTATGCATTAAATGCTACACAATGAAGGGATCTAGGTGGTGACTTCATTTGATACAATTTTCCTAGTATTAAATGACCCATATTGAGGAAAACTCAAAGCACCCTCCATCTCAGTAATCCTGCTCCATTGGCAAAGCCAAGCACAAGTATTTAACCCATGTTCGAAAGTCATAATATACGCAGGCATGCATTTAGGAGGCAACTCCTCACCTTTGTGTTCTGGAATAGCAACATCCCCTCTGGACCAAATTTTTTACATCTGTAAAGCTTTTCATGGTCACAGTTTAGAACTGAAATAAGACGATTAACTGAATGCTATGATTTTGTTCCATATATGCCAATTTTCTGATGAACCAATTAAATTCCAGTTGTTATTTTGACAGTCTCTTAGTAAGAAATCCAAATTCAAGATTCACCTTTAAGGATCAAAACCCTGCGTGACACTGTTTTGTCATCAACCAATCACAGCATGAAAGCACTCCAACTGTTGATTCCCAGCACTAAACACTGTGCTGTACAACCTCACTTCTCACAGCAGCTCACCCTTCCTTTCAATTTTCTTCATACTCACACAGTTAAACTTGTCGACAATAAAAAACACTTTGTTTGCTGTACTAAAGAAATAAAGCGTTTCATTCATTCCAGAATCTCTTCAGCATTTGCCAGTGAAATCTCAACCAGCGTGAAATCCCCCAAGTCAATTCAGTTTCCCCCACTTGCGCAATTAGGTTCAACTAACACCTACCAATATTATTCAATCACAACAAAATATTACCCTATATTACGTGTGTAGGGGATGGTACCCCACACACCACAACTCAAAATATCGGCAAACAAGTTCTCAAGTATTAATTTGACCTGGGATCTTTCGACTACAACAAGCCTGACATCTTCGAAAACCTTTTCAACCTTTTGTCAACTATTTTCCTCGCCCACTCATTCTAATTAACATTCCTTCAAACCAGGGAAATACCACAATCACCAGCACATCATCTTTACCCTATTAATACTAACACCTTCAAACCCCAACCACCTTCAAGTACCGCTTTGCTAGATCTTCAAGTTCTAAAAATTGGATTCAGGAATAAGGGGCTTATTAATTATTTCTTGGAATTATTGTATAGCTCCATTCAGGGTGTTAAACCTATCCTCTGCTAGCATGGAAATCGCGTAAATATTTCCACTAGTAACATCACCTTAAAACTTACTTAGAGAACCTGGAATTTCCACGTTTTCCTAAGTTGATGGATCTTTGCCATCATATTAGAATGGAGTATCACACAAAATAGACATCATTATTTGCAATTGATGTTCAGCCAATAAAGATAGATTTGGTGAAGTTTCAAAAGCCTTTTTTCTCCTTAAGAGATTGGTCATTATATTTATTCTTTTTATTCAATTAGTCAAATAGAATCAATTTCAGAAATTATCGAAAATAAGTTTGGTTAGACCAAGCCTAGAAAATATCAGCATGTGCCATTCAGAATTTAGTCCCTTTTCAAATCTGAAAGACCTATCCTGTCCTAACGAGAACCAGTAAAAAGTTCCCATTGGAAAATAACAAGTAAATTCTGGAGCAAAGTTAGATAACTAAAAAAGGCAGAACTCCCATAAAGTGTTGTTCCGTAGACTCAGGAGAGTTATCCAAATAGCTGCGGAAGCAACCTTTAAGACAGGTAGAAGGAAAGAACCACAGCAGTAACTACGATTGTCATAGGGGTCATAGGGATAGAAAGTCTCCTCACTTACAGCAAGGATAATCAAAGAAAATCACTGTTAGCAATAGCTTATGGTAATACGAATTAGCTCCATAATGTGCTAAGGGGCATGGCAGGATAGAAGTGCATAGAAAGCCTTGACTCTCTAGCTAGGAACACGTACTATATAGAAAAGAAACTAAGCATGTTTCAATAACGGGCGAATATGTCATCAACGTCCAATGGACGAAGACCTTCCGATGGTCTGTTGTCTTTGACCTTGATTCCCACGGTAAACGTCCATGTCGATATGAAATCACTCAGATGTGGCTACGGATTATTATAAAATTATACATCTACTAAGGTTCTCATGAGAACCTTTTTGCAAGCCTATTCTATTAGCTGCTTAGTGTCCCATTGTTTAACAATTAGCTGTTCTATTAAATGAAACATTTTAATCTGGTATGTCCTAGTTGGATCATGAAATTTAAGCTGCAGCAAGCATTTTCTATCATGATTACACTTGTTCATTATGAATATGTGGCAGAGGAAACAATCTAAATACAGTGAAATCATGTGGCATTAGGAGAAAAATAAATTACATTTTCAGGAAACAGCACATTTCATAAAGAGGTCAGGTTCTACAGTTCGTTTATAAAATTAATTAATCTTTTGTGAAAGCATTTATATTCTTAAAGGGATAGAGAAGCTTAAAAGATTAGTGAGGCCTAGCAGTGCGAGAACAATAAATTAGAGCGTTCTGCAGAAATAAGCAGCATTTTCACTTTTGCACTTTGAATAAAGTCCCATTTTCCTAATGTCTATTTTATTGCGCTTTTTAGGTAACGTTAAGGCACATTTCTACATCAATAGGTGGTACATTTTTCATAACCTTTTTCGACTTACTCAATCTCTTGTCTGCAATGTGGGTTCACTAAGCTGAAGTTCTCAACTTCCCCTTCTGCTTATTCTAAGACCCTCAAGCCAACACAATAGCCAAAGACAACCAGTCAGGGGAAAGTGATAGTGGGCTGAAAGAAAAGATACACTCATCAAGTTGTAGAGTTGTTTCCGGGATTTGCCTCAGCTTGTCTGCAGTTCTCTATGTTACCCTCTTTTCACTCAATTGACTTTTGTGGAATGGTCTAAGGTGCTTACATTCAACCTTCAAGACTATGTGATAAAAAAGTAATTAGGTCTTGCTCATTTAGTTTTTGTTTTCATTGACACACATAATCCTTAACCTAAGCAAAACCGAAAATATTGCTTTACCTGTAACTTCTTTGTTTTCTATATAAGGAATGAATATAAACAATTTTTGATTGCCTTATGTTTTCTCAACACACTAAGTAGAGAAACACGTTACTAAGGTTGTTATCATCACATCTTGTTCTGACTCATGTCTTCCTGAATTATAATACCCATTGCCTTCACAAAGTGGTTTCTTAAAATGATGCACTTGTTATGCATTTCTTTCATAAGAAAACCTTTATCATTTATTTCAGTTTCTAAATTTCATAACCAACTGCAATGACATAGCAACAGTTGATAACAAAACGGGTTACCCATTGTTATGACTTCATAGAGGCCTTCCAGCCCAGCCTGACAGGCCTCCCTGAGAGTCTGTCAGTGCAGCTCTGCTAGTCTGATTTGACACAAAGCACAACTACCTGAGGGGAAGGTAGGTAAGGTGCGGGAGTTGGTCAAGGAAGGCAGGGAAGTTTTTTTCAAAGTTTGGGACCGGGATGCATAAGAGAGGCCACATTATGAATAGCTCCCCCATTACTCCTCTGTCTCTGCGCAACAGTTGAAAGCAGGCGCAGATGATTTTCGGGGGGTATACATAACATAACATTATTAGATGAGTAAAAAGTGAATTACAGTGATATTTTTCACTGCAGGGTTCTGAGTGACATAGCAACTCAAGGTTTGCTCACGTTGTCTACTTGATGTCATTCAGAACCCCTTGGTGAAAAACATCCCCATAATTCACTGTTACCCCTCTATAATTCTATGTATAATCATATTTCAATGATCTATGAATTTTGTTTCTGCAGACTGTAGATATCTTGAATTCAGATCTGAACTTGTCCTTTTTTACTTTCTAGATACATCAAAGTCAAGTTCTGTGGACCATGTCTCAAGAAGAGCTCTAGGAATGGTGCAGCTGCCCTGTGAAATGTTATTTTAAACTGTCTAGAATTTTAACCTGTTTAGAGTTTTAATGGCTAGAATTTGGAAATTGCACTGGTATTTGAATTAAATTGGGGGAATTATTGAGGTTCACAGACACTGCTATCGGTTTACCGCTCACTTCCGGGTGCCGCGCTCAGAGGAGGGGGAGGAGCTAAGGCTGACGGGGGCTATAATTGCCGGTTGCAGCGCAGGAGCGGGAGCTCTAAGAAAGGTGCTGCTGCCCTGCGAACTGTTATTTTAAACTGTCTAGAATTTTAACTCGTTTAGAATTTTAACAGCTTGAATTTGGAAATCGCACTGTTGTTTAAATTGAATTGGGGGAATTATTGGGGTACACAAATACCGCTATCGGTGTCCTGCTCACTTCCGGGTGCCACGTTTAGAGGAGGGAGAGGGCTGAGTGGTATATATGAAAGAAAAACTGACTCGTAAAATAAGGAATCGCAAAATTAGCGATTCCCTATTTTGCGATTGCATTTAACTCTGAAAAATTCACTTTTTTGCATTTTTTAAAGTGCCATGTGGTGCACATACATGCCTTTATGGCATGTATGTGTGCCACATGTGCACACATGCACATTTCAGGGGTGCAACGGGGTGTCCTTTTGACACCCTGGCACCTTTGAAATTGCATTCTCAATTTGCGATTCTCTAATTGAGAATCACAAATTGAGAATGTCTTCTCATTAATTCCTATGGGCCTTTAGGCCCATAGGAATGAATGGAGAGATATTCCTTAATTGCAAATCGCAATTTGCAATTCGTAATTAAGGAATATGTAGGATTCGCAAAATTATTTGCAAATCCTACATACATAGCGTTTTGCGATTCTCAAATAGCGATTCGCAAAAAATCACAATTTGAGAATCGCAAAATCTGAGTTTGAAACATATGGCCCTTAATCTGCTTTCCTACACTCACATGACACAGGTTTAGAGGTAACTTTACCATGCTCCAACAAAGAGTCAGAAAAAGAATTTAAAAGAAGTGACACGTTAATACTTGAGGTTTGGCATTATTGCATAGGATAGGCTACAGTGAATATGACTACTGACCCGTTTTTCTACTTGTTTCATGGCAGTGCCTAGCCCACTTGAATGAATCATAGCAGAGGTGCTTGGGCCTCCATTAGTAATCTGGGTTTATTATTTAAGTTGAATTTGTTTGCATTCATTAGAGTGTTCCTGTGACCAGTCTGATGCCATTATGTAATGTAGTGTCATATCCCCTACAGTACTATCTTAAATGGAGAGAGGGTCTCCTGTTACCTTTTGTAAGTGCTGCTTCTATGTGCTCAAGTGCTTCCATGTCATCTATCATTAACTGGTGGACGTCTGAGCAGAGACCTTTCTTTATTAGGCCAGGTTCCCCAAAACAGCCCAATCAAATATTTTGGTCTGGTGAGGGGAGAATTTTAGATAAAAAAGAGAAAGAAGGGCTGCTGGAAAATGCTATGTTTATTTTCAGGCATGTTAATAGTCACCTAAAAGGGGTTCTTAAGAATTTTTTTTAACTTTGAGTAAATGGAAATGGGGTTAGTGCACATTTGTTTGCAAAGATAATGAAGCATAGACGCAGGCAGCATTACTCTTTCCATCCCTTTTCAAAGAAAATCTATAGACTCAAAGAGAGATGTCATAATTCTATCAAACATTATCGCTTTCGAAATTTCCTCTAAGACAGATCTAAGCCTTGCGTAAATCAGTTTCTGCTGCCTCGACTTCTGATCAATAGGTTATTTCTTTTCCAACTTGCTCTCCTGGCACCTTCGGGGACTTCCACTATTCAGTTAAAGCTCCTTCATCAGCAAGTTCTTGACCTTCTCTTGGTGATGAAGAAGATATTGTCCTCAGGGATAAATATATTCAGAAGAAGGCATTACACACTGCAGTATCTTACTTATGATCAAATCTTCAGTTGTCACAGGATGAAGAACAACCTGGTACTAGTTTTGAATTAGTTATGGAATCCCAAATACCACAATTCGTAAAATGCCAATCAGTCTGGCAATCCAGAAGCTGATAAAAGGAAAGAACATTCTTGCTCTTAATTGCCTGAATTTATGGGACGCTTATGGCCAATAGTGAAGTGCAAATTAGATATTGCTTATAATTTAGTGGTGATTAATTACTAGCAAGTCTTACAGGTCTAACAACTGTATCAATGAAGATGCAGTAGTGTCTGACCAAGTAGGCAAAGTGAGTGAATCTGCACTGAAAAGAGAATATGTAGGAAGAAGTCTGGCAATTAGGACCGATACATGTGGTGTATAGTTCTCAGTTGCTAGTTCATAATTTCCAGGTGCTTTCTTCATTAAACAGAGTGGGAGTAGATTGTTTCCAGATAATAGCTCCTATGGAATTCCAAGCAAGCATTTCTATTGCAATTTGCACGCATCGTTCAAAGGCAGTAGAGTTGGCATCAAAAAGAGTGGTGGCTTCTAGACATTACCCTACTTTAAGAAGGTGGAAAGTAGATTGAGAACAAAAGTGTTTCTATTGAGAATGCCCTTTCAGGCTACTAACTATTGGGAAACATCCTTTACAACGCAACCATTACATCACACTACACTTACAACTGAGTCACTACATCGCAACATCCTTTACAATGCATGTCACTACAACGCAGGCATTACAACGAATGACACTGTATCGCATGACACTACATCGTATGTCACTACAATGCAGGCATTACAACGCATACCATTACAATGCATACCATTACAATGCATAGTACCCCTACACTATCCAAAACCTACCCTACTGTTGCACCCCCTGGAGTTAGAATAGTAATTTTTACCCCTACACTAGCCAACACTTACCCTACTGTTGCAACCCCTGGAGTTAGAATAGTATTTTTTACCCCTATACGATCCAATACTTACCTGAAATGCAATGTAAAGGTATGCATTGTAATGGTATGCGTTGTAAAGGTATAATGCGATGTAATGGAATGCGTTGTAAAGGTAGTTTCTAAAACTGGGATGTAGTGTCATGCGATGTAATGGAGTGTGTTGTAAAGGATGTTACGATGTAAAAACTGCGTTGTAAAGGCATGCATTGTAAATGTATGCATTGTAACGTCACACATTCCTAACTATAAGGTGATGTACTTGAATCAGTTTTACACAGGGTTTTAAAAGATGAGAGCATATGTAACCCTTCAAGCATTGCTTGAAGTATGTTGAAAAGAATAAAAATGTATATGAGCATTCATGACTTAGGAGAGGTTATCAAGTTGAAAACTGCTCCCATTTCCATCCAAAAGAGAATGAGTCCTCAACGAAAACATAAGCACAAGTTAACAACAGACATCGTTTCTGACTATGTCAAGGCATGGTGCAGGAATGGTCCAGTTTGAAGAAGATTGCCACTTTTTGAGAAGTGTGGGAAATGTTTTGGATGTCATCTCAGAAGGATGAACAATATATTTCACTTTGATCTCTCTAGATTCAGAGCTTATAAGAGGATGAGAGTAAAGTTTATCCATTAAAGAAAACATAAGTTCCTGGATTCACAATACGGCTATAATTAAAGTTCCATTTGAAGAAATGGGTTTAGAAGGAAACTCTATTATTTTCCTGGTCTCCAAGAGTCCAGGGGAATATATAATGATTACAGATGGAATTAATATTTATGTGCAGGCAATGCATTTTAAAATGGACACTCTTCAATAGATTCTGACTTTATTCACCCAAGGGAGTTTTTGACATCCTTAGATTTACAAGACGCTGATCTTCACAAACCAAACATGAAAAACCACCAAAAATGCATCATGTTCGTTACAGGCAGTCACCTTAGGCAATTTCAGGTTCTTTGTTTTTAGTCTGAAAGCCTCCCCACAAGTGTTTATAAAGGTGCCAGCTCTTTTAATAGCTACATTACACAGAGATGGGGGGCAAGTTCAAAACAATCTGAACGATCTCCTGATTCAGTCTTCCTTAGAGACACATGCATTTAGGAATGTCTGCAGGATACGTCATCTCCTTCAGATGCATAGATTTGTAACATGGATACTTATAAAATGTTCCCAAGAGTCAAAATGTACAGGCTGGGGTGTGCCAGAGGACTGCAGCGATGGCATGGCATTGCTGGGCGATACAGTGGGATAAAGAATAATAGCCAGAAAAAACACACCTTTTTAAAAGATTACTAGAAAAGCCATTCTTTCAAATAATTTAGCAGACTTTGCAACAGCCTACTTCATACTGTGTGTGGCCTAATAAAATATGTTGCATTGAGTGTAATGCATTTCTAACTAATCATTTGCCTATTTACAGGGCTTACTGCCACAGGATATATCCTCTTATCACTGTAATGCGCATCACTTTTCCTCAGTGCACCAACCTTAATTCTAGTGGGAGAGTCCCTATTGCACACATAGATGTCTGAAGTCTCTAGTGATCACATTAGCCAACTGAGTTTTCCTACCAAACAATACTTTCCCACTGATTAGTTTAAGATGCACCTTATTTAAGGTATTTAAGGTGAGTGTTACATGTTATATTCAGTTTATATTAAGTTACCTTCTAGATTAAAGACTAACAAAATATTTACAGAATATTTTATTATTTTTAGCTACTTGTCTGACCTCCTCTCCACACTCACTGACCCTGCTCCATTGTCCTTATGACCATAATTCTGATACCTTTTTCATACACTTCCACTGTCTGGTCAGATAAGCTTTCACATATGAGCAGGACTGTCTAGCTAACAGTACAAGGTGAACTGGCTGTAGAAACAAAGCTGGCAACCAGAAGAGCATGCAAATGTACCCTGAAACATCATTGTCTATCACTTCCTGATTCTGGGCTTAGTTTCTAGTAATTTCAGCTTGTTCTATGATCAGACCACCCACCAACAAAGTTGGGGAAATGATTGCTTGTTGTTACGAGACGGGTCATTACTAATGATTATTCTTTATATTGCAGCTGAAGAACTTGTTACTTCAATAACAGATTTACTTTTCAAATCACTTAACATAGTTAGCAACATAAAAACGAGGCATTGAAATTGTAGTCTTCTCTTTTATCTATAATAGAAATTCTTTCTATTGATGGAGCAAGGATTCGCACCGTTCTAGGTAAATATAAATCTGTGAGGGAAACACATTTGCGTCCTTTCCTTGCCTTTCTTGAAATAGCTAAAGTCTTAATTTCACATTGTTCCTTTCTCTTACCTTCCCTGTTCTGGCAAATAATAAAGTCATACATCTGAACTGTTCTTTTAGTATGTTCCATTTTTCCCATCCTTTGAGAAAATTGTGAAATACCGTTCATAAAATATAGATGTTCCCTTTTCTTTACCCTTCCTTTAGCCAAATTAAAGTGGTTGCTCTGAATTATTAGTGTGTTCCATTTTTCTTACCTTCCCTATAGCTACATGGTTATTGCAAATTTCGTCATTTCAAGTTCCTTCTCCTTATTCACCTTTCTAGGGGTATTCAAACTGTGACATTCTAGCATGTTCCTTATTTTTCCCCTTCCTTTAGACACCCTACACCAAGTCTAATTTCTGAAATTTCTTAACAGCGTGTTCCCCGTTCTTACCTTCCCTTTAGAGTTCTAAATGGTTGGCATAATCTATTTTCTGCATGGTTATACGATTTTAATGATTTTGGTAATTGATAGTTTACTTGCTGTGAACCTCATGCTTTCTAACCTTGAAGAGAACTAGATAAAGGTTTTCACAACTTCCTGAGTCTGTGGTTATTATAAAGAGTGCAAATGTTATAAGTGGTTATTTTAGACTGCTTATCTTTGCAGCTAGCTCCCTGATCTGTTGTGGTCATAGGTGCCAAAGGACAAGGATTGGTAAGTCCAGGTATAGGAATTAGTTAGTATTCTGGATTACTGGTAGTAGAGTGTAGGTTACCCGATTAATAAATATGGTGAAATTGAATTTATGGGCCCAAATGTGCACATGGTAGAAATTATAGTCGGGTGACCTGCGCGCTCTATCACTATGTTTCAGCTCTAAGAAGTTTGAGTTGCGAACTCCTCCAGAGAGTCAAATAAAAAGAGATTATTAGAAGGAATATCACATTTTATATTAGTGCTGGTGGCTTGGAAGCTAGAAGGTAAAACACTAAAGAGTTTTTTTGCATTTTAGATGTTAACGCATTTGCAGAACAGGCCATGCCTAGCTGTAAAATCAGACAGAATCTTATAGATAACCAGTGTCTCTGTTTTTCTCTCTTATTTGACTCCCCTTACCTTGAGTCTCCTGTTACCTATCATAGTATTCCTTGTATCGTTAGCCATTGGTTCCAGGATGTGAGGAGACTATCATCTCTGACGCCGGAGCTGTTTTGTAGGTTAATACAAGTCTGACAAATGGCTCTGCACAGCTATGGGGATGGTGGTCCTTCCTCCTGAAAAGGCCAAACAAGATCTATTAGAGATTGGCCCACTTGTTAGGAAAGATGTTGCTAAAAATTCTCGGGGTTCATCTATGATACAAATTCAAGGCACATAGATTCTCTAAGGAGAAATAATTTTTCTATGCTATCTTGTAGGCAGCAGGTCTCTGTGAGCTCACCTCCACCTCTGCCTTCTGCATTCACTCCTTTGGCTTTTTGTCATTTTTCATTGGCTCTAGGTTTGATAACTTGAATAAAGTTGAAAGGATGGGGCTTATGAATTTGAAGTTTTCCATACCAGTATCTCTTTATTTTCACGTTTCTTGGTGGGAATCAACAAGAAAAGCAAATGAACATTGTTGGACATATTTTTTATAAATTAACTAGCCCGACAGGGCTTTCTCCTGTTAATTGTTCACTGAATAACATTTTATAATTTTTAGAAGAGAATTTTGTTCTTGGTCTTGCCTTTTCTACTCCAAAGTTTCAGTGGGCAGTAACTGGGGTTTCAGATCTCCCTTAAATGTTCTCCTCCCATCAACAATGAATTTAATTTCACATTTATTGAATGGACTTGCTTAATTAAAATAAAAGGTATAGGACCTGGCTTTTCCTTGAGATTTGGCAAATATGTTAAAATAGTTACATTCCAAGACTTTTGAACCAGTAGAGGAAATGGGAGAAATTTGTTATCTTAAAAAAATGTCTTCCTAGTTATGATACCAACAGCTTATAGATCAGGAGCATTTAGTACACTGCATTGTGACATTCCATATTTAAAGATCTTTGAGGCTCGACTGGTATAGAGATTGGGGCCATGATTTATTTCTAAAATAATGTTTTCCTTAAATTGAGATCTGGAGATTGTTCACTCTGTTTTATGTCCTAATGGCATTTTCGATTAGGAGAAATAACTACATTCTTCAGTTTCTGTGAGAATTTGACCCTTTATCTGAAAACATCATCAGCATCAGTATAAGGCGATAGGCTTTTTGTTAATTTTGATACTGCAAAGAAAGGTTACTAATCCGCAAAAGCTACATTAAGTAGATGGCTAAATCCAGCACTCTTTGATTTATGATTTAACTTTAATGGAATTGGCTGGTTCGATTCAGGCCAACTTAAATAGAAGTATCGCTGCTCCATGGGCAGAGCGAAGATGGGCTTCAATTCGGGTTATCTGTAGAGCATCAATGGTCTGCGCTTTCAACATTTATTTCACTCTGTAAACATAACAGTGCTCCAGGTTCAAAATTCTTTCTTGGAAGCAGGATCTGAAAAAAAGCTGATCAACTTAAATTTTTATTTTGTTTATTATAGTTCTTTGTACCTTGTTTAAGAAGTTGTGACATTAAAAATAAAGTGTTAACAATAACTCTAATTGACAACATGTCTTGTTTCATGAATGACAGTACTACTGGAGCAAAACACACAATATGATGAACCGAATGTTGCACAATGGCAAAACATTCACCCCAGTCACAGATCTGGGTTTAATCCATCGTTATTTTGCTCACAAAGCCAACCCAGTTGAGACATGGACATATGCAAATCAGTCTTGACCATGTGGCTCATGGGAACAGTCCAGCCCGAACTGCCAAGCCATGTCTTCCCTGGACCGGAATCAAGCATCCTAGGACCGGTTTCTGGCTATCAGCCGTCTTCAGCCAGGATAGCTCGACTCCAGTGGCACAGTGAGTAAGGGACCCACGTCTGGGCATACCCTTCCCACATAGGGTGAACAGCAAAACACACAAGATGATGGACGGAATATTACACAATGGCAAAACATTCACCCCCAGTCACAGATCTGGGTTTAATTCATCGTTATTCTTCTCACCAAGCCACCCCAGTTCAGACATGGACATATGCAAATCAGTCTTGACCCTGTTCCTCATGGGAACAGTCCAGCCTGAACTGCCAAGCCATGTCTTCCCTGGACCGGAATCAAGCATCCTAGGACCGGTTTCTGGCTATCAGCCATCTTCAGCCAGGATAGCTCGACTCCAGTGGCGCAGTGAGCACGGGACCCTCGTCTGGGCATACCCTTCCCACATAGGGTGAACAGCAAAACACACAAGATGATAGACGGAATGTTGCACAATGGCAAAACATTCCCCCCCAGTCACAGATCTGGGTTTAATCCATCGTTATTTAGCTCATTAAGCCACCCCAGTTCAGACATGGACATATGCAAATCAGTCTTGACCCTGTGCCTCATGGGAACAGTCCAGCCCTGAACTGCAAAGCCATGTCTTCCCTAGACCGGAATCAAGCATCCTAGGACCGGTTTCTGGCTATCAGCCAACATATTACTTTGGTAATTCTTCCTGAAGTAGGGCAGGGGACAAGTTAGGGGATAAGGAGGTAATGACGGAATTTCTTGCCAGTAATCTTTACTTTGATTCCTCCTCCTAGTGCTTACATGCCATCCCTCACTAATACATTATTAGTGTTTTTAAGGAGGTGATGGCTGGGTTATGATCAGCATGTATTAAAGCAGTAGGGAGGCTTGTAAAGAAAAATCGGGTGGACCCAAATTTGTTCCATTGAAAAAGATTTTTTTATAGCTTAAACAGATGTGTGAGGAATCTAGTTGGTGAAGCTTTCCTTCATTACATAAGTACTGGGATAATAAGGAGGAATCAGAGTAATGAAGATACCCAGTAAAATATGCAATCGATCTATGTTATTGAATTAGCTTGCAGGCAGCACTAAAATCTCAAATAGATATCATAACGGCATTGCCACTTTTAGTGAAGGAACTGTCAGTGCTGCATTTCTATGTTTGTGGATGTTCCAGACAATTGTTGGTCTAGCAAATAGAATTTCCTATTTCATCTTTTAACCAATCCTCACTCAAACAATGGATGCAAATAAATTACCACATATACTTTTGTTGAGTAAAGCTACCATCACTTATATGAAGGCAAAATCTTATGACTTACCTGTTATACTCCTTGTAGCAGGGTGCATTGACTGTTCCCATGTGGCTCTTATACCACCAAGAGAATGGAAGCATGTGTTCAACAAAAAGAAACTCTTTCACAGCATTGTTGTTCAGGGCGTGTCTGCTGACAGTCTGTTCACCCCAAACACCTCCACTGGGTACATATTCCGGTTGACTGTGGCCCAGGAAAGTCATGGAATGTGGGTAAGTCAGCAGCACTTGAAGTCTCTATGCGTATTTCAGTTAATGAAAAAGATCACATTTGGTTTATAATGATATGCAACAATTTTGCAGTAAGGTCTGATTATACAAACAAATCCTAGTGATTGACACCAACAGGAACTCTCCAACACATCATTGTTTCTAGTTTAATAATCTTTTTTACGTTTCCCTATTCATTACCATAGAAAGATCTCCACCACTCTCTTGTGTGGCTTCTTTTCCTGGTGCACTTCAGACGTTCCCAAAGTCATCTGCCTTCTTTGATGCATCCATCTCTCCTCATGCTACCCCCTTCCAGCTAACAAATATCTCCCGACTGAATAGTTTGACCATGCGCAGATCCTTGCCTTCTTCTATCAGCTCCTAGATAACCAGGGATGTCCTCCTTAGGGTTATCTCCCTTCCCAATCTGTCTTCTGTTTTATTCACTAGTACCTTCTCGCTTCCTAACTTTCCTGCTCCCCTCATCTCTAATCTTTCTTTTCTCTCTAACCTACTTTCACTTTCCACAGGTGCCTTTCTCTTGCTTATCACATCTGGAGAATGCCGTGGGAACCTCACGGTGTCGTCAAGCATCCATTTTACCACTAATATAGAATATTGGCACTCTAGTTGTTCATTAGAACTGTGGTAAAACTACAGTAGATCACTGGTGAACCAAATTAAAGACTTGTGCTGCAACTGAAAGTACATGTCACTCAGCATGCCAGACTTTTTTACTGACACAGATTAGATAGATAAAGAAAATGTGTCATCATTTTTTGCATTCTGGAGCCTTACTCATAATTTCCATGACAACATGAAACCCATTATTTAATTCATTTGTTACAGTTTACTCTATAATACATTATTTCAATTCTACTGCTCCTATTCCAGCACCATGACATTCAGGTGTGCCTCACCTTTGTCATGAATATAGAATGTTAGCATCCTAGTTGCTTATTAACATCATTAACAGCATTAATATCATGTTTAAGTTGTAGGAGAACACAAAGAACACAAATGATAGACTGCTGCTGTTGGATATTTAGGCTTTACAATCAGACTTTTTCCTCACATAGCTGTGGAAGATATTTGTGAGTTTATATAAAATGTGTCCTCAATTTAGGTTCTGGAGCACTTGTCTAGGGCATAATAATGAGAGAAAATACATTTCTGTCATGCATGGTTCATCAAATCTCAGTAAAGGGTCAACATATTCAATATGGTGAAATCACCCAAGAACTCCCCACAATTGCTAAAACTAATATGGCACCAACAGCAAATGATTATATTGTGACTAAAACTTATTATCATCATTTCTATGTGCATCTTGTTATGAACCACAAAACCAGGCTTTTACTACAATGAATTTCAGTGGGACAAAATGGGGAAGCCTTATCACCAAAAACAATGCAATGGCTGTGCTTCTTGTAACCTTCCACCAAAATAGTCCCATGTGAAACTTTCCACCTTACAAACATTTATGTGAATTTCATCCCACACTGTAAGGGCCTGATGTGCAATCTTAATATTATCCAATGGCAGAGCATTGCCAGTATTTATTGACTGGGGTGGAGTAAGGCCCTTGGCTTTGATTCCAGTCCTTTGATTCCACCATGGGAAATAACTTCCTGGGGGTACACTCACCCTTGGATAACATTGCCTAATTATAACTCTCTAGTGTAATATAGTGTCATTTAACTGAAGAATATGCCATGGCAACACACCGAGACACAATTTAATTTAGATTCCTCATGTACAGTTATTTTGTTCTGGGTGAAGATGTACCAACAACAGAACTGCATATTGCATGTTAAAGCATAACTTATGCCTGGCTCACGCACAGTCAGTGATTGAGTAGCTGTAGCTTAATCTTAGTCGGACTATTTGTTGGCACTCCTCACATGCCATGGGGGGGGGGGTTGCATGATCCACAAATTCTCTTCACAAATGGTCTTAGTAAAAAACTGCCCATTATGTATTAGCACATGCATCAGTTGTTGGAGGAAAATCTAATTTTCAGTGAGCTATTATCCATGAAAGTGAGTGTTGTTCTTCTCTGAAAATTCAGTTGTCCCAAGCGTGGATTTTCAAAAGATGCACAACCTCACTTTGGGCTGCAGATTACCCTTAGCAATTGCACCCAGCACCGATTTGTTAGCTCATCTGCTGCAGAGAACACAGCTTGGGCACATATAAACGAGGCTTACCCAACATTCCATGCTTCTGTGAAGATAGTTTTCAAAGCCAGAAGAGGGGTCTAGAAGGACCACATGAGAGAAGTACACTCAAACACTGCACCTGCTTTTGGGCAGTCTCTGTGGTCCCACCTCAGAGCAGGGCACTCCTGCGCATACCCTGAGAGTGTAGCCCCAGCTAAACTCTAAGGGCTTAATTTATGAAAATTGTTGCATGGCTGCGTGAAAACAGTGATGCATTACTTTTCAGTGTGCCCTCCTTAGGACACCATGAATGCACCACATTTACTGTACGGCTCTCCATGTCGCAAGGATTTGCAGATACCTCAGTATTCCTGACGTATCTGTAGGGGCAAAAGTGGTGCATTGCTGGGGTGTGCCTGAAAACAGACACAAATCCAGCAATGTGTCCTTTCACATGGGGCAAGCCCCAAGTGATAGGGCCTGTGTCAATCTTATGCCTGTTGTAAGATTTTGACACAGTGGCGTCCTACAAGTGTCACAGTGAAATCTCAAAGATTTCACTGCGACACAGCTACAACTCTTTTCTGCACCGGAATGACCAGCCTGCATACATTATACCTAGGCTTCCTGTTTTCAGTTTCTATTTTTGGTAAATTCTGGGGCGTTTTTTTCAGTGTTTTCCAGTGATTTCAATACCTTAAAAACCAGTGGTTACACATATTCGCACTATTAAAAACAACAGAAACAGTGTTTTTCCGTTTTTTATGGAACATTTTGCTTTCAATATTGCTTGCTTTCTGCCCTGATAGTGCATGGAACATAGACATTGTATGTACAGTCTATATGAGGTCCAAATATATTTTTACAAATTAAACTTATTATAGTATATCATACAATACTTCTTCAGTGAATCTTTGGTCGTGTGCGCTTGCTCCTTCCATACCATGTAAACTTTTATCTGTGGCCCTCTCAGCATTGGCACTTGAGACGTGCAACGACAAAACAACCAGTACACAATTTGCTAACTCTGACCACTTACATGCTTGCCATGCCAATACTGGTACCCTTGAAGATTGCAAATCTCTGGTACAGTTTCTGCAACATATGCATTGAACTGGGTGCATATGCCCTCAGAATTATTGAAGCGGTCAAAAATGAATCAGTACTTTTCAAAGTCCGGAGGAAATTCCCCTTTACGGATGGGATCTAGAACTTGTGCAGAGTACCACAGTGAGGCTCCATTGACTTCAAATACCCTGTTTGATGAAGGGACATTTATATGCTACGTAGCAAGCCATTTCTCATGCATTGATGAATAAAATTTCTTCAATTGCTCCTCAATATTTATTTGCTTGCCAAGTGGCACGCATTCTAACATGGAACATGTAGCAGTGCCAAAGTCACCAAAAGCATTGCCCAGATTACTCTGAAGGAGATGTTTCATATCTACACTAATTACACTGCACTCTTGGTAGACAAGGGTGTTTTCAGTCTCTAGTTTTTTTATTATGTCTACTACAGCAGTCATGTTTTCCTGCAAAAATCTAAGAATGCAGTAGAGTGTACTTCACATTACTATCAATATGCAACAGCAGATTCTCACATTTCCTGCCTTTGGCGCCATCACTAAGCAAAGATTCTGTAAACTGTTGCCACATGGATAATATAATATTCACTGCCTCTAACCACCGGCTAAATGACACAGTTTGGACTCTTTCTTTTATGCCACACAAAGCACGAAATGAGGAATATTTCTGTTTTAGCTCCCACACATAACAAAACAGTACACCAGAATTGACTACAAAGTCAATAGCCTTCTTCATTAACTCTGACGATTGGGGAAAACATGGCGGCCGCAAGCTGAGCCCTTTCACTCCGTACTTGCAGTAATATGAAGATAATGCCGTAACATGCCATCAACTACAAAATAAGTAGAATTGTTCTTACGGGGGTGTGTTTTCATTCCCCCTTGGATTTTCCATGCTGTTTCGGGGCCTCTCCGAAGCTGAGGCGGGCCGGTGTTTTGCAGCGCACTGTCTCTTCCGCGGAGGCTGATCTCGGAGTGTTTCCGGTAGGAAGCAGGGTGGAGGCAGCATTTCTGTGTAATTCTAGTTCGAGAGGAGACTTGGGGGCTGCTAATCCCTTATTTTTAACGCTGTCTTCGCTGTCCCCTGTGACCACTCTGCCTACCCTAACTTCACAGGGTGTCAAAGGTAGAGAAGCTGGGAGAGTGTGTAGGGCCTCTAAAGCATTGACGGGTAAAACAGCAAAAAAGGGTAGGAAGAGAGGGTTAGGGAAAGACTCTCGCGGGAAGGAGCCCAAGACTCAGGAGAGTAGCGACATTATTGGTGGTCCCAATAAAGTGCATACAGACCGAGCCCATCCCACTGTTGATAAGGGCGATAAAGGCGAGAGCTCCTTATACCGGGAGTATAAAGGAAAGGACATTAAAAAAAAAGTGAGAAGAAAAGCACTTTAACAGTCGCCTAAATTAAAATAACCCCCTCATTGAGATCCTATTTTAAAGTGGTTCCGCAAGTGCTGGAGGTAAGGAAACAGAGGGAGCCATTGAAAGAAGTATACGAGTTGTTAACATTTACAAAAATGCCGGTGCCTTTGGGAATGGAATTAAGTCTCTCCCTGCCTTTGCTACCATCCCCTTCTCCGGCCTCCCCCTCCCCAGCCTCAGAGTTGGCTCTTGCAATAGATCTTTTGTCTACCAGACTTGTCCTTGGAGCCTCTTTTAGGCCCCTCCAAACCAGTTACGCAATTAATTGAGTAACAGGTTGCTCTAGTAAAAGATGTTGTAATCCTGGCCAGTTCTGGGGAGAATGGACTATTAGCGGGGAGTATGGAGGAACCAGCGAAGATCAGTGTAGAGCACAACTCAGATACAGATGAAACATCAGAGGGCTCCTTGGTAGCCTTAGGAATCTCAGGCTCTTTGGGGGGATCGTTGGAATCTCTCTTCTTCACCATGGCCTCGTACATTAAAAAGGGGTTCGAAGTTGCAGAATCTAATCAGGGGGAAATTCGACTATTCTGTGAATCACTTGAGAAAAAACTGGACTGCTTAAGTTCAAGAACGGTGGCCTTGGAAAATGAGGTGGAAGTCCTTAAAGATGGTTTACGAGAGGTCAGAACAGATATTTCTGTGCTTAAAAAGGAGGCAGCTGCGCTTCGGGAAAGAGTAGAATTATTGGAAAATGATTCCAGGCGCAACAACCTGCGGCTTTTAAATATACCTAAGTATGAGGACCTCAAATCATTTTTTGTATCTCTCATTAAGGACACAATACAGATTAAAGCCTCAGAGGAGGAGTTAAGAGAGATATTCAAATAATTCACCGGGATCCATTTAGAAAACATCCAAATCGGACAAAACCCAGGAAGGTCTTGATCAACTTTTTCACTTTTTCCCTCAAGGAGGAGATTCTAACAGCAGCCCTTAAATTGAAATCTTTAAACCAAGAGACTCTTCTTTCTCCTTTGAAATTAGACCGGATCTCTCTCGTACCACTCTGGATAGACAGTGACAGTTGGAGAAAAGAATGGATGACTTTAGGAAGCTAGGAGCAACAGTCCAATTAAAATTTCCAACGCAATTAAAAATCATGTTTAATAATTAAATGTATTTTTTTTAAACAGTGCTTGAAGTGGATGGGCTCCTTGAGAACCTAAAGATCTAATCAACTATCCCAGTCCTCTGTATACATATCTCATGTGATAGATGGTTCTTTCTTGGTATACAATTGTGCATGCAGTTGGTGGTAGAAGCATATAGGATAACCTTAAATAGGGAGAGTAATTTTGGGAGTAGGTAGGGCTTGCTAGCGGGCAGAAGCTGGTTATCAAGTTATCTACCAGATTCAACACGGTAAGGTTGTGGGGGTCAGTTTGGGGAACCAGACTGGGGAACCATCTGGGCCACAATTTTAGTTTAATGAAAGGACAGTCACATACAATAATGTCCCTTAAACATATTTTTCAGATAGAAGCTGTGGGCACCCTTATAGGACGAGAAAGCTAGAGTAAAGATCTAGTGTCCGTCAGACAACATACCAATTAGTAATATCATCATATAAAGATAACTGGTAGGAAACTAACTATAAGAACGATCTATATCGTAATCTACGAAACAGAGTGATACCCTAGATAGTGAAATATAAAATATATGTTTTAGGTAATAAGGTGCATGAAACGAAAGAAATTCAAAGACAGGCGGATTCGAGGAACAAACAAACTTACCGTAAGGTACTTGTTTAATTATATTCCACAATCTATACTTATCAAGCTGAGTAACAACAGGGAAATAATATGTGCACCCCCCCCCACTTTTTTCATGAAGAATGCAGCCTTGAAAGGGAATACACACCCGCAGTGTTGAAGTTGTGAAACAACTGCTGAGGACAATAACTGTTATGTGATCAGGTAAAAACAAACAAAAGGTTGCCTATATAATAAACAAGGTAAGAACTGACATCTGAGATAAGATAGACTGTTGGTAGGCTAAAGAAACCCAAAGAAGCCTAAAGCTCAAAGTTCAACAGAACAGAATTGAGCTCCCCGCGTAAACGCTGCACCCCACAACATTGGTTATAACTGTTCCTATTCTAAGATCTATATAGAGACCTATGTCATATTAAAAAGAAAGTCTGGTCCATAGGAAAATGGCTCCCACCCAGCATGGACTTATAGATTAACTAGAGAGGTATCTAAAGATACGGAAGCATGGTGAGAACAAGGAACCTCATAGAAATGTTTGAAAACATGCAAATTAAAAACTTAGTATGATATTTGTATCTCCATGTCCAAACTCTGATAGCATATTGTTTATCCCCAGGAAAATTCCTGTCAGTGGCAACCATCCAGTGCCCAACTCCAAGGAGAGACTAATCATACAGTCTTGAAAAAGATGGCAGAATATCAATAAATAGCCATCGAAACGCGTCGACGCAGCACTCACACAATCAAGAGAACCAATCTACCCTGGAGTCCAGAAAATAACGGGCCTAGGTTTAGATTTTGATAATTTCAGGGTCTCAGATGTGTACCTTCTATGACTAATTGTTTATGTCTTTTGTATGTCTCTCCCTTGATGTGATTTTCTTTTGTTATAACCCAGCGCAAAATATTGATTATTTGTGCCTTTTTTAATCATTGAAGTGTATGATATTGTGTTTATGAAATGCCTTTTTTTAAAACCGTATTGTAAAATGTCATTATGTGATTGTGCCTTGTAACTAGAAATACCTTTTGTAAAACTGTATAACAAATCTGTACTAAAGTAACAAATCTTTAAAAAAAAAATGTTTTAAATGATATAACAATTGTGTGGATAGATTGCAATATATGTGGCCTACTAGTTGGATAGAAACACATGCCAATGGCATGAGAATATAAGTGTGATAGCCAAGGGAAAACCTTCTTTTTTACTGTTTTAAGTACTCCCATCCCCTGGTTTATAAGGGGTCTCTCTCAGAAAATTTAAGCAGAAGCTGGACGTGTCCAGGTAAATGTGGGTAGGGTTCTCCAGGGAGGAAAGGGAGGGAGTTCTGATAGGGGGGGAGAGGGCACGGGTGTGGGAGCAGTGGGAGAAAAAAAATCATTTGCCTCTTTCTATAGCTGTAGTTCAAGATTCAATGTTTTTGGTTTGGTGTAGGCGTGCTGTAGGCTGTGGTAAATTCCAAGGTTTCTATCTGCCATGAAAACTTTGCACTGTCTGTCCTGGAATGTGAATGGCCTACGAGTTAAAAACAGGAGGGAGAAAATCCTACAGTACTTAAGAGATTCACCCGCTCAGGTAATTATTTTACAAGAAACCCACCTATTGAGAGAAGAAATGAACGATATCTGTAGGAAGCTTAGGTGGGTGGAACATTGTGCCTGTTCATGTCAGACTGCAAATGTAAGGGGCGTAGATATTTTAGTTAAAAAACAACCAAATGCTACATTACAAGATGTAGGAACAGACTCAAGTGGTAGATAGGTGATAATTAAGATTTCTGTAGAGAATATCCCTATTACAACTGTGGGTTACTATGGTCCTAATCAGGACGATCCTTCTACTCTAAAGACCATCTTTTTGAATCTTTTATAATTCCCTGATTCAACGATTTTGGTAGGGAATTTTAATATAGTTTTGAGTCCAAAATTAGATAAATCATCAAAAAGTAGAGCCATAGTTTCTTCTAAATCCAGGGGCTTTTTAAAAGCAATGATGAAAGAACATGCTATTTGTGATATCTGGAGGGAGCGATCTGGTACACAATTGGGTTTATCTTTTTACAATAAAAAATATAAACATAAATCACGAATAGACTACTTACTGATTAGTAATGATCTGAGGGGTAACACAAAGAACATCGGATATTTGACCCCCCATTTGTCGGACCATGCAGCGGTATGGATTGACCTGAATTTAGTAGGTCGTGAACAGCAGAGGGTGTGGACCTTCGACCGTTCGCTCCTCCTAGATGAAACTGTAACTGGTCATTTGATCCAGGAGGTTAAAACCTTTTTGGAAAGTAATATAGGATCGCCAGATATTATGATCGAATGGGACTACATGAAATCTTTTTTAAGGGGGGCTGATCACGAATAAAACTGTTTATAAGAACAGACAGTACAGACAGGAAATTGCATCTTTAGAGCGCCAAATGAAGGTGTTGGAGAATAGGATTAATGGCTTAACCGATGAGGAGCAGGAATTAAGACAAATATTAGGGGTAGAATTAGATCTATTAAAGGCCTCTTTGGAGAATATAATTCAAACAAGAATCTCCAGCAGGTGGGAATCGAGCAAGCTAGCCCACTTTGAATATGGGGAGGGGGCCAGCAGGCTACTCGCCTGGAAAGGCAAACGGGATACAGTCAGGAATCACATCAAAGAAATAGAGGATATACACACTAACTCTTTAATAAGCAGGGAGGAGGAGATTGGAGAAATCTTCCATGCTTACTTTGAGGACTTATATAAGAATGATAGTGACACTGACAGTGTATCCATACAAGATTGGCTGCTTCCAATTCAGCTACCTTCCCTTTCTACAACTCATCGGGAAAGATTGGAAGCAGAAATAACGCATCAAGAAGTCAGGAAAGCTTGTTTAGATTGTAAAAAGGGTAAAGCTGCAGGGCTGGGTGGTCTCCCTGCGGAAGTTTATAAGAAGTTGGACAAAGTAATTATTCCCTTCATGGCTGAGATGTTTAATAAAATCTTGATAGAGGGAGCCCAACCACCAATCACATGGGGGGAAGCAAATATCACCCTAATCTTAAAACCAGGTAAACCTCCCACCAAATGCGGGTCATATAGGCCAATATCTTTGTTGAACTCAGACTACAAGGTGTTCTCTAAGATATTGGCAGACAGATTAGGGAGTATGGCGGGTGAACTTCTACATACGAATCAAAAGGGCTTTGTAAAAGGTAGGAATTTGTCTGATTTGACATACGATTTTATTGGTGAGATAGATCTTGCGTCCACTTTTTCCCTTCCCTTGGCGGCTATGACATTGGATGCAACTAAAGCATTTGACAGGGTGTATTGGAAATACCTTATAGCAGTTTTGGAGAAAGTGAATTTAGGGCCAAAATTCTGCCGGACTATCTGCTGTATCTACAGTGACTAGGAAGGAGAACAAGGGAACCCAACTCACATGGAGCCGGGTATAAAGTTTTAAGAAAACTACAATGGCTCCTGTGGCTAATTATATAATTGTTACAATATGATTTAAGCACAGTGGCAATCTTAGGGTGGTATGTGGGATGTATAAGAAGGAAGCTAATTATACACGTGGAGAGTATGGTCTTCAATTTATATCTTTTATGCAAGTATTCAAACTTAAATTTTTACATTTTATACAATATCAACAGCATTAAATACATATCCATAATCACATCGTGCAAGTGTGTCCCAAGTGAGTAAGAGAGAGAACCTATACTATTCAAGTGCAAAATGTAATAGTGTTTTCTTTCCTCTTCCTCCTTTCCTCTTGGTCCCCCCCTTTTTTTTTCCATCCGAATTAAATAATTAAATGGTATGTTCAACTCAGAGTTAATTTCGCGTAATTCGCGAACTTGCGAGCTTATAGGCAGTAAGAAAAAAAAATAATATCTCACAATCACAAACTTCTAGATTAAACTTGCCAGCCTCATTTCTTAGGAGTGCCTAAACTCATCAGTAGGTCATCTGCGGCCTGAACTGTGCGGATATGGTGCATTTTGTTGTTAATGTGAATGAAATCGGATGGATGCACAGCAATTTGAAAGATGATCACCCTGTTTGAGGTAATGTTATGGTAATTTTGTGGTACTCCGCAAGGTGACGTCGAGTGCCCAACGGCGTCGGTCAATATACGTTTAAGAAGTGAAGCTAGAGGATCTCTAGTTTCATCCCTTGGCAGGCACACATGTTGTTGTCTTTTCTAGTGATAAAAAGACTTCCACTCAATAAGTTTTCTTTAAATGTCTTTATGTTTCATTGCTTTTTTAACTTCAGTATTTCAAAATTAGTTCTTATGTCATCAAAATCATTGTAGACAATGTTTACTTCAGGCAATGTCTTTAAAACGTGTCCAATGCATTTCGGGCATTAACATCATGCCCTTCATCAGGGAATCGACACTGTGAAACAATAATGTAAATAGCTATTAGTGTGGCTTCTATCCATGTCAACATATGTGAAAGTAAACAAGCAAACATATTCCTAAACATAATCGTATTCACCCTTATTTCGTACTGTGCACATACAGATGAAAATGACTTGATTAAATGGTGGTACTTAATAGATTGGAGCGGTAGGGAGCAAACAAAATGTGAATGTGAGGGCGGCGTGTCACTTACATGCCTGTCTGGGGAAGTTGATCGATTCTGTAAAGAAACAATAGAGACGTGGTCAGCGCATGATAATTGGGTGCTTCGGTGAAGCGCTCAAGAGTTAAATCTATCATGTGTCGGTGACTAACCTGAAATGAGGTTGAAAAGTGTTGCGGTCCGTTTGTTCGTCTCCATAAACGCCGGCACAGAGGGTTCTGGCCGCGTTTAGATATTTTGAAATTAGCCGATCATGTGACACGTCACGTGTCTGACATGGTGAAAAGACTATAGGAGCCTGTCGTGTCGTCGAGTGTAATGTGGAAAGATCGTAGAGGAAGGATGAGATGACAGGCTTGTCAGTAATGCAGACTGTGTGCAAACTAATAAAATGTAGGAAAATAACGACTAAATGGAATGAACAACATTGTTGAAAGTAAAAAATGTTGTGTACATGCGCGGGTCTAGGATCGAACTGTGGGTGTGTGGGATGAGAATGAGTCTGTTGCTAACGCTGTGGCTAGTGTCGATTGAGTGAAAAAACTGAGTGAAAGATGAGGGGTAGGGTGCTGGTGGGGAGAAAAAGTGTCAATGTTAATCAAGAACAAACACAGTGGTCACAAGTTGCAGTCGATAGAGCAAATATTTACAGGTAACAGGACAGTTCAATTCTTTCATTAAGACCCATCGGTTTTTGAGTCGACAATTTATGAATCCAAAAGTTCTCTCTTCTTAGGAGATGTTTGTTGTTATCTATCCCCTCCATTTTTTGAACAGTTTCAAGGATGATATATTTGATTTGCGAATCATTGTGATGTTCTTCAACGTAATGTGAAGATAGTGCTGACTTCAGATTTTTAAGTCGAATGTTAGACTTATGTTCAGTGAGACGCACCTTGATGCGTCGTTCTGTCTTGCCGACATACATCTTGCCACATGGGCATCTTATCCCATAGATCAAATTGCTGGTGTCGCAGGTAGCATTAACCCTTAGTTTGATGGCGTTACCTTGCATGGGGTGATGGATAATGTTCCCTCTGATTATACTGTTGCAATTGCCGCAGTTAAGGCAAGGTTTTGTTCCAGAATATACTATGGTCTCAGTAGGTTTATTCGGTAGGATTTCTCCCAAGTTCTTTGCCCTAGTGAAAGCGAATAAGGGTGGTTGACTAAATGACTGTTTGAAGTCGGGTTCAATGTTTAGTATTGGCCAATGCTTCAATATAACTTGTTTATATTTCTTGCTGGCAGTTGAATATTTAGAAACCACCACGGTTCGTGTTTGGTCAGATTTTGTTTTGGGAGTTAAGAGCTTAGACCTGTCGATATTAGCAATCCTTGCTTTGGTTTCTTCAACTAGGGTTTGGGGATAACCTCTATTGATGAACTTATTGGTCATTTCATTGAGACTTGCGTTGAGGATTGCATCATCGGAGGTAATCCTTTTTACTCTGGCCATCTGTGAGAATGGTAGGTTCCTTATCAGATTTGGTTCATGAAAGCTCGAGTGTGGTAGCATGTTATTTCTATCTGTCGGTTTGACATAGAGTTCCGTTGTGAAGCCATGTTGGGTTAGAGATATTTTCACATCCAGGAAATTGACAGAGGTGTCTGATATATCCCAGGTTAGTTGGATTCGTTCATCTATTTCATTGAACTTTGTGAGTTCAGTTCGTAGTGTCTCCTCCATGTTATTCCAAATGATGAAAAAATCATCAATGTATCGGATTATCATTCTCAAATTGTTGGTCCATGCTGTTTTCGTGAGGATATGTTGGTTTTCGTACCACTGCATAAAAATGTTCGCGTACACGGGTGCGGCCGAATTGCCCATGGCCATCCCGGTGAGTTGTTGATACCAGTTTTCTTTGACTTTAAAATAGCTGTGGTATAAAGTGAAACACATTAGTTCCATTAGAAACATCTGTAAGTCTTGGTCCAATTCAGTGTTCAAGAGTGCTGCCTCCATAGCTTCAATCCCCATGTCATGGGGTATGCTCGTGTATAAGCTACACACGTCTGCAGTGCATAAGATCACTTTTTCGTCTGGATTCCATGGTAGTTGTTGTAATTTCAATAAAAATTGTGAAGTGTCCTTGATGTAGGTTTGCATAGATTGCACTGTTGGTTGTAAATATTTGTCAATCAACTGACCTATTGGTTCGTGTAGGCTTCCTCGCGTGGAAACGATTGGCCTCATTGGTGGGTCCCTGATGTTTTTGTGAATTTTCGGCACCATTCGCAATGACGGGCTTCTTGGGTTAGAGGTTGTTAGAAAGTTTTTTGTTCTCTCGTTGATAACACCCTGGTTATAAGCTCCATCAATAATGGTCTGTAATGTTTTCGAATACTCCCCTGTCGGGTTGTGATCCAGTTTGCGATAGGTGTTGATGTCAGTGACGTGTTCCATCACTTTGTTCTCGTACATAGTAGTGTTCATGATCACAATCGCTCCACCCTTGTCCGCTTTGGTGAATATTGTTCGGTCATTAGCTGCCAATTTATGCAGTGTATCAAGGTCCTTTTGTGTCATATTCCTTGTTTTAGGTTTGGTGTGTCTGATCTTACTGAGATCTTGTTTGACTATGGTTTCAAATAAATCCAATGTCTTGTGGCTTATTGGTGCTTGAAAAGAGCTCTGGGGACGTAATCCCAACAGTTGATCTTTCTCGTGTTGTGGACGCTCCGGTACAACATTATCAAAAAAGTGTCTTAGTCTAAGTTTTCGCATTAGCTTGAAGAAGCTCACTTCCAGTTCTAAATGATCCGTGGAAGTAGTAGGTACGAAGGAGGTGCCCTTCTGAAGTAATCCCAATTCATAGGTGCTGAAGTCTTGGTCACTAATGTTGATAACTAATTGTTCTATTATAGATTCTTTTTGGGTCTCTTCTCCTTCTCCTTGTCTTTGGTTGTTGCTGTAGTACTGCGAGTGGTCGGAGGATCTCTTTCTTTGTCCTTTTCTTTTCCCTCTCCTGGGTCTCCTTTTTGGGCTTGACCCTGTTCTAAAAAAGGATTGGTGTCTGGTGTTCTGCTGGTAGTTGGTACTTCAGCTGATGTTTGATCTTGTGATGTCCGGGTAGGTTGAGTTTTACGTGGTTTATGACTCGGTTCGCTGTCAGTTGATGAAGTGTCAGTGTTAGAGTTGTATGGGCGATTCCTGCGTTTTTGGGCATAAATGTCAGCCCATGTGTAGACTTCACCAAGTCTGTAATCCAAGGTGTCCCTCTTAAACTTGCGAATTTTGCATTCATTGATTTCTCTTGAATGACGTTCTATTTGGTTTTTGATATCGTCCAAGATAGTTTTTAATTCGTCTTCTGACATCATTTTGGAAAGTTCCGTTGATGTTTCCTCGATTTCTGCTGTGAGTTCCTCAAGGATGGTGGATAGTTCTTGAATGATTAAAAGGATCAAGTCTAGTGAACATTTATTTAGAATCTCATACCAGCGTTCTTGAAACTTTTTAGAATGTTTACAAAGGGATGGTTTCAGTGCAATTCTTAAGCCTCGTGGTATGCGTTGGTTACGGTGATATTTAATGAGGGTACTGGCATGGAGTTGTTGATTGGTTTTCCTTTTAGAGAGATACAGTAACTGTCTTATGTTTTGCTCTTTAGACCGGCTCGTGGTTTCCTGTGTGAGTTCCTCCCTGATAAGGGAATAAATTTGGTCCACGTCTTTGGCATCAAACGCGAAAGTGGAGGCTCTGGCCTCTGTACTCTTCGATATGTCCTCGTAGTTACTCATGATGTCGTTGTTTGTAGAGATTGTAGGTGCGTGCTATCTATCCTGGGGACGCTGTGTTGGATAATGTGAATGAAATCGGATGGATGCACAGCAATTTGAAAGATGATCACCCTGTTTGAGGTAATGTTATGGTAATTTTGTGGTGCTCCGCAAGGTGACGTCGAGTGCCCAACGGCGTCGGTCAATATACGTTTAAGAAGTGAAGCTAGAGGATCTCTAGTTTCATCCCTTGGCAGGCACCCATGTTGTTGTCTTTTCTAGTGATAAAAAGACTTCCACTCAATAAGTTTTCTTTAAATGTCTTTATGTTTCATTGCTTTTTTAACTTCAGTATTTCAAAATTAGTTCTTATGTCATCAAAATCATTGTAGACAATGTTTACTTCAGGCAATGTCTTTAAAACGTGTCCAATGCATTTCGGGCATTAACATCATGCCCTTCATCAGGGAATCGACACTGTGAAACAATAATGTAAATAGCTATTAGTGTGGCTTCTATCCATGTCAACATATGTGAAAGTATACAAGCAAACATATTCCTAAACATAATCGTATTCACCCTTATTTCGTACTGTGCACATACAGATGAAAATGACTTGATTAAATGGTGGTACTTAATAGATTGGAGCGGTAGGGAGCAAACAAAATGTGAATGTGAGGGCGGCGTGTCACTTACATGCCTGTCTGGGGAAGTTGATCGATTCTGTAAAGAAACGATAGAGACGTGGTCAGCGCATGATAATTGGGTGCTATTAAGTACCACCATTTAATCAAGTCATTTTCATCTGTATGTGCACAGTACGAAATAAGGGTGAATACGATTATGTTTAGGAATATGTTTGCTTGTTTACTTTCACATATGTTGACATGGATAGAAGCCACACTAATAGCTATTTACATTATTGTTTCACAGTGTCGATTCCCTGATGAAGGGCATGATGTTAATGCCCGAAATGCATTGGACACGTTTTAAAGACATTGCCTGAAGTAAACATTGTCTACAATGATTTTGATGACATAAGAACTAATTTTGAAATACTGAAGTTACAAAAGCAATGAAACATAAAGACATTTAAAGAAAACTTATTGAGTGGAAGTCTTTTTATCACTAGAAAAGACAACAACATGTGTGCCTGCCAAGGGATGAAACTAGAGATCCTCTAGCTTCACTTCTTAAACGCATTTTGTTGTTAAACATTATCTTCAAGGCTGCGGGAAAACTCAACTGAACTGATGCACCCAGGTTCTTAAAGGCCTCCATTCTCTTACCCAATTCCCACTGTCTATCTAAGGTTGCTCTTGATAGATCCGATCTTATTTGGAAAGTAAAATCACCACCAGACAGGGATTTTTGTTTGAGGGCTAAGTTGAGGATATGGTCCTTCAGTGCAAAGGTAAGAAAGTTAACTAGTATTTTCCGGGGCTTCGTGCGCTGAGGATTACGCCTATAAGGGTCTCTATGAACCCGTTGGATGTCCACTTTCAATTCCTCTTCAGTATGGATTAAATTGAGAGACCTTTTGATGAGTTGGATGATATAGGACTTGATGTCTGATCCCTCATTTCCTTTGGGTACATGTAATATGCGTATATTACAGCGACGCGCATTGTTCTCAAGGACCTCCATTCTATTCATTAGTGCGGTGTCCTCTCATTTCAGTTTGTTTTATGTCTTCTGTGGAAAAGTAAATTTTGCCATGTTCTGTGTCCCTACGTGTTCCCCATCTTATGTTATGTGTGCATGATTAATATGCATATGTATTCCCCATGTTCGATTAAAGACGCAATTACAATTGTGTCCATCTCTAGTATGCCAGTTCCAGTTTTCGTGAATACAACGAATATCAGGCCTATGTAAAGTTACGTTGCCACGTTTCTCAGTGTGCACGTTATTTCATTGTAAAGTCCCCGTTTCTAGGCCTCAAAAGGGCCCGGACACCAGATTCAGCTCCTGTCTCCTGAGCCCTCGCTGAGGAGCGATACAGCCCCCACCTGTATTCCTGACCCTTCACTTACTTCCTGCCTCACAGTGCCCGGCTCGGCCTGGCTCTGCCTGCCAGTCTGCCAAGAGTATGTTATGATTCTAGTTATCAGTCCAGTCCTCCTTCTCTGCATTCCTAAACTACTGAATCGCATCAATAGTTTCCGTCATGGTCTAGCCTTTACGTCTCCATGTAAGAGAAATACTGTATTAATGGTCATTTAATATTCCTCAACACGCACTACATGTAGAATAATTCATGCACCAGTCTTAGAATCTGTTAGCCTTTACCCCGATAACTTTTGGATTCTATCAACATGTTCTCTAAACATCAGATACTAGATAGTGTTTAGGTACATGTCGCTCTGACTCTCCAGACTTCAGTCTCTCCCTCTAGCGCAGAAGTCATAGCCCCCAGCTTCTCCTAGTAACACGTCATTGCCAGTTTGCGCGCACCACTAGGTTAGAGGTCCCGGCTCCTTAGGTAGCCCCCTCCATGTTTCCGCCCCATTTATGACATATTCTGTTACGTTTACATCACATGTCTATGTATACGCCCTGTCCACACCTCCTGTTACACCCATTTTCACCCTTATCTTTCGCGACTGCTACGCACCCCACCCACTGCTCCGCCTATTGTATGTACTGTAATGCAATTGTTTTAGTATATATACTTGTGCATTGTTATTGAAGGTGTGCAGCGCTGCCATCCTATTTCCGTGCAGGTTGTCCTGTTCCTGTCCTTTATGCTGTATTAAACCTGCAAACTCCTACTACCTCGAATCTTGACTCTTATTTATTGAGCTATCTGTTATTGTTATATCTAGTCAAAAAGAGAGAGGTATTATTTATTTATTTACCACATAATGGCGCCCGAATAGGTACTTGCCCTTTCCCCACGCGCCGGTGAAGCCACGCAAGCCCCCTGACCCTCTGCAGCCGTGACGGAACCATACCGGCCACGTGCAGATATTTCTGCTTCAAGTATCCCTCAGGCCCACGGAGGAGACGGAGGTTGCGGTCCAACATCCAGACGAGGCGGTGGAGGAACGCGGCGAGTCCCGACCAGAGCCCAAGCCGAGAGTCCAAGGTCCGAGGTATCCGGAGGCCCACCCGTAACAGAAGTCCGAAGTTCGTGTCCGTCCGGCGTCGTAGCAGTCCAGTCCAGTCCGAGGCCTTCCGTTCTTGCTGCCCGGTGAGTACCGTCGCTGGGGTAGTATCTAGACAGGGTCAATCTAATTGTCTCTGGTCCGTGGGTTTGGGGTACACAGATCCAACACGAAGTGTCCACTTAGGTGGATGCGGGTCCTGACGTGTCTCTTTATGAGACCGGTAAGTTCGTACTATTTTAGCAGTGCATCTAGTTTCTGTTCTAGTCCGTTCTGTTCTCGAGAGATTCATGTATTCTGTTTTCAGTGTTCCAGGTAGTATTTTGTCAGAACTGTTATTTTAAATGTCATTCATGTATTTTAATGTCGTAGTATGAAAGTGGTGTAATTATCGTGTTTTATTGTGTATTGTATTGTGTCTAGATTACAGTTCAGTCATGCCTCTGTTTTCCAAACTACGTCAGTTAAAAACTAGAAAAGGTCTGTTAGAAGAAGCAGTTCCTGTCCCGCCTAGGGACAGTCCAGGTCATTTTATGTATCAGAAGCATGGCATAAGTGCCATATTATATCTAGATTTATGGGTGGAGTACACCAAAGAGTTAGAAGAAAAGTATAGATGGCCCGTATCAGGTACGTGGGATGCCGAGTGCATCATGCGAGTAGAAGAAGCATTATGGAAAAAGAAAGCCAGACAGTCACAGAAAGACGCCATCGAGTTATGGCGCAAAGAATCTCATAAAAGAACCGAAAAAGAAATCAGAAAGTCAGAATTAAGTAGAGAATCCTTAGTAAGAGCACAAGAAAGGGAACTAATCGAGATAGGTGAACGAGTTAAAACCGAACAGTCAGACAGACAGAGGAATGCCCTCATTAAGGGTATGTATCCTCTTCTTGCCAAGGGCTTGCCAAAAGCGACCCCGGAAGCATCCAGTAATTTTCCGCCACCTTTAGTTCCGACCAAGCTACGTCACAAACCGACCGCAGCTGATATTTTTATTTCGTCCTATTTGGACGACACAGTCCCAGAATATGCAAATCCTGTTCCGCCAGTTCCTGTAAATCATGTAATTCCTGCTCCTCCAGACACCGGGGCACCTTTTGCAGTACCTGCTACGGTACCCCCGGTTCAGCCCGTAGTACAACTTCCCGCCACATCAGTCACTCTGCCAGCACGAAGAGTATCGGTCGATGATTCTAGTATAGGGGCCGCAGGAGGAGGTCCTCCTGGTACCCCGCCGCCAAGTAGGCGTTTAGGAGCAGTAGAGTTACATGAACGTGCATTACAGCGTACGCCCAAATTTAAGTCCGTTGCAGAAATCAGGTGAGCTCTTACTGAATGCTGTTATGATCCAGTCCCAGGCGAGGATAGCATGGTTATATATTCCATACGTATAAGACAGGTGTCCGAGTATTTGGTCACCCTACCGGACATGAAAGAAGATCTAGACAGAATGTATCGTTTCATTCGTACAGGACAAGATCCAGAAAGTATTGCTGACGTCATGTCTCACAGGAAATCTGAGACCCAGTTTATGCTATTAAAGTTCCTGATCAATTGTTTAATACGGGAACAAGATTCCCCGACTAAAGATCCGACCGAAATGAGAATCCTGACAAAGTGGAGTGATAATATAGCCGAGGGTAAGCACAAGACACTCAATAGTATAGAGCATATGTACAAGAAAATTCGTAAAGAAATAATAAGGTTACACGAACAACGCAATGAAGCTCTAGGAAGCGAGAAAGAAAATGACTCTTTTACTGAAGAGGTAGAGGACGAGAATCCCGCCAGAATAGCGTATGTGGGTAAATCTAGATTTCCAGACCGATATTTGCGTCTAGAACACAAGAAAGTCTTTCATTATCCAGCACCAGAACAAGGCTCTCTAGAACAAGTATTTCAAGCTACCGATCACATTCTGAAATCACGAATCGGTTATAGTGAATTAAGTACCATGCATGAACAAGAACTAGCCCGATCAGCAGTCCGATGGGTTACTGATTCTACCACTTTTCCAGACGAAATAGTGGCACAAATGTTTCTGAAACTGCCCCCAGCCGAGCAGCGACTGGTGGGTATGTATATGATCCAGCACCTCATTACATTGTATGAGGGTCAACATTCTGATCCAGGTCCGTTACATGATGTCCTGAACGAGTTACTCCAGTATAGATGGAAAGGTTTAGGTACCGATTTAATTAGTGTCATTCTAGAACAGCGCCACAAATATAGTACGTTTTTGAACCCGCATTTTGTTCATGTCTCACCTCCAGAAAGTAAACCGTTTTACATAGACAGACAGCATCCGCTACGAGAAGTACACCCAGTTAGGACAGCGGCTGGTGAGATGCAACGAGTATTTGTTTACACCCCAATTACCAAGATGGAACTCTTAGAAATGAAGAAATTAATTCCTTGTCATGACAAAGATCCAGCAGGGTTCCACCGAGAATTAAAAGACATGCTCCGTATGGGAGAATACACGTATCCAGATATTATTAAAATGTTAAAAGTCCTGTTGCCCGCAGGCATATATGAGAAACTCAAGGAAAAAGATTGGGAGGTGGGAGAGAAAAAGATCGATTGGGCAGCTCTAGAAGCTGAAGATAAGATACGAGTACCAGGTACCGGTCTTGGAGACAAATGTAAAGAATTACCAGAACTGTTAATACAAGTTTTACCTAGATTATTAGCCACTAAAAAGGAAGACTGGGATGCAATCTCAGCCTGTAAACAGAAACAAGACGAAGACACTAGTGATTTTTATTCTAGATTTGAAAAATGTTTCATAATAAACAGTGGCTTGAAGACGAGCAGCGAGTCATACCCTCATCTTTTTGTTACTAAATTAGTCGAGAATTCAAGTCCACAAGTTAAGAATCGAGTTTTGAAAGTCGAAAGTACATGGCAAGCTAGTACCCCGTCCCAGATGTTACAGATGCTCCAGTATCACCAGAATAGAATCAGAGAAGAGCAAGAACACGAGAGAAGACGTATGAAAGACACGAAAATGAAAGTACTAGTTGAACAATCTGTTCCTCAAGACAGTCAGAAGAGGGGTCCGAATCAAGCCAGTCATCCTGCAGCTCCCGTTAAAGGGACATGCAATTATTGTAAACAGCCAGGTCATTTCATAAACGAGTGTGCAGTTCTGAAACACAATATAGCTACTGGTAAAACTAAAGAAAGACCACGTCCGCCTAGACAAGAACAAGTTTCACAGACTTCTCAGCCACAGAATGCACAACAGACAGTTCCAGCACCGCAGCCTATTGCTGCAACACAGCATGTTACACAGCAAATGTACCAGTATGCCCAGTCTGAGTATCCAGAGTATCAACAGTATTCATGAAACAGCCTAGAGAGGGAGGTAGGCTTGCCTCTCATCGAGATTCCTGTAGATCAAGAAGGTCCCTATGTTCATAGTCAAGTATTAGGGAAAGACAGAAAGTTTCTGATTGATACAGGGGCAAGTAGGACTACTATAAGTCACGCCGAAGTTCCAGGGGCTCCGCTCTCAGGCTCGAGAAATGTTTCCCTTGGATTTTCAGGAAAGCCTATTGTAAACGAGATTTCTAAACCAGTTACTCTAGAAGTAGGTCCATTGTCCCGAACTACTGATCTATTACTTACGAAGTCATGTCCAGAAAATTTGTTAGGCATTAAGACACTGAAAGAACTAGGTGCAGTCATTTGCTGTTCCCCGGAGGGAATACGTTTGTTTTTACGTGACTTCAAGGGTCACTATGTATTACGAGATTTTGATCCGAGATTGTCTAATGTTCCGCAGCATCTATGGGCGCAAGGTCCAACTGATGTTGGCTTCATGCAAATCACACCCCATCGTGTGACTCTCAAGCGAGGTATAGTCCTGCCACGAATCAGACAGTACAGATTGCCACCTGAGGCTGTAGCAGCCTTATCCAAAATTATTGACGAGCTCATGGCTCAAGGAGTAGTTGTAGAAACTGACTCCAATGTATGTAATTCTCCGATCATTCCAGTCATGAAGTGTACTGATCCAAATGCACCCCCAGTATATCGATTAGTGATTGACCTTCGAGAACTCAATAAATGTATTATTCCTCAGTATCCAGTAGTTCCAGATATTTCATCCCTTTTGACAGCCATTGATTCTGAGGCAATATTCTTTACCGTAATCGACCTCAAGAACGCATTTTTCAGTGTTCCAATTCATCCAGATAGCCAGTACCTTTTCGGTTTTTGTTTAAATGGAAGGAGCTATAAATTCACACGAGCTCCTCAAGGTTTCACAGAAAGTCCTAGTATTTACAGTCAAGCACTTAAGAGACAACTAGACAACATTCACATGCCAGCTGACACTGCCCTGCTCCAATATGTCGATGATCTACTGATCACAGCCCGTTCTGAACATGCTTGCGAGCGAGCATCACTCACAGTCCTGTATTTTCTAGCCGAGATGGGGCACAAGGTGTCCCCTTCAAAGCTTCAATTCTGTGTCCAGCAAGGGATCTACTTAGGCCACTTACTGTCCAAGTGGGGTAGGCAGTTGACACCCGACCGTATCCAGTTAATAGCGAGTCTTCCTCAGCCTAAGACACAGAAGGAGGTGCGTGCTTTTATTGGCCTTACTTCTTATTGCAGACAATGGATTCCTCAGTATGCATTTCTAGCCAAGCCATTAATACAGTTAACGACACAGGAGGCAGCCGTATCGACTGTTCTCCCTTGGACATCTGAACATACACTTAGTTTCAATGAGTTAAAGAAAGCTTTATGCCAAGCTCCTGTTCTAGCAACACCGAACTACAGTAAGCCTTTTACACTTTTTGTCACAGAACGTGATGGTACAGCATTATCTGTTCTCACACAAGATCAAGCAGGACAATACAAGCCCTGTGCTTATTTTTCTAGCACATTATATCCAGTAGCCCAGGCTTTGCCTGCGTGCCTCAAGTCAGTTGCAGCCACAGCACTAGCTATCAGACAAAGTGATTCCATAGTATTAGGACACTCCTTGACAGTACAAGTTCCACACTCCGTGGAAGTTCTTTTAAACCGAACACAGACTCAGCACTTGACAATTGCACGTTTGACAGGTTATGAACTGACACTGTTCCAGCCACACATAGAAATCAGACGCTGCAACGTTCTAAATCCTGCTACACTGTTACCGTCAGTTAATTCAAATCCTGCCACACATGACTGTGTGGAAGTAGTTAACACTATGACTAAGCCAAGACAAGATCTGACAGATATCCCATTACCAGATCCCGATCTGACACTTTATGTGGATGGTTCATGTATGAGAACAAGTACAGGAGAACTAGTAGCCGCGTATGCAGTGACTACTGACACTGAAGTTATTGAAACACACCGTATTGACACCCTGTCTGCTCAAGCAGCAGAGCTAGTTGCTCTGACACAAGCCTGCATACACGCCAAGAACCTGAAAGTTAATGTTTACACAGATTCACGCTACGCATTCGGAGTTGTACACGACTTTGGAGTGCTC
This sequence comes from Lissotriton helveticus, assembly GCF_964261635.1. Lineage (NCBI taxonomy): Eukaryota > Metazoa > Chordata > Amphibia > Caudata > Salamandridae > Lissotriton > Lissotriton helveticus. Next base: position 1,311,421,130 of record NC_136063.1, read on the forward strand.
TGGCAGGAGAGAGGTTTCATGACTTCTCATGGAACCAAGATTCAGCATGGTCTCCTTATTCAAGCTCTGTTAGATGCAATACATTTACCGACATCCATCGCTATTATGAAGTGCAAAGCACATACGAAAGTTACCGACATTATTTCCCAAGGTAATGATCTAGCAGATCGAACAGCCAAGCTTACAGCTCAGACACCAGACATACCAGTTAACAAGACACCGACATCCACTCTAGAACAGACTACTTGTATGACAGTTAAGGACCCTACTCAGGATGTCATAGATATCCAGTTACATGCTACTCCCGAAGAAATCAAGAAATGGTCCGAACAAGGAGGGGTCCAGACAGATCAGGGATGGGTGACAAAGGGTAGAGCCACATGGTTCCTCCCCGACTCAATGGTTCAAGTCATTATTAATACCGCACATAGTCCAGCACACTTAGGAGAAAAAGCCATGTTAGACAGTATCCAGAACATTTGGTTTAACAAGCATTTACGAGCTGCAGCCAAGCAGAAAGTCCGTACCTGTATGATATGTTGCCAGTTTAATCCAGGTAAAAGTGTCCCGGTGGAACAAGGTGGATTCCAGCCCCCTGACCACCCTTTTGAAGTCCTCCAGATGGATTATATTCAGATGGAGCGATGTCGAGGTTTCAAGTATGTCCTTGTAGTTGTATGCGCTTTGTCCAGGTGGACAGAAGCATATCCAGTCCCAGATTACACAGCCGCGACCACTGCCAAGCAGTTGGTTCGTGAATATTTCCCCCGTTATGGACTCCCTAGGGTCGTATATTCTGATAACGGCCAGCCATTCTCATCTGAACTGATGAAACACGTTTCCCTGTTGTTAGGGTACCAGTGGAAGTTCCATTGTGTACGCCATCCAGAAGCAGCCGGTCTTGTAGAGAGACATAATCAAACCTTGAAAATCCGCATTGCCAAAGTCTGTCAAGAAAAAGGTGTAGACTGGTTAGTTGCCCTGCCAGTTGCCCTGTTCTATATGCGCATGGTCGCACATTCCAGATCAGGTCTGTCCCCATATGAGGTCGTATTCGGCCGCCCCCCAAATATGTGGGGTACACCCAGACCCCGAAGTATTACAGATGTTTCCAGTAATATGCTGACAGATTACCTAGCTTCCTTGATGTCTGCCCTACACTCTTGTCGTTCACAGGTTGCCGCTGCATTTCCCGACAATACTGAAGTCAAGCCACACGAGATCCTTCCTGGCTCCTTGGTTCTCGTCAGGAATTTTGATCGTTCAAGTCCGCTGGAGCCTCGTTGGAAGGAACCGAAGCAAGTCCTTCTGACCACCCGTACGGCCGTGAAGTTTGAGGGCCATAAGGGGTGGGTCCATCTGTCTCACGTCAAGAAGTTTCACGGACTAAAACCTAAAACATTTGCCAAGGACTGCATTTTACCTAAAGACTGCCAAAATACTATTCTTAAGGACTGTCCCGCAAATGACATTGATACCAAGCCTCCCCTGTTAGAGAAAACTCCGCAACAGGAGTATAAGTTGAAGCTCCGGTCTAGTAAATTAAGTCAGCCAGTTTAATTGTCTAAGTCCTCCCCTAGGTGAAACGGTTAAATAGGTATCTGACATGTATGAAATAGACCCCCATAGTGAGAGAGTTAGTCAAAACTCAATCCGATGTATCGTTTTTCTCAGTTTTCTATTGTTTCTCAGCCTGATGGTTAGCTGCACGAGTTATGCATTTCATTTATGTTTTCCAATTTCTCATGTAAATAAGTCTTCTAATGCTACAGTAGAACACACGTTTAGTGATCTGCCTCCTCATGAACTATCTTATCGTCTTGCTATGCGAAACAATTCATTTATCCGCATGTTACATTATTCACACCAGACCAGCAATGCCACCAATTGTTGGGTGTGTGGTCGACTCCCCCCTTTCCTGACACCGAAGGGAGTTCTGCCACTGTTTCCTTATCCATTTTCACATAACGGTTCATGTGGAGCATGGTCCACGTTAACGTCATCCTCAACTGATATGTCCTTTCTGAACAGTACATGTTTTCCAGACAAGCAAGGTCTTCCCCACAGAACAGGGTTAGATCTAGAAAATGAAGTTTACAATTTGGGTAATTATTCTTCGAATTTCATGGTCCTGAATGTTCAGTCTGATTCTACTCCAGACTTACCTGCTATGTCAGTATTACCAGTCAAAGGTGAATTATGTGTCAGAAATAATGGTTCCGTACATGTAGGACATAGTGATTGTACTACTATTGTCAAGTATAGTGACAGTGGGAAATCTATTTTCAAAGCTTCACGTCATTCTTATTTTATTTGTGGTCAGACCGCATATGTTCGTTTGCCCCTCGATTGGGAGGGAACTTGTTACATTGCCTTCCTACTGCCACCAGTTTTTCTAGCCCCACCTGACTATCATAGGAACTCCCACCTAGTACATACTAGACACAAGAGAGGACTCCCGATTGTTGATTATACTGAAACTGCTCTAGAACAATATATAGATCTCAATAAAGGTTTCTTTCCCTACTTAGGTACTGTCTCGAATAGTAAACTGATACGTAGATTAACCAGAACCCTTGAAGCGGTAGTGACTGAAACTACTTCTGCTCTAGGTAACCTAACCGAAGAGCAATCTGCTATGAGAATTGTCGTGCTCCAAAATCGTCTCGTTCTTGACGTCATACTGGCCGATAGAGGAGGAGCATGTAGAGTCATCGGATCTAGTTGCTGCATTTTCATTCCTAATAACGCGCCGTCTGTTTATTCAGCCATAACCAGACTTCATAAAATTGCCCATCTGTTACACCAAAATCCAGGCACCTGGACATGGTCCGGTTGGTTCTGGAGTATAATTTCTGCCTGGGGATGGAAAGTATTGTCCTTTCTAGGTATTGCAGTAGCGATCATATTCAGTTGCTGCCTCTGTATACAATGTGGCCCTGCGATTTGCGGCATTTGTGCTACCTCTTGTATTCCTAGTCCCAAGTCCCGTCCTAAGTCCCGTTCCAAGAAAATTCGAGACGAGCAAATGATACTCTATGAAATGATAGATGATATCATGAATATTGATGTTTCCTGATGGAAACGTAGTGACAAGGAGGGAATGTGGAAAAGTAAATTTTGCCATGTTCTGTGTCCCTACGTGTTCCCCATCTTATGTTATGTGTGCATGATTAATATGCATATGTATTCCCCATGTTCGATTAAAGACGCAATTACAGTTGTGTCCATCTCTAGTATGCCAGTTCCAGTTTTCGTGAATACAACGAATATCAGGCCTATGTAAAGTTACGTTGCCACGTTTCTCAGTGTGCACGTTATTTCATTGTAAAGTCCCCGTTTCTAGGCCTCAAAAGGGCCCGGACACCAGATTCAGCTCCTGTCTCCTGAGCCCTCGCTGAGGAGCGATACAGCCCCCACCTGTATTCCTGACCCTTCACTTACTTCCTGCCTCACAGTGCCCGGCTCGGCCTGGCTCTGCCTGCCAGTCTGCCAAAAGTATGTTATGATTCTAGTTATCAGTCCAGTCCTCCTTCTCTGCATTCCTAAACTACTGAATCGCATCAATAGTTTCCGTCATGGTCTAGCCTTTACGTCTCCATGTAAGAGAAATACTGTATTAATGGTCATTTAATATTCCTCAACACGCACTACATGTAGAATAATTCATGCACCAGTCTTAGAATCTGTTAGCCTTTACCCCGATAACTTTTGGATTCTATCAACATGTTCTCTAAACATCAGATACTAGATAGTGTTTAGGTACATGTCGCTCTGACTCTCCAGACTTCAGTCTCTCCCTCTAGCGCAGAAGTCATAGCCCCCAGCTTCTCCTAGTAACACGTCATTGCCAGTTTGCGCGCACCACTAGGTTAGAGGTCCCGGCTCCTTAGGTAGCCCCCTCCATGTTCCCGCCCCATTTATGACATATTCTGTTACGTTTACATCACATGTCTATGTATACGCCCTGTCCACACCTCCTGTTACACCCATTTTCACCCTTATCTTTCGCGACTGCTACGCACCCCACCCACTGCTCCGCCTATTGTATGTACTGTAATGCAATTGTTTTAGTATATATACTTGTGCATTGTTATTGAAGGTGTGCAGCGCTGCCATCCTATTTCCGTGCAGGTTGTCCTGTTCCTGTCCTTTATGCTGTATTAAACCTGCAAACTCCTACTACCTCGAATCTTGACTCTTATTTATTGAGCTATCTGTTATTGTTATATCTAGTCAAAAAGAGAGAGGTATTATTTATTTATTTACCACACTTCTTTAACGTTTTCCAATTCCATTGACATTACCGCTGTTGTCTCCTCCAAGACCCCAGTTCTAACAAACAGCCCATCTATTTTGGTGTCAAGCGACTCGCAGTAAGACCTGATCTCTCTCTGTATTTTTGAGGACTCTTCGAATCCACGTTTAATATCCGACGATAAGTTTGAGAACATGGAGGCTATTGAGGAGAGTGAGAGATCTGGGGGTATATTAGTATGAAATGTAGGTAAGCCTGTAATGGAATCCGAGCATAAAGGTAAATTGCATATAGGTTGTGGCTGAATGCTATGATCTAAATTTAAAGGACATTCGGGGTGTTGATGACCAGGCCCTTCAACCTCTTCTGGCTCTTCTGCAATTACTATTTCCTTTCTTACTTCTGACTCGGAATTTATGCCAGATTTCTGATGCTCAATTTCGGCCGGAAAACTACTGACATCAATCAATCAATCAATCAGGAGTTTGTTAAAGCGCGACTACTCACCCGTAAGGGTCTCAAGGCGCTAAGGGTGGGGGGGGTTGGGAGGGTGCAGGTTCCATTCCATCAAGGAGGGGGTCTGTCGAAGAGCCAGGTTTTGATGTTTCTTGCGAAGATGGGGAGCGATGTTGTCTGTCCGAGGTGGAGCGGAAGGGCGTTCCATGCTTTGGCCGCGAGGAAGGAGAAGGAGCGGCCTCCCGATCTGGTCTTTCTGGTGCGGGGGACCACAGCGTAGGAAAGCTGGGCTGATCGTAGGGTCCTTTGGGGTGCGTGGAATTTGAGTCGGCTGTTCAGGTATGCTGGTCCGGTGCCGTGGAGGGCCTTGTGTGCGTGGGTGAGCATCTTAAAGGTGATTCTCGCCTCGACGGGGAGCCAGTGGAGTGTGCGCAGGTGCTGGGAGATGTGGCAGTGTTTGGCAGGTTGAGGACCAGTCTTGCGGCGGCGTTCTGGATGTTCTGTAGCTTGCGGATGAGGTTTTTGTTTATTCCGGCGTAGAGTGCGTTGCCGTAGTCGAGTCTGCTGGTGACCAGGGCGTGAGTGACTGTCTTTCGGTGTTCGAGGGGGATCCATTTGAAGGTCTTACGAAGGAGGCGGAGGGTGTGGAAGCAGGAAGATGAGACAGAGTTGATCTGGCGGTCCATTTTGAGCTCGGAGTCCAGGATGATTCCCAGGTTGCGTGCGTGGTCTGTGGGGGTTGGCGGGTTTCCGAGGGCGGTGGGCCACCAGGTGTCACTCCAGGCGTCGGGGTTTGGGCCCATGATGAGTACTTCTGTTTTGTTGGTGTTTAGTTGTAGGCAGCTGTTTTTCATCCATTTGGCGACGGCTTCCATGCCTTCTCGAAAGTTGCGTCTGGCGGTGTTGGGCTCGTTGGATAGGGAGAGGATGAGCTGGGTGTCGTCTGCATATGACACGATGTTGAGTCCGTAGGTTCTGACGATGGGGGCAAGTGGAGCCATGTAGACGTTGAAGAGCGTCGGGCTGAGGGAGGAGCCCTGGGGGACTCCGCAGGTGATGGGTGTGGGGTCCGAGAGGAAAGGGGGGAGTCTGACCTGCTGCGTCCTGCTGGAGAGGAAGGAGCAGATCCAGTCGAGGGCCTTGTCCTGGATTCCTGCATCGTAGAGTCTGCGTATTAGGGTGCGGTGGGAGACTGTGTCGAACGCCGCTGATAGGTCGAGGAGGATGAGGGCTACTGTTTCTCCTTTGTCCAGTAAGGTGCGGATGTCGTCTGTTGCGGCGAGGAGGGCGGTCTCCGTACTGTGGTTTTTTCTGAAGCCGGATTGGGAGGAGTCGAGGATGTTGTGTTCTTCAATGAATGTGGCGAGTTGGCTGTTGATGGCTTTCTCGATGACTTTCGCTGGGAACGGGAGCAGGGAGATGGGTCTGTAGTTTTTGAGGTCGGTGGGGTCCGCTGAGGGTTTCTTTAGGAGGGGGTTGACCTCGGCGTGTTTCCAGTCGTCGGGGAATGAGGCGGTCGCCAGGGAGCGGTTGATGGTTTGGCGGAGCATGGGTGCGATGGTGTTGGCGGCTCTGTTGAAGATGTGGTGGGGGCAGGGGTCCGTGGGGGCCCCTGAGTGGATTGACTTCATTGTCTTCAGTGTGTCTTCGGTGGTGAGGGCTGTCCAGTCATCAATCGCTGGTTTCCGGGTGTCGGGGGTGGTTGGTGAGGGTTCAGTGTGTTGGTTGTCTTCGTCGAAATTGTCGTAGATGCTCTTGATTTTGTGGTGGAAAAAGATGCTGAGTTTGTCGCAGAGGTCTTGTGAGGGAGGGATGTCGGTAGACTCGCTGGTGGGTTGGGCGAACTCCTTGATGATGCTGAAGAGTTCCTTGCTGTTGTGTGCGTGGGTGGAGATTCTGTCTTCAATCGCTTTTTTCCTCGTTTCTCTGATGAGTTGAGGGTGGGCGTTGGTGGCGGCTCTGAAGTTGTTGTGGGCTTCTGTGGATTTGGTGTTTCTCCAGGCCTTTTCGAGGCGGCGGCATGTGCGCCTGGACTCTCGAAGTTCGGTGGTAAACCATCTGGCTTTCTTGGCATGGGTATTGTTGTTTTTCTTGAGGGGGGCTATGGTGTTGGTGCTGTCCGAGATCCATCTATGCAGGGTTCGGGCTGCGGTGTTGGGGTCGTCGTTTTCCGCGATGGTTGGGGTGGAGTTGTTGAGTGAGGAGGTGAGCTGGTCATCGGTGATTTTGGTCCAGTTTCTTTGTGGAAGCAGGTGCTGGTGTCTGTGGATGGTGGGTGTTCTGAAGGTGAAGTGGACGCAACGATGGTCGGTCCATGGGAGTTCGGTGGTGTGGCTGAAGGTGATGGAGTTTCCTGTAGTGAAGAGGGGGTCGAGGGTGTGTCCTGCTGAGTGCGTGGGCTCGGTCACGATCTGGCGGAGTCCAATGTTGTGGAGGTTGTCCAGGAGGGATGAGGTGTTGGGGTCCAGTTGATTGTCGAGGTGGAAGTTGAGGTCTCCCAGCAGGGTGTAGTTGGTGGATGCGATGGCCTGCGGGGAGATAATGTCCGTGATGGAGTTGGCGAAGGGTCCGCGGGGTCCAGGGGATCGGTAGATGAGCGTTCCTCGGAGGGTGGCGGTGGGGCTGGCCAGTATCTTGAAGTGAAGGTGTTCCATCAGTTCTGTGGACTCGTCAGGGAGTGTGCTCAGGCGGAGGCTGGATTTGTGGACGATGGCGATTCCTCCTCCTGGGTGGATGGGGCGGTCCTTCCTGGAGATCTTGTATCCTTGGGGGATGGCGATGGCGATGTCCGGTCCCGAGGTGGTGTTGGTCCAGGTTTCGGTGAAGAATGCTACGTCTGGGGTTGTGCTGTCGAGGAGGTCCCAGATTTCTGTGGCGTGTTTGTGGAGGGATCGGACGTTGAGGAGGATGCATTGCAGGGTCTTCAGTTCGGTTGTGTTCTTGTGGGCGGGTTGTGCTGGATCCGTGTTCTTGGCGGTGCTGCATCGGCTCCTGCCAACCCCATTGGTATCATAGGAGCAGCAGTACTCTTGCTGATAGCTAAGGGGTCATTCAAGTCCTTCTGGGTGTTGTCGTTTTCTAACTCCAGCACTTTCAATATATCTATAGCGGGGGAAGCTGAGTTCAGGTCTGCAGAGGTAACACCAATATCAGTGGTTACGCAGCCTGTCTCCCTGCTTAATTGATTACACCCCAATAAGGGCTGATCCCTTGATGTGACTATGTCTGGAGCTGTGACCTGGGGCATGTAAATTCCTGAGGAATTATGCTGTGTTAAATTCAAGACCTGAGGAATGACCTTAAAGTAAGATCTCAATGAAGGCGTTATCTTCGTGGTCGGATCTAAAGTTGTTTTAACCTTTTTTACTTTCTTTGCCTGTTTGGGTTTTACCTCCAAAGAGAGATAGGAGGAGGTTTTTAACGATATATTGCTGATGTTATTACCAGCTTCAGTGCTTCTGCTTTCGCTAATGCCACTCAAACCTGACCAAGTGGGCCCCCCCTCAGCTTGGGCTACCCCCCAGACTCCAGTCTAACTACACTAGCCTGAGCCTGAGCCTGAACCTGAGATCCACAGCCACCCTCCTTTTTGCGCTTGACCCTATTTGATTTATTACTTTTCCTTGTATAGGACTTCTGGCTTTTACCTCTCCGATCCTTATTACCTTTAAATGCTCCCTCTGCCTCTCCCAATGTCTCCTCATTTTGCCCCCCCTTCACCTTACCTGAAACTAGAGAGTCCGCTGGATTCAGCGGTCTGTTTTGTGCTGCAACCACCGCAACTGCAAAAACAACAAGTGATGGACTGAATGTGGATCAATGTCACACACTCCCCCAGTCAAAAGATCTGGGCCCAAATCCATCGTTTTTTTGCACTCCACACCACCCTGGGTTAGACAATGGCGATATGCAAATCAGCTCTGACCCTGTTGCCCCATGGGAACAGTCCAGTCCGAACTACAAAAGCCATGTCCTTCCCAGAACGGAATCAAGCATCCGAGGACCGGACCGGTTTCGAGGTAACACCTCTCTTCAGCCCGGCTAGCTTGACTCCAAGTGGTGTGGAGTGCCTGGGACCCACGTCTGGGCATCCCCAGCGCACTTAGGGCGGCAATTGCAAAAACAACAAGTGATGGACTGAATGTGGATCAATGTCACACACTCCCCCAGTCAAAAGATCTGGGCCCAAATCCATCGTTTTTTTGCACTCCACACCACCCTGGGTTAGACAATGGCGATATGCAAATCAGCTCTGACCCTGTTGCCCCATGGGAACAGTCCAGTCCGAACTACAAAAGCCATGTCCTTCCCAGAACGGAATCAAGCATCCGAGGACCGGACCGGTTTCGAGGTAACACCTCTCTTCAGCCCGGCTAGCTTGACTCCAAGTGGTGTGGAGTGCCTGGGACCCACGTCTGGGCATCCCCAGCGCACTTAGGGCGGCAATTGCAAAAACAACAAGTGATGGACTGAATGTGGATCAATGTCACACACTCCCCCAGTCAAAAGATCTGGGCCCAAATCCATCGTTTTTTTGCACTCCACACCACCCTGGGTTAGACAATGGCGATATGCAAATCAGCTCTGACCCTGTTGCCCCATGGGAACAGTCCAGTCCGAACTACAAAAGCCATGTCCTTCCCAGAACGGAATCAAGCATCCGAGGACCGGACCGGTTTCGAGGTAACACCTCTCTTCAGCCCGGCTAGCTTGACTCCAAGTGGTGTGGAGTGCCTGGGACCCACGTCTGGGCATCCCCAGCGCACTTAGGGCGGCAATTGCAAAAACAACAAGTGATGGACTGAATGTGGATCAATGTCACACACTCCCCCAGTCAAAAGATCTGGGCCCAAATCCATCGTTTTTTTGCACTCCACACCACCCTGGGTTAGACAATGGCGATATGCAAATCAGCTCTGACCCTGTTGCCCCATGGGAACAGTCCAGTCCGAACTACAAAAGCCATGTCCTTCCCAGAACGGAATCAAGCATCCGAGGACCGGACCGGTTTCGAGGTAACACCTCTCTTCAGCCCGGCTAGCTTGACTCCAAGTGGTGTGGAGTGCCTGGGACCCACGTCTGGGCATCCCCAGCGCACTTAGGGCGGCAATTGCAAAAACAACAAGTGATGGACTGAATGTGGATCAATGTCACACACTCCCCCAGTCAAAAGATCTGGGCCCAAATCCATCGTTTTTTTGCACTCCACACCACCCTGGGTTAGACAATGGCGATATGCAAATCAGCTCTGACCCTGTTGCCCCACGGGAACAGTCCAGTCCGAACTACAAAAGCCATGTCCTTCCCAGAACGGAATCAAGCATCCGAGGACCGGACCGGTTTCGAGGTAACACCTCTCTTCAGCCCGGCTAGCTTGACTCCAAGTGGTGTGGGGTGCCTGGGACCCACGTCTGGGCATCCCCAGCGCACTTAGGGCAGCAATTGCAAAAACAACAAGTGATGGACTGAATGTGGATCAATGTCACACACTCCCCCAGTCAAAAGATCTGGGCCCAAATCCATCGATTTTTTGCACTCCACACCACCCTGGGTTAGACAATGGCGATATGCAAATCAGCTCTGACCCTGTTGCCCCATGGGAACAGTCCAGTCCGAACTACAAAAGCCATGTCCTTCCCAGAACGGAATCAAGCATCCGAGGACCGGACCGGTTTCGAGGTAACACCTCTCTTCAGCCCGGCTAGCTTGACTCCAAGTGGTGTGGAGTGCCTGGGACCCACGTCTGGGCATCCCCAGCGCACTTAGGGCGGCAATTGCAAAAACAACAAGTGATGGACTGAATGTGGATCAATGTCACACACTCCCCCAGTCAAAAGATCTGGGCCCAAATCCATCGTTTTTTTGCACTCCACACCACCCTGGGTTAGACAATGGCGATATGCAAATCAGCTCTGACCCTGTTGCCCCATGGGAACAGTCCAGTCCGAACTACAAAAGCCATGTCCTTCCCAGACCGGAATCAAGCATCCGAGGACCGGACCGGTTTCGAGGTAACACCTCTCTTCAGCCCGGCTAGCTTGACTCCAAGTGGTGTGGAGTGCCTGGGACCCACGTCTGGGCATCCCCAGCGCACTTAGGGCGGCAATTGCAAAAACAACAAGTGATGGACTGAATGTGGATCAATGTCACACACTCCCCCAGTCAACAGTTGGACTGGGGTGAATGTGTGCCATTGATCCACATTCTGTCCATCATTGTTGTGTTTGCAGTTACCGCTCTAAGTGTACTGGGGATGCTCAGACGTGAGTCCCAGTTACTCCACACCACTGGAATCAAGCTAGCCGGGCTGAAGAGAGGTGTTACCTCGAAACCGGGCCGGTCCTCGGATGCTTGTTTCCGTTCTGGGAAGGACATGGCTTTTGTAGTTCGGACTGGACTGTTCCCATGGGGCACAGGGTCAGCGCTGATTTGCATATCGCCATTGTCTAACCCAGGGTGGTGTGGAGTGGAAAAACGATGGATTTGGGCCCAGATCTTTGGACTGGGGTGAATGTGTGCCGTTGATCCACATTCTGTCCATCATTGTTGTGTTTGCAGTTACCGCTCTAAGTGTACTGGGGATGCTCAGACGTGAGTCCCAGTTACTCCACACCACTGGAATCAAGCTAGCCGGGCTGAAGAGAGGTGTTACCTCGAAACCGGGCCGGTCCTCGGATGCTTGTTTCCGTTCTGGGAAGGACATGGCTTTTGTAGTTCAGACTGGACTGTTCCCATGGGGCACAGGGTCAGCGCTGATTTGCATATCGCCATTGTCTAACCCAGGGTGGTGTGGAGTGGAAAAACGATGGATTTGGGCCCAGATCTTTGGACTGGGGTGAATGTGTGCCATTGATCCACATTCTGTCCATCATTGTTGTGTTTGCAGTTACCGCTCTAAGTGTACTGGGGATGCTCAGACGTGAGTCCCAGTTACTCCACACCACTGGAATCAAGCTAGCCGGGCTGAAGAGAGGTGTTACCTCGAAACCGGGCCGGTCCTCGGATGCTTGTTTCCGTTCTGGGAAGGACATGGCTTTTGTAGTTCGGACTGGACTGTTCCCATGGGGCACAGGGTCAGCGCTGATTTGCATATCGCCATTGTCTAACCCAGGGTGGTGTGGAGTGGAAAAACGATGGATTTGGGCCCAGATCTTTGGACTGGGGTGAATGTGTGCCATTGATCCACATTCTGTCCATCATTGTTGTGTTTGCAGCAACCACCGCAACAGCCGTTTCAGCTGCTGCAGCTGTTACGATCATTGCTCCGAGCGCTACCTCTGCCACTGTGATTGTAGCTGCCGCCGCCGTAACTCTCCTTGCTGATATACCCTTCGGTACTCCCTCTGTGGCTGCAGGGCTGAGGTCTCTGCGTAGGGACCGTAGCCGCCTGCCTCGGCGGTGCTCCAGGGCGGCTCTGCTCCACTTCCAGGGGGACGCTTGCTGCAACAGCCGGGTTAGGTCAAAACTCGGCAACGTGGATCCGGTAATTGCTGTGTCCGCGCTGGGTACGCCCTTCTCAAAACACATTGAGGGCGGTAAGAAAACTGCTCGCAAAACGCCCGAAAAAAAGATTTTACAGATCTTACCGACTTCGCTATAGCGTGGGCACTGTAGCGAAAAGAAATGCTGAAATGGTTTTTAAATTAAGTAGCCGCATATAATCTGCGTTGGAACCTCATTTAGGCGAAGAAAACCAGATGCCCCGTGGGAGCTAAGGTGGAGTACCACGGCAGCTCAGCCTACTGCGGCCATGTTCCCCCCCAGAATGCGAAAAATATTATGCTTGTATTTTTTGAAACAGTAGGTACACGTAAAATGCCATTTTGTGCCTATGTATCATCTTCAGTTACACAATCTGCTCCAGTGCTTATTCAAGCATTGACAAGATTATTTTCTAGGAGAACAATTAACCCATGTACTCAACACAGTCATAAACATTACCATTTTAACCCTGATAACATGGATAAATCACAACAACTTTAGGAGTCCACCACCTGTAGATATAGATAGTAGTATGTGCACACATGTTTGTTTAGTGTTATTTACCCTTATGAGAAGAAGGTGTCAATTACAATCATTTCCTTTGTCTCTACCCCAGCCATTTTCATTTGGCAATATTTCAACCTCACCCTGGGACTCCTCATTGTAGTCATCATCTTGGATGAAAGGATTGTTTTACCACAGGGCAATGTTGTGAAGCATAAAACAGAGCATTGTTATTTTGCACACTTTCTCAGGTGAGTGGAGGAGGTCCCCTCTAGACTTATCCAGACAACGGAATCTTGCCTTCAGGAGCCCAAATGCCCACTCCACAGATTGACGAGTTCTAACAGGTGCCTCATTGAAGCGAACTTCCCTGGGTGTTGTTGAATCTCTTAATAAGGGTAACAAGTATGGTCTACTAGGATAGGCAGAGTCCCATAGATTACTACATAAAAATAAAAGTATATTTAGTCTATAGTATAGAGATGCAGCACAGTTTAATGAACTTTCAACTTAGATTTACACATATATTAAGATAAACACTTACCAACAAGCCAGGCCCTCACACTTCCCAGCTGTGCCATTTGCTGCTGTATGCTTCTATTGCGTAGCACAAAAGACGCATGGGTGTATCCCTTGCAGGGCCACTAGAGTTGTACAAGTCATGAAGCCACACTACTTGAAAATCTATGAAAGTTTTTCCCGTTGCGGTACACCTGATCTGACAATGCGAGTCTGTGAGAAACCTGGTGTCTGTTGTAATACCCCCTTACAATTTGTGCATGGTTTTTGATGCAGCTTTGACTGAGGTGTACTGGATCCCTGCCAACCAGGCTCCCAGTACCAGAGGTATTGCCCTCAAAATGTCCCACAATTGCTACCACTTCAGCAACCCTTATAAGTCACTAGTCAATGGTCCCCATGGTACCAAAGGCATTGGGACTGAAGAGGCCTCACTAGGGCTGTAGGTCAAATGATGACACCCTAAGGATCCCTCACCAAGACCATGCAAACTGCCATTGCAGGCTGCATGTCTTGGTGCATAGAAAACTTAAGAAAGAGTCAACTTGACACACAGCCCTGTGTGCCATGCCCTCATACACTGCATGAGGTATAGGTAAGTCACCTCTACTGAAAGCCTTACAGCCCTAAGGCAGGGTGCACTATATCCCATGTGAGGACATATCAACATGAGCAGATATGACCCTACAATATCAAGTCAATTCTTGATTATTGTAAGTGCACAACTAGGCCATAGAGAGTACATGGGCTGGATACCTGTCATTAAAAGTTTACTAGCTCCATGATGGGTTCATTGTACCTTAAGATCTTTGGTACCAAATATTTCATTTGAATAAATCCTTGCTTATGCCAGTGTTGAATTTACTTAATAAATGCACAGAGGAGTCGTTTTAGAGGGTCCACTGACAACCTACCAAGCACTAGTGTGGTCTCTGACTAGTCTAAGCCAACATGCCAATTCTAGACATATTTCTGACCTCATGGGCCGAGGGCTAGCACTCTCAGAGGCCAGGAACAAAGCCTGCTCTTGGCGTAGGTGCATCCTCCCCAGGACAGGATGTCCATCCAAGGCAGGAAGCTTCAAAGGTGATACAGCCTTTGAAATGCACCCCTGGTAGCTCCAGCTAGTGTAGAATTTCCAGCCCCTCTGTCCTGCTCCATATCTAGTGGGAGGACAGGTGGGAAATGAGGTAAATCAGGAGGTGGGTCCCCATTCACCCAGCACCAACCATCCCTATGGTGGGCCAGGTGATGTTGAGCCCACTATTCATTTCCCTCCATCTTGGTTTGTGAGGGGATTAGCAGATTCAGGTCATGGTAGTGCCCCTTCTCACAGGAAGTGGTCACTTAGAGGGTATAGAAACCATAAAGACAGGTAGCCCCTTGGCTACTACTTGTCACCCCCTTTAATGCCCCTACATTTTTGTATTTAGGTGGCATCCCTGGACCCTGAACTCAGATTTAACAGACACAAAGAACAAAAGGACAAAGGAAAGCTGCTGACCCGAGGACTGAAGGCCTGCTACAGAAAATTGGTGCCAAACTCTCCCTGCTGCCTTAAGGACTCAACAATTGTGGTGTGCTGTCTCATCCTGCAACTGTGAGGTTTCCAAGACCCCCGACTGACTATTGTCTTCTACAAATTGCCAATGAACTCCCTTGTAGTGGAGGTACCACCCCCTACAGCCCACAGGCACAGAACCACAGAATCCAGTTTTATCAACTTGCTGCTCCCCAGTGACTCTGATGCCGCGCCCAATTCAAAAGTGATACATCAGCTCCAGAAGGTCAGATCTGTCTTCCCACCAAGTTTGGAGATACAGGGATCTACCTGAGCCGTGCCGCACCAATACCCGGGTTTTTGGACTCTCTGCAGCATTCATTGAGACGAAAAGGCTAATCTGGACTCCAACTGCCCTGGAAGAAACCACCCATCAAGGGACACTGAGACTCCTGAGACCCACTTTATGAGTGCCCAAGTTGTCCTGGAATCGCCTCTCCAAGTTGCCTGCTCCTGAATGCGAGGACATCCTGACGCTCGCTGCCCGGCTGACCTATCTACTCTGCACCCAGCACGGCCAAGGTACCAACAAACCAGCTAGCCTCCCATGGTTCTGAGACCCTTGTGACCTGCTTCCTCAAGTAGTACCCCTTGGACCTACCTTTAAGTCCCCTTGTGCAGTGTGTTTTCAGGTGGCCCCCTTCTTCATAGAGCACCAGCTACCAATGACATCAGCAACTTGCTCCTGGCTGAATCCGGGATGCTCCAGGGAATCTGCTGGTGGAACATTGGGCCTGGCCTTGCTACCTATGTAATTTCTGAAGCTGAACCTTGAAATTAAACTGTGTGATTTTATATGCAGTTTTTTTCTTTTCTCCCATTGACCTAAATAGTGCGTAATTAAGCAAAAAAGTCATTCATTCTGCGAACTTGAAAAATGTATAACCTAAAATGTTACTGTAGAATGAAGTTCTTGGTCAGAAAAATTACATAAAAAACATTGTTATTTTTATAAATTGGCCTCAGATTTATTCTTGCATGTGTGTCTCATATATTGACTCTGTGAGCACAAGAAATGCTTAGCTCTTGTAAGCCAAACTGCACGCCTACACTACCACAAATAGAGCGTTTGTATTATCTACTTTTGCCTCTCTATACCCATTTGGGCCTCACTTGACTCTCTGCACAGCGTACTTCATTTTAGTGCAGGGATCTAGCGTCCTTTAGGGTATCATCAATGGCACCTATGGCATGTGGAATGCCACCCAAATCATTAAAGTCTCCCATCACATTGGTTAATTCTCTCCAGTCCGTGGAAATTGGATGAAAGTGTTGCGGTGCCTCAGCATCGCTTCCATTAATTCACTGAGCACACCACTAAAAGATGTTTGGCACAATTCATTGCAATCACTTATGGTGTGCTGGAATTATCCAGTGTCAGCAAAATAGAGGTCTAGCATGGTTTTCACAATTTTTGGTATGGCAGAAGGATTTTGGTTATGTGCCTGGATCCACTACTGTCTGTTTCTTTAAGCAGCATTTTCGTGTATTATTTCTCTTTTTTTGCATGGTGGCAAGGTCTGAGATGGGATAGAACATCCTAGGCTGCCTTCTATGCACCCTTGCAGGGTTGTTGTCTTGATTTAGAAGGATGTCTCTGAAAGAGAAAGTTTATAATGTAATTTATAAAAGGGCCTACAAACTACATAAATTATTTGTGCATTCAAATACATAATACATGTGTAAAAAGATATAGGCAAACACATATATTAAGCAATTCAATACATTTGTGTTAAACTTACAAAACAGCCCTCTCACTGAGCTATTGACATACATTCTGTGTTCTATGAGTTTATCGACAAACACTCAAAAGCACATGCCAAGTTGGGGTGGGCTTAGACTTGTAGATGTATATTGAGATAGAGGTTAACTGTGTTTCACAAAATCTGGGAGGTTTAACACTATTGCACCTTTCGTGGCACTCTGAACCCCAGCTTTCAAACATCATTCAATTCTGGCATCGGACAAAGGGGCAGTGAAGATTCTCAGAGCTGTCAGAAGTGTCGGTGGCACATTACATATTGAGCGTGATGAGTTTACATAGGCAGTGGGCCTGGCAATACAGTGACTAGGCCATCCACAAATTGGCGCACAAGACCTACATTTAAAAAAAATATCAATTTGGTCATTTTTTTTAGAAGGTACTTGCATGGAAGCATTACCACTATAAAATACGAAGCACCCTACCAATGAGAGCCAGCAGACTGACGGCCAATCTGATCCTGCAGGGTTAATAATTCACAGTCAGGTATGGGTGTAGACAAGGGGTGTGCGAATACTCGTTGATTTAGATTCTGAAGTGGGGGAATAGGAGTGAGTGACTGTGCGTGGAGATGAATGGATGAAGGAGTGAGTGCGGTGGGTTTGATTGATTGTGAAAATGTTGGTCGTACCGGCTGAGAGTGTGATTGGTGTTTTGGATACATGGACGGTGTGATCTGGGGATGTCACTGACGAGAAAATATAGGGGCATATTATCAAGGGGGTTTATCTCCGCTTTTTTGGCTTTAAAAGCCAAGAAAGCGGAGATAAAATTATCTCCCTATTACCAAGCTGTCGCTAACACCAGTTAGTGACAGCTAATAGGAGATAGCGACCATCTTGGGCCCCGCTTTGCATGTCAGTGATATTTATCACTAATGACATGCAAAGTGGGCGTGCCAAGATGTTAGCGACTGGAAACAGTCGCTAACATCGCTATCTCCTATTACCAACTTTTGGAGATATTCGCGCTAAGCGCGAATATCTCCAAAAGCTAACACCTGCCCTGAGCAGTTCTTCACCATGTTATCCAATGGGAAGTGGATAACATGGCTAAGAGCATTTGCTCGATAATGCATGAATATCGCTGACTTTTCAGCGATATTCATGCATTGCGGCCGTTTTTTATCGCATTTGCGATAAACCTTGCTAATAGCAAGGTTTATCTGCGATAAAAATCGCCGATGTGCGGCGATAATTTTTGTCTCTAAACAAGTTAGAGACAAAAATTATCGCTAGTTGTTGGTAATATGCCCCAGTGTTGTATGAAAAAGAGAGCCAGAAGGAGGGTGTTTACTCATGGAGGGCAGAGGTGGGGATGCGAGAAAGCCAACATAGTTCTAGGGTACGGGGGTTTAGATAACATGTTTTGTTTCCAGTTAGATGCACGGGGCACATGTTGTACAGTCGATTGGTTATTTATATATTTTTATATGCTATGTTAAACAAATATGAGATAGGAAAGTTGATGAATTGTAAATGTTTGATCTAGGATAAACATAGTAATGATGTCTTTCTAAAAAATGGTTTTATTGCAGTTACCCCTGACGAAGGGCTATTCTAAGACCGAAATACATTGGGTGTCAATAAAGGATATGCTGTTTTGAACCCCTTGTGTTCTGAACGTATTCTTGAAGAGGTCCGGATGGCCATGCCTTGAATATGGAGAGTATTTGGAGCGTACAAGAGAAATCATGCATGTGGATTTTAAAAAACAGAAAAGCATGAAGAATATGGATAAATAGTGAGAAGAATATGGACTAACAATTGAATATATTCATTGTGGAAACTTGGAGGATTATATATCCCACTATGCTGTGCGACTGGGAGTGGAGCATAATTTTGCTCCCCACGATACCACTTTTAAAAATGTCGCCATTTTCGTATGCTTTGTGCGTGCCTGTCTGGGTAGGGTTGCCGGTCTAGTTGTCTGTCTTCCAGCCCCCCAGCTCCTGGCGGGAAGCCTAGCAGATAGGGTGCTCTAAACCTCCCCCCTTGAGTCCATCTGTACCCCTCTGCTGTCCACAGGGCCAGTGAGAGCCTTTGCTGGAATGAAGACTGCTATGTCAGGAGGAGTGCCACTTTATGGGAGATGACTGCTTCTAGGAGCTGCTGTCCTATACTGATGAGTGCCCACTGTCTGCTGATCTTGCCCAGCCTTGCCTGCCTGCTCTGCTGCCCTAGTGCCTCGTATTCCAAGGAGGTGAGCAGTGTGGGGGCACTGCTTTCTTGTGTGGGACCCTGGATCCACGCCTGCTCCCTAGCGCCTGGGAGGCACTACTCTCCTGAATGCCAGAGGAGGAGCTGACGCCTGCAGCGCGGTGCTGTCATAGCACTATATCCCCATCCCCTGAGAGAGAAGGAGCATGGATCCTGCAGCTGACGTCTGGTGAGAGGGACTCCCCCTGCGGCTTGAATCTGAGAGAGCTCACCCCACGCACTTGCAGCACTTTGCCTGCGTATGAGAAACAGCGGGAGCCCACCCCTATTATTGGCACCCTTTTGCTGTTTAAAAATACAGCAGGACCCCACCCCGCTGCCTGCTGAAGATACGGGTGCCCACCCCGTAATTGCTTGCTTACATACAGCGGGTGCCTACCGCGCAATTGTCTTTATTTGAAGGCGGAAGCCCTTCAGGTACTTTTAAATTGCCCAGGGTCACCGCCGCAGCCCATGTTCACAGAGAGAGGAGCGTCCGAGAGAAGTGGGCGGAAAATAGGCCCAGCACCTCCCTGTGGGCAGGGCCTGCTGATTCAGAGCCTCACAGGCTCCCTTTCAAACCCCCCCTGCCTGGGGGAAGCGGTCTGGAGCCTCGCGGGCTCCCCATCATAGTCCTGAGGCCCAGAAGGAGGCCCAGGTAAAGTCAGGAGGCGGTGTGTTCCCCGTACTCGGGTCTTCCGGATACGGGGAACACATCGCGTTACATTTTGACACGCCGATGAACATTGTACCAACAGCGTACTGGTTTACCCTAATAACAGAGAACAAGTCCCCTGATGAAGGGCTCTCTCCCGAAAGGCATTGGGCAAAACATTACAACATGATGTAACATATTATGAAAACAATATTATGAGAATAAAATGATGAAATGAAAACTCCATACGAACCAGCATAGAATGTTTTCTTAAAACTACGCAACAGAAGTTTATCTCGAGTGCCTCCAGGAGACGTTACTCCTACGTGAAATAACACGCATTCAAACAAAAATAATTTAACATTTTTTACTGGAATTGCATAGGTAAGGTCAATATTTCTGACAACTGATAGACAAGTTGAGATGCCAGGAGAGGTGATGATGAGCATTTATTTTGCTCAGCCTTCAAAAGGTACCAGGAATTTAGAATATGCACAATAATATCCATTTTACAAGGAAGTGCACTCTTATAGATGGGATTAGATTAATTTAATTTTTTTTAATCGGAGCTATCTTTAGAGTACATGTAAGGTCAGGTGAACATGACATGCACTTAAAATGGTAGGAGTCTATCATATTTAGGTTTTATTTAAGATGTCTTATTATTATTATGGGGCAGCAATGTTGCCTGCTACACTAGCTTCCCATCATGCAGTATCTTACAGATGACAAACAATGACACCACAAACATGGTTTCGAGTACTTTTGATTTGTCCAGAGTGTGTCGGCATATACCCACTCTACATTTAAATTGAGATTACTTTGAACATTAAAGTTTTCTTCAGGACAGGCACATAACAATTTAGAATTTATTTTCACAAGTTCCGATTAAGATTTGCAGACAGAAAACACAGTCTTTTTCATACCTTGAAAAGCACAGTAATGCGGATTACTCTTATTAAATACATTTATATATGTACATACCTCCTATAAGGGCATCGAATTGGTAGGTAGTCATTGCGATTAATGACAGACATGCACCTCCTCCCAACAGCAGGTTCACGGTGCCACAAACAATGCAAAAGGTTTGTAGAGTGTTGCCTATTCCCTTTTAATGGCGGGCCACCCCAGCTTCAGTGTGGAGGATTGACCGCCATGGCAATGCTGACGGAACGCAATATCGGGATTGTGAGGGCGGAGTTGTGTCTGTTATCCCGGCATCTGGTGCTTTTTGACTCTTCACTCCATTGACATTGGAGTCTGCATGTGACTGTGACGTTGAGGGCAGGACGGACTACGGTACGTCAAACCACCAACATATAGATTAGGCACTAGTACGGTGCCAACGGCGGATGAACAGGCCGTCAATATTTGACGGTCTGTGAGCATCCGTCAAGATATATATCTGACCCCTGGTTTGGGCAGGAACTACAACATAGGGGGCAAGAGTGGGAAACAACAACGAGGGCACACTCTGAGGGAAAGCTACAGGGAGGGTGAGAGAATGGGAGCACCACTAGGGCAAGGGTTGGGGGAAGCCATATGTAAGAGAGCAGGGGAAAGGCACATAAGTGACAAAGCAATGGTGGTGGAGAAGTACACAAGGGAGACTGCAACATGGAGGGGTAGGGGAGAAGCATAAGTACTACAAAGAGCAACACAGAGACTTGGGGAGAGAAGTACACAAGGGAGACGGCTGGAAAACATATGCACTCTCAGGGGGTGCTTAAAGCAAATCAACTAATATTGCTTGTAAAGCAAGCAGTGGAAGGATACAAATGGTGTGTCCGTGCTCATTGGGAAGGACAAACAAGAAGAGGAAGGAAAGCCTACCCAAGCTAATGAATTGAAAGCAAGCACATCTGTGTGACAGTCAATCCAACCAATGGTAAGCAATGAGTAGGCATAAAAGTCCACTCTAAGATGACAATGGATCTTCTCGCCAATGGGCACTTTGCAATGTGTGGTTAGCGAGAGCTAAAAAAAGGTGGACTTGAATTAAACAGTATAATTACTAAACCATTCTACACTTTTACATTCCAATTGTCATTATTTGAATAACATAAATGCAAAATTGAAGACGACTGTTCAATGATGCATTTACAGCAATACCACAAGAGCACATACCAGCAAACCATGCAGCTGGCAAAGCGCTAGCAAATTAACAGCACACACCACAGTAATATATACCACAAGACTGAAGAACCGGAATAACCCACTTACTGGGTCTCGGCGGCGTGGGAACCGCCCAAGCCTTCCATACCTTTCATACGTAGTAAAAGGAGACACAGGAGCCTTCGTCTGCAGGAGGAACCCAGATTTATTCAAATAGCCCGGGCTATGGAACAGAGTCCCAAGCTCGTCAGAAACAAGACAGAGGATGCTGCTGCTTTACTCCGCAGCTAACAAGCCTTTTATACTTTTTCATTCCAGTCTTTTGGCTGTTAGTTCATTGTTCAATCAGGGCAGTGTTTGCAATTGATAACCAGATCCAGAAGTCGTTTGTAGATGGTGACCTGATCAAGGCTTGGTACACAAATCATTGTTCACTCGGCTTGATCAAGACTCAGTCTTTCAGGTCATTGTTCAATCGCCTTGATCAAAGCCCGGTCTTTCAAGTCATTCTTTAATCACCCTGATCAAGGCCCAGCAGTCAGACCATTGTCCAGATAACCTGATCACGGTGTCAAGGATGTTTACCAGGATGGGAGCAGGAGATGAAAAACAAATCATTTACACAGGGTATGAGTGTCTCGTGGCTTTCTGGTGAACTGCAAAGAACAGGGGGGGTTGGGTGTGTGACAGTTCCTGGGCAGAAATGCAGGCTGCAAGATGGTTTTTGTCGTGTCAGTTAGAATACCCTCAGGCATCAGCAGAAATGACCAGGTGGGTCGTGTGGAAGTGTTTGACACGAGATGGCAATGAAAAAGCAATGGAGTCCCGGTACAAATGTTGCCGATTGGAAGAACACTTTTCCTCAAGACCACTGCAGTACAACTCCAACACCCCTTGTGCACAATATTGGTTCCTAAATACGAACTATGATGCGCAGAAAGAGAACACTTAAATACAAACAACTTAACTCTCAATGCAGAGAAAACATGAAAGTCCTTTAACACACACTCCTACAAACATAACATCAGGGAAATCGATTATGGCCTTCAGAATTCCGCCCGAAGAGGGCAACCACCCAGGTTGAGAATGCGCTATGATACCTGTGAATGGTGATTAGCACTGTATTAATTAGAAAAAACATAACCTAGCACTAAGGAGCTTAATTATGAGCCCTTGCCTCACTTTTGTGCCGCTGGTGCCTCACTTTTGCACCTCCAGTGCCTCACTTTTTGTGACGCACCAGCAGGATAAAAAAATGCACCATGTTGCATCATATTTACAAAGTGACGCATCTAGGTAGATGCGTCACTTTGTAAACCCCTGCGCCACATTATACCTGCACCAGGTATAATGTATGCAGGGGGGTGTTCTGACGCAAGTAAGCCTTGTAGAAGTGATGCAGTGAAATCTATGAGATTTCACTGCGTCACTTCTAGGACGCAAATGAGTCGATATCTCATGCCTGCCTCACAGTAGGCGCAAGACTGGCGCAGGCACATTTGAAATGGGACTTGTCCATGTAAAATGACCCATTGATGGAGTTGCGTCACTTTCGTGACAAACTTCAGTAATGCGTCATTTTTTTGCCAACAGGTACGTCAGAAATACTGACGTATCTGTAACTCCTTGCGGCATGCTGCGTCATACTGTAAATATGAGGCATCCCTCATGTCGCAAGGAGGGCGCAATGAAAAGTGACGCATCGCTGTTTTCAAGCAGCGATGCGTCACTTTTCATAAATGATGCCCTTCATTAATTTGTGAATGTTTCACAATGAATAATTTGCATTTTTGTATCCCCATCTCTTTAACTTCATGGCACTCATGCTCACTTCAAATAATCGTTCGAATATGATGATTCATGCCGAAGCAATCTGCATTTTTGAGGTTCTTCCCCAAACCCAGGCCGTTTAAAAAATGCACAAATATTTCGAAAAAACATAACAAACACATTTTCCATACTTTTCTTTCCATCATCCTGCGCCTTGTCTAAACAAAGCCGCGTGCAGCACGTTCTCAGTGTTGTTCTGCTGACTTAAGGGATGAATGGAAGGAACATCTGCCCCTGCTGTCTCTTCCTGGCCGCAGACTTCTCTTTCACTGCTGCAGTCTCCCGAATATAACCAAAAGGTATAATGTGGAAAAAGGGCCCACAACATGTACTTTTCTTGTCACAGGATTATCATGGCCTGTCTGGAAAATATCCCCCCTCTGAATGCAGAACAAATGCTGCTAATGCACCGTACTATTTTTCCACATACCACACACATACCTTGATGAAATGCAGGATTAGAAAAGCCAAAAGGCTGTCAACCTTAGTTAAAACCATTACACGTTATGTAATCCCAAGTATGCCAGAATTAGCAATAACAAGGTGTTTACGTTCCAGGTTGCGCTCTGTCTGCATGCCTATTTCATCACTTACTGCACGAGCCAGGAACAGCAATATTTCGGAGGTAAATGTTTTAATTATAACATTTTAGACTCGTATTTGCAGAAAAATAAGATTTCACTTGTGTTCATACATCTTTAAAAGTAAATACTACATTTTGAATAGCATTAGCCTTTTTTCAGATAATGTCTTACCAGTAATGTCATTGTCTGTTGAAAAACGAATTATGTTAACGTCTGACATTATTAGACTTCATCACTAAAAAGACAAATTAATGCATTGATTTTGACGATAGTTTAACATCCAATGTAAGGTGGCCCATCAGAAGTTGTGAATCTCATATTTTTGTTTTTGTCTTTTGGGATAAGATCTCAGCTCCGAGACAGCCGGGCAGTTGGTTTATTCTTATGTCAGAGTAAAAAATACTCTTGTAATTGTAATTGCATTTATATAACGCTCATTTACCTCTGACGAGGCATCTAAGCGTTTTTCGGCGAGTAGCAAGCTACTCCAGAACCCAAAAAGGATTAGTGGTGAATTGGTATAGGGAAATATGAAATATAATTTGAGTGGTGGACATGTGAATCTGTTATTTGGGTTGAAAATGACAGTGGATGGATAGAAGAGGGAGGGGTTTGCATTTATATTGAGCTTGCTATACCTGATGAGGTATCAAAAGCACTTTGATATGCTCTGCTTTTGTTCAGTTTATGCAGTCAATGTATGCGATGATTTAATTTGGTTCAACATTTACATGCCCAACCCATCATCACTAAGGGCTTGATTTAGACTTTGGTGGACAGAGTATACGCCGTCAAGGTGGTGTACGGCATTACATCCTCCACCCTGACAAACTGCTGTCCACCAGATTGGGGTATGACCACCAGCCCAGCGGTCATCTCTGTACATTGAAAGGGAATGCTTTCACGGTGGTTCCCTTCAATGTAGAACTAGTTTGGTGGACGGCAGCCGTCAACTTTGACAGCGTCAACCAAACCTTTAATATTTTCTCACAGGGTGTGGGCATCAATTACTTTTTTTCTGTTCCTTATCACCAGGAATGTCCTGGTGGTAAGATACAGATTTTTATTACATCATACAGTCCGCTCTAAACAAGGCAGGTGGGGTAATGTCCTTCCTCTGACAGACCGTTCTCCATCAAGAGTGCTGGAGGATGTTTTTTGTTGACAGAGCAAATGGGGTCAGATTAGTGTGCACCCCTCTAAATAAGGGGAGTGGACCCAGAGTTTGGCAAACAGGGTTCACTGTCTTGTTTGCTATGAAGTACCCTGTCTGCCAGACTCTAATCAGGACATAAGAGCCTTAATACCAGTATGGCTGAATTTGGTGCAGTGACACATTACCTGGTAAATGCATATTACACATTGTGTAGTATGTACCAAGTGAAGTATTGCCTTCCTATTCTGGGTTTACCTGCTTGAAAAGATGCCTGAGATGTGGAATTTATGATTTGCTCTCTCATAATTGCATGTTGTGCCTCTTTCTCAGCAGTTTTTCCTGTTCACATTTCATCAGGGTGTATCTGTCAAAATGTGCAGAGGAGAAATTATAAATTGTGTGGGATTTTCTGCAAAACTCAAATTCTTAAAGTAGAACAAACTCCAGTTTGCCTGGGAATCGGGATTTTCAAGATACAGAATAGGCCTGTCAATCTGTTTTCAAGTTGTTTTCTGTCTTTTGTTGGTCACTTTACATTTCCTATTACACTCTTTACTCATGCCTAGATTTGCTATTGTTCATCAGCCATGCTGTCTTGCTGTGGGACATTTGATAAGTGATTTAACTTGGACTTGTTTTTGTTTTTAATGTGACATTCTTTATTCATTTATTTAAAATAATCCACATGGCACCCACAATTATTTGGTATGGGATTCCCTCGAACAGCTATTAGAGGATTGCATACTAAAAATACAAACATACTGTAAAATTGTAGGCCCTCCATAAACCTGGGAAGAATATATTAAAGCTCAGTAACAAGTAGCTATTGATGCTGCTGTTTATGATCAAGTATGGCCCACAATGCCACTTTTAGGGAGAATACTCCAGGAAGAGCTAACAACCGAGGCAGTCTCTGCCACCTACAAAACAATAAATACCAACATGCCCGATACTCTGGGCAAAATGAGAGGGAGACCGGGGGGAAATGGAAGATATAGACTGTGAAGCTGCCCTGATACACCCTAGAGAGGTCTCGCTCAGGGTCAGGCTCTGTCTCGTTCAATTCGAAATCCTTCATCGGGTCTACTACAATAGAGAAAAACTGCATAAAATGGGAAGTGCCGATTTCCCGGTGTCTGCGCTGCCGGGCCGCTCTAGGCATATGGTTTGGGCTTGTCCACATATAGGAGCATACTGGCAGGTGATAACCGAAGAACTGAATGCAATCCTGGGAACCTCCCTTACATTAGACTCTAAATTCATCCTCTTTGGAATGCCATGAGACATCGATGTCCCTAGACCCCAGCTACTCTTCAGTGCACTGAGCTTGGTTGTGGCCAAGCGGGACATTGCACGACATGGGGGCACGCAGGAAATTCCCACACTACAATAATGGAAGCTGGGTACGGATCTTTATGTAGCAGTAGAAAGGGTGCTATATTAAAGTAGAGGGTGCCCTAAAAAATTCACTAAAATCTGGGGCAGCTGGATGAGATACTATGGCCTAACCCGAAGCGCTGGGGACTCACAAACTGCTACAACAGGGACACCGGACTAAAAGGAACTTGGTGAATCCAGGAGATGTGGGAGAGGAGCGAGTTGGGGGATACAGTTTAATTTCAATATATACTGGGGCAGGGTCGGTTCTAGGATCTGCGAGGCCCTGGGCTAAAAGGGACCCTGCGAGGCCCCCTCTAATTTAGATAAGTGGCCCCCTGCAAGGAGACCATTCACAGACACTGTGGGGGGCCCATTGTCCAGCATTTTGGCGCCCCCACAGGTTTAACTTTTACTCCACAAGCATTTCTCACACCTTCAGTCCGATAGGTGTGAGAATTGATTGTGGTCAAAAAGTTAAAACTGTGGGGGCACGAAAATGCTAGACAATGGCCCCCCCACAGTGTCTGTGAATGGGTCTCCTTTCAATTGAGGGAGCGTCTCTGTCTCCCTCCCCTATGCCTCAGGACACCATCCATGAGAGGCCCAGGGAGGGGGCCCCCTCCAATGGACCTTAATTGCAGGCGACACCTTTCTTTGTAAAGGTTCTCCAGAGAAACAACAGGACACATCACTGGTGCGTGGCCCCATGCTGGTGGGCTGAGTGCGAGGCCCTGTGCAGCCGCCCATGCTGCCCATGCCTAGCGCCGGCCCTGTACTGGGGTTATGGAGGTAATTCTACTTTCATTATGTACCACGTTGATTACACGGTCACCAGAAATGAGAAAAACAAGCAAAAATGTATGGGCAACCTGTTGTTACAGTTATGTAAATGTTTCATGTCTTTACAGCTAAAGGATTTTTTTTTTTTAACGCCTTAACCGCGGCGTTTTTTCCGCCGCGGTGCGGGCGTTCTAAAGAGTGGGCGGGGCTCCGCCGGCCGTTGACCGGCGGCAGCATCCGCGAGGTAGTGGCCGACGGGAGCACGGAAGGGGATAAAGTATGGCCCACAATAATACACTTTCTACTCTCTGTTGGTGAATTGTATGGAGGAGGCATAAAGCTCGGAAAGTACAAACCTATTGTATTGGTATTTATTGTAAATGCATTCATTTAGAGCTTACTACCTCCAATGAGGCACTCAATAGTGTTACCACAGGCAGCATGCTGCTCCGGATCCCCGTGTTAGTAGTTAGTTCTGTGTTAGTGGTTATCGCTGGCTATTGGCATTGCTCTTATGCGCTCAAGAAACCTTTCCATGTATTTGCTCCAGTTTCTTTGCGGTAGATTAAATTGATAGGAGTTAGATGTGATTGTTGATGAGGTGGGTATGTGAGTTCATGCACTTGGTTGGTGGGCATAATAGCTTAGCGATATAAGATTAGGTATTGTTAGGTTACAGAAGTATGATTTTTAAAGAAATAGAGGTTGTGATCTTGGAAATGACTTGCGGCAGTTGCAGAAATACATAAATGGAGATTAAAGCAAATATATATGTGACATAGAGAAAGTTATGGTCAGTGAGGGGAGGCATGCATAGGATAAAAGAGAAGGGCCATTTGAGAGAATAAATGAGCGGTGACATTCAGATGTTGTAATTAAAGGCCAGTGTTAGAAATATAGAGAATGCTATTTGAGATTTACTTGCATGTGAGGACATTGCTATATCAGGTACTTTTGATATGTAATACAATCGGGCAAACAGTCTGAACATTGCTTGGCTACCACTAGACTACCACATCAGCAAAGACAGCTGATCAGCTCAGGGATTGGAAGTATAAAGTATGACATGGGCTGGTCACATACACAGAAAAATATCAAGAAAATTAGGCAGAGCTCACAGGAAACAGTAACAGCAAGATCAAAGCGAAGTGAGAAAATATGTGGGTAAATAATTCAGACATGGAAGAGGAGAGTCTGAAAACACTGGAGTCTTCTGATGTTCATCCTCAAGTTTGATACCAAGTACTATTAAAAAGGCAAAGTGGGTTCCATTTTGAGTTCCTCCATTTGGATACTGCACAAGAAGGAGAGCAAGAATTTCTTCCACAAACAGAGGAAATGTATTCCTTGCATTTCTGTTGCTGGGGGGGGGGGGGGGGGGGGATATTCTGCGATTGAAATGAGGATCATGATGGCAGAGTGCCCTTTATAAATTCCATGAAGTCTACTGATTAGACTACCTGAAGCACTGCCCTTTTGTAGATGGCAGGGGCGAAGGATAGAACTGCAGATTCTGTTGTGCAAGATAAAGGGTGCCCTTCAGGTGATGCCCAGACTTTTGTCTTCCTTGATCACACCTTCAATTGTCAGCCAAGTGCAAAAACGTCACTCCTCTTTCTCATCTCCCAGGCCAGGGGCTACCCTGCTGTGAGGGGCACCACTACACAAAGGCTGTGGGTGGAGAGCAGCCTGGAAAGCACATGTGAAAGGAGAACCACCCAAACCGGTTCAGCAGCATGAGACAATGGATGCACTTGCAACATGAGTGAATTTAAAAATTCTGTGTTTATGGTCACCATTATCATATGACTCACTGAGAAATAATGGTAAACATAGGGTCTATGAACAGGTGTGGGTCAATCAAAAACATGGTGCAATTGAGGGATTATAATTTAAACATATACTCTGTTTCTGCTCATTGCTTTACATCCTGCTACAGACAGGTTTGCTTCGTCAGTAATAAGTAAGGGCTTCAAGGTATACATACGTAAACGATTATACCACTGGCCTCTATGAGCATAATCAATGTGAAGGCCTAACAATGGCATTACTGGCTAAAGATACTGAGGGCCTGATTTCAAGTTTGGTGGCTGGTTACTTTGTCTCATCAGCCGTATTGAAAGTGGAATATAACCTAACACACTTGTAATAAAGCAGACAGGATATCTGTCACGTTTGTGCAATAATATCTATTCCCCAAACTCTAAATCAGGCCGTAAGTCAAAACTAACATTTTAAAAATACATAATGTAAAGAAGTAACTGGTAATAGAGTCAAAATTGGTTTGGCATTTTTCTGTCACAATTGCACCAATTGATATCAAGAACCCATCAGTGAGGGACACTATTATCTTTATGGTTTTACCTGCTCCCAGCTTCCAACCCTTTAGCTTCCATACCGTGGAGAAGTGTGGCTCACTGGTTAGAGGAGGCAGACCTGGAAGCAGAGGTCAGCCCGGGACCAGGGTTCAATTCCCAGCTCGGCGGGGTCTTGAGTCCTAAAATGTCCATGGACTTGACAATTCTCGCTCTGGTGCCTACTCGATTCACGGGTTCGCACTCTGCGACTCTGTGCAATAGCTTGCTTAATCTCCACAACGGCCCCTCGCGGCGGGATGCCTGGCTTTCACCTTGTGGATACCCTGCCGGGGTTATCTCACAGGGGAATACCAGGATGGGTTCCCTAAGCAAGCGCTTAGAAACCGCTTGGTGATTTGCGCTATATAAATTCCTGTACATTTACATTTACATTTAGCAGGAGGCTGTGAATCTTACACTACTTAGTTGATTTCCGGTTTTAATGTGGCACAAAGCTATCTTGAATGAGAAACCCATAGCTGTACAGAAGGCAGAGTATTGCAGCTAGGCCATCATCTCATACACAATGCGCTGCACATAGAAGAGTATTGTGTGTTTTGACTCCTTTTATATTCAGACTACAGAAACTAATACAGGATGGGAATTAGCATGAATCTATGATTGCTACAGTACGAAATCGCCCAGATATTAGTTATTTTTCTACATTACACACATTTACACAATTGCACATATTTTCAATTAAACGCACCAGGAGAAAAAAAGTGATCTGCCCAGGATCCCTAATTACCATGGAGGAGACAACTTCTGCAGTCTTTCCTATTTCTAATTGTGTAGGACTGAGCACTGATAGTTTGGCATACCGATGGTACTAACATTTTTAGGACACATTATTCCTACTTCATCTGTGTATGTAGATTTGCATGAAAGAGTAAATGATCCCACCTGCCTTGAGTAACACAAACATAGTAGTTCGGAAGGGAGAGAAAGGGAATTACTCCGTTCAATCCCATTCTGATCTAAATGTAACATTACTTGCTAAATCATTCTAGCTAAATTACGCTGCTCTTGCTAAATATAATATCCTATGAACAGCACAGAATTGTCCCTGGCACAAGAACTTTTGTTTACCACAATTTTCAATAATGTGTGTTTGCAGGGAAATCCTTTTTTGGTTTCTGTTGCAAACAGCACATGGTCCTTCAGGCTAGTTGATTATGCACCTTCCACACAAAGAGGCATTCAACCATCTAGTGGAGTACACACCTGTCACGCAAACAGCATACAGGTCTTCAACTTAGGTGATTATGCACTCTCCACACAAAGCAGACATGTGGCATTCAATCCAGTGGAGTACAGACCCGTCACATAAACAGCACGCAGGTCTTCAACCCAGTTGATTATGCACTCTTCACACAAATCAGACATGTGGCATTCAATCCAGTGGAGTACACACCTGTCACGCAAAGCTGCAAGCAGGTCTTCAACCCAGTTGAGTATGCACCCTCTAAACAAAGCAGACATGTGGCATTCAACCCACTGGTGGAGTAAATACCTGTCACACAAACTGCATGCAGGTCTTCAACCCAGTTAATTATGCACTCTCCACACAAATCAGACATGCGGCATTCAATCCAGTGGAGTACACACCTGTCACGCAAACAGCATGCAGATCTTCAACCCAGTTAATTATGCACTCTCCACACAAAGCAGACATGTGGCCTTCAATCAAGTGGAGTACACACCCGTCACAGAAACAGCACGCAGGTCTTCTTTCCAGTTGATCATGCACTCTCCACACAAAGCAGACATATGGCATTTAATCCAGTGGAGTACACACCTGTCCCGCAAACAGCACGCAGGTCTTCAACAAGGTTGAGTATGCACCCTCCACACAAAGAGCACATGTGGCATTCATCCTAGTGGAGTACACACCCATCATGCAAACAGCACGCAGGTCTTCAACCCAGTTGAGATTGTACCCTCCACACAAAGCAGACATGTGGCATTGAATCCAGTGGAGTACACACCTGTCCCGCAAACAGCACGCAGGTCTTCAACAAGGTTGAGTAGACAACCTCCACACAAAGAGCACATGTGGCATTCATCCTAGTGGAGTACACGCCCATCATGCAAACAGCACACAGGTCTTCAACCCAGTTGAGATTGTACCCTCCACACAAAGCAGACATGTGGCATTCAACCCAGTGGTGTACACACCTTTCATACAAACGGGGAACAGCCTTTACGACGCGGCTGTTACACCGCGTGCCGTTACAATGCGTTTTTTTCAACGCAAGTCGTTACCACGACTTGCGCTGGAGGGCGCTGCAGGACAAGGAATTTTTTAATTTACTATCCAACACCTTCCCTACTGTACGTAGGCTGGTGTTAGAATAGTAAATTAAAAAATTCCTAAGTCCGCACCCCTCCAACGCAAGTCGTGGTAACGACTTGCGTTGAAAAAACCGCGTTGTAACGGCACGCGGTGTAAAAGCACACGTTGTAAAGCCGTACAACCATACAAACAGCACACAGGTCTTCAAACCAGTAGAGCACGCACTCTCACAACAACTGCACACTGTCATTTGAATACCCATCCGGTGTGGTTAACAACTAAAAGTCGCCAAAGGACAAAATGGGCAAATGTGGACACTGTCGTCATGCAGGATAATACAGTAGCGCTATGCGCACTTCCCTCCCATGGACTTACGCACACATTTTGCACACAGTAAAGCATTTGTTTATTTTATTTTTTTTTTTTTTTTTAATTCCTCATTCTGCAATAGAGTGTATTTGGAGTTATTAGGGACCCGCTTCTCTGCTTTCTGTTCCTTCACGACCCCTAGATTTGGAGAGTCTCACTATGCATGTTTTCAGAGTAGGGTCCCCTTACGTCCTTAACACTTTCAATAAATCTTACTCAAACTGGGGGAGCTGACCACCCTGGCCACTCACACAAGCATTTTGCTTGTATATTTATTGCCATTGCATAATCATTGGAATTATATGGGCCATAGCATGATTGTGTTCTAAGTAGTCAGTTTTTAATTTACAAACTGGGAGTCCTCCCAAATCTCCCAATAGTTATACTTCCTGCTGGGTTTCCCTTTTCTGTCCCACTTATTTATTCTATTTATAGAGGCCACCCATTCCAAGTGTGTGGGGGGAACTGATCTTATCCACTTAATACAAAGTCGCCTACGTGCAAGCAAGATCAACATGAACAAGAGATTCTCTTCCTTTTTTGTTAAGATTGTTGCCTCTTCTTGCCTGCCGACCCCAAAAATAACAAGATCCATACTTACTTTAATTGGTCTTCTCAGTACCATTTCTATGATTTTACTCACTTCCTGCCAGAAGCCATCGAGCTGGGGGCACTGCCAAAACATGTGCACATCATCTGCCCTCGGTAACCCACATTTGGGACACGCTTTTGTGTTTGGTCCACCGAATGTAGATAGTCGCTTCGAAGTCCAGTAGGCTCTGTGGGTAGTAAAGAGATGATTTCTCCTTAAGGTAGCAGATTTCACAATGGACCAGCATTTGTTCATAGATACTTGCCACAGATTCTGGAGATCCAGCGAAGGCAGATCTTTCCTCCAGGTCGCTTCTGGAATCAGGAAGTCCTCCTCCCCAGCTGCAATAAGTGCCCAGTACCAGAATGCTATTTCTTTTTCGATCGGGGAATTCATTATCATGGTTGTTTCTGTGATCTTGCTTCCGCTGTTTTTCTCCTGCAATGTTTTTGCCCAACTAGTGAGCTGATAGAATTTGAACTTTGAAAGGGATGCGTTTGTATTTATAGACAGAGTTTCCCAGTCTATTATGATGTTATCAACCATTAATTGTCCCCATACTTGAAAGCCTGATGTTTTCAGGGGTATTGCCAACTTATATTTGAGACATTCTGGGGTTCCTGGTGAGTCCCATATTGGCGCAAACCCACTGTAATATGGTATATTCAGAATACTCCTTATCTGATACCAAAGTTTTGCTGCTGATCTTAAAGTCTTCAGTTTCACTTTTTTGAAGTACTTTGGATGACCAAATTGTACAGGAAGTGACCAGTATTTTCAGTCATTGCTTTAAGGTGTTCCGGGTACAGATCATGATTACTCAGTAGAATCCTCATACGCTTGAATTGAAAGGCCCTATAATATTCCAATAGATCAGGACTAGCAATTCCTCCTTATAATTTTCCTCTTCGCAATTTCCCCCAGGCTATTCGTGTACTTTTGGACGCCCAGATAAAGCTTGCTAGCTCTCCTTATATTTTCTTCAGGGTTTCCCTCTTAACTTCTAATGGTATTGCACTAAATAAAAATGTAAATTTTGGTAGGTTAGACATTTTGATTATATTAGATCTACTGAGAAAGGTCAGAGGGAGGCCTCCCCATGCTTTTAACAGCTTTCTCACTTCAGCTGTTAGCCTATCCAAGTTTGTCTTGGTTATCTTATCTAGGTTTTTAATCAGATCCATTCCTAAGTATCTGATTTTCTCCCTGGTATAGCTACTATTTACCTGGGTATTCCAGCTCATAATCTCCGTTTTCGATCGATTTGTTTGATAACCTGATACCCTCCCAATTTTTTTTAAGGTGTCTTCAATCGCTTAGATGGATCCTACATAATTGTCAGTAAAAATCATCAGATCATCTGCATACACAGCTATTTTTTTTCCCATCCATGATGTTTAAAAGTAGTTATTTCGGGGTGAGATCTGAGCCTGTTTGCCAACGGTTCGATATATATAAATTAAAAAGAAGCGGGGATAAGGGACATCCCTGTCGAGTCCCTCTATATATTGATATGTTCTCTGTTAAATTCCCATTTATTATGACCTTGGCTTTTGGTGCTCGATAAAGTTCTTTAATCGCTCCCTGAAAGTTTTCTCCCAGATTATATTTTTTTAGTGTTTCATTCAGGAATGCCCAATTCACTCTATCAAACGCTTTAGCAGCGTCCAGTCAGAGGTTTTTTCACTTACCGCTATGTCTATTGACCCAATAAGCTCCTGTGTTAGATCTTGCAATTGCCTGCCCCTTACGAACCCTTTCTGGTCTTCTTTTATCAATTTTCCTGCCATTTTCCCTAGCCTTTTTGCTAGAATTTGTGTGAAGATCTTATAATCACAATTAAGTAGGCTTATGGGGCGATAGGATTCACATTTTGCCGGATTTTTACCAGGTTTTAACAAGATGCTTATCGTAGCGTCATTCCAAAGTCAGGAAGTCTCCCCTTCTCTAAGTAGATTTTGTTTAACAGGTTTGTGAGTGGGAGAGCCATTAGGAAGAGCGTCCGGACCTGCTGCTTTACCTCTCTTTAGGCCTTTCATTGTTTCTTCTACCTCATCTTTGGTAATTAAGGAGTTGAGCTCCTCTTTTTCCATACTCATTAACTCTGGGAGTTCCAGATTTTCAAGGTACTCATTTAAATTCTCACTTGATGGAATAATATCTTCAGTGTATAGAGAAGAGAAAAAGTCTACAAATTATTTCATTATTACAGCTTCCTCAGAACTTGGGTCTGAGCCATCTTGCAGCTGAATGTTGACTATCTTATTTTTACTGGCGTCGGTCTTTGTTTTCCAGGCCAGCAGCTTGCTGCACCCCTCCCCATACTCATAGTGAGCTAATTTGCTTGCTTTCCATCTCTCTCTTACCTTGCTCTCTAATACTCCTGTTAACGTTTCCTCTTGAATCCCCTTATCTACTTCCAGCTTCCTTTTTTTTCGGAGTATGCCTCAGCTTCTATTAATAACGCCAAGTTTTAGATGTTAGTTTCCAGCACCCCTATTTCTTGTTTTGTTGTTTTTGTTTTGTATGCAACCAGACTGATTATTTTCCCCCTTATTAATGCCTTGTATGCATCCCATGTGACTTGCGGAGATGTTCCCTCTTTATTATTCTCGAAGTACTCAACCGAATCTATTT
Source organism: Lissotriton helveticus (assembly GCF_964261635.1). Taxonomy (NCBI): domain Eukaryota; kingdom Metazoa; phylum Chordata; class Amphibia; order Caudata; family Salamandridae; genus Lissotriton; species Lissotriton helveticus. Next base: position 1,311,456,621 of record NC_136063.1, read on the forward strand.
TAAGTTTATCAATATTTTGTGCATCATTAAAAATAGTGCAGTCCACTGTCCATCTCACTACTTATTGTTCCTTACCCAGATGCGTTTTCAGTAGAACAGCAGAGTGGTCCGACAGCAGGGCAGGCAAGTGCTCGACCTTGTGTATTTTATCCACTAGTATTTTATCTGTCAGGAAAAAATCTATTTTGGATTGTAGGCCCAGTCTTTTATTTTTGAAGGTAAAGGGGTGTTTTTTGTCCCCTTTGGCCTTCCAGATATTCACCAAACCCAGATCTCTTTTGTAGATTCACAACCAATCCCTCATTTTAGGGAGATTTACTTGTTTCATGGGAGGCAGATGATCTACCTTAGGATCTGGAATCAGATTAAAATCCCCCCCTAGTACCCCTGGGGATGTAGATGACAATAGCTGAGTATACAAGTTTTGTAACGGGGTGGGGTCATCTGAATTGGGCCCATTGTAACCTGCTATTGTATATGGGGTATTATGAATTCTTACCCTGGTGATTGCCCATCTGCCTTTTTTGTCTAGTTCTATCTTCTCGATTTTAGCTTTTACGGATTTTTTAAAGAGTATGGCTATTCCCTTTACAACACATATCTGATTTGTGCATAGGTAGCAATCCACCCAGTGCAATTTTTTTATGATTTCTTCCCATTCCTTCTTTAACAAGTGTGTTTCTTGTAAGATTATGATCTCGCAATCTGCCACCCTCAAATACTCCAGAATTCGTCGCCTTCTACTTGGTAATCTAAGCCCATTTATATTCCATGATAGTATATTAACGTTTTTCCCATTATTTCCTCTTTCTCTTACTCGCTGATTTTGCATACTTTCCCTTGGCTGTATTTGACAGGCCCTGATATCTCCTTTTTTTCTGCATTCTGAGGATATTTTTTTCATTTTCCCCCTAATTTGCTCCCCACCCCTGTGCTTATTTTTATGTTTTTGTCTTTCTTGTGTAGTAAAACAACCCTCCCTGGGGAAGAAGCCTCCCTTCTTTCCTTTTTGGGCTGCATTATTAGCCCATTTTGAGCTCCATGACTGCCCACTTTTTACAAATAGTGCCTTTCTTTTTGTGTGCATTGAATTGCGTTTTTTTTTTCACCTTTAGGCTAGTGTTTAACCTCTTAACCTCTTAACTTGTTGTGACTAGTTTTAATTCACTTCTCTCCTTCTAGAATTAAAGTTCAGGTGCACAACCCAGAGTGACTTCTCATTTGATCCTTCATTTGTTCCAGGAAATGGGCAACTTCGGCTGGCTCCCTTATGTTGTACATTTTATTTTGCCACATAATTCTGAGTGCAGCAGGGAACTTCATTTGTACTGTAGCCCCTAGGCTTTTTAGTTCCTGCATGTATTGGCCTAATTCCCATTGTCTGTCCTGAGTGGATTTAGAGATGTCTGACCGGATCCTAAAGGCCCAATCCTCTTTACTATGTGGTCCGTTTTTTAATGCCTCACTCAAGATTCTCTCTTTGATAGTATACGTTTTAAAGTTTATTAGGATTTTCCTTGGGTCACAGTAAAGCATTACAGGCAACTCAGCAATCAAATTGGCAATGAAGTTGGGTTATTCTCCCTGACTCGCAAATTGAAACTTACATTTGCATTAAACATCCATAGATGTCCAAGCCATCTACAGTAGAATTCATTCAAATAAACCGAAGCATAAGCACAAAATTGGTATACTTTGTCAATGGAGAAAAGTAAGCACCAAACTATATTTTAACTTCTACAATGATGCTCAACATTTTTGGACAAATCGGTATTAAAAATGCATAAACACTTCTTAAGCATCTGCGATAAACCAGAAGTGACACCCCCTCTGATGCCCATAGATAGACTCGCATAAAATATATACTTGCTTAAAGAGTTGTAAGTGATTGAAAGTAACGCATTCAATCGCAAGAATTCCAGCCTGACAATGAATCTTTGCCAGCGTTTTTAATGTTAGCGTGCATTGTACATGAAGCATAAAAACGTGATAGGGTGAACTCCAAGTATATTAATCTCTGCAAGCTAGACAAATCTACTCTAGTGGCAGGCAGTTTCTCAAATAACAATGAAGACATTCAGAACAGAGTTTGTTGTGGGCCAGATGTACGAAGGTTCCTTTTTGCATTTTCTAAATATAGATTCTGAAGGAATCGCTACTTAGGAAATGCAAATTGGTATGTACATACCCTGAGATTCCCTAATAGCGATTCCTATAGAGTCGGAATCGCTATTAGGTAATCGTTATTAGGAAATACTAAATCATTTGTTCCTATGGGCCTAAAGGCCAATAGGTCCGAATCGTTTTGCGTTTCCTAAATTGTGATTTCCAAATAGGAAATCTCAATTTAGGAAATCCAAACCTAAGGGTGCCTCTGGCCTTAAGGCCATCCTGAGGGCACCCCTTAAAACGTAATCCTTAAAACTTAATGGTGACAAGACCGAGATTATGATCCTCGGTCCTTCCCCCCCACAACTTATCACCAGCTGTGGCCCCCAAGCATGGGACCTATGCCAACTCCCAAGGAAAATATAAAAAGCCTAGGAGTCTGGCTAGATAATAAACTCACATTAAATACCCAAGCAACCAAAACAGCTGCAACCTGCTTCGGAATTATCCGAATGTTGAAAAAAATTCTTCCACTACTACCTTTCAAAGCCAGGCAAGTGGTCATTCAGGGCCTTGTACAATCTAGGCTGGATTTCAACAATGCTCTATACCTTGGAGCCCCAGAGTATGTGTTGGAAAAACTACAAAGAACACAGAATTGTGCCGCCCGCACTCTCTTACAGATTCCCCGCAGAGAGTCAGTCAAGACAGGGATCAGAGCTCTTCACTGGCTCCCAGTCAGGGAGAGAATAAAATTCAAGGCGCTCTGCATTTCGCATCAAGCATTTTACAGAGCAAATCCGAAAATCAATCATTCACTTCTCTCCCCCTACTGCCCTGGAAAAACCCTGCGCTCCACGAATGCACTTCTCGCTGTAGTCCCTAGAATCAAAAAAGCTAGAGCAGGAGGCAGGTTCTTTTCTATTAACGCCGCCAAGCTCTGGAACTCACTCCCTTTCCCACTCAGAGCCAACCCCACCTTTCTACACTTCCGCAAAGAGCTCAAAACACTCTTATTTAGAAACTAATCCCCCCTGCTCCCCACCACCCGCAGAACCGTCTTCCTTCCACTACCAGCGCTTGGACGCCTTCGGGCAGCAGTCCCGCTCTACAAAACCCCCTCACTTCACTTCACTTCACCCCAAAATCCGTAGTGCAGATGTATTTTGCACATGGTTGCGATCAACTTTGATCAATGGTAATAGCATTCCCTAAAGTCCCACTTCCATTTCGGAAATGCTGTGTATATGTGCTTTAAATTGCAAATAGGTAATCTCTATTTGCAATTCCTAAATCATGGTCGCAATTTGCGATTTCCAGCAGGTTGAAATTGCAAATTGTTACTTATTTCCGGCTTTTGTACTTATGAAAAGACCATTTAATGTTTTTAAAGGGCTGAAATTGCGATTCCGCCCTGTAAGAGTCATCAAACCGTGGCCCACAAGTCATCACACAGAACAGGTCAGTTGTACTTCATTTTGTGTCTTTCCTTTTGCTGAATTCCAGTCGTGAGAACATCAGGCCCAGAATGCTGTTTGGATGTACCATGAAAACACAAGTGGCATCTCTTTGCACTGAGAGAGCATTGCACACCCAAATGTATGTCAGGGGAGGTGACTAAGCAGCACATATATTCAAACATCACCCGTTAAAGTTGCACTGATTCTGCAACAACATGTGCTCATTGACATCAGTTTTTACGGTAGTTCACCAAAAAACAAATTGAAAGAAAAAACACCAGAACCCTAACTTATTACATTGAAAAAGCACCTCAGGGATGTCTTATGAACAAGCCCTTTTCACACTACACTGTGCGTTCTTTTAGTATTGTATAGCTTTCATTTTGTGAGGACAAAGCACCACTCTTTTCAATCAGTTCAACACTCCCTTGTACAGTACCACAGTACCACAAAGGCCCCCTGTACCCAAGTGCTGCTCTCCTTCATCTCACTGTACTGACGCTCCTTGTGATCCTGGGCAGAAAGGGGTCAAGAATCCAATTGTAAAATTTGAAAAGATGCTGCAACAAACACCTTCCAGCTCTCTGGGATAAGGACGCATCAGCACTACTGGCCCGTCTTTTGCATTAACAGTGCTTCACTTAAACTGAATTAGTAGCCCTTCCTGCAACACTCCGCTCCTGAGCAAGACTCTGGTGGACCTTTTTAGGGCTCGCCCCTTTTCTATTTCGCAGAAATAGAAAACAGGGGTGAGCCCTTATGTCGCTGATCTGTTTCTTTCCCCAAAGGCTCTATTCAGGCAGCTGATTGGCTCTCTTCAATCCGGATTCCCAACAGTTCACGAGAAATAGAATCACGTGACAAGCTCCTCGTGGACGAGCTTGCACGATCCTTCCCCCTGCCAGCAGCATTTGGCACATCAAAGGCTTCGCTGCCACATCCCTACGATCAAAGGCTTCCGCTGCCCCGCCCCCCGCCGTCACTTATTCAGGGCCGCAGGCAAGCATTTCTGCCCAGCCCCCCTCCCAGCGCTGCATTGTTTTCACGGCCACTCGCATTTCTCCTTCCTTCGTGCCCAGCCCCCCTCCCAGCGCTGCCTTGTTATTCGTGCAGCTTCTGCAGCTTATGCAGCTTCTGCACCATAATACCAACACAATTAGCATACTTTGAAGCTTTTTGTCTGATCCCTTTAAACCTAACTTATTGTCACTTAAGGCAGTTTTCTGCAATGTTACCCTGGGGCACAAGCGGGGACAGAAGCAACGATTTTGCTCTATGAGCGTGTCCGAGGAAGGTTTGCAGCTTAGCTAGGATGTTTTCAGAAGTACCCTAGGCATACATGCCAATAGACAAGATTCAGGCGGGGACTCCCGATGGCTTCTTGGGCTCAGTCACTGAAGGCATACACAAGTCGTGCCTATCTCCTCACTCGCAATCAGAGCTCGCCTGGCATGCTCTAATTGCCGTTTCTCAGGGCCATCGGCACTCCCAGCATGTAATCTCTCCCCCGCTCTCAGCCCGCCGATTTTAGGGATTCACCCATTAAATTCAGATACTACCCCCTCCTCCCTGCCTGTATTCTTTATTCCTGCTTCAAGTGAACCCCCACCCTCCATCAGCCTGTCACACACTATATCCTTCTCTTTCTGACCGAGTCTACCTTTAACCGCATCTGCCTGTTGCTTTAACATGTCACCCCTTTCTCCCACTCTCCTTCGTCTTTCACCCCCCCTCCACATTTTCAGTCAGTCCTCTGCTTGGCTTCCAGGACAATAGCATTTCAACCCCCCCCCTCCCTTCCCACATGAGTTCCTTCGTGGCTATAGCGCTAGGGCGGCACCCCACGGCCTAGCACTCACAGGGAGCAGCGTGACGTGTCACAGAGCTGCTTTACTCGATCATTTGAGTTCGTGGTGCGGGAGGACAGGCGTGTACACACAACAAAGTGTCCTGTTACCTGGTGCTTGGTTTTCTTGTTTTCACGGCCGCCAGGCCGGGAGCTACATCAAAGGGTTCGGCTCCCCGCCCCCTGCTTCACGGACGCTTTCTGCTGCTTGTTTCCATGTGTTTGTAAAGGGTATTATTTAATTTTGCCCGGGTTTCTTGCGGGTGGGGATTCATTTAAAGAGCCATCACATTCTTTTCAGACCCCAGTGGAGGGGAGATGCAGATCGGCAATATTACCCATATCTGCTGCCCCTGGATACACAAAATGCTTTGTAAACATCAGGAATAATTTTATTCACACACAATGAAAGTGCGATGGAGTGCGTTTAATTTACATTTATAAATCACGCCGCAGTGATTTTGGGCTCAACTTGTCTGTGTTGTTTTAGCCCCGCCGTTTCCTTCTCATGCACACCCCCTCTCCCTCCCCAATAAATAATACCCTATTTTTGAATGTATAAATGAATAACAGATAGCTCAATAAATAAGAGTCAAAATTCGAGGTAGTAGGAGTTTCGCAGGTTTATTACAGCATAAAGGACAGGAACAGGACAACCTGCATAGGAATAGGATGGCAGGGCCCAGCAGCGCTGCTGGTGTCAGGATCGGGACAAGGGGAAAACAGGGAAGGGAAAAGGAATGACTTTTAATAACAATACATGAGCATATATACATAACGCAAACACATAGCATTACATTGCAGTAGGCGTAGCAGTGGGTGGAGCAAAAGGCATGACGCGTAGCAGTCGCGAAAGATAAGGGTGAAAAGAGGTGTAACAGGGCGTATACATAGACATGTGATGTAAACGTAACAGAATATGTCATGAATGGGGCGGAAACCATGGAGGGGGCTACCTGAGGAGCCGGGACCTCTAACCTAGTGGTGCGCGCAAACTAGCAATGACGTATCACTAGGAGAAGCTGGGGCTATGAACTCTGTGCTAGGAGCAGAGACTGAAGTCTGGAGAGTCAGGGCGACATGTACCTAAACAGTATCTAGTATCTGATGTTTAGAGAACATGTTGATATAAACTAGAAGTCAGGAGGGGAAAGGCTAACAGACACTAAGACTGGACCATGCATTATTCTATATGTAGTGCGTGATGAAGAATATTGAATGACCGTTAAATGCAGTATTTCTCTAACGTGGAGCCGAAAAGGCTAGACAATGACGGAAACTATTGATGCAGCTCAGTAGCTTAGGAATGCAGAGAAGGAGGACTGAACTGATAACTGGAATCATAACATATTCTTGGCAGACTCAAAGGCAGAGCCAGCCTGAACCGGGCACTGTGAGGCAGGAAGTAAGTGAAGGGTCGAGGATACAGGTGGGGGCTGTATCGCTCCTTAGCGAGGTTTCAGGAGACAGGAGCTGAATCTGGTGTCCAGGCCCTTTTGAGGCCTAGAGACGGGGACTTTATAATGGAATAACGTGCACACTGAGAAACGTGGCAACGTAGCTTTACATAGACCTGATATTCGTAGTATTCACGAGAACTGGAAACTGGCATACTAGAGGTGGACACAACTATAATTGTGTCTTGAATCGAACATGGGGAATGCATATGCATATTAATCATGCACACATAACATATGATGGATGACACGTAGGGACACAGAACATGGCAAAATTTACTTTTCCACATTCCCTCCTTGTCACTACGTTTCCATCAGGAAACATCAATATTCATGATACCATCTATCATTTCATACAGTATCATTTGCTCGTCTCGAATTATCCTGGAACGGGATTTAGAACGGGGCTTGGGACTAGGAATACAAGAGGTAGCACAAATGCCGCAAATCGCAGGGCCACATTGTATACAGAGGCAGCAGCTGAATATGATCGCTACTGCAATACCTAGAAAGGACAAGACTTTCCATCCCCAGGCGGAAATTATATTCCAGAACCAACCGGACCATGTCCAGGAGCCTGGATCTTGGTGTAACAGATGGGCAATTTTATGGAGTCTGGTTATAGCTGAATAAACAGACGGCGCGTTATTTGGAATGAAAATGCAGCAACTAGATCCGATGACTCTACAGGCCCCGCCCCTATCGGCCAGTATGACGTCAAGGACGAGACGATTCTGTAAAACGACAAATCTCATAGCAGATTGCTCTTCAGTTAAATTACCTAGAGCAGAGGCAGTCTCATTTACTACAGCTTCAAGGGTTCTGGTTAACCTACGGATCAGTTTACTATTCTGGATAGGTCCTATAAAGAAAAAGAAACCTCTATTGAAATCTGTATACTGTTCTAGAGTAGTTTCAGTATAATCGACAATTGGGGACTCCCTTCTATGTCTAATGTGTACTAGATGTGTATTCCTGTGATAATCAGATGGGGCTAGAAAAACAGGTGGAAGTAGGAAGGCGATGTAACAGGTTCCCTCCCAATCGAGGGGCAGACGAACATATGCAGTTTGACCACAAATAAAATAAGAATGACGTGAAGCTTTGAAGATAGATTTCCCACTGTCACTATACTTGACAATAGTAGTACAATCACTATGTCCTACATGTACGGAACCATTATTTCGGACACATAATTCGCCTTTAACTGGTAGTACTGAAATAGCAGGTAAGTCTGGAGTGGAATCAGACTGAACATTCAGGACCATGAAATTCGAAGAATAGTTACCTAAATTATACACTTCATTTTCTAGATCTAACCCGGTTCTGTGGGGGAGACCTTGCTTGTCTGGAAAACATGTACTGTTAAGAAAAGACATATCTGTTGAGGATGACGTTAACGTGGACCATGCTCCACACGAACCATTATGTGAAAATGGATAAGGAAAAAGTGGCAGAACTCCCTTCGGGGTCTGGAAAGGGGGGAGTCGACCACACACCCAACAATTAGTGGCATTGCTGGTCTGGTGTGAGTAATGTAACATGCGGATAAATGAATTATTTCGCATAGCGAGGCGGTAAGAGAGTTCATGGGGAGGTAGATCACTAAACGTGTGCTCTACTGTAGCATTAGCAGACTTATTTACATGAAGAACTGGGAAATACAAGAAAAATGCATAACTGGTGCAGGAAATCATAATGCTGAGAAACAATATGAAACATAGAAAAACGATACATCGGATTGAGTTTTGACTGACTCTCTCACTATGGGGGTCTATTTTATACATGTCAGAAACAGTCTAACCGTTTCACCTAGGGGAGGACTTAGACAATCAAACTGACTGACTTATTTTACTAGACCTTAACTTGAGTTTATACTCCTGTTGCGGAGTTTTCTCTAACAGGGGAGGGTTTGTAACATTGTCATTTGCGGGACAGTCCTTGAGAACAATGCTTTGGCAATCCTTCAAATCCTGGGAAATGTTCTTTGAGACGGATTTCAGTCCATTAAACTGTTTTACATGAGAAAGGTGCACCCAGCCTTTGCGACCTTCCAACTTCACGGCGGTACGGGTGGTGAGGAGGACCTGTCGAGGCTCTTTCCAACGAGGCTCCAGCGGACTTGATCTGTCAAAATTCCTGACCATCACCATGGATCCTGGAACGATTTCATGCGGTGCCACCTCGGTATTGTCTGGAAATGCGGCGGCAACCTGTGAACGACATGAGTTGAGGGCAGACATCAAGGAAGCTAGGTAATCTGTCAGCATATTACTTGAAACATCGGTAATACTTCGGGGTCTAGGAGTACCCCACATTTTAGGGGGGCGGCCGAAAACGACCTCATACGGGGACAGACCTGATCTGGAATGTGCGACCATGCGCATATAAAATAAAGCGACTGGTAGAGCTACCAGCCAGTCCACACCTTTCTCTTTACACACTTTTGCAATACGGATTTTCAGAGTCTGGTTATGTCTCTCTACGAGACCGGCTGCTTCAGGATGGCGTACACAATGGAACTTCCACTGGTACCCCAACAACAGGGAAACATGCTTCATGAGTTCAGATGAGAATGGCTGACCGTTGTCAGAATATACGACTCTAGGGAGTCCATAACGGGGGAAGAACTCACGAACCAACTGCTTAGCAGTGGTCGCGGCTGTGTAATCTGGGACTGGATATGCTTCTGTCCACCTAGACAAAGCGCATACAACTACAAGAACATACTTGAAACCTCGACATCGCTCCATCTGAATATAATCCATCTGGAGGACTTCAAAAGGGTGGTCAGGAGGCTGGAATCCACCTTGTTCCACCGGGACACTTTTACCTGGATTAAACTGACAACATATCATACAGGTACGGACTTTTTGCTTGGCTGCAGCTCGTAAATGCTTGTTGAACCAAATGTTCTGGATACTGTCTAACATTGCTTTTTCTCCTAGATGTGCTGGACTATGTGCGGTATTAATAATGACTTGAACCATAGAGTCGGGGAGAAACCATGTGGCTCTACCCTTCGTTACCCATCCCTGATCTGTCTGGACCCCTCCTTGTTCGGACCATTTCTTGATTTCCTCAGGAGTAGCATGTAACTGTATGTCTATGACATCTTGTGTAGGGTCCTTAACTGTCATACATGTAGTCGGATCTGGAGTATGTGTCATGTTAACTGGAATGTCTGGAGTCTGTGCTGTAAGCTTGGCTGTGCGGTCTGCTAGATCATTACCTTGGGAAATAATGTCAGTAACTTTCGTATGTGCTTTGCACTTCATGATAGCAATGGATGTCGGTAGATGTATTGCATCTAACAGAGCTTGAATAAGGAGACCATGCTGAATCTTGGTTCCATGAGAAGTCATGAAACCTCTCTCCTGCCAGAGCACTCCGAAGTCGTGTACAACTCCAAATGCGTAGCGTGAATCTGTGTAAACATTAACTTTCTGGTTCTTGGCGTGTATACAGGCTTGTGTCAGAGCAACTAGCTCTGCTGCTTGAGCAGACAGAGTGTCAATACGGTGTGTCTCAATAACTTCGGTGTCAGTAGTCACTGCATACGCGGCGACTAGTTCTCCTGTACTGGTTCTCATACATGAACCATCCACATAAAGTGTCAGGTCGGGATCTAATAACGGAATATCTGTCAGATCTTGTCTTGGTTTTGTCGTAATGTTAACTACTTCCACACAATCATGTGTGACGGAATTTGAATTAACTGATGGTAACAGTGTAGCAGGATTCAGGATGTTGCAGCGTCTGATGTCTATGTGTGGCTGGAACAGTGTCAATTCATAGCCTGTTAAACGTGCAATTGTCAAGTGCTGAGTTTGTGTTCGGTTTAAAAGAACTTCCACGGAGTGTGGAACTTGTACTGTCAGGGAGTGTCCTAAAACTATGGAATCACTTTGTCTGATAGCTAGTGCTGTGGCTGCAACTGACTTGAGGCACGCAGGCAGAGCCTGGGCTACAGGATCTAATGTGCTCGAAAAATAAGCACAGGGCTTGTATTGTCCTGCTTGATCTTGTGTGAGAACAGATAATGCTGTACCTTCCCGTTCAGTTACGAAAAGTGTAAAAGACTTACTGTAGTTCGGTGTCGCTAGAACTGGAGCTTGACATAAGGCTTTCTTTAACTCATTGAAACTAAGTGTATGTTCAGATGTCCAAGGGAGGACAGTCGGTACGGCTGCCTCCTGTGTCGTTAACTGTATCAGTGGTTTGGCTAGGAATGCATACTGAGGAATCCATTGTCTGCAATAAGAAGTAAGGCCAACAAAGGCACGTACCTCCTTCTGGGTCTTGGGCTGAGGAAGACTCGCTATTAACTGGATACGGTCTGGTGTCAACTGCCTACCCCTCTTGGACAGCAAGTGCCCTAAGTAGACCACTTGCTGGACACAGAATTGAAGCTTAGAAGGGGACACCTTGTGCCCCATCTCGGCTAGGAAATACAAGACTGTAAGGGATGCTCGCTCGCAAGCACGTTCAGAACGGGCTGTGATCAGGAGATCATCGACATACTGGAGCAGGGCAGTGTCAGTTGGCATGTGAATGTTGTCTAGTTGTCTCTTAAGTGCTTGACTGTAAATACTAGGACTTTCTGTGAAACCTTGAGGAGCTCGTGTGAACATATAGCTCCTTCCATTTAAACAAAATCCGAAAAGGAACTGGCTGTCTGGATGAATAGGGACACTGAAAAATGCGTTCTTGAGGTCGATTACAGTAAAGAACGTGGCTTCGGAATCAATGGCTGTTAATAGGGAAGAGATGTCTGGGACAACTGGGTACTGAGGAATAATACACTTATTAAGTTCTCGTAGGTCAATCACTAATCGATATACTGGGGGTGCATTTGGATCAGTACGTTTCATGACTGGAATGATCGGAGAATTACATACATTGGAGTCAGTTTCTACAACCACTCCTTGAGCCATGAGCTCGTCAATAATTTTGGATAAGGCTGCTACAGCCTCAGGTGGCAATCTGTACTGTCTGATTCGTGGTAACACTACACCTGGCTTGAGAGTCACACGATAGGGTGTGATTTGCATATAACCAACATCAGTTGGACCTTGCGCCCATAGATGCTGTGGAACATTAGACAGTCTTGAATCAAAATCTCGTAATACATAGTGACCCTTAAAGTCACGTAGGAACAATCGTATTCCCTCTGGGGAACAGCATATAACTGCACCTAACTCTTTCAGTGTCTTAATGCCTAATAGATTTTCTGGACATGACTTAGTAAGTAACAGATCAGTAGTACGGGACAATGGACCTACTTCTAGAGTAACTGGCTTTGATATTTCATTTACAATGGGTTTTCCTGAAAATCCAAGGGAAACATTTCTTGAGCCTGAGAGCGGAGCCCCTGGAACTTCGGCGTGACTAATTGTGGTCCTACTTGCCCCTGTATCAATCAAAAACTTTCTGTCTTTCCCTAATACTTGACTGTGAACATAGGGACCTTCTTGATCTACAGGTATCTCGATGAGAGGCAAGCCTACCTCCCTCTCTAGGCTGTTTCATGAATACTGTTGGTACTCTGGATACTCAGACTGTGCATACTGGTACATCTGCTGTGTGACGTGCTGTGTTGCAGCAATAGGCTGCGGTGCTGTAACTGTCTGTGGTGCATTCTGTGGCTGAGGAATCTGTGAAACTTGTTCTTGTCTAGGCGGACGTGGTCTTTCTTTAGTCTTACCAGTAGCTATGTTGTGTTTCAGAACTGCACACTCATTTATAAAATGACCTGGCTGTTTACAATAATTGCAGTTCCCTTTAACGGGAGCTGCAGGATGACTGGCTTGATTTGGACCCCTCTTCTGACTGTCTTGAGGAACAGATTGTGCAACTAGTACTTTCATTTTCGTGTCTTTCATACGTTTTCTCTCGTGTTCTTGCTCTTCCCTGATCCTATTCTGGTGGTATTGGAGCATTTGTAACATCTGGGACGGGGTATTAGCTTGCCAGGTACTTTCGACTTTCAGAACTCGATTTTTAATTGGTGAACTTGAATTCTCGACTAATTTAGTAACAAAAAGGTGAGGATATGACTCACTACTTGTCTTGAGGCCACTGTTGATGCTAAAACATTTTTCAAATCTAGAATAAAAATCACTAATATCTTCGTCTTGTTTCTGTTTACAGGCTGAGATTGCATCCCAGTCTTCTTTTCTGGTGGTTAATAATCTGGGTAAAACTTGTATTAATAATTCTGGTAATTCTTTACATTTATCTCCAAGACCGGTACCTGGTACTCGTGCCTTGTCTTCAGCTTCTAGAACTGCCCAATCGATCTTTTTCTCTCCCACCTCCCATTCTTTTTCCTTGAGCTTTTCATACACCCCTGCGGGCAACAGGACTTTTAACATTTTAATTATATCTGGATACGTGTATTCTCCCATACGGAGCATGTCTTTTAATTCTCGGTGGAACCCTGCTGGATCTTTATCATGACAGGGAATTAATTTCTTCATCTCTAGGAGTTCCATCTTTGTAATCGGAGTGTAAACAAACACTCGTTCTAGTTCGCCACCCGTTCCTCTAACTGGGTGGACTTCTCGTAACGGATTCTGTCTGTCTATGTAAAATGGTTTACTTTCTGGGGGTGAGACATGAACAAAATGCGGGTTCAGAAACGTTCTATATTTGTGACGCTGTTCTAGAACGACACTAATTAAATCGGTACCTAGACCTCTCCACCTATGCTGGAGTAGCTCGTTCAGGATATCATGTAACGGGCCTGGATCAGAGTGTTGACCCTCATACAATGTAATGAGGTGCTGGATCATATACATACCCGCCAGTCGTTGCTCGGCTGGGGGCAGTTTCAGAAACATTTGTGCCACTATTTCGTCTGGAAAAGTGGTAGAATCAGTAATCCATCGGACTGCTGATCGGGCTAGTTCTTGTTCATGCATGGTACTTAACTCACTGTAACCGATTCCTGATTTCAGAATGTGATCGGTAGCTTGAAATACTTGTTCTAGAGAACCTTGTTCTGGTGCTGGATGATGGAAAGTAGACTTGGGTTCTAGACGTAAATGGCGATCTGGAAATCTGGGTTTTCCTACATACGCTATTCTGGCGGGGTCCTCGTCCTCTACCTCTTCAGTATCAGAGTTACTTTCTTTCTCGCTTACTTGTGCTGCTTTACGTTGTTCGTGTAACTTTATTATTTCTTTACGTATTTTCTTGTACATACTCTCCATAGCACCGACGGTCTTGTGCTTACCCTCGGCTATATTATCACTCCACCTTGTCAGGGTTCTCATTTCGGCCTGATCTTTAGACGGGTAATCTTGTTCTCTTATTAAACAGTTAATCAGAAACTTTAATATCATGAGCTGGATCTCGGCTTTCCTTTGAGACATGGCCTCGCCAATGCTTTCTGGATCATCCCCTGTACGGATGAAACGATATATTCTGTCTAGATCTTCTTTCATATTCGGTAGGGTGACTAGATACTCGGCCACCTTTCTTACGCGGAATGAATATAAAACCATATTATCCTCGCCTGGGACTGGATCATAGCCGCATTCGGCAAGGGATTTTCTTATTTCTGCTACAGTCTGATGTCTGGGCGTACGCTGTGACGCTTGTGCATGTAATTCGGCTGTCGTTAAACGCTTGTGTGGCGGCGGGGTTTGAGGAGTACCTCCCCCTGCGGCCCCTAAACTAGAGTCGTCTACTGAGGCTCTTCGTCCTGGCAGAGTGGGAAATGGAAATGCGGGCTGGACTTGTATGGCGGGCTGGACCGGGGGTACCGTAACAGGTACTCCGGTGTCTGGAGGAGCGGGAAGTGCCTGATTTACAGGGACTGGCGGAGCGCGAACAGGATTTGCATATTCTGGGACTGTGTCGTCCAAATAGGACGAAATAAAAATATCAGCTGCGGTCTGTTTGTGACGTAGCTTGGTCGGAACTAATGGTGGCGGGAAATTACTGGATGCCTCTGGGGTCGCTTTTGGCAAGCCCTCGGCAAAGAGAGGATACATACCCCTAATAAGGGCATGCCTCTGTCTGTCTGACTGTTCGGCTTTGACTTGTTCACCTATCTCGATTAGTTCTTTTTCTTGTGCTCGTTCTAAGGATTCTCTACTTAATTCTGACTTTCTGATTTCCTTTTCAGTTCTTTTATGAGCTTCTTTACGCCATAACTCGATGGCATCTTTCTGTGACTGTCTGGCTTTCTTTTTCCATAATGCCTCTTCTACTCGCATGATGCACTCGGCATCCCATGTACCCGATACGGGCCATCTATACTTTTCTTCTAACTGTTTGGTATACTCTACCCATAAATCTAGATATAATATGGCACTTATGCCATGCTTCTGATACATAAAATGACCTGGACTGTCCCTAGGCGGAACCGGAACTGCTGCTTCCAGCAGACCCTTTCTGGTTTTTAACTGACGTAACTTCGAAAAGAGTGGCATGACTGAACTATAATCTGGACACAATACAATACACAATAAACACGAAAATCACCTATCACTCATTCCACGACATCAAAATACATGAAGAACATTATGAATAACAGTTCGAACAGAATACCACCTGGAATACGGAATACAGAATACATGAATTTTCTCGAGAACAGAACTGACTAGAACAGGAACTAGATGCACTGCTGAAACAGTACGAAACTTACCGGTCTCATAAAGAGACACGTCAGGACCCGCATCCACCGAAGTGGACACTTCGTTTGTGGGTCTGTGTACCACCAACCCACGGACCAGAGTCAATTAGATTGACCCTGTCTAGATACCACCCCAGTAACGGTACTCACCGGGCAGCAAGAACGGAAGGCCTCGGACTGGACTGGACTGCTTCGACGACGGACGACGAACTTCGGACTTCAGTTACGGGTGGGCCTCCGGATACCTCGGACCTTGGACTCTTGGCTTGGGCTCTGGTCGGGACTCGCCGCGTTCCTCCACCGTCTCGTTTGGATGCTGGACTGCCTCCTCCGTCTCCTCCGTGGGCCTGAGGGATACTTGAAGCAGAAATATCTGCCGGTGCGCAGAAGAGTTCCGTCACGACTGCAGAGGGTCAGGGGGTCGGCGTGGCTTCACCGACGCGTGGGGAAAGGGCAAGTCCCTGTTCGGGCGCCATTATGTGGTAAATAAATAAATAATACCCTATTTTTGAATGTATAAATGAATAACAGATAGCTCAATAAATAAGAGTCAAAATTCGAGGTAGTAGGAGTTTCGCAGGTTTATTACAGCATAAAGGACAGGAACAGGACAACCTGCATAGGAATAGGATGGCAGGGCCCAGCAGCGCTGCTGGTGTCAGGATCGGGACAAGGGGAAAACAGGGAAGGGAAAAGGAATGACTTTTAATAACAATACATGAGCATATATACATAACGCAAACACATAGCATTACATTGCAGTAGGCGTAGCAGTGGGTGGAGCAAAAGGCATGACGCGTAGCAGTCGCGAAAGATAAGGGTGAAAAGAGGTGTAACAGGGCGTATACATAGACATGTGATGTAAACGTAACAGAATATGTCATGAATGGGGCGGAAACCATGGAGGGGGCTACCTGAGGAGCCGGGACCTCTAACCTAGTGGTGCGCGCAAACTAGCAATGACGTATCACTAGGAGAAGCTGGGGCTATGAACTCTGTGCTAGGAGCAGAGACTGAAGTCTGGAGAGTCAGGGCGACATGTACCTAAACAGTATCTAGTATCTGATGTTTAGAGAACATGTTGATATAAACTAGAAGTCAGGAGGGGAAAGGCTAACAGACACTAAGACTGGACCATGCATTATTCTATATGTAGTGCGTGATGAAGAATATTGAATGACCGTTAAATGCAGTATTTCTCTAACGTGGAGCCGAAAAGGCTAGACAATGACGGAAACTATTGATGCAGCTCAGTAGCTTAGGAATGCAGAGAAGGAGGACTGAACTGATAACTGGAATCATAACATATTCTTGGCAGACTCAAAGGCAGAGCCAGCCTGAACCGGGCACTGTGAGGCAGGAAGTAAGTGAAGGGTCGAGGATACAGGTGGGGGCTGTATCGCTCCTTAGCGAGGTTTCAGGAGACAGGAGCTGAATCTGGTGTCCAGGCCCTTTTGAGGCCTAGAGACGGGGACTTTATAATGGAATAACGTGCACACTGAGAAACGTGGCAACGTAGCTTTACATAGACCTGATATTCGTAGTATTCACGAGAACTGGAAACTGGCATACTAGAGGTGGACACAACTATAATTGTGTCTTGAATCGAACATGGGGAATGCATATGCATATTAATCATGCACACATAACATATGATGGATGACACGTAGGGACACAGAACATGGCAAAATTTACTTTTCCACAGATTCACCCATTAAATCCAGATACTACCCCCTCCTCCCTGCCTGTATTCTTTATTCCTGCTTCAAGTGAACCCCCACCCTCCATCAGCCTGTCACACACTATATCCTTCTCTTTCTGACCGAGTCTACCTTTAACCGCATCTGCCTGTTGCTTTAACATGTCACCCCTTTCTCCCACTCTCCTTCGTCTTTCACCCCCCCTCCACATTTTCAGTCAGTCCTCTGCTTGGCTTCCAGGACAATAGCATTTCAACCCCCCCCCTCCCTTCCCACATGAGTTCCTTCGTGGCTATAGCGCTAGGGCGGCACCCCACGGCCTAGCACTCACAGGGAGCAGCGTGACGTGTCACAGAGCTGCTTTACTCGATCATTTGAGTTCGTGGTGCGGGAGGACAGGCGTGTACACACAACAAAGTGTCCTGTTACCTGGTGCTTGGTTTTCTTGTTTTCACGGCCGCCAGGCCGGGAGCTACATCAAAGGGTTCGGCTCCCCGCCCCCTGCTTCACGGACGCTTTCTGCTGCTTGTTTCCATGTGTTTGTAAAGGGTATTATTTAATTTTGCCCGGGTTTCTTGCGGGTGGGGATTCATTTAAAGAGCCATCACATTCTTTTCAGACCCCAGTGGAGGGGAGATGCAGATCGGCAATATTACCCATATCTGCTGCCCCTGGATACACAAAATGCTTTGTAAACATCAGGAATAATTTTATTCACACACAATGAAAGTGCGATGGAGTGCGTTTAATTTACATTTATAAATCACGCCGCAGTGATTTTGGGCTCAACTTGTCTGTGTTGTTTTAGCCCCGCCGTTTCCTTCTCATGCACACCCCCTCTCCCTCCCCCACTACTCAGCAGGGGAGGCCAGAGCAGCTGTGCCACCCAGTCACAAATGCCATCCAGCATAAAGGCGCAGTTTGTTTCTCGGTGCCTCAGTCAAAGCACGTTCTTCCTTTCACAGAAGATCATTCACTTCAAGGCGCATCACCCCTACTGAGGAACATCATCTCTTTCAAGGCTCATAGTTCCATTCAAGACGTAACATTCAAAGCGCAACAATCTGCACAGCATCCCTTTCAAGCCGCATCGTTCCTGTCAAGGCACAGCATTTTTCCTTTCCAGGCGCCTCATTCAAGGTGCATCATTGCTTTCGGAGCGTATCATTCTTTTCTATGCGCCTCACTTCAAAGCGCATCATTCCTTTGAAGGTAGCTTCTTCCTTCTGACTCACGCCGTTCCCTCCAAGACAGCCTTCCCTCGAGTGCTGCATTCCACTCAAAGTGCCCCTTTGAGTACCACATGCCTCCAACAATGCTCATACCTTGAGTACCGCATTCCATCTCCGGGAACAGTAATTCAAACCTCCTCCCCCCCTCCCCCCCACAAAGACACTTGGCCCCTTCAGAAACACCTTGTTTCTGCCTGTACCTCCTATTCTTTAGAAAACGCCTTGAGGTGCTAAAGAATAACATGAAAATTAACCTGTCATGTACAATTCTACATTCTACCTGCACATAATTTTAATTTTTCAAACAACTACAGGTTGTGAACATACTTTCAACACACAGCACAGCATATACTCCAAGACCATGACTCCTAGTAGCAATGATACCTTCTACAACTCACACTCACACCCCATCACCTCACAACTCACAGTACTGCACACCTTACTCTGCAGCACGCTGCACACTGCTGCACGCTACACACTGGTGCACGCCACACACTGCTGCACGCCACACACTGCTGCACAACACACACAGATGCACACAACACACTGCTGAACGCCATCCATCCATCCATCCATCTATCACACTACATCCATCCATCCCTCACACAACATACATCCTTCCCCACACTCCATCCATCCATCCCAATACATCCATCCATCCATCCATCCACCCCAACCCACCCATCCATACACCCCCCAAACCATCCTTCCATCCATCCCCCCACTCCATCCATCCATCCCTCCCCGCACCAAAATGATCCCTACACCGCACCACACTCCATTCCTACCATGTACAAAACTCCATCACTCACCCACCCCACACTCCATCTCTCCCCGCACCACACTCCATCCCTCACCCACACCACACTCCATCCATCCCCCACATCACACTCCATCCCTCACACGGCCCACACTACATCCATCATCCACACTCCATCCCTCGCCCACACTCCATCTCTCGCCATCTTACCCTGCCTCTATCTCTCACACTTACTCTATCTGTCGCACTCCCTCTATCTATCTTACGCACTCCCTCTATCTATCTATCACCATCACTATCCATCACATCACCAAAGCATCACTCTGGAGCACCACAACATCAATATGAGCTAACAGATCACCACTGAACGCCACAGCATCACTCGACACACTCACAACATCATTCTAAGACAACAAACCATCAATATGTGCAACAATTCAACAACAACATATTAAAATAATGACTTTAACTATTAAATATTGGGAATTTTTATTTTTTTATTTTAATATTAATACATCAAAGTCATGTAAAGACAACACATTTTGCATTACAAATGCTATAGGTGTCACATTTCCACTAATTAACACTATTAGCATTGTAAATGCCAAAGTTAGAATTTTCCACAAGTTAAAAAAATAAAATACTTTGTCATTTACAATAATAATCCCTCAAACTTTACTAATGCGAGCCCTATTGCATTGCAAATGCTTGTTTTAATCGGTACTTCTCCTTGGCGCTCACTGCCGCTTCACACTTATATAGTTGCTGCGCTCTGTTCTAGGGCTGCTATGTCTTGTGGCACTGGTAGGATTCTTTCTTCAGTTCGGCAGTTACATCTATCTCCACTTTGGTCTCCTTCAAACAGCTTTAGTTTTCACTCGATGCCACAATGGCATTTCGAAGATGCATGCCGGTAGGAGGAGGCAGGTAGGTACAGAAATGGTACTCTATTAAGAAACAAGTTACAAGTAAGGGGATCTCACCGGAGCTACGATGTAACCAACTCACCCCCCTAGCTGTAACCAGAAACTCAAACTGACAGGTACAGATCATTCACACTCGTGACATCACAAGTTCCTCACATCAGTGTACACCAGGCTGGAACAGAAGACAGGATACCACAGTTTCCTTTCTAAATTAGGAAAGGACAATGCCTGAAGTCCATATGGCTGGTTAGCAGTTAGTCCTGACAACCTTGGTGTGGTATTCCCCCAAACATTTTAGCCTTCGACTTTCCTGCTTTGCTGATTTCATTTTCGTAGGCTTTAGGACTCTGTGCACTTTCCCACTACAACTCAGTGTTAAAGTGATTGTGCTCCCTCCTTCAAACATAGTAAAATTGGCCTACACCTAATTGGCACATTTAATATACTTGTAAGTCCCTAGTACATGGTACTACATGTACCAAGGGCCGGTACATTAAATACTACTAGTGAGCCTGCAGCGCTAATTGTGCCATCCAGTAAAGTAGCCTTTCAAAACATGTCTCAAGCCTTCCACTGCAGCCTGGCAAAAAACACCTTTTGCTTGGCCAAAACCTTCCTTTTTATTACTTATAAGTCACTGTAGGAAACATTCTTATTGTTGATCTAACTCTGAATATTGATGTGGTAGTTCTGGAGCTGGCTGTTTGCGAATCTGTGAGCTGCTGGAGGTCGCTGTACTTGGAGGGAATAAAGAAAGCTGAATTTACACTTGTGTTGTGTAAATTACTACATGTTTTGGTGATGAGTGACTGCGCAGGGGGCAGATACTTGTGACCTCCACCCCTGGAGAGCCTAAAAGAAGCTCCTGGAAAACGTCTGACAACTGTAAGGTTTGTGCCATTGTTTTTTTATATCTAAATCTCCACTGCCGCTGTATCTTTGAAATTTGATGGCTTATAAAAGTGTGTCATGAGCCGGAGTGTGGAATTAATAAACTGAGACATTGATGCCTTATAAGAGTGTGAGATGCAGCGTGTGCGATCAGTGAACTAATCAGTAAACCTAGGAGAAACTGTTTTGTGCGCCACACTTGAAGCAAGAAGGATTTATGTGTGCCACATTTCAAGTGGGAAGACTGAAGATTTCTTTAAGTTAATTTAAACTTAAGGAATAAAAATTGTTTGTGTGTGTTCGAGCATCTTCGTCTCGCAGACACCAAGGTACGAGAGACTGGTTCAGCTGGCTCACGCGCACAATGGTTCTGCAGGGGGAGCGGCGCGAGACGTCTCCCCCTGCGGATTTCGCGCACGATGGTTTAGTCCAGGCGCGAGATAGGGAGGGAGCGTCAGAGTAGGGTTTTCAGCGCGTAGGTGTGAGGAGATTAGGCGCAGGCAGTTTAGAGTCAGGGATTTTGCTCTTTTAGCGAAATTCGAGTGTCAAGCAGGGTTATTTACGAGTGGTTTGTTAGAGAGAGGTTAGTTTTCGCAGTGAATTTTTTCCAACATGGAAGTGAGTGAGCAGCTGGTGGCAGCCTTGAGAGTTATTCAGCAAGAAAGGAGAGAAGACATGCTG
Organism: Lissotriton helveticus; assembly: GCF_964261635.1. Taxonomy (NCBI): domain Eukaryota; kingdom Metazoa; phylum Chordata; class Amphibia; order Caudata; family Salamandridae; genus Lissotriton; species Lissotriton helveticus. Next base: position 1,311,478,330 of record NC_136063.1, read on the forward strand.
ACGCAGTCGGCGCTTCGAGAGATGCTTCCACCTAAGCGTCCCCCACAGAGAAAAGCGGCAAAGGGGGTGAAGGATGCCATTGAGGCTTGCCAGCCGGCTTCGGTAAAAATGGGGAACAGGAGAGCTCGCTCTTTGAGCGCAGGTGCTGACAAGTCGTCGAGACCTGGCGTGACAGGAAAATTCGCGGCGGTACGCAGGGCTACCTCCCTCACCCGTCCACAAGCGGTGAGTGATATTGATGGCAGACAAAACATTTCTGAGGTGGATACGCAGGTTGTGGGCGCAACCATGGGGGCCTCTAAGGGTGCTACGCAGGTTGCCCTCAAGGGAAAAGGAAAAGAAAAGGTCGTAAAGAAGCTGGCAGTTACCCACGATAGGTCGGGCGGCCAGGGATTACCTTTGCTACCCCCACCAGTGAGCATTTTGCCTGTTTTTGATGACTCTTGCATGGACAATGGGCAGCCCAATGTCAGTCAGAAATTTATCGTGAGGGGGCGGACGGATTCTTTGGTGGCTTATTCCAGTGATAGTGACGATGATGAAGAATTTGAAGTGCAGACCCTTCAGGATACCCCCCACCTCACGATACCCAGCAAATTACCTCAGAATAGTAGTGGGTTAGTGCGAACAGCAGATTTTACCTTGGAAGGGCCACCCTTGTCTATGCGGGGAGGGCCCCGGGCCAATCAGCAAGTTCGGGTACCTCAGGAGACGCAGGAGGCGAGTGATTCGGAGTTCGACGATGATTCTGATGGTGAGGAAGAAAGAGAGGATGACGGCGAACCTGAGCAAAGAAATGACGCATTTTCTTCAGGTCAGGAGGTCAGGAGATGGGATACCGAGTATTTATTTCCACGTGCTCGCCCTTCACCGTATGCCACAACAAACATGAGGAGCACACACATCAGGAGCGGCAAAGGTCAGTGGGTTTGGGTCGAGCACCCCAGCTCTGCTGACAACCACTCAGAGAGACATATTTCCACAGAAGACTTCACTTTTTCGCGAGGTGCTCGCGACATGGCTGATGCGCAGATGGTTGGATTCCAGAATGTACTATCTGTTCACGCGGTTGCCTCTACTGTATCATCGTACGTTCAGGGGCTTGGTAAGGTATATCATAGCGAACCCAGAACGGATTTTCCGCGGTCAGACAGACCTCTAGAGCGGAGTTCTGATCTGGTTTGGTCAACCTTTGATGGTGGGGTTGGGGATGGGGCTTGTCCTGGTACTAGTGGGGGGTCAGAGGTGAGGGATGAGCTTAGTCAGGCCAAAAAAGGACAGGCTGGAAAATCGATAAAGGGCAAGAAAATTGTGCAGAATAAACAAAGCGTCTTGGGTGCAACTGGTAAAGTGCAAAAAAGGGCAGGGGGGGGCAACAAACTCTTCTTTATTTGTACAAAAGAGGAGGATAGTAGTGTTTCCCGAGGGAAATGTCCGCACTATTCTATGAACCACAAATACGTATCTAACAGTAGTACACAAAATATTTTAAGAAACAGCAAAAAATCATAATGGTTTCTTGGGTGCTAAAGAAAATCTGTGCACCTACTATCCAAAGGTGCTTTAGGCAAACACAAGGGGAGAGCCCGGATCAGGATAAGTGGGGAGATTCTAATTACAGCACTCCAAGTTGATATAGTACTGAGCTTTAATGTATAGCCCTCTACACTCAAGTTTTTGTACACAGAAGTGTCCGAACAAGCACACTCAGTTGTAATTATGAAAAAAACAACTTCTTTGTTATGAAGGATGGGATCAACAAATCTAATGCCAATACAGTTAGAGGTCCAAGTCTGTGTTCTTCAAATTTTCTTTATTCAGGATTTCATAAAAGATTAATCCAGCAAATCGTTCGCCAACACGTGTTTCGTCTCTTGCTGAGACTTTATCAAGGCATATATCATGTGTGGAGCTGGAGGTTTCAGAGATGGACGTTGCGGGGTGCACTGCTAGAAGTTCAAGGATGGGTCACCTGAGGTGAAGATATGAGTCCTTGTCAGTTGGCACGTAGTAAATGATGCGGTGCGGATACAATTTTTTTTCTGCAACCGGTCAAAGCTGGGCAGGATATAGGACAGTACCGTATGCAGATGATTGGCTTAGTGGTCGAAATACCCCCACTTCTAGTTAGATAGGAGAGAATGTTGTAAAAAGCGCGAGGTGTAAGCGCAGATTACTTCATACAACCATAGTAAGTTGTAATTTGAGACATAAGAATGCTCGTGTCCAAGTGTCACGGTCCGTTGAAACGGACCGTGACACTTGGACACGAGCATTCTTATGTCTCAAATTACAACTTACTATGGTTGTATGAAGTAATCTGCGCTTACACCTCGCGCTTTTTACAACGCGCTGCACTACAAGGTTTTACTCCATGCCGCCTTTGTTATAATTGTTCAACATTCTCTCCTATCTAACTAGAAGTGGGGGTAACAAAGAAGTTGTTTTTTTCATAATTACAACTGAGTGTGCTTGTTCGGACACTTCTGTGTACAAAAACTTGAGTGTAGAGGGCTATACATTAAAGCTCAGTACTATATCAACTTGGAGTGCTGTAATTCGAATCTCCCCACCAAACTCTTCTTTATTGTTTCAGAGGTCAAGTGCGGACTCTTCTGCTGTGGAGCTGACCCCAAGAGATTATCAAGAGCGGATGTCTCCAACGGAATTATAGCAACGAGCATGCGGTGAGCCTCATTGGTGGGCAGTGTGGGATGATGGACGCGATAGAGGGGCGAATGTCCGAAATTTACCTGTGGTTAAAATAGTAGGGGAGAGGGAAGGTAGGAAGACTGTGTCGTTAGACAATTCAATATCATCTGGAGTGCTGACACCGCTTAGTGCACTAGGTGCAGGAGAGTCACCTCAGGGGTTAGTCACGCTGGAGGGAGGGCGTACACAGGATGCGGTGTCAGATCAGATGGTATCTATTAATGTTAGACAACGCCTTCCTTACATGGGCCTTGCGATGCCCTTGGGGTCACACTTATCAGATAAGACCAAGCAACGTATATGGAACCATGAGTTTGTTGATATCTTCAAATTACTTCACCGTGATGTGCAAGCCAAAGAGGGTTCAAAGGAGGAGGAATGGGAGTTAGCGCGATGTCCCAGGGTGCCTCGTACAATTGAGAATTGGACCTCAGCCTTCCTGATATATGGAAGAATTTATTGCGAAAGATATCCGGAGAGGTCTGTTGCTCTATATAAGTACATGGATATCGTCAGGAAGGCGCAGCTACACTTGGGGGGATACTCATGGTTGAACTATGACGAGGAAAATCTGTGCTGAGAAGCCGTGGGGGGACGTGGATTCAGAACTTTGGCTCCAATGGATGTCCACGTCTCACCCATCGGCTACAACGCACACGGCAAGTGGTTTGCCAGTGCCTTACCGGCCCTTTCTGTGGCGTCCCGCTCATTCTGGAGCGGGTGCATGGGGAAGAAGGGTCACTTCGGGTACAGGAGCCTGTTGGAACTACAACCGGGGGATGTGCACTAGACCATGTGCCGATTTAAGCACGATTGTTCCCAGTGCGGGGGGCGTCATCCGCTCACGCAATGTGGTTCCTCAGCAGGTGGTTTTAGCGGCCACAGATTCAGTGATCAACACAGATTTCAAGAACAGGGTGGTTGGGCAGTTAGGGGAAGGGGCGCATCTTTCCCTACTTTTCCAAAAGGCGCCTACTCCCGTTAGATTAGCCAGTCTGACACCTTGGTTAGATAAATACCCTGACACTGACGCAGCAGCTCGTTTGTTTTGGGGGTTTCGAGAGGGCTTTAAGCTGGGATATCAGGGCCCTAGTCAACAGAGGTGGGCTGATAACTTGCGTTCGGCGAAGGCATTGCCGGAGGTGGTCCGTAAAAAATTAGACGCAGAGTTCAGGGTAGGCAGGATAGCGGGCCCCTTTCAGCATTGTCCTTTGCCGAATTTGATAGTGTCCCCTCTCGGTGTCAAAGGCTAATGGTGAATATAGGATGATACAACATCTCTCCTGGCCCGAAGGGGGTTCCATCAACGATTTCATATAAGCTTTAGATAGCTCAGTGTCGTATACGACAGTGGATGAGGCGATGGATTTAGTTACAAAGATGGGCGAGGGAGCGGAAATGGCTAAATGCGATATCCAATCTGCCTTCCGTTTGCTACCCATTCACCCTTCTGATTTCGAACTGTTGGGTATGTTTTTCCAAGGACATTACTATGTTGACAAAGTCTTACCAATGGGATGTGCGGCCTCATGTGCGCTGTTTGAGATGTTTAGCACATTCATACAGTGGATCTTTTCACAAATATGTAAGGAAGGTGTCAGCTGTCATTACTTAGATGATTTCCTTTTCATAGGCGAGGCTAAGACAGGACAATGTACAACAGCACTAACACAATTCCAGTTGCTTGCTGATTCAATAGGAGTTCCTTTAGCGCCTGACAAGACTGAAGGACCTAGTACGATCATGACTTTCCTAGGCATTGAGTTAGATACCATACAGATGACAGCGCGCCTTCCACAGAGCAAGATTAGTGAGATCAAAGAATTTTTGCTCTTGGTTCTGGAGGCACGCAAGATTGAATTAAGATAAGTGCATCGCTTGTTAGGCTACTTGAACTTTGCGTGTCGGGTGGTAAGAGAGGGGAGGACTTTTTGTAGATGTTTAGGCATGTCTTTATCAGGTGCCTCTCTCCCACACCACAGAGTTCGTGTAACCAAAGGTATCAAAGAGGATTTGAGAGTGTGGTTGTGTTTTTTGGACAGTTTTGATGGCATACCTTTGCAATTCTTGGATGAAAATTTTGTGTGGCAAGTCCAAATTTATTCTGATGCTGCTGGATCGAGCGGATTTGGAATTTTCTGGGAAGGACGGTGGTGCGCCGAGAACTGGCCGGAGCATTGGAAGAATCAAGGCTGAAGCATTGCCTTTTTAGAGCTGTTTCCCCTAATTGTGGCTTTTTTGGTTTGGGGAATTCCAAAACAGATCTGTGTTGTTTCACATAGATAACACAGCCGTAGTGAATTTGGTGAACAATCAGAAGACCAAGGATGTCGGAGTGTTGCAATTGCTGAGAATGTTCATGCTTTTGAGTTTGCGTTTCAACATGATCTTCAAAGCTAAGCATGTCCCTGGGGTTAACAATTCCATTGCTGACGCTCTTTCCCGCTTTCATTGGCAGAAGTTCCGCGAGCTGGCGCCAGGGGCAGATATCTCCAAAACGAAAGTGCCACACAACCTTTGGGCCCTAGGGGAATGAGGATCGTACAGCTAGTCGAGCAGTCAATTGCCCCTTCGACTAGAAGAAGTTATGCACAAGCATGGCAGGAGTTCTTACACTATACACAGATGGTAGGCGGGTCAGGACAAGTAGGAAAAGAGTAGGGTAACATTTGTGACTTCGTTCTTACATTGATAGATAAAGGGTTATCTCACACGACCATCGCTGGTAAGTTGTCAGGTTTATCTTTTTATGGTCAACTGTTGTGGGGTTTCGACCCAGTTGATAATATTTTGGTTAAGAGAATGTTGAGGGGACTCCAGAGGAGGACAGTTAAGTTTCAGCAGCCGAGAGCTCCCATTACTTTTGACTTATTACAACGATTGTTGGAGCAGTTGGATTTGTTTTGTTATAATCTTTGGGAAGTTGGGCGTTTTAGATTGGCCATGATTTGGATGTTCTTTGGTGCGTTTAGGGTCTCTGAAGTTCTGGGTGTGGGGAGAGACAGAGGTTTATGCAGCACAGAGGTTTCAGTCATGGAGCACAGGATAGGCATATGGGTTAGGAAGTCCAAAACTGACCAGTTGGGCCGGGATACATGGGTCTTTCTAAATAGCAGTGGTATTGCTTATTGCTGCCCTGTACAAGAATGGGTTCATTTTTCTTCTTTGCATACTTTTCAACAAGGGCACATTTTCATTCATGAGTCTGGGGACAAAATAACGAGTTCACAATTCTTAGCAGTATTGCGGAGAGCGTTAACGTTTTTAGGAGAGAACCCGCAATGTTTTGCCACACATTCATTTCGCATAGGGGCAGCAACGGAGGCAGCTAGGTTGGGACTGGGTTTAGATGTCCTGAAGCGTATTGGCAGATGGAAGTCTAGCAGTTACAAACGATATGTGCGAAAATAACTGTATGGGGATGGTGGCACGCTTGATTGCACCAGACTAATTTTTATTTTCTTTCAGGTACTGTTCGGGGAGTGAATTCGAGATTTAAAAGACAGACGTGGATGGTAGGCCATTCATTTGTAAAATGGGCAGCCCTGTTTGCAGAAAAACAGATTTACGGACGATCCCTTGGTATTCCTAGCGCCCAACATGAATTGGTGTGGAAGGGAAAAGGAGGTATGAAATGGACTGAATTGTTCCCAACGTTAACGCAGATGTTCCACTTAAGAGGTTGCCCGGACTATCTTCTTATCCATCTAGGAGAAAACGATTTGGTGAAGTTATCGGGACTCACACTCATCAAGCAGATGCAGATGGACTTAGTGATCCTCAAAACAAATTGGCCGACCACTCGCTTAATATGGACTGAATTCATTTATAGACAATCATGGCAGCAGGCCAGATGTCATGCTGCGGTTGAAAAGGCTCAGCGAAAATTGAACAAGGCCATGCGAGTATTTTGCAAAGTCATGCAGATCGGGGTTATTGTACATGAGAATATCACAAGCAGTGAAGGTCATCTCTTTAGAGATGACGGAGTACATCTGTCACATTTGGACATGGCCTACTATTTGGTTGAAATTAGGGATATGCTGGCTCAGGAATTGCAGGTAAATCTGTGGTGCACCTCAAAATTGTGAAGGGACGTAGTTTAGGTACTTAGGTGGGGCCAGGAAAACTCCTTGGTTTTCCTGGGTGGCATAAACCCTAGGGGAGGAAAAGTCTAGAGCGGGCTTCTCCAGTTAGTAGTTAGCTAGGTGGACTTCTAGAGAACAATTGAGGGGAATGATGGAAAGAAAATGTTGGGGAAGTTATGTTAAGTTTGAATAAAAGAAAATATATAGATTTGATGGTTTCGGTATAAATTCAGATTTATAATAGAATAAAATGGTTTCGTGTTCAATTGCCAAATTACAGGTTATAATATTCAATGAACGGTTATCTGATAGGAAATTCATATATCCTGAATAAAGTGGCCTTTTATGCTATAAGTAAGCGAGTGGTCTTGAATTTGTGGGCGATGGTTCTGCAGGGGGAGCGGCGCGAGACGTCTCCCCCTGCGGATTTCGTGCACGATGGTTTAGTCCAGGCGCGAGATAGGGAGGGAGTGTCAGAGTAGGGTTTTCAGCATGTAGGTGTGAGGAGATTAGGCACAGGCAGTTTAGAGTCAGGGATTTTGCTCTTTTAGCGAAATCCCACCCACCCACCCAAAAAAAAGGATAATATATATATATATATATATATATATATATATAAGTATATAGTTGTAGGTTTATATATATATAGGTTTTTGTTTTTATATATGTATATTCGCCACTTCAGGACATGATTCCCATAACAGATATCTTGAGGCATAAAACCCTAGGGGAGGAAAAGTCTAGAGCGGGCTTCTCCAGTTAGTAGTTAGCTAGGTGGACTTCTAGAGAACAATTGAGGGGAAAGATGGAAAGAAAATGTTGGGGAAGTTATGTTAAGTTTGAATAAAAGAAAATATATAGATTTGATGGTTTCGGTATAAATTCAGATTTATAATAAAATAAAATGGTTTCGTGTTCAATTGCCAAATTACAGGTTATAATATTCAATGAACGGTTATCTGATGGGAAATTCATATATCCTGAATAAAGTGGCCTTTTATGCTATAAGTAAGCGAGTGGTCTTGAATTTGTGGGGGAACAGGTTCGTCATGTGAGACCATGTCTCGCGGGACTGCTTCTGTTGCCACGCGCTCGTCTTTTAATGCGCTCGAGCACTCCGGGTGGCGCTGTTCCGTGTGTTTAGCGGTCCGGGTGCAATGCGATACCTGCTGCTTAAATACCAATTGCTATTCATGGGCATATATAGTGCTTATCTAAACAAACAAAAAAACAAAGAACATACCTTTTCCTGGGACGTCTGCTTCGTGTGTTGCCTGTCGGAAGGGAAAGGACAAGCTGCAACTGTGAAAGGAAAAAGAAGAAGACTAAAGAGGACTATTTTTACTTGGAAAAGTGCTTTTGAGGAATCTCTCACTTTAATATTTTGGGAGCATTTTAGTCTAGATAATTAATTTTAATTTGTTATGTTGGTCAATTAGTTTAGTTAATTATGTTTTCAGGATGGCTGAGCAAAGTATGATGGTACCTTCTATATTTTCACCTGTATCTGGTGAACCATCAATTCCGTGGAAATGGTGGAAAAACATGTTTTTCAGCTACATGGTTGCGACAGGAGGAGACAAATATGGACCTATTAGAAGACAAGAGATTCTCTTGCTCCATCTAGGAACTGAGGGCAGGAGAATATACTATGATTTGCCTGAAGTGTTATTGAGTGTTGGGGATGGTCAAGCTGCAAATGTTTTGACATGTCCTTAATGATGCTTGATAAGAGCTTTGTAACAAGATAAATATGGTATTTGAAAGACATAAATTCTTTTCACGGGTGCAAAGAGATGACAAAGACATTTTGACTTAAGTGTCGGCTTTAAGAGGATTAGCTGTCACATGTCAATTTCATGATTTAACAGAAAGTTTGAATAGAGATCAAATTGTGCGTTGTACCAACAATAAGCAAGTCAAGGAGAAATTGTTGACGAAGGATTCTAATTTGGAGGAGACTATTCAAATTGCCAGCAGCAAGGAGAATGCAGCTTTGTGGCTCAATGGCATGGAGTCTAGAGTGAAAAAGTAAGGGAGGTTATCGAGGAAAGCCTTATTGAGGTAAAGGGACTTAGAAGAAAAAAAGAAGTCAAAACAAGTCAAACAAATGTTATCGATTGATACTGGAGTGAACACCAGTGGTAGAATAGGAGTAGTCGGAAGTAAGGCTTTGGTGCATGACTTCAGAGACATGAGAAATATAATTTGTTATAGGTGTGGTTGTCCTGGACGCATTAGCCCAAGTACCAGATGTGGAGCCAGAAATGCGATTTGCAGGAATTGTGGCAGAAAGGGTCATCTGGCTAAAGTTTGCAGAACTAAAAGTAGTCTGCAGCTGCAAGTAGTCAAATTGATAGAGGATGTGTGTGATGATGTTAAGGAGTTATTGTTGTCAGTGGATCAGGTTGTCTAGCCAGTGAATGAAATGAATACCTGTGTATATGTAAGGAGAGACAGTAAGGTGATAATTGAAAGTACTTCTAGATTGGAGAAACCCCACTGCGAAGTAAACTTTGTTGGAGTGAACATCCGGATTTTGGTTGATTCTGGAAGTTTATTCACTCTTGTGGGTATGAATACTTACGTGGAGAGTTTCAAGGGAAGAATGGAAGAGCTACAAGTGTCTGATATGAAAGCTGTAGGATACGGCGGCAAGAGGGTAGATATTGTAGGCATGAGATGGATGAATATTGAGTTCAGGAATAACATAGTGGGAGGAAGGGTGTATATTATGAAGAAGGGTTCAGATCTTCTTGGGTGGTGACCCCAGAAGGATTTAAACATTGTTCTAAATCCAAATGCCGATGAACTTGTCATGGTGATTTTGAAATTGGTGTGCAAGAGATTGGAGAAGGGGAGAGTATAATACAAAAATGTCCTCATGTTTTCTCAGATAATTTGGGATTGTTGAAAAGCTTAACCCACAAATTTATTTTGAAAGAAAAAGCAGTGCCGGCTGTGCATAAGGTAAGATCTAGACCACACTTGATGAGAGAGCCATTACAAAAAGAATTGGATAAGTTACTTGCAGAAGGAATTATAGAACCAATTGAGTCTTCAGAGGTGTTATCTCCAGTGGTTGTGGCTCCCAAGGATGGTGGAAAAATTAATCTATGCATAGATTTAAGAGAACTAAATCGCAATGTATGGGTGGACAGACAACCACTACCCAATATATCTAAAATGTTAACTATGATGGGGGTGGAAAATGGTTCAGTGTTCTTGATATGTCATCAGTGTACCATCAAGTGAACTTACATGAACAATCAAGACCGCTGACTTAATTTATTACTCCTCTGGGAGCTTTCCGGTATCGAGGAATGCCATTTGGACTTGCTTCAGCTGTTTTTCAGAGGATGATGCAAAGTATTTTTTTCTGGTATGCAGAAAGTCTTATGCTTTCAAGATGATATATTGGTGGTTGGTGAGTCTAAGGGAGAGCATGATGAGGTGTTAAATTAATTATTATCAAGAATAGATAAGCATGGTTTGACCATAAAAATCAAGTTGATTATTTATTATGTGAGATTTCTGCCACAGGTATTAAGCCTAAAAAGAGTATTGTAAAAGCTATATCCGACGTACACAGGCCTCAAAATAAGGAACAGTTCAAATCTTTTTTGGGGCTTGTGGAATATTGCTCTAAGTTTATAAGTGATTTTACCGAAAAAGTCGAACCAATGTGGATGTTGTTGAAAAATACGTCTGTCTATAAATGGGGAGAAGAGTGACTGTGAACATGCTTTTATTGATGTTAAAGCATTTATCAGTAGGTCACCGACATTGTATCAATTCAATGTAAATATCAAAACAATAGTAACCACTGATGCTAGTAATGTTAGAGTGGGGGCTCTGTTGTCCCAGAGGGTAGATGGACAAGAAAGAATAATAGGATTTGCTTCCAGGAGACTACAAGGAGCAGAACGGTCCTATTCTACCATTGAAAGGGAGGCATTGGTGTGTGGGATAAATCACTTCAAATATTATTTGAGGGGTTTACCCTTTACAGTCTGAACAGAAAATAAGTCTTTATTTCACATATTCAAGTGTGGTAAAGGACTAGAAGGTGGTGTGACACCAAGAATAACTAGGTGGTTGTTATCAGTAATGGATTTAAATTTTGTGGTGGATTATGTTAAGGGAAAGAAAAACATTGTTGAGGGTTGTTTGTCCCAAATGCCTGTTGAGGATGGTTGGTGGGATAAAGAATGAGAAGAGCAGGTTAAAATGAATATTTGTAAATTTACTGATGAATATTGTAAATTGAAAGACCTGATTGATGGAGATTGGAATCAAGGAGGCGGAGATAGTCAGGCAATGAGACCTTATAGTGTGATCAAGGATGAATTAAGTGTTTGTGGGTTAAAGGTTTTAGGGGCTGGTCGTGTAGTTCCACAAGTATTTTAAGAGCAAAGTTAATTGATATGGGACACGAAAGACATTTGGGTAGAAGTTTGACTAAGAGAAGGTTGAGCCAGTTTTTCTGGTGGCTGGGAGTGGATAGAGAGGTAGAGGATAAAGTGAGATATTGCATGGCATGTGCCAACAGTGATAAGAGCAAAGTGGTGAGAGAACTGCCCTTGTGTTGTGAGGATCTACCTAAGAAACCATGGGGAACATTTGGCAATGGATTTTATTGTTCCAGTAGAGAAGTTGGAAAGACAAGCCCGCTTTTTTACTGATCATTTTAGATTACCACAGTAAATGGTTTGTTGTAAAGACTATGGAGTACATAACAACAGAGAATGTGTAGTAGTAGTTTAGTTTATTAGTCAATTAAAACCATAAACAAAATCACACAGTTAAAAGGTACATAACGAATAAAAAGTAAAATGGATATAAAACAGGTATGTCATACAGCTAGTACAACCTCGACTCTTCACGCTACATACCATTTGCTTTCTTCAACTTTCCTTCCTAGAAATTTTAGTCAGGATATCAACACTAATCTATGTTAGATAAAAAGTGACTAAACAGATAACTAAAATGTCTCTCAAGTACAATAATATATATAATTAAAATGCCTATAAGCAGTACTAAGAAAGGTATGAATATGGTGCCAGATGGACTATGAAACCCACCATAAAAAACAATTATACAAATATTCACATCATTAAAAATACAGAAATAGATAAAGTAATTATCTGAGTCTAATGGGATAGGGAACTACTAGTTTTAGTCCCTAGCAGCCCGTCTTTCACAGTTGATGTGCGTGCTCGGTTAACATTAAGGGTTTCTGAGTTATCACAATTTAGAATTACATTCAGAGACCACCTCAAGATTACACATCACATATCCTATTAGCTGATCATTTTCTTAAAACAGATCAATAACTAAGTCAGTCTAATGTTCAGCATGGTTTTGATTGAGTCCATGGACTTCACCAGCGCATGCCTGCAGGACCTAATTCCCCATTCAAGGAACTCCCGTCTTAATAGAACTCTTCGTTGAACCTTCAAAGAGGGACAAACACAGACAATGTGACGAAGAAATTCAAGTCTCTGGTGGCATAGACGGCAAGACTGGCCTTCACTTTGACCGGACATCCTCCATTTTGACATGAGGTCTAGCATGGGTATTTCTCCAAATCTTATAGCCAAAAACGACTGTTTGATCTTCCGGTGGTAAGGCGCAGCTAGCAAAGCTGATTCCCTTAAAGTGAAATATGATTTCAACACTAGCCACCGGTGGCGACGTTTTGACAGGGTATCTTTGTCTGCCATCCAACTTTGCTATTTAGTAGATTTATTTGCGAGCTTCTTAAAGATTTGCCTAGACATATTAGAGTTCCAAAGGTCACCCAGATCAAGCGTCTTAATGCTGTTTTCTAAAAATGTCTTGTAAGCACAGTTGCCCTTTTGCAAGTTAATTTCGGTCCAGACTAGATTTGCCAGAGTGTTTTCTGATGTTGCTGGCAAGTTATAACATAGCTTTATGAACGCTGCCGGGCCAGTGAGTGTCTGTTTTGTAAGCAGAAATTTTAACCGGATTTGCGCCGGAGAAGCCGACTTGGGGAGCCTAAACATTTGTTTATATGCTCTTATCATCAGTTTTTCCAACAAAAGAGCATCATCACCCAACATTATCTCCATTACATATGCAAGGGTTGGCAACAGTTTGGCTGTCAGAACTGATCCCATTGACTTTAGATTGTGACCTTTAATAGATCTGGCCAGTGACGAGAAGCCGTAATTAAGGGCCTGAGCTTTCGCTCTAATCGCCTTCTTCTGGGAAACAAAGGAGGAATTTGCATCTATTTTCACTCCTAGGTATACGTAGAGTTTGACCTCCTCAATTTTGTTTCCGTTATTAGCCCAATTTCGATTTGTCTTGACGGGACGATTGCACACCATCACACTTGCTTTTGAAAAATTTATTTCCAGGCCACTCTTTTCAGTGTAAGCTCCCAGAGTGTTGAGCAGTCTTTGGAGTAGTATTCGTGTGTTGCTGAACAACACCAGAGAATGTGCTGAAAGCATTACAGTACATTTGTATAGAGGAAGGAATTCCTAGAGTGATTACCACAGACAATGGGGTACAGTTTATTTCATCTGAAATGGTAATATTTTTTAATCATATGGGGATCAAACATGAAAGGGTAGCATTGTTAAGACCTCTGGAGAACGGCTTGCTCAAAAGTATGAACTGTATCATAATGGAAAATATTCAACTTCCTTTAGCCAATGGATTGTCTTGGAGAGATGAGTTGAACAAAATGGTGTGGGCTCACTGAGTGAAGGGAGCCTGCCACAAAAGAATCGCCAATGTTGTTGCAAGACAAGAGGCGAATCTGGGTTGACTGGGAAGCCATGAGATCCAGAGTGAGGGAAAAGCAGAGTGTCTGCAAACAAATGTATGATCACAAAGGAGGAGTGAAATCTACTCACTGGAGATGTGGAGATTGGGTGGTGACAATTAATGGAGGTATTGTAAAAAAAGGAGAGAGTAAGTTCTCTCAACCTAGTAGAGTGGTTGGGGTAAAAAAATGTGGTTGTGCTGGAGGATGGTAAGGAATGGAGCTTTGGTAATCTGAGCAAAGTGGTTGGCCCTAACCATTCTTGAAAGTGTTGTCTAGTTATCTATACATTTTACTTTGTATCTTATCACACATGTTGAATTGTTGATTTGGCATGTACCTATTCGCTAAATCATACAGGTTTTAATTGTGTTCCTTTATAAGGGGGGAGATATGTAGGAAGCATTCTTATTATTGATATAACTCGGAATTTTGATGTGAAAGCTCTGGAGCTGGCAGTTGGTGAAGCTGTGAGCTGCTGGAGGTTGCTGTACTTGGAGAGAATAAAGAAAGCTGAATTTACACTTGTGTTGTGTAAATTACTGCAGTCACCCCTAAAGTAGGCCCTAAAGGCTCATAGGGCAGAAGGACATGTGGGCATATGTTTTACATGTCCTGGGCAGGGAAAATAACTCCCTATGTTTTGTCACTGTTCTAAGGCCTATCTCTACCATTGACTAAGACTGGCTTACCTTATAACATGTAATGAGTGCAAACTTTGGATTGCAAACTGATATAGATATCCTGTTTGCACTCAAATTAATTGGAATTTAAAATCCTCCTTAATGGTAAAGTCAGATTTTATGACAGAATTCTTAAAAACACTTTTAGAAAGTTGGCAATTTTTTGTCCCAACCATTTGATAGCATGGAAAGAGTAGAATATTTACGCTCAAGTACTTGTTCAACTTTTACTTACAAGGATGGACTCCATCTCCACATTATATCTTTTCTTTCAGGGCGACAGATGTTTGCCACCATATATGAATGGAACCTGCATCAAATCCAATCAATCATCAACATAATTTACAGTTTAAGTTCAGTCAATGAAGACAGTTTTAAGTACGTTTTTAAAAGTTTATTCTCTTTAAGAGATTAGCAAGTTCTTTTTATTTGACCTTTTGTTCAATTAGTAAATCAGATAATCAGTTTACAGAAATAATCAATTAAAAATATGGTTACAGTTATGAATAATGTAAAATGACAAGAGTGTTCCATAAAGGAATTAGGGCCATATGTATGAAACTTAGGTTTTGCGATTCTCAAATAGCGATTTTTAGAGAATCGCTATTTGAGAATCGCAAAATGCTATGTATGTAGGATTTGAAAATAATTTAGCGAATCCTACATATTCCTTAATTGCGGATCGCAAATTGCAATTCGCAATTAAGGAATACCTCCCCATTCATTCCTATGGGCCTAGAGGCCCATAGGAATGAATGGGAAGACATTCTCAATTTGCGATTCTCAATTAGAGAATCTCAAATTGAGAATGCAATTTCAAGGGTGCCAGGGTGTCAAAAGGACACCCTGTTGCACCCCTGAAATGTGGATGTGTGCACATGTGGCACACATACATGCCCTATGTGCGGCATATGACACTTAGAAAAATGGAAAAAATTGTATTTTTCAAAGAAATCGCAAATTACCACCAACTTGAAGTGGTCATTGGCGATTCCTTAAGGCCAAATTGCACTTTTTCTTTGCTTCTTACATTGCATTTAATGAATAGCAATTTGCGATTCCTTAAATGCAATCCCAAAATAAAGAATCGCAAATTTTGTAAGGTGTATTTCTCCTTTTGCATTGACACTAACATATAGCCACCTTCATCAGGAATACATATAATGTCTCCCCAATAGTTCTGAAATTTAAACAAAATTTATTTTAAAAACAGAATTAATTTAATTAAAAAACAGTGTACATAAACAAAAAACCTATGCAGTATAACTCATATTCCCATTGCTTTTACAGTAGATATATTACAATATTGGACACAACACCGCATTTAGACAGCTCACATATTAGACATTTTGCACTGATTAATTATGTATATTGGATAAAACCATTGCAATTGATCAGGACACCATGTCCATATTAAATCAGAGTCACTTGCTCTAAGCATAGTAGTCATGTTAGGTATCTAAAAGATGCACCTATCACCGAAAGCATAAAAGCCCTTCAGGTTACAGTCTAAACCACATTCTATTGGCATAGGGTTGCAGGACACTAATATTATGTTAATTGTGCTAAGCTGCCAACATTCATTGGTACTATCATTCACACTTTTAGGGCCTCATTAGGATGGCGGTTTTTCCGCATCCTCCGGGCCGGCGGAAGTGTCCGCCGGCCTGGAGGATGCGGAAAAACCGCGGCGGAGACTCCAAAGACCCACCGCCAAATTAGGATGGCTGGTGGGTCTGGAATTCCGTCCGCCGCTTTTCCGCCGCGGTCGGCTTCCGACCGCGGCGGAAAAGCTATAACATGGCAGGCGGTGTCTATGAGACACCGTCCGCCATATTATGATGTTGGTGTAAATATGCTTTTCCACGGCGGCTTTTCCGCCATGGAAAAGCATACGGACATTCACTTTGGGGGCCCGTTGCGGGCCCCCTGGGTGAATGGGGGGTGGGGGTGCACATGGGGGGGTACCTATGGTACCCCCCTGCATTTGCGTACACAAAGCAGCAGGCACCGTGCGGTGCCTGCCGCTTTGTGCATGTAAATGTAACACATGCATTTTTAACATTGCGGCGGGTGCAGTTTGAAGCTGCACCCGCCGCAATGTTAAAAATAGAGGATGTGACCGCCACCCTGGCGGTCACATCCTAATCAGCACCTAGGGAACGCCGCAGCCCCTGTGGACGTTCCCTCCTCCTCAAGGGTGGCGGACGGACGCAAGTCCGTCCGCCATCCTAATGAGCCCCATAGTATGGTTCATCCTAGCAAGAGGTAGCTCAGAGGGGAGGGAATATCTTAATTACATCCCAGGAATTACTTCAATGTAGAGATCTCTAAAGAGAGAACCTGCAAACACATACCTCTAATCCGATTAGAACCCTTCCAACCTTGGGGTATATACCTCCTTCATTATTCAGGTTGTTCTCGTCCAGCGAGACTAAAGGTTTTCATTTAAAACATATAATTCTGGAATAAAACAAACCACACAGAGAGCACAATTAAACACAGTGAACAATATCTGTGTTTCAAAGTCAAAATTCCAAAAGAGCTCTCTGGATCTACCATGCTTAATATTCCAATAGTACTCGCACCGAGATTCATTTAATTGTAATTGAGCTAAAGGTAAATCGTGTTTCACACTCTCCTATAAAAAAAGGGGAAGCAAAATCTCCATCAATCTCTTGTCACTAGTGACGATCATATCAATTCTATTGCAACCAACAGAGATGATATACTCACATCCTCCAGATAACAGTGCTTGTGTAAAAGTGCACAGGAAGCTTAACTTAAAACTTCATGAGGAGCGCGATGACAAACATCTGCAGCTGCACAAAATTCTGACCTATAAGACATTCGCACAGGCACTAAGTCACTGTAGAAAACAGCTAACCCGAGCAAAAATTATTGTGCATAGTCAAACAGGGAAAAAACCCATTACTTACGCATCAAGCGTTCTAACAATTCCAATTAAGCACGCGGTAGAGTAAAACCTCGGAATGGCGTGGAACGTGACTTACATAATGCGCGTCTACACCTTCCACCGGTTCTAGGAAAATAAAATGGAATGAAATGAACACACGGCAACCTTTAAAACTGCTACTAAACATGGCCGCGTTATAGCGCCACACCGTCCAAGACTGTACTTACATTATATTGTGGTCTCACACAGGAGCTTCGAAGCTATATCCAGCCTTCTACACATCTAAATACGAGCGTGTACCCCCTGTAGGAGATAACAAACACCACAGATTATAATTGTGTGTTTAAATAGCCGACAGCTCCCTCTACCCGAGGGTAACCCGACTTTACCTTGTATCTTAATGCGCATAAGTCCCACGTGCAGACCCGATTGCCTCCAAGTGAACAAACAAGTTGGACGGGAACAGCGCTGTTTAAATACACAGGATAGCGTACCTCCTACTTCCTGTTGCAATATACGGGTACTACCTCACTACTGACATAAACAAAGGACTATGCCTATAAACACAAACATAGGACCAAGACAATCTAGCTCCGAATGCTCACTCCCATATATCTCACGGCACCTATGTTTGGCTAATAGGGTTGCCGATGATGTCAATAGTGTGAACCAAATTTACACTGAATGGCAACACGCTATCTCTAAAATGTAAATCGCACTACAAATCTATAAAAATAAAAATAAATATAAAAATAAATAATAAAAATAAAAATAAAAATAAAAACAACAGCGGGAACGGTATTCAGGTTCCAACTAATCCGATATACCAAACATTTTTGCAAACAGCTGTAATTGCACGGTTACATGCGTATCTATAAGGACCTAACGGGCTAATCTTATGAAGTCTGTCTCAAAAAGGTACTACACCGCAATCAGAAGAATTATAACATAGACTACAAAAAGACATTGCAGACAAAGTATATTAATAGACAAGCTGCAGGTAATAATATATAGGTACAATCCTATGTACATCGTAACAGCTAGGGAACCTATGAACATTATTTCACAGAGAAACTAATTCGCCCCAATGATCCGATCCCATTCCTCCGGTGAGTTGAGTCCCTTTCTCACAGTATTGAGGTAGGAAATGTACCACTGTTCTCTGTGCTTACGGGTGGTCACAATATTGCCACCCCTTTTGCCAATTTTAACCCTCTCCAGGATGAACCATCTAAAGTCGGACTCACCATGTTTTTTCTCCAAAAAATGAGCAACAATAGGGGCAGTTATCTTTTTAGTTTTAATCGCTGACCTATGCTCTTGAAGCCTCGTCCGGGCCTCTCTTCCAGTTTCTCCAACATAACACAACCCACATGGGCACATAAGGAGATAAATGACATTCTTACTCCTGCAATTATTGTGGGTTCTGCATTTCACAGTCAAGTTGTTACAAGTAATTTCAGATGCAACATGCTACATTTTCAAAGAACGGGGCCATTTCGTTGTCTATATGTTTCGCCTCAAAAACGAAACATATAGTTGTCTTTGTGAGCAAATTCTCCCACATGAGCAATCAGATTAAAAATGTGTTTAATAAACATTGGCACATTTTGAACCATGATGAGGACACAGCTTTAGAGAAACCTCTTTTCGCGTTTAAAAAAAAATAAGAACTTGCGCAATTTGTTAGTCCACACATACAAAGATGATATAGTAGATCATCAGAGGACATTGGATTACACCAAGGTTGTGGGAACCTCTAAATGTGGTATGTGCAATATCTGTGCCCAATGCATTGTTGCATCTGAAATTACTTGTAACAACATGACTGTGAAATGCAATAGTGTCTTCATGTACAGAATACAACATATTTTTGGCGACGAGGATGGGATACTCTGTTTATGTTGGGACTTCCTAGTCTCTTGGTGGGTGGACATCACAGGTTCCCTTAGATGAGGGTGGTTCTGGTTTTGGTGGGTGGTTCCCTCCGTTTTGTGTTGTGTTGGTAAGTCGCCTTGCGCTGCACATCTCATGTTTGTATGTGTGTAAGTCGCCCTGCGCCTCACGTGTTGTCCTGTGTAAGTCGTCCTGCGCTTCAGGTGTTGTTGTGTGTAAGTCGCCCTGCGCCTCACGTGTTGTCCTGTGTAAGTCATCCTGCGCTTCAGGTGTTGTTGTGTGTAAGTCGCCGTGCGCGTCACATGTTGTCCTGTGTAAGTCGCCCCGCGCTTCAGATGTTGTTGTGTGTAAGTTGCCCTGCGCCTCACTGTGTGTACCCTCTATGTGGTCCATATTGTGGTACACGTGTATTTGTAGTGTTGGTTCACCCTTGTTGTCTGTTTCTGGCCTCGGGTGTTTGTTGTGGGGTGTGTGCATCCTTCACTACATCTCTTTTTTGTTATTGGGAAGGGATGGGGTTATTCCTGATTTGAAATGTAATATTGCAGTTTTTCCTTCCCAATTTGATATTGTTTGATGGTTCATATCTAATGTATCTTACCAATTTTCATGAGGGAGGATGGGGGGTTTTGATGCATGTTCTTAATATGTCGTATTATGCCCATCTTTTCTTGTTTGCTTTCTTCTCTCTTTGGTGATGTTTTAAATTCATTTTCATCCCTTAGTTTTGAACATTTTCGCCTTTTGTGTATGGTTCCTTTCTTTAAAGATTGTAAGGGCTGGCATAGGAGTTATTAGAGCTGGATCTAAGAGCTGTACTTGGATGATCCCTGTTTGATGTTACAAGACATGGATTAATAAAGAAGACTTCAAGAAACGTACAACCTGATTAATAGTGTCTTCATGTACAGAATACAACACAACTGTACATAAATAATTCTCTATCAGGAAAACAGGGAAACAGATGCAGCAATAGCTATGCCCGTCAGAGTACAAGGGTTAAAGGAAAAACAAATTGTCACCTACAAAGTGTCAGGCAACAGCAATTGCTGACAGCAAGTCGCTTTGGGTGCAAGGGAACGTGGGTCTCTGTCAAAGGGTAGAAGCTAATGGCAAGTGGCAAGTGGGGCTAACCAACTAGAAACATGCACTAATATAAAAGACATGAAAATATGCTAACAACAAAGTTGCAGAGCTGGTCACTTCGGTCCAATGAGAATACCTCTTCCGATGATGAGCCGCTTTGTTCTTCCTTTCCCACAGCAAACACATGGAGTTCACCCTCCACTATCAATTAGCATCCGACCATACTAAATATTTGTATAACTGGGAATGTCTAACCTTGGTTCCCAATGAAGAATACTGCAGTGTCTATTGTATCATTTATTCAATGTTTCACTGAGGAACAATGAACTACACTAAAGATATAAACATTTGCTTGCAGATCTTCTAGTTTGGTAATGGCATTCACATTCCTTATAAGCATACATTTATTGCTAAATGCACAATTATCTACTCAGAATTACATGAATATGTGATAAAGTAGGAAGTTCAGCTTAGTTCGTCGAGAATATGTAACTTAAGAAAGGAATACATTTTATAAACTTGCCACATTCTGCAGTTATGACAAAATCTAAGCAAATCACATTAAGGTCAAGCAATCAAATACATTTGTGCATGGTTCAGCATTTTCTAAAAAACATCTATTTGTTAAGGGAAACATCTAATTGAGGCCTACCAGTAAAAATTAATGCATGGCGCATTTTGCACAATTTTTCTATGGGTCATTTTAACATGCACTTTTCGAGATAATACTTAAGGCAAGTTAGCATTGTTATAATTATTTTATATGCACATTTTCCACACTGACAGGTGTCATTGTTAATGTATTTAAGCTCTGCACTGGCACATTTTAGGCATTAAAATGCCTAAAAAGCATTCATTCTCCCAATTGATAGGTAAGAAGAAATAAGCATTTTGTTCACAAATGAAACAAACTCCAGGAATCACATATTCTTCTTCTTGTAAAACTTGCCTTGCTCCCCCTGTTAATTCAAACTACGAATCCCTAGATGTCTGGTATGCCTGGGTGTGGTTCTGTGTTGAATGTCTAATCTTAATTTTGGGTAAATCACGTACTTTCTAATTTCATCTTCTTTCAAACATTTTTCAAATATCGCTATGCTTAACTTTTGTATGTGGTATGTTCATATATCTTTCTTCTAAAGCAATTATGTACATTTTCTCCGAAGGTTTCATCAAGCAGGTCAAATTAGTTTTGTAAATCATAACACTATAGGTCTATAAGGAAAGAAATAATTCTAAGCAGTGTCCATCTCTTTTGATTTTGGTGTAAATTCATACTTTCTATCAGGAGTACTTTTGAAAGAATTTGAACATACTTGGAATAAAAAATATTTAAAGTGTTCCCTTCTATATTCAAGTGAAAGCAAAATACTTCAGGAAAAAGCATAAATTAATGGCATGTGATCGTATGTACCTTCTTCTGATGCAGATGTGGGTAAATGAGCACAGACATAGTAATCATTTGCATCTATAGCAAGTGTGAATTATTGTACTAATCCAAAGTAGGCCTTTGTAGAAAATCATCTTTCTTTTAACTAACAAAAGTAGCTCACAGCTGGTCTTCATCACTAAGATATGCATGTGGCTTGGTTATATTACTGTGTTTATGCTCTAACTCTGGGGTTAAACATATCCTACTAATACTATGGTTATCATTATTACTGTTATCATTAAAACTGAGCACATACTATATTTACACTTATTTCTAATACAATATATTTCTCTCAAATCAAGCTAGGCATATTTTAAAGTTCAGCAGGTCAGCTACTTGACAGTACAGCAGTTCCGTAGTTCAGCAGACTTTTGTTAGTAGTATTTTCAAATATGACTTTAGCATTTGCACTTCATATTTCAATTCATATTCAATTCTTAACCCTAAACCATGTTCTTCTATACTATTATTCTTACTCTTCTACTGCAGACTCTGGCCTAGGTTGATCTTCTGTAAAATAAAAATGTAAAAAACACAAGACTAAAAGAACAGTTCTTTTTCATTAATTAGTTATTGCTTTCTTTTCAGCTTTTGATAGTTCCAAGTTATTTATTACAGCTTTTCCCAATTCTTTTTAAGATCGAAATCAGGGTGGCTCATACAGTTCAGATCTCACATCACACAGATCATCTAGTGTGACAGTCAGTACTTGATCAGCCCAGTATGTCCATTCAGGTGCTGAATACCTTCAACAAGGCACTCATGTTCTCCTTGATCCTCTGAGTGATTGCTTTTTTTGCTCTATACCGCTTTGATCACTCGACTCCGTTTCTTCATGTGTAGTTGCTCGTATTGGATGAACTGATGCACTGATGCACTTTCTCTCAGTCTTTCTTGTTCAGATGATTGTGACCATTCAGCATTGTGGGTGACTCACCCTATTCCAGTGCTTGTTCCTTCACCCAGATCTTCCAGTATTACAGGTTGATTATCAATCATATCTACATTCTGATGAATAGTGTCTGCTTCTATTTTGTTAGAGACTTCAATGCCACTTTGTGTAACTTCAAGTACTTGAATCTGTCTTTAGACTTGCAAAGCTTCACCTCTCTCTTCCTCTTGCTGTCTTGCGGTGGTGGTGCCACTGGTCTGGGTGGTCTTTCAAGTGGTGGTGCAGTCACCAATGCTCTTAGCCAGGTTCGAAGACCACAGTTGCTTCTTCTGAGTTTCTCACTTTCTGTGTGAGAAGCATGAATCCAAATCAGAACTTCAGTACACTTAACACCAGTATTTGTCATGAGGATTATCTGAAAGGGACCTTTCCATTTCAATTTCAAGCAAGTCTTCTGAATGTGTTTTTTCATCACGACCCAATCATCTGGATTTAGGTTATGGCACTGTTCTTTGTGTGGCTCTCTTGTGGCAGCTGTAACCTGCTAAGAAACAGAATAGACCACATCAACCAAGCGTTTGCAGTTACTGAATATCATATCATCTGTGTTGTTCAAAAATGCATTTGCAGGTACAGAAGGCAGTCTCATTGCTCTGTTCATCAATATCTCATGGGACGATAAGTATGGTTTTCTATCTGGGATACTTTGGATACTCATCAATACCAAAGGCAATGCACCTGGCTATTTCAGTAATATTGACAACAATGAACTTTCAGGTCTGTAACTGCAATCTAATCTTTGCTCAATCTGTAATGCTGTACACATAATTTTTAGGACTTCGTTATTGAAATGAATTCCCCAATCTGGTTCAAGAGAAACTGTCATTCCATATTGTAATAACAGTTTTGCTACAGTAAGACTATAATTTCTTCTGGTAGGGTAGATTTACACCAATCTCGAGAAGACACACACTATTACCAGAATATATCTTAGCCCATTTTAAGCAGGCATCTCGATAAAATCCATCTGCATTCTGTTGAAAGGACCATCTGATATCCCTATGTGACTCATGTATTGTGTTTTTTTCCTGTGTACATCTGTTGACATATTAGACATCTATGACAAACTTCTTCTGCTAACATCCTAAATCTGGATCTGAACCAGCTCTGCCAGTAAAGCTGGATCTTTGCATCCCTACCTAAATGTGTATATCCATGATAGTACCTTGTCATTGGGAACAACAAACTGTCTGGCAACACTGGTCTCCCATCTGCTGACATCCAAATATCATTAAAGTTTTTCTCGCAACCTGCTTTAATCCAACTATTTTGCTCTGTTTCCGAAACATTGTCCTGTGCTCTTTTCGACTCATCCCAGGCATCAGTCACTTTCATTAACAAGGTGAAAGAGGTTTCCTCTTCTGATTCTCATGTGAAATTTCCTTTAATGTGCAGACCAACAAAGCACAATAACGTGCTACCGAATCAGCATACCTATTTCCCATGGCAATGCACCCTTTACCACTTTGGTGAGCTGCACATTTAACTATTGCAATTTCTTCCGTTATTGTAATGCTTCTGACAAATTTCTCTTATGCATTCCATTTCTTATTGGTGTACCTGAGGGCATAAGAAATCCCTTCCATGACCCTATATGACCATAGTTGCCCAAAATCATGGACAGCACCAAAGCTATGCGGTCTTTCTGTGAATTAGGTCACTCTCATGTGTGCAGTTAAACTGCATCCTCTCAAAAAGGCAATCAACTCTGCAACTTGTGCTGATGTAACCCCTTGAAACCAGGAAGCTTCAACAACATCATTTATTGTGCGCACCACATATGCTGCCCTCAATGTGCCTTCACTACATCTGAAACATGAACTATCTTCAAAAAGAACATGGTCAGACTCAATTAGGGGATCATTCTTAGTATCAGGCATAAATCTGTGACATCTAGGCAATCATGATCAATATCATAACAAAGAGTATCATTATAAGGTAAAAAAGTTGATGGAATTCAATATTTAGCACCTCTTTAAAATAACATTATCTGCAGAAAAGATAGTCTGTTCATATTTAGTAATCACTATGTTCTCACTCTTTTCCAAACTTGTACTTACTGCAGAAACTGCTTTAGAACACCCAGGAAGACCGGCAGTTACAGGGTCAGGGGTGGTAGAAAAATATGCTACTGGCTTTATGACATCAGCATGCATCTGAACCAACTCTGAGAGAGCGCAGCCCTCTCTCTCACTGCAAAATAATGTACATTATTTTGTGTAATTTGCCATTCCCAGTGCCATTCCCAGTGCTGGGGCATGACAAAATCTTTCTTTCAGCTTAAGGAAGGCTCTCATACAATCATTGTCCCAAGGAGTTGGATCAGACACACCAATGTGTGTCAACCGCAGTAGAGGATTTGCTGTATACCCTTGTGAGACATGACACCATTCTTTGCTGGACTACAAAAGAAAATAGAAACTGAGGGGCATATTATCAAGGCAGGCAAAATGAAATTATCACCGCTTTGCGGCTGTTTTCGGCCGCAAAGTGGCCATCATTTCATCGCCCTATTAGCAAGCTGTCGCTAACATCAGTTTGCGACAGCTTTTAGGTGATAGCGAGCGGTTTGGGGCCCGCTTTGCATGTCAGCGTTATTTATCGCTAATGACATGCAAAGTGGGCGTACCCAACCAGTTAGCGACTGAAAGCAGTCACTAACGTCGCTATAACCTATTAGCAAGGCAGGCGTAGCGATAAAAAAAATCACGCTAAGCGCGAATATCACTGAAAACTAACGCCTGCGCAGACCAGTTCTTAACCTGTATATCCAACGGGAGGTGGATATTCAGGTTAAGACCCTATTAGCGATAATGCCTGAATATCGCTGGATTCCCAGCGATATTCACGCATTTCGCCGCTATCACTGGATATTTTGTCGCATTGGAGATAACCGTTGCTAATAGCACGTTATCTCTGAAATAAATTCCGGCGATGCTTGGCGATAAAAAAAATTTTGCTTAGCTTCTTTAGCGATAAATATCGCTAGTTGTTGATAATATGCCCCTGACTCTTTTCATGCAATGGCGCTGAGAAGAAAGTCTCGCACAGGTCAATCACTGTAAACCATTCTGCAGTACATGGAATTTGAAAGAATATTGTGGCTGGATTTATTACCACGGGACAACACGGATCTTGCACTATCCTATATTTTCCATTTGGCTTCTGTAAACCAATTATTGGAGAATTAAATAGTCTCCCAAATAGTTCTCTCAAAATCCCTTTCTGCAACATGCCCTCTATTACAGGAGTTATTCCTGCAATTGTCTCAGGAGGCAATTGGTAACGGGTGTTCCGCGGATACACTGCATTAACCTTCACTGTGATTCGGACTGGTTCTACACCTTTAATTAGTCGGATACCCTTTCCTGTAATAACCCAAACTTCTATATTTACTGTGTCTCTTAATTCTATAGGTAATTCTCCAACTGTCATTAGTGGAAACATTCCTATACCTGTCTGTTGTCGAAACATTTTTGTATTCCACATCCTCATCATACATTTGAAAAGCTACACCATCCGGTGTGCAATATATTGTATAATTTAACTTGCACAATAAATCTCTCCCTAGCAAATTTACAGTACTTGAATTACAAACAACAAGCTGATGTTTTTCTTCCAATTAACCTATTTTAACCGGGACCTTCTCTGAAATTGGATTGGTAAACTGCTTATTTGTCACTCCCACAACTTGGATATTTTTACCAGAGAGAGTGAGATATGGGATTTCCACTGTTCTAACAGTAGATAGGGTAGCTTCTGTACGATGAGAAACAATACTGCATGCCCATACACTTCAGCATCTACATCGGGACCACTCTGGTCTACCTCTAAGCTGCACCAAGTACTCTCCTTTCAGACACCTTCATTGGGAAACATCAGAAACAGAACCATCATTTAGGAAAGATTGGTACTGTTGCAAAGCATTTAGATTCAAATTGGGAATTTGTTGCATTGCATTGTGAAATGAATTAGTGTTTATTTTTGGCATTTGATTCAAATAAAATGTATTATTCCTTATGTTTTGCGTGATCATTTGACTTTCGGTACTGGCGTCATTGGAACTTATCCCTGCATAGGCACTTGCATTTGCTGTGTGCAAGTAGAGTCCTCTTTTAAACAAGTCAGGCAGTGTCGTAATAAAGGCCCCCACATCCCCTGAGAGTGTGGGTGGGCCCGAACTCCAGGGAGCCCCCTCAGCACAGTACAATGGCCTGAGAGCTCCAGAGTCAGTCCGGAAGGGGGGGCCCTCCATGTACTTTGCAGGGGGGCCCAATTACGTTTTGTTACGCCACTGAAGTCAGGGCCAGCGGGTTATCCTCAATATGCCAGTTTTTTGGAAGTCCGAATGTAACCAAGGGATCCGCTGTTCCGCATTGGACCAGGCCTCGAGTTCTGCATTTAAGAGGAGAGCACATCCTTTCCCTTCTGTGTCCAGGAGAGCAATCATTCTATAATTTCTTGGTGATTGGCAAGAAGACTTTTTATTCATTTGAACCAAAATGGACCCCTTTCAGCTATCCAGAACTGAGCTTATGTAAAAGCAATTTGCGTAAACTGATGTCAAGATGGTGGCCCATAGGGGAATGTCTGATTTAAGCAAAGCGGCAAGCATTCCATTTGGACCGGGGGCACCTGGCTCTCTTAATCTCCGTCCAAACTGGGCCATTGGCAGCTGCCATCAGGCACAACCCCCTCGCTCACAGGATGCTCCCCCAATTCCAGGGTCCCCATCCCTGTTTCCCTGTTTCCCTGGCTTTGCAGGCCATTTTGCTTACGTCAGCCTTCGATGTAGCTAGCGCATACACATCTCCCCTGTGACCCTTGGTTATCTGTCCAGGCCTTATCACTCTCACGTCTTGGGGTTGTCCTACTTGGGATCAACATAGGGGTTGGCATTTTGCATGAAGATATCTTCCCCATTCCTTTGCATGATATTACAATTACTTTTTCCCCCACGTGAGGCTATTGACCAAGCCCAAGAAACTCCTTGAATCTCTTAGTTTCACGGCTGTGTGGAATCTTGTCCAGCTATATTCGTCTTTGTTGAAATGAGTCCCCTTCTCAGCTTCCTGTATGCTCCCCGAGAAATGTTATCTTTTCTTTGAGATCCAAGAGGGCAAGGAAAATTAAGGGTAAGGCAACCAAACAGCGCACACTATAAACAAACAAAAATCTTTGCAGCTAGGGTGACCAACCGTTCGTAAATTTCACGGACCGTCCGTAATTGGGACCTCGCGTCCGTTATCCGTGAGGATCCCTTTTACGGACGCCTTTTGTCTGTAATTTTGGCCTTCACAGGGAGCAGCACTGCTTCCCTGTGAGAGGCCCCACCCCCCTGATGGAGCCACCTCGCACTCCTCCTGGAGCACAAGAGCCGCCCATTGTCATTCTGTATGCCGGGTAATTGCCACATACAGAATGACAATGGGGCGGTCTGGGGTGTTAAAAGCATGTGGTGGCCTCCTCCTGCCTCAGTGTACAGCAGGGCATTCTGTTAGATAAAAGGTAAAAAGCCAAAGCTGCAACTTTAGAGAACAGTTCATTTAAAGAAGCCTGTAAAACAAGTTAAAATGAACCGGTTATCGTTCTTTCACAGTCTTGTCATTTTAGAACTGAAGTATTTTCAATATTATATTCAACAAAGCCATGGTTGCTGCTTTTTTATTTTAAGGAACTAGCAACCATTGACAAAGCCAATAGTCCTGGCTTGTTGTTGGTGTAATGATACTCACTGTATCATATATATCTGGATGCAATGACAGAAATAACATAATACCAGTCGGGCGCAACACTATGCTAAGCGCAGATTTTTAGCCTAGGTGTTTTAAACCACGCTCTTAATTACATCAAACACCCCCTATGAATAGACCCCCGAGTTTTTTACACCACTTAGAGCCCTGGAAACAACACTATTTCACAGTCACCTCACATCCTGGCTCTGTGCATCATGCATGACTCATGACTTCTACGTTTTCAGTCTGCCTATGTGCAGGGGCATAGTGAACTCTCCCCCACCGCACGCCACCCCTTGCTTTAGGAACTACAGCAAGGTGAAGTTCTTGCTGGGCCTCTTCTGTCGCAACTCTTTAGACAAAGGCTCAGCTCATATTGTGAAAAGGTGGGTGAGTAAATAAGTGAAGGAATGTTTGAATGGCTGGATGGATTACTGAAAGGATGAATGAAAGGGGGGAATGGATAGATAATGAAAGAAAGGATGGATGGATGGATGAGTGAATGAGTGGAAATATGGATGAGAGAAAAGGTAACTAGATGGATGTATGGGTGGATGGGTAGATGGATGGGTAAAAAGGTGGATGGGTGTGTGAAAGGATGGATGGATGGATGAGTGAAAGGGTAGATGATGGACGAGTGAATGGGTGGATAGATGAATTGATAAGTGAAATGGTGAATGGATGGATGGGTGATAGGGTGGATGTAAGGATTGATGAGTGAGTGAAAGGGGGTAGATGGATAAAAGGATGGATAGATGAGTGAAGTGAAAGGGTGGATGGATGAGAGAACAGATGGCTGGATGAGTGAAAGGATGGATGAGTAATAGGAGCAATGGATGGATTTATGAATGGATGCGAAGATGGGTGGGTGAATGGAAGGATAAGTGAAAGGGGGATGGAGAGAGAAAGGGAGGATGAATGACTGAAAGGGTGGATGGGTGGAAGGATAAGTGACTGGGTGGATGGATGAGTAAGTGAATGGATGGATGGATGAGTAAGTGAATGGATGGGTAAAAGGGTAAATGGCTGGATGGGTGAGTAAATAGATGGATGGGTGGAAGAGTGGATGGATGACTGTACGGATGGATGGGGTGAAAAGGTGGGTAGATGAATAATGGATGGATGAGTGAAAGGGTGGATGGAGGGATGGATGAGTGAAATGATGGATGGAAGGAGATATGGTGGATAGGTGTGCAAATGGTTGAATATGTTTGGATATAGATGGGCACACAGATGGAAGCACAAAATAAATTGTGAAAGACTGAATGATGGATGAAAGAATGATTACACCTTGTAGCACCCATTATCTTAAGTGACATTTCCTATAAATTGACTTTCATGTTAATATGAGTCATTGTCTCTTTATAATATGTGTGTGATGTAACGGTTTGCCACGACACGGTTTGCCATCGCACTCCAAAGACACGCCTCCTAGAAGCCGGAATGTAAGAGAAGGCCCTTGACTGGACCACGTCCTTCCTCTCAGGGAGAACCCAGAGAGTCCGCCTCCCACCCTTCCGATCCGAAGCCACCGACATCATCTGCAGCATCCCCCAGGGCTCATCACTCAGCCAGACGCTGTTCAACGTCTACATGGCCCCCCTCGCACAAGTGGCCCGCCATCACGACCTCAACATCATCTCCTACGCTGACGACATCCAGTTCATCCTCTCCCTCACCAAGGACCCACACACTGCCAAAACCAACGTCCACGAGGGAAGGAAGGCCGTCGCTGACTGGATGAGGAAAGCCGTCTGAAGCTGAACTCGGACAAGACGGAGATCCTCATCCTCGGACCCACCCCCTCAACCTGGGATGACTCCTGGTGGCCGACCACAATGGAAACAGCACCAACACCCACCGACCATGCACGCAACCTAGGATTCATCCTCGACTCCTCCCTCTCCATGTCTAAACAGGTCAATGCCGTCTCCTCCTCCTGCTACAACACCCTCCGCATGCTCCGCAGGATCTACAAGTGGATCCCGACCGAAACAAGAAGAACGATGACGCAGCCCCTTGTCAGCAGCAGACTGGACTACGGCAACGCACTCTATGCAGGAATCCCAGCCAAACACCTACAACGACTACAACGCATCCAAAACGCCTCCACCCGACTGAACATCAATGTCCCCGCCGCAACCACATCACCCTCCACCTGAGAGACCGATACTGGCTCCCCGTCGACAAGAGGATCACCTTCAAGCTCCTCACCCTGGCACACAAAGCACTCCACAACGCTGGACCAGCCTACCTGAACAGCAGACTCAGCTTCCACACCCCCACCCGCCAGCTCCGCTCCTCCAACCTCACCCTCACCGCTGTCCCTTGCATCCAACGCATGACCTCTGGCGGCAGATCCTTCTCCTACCTCGCCGCCAAGACCTGGAACACCCTCCCTACCCACATACGGCAGACCCAAGACCTACTCACCTTCAGAAGACTCCTCAAGACCTGGCTCTTCGAACAGTAGCAGCACCCTCCCTCCCCTCAGCGCCTTGAGATTCTCACGGGTAAGTAGCGCGCTTTACAAGAACTCTGATTGATTGATTGATTGATTGATTGATGTAACACACTCCGACACCCTGCCCTACATACTTGGGATGAGCAACACTATAAAAGACATTAAATTCACATGAGAGACCGTCTAAGTGAAGATGAGGGGCACCATTGGAGGGTGGTAGCAAGGCCGGACTGGCCTGACCGGGCATCGGGTGATTCCCTGGGAGGCTGCAAAGGGAGGGATGGTTTTGTTACTGAGGGCTGGGACTGCAAAGGTCTTTGTATATCCAGTAGTTTTCAATCCACAATAAAAGCGGCCTCACTTATATTCAGGTGTGGTTCACCATTGTTTGGTGGCTAATGTACCTGCTGGAGCGAGATGCGAATTTTGAATCGTCTAAGGTAGCAAGCTGTGGCTATACTGAAAAACCGTGAAGTTCATAATTGTCTCAACCTAATATAAACTTATTTAGACTAGTACTTAGGTGGTTGTTTATTTACTTACCTTTATACTTTTGCACGACCACCTCTGACGTGTCTGTAAAACGTACCTTTTGTCCCGAAGTTTTGTCCTGAATTTTGACCTTTTGTCCTGAATTTTTGTCCTGAATTTAGTCCCTTTCTCCTGAATTTTTACACTGACCGTCCTGAATTTGCACCTATGACAGTTGGTCACACTATTTGCAGCAGCAATTAAAATGCCATCAAATCAGCGAACTACGCTTGATTTTAGCCAAAATAAAATATTAAGAAGCGATCAAATCAGCGAACTAAATAAATCAGAGTAGCAACTAGATAATTACAAGATATATGCCATGTTACTTCTGCAGTCCAACGAAAGGACTCAATCACCAAAATGTAATTGGAACACAAATGTGCAAATATAACCATCCTCGAAATGCTACAGCCTTAATAGACAGACCATGCAAACAATGGCAGATCATGAACACCTATCACAATCAATGGCATGAGGGGGATGTTACTTACTCTATGCTCCTTTTTATGGTACTTTATGAAAAATGAATAACATGAGGTGGTCCTGAAAGCTAAAGCTGTCTATAGCCAGACCTTTTAGACTTTTCCAATGAGTGTGTTTGTTAACTTGTCAACTAATGGCACAACGGCAATTCTGGTAGTGCCGGAACGCTCACAAAATATTCCACCTAATGAAACTGCTTTCCATGACATCATGACGCATGACGCAGCTCAGATGACAAACACGACATACCCACTCTCCAAATTAACAAAAGGAGTTTTACATGGAGGAAAAGGTGTGACGAGACCAGGGAAGAATTGACACGGTAATGCTGATCTTGCAGGCCACCCCACTTCATCTGAAAAGCAAAAGGGCCTACATGACGAACAGTGCTCCTTCCAAGCGGTTAGGTGACTCGTAACGTATGGTAAGTCTTCGCTTCTGCTTTCTTTGAGTTACTATGCTATTTCAATGGGCTTACTTAGTAAGTGAGCGTTCTGCCTGCCATGGAATTTGTGTTGTGTCATGAAGGACTTATGATTTGAGTTTGCATGTGACATCCATGAAGGGTACAACTAAAGCGACCCCACCCTTTAACCCAATTCAATTCATAAAGCTTTATTCGGAGCATAAGAAACATGTCCATAAAAGCACACAAATTACAAATACAGAACATTTCATCATTTTAAGAAAAAGAACACACATAATACATAATATAATTATCCAGAAGGGGATGGAATAAATAATTTAAAAGTGATTAAAAACACATACTTTTCCTGGCACCGATTGCTTTAAGCAAGAAGGTAGCTGTAAAGAAGCAAATGTCTGGATGATGCAAATTAAAAAGCAGTTTCATAGAGTCAGTAATTGTTCTTACTCCAAATCTTCTCAAAATTGGCTTTAAAAAGATTTTCCGCAACTCACTATACAATTGGCATGACAAAAGAAAGTGCGTAGTGCTCTGTTCAGTGTTATTGTCACAGGCACAGGGTCCAGTAGGGCGCATTTTTATATTCGGACATGCGACCAGATGATGCACTGTTCCCAACCTCATCCTTGTCAGCACAAACTGGTGCAAAACTCTGGTCACCTGTGTCAGGTATGGGTGGAATCCAATAAAATCATTCAAGCTATTATACAGTACACAGGTAGAAAGTTGTGATTCCTCCAGAGCACGCCTCTCTGCACAATAGTTCAGAAAAATGGTTTTCATATTAGACTTGGAGATGTCAGAGGCACAATGTCGATCAATGGTCATATTAAACCCAAAAACCTTTTGAAAACAGTCAATAATATATTTGATCCAAGGGATCTTTAAGTGCTGGTCCAAAGTGAGGCAATCCTCGATAATGGCTCTATTCAAAGAGGTGCCATCATTGAGCCATACAGAGCGCCACAGTAATAAGGGTCTTAGCATAATCAAATCATTCAGGAATTGAATCCCTGTTTCCTTATGAACCAAGTTGTTGGAGGTAGTTTTGGGTAAGCACAGGAGCCTTTTCAGAAAGTTATTCTCCTTTACCTGTAGACTCCCGGCTGATGCCACACCCCAAACTTCAGCCCCATAAAGGACCGCAGAAAGACATCTAGATTGAAATTTTTTTAACATGTCCTTAATTCTTCTATTCCCCAACTTCTTGGCAAATACAAAAACCCCATTAGCACTCCTAACCATATTTGTTTTAACAGCTTTATGTTCGATATCCCAGCTGCCATTTTTTGAAAATGTGATCCCCAGATAACAAAAATTATCGACTTTTTGGACTGTTTCACCTTCTATGGAGTAATGGGAATTAACTTTCGTCTTTGCTCCTCCAGGCCCGCACTCCATCACATAAGTTTTCGACCTGTTAATCACCAGTTTCCTACTCTTGATGAACTTTACAAATCTGTCCATCAAACGTTGGAGACCCAGAGGGGTCCTAGACAGCAGCACAGCATCGTCCGCATAGAGCAACACAGGGATGTTAAAGTTGTTAGCTCTTGGGGCGTCTGCCGAAACTGTCTGCAGGACAGAATCCACCTCATTGATGAAGAGTGTAAAAAGCAGGGGTGCTAAAACACACCCCTGTCTAATTCCTCTTCTGATCCTGAACTTATTAGTACACTCCCCATTGGGTCCATACCGGACGCTGGTGCAAAGCTTTTCATACAGGCGTGCCAAAAAGTAAACTATACCTTTGGAAGCTCCCATTTCAATCAGTTTAGTCCATAGTATTGCGTGGTCTACCATATCGAAAGCGCTACTTAGGTCAGCAAAGCATAAATAAATTGACCCTTTTTTGGCCTGGGTATATTTCCCTACCAAACGTTCTAAGTTCAAGCACTGTTCAATGGTACCCCGACCTTTTCTGAACCCAAACTGACTGTTGGTTAAAATCTCATTAGTCTCAGCCCATTCCTCTAGTCTGACTTAAAGGACCCGACTCATAACTTTTACAGATGAGTCCAGTAAGGATATTGGCCGGTAATTTTTTGCATTGCCCCGGTCACCTTTTTTAAAGATCGGGACAATTATTGAATCTGCCCATGTTGACGGTATCTTGCAACTAACTGCTGCATTAAAGATCTTAACCAACAATGGGCCCCAGATCTACGGAGCAGTCTTGTACACATCTATGGGTACCCCATCTGGTCCCTGGGCCTTCCCTCCCTTACTGGCTCTTATACTATACATAACCTCAGCTGTAGTAATATTTAAAACAACGATAGGCCAGCCATCTTCAGAGGAGGCCGATGTATTACCAGAATCAAAAATACTGGAAAAATGTTGAGTCCATGATTCCATGCTTACATTAGATGTAAGCTCTGGCACCTTCTCGTCCTTAAGGAATGGGCTGTTCACGGTAGTCCAAAACAGTGTACAGTTCTTCATTTCTGCTGCTTGGCTAAGGTTGTCCCATGCTTCTTTCTGAAGTTCAGCCTTTCTGCGTTTATGGGTCGAACTATAATCCTGCCTAAGTTGAATCACCAGACTCTTATCTCTAGGTTTAACTGCTAAGGCCTCTTTAAGGTCTCTCCGGGCAATAAAACAAGCATGGTCAAACCATCCCCTTTTTTGTCTACTCTTGTGCCCTGCTACTCTAGTGAACTTCTTATTGATGATTGCGTTAATTCTATCAAAGTGATCAATACTGTCAGCCACGGTTTCATCCTGTTCAAGGATCGCCGTAATTTCTATCAAACAATTATGGATGATGAAATCAGATGTTAATTCGGCTTTATCTCCTTTCCACCTCAACCTGAACCCATTCGGTCTATATGGTTCGATATTAACTATAGTACCCAAATCGAGAGTGGAGACTGGTTTCCAAATCATGGCTTCAATAGTTAGGCAGTTATGGTCACTTAGCATAACATCAACCACCTTGGGCTCTGAGCACAAAGGGATTAGGTTAGTGGACATGCACATAAAATCAATGATAGTATTAGCCCCCCTCCCTTTGAACGTCGGTAAGCTTTCTCCCAGGTCATTCTTTTCATTTTCCATGATTTCCATATCATAATCTAATAGGAAATTATTCAAAGTTTCGCCATACAAATTATGAGGAAAATGAACATCAGCATCCCCTGAACGGTTATAAACACCACATAACTTTTGAAATGATAAGGGGCAAGCTGAAATATTAAAATCCCCAACAAAAATAAATTCATAAACACCATTAAAATTATTCACAATCTTACTTAGTACATTTTCTAAGTCATTGATAACTGTGTGCCTAGTGCCATCAAATATATTATTATAGAAATTAATCAAAAGTATATTTCTACCCGCTTCTTGTGCTAGCCATAAAATCTGGGAGTGAGCCCCCACCATTATATATTTTTTCACAGAGATTGGCAACTTGACTGAAATCAGGACCAGCAGCCCTCCTTTTGCTCTGCCAGAGGGCGATGCCAAGGCAGGAAGTTCATAGGATGCAAAGCCATCACTGCCCTTAAAATTTTTGCACCAGGTTTCCTGTAGGCAGATGATGTCGAATAAAGTAATACAATCTTTCCATCCTAACATATCCTCCTTAGCCGTCAGGCCTGCAATATTCCAGCTGGCTATATAACAAGTTTTCTCTTTCCTAGGATGGCTAACAACAGGCGGTCCATCACTAAATACGGACACATTCTCATCTGGATTTAAAAGCTCTATATTGTACATAAAATTCTCATCTTCTCCTCCAACAGGCATGGAATCTACATTCACATTATTAACCAGTTCAGTTTCAGGTGTAGTAAACTCTCCAATATTATTTCTGTTTACATCCTTCCCGTTTCCCGAGACCATCTGATGTCAATCATTTTGGTCCAGAAAACTCAATGTCTGGTACCTATTCTGGATTGGGACTTGGTAAACCATCCCATTAGCAGGTGAGAAAAAACTATCGCAAGTTGGTGCTAGATTGGGGGTGTGTGGTATGAATGTATTCCCGCCAGGGGCAAGGTTCAGCATGTGCATCGGAAGAATGGATCTGCCGTCCTGAAAACCAGGGCAAAAGGTGGATGACACAGGTCTATTTCCAGTAGATGGAAAATTGGAGTTGTTTTTTACCCCCTCCCTATAATTAGCAGAAGGCAACCTGTTAAGATGGTTATAGAAATAGCCCAATGGTCTTGCGACGACGTCTGTCTCAGACTGCGTAAGTGCAGCTGCTCTGAGCAGGACCGTCGCAACATGCTGCGGGTGTTTAAAATTAATGATCACACAATCACCCCCGCAGGTCTTCTTTGTATTACCAATCCAATTGGCTCTTCTGATAGAGATAATTTGATCAGAGAAGCCAACTGGATAACCACAGTGGCGGTATAACCAGGAAATAGTTTTATTTTTTAGGGAATCCACCGACTCCTGGGTATAAAGGGCCTGAGTTAGAGTCGGGACATTAGTTAGGACCACAACATAGGGTACACATTCAGGGGGAAGGTCTACTGGGCGCCTACATGTCCTTACAGGTACCCCATCAATTCCCCTTATGGCATCAGGCGTAGTTGACGCAGCTGGTACCAAAACGGTGTTATCTCTGTTTGGTGCAGCTAATGTTCTTACATCAGAAAGTGAGCCACCCGCCGCTACGCTTATCGACCCAGCTGCCGGTACCTGCAAAGGTCGGCCCGCATCCTGTACTACAGGGCGTGCCAATGGAGGTAACTTTTTAGGTATTTGTTTCCCTACGACAGCAGTGGGGGTGGCACTATTTGTATGACATAGTTGTACCCTATCCTGTTTAGGTGCCGCATGTGGGCACGCAGTATCTTTAATATTTAGTATGGATTTATCCAAATTAACTGCATGCTGATCCACCACCACCCTCAGTCTCAATACTTCTGCCGACAGATCATCAATTTTAACTAACAAAGGCTCTACAACCTTTTTTAGTTTATCATCGATAGTACTCAATAACAAGTCAAATTGCGTGGTATTAAAGTAAACACAGCTGTCTTTAAATGGTGCCCCTTTTTCCTCAATGTTCTCTTTGGGTATGGTGTCTTTTTTATGTGACCTTGCAGAATGGCTTCCCCGTTTAAGAGCTGTTTTCCTGCATGCTCTCATGAATTTTGTAGCCCTAGTGGACTGCTGTGGAGTACCTTCAATGATCTCAGAAGTGTTTGATGACTCTTCCGCCACAGTCAAGACATCTGGGGCCTCAGTGGATTCAACATCAATACCAATGTTATCAGTCTCGACTGCTATACCAGTCTCGTTAGTAATATTTATATCAACATTATTGGGGTCCGATGATGAAGACAGAGGGAGGTCTGGTAAATTACATTTACCTAGCGATTTCCTTCTGTCGCAATTGATTCTGTTAACTACTTTCAATAGATAATTGTCTGGTAAAGTAGATTGGATAGACATATTGGGGGTAGTTCAGAGGACACAACCAATGTTTTGAATACGCTTTTCCAATAACACCGCCAAACTGTATACGTACTCACAAATGAGGCCAAGGGGGGAGGCCCGTCCCGTCCCTGGTCATCCCCTGACGGCCACAGACGGCCCGCCCTCTGCCCGGGCTCAGCCCGGCACTGCCCGCGCGCGTCCCGCGAGGCGGGACTCCCCTCTCCCTTTTCAGCGCCTCCGGGCGCGTTTGCCGGTGGGCGTGTCACCGCCGAGCCTCCTGGGTGCTGTAGTCTCCTGCCGCGTGGTGGAGGAAGCGGCGCTCAGGGAGACTGCAGCGTGGAACCAGCACGGGCCCCCAAGTATCCGCCGTGAAAAACAATGCCCCCGCTTGTCAGGGCTCCCCTCTCCCTTTTCAGCGCCTCCGGGCGCGCTTGCCGGTGGGCGTGTCACCGCCGAGCCTCCTGGGTGCTGTAGTCTCCTGCCGCGTGGTGGAGGAAGCGGCGCTCAGGGAGACTGCAGCGTGGAACCAGCACGGGCCCCCAAGTATCCGCCGTGAAGAACAATGCCCCCGCTTGTCAGGGCTCCCCTCTCCCTTTTCAGCGCCTCCGGGCGCGCTTGCCGGTGGGCGTGTCACTGCCGAGCCTCCTGGGTGCTGTAGTCTCCTGCCGCGTGGTGGAGGAAGCGGTGCTCAGGGAGACTGCAGCGTGGAACCAGCACGGGCCCCCAAGTATCCGCCGTGAAAAACAATGCCCCCGCTTGTCAGGGCTCCCCTCTCCCTTTTCATCGCCTCCGGGCGCGCTTGCCGGTGGGCTTGTCACTGCCGAACCTCCTGGGTGCTGTAGTCTCCTGCCGCGTGGTTGAGGAAGCGGCGCTCAGAGAGACTGCAGCGTGGAACCAGCACGGGCCCCCAAGTATCCGCCGTGAAAAACAATGCCCCCGCTTGTCAGGGCTCCCCTCTCCCTTTTCAGCGCCTCCGGGCGCGCTTGCCGGTGGGCGTGTCACCGCCGAGCCTCCTGGGTGCTGTAGTCTCCTGCCGCGTGGTGGAGGAAGCGGCGCTCAGGGAGACTGCTGCGTGGAACCAGCACGGGCCCCCAAGTATCCGCCATGAAAAACAATGCCCCCTTTGGTCAGGGCTCCCCTGTCCCTTTTCAGCGCCTCCGGGCGCGCTTGCCGGTGGGCGTGTCACCGCCGAGCCTCCTGGGTGCTGTAGTCTCCTGCCGCGTGGTGGAGGAAGCGGCGCTCAGGGAGACTGCAGCGTGGAACCAGCACGGGCCCCCAAGTATCCGCCGTGAAAAACAATGCCCCCGCTTGTCAGGGCTCCCCTCTCCCTTTTCAGCGCCTCCGGGCGCGCTTGCCGGTGGGCGTGTCACCGCCGAGCCTCCTGGGTGCTGTAGTCTCCTGCCGCGTGGTGGAGGAAGCGGCGCTCAGGGAGACTGCAGCGTGGAACCAGCACGGGCCCCCAAGTATCCGCCGTGAAAAACAATGCCCCCGCTTGTCAGGGCTCCCCTCTCCCTTTTCAGCGCCTCCGGGCGCGCTTGCCGGTGGGCGTGTCACCGCCGAGCCTCCTGGGTGCTGTAGTCTCCTGCCGCGTGGTGGAGGAAGCGGCGCTCAGGGAGACTGCAGCGTGGAACCAGCACGGGCCCCCAAGTATCCGCCGTGAAAAACAATGCCCTTAAATGGCGTGCTCAAGAAAGTGTGCTTTAATTGGATAACATGTGACCGAAGCATGGCAAACGGGTGCTGAAAAAAACAGTTTGAAGTCTCTAACATTGTCATGCTTTTGAACAACTAACATGACAAGTTGTATGTGTAAAGCGCACGTTCACCCAAAAGCGTATCTTGGCGCTGAATTACAGATGTTTATTGTTTTCAACGGTACTCATTTTGTCGACCTCAGAGGGTTGAAAGACTGAGCGAACCTGCCAGGATTTGAATTTGTGACTACTTTGGTTGAACACTGGTCTCTACAGTGGAGCATTAACTCACTGAGCCACCAGACTCGCCTAAAGCGAGATGAAAAAAACAAAGCTTGCATCACCTGGCGGGTGCACAACAACTTCAAATACCCTTGGTGCATCCATGTCAACTAGTGTAGTGAACTGATTGTGCAGGCTGCAAGAAATACCCCAATGCTGATGAGCATAATTATGTTGTAGATATGCCGTGAGTTTAAAGAATTCTCATCAGGATGTAATTGCCTGAAGATGTGAGAAACGGTTGAAGTGATGTCATCATGAAAGCACTTGAAAGGAAGGTTAATCCGGAGGATTACCAGTGTATATCTGGAGGTCACCCGGTGTATTCAAAGAATGCTGTTCATGCCTTTCCCCAAGGTTTGTTCATAATAGCACACAACCTACCTATTTACTCATTTGACTCGTCCATGTACATGCAAAAATAAATGCGTATATTTAGAAAGGTGCTATTAAGTGAAATGCTTGGTTGCCTTAAAGAGGAGGAGGAGGAGTTCGAACTGAAACTAAGGCTTTACGTCACTAAACAAATCCTGGCTGAGGAGCTGAGACAAAGAGTGAGTGGGGTGTTGTTTCTTATTGAGGCGGACAGCATTTTGCAGTGGGCGGGCCACCCAGGTCTCCTTTTAAGGGGTGCCAGGGCGCAGCCCCAGAAACGTTTTAAGGTATGAGCAAACTGGTAAATTGCCAAGGGCCCTACCTTCCAGATGGGGACGCTGGGAAGTGGATTTTCTCTCTATTTGACCACTGTCTATTCTATTTCTCTACCTAAACCTCTGCCCCTCTGTGCCTACCTCTAGCTCCAACTCTGTCTTTCCTCTCTTATTGTAAGAATTGTTGAGGTTCCGAAAAAGTCATATTTCAACAGTTTTTGTATGACCCAGTTACAGTTTAACATATAATTTAGTATTTGGCATCATTCTGGCTTAAATTAGCAGGAAATGAGTAATACAATTCGAATTTGTTCCGTACGGTGGTCCTCAAATATGTCTTGACCAGTGCCCCCAAAATCCTTAAAACAACACTGTGCAGCCCCCCTATCTCCTCGGGGGCTCCACATTCCGCACGTTGCCTTTCTGTGTCCTTACATATCATTTAATTTAGCAGTGTTCACGAAAACATGACTTCGTATTTTCATGAAAGCTGCCAGAGCACAGGTAAGCCCTTTCGGCCTCCTCTCCAGACTCCTGACAGGAGGAGGTGGAGGAGAGCCCGAGTCTCTGAGGGGGGCTGAGCAAGAAGTGTTGTTTCAAAATGCAGCTATCTGTAGCTGAATGTCTGGATTGTGCATGTCCTAAGAGAGTAGTTCAACTACTCAGGGCCGGCTCTAGGGCGGTGCGATCGGTGCCACCGCACCGGGCGCTGACTTGGGGTGGGGACGCCTTGTATGCAGGTATATTTTCGTTTTTAAACAAACACACATGCTGCCGCATTCCTTGCTTACAGCAATTTTCAGCCATCAATAGAGCGTTAAGATCACCCCAGTGATTAATGTTCCTGCTGAAGAGAGATCGTAGGTTTGTCTAGAGGGAATTTTAACTCATCATAAGGTAGTTCAGTGGGTTAATATGCCTATTGCAAAGAATGTGTACCATGCAGATTACAAAGTACATATAATGTTAATAGGTCAGTGGGTTACTGTTTGTGTCCCAGGGATCCTTTGTTACTTTTGTTACAGTTTATGAGTTAAAATCCTAATTTAAAACTGTGAGGTATTAACTGTCATCAAAGAGCTGCATGCAAACTACAAGATATGTAATAGCGCACTCCGGATTTTATTAACTAATACAGCCCCCACCATTGTTTGTGCTGTTTCCAAGTTTTTAAAATGGGCTTGGTTGATTCGACTAAAAAGACTGTCCATATCAATTTAATTCTGTCTTAGATAATTTATTATAAATATTTCTGCTTTTATTCCTTTTATTTAAAATGTACAGTCATAATTTCGACATGCTGTTATATTTTTTGTAATGCTTTTATGATATATGCATATCGAAATAAAGCAATCAACCAATAGCGCTATATGTCTTTTTGCCCTGTCTTTCATTATCCTAAACTTTCAAAAAGGGTTAGTTTGGGTAGAAGAAATCAATTTTTATTATTAAAGAAAACCCCTAACAGTGATGTTATGTTTTAAATTCTGAATGTGTGCTTTTCCAGGTCAAGGGCTCCGAAACTATACTATCTACCAATCTAGATGAGATGTGACTCCTACACCTTGTAGTCCCTTGTCTTATGTAACATTTCCTATGCACTGATTTACACATATATGATTATCTCTGTGCCAATCCGTGTGCAATTTAAAGTGCTCTGACACCCTACACTGGAATGAGTGGCGCTATAAAGCTAAATCAGTCTAAGAGAGAGTGTTTATAAATACTTGAGGGCAACTGTTAAATGGTGTGTTATACCTGGTATCATTGGTGTGAGTCTCCCTTCCATTTTTTTGCTGATTGCCTCCTCTGTTTTTTATATGCTTTGCTGGTTAGATGCTTTGGGCACTGTGCCACTGCTATTCAGTGCCGCAGTGCAAGTGCTCCCTATGTTAAATTGATGTATTGATTAGTGACTCCATGATTGGTTTATTTGGTTTACTTGTCAGACCCTAGTACAGTGCACCATGTGTGCCCAAGGCTTGTAAATCAAGTGCTGCTGGTGGGCTTGCAGCACTGGTGTGCCACCCACATAAGCTTGTAAAGTGTGTCTCAGGCCTGCCATTGCAGGGCCTGTGTGCAGTATGTGACTGCCATGTCGACTTGGCAAGTGCACCCACTTGCCAGTCCCTAAACCTT
Source organism: Lissotriton helveticus (assembly GCF_964261635.1). Classification (NCBI taxonomy): domain Eukaryota; kingdom Metazoa; phylum Chordata; class Amphibia; order Caudata; family Salamandridae; genus Lissotriton; species Lissotriton helveticus. The sequence goes on from NC_136063.1 coordinate 1,311,520,706, forward strand.
CCCATTTCTTCTTATCAAAAACCCCTATGGTAGACCCAAGGGCAGGGTGCATTCTAAGGATAAGGCAGGACATGCCCTGGTGTGTGTGGCATGCACTAATAGTGAATTACATCTATTTTCATTTTTCACTATTCCACTGCTACCTGTTCCCCATAGCCAGAATTGGCAGTTTGATTATTACATCTTATAATCCTAACTGATTCAGGGAACTAGGTAGAAATTCGAGTTTAGTATGCCTGAACTCAGAATGATACAATACATCTTTTAGTGAAGTTGGTTTTAACATTCTGTGTTTGAAAATACCACTTTTAGAAAGTAGGAATTTTCTTACCTAACTATCCAAGCCTGCCTCTGCTAGGTTGTGTATTCCTTGTCTGGAGTTTGAGTGACATGGGCTGGGGGATTCCAGGAGACAGGGTGAGTCAGCACAGGGCTGAATAGAGAGATCTGCATGTAGATGGGTGGGAGGAGTTGCACCTGGGACCTGAATAGGGCTGTGCCTACCCCTCCACAATGCTGGCTCGTGGTGTGTCTGATGTCACTGGCCTACACTGTGAAAGGAAAGAAGGAGTCTTGTCAACAAAGTGCTCCAAGACTGACCAGAACTGGTTTGGACTAGGCAAATCCCCTCTGCCTTCAGAGGACAAAGGATTTTGCATTATAAATATGGGGACCCAGACCCCAAGACTTTAGATCACTTCTGGGAACAAGACAAACCTGTTGCCAAGGAGAAGAACCAAGGAAGCTGCAGGAGTTTGGACTGCCCCTCTGCCAGTGTGCTGTTTGCTGGGTTGGCCAGCAGTGGTTCCTTCATTGCCAAGGAAAGGAGAAGGAACTTTCAAAGAACTTTCATCATCTTGCAGGATATTTCTCCAAGGGCTTGAACTTGTGTTTGCTTACTGCTGAAGTCTCAGGGCTACAAGACTTCACCACCAGCTCCACCCTATATTTCCTTGATGGGAATTCTATCTGCAGAAGCCTGTGTGTCGCTGGGAGCTGGAAGCACAACTCAACGAGAAGAAGCCGCCGCAGCTGTTGTTATCGCATTGCCGGAGAAACGTGCCACCGCCGCAACTCCAGAGAAGCGCGCCTTCGTCGCAGCTGTTTGCCGTCACCTCACCGGAGAACCATGTCACAGTATCTGTCGTGGCTCCAAAGTACAGAGTTTGCCGCACGGCCGTCAGGGCGTGCACGCATCGTCTTCACGTCGTCGCATCAAGGGCACCATCTTATCGCATCGCACCGGATCGTTGCATCGCGGCGCCATCTTGTCCTATTGTAACCGGAACGCATCACGAGAATCTATGCATCACCTCCTCTCCGGTAAGGATCAAGACGCATCCCCATCTCTGCGCAAGCATTGAGGCACGACGCATCGTGTCCCCCGAAGCACAGAACTGAAGTATCTCCCTTCCTGCGAACCTTTTGTTTGTTTTGCGTTATGCATCCAGGTACTTTTGTGAGAACTTTGTTGCATTCATCATCAACTTGAATTAAGTAACTTCTATAATCTTTAAATCTATTTTAAGTACAGTATTGTTAATTTTTGTCATTTGTTGTCTTATGATAAGTCTATATAAAGAACACTTATATTTATAAAACCTTTGTGGTGTCCATCTGTAGTGTTTTCACTGTATTACTGTGTATATTCACAAATGCTTAACACACTGCCTCTGAGATAAGTCTGTCTGCTTGTGCCAAGCTACCAAGGGGGTGAGCAGGGGTTATCCAGTAGTGTAATCCCCTTTCCCTGACTTAGAAGCAAGGGTCCCTAGTTGGTCAAAGGTGTATACCATTGCCACCTAGAGACCCCTAGTCCTAACATTGGTGGCAGCGGTGGGATTTGGATCTGCATTTGTGACTCATATATAGTAATTGGTGTACACTACTAGTGAGTGCAGACCAAATGCGACCACATACTTTTTTGATAGAATTTTTTTCTTTCCTTGGACTGTTATTTTTCCTGAGAACTTCCAATTCTTACTACCATGAGTAGACCAGCATCTGTTGCATCTATGGGTCTAGATTTTGAGAAACTGAGGTTGGAAACCTACACTTTGAAACAGCTCAAGCATCTCTGCAAGAAATTGAAAGTTGCTACACCAGGCATTTCTAAAAAGGATGACTACCAAAAGGCGCTGAAGGCCTGGGTAGAATCAAGAAATGCCCCTGATCTGGTGGTAGAGCCAGCTGGGGATGCAATTGGGCAGCTGGATGGGCCAGTGTTTCCAGCCAGGGGAGGGGTACTGTCCCCACTTGGCAGTAGTGCCTCCTCCAAAGATCTGTCCCCCAGAGAGCTGACAGACAGGGAGAGAAATAGGATGCATAAGCTGGAGATGGCTAAGCTTAAGATGGAGGGTCAGAGGGAAATGGAAAATAACAGATTGTCCTTGGAGAGCGAGAGAATGAGAATGGAACATGAGAGGATGTTGAGGGAGTTAGAGATCAAGGCAAAGGGCTCAGAGATCAATCCCTCTGGTGGCAGTGCACCATCTGTGCCTTCAGAAGGCAGAGTACATATCCCCAAGGATGTCATCAAAGATTTCCATAAGCATGAAGATATTGGTCAGTGGTTTGAAGCCTATGAGATAGCAATGTTGGCCCACCAGGTCCCTGAGAAGGATAGGGGAGTGGGGTTGTGTGGCCGCTTTATGAGTGAGGGGAGGGATACTTTGTTAGACCTACCCAAAGAACATCGGATGTCTTATGCCCACATGAAGGAAACCCTGATGACAAGGTATGGTTTTGCCCCAGAACTCTATAGACAGAGGTTTAGAAATTGCAAGAAGCTGGAGGCAACCGCTTGGGTAGAATATGTATCTTTCTTTTGCGGAGCTATGGATGGTTGGGTGAAGGGTAGCAAAGTGGATACTTTTGAAGCACTCTATGATTTGATTGCAAAGGAGCACTTGTCTGCCACTATTTTCCAGAGCTACGCCAGCACCGTATTGATAGCAAGTTGACTAACCCTAGGAAGCTTGCTAAGGAGGTGGACCGCTGGGTCAGTACCAGGGAGACTCTGTCAAAGGTGGGCAGGGTCCCCAGCAGAAGAGTGGGGGGACATGGGTAAACAGAGGGAGTTCCAGAAAGGGCCAAAAGTGATTCCCAAGGGAACCAAGGGAAGGGTTCCCAGCCTCCCCCTGAGAAGAAGTCAGAGTCCCAGACAGGTAAACCTGTTCACAGGGAGCCTGCTACATGCTTTCAGTGTAAGCAAATGGGACACCGTTGGTATGATCCCCAGTGTCCCCAAAATGGTCAGTATGTGCCACCTCGTGTACCACCCTGTCAGATGGCCAGTGTAGCCCTGGGTGGGGGGTAGATAGGTGCCCAAAGTGGGTGGGGTCCCGCAGAAATGTCCCTTGTCTCATTAGGAGACTTTGAGATGGTCCCTAAAACTCAGCTGCCTGATAACACTAAAAAGTACAGGCAGTGGGTGACCATCAATGGCCATAGAGTGGAGGCTCCGAGGGACACTGGGGCTAGTGTGACATCCGTCAGTTGCCGGTTGGTGTCCAAAGAGCAGGATATCCCTCATGTATTCTTCCCTGTAGTTACAGCGGACAACTCACAGAGCCAGTGTGAGGTGGCTCAAGTTCCCTTTGAGTGGGGGGGGGTCTCTGGTACTCTTTAAGTAGCTGTGAGGCCAGCCACACCTTTGGATTTTCTGTTAGGCAATGATTTAGAGAACTCCCCTTGGACTAAGGTGGAGAAGAAGGCTCATTTGGAGATGTTGGGTCTGCCTGAGTGGGCGTGTGTGACCACTCGGTCTATGGCAGCCAGTAGGGGTGTTCAAGGGGTCCTGGAGCCTAAAAGTATGGCCCAGGAACCTGCTTTAAAGAGAAGAGATAGGGGGGGAAACCAGCCCCCATTGTTCCCATGGTCCAGGAGGAGGCAGACCTTGAGGGGGATGCCCTGGAACCTACAGGGGAGCAAATTGCTGAACTGGGGGGCCTACCTGAGCTGACCCATTGGCAGCAAGAAGGAGGACCCTCCAGGGAGGAATTTTGTGCAGAGCAGAGGAAGTGCTCTTCTCTTGTGGGTTTGCGGCAACATGCCACAAACCAGGCAGCATGTGATCATTCTGGATCACATTGGATCTACTGGGAGAACGACCTCCTGTATAGCGAGCCTAAGGTTGCTGAGCCTGGGTCAGCCCGTGTACTGGTGGTACCCCAGCGTTTCAGAGCCTTCCTACTGGGGTTGGTTCAAGATGTGCCTTTAGCTGGACATCTGGGGCAGGAGAAGACCTTTGAAAGGCTTGTCACCCACTTTTATTGGCCCCAGATGCGGAAGAGTTCAGGTACTCATTGTAGGACTTATCAAACTTGCCAGGCAAGTGGGAAAAGTGGAAGGAAGCAAAAGGCTCCTCTCCAACCTTTCCCTGTAGTCAGTACCCCCTTTGAACAGGTAGGCATTGACATTGTGGGGCCACTGGACCCCATGGGCAATAGGTTTATCCTGGTCTTGGTGGACCATGCTAACCGGAAGCCATCCTGCTAAGGACAGTGTTGGCCCCGGTGGTGGGACTTGCACTGATGGGGATTTTCTCCTGTGTGGGGTTCCCCAGAGAGGTGGTGTCTGACCGAGATACAAACTTCATTTCCAGTTATATGAAGTCTCTGTGGAAGGAGTGTAGTGTTACCTATAAGTTCACCACTCCTTACCACCCACAAGGTAATGGGCTGGTTAAGAGATTCAACCGGACCCTTAAAGGCATGATTATGGGTCTTGAGGAGCCTATGAGGTATAAGTGGGACGTCCTCTTGCCATGTCTTCTTTTTGCTTACCGTGAGGTGCCACAAAAGTCCCTAGGGTTCAGCCCCTTTAAACTGTTGTATGGACACACGGTAAGAAGACCTTTGAGTCTGGTCAAGAAAGGCAGGGAGCAATCTACCAGGAAACCTCCCCAGGATGTATACAGTTACATGCTGGCCTTCAGGAACCAGACTCGGCGATTCAGTCAACTCGCTCAAGCTAATCTGGAAACCAGCCAGGAGGATATGAAGTGGTGGTACAATCAGAATGCCACTCAGATTGAGCTTCAACCTGGACAGAAAGTTTGGGTCATGGCCCCTGTAGAGCCTTTTGCGCTCCAGAACAGGTGGACCGGACCATTTGAGGTGGTGGAGCGCAAGAGTGATGTCACCTATCTGGTGAACTTTCAGTCTCCAAGGAACCCTCTGCGGGTCTTGCATGTTAACTGCCTGAAGCCCCACTTAGAAAGGTCCAAAGTGGGCATGCTCCTAGCGATGGATGATGGAACGGAGGAGGAGTCCGAGCCTTTTCCTGACCTCCTGTCTGCAACAGAGCAAGATAAGTCAGTGGGTGGTGTCAGCCTCTCTGCCACACTGACCCTTGATCAGCAGCAAGATTACCACCAACTGTTGGAGCAATTAACTATTCTGTTTTCTCAGATTTCTGTTATCACAGAGTGGTGCGTCCATGATGTGGACACTGGGGACAGTACTCCTGTGAAGCACAAGGCTTACAGAGTGACTGTCAAGGTCAGAGCTTACATCAAGGAGGAAGTCTCCAAGATGTTTGCCTTAGTGGTGATTGAGACCTTTAACAGTCCTTGGGCCACCCCAGTGGCTTTGGTCCCAAAGGCTGCAGCGCCTGGTGTCACACCCAAACACCGGTTCTGTGTGGACTACCGAGGACTCAATTCATTCACCAGGACTGACTCGCACCCCATCCCCAGAACTGATGAGCTCATTGATCGGTTAGGGGCTGCACGGTACCTCAGCACGTTTGATTTGACGTTGGGTACTGGCAGATCGCCTTGACTGATGGGGCCAAAGAGAGGTCAGCATTCTCCACACCATATGGACACTACCAATTCCGGCTTATGCCCTTTAGGATGAAGAATGCCCCTGCCACCTTTCAGAGGTTGGTCATCCAGGTGTTGGCCGGACTGGAGGATTTCAGTGCCGCCTACCTGGACGACATTGCAGTGTTCCGCGCCAGTTGGGAAGAACATCTGCGCCACCTCTGGGAAGTGATGATGGCACTGCGAAAGGAAGGCCTCACGATCAAGGCGAGTAAGTGCCAAATCGGGCTGGGTTCCGTGCTGTATTTGGGGCACCAGGTAGGGAGCTGCCAGGTGGAGCACCTGCACCCAAGATTGAAACCATCCTGACATGGGAACCCCCAAAGAATCAGACACAGGTGAGAGCCTTTTTAGGACTCACGGGTTCTACAGGAGGTTTGTCAAGGGGTATGGCAACATTGTTGCACCCTTGACTGAGCTGACTTCCAGGAAGCAGCCCAAGAAAGTGAACTGGACTGACACCTGTCAGAAGGCTTTTGATGCCCTGAAGACTGCCATGTGCACAGCACCCGTGCTTCAGGCACCCAACTTCTCAGAGGAATTCATTGTCCAAACAGACGCATCAGAGCATGGTGTGGGGACTGATCTATCACATATTAATGAAGAGGGCCTAGACCGACCTGTAGCCTTCATCAGTAGGAGGTAACTTCCACAAGAACAGTGGTGGAGTGCAATTGAGCGTGAGGCATTTGCTGTGGTCTGGGCACTGAAGAAGTTGAGGCCATATTTGTTTGGGACTCACTTCCGGGTTCAGACAGACCACAGGCCTCGCAGATGGTTAATGCAGATGAGGGGTGAGAACCCAAAGTTGTTGAGGTGGTCCATTTCCCTACAGGGGATGGACTTTACGGTGGAACACCGCCCTGGTACAGAACACGACAATGCTGATGGTCTATCAAGATTGTTTTGCCTTAGTGAAGAGAACCCTCAAGGGGAAGGGTAGTTATCCCCACATTTCAGCTGGAGGGGACACGTGTTAGACCTGGTATCATTGGTGTGAGTCTCCCTTCCATTTTTGTACTGATTGCCTCCTCTGTTTTTGATACGTTTTGCTGGTTAGATGCTTTGGGCACTGTGCCACTTCTATTCAGTGCCACGGTGCAAGTGTTCCCTATGTTAAATTGATGTATTAATTAGTGACTCCATGATTGGGTTATTTGGTTTACTTGTCAGACCCTAGTACAGTGCTCTATGTGTGCCCAAGGCTTGTAAATCAAATGTTGCTGGTGGACTTGCAGCACTGGTTGTAGCACCCACCAAAGCAGCTTGTAAAGTGTGTCTCAGGTCTGCCATTACAGGGCCTGTGCACAGTCTGTGACTGTCATGTCGACTTGGCAAGTGCACCCACTTGCCAGTCCCTAAACCTTCCCTTCTTTTCATATCAGACACCCCTATGGTAGGCCCAAGGGCAGGGTGCATTGTAAGGATACGGTAGGACATGCCCTGGTGTGTGTGGCATGTTCTAATTGTGAATTACAGCAATTTTTGTTTTTCACTATTGCAAGGCTAGCTAATCCCCATAGGCCAGAATGGGCAGTTGATTATTACATCTTATAATCCTAACTGACTCAGGGAACTAGGTAGAAATCCGAGTTTAGTATGCCTGTACTCAGAATGATAAAATACATATTTTAGTGAAGTTGGCCTAACTATCCAAGCCTGCCTCTGCTAGGTTGTGTATTCCTTGTCTGGAGATTGAGTGACAGTAGCTGGGGGATTCCAGGAGGCAGGGTGAGTCATCACAGGGCTGAATAAAGAGATCTGCATAAAGATGGGTGGGAAGAGTTGCACCTGGGACCTGAGTAGGGCTGTGCCTTACCTCCACAATGCTGGCTCCACCTCCTGTGGTGTGTCTGATGTCCCTGGCCTACACTGTGAAAGGGAAGAAGGAGTCTTGTCAACAAAGTGCTTCAAGACTGACAAGAACTGGTTTGGACTAGGCAAAGGTCCCTCTGCCTTCATAGGACTAAGGATTTTGCAGTATAAATATGGGGACCCAGACCGCAAGACTTTAGATCACTTCTGGGAACAAGACGAACCTTTTGCCAAGGAGAAGAACCAAGGAAGCTGCAGGAGGTTGGACTGCCCCTCTGCCAGTGTGCTGTTTGCTGGGTTGGCTGAAGTCTCAGGGCTACAAGATTTCACCACCAGCTCCCCCCTGAATTTCCTTTCTGGGAATTCTATCTGCAGAAGCCCGCTTGTCGTTGGGAGCTGGAAGCGCAACTCAATGAGAAGAAGCGTGTTGCCGCCGCAGCTGTTGTCGTCGCATCGCCAGAGAAGCGTGCCACCGCCGCTACTGCCGACAAGCGTGCCTTCGTCGAGGCTGTTTGCCGTCGCATCACCGGAGAAGCGTGTCGCCACCGTGAGCATCGCCGTCACATCACTGGAGAAGCTTGTCGCAGGACCTGCCACGGCTCCAAAGTACAGAATTTGCCGCAAGGACATCTGATCTCCACGTCGTCGCATCAAGGGGGCCATCTTATCGCATCGCACCGGATCATCGCATATTATCGAGGCGCCATCTTGTTGCATCGCAACCGGAATGCATCACAAGAATCTACGCATCACTTCCTCTAACGCATCTACTTTCCTGCAAACCTTTTGTTTGTTTTGTGTTACGCATCCAGGTACTTTTGTGAGAACTTTGTCGCATTCATCATCAACTTGAATTAAGTAACTACTACCATCTTTTAGTCTATTTTAAGTACAGTATTAGGGACTTTTGTTGTTTGTGGTCTTGTGTTAAGTCTATATAAAGAATACTTATTTTTATAAAACCTGTGTGGTGTCCATCTGTAGTGTTTTTACTGTATTACTGTGTATATTTGCAAATGCTTAACACACTGCCTCTGAGATAAGCCTGTCTGCTCGTGCCAAGCTACCAAGGGGTGAGCAGGGGTTATGAAGTAGTGTAATTCCCTTTCCCTGACTTAGAAGCAAGGGTCCCTATTTGGTCAAAGGTGTATACCATTGCCAACTAGAGACCCCCAGTCCTAACATTGGTGGCAGCGGTGGGATTTGGATCCCCAGTTCTAACATGGTGGTAGAGAGGGACTCTGTAGTAGATGTGATCATTGGGGGGGGGCACCAACAAACAATGTCGTGCAGGGCGCCACCAGTGCTAAAGCGGGCCCTGGTTCAACTATTGTCCCCTCACACAGGCAGATGCCTCAGGCAGCACAGTATATCTTCTTAAATATGGCTCTCAGACGCACGTCACTGCCTCACTGAAGCTAATGAGAAGCCACACAGATCAGCAGGGGCAGGATCCCCAGCACTGTCCCAGAATCTATAGGGCTGTAATTCCAGTACTATCAATGAGTTGTGAGAGGGATTTAGATGTGTCTTTTATTTTCCATGCCTGCCCATGCTACTCTGACTCCTTGTTGGGAATCATGGCTTGCTGGTTCCAATGTCCGGCACTAGATTCCGGCTCTGCTGCAGCCATGGTGCCTCCAAGTTGCCCGCAAAAGAAGCAAGATAAGCACTAAAAATGTTTCTCTGTTTATGTATGTGTGTATTTGTGAGTATGTTTGTGAATGATTGAAAGTGAATGGGATTGAGTGAATGTGTGTATGTGTGTGTGAGTGCCAAGGAGAGTAAAAGTGAGTGAGAATCTGAGTTTTAGAGTATGACACTGAATACGCAAAAGTGATAACAAGGAAGTGAATGAAGGAGTGTCCATGCGTTAGCAGTGAGTAATTGGAGAATATGAGAGAGAGTGGAAAAGAGGTAGGAGCATAGCTATAAAGGATGCAGTAGGTACAGCTGCACCAGGGCCCAGAGTCAATGAATGAGAAACAGTAAGTTTGTGAGTATGAGTATGTTTGTATGTGAGCAACAGTGAGTGGGAGTGAGTATGAGTGAGAATATGTGAGTGAGAGAATGTGAGCTAGAGTGAGAAAGGGGGAACAGCGTAAATGTGAGAGATACTGACTATGAGTGAGGCGATTTTTTACAAAACGGGGTGAACTCCTTGCAGGTATTACTCCCCACCACTTTTAAATATTTCCATCCACCACTGGTGCTAACCATGCTGTTTACTAACCCATAGAGCCCAGAGTATCGTAGCCTGCTGTTCCAATGTATGAAGGGGCTGCAGTGAGGAAGAATAAAAGTGGTTGAAAAGGCAATGATTTCAATGACAAGTTTTGCTGCATGGTTTAAGCAGCTGAAGCTTGCACTGGAATGCAGAACTATGTAGCTATGGAAAGACAGAACCTGGTAGACCTGACAGAGCACATTGTCTTCGGGTGTGTGTGGGTTAGGGAGAGAAATAAGATCAAAGATAATCTCCCTTCAAGACACTGCAGTAGAAGTATGTCATCTGGCCTGTCTCTGTTACTAGCTGACAGCCAATACCAGATACTATCATCCTTCCTGCCATTGGCAGCCCTTAAAATACTTGTAAGAAATGATGCAGTTTAATCGTGGTTTCCCAGTTTTTGCATGTCTTGATTTGCTGGGCTTAGAAATCAGTACACTTTACCTCTGCTATACAGTTTAAATGTTTCTGTGTGCTCATTCACCTCGTTTGAGTATATCTCTTTTTGAGTACGTTTTACCCAGAGATTAACAATCTTCTCTCTTTCCATTCCACACTGTACACTGTTGTATAGCGTTTTAGGACCCTAGTGTAATTTTCCAGATTCATGCCCTTATATAGGTGTAAAGTATTGTATGCTTATATAGGCATAGAAATCATAACCATATTAAGACATAGCTCAAGTAGTCCTAATACGGCTTGGCTACTTCCGCTAGTTCCGAAAATCTACAACGATTTCTTGGAAAAACCTGTCTTCAGCAGTCAGGGACTTCCCCCTGCATGATTATTAATTTATCCAAGAACTCATAGAGTTTTCAGAGAATTAAGTCTCTAATGTCCAATCTAACGTCAAACTCGGCACCTTGTGTTTTGTTATGATATGTTAGACACACTTATATATCGCGCGACTCACCCGGAGGCATCTCGGTGCTTACTTAGTGTTATGAGACCATGGGAAGCAGGGAGGAAATTGTAAACGTAGAAGAGGAAGGCTTTTAACTTTTTCCTAAATATATTATAGGAGGGACATTCACGCAGAACAAGGGGCAGGAGTTCCAGTAGCGAGGGGCGAGAAAAGAAAAGGCCATGCCTCCAGTGCGACTGAGACGAATCCTGGGGACTTTTAAAAGGGCCACGGAGTTGGATCTGAGAGCCCTGTTCGAAGTCTGTTTAATCAGCTTTTTCTGCAGGTATTCACGACCTGTGCCTCTGAGCGAGTTATAAGTTAAACAGCATATCTTGAATTTAGAGCGCTTTCTTGCTTCAAGGTATAAATATGCCCACACTTGTCCAAACAAACACGCGGTGATTTGGAGCAGTTCGACTATCTACTTGCCCGACGTGCCCTGCTGCAGCAAGTGCCGAAGGAAGCCGACCCTCCAGCTGATGCACTGAGAGACGCTGTACTTTCTCCAGCCAAGAAATCCAGCTCCAGTGTTTCCAGGCTACCCTTGCGGGTTGCTGGGAAATCGAGTCCTGAGAGAGAGATACCAGACCTCCTAAATTCTAAAACCAAGGTACGGAGCTGATCAGACCCTAAGAGAATTCTCGGATTAGATTCTTTGGCAAAAGAATACTGAAACTAAGCTACACCTCACTTACTTCTTCCCTTGTACTAGACCTAGGTTAGGTACACCGGGGTAGGTGTATTTTAGAAGCACCAGTTGAGTACTTTTAGTCATTATTTATCAATGTATGTATTTTATGTACTATATGGCTTAGTAACCATATCTTGCTTTTACAGTATTATTTTATAACACCCTTCGTACTGTACGCATTGTACTTTACAACAAGTATTACGATTGTAGCAGTTCATTTCTTATGCTTGAGAAAGAAGATTGTTCAATAGATACCTTTTATTGAAAACGCCCGTCTCTCTATTTCTCTGCACCTCTGGTGAAACGAAGCATGCACAATTGACTGAGTGAAAAAACTATCTATTGTTTCCGCGACTCTAGAGATATATTTCGTATTCTTGGGGAACAAAGTTGTCATGTTTTAAGCGGTTGTCAGAAACTAATCCCTTCTTGTTCATTCGAGAAAGCTTCTAGTGACCTCTGTGCTAGCTGGCACATACACAATTAAGTCTAGTATATTCGGTGGAGACCTAGTCAACCTCAGTCCTATGTCTAAACTACAGGATATACTATTCCAATGCGCAGAGCCTATTGGGAACATAGGAACTACACTACATGGCGCCCAACGTTTGGTAAGGGAATAATTTAACGCTAGATACTAGAGTAATTCAGTCGTGCTTTTCACACAGACCCTTTTTTCCTGTAAAAATACTCCAATAGACGTCTGGAGTGGGTTAAGGGATAAAATATCCGCTTTAAACTAAGTAGGACAAAAGAATTCTATGTATTAGTTTTTAGTTTGTTCAATGTTGAGGGATACAGTGTTCCAAAATATTGTGCACCTAATCTTTGTTTCCTTGAAACTTGTTCTGCAACACTTCCAGTCAACAAAAATGACGAAGAATTAGAAAGAGTTGCAGCAGCAGCTCAAGCAGTTTTAGATGACACAACTCTCTAACAAAATGACCCGGGTGCTATACTAATCCTGGTAAATATTAGGAAAACAATTACTTTAAAACTCATAGACAATGGGGTATCACCAAGAGGTGGTAAAGTAATATTTCTTATAGAGGCACATGAATATCGGCAGACAGAGGTATTCTATTCATGGATTCTGTTTCCTGTAGCAAATGCAGTAACACATGAGTTCCACTTCTATAAATTAGAGGAACCACCAGCGGAATACATTCCTTTCGAGGACGTTGAATTTCCACTAACTTACCAAGAGCATCAGCTCTGGTTTAATGGTGCCCTACAACATAAAAATCACATTACCAGGCTCGGTCCACTAGGTAGACCAGAAGCCACATGGCCGGTACTAGCCAGCTATACACCACATCCTGACATTGAAAGAATGACAGCTCCTGAACTGTTAGCTCAGCTAAAACAGCTGATTAAAATACATAGGCAGTTGGTTCAATATGTCATGAGGACTATAACAGTCCAACCAGCTGTACAAATTCCACAGCACATCCCACACCAGGGGAACAGAAACAAAATTACACCACAGACTATCGAGTCAGTCATTGGTAAATTGCCCGCAAAACAGGAACAAATTCTATTCTGGTTAGCTCAAAAAATTACTCAAATAGAGGCAGTATTTCCTGATAGTACTCCTCAAGAGAAACACAGGATTCTAACAATATGTTTACCAATGGGAATTGCACCACACGTAGAGGACTGCGACACTTGGGGTACAGTCTTTGCTTCAATCTACACAAAAACACATAGTTTCCCGTCTATGGCGGTAATACCAGACGTTTTGTGACAGATTCAAAATGAATACGGTCCAGAACCGGCCTCAAATCTGGGTATGAAATTACTGAGAGATTTCAAACAGGTCTCGGCTATACTATTAACCAACATTAAAGGTGAAGCAGCATCTGTGGCGATCCGCCAAAAACTAAAAGAAACATATATTACTGAGCAACCATATGAGCTTGCCAGAATTATTGAAAAATCCTATGAAGAACTAGGAAGAGATAGTTTGGGTGGGAAACCAGTAAACCCCCAACTAACTGAAAATCCTGAAAAAGTTTTTATTAAAAATAATCTCACTACTCCTAAGAAGTAGTGGGAAAACACTAAACAGACACTTCCCAGAGAGAAGCGTTCACAGTCCAGAGGAAGGTCTCCTCAACAGGAGCCCTCTGAAAAGAGATACAACCTCAGCAATAGGGATAATTTGAGAAAACCTGATAGATTTCAAGATAATGATGCACGTTCCTCTCGTACCTTTCAGAATTCCTCGTAGAAATCCAAAAGAAGAGGACGATCAGAACAAAAAGAAAAACGAGTAAAGTCCAAAGACGAACAACACGTTCCAAAAAATAAGAAAACTCAATTCACCAAAAAGAAGGTAGCAAGTCTAAAGATCAGACGTGCCGAAGATCTTGAGGACACAACTCAAGAACGGTGAGTGGGCCCAGACAATGCTAGACAGTGCAGCAGAAGTAACCATAGCTCGCAAGATCCTGAAGGATCATCTGGAGACAGTGGACTTGAATGAAAGCATCCAAGTTATAACTGCAGATACCAGGGTTAGCGTACCACATAAGTTATATGAATTAACACTCCGGATGGAGGGGGACAAACCAAGAAAAATTAGAGCACTCTTTTAGGGAAGCTCTCTAAGGGTTATGACAAACTTCTAGCTGAACAAGACTGGCCACCTGAATTTGTCAGGGAGTGCCCACATGGCAAAGAGATAATTATGCCAGCCTTCTCAAATCACATTCCAATTCATAAAAAATACACCTATGCCAGGAAATGGGCTGTAGCCCAGGCCCCAGCACTATACAAAAATCATGTAAGATATGATGAGGATTTCCCTCACCATAACATCCACTTGAAAACTCAACCAACAATGCAAAGGCAATATCCTGTAAAACAGGAAGCTAAAAATCAGGGCAGCGAGATCTTAAATCAACTTGAATTCCAAGGGGTGATTGAAACATGCACCTCATCAATGAACAATCCTTTGTTTCCTGTCTCCAAACCGGACAATTCATATCGTCTAGTTTTGGATTACAGACATCTAAACTATTGTTGCAAAACGTTTGCAGTACAAAACGCACATAGTGCAGCACATAGTGCAGCACTGATGAATAACATTGTGCGCAAAAAATAAATATAAAACTACATTAGATATCTCAAATGTTTTTTTATGTCAAAACATTGCACCGGAAAGCAGGTATTTGACCGCTTTCTCAATTATGGGGACACAGCGACAATGTTGCCGTCTCCCCCAGGGGTTCAAGAATAGTCCAGGGTTATTTTCAGCCAGAGTAACAGAGTTACTACAAACGTATGATGATGAGGCATTATCCTATGTCGATGACATCTATCTTACAGAGGATGATTTGGACATACACTTGAAGAGAGTAAACACCATTATAATGGGTTCGCTTCTGAAGGGTATAAATTCAATTTTAAGAAATCACGAATTGCCCACCTCAACGTCCTATTTTTGGGATTTGAGTTATTAAGTGAAGGCAAAAGCCTGGCAGCAAATTTTTTAGGGAAATGTGCGCTGCTCCAACCTCCAAAAACGCTGAAAAACTTACAGTCAATTCTAGGTTTCCTGAATTTTGGAAGAACTTATGTTCTAAATTACGCAGAAAGGGTTAAACCTCTCTACGAACTAATAAAACCTGATTTCAAATCTACTAATTGGACACAAAAACACAGTTACAAACTCGTGACATAGTGCGTAACCTAGTGATACGAATCATCTCAGGGAGATGCGGATTCACATACCTAACCTTTAACGAAGGTGAGACGGTACCAATAGCATACAAATCACATTTGTACACACAAGCTGAAATTCACTTCAACAGAAGAGATTCTGACAGCGGTTCAGACTGCTGTAGCAAAAGAAAGAGCCCTCGCACAGGGTAAACGCATACAAATCGTTACACCTGTACCTGCCTTAGAGGCAGTGACAAAGGCAAGCATTCCAAATGCTAAAGCTCTACATCCAAGATGGAAACAATGGGTATCAGACATTGAATACGTTTTTGACCCATATTTAAAAGCACAAGAATTCCTACAATACGTATTAGAATGTCCTCTGCCGACTGAAATTCTGCCACTTGAACATTACGGCTGTATAATATATACAGACGGCTCAGCACAACCCGCAATTGGGGGTAAACAAGCGTATAGTGCTGTGTGTGCGATTGTTAAAGGTCGCTGGCGCAAAGGTAAATTTAGACCTATTGTCACAAAAAATCAATCTCTCGGAGACTGTACAGCTCAACGAGCTGAACTACAGGCTTTGAAAATGGCGCTTGAAAATACTGACCGCGAATTCCCCACACTTATAGTGTGTGATTCGTATTACTGTGTCCAGTCTTACAACGAATATTTGCAGAACTGGGTTCAAAACGGTTTCAGAGATGCTAAAGGTGGCACAATTAAGCATAAACTGCTATGGGAACAAGTAGTTCTTTTACAAAAAGAACTACAAAAGACTCACGTGATTCATACACTGAGTCATCAGCGTGATGGCGTTCACGTTGAAGGGAATTCATTGGCTGATGAGGCCGCTAAGGAAGCTGTGCAAACGGCTTCCGCAGCTGCAATCACTCGTTCATAACGAAAATAGACGGTGAAACAATGCTAGCAGTCAACTCCTAAATGACAGGAAACTATGCAGCATTACCACTGAATTATCCACTCGGTAATACATACATAATTGATGCAAACTCAGTACCATTTGCTCGAATCCCTGGAGTGGGGGATAGAGTAATTCCAAACAGGAACGAGAGAGGTGCTTTGGTTCACGAGGCATATATGGGAGAGGGTCTGATACATCAAGGGATCTTAATGTCTCTAATAGAGTTAGAAAAGAGGTACTGGTGGCCAGGAATGAGTGTCCGAGTCTATGAATTTGGAATTAACTGCGATACCTGTCACGAGGACCATAGCTTTGAAAACAGACGGATTCCTGACTACAGTGTAGCCAGCCCAGTACAGACACCATTTTTAGACAGCATTGGACTATCTACACGCAGACGTCCTTATAGACGAATGCGGTCCCACAAATATTAAGACAAGATTCATTTGGATGTGGCCCCAGCTCTCGGCTGATGCCAGAACTGTTATAAAAGATTTTCCAGTCTTTATCGGCACATACGCAATCGGCACGCTACATTCTGACCAGGGTCCTGCATTTAGCTCTCGAGCTTACAAGGAGGCCATGGCCTGCTTGGGCGTGCATTTCGATTTTCAAGTCCCTTCCATCCTGAGGTAAATGCGGTAATGGAAAGAAAAAAACGTGACATAAAGCAATCTATAACAGCTAGGGTATTAGGTTCGGGTGACGGGTGGGTCAAACATCTAAATAATGTCCAACGTAGTCTTAATAATCTGCCAAGAAATTCTCTGGGGGGAATCACTCCATATGAATTATTATTTGGTACTAGAATGCTCATCCAGGATCTTGTTTGTCAAACTTCAGTGGTGGAACAGAAACCCTTTGATATCAAAGACCGTTTGGCTGTTTTACAGGACTTAAATGAAACAAGAAGAAGTCTGAGTGACACAACACAAAGCCCAATGACCACCGAAGGAAAACCACCTGTCCCAGCAAGACCTGTCGGGATTCCAAAGATTGGGGATCTAGTCAGGGAAAAAATTGCGGTAAAGAAGGAATTTGGGCTTTCTTATAGAAAAACAGTACCTGTCTTAGCAATCCTTGGAACAAGATCAGTGTTACTACCACCGCTTGCTGGAAAAAGGAAGAACAGAACAGTATCAATTGACCTGGTAAAACCACAATAATGTGGCCGATAATAAGTAGTTGGCCCAGTGGACTCCCAAGAAGTAGCTGGGCCTCCTAATAAGTAGTAGGCCCAGTGGACTCCCAAGAAGTAGCAGACAACCAAATCTGGCCACTATTCAAGAGGTTCAAACTGAAAGACTTATCACCTTTGATAAACCTGCAGTAAGAAAAGAAGGACTTTGCAACACAGCCATGGAACTCGTCCCTCTTGATACCTAAATATCAGTGCGTCAAGAAACTCCTGTCTACAATGATGTAGCATCTGACTATACAAACATGTCAAAGGAGGAAGCAACTCCAGTGATCTCAAAGAACCCGGATGTAATACCAGCTATTGACAGAACTGCCTCTGGCTATTTTATCAACTTCAATAACTTTTCTGAGGATCACAGTGAACCAGAAATAACGCCAGCAAAAACACTTTTTAAAGAAAAAATAACAGAACTCCTTCATCAACTTGAGAGAACATATCTGGTTTCACCATGGGTTGAATTTTGGATTGGATTAGGTGTACTTTTCTCCTGCTTTGGCTCATTCTTGTTTTGAGTTTGGGACATATGATAGATGGAAAATACAGTACAATGGACACAGCAAGTAAGAATATCAACTTGCTCCTGCAACCTCACAAGTCATCTCATCGTGAGCGAAGAGACCTGTCATCAGTGAACATCACAGCCGTTCCTATACCTGGTCGTATAGCATGGGATACAACTGATTATGACATTTATGGCCCTGTGGAATTGTTGAAAATTCTACACCAGTGTAAGGTTTCTTTGAGTGATTTTGTTTCATCAAGCACTTTTTCTGATGATTGGGACTTTGGAACTGTTAATAATATGATATCAGACTAAGAAATATCAGCTAAATTCACTAAACATGAATACTTAGAAGGTTCATCAGATTATGAACAAATGTATTGTTTTAATCATTATGGTCACCATTACTTGCACACATCTGCAAACCCTAGAAATGTTTTTACTTACAATCAATGGGAACATTGTCCAATGCCACCAAAAGGTAGCAAAAAAAAATTTTATGAAAAGTTTCCATACGTCTCAGGTTTTAATGTCACAAATCAAGAAACGCTTTATTTCAGAAATGTGAAAAAGACAGAAATGAAAAACATGCTGACCAATACTAAACAAATGTATTCTGCGAACTTCTATGCTCAGTTGTCTACATTAGGTTTTAACTTTTGGAAAGGCAACATTGAGACAAAAACTGTTTGGGGCACAAAAGACTGGCAGGTACAAGGTTTAGAAGCCTTATTCAGAGCTTGCATTATCCCAGAACATATAATGTTTTTAAATGACACTGTACAACAAACATCTTGTCTTGGCTTAGCTAAGATAAAAGATTTAAATAAACCATCCATACCTAAGCCCACGCCTGACAGTAATAACACTTCAGATGAGGAGGTGGACGTGAAACAGATTTTAAAACACAACTGAACCAATCCTGATTGGAAACAATGGTTAATATGGCTAATAGACACAAACAACTGTCAAGATAGATTCATGAACAGAACACAAGGGTTAAAAATGAATAGGCCAGATCCTAGATATTCCCAGAGACAACATCCAGGGATAGTAACAACATACAGTGTAGCAAAACTATGCCTTGACTGGCTACAGAAATCCACACTTCCAGAAATTAAACAACACTTGATTTCACTTAAAGAAGGCGTTGACTTACGAGACTTCTTACTTGGGCCTCATAAACAACGTCAAAAATGTTTCATATACGCCGGTATATACGGAGCATACAATGAAGCTTGGAAAATAACACAAATGGAAACTGCAGAAAAAATATGTGAAACTGATCGTATTAATTTAGAGTAAGCACTCTCTGTAGTGGACAATGGGTTAACAACTCTGTCCTCCAGAATTTATTCTCTGGACAGCATTGTATCATCTGCCATTGACATAATAGAACAGGATTTGCTAATGTTACAACATGGCCAGTCTCAATTACGTTCTATAATGCTGCTAGGCTGGACGTTACAAAATCTCAGTTCAGGCTATGTGCCATGGCGTCTAATCAATACCACGTCATTGTTTACTGTCTTTAACCTTACAGATAAACAAATCTCTTTGGCACAAAGAGGAGCAGACTATACGGTGTTGAGCATTGAAAAACTGGAAAGATTACCATTAACAGTTTCTGAGAAGCCTGTCGTAGAATGGATAATACATGGCACCAACACGATACCAGTGACAATTTTCCAATTTCAGTATTGTCTACGGCATATACCAGCAGGCCTGTATGAAAGGTTGGGTAAAGTATACATTAAGTCAACCTGGACTTTACCATACACACACAAATGTTGAAGTGGGAAAAAGGAGGTATTTCTTAGTACAAAAAATTGTACAAACTCACTAAGCAGTACACTTTTATGTGAAGGTATTAATTTACATGGAGCCTGCGAAGGTTCTTTAAATAACCTTTGTTGCCACATGCACGGTAGTCCAGCAGCAGTGATAGACCCGATTTTCAGGTATCTTTCCAACGGTAGCTACGTTATGCTCAATGATCATAGCTGTTGTGGCATGTTGCCAGGAAAAGCCTATCTAGTTAGTGTGTCGGCCAGGGTTACTTGTTGTATGCAAGTATTGTATCCAAAAAGCAAGACAGACGGGGAGACGGCGTTATGGCCTTCACTGAATATCTCTTCTATACAAATTGATACTTTAAGAAGAACAAAAGCCATTCTTTTATAAAAAACTGTGCCACTGACCTTGTCTAGAGAAACGTATGATCTGCACGTTGCAAGGACTTCTGCAGAGATACATGCATTATTATCAACAAACTGCCCAGTACATTTCGTAGAATTGTTAGGTCAAATCTTAAACATGTCTGATACCAGTGGCATCGCACATGTATTTAAGATGATCTTTTCGGGACAGTTAGCACCATTCGAAGCAGTCCTCTGCATTTTTCCAAATTTCATGCACTCTGTGTTTGGTGGTCTGCCTCTCATTTTGGGACTCGTAGCAGGAATTCTATTTTAGTTCCTTCTGCTGCAATATGGCAAATCCAGGGACCAACGATACCCAGACTACAATGGAACGGGATCTCCTGGCCATGCGGTATCGTGACAGAATTATACAGAGTCTTGGCTTGGCTTGTTTAAGAGATCTGAATACCACTTGGTTCCTTTCATTCAGACCAATCTGGCAAGATTGCATCTTACCTGTTCTACGATGCCTGCTTTGCGGAGAAGAATGCGTGTTAGACATTTGTCTTACACTTCCATCAGCACTGCCAACGGATGTTGATACTTTGCTGGGTCCCGTAACGACTCATACATCATGTTGCCCCCAACGGCTGCCAATCCTGATGACGGCATTTATTGAGATCTCACCGGCGAATACAGCTATTGGTAAGGTATGTGGAACAACAGGCACACATGTACCATCAACAGCAAACATTGCTAATGCGGATGACGCTGACGACAATGCTTCACATCTATTCGCATTTGATCTACTTGATGAAGGAGTTTCACTTTCACCAACTGTGGTAGACGTTTTTTTTGTCAGTTTAGATGATTTGATGTTTTCTCCCGACACGTAGAATAACTTTTGAAAAGTGCACACAGCTTTCCATGAACTCTGAAATTCGGCCTTCGGTTTTTCAAAACAAACACTCTAACTTGGGAACTCTATGTTTCCAAAATCTACATTTGAAATGTTTTTCTCTCCATCCCAGAATAGAACTTTTTTCACTTGGCACAAAGTTATCTGCTTAAAGAAGAACTATTCTTAGAGAACAAGAAATTCATTTGATACTTCCTATAGACAATATTTGGCATTTTATATATTATGCGATGGAATGGTCTTGACTTTTTTCCTTCTGTAAATTTAGAGCCATTTCATAAATCATTTAGATAGCATTCTTTAATGACAGCTATTGCTTATAAAATACGTGCAAGACAAATACTCATGTATGTGTATAAACCATGTTTTGATGCATTTCATGTATTTTGGGTGGGATTATGAACACATGCTCTAGTTATGTTTTATGCTTATAGATTTAGTAATATTAGACATAATACATGGAGTGGGTTTGTATAACGTTTTAGGACCCTAGTGTAATTTTCCCGATACATCCATTCTAATATTATAAAGAGAGAGCCCAAACCTTTGAGGCGGGTAATCTCAGTAACCACAGCACCAATCACAACACCCAATACAACGTAGGGAAGGGCAGTTGCAGCAGAAGGACATAGGCTATGCAGACGGCCACCATATTTTTTCTATTTTTTTTCTTTCTTTACAGAGTTTTATATAGCGCGGACTTGACCCAAACTGAATCAGATATCAGAGCGCTTTACATAGCACCAGTTACGTTACATGAGGACACACATTAATTTGTGTTAGGCACGGGGAGATTAAGTGATTTGCCCACAATCACAGGATGTTTGGCGTCGTTACCAAGACTCGAACCCAGATCCCCAGGTCCGAGGTCGAGCGCCTTAGCTGTTAGGCCAACTCCTCTATACATGTAAAAGGTAAAAGAACCGTGCCAGCAAAGTAGTCCCTTGTGGGCGTGTCTGCATTGTGCTGTGGGCGTGGGCTGGGGACGTGACTAACGCTGGGGGCGTGTGGTACGGCCATCACATCGTGAGCTGTGGGCGTGTGCTGGGGGCCTGACAAACGCTGGGGCGTGACAAACGCTGGGGGTGTGTGTCCGCCCTTCATGCCATGTGAGTCATACATACAAGCACCAATTACGTTGCTGCGCAGCATCAAGGGGCACACTGGGGGCGTGACACGCTTGGGGCGTGAGAAACACTGGGGGCATGTGTCCGGCCTTCATGCCATGTGAACGCAATTATTACGCATCAAGGGGCGTGCTGGGGGCGTGAGAAACGCTGGGGGCGTGTGCTACGCTCTGCCCTTCATGCCATGTGGGTCATACATTAATCAGAAGATCGTCTGCTGTGGCCGTGTGCTGGGGGCATGACAAACGCGTTCACCTGGAGGCCTGGTAAGTAACGTTACTGCAGCCTCTCCTGTGCGCTGTTACTGAACTCTCTCATTCAAAGAAATTACACGCTTCTGCTACCATCAACCAGGGCTCTAGCCGGGCTCAGGCTGCGGATCAGTACACTAATTACACGCGCCTGATAACAGCAACCAGGGCTGCAGCTGGCCCTCAAGCGGGGGAACACACGCCTACTAACTTCAAACAGGCCTGCATCTGAGCCTCAAGTGGGGGAACACACAAATGAGCGTGTCTGCGGGGACAATTACTGCAGCCTCTCCTACTCGCTGTCACCCAACTCTCTCATTAAACGGATTTACCCGCGGCTGATAACTCTCTCATTCAACGACATTACACGCGCCTGCTAACATCAACCAGGGCTGTAGCCGGGCTCAGGCGGCGGATCACTACACCAATTACACGCGCCTGCTAACTTCAACCAGGGCTGCAGCTGGGCCTTCTCCGTCCCTATTCTAATGAAACAAACAATGTTGTCTACCGCGAGATTTTAAAATTAATTCCCCTTGCCAAATACACACATTACACACATTCTATTTCATACCCGGACAATGTCGGGACGGGCTACTAGTGCCCTTATATAGGTATAAAGTACTGTATCCTTATATAGCATAGTAATCATAACCATATTAAGACATAGCTCAAGTAGTCCTCAATTAAAAGTATGGGCAATGGTAACAGCGGTGGCTCCTCCGTTATGGCAGTTGAGCATTGCCCCCCTGCCAGCAGAGACAAACTTGAAAAATAAAATGATATTAAAGTAGTTTTATTGTAATTTTATTGTTCTTCAGGGAACTGAGTATTGGGGACAGGACCATACTGACCAGAGCACTGGAAGCATGGAGGAGGAGTGCTGTGCACTGCTGTCAGTGCACATTTTGGTTTAGCAGGCTGAGGACAGCCAAACAGATATGCACACTGCCATCTCTCCAACATGAGCTGCATTGCTGGGTGAAGAACTGCAGGCACAGGCTCCCAATCCCCGTTGGAGCGGAAAACCAGCCTGTTCAGGGATATCCTTGCATCTCTCTCATGCTGGGAATCAGCATGAAAGCAGTGTCTGAATTGGCAGTAGGGAAGTCTGGGAGCCTCAACCTATGCACAGCAGAAAGCAGAGTAGCTCTCCCTCTCTCTCTCTCTCTCTCTCCCTCTCTCTCTCTCTCTCCCTCTCACACTTTTCATCTTGAAATAGGGGATCCTGGGTAATTGTTCTGTAAGACAAGAGGAAATTCTGCAAAAGATGCAAAAGAAAGGAGGGAGACTGCAAGAAAATTGTTAGGATTAGATGCTAGAATTTCTCCAATCACTAGCAAGTGCACAGGATAAATCTGGCATCTCCACCGCCAACTCATAAGAACAGTCCAGGACCGGGGAAGCTGCTGCTATCTGAAGAAGGCCCAATTAGAAGAAGAATCTTGACATCTGACTCCTGCTGGAAGAAGAGAACACACTCAAGATTGCAAGGACTCCTGAATGCTGCTGGCACCCAGGGCCTGGAACTGCTGCCCAAGGGTCAAATGGTTGGGCTTCTGTTTACCTGCTTCAGGGCCAAAAAAAGGAGAAGGACTCTTAATTCCAAGAGGACCCAGTTGACTAAGGAGGAGTAGCCCTGCATTAGATCTGACATGATAGAGACCTGGTGCCCAGAAATCTGCCCTTAGTAGTGAGGGGCTGCAGGACTGACCAGAGGAAGATTGTCCAGCAGTTAGAGACTTTGGGGCACATTAGTATGGCGGGCAGACTTTGTCTGCCTGCCATACCAGTGGGAAATGGGACCACCCGCTAAGGGGACGGCAGTCCCATATTTCCCATTAGGATGCACCCGCAACACTTGCTGGTGCATCCCGCATTTTTAACATTGCGGCGGGCGGTGCTGAAAGCGCCGCCCGCCGAAATGCAAAAAATGCATGTTGTGTTTTTCAATGCACAACGTGAAAGGCACCGCTGGTGCCTGCCATGTTGTACATCGAAATGCAGGGGGGGTACCATAGGTATCCCCATGTGCAACCCGCACCCCCCCCCCGGAGTCCCTGGGGGCCTGCAACGGCCAATGCCGCCACGGAAAGGCATTTCCAAAGCCACATTCTAATATGGTTGGCAGTGTCTTCCAGACACCGCCACCATATTGAACCCTTTTCCGCCTGGTCGACATGTTGACTGGGCGGAAAAGGAGCGGATGGTCTTTCGTGCGCCGCGGACCCCCCAGCCATTGTAATATGGCGGGGGGTCATTTCTGCAAGGATGGCGGGCGGATCGCCCCCGCCGGGCTGGCGGTGGCTACTGCTGGCCCGGTGGGGGCGATCCGCCCGCCATCCTAATGGGGTCCTAAGTCTGAAGCTAAAACCTTCGACCAGTAGAACACACTCGGGATATCCAGCCTCCTCTCTATCTTGGTTGGCCTGGAATTGCGCAAAAGCTGGTCCATCTCAGACTGCTGTTTTTGCATAGAGTTTGACTTTTTCAAGCTACATTTTGCTTTATAACTTTTAAATCTTTGCAAATTCTTAACTCTGGTCCCTCTTAACGAATTTTGGTGATCTTGATATCTATTTGATTCAGAAAAGGGGGTGGTGATGAACAGAGTGTCTGAATTAAGCAGACCACTCTTACCCAGTCCAAAGATCAGGGCTTGATCCATCACCGTTATTTATCTCACTGCCCCATCCCAGCTCAGAACCTGGCTATATGCAAATTAGTCTGTCCCTGGCCCAGTGCATCATGGGAACAGGGCAGACCAAACTACCAAGCCAATTCTTCACCAGAAAGGAGACAAGCTACCGGGGACCGGTTTCTGGCATTTCAGCCTCTTCGCCCCGGCTTGCTTGAATCCTGATGGAGCAGTGAGAAAGGGACTCATGTCTGAGTATACCCTGCCACACCTATAGTGGCCAAAAACGATTCAGAAAAGGGGGTGGTGATGAACAGAGTGTCTGAATTAAGCAGACCACTCTTACCCAGTCCAAAGATCAGGGCTTGATCCATCACCGTTATTTATCTCACTGCCCCATCCCAGCTCAGAACCTGGCTATATGCAAATTAGTCTGTCCCTGGCCCAGTGCATCATGGGAACAGGGCAGACCAAACTACCAAGCCAATTCTTCACCAGAAAGGAGACAAGCTACCGAGGACCGGTTTCTGGCATTTCAGCCTCTTCGGCCCGGCTTGCTTGAATCCTGATGGAGCAGTGAGAAAGGGACTCATGTCTGAGTATACCCTGCCACACCTATAGTGGCCAAAAACGATTCAGAAAAGGGGGTGGTGATGAACAGAGTGTCTGAATTAAGCAGACCACTCTTACCCAGTCCAAAGATCAGGGCTTGATCCATCACCGTTATTTATCTCACTGCCCCATCCCAGCTCAGAACCTGGCTATATGCAAATTAGTCTGTCCCTGGCCCAGTGCATCATGGGAACAGGGCAGACCAAACTACCAAGCCAATTCTTCACCAGAAAGGAGACAAGCTACCGGGGACCGGTTTCTGGCATTTCAGCCTCTTCGGCCCGGCTTGCTTGAATCCTGATGGAGCAGTGAGAAAGGGACTCATGTCTGAGTATACCCTGCCACACCTATAGTGGCCAAAAACGATTCAGAAAAGGGGGTGGTGATGATATCTATTTGCTCATTTTTTTTCCCTATGTTTCTAAAGTGAGGTGGGAATTGTATTGTGTTGTGATATTCTCTTGAAATGTGTTGGCACTGCTTGAACTCAGCACACACCTCTCTGGGGATTGCCTGGAGCACAGACTCCCTCATACCTGTGGTTTTACCTAATCAGAGTAGGTTTTTTGAATATGTAGGGTTACCCCACACCCCCAAGTTAATAAGCCCATGTCTAACAATGCTGAATCAGAAAGGGAAAGTCCAACATCAGTCCAACAAGACATTGTAGGTTTGGTGACCTGCTATTGTATCTAGTTTCCGGCTAACCACAGCAGTCGTCTTTTTACTTCCCACATTTTCTGGATTTCTCAAGGTTCCCTCATCTAAGAGGAGAAACAGGAGGAACTCTATTTGGTCCTGTAGGGATGAAAGAATTTAATTGTTATTTGACTGTTCTTTTTTCATTAAAACCATCACATATTAATTGACACCTAACCAAGAAAATGAATTGCTCAGATATTTATACTAACCAGTCGACCACAATGCAGCCATGACCTTTTCAGTGTTACCACTGCTACCTCTTCCCATTGGAGTGGATTAAAGCACTGTTGGCTGAGCTGCAGTTTAAGTGCACTGCAGTTACACATGGCAATGAAAAAGTGCCTTTGTATTGTAGGAAAAGCATATTTTATATATTTATAGGTCACTTCTACAGTGTGGCTTGTAAGCCAACAGGGCATGCTACTGATATATAAAAGTGGAGGCACTGCATATTGGGGTTTATATGTCCTCACAGTAAAATTAAATCCAAATGCTATTCAATTGTGTAGGCCTGGCTAGGCTTTTCCATAATATGCCTAAGTGAAATGAAAATCTTTATTTTTTACCACTGCTTAGGAAAAGGCTACATAAATCCTTCAAAGTCATTTCTTGCTTGGTTTGCGTGCTGAAACCAGACTTTTCATAGCTTAAGTACAAGAGTAACTTTGCAAAAATGTACTTTAGGTTGTCTAAACCAAATCTGGCTTACAGCCACTTCTGCAACTCATCACTCCTCCAGTGCTGAAATACACATCTCTAGGTGGGAATTTTAATGCTCTTTGCTCAAATAACAGAAACTATCTATGAGCCTAAGAAAGGCCAATTCATGTAAACGGATGACCACTTTACAGGGAGTAGCTAACTGGGAGTGGACAGGAGAAGTTTAAGACTAAAAAGCAGCACTGGCACTTCGTCGTTTGGCTCGGAGATGCCAGAGAGAGTTCCTCCTATTCATTACCAGGACCTTTACATACATCCAGCCTCCTGTCACAGGAGAAGGTAAAACCAGTGTGGTTACTTATCACACACCTAGAGCGGGAATACTATTTGTTGGCTAAGAGACTTAACAACTCTGGCTCAAAGGACAACACCTTGCCTCTGGATCCAGGAATGGTCAGCGGGCATTAACTAGTGACATTTAAGCAGGGTTTAGCAAGCTGAGAGTAAACAGGAACAGTTTGCAGAGAGAGGGCTGCAGGGCTGACCAGAAGAAGATTGTCCAGCAGTTGGCGATTAAGTCTTAGTCTTAAACCTCTGACCAGGACAACATACTTGCTGTATCCACCCTCCACTCCGTCTTGGTTAGCCTGAAATTGGGTATAGGTCCCAGTCCATCGTGAGCTGCTGTTTTTCCATAGTGCTTTACATGTTCTAGGTGCGTTTTGCCTTAAAATTCTAAAAATTAATATCTGTGGTTTCCCCATTGCCTATTTTGGTGATCTTGGTGTTTGTTTGCTCATTATTTTTCTCCATTTTTCTAAAATGGATTTAAATTGTATTGCGTTGTGTTCTTTACTTCAAAATTGTTGGCACTGCTTGAACTTAGCACACATCTCTCTGGGGATTGCCCACTGCTTGTGACAGGCTGAGCACAGATTCTCTCAAAACGATGTTTTGACCTGCCCAGAGTGGTTTTATTGAACTAGTAGGCATATCCCTTCCAAAATGAGTAACTCCATTTCTGACAATACCCAATCAAGAAGGAAAAGCCAGATATTCAGCAATAGAGTCCTTGCAGGTTTGGTGACCTGCTGTTGTATCTAGCTACCAGCTAGCCACAACATTAGTCTTTATGGCTTCTACATTTTCTGGATCTGCCGAGCTCCATCTGCTAAGAGCATAAACAAGAGGAGCTTCTGTTTGGTCCCTTTGGAAAGAAAAGCTTTTAATTCCAAGGCTATTGGTCTTTTCTCATGTAAGCTGTCACATATTAATTGACACCGAACTGAGATACTGAATTGCACATATCCCTATACTACCCATGAGATCAGTATCTTGTAACATTGTAGCAAGGATGCCATGCAGCATTGGATTGGGAAGGCGGGCAGTCAGGCATTGGCTGATGGGCCAGTGCCTAAGGCTCACCAGTGGGCCAGTTTTTGTCACCCGGCCCACATAGGGGGCAGCATCATGAGCAGCGAGGCTCTGGGCGGGCTGCTTTCAGCAGCGTCACTAGGCTAATATTGTTCTGCCGGCTGCAGGCTTTATCTTGCCTCCCGTTGGGCGGGGGCAGATGCCCAGAAGCAATGTCCCACTCCCCTACTGTAGGCCATTATCACCTGGGATCCCATGGAGCAGCAGCAGCAGCAGCAGCTCTGTGCCATTCTTCACCCCTCCCCTTCCAGGCCATCACCCTGAGGCTACAGCAGTTAGTTGGGCTCGGGTCAGTAAGTGAATGGCTTTGCTGAGGGCTTGTCTTTGGCACCTCGGCTACAGTGTCTTTCAGGCCTTGGTGGTGGGGGTGTGGGGGTATGTTTGCATAAATCTTGCTGTGAAGCCCCTTTCCCAGGTGGAAAATTTAGAAAATGTGATGTTAGGGTCAGAGCTGCCCAATGTGGAACTATGGAAATAGGTTTGAGTCCCAGTCTCACCTCAACATTCTGTGATTCTGGGCAAATGACTTAATTGCACAAGGCCTAAAATGAAAATGAATTTTATATTCTGTAATGTAACTGGTGCTCATATAATTGTGTCCTTTTGCCGAGTTTACTCTATATAAAACTACAATAAAAAAATAACCTCTGTTTGCTCATTTTTTAAGAATCTGCAAAGGCTGGAACTTAATAATGAGACATGATTCTTTATTCAGTTATAAGAAACTTTGTATTCCTTCTTAACATGGCTTTTCTTCCTTTGTTTAGTTTTAACTATCAGTCACGGATCATAAAAGAAGCTTTAGACCACACTTTAAACTGCATTCACCTTACGTTTACTGTTCAAACTTTGAAGTACATATCGATCTGGGGAGAAAAATACCAGCTTTAGGTTTTTTCATCATTTTTGTACTGGCAAGCACCTTAAAATACTGTTAATGCTTTTTTAAAAAAAACATCCAGGTGGCAAACATAGCCATATCAGGAGTTGTGGCCTTTGGGACACTTTATTTCTCTTCTGATGCCCACCAAAATATAGTGATTCTAGTTCTCACCAATATTTCTTGCTCTATGAGCTTTAAAATACATAATTTATCAAACATTTCTCTAAAAAAGAGCCAGATGAAACTAGCCAAATGCTGTTTTGTGAACGGGCGTGATCCAGGAAGGTGGGCCACTTTTTTGAGAGTGCCCGGGCTGAATTGCGATCCCAATCCGACCCTGATGCCATGCACCCTGGTGCGAGCAAGAAAAATGGCTTTTATAACTGCTGCTGCATAGTTACACCCCACAATTACTAGGGCTCAATGGGCCCCTCCAAGGACTGAGCCCGGTGAAACTGCACCTGCTTTACAAATGGTAGCTCACCCTTGTTATGCAGCCATGCCCATGTCAGTGTTACCACTGCTATCTCTTCCCATCTGAGTGGTGTGAACCGTCTTGGATATCCAAGAGACAGAGCCAGGACATCCTGGGGCTCACTGCACGGCCGGTGCATATTAAAAATGACGTACCAGCCGCGCTAGGGGCTTGTAAATAAGCTCCCCTGTGTTTCTTCTCTTACAACTCTACCTCCCATTTAACCCTGATGAGATTTAGTTGGTCGGGATTCCATTTTTGTTTCCTTCTGACAAAACTTTGTAAGCTTGAAAGTATGTGCAATGGAGATCAGAGAAAGGCCAAAGAGTTGCACTGGGCAAACAATTTGAGAAAGGCCATTTGAGTATTACAAGCTATTCTCATTTACACATACATTATACTCCCTATATTTATTTATTTGGTTTCTATATAACAGTCAGGAATGTAAAGTACTTGAGAGCGTCAGACAGTAATTAAGATGGGTGCTTAAGTACAGAGTTTTGGCTGCTATTTCGCCCCAGGTTGGCAGGGTACCATGTTTCCTGTCAAGGGCGTACATTTGATAAGTTTATGAGTTTTGAGAGCTATAATCTTGGCTTGCTTCAATTAAATCAATTAAGGTAACACACCTAGCAGGAATGATTTATAATAAAAAAAAAGCCATGTGACATGACAGTGGTAGTAACCCTCTTGGGAATCCGAACAACTTATAAAAAATCCCTCCAGTTATACAGTAATTTAACACTAAATATTCCTTCTGTAAAGGATAATTATTCTATAGTCTTTCACTCACTTTTGATCCCACAGTTGATCCAGCAGTACTTGCAGCAACTTGGAAATTTGGCAGCCATGCCAATTTCCAAGTGGAGCCAGACTGAGCTGATATGCCTGTGATGTAGGTGACAGAAAAGGGCGATCAAGGACATTGGAGCTACCTGTTAACTCAGAAAGAATTAGCTGGGAGTGGATGATGATAATTTGCATCAGAAAGCTTAGCAGAACATAAAAATGTGCCCTTGGAGACGAGAAATAGTGAGATGCACGGTAAATCCCTTGTGATTCTCTAATCCAGTGAGAGAAGGCTGCTAAGAAGGATGATCTTGCCACAAGGAGTGCCAACGTTAGGCCTAGATGTAGGAGAGATCATGCAAGAGCACGGATCAATACAAAATTCAGGTAAGCTTACTCCCATTTTCCATAGCAGTCAGCTAATGCAAACTGAGGAGGAGGTGAAGCAAAGAGAATGCTATTAAAATCTGGCAGCCATCATATTGACAGTTTGTTGGGTAAGCCAAACTTACTAAATATTGATTGTTAGTGGCAGTGATTCAGGGAACAGACACCGTGAGAGGCCAAGTTGGCAGAGATAGAAGAATATGATACAGTGCTGGCCCAAATGTTTAGACAATAGAAAAAAGGGTATCCCTTGGCGGATGATTATATAAAATAGAGAAATTTGCCTACAATGTTGTATCTTACACAATATCAACCCATACAGTAAATTGTTACTTAAAACAAAAATAGCATGCAACCAATTAAAATCAAAAACCTTCTTTTTATAAAATTACCAAATATTTTGATTACAAAGCAAAACATGTTTATAGTGTTTGCAATTAATACATTTTTTTACCATAAGGTACACAATTTAACACACAGTAACGAATAATCAATACATTTCAGAAATATTTCAAAGGCAGATATTTTAAATCCTAAAAAACATTGGAAGAGTGTTTGCAGAACCCTAAAATTTACATCCAGTATGTTTGCATGAATAAAATTCAAACCCACAATTATACCCCTGTCTTAAACATATAACAAATTAAAACGAATAGAACAAATAAAACAGAGAGATAAATTATTAGACAATTCAATTTGTCATTACTCGACATATCAGGGTTTTTGAATCAATCCTAGTAAGACGTTTTCTTAGCTTATCTTTAGGAATTAATTATTGTCTCAAGGATTGTGTCAAATCCATTGAATTACTGGACTGGGATGGAGAGTTATTGATAATGGGGGATTTTAATTGTGTGATGAATTATGCTATAGATTCTACAAGTAAAGGAAATAGGAACAGGATGGGTAAAGTGAGATCGGCCATTCTGGAACTAGCCAGATTACACAACCTAAAAGATGCCTGGCGTACTAAATATCCTACTACACCCGGTTTCACTTATTACTCCTCTCCACATCAAACTCTCTCTAGAATCGATATGATTTGGGCAACAGACTGTATTCTAGAAAACTATGAGATAGAAATTTGCCCTAAAATCACTTCAGACCATAACCCAATATTATTCGAATTTAAAAACCTAGACACTAAGCCTATCGCCCGACAGTTTTCATTTCCCAGATATTTATTAACTGACCACCAATACATTGCCGGTATTAAAAAACACATTCTAGAATATATATCATTTAATATTAATTCAACATCTATTAGATATGTATGGGATGCATGTAAAAGTAGCATCAGAGGCTACACTCAGCAATATATATTCAAGGATAATGCTGAAAAACTAAGATTAGAAAAAGTCACTATATCAAATATTTCTCTAGCCGAGCAACAACTTTCTGACGCTATAACAGAGGGCAGAACTAACATCAAGGAGCTAAGTCTAGGACTTATCTCACTAAGGGCATCACTTAAGAAAACTCTCAGGGAAAAATTCAGTTCCAAAATACACAAATATAAACTCGCACAATATGAAGGTGGAGACAGAATTGGGAAAATTCTGGCGTATAAGGTTGCTGATAAAAAGGCTAAAACTACTATTAAAACTATCAAAGGACTAGACTCTAAAATATATAGAAAACCAGAACAGATTTTGGAACAATTTACCAAATACTACTGTCACCTCTATACTCCAGAAATAACACCTACTTCAGAAGCAATTGAATCATACTTAGAGAAATACGTACCTGAAAGTTTGGACACAGAAGTAACAAGATCACTTAGCACTGCAATTTCTATTGAAGAGCTTGGTAAAGCTGTCAAAGCGCTCCCCCCAGGTAAGGCTGCAGGAGAAGACAGCTTACCTGTGGAGATTTATAGGATTTGTGAACAGGAACTTCTCCCCCTACTTAAACAAGTGATAGATTCTGTGGGAGAAACAGGAGATGCCCCTACCTCTTGGCGTACAGCTAAAATTGTTTTCTTTTTAAAAAAGAACAAAATACCGGAAGAACAGGGTTCATATAGGCCTATTTCGTTAATCAATACCGACGCCAAAATATTTGCTAAAGTACTTGCCAATCGATTAGCGCCCATAATGCCTTCTCTAGTCAATTGTCAACAACACGGCTTTGTGGTGGGCAGAGATACTACTGCCCACGTTAATACTGCAATAACAGCTTTCGATGTTGCAGCGATCACTCTCACCCCACTTGGAATGGTCATGTTAGACGCAGAGAAGGCATTCGATCGAGTGGGGTGGGAGTACCTTTGGGAAACACTAACGGCGTATGGCATACAGGGGCAGTATCTGGGATGGATTCAATCCTTGTATGAGACGCCTACAGCAATAGTTAGCTATTTAGGGAAGAATTCCGATAATTTTCTAATAAAAAGAGGCACCAGACAGGGGTGCCCTCTATCACCATTATTATTCGCTATAGCTCTAGAGCCATTCCTTAACGCACTAACTGCTCAGGTACATATAACTCCAATAGAACATGAAGACATGTGCCTTAAAATCACAGCCTTCGCTGATGACATTGCTATATATACTACAGACTTGGTGCGGGCCATACCTAAAATCATCCAGGAAGCTAGAGAATTTGGCGACATATCGGGATATAGACTTAACGTAAACAAAACACAAGTGATAGCTAACTATCAACCTGCACACCCGATAATAGGACTTTGTCATAATGCTACTTATTTAGGGGTCAAACTCACTGCAAATATCGAGAAGATCGTCCCTTTAAATTATGACCCCCTATTCAAAGATATCGACTCCATGCTTAAAAAATGGAACAAAATACCCCTTAGCCTGATTGGACGTATTAATATAATAAAGATGAAGATAGTCCCGAAAATATTATACTTATTTAGATCTATCCCACTGCAACTTAATAAATCATACATTAAGAAAATAGAAAGTATCTGCAGTAGATACATTTGGGGATACAAAAAAGCCCGTCGGTCAATGACGATACTGAAATTACCTGTCGACAAAGGGGGATTAAATTTCCCGGATTTAAAAATGTACTTTCTTGCCACTTTTATGCAACGCATACGTAGCCTTTTGGCTAGTGAGGTCTCCACATTCTATCACCAATTTATGCTAGGCTCACATAGCAATAAGTTTCTATTCAGGGTACACGATCCAAATTACTATAAGAGAGTCAAATTCAAGACCGCGAGAGCCATTAAAAGAGTTTGGGACCAAATTATGGACATTGAAAAAATGTCCTTCTACAATGCTGAACTCCCAATATGGGGAAACCCTGGGCTGCCAACCATCTTCGCAGATAGTGCTTGCACCTTATGGATAAATCAGAACATCAACAAGCTAGGGGATCTTTATGGCCCTGATGGCCTTCTAAGTTTTAATGCTCTAAAAACACTATATAACATCAATGAGACAACATATTTTAAATATATTCAGATACAAAATTTCTTAACTAATCACAAGAAAATTGAGAATGTTGAACATTCAGATATCTTACAATTTATTTTCTCTAATCAGACCAAAGCGATTATTAGTAAGAGCTATATCATCCTCAATAAAGGCCAAGCTGGAGATTGCGAGAAAATGGCAGATAAATGGACCACTAGGCTAGGAATCAACATCTATCCTAACCAGATTGAAACTTCACTAAAACAAATAAATCGAGTTGTCCAGTCATCAAACCTGAGGCTACAACATTATAGGACAGTAACCCAAATTTATTACACGCCTCAAAGAATCTCCGGCTGGTCATCAGGCAATATCTCTACTGAACGTACCAAATGCCCAAAATGCAATCTAGAAGCAGCTGGCATAGAGCATATGCTCTATGAGTGTCCTAAGCTTACAACTTTTTGGTTGGGAATAGTGGACGTCCTCAACAGGAAACGTATAACTATGCCTGTACTCTCTTCCCATCTGGTCTTGCTGGACATACAAGATACGAATAGTATCCATAAAGATCTGTTAACAATCGTCTTTGCATGTGCCAGACTGGTTATCGCGCGTACATGGATTTCGAACGAACCACCTAGCATTAATGAATGGTGGTACCTCATTAATGAAATATACACTATGGAACTCTCTTTGGCTAAATTAAGAGGCCCTAAAGCGCTTAAAAGAAGGGAGAAAATGTGGGGTACATTTACTAGCTAAATGGATAAATATACTGTGAGACCGACATGCCACACTCCTCTGACACGATTTTTTTTTTTTTGTAAAATTGTTTTGTTAACTTCTGTGTTTTTTTTTCATCTTTTTTTTTTTTCTTTTTTTCTCTTTCCAATGACAATAATATTTATCGAGAACTATGTATATGTATACGATCGAGATGATTTTACTTGTTGTATCCAATGCTTTTTTTTTTCTTGCAATAAATAAAAAAACAATTTAAAAAAAAAAAAAAAAAAAAAAAAAGGATTGTGTCAAACACTGGCGTTGACGCGTTTCGATGGCTTGCAATTATTATGTTAGATGATTGAGAGAGACCCCTTAACACACCAGGGGAATAGGATACTCGCAAACAGTGAAGAAACAGGGGGATCCCTTGGCGGGCAGAACTAGACCATTAGCCCATGTATTAGCACAGGTCTCTAACACATATAGTATGCGAACAGAAAATTTTTGTTAAAAACAAGGGGGATTTTTCACTTTTTATTTTTGTTAAAAAAACACATTTCATACAGAATGCAATTTTTTATAAATCAACAAATTATACTTTCATTAAAACCTATACAGTGCTCTCACCACCGTATTCAACTAAAATTCAGAAGTTTACAATTAATACACAATATTATAGACGTAAAAATAGTTGTCATACACATCAATTAGATAAAATAAAGAAAGAGAAAAGGAGAGAGACAAACACAGACAGTACTATTTGTCATAAAAGTTGCACATCTAACCAGACCAATGTTAAAGCTATATCCTGGACCCGCTTAATTAATCTTGTCTGCAGGATAAGCTTAGTCCCGTGATTGTGCAGATGTGGGCGTCGACGCGTTTTGATGGCTTTTAACAGTAATGTACCATCTTTTTCAAGACTGTATGATCGGTCTCTCTTAGTAAAGGGTACTGGTTGGTTATCACTTTGATCAAATCCTGTAGACAAACATATTTCCATAAGTATCATGTAAGGAAGCCATATTCTAACCTTACATTTAGGACACCTGGGCATTAGTAGGACATCCTGCCACCATTTTTGATCTCATTTGCATATTCTAAAACAGATGGCTGACCCTAATTACCCTGTCAAAGAGATCTATGATGTTTTTAAACTGGTCACATATTTCATTAAATGCAATACAAACATTATTCAATTGTTGGCATATCTGCATATTGGTAACATTCTGTTCCCCCAGTTCTAATATATGGGCTTATTTGGCCTTATTTGGGGATCCTACCATGTTGTTGACCAAGTGATCCCAGAATTTGCATGTGCTAAAGGGTACCATCCCCTCGGTTTTACCATGGTCTGATGCCTTTTTCTACAGTATATGGTTGGCTTATGTCCACAAGGGTCTATAAAGTGGAGGTTTGTAGATGTGTTTACCTTATTTCATATTACTTTTCTGCACTTCTCTGGATTCTATGTAGTTTGTGTGATGACATCCTAATATACGTTAAAAAGCTGCAACACAAAATATTATATCTATTAACCTTTCTCTCTGCTATACATCAGCCTGTCTCTTTCATATGTTCTTACGTTATGGTACTGTGACAATACCTACTTTAAAAACCAGACTAACATTAGGTCCGTTGTTGTTATCACTCAGGCAGTACAATTCCCCGGCCCCTCCGATATCATAAGAAAATTGTTATGTATAGAGAAAGATCTCCATAATATAGATTTAATTGAATTATTAAATTAAAATGAATTAAAAGATATAGAAACTAATGCGATGTATCGCCAACAGGAGTAGTATCAGCAGGCAACCAACCAGTGCCTAACAAGGGAGACATATCTTTGTCTTGAAAAAGATGGAGTAATAATTGCAAGCCATCGAAACGTGTCGACGCCAGTGTTTGACACAATCCTTGGAGCAATAATTAATTCCTAAATATAAGCTAAAAAACGTCTTACTAGGATTGATTCAAAAACCCTGATGTGTCGAGTAATGACAAATTGAATTGTCTAATAATTTGTCTCTCTGTTTTATTTGTTCTATTCGTTTCCATTTGTTATATGTTTAAGATAGCTACAGGGGTATCATTGTGGGTTTGAATTATATTCATGCAAACATACTGGATGTAAATTTTAGGGTTCTGCAAACACTCTTCCAATTTTTTTTATGATTTAAAATATGTGCCTTTTAAATATTTCTGAAATGTATTGATTATTAGTTACTGTGTGTTAAATTGTGTACCTTATGGTAAAAAAATCTTTTAATTGCAAACACTATAAAAATGTTTTGCTTTTTAATGTAAATATTTGGTAATTTTATGAAAAAGAAGGTTTTTGATTTTAATTGGTTATATGCTATTTTTGTTTTAAGTAACAATTTACTGTATGGGTTGATATTGTGTAAGATATAACATTGTAGGCAAAGTTCTCTATTTTATATAATCATCCGCCAAGGGATACCCTTTTTTCTATTGAACAATAGTACTCTACTCCCCTGGCTGTTACAAGGGACTCTCTCTTCCTTTCCCAGTACCAAATGTTAAGACCCCATAAAAAGCATTTGACCCAGTTGATTTCTTGGTTTCTGGAACAGGAATATGGTGAAGATAACAGGGGTAAAAATAAAAAAGAAGGAGCAGCAGGGAAAGAGATGGGGATGATTAAGCAAATACAAAGCACATCAGCCATATTACCAGAAGGCAGCAATATTACAGTAATGTTTGTAAAGAACATTAACTATATGTAAAAAGGGTAAGGACAATAAGGGTAACACAAAACTACAAAACTGGACTGGTGCCCAACTGGAAATTCAACGTAGAGGAAGCAAGATGGAAGTGCCAAAAGCTGGAAAACCATTTCTACAAGGCAGAAGTATATGATGTAAGATTATTCCATTAGCAATCATACACCCAGCAGAGATGCAACACAAACAGAAAGGCCAAATCAATGTACTACATAATCTCCTTCACATTGCCTTGCCCTTTGTTGACGCTGATTCCTAGATACATAATGGTACTAATTCCTAGGCACCAAGTAGGTGAACCCCAAATCCATCAAAGGAATAAGTGACCTCATTCGTGGGAGACCTGTAGAATGGACTAACCCACCTAAGCTGCACAAATCTACAAGGTAATGCATATTATGAAAATCAAATAAGATATGTAAAGCAGGACCTATAATCATTTTGGGAATATTATCATGACACCTAGAGGTGACCAATATAGGTTTCCCACATATAAACGTATTTTGGCATTCATGAATGTATTTATCTAATTAGATCTGTATTTATTTAATTGCATCTATACAGGTAAATAACATAGCTAACATACTCAACAGTAAAATATGAGATAAACATGTATTAATTATTTTCATGCTTGTAAATAAAACATATAGAGAAACTATATACACATATATACAGCACTGAACGTGTTTCTCCTTGAGATTTTTTAAAAGAGTAGCCCTCAATAAATACAACGTACTTCGGTGTGAGGATTAGAGGAGTTAAAGTGACAGACATCAATGAAGTTTGCATATTAGGGGTGACTATTAAAATTAGTAATTAGTAATCATAAAGACAAACCTAGTTATCATAGTTGATGATGGCAAACTGTGCCTTGGCATCAATTTGAATGCATACCCACAAACACATGCTATGGTTACTGTTGGACTTGGCCCTTTTTGCAGTCATTCAATCAATCATAACATTTGTATAGCGCGCTACTCACCCGGAAGGGTCTCAAGGCGCTGGGGGGAGAGGGGTCTGTTACTGCTCGAACAGCCAGGTCTTGAGTTGCTTCCTGAAGGAGAGATGGTCCTGGGTCAGCCGAAGGTGGATGGGGAGGGAGTTCCAAGTCTTGGCTGCCAGGTAGGAGAAGGATCTTCCTCCGGCCGTGGCTCTGCAGATGCGTGGTACGGCGGCGAGGGCGAGGCTGGTCGATCGTAGCTGGCGGGTGGGTGTGTAGAAGGTCAGGTGGTCGTTGAGGTACTTGGGGCCCAGGTCGTGGAGAGCCTTGTGTGCATGGGTGAGGAGCCTGAATGTGATCTTGTTGCTGACGGGGAGCGAGTGCAGGTCTCTCAGGTGGCCGGAGATGTGGCTGTGTCGGGGGAAGTCCAGGACGAGTCGTGCGGAGGCGTTCTGGATGGTTGGAGTCTTTTCTGCAGTTTGGCTGTGGTTCCGGCGTGGAGGGTGTTCCCGTAGTCCAGTCGGCTGGTGACGAGTGCCTGGGTGACGGTCTTCCTGGTCTCGGTGGGGATCCATCGGAAGATCTTACGGAGCATGCGCAGGGTGTTGAAGCATGATGAGAAGACGACGTTGACTTGTCTGGTCATCGAGAGGGAGGAGTCCAGGATGAAGCCTAGGTTGCGTGCGTGGCCCTTTGGCTTAGGAGTGGTGCCCAGGGCTGGGGGCAGACTGATGCGGCACTCGGGCCCCTACTACTGAGGCGCCTAGGCGAACCGCAAGCCCATGTTGAAGAACCTCTCAACTTAGGATGAGGTCTTTTGATGTTTTGACTACAGAAGCTGGGACATGTAGTCAACAATCAATGGTAGCAACTATCTAGTAGCACCATTAATTGTAGATACCAAACAACAATACCCTTTTAACTCACACGAATTTCACATATTAGGTCCTGAAGAATTGCCACGGTACTTACAGACCAATAGGGCAAGAAACATGTCGACCCTTAGAGTAGAGCACGAGATTTAATAAATAGCCCTGACCCGGGCCGTTGCCACTCTTATATATAACTTTTTTTATTAAAGTGGATTGCCAATCAGAATAAAAACGCAATTTGGAATATCCAACCTTTTTTAACTAACACGCACTCACTGCACCTTCTAAACACCCCCCCTTTTTATCTACACACACAAGGGCCACATACCCGCACTTCATCATACGGCGAGGAACAAAAGATCTCCGGTAAAGAGCCCCTTCGCGGGTGCCCGTTGAGCATTGCAGCGCCGGCTCAACGAGGAGCAGGTCCATATGATGAAGCATGACACCTAGCTTGCTGGGTGTAAGAGGACCCTAGTTCCACCCAAGTGGGATTGCCCCCCCTTTTCCCGCTTCCTCCTCTAACCCCAACCTTCACCACCACTAATTAACTGGTTGGTGACCACAAACATAGAGGAACTACTCCCACTCCCCTTTTTTTGTAACAAGTCCTTGGTGGGAAGGGAGTCTGGACCTCTTTAAAAAGCCCCCACCTAAGTCCCCCTTTTTTGTTGTCCAGGGCTGGGGGCCACCAGGAGTTGTCCCAGGCAGAGGGCGATGATCCCAGGATGAGGACTTCCATCTTGTCTAAGTTCAGTTTCAGGTGGCTGTTCTTCATCCACTCGGCGACGTCTTTCATCCCTTCGTGTAGGCTGTTTCTGGCGGTGGCGGGGTCGTTGGTGAGGGAGAAGATCAGCTGAGTGTTGTCGGCGTAGGAGATGATGTTGAGGTTGTGTTGGCGTGCGATGGCTGCGAGGGGGCTCATGTAGACGTTGAAGAGGGTTGGGCTGAGTGATGATCATTATGGTACGCCGCAGATGACTTCGGTGGCCTCGGATCTGAACGGGGGAGGCGGACTCTCTGGGTTCTTCCGGCGAGGAACGAGATGATCCACTCCAGTGCCTTTTCTTGGATTCCGATGTTGCTGAGGCGCTGTACTAGGGTGCGGTGGCAGACAGTGTCTAACGCTGCGGAGAGGTCCAGGAGGATGAGGGCCGCTGTTTCCCCATTGTCGAGCAGGTATCTGATGTCATCGGTGGCTGCGATCAGGGCGGTTTCGGTGCTGTGGTTGGCTTGGAAACCGGACTGCGAGGGGTCGAGGTATCCATTCGTCTCGAGAAAGGCGGCGAGCTGTCTGTTGACGGTCTTCTCGATGACTTTGTCAGGAAAAGGGAGAAGCGAGATGGGGCGGAAGTTCCTGAGGTCAGTGGGGTCTGCTGTTGGTTTTTTCAGGAGTGCGCTGAGCTCGGCGTGCTTCCAGCTTTCCGGGAAGGAGGCGGTGTGGAAGGAGGTGTTGATGATGTCCCGGAGACTGGGTGCGATGATGGAGTCGGCCTTGTTGAAGACGTGGTGGGGCAGGGGTCGGTTGGTGATCCGGAGTGGATGGTGTTGATCGTGCGGGTGGTGTCTTCGGTGCTGATCGGGGTCTAGTTGCAGAGGGTGGTGGTGGGGGGCATTGGTTGGGCAGTTGGGTGCCTGGTTGGTGTGCCGAAGCTGTTGTGTATGTCGGCGATCTTGCGGTGGAAGAACGAGGTGAGTGAATCGCAGAGGTCTTGCAAGGAGTGATGTCATTGTTTCCGGCGCTGGGGTTGGAGAGCTCTTTGACGATGCTGAAGAGTTCCTGTCGTGGGCGTTGTTGTCCAGTCGATCTTTGAATGCTGTTTTCTTGGTGGTGCGGATCAGCTGGTGGTGCTTGCGGGTGGCGTGCTTGAGGGCGGTCATGTTGTCTGTGGTCTGGTCTTTGCGCCAGGAGCATCCTTAAACTTTTTGCCTTTCTCCTAGCCTTTTCTCTGACAAGGTGTTGGTGGTTTTATGACTCTGGGCAATTTAGCACTGCTGTCCAGTGTAAAGTGTGTGTGCTCTCTGTGTTACTTATGGTAAGATTGGTCTACACCTGTTTGGCCTATTTAATTGACCTGTCAGTCCCTTGTAAAGTGGTATCTCAGATACCCAGGACTGGTAAATGAAATGCTACTGGTGGGCTTGCAGCGCTGATTGCGCCACCCACCAAAGTAGCCTTTCAAACCTATCTCAGGCCTCTGCCATTGCAGGGCCTGTGCACGTAGTGTTACTGCCACTGTGACATGGCACCTAAAGTGTGTGCCATGTCTGTGACCCCCCTTTTACTGCATGTCAGTCACCCCTAAGGTAGGCCCTAGCTAGCCCTATGGGCAGGGTTCATTGTAGGTAAAAGACCATAAGTGTGTGACATGTCCTGGTAGTGACAAACAGCCATTTTGGTTTCTCACTACTGTGGGGCTGCCCTCCCATAGGAATGCATTGGGGATTATCTGATAAGTGTTTCAGTGGTAATAATATGAGAGGAGCAGCGTGGTTAAGTTTAGTATATTTGGAATCTTAATAATAAATGCCACGCAATGGTGTGTGCAGATTTATTATAGTTATTTTAGAAATGACACTTTTAGAAGTTGGCATTTCTGTGTGATATATGTCTGCCTGCCTGATGTGAATTGCATGTCTGGCTTTTGAGTAACAGGGGCTGGTGAGGTGTGTGTGGCTCCAGGAGGGGCAGGGTGAGTCAGCACTAGGCTGAATGGAACATCTGCATTTAGAATAGTGGGAGGAGTAGTCCCCTGACCCTGAATAGGATTGTGCCTGCCCTGTACAATGCTAGCTTCGCCCTCTGTGGTGTGTCTGATCACCGAGCACCTACCTGACAAAGGGGAAGAGGAGCCTGGTAAACTGAGTGCTTCAATTTCCCCTAAACCAGTTTTTGCTGGTTCCCCCAAGCCATGTGATGTATGCACCATGATTTATGCCTCTGATGTTTGTGTTTAGGAGGTTATTCCCTAATCTGACTCAAATCAAATCAAAGTATCTTCCCACAAGCTCTCAAGACTGGCCAAATCCCTCCACTCTTAAAGAAACCTACACTAGACCCTGATGACCTTGCTAATTACTGGCCTATCACTCACCTCCATTTATCAGGAAGATTGTTGAAAATGCAGTCTATGTTCAACTCCAAA
Organism: Lissotriton helveticus; assembly: GCF_964261635.1. Classification (NCBI taxonomy): domain Eukaryota; kingdom Metazoa; phylum Chordata; class Amphibia; order Caudata; family Salamandridae; genus Lissotriton; species Lissotriton helveticus. The sequence goes on from NC_136063.1 coordinate 1,311,563,323, forward strand.
ATCACATCAATACTAATTAGCTCCAGCATGACTAACAGTCTGGCTTCAGAACATGCAGCAGCATGAAGACGGCTATCTTACACATCGTAGAAGATACCCTGTTGACCACAGATGAAGATGACACCTGCCTCCTGATATTGCTGGACCACGCAGCTGCTTTTGACACAGTCAACCATCCCCTCCTTAGAATGGGATTCACAAGCAGTGTCTTTACTGGCTCACCTTCTGTCTTTCCACCCAATATCAGTTTGTTCACATAGGCACCTCCAAGTCACAAAAGATCACTATCAACTATAGAATTCCCCAGGGTGCCACACCATCTCCTCCCATTTTCAATCTTTACATGGAGCTGCTTGGTGCATGACTCAAAGTTAAAAGCATTAAAATTCACCAATATGTCGATGATACACAATATCCTCTGCTTCCGATATCTAATGTCTCAAAGACTGCTTGCACATCAGCCATGTCTGCATGTCTACCGCCTACCTGAAGTTCAACCAAACAAAGACAGAATTTGTGTTATTTGCCAAGAACCACAAACAAAAAAACTGTACAAACCATTCTCGATGACATGAACCGTGACACCTTCAAACTCCAACTTTCACCAAATGCTAAGTCGCTTGGATTCTCCCTGGACACCAATCTCACCCCAAGGAACACACTGCCAACAATACAAAATTGGGCTGGTACCAGCTGTCTCTTATAAAGACAGTCAAACTGTTTAGCCCGGGAAGCGACTGCAGAACGGTTGTTTACACACTCATATTCTTGGATCTAAACATTGATAATGCCCTGCTCCAAGGCCTTCCAGACTCAACACTGGCAATCTCTTTAAGGACATTCCACATGATGCCGCACATCTCATCCAGGGCCGAAAGAAATATGATCAACCCCATCGTGATGGAACTTTATTGGCTCTATCTTGCCTGTCTGCACTATCTTCGAAATTAGCAGCATCATTTACAAAGCTGTTTCCACCAGCAGCCCCCCTTATCTTATAGTTAAGTTCACCTTCTCTGATGGATCTCAACACACCCACCACCAGAATACCACCAGACTAAGAAGTCTAAAAAAGATTAAATAAGACTGCCGTACTTTTCCAACAAGCACAAAGGTTCTGGAACAACAACCTCGTATCTATCAGTACCACACCAACACTGTACTAATTTATGAAAAATGTTGAACACTCATCACTTTTAAAAAAACAACATCACAGGGCATTAACCATATGCAAGCCAGCTTCATCTCCTATTACTTGATGACTTTATGCTTGTCTTTAACCAGGTACAGTGCTCCACTACCTTTTAGCTAGGTTTGCACTAGACAAAAACCATATACATACATACATATATACATATATACATACATACATACATTTGACCAATATATTTTTGGAAATTAATCTGTTGAGCTATCTTTAATACATTAAGCAATCAATTGATGCTTGAATTTCACTTAGCTGTAGCAGTCTTCTGTCACTTGCAAGAAATATAAATATAAACTGTTTTGTGCAAACCTCTAAACTCCTCTGCTAAAACTTGTAATTAATGAATAAACTAAATGTAAATTTTATTTGATGAATTTGTTCACTCAGTATGTGCTACTAAAGTTGTGGTTCAGCTCTGTGGCATGATTAATAACATAGGTGAGATTCTTGCAAGGACAGCCAATATGCTGAATTGATATCTGTGTTTGAGGATTCCTGATTAGAAATTGAATGTCAACTAATTGGTCTGATTTCAGAGCACTGCAGTGAATCCTTTCTCCATGCCTGCCTCACGTATCACCCCAGATATATCATTCAAATCCACAATCATCAAAATGACTTTAATGTGACTGGAATGCACAGAGAAAAACAGATGTATATTTGAGGCTTAGAATTCTGACTTTTGAATGACGCAGTGCATGGTAGATATCTGGGTTCAAATATCCAATCCAATGCCATTAGTTATATAACTTTTCCAAAACATTTATCATGTACAAAAGGTTACCTAAAACACAAAGGCCCACCTGCATCAAAGCAAAAACCTGTTGCAAACTGGCATATTCTCAGAACCTGCCCCTTTGCGACCGGTATTTTTGCACTTGAGATGCATCATCCCAAATGCAAAAATCGCAATTTAAGTAATCTCTAAACTGCGATTACTTAAATTGCCATTGCACTTAAGGAATCTCAAATTGAGATTCCTTAAATGCAATGCATTAATGTAAAAAACAGCTTGTACTTTGTTGCAAAAAAAGATATAAGCAATTTAATATGCTACTTTCAAACAGAGCTATACTTTAGAATGTGCTTTTTATTTTTAAAGTGCATGCAATACAGCAAACACAGAAATTTCTCCCAGTACAAGATCATTTTCAGTCAATTAGATATAGTTGCGCCTATTCTCGTACACGTTCGTTTATAAGCAGTTCAACAGATATTATTAACACATCATGCAATTGGCCGCCTCACAACGCCGGTGGGAGGATGGGTTCTCACGTGGAGCCATGGTTTTCCTTTATCATATTATCTGATAGCATCATATCACTATTGGTCTTGAATTCGCTGGCCTCTGCGAGTAGATATTGTTGTAGGTGGTCCCTGATATCTCTGGGTCTGGACTGCACCAAACCAGGGGGCATATGTATGAAAATCCCCGTTTGCGATTCTCAAATAGCGATTTTTTGAGAATCGCTATTTGAGAATTGCAAAAAGGGATGTATGTAGATAATCGCAATTTTTTTGCGTTTTCTTAGTCTTCCTTAATTGCGATTCGCAAATTGCGAAATCGCAATTAAGGAATACTTTCCCATTTATTTCTATGGGCCAGGAGGTCCATAGGATTGAATGGGAAGTTAATCTAAATTTGCGATTCGCAATTTGAGAATTGCAAATTGAGAATAATTTCAAGGGTGCAAGGGTGTCATAAGGACACCCTGATGCACCCCTGAAATTTACATGTGTGCGCACATGGCGCACATACATGCCCTAGGGCATAGGTCTTCAAACTGTGGGGCGCGCCCACCTGGGGGGGCGCAGCATCCCCTCAGGGGGGGGCGCGCACTCCACCCCACCACTTCTCTACCATTGTTGCTTTCAGCACGAAACGCCAAGAAAGGGTCAAAGTGCTTAACCCCCCGCCGCCGTGTCTCAGCTCGAGCTGCTGCGAGCAGCTGGGGGCTCGGCTGGGCAATGTCTGGAGTCTTATATCCAGCACACACACGCTGTGTCTGCCTGGCTGGATTTCCACAGCACTCCCAAATGTATTTATTTATATGTGCATTTTCATAAAGCGCGGATATTACCCGAAGGTGTCAGAGCGCTGTACAACAGAGCCCGTGACATTACAACAAAGAACCGTGGAACACAATAAAACATTGCAAACAAACACAGGAGACTAATAATGAAGGTTACATAGACACAAATTCCGATGTAGCACGCAGGAGAGAGGAATATACAGGATAAAATACAACATTTTACAATGAGGAACGAACTTCCAAGAGGGGCCTGAGAATGAAAGTATTAGAGTGTGGAAATACACCTTTTCCAGGGAGGAAACATTCCTAGCAGGAAACTGCAACAGGAAGGCATCAAAGGCAGGATTCAGACCAGAGGGGCTGGATTCTTGCAAACTATTTAAGAACTGTTAGTCTTTCCTGCTTGGTGTTTTATCATCTGCACCATTTGATTCTCTTAAAGGGGGGAATCTTATAAGGAGACATCAAAAATTTCACTGGGTTCCCCTCAATCTGGGAACTTTTTATCTCTGGATTCTGAGCAGACCTATCTAGCAGAGCTTTTTTCACCACTGTTATAAAACATTTAATTAACGTTCCCCAGCAAACATGTCACTCCTCAATCTAGTGACAGTTTAGTGTATCGTTTAGCCTACTACACAGCACATTCATAGTAGTGCATTATATGCATTGTTTTCAGCACATGGTAAGGACTCTTTGGTTTACCTAGGTGCCATCTTGGAAATAAGGCTATCCTCTCTAAGAGCAACATGTTTTGCATTATGAGCAAATGTTAAATATGTGAATGCTCAATATTATTGGTCTCGTGTTTTTTTAAAAAGAAAATGGGCCTCATTTATGAGGTTTTGCCGTGGGGGAGCCTTCCCTGCGGCAAAAGAAAAGGGCAGGAATGCACTTTATCTATAAGATACGGTGCATTCCTGTCCTTTTCCCCTGCGCGGGCGCACAATGGGCTGCCTGTGCCAACGCAGGCACCTTTGTACCATGGTGCAATGGTGCTTGCGTTGCAAGGATGATTATTTTTGTACAGGAAGGGAAACCTCTCTGTACAAAAATAATCACAAGAGGCTTTTCCTCTTTCTATGTGTGCTGCAGATTGCAGCACACTTAGAAAAAGGAAAAACGAGGAGAAATAAAGATATTTCTCCCTGTAGCACCTCCCTTACGCCGGCCCTGGGGAGGCGTAAGCTTTTGGCACTGCCTCAGATTTACGATTTCTCGTAAATCTGGAGAAGTGTCAAAAGGCCATGGATGTTGCTGGGAACGCCCCCAGCAACACCCATTGCATTCCCCTTTAACGCAGAACACTGCGTTAAAGGAACTGATATTTATCAGGCAGCATTAAGCCAAAAAAAGTGGCTTAGTGCTGCCTGATAAATATCACGCAGGCTTGTGTGCCACGGAACGTCACAAAAAGTGACTTTCCAATGGCGCAAAGGGCCTCATAAATGAGGCCCAATGTTTTTTGGGGTGGAAAAAACACACACAAAAAATATCAGAGACATTAGCTAGTGTTCACACACACACTTGATCAGCTGTGTCGTTACTTCTCTTAGGCTCCCACCTAATTCCTCAAACTGAATTGTGTGACTTTTTGTCATTGTCAGCATGCCCCTAACAAAGTCTATAAGTGGCATTATAGTGCTTCTTCTATGTCCCTGACAGTATGTGTCATTGTGGTCTTTCCTCAATGTTGCCGGTTGAACGTGCCACTGCTGTCCATCTATATCACTTGTGCTATCCACCTTTATTCAACTTCTTTTACGTTGCTGGGTCTGAGCGCCACTCTGGCCCTTCTTAAAAGTTGCTGTTTGTATGTGCCACTGTAGACTTTCTTCTATGTTTCTGATTGTTGTACTTCTTAAATATATCACTTTCTTAGAAACAGTAAATCCAGTCTTGCTAATATAAGTACTGCCACATTTATTATTATTCTTGGTATTTACATCACAGTTACTTTACAGTTGCCATGGGTGCTGACTTTCGTTCTGGGGACCTGGGTCCGAGTCCTGGCTTTGGGTCAACATCATGTGATCCTGGACAAAATCACCTAATTTACCAGTGACTTACAAAAAATGAATTTGACCTTGATTAAAGTTGCTAGTGCTTGTTTAACATGTTCCAATCCCTAGAGCGGAGTCCACGAGCTGAGTCCACAAATCTAATATAACAAATATTGTGACGTATGCCTACCATCTGTCCTCACTTCCTTCGTAGACCAAATTTAAATGCTTTCTTGGGTAACTATTTCTGAAGCTTTGTAAGCAATCTTTTTTATAAGCCACTATGCTAACAAATTGACTCTTGATGCTACTAGAGAATACAGCTGTATATATCCTCTCGAATCACTTATATCACATGTTTATGTAAATGTCTCCCAGGCCTTCTTGGAAAACTGTGGCTGGCCTCCTACTGGCATGGCAACACCTGGCCATACTCCACAAGATCACAGATTTTTCAATGTGTCTGAAAGCATGTTTTGTGGAATCACTTTTTCTGATATCTTGTCAAGGGGCAAGGATGTTGTGCAACAGCCAGAGCCGATGACCGTGGAGCTGGGGAACCAATTCATGGTGTTTGCTCAACATCCTGTGATTCTGGGCCAATCACTTAATCTCCCTGTGCTTACAAAAAATGAATGTGTGCCTGTGTAATGTAAAAGCTGCTCCTGTAAAGCGCTCCAATACTTTTGGGTCATGTTCTCTCTATATAAAACTGAATAAAATATATTACAAAATGTTGTGAGCACTCCCGTTTACAGGTAGTGCTCAAGACTGGAAGTGGAGCACAACCAGAGGATGGCAAAAGCAAGAATACATCCACACATTGTCCGTCTCCGTGGAGAAAAACAGGCACACTCCTCACCTGTGTTTAGGGAGTGTTTTTACTAATCTATCCTAAATGTTGTGTTTTATGTGAAAAAGAAAGCACCAATGTAATTTTTTGTGCTAATTTTTTCTTGAAGACTTTTTTGTTTGAACTTATATTATGCACACGCACTACAAAAACTTTAGTTTACTAAACACTCTTACTTTATTTAATATTATTTGCCCTATATGACCTGGGCTCTGCAGGAGGGAATGGCCATCAATGATGCAGAGTACCAGCTTTCAGAACATTTTTGTCAGAAGGTGGTGGGGGGGATCGATGTGTAAATAGGGTTAGATGGGGGGGCTCAGCCGACAAAAGTTTGAAGACCTCTGCCCTAGGGGCATGTATGTGCGCCACTTGGCACCTTCACAAATGGCAAAAAGTGCATTTGTGAAAGAAATCACAAATTACCACCAACTTGAAGTTGGTGGTAATTTGCGATTTCTTAATGAGAAATCGCACAACTTTGGCGCTTCATACAAAGCATTTAAGGAATCGCAATTTGCGATTACTTAAATGCTGACGCAAAATTAAGGAATCGCAAATGTTGCGATTCCTTAATTTTGCGATGCGATTTTAATCATACATCGCATTTCCCGAATTTTTAGTCGCAAACGCTGCTTTTTTGCGAATTGCAGCGTATGCGACTAAAAAAACGGATGATACATATGCCCCCAGATCTTTCTCCCAGTTTCACTTTTGGGACACCGACCCCTGCCCCAGCACATCACTCCTCGCTTGGGTTGCCAAACCAGTGCTAAGGCTTTCTATAATTTTTAGGGCTATCTCCTACCCATCCCAGCTGTGGGCAACATTTGTGTTGGGTCCAGGTTGTCTCTTACCATAATATTTAATTTGTTGAAAACATCTTCCCTGTATCAGTTTATTGCTGGGCACTCCTATGATAAATGAAAAAAACCTGCTTCAGGTGTGTTACATCTTTGACACCAGGTGTCTGTCGTAAGTCCCGGCTCTTAATGCTGAAAGGGGAATGATAGATATTTGAAATGTACCAGTTTGTGTCTACCATTAACCGGCACACTTTGTGTTTGTGAGAAGCAGTAGGTCCATATGTCCTCCCCAATATTTTGTCCTAAACTCTTGGCCCAGTTATCTCTCACCCTGTCCTGGATTTCAGTTCTAGGTATCCCCTGCATGACTGTAGTATACATCAATGATATTCATTTAGAGTGGAGTACCTTTGAAATCTGAAGTGTCAGCAGTTTCCAGACTTTCGGTTCCTCAAGGTGCCCCCAATATCGCTCTTGTACTGGGCGTTATAGTTGGTGATAGAGGTATATGTCTAATGCATTGTGTGGTCCCTTTCCTTATAGTCCTGCAATGTGAGAAAGTTCCCATCCTCATACATATTTCCCATGATCTAGAGTTGTCGATCAGGTGTTGGCTTCTTAGCATCTGCTTTGCACGTCACCTGGAGGAGAGGATTATCCAGCAAGGGCATCATCAGGGAGCATATTTCCTCCACTCCCCTTAGTGTTGCTAGTCTTGACCATGCTCATACTGTATCTCCACTGTATTTATTCCTCTAGTAGGTCTAGTGGGTGTTTTCATAAGCACTTTATTTAATGGAATAGGAGCTGCCAGCCCTCTTTCCATCTCATAGTGAGGTACTTGTCATGTATCATTGATCTAATGGTGTGCGTATTGCATTTGGGAAATCAGATAATAGATTTCAAAATTTGGTGCTGCAAACAACCCAGAGGCATGTGGCAACTGCATCGTTTTCCAGTTTACCATGGTTGTCTTCCCCGCCCAAGTTAGTTTCTCAATCAATGAGTTTAATGTGTGGAAAAACAAAAGGTTCAGCAAGAATGGCAAGCTTTGAAAAAGGGAAAGCAGTTCTAGGAGGATTATCATTTTCGTTATGCCAATCCTTCCCACCATAGATATTAGTAGTTTCTTCCATTTATCTCTGTTTGTGTCTATTTTATCTATACACCCCCCCATAGTTAGCGCAATGTAATATGTCAATGTCTCAGTCATATTGTATGCCTAGAAATCCAATCAGTTCTGTACTCCAGATCAATGGGTATTCCATTGTCATGGTCTTGGTGGACTCCGTCAGTGGGACCATTACAGATTTATCCCAGTTGATTGTTAATCCTGACCACCGCCCATTCTGTGCTATTTATTGGATAATAGAGTTAAGCATATCTGATAACTCAGCCCAGTAGGAGGATGTCATCAGCACAGAATGTCAAGAAGATTCTACGCCTGTCAAACTTATTCTATGCCTGTCAAACTTAATACCAACCTCACCATGATATTATCGCCAGACGTTCATCAGGGGCTCCACCGTTAATGCAAACAGTATCGGAGACAGCACACATCCCGGCCGCATCCCTTGCTATATAGATATTGCATTGGACAATGCCCCATTTACTGACAGAGACAAAGTTCTTGACTGTGTACCAAAGCCCTGGTTTCTGGGCTAAATCGGTGTGTGATGTGAACAATGTTCTCAGGTTGTCCTCCATAGACGTTCCAGTGATTGGTCCGCTATCCGTCGATATTAATCTATGCTGCAAGGGTGCCCATCTCTTGTCACCACTATTTTAGCTAGTATCTTGTTGATATTTAATAATGATAGTGGGCCGCATGACTCACATATTGCTATTGTTTTGCTTGGTTTTAGAAGAGCAATCATCCCCGCTTCCCTTGTCGTTAGTGGTAGGCACCCCTTAGCAAGTGCCTCTTCGTATACCTCCAGGAAAACCGGGGCAAGCTTTTCAATGTATTCATTGTAGAATTACCCCATGAGACCATTGCTGCCAGGTGTTTTCTCATTCTTTAATACTCTGATAGGGCAACAGACTTCCGTGTGTGTGATGAGCGTGCATAAGGTCTCCCACTCTGCATTCTCAGCTCAGGGCAAGGCAACTCTCTCTAGCTACTGACTAATATCAGCAGCACTATGGACCTCTCCTGACTTACAAAACTTAGTGTAGTATCTGGTGAATTCTTGTATAATTTCATCAGTATAAAACTTGGCAGTATCTTTTTCTGCTTCCATAGAATCCAGGGTGGACATTGTCCATCTTGGTCTGGTGAGCCTGGAAAATGTATGCCCCGGTTGATCCCTCTTGCCATAATTTCTAGCCACTGCATATTTACTAAAGAATTTCAGCTGTATGTTATCTGGAGTGCCCCACTCATATTGGAGTGTTTCTATTCTTTCATCCTCCAGTCTGGCCAAGGCCATGCATTCGCCTCGTATTAAGGCTGTAAGAGCCATCCATAGCATCCCACATGTTTCCAACAATCCTGTATTCTTTTCACAGTTGTCTGTTATTACCTGACTGATCTCTTCCATTAATATGGTGTCTTGTAGCATGGTAGAGTGTAGATGCCATGTTCCATAAATGCATGCTTCATTTGACACAGTGCCAGCACAACCAGAGAACGATCTGAGTATGTGCATGCTAGTTGTTTCACGTACGATACGCGTCCCAGTGGCTGATGTGTGGGCATGTACGCTTGTGTAGCCTAGTCTTTGGAGAGCTGTTAGGTCATGGTGTTGCATGAGATCCTGGTTTGTCTTCCACTTCCTAGAATGGGCCCTCTCCTTGTCTCCAGTGCTATCTAGCATGGGATATACTGTTGCATATTGATCCCCTTCTCAGAGCAAAATTGAAGGGTTGATTGTGCCTTGCGAGTTGTGAGAAGAAGTCAGGGTCATTATAGTTAAGGCCATAGGAGTAGATTGGTGTAACTTTATGCGTGTGTGCGCGTCCCTATGTAATCACGTATTTACCTTCTGATTTTTAATTTCCTACAGGTGGGTGTATGGCTGTCCCTTATTAGTAAATGTTGCTACATCTCTGGGGCAGGCCGAGTATGAGGTGAAAAACCTATGTGAAATTCAGTATTTGGGTATATTATGCTTGTGAGCACAAACAAATTGAGTCTTCTGTGAGTATAATAAGTCGTTGGCTAACAAGTGTCATACACCAGTATTTGGTGACTTTCTTTGGGGCTATTTACAGTGGTGGCTTCTGCGGACAGGAGTGGCGGGTGTGGGAGGGATTAAAAATAAAGATTACCTACCTGTACAAGTCGCACAGTTCTCGTTGTCCTATGCTCTTCTTTGCTCCTGAAAGGCGGAAGCACCCAGGCTCCCCTAAGCCAATCATGACGCTGGTGTCACCATGCAGTGTCGTGATTGTTCTCAGTGCCCTGGTTCAGCTCTCAGGCGGGGACTGCCAGCCTGTGCATCATCTCCACCCAGGCTGTGCAGTACAGCCGGGTGGGGAGCATGCTGAGTGCGCATGACTGTTTGGCCGGGCCAAAACGGCTGGGCAAACTGTCATGCGCACTTAAGGTGCACATACCACTCCTCCTGCACTGTGGCAGAAGCCTAGCCCGGCCTGCCCAACCTGGCTCCGTAGAGAAAAATAAAATGATAACATCCTGTTATTATCACTTTATTTTTCCTTTGTAGCACTGCTCAGAAGCAGTGGAACAATGCTCCTTCGCCTTACGGGAGGAGCTGCCGCTGGCTATTTAGGACCCGGACATTTCAAGTTAGTAATTTAACCCCCTGCCCTCCAGTTGTCTGCCTCTTGCTCCTTCATTATCGCCATATACCGAATACGTTTGTCTTTTTCATATACGGCTATGTCTGATGTCTTGCTGATCATTCTGGTGAGATTTTTAACTGCACAGACCTACCTCTCCTCACTCCTCACCCGAATACTTCCCCCACAGCCGAATAGGCGCTGGGACGGGGAAAAGACGCTGCCATATTGGGGGTAGACCCGCTTGCCACACTAGTTGTTCGGCCCTTCTCTTTCTTTACGCATATTATGAGTACCCTTCGTCGGCCGTGCAGCGGGTGCGCCTAACGCAAGCCTGTCTTCGCCTGTCCGCGGCCGGCAGGGGCCAGGGGCCACGACCCCTGCATCTTTTACTGGACAGAAGAGGTATTTTAGCTCTAACTCCCTCTTTAGACTGAGGCCTACAGTGGCTACTAGTTGTGAGCATTCTTACTATCCTTTGGACCTGCCCGTGGTCTGTCCCTATTGTAATATTAAGTTGAATGCCACACTGTGCCAAGATGAAAAGCTAGATATCAACATGCTTCTTCTAAACTGTAGGTCCCTGCCTCGAAATCGCACTCATGCTGGATGAATATATGCCAGATGCAGTCTTTTTGACGGAAACCTGGCTGACGCCAGACTCCGAACCAGATATAGTACAAGCACTACCCCAGGGATTTCAGATCGCACGGAAGGATCGTGCCCATGGGAAAGGAGGGGGCCTGGCAATTATCTATAAAGATCAGTATTCATGCCGGTGTACCTTTGATCCCATCTCAGATTGTGAAAGCACGTCTTTCTGTATTGACTTTTCGCCGAATAATTGTTTTTCGGGCACTCTTATATATCGCCCTCCAGGTCCACTGAAGCAGTTCCACGTGGCTCTTCCATCCATTGTTGCTGATTTGGTCACCACTCCCGCAAACTTTATGCTGTTGGGTGATCTTAATGTCCATTTTGATAATATCTCTGATCACACTGCTATAGAGCTGGCGGACAGTTTAGCCACATTACAATTGGAGGAACTGGTTGTATCTTCCACTTACATCAAGGGTCACCTTTTGGACCCCGTTTTTAGTAACTGTACTGACTCTAAGGTAGGCTCTATTACTCGTCTTCCTTGGACAGAACACTCGTTGATTCTCCTCACCTGGTCTATATACAAACCACTTACCCTAATCCCCATCCCGCGAAAATCGAGAAATTGGTCCAGACTACCAACAGAACAATGGGCCAATACTCTTATGATTTCTAGACCCCTATTCAGCGAGGAACCCCTATCAGCCAATATGGAGTACAACGAATGGATCCTAAAGTCCCTTGACGCCACACTTCCCCTTTGTAAACCCACCCTGAAACGTTCGCGTAAAACTGCCCCCTGGTACTCAGTGGAGCTCAGGGAAAAAAAACGACCGTGTAAAAAACTAGAAAGGAGGTGGCGCCTGGAATATACCGCCTCAGGTAAAATCTTATACAGAGAGGCGATAAGAGCATATAAACAAGAGATAAAAAATACGCAATCTACCTACTATACAGGAAAAATTACGACGGCCAAATCAAAACCGAAAGAAATTCATCATTGAGTAAAAAGCCTTACCAAGCTCTCCCTCCCCCCTGTCTCTAACCATAATACAGTGTCCCGTTGTAACGATCTAGCGGAATTTTTTTATTAAAAAATACACCAAATTTATTTATCATTCTCTGATGCTGACTCTGATCCCTTTGCCCAAGAACAGTCTTCATCACTAGAAACGGTTCCTTCTTCCTTAGATATGCTGGATCAGTTCTCACCTTTGGACTCTGCTCAAGATCAGTCTTCATCTCTAGAAGCAGTTCATCTCTCTTCAGATACTTTGGTTCAGTTCCCACCATTGGACCTAGAGACCCTTGAACCAATAATGCGTCAAGTAAAGTCAGGCTCCCCTTGCGACCCAGCCCCCCCGTGTACACTGGTCACGGTTATTCACGTCATACTTCCTACTATCATGAGTTTACTCCATGCCTCTCTGTCTTCAGGTATAGCCCCGCCCTCCTGGAAACAGGCTATGGTGCGAGCGCTTTTGAAAAAAACGAACTTAGATCCCAGCAATCTTAACAACTACCGCCCCATTTCCCTGCTCCCCTGGGTGAGCAAAATCCTCGAGAAACATATTAACACACATCTAACGATGTTTCTCGAGAGGAACCATCTGCTGGATGCCACTCAGACGGGGTTCTGCCCCAGACATGGGACGGAAATTGCCCTGCTTGCAGTAACCGAGGAAACCAGGGGAATCTTGGATCGGGGGGGATCGGTGGCAGTGGTCCTCCTCGATCTGAGTGCCGCGTTTGACACGGTGAATCACAATACGTATTACATCGCCTTCTCAGCCTGGGAATATCGGGGACTGCCTTAATCTGGCTCAAATCCTTTCTGAGCAACAGGACCTCTCAGGTCTTTGAGGGAGATATTGTGTTCTCCAGTAAACCTTTGGGCTGCGGAGTACCGCAGGGCTCGTCATTGAGCCCTACGTTATTCAATGTGTACATGAGACCGCTGGCTGAGATCGTCCGCCCATATGGTATTAAGATCATTACATATGCGGATGACACCCAGCCAGTGGTCTCCCTTGCGCAGGAAAACAGTCAATCAGCACAGACTGGCTTGATGAATTGTCTGGAGGAAGTAAAAAAATTGGATGACTGCATCCTGTCTCAAGTTGAACGGAGACAAAACTGAGCTGATGCTCCTTGGTCCCCCCGCCTTGCCGACTATCGACTCTATATGGCCCCTTAGCCTGGGTACACCACCCACACCTAAAGATAATATAAAAAGTCTTGGCATTTGGCTGGATAAGTCTCTGACTTTCAACACCCAGGCAACCAAGCTATCTGCCATTTGTTTTGGTCTTCTTAGGCTTCTGAAGAAGGTTCTCCCACTTTTACCTTTTGAAGCCAAGCAAATAGTCATCCAAGGCCTGATCCAGTCTCGGTTGGACTTCAGCAATGTCCTGTGTTTAGGTGCACCCGATTACACTCTGCGGAAACTGCAGCTGATTCAGAACTGCGCCGCACGCACGCTGCTTCAGCTTCCCCGCAGGACGTCAGCAAAGCCTGGGCTCAGGAGCCTGCACTGGCTCCCGATTAGGGAAAGAATCAGTATTAAATCCATGTGCATTTCTCATCAAGCCTATTGGCAGACGGGTCCGGCGATTAACCACTCTTTGATCACCCCGTACCACCCCAGCAAACAGCTTCGCTCAAGTCATGCCTTTCTGGCCACGGTTCCCCAAATTAAGAGAACTAGAGCAGGGGGCAGGTTGTTTTCTTATAATGCGGCCAAGTTGTGGAATTCGCTTCCTATTCAACTTAGGTCTAACCCCAATCTGCCTTCCTTTCGGAAACAACTTAAAACTTTTCTCTTCACTACATATCACTAAATCACCCTGAGTACTGTGTCTGGTAGGTAGCACCATTTTTTATCGTAGCGCTCGGACGCCCCAGGGCAGCAATCGCGCTCTATAAATTGTCTTTTCATTTCATTTCATTTCATAGCACTAGGAAAAGGGACATCAATAACCCCATCCTCTACCCACATTGACCCTCAAATTTTGAGTGGATTGCCGCATTTCTCTGTTAGCAAAACTTAACCTAAAAGAACAAATGAAACACAACTGTCATAGTAAAGCCTCCAATCGGGCAGGCAACTAGAGAGGATAGTGTTCCTTGCTACCCTGAAACAATGCCTGGTTATCAGGAGGGCTCCCTCAGCCCCAGATCCTGCAACGTGTCCCATGCTCGGGCCTATCTTCATGTTTGGCAGCGTGTCTATTAGTGCATTATGGCCCCCCATCGCAGGAACTTATTTGCCTTAAGATAGAGTGGACTACACCTCCTTTGCAGTCCCACTGTACAATGTATAAAAATCAGGGTGGGATGTATAGATATCTCTGGGATCTTACCCCTTTGGGCAAATGTGTGTGCATGTTTGTTCAGGAACTCCATCACTGCTTGTGGCTCTGTGAAGACTTGCACTTTCCCCACCTATGTGAACCGTAATCGTACAGAGTATATTATAGAGTAACGAATGTCTAGGGCTCTGAGTTTTCTCTTGACATCAAGAAACTTACAGCATGCCTTCTGCACTGCTTGATGAAGTCCTGGTAGATTGAGTTTTTTTTTTCGTTTTGTATAGCGCAAACTTCATCAGAAGGTATCAGAGTTTGCACATAATATTTACAAGGAGTTGGGGTAGGCATGTTAGGCATACAAGATAAAAAATCTCTAATGTATAGTAGACATACACAATTGATGGTATCTTGGATGGACGGAAACGTTTGGAGGTAGCGTGGTAGGTTGAGGCAGAGGAGAAGATGTGCAGTAATTTCCAGAGGTAGCGAAGTTCTGGCTCTGAAATGGTGGGAGGGGGAGTTGGGTCTCAGAAAGTTTAGGAGGGAGGGTATCTTGTTGCCATTGTATACCAGGTCACTTTTTTCTCTAGCAAGTTGTAAGATTTTATCTTGGTCACTTTAACACAGTAGTTTTGCTAAGCTGGTCTTGAAGCGGCTCCAGATATTGGTCATGGGGTAAATAATGGATGTGTTCATTCCAACATGTACATGTGGGACAGATTCTCTCAGCCAAACAGCGAAGACAACATGGTTTCTACAAGATCTTCCACCCACCCTGTTCCTTTCATCTGATTCAATTTGATTGATTTGATAATTTATACAGCGCACGAATGCCTGAGGGCGTCTTGGCACTAGGGACAGCAGGACAGGATCATTTTAATGCGGATTATGCGCCATGTCTATTTGTGAAGAGCCAGGTCTTCAATGCTCTTCTAAACGACATAAGCAATGTATTGCTCTTGATAGAGATCGGGAGGAGGTTCCAGATTAAAATTATTCCACCTAGGAAACTTCTTCCTCCCCATTCGACCTGCTTGAACTTGGGTGTTTGTAGCAGTATAGCATGAGCCGATCTTAGGCTCCTGCCTGGTGTATACCATTTCAAATACGTCTTCATAAACTGCGGGCCAATGCCTTTTAGTGCTTTAAAGGTCAAACATTGAGATTTAAAAATAATCCTTTTGGCCACTGGGAGCCAATGTAAAGCTTCCAATCTGTGGGCGACCGGCTCATACCTTGGGATGTCAAGTATCAATCTTGCTTCTGCATTCTGCAATCTCTGTAGTTTCAGCAGCAGTTGCGATTGCATCCCAACTTAAAGGGCATTACCATAGTCCAGTCTGGAAAGGGCCAGAGCTGTGACCATCACTTGCACGCTACTCGTTCAGGATCAGGCCTCCAAGTCATTGATTTGAAGTTTAAGGCCCTCGCCTGAATTTGCCATTTCTTTCTTGGCCTTGGAGAGCTTGGCAGTATCATCCTCCATGTCCAAGGCCCTCTATTCTACAGCACCAAGCCTACTCACTTGTTTGTCCAGTCTCTCTTTCATCTCAACTAGGCAGCTTGTTAAGGCATCTACTTTTCCATATAGTGGCGCCCAGCTATTGCACATTTCTACCAGTAATAATCGAGTGCCTTGATCCTCGGTCTCTAACCCGGTGTCTGCCGCAGCAGGAGTGGCCCCCCTCTCTGAACCCATATCACATATCCTGGTGCTTTTCTTGGCCTCAAACTGAATCTGTGATTGTTTTTGGTCTGCCTTCCCCTTAATAGCAGTGGGTGGTTAGTACCGTACAACGGTACTGTTGATGTATCAGTGTCTCACCAGGGTCAAGATGTGGCCCGCTTCTGCGGTGCAATCCTTATCATGGATGCCTGCACAGACCTTCAATTTGGGCTTACGGGCAGTGGCTGCCTTGCATTGCTTCACACTTCACCTGTCAAACTTGTGCAGGTAGTCCCGCAGCCAGGCCTCGGACATGTCTCTGTAGTGCAAACAGACACCCTCCCATGGCCTACGGTGGTTCAAATTGGGACCCCTCCTGACCTCTGCAGTTTCCTCGTGATTCGAGGCACCCGGGTGGTTGCACAGCTTTTGTGTTAATAGGGCTAGCTGCACCATGAGCTAATTATAGTATGGGGATAGTGTAAGCATCTAATCACTAGACCCAAGGGCCTTGAGTGGTTCATGGTGGTGCTGGAAGGGGCCCATGGGAATCAGCTGACATTGCCCAGCAAGGCCGTGATTATTTCCTTGGGGATTCACCAGTGCACTGCAGCTGCCCCATCACTATTCTGGTTTAGGACAATAACAGGAGGAACCCTACTCACGAAAGAACCAGGGTACTAGTTTTATAAAAGAAACAACGGTTCCTGTGGATAATAAAGATAATAATAGCAATAAAAAGGCTTAATGGCAATATGCAAGGAACTGTAATGTCAGAGGACAAGCAACCACTGGTACACAAGGGTTGATTTATAACCAGATTTTCAGTTTTATATACATTTGTAAACAAAAGAAATAATTGTGCATTTTTTCCCCATGTGAAATGGAACCTAAATGTGAATATTGACGTGGTCTACTATATACAAGGTTTCCAAAATTATAAAGAACAACCATTTATATATCCATGTTTAACAGCACCAGTATACGATAATTCATGCTGAGAAGTGGCTCGTTCTTTTAAGCTTGTTGATGGCGTTTCGACCCCTGCTTGGGTGGGAGGTCTCTTCGGGACTTTGATAATTGGGACATCTACAATGATAAAGGAAGATAGCATAAGGCCCATATACCGGCGCTAATGCTGGAGTGGACTCGAAAAGGTATTTTTAAGGTGGAGTACCTGTAGTGGTAATAACGCAGCCTTGGTGAAAGTGTGCCACCGCGGAAGTGAAATAATTAAAAGTGGCTCACATGAGCACGTAATGAAAAAAGAAAAGAATCACTTTTCTGCACTTAGGATTATACTGCATCAATTGTGGAGTGGTAGGAGTATCACTTACCTCAATGTGAGGCAAGCCATGCGTTTAAGGATGGTAGTTGAGCAGATGCTCCTGTTCAAACACGCTACAGCCGTAGCCGTGTTGATGTACCCTTGATGTAAATTATTCATGGTGGACTGTTGTGCCTGGAAGGGGTGGATAAAATGAGGTGAGAAGGTGAGAGGTGAGAGGTGAGAAGGCTAGAAATGGGTTGAGATATGGAGCAGTTGAAAGTGAGGTTGGTTATCTGCATTCTTACCCGGATCGGCGATACGATGCTGCCTCTGTTGGGTTCTGTAAAAGCCGCTTCGGTCGGCTTCCGTGTGCTGCTGCCGTCCGCACCTAGATTCGGTGACAGAGATTGCTTGGACAGCAGGTGGTTAAATACTGGTATTCCCGCCAAACGATGGTAGGCCAGGATGGAGATAACTGCGTCACCGTTCCATCCGGTGATCGGTTACTGTCAGTAGAAATGGAAATCAGACATCCGCAATTACGTGGACGGACTGGAACCGTGCAGTGATTACAAATGTGGCGAATGCGCATGTGGGGGGTATAGTTGTGCCAATATGAGTATTTTATAATTACATCATGTACATTTCTAGTTTTGATATCGTTATTACTTTCGCGTAATACATTCAATCGTTTGCCATTCACTATTAAATAATATGGTGTGTGCGAGCATCTAATATACTTTAAATATCTTAGGATCGACGTATCACTCATTGATTTGAATTATTTTATACAGGTTGCTTAGCGCATGGAACTGGTGTTCGCGTTACTTGTACACAAAAATGTTTCATGTTTGCTTATCTAATGACTTCCTACTGTCCTGATCATTACATACATTTTTCAAACATTTTTCAAACCAAAATCTTTCTCGGAGAAGCATATACAAAGTACATTTGTCGAGAGCATGTAATGCGACCATTTTATGAAAGACAGAACATGTGGTAACGTCATTAAGTGCATATTGCTCCTATGCATGTAAACAGTACATTTTACCATTGATATGCAATGTGACAGTTTCCAGGGCATGCTGCTAAGAGTGCAATAGCTTATTTTATCAAGTGCGTATTGTTCCTGTGCAGTGATAGTTAAGGTGCAGTAGGAGTTATTGGTCAGTTGGAGCCAGTGTCGGCAATGACTTCATAGCTTGTAATTGCGGGGTCTAGATCTAGTGCTGGCTGATTCGTGCTTTGATAGGTTGCTGTGTCTGGCCTAAGTACGGTAGGCCACATGGGCACCAGATACATTTCGAGTGTTACAATTGGTGAAGTTTTCTAAATTGTATTTCACTGTGCCATGTTCAAATGTAGTGGTATTAAATGTGAAGTTTCAAGATACACAGGACCCACACTTGTAATGCCAGTTTATTTTCGGAAGACCCCATGTGTCAAGCAGTGTACTGGTAGAAGACGGTTTCTTATCTGTTGCAGAGCGTACAAGATGGTCGTTAATATTCTTTCCTCTTTTGCATGCAAAGACAGGGGCATCTATGGTAGGATCTATGCTTTTGATTATATCCCAATTTATTGTGATAAGTTTGCGCACCTGTTTGGTGTGGATACCAAAGGTCGTGACGCACACTATTTTTTCCATCTTGGGTTTCTCATTTGTTTTGAGGAGTTTCTCCCTTGGGCAGTGCCATGCACGTTTTAGCGATCTCCTCAGTGACCAGTCTGTTTGGATAGCCTCTTGTGACTAGTTTGGTTTTCAGTATTTCCGCCTCCCTAATGTAATCTACTTTGTACGGCATAGACAACTTGAAAACATTGTCCACCTTTGTTCCATATAACATCACACTAGAAGAACGTTCGGCTCTCAGTGCACTTAAAAATGATGATTCTATAATACTAAAGCCCGTGGATAAAGGCGGAGGTATCGTGGTACAGAATCGGGTCAGCTACGAGACAGAGATCCAGAAACAAATAAGTGAGGAAAGACATTACAAAAGACTAACAGCCAGCTCCCTTATGGAAATCCTAACGAGATATTACTTTTCACCACTACAGGGAAAGAAGGGGGATATATCTCCAAGAAAGATTTTGAATTTCTTAATGCAGATAACCCAAGAACTCCGGTTCTTTATACAATTCCTAAAATCCATAAAAGCACAACAGATCCGCCGGGGCTATTGGCTCCTACATTGACTATTTCATAAAAGACGTTGTCCCTTTGCAAGAGACGTATGTACGTGACACTATGTACATGATAAATCTAGTAGATGGTATGCCCTACAACCATGGCACTGACCTGTTAGCCACTCTATATATCAGCTTGTATACACAAACATTCCCCAAACGGAATGCATGGAACTCACAGAAAGACTCCTGGAGACTAGAACCAGACCAGTACAAGTTCCCACAAGCTTTATCATCAGCCTATTGACAATTGCCTTGCAAAGCAACTATTGCCTCTCAGGGGGGCATTACTACCAACAATGCTCCGGGACCAGCATGGGAGCAATTTTTGCCCCAAACCTGGCTAACATCTATATGCACCACGTTGAACACACATTCACCTTAAATGAAGATAACATATAGCACGCCAACATTAAATGTTGGAAACGGTATATAGATGATATCTTCCTGATTTGGACAGGAACACGCATAGAATTCAACGATTTTGTTACACATTTAAACACCATGCAAACACATCTTACATTCACATCAACAGTACATGACTATAGCATAGCATTTCTAGATCTTAACATTAATCATGACAACCGAGCCCTATTTACTTCCCTCCACAGGAAAACCACAGAAAGAAACACACTGCTATCATACCGCAGCCACCATCCCCGGGCCCTAAGGGATGCCCTTCCCTTTGGCCAGTTTTTAAGAATACAACGCAATTGCTCATACAAAGCAGATTACATGAGGGAGGTGGAAATACTGAGAACCAAACTAGTCGCAAGAGGCTATCTAAACAGACTGGTCAAGAGATCGGTAAAATGTACATGGCACCGCCCAAGAGAGGAACTCCTCAAAACAAAAGAGAACCCCAAGATGGAAAAAATAGTGTGCGTCACGACCTTTGGTATCCACACCAACCAGGTGCGCAAACTTATCACAAAAAATTGGGATATAATCAAAAGCATAGATCCTACCATAGATGCCCCTCTCTTTTTATACAAAAGAGGAAAGAATAATAAAGACCATTTTGTACCCTCTGCTACAGATAAGAAACCGTCTTCTACCAGTACACTGCTTGACACATGGGGTCTTCCGAAGATAAAAGGGCATCACAAGTGTGGGTCCTGTGTAGCTTGCAACTTCACATTTAATACCACTACATTTGAACATAGCACAGTGAAATACAATTTAGAAAACTTCACGAATTGTAACACTCGAAATGTAGTGTACTGTATCCGGTGCCCATGTGGCCTACCGTACATACACCAGACACAGCAACCTATCAAAGCACGAATCGGCCAGCACCGAAGCCGTATTCGGAGATCTGTACCAAATGCACCATTGGTAGCCCACTTCAGTGACAAAAACCACACTGCAGACGAGATAAAATGGCAAATAATAAACATTGCGACTGTGCCTCAGAGAGGTGGCGACATTATCAACATACTGCAAAGAATGGAATGTCAATGGATAGACAGGATTAATTCCATTAAAGAGGGTCTCAATTCCTCAGAAGAGTGGAGAGGCTATGTTACCACACTGCACTAGATCTAGACCCCACAATTACAAGCTATGAAGTCATGGCCGACACTGGCTCCTACCAACCAATAACTCCTACTGCACCTTAACTATCACTGCACAGGAACAATACGCACTTGATAAAATAAGCTATTGCACTCTTAGCATGGCTTAGAAACTGTCACATTGTATATCAATGGTAAAATGCACTGTTTACATGCATAGGAGCAATATGCACTTAATGACGTTACCACATGTTCGGTCTTTCATAAAATGGTCGCATTACATGTTCTCGACAAATGTACTGGGTATATGCTCCTCCGAGAAAGAATTTGGTTTGAAAAATGTTAGATAAATGTATGTAATGATTAGGATGGTAGGAAGTCATTAGATAAGTAAGCATGAAACATTTTTGTGTACAAGTAGCGCAAATACCAGTTCCATGCGCTTAGCAACCTGTACAAAATAGTTCAAATCAATGCATGATACGTCGATGCTAAGATATTTAAAGTATATTAGATGCTCGCACACACTATATTGTTTAATACTGAATGCCAAATGATTGAATGTATTACGCGAAAGTAATAACGATATCAAAACTAGAAATGTACATGTTGTAATTATATAATACTCGTATTGGCACAACTAGACCCCCACATGCGCATTCGCCACATTTCCAAACATTGCACGGTTCCACTCCTTCCGCGTAATTGCGGAGGTCTGTTTTCCGTTTCTACTGACAGTAACCGATCACCGGATGGAACGGTGACGCGGTTATCTCCATCCTGGCCTACCATCGTATAGCGGGAATACCAGTATTTAACAACCCGCTGTTCAAGCAATCTCTGTCATCGAACCTAAGTGCGGACGGCAGCAGCACACGGAAGCCGACTGAAGCGCCTTTTACAGAACCCAACAGAGGCAGCATGGTATCGCCGATCCGGGTAAGAACGCAGATAACCAACCTCTCTTTCAACTGCTCCACATCTCAACCCATTTTTAGCCTTCTCACCTCATTTTATCTGCCCCTTCCAGGCGCAACAGTCCACCGTGACTAATTTGCATCAAGGGTACATCAACACGGCTACGGCTGTAGCGTGTTTGAACAGGAGCATCTGCCCAACTACAATCCTTAAACGCATGCCTTGCCTCACATAGAGGTAAGTGATACTTCTACCACTCCACAATTGATGCAGTATAATCCTAAGTGCAGAAAAGTGATTCTTTTCTTTTTTCATTACGTGACAGAACCCGGCCGGGTGCTCATGTGAGTCACTATTAATTATTTCACTTCCACGGTGGCACACTTTCACCAAGGCTGCGTTATTACCACTACAGGCACTCCACCTTAAAAATATTTTTTCCAGTCCACTCCAGCATTAGCGCCGGTATATGGGCCTTATGCTATCTTCCTTTATCATTGTAGATGTCCCAATTATCAAAGTCCTGAAGAGACCTCCCACCCAAGCAGGGGTCGAAAAGCTGTCGACAAGTTGAAAAGATCGAGCCACTACTCAGCATGTGTTATCGTATACTGGTGCTGTTAAACATGGATATATAAATGGTCGTTCTTTGTAATTTTGGAAACCTTGTATATAGTAGACCACGTCAATATTCACATTTAGGTTCCATTTCACATAGGGACAAAATGCACAATTTTTTCTTTTGTTTACAAATGTATATAAAACTGAAAATCTGGTTATAAATCAACCCTTGTGTATGAGTGGTTCCTTGTCCTCTGACATTACAGTACCTTGCATATTGCCATTGAGCCTTTTTAGTGCTATTATTATCTTTATTAGCCACAGGAACCTTTGTTCCATCACTACTCTGTAGCACTTTAGCATTCAGGCAGATGGCGGGGCCTCCCGCCATTTAACAAGCTGCTGCAACCCCAGTCATATATTTTACAATTGGTGGTGTCACGTCCCTGATGGCCACCGCTGAACCCAGCTGTTCCCAGGTCCACTCCTAAGCCTGCCTCTACCTCTGTTGCGTGGCATCTCTCGGCCACTCCCAATGCCACATCCCCAGATCTCCTGGCCACAGTCCTAGGTGGTCTTCCTTGGGTGTAGCTCGGCAACCACTCACGGTGTGGAGCCAAAATAGATTTCTTGCAGGGCCATAGAATGACTTCCACTCAGTATCAGTATAGTTTGATTGGCAAATTGTTCATTTTCAAGAATTTTAGTTGCGTATTGTGTGTTGGACACAGGAGTCCTGCTAATCCGCGGCCATCTTGATGAAGTCTCTCCGGCGCCCCCCATACCTTATATATGTGTGGCACCAGGCAGAAATAATCCTGCCTCTCCATGCAGAGGTTAAACGTACTGCCCCAAATGTCTCTTATTCACTAATGACTGTTCTTTTAAGGGAAGTATAGTTTAGAACAGCTAAAAAACTAGGGCCCAATTCACAGAATTAACTTAAGATAAAATTCTAAACGTACTACTTTTGGTATTCACAGAAAGCATTTAGTAGTAGTAAAGTTAGGATTTTGTCTTAAGCCTGTCTTAAGTCTGTCTTAAGTCTGTCCTAAGTCTGTCCTAAGTTTGTCTAAAGTCTGTCTTAAGTCTGTATTTAGTCTGTCTTAAGTCTGTCCTAAGTATGCCTTAAGTTTGACTGAAGTTTGTCTTAAGACTGTCTTAAGACTGTCTTAAATCTGTCTTAAGTCAAACTTAAGTCAAACTTAAGACAAAATCCTGACTTTACTACTAAATGCCTTCTGCGAATACCAAAAGTAGTAAGTTTAAGATTTTGTCTTAAGTTAGTTCTGTGAATCAGGACCCTAGTTCTCCCATTCAAAATTTGAACAGCAGTTACATTCTGCTCAGTAACTAACCTCTTAAAGCGCCTGCTGGCTCTGAAAGTGGAATTATGCTCCGTGAAAACTCTTTTGGGTGTCAGAAACTTGGAAACCTACCTGCTGCTGAGTTGTTGTTGTGGGCGCTGTCATTCCCTGCCTGCTCCTTGCGCTGCTGTTCCGGGCTGCATGCTGTGTTCACCGGTCTCCCCCGCAGCCGCATCCTCCATCTACGTGGCCGCCGAGGGGGGGACCACACGGGGCGGTGTCTGTGGTGCGTTCCTGGGGCTGTGGACCACAGCCCCCAGAACGCACCACAGACACCGCCCCGCCCACCCACTGACACTTTCGCGCCCGGAGGCGCTTAAAGCACCGGAACTCCCTCCGCGCCGCGGGACGCGCGTGGGTGGCGCCGGGCTAAGCCCGGGCAAAGGGCGGGCCTTCTGTGGCCATCCGGGGCAGGAGGCGGCAGGGCTGGGCCACCCCCCTGACATCGGACCCTGACCTAGTGGCGTTCTAAACGTAAGAACCTAATCTAATGACATTGACTCTTGGTTTTTGAACTGTTTTGTGGATTTAAATATAAAATCAACATCGCATTCAGTCTTCTGATATCATATTAGATTCTAACTTGAATGGGGTAAAAACATTTACAAGGGAAATGAATCATCGCCCAAGTGCACGTAGGAAATCTTTGGTGGGAGGGTCTGTACAAGGGACCTTAAATCAGTTCATAACAAGGGCAGCCAATGTTCTGGAACGGGAAATTGCCATCACTGAGAAACGCTTATCCACTGAATAAGCGTTCGTCTCTGGGTCCTATCCAACATGCTACCACCCCTGAATTAATAGGCACGGAAAGGGTTGTTAATGGAGAAATTGGTATCCCTTTGCAATTACAAGACAAGTACATACCAACTGATTCAAGTGGGGAGTCTGAAAATGATTATTCCAATACAGAATCCCCAATATTAATTAGCACTGGGGGGACAAACCATCCCAAATCTGCCTGACCAGACCAGGGCAGGCAAATAAAAGAAAGCGCAGGGGGAATTGCCAAGTGGGTGGGCGTGCTAAAACTACTAAAACTACTAAAACCGCTCCGAGCCCTAAGAATGCATCAGACCCAAACAAAGAGGATAAGAAAAAAAAACTCATTTCCCACCCATATCCCTTAACTCCCAACCAGATATAATCAGTGCCATGGAACACCTACTGAAATCTCTCTTACTACCCTTAGTGGAGAGAGTAAAACGGTTGAGTGACCAACTGGGGTCCTTAAAGGAAGCAATTATAACAAAGACTAATCGACCCCACGACGATTTTCCAACCTCCAATCCAAACTCGACCTTATTAGTGCCACAGAGAGATGGTCAAACTACAAACTCACAAACCCACAAGGATATCATTATTAGTAGCTCACAATCGACTAATATAGCCCCTCTGGAAACAAGCAATGTACCCATTAGAGATAAAGAAGGAAAAGAGGGAGGTTCTGTAAGCATTCCGGTTTCTAAACCTGTGCAGGGGGCTAGGGACTACCTTTCAACCAAGACTCATTATGGCACCTCTCAATGTATAGATCCTCCACCAGAAGCAGTCCCATATGTCATAGTCCTCACTGGGGTCCCAGAACTGGCAGCAGGGACGAAGGAAGGTTATTGAGAACTTAAAAATAAGGTGGTTTACTGGCTCCGGAATAATCGACCCCTACCACCCAACCTAGATGGAGAGATCCTGCACGTTAGACGCCTGGGTTGGGTGGGGCAAAGACCCAAGGACAAAGAAGGGGATGTTATCATAATAAACTTTAGGGATCGCAGGGTCATTGCACATATGAGGAATTGGTATCTGGAAAGCAGTGGGGGGGAATATCCACGTACGATCTTAGCTATTTTTATCCCCCATCTCTGGTGGCAAACCCACAAAGACCCAGGAATATATTCACAAAAAACTTAGCAGGCTGTGGCTTTAACATCCCAACGTATAATCGCTTTTCCATGCTGTCCGGCCTAGAAGGGGTTGATTGACTTGTCACAGGGCAGCAAGCCCTACACCCTAACCCAGGTAAAAACCTCACTGACTATCCAGGGGGCAGGTGTAGGGGACAAGGGAGATGGTAACAGTTCTCTCCCCATGCAGGATCAATCTACCCATATCCAGGACCCAGAGCTGGGTGGGGACTATAGGCCTGATTCACGCTACAATGATCAGCCCACTGCACTCGTTGCTCCAACAAGGAATAAAGTGTTGCTTGGCAATACCCCTCCTGGTAACTTCCTACAGGCTACCGAGTGCACACGCAACACCATGTCAGCACACTCAATAGTTTCCTGGAATATTGCAGGACTCAAGAGTAAATTAATGTCCCTAGACTGGCTAGCGTTTATAGACTCATATACGGTCATATTATTCCAGGAAACCTGGCAGGTGGACCTCCTGTTTAGGCAGGGATACTTGAATTTTTCTATTCCCGCAATCCAAACCACAAGAGGTAGACCAATGGGAGGCCTGACAACCTGGGTCAAACAGAACGACAGTTTCAGGGTCGTCCAAATAGATTCTGGTTGCAATGACATACTTATTATAAGGTTACAGTGCCTAAACGCTAGAGACTTGTACATTTTTAACCTGTATGCAAGGGGTAAACCTGGAGGTAAACAGTCAGAGGTAGTCTCCAAGTTGAGATCACACCTGGATTATTATAATCGCAAAACAAACCTGCTTATAGCGGGAGATTTTAATTGTTGTTTCGAGCCCTTGGATCATGACGACATCAAAATAGCAAAGGAGGAAGATCGTTCATGGGATATCCCGCAATTGATCATCCCCCCGATAAAGCGCTGGACTGAGGCTGCACTCCAGCTTAAAGCCCTATGCCTAGAGCAGGGGCTACGTGCAGTAAATGGCAGGACCAGAGCAGATAAAGAGTGAGAACCAACCTTTGATTACGGGGTGCGTAATAGCAGAATAGATTAAATACTCGTCAACCTAGAGTTCTGGAAATCAATCCACGACATGTCTGTTGTAAAAAGAGCAGAGAGCGATCATAACCCCTTAAGCTTAACTCTGGACCTGTATGGAGTTTTGCAGGCAGACTCCTGCCTAATAACTATTGATATATTTCAGACCAATGACGCACGGAGGGTGAAATGGTCCGAATGCCTATTGAAACATGAACACATCCTAGCGATGGGGGAATTGGCCGGAAGGGCATCCACGGAGCTCCAGGAGTGTATATCTAATCCTGATTTTCTGTCCAAGGCTGTTTCAATTTATTAAACACTCTTCAATAATCTTAAAAACTTTTTTAACAAGAAGGTGACGGGACCTAGACAGAGCACTAAAAAGAAGCAGGCAGCTTCCTGGTACGATAAGAGCTGCAGGGACTCCTATAAATTACTTGCCGTAGCAGTAAAAATTAAAAGTAGTGATGCAATCCAAGAAGCAAGGTCCAAGTACAAATATGCCCAGCGGGAAGCGAAAAAATCCTGGGACGAAAAATACAGGCAAGAACTATACGATGCCAGTAAATCTAGAAACATGGTAGGTTTTTGGGATTTGGTAAAATGGGGTAAGGGCTGTCCCAGAGCCCAACCAGAAAACAATGTTTCTCCTGAAACATGGGTGATGCATTTTAAGAAGCAATTTGCATGCCCGGTCTCGGACATGGGGATAACTACCAACATCCCCCTTGCTAATGTTTCTCTCACCCCATTACAATTTAGTCTAAAAGAAGTAGAGTGTATCCTAAAATCGGTCCCGAAAGGCAGAGCGCCAGGACTGGATACCATACCAGCGGATATTTTTATCCATGGAAAAGATGTATGGGCAAAGTACATAATGTCCCTTGCCAATGCAATTGCGAAAGGCTCCCCAATTCCAGACACCTGGAAGGGAGCCGAAATAATCCCTATTTTTAAGAAAGGTGACGCTCGGATCCCGCTAACTATAGGCCTATCAGCCTAATAGATTGTATTCAGAAGGTGGTTGCCAGGTTAGTCTTGTCTAGCATCCAAAACTGGATAGACAATTCTGATGCCCTATCACCCCTACATATTATGAATAGAGGGGTTCGACCCATGTGATCAGTGGGACCTGGGTAATACGTTATGATATGTAAAGGGGTCCCTGACCAAACATACAACACTAGGAGATATTATTTAATTATTTAAACAAAACACAAATGATGGTGAACAGTGTTTTTATTATCACTGTACCAGAGAAAACATATATTATTTTTGCGATTGCTAGTGCAGTTTACAAAATTTCAGTGCGCCCACAAAAGGGGAGGGGAGGGGGGGTGCAAGGGGAGGGGTGTGTTTCAATTAGTTAACATCACTAATCAAAAAAATCATTATGCACCAATACACAAGCTGAAAAACATTATCATTGATCCATACGTTGGAGATCAAGAAAACACACATGTTAAGCAGCAGAACATGTCACATAGAACAGAAACTCCTGTAATGATTATTATTATCAATCTTGGGTTAAGGAGTTCTTGTAGGTAGATGGTGGTCTACGTTTCGACCCAAAGGTGTAGGATACTTGATCCTTACTCGCGGGTCTTCATCAGGACGTGGGGGGAGGTGAAGGAAGGGTGGGGCTGTACCCTAAGTAAGAAAAACGAAATGCGCTGAATTATTTCAAACGGTCTCAGAAGAGTCCCGACATAGTTAGATAACAAAAGGCCAAGGGGCCAACTAGGACAAAACATTAAAAAATATTATTAAAAACTGTTCCCAAAATAGATACTATAGAAGGAGGTTAAATTATACTGAGGACATGAAACTGTTCGAAAGAACTGGGTAGCCCGGGCAGTCGCCCTGTGGGGTATTGTTGTTACGGTGGATAATGCCAGATGATACACATTGCGACTACAAAACATTTCATTAGAAGGCGGTACCGTTGCACCGGCCACTGATAAGGCACACAATGGCCCATTATTTGGGCTGAAATAGAGTGACATTAGAAACGTAACCATAGTAAGGGGGGGGGGGGGAAATTAATCACCTGGTCTGGATGCCAGGACAGGATATATGGATATGTAACCTCTTTTGCCGGGACAACGGGCGTTCATCTACAAAAAATCGAGTAAAGACGAAACATCAAAAAATTGCGGATTGAGATCAGACAAAAACGCATCACTCTTGTGCAAAGACTCACCCGAGGGGATTAGAACATCAAACCCTCCGAAGGAGCAGTCACAGCACATCACCTTCGCATCATAGTTTGCTTCGTAACGCGTCCAACACGTGGATCGCGCACCGTGGACCGCCGTCTAGAAAAGCGGATTACCGAGAGTTAGGAGTACTAAGGACAAATGGTCTCAGAAGTATAGCGGCGGTCACACCAAACGGACTTACCCGTGGTCGGTCAGAGAATGAATGAGCCAGCGTCAGCGCGTGTCAAACCGGGAAGTGTTACCTAGGTAACCAAGCCCGTTTATGTAAACTCCTAGAAGAAAGACTCAAAGGCGTTGCTAGGTTACCCAGAAAAAACACCCTAAGGGAAGGCAAAACGACCCAGGAGGTTTTTCTTGCCGACAGGGGGGCAATGTGGTTGATGCAGATATGGATTGCATTAGGCTTCTAAATGTGACGAAAAATGAAGGGCATTTAACAAATGTTTCATCAAAAACCTGCATGCTTCAATTGACATTTAAGTTATACAAATTACCAAATATGAATAACGTTGAGGGCATGGACCTGCCACACATGGCGGTCAAACGCACATCACTCCCAAATGCAGAGTCATCAAAGCATTTCAAAACATTTCAATTTTTTTTTTACTATAGGTCTGCAAATAATGAGTCCCTGACTCACATCAATGATTACATGGAATGCAATAGAAAAATCAATTATTTGTCATATAGAGGTCCAGGAGGCAAACATAATGTAGTATAGTGCAGTGCAGGGCCCCGTTAACCGCCCTCGAGACACATAAACGCCCTACAGTCCACAAGGATCTCCAAAAGCCCCCTGGACGACCTATTGTATCTGGATGCGGCTCCCTGCTGGAACCTCTCTGTAGGTATATAGACTTCTTTCTGAAACCGCTGGCGGAGGCTACAACCACATACCTAAGGGATACCACTCAAACTATCAACCTGATCGATGGACACCCTTTCGATTCCTCACGAGACCTCCTGGTAACATGTGACATTGTGTCATTGTACACTAGCATACCCCAGGAGGAGGCCCTGGCCGCAATGGCGATTGCGCTTGACAAACGGGAGGCACCATTTCGAGTTCCAACATCATTCATTATTCTATTGCTCAAGATTGCAATGATGAGGAATTTCTTCATCTTTCGAAATTGCTTTTATCTCCAAACAAAGGGTGTGGCGATGGGGGCGGCCTTCGCTCCTGATCTGGCCATAATCTTCATGGCAATGTATGAAGACACCTTTATACTTACCAACGCCAATCCATTCAGATCCCGAATAAACCTATGGATGAGATACATAGACGACGTGGTCTGTATCTGGTCAGGTTCTGAGGAAGATATCAACAATTTTTTCATCTGGCTCAATGGAAAATCCCCTGACATAAAGTTCACAACCAAATTTGACAAGAAATCTATCGATTTCTTGGACCTAACAATTTTTGTGGAGAATGAGACCCTAAAAACCAACCTTTTTAGGAAAGCAACGGAGAGGAATTCCCTTCTTCTGTACTCCAGCCACCACCCGAGGGGCCTTCGGGATAACCTCCCCTTTGGCCAGTTTTTGCGGGTTCGCCGTAATTGCAGCAGAAAGGAGGACTATATGGATCAATCTTCCATATTGATGGGCAGATTACTTGACCGGGGATACCCCAGACGCTTGGTAAAGAAAGCCATGAAGAGAGCATGGTTCAACCCCAGAGAGACTCTACTGGAACCAGGAGAAAGACAGAATAAGAATGATGATCGCATGATCTGTGTAACAACTTTTTCCACAAAGAGTAACAGGATAAAAAAAACTGTTAACAAATATTGGAATCTGGTATCTGAGGATCTCAATATCGCTTCCCCGCCCCTTCATGCATTTAAAAAGGCAAGGAATATCAGAGACCATGTGGTGCGCTCCTTTCTCCCTAACCCAACCACACCAACAATCACAACCATGTGGAATCTGCCGCCAATTGTGGGACATTTCCGGTGTGGGTCCTGTAAAGCCTGCCCGTTGACAATTCAGACCAAGATATTCACCCATAAACAACAGCAAGTACTGCTCAAGTCGCATACCAATTGTAACTCCACAAATGTGGTGTATTGTATAATATGCCCTTGTGACCAGATATATGTGGGGCAAACTCAACAACGTGCGAAAGTTCGCGTTCTGCAACATTGCAGCCGGGTGAGATGCAGGGTCGTAGGAGCCCCTTTGGTTGAACACTGTAACACACATAATCACCTCCCTGAAAGCCTGAAGTGGACAATCCTGGAACAGGTCCGACTGGGCCCAAGGGGCGGTAACATCGCTCCCATCCTCAATGTAAGGGAGATTAAATGGATCCGTTTCTTTGACTCAGTAACCAGGGGTTTGAATGAATCTGAAAGCAGTTTTGCGCAAATGGCCACCTTGTGATTTGGTTGTCTACACTAAACCACACTAGCCTGTAATACACCTAACTGATTTCTCTTTGCATCTGTCTCTGAGTCTTTCCCACCGATCCCAAGGCGTCTGACTACCATGTTTGGTTGGTCCACACTTTGGCAGTACAGCCTTTTCAGACTAGTGAATCATGCATTTTTTGAGGATACAGTTTCAATAATGACCCTTAGGCGTTTGACTACCATGTGTGGTTGGTCCACGCCTTTGTAGGGCGTTTATGTGTCTCGAGGGCGGTTAACGGGGCCCTGCACTGCACTATACTACATTATGTTTGCCTCCTGGACCTCTATATGACAAATAATTGATTTTTCTATTGCATTCCATGTAATCATTGATGTGAGTCAGGGACTCATTATTTGCAGACCTATAGTAAAAAAAATTTTGAAATGTTTTGAAATGCTTTGATGACTCTGCATTTGGGAGTGATGTGCGTTTGACCGCCATGTGTGGCAGGTCCATGCCCTCAACGTTATTCATATTTGGTAATTTGTATAACTTAAATGTCAATTGAAGCATGCAGGTTTTTGATGAAACA
The DNA here is from genome assembly GCF_964261635.1 of Lissotriton helveticus. Classification (NCBI taxonomy): domain Eukaryota; kingdom Metazoa; phylum Chordata; class Amphibia; order Caudata; family Salamandridae; genus Lissotriton; species Lissotriton helveticus. Next base: position 1,311,595,462 of record NC_136063.1, read on the forward strand.
TTTGTTAAATGCCCTTCATTTTTCGTCACATTTAGAAGCCTAATGCAATCCATATCTGCATCAACCACATTGCCCCCCTGTCGGCAAGAAAAACCTCCTGGGTCGTTTTGCCTTCCCTTAGGGTGTTTTTTCTGGGTAACCTAGCAACGCCTTTGAGTCTTTCTTCTAGGAGTTTACATAAACGGGCTTGGTTACCTAGGTAACACTTCCCGGTTTGACACGCGCTGACGCTGGCTCATTCATTCTCTGACCGACCACGGGTAAGTCCGTTTGGTGTGACCGCCGCTATACTTCTGAGACCATTTGTCCTTAGTACTCCTAACTCTCGGTAATCCGCTTTTCTAGACGGCGGTCCACGGTGCGCGATCCACGTGTTGGACGCGTTACGAAGCAAACTATGATGCGAAGGTGATGTGCTGTGACTGCTCCTTCGGAGGGTTTGATGTTCTAATCCCCTCGGGTGAGTCTTTGCACAAGAGTGATGCGTTTTTGTCTGATCTCAATCCGCAATTTTTTGATGTTTCGTCTTTACTCGATTTTTTGTAGATGAACGCCCGTTGTCCCGGCAAAAGAGGTTACATATCCATATATCCTGTCCTGGCATCCAGACCAGGTGATTAATTTCCCCCCCCCCCCCCCCCTTACTATGGTTACGTTTCTAATGTCACTCTATTTCAGCCCAAATAATGGGCCATTGTGTGCCTTATCAGTGGCCGGTGCAACGGTACCGCCTTCTAATGAAATGTTTTGTAGTCGCAATGTGTATCATCTGGCATTATCCACCGTAACAACAATACCCCACAGGGCGACTGCCCGGGCTACCCAGTTCTTTCGAACAGTTTCATGTCCTCAGTATAATTTAACCTCCTTCTATAGTATCTATTTTGGGAACAGTTTTTAATAATATTTTTTAATGTTTTGTCCTAGTTGGCCCCTTGGCCTTTTGTTATCTAACTATGTCGGGACTCTTCTGAGACCGTTTGAAATAATTCAGCGCATTTCGTTTTTCTTACTTAGGGTACAGCCCCACCCTTCCTTCACCTCCCCCCACGTCCTGATGAAGACCCGCGAGTAAGGATCAAGTATCCTACACCTTTGGGTCGAAACGTAGACCACCATCTACCTACAAGAACTCCTTAACCCAAGATTGATAATAATAATCATTACAGGAGTTTCTGTTCTATGTGACATGTTCTGCTGCTTAACATGTGTGTTTTCTTGATCTCCAACGTATGGATCAATGATAATGTTTTTCAGCTTGTGTATTGGTGCATAATGATTTTTTTGATTAGTGATGTTAACTAATTGAAACACACCCCTCCCCTTGCACCCCCCCTCCCCTCCCCTTTTGTGGGCGCACTGAAATTTTGTAAACTGCACTAGCAATCGCAAAAATAATATATGTTTTCTCTGGTACAGTGATAATAAAAACACTGTTCACCATCATTTGTGTTTTGTTTAAATAATTAAATAATATCTCCTAGTGTTGTATGTTTGGTCAGGGACCCCTTTACCTATCACCCCTACAAGCTGGGTTTCGTTCACATACAAGTACGGTGGACCAGGTTTTTAGATTCGTCGCTATTTATTGGAGGTGGGTGGTCCTTGGAGGTGGCACACTATACGCAGCATTCGTCGACCTAAAATCGGCCTTTGACTTGGTGCCTCAAATGAATATGTGGCGAGTCTATCAGGAACAAGGCATGCCACCTGAATTGCTTGTGTTTCTAATTAAACTTCATGAAAACAATTTTGCCCAGGTCCGGTGGGGCCAACAAGGCGAGGTAACAGACAGGTTCCCAATCCTGAAAGGTGTAAGACAGGATGTGTCTTGGCCCCAACATTGTTTTCTCTGTACATCAACAGGGTTATCGACTACTACAGGGATTTTCCAACGGATGCTCCCAAGCTCTGTGGTGTGTCGATACCCCTGTTGATGTTCGCAGATGCCACCCTTTTAATATCCAAGACCCAACAAGGGCTTCAGAGAGCAATCGGGCGTTTTGAGACCTTCTGTAGTGATTACGGCCTTACCATCAATGTTTCTAAAACCAAATTTATGGTATTGCACAGGCACAAGCATGTGAAAGGAAGAGCAATAATGAATGGGGAGCTGCTTGAGCAAACTCAATCATTCACATACTTGGGTATCACACTGGGCTCAAGGTTTAAATGGAAGCCCCACATTAACCAACTAGCCACCAGACATGCCCAGCTGGCGGGAGTACTTCTGAGAGAAATGCGCTCCTCGGCCACTCAACCCATAGCTCCGGCACTAAAAATTTATGATACAAAAATACGAGCATCCATTTTGTATGGGGCCGAACTATGGGGGTCATGTAACATCTCTGATCTGGCAAAAGCTCAAAATAAATGTATAAGAGGATTAGCGAGGCTTCCTCCATCTACCCCGCTCCTGCCATTCTATCTTGACCTGGGCTGTCAGAGAATTGAGGATGTAGCGCGCTTCAGACCCATAGCATACTGGTGGAGGATCTGGGTTACCCCAGAACCCTCCCACTATGCTCAGGCACTCCTCGAAGTCAGGAACATGGACACAGCTAAAAGAATAAAATGGTTCAGTGAATCCAAGGCAATCTATAATGCCATGGGCTTGGCTGAGTTATGGGATAATCCAGCACAAAATAATTTTCCCTCACGCAAGACTCTTAAGGAACTATACTGGTCAATGGTCACAACACAAGATTTCCAAAGATGCATTGGTCCCTCACTACAAAGGGAGTTTCTTGAGCTCAAACACTTACCAGCTTACGAACCATACTGGGATTTTATTGCAATCCCTGAGGACCGGAAACGGTTCCACCAGTATAGGGTGGGTACCTTGCCAATTAATACCTTTACAAGTAAATGGTCCACTGGTAGGGATGTTATTTGTCCCTTTTGCATCACACAACCGGAAAGTTTGGCTCACATCCTGTTTATATGCCCCGTGTAATAAACTACCGCGACATAGATGGCTTAGGCCAGTATGTCTGCAGTAAGGCATTAAAAAGGAACAGAGGCCCTAAGGATTTTTAAAACGGACTGTTCGGAAAGTTTAATTATTGCTATGTCTAAATTTCTTAACTGGATGTGGGCAATTCGAAGGATCAAACTAAAATCAGTAGCTGTCCCAACTGTCGAAATGTCTTCTTTCTATTATTATGAAAAATGAATTTTATGGCTTTTTAGATAAAACTTGCTATATTTATTATTTTAATTGAATTCCTTGTTTAACTATAGACAAGGAATAACCAGAGGACAGATCTAGTCAGTAGGACTTGTGAAAGGCCCCTTCATCTATGTATAACTGTCAATGAACTAGCCGTGTTTATTTTATTTTTAAGGCATTGATGATGTGTTTCTTTTCTACTTTTTAATAATATGTTTGTCTTTTATGACATGATGTCGAAATAAAGACTTATTTGAATTTGGAATTATGCTGTCACTCCTCAACTGTAACCAGTTAATATTATATGGGAGCTACCTCGTTTCATATTTTAGATGTCTAGAGATTTGGTGCCTGGACTGTGATAAGAAAATGAGACACTAGTATTCGTAGGTATATTTTAGGCTTCCATATATTATAGATACTTCTGTTGAAAATAACGGTTAAAATATTCAGAGATATGCATGAAGTTACAGAAGTTCAATCCTGCTTTCAAATAGAGAAGCATACTGCTCATTAGCTGAACTATTTCATTGACACCAAACCAGACAAGGCCTCTCATTATGAGCTGGCCTTTAAATTCCAATATGTACTGTAATTCCTGTTACTGAACACAGACGAATAAATATGTTATTTTCTAGATACATTTTGGCATGTCAAACCCTCTGATATTTAATACGGGAAAATATGCTCGGTAAATATTAGGACATGCTGATTTTGGTGAATTAAAATGTGATTTATATTCCCCATTATCAGGGAAAAACTTACATTCGGTGGTAATTATCGCACCTATTAAATTCTGACCAGAGTTGAATTTTATCCATGCGATATTCATCAGCACCAATTATTAACGGCCAATTTATAATGTGGACCTATATAGACGTTATGATGCATGTCCTAGATCCCCTTGCTACAGAGAAAACATATTTTATCTACTTTACTGTATCTAGACAGCTACGAGTATTAAAAAAAATTAGACTAGTGAGTTTTTGGAAGATATTAAATGGTGATCTATTGAGAAATTTCTTTATGGGGAGAAATCATATCTGCTAAATTATCACGTTGCTCTGCCTTAGAGTGTGTCAGCTTAAATGCACTGCAAGGTGAACATGACAGGAAGTGCTTTGATGATGAATGAAGGACGCCTGAGGGTGAATTGAAGGAATGTTGGAATGCCAAAGCCAAGGTGCAAGCTCTTTAAAGTAATGTGATAGGCTTCATAACACAAGTGCTCAGAACCGAACAGTAGCAGGATATCTGACATACGTCTATTTTTGTACAGTTTACATGACCATACTCTGAAAGAACCAGAAATCGCGCTTCTGTTGAACCACTTCAGTGTCAGAGAGTTTTAACCCATCAGGTGAAATTTGACATTTCTTGTCTGCGCAGATGACAGCATTTTTTGTGTGTAATGTTTTGCCTTCACCTTCAGACAGAATGTCATGGCATTAACAAGTGTGTAGAATACTTTACAGTTTTGCTTTTTCCTTAAACTTAGGCCATTATTCACTAAGGTTTTATGCTGGTAATGAGACGCATCAATGCCACGCAAAACACAGTGGGGCAGATTTACAAGCCCTTTGCGCCACCGGTACGTCACTTTTCCCATGTTAAAATGTACACAAAGGTGGCGCAAGAGGCTTGTACATAAGCCCCAATATCATTTTACTAACCATTTTAAATGCCCAGGGCACAGAACTACATTGCCTTGAATCACATGAGCCCACGCAACATTAGTAATTATGGCGCACATTTACCAAACTTTCACGCAGCACAGGTAACCAAGCAAATTTTCTTTGCTGCGTTGCGTAAAATGGAGAGGGAAGAAATGCTCCATATTTACAAAGATATGGAGCATTTCTGCTCTCTCCTTGCACCGGCGCACTGTGTGCAGCCTAGCACTATTGCAGGCACCCTTGTATTGTAGTGCACTGTAGTGCAAGGGTAGATGCTTTACAGGCAGGTTTGGTATTGTTTTTTTTAGGGATTAAGGCAACAATGTTTGCACCACTAATTGAATACCACAACTAAGTCCAACGTGAAGGTGCTAGAAACGGGAATGCAACCCCTATACAGACCCAACAAGGAAGATAGGAAAACCTTTCTTCCTTAACCAACTAAACTTTTTAGAAAAATGAACAGCACCCTTCAGAGTGAAATACACACAGTATAGTGAGCAATGTCTCAGTGTTTGTTAAGATACATGTAACATTTTCATATTTGTTTTCCCAAAGAATATATACACAGAACGACTTTAAATCTTCAATTTTCTTTCTTTTATTCAGTTTCTTTTCCTTTTTAAAACAATCGCTGATAGCCAAAGAGCCAACGCGTTTCGTCCGTTACCGGACTTCTTCAGGGTTTGGTATTGTGCAGGAAGGGATACCATCCTGCACAATAACAATCCTTAGAGGTAATTTCCTCTCTCTTTGTGTGCTGCAGAATGCAGCACACATGGAAAGAGGAAATAGTGACGGGGAATAAAGACATTTCTCCTCATTATGCCTCACTGGGAAAGGCGTAGAATTTTGACACACTCTCAGGTCTAATAACTGTAGTAAATCTGGGACTGCACCAAAATCCATGGGTGGATGCATGGAAACGCCCATGCTCCACCCATAGAATGTCTCCCAAGTTGAAATGTAACATGGGAAACAGCCTTAATAATGAAGAGATGCCTTACAACCGGTGCTAGATGTAAGCCAGTGGTTTACGGAGTTCAGCACCGTCACTTAATATTCAATACCAGCACTTTCATGAGCACAAGTTACAGCTTTATAGAGAGAACAATCTCTGCTTTTTAAGTGGAAGGCACAGGGAGAGTAAGTGATTTGCCCAGAATCACAAGATGTTGAGCCAATGCTGGACTCATACCTAATTCCCCAGCTCCGAAGTTGGCAGCTCTGGCCATTTCGCCACATCTTTTCCCCACTTGCATGACAGTAGTTGGTTCTTTTTAGGTGGCCCTGCCTCATGACGAGAGCCCCTGGCACTTATATTTTTACAAATGAACCACTGTTTACAACTAAGGCATTACTACAACAACGTCTACACGGCCTGCCTTTACAACAAAAGTTTTTACAATGACTATGCCTTTACCACTGATCCCTTTACAACAAATGTCATTGTAAAAGCATCAATGGTAAAGGCATATTCATAGTAAAGAAATATAAGGTAAGGTAAGTACTAAATCCAAGTATTAAGGGGCTCATTTGCATGTCCTGTGTTCCTCCAGAACGTCACTTTAAGTGATGTTCCGGTGGTGCACAGGGCTTAGCCATATCTACAAGGCCACGTAAAGCCACCCTGCATGGCATTTTATGGCCTTGTAGATCTGGAGTGAGGCAACGCAGTACAAGTCGCTGCCTTGCCTCACGCTACAATAGGGAGGCTTGCCATAGGCCTTGCGGTGGGTGTTCCCATGTAACACCCATGGCATTTGACACATTACCAGATTTGCAACATTCTGTAAACCTGTCACAAGCCTACACCTGCCCAGGGGAGGTGCAACAAGGAGAAATAACATTATTTCTCCTCATTTTGTTATCTTTCTATGTGTGCTGCATTCAGACACACACATTGAAAGAGGGAATCACCCCCACTGATTGTTTTTGTGCAGGAAGGTGCGCCTCTTCCTGCACAAAAACAATCATCCCTGCAATGCAGACACCATGGTGCAAAGGTGCATGCACCGGCGCATGGCAGTCAATTGAGCGCCAGCACAAGGAAAGAGTGAATTACATACATATTTAAACTTTAAAGAAAAACATAGTCACTGGATGATGTCATCAGTGATGTCATTTGAGATGTCATCAGTGATGTCACTGACCATGTCATGAATGATGTAATATATGACATTATCAGCAGTCAGAACAAAAAAGGATACACTGTTCCCCCTAAGTTGGAGAGACGGAAGAACCACGAACAGTAGAAAAAGGAGGGAAGCCCCCTTTCGGAACTTAAACCCTCACACAACCAGCAAGCTAGGTGTCATGCTTCATCATCTGGGTTCTGCTCCTCGTCAGACTGGCACTGCAATATCTGACGGGCACCCGCGAAGGGGCTCTTCGTCGGAGATCTTTTGTTCCTGCCAGTTGGTGCATGTGGGTATGAGGGTTTTAGGTGAAGTGTAGGCGTGAAGACATAGTGCAGTGGTGTAGATTAAAAAAGGTTAGGAAGTCCACAAGGATTTTTATTAGTGTGGCTAGCTACCTTATTAAAAACAGAACAGGGAGGCACACACACAGGTACTACGATCCGGTGAGGTGTGCTCTACCTAGCGGTGCATTGCGCGGGCGCGAGTGATAGTTAGCTGAACTAACTATAACGGGGAAATTTCTATGGCTTTGTACGAGAGAAATGTCCAACTAACTATAACTTCCCTGAAACCTATGGTTTTTTCTTTGAATTTCTAAGGTTTTTTAAATGCTAATTTCTAACTATAATGTGCCTGAAACCTATGTTTCTTTCAGCGAATTTCAACGTTTTTTTAAATGCTAATTTCGAATTATAATGTTCATTAAACCTATGTTTTTTTCAGTAATTTTGAAAAAATGTTGGTGATAATTTGTAACTTTAATATCCTAAAAATAGTTTTTGTAATTTTTTTGTTTGTTATTAAAATAATATAATGTCTTCTGTTTTCTTAAATATTAATATATATATTTTTTATTATTTAGTTGAGAAAAAAGTGGAGTCGCACACCCATCGTGTACCTATCTCGGTGGGTGTGCGGATTCAAACCGCCATATTGGTAAAGTCGTGAAGGATGCGGGTTTCAGCCGGCCCACTCTGCTTACGCTTACAGGGAGGGAACTAAAACGCTACATGTCCAACGTCTTCCCTTTAGTGATCAGCTGATCACAGGTCTAGTTGTCAGAATGCCACAGCCACTCCCTCATGGCTGGTTTACACCCACACCTGACCCATGCAGCACAGGCATCACAGGACATGTGAACCTGCCAATAAAAAGGGCCGGGTGCAAGTGCTCAACGTCATTTCCACTCTCTATCTGGGTGTATTCCTATGGTTATTATGTTGGTGGCAGCCGAGGCACTTTGGCCGACACGGGTCTCCCGCAACGTGGTGATGACTTGAAGTGCACAGAGTTGGTGGCAGCCGAATCACTTTGCCCGACACTGGCCTCTTGCCACGTGGCGATGACTTGAGGTGCACAGAGTTTTTGCCACCAGAGCTGAGCGGGTGTGCAGCCTGCGATGATGCATAGGCCTTAATACACCATCCTGGCAATCAAGACCCGATTTGAATTGTGAGCTCGGTTGGACCACATGTACGCCAAAGGCAGCTGGCTGTACAGACATGACTCCTCTGCCCGGTGCAGCAGGATGCACTGGGGGACTGTGCCGCAGAATCCAGCGATGGCTGAGGAGGTTGCTCCGGCACGTGGTGGGCCCTTTTGGAGACACGCCAGTGGCAGCAGGTAAGCATTGAGGTCTGGTGCCCAGGGTCAGGCAGTCATCAGTGGACGGTGTACTGGTCTGGGGACCAGGTGTGGGATGCTTGCGAAAGATGTAGGAATCATGCACACTGCCTGAGAAGATTGCGACGATATTAGTGTACAGGCCCCGGTTGTCCAGTTTTGCCTGGACATTGTTGGAATGCGTGTGGTTTCTGTTGCGGTGATTGTGTGCAGCGTCGGCAGGGGTCACAAGTAGTACATGTGTGCAGTCAATTGCCCCCAACACATGCAGGAAGCCTGCTATGGCGTGGTTCCCTTGCTTGGTCTCCAGCTGTTGATGCGCAGTGTGGGTGAAGTGAACATGGAGGTGTATCAAGCTGAAACGACCCGTGATGCTGACAGGTATGATAAATCCTGCATAATGAGACCGTAACAGAAGTTTGTGTGGTTGCAACACTCCTTTTCTTTCCTAAGAAGGTTACGACCATCCGAACTTTTGTTACGGTCATTTTGTGCAGGATTAATCACATACCTCTATGCATTCCGGTTTGTCCAAGTGCAATACATTGTATCATATTACGTTTGTGACCATATTAACGCTTGACAATTGTCTTCCTTTATCCAACAGGTTTCTGAATATGAAGTTTTGGGATTTCCAGGACGATCTACAGTTATTTCGATCCACAAGTTGATGTTCCCCGTTGGGAATGTCACTCGTTTGATGTTTTTGTGTTGTTAATTTATATTTTTCTTATAAAGTACTGTTTTTCCACTACTGTTGACTACTAGACTTCATGACCTGGAGCACCCCCATTTCAGTGACTACAATCTTGGATATGGAGCACAGAGGGGTCAAGCAACGGCTGGGGTTGGGGTTGGTTATGCAGGAATACTATGAATTGGGATGAGCGGGTGGTGCGGATACAGGGGCCCTACATTGCTTTTGTGGGCATGCATCCAAGACGTGTGAGGAAGTTTAATAGGGCTGGCTGTGAGACTCCTCCGACTCTTGCAGTTGATAGTTGGAAGGTACCAGAGGCTAACAGCTCTGTCTGCGGAAGGATGTTGATTGTCTGCTGTGTTAGTACCGTCAGCCTGTGGGCATTGTGGCAGTGTGCACCAACTTGAGAATAGGGCGATAATTCTTTTGCCACTTTTGCTGTGCTAAAGTGACAATAACTCGGCGATAAGTCCCCCCTGTTGGGTAATAGGGTGATTCAAAAATGAGCCCTTGTGTTTATTAGGACTTTGTTAAAGCTACATGCAAATCACAAGAAAAAGATGAAAAAACAAGAAAAGTGTCCAGGGTACAAACACTCTGACCCCCTAGGCCTGCTGAGGGGATCCCACAAACCCAGATCAGTTGGCTGGGGTGAGTGTTTGATTTGCTCAAATGCTCCGTCCATCATCTCCTTTGGTATCACTTTGTTCGCCCTGAGTTGGCAGGGAATGTACAGACGTGGGTCCCTTGCCCACTCTGCCACTGGATTCAAGGTAGTCTGGCTGATGAGTGTCATGAACCCGAAACCGGTCTCATGATGCTTGTTTCCGCTCCAGGGAAGACATGGCTGGCTGTTCGGGCTGGACTGTTCCCTTGAGGCACAGGGTCAGACTGATTTGCATATGGCCATGTCTTTTTTATTTTTTTTATTTGAGTTTTGTATAGCGCTGGCTAAACACGGTCGGTATCAGAGCGCTTTACATAAGGATCCACAAAATTACAGAATTACATCAGTTACAAGTTACAGCAGTTACAAGAAAACATATCAAGAAAACCGGAAGACTAAATAAATGGAGCTTAGAAGGGTAAGGGGTGGGGTAAAGGTGTAGGAGGGAGAAAGAACGGAGATAGGTTGGATGGAGAGACGAAGGAGAGTCTGCCCAAAGTCCAGCTGGGTAGGTGACAACCGAGGTGGAAGTCCACAGCCCATCTCCTCTATAGCTATCAGGTAGCTCCACTGGGCTTCAGTCAAGCGGCTAGGTCTCAATGAGAAAACAATTAGAGAGCAAAAAGGAGGGATAAATGGAGCGTAAAGGAGAAAGTGGGAGGAGTAAAGGGGTAGGAGGGAGAGTACAATGGAGAGACGAAGTAAGGTCTGCCCAATTTCCGGCTGGGTAAGAGACGGTCGAAGGGGTAGTCCACAGCCCATCTCCTCTATAGATATTAAGTAGCTCCACCGGGCATCGGCCAAAAAGCTAAGTCTCCACGGTCAGAGGTAGGTTCACAGATTCTGTATCCTGTAGGGTAGGACGGATGGGGATGTGTACGAGGTCTGTTCTAAGTCCGTTTTTTTCTCAGAGGAGTAGCACGACGTGGTAGGGAACACTGTGGCAGCCATCTTGGTGTCAGGCAAGGGATTAACAGGTAGTAACCGGGAGGGCTTAAAAACCTGCTTGCCTAAAAATCATGGTGGCCTTCATGCCCCTCATTACAGACCTGACCTTGGGGAGCATTCATAGAAAACCAAAAGTATTTATGTTTGAGCAGCTCAGCGAGTGAAACACGGTCATGCTCGAAAAATGTAAATTAGATGGGAGCCATCGCCATTTCAAGATCAGCAGTTATGGAGAGGTAACCTCCACACTGGCGTACACAGACACAAACAACTTCAGCTATTTATCAGAAATTGTCATTGGGCTGGAGATCAGGCAACAATGGGCACTTTTAAGGCATATTTGGTTTGCCGCGCACAGATTGCAGGTAGGTGCGGATTAACTTTCCCCACCATCAGGTCGACCATCAGGGACTCTACAGTGCTCCTGGTGCCCTCCGGTCTGACGGCCTCAACTCTGTCGCCTGAGGCACCAGCGGGGGCCCGGAGGTCCGATACATGTCACCAGTGCAGCGGGGGAAGGCCTAAAGGCCGGCCGGTCATCACTATTGCAGGCAGGGACAGGCTTGTGATCTCCTGCCTAGGTACGCATCCAGGGCCCCCATTATTGGCAGCAGAGGCGGGGTTGCTGCTCCTACTCCCAGGGCCGTCCGGAGGGCTTCTCCTTATTTACTGGTGCTCCCAGGTTCCCCGACTTCGCTTCCTGGGGAGCCGGAGGTGCGCAGTTCATCACTGGTACGGCAGGGGAAGGCCCAGGGGCCGGTGGGGCTCAGCTATTGCAGGCAGCAGCGAGCCTACTATCTCCTAACTACGGAGCGTGTTCAGGGCTCTTTACCGGCACCCGATGTCCTCCTGGTCCGGTCTCTGCTCACCGGGTCGCCGGGGGGAGCTCCGAAGGTCGCTGCGTGCATGAATGTACTTCAGCCGGTGATCAGTCTGCCAGTGTCATGTACCCTCGACCTCCCTTCTTGCCGGATTGCTGGGAAGGTCACTGCACCCACAACATTTTATGCGCTCCCTCGAGCTGCTGAACTGTGATGGTGGAGTGAGCTAAAGAATGATGATGGATTAAACCCAGATCAGTTGACTGGGGGCGAGTGTTTGATTTGCTCAAACGCTCCGTCCATCATCCCTTTTGGTATCGCTTTGATCCCACAAATACCCCCAGGGTCAACAAATTATTACTATTTTTTTTAAAGCGGCTGGGTGCACAAATCCGGACTGGAAAAGAAGCCAATGGGGCGTATTCTTAAGGACTTATCGCTGAGTTCTTGGCACTTTAGCGCAGCAAAAGTGGCAAAAGAATTATCATCCCATTCTCAACCTGTGAAAACTGCCGATATCACCAGTTTTCCAGCAATAGCTTCCTCAAAAAACATCGCCATGATTCAGAGCAACGCTAATGATATGCGGAGTAGGGGTTCCAGTGCAAAAAAAACCACAAAAACACCACTTCCCGATATTTTCAACGTCCAGCCAAATCTGCGATGCGATCCAAAAACAGTCAATACGCCATATTAGCAGTAAGAATTTAACATCTGCCTTTTACTGGTGTAAAGCAGGACAACTACCTACAGTATGAAAGCGACCCCAGCCCAGAGCCACATCTGAAGACCAACACATGTCTTAGAGCTACTGATCATGCAGCTCCAACACCCAAGAAGGCCACAACACCTACTGCCACCACCCCCAGGACCTTCCCCCCGGACCACCCCCCTACTACCACTGAGGCAGTGCAGAACAGGACAGCAGACCTTCCCAAAACGGCATGGCCCCTCAGCCACACAATAGCTGAATGTTGGGAGAGGTGGGAACCAAGTATGTGTGAAGGAGGCAAGCCACCCATCAATAACAATGAACACAATGCCAAGTGTAGTGATGATGTGCTGGACAGACCTCACTATGCAGAGCACAGACCTCTCCATGTGTACATATACTGTTGTTGCTTGTAGTGTTGTGGACAGTGGACGCAACCATGTTACCTCAGGCAGTGGGGAATATCTCGGTCATGTAGCTTTGTCGGCCCCCCCTGTAAGCAGAAGCGGAAATGGAGTGGGCTGGTCCAATGTACGCCACTCCAGCGTAGAAGTGTGAATAAATAGGCCGCGGCTCTGGTCATGGTTCACTTCTGGGAAGGCCACCGCGTCTGCCAGAACGTCGGCCCTCACCCTGCCATGAGGCCACCGCCGTGACCGCCGGCCTCCTCGACACAGGCCCTCTGCAAACCCAGCGGCACAGCACCGCAGAGTTATGTCTGTACAGACTACTACCTTCGATGTACACTGCGGACAGCAGGGCTCACAATTCAGATCGAGTCGTGATTGCAGATGATGCAGTCCAGTAGGCAACAGACATTGCATCCAGTGCGGCCTGCCAGGAGCACACATCTTTGCCGGCTGGGCACATGCTGAATGCTTCTGGTGCCACTAACTGTGCAGCTCAATACAACGCTACATGGCTGTGGGCCCTTGCTGACCGCTGCCTCTGCCCTACACTGCGGACAGCAGGGCTCACAATTCAGATCAAGTCGTGATTGCAGATGAAGCAGTGCGGTAGGCAACAGACTTTGCTACCAGTGCGGCCCTCCCGGACCACGCATCATTGCTGGGTGTGCACATTCTGAGTGCTTCAGGTGCCACTAACTGTTCAGCTCAGCTCAATGCCACATGCCTGTGGATCCTTACTGACCGCTGCCTCCGGCCTACACTGCGGTCAGCAGGGCTCACAATCCAAATTCAGTCTTGATTCATTCATTTCAGAGTCCAGTAGGCAACTAACAATAACGTCCCTGAAACCTACATATTTCGACAATGTATTCCATACATATTTCATCTTTTGTTTCATACACCTACACTGCGGTCAGCCGGACTCACAATTCGAATTCAGTCTTTATTTATTAATTGCAGAGTGAATAGTACTCTATGTCCACGGATTTTGTCAAGAGGAATTGACAAAAAGCATTCCTCGATGTCTGTGCTGACTACTACATTCCATCTACACTGTGGACAGCGGGGCTCACAATTCAGATTGAGTCACGATTGCAGGTAACACAGTCCAGTAGGCAACAGACATTGCTACCAGTGGGGCCTGCCTGCACCTCGCATCATCGCTGGCTGCGCACACACTGAATGCTTCTGATGCCACTAACTCAGTGCACCACAAGTCACCGCCACGTGGCCTTATTGATACAAAATTCATTAAGCAGAAGACATGGTTCCACGTGCAGCCCGCCCGAACCACGTATCATTGCTGGCTGCGCACACCTCTTGTGGAAGAGGTATGGCGCAGCGGCCAGGGTGCCTGACTCTGGACTACGGGGTTCCCGGTTCGATCCTCAGTGTGACTCTGGGCAATAGCTCGGTTAATCGTCCCGATGGCCTCCAGCGCCGGGACTCCACTTCGGAGGTAGCTGTGCACTTTACAAATACTGGTATTTAATTTCACGCTGAGCGCCACCGTTGCCACTAACTCAGTGCATCACAAGTCAACACCATGTGGTTGTGGGCCCTTGCTGACCGCTGCCTCCGGCCTACACTGCGGTCAGCAGGATTAACACATATCCAATTCAATCCTGTCCTGTAAGGACACGCCGTCATCACTGGCTGCGCACACGCCGAGCTCTTCAGGTACCACTAACTCTGTGCATCACAACTCATGGACCCTTTATGATTGACTTTCTTGCTGTAGACACCGGACACAACAATGTCACCTCAGGCAGCAGGAATATCCCGAAGGAACATTAACAATTTCTTCACATGAGCACGCTCATCTCTGGTGTCCCTCTCTCAGTGCACCACAAGTCATGGACCCTTTAAGATACAATCTTTTGTGTGTGATTTAAAATCTGGTGCCCCTACCTTAGTGCACCACAAGTCACGGACCCTTTATGATTGAATCTCTGTTTGTGATTTGATGATCACTGTTGTAGTTGTTGCCAGCACCAACCATTCCCTGAGGGCTGGCTTACACTCACCCCACACGCATCCAGCACAGACATCACTGGACATGTGACCCTGGTAAGAGAAAGGGGCAGTGCACTGGTGCCCGTAGCCAGTTCCACTATTTATCTAACTGTGGCCGTGTGTTCATTATGATGCATGATGGCCCAGGGCCCTACCACATTACATTGTGCTGTTGACTGCTCACACAACCATGTCACCTCTGGCAGTGGGGAAGACCTTGTTATATAACTTTGTCTGGGTCATTCTATGAGTACACAGGGAGAGACTGGATGATTGGAGTGCTGCAAGGAGAGTGTATGGTGAATTTAAAAGGGCTTGGGGATTGGAAGAGTGATTTGATAAGTACATATGTTGGCAGAGCCTAACCCCCGAGCACAAGCTTGGATCTAATTGGCTGCCAAACAGTGGCAACCCCAGCGGAGCATCAGGATTGCAAACCAAGCCTCGGGAGAGCAGACGCTATGCACGGAGCATGAGTAGGCACTGCGCCGGTTCCTGAGGCACCCGCCTTCTTTGATACGGGATCCCCACAGCCTTTGCTCTAGTACCCTGGGTTACCGCCCACTAAAATCTGGGCCAATGGCTAGCGGGAATACTGCATGGATGCCTGGAAAACCGAGTGCAGGAGCTTAGAACTCTCATTGTGGTATACTGAATTCTCATTCCGTTGATACCCTCTCAGGTTATTAATCTCTGGATCAAGGAAATCTGACTGTTGGATCCCAGAGTCCTTTCCACTGGATCCCCTAAAGCGAGCTGCTGGGTCCCTGGAGCACTGGTAATAAAAGGCCCAAAATCCTGTCTGTAAGATATTCCCAGCCCCACAGCTGGATCATTGACATACGGCAGATAGAATCTACGGAACTCTGTAAGCGTAAGGAGAGTGGGCAGAGTGGGCAGAGCCGGCATGCGCCAGTCAGGGGCGAAACTAGAGACAAATTTCGGGGGAGGCTGATAAAAATTTCATGAGGGGGCTAATTCTTCCTGTCATAGGCAGAGTGGAGATGCAGGGGCCCTTGAGAAGGGGTGAAAACACAACAAAGCCTCATTTACAGGTAAATGATCTTTTAAAGACCTCTGAAGTACTCAGGTGCCGCGCTGAGAGTCACGCACCCAGCGTGTTCACACTAGGGCGCCGCGCTGAGAACTGCGCACTCAGCGTGTTCACACTAGGGTGTCGCGCTGACAGCCACGCACCCAGTGCGTTCACACTAGGGGGCCGGGCTGAGCACCACATTAGGTTCACCACTCCAAACTTTTCCCCAAAAAATCATTCCACTTCCATTAATTTATATTCGCACCGTGGACCACATCCCCCGGAGCATGCCCAATTCTTGAATGTTTTTATTAATCATTAGGAAGGGGGACCGCGTGGTGCCCCTTCCCTTGTCCACTTCTGGCCTTGGGGACCCCATCCCCCGGGACCTGGCCTCTTCGTTTCATACCGTGGGGGGAGCCCCAATGCCCCATGGTCCTGCTGGCTCCCCACCTCCTGCAGGAACTGGCATTGCTTTTGGGCAAGGGGAGCTGCTAACATGCAGCTCCCCTTGCCCAAAAGCAGTCCTGCTTTGCTTCATTGAAGCGAGAGCAGGTTTTCCTCCTCTTGCTTCAATGAAGCAAAGCAGGGTTTGCTATGACAGGGCGGGAGTCATGCTCCCGCATGCCATAGCAAACAGTAATGTCCCGTGGGACATTGCATGAGCTGTCCCTGGGGAGTGGCGGTCCTCAGGGCCCTCAAGGGCTCCAGTAGGGGGAGGCGCGTGACCCCCTCCCTCTATTTTCAAACCCCTGGGAGGTGGTAGCCCCTGGGCTTTGGGGGACCCGCAAGGCCCCCCCTGCATATTTAATCAAAGCCCCAGGGCGTGGCGATCCCTGGGCTTAGGAGGGCCTCCCCCCCACTGTTTAGAAAACAAGCCCGGGGAGGTGGCGGTCCCCAGGGCTGCGGTAGGACCGTGCTTGCGCCTAACTTACATAGCCCTGGGGAGGTGGCGGTCCCCGGGTCTGCGGGGGCCCAGCAAGCCCCCGCAATATAATTATAGGATTGCCCCCAGGACCTGGACCACCCTTTGGCTCATTTAAATGAAGGGGGGAGTCCCCGCTTCATTGCTTTTTAATTTTTTTTGCACGGGTTCTCTCTCCCAGCGTGCATTTGGACGTTTAAAAAAAAAAAAAGAATATTTAGGCCGGGGGTCCTTGTGGGACCCAATGAGCAGACCTAGGGGGTCAGGGTGTTTCTACCCTGCCCCCTTTTCTTCTTTTTTAATCCTTTTTCTATTGTTTTCTTGTGACTCGTTCTACATGAGTCACAAGATGGCTGCCAACACTTCCTGGTTTGGAGTGTCATCAGCCAATCACAGTGAAGCTTGTAGTCGGGAGGGTGCACAAACCTACTGCTGTCCCCGATACAACTACTGAACAGATTTACACCATTTTAAAAAAAGGTCGCTTTCTGAACCATGCGCTACCTTTTTGCCAAATTTGGTGTAATTCCGTTCAGTGGTTTGGGCTGTAGTCTGTAATAAAATTTCCTATGGAAATTAACATGGAGAAAACGCTTTTTGGGACTCCCCTTTTTTTCATCCCCCGCTTGACGAATCACCCCCAATCTTTCAGGATTGGAGCTAACCTGGATAGACCTTTTTTGGGAGAATTTAGCAAAGATTCGTCAAACATCGCCAACTTTATTAGCAAATCAAAAAACGCTTTTCCTATGGAAACTAGGTTCTAACTATAACTACCTACAGGCGACCGCCAGTAGTTAATATACATATATATATTCCAAGTTACTCCAGTAATGTGATATATATATGTGTATATATATATATATATATATATATATATATATATATATATATATATATATATATATATATATATATATATGTTCGTCACAATTCGCTTATTTAAAACGAAAGATAGACGGCACTCCAAAGTCTCTTGTCCAGAAAAGAATTTTATTTGGCAGACCCCCTGCCCCCTCGACAAACGCGTTTCACCACTAGGGCTTTGTCAAAAAAAAAATATATATATATACATATATATATATATAAAGAGAGAGAGATCTCTCTTTCTCTATATCTTTTTTTATAGATTTGGCTTCACCCACTTCAAAGACTGACACCAGGTATAAATATTGGACCCTCAGATCAACTCTTCAGTTCATGACTGGACATGCCGAAGACACCAGAAGGACTGCTTTGTACCTTACAGGACTGTCTTACTGCATGTGGCCTGCTTTGTACCTCAGACGACTGCCCTGCTGGTACCAGTGGATTGCCCTGCTGCTTGAAGTGTGCTGTGTACCCTTAGTGGATTCCCCTGAAGCTTGGGACCTTCGTTGCTGATTAATCCCAGGACTACCAGAGTGACTCCAAGGGCTAGTTGGTTAGCATCCTGTGTGAGCTACAGGGGCATAACAAGCTCCAGAGACCTTAAACCCTGCACCTGTCTTGGCCAACAGGAGACCGAGACCTACCTGTTCGCCGATTCACCGGAGGAGCATCGCAGGTCGGCCGCCACTATGTTCTTCTCCCCAAAAGACACACAAATGATGAACGGCAGGTTGAACAAATCAAGCATTCACTCCCAGTCAAAAGATCTGGGTTAAACCCATCGTTCTTTTGCTCCCCGTGCCTCCCCAGTTTAGTCCCAGCCATATGCAAATCAGTCTTGACCCTGCTCCTCATGGGAACAATCCAGCCTGAACTGCCAAGCCAGGTCCTCCCTGGACCAGAAACAAACCTCCTAGGATCAGTTTCGGGGCAGTACCCCTCCTCAGCCAGGCTAGCTTGAATCCAGTGGCACAGTGAACCTAGGACCCACATCTGGACATACTCATTGCACTTAAGGTGAGAAAGCAAAAGACACATACGATGGATGGAATGCGGAACAAATTAAACATTCACCCCCCAGTCAAGAGATCTGGGTTAAATCCATTGTTCTTTTGCTCACTATGCCTACCCAGTTTAGGGCCAGCCATATGCAAATCAGTTTTCACGCTGTTCCTCATCGGGACAGTCCATCCTGAACTGCCAAGCCAGGTCCTTCCCAGACCAGAAACAAGCATCCTAGGACCGGTTTCGGGGTAACACCCCTCATCAGCCAGTATTGCGGGGATTCTGGTAGGCACAGAACTGTGCACAGGAAACCTGGACCAAGGTGTCTTGTGGTGTACCAGAAACTCACCTAAGTGCCCAGAAACTCTATCCGACTAGCATCAGTGTCTCATTCGTTCTCTGTCCTACCACGAAGCTACCGATGATTAGACAACCCAGAACAAACGACTTAGAATACTCTCAGGAATGGTGGGACTCAAGAACATCCTTTCGTTAATATTCCCATACAAGTCCACAACATGAGTAATCAGAGACACAGTAAAGATTAAAATGTTTATTTTAACTACGTGCTCTAAGATGCAGTATTTTGGCTAACATAAGCAGGCATATGATTAGAAATAAAACAATCAGCATTGTTACAATTCCATAAAACACAAAGGGAGACATCATATTATTATGATAGCGGAAACAGATCATATAGCGCCTTGTGTACCACGTTCCCATTGCTCAAAGCTAAGTTTTATAATAATAGAAGTACTCTAGGTTTAAACAGGGAACCCCATACCTCAAAGATCAGCTTAGGTGAATCACATCAAAGGATCAGCAAGCTCTCTTGTACATGGAAAGGTTTTCTCCAAGTGGCTGCAAACATGCATGCAGTGTAATATTAAAGGCACTTGAATTTCAGCTTCTCGCAGCAGGATGCATGTTATGTTTAGAGTGTGGGCCGATCACCCTGAATCAACAGCATATACTGTTATTTGACCGTAACACTGGCAGCAGAAACTGTACGGACTGAGGCCATCTTGAAAGTCTAGGGATGTGGACAGCAGACGTTCTCATGTGAAGAAAATCAAGCAGGTTAACTTAGACCAACAGATACATGTAGTGTTGTGTGCAAAAGCGGCAAAATGGCAAAATGGCCTTTAACCCCTTTGACGCTGATGACGAGCTCAGCTCGTCATGAGGTACACCTCTTGTACACTCATGACGAGCTGAGCTCGTCATGAACCGCGGGATTTCGCGATTCTCAGCGCACAGCGGGAAAACGCGCCGCGCACATGTGGTTAAACTTCTAATGCGCTTATGCTAAAATAGCAATGTGTGCAGGCAGATCTCGGTCTTCACTACACCAGACTAGCTTTAATCCAGTGTCACACTGAACCTGGGACCCACGTCTGGGCATACCCAGTGCACTTAGGGCGAGTAAGCAAAAGACACACAGATGATGGTCGGAATGTGGAACAAATCAAGCATTTCCCCCCATTCAGGAGATCAGGGTTAAATCCATTGTTCTTTTGCTCACCATGCCTCCCCAGTTTAAACCCAGTCATATGCAAATCAGCGTCGACCCTGCTCCTTATGAGAACAGTCCATCTCGAACTGCCAAGCCAGGTCCTCCCTGGACCAGAAACAAGCATCCTAGGACCAGTTTGTGTGCTATATAAATACTTAACACAGTGCCTCTAATTTAAGTCTGACCGCTTTGGTGCCAAGTTAACAGAGGGTAAAGCACAGGTTAATTTAGTGACTTTCATGGTTTACCTGGACAAGGATTTTAGTTGTTACGTGGGTAGGGTTTACACTCCTGCCAACCAATAACCCAGCTTCTTAAACTATGAATGCATGCAGCTCCCAACCAAGAATGCCAAGCAGAGAAAAAAGTAATGACAGGTGCCCATTATGTATCAAACATCTAACAGAACTATCTGACAAATAAAGAACTTCCTTTACCCAAAAAGCCTGGGGTGAAGCAGACTCGATCAAAGAATCATAAAGACACAGACGGGATTTGCGGTGAGAAACATACAGAAAACATATTTAATACATTTACCAGTATTTATAGCAGGGATGGCTTGGGTGTGTGACCGGGAAATTCATGTTCCTACCTTACCAACTGCATTGTGGAAAAGATGTTTGAACTACTAAGGTGGCAGTTGTAACAAACCTGACATTTGACTGGGGCAAAGGCATGGCAAGTAATAAAACAAATCAACGCCATGAACCCAATCCAACAAATACATAAACAGCAAATATTGCCGATACTATGTCGCCGATGCAGACATAGTATCGCATTTCATGGTCATTTCATCAGGAAATTGACCATTGGAGAAAATAGAGCAGATACGGTTGATACGCTGGCTTCATCGACTCAAATGGGAGTCAACGGTCTCGAAAAAACCACATTTCCATGACCAACCGCGAAATAAAAAATACTGCAATAAAGCAACCAATAATAGCCACACAAAAAAATCCGTTAGGCAAAATAGCGGTTTGAGCCTTTCACCAAAAATTCTAAATAGCACAAAAGCCCACGTGGCATATCATGTAATCTTCTGCCAGACACCAATGCAAATATTACTATTACAGAGTTTTACAATAGCTATTGCTTCCCCCTCACCATATAGGCTATACAAAACATCGAACATAATGCCCCTTCGTCTATTACAACTAAAATGTACACACCAGTCTAGCATACAATTAGTGTCTGCAAATAACTATTTACCCAATGCATATTACACATGCTTCTAAGACCATGGCATGAAATTGTTGGACAGGCACAGTCTCAACAAAAATACAACAATCCCTGGCCCAGTTCACAAACAAAGTTAATATTTGTTTGGAGATTTCCTCACAACTTGAACATACTTTTACATGTGTTGGTATTTAGAATGTTTACCAACATATACCAGGAAAACTCCCTAGTTGCAGGCTTCTAGGAATACTCTTGGGTACATTATGAAACTGTTCTGTGTATGGGTGTTTCCCAATGTTGAATTGTACGAACAGCACAATTTCACCTTAGGGAAGGGCAGTTCCACTGTGCAATTGCACATTTTTATCTTTTTTTTACATAACAAGTAAATTTTTTTGTCTGGGATAAATCCATTCCCATCAACGCCATGAACTCTGAGTGTCTTCCATTTCACTTCTTACCCTAAAAAGGAATTTATTCCAGCCAGTGGGGTAACAAAATGTGATGGCCCTACCTGCAAAGTACATGGAGAGCCCTCCTTGACCTAGTCAGGAGCTCTTATGCCAGGGGTGCAGCCCGTGCACAGTGCCGGAGAGGCCCCCTGGAGCATATCCTGGAGCTGGAGCATCCCCCTCCACCACTGTGGCTGCGGGGGACTAATATTACGCCACTGATTCCAGCCATAAGTTGGTGTACATCTCTGACAACTTACAAGGTGGGAAAGCGTGATTGAGAACTTTGGGAATACTGACAAACTGACATGTTAGCGGGCATTCACAAATTCAAAAGGCTAATCAGGTCATCTAATGTCCATGACCCATCCCTTGCATGGGTTTTACTAATGCATAATTGTACGCAGTTGTGTCGTTCAATTTCACAAGAGTAAACAGATTTGCTATTGCTAGTTATTCTTTTGTGTATGCCTATCAGGTGTAAATCTGGCAATTTTTGGCTGTTAACCTATGTTTACAACCAAAAGGCTATTGTGAATCAGAACCAAGATCTGTGTTGTATGTTATGGACACAACCAAGCATGACAAAGCCCCTCTTATAGTACCGCAAACACCTACAGCTCACCATTTATCCATAAAGTTGACAGTGACCTGCTGATGACACACTGCCACAATTTAGGTACCAAGGAAAAGCAGTACAGCAAAAAAGTGTGTAGACTGTGTGCACCACTGAGTGAACCTTTGGGACACTTATACTTTGCTTCATCTGTTCCTGTAAGAGTCAAGGCAGATGGACCCGCCATCAAAAGACAACTGTTACTTGTAAATGCTGTAGACTACCCCAGTCAAGGCCAGTGTCTCAATTACACCAGCATGAAACATCTATACCGACATGCTCCTGTGAATGGCACTGAACAGAGGACGATGGCACCACTATGACCCAATGATGTCTTATGAGAATGAAGATAGTACGTGGAACCCTTTTGAAAGTCCTAATTACGCATATTAGATACATGTTCATTGTTATGTATATACAACATAGCTGAGACTCCACATCCACCTCACTAAATCTACTTTGTCTCACTGGATCCTTCACATAGATCCCATGGGGAACAAATGCAAGTGCAGCATTGCGCATGCCAGTAGAACAAGAACAGCCCTAGTAGTTGGGGGAGTTGGTGGTACTAGAAGGCAATGTTGACTGCAAAACGTTGACAGGTGCATTGCTATGGAGCATCTCCCCAGCAGTCTGAGGGGGATGGTCAGACTTAACACTCAATGAAGGGAAAAGCCCATATTTGATTCTGCTCCATGTGGTATACTCTCAGCGTGTTTCTGTGCGAAACAATGCATCCATCCTAACCAATAAAACAGTTTAAAGTTGTAGACCCTGCTAGTCACACCTCTGTGCAGTAAGCAAATTAGGATCTGAAAGTGGTTGAAACCACTATTAATACATTAAATTATAAACCCAAACCAATGCTTCATTTTCATCCCTTTTTATAGTAACATGCACACCTATAATTCAACCGCTACATACAGCTTTTTAATTTTGCTTAATTTTTGTCCCATGAAAGTTTGTTAGATCATAAATGCTAGTTTACTATAGCTGCAAAACCTATGTAAATCGGTACACAATTAGTCAGTAGTTTTTGGTTTTCTCTGTGTGTGGATCTACCGTTCTTTACATTGTTGGTTCTTTATGGCCAAAGATGGCTGCAATTCGGGTTTGCAGACTCCTCAGCTAGCTGCTCAATTAGAACCATTAATTAACAGCCAACTTACAATTTAACATCCCCACCTTAAGCCATCACCTCTGATTGCACAGTTTTAAATAGACAAACAATAGGACTCAATAATAAACTCAGACAGATTAAAATCCATTGCACAAAGCAATCTCTTAAGGATTTCAGTCAAGAATATCAACATTTTATTTAAAGAACCCAACATTTGGGCAACGATGGTTCTGAAAAACTACATCGTTACAAAGTTCTACTACCCCTTAAGGCAGAAGGATAGTCGCCAGTCTAACAGTTCAAGCGAAAGGGATAGTTAAAAGTTAGTGTCCTCTAAGGGCGAGTCCATTAGCTTAGAGCTTAGGCAAAAAGGGGGAAAGTTTTGGTTTGGCATTAAAGGTCTCAGTCCATCAGCTACCAATTGTAGCATTGACAATGGTGATGTTATTGTTATTGTTATTGTTAACTTAGGTTTCTATAGCGCCAACTCACCTACAGGTTTCTAGGCGCTCAAGACCGATAACAACAGCAGTGATTAAGAACGTAAGCAAGGCAAAAAAGAAAAAAGGCCAATAGTGCAACTCTTTTGGATGGGCCAAAGGCCTCCCCAAATAAAAGAGTTTTTAACAGCTTCCTGAAACGCAGGAGATTCGCTTCTCTCCGAAGTGATTCTGGTAATTTATTCCATATCTGTGGAACCAGAACCGAGAAAGATCTCCCTCCTTTGGTTTTTAGCTTATATCGAGGGCAGACCAGTAGCTGAGAATCAGCAGACCTCAAGACTCGTTTGGGGGTGTAGACCTCCAAACGTTCTTTGATATAGGCAGGGGCTAGCCCATAAATAGCCTTGTGGGGCGTGCACAAGCTCTTAAACTCCACCCTCTGCACAATAGGGAGCCAATGTAGCTTAAGCAGTAGAGGAGAGGCATGGGTTCTTCTAGGTAACCTGAAGACCAGACGCGCCGCGTCATTCAGGACCACCTGCAGTCTATTGGTCAGGATTTTAGGCAGACCTAGGTAAAGGGCGTTCCCGTAATCCAGCCTCGAGATGATGGTAGCAGAGACAACCATACGGAGTACGGAAAAGGAGAGAAGAGAGGCCAACTTGCGCAGCTGTCTAATCAAACCAGTACACATCCCTACTACTGAGGAAATCTGACTGGCCATTGACAACTCATTGTCAATCTTAATACCGAGACTTTTTACTTTATCACACGGTATTGGTGAGGGACCTAATTCCTGGGGCCAATATAAGTCACTCCAGGGTGAGGCAACAGTCGAAACCACCAAAACCTCTTTTTTTTCCGGGTTTATTTTCAACAGGTTTGCAGTCATCCAACCAACCATGTGTCTAAGAATGTTCTGGGCATTCGTCTGCGCCAGAACCGTGTTGTCAACGCTCAGTATCAACTGGGTGTCGCCAGCGTAGTTAAACACACGACAGCCCATGTTCACTAGAGAGTCAATCAACGGTTGGAGGTAGAGGTTGAATATTAGTGGGATAAAGCGGAGCCCTGAGGGACCCCGCACTCCAGAATACCCACCTCGGAGATACAATCCCCCAGTTGAACCCTCTGCGACCTGCCTGTCAAGAAGGATTGAAGCGATTGATGGGCCGAACCCCTTATCACGAAAGTGGCCAGTCTGTCCAGTAGCAGGGAATGGCTGACAGTATCGAACGCCACCGATAGGTCTAGAAGTATCAGGGCGCTCGGTTTCTTACTGTCAGCCATACCTCTCAGCTCATCCAGCACCGAGAGCATCACCAACTCGGTGCTGTGATGTGCACGAAACCCTGCCTGACGCTCCTGGAGTAGATGATGTGACTCCAGGAATAGGGAAAGGGACTTCAACACATGTTCCTCCAGAACCTTCGACAGAAAAGGCAATTGGGATATCGGCCTATAGTTTTTTAAAATAGCCGGGTCGGCTCCAGACTTCTTTAACAGAGGCTTAACACGTGCCTCCTTGAGACTCGATGGTAGATAGCCAGTCTCCATTGAGCTGTTAAGAAGGGAGATAATATGGTCTTCTAAGGTAGAACGCACCAAACGAAAAACTCTAGGGGGACACGGGTCCGCCGGAGAACCTGACTTGATTTTACTCATAAGCTGTTCAAGACTTAGAGAGTCTATCTCAGGAAACTTTGAAAAAGAGACTCCCAAGGGAATTTGAGCTTCCTGTAACGGAAGAGAGCCCTTCAGGGCACTGTTCTTAATCTCAGAAAGAATAATCTCCACCTTCTCCAGAAAAAAGCGTTGAAAACTATTGACGTTTATTGTTGTTTCCGTCATTTCTGTTTTTTTACTCAACTCAGTTAAGATTTTAAATGTTTCCTTCTGAATGTTCTCGGCCTGATTTATACGGGTTTCGTAAAAATCTGCTTTTGTTGCCAAGATCAGTTTTTTATACGAGTTAAGTGAGATTTTATATTGTTTCCTATCTATCCCGTCCTTTGTTCTCCTCCAACTCCTTTCTAGATGGCGGAGCTTCTTTTTATGGTCTCTCAGGAGCGAGGCGAACCATGGAGCACTTTTTCCCACTCCTTTTGCTTTTTGTAGTCTCTCAGGTGCTATCTGGTCAATCGCCTGACTCAGATTCCGCGTTATATCATTATAATCCTGTTCTAAATCCCCACTAGAGGCTAATGATTGAACACGGTCAGAAAGACTACTGATCAAGGATTGTGAATCAACTTTTACCCACTGCCGGACTTTTTTCAGTTTTGGAGGTTTTTGGAATGGTAAACCTACACTTGGGATCTCACAGTTCACCAAGTAATGATCCGACCAGATACAGGGTAAAATGTCCACCAGGTTTACCTTAGGGTCTGAAGTCCAAATAAGGTCCAGTATGTGCCCCTTAACATGTGTGGGGGCATCTACAAGCTGTCTAATACCAAGTGAGGACATAGTATTCTCCAGGTGTCGAGTTGCCGGGTCTTTCTGGGCTTTATCCCAATGCATGTTAAAGTCCCCGGTTACCACAATTTTTTGGTATCTAGTACATAGGTCAGACATAATAGGTCCAAATAGGTCATTGAATGCTGAGGTGGAGTTTGGAGGGCGGTAAACTGTAAGAATCACTAAACATAAATTATTCAGGGTGATCTTCACTCCAAGTATGTCGGCGAGATCTACAGTCTCAGCCGCTATTTTAACAGCCTTTAAGTCTTTTTTAAACAGAATTGCTACCCCCCCACCCCGGGCATTGTCCGCACGATTGTGCCATTCCGCATCATAGTCGTTGAGGAGGGCAGCTATAATGTCAGGTAGGGAATTTTCGCCCAGCCATGTCTCCGTGAGAGTTAAAACATCAATGTCCTCATCTTGAAGAAGAGTGAAAATTTCAAGATGATGCTTTTGCAACGACCTTGTCTTTAAGCTGGTTAGTTTCAATGAAGGCGGGGCTTTCCCAACCCTCTCCCTGAGGGGTCGAAGGATATTCAAATCTTCTAGCTTAGTCATGATTGTGAGATCTAACATCTGCCTACCAGTGTCCAAATCTAGTAGATCTCTAGAGGAAAATACCTGTCGCCGACCAGAGGGCCCGTCCCCTGACCCCGACCGAGCGCGGACGGGCGCAGACGGGCTAAACTCAGGCGTAACTCCGGCGGAAATCCGGCGTGACCGCTGCGCGTGACCGCTGCACGTTAACATATCCGTCTTAAATACGGATTTAGCGTCCTTATGACGACTAGACCGTCAGAAAAGATGGCGCCGCCAGGCGTCCTTCTCTCCCCGCAATATGTCCGCCGAGGAGGGGGTGTTTTAACACGGGACCCGCCGAAATAGTGGTGATCTACAATTATGGTGCAAGCGAGTGGGCCAGGCAATTTTAAAAACAGGGACAAAAGCAAATAAAAAATAAAAAAAATACCAAAAACAGGATTTTAAAAATTATCGCAATAGATGGCTACTTAGCACAATAGGCACAGCACACGCTAGAACTTTACTCGTGCTCATGTTACCAGTCAGTTTAAGGGCTGCCTGAGTGAATTCCTCACCTTAAATACGGATCTAGCGTCCTTATGACGACTAGATCGTCAGAAAAGATGGCGCCGCCAGGCGTCCTTCTCTCCCCGCAATATGTTCGCCGAGGAGGGGGTGTTTTAACACGGGACCCGCCGAAATAGCGGTGATCTACAATTATGGTGCAAGCGAGTGGTCCAGGCAATTTTAAAAACTGGGACAAAAGCAAATTAAAAAAAAAAAAAAAATACCAAAAACGGGATTTTAAAAATTATCGCAATAGATGGCTACTTAGCACAATAGGAAACAGCACACGCTAGAACTTTACTCGTGCTTGTGTTTCCAGTCAGTTTAAGGGCTGCCTGAGTGAATTCCTCACCTTAAATACAGATCTAGCGTCCTTATGACGACTAGACCGTCAGCAAAGATGGCGCCGCCAGGCGTCCTTCTCTCCCCGCAATATGTCCGCCGAGGAGGGGGTGTTTTAACACGGGACCCGCCGAAATAGCGGTGATCTACAATTATGGTGCAAGAGACTGGGCCAGGCAATTTTAAAAACAGGGACAAAAGCAAATTAAAAAATAAATAAATACCAAAAACGGGATTTTAAAAATTATCGCAATAGATGGCTACTTAGCACAATAGGCACAGCACACGCTAGAACTTTACTCGTGCTCGTGTTACCAGTCAGTTTAACATCACATCACACCACCATTGAAAGATCATCAAGCGTTCATCATGTGTATTAAGATACCTAATGGACATCAGGATGGTTTTCCATGCTCGTAATTCGAAACAACAATTTCATGAGTCCACATCAGTTATCAATAGGGAAAAGAAACATATTTTCAATTTATAGAACGGTCAGTTTTTACCCTTCCTTTCTCATGGGAATAGGTTTACAGAAGAGTTCAGGAATGTTCATGCGCAGTGCAAAAATTGCTACTCTACACTAAGTCAAACTAAACCCATTGTATTAAACCAGGGGAAAGTTCAGCACTAGACAAATCAAGTCTTGAAAAGAAGCCTTTAAGTTGACATCACATTTCTTCATACAATAAGCTCTAAATCATAATCAAATGAAATAAATCATAAGAAGCTCATAAGGAAATATATAAAATGTTCACAAATCATCATTGCATGGAATTAGCTACAGTTAGGAATACCCCAATAATACTAGGCCACTTCCCCTATAACATCAAATCTTACTCATTTGATATATATCAGTGTCAATTTGCATATGTGCCACTAGATTACATTTTAAAAGCACTCTTTTATGTTGCTACTTCTTCACTTGTCTTTTTCACGTGTGTCACTGTCCAGTGTGTGCAACGTGTAATCCTAAATTCTTGTTTTCCATTTCAGGATCATTTCGTGTATTATGGGTTTTAAATTTCGTGCTACATCTGAAATTTACTACTAAGAACCTATGTCCTTCAGGTCAATGAAGTTGATTACCTTGACCAAAAAATCTAAATTGCGTTCGGTGAGTACCCTGGGGCTGATGGGGCTCTTGGAGGTGAACAGGGTGTCAAAGGTTATCTACAGTACATTAACACAATGAACTGGGGTCAATGGAATAGAGGAAATCAAACGAGCGAGCACGAGGAATGTGAAAGCTCTCAAAGGTTTAGAACGTGAAAACGAGTCTGACATGATGAAAACAGAACAACGGCTCCGACCCTTGACCCGGGAAATATTAAAACTCGCGCCGGCACATTATGTACAAGAAAGGAATGAAGGTACGCAGATAATTCCACACACAAGGCACTCTGAAAATCACAGAATATTCTGTTTTTCTAATTGCCCAGGTCAGTTTTTGTCAGAGAATGACCGTGCCAGACCCAGTGACACGTCAAAGTACCCCGGGGTCCTTGAGAGGAAAAAAGATCGTGGCGCTATGATAAGTAGTGATATTATTTGAAAGAGATATTGATCGCACATTTCATTTCTGTCTCCAATTTTGTTCTCCAATAACAATTAGATCTCGGGAGCCATCTTGTCTGGCATTATGGGCACTCAGGCATGAAATTGCTTGTTCACAGACAGTTTCTCTGCATTTCAAAGTAGCATTCCTGGGGACATTATGAGCATAATTAGCCAGATCTCTGCTGAATAAATTGCTCACCCGAGGAAAGGAAACATAAAACTGAACAAGTGCACAGTCAACAAACAATAGTTCTATGTCATTGTTTGAAACAGTGCCTAAGCGATTCACTGAAGCCAGAAAGATGATATAACCATGTCATGGCAGGTAGAACCACCCCCAGAAAATTGCCAAAATACTGTCTCTATGGATCTTGGGTCTGAAGCAAAGACCTTCGGATGTTTCAGGATAGATAGACACTGTAATTGATTGATCCTCACAATTTGGCTCTCCGCTTTCCTCTAAAAGTGGGATTTGTGCCACTTCTGGTTGTACTATGTTACTAATGTACTTTTGCTGTCCAATTTGCATAAGTCAATAGTGGATGCTTCTCTGCGTTTTAAATTCACATATCTTAGAGTTTTAGGTATACTTTGAGTTCAGTACTCCTCTAATGTCAAGTGACCCACCATTAGTACATAATAGCACCTGCAAATAAAGGCACTTAGGATTGGTATAAGGCACTGTTTTTGATAGCACACAAGATGCCAGATGCCCCCAAATTGGATTGTGTTTTGAACATCATGTATGGAAGCGAGTGGAGGAGGACCACCCCTTTGGTGCAGGAGGTCATTATTTTTAAAGGCCCTTTAAGGTTATGTGATATTTATTTTATAGTCCCTCATCGTGATGTCAATGTGATGCTACTGTGTATTAATGTATTACTTTTTAACTAATTGTAGAAAGCCATATCCCATTTTTTATTTTGACTGATTTTACATTTTATAAATCTGTGTATATTGGATTTTAACAGATTGCAGTATAAAATGTATTTATTGTAGTTGTACCAGGTATTTAAATTAAAAAAAAAGGAAATTATTCACTAATACTGGTAGATTGGCCCACAAAAAGCCTGCCTCTCAAGAACAAAACCATGCATTGATGCAGGATGCAGAAGACATTTAAAAAACATATGCATGATTTGGAATGGCATAGAGTTAAAAAGGAAATGGGTTGTCTAGGCCTATATAAAAAGTGGTGGAGGAACGTAATGGGCTCAATACTCACCTTTCGTGTCCTTGTTGTGATGGGTAAAAGAAGTCTGAATAGCATTGGTCAACAAGGTAAAATGGTGAATTATAGTACGTGTCCTAAGGTGTATAATTGACAGCTTTAGTCATAGAAGTGTCATCTAACAAAGGAAATGTCTTACTATTACTGTTTTAAAGAGTCTTAATTCAGTCAAATTTAACATGAAAGCTACAATCCAGGAAGAAAGGGTCGCTTTACTCTCTGTATTGCTCTAAATCAACCTAAAAAATGACAAAATCCAGAAAAGCACAATTAAAATGAACACCTACATCATTTTCCACGTTCTCCACAATTTAGGAGTAGACAAGTATCTTTCAATCAATCAATCAATCAATCAATTAGGAGTTTGTTAAAGCGCAACTACTCACCCGTAAGGGTCTCAAGGCGCTAGGGGTGGGGGGGGGTGCAGGTTCCATTCCATCAAGGAGGGGGTCTGTCGAAGAGCCAGGTTTTGAGGTTTCTTGCGAAGATGGGGAGCGATGTTGTCTGTCTGAGGTGGAGCGGAAGGGCGTTCCATGCTTTGGCCACGAGGAAGGAGAAGGAGCAGCCTCCCGATCTGGTCTTTCTGGTGCGGGGGACCACGGCGTAGGAGAGCTGGGCTGATCGTAGGGTCCTTTGGGGTGCGTGGAATTTGAGCCGGCTGTTCAGGTATGCTGGTCCGGTGCTGTGGAGGGTCTTGTGTGCCTGGGTGAGCATCTTAAAGGTGATTCTTGCCTCGACGGGGAGCCAGTGGAGTGTGCGCAGGTGCTGGGAGATGTGGCAGTGTTTTGGCAGGTTGAGGACCAGTCTTGCGGCGGCGTTCTGGATGTTCTGTAGCTTGCGGATGAGGTTTTTGTTTATTCCGGCGTAGAGTGCGTTGCCGTAGTCGAGTCTGCTGGTGACCAGGGCGTGAGTGACTGTCTTTCGGTGGTCGAGGGGGATCCATTTGAAGGTCTTACGAAGGAGGCGGAGGGTGTGGAAGCAGGAAGATGAGACAGAGTTGATCTGGCGGTCGATTTTGAGCTCGGAGTCCAGGATGATTCCCAGGTTGTGTGCGTGGTCTGTGGGGGTTGGCGGGTTTCCGAGGGCGGTGGGCCACCAAGTGTCGCTCCAGGCGTCGGGGTTTGGGCCCATGATGAGTACTTCTGTTTTGTTGGTGTTTAGTTGTAGGCAGCTGTTTTTCATCCATTTGGCGACGGCTTCCATGCCTTCTCTAAAGTTGCGTCTGGCGGTGTTGGGCTCGTTGGATAGGGAGAGGATGAGCTGGGTGTCGTCTGCGTATGACACGATGTTGAGTCCGTAGGTTCTGACGATGGGGGCAAGTGGAGCCATTTAGACGTTGAAGAGCGTCGGGCTGAGGGAGGAGCCCTGGGGGACTCCGCAGGTGGTAGGTGTGGGGTCTGAGAGGAAAGGGGGGAGTCTGACCCGTTGCGACCTGCCGGAGAGGAAGGAGCAGATCCAGTCGAGGGCCTTGTCCTGGATTCCTGCGTCGTAGAGTCTGCGTATTAGGGTGCGGTGGGAGACTGTGTCGAACGCCGCTAATAGGTCTAGGAGGATGAGGGCTACTGTTTCTCCTTTGTCCAGTAGGGTGCGGATGTCGTCTGTTGCGGCGAGGAGGGCAGTTTCCGTACTGTGTTTTTTTCTGAAGCCGGATTGGGAGGAGACGAGGATGTTGTGTTCTTAAATGAATGTGGCGAGTTGGCTGTTGATGGCTTTCTCGATGACTTTCGCTGGGAAAGGGAGCAGGGAGATGGGTCTGTAGTTTTTGAGGTTGGTGGGGTCCGCTGAGGGTTTCTTTAGGAGGGGGTTGACCTCGGCGTGTTTCCAGTCGTCGGGGAACGAGGCGGTCGCCAGGGAGTGGTTGATGGTGTGGCGGAGCATGGGTGCGATGGTGTTGGCGGCTCTGTTGAAGATGTGGTGAGGGCAGGGGTCCGTGGGGGCCCCTGAGTGGATTGCCTTCATTGTCTTCAGTGTGTCTTCGGTGGTGAGGGCTGTCCAGTCATCAATCGCTGGTTTCCGGGTGTCGGGGGTGGTTGGTGAGGGTTTAGTGTGTTGGTTGTCTTCGTCGAAGTTGTCGTAGATGCTCTTGATTTTGTGGTGGAAAAAGGTGCTGAGTTTGTCGCAGAGGTCTTGTGAGGGAGGGATGTCGGTAGACTCGCTGGTGGGTTGGGCGAACTCCTTGATGATGCTGAAGAGTTCCTTGCTGTTGTGTGCGTGGGTGGAGATTCTGTCTTCAATCGCTTTTTTCCTTGTTTCTCTGATGAGTTGATGGTGGGCGTTGGTGGCGGCTCTGAAGTTGTGAGCTTCTGTGGATTTGGTGTTTCTCCAGGCCTTTTTGAGGGTGTGTCCTGCTGAGTGCGTGGGCTCGGTCACGATCTGGCAGAGTCCAATGTTGTGGAGGTTATCCAGGAGGCATGTGGTGTTGGTGTCCAGTTGATTGTCAAGGTGGAAGTTGAGGTCTCCCAGCAGGGTGTAGTTGGTGGATGCGACGGCCTGCGGGGAGATAATGTCTGTGATGGAGTTGGCAAAGGGTCTGCGGGGTCCAGGGGGTCGGTAGATGAGGGTTCCTCGGAGGGCGGCGGTGGGGCTGGCCAGTATCTTGAAGTGAAAGTGTTCCATCAGTTCTGTGGACTCGTCAGGGAGTGTGCTCAGGCGGAGGCTGGATTTGTGGACGATGGCGATTCCTCCTCCTGCGTGGGTGGGCCGGTCCTTCCTGGAGATCTTGTATCCTTGGGGGATGGCGATGGCGATGTCCGGTCCCGAGGTGGCGTTGGTCCAGGTTTCGGTGAAGAATGCTACGTCCGGGGTGGTGCTGTCGAGGAGGTCCCAGATTTCTGTGGTGTGTTTGTGGAGGGATCGGACGTTGAGGATGATGCATTGCAGGGTCTTCGGTTCGGTTGTGTTCTTGTGGGCGGGTTGTGCTGGATCCGTGTTCTTGGCGGTACTGCAGGTGTGCCGGCAGAGGTGACAGCTGAAGGGTCCATGGGTGTCGGCTGGTGATGCTAGCTTGCAGTTGTTGTTGCATCCTCGGTTGAGTGCGTGGAGTGCTGCTGGGTCGTAGCGTTGGCGGGGCGGGGCGGAGGTCCAGGGTTCCTGGTGCTGGTCGCGGACGGGCGCAGACGTGCTTGCCTTTGGCGCGCCTTCGGTGCACCAGCGGCGCGCCCGCAGCCCGCGGCCGCGCGGCAGTGGCCGCCATTAAGTAGGGGTCGGGGAGGGCTGGACTGCTGGGAGGCGGGAGCGGGGAGAGGGGCTGGATTGGGCCGGTCGCGCTGGGGGGGAGGGGCCGCGGGGGCAGCAGCGGCGGGGAAAGGTAAAGGGAGGAAAGAAGGGATGAAGAAAAAAGGCAAAATAAGCAGGAATAAGGCACAAAAGAGCAGAGATGCAGAAAAGAGCAGAAAGGTGAAAGATGGAAAGGGTAGAAAAACGAGTGAAAACGAGTGAAGGAGCAGAGGAAGAGAAAGGGAAAATGGGCAGAAATAAGGCACAAAAGAGCAGAGGTGCCGAAAGGTGAAAGATAGAAAGGGTAGAAAAACGAGTGAAAACGAGTGAATGAGCAGAGGGAGAGAAACAGAAAATGGGCAGAAATAAGGCACAAAAGAGCAGAGATGCAGAAAGGTGCAGAAAGGTGAAAGATAGAAAGGGTAGAAAAACGAGTGAAGGAGCAGAGTGAGAGAAAGGAGACAGGGGTCCACTGGACCACCAGGGATGAGGCACAGGGAAACCTGCGGGTGGAGGAGGGCCTCGATCACTAACACTCAAGAGTGCAGGGGCAGGGGCACCTCACTTAATGGTGGAGCTGCGAGGGTGGGAGAGCAATTTCACTGACAGTGAGTCAGTGGTCTTTCAAAAGCCAAATGCCTCAACAATATATGTGCTGTATCTGTGTCAGGAAGCTAAACAGGAAAGATATATTGCAGGGACTGTATTGACTTGAAAAGAATAGGAAGCACCGCTCCCGCCAAGCCGAGCCCCAGCAACAACCACCTCAAGTGCATCCTGCTCAACACCTGCTCGACAACGGGGAAACAGCGGCCCTCATCCTCCTGGACCTCTCTGCAGCGTTCGACACTGTCTGCCACCGCACCCTAGTACAGCGCCTCAGCAACATCGGAATCCAAGAGAAGGCACTGGAGTGGATCATCTCGTTCCTCACCGGAAGAACCCAGAGAGTCCGCCTCCCCCCGTTCAGATCCAAGGCCACCGAAGTCATCTGCGGCGTACCACCGAAACCAGGAAGACCGTCACCTAGGCACTCGTCACCAGCCGACTGGACTACGGGAACACCCTCTACGCCGGAACCACAGCCAAACTTAAAAAAAGACTCCAACGCATCCAGAACGCCTCCGCACGACTCATCCTTGACATCCCCCGACACAGCCACATCTCCGGCCACCTAAGAGACCTGCACTGTCTCCCCGTCAGCAAGAGAATCACGTTCAGGCTCCTCACCCACGCACACAAGGCTCTCCACAACCTGGGCCCCAAGTACCTCAACGACCGCCTGACCTTCTACACGCCCACCCGCCAGCTACAATCGACTAGCCACGCCCTCGCCGCCGTACCACGCAGCCGCAGAGCCACCGCCGGAGGAAGATCTTTCTCCTACCTGCCAACCAAAACTTGGAACTGCCTCCCCATCCACCTTCGGCTGACCCAAGACCATCTCTCCTTCAGGAGGTAGCTCAAGACCTGGCTGTTCGAGCAGTAACGTACCCCTCCCCCCCCCAGCGCCTTGAGACCCTTCCGGGTGAGTAGCGCGCTATACAAATGCCGTGATTGATTGATTGATTGATTGATTGGAAGATCTACATTAATTATGAATCACTAGCAATTACATTGTTGAGGTGTGGTGGGGCAGGTAGCCTCACAGAGAGCCAAAGGAATTGGCCAAAGTGGTTCAAAGACCAACTAACCACCATCATCACCTTGCTCTTGTCTATGATTAGCTTTAGCTTGTGTTTTCCCGTTCACTCCCCACTGTCCTAGAGGAAATACTTTAACTGTGCAGCCGAGGAATCTATGTCTCTCCTAATCTTAGGAAAATCCATGTGCCATCTTCTTACAAATGAAAATATTAAACCCATGGACCAGTGTGCCGAGAAAGCGGTAGAACACACACAATCACTGAACAGACCTAGGGGAGGGTGGAACTTTGCAGTTCAGTTATTTAAACACCAATGTAAATGAAGGCAGCATCACTATCTAATGTCACTGATGTGGAAATTATCTGAATAAAGCTAGTGCAGTACCTCCAATTCAGTTTGCAAGAGGTTTCTGACAGGTTAAGCAGAATCAATATGCTCACTTAGCTTTCATATGCCCCCAGTAGAAGATTATAAATATTGAGACAACATCGTATTCAATGCTTCTTTGGGGTTGAATATCAGCTCCTTGATTATCTGGGATATGGAAGGTCCTTTTAGCTCTATCTAAGCATAATGTTTGTCAAGACAACACTCACCTGGGACCCAACTCAGCAGGAGCAAAGATGGTACGCATAATACCCTCTGGGAACGCCCACCCTCCCAACTCGGCTTCAGTATCCTCGGATTTCAATGGGGTGTGCCTGAAGGGTATAGTGCTTAGGATATATATGGGGATATGGGGAAGGAATGCCAAAACTTCTAGGCTCGTTCCCACCACAGTCACACACGTCAACCAAGGATTCCAATATCCCTGCGACTGGACCTCTTTGAAAAGAGATAGGAGATTGACTTTAGATACCATAAAACAACAGTATTTAAAAGTAAGGAACAGTTTGTTGCTCTGGTTCCTCTAGAAATCACTCACCCACTAAATTAGAGTCAAGGCATTGATTTTCCCCAGTCAATTAGACTCAACTGGAAGCATTACAAGAGGTAGTTCTGCATTCCCATGAGGTTGATATCCAGTGATAACAAGGAGGACAATCCAAAGTCATATAATGGTGCTATGACCCCGCAACCTCGTAATATTTCCTGGGCATTTTTTTGTTTTGCAATATTCAACAGTCTCATATTTAGGTTGATTAAGGTAGAACACTAGTGGAAGACTCCGGCTCAGTTCACTGACCGGTTTATTTTTTGTTTTCTTCTTTCTAGGGTCTGTAGGTGTTAGACTTGGATTTTTCAGCGGGTTTACCCCCAGATATTTTGCTTTTTGGCCTTCTGGTTTTGACACTGTTTTTGTTGGTTTTAGGACTCTGGGCACTTTACCACTGCTATTCAGTGCTAAAGTGCAAATGCTCTCCAGGTAAATTATGTTATGGATTAGTGTTTCCATGATTGGCATATTTCACTTACTGGTAAGTCCCTAGTAAAGTGCACAGGTTATGCCATGGCCTGTAAATCAAATGCTGCTAGGGGGCCTGCAGACCTGATTGTGCCACCCACATGAGCGGCCTGTAAATGTAATTCAGACCTGCCACTGCAGTATTGCCACGCAGTTTGTAACTGCCTTGTCGACCTGGCCAGTGCACCCACTTGCCAGGCCCTAACCTTCCCTTTTCTTACAATTGAGTCACCCCTAAGGTAGGCCCAAGGTACCCCTGTGGGCACATGCAGTGTATGTGAAAGGAAGGACATGCCCTGATAAGTGTGCCATGTCCTGATAGTGAAATACTGCCAATTTCGTTTTTTTAACTATTGAAAGGCTATCTGTCCCATAGGATAGAATGGGAGTTTATTCAGAATATACAAATGCATTTTTTTTATTAAAGATGATTTTTATATTGTGTGTTTGAAAATACCACTTTTAGAAAGTGGGTATTTTCTTGCTTAGCCATCCTGTGTGCCTCTGCTGGTTTGTGGATTGACTGTCTGGTTTTGGAGTGACAGGGGCTGGGGCTGTACATTTCTCAGACGGCCACTGGTGGGGGGGTTTGATGTGTGTCCTGCCTTTCCTGAATGAGTCAGGGCTGGGCTGAATAGACCTGGGCTGCATTCAAAGTAGTGGGAGGAGTTTTCACTATCACCTGAATAGACCTGGTCTGCATGGAGAGTAGTGGGAGGAGATTGGCCCTTGCATCTGAATAGGCCGTCTGCCTTGGATAATGCTGTCTCCACCTCCTGCCAGGAAGCTGCACCAGAGAGGAAATAACTGGTTTTGGCTGGGCAAAGAGCTTCTCTGCCACCAGAGAACCAAGGAAATTGTGCTATAAAAAGTGGCCCCAGAACTTTAGATTGCTGCTGAACTAAGGAACCTGCCCGAAGAAGGGCTGGAAAAGCTGTCACTTTGCTGTGTGCTCTGCTGTGTTGGCATGCTGCTTGCTGCTTCGGACTTGGGCAGGGAAAGGACTGGATTGTACTTTCATTATCCTGCAGTTAGAGTTTTTTCCAAGGGTTTGAAGTAGAGCTTGCCTCCTGTTGGAAGTCTCAGGGAGATAAAAGACTTCAGAGAACTCGCTGGAATAAAGGAACCTGACAAAATGAAGAGCTGGAAGAGCTGCCAGGAGGAGTACGGCCCCTTTGCTGTGTTGCTTTGTTGGGTTGGCATGCAGTTGCTGCTTCTTCCTTGGGCAGTGAAAAGGACTGGACTGAACTTTCTTTACGTGGGCTTTCTCTAAGGGCTTGAAGTAAAGGCTGCCTCCTGTTCTGAAGTCTGACGGACTGCAAAGACTTCACCAAACTCTGGGTACCGCTTCTGGAAATGCGGTTTTAATTGCCACAGAGGGGGGAAAAGCAACCAACTCCTCACTGAGTCTGTCGCCAGCTGCGTGTCCTGAAGGCACCACAGAGGGCACCGTCCTCATCTCGCACCTCAACCCTAGTCTCACCAACGCCACCAAGCTGCTGCTTGCACCATGACCTGTGGGCACCGCACTCCGCACCGCCTTGTTTCACTTCCCTGTCCTGGTCTTACCAACGCCGCTGCTGCATGCTGACCTTGACTTCCGTGACAGTATTGTGGCTTGTGGGCACCGCTCGTAAGTCACACGATGCACTGCCCCACCCTGCACCACAATCCCAACTGATCAATGCCAGCTTCCCGCAACCAACTCTGTCGCCTGCACCGTGATCTGTCAGCACCGCAACGAGCACCGCCTTCACCCCGCACCGCAGCCTTGGTCTCACCGTCGCCGCTGGATGACCGTCACCGAGCTGCTACCTGCACCGCGACTTGAGAGCACCGCACAAAGCACCGCCCGCTTCATATTGCAACCGCGACAGTTGCCACGACCGGCCAGCACCAACGTGCCGGCCGCAAAACAAAAGGTACTGTTTACGAGTCTGTCGACGACCCTGACAAGCATGGTCAGACGGAACTGTTGGATTCTGTTATTTACAATACCCGGACGGAGTTACCAACTTCAAGGAACTGTGTTTTTAAAGTATTCTTGCAAAGTGCATATATTTAAAGTACTGTATGTAAGATTTTTGTCCTTAGGGCTTGTTTTGGATATATTAAAATATTGGATATTTTTCTAAACTGTTGTGGTGTCCCTTTTGAATTGTTTTCACTATATTACTGTTGGTTATGTGCAAATCCGTTAACCACTACCTATGAGAAAATCCTGACTGCTCGTGCCAAGCTACCAAGGGAGTGAGCAGAGGTTATTTTAGGAGTGTAACTCCCTTGCCCTGACTAGGAAGTAGGGTCCCTACTTGAACAAAGGTACCTACCTCTGCCAACTAAAGACCCCCATTTCAATGCAGGAAATGGGGTTATAGCTCCAAGAAAGCAAGGCAGGAAATAAGGGCAGAGCTCTAGGAATACACAAAAGGAAAGTAATAGTAATAGTAATAGTAATCACCTTTAGGGTGAGCTGGGATTAGGGAGCAAACACAAGGAAGTGGGAGTAAACACAAATGATCAGTGAAGGAGAAACGAAGAAGCATAACACACTCACTGGGAATTTAAAGCCAGGCATGGCTTCCCAGACAGACGTGGCTTTTAAACTATGCCGCTTCCTGGAATTACTTCGACTCAAGTGCAAGCATGGAATCTCGAGGTGACTTGCACATGATTTCGGCCCCTAACCTAGCAAGAACTGAACTCCAAGAAATCCACCTTCCCACGTTACAATGAAGGGAGTCTTCCCCTGGAGAGATCAGGAAGTGGTTGGGAGGCCTAGCGGGTCAGTGGGCAGCAGCAAGATGCTCACTCTCTTTTACTGCTGTGCACCGCCGAAGCACTATCGCCACCTCACGCATGCGCAAATCGGTTGGGTTTAATAAAGTACATCAGTGGGCAAATTGACAAGCAGGCCAAACTTTGACATGCAGTGGGCTACTCCGAAATACAGTATATATATATATATATTATTTTGTACACAATAGGTCTTCAACAAAAGATAGATAATGCTGTCACTTTGCAAGACCTAAAATGAGAATTAGGACTGACCCCAGCTGCCACCACACCATGTCATTGTTAGGCTCTTCAATAAAGTTATTGGGGAGAATTTGTATGACTAGGTCATGACTAGAGAGGTTAATGAAGTAGTTGATGCACAAGCACAGATTATGGAAAGTCAAAGGTACTGTGGAGCAGTTGTTAAATTTGCAGTTATTGATACAAAAAAAGTGTAGCATACTTTATAATGGAACAATTCATATAGGATTTAAGGACCCTTCTATGGCCTATACATGCTTTACTAGACAGAAGTTGTGGTCCCCTCTAAAGAGAATTGCAATAGATGATAGCACTCTGAACCTCTTGAAACATACGATTAACTGTTTGCAGTAGTAAGTTTCAGAAGTGTACGTGCAGAAAACCTCACCTACGCTAAAGAGGGGAGGCCGATATGTCTCCTGGCCTACTCCTATTCTAAGTCCATGCCAGAGGGCTGCTAGAACAACTTAAAAGGAAATCTTCTGACAATGTAAATGTGGAGGCCAAGTCGATCTCACTTCTCCTCTCTGCAAATGATGCAGTCCTGTAGTCCCACACAGTGGCGTGACGAAACTTGAGGACACTCCCCGCAAAGTAGCTGGCTCCCCACCTAGCACTTCTTTTGAGGGGGGTTCCCTGGAGCTTAGGGTACCCCGCACCTCAGTGTCTGTGGGGACTTATGTTACGTCACTGGTCTCACATAGTTAATGCTCTTAAAAAATTTGTAGATATGTATGATTGATCTTGAATCTCCATAGTCAGTAACTCAGACCCTCCCAGGAAAGGATGTGTTAGAACAAGAAAATCTTCATGAAAGCAATTCTGTTTGCAATGCTCTGAATTACATTTCAAATGAGATATCTTCAAGGTCAGCAAGGTGGTATGCTGATGTAACCCCAATGCATCACATTAAATATGAAAGTCTGGGGTATCAATCAGATCAAGAAGGATCAATTACCAAAGCCTCAAGTCATTCACCATAACTAGTAATTTAATATATGTTTATGATTCTTTAAGTTTTGTGATTGCCACCTTGGAAATTCCCTTGCACATGCACTCGCCAATAGTAAAAATATGCAAGAATCTAGACGCAAATCATTTGTGATCTGCCACGAATCTAAACGCTTGTAGATGACCCCGACCTAACTCTGTAATTGGAAATGCAGAAAATGTACCCTGATGGCAGAATTTTTGAATTGGCAAAGCTCATTTGCTAAGGTAAATGTCTGCTGTTTGTGATGCTTTGAATCAGGAATGATGTGACTTTACCGTCACAAATTCTTTCTTTCATGTACCCTAGTTAAATCAAGGTATGCATAAACTTTTAAGAAGGAAGCTTGGTGCCGGTAGAAACACAGGGTTTGAAAGATGAAGGGAGACAGAAGAAGAAAGTGAGAGTGAAGAGTGAGGGAGAAAAGGAAGTGACGTTGGGGTGTGGGGGCGCTTGGAGGATACTGTTAAAGCTGGGCAGTTGAAGCACAGGTGTGGGGAAATATCTGGAATAAACTTGGAAGATGTATATATAACCTTTAGGGTAAATACAGTTAGTTCTCGTGTCAATTTCGTAAGCTGGTGTGTGTGACACATTCTTTTATTCCTGTTGATTTTACGTTGATCATAGGACATAAAGTGTAATCTTTTTTTCTTCTATATTTTATGAATATACTATACTATGTGAATGCTGTTTAATATATTCAATATTTTGCAAATGTTTTAAAATCATAAAAGTATTTTGAATTATTAAAATTCTTGGTATTAGCTAGTTTCGTTAGACTCTGAATCAAATACCATAACTGTGCAGTACTTTTATCATTAATGTTAGTATTTGTTTGACCTGTCGTACTTTCAAATTACTTTCGTTTACATTTGTTTCCTCTTCCTTTTCCTGTAAAAAATACTCCCATGTTCATTACAGTGTAAGAGTAGTACAAAATGTTGCTGAGTATTGGCGGTCTTGCACAGAAGGAGATAAAATGCTGTGGTCTCAGGGCTTGAAAAATAAGCAAAGGGAAAAAACATTGGGGCATATTACCAACCAATAGAGATAATTTTTGTCTCTAACTTGTTTAGAGACAAAAATGATCGCCGCACATCGGCGATTTTTATCGCAGATAAACCTTGCTATTAGCAAGGTTTATCGCAAATGCGATAAAAAACGGCCGCAATGCATTAATATCGCTGAAAAGTCAGCGATATTCATGCATTATCGAGCAAATGCTCTTAGCCATGTTATCCACCTCCCATTGGTTAACATGGCTAAGAACTGCTCAGGGCAGGTGTTAGCTTTTGGAGATATTCGCGCTTTAGCGCGAATATCTCCAAAAGTTGGTAATAGGAGATAGCGATGTTAGCGACTGTTTCCAGTCGCTAACATCTTGGCACGCCCACTTTGCATGTCATTAGTGATAAATATCACTGACATGCAAAGCGGGGCCCAAGATGGCCGCTATCTCCTATTAGCTGTCGCTAACTGGTGTTAGCGACAGCTTGGTAATAGGGAGATAATTTTATCTCCGCTTTCTTCGCTTTTAAAGCCAAAAAAGCGGAGATAAACCCCCTTGATAATATGCCCCATTTTACCATCGAAAATATCGATAAAAAAGGAACACCAGTGACACGTACGGGACCGATATTCAGGGTAAAAAAAGTTAGCATTATTACCTACCGACATGCAATCCGACCACAAATATGTAACCATCCTCGATTTGGTGCAGCCTTTCAGAAACATAACAAAAACAAAATACCTGAATAAAATGAATCAATATTTGGAGGTGCTGCTGCAATCAATTCACGTGAATGGATTTGGAGTGAAAAGGAAAGGGACAGATTTTGTAGCTAATTTAATTAGGACTGTGACTCATTTGATGCAATGGGCTTTATGTCAAAAATTAGATGAAATGTTTGTGGAATAAGCAGCGAACTAGGGGGCATATTAACCCCTTGTGTGCTGGTGACCGTCACCAGCCATGGGCGCGCTGTGCTAATGACGGAGTGGTTCCGTCACAGCGCGCCGCTGCACCCATACTGCCGCTATTCCGCGCCTGCGCAGTGCTTCTATTGAGCGGGCGGGGCCGTGACGGAACCAATCCATCACAAGCACAGCGCCGCACGGCCCTCCTCCCCCCAGCGCCGCGGCGGAATTACCGCCGCGGCCAAGGGGTTAACAAGGGCGTATCGCCGCTTTTCTGGATTTAAAAGCCGGAAAAGCAGCGAAAATGTCATCGCCCTATCAACTATGAGATGCTAACATGCATTAGCGCATGTTAGCAGCCGTTCTCCAAACGCCTAGCCTCGCATCTCTAATGAGATGCAAAGAAGGCATCCCCAAAGAAAACAACAGGGAAAAAGTCGGTAACTGCTCATCACAGTATTTACAAGCCGTGCCCTCACACCCATAGCGTTATTAAAAGCTGGCTAACCTCGGTTATCGCCAGTATCTAACGTCTGATAAATTTCAGACTTGTCTATCTGTTCATTGGGAGGTGGATTGAA
Organism: Lissotriton helveticus; assembly: GCF_964261635.1. Taxonomy (NCBI): domain Eukaryota; kingdom Metazoa; phylum Chordata; class Amphibia; order Caudata; family Salamandridae; genus Lissotriton; species Lissotriton helveticus. Next base: position 1,311,638,996 of record NC_136063.1, read on the forward strand.
TGGCTGAGTCCACATCTCCCTATTAACAACATTTCTTTTAGCGTCATCCTGTTGTCGCTGGTTTTCACAAGGTAATGTGGAATATCGCCGTCAATCGCCGGATTTCATATCGCCTGTTAGCCAAGCGTTGTAAACGCTAACACGGAGATGTGAACCGGCGATAGACGGCAATAATGACAAATGCGATAAACGCGTTCAGCGATTATTATCTCCTTTTGTTGTTGATAATTGATGAATATCCGAATATCGTCCACAGAAAGCACGAGACAATCATATTGAGCCCTAAGCATCGTCTACGAAAATGCTGACCAATCGTGTGCACCTATTCGAATATTACCTCCAATGGGATGATGTTTTTGTAAAAGGTAATCCATCAGGGCACATATTTATGTCAGAATTTATTCTGAAAAACGATAATCTGGTACTACACCAAGCTTGTTTGTCTAAATGTCATTCAGTAGAATGCACCAAATCCTTAAAACAGCATTCACAGCTCTGAGAGGGCCTTGGAAGGCAGGCCGAGACCCAACCCTACCTCAACACCTATTTGGTTTAAAAATTCTCCACAACAATGCAGGCAGGATGGAGGGCAGCCGAATAGATTTTGGAAACGTTCTGAACACTTTATTCGAATGGCCGACGCTGCTGGAATGTGCGACTCCAACCATTCCAAAGGTGGATTTTAAGAAGTCAAGTGTCCCATGAAGAAAGCTGAGCAGCAGCCAGTCAGCGCCCCTCCTCCGGTGGCTAATCTGTCTCACTTACTCCTGTCACGACCTGGGGCAGGGGAGTGTGTAATAAGCTCAAGACTTGGCCCCTAATAACAAACACTGGAGGTCTTGTGCTGATCTGCTTTCATCAGCACTAATTCCGACGGGCTATTCTTGGGAGGGGGAAGTGTGAAGTGTGAGTTTACTGAACCTTGAAGCATGTTTGTGTGGCTAAAAAGCAACAGCAGAAGCCGACAGGCAAAATAGATTCCCTCGAGCTCCCTGGAAGGAAGAGAAAGTATTACTAGGCCCATTTATGAGGGACCTCTTGGCAAGTCAGCTACGTTCAGAGTGACAGAATTATCTAAAAGAAAAAACGCAGAACTGTGAATATATTCTGAAAAATAGCGCTGTATATTTCAGAAGCCAATCAACCGTCCTTTTCAAGCACGCCCCTTGTAGACACCTAGAGTAGATGTTTCCTTTTCTTGCGTCACGAAGAATTTAGAGATAACGATTAATCAGCACATTCTGTTTTAGTGACGTCTCAGTTGATACACCTGGCATCGAGCCCCATGTTTTTGCCTGGAACGGCTGCTTTTCGAGATAAGCACTGGCAGTGGATGCAAAGTATATCTTAAAGAGACCAACTCTGTTCCCAGATTTCCTTTTAACGTGTGTCTACAATAAGGTATGTAAACTTTACCAGGAAGTAATTACGATGTGGTACATTCAACTTTATGTAATTGCAACACATTGTATGTAGTGGCCCGAGGCGCTATAACTTACGCATTCATCATACCCAGTGCTGTCATCAATTATGTTATTTCTGATGTCGTCAGTGATGTTATCAATAACGTCATAGGACATGTCATGAGTGTTGCAATATGTCAGGTATCCCGCGGGTGTCTCACATGACGACTACGAGAGCCAACATTTAATCCTGATTGGTGGAAATAACTGTCACATATTATTTACATGAAGTCCCCACCCTCTTTATCTCATTACTAAATTCTAGCTCATTCCAGAAAGAGCTTCTTTTTCTCCATTTTCCTCTGGGTAAATGCCATTATCAGGAGAGGGAAAAGATAGCAGGAAGGGCAGAGATGAACAGGAAAAACAACCAGTTCAGAAAGGCAAAGAATCTGGAGTGTGGCCATTTTTTAGCCTGTCACCTGAACAGAAGGAGATGCCACCGCACAGTATCATCTGCAACCTCTGCCCAAAAACGTTCTCAAGAGGGACAGAGAAAAAATATTCCCAATTACAGTGGAATGTGTCGCCACCTGAAAGCTATCCATTATGGACACCTGCCTAAAACTGAAGTCCAAAGAGATGGTCAACAAGCATCAAAATCGGCCACATCCCTGCCTCCTGCACCAGGGCAACAACCACCTGCTCAAGTGCTTCACCAGGAGTTTGACATCATTCCGGAATATTAGCACATTTGGCCCGATCTACGACCATCATGGTTTGCAATTCGCAAGTTGCGATTTGAAACCTCAAGCAATTTGACTAATTTACCAAAAACTGACCTTCAGTGTGTTATCTTTTTTATATTGTACCAGCCATCAGTTAATCTTCAATGAAACACTCTCAATTTCTAAGAGACATTCCAGAGATCTTTCACAAACTGGCCAAGACTTAGCTGTCTTATTTTTATGGTATAGGAGTGTTTAAACTTGCATACTTGGCAGAACATTGGAGGAGGTGGAATAATAAGCAGAGTCTTTGCTCTAGGGTTAAATTTTAGCCAGCCAAATGCTCAATCTGCGTGGATCCACAAAATTCCACCCACCCTGCATTCCCCAAAGTCTTCCGAGAAAAATGATACCTCAATTGTGTGGGTAGGCCTAGTGCCTTAAACAGGAAACGGCTCAAAATGCAACGTGGACACAACACATTTTCACGGTGAAAACGGACCCTTTTTTGCACAGTACCTAGCTGTAGATTTTGAACCCTAGCTCTGCCGGCACCTAGGGAAACCTAGCAAACCTATGCATTTTTTTAAACTAGATACCCAGGGGAATCCAGTATGGGCTGACTTGTCTGGCTCTCACCAGGTTCTGTTACCCAGAATCCCTTGAAAACCTCAAAATGTATGAAAAAAACAAATTTTCCTCACATTTCTGTGTTTGAAAGTTCTGAAATATGGGTAGATCCACAGAATTCCACTAAGCCCACATTCCCCAAAGTCTTCTGAGATAACTGATACCTCACTTGTGTGGGTCGGTCAAGTACCCGCGAGAGGCAAGGGCTCAAATCCTATTGATGCAACTTCAAAATTACCTATCACGAAACAACCTGGTTTTGCAAGGGGGGGGGGGTCCCATGGGTTTTTGGCCCCGGGCTAGGCGGCCATGTAAGGAAACCTACCAAACCTACACATTTCTGAAAACTAGACACCCGGGGGAGTCCTGCAAGGTATGGCTTGCGTGGGTCCCTCAACATTTCCCTACCCAGAATACCCTGCAAACCTCAAATGTAGCTTGAAACATCACATTTTTACTCAAATTTCTGTGTGGGAAAGTTCAGGAATCCACGTGGATCCACAAACTTCCTACCACCCAGCATTTCCTCAGGTCAATAAATATGATACCTCACTCGCGTGGGTGGGTCAAGTACTAGCGACAGGCAAGGGCCCAAAACGTATTGAGGAGACATCAAAATGACCTATCAAAAAAACAACCTGGTTTTGCAAGGGGGTCACCTGGGTTTTTGGCCCCGGACTCGGCAACCATCTTGGAAGACTAGCAAACCCACACCTTTCTGAAAACTAGACACCTGGGAGAGTCCAGCGAGGTATGGCTTGCGTGGATGCTCTAACGCTTTCCGACCAAGAATGCCCTGTAAACCTAAAATTTAGCTGAAAGAAACACATTTTCCACATATTTATGGGTGGAACCACCGTGCCGGCACAAATGTCCTACCCCGCAGCGTTCCACCCAGTCTCCCATGTAAAATGATATCTCACTTGTGTGGGTGAGGCAACGGCCTGTGACTGGGAAGAGCCCAAAACATAGGGTAGAAGGGTATAGCACTGAGAATTTATTTCAAAATATGTTTTTAGCCAGTTCTGCATTTGACACCCACACAAGTGAGGTATCATTTTATTTGGGACACTAAGGAGAATGCTGTGGGGTAGGACATGTGTGCTGCCAGTGTGTTTCCACACAAAAATATGTGGACAATGTTTTTTTCAGCTAAATTTGAGGTTTGCAGGGGATTCTGGGCAGGGAAACGTTGGGGGATCCACGCAAGCAATACCTCATTGGAGTCCCCAGGGTATCTAGTTTTCAGAAATGTGTGGGTTTGGTAGGTTTCTCTAGATGGCGGCGACCCCGGGGCCAAAACCCCAGGTGCCCCCCCCCCTCAAACCAGGTAGATTTCTTATAGGTAATTTTGAAGTCTCCACAGTACGATTTGGGCCCTTTCCTGTTGCAGCCACTATGCCTACCCACACTAGTGAGGTAACATTTTTATCGAGAGATCTGGTGGAACGCTGGATGGTAGGAAATTTGTGTCAACCCGGTGAACCTACAACTTTCCCATACAGAAATGTGAGAGAAAATTTGAGTTTTTTCAACAAAATGTGAGGTTTGCAGGGGATTCTGGGTAGGGAAATGTTGGCGGACCCACGCAAGCCATACCTTGCTAGATTCTCCCGGGCGTGTAATTTTCAGAAATGTGTGGGTTTGGTAGATTCCATAGGTGTCCGCAAAGCCTGGGGCTAAAAACTCCTGGGACCCCCCTTGCAAAACCAGGTTGTTTTGTGATAGGTCATTTGGCTGTCATTTGGCTGTCGCCTCAATAGGTTTTGGGCCCTTGCCTGTCGCGCTTACTTGACCCACCCACGCGAGTGAGGTACCATTTTTATCGGGAGACCTGGGAGAATGCTGTGTAGGAAATTTGTGGATCCACACAGGTTCTTAAACTTTCCCACACAGAAATTTGCGAAAAAAGTGATTTTTGTCATCTAAATTTGAGGTTTGCAAGGGATTCTTGGCAGGGAAATGTTGGGGGACCCATCCAAGCCATACCTTGCTGGACTCCCCAGGGTGTCTAGTTTTCAGAAATGTGTGGGTTTGATAGGTTTCCCTAGATGGCCGCCAGGCCCAGGGCCAAAAAGTCTTGGGACCCCCCTCTTGCAAAACCAGGTTGTTTTGTAATAGGTAATTTTGAAGACATCTTAATAGGTTTTGGGCCTTTGCCTGTCACGGGTACATGACCCACCACACAAGTGAGGTAACATTTTTCTCTGAAGACTTTGGGGAAAGTGGGCTTGTTGGAATTTTGTGGATCCACACAGATTCCAGAACTTTCCACCACAGAAATGTGAGGAAAATGATGCAAAATAGTGTTTGTTTTTACTGCAAAATGTGGTGTGTCCAAATGTGGTGTGTCCACGTTGTGTTTTGGGCCATTTCCTCTCGTGGGCACTAGGCCTACCCACACATGTGAGGTACCATTCTTCTCGGAAGACTTTGGGGAATGCGGGTTAGGTGGAATTATGTGGATCCACCCAGATTCCAGAACTTTTGATCACAGAATTGTTAGGAAAAAGTGGTTTGCAGGGGATTCTGGGTAACAGAACCTGGTACAGGTTTTCTGGGTTTCCCTATGTGCTGACTGCGGTAGGGCCCAAAATCCACAGGTAGGCACATCCTGAAGAAAATTCAGTGCCTAGTGGGCTTTCTGGCGCCCCGGGGAGGGGGAAAATTGAGGGCTATTGCCCCGATATGCTTCCAAGGGGGGAAGAAAGACTGTGGCTATTCTTTTGGGGGATGGGGGCATTGGGATGCCCATTCTGGGAAGCCCCCACCCCTACTAATAGAAAAGCCAGCATAATCGCTGGTGCCTAGTGGGCTACTGCCCCATTTGCCTCATGGGGGTAGAAAGGGTGTGGTGTCTTTTTTGGGGGCGTGGGGGGCATTAGCATGCACATTCTTGGCAACGCCCACCCCGAACTTTCAGAAAAAAATCCCTGGTGGCTAGTGGGCTTTCTGTCCCACCCTGGGGGGCAGATACAGGGCTATTGCCCCATCTGCCACCTGGGGGCAACAAGACTGTATAATTTTTATGGGGGTGGGGGCTTGACATGCCCATTCTGGGGAACCCCCACCCCTACATATATTTAAAAAATCCCTGGCCCTTAGTAGGCTTTCTGCCCCCCCCGGAGGCAGATCAGGTGCTATTGCCCCCATATTCCTCCTGGAGGGGCAGCAAGTCTTTAGTTTTCTTTGGGGGGGTAGGGTGGGGGCATTTGCATGCCCATTCTGGGCAGCCCCCACCCCCATATTAATCGCAAAAAAACCTGGCATCTAGTGGGCTTTCTGCCGCTCCATCTGCACCCGGGGGGGGGGCAGAAAGACTGTTATTGTGCAGAGGGGGTTGGGAGCTTTGGCATACCCATATAGGGCAGCCCCTACCCCTAATTTACATAATAAAATAAATCCCTGGTTTCTGGTGGGCTTATGCCCCCCCCCAGAGGGCAGAAAGACTGGAGTTTGTGGGGAGGGGGGCATTGGCATGCCCATCTTGGGCAGGAGCCACCCCTAAATTAAATGTTAAAAAAACCTCTGGCATCTAGTGGGCTTTCTTACCCCCGGGGGACAGAAAGACTAATTGTGCAGAGGGTAGGGACATTGGCGTGCCCATAATGGGCAGACCCCACCCCTAATTTACATAGTAAAACAAATCCCTGGTTCTAGTGGGCTGCAGCCCCCATCTGCCCCCCAGTGGGGGCAGAAAGACTGAATTAGACCAAAAAATATGGCCCATGCCCAAGGGTGCCGAATGGGTGGATTACTGCAAGCAGGGATTCACTAGGGAGGGGTACCATTTCCAACTATACCTCTCTGTTTCGGTGCTCGGGGGGCTGAAATAACCCCACGAGCACCGAAACAGTGAAACTGAAACTAAGTTTCAGTTTAATTTTTATTGCAATGACGACAGCGCCCCATGCGCACGACCAGCATTGCAATGAAAATACAAATTGGCCTCGGGAGGTTGAGGAAGCTCTTCCCCAACCTCCCGAGGGCAATAAAAGAAGGGAAATCCCTCTGCTGTCTGCAACAGAGGGATTTCGTGCCCCTGTCCTCATGACAGAATGGTTCCGTCATGAGTACAGGCGCACCAGTGCTCATGACTGAACCATTCCGTCATGAGCTCCAAAGGTGTTAAAAGCACCTGCCGCATAGTTCTGTGTGGTCCAGCAGTTTTAAGGCAACAATCAAACTGTAAAAATAACATTGGTGATTAATATTCCTGTTGGAGAAAGATCAGTGTTTTGTCTAGTGGCACAGAGGGTTTATATGCCTGCTGCAAAAAAAGTGCACAATGCAGAGCACAGTTACTGCTTTTGTTGTAGAAATATTTTTGTTACTTGCAGTTCATAAGTAACAATCCTAATATAGCATAGTGGACTATGAACTATCATCAAAGAGATGCATGCAAACTGCGAGCTATAGGTTAAGAAGTTATGTTTTCCCTCGTCTTTCATTATCCTTATGTTGTAAAAAAGGGTTCGTTTGCGTAGAAATACCTTCCTTTTAGTAAAGCCAACCCCAACCACTATGGTATGTTTTAAATTCTACGTTTGTGCTTCTTTCAGATCAACCACTCTTAAAATATACTGCTTACTAGTATGATAAAGTTTATTATAGACTGATTTACACATGGATGCTTCATTATCTGTTTATAATGTGTGTGTGATGTACAGTGCTCTGGCACACTACACTGGAATGAGTAGCACTATAAAACAAATGAAATGTATGTGAAAGAGGGCCTATGGAGTGATGAGGGGCACTGTTGGATGGTGGTAGCAAGGACATTTGCAGAGAAGGACGTCATGGAGGTGAGTTGAAAACACATGTTGCCCCTGGCGCCACCAGCGCTAAAACCGGCCCTGGTTTGTACTCTTTGGGCCAGATGTACAAAGGCCTTTTGCATTTCTTAGCGGGCCAAATCACAATTTAGGCCTGTTAAAAAATGAAAAACAGGCTTTTCCTATGTACAAATGCCTTTAGGGAATTGCAAAATACGATTCCCTATTTAGGAAATCACAAATAAGAATTTCCTATTTGGGCTTTCTCAGCACATGTACAAAGCATTTCCTAAAAGCAAAATGAGCATTTAGGCAATGCAAGATGCTTTTTTACAATGCAATAGAGTGCACACATGCTTCCGGGACATATGTGTGCTCTACCGGCCACATGCATCATTGCACCCGTTTGCAATTCCTAAATTGCAAAAATTAAGGAATCGCAATTTAGAAATCGCAAACTGCAATGCATGAAAAATTTGCATTTTTTTGCGATTCGGTATTTTTCCTTAATTGCGATTCACAATTTGCGAATCGCAATTAGTGAAAACCCTTCCCATTGATTCCTATGGGCCAAAAGGCCCATAGGAATCAATGGGAAGGCATTCACATTTTGCGAATTTCAAATTGAGATTCGCAAAATGTGAATGCAATTTTAAGGGTGCAGGGGGGGTCCAAAGAACCCCTCCCTGCACCCCTGAAATGTAACTTCAAATGCAATTTATAAATTAATACTTTTAAAAATGCAATTTGTGCATATTTGAACGTTTTCGGTAAATTAGCATGAAGGTCACCTTCATGCTATTTTACCACTTCCAAATTGCGAATTCGCAATTAAAAAATGATCATGCATTGCATTTAAGAAATCTGAAATTGCGATTCTTAAATGCAATCGCAATTTTAGAAATCGCAACATGGTTGCGATTCCTAAAATTGCGAAATGCATGATGCATTCCAAATTAGTCAATTGCATTCGCAAACGGCCGAAAATTGCAATTCGCACCGTTTGCGAATGCAATTGACTTTGATGCATGTGGGCATATATGTGCACCACTATTTTTGGGGTGCATTACGGGGGGCCTTATGCCCATAGCCAGCCTTCGTTTAGCATTTCCAAAATAGCAACTTCCTAGTAGGATATTGCTATTTTGGGATTGTAAAACCAGGCCATTGGTACGAATAGCATGGGATTTCCCAATTGTGATTCCTAATCTATATGAAACGCTATTAGGAAATCGGTAATTTCATATATGTAATTTTGCATTTCCTAAATAGCGATTCCTATGGAGTCACTTTTTAGGAAATGCAAAATTGCATTTTCGTACATCCCTTGCTTCCTGCCGCTCTCCTTTTGCTCCATTTCTGAATACAGCACTCTCTGCGCTCTTTCTCTCTCTCTACCCTCCTCTACCTCTCTCTCTGCTTCCCCTCCCGTGTTTTGAGGAAGAAATTGAGCTTCGTGAGGGCCTCCTTGTAGACGAGGCCGGAGATGTACTTAACTCCTCCACAGCAAACAAGGCACTGGATTGTGGTGGGCGTGGTTATGTTTTGAATGTTGTCCTGTAGCACTTGCCTGTATTTTTGGTGCCCCTTTCATCCGTCTTCCCCGTTCCCCGGCCCTCTCCATGATGGATGCTAATACTGACTTTGCCAGTGCTGCATCCCTTTAAAATAAGCCACATTGACAAAGCCAAAAGTTTTGTTTGACCTGCCATATTGAAAGTGTATTTTTATGCTTCCAATATGGCCCCTATGTTGCAGGATGCATCATTGAACGATGCAATTTGGTTTCCATCTTGAAAGTATAGACATCAATGAAAACAATCTTTTTCACACTTTCAAGATGGCAACTGCATTGCCTCACACAATGTCCAAAAATCTGGAATCTAGAACGTAGGAGCAAAATACTTTCAAGATGGCTGGTTGTTGCTATTGGCTTTGGAAATCTCAGCACATTATAAAAGCATCCAACATCAACAAAGCCAATAGCTGAAATCAAAAAGCATTGGCAAACGACACTGATTGCCTTTGCCAATGCTTGTTATACCCAGCATACAATGAACATTTCTTTTACAAGGATATCTCTCTTCCTCAATAAGACGAACATTTTCAAAGTCATAAGCGTTTTATTTATAACAGGCAAAGAAAGGCCACGACTGGTAAAAGAGGAGAGGATATTGCAAATTTGCCCTCGATGTAGTTCATGTTAGAAGCTATTGAAGCTTCTCTTGCAGGAAGTTGAAACCTTTCTCACCTTACCGCCCAGCAGTGTACGCTGTGATAAGGCAGAATAAATTGATGCTATAAAGGAATTTATATGTCGTTTTTTTACGCTGAGAAAATAAATCTCAGCGCAGCCCTGTGTGTATGAATTTCACCGCTCAACAAATTGTCATGCATTGTCCGGTCGAACAATAAAAGGATGTCAGATAAGTATCTTGCTTGCTGACATTCTCTTTTTTGTATTGTACTGCCATCAGATAATTTACAGAGCCAACATTCTACCTGAGGCTCCACAGAGCTGAACCCTTTGAGCCCCTGACAGCTCGCCAGAATGCAGAAACCATCCCAACTTCCAGGCATTGATGGACTGCTGCGACATGAAAGGCTTGGGGCTGTTTTGGGACATCACACTAACACTCTGTGACAATAAGTACTCAAGTATTTTCTCTAAACTGATTGAAAATGCGAGCTGCAAGTGAAGCACAGGGGAATGGCAAAAGTAGACTTTGATGAACCAGCCTCTCTGCTGAACCTTTGAAAGGGACCTTGTAGAATCCATTATGTTGTGGTCTTTTGGTTTCAGAAATAAGATTCTCTGCAGTCATCTATCCATTTGCTCACTCACCGGCTCACTCTTTTGCATGTTTACACTTTAAAATGACCCTGGGCTTCCTCGTATAGAGACTGCACTGCATAACTCTGCCCTGCATTCACTCTGTAACATAATATACCATAACACAACAACAACCCAGCACAACATGACATGACATAACATAACAAAGCATAGTATTGCAAAACATGGCATCATTCTCCCCTAGAGACCCAGGGTAATCAAATGGGCAGGGGTCTAAGCTCAGTATCACTCCATACATTACAAATGCACCCAATCTCTGGCCTGGCCTAGAAAATAATTGGCTGCAGGCCACATAAGAGACCCAAGGTGAGCCTCTACAATCTATTGGCCCAGCCCATGCAGCTTTAAGCTTGATGTGTGCCTAGGCAGTGTCTTCCACCTTTTGAAGAGCTCTCCTAAAATGCAGAGGAGTGCATTCCTACCATCTACCACTTCATCTTGTGGCCCCGGAGGTAAAGTTCTTGCATCCCTTGGGTCAACCCTCTTACCATTTGTTATTTTATAAACCTTTTTTTGCTGACTGAGAGGTAATTGGAGTTAGCATTTAATCAAACAATCTCATTAACAGTTCAACCCATTTGGCTACACAATAAGGACAGGGAATCAGTGACTATAGTTAAGAAGGTTTATAATAAGTTAGCAGTCAGGTTAAGGTAAATACATCCCAATACCATGCTGTAAAGATGAAGATTAACAGCTGGATAACCCAACCTCCTAAAGAAGTTCAAGCATACCAAAATAAGGCAGACAAGAGGTTCAGTCACAGCAATACAAAAGATCAATAACAGACTTTAATGCTCAGAGAAGAGTTTCTGCTATACATGGGTGAAGTAAATATCACCTACATTAAATTCAAACTAAAGAGGATGGTTTAAAACCTAAAAGGATCTAAAAAAGCAGGGGGAAACAAAAAATATGAAAACGAGGGGAGGTGTGGGACTGTGTCAGCATTTCAGAAGCTCGGTCAAGAGTCTTCTTGGGTTTGAGGTAAAAGTGTTAGTCTAAACCACAACTAGCACAAAGTAAAAAAGGGCAAAGCATAGATGTCTAAACCTCTCAAAGTCCAACTGAAAAGTGGTGTAACCTCAGATATTGGAGAAGTGTGGCTCACTGGTTAGAGCGGCAGACTCTGAAGCAGAGATCAGGCCCGGGACCAGGGTTCAAGTCCCGACGCGGCAGGGTCTTGGGCTCAATGTCCACGGACTCGATAATTCTCGCATCAGCGCCTGCTCTAATCATGGGTCCCACGCTGCAACTCTGGGCAATAGCTTGCTTAATCTCCACAACGGCCCCTACAACACTGAGATGCCTGGCTTCACCTTGGGGGTGCCCAGGAGAGGCATCTCACAGGGAGAGCCAGGAAGGGTTCCACAGCGTTATACAGCGCCGGGACGCCCCGTTGGGGCAGCTGTGCGCTTTACAAAATACACTACATTTACATTTACATTGTGAACACCAGTTATTATCTCGAATGTCTCCAAAGCAACACCCCTTTGTTCGCATCATCCAGGGCTTCATTGTCCTTTCCATTCTCACATTGTGAGCTGCAACATTCACCAAATATCCCAGGCCAAACCTGGGAGCGATATTATCCTTGATTACCTGTGACTCCTTGCAACAATAATAAATGGAAACTTTCAGTTGATGCTCTGCCTCTCCATGTTTCTCGTGAAGGTCTTCTTCTCAGGCTCCTTCTAGCGCTAGTACAGTGTTACATCTATTCTTAAACTAGCAAATCATATGAATGTACCTGCAAGAAAAAGACACACAAGCAGAAAATGGAAACCAGCATTTCATGCAGAAAGAAATACGGGCCTAGTAAGGGCAAGTTAACATATTAAATCAATGGTGCACATTCAATATACGTGTGCACATTCAACCACAAATGAATGTAAAATGTCAGTACCTTAAATTGATGTTACACATTGCAAACACATAAAATAACTCAAATACTTGTGTATAAATGTGACTAAGAACTACATTATAAATGCAAACATGTAAAAAGTGCACACATTATATAAATCCTTTTAGTTTCGAAAGTAAATACATTTTAAGAGTGTAAGGATGGTTTTATTTCATCACCTAAACAATAAATGTTGTTACATACAGTTAAGGCACCTACAGGCACATGCAAACGGTGCGAATCGCAAAAATTGGCCGTTTGCGATCGCAAAATCTGCTTTTGGAATGCATGAAGGGTCAAGGCCCTCGCAATTTAAGAATTCGCAAATATTTGCAAAATCTCAAATTGCGATTGCATTTAAGGAATCGCATTTTGCGATTCCTTAAATGCAATGCATGAAACTTGAAAAAATTGCGATTTCGCAATTAAGGGGAGCAAATTACCATGAGGTTGAACCTCATGGTAATTTGCGAAAACTTTGAAAAATGCACTTTTGTGCATTTTTCAAAGTTTCATGTTGTGCACACACATGCCCTAGCGCATGTGTGTGCACAACATATGTGCACAGATTGATTTCAGGGGTGCAACAAGGGTGTCCTTCGGACACCCCTGCACCCTTGAAATCGCATTCTCAATTTGCGATTCGCTAATTGCTAATCGCAATTTGAGAATGTCTTCCCATTCATTCCTATGGGCCTCTAGGCCCATAGGAATGAATGGGGAGGTATTCCTTAATTGCGACTCGCAATTAAGGAATATTAAGAAATCGCAATTTATTTACCGATTTCTTGATGCATTGCATTTTGCAATTCCTTAATTGCGATTCCTTATTTTTCGCAATGAAGGAATCGCAAAATGCAATATTGATGCATGTGCCTGCAAGTGTATATATAATTCTCTAATCCTAAAGTGAATGCACTTCAATAGTAATGTGAAGTGCAACACTTTACATTAATAACGCTAGAGCACACAAAATATGTAGTGCTAAATGCACCTATGTATTCCGTATCTATCACGTGTAAGGGTAGAGCTAAAATTACACTGCTCCAATCCCCCCTCAAGATATGTATCTCTTATCAGATGGACAAATCTAGTTGTTTCCATCATCTTTCTTTTGGATTCCTCCAGAAACTTCATGTCATCATAGTATTTCCTCAGTCTTTAAATGTTAGGTCTGCTCTTTTTCTCTTATTTCCCTCCTTCGTTTGTGCACGTTTGTAACATTTGTATTCCTTATAGATTGCAAACTAGAATAATCTACCAACAGAAATTATCAGTAGAGTTTTCAAGATGCTTTCAACAATTCCACTCCTTACGTTTCCAAACCAACTGCCTACAGAGAAAATCTATTCCCTACTGCTTCACAAGCACCTGTTGCTTCCAACCTTTTCAAATTGCTCTTTAACTCAGTAATGTTCCTAATATATCGCTTCAATTCCTTATTGTTGCCAGGAATGTAAGTATAACATTTTTTAAGTTTTAACATCAGACATACTCCACCCTCCTTTGCAAGGAAAACAACTAACGCAAGTCTATTCTGCAAAACTATTGATCTGATGGCAACCATCTCAGTATCTACAACAAAAAGTCCTTCAGCTGTACTAGTCGAGAACGTATTAAATAGAGTTGAAAGATTTCTAATTTTATGCAAATTCAGTAGCACGCCTACAGATGGTTTTATGGCACCAAAGATGTTTCCCACAATTTCACTAGCACTGGCACCTCTAATATTTCTCCCATGTTCTTCCCCTGTTGGGTCATCAAGATGTCCCATGTGATAGATTTCTGAAAAAAATGATCCCCATGTAATATGAGCCATACCATCTCCTGGGTTACCTATAATAAGCATTGTTTCCACAAGTAAAGTAGACTCCTGGAATTACAGGATCTTCTCTATCTAAATATAATCCCCCATTCCCACGGGTTTCAAAAGTGTGATCCCATTCACTCCTACCTACGAAATAAGTATCTAAATTACATTTCCTAGTATATAGGACGCGCTAGAGGATACTAGTCATTGTATTTGGGTTAGTGAATGAAGCACCTAGTAAAGGGCTTCCAGCAACTCTCCATGCTCTGCTCTCAAGTTGTATATCTAACTGTGAAATTCCGTTTTTAAACCCACATCACTGTAACTTTTAATCATTTTATTCTCACCTGTGCACATTGTAGCTACACTCGGTCACTTTAGCATCTTCCCCGGTCCACCGCGGATTCTTCCGCTAGTGTGGAGGGAATTACGATGCAGACCGGAAGTGTTGTTTGTAGACACAAGGCACAGCGGCGGTTAGCAGTCTAGTTTCTTAACCAGCTGCATCAATTCAGATGCCTGCCTCAACATGCAGCTGACACGCTAGAAGATACCAGTCTTTGTATTTGGGTTAGTGAATGAAGCACCTGGTAAAGGGCTTCCAGCAACTCTCAATGCTCTGCTCTCAAGCCTTATATCTAACTGTGAAATTCTTTTTTCAAACCCACATTACTGTAAGTTTTAATCATTTTATTCTCACCTGTGCACATTGTAGCTACACTCGGTCACTTTAGCGTCTTCCCCGGTCCACCGCGGATTCTTCCGCTAGTGTGGAGGGAATTACGATGCAGACCGGAAGTGTTGTTTGTAGACACAAGGCACAGCGGTGGTTAGCAGTCTAGTTGCTTAACCAGCTGCATAAATTCAGATGCCTGCCTCGACGCGCAGCGTGCGTACCGCTAGTGCGTCGCTGGCACGCCTAAGGCAAGCCTGTCTGCGCCCGTCCGCACCTGAAACGGGCCAAGGGCCAAGAACCCTGGCCCATTTACACCAGCACCTCCTGACACGATGATAACATACTCCAGTACTCAGCTAAAAAAGATCTTCCTCACTACCAAAATTAATACTTGTACTTACCCACATACATGCTCACTAGTTACTAATTCTCTTCTCAGCTGTTCCAATTGTAAATTCAAGCTGGAAACGCACAACAAACCACAACCTTCTTTGACTCACCCTTTGCTAACAAATCAGGATCATATACACCTAGCACTCATAAACTCCCGCTCACTCCCCAAACACAAATATGAAATATCGAATTTTTAAAAGATCAAAATTTAGGCATATTATTTGTCACAGAAACCTGGGATGACCCATCATCAGGACCTGACTTTTGCATCGCAACCCCTGAAGGGTACTGCGTATTTTGACATGATAGAATTATAAAAAAGGAGGAGGACTTGCAATTATATACCGCGATAAATACTTGGTTAGGACGGAGATAATTCCCTCCGCGATCTGTGAAGCTGTGACTTTTACCATAATGCTCAGTCATTCACAAACCTTGAAAGGAACCCTTCTTTATCGTCCTCCAGGCCCTCAAGCTGAATTTCTCGCTGCCTTAGGTAGCTCTTTGGAACCTTTAGCAGGAGAATCTGACTTTACCATCTTGGGGGATTTCAATTTCCATTTGGAAACCCTCGATGATAATGACACTCTTAGCCTCCTTGCAGAATTGGAGGCAGTGGACCTCCTCCAGTTGGTGACCAGTTCCACTCACTCATACGCTGAGTGGGCTTTTCACCAGCAACAAGCAAATATTGTTGAGAAACACCATACCAATGCACGGACTGACCATTGGGCAGTCCTGTTTGATATTCAGATAAAAAGATCCAGTCTTCCACGCTTCAGCCCTACTCCACCCACACAATTTAAAGCTTGGGGTAGCCTGGAACGGCAGCGCCTTAAAAAATATTTGTCATCCATTAACTACAACCCTACACCAGACCCTGTACTTGCCTGATTCAACTATTCCAAAAGGCTGCATAACGCCTTCAACATCCTAGTACCACTGAAAAAATGTATCAAAAAACAGAACTGCCTCTTCGGCCCTTGGTTCTCAGAGTCACTCAGACTTGAAAAACAACAATGCAGGAACCTAGAGCGACGCTGGCGTAGAGACTATAATATCACTGACAAAACCCTTTATAAGGAAGCAATATCCAAGTATAAGCACCTCATTATCTTGGAGAAAATCAAATACTACATTAGTCAGATAGAATCGGCCCAAGATTCCACCAAGCAGCTTTCTCAGTTAGTCAGGGTATCAGGGTTGGTGCCAAACCCTCCAATAGCTCCCACCCAAGACCTTTGCAACGCACAGGCTACCTCCTTCCAAGACAAAGGCAGCAACATATACATCAACTTCGCCGCCAACCCAAAGCTGACTATCCAACGACCACCCCTGATTATGAAGAAAACACCCCTTCATTTTTTAATTTTAGCAAGCCTCACCAATAAAGACCAAGGACCTTATCCTAGCCATCAAGTCAGGCTCCTCCACTGACCCCTGCCCTCCTGCTGTGTTAAAACTGATCCCCGATCTATTAGCCCCAAACCTAACAAATATCTGCAATGCCATAGGGATTTACCCTTCAACATGGAAAAAGGTTATTATCAAGCCCCTTTAGAAACAATAAATTATAGACCTATCACAAGCCTTCCATTCCCAGCAAAAATATTTGAGAAAATAATGAAATCGCAACTGGCCCATTACATAGGAGGTAATAACCTTCTGGACGAGATGCAATGCTGCTTTAGGAATGTCCACAGTACAGAAACTGCCCTCATTAAAGCAGCAGACGAAATCAGAACAGTCCTAGACCAAGGTGGTGCTGCTGTGCTAGTGCTGCTAGATTTATCAGCAGCCTTTGACATGGTCGATCACTCTACATTGATCAACCGTGTCTCGAAGTTAGGCATCAAACGGAGGGCCAAAGAACTACTGGCATCCTTTCTTTCTAACCGCACACAATTAGTGAGTCTCTGCGACTACAAGTCATCCCCTTTTACCCTCCCGTGTGGTGTGCCACAAGGTTCATCCTTGAGTCCGACCTTGTTTAACATCTATGTGTCAGACCTGTGAAGAACTTGGTAATTTCTTGCTCTCAGGGAATACTTACTAATATAACAAGAACTTGGCACAAGACTCTGAAAATATGAAAAAGACATCTTTATTAAACACAATTAAGTGAGGCTACGTCACCCAACTACCTTAGCAATTGAATGAGGCAGTCTGCTGAATGGTCTCAGCACAGACTTTTTATACCATTTATTATGCCCTAGGCACACATTTTCTCTTTGAAGTACATTATTGTTGGTCACTCCCAGGACGTGCATACAAAGCACTGTATGATGACAAACCCACTTTTCAGTTTGTCCAGCACAAAATTAATCATCAAACAAACCCATAATAAACATTCTTCTTTAGACAAGCTGGACAAGACCCATAATGAAAAGGCCCGCAGCCCACATCATAAATAGACCATAAAGAAGGAACAGAAACAGATAGGAGCAAGATAAAAGGGGTGTGTGCGTGTACAATAAACATTGCAATGTCCTGCTCTTTGATCTCTATCTGACCAGCTGCCTAACAAGGAACTGGCTCAACGAGGTCAGCCTCGGGCAAGGGAGTCAGCTTTCGCCAGGTCATGCAGGAGTCAGCACAAACCCATGCTAAGGTTATGTCCTTAAATACTTGTTCTGCCACAGTGAGGGCCTACTGTAAGGGCAATCCACAAAATGGCTGCCGTTCACAAAATGGAAGCCAAGGGTACCAGGACGAAAATGACGATTTCGAGGTGAAATCGTTACTGGAATATGACGAAAATGCTTGTACATAGTGTACTAGCCATTCTCGGTCTTTTGATACCAAAATCGTCATGCTACGACAAAGTTTATTACACGAGTCCAGAATTTTCAGTACCACAGACGCTCCTTTTGCCCTTACATAGGCAATAACCTATACTCACGCTAGTCTGAGTCCAGGTCTATATTTATCAAATCATCAAGATGTTGCTGGAGCATAATCCTATTACTTAGCAACTTCGGGACAGGTCTCCTTACACACGCAGTAGCACAAAGGCCATATATGGCAGGACCAAATAGGGAATGCCTCTATCTGTAGTATGTGGTACAAGACCACACACCCAACAATTAGTGATGTTCACTACTAACTGGTGTCGATGCAGAAACTGTACAACAAGAATTATCAGTAAACTCTGACCTCCTAACTAGTCCATGTTCAGGTAAAATCTGGAAAGTATGCAAAGAAGTAGAAGTAGAAAGAGACATAGGTTGGGAGGTGGGTACAGATGTGAATTGGGCAGCAAAAACAATCCCACCCATAAAAGACAATGCCATGTTTAAAAAACACTAGAAAATACATCATTAAGAACATATAGACAAAGTAGTGACCGCTATTACAAATGAAATCATAATTTTTCACAACCCTAAGCAAAAGGTAGATCCTAAAATTATCTAGTAACATTGTAGGTTTTCCTATGCATTTTCTGTAATTTATTATGTGTTCAAGTGAAACAGTTGTGACCCTCATTAATGCTCTGAGGTGAAAAGGAGATACTCTTCCACAGGAAATGGACTTTATTCTGCTTTTACTAAACAGAATACTACTTAAAAATAATGCCAGTTGAATAATAAAATCATTCTCCTAACACTTAGTCTATACAATCACACGGAAACCTCTTGTGAAACCAACTATGCCCAGAGTCTGTTCAAAAAGCCTCTCTGGCAGACTTCTATTGTCCAATCAAGTCTGCTCCCGTTGTTGCATGGGCCTTTGGATTCAGGCCTCCCATGCTCTTGATGTTCAGTATCTGTTGGAGTGCCCTCCT
Organism: Lissotriton helveticus; assembly: GCF_964261635.1. Classification (NCBI taxonomy): domain Eukaryota; kingdom Metazoa; phylum Chordata; class Amphibia; order Caudata; family Salamandridae; genus Lissotriton; species Lissotriton helveticus. The sequence continues at coordinate 1,311,657,952 of NC_136063.1, forward strand.
GGCAAACACTCATAGCTCATTCACAAAGTCTCAATGTCTCAAGGCAGTGCACCGTATCTCTCTTCTGCGGCAGACACTACAGATATTGTGCGCTTCATTGGTCAATGGGCACAGATCATCTCGTGCAGACCCGGGACCATTCTCAGACTCCAACACTCATCATTCAGTGTCAGAGGACGCTCAGGCCGCTCTTTCATGGGCACCAGAATGGAGTGCCTTTTGCCACTCTTGGATCCTCCGGTGCACTGCACTACTGTTGAAGCAAAGGAAAAAAGGGGTGCGTGTGTGGCCAAAAACTCAGGCCAAGGGGCTCAAGGGACTGCACACTGTCAGAGGTTAACCAGCACATAACAGGCGCTCTTTTGCACTGCTCAGGGGACTGCACACTGTCAGAGGTTAACCAGCACATAACAGGCGCTCTTTTGCACTGAAATCTCAAGGGACTGTGGCAAAACCAGCTCCTTCTTCTTTTCTGATGTCGAACGCCTTCTGATGAAGCAAGTGCGATGCTTTAAACAGTTCATTGTACAACAAGGGGACTGCAAACAGGTGGCCTGCGATCTTCAAAGGAGTGGCCACACGCCATGGGACAATTCTGCGTTGAAATACACTGTCATTCTTAAAGGCAATACAAAAACAAAGGCAATAGGCAAAACAGTGCCTCTAGGCTCTTCAATTGGGTTTCCGTGTGAGAGCATATCTTTCATCATCATAGCGACATGGGAATTCTATCTGAATGGATGTCCTCACACATAGTGGCATCGTCTAATTGGGTAAACACATTTTATCTCAATTATTACATATAAGTGTTCCTAAAATCCTCATCTAGAACATCTCAAAAGCGGGATCACATACATATTATGATAATAATTGTGCATCAGGTGGGACTATGCAATACAAAAGCTAATTATCAAGATGTGGAAACAAAAGACAAGAACTAGAGAGTCCTGGTATTTCCATTATTTCAAATACATCTGGTTCATTAAAATTAAAGCAGCAGAAAAAGGAACTAAAACCAAATTAGAATAGGCATTGAATTTGTCATTAAAAAAAACGTAATGTGTCTCCTATTGAGGTGGAAAGCTTATCTTACTATAGTATTGAGTCAGTTAATCAGTCCTAACAGTCCTAACAGTTAGACTGGAAAAACATCAGAATAGGCCTAAAGAAAATTCTTAGAAACCAGTCTAGTTATGCAACAGGGAACTATACATAAAATGGGGGCCCATGGTACATTACTGCAATCTGAAAGTGCGAACCTGAACACACTAATAATAAATACAAGTTGACTGGTGAAAGGAATACGGAAAAGAGAATTAGGACACAGCTAAAATCCCCAATAATTAGGCCTGATGTGCTTGGGTGATAGTCAGGCATGTGACAAAAATTGAAACCTGGTTTCTTTTATGGTCCAGAGCCATAGGAAGGCCACTTAGGAAGCAGAATAAAAGTGACTAATGTGATATAGAAATGAGGTCACCATGTACAAGAGTCACAAATCTATAATTTATCCTTCCGTCCAATCAGGATATATAATTTTAGGGCTGCCTGTTCCTTACAGAAAAGGGCAGTATCGTGACTACAAATGGCACAATTTGCTGTTTATTTTTCTTCAATACTTATAGCCAAATTTGACATACACTGGTGAAGTGTTGTCTGTCTGGTTCACAATATGAAAAAAGGAAAAATCATATCTGTGAATTTTAGTATCAGCGAAAATTTTACCCAACTGTTGACAACGACACGTATCGTCATACATGTCACAACAACACGGGTGAATTTGTAATAATTTCTTAAGCAGCAACATACAACATAAAACATGCAAAAACGCACAAAACGGACGTCAAGCCATCAATATACTCGCTGTAAAAAGTAGCATATATAAATGAGCGGTGACGCATAATACCGTGTAAGGATACCCTCCTGTTTGACAGTAGATCACCAATAGTTGGTATCTGCTGTCAAATACAACTTTTGGACACATAGAACCAGCAAGACCAATTCATGATAGAACAAAATACACAAACATGAAAAACGCATGGACATTTCTTTTCAAAGGAGTTGCGCAAAAAAACCCCATCTCATTTCAACCAACCAAACTCACGTGTCTTGAGCCCCCAGAGCAATCCATGAATGATCTGTGAGCAGAAACGAAAAGGAAGAAAAAAAATACACAGCACACAAAAGAGAGACATATACAATATGTATAGATAATACATATAATAAAACAGACATCAATTGTAACTTTTAAGCAGAAGACAAAACATGATACATATTAACAAACACAAAAATAAATTTCCATTTTAACTGTTACCATCTTGTCAGTCACCTTGCAACATGAAGCCTTTTTAACTTTTAGAGGTAAAATCCTTTTCCTGACACCTAAAATTAGCCTTGTGCCACAATCTCCATGATAAAAAAAAACTTCTTACTTGGCAAATCGTTTTTACTTATTCATGTAGGCTTCCAAATTTTAGTAAAAGGCTGCATCCTATTTTTTGTCTAAGACTTAATGCAACACTTCGTTTTCTGTCAAATTAAAAACGACTAGCAGACATTATTTTTTTTAGAGCAGAAATACAAATGTCATGATGGGACTTTTAAAGAAACCTTTCAAGAAACCGTTTTTTTATATTTCCCTTTGGAATTAAGTCTTTAACTTTAAACCAGAAATTCCACCTTTCAGAGGCCTGTTTAGCAAGGTTATTCTGCATTTCACAGAGACAAGGCTCGAATTTAAAAGGTTACAATGTCAACATGACAAAGACAGAAGGCCTACTACATTTACTGTGAAGGGTTCACACATACCAGTTTTTAGAACAAATGCTTGCTACCACCCTATACAATGGTACTCATTTTAAACACCTAACGTCTAAATGGGCCCCGCTAAAGTTAGAACCTTCAATCCTGATATTAAACACAAAGTTCTGCACTGGGCACATTGGCTCACCGAGCTATGAAAAACAATCTCAATAACAACCCGCACGTTTGTATTATACCCAAATGTATGCATTTACTGAAGCCAGAGACACTTTCACTATGGTAAATGACAAGAATCTGTATTAAAAACCCATTTACCTCAATTTCGACTTTTATCTTTGGGGCACTTAAAAAATATCCTATAATTGTTTTACATATTAATCATCCTCAGGATGTTCTTTACACGTTACAGATATTTGACATTAGTCATATCTCATGTAAATCCTTGGAAAAATGAGTTTTTTACGCCTGCGCCAAGTGAAAACCAACATGCAAATTACCTAATTACACCTTAACACGTAACTTAAATCAAATTTTAATACTAGGAGGTCATAGTATGAGTATTAAGCTTTATAAATATCAAAAAACGATTTTAAAAAGCATTTATTTTTTTCTCAAATAATTTTTCCATAATTAATAATTTTTCGTTCAATGAAACCAATTATCTGTTTTTATGATAATTCCACATATAAAGGTAAGCTGTATCCCTTTCCTATCACTTTTAGATGCATTCATTTATGCGCTTACGCACAAAAAGCCTAACTTAAAACATGAAATTTTTCGCGCCATTTTTAAAAGGCAATCAGTATTTAGCAAAAGAACTAAAAATATACTTTAAAAAAAATTGCTTAAAGAGAAGAAAACTCCATTTGGAATGTCTTCCAGTGATACAAAGTGATGAACCTTATTTTTGTAACCCTCTAAAACACTATTCTGAAATGAAAAAAATTCAACTGTGCTAAGTCCTGGGCTAAATAAACATTCCAATGCTATTTATGGCCTTCGAAAAACAACATCTGCTGCCTTAAGGCAGGAAAGGCTGAAACCTGAAAGAGTGCTGAAACCTGAACACGCTTTCAGTTTTACTGAAAACAGACATTTCAAGTTTTTTTTAAAAATGCACGTGCAAAAAGATGCATTTAAATCTAGCAAGAAAAAATTGACTTTAGCTGAAGTGTTTGCCCTTAAAAACGCTACAAATTAGTTTTGCTACCAAAGGCACAATTATTTTTGAGGCCCTTCATATTCCTAGTGAATGTGAATTTTAACTTATCTATTTTAAGCATTTAACAGTTTGCACATATGCGTTTTTGCTTAGTCTGTAAATTAAATAGCAACACATAGCGATTTTTAGCATGTGACATAGAAAATTGCTGGAGTGTTATTTAATTTCTACTTAATATTAATTAATCTGACATTTTACTTAACAGACTGAAAACATCAAGAACCCTACAAACACATTGAGCTTATTGCAGACAAAAAGAGAAAAGATTTAAACACTCAGGACACACAATACAGCGCTGTAAGCTATTACTGAAGTTACAGTAATGAGAAAAACCACATAGACATTGAAACACACATTGAACCCACAAATCGACACTCAGGACGAAAATAAAGCCATTTGTAAATAGTAGCTAAGTCATATTTACAAGAAACACGTCTCAATAGGGTTCCAAAAGACTGTAAAAAACATAGCCCAACAGACTGCTGTATGTGCACGGAGCCACAATACACTTAATTCACTAACTTTGGCTGGCAGAACACCAAAAATCGTTCTGCATATCTCATTCATAAAATTGCGCAGAACAAAGGATCCTTGTTTTGTATTATGTCATATTTTAATTGCCTGGGGATACAAAATCACCAAGGAAGAAATATGTTTTTAAATCTAAACCTATTTAGATAACCCTTTAGGGGAAGCCGGCTAATAAAAACGTATACAAAGTTGGCAAACACAAATCTCCAAATTCGCTAAGATCAGGCATCTTATAGCTCACTAATCTAGCTTCAAACTTCAAGGGGCTATCTCTATCGATACACTCGTAAATATACAAGACCCTCGGTTTTCGAAAATTGCAATATTCAAATAAAACTAAGGACAAATCAAACTAAGAACCAATCAAAATCAAAGAATCAAAGAACAAAGGACTGGGAGCGACCCAATTATACTTAACTCTTACTTTTACTAATCAAAATATTATCCAGATTCTAACTGTCAAGTGCTACATGACCTAATGGTCTTTTTAAGAATACTCACGCCAAAAAGGTTATCAGTCAGGAGTGACATCATGTGGAGGATCAAAAATCAGGAAGGTCAGAAATATACTGGGCCGCAGAATCAAAGAATCTCTAGAATCCCCGTGCACAGAGTACCTTCTTAGTAGAATCTTGTTCTGTCCTCCTCAGTTTATTTCAGTCTCCTGGCACGATCACTCCCACAGAAAGTCACTTCTCTGATGATTCCCGCGTTAGGGCGCCAACTGAAGAACTTGGTAATTTCTTGCTCTCAGGGAATACTTACTAATATAACAAGAACTTGGCACAAGACTCTGAAAATATGAAAAATACATCTTTATTAAACACAATTAAGTGAGGCTACGTCACCCAACTGCCTTAGCAATTGAATGAGGCAGTCTGCTGAATGGTCTCAGCACAGACCTTTTATACCATTTATTATGCCCTAGGCACACATTTTCTCTTTGAAGTACATTATTGTTGGTCACTCCCAGGGCGTGCATACAAAGCACTGTATGATGACAAACCCACTTTTCGGTTTGTCCAGCCCAAAATTAATCATCAAACAAACCCATAATAAACATTCTTCTTTAGACAAGCTGGACAAGACCCATAATGAAAAGGCCCGCAGCCCACATCACAAATAGACCATAAAGAAGGAACAGAAACAGATAGGAGCAAGATAAAAGGGGTGTGTGCGTGTACAATAAACATTGCAATGTCCTGCTCTTTGATCTCCATCTGACCAGCTGCCTAACAAGGAACTGGCTCAACGAGGTCAGCCTCGGGCAAGGGAGTCAGCTTTCGCCAGGTCATGCAGGAGTCAGCACAAACCCATGCTAAGGTTATGTCCTTAAATACTTGTTCTGCCACAGTGAGGGCCTACTGTAAGGGCAATCCACAAAATGGCTGCCGTTCACAAAATGGAAGCCAAGGGTACCAGGACGAAAATGACGATTTCGAGGTGAAATCGTTACTGGAATATGACGAAAATGCTTGTACATAGTGTACTAGCCATTCCCTGTCTTTTGATACCAAAATCGTCAAGCTATGACAAAGTTTATTACACGAGTCCAGAATTTTCAGTACCACACCTGGCCAGGGTCATCAAAGCCCACTGGATGGGTCTCACATCTTACGCTGATGACACACAATTGGTGCTAGCAATCCAAAATGACGGAGGAACAATTGCGGCCAGTTTCCAAGAGGGAATGCTGGCCATCAGTACGTGGATGGCCAATAATTTAATAAAAGTTAAACTCTGACGAAACGGAGGTATTGATTTTCAGTAATCTTTCTCCTGTATGGTCCTCTACTTGGTGGGGTGCCAATCTGGGACCTTACCCGGCTTCGAAAGTTAGAAATTTAGGGTTTCTGTTCGACGACAACCTGGCTTTCACATCACATGCCAATGCAGTTGTCTCTTCATCTTTTTATACTCTTAGGATGATAAAAAAACTCCTACCCTTTTTCAGTGCCGGAAAAACCCTTATTATCACCCCAGTAATGTAAAAACTTTATTACTGTAATGGCCTCTTCATCAATGCTCAGAAAAAGGTCACCAACAGGCTACAGATGGTGCAGAATGTTAACAGGTACCCCCAAGTATCAATCAATTCCAACTGTAGTTCAAAAACTTCACTGGCTACCTATAATAAGCCAGATTAAATTCAAAGCACTCTCCATAGCCTTCAAGGCCATCCATAATATTGGACCTGATTCCTTGAAGAAGGCTTTGTGTGTCTATACTCCCAATAGACCCTTGCATTCATCAATGGCCAACCTTTTGAAGGTCCCTCGTACTAAAAGAGTTTCCTGGGGTGACATAAGATTCACTGTCGCCACTGCCAAATTATGGAACACCCTCCCTTTGCATATTAAATCCTGCCCAACTCTACTTGCCTTCAGGAAACTGGTAAAAACATGGCTTTTTAATCAATAGGCACCCCATGCCTGGCTCACCCTTCTATACAGTCCGCAGCGCTGAGACACCTAAGGGTATTTGTGTGCTCTACAAATTGCTTAAATAAATAAATACACACAGTTTCACATGATGTTGCCAATCTAATGCTACTGTGACTATATTTCCAGCTAGCTAGTGCTCAAGCTCTTCTTTAGCCCATGTTGGTACATTCATGCGAATCACTGCTCTAGTCATGTTAATTCTTCTCCTATCTTCTACTGTGTCTTTACATTTCTTTTCAACATCTGTTTACACACAAGTCAAAATGTGTCTGAGGGCATGAGCTGTATCCAATGTTATGGTGGGTTTAAAGAAATGTCCAACTATATCCAGTGTTCTAGCATTAGGTTGACAATTTAAATATTTCAACAAAGGAATTTCTGAAAGACTTAGGGGCTGATTTCGACTTTGGCGCAGTTGGGCTGGCGGTCCGCCGGTATGGATGTGCCAAAGCCGTGTAAAGACCGCCTGCCTGATTCCGAGTTGTTCTCGAACAGACAGGCAGTCCTTTAGCCGTTCCCATGGCGGGGCCCTAAAAAAGGGCACCACAATGGGAATGGCAAACATGTTCCAGCACGGCATATGCTGTGACGTCCACGCATGCTGGAACTGGGGGTAATACGGACGGGGGTACATGTTGCACCTCCTTGAATGTATCCCCATGGCAGGGGACGCATGGGGGCCGTTCCACCACCGCCAGCCTTGTCATGGAGGGAGCCATGCCATGAAATGGCTGGCGGTGGCAGAACTCGTAATATGCTGAACAGGACTGCTCCAGTACCCTCTCAGCATAATGCATTGAGACTCCACTATGCCACTGTCAGGGAACTGCGGTTCCCTGGTGCAACCGGTGGTCCTCCGCCGCTATGACTACATGTAGTCGTAATACAGTGGACCACCACTGCTGCGCCACTGCGAGTGCAGGGGACTTGTAATCAGGCTCTAAGTCATAAGGTGTCGCTTTCCATAGAAAAGTCTCATCAACAAACTACAAGACACTCCATAAGTCAGAGAAATATGATAATATGTAATGCCCTCTGATGTAGAGGTAGGTAATTGCATGCACACATAACAGCCCCTAGCATCCATATTGTCAACATATTCATTGAGCAACTCCGAATAAATATTCAATGCATAGTTTCCTCTAGATGTATCTATATGTAAGTGTTTCTCATTTATTGAAGGTAAACTACTGTCAGTAGGAAGTGGTATTTGAGGGGCACTTGTAGACCTATACCCCCTACTTGAGTAGGAGTTGGTAAGCAAAGCAATTAATACCAATGTCACAACAACAAATTCTCCTGCACACAAGCATCTAAGCCTACCAGTATTAGTACTAGGCTCTGTGATTTCTCTAACGTCAGACCATTTGGGCGGGATATAGCAGCACAGTCTTCTCTGTCAGTTTCCACCTGGGCAAACAGCAAAACAAAGTTTCAAGTACCCTTTCAGCAAAATATGTACAAAGAATCTTCATGAGACTTCCATAGCACTACTCTGTGTTCTTCTAAATGACAACCTTATGCTCCCTCAGCATACTCGGGTCTCGGTACTCTTCTTACTATTTTGGGCAAAATCTATGAAATTCTTTATGATATATGTGCAGTTCAAATTCACTAATGATCATATCCAGGATAAATTGACTTTTTTTATTTTTCAAAATGTGCATATAAATAGAAGGTATTTGATGTTGTTTTAACTGTAGTAGATGTTTTCCTTGTGTTGGGATCACTGGTATCCAACAATCATGTTTGTCATAATCTGGCATTCACACTTTACTTGACCAGGAGTACAAGGGGTGGAAGGTTCCCCCCAGTGCGGACTGATATACTTGGCAGGTGATATGCTAGTGACTGACGCCTTGTGTTTTATTTTTTAGTGCAGCTCTGTCTTTGATGCTTTTAATTCTATGTACTGTATTGTAATGATCTGGAATGTTTTATCATTGTGTTTTAATCTTTGTAGTGTGCTTTTATGTTTAGCTTGGTAACACGAAATAAAGTTTGACTTGACTGAGTCTGTTTGGTGGCAATGCAATTTCAAAGCTCAGTTCAGCTACAAAGTTCAGTTCAAGGAGGCTCATTTAAATATAAAATATTATAGCAAAATGTCCATAATTCTCTCTCCTAGTCATTGGCAGCCAGGTATGTCCATTCAGGTGAGGAGTACCTTTGAGAGGGTACTATACCTCTCTTTGATCTTCTTACTGCTGGTCCTTCCTCATCATTGTCACTTAGGCCGGATCCTTCAGTTTCTTCTGGTATAGTGTATGGCACACATGCTTCAGGCAAACTGCCTCCCTCTCACTTGCCTTCTTAGCCACTGGTCTCCGGCACCATTAGCATTACTGCTGCACTAGGCCCTTTCGCCAGAGTCTGGATCTGGAGCAGTCAACACTACAAGGTGAGACCCTTTGATACTGAATTCAACTATTGACTCTCTCAGACTCCCTTCAGACCAAACAAGTGATGTCTCAGCTCCTAACTGGTTCCAAACAGCCTGGCTAACCTGCTCTCTTTGTCTCACTGTAACCTTTGCACATCAGGGGCAGGTGCTTTTATTTCATCAAAGGAACAAGGGACTCTGCAAGTATGGGCGGCGTGCACCCAGCTTGGAAGACCTTTGCACTCCACAACTGTTGTTGTGGCCAAGATGACTTGGTATGGATCTCACCAATGAGGTTCTAAGCACGACTTGCGCAGTGCTTCTTCACCATAACCCAGTCGCCAGGACTGAGGTCATGGCACTGCTCCTGTTGTGGCCAGGATGTAGCCCCTCCAACCTGATGAGACACAGAACGCACTACATCAGCCAGTCCGTTACAGTGATCAAGAATCATGTCATCTGTAATGTTCAGAAGTATATTCACAGGCACAGCTGGCAGTCTCATGGCTCTGCCCATGATTATCTCATGGGGAGACAATCCTGTCCTATTGTGAGTACTGCGTAGGCTCATCAACACAAACGACAAAGCATCAGGCCACTTCAAAGATGCAGAGGCACACACTTTAGCCAACCTTAATTTCAAAGTCCCTTTGACCTGTTCCAAAATACCGGAAGCCTCCAGTCGATAACTGCAATGAAGCCCCTGTTCAACTTGTAATGCTGCAAACAACATCTTCAGGACCTCATTATTAAAATGTGTTCTCAGTCTGACTCTAGAGAAGTCGGGATCCAGAAACGTGGTAATAACTCCCTCAACAGTCACAGTGAGACTATCACTTCTCCTAGTCAGCTAAGCTTCAACCCAATGCGAGAAGATGCACACAATCACCAGAACATATATCAGCCCATAACACATAGGCATCTCGATAAACTCCAGTTGCATCCTGACCTGCCTATGTGACTCAGTGTTACTGCTATCCTCCTGTCCAAATTCTGCTTCTGTCACACAACATATCTGTGACACAACCCTTCAGTCACCAGTCTGAGCCTGGGGTTAAACCAAGTTTGCCTGAACAAGCACACCATTGCGTCTCTACTGACATGTGTAGGTCCATGATAATGTCTTGCCATTGGAGGCAACAAGCTGTCTGGCAGCACAGGTGTTTCGTCTTCTGAAACCCAAATGTCCTCATCTCTATTGACACAACCTGCTTTAACCCAATCTTGGTTTTCTACTTCTGACACCTCCTCCTGGAGCCTCTTAACTTGTTCCCCACCTATCAGCTGTGGTTAACAACAGATTGTAATTGGGCTCTTCTGATCCTTCAGTTTGATACTCCCCATTGAAGGTACATGCATTAAAGGCAGAATATCTGCCAGTTTCATCCTCATACCCATTGCCCACAGTTACATATTCAGTTCCGTTGAGGTGTGCGAAGCAATTCACAACCGCAATCTGGACAGGTAGCTCTAGTGCCTTCAACAAATTATGCACACACTCTCCATTGCAGATTGGTGACCCCAAAGAGGTCATGAATCTGTGTTGTGGCCACAACTATCCAAAGTTGTGAACAACACCAAAGCCATACTGACTATCTGTGAAGACAGTCACTCTCAGCTGGTCTGAAGCACGACAGGCTCTAGTAAGAGCAGTCAATGTTCCCATTTGTGCAGAAAATAATCCTTGAAGCCAGAAGGCTTTGACCACACCTGAGACAGTACAAACTGTGTAGGCAGCTCTCAGGCTTCCTTCATGGTCTTGTAAACAGGAGCCATCAACAAGCACATGGAGTATTTACTTGTGTTGAAACCAAAGGAATCTGGGGTATTGGTCTTGTTGTGAAGCCCACAGGATTGCTACCCACGGTGCCCATCTCAGTAGGAACAGTCAAAGTATCTGTAGTATTTTTGACCAATCTAAGTTTATATAAAGAAACTACAAGACCAATTGTAACAGGAACAGTCAGCGCATCTGGTGCATTTAGGACAAGAGAATTTTTAGAATTTGTCATCCCTAAAATCTCTCCCATTGAACTAGAACTTGCATCTAATGGTGCCGTAGGCACATTAAAATTCTCATTGGTATGAGCATTACTCTCTTCTCCAGCTTGGGTCAAATTGTTTGGAGGTGGACAGTTTAACAATAATTTGTTTATGAAATCCTCATTTGAATCACTATCACTGTCTTCAGCTAACTTCTGTTTATCAGCTGCTTCTTTTTTCTTTTTCTTATCTTTTCATTTACCTTTACCTTTCCCTTCTTCCTCATTCGTAAATGCAGGGTACAGTCTAGCTCCCTCAATCATGGCAGTTCTCCATGTTATCTCCTCTACATCCCACCTAGTATATGCACAAGTACATATGGCTTTCTTGGCCCTTTTTGAAATCACTCTTTTTGTCTATGGTGACCTGTATGTTCCCAAGCATTAAGTACTTCATATTACGTAGGTCTAGGAAGTGGTTTCATGTCATACAATGTCCTCCTCAAATGTTCAATGATTCTCAAATCAAATGTGCCTTAACGTGGAAACATTAAAGGACCATCTTTCTCAGTATTCTCATGCCATTGTTCAAGCCAAATACACATGTGAAGCCCCATGTTTATTGCCATATAATGACTTGGCGTACCTTCGGGTGGTGCCTCTTCCCCTTTTCTCACAAGTACAATGACATCTCCCCTCATAAGACTTTGTAGTGCTCAGAAATATGCAAAGTTCACACATGACTTTTCGTTTAAACCAGGATATGATTCTACACCCACAGTTCTTTGTTCAGTGATCACAACCAATACCTGTGCTGCTCTCAACTAGGTAATATTAATACCAACACAGCACTCTGTGGCATCAATCTCACCCCTTGCAGCAGCTCACCCTTCTTTACAATTTCCACCGTGTTCACTCAGCAACAAGACAAATGCTAGCAATTTCAACAACTAACTTTGTCTGTTCCTATAAAGAGATTAAAGATATTCAGTCACACAAGAAACAGTCCAAAATAACACTTTATGACCTTCCCTGACATCCACTTCAAATGAAACCTTTACCGGCGGGGCCTCATTCTAATTGATACAGTTCCTCCCTGTGCACTGAGGTTCACAGTACCAATGACATCTCACAATTATGCAAATATAAAGTCTCTATAATGCATGCTGTCGATGACGTGTCACGACTAGCACCACAACACAGCAGACAACTACACTACAGTTTCTTCTGCACTGATAACTTATTATCCATCCCGGGATCTTAGGCCTTGTCGGACCCGATAGCCACTTCAACTTCTCTGCATTTAGAGCCACATTCAAACAAAAACTTAAAACAGCTCTACAGAACACTACCCAATCCCTGCACAACACCACAAGCTAATCCTAAGAAATTGCAATATGCAACCCTATTAATACTCACGCCTCTGCTCCTACAACTCGTTCCCAAACCACTGGAACTCCATCAACTCTTCACTCCGGAGGATTGGAGCGAACCACGGGCTTTAGGTGTTTTGACTGGAGAAATGAAGGCAAAATACCACAACTGGGTATTGGCAATTTCTGAATGGGATGCCCTAACTTCCTGACTTCAGTAATAAACTATCCGATGGAGTGCTGAGCAAACCCTCCTACCATTTGTTATACCATAGAACTTTAGAGGTAAAGGGAATTAGCATTTACTCGCATAATCCTATTTAACAGTGCAACTCATTTGGCTACACAATAAGGACCAGGAATCAGTGACTACAGTTAAGAAGGGTTACTACAAGTTAGCAGTCAGGTTACATACAGAATAACACCTGGATAATCTAATCTCCAAAAGAAGTTCAGGTGTACCAGAATAAGGCAGACAAGAAGTTCAGTCACAGCAATACAAAAGATCAATAACAGAATGTGATGCTTAGAGAAGAGTTTCAGATTCTCTCTTATGCATGGGTGAAGTCTAAAATCATCAAAGTTAAATCCAAACTAAAGAGGATTTTCTAAAATCTAAAAGGATCTCAAAACTCTGGGAAATGCTGAAAAATAGGGAAATGCTGGGAAGTGCACGAAGGTGTCAGCATTTCAGAAGTTCCATCAAGAGTCTTCTTGGGCTTGGAGTATAAGTATTAGCCTAAGCCATACTTTGCACAAAGTCAAAAAGGGGAAAGAATTGGGTTCTAAACCTCTAAAGTCCAAGGTAAAGTGGCGTAACCTTAGACAAACACCAGTCATTACCGCAAATGTCTCCAAAGCAACACCAGGGGCTCCATTGTCCTTTCCATTCTCATGTTATGAGCTGTAACTTTCACCAAATATCCCATGCCAAAGCTGGGAACAATATTGTCCTTGAGTACCTGTGATTCTTCGCAACATTAATAAATGGAAACTTTCTTTTGACACTCTGGCTCTCCATGTTCCTTGTCAAGTTCCTTTTCTCAGGCTCTCTTTATCGCTAGTACAGTGTGACATCCATTCTCAAACTAACAAACCATGTGAATGCTCCAGCAAAGAAAAAGCACGCAAGCAGAAATTGGAAACCACCATTTCATGCAGAATGCAATATGGCCTTGTCATGGCAAGTTAATGTATTAAATCAATGGTGCACATTAAATATATGTGTGCACATTCAACCACAAATGAATGGAAAATGTCAGTACATTAGATTCATGTTACACATTCCATACATATAAAAATATTCAAATGTATGTGTATAAATGTGACTAAGAACTACATTATAAATGCAAATATGAACCATTAGTGCACACATTACATAAATCTTTTTTGTTTCTAAAGTAAATACATTTTAATTGTGTAAGGGTGGTTTTACACCATCACCTAAATAATAAATGTCAATTAATACAGTTAAGGCACACAGAGTATATGCCTCTAATCTTATAGTGAAGGCCTTCAATAGTGAAGCCAAGTGCATCACTTTACATTGATAATGTTAGGGCACACAGAATATTTAGTGCTAAATGCACATATGAAAATGTATTTCACATTTATGACTTTTAAGGGTGGAACCCAAATTACGCGGCTCCACACTTTTATGGAATACGTACAAAGATGCACACCCTGATTCCCTCTTTTTCTCTCTCTCTCTCTCTGAGTTGAGTCAAAGGAGAGATTAAGAAAGGAAGAGTCTATAACAGGTTATTAGAGAGATCATAGTGGTACACTGGGTTTTGGGAAAGGTCGGCGAGTGGAGGTAGAGGATATGTTGAAAGAAGTAAAGGATGAGACATGGAGCAGTGAAATGGTGATAGTTGAAGGTTTATTTTTTATTTATTAATTTATTTCTGCAGTAGAGAATAACAAATATATAGTTACATAACTACATATAAAGGTACATATGCATATGGAAAATAATAAAGAGATATAAACTTGTATTATATAAAGTCCCATGTATACGTGTATGGATAAATAGTTAGAAACTCCGGCTTTCAAGTGTTGCTGTACATAAAGCAAATGTTTTAATGTATTTATTTTTGGGGGAAAGTGTACGGTTTTTTCATTTGTTTCTTTATTTATATCTATCTTCATTCAATATTCTCCCAATATTTTAATAGTGAAGCACTTATTGTGATCGATAAATAAAATAAACACAGATCCATAAGCATTTAATCAAATACCTTATATAACTTATCACATATTGTGATAGATAAAATAAAATAAAATAGAGACTAATAATCATGTAATCAAATACCTTATCTGTAAAATATGTAGTGACCTCTATACACGTTAACCATAAAATGATATATATATTTTAACCATAATTAATATGCACATATGTTAAGCAGACCTTTAAGAATATCTATATCTTTTTTAACCAGAAGTAACAAATATATTTGTCCAAAGAAAGATCGAATTGAATTATACATATTTACATACTGTGACATATGTTGTACATTTGTGTTTTTAATATAGTGGTCATGTAGGAAAGAGACAACTCTTGAGTAGTCTTCTGCAGATAAGATAGTTATCTCTGGAATACATTTGGGGTAATTAATTCCATAGTTTGGCTGCTTAAACAGCAGAAGTTATATCACCCATGTTTTTTTCTTGTACAATGGGGTTTTGATGCGAGGTGCCAATCCGGAGTGGAGGTTCCTTTGTTGTATGTATTTGGTTATTTTGTTCCTGATGTAAAGTGCTCATGTTCCATGTATTGCTTTGTCGGTGATACAAAGCAGTTTAAAGGTAGATCTTCTGGCAACCGGTAATCAATGTAGGGTCATCAAGGCAAGAGAGATGTAGACTTGTGGCTTTAAATGTAGGGGGTAGTCTTGTGGCAGAGTTATTAAGCCACTGTAGTCTTTTCATATTTGATAAGGATGATCCGTGGTGAGGCCATTGGCATAGTCAAGTTTAGACAGTACAAGATAGATAATAGCTTGGACCTCATGTGAAAATCCTAGTTAGGGGTAGATGCCTCATAGAGTTTTCATTGAAATGAAGCTTGATCTTCCTAACTTATCCACTTGGGTATTCATTGATAGCTTGGAATCCATGATAATTCCAGGTTTCATACTTCCGTTACTTACTTTAGGAGGTGGTCCTAGATTTTTAGGCCAATCCCAGAGTGTGTCATAGTGTTTCCAATTGCCACATGTGAGTATTTCTGTTTTGGACGCATTCAATTTAAAATGGCTCTGTGTCATCCACTGATCAACGGCTCTGAGGCAACTGAAGATGTTTGAGTTACCAACGTCTTTGACACTTCCCAGTTTAAGAGATATTTGTGTGTTATCTGGGTCGTTATAGCGTGTGAGCTGACATTCATTGATCATTGCCGATAATGACTTCAGGTAGATGTTGAAAATCAAGGGTGAGATGATAAAGCTTTGACGGACCCCTTCTTTTGTGTAGTACGGTTTGGATGGGAAAGGGACAGCATGGATGGCATTTTATCTGTTTTGAAGATAGGATGTGATCTAGTCGAGAGCAGTCCCATCTATGACGTCTTTGTGTAGTCTTTGCATTTTAGTGTCATTAACTGTGTCATGGATTGAAAGATGGCATCGAAGGTGGCAGAAGCTTTGAGCAGAATGAGAGTCTCTCTGTCTGCTTTCTCCATGATCACGAAAATGCCATTGGTGTCAGCGATGAGAGTGGTTTTAGTGCTCTGGCTGGGCCTTAGGTCCGATTGGGAGAGGTCCAGGAGGTAGTTATCATTGAGTTGGTCCAATAATCATCTGCTAATACGTTTTTCTTGGATTTTCACTGTGTAGTGAAGCAGAGAGATAGGTTGGCAGTCTTCAGGTATGCTGAGTGTTTCTTCAGGAGGCGGACAATGGTAATGTGTTTTTAAGCTTCTGGGAAAGTGGCCATGGTGAAGGAGTTGTTGAGGTTCAGGGTTAGCACAGAGCAGGTGGGAGTCATATACTCTGGTGAAGATGAAATGTCGACATGGGTCCGATGGGGCTCTTGAGTGGATGGGCCGCATGGTTGAGGCTGTTTCTGTTGTGGAGATCATGGGCCAGCATGCAGGGAGATTCCTGGGTGGATCATCTTATTGGGTTGGAGGGCAGCCAAGATGAATGGGTCTAGTTGGCTAGTGCAATCTTGGTAGACATTTCTGATTTTGTTGTACAAGTAGTAGGAGAGCTGATTGCAGAGGTCCTGTTAAGGGATGAGGCTGGTGGATCTGGCAGCATGGGAGGTAAAGTCTTTCACTATTGTGAAGATTTCTTTGGCATCGTTGGAGCTCTTCATAATTTGTTTAATCATGGCTCAGCAAAGGTGTCTCTGATTTGCAGATTGTAGCATTGTTGGGATCATTTGAAGTATCTTCTGACATTTTATCATGTGTGTGTCTTCAGTGGCATTCTAGCTGCTTGCAAAGGCCTTTTGAGAGTCTGAGTTCTTCTGTGCACAAGCCTGCCTGTGGTCTTATGCTGGAAGTGGCAGTGGTTTCGAGCAGGCCAGGGAGTGTCTGCAGGAGGCTATCCAGCTGTTCAAGTATATGATGGATTGTGTGAGGTCATCTAGGAATTGCAGGTGCTTGTTTTGGAGTTTGGTGGCCCAGGCCTCTTTTTGGACTGTGCTCCAGTCGCACTTGGAGGGTGAGGTTCCTCATTGGTCGGGGATGTGCAGGTTGAAGCTGAACAGGGAACAGTCCGTCTAGGTAAGTAGGCAGGTTTGTTCACAGTGATGTTGTCGGAGTTCATGAAGATGTGTCCAGGAGACGTCCCACGGTGTGGGTAGGGTCCTTATTGTGTTGGGTAAGGCCATTGATGGAGCAAGGTGATGAACAAGATTTTGTTCAAACTTGCAAAGTTAAACTTCCATAATAAATGTAATTCAATTAACAAGCACGTGGTGAAATTATTAATCAACCTAGTTTTAAAATGCATTTTTCAGAAAACATGTGGGATTAACTAATGTGCTTTATGTTGCAAATGCGAAGAAAATAATAAATTAACCTTGTCTATTGTCTTTGTCAGTATTAAATGCGGCTGTTTAATTAATGGCATGTGCTTATTTAGTGTGCTTATGTTATGTCTTTTCTGTGACAAATGCTCGTGGAGAATTCTTGCAGTCCAAAAGAAGAAAGGTAATTATAAACGCTGCTTTTGTGTGCTCAGCTAGGTAACATAAATTAACGGGTTTTTATTTAGCAAAGGGGGTGGGTAACAGAATGGGTCTCAATTCTTTAATTAATTGATGTCTTGTGTTTGTTTAATAATAGTTTCCAAGAGAGGCCTAAGATTCATGTAAAGAAATGGCTGACAGAGAGGCAGTTGCGAAAACTTGTCCAGAGTGGAGCCTTACACATGCGCAGAAGTGGAAACTTTTACCACGTTGACATCTTTGACTGAAAAAGCAGTTTAATAGTTGTGCTGAACGTGCTCTTGGAGAAAAAGGCTCAAGGACAGGAAATCAACGTGACTGCCAAGGCTAGGCAGCCATAAACTGTAACTTAAGAGAAAAGTATCTCTTTTAAGGAAGCTGAATGACGCGAAAGCAAAGGACTATAGGGCTTATGTAAAAGCCTGAACTTGGTCTAGAAACGGAGATGACCTAACGTGGTCTGACATAAGACAGCCAATAGAAAGCCCGGATTTCGAAGAAAAGATGTAAAATGTTAGCTAGATAGAAAGGTATAAAGCCTGACCTCATGGACAGGAGGGCGCTTCTCGCTTTCCGATTCCTGATTGACGTGACATGCTGTCGGACATTTGGCTCACGTAAAGACAGCATACTTTAATTGATTTTTCCTTTCTAGGTGAAGTGAGAATAGTCAGGGAAATAGATTTAGGGAATGGAAACTGTTATTTACTAATATTCATGCTTTCTGAAATTGCCTTGAGAATGTCAGTCTAATTAATTATTTCCTTATTAAAATGCTGCTTTCTTATTTGCTAATAAAATAAAGATTCTTTAACGTAATAAAGTTAATAAAATTAGATTTGAAAAGACAAGCTGGTCTTGTTTATTCATGGTCTAGTTACCATCAGTTGATTCATTCGCCTTAGTGGCTTAATTATAAATGATAAATGTTTAAACCATGGTGAGAATAGAAAAAACTGCAGTTGTAAATAAATATGTGAATAGTTTGTGAATAGTTTTGATTAATTAGGCCACATGATTCAGTCGCTCAATGGTTTATGGGCCTTTATTTGAGTATCGTGATTAATGGTGAGTATCATAGTGATAGATGGTGTTGGTGAGACAGTTTTTCTATCAGAGCGCTGGATCAATTACTTGGTAGCAGAGGATGGTTGATAATGGTAACTGACATGTTACATGGTAAATACATAGGATTCATGTCTAAAACATGTTAAGTTTGTTCAGTTGTTATATGTAGTCGAAAGGTTTTTTCCAGCAGTGTGAAAATGCCTGGTTTGCCGGCAAGTGAAGTGTGACAGGTGAAGTTGCACAGTGCATTTGTTCTGTTTCAAAATAGTGGTATCATTGTATATCACTAGTGTTGTGGACGTACAGCACAAGTTTAGGGACCATAGGAGTGTAAGGTAGAATGTATAGTGAGGATTGTCTATGAAATTGTAGCTTTCGAGTATAGGGACTGGTGTCCTGTTTTAAAACTCATTGTGAAAAGAGTAGTAGAATTTATCCAAGCTTAAGTGAAGGGTAAGGAAGCGTTGTCTAACTTACTGGCGAGTGAAGGTTTCTTCTGGTGGGTTAAAGACCTACTAAAAGATTCATGTATGTATGGTTAGGGATTTTTCCGTTTGAATGTGCGTAAATGATTTTGTAATATATGATCGAGTCAAACTTTGAATTGTCACTATATGTGCATTCAGAGAGAAACAAAGTTGTTATTACTTGTAAGAAGGGTAGAGTAGCCTTACTTTATCAACGAATTTTAAATATTCTGTGAGAATAGCGTCGTCTATTTCACGCAAAAGAATACCTGAATGACTGGGAAAGCTATCACTTTATTTTAGCCAAACAGACAAATGGTTTGTTTTTGTGGAGTTACTAACTGAATTCAATTGAAAGATTTGTAAATATGGCGTTGTGAAAATATTTTGTAAAGGAGGTGTCAGAGCGGAGCGAGGGACAGAGAAGCTGCAGCGGCAGTATACGTCACTAGTGTCACGCTGTAATTGGCTAACATACGTTACAGTATTCGCGCACTGAGTGGCTCATGTGACTAGGCAGGCTTACAGCTGATTGGCTCATCCTGAAAAGCAGTAATTCTATTGGTTGAGCAGAATAGTGACGAAGCTTAACCCAATTGGCTTGTTGGTGAGTTTCTCGCACGGATTGGTTGGTTTTGCGAAACAACAAGGAATTAGTTACGATCTATTCCGAAGTAAGAGGAATTGTTTTAAAACATGGATTATTATTACATGAAAGAGAAAAAGAAGCTTTCATGGTTTCAGAAATTGAAAAATAAAATTAAACCTGACAAGAAAATTGAAACGCGAGGTGGAAGATTACTTCATAAGTACAAGACACCTGCAGCTTAAAAGTTAGGTGAATTTGGTTATCATACTTGTCTTTGGATTGAGAATTGGATGGAATATACTAAAAATGATGGTGTATTAGCCTGTCCAGAAGATGGATCATTTAATATTAAGGTTTTGAAAAACCTAAGAGAAAAAATGACAAATCTTGTACCAAGGCCTAGACCTACTCAATTTGATGCTTTAGATGAATGGGAGGATGAAATGTTTGAATTAGAACGAGAAAATAGAGGAATACCAAGAGGTACTAGATTAAATATTAATAGGGAAACACATGAGGATAGGATGCGTTGATGGAGACGTGCAGACATGTGTGATGGCTTGTACCCAGCGAGATTACTTGGTGAGGCAAATGGTCAAAAGAGTGCTAAAAAGATAAATAATAATGGTGAAGAAAGTGATCAAGAGGATGCAGTTTTAGAAGAGATTTATATTACAAAACCAAAACCGCCACCTTACCAACCAGTTTTTTCATGGTCTTCCCCAAGAGTCCCACCAAGAACTTCCCCAAGTGCTCCTCCAAGAGAAATTATTGATGAGACATCACCTAGATCAAATCTGAATAATGGAAAAACACCTGAAAGAGTAGAAACAAGATCTAATTCTAATATATCAGGAGAAAATATAAATTATGCTGAAACCCCAGTTCAGCGAAATGAAACGCCAAGAAATGTAATGAGAACAGAAAAATGGGAGGAATTACCAAATACTTGAGAATATTTCCGTTCAAAAGATGAATTAATACAGCAGTGAACTAAAAGTATGGAAGCAGTAACAGTACCAGTAACGATTGGACCTGTTCTTCCAGTATTTGATCAAAGGGAAGTTAGACATTCAGCTTTAACGATTCCATTAAATGCAGAAATTCAGAAAGTGGCAGAAAATTTTTATTCAGATTTATCAGAAATTCATCGAGAGAAAACAATGATGCCCGATTTAACTTTTAATCAACGTTTGTCATGTAAAACTCCATCTGGTGCAGAATCTGATTCTGGAAGTCCAGAAAAGAGCATAAATAAAATTGATTTAACGCACACCCCACAAACCCCAGAAATTAAATTGCTTGATGTTGCAAAATTGAAGGCGGATTTGGAGGAATTATTTATTGGTACAATTGGAACTGACAGTTTGAAGGCATATGAGGATGATGAATTATTATTTATTTGTGAAAGCATAACATGGAAAACAAAAACCAAGTATGATCAATTGGAGGAAATGGCTACCGAATTAGAAGTAGATTTAAGTAGACAGAAAAATTTGCGGAAACATTATAGGGTGGATTTCTCTGAAAAAGATATTGAAAATATGAATACCACAGGCAGAATTATTCATATAAAAGATTTAATTGTGTTTTTAAAAAGATTGGGTGAATTAAGTAAATGGAGAGTAAAATGGACAAAGAAAAGAGAGGAAGACAGAAGAGAAAGAGGAGAAGTAGTAAATGAATTTCCAATGAGAGAAATACCGGGAGGAGGGTATGTGCATGTCCCATGGACAAGACAAGACATTTTATTGTTTACAAATGATTTTCCTCGGCTGAGAGAAAAACCTGTGGAATGGTATCGACAGGGGGACAGATTTGTGAAAGTTTCAAAAGTACTTTGGGTTGATCTTGATGGATTCTTTGACATAGTTGTCCCATCAGATATATGGACAGAATATAAAATTTCTATAGATTGGCCTAAAGAAGAACCTCCTCGAGATAAAGTAACAGGTGCTCCTTCATCAGATGTTATGAATGTGTACGAAAAGGTAATTGTGTGGTTGAAAAACAAGATTCCTTCAAAAGAAGTAGATTGGGTTAAAATAGATAGAACAAACCAAGAGCCAAAAGAATCAGTACATTCATTCTATGAAAGATTACTGCTGGTATTTAACCCCTTCGATGCTGATGACGAGCTGGGCTCGTCATGAGGTAGCCTCCTGCTACGCTGATGACGAGCCCAGCTCGTCACGTAACATGCGAATGAGTAAATCTCAGCGTACGGGCGGAATTCCGCCCGCACGCATGCGGTTAAACAATACAGTGGTTATGAAAAATTGAGTGAAAAGGATATGAGCCATTTCATATACAGATTTGTTTATGGCTTAAGACCTGAAATTGGTGAAATGATAAGATCTGGAATAGTTGGTTGGCAATCGCTCACAGTAGATGATATTTTGAGGAAAGCAAAATACTCTAGTGATAAATTAGATGCTAAACAAAAGAAGCTAAAAGAAAAAGCTATGTGGGCACAGGTGAAAGTGGCTGAACAACAAATAGCAACATTAGGAAACAAAAATGTTAATCAGAATCAAGGGAAATTTAAAGGTAATTATAATAAGCCAAGATTGATGGGAAATATTGAAGAGTTAAAGCAGAAACTCCCATGTTTTAATTGCGGCGAAATTGGACACTGGAAGCGCGAATGTAAAAATCCGCCCAGAAATTTAAAAAATGCATCATTAAATCCACAGATGCAGAATGAGATAAATCAGCAGCAACAGCTACAGCGACAGGTAGTGAATCAGCAAAGTCAGATACCACAACCGCCACTTCCAAACTGTGTAAATGTGCAGAGATACAGTACAGTAACAGGATTCAGCGGAGGTGAACAGGTAAACAGACCGCCAAGAGTGAATGTGTCAAATGTTTCTCAACAGTATTGGTTGAAAGAAGATGGAGGGAGTGAATCTGAGGATTACTTCTGACGGTGCCTGAGAGAGGAGGAAGAGTGTGTGCTTGGAGCCACTCTTGAGGTAGATCAATCTGGTCCATTTGTAAATGGTAAAGTGAATGATGTAGAAATCACTTTTCTAGTGGATACAGGTGCCTCCCGTTCTACTGTTAGATCAGTGGAAATTGAAAACCTGCCTCTCTCTGGGGAAAAGATCCAAGTAGTAGGTGTAGCTAACCAACAAATTTAAACAGATTTAACAGAACCAGTTGAAGTTGAAATTGGTAAATTTAAGGACATGCATAGATTTGTAGTTTGTGATAGCAGTCCTGTAAACTTGTTAGGAAGGGACATCCTTTGTAAGATGAACTGTAAAATATATTGCTCACCGGATGGTATTGAGCTCCAAACTCAAGAAGAAGATGGGCTTTACAAGTTAACAATGTTAATGGTTGAAGCAGAAGAGAGTAAATTATTTCCTGTATTTGATAAAAATAATCTACCTGAAGAATTAAAAGAGACCGTCAATGCTAACATTTGGGATTTCACTGGTGATGAAATGGGTTTGATGAAAAATGTAGATCCAGTAAAAATATCAGTAAAACAAGGAGTAGATTATCCAAACATTCCTCAGTATAAAATGAAAGCAGAAGTGATTGAAGGTGTGATTCCTCTAATTGACAAATTCATAAAACAAGGTGTTCTAAAGGAAATTGAGAGCAGTCCATGTAATTCACCGATTATGGGAATCAAAAAGCCAAATGGAACTTTCAGGATTGTTCAAGACCTGAGAAAGGTTAATCAAATAGTTGTTCCATGTTGCCCAGTTGTACCAAAACCAGCGGTAATTTTATATCAGATTCCGCATGATGCAGAATGGTATACAGTTATTGATTTATGTAACGCATTCTTTACTGTTCCATTGTATCCAGAAAGCCAACAAATTTTTGCGTTCAGGTTCAAAGAGCGTATCCTAGCATGGTGTTGTATCCCTCAAGGAGACACAGAAAGTACATCTATTTTTAATCAGTTGCTAAAGAAATCCTTGGAAAATCTAGATTCACCTGGAAAATCAACGTTAGTGCAGTATATTGATGATCTCCTTGTGGCTGCAAAAACAAGAGATAATTGCGTAACAGATACCATTGCTCTTTTGAATCATCTGGCGGATGAGGGACATAAAGTGTCTCCTGCAAAATTACAGTTTTGCAAACAGGAAGTAAAATATCTTGGTCACAGAATTGCAAAGGGAGTCAGACGAGTGACTACAGAGAGAATTAAAATGATTCAAGCAATGCAACCTCCAAAAACACAGAGACAGGTCAGAATGTTTCTAGGAATGGTAGGTTATTATCGTCAATGGATTAGTGGATTTTCAGTAATTGCAAAGCCATTGCAGAGACTGACAAAAGCAGACATAAAAGACCCGATTACCCTAACAGAAACTGAGTTAGAAGCTTTTGAACAATTAAAGAAAGGTTTGTGTGAAGCTCCAGCATTGGGAATACCAGATTACGAAAAGGAATTTGAGCTGTATTGCAGTGAAAGAGAAGGATGTGCATTATCAGTTTTGATTCAGAGACATGGAAGACTGAGAAAGCCAATAGCATATTTCTCAGCTGTTCTTGATCCTGTTGCAAAAGCATTACCAGGTTGCTTAAAAGCAGTAGCTGCAACAAGTGTAACTTTGGAACAAAGGAAAGGGATAATAATGGGATTCCCTGTAAAAGTATATGTACCCCATTCAGTTGAAATTCTCCTTACCAGAAGCAAAACACAGCATTTGACAAATAACAGGTTAACAAAATGTGAAAAAGTTAATCTTGGCTCTGATAATGTCTCAATTGCGAGATGTGTAAATTTAAATCCTTCCACATTATTACCTGATGGTACTGTAACAGAAGCCAGAGATGAAATTGACATTGATCATGAATGCCTGGATGTATTGGAATATTGCACTAAACCTAGGCAAGATATAAAAGATGCCCCATTACCTGAATCAGATTATGTTTTATTTGTTGATGGTTTATGCTTAAAAACAGATGACGGTGTTCTGAGTGCAGCATACTCTGTGTGCACAGTTGCAGATGTAATTGAACCTCTTGTCTCAAAGGAATTCGTTCAGCTCAAGTAGCAGAATTGATTGCTTTGATTCGTGCATGTGAAAAAGGAAAAGAGTTAAAAGTTACCATAGTGACTGATAGTCAGTATGGATATGGCGTAGTCCATGACTATGGCCAGCTCTGGTCTCAAAGAGGTTATCTGACTTCTGCGGGAACACCAATCAGGAATGCAAAATTAATTAAGAGGCTAATTGACGGAATACAGCTTCCTGAGAAAATTGCTGTTGTAAAATGCACAGCACACAAGAAAGGTGATGACTACAAAACAAAAGGAAATGCATATGCTGACTCAATTGCAAAATTTTGTGCAAAGAATAATATGTCCATTAATCGGGAAAAAGACAATGAACATGTTTTGAACTCACTTATGTTAACATCTGTAGTCGAGACTTGGCAAGGAGTAAAAGATTTGCAAGATGAGGCAGATGATGAGGAGAAAGACACATGGTTAAAAGCAGGTTGCAGACAGAGAGAAGAAGATGAGATTTGGGTTTACAAGGATGACAGACCAGTAATGCCAGACAGCATGATTTCTAAAATGCTCGTATGTATCATGGTCCAGGACATATAGGTAGAGATTCAATGATCAGGTTGTTTAGACAAACATGGTACAATCCAAAATTTAGAATAATTGCAGAATCTTTTTGTCAGAGGTGCTTAGTTTGCCAACAGTTCAATCCAAACAGAAAAACAGTTGTAAGCATGGGAACCATAGGACGGGAGGGTGGTCCTTTTACCAGATTACAGCTTGATTTCATTGACATGCCACCTCATAACAAACTAAGATATGTCTTGGTGATAATCTGTCTGTTTTCGAGATGGGTGGAAGCGTTCCCAACACGTCACAATGATTCAGTTACTGTGGCAAAATTGCTTTTGAGAGAAATCATACCGAGGTATGGATTTCCAGTGACGGTCGAGACTGATCGTGGCACACATTTTGAAAACAGATTGCTAAAGTTGATTTGTGAAGCACTGGACATAAAACAAAAGTTGCATTGTGCTTACAGACCAGAAGCATCAGTTGTTGTTGAGCAAGTGAATGGTACAATAAAAAACAGAATAGCTAAAATATGTTTAGCAACAGGAATGAAGTGGACTGACGCACTTCCACTTGTTTTGATGTCTTTGAGAAGTACTCAAGATAGAAAAACAGGTTTGAGCCCCCATGAAATCCTTATGGGCAGAGTCATGAGGCAAGCATTTGTTCCAGTTGACAAACTGTTGAGCATTAATGATAGTGTCATTATGGAATACTGTAAAAATCTATCTGATGTGGTAACTTCTGTGTTCCATCAGGTGGGAACTGAAGTTATAACGAAAGAGAAAGAACAAGCTCATGATCTGTTACCAGGAGACTGGGTGAGAACAAAAGTACACTGAAGAAGAAATTGCCTAGTACCCAGGTGGCAGAAGGCAAGACAGGTGATACTTGTCACAACAAATGCAGTAAAGTGTAGAGGATTGAAAAGATGGATTCATGCTAGCCATACCATACGAGTGCCAGCTCCTGAAAATCCTGAAGAAGGTGATACAACAGCTGATTCAGATTCTGAAGAAAACCTGAAAGAAATCCAAATCCTGAAGATCGACAGGGAGGTCGACATCTGGAAAATTCAAATGCGAATGAGGCATTGAATGAAGAAAATGAAGAGATTGTGATACAAGACTCTGAAAATGATGAAGATCTGCTAGAGCAAGAAGCAGAAAAGGAGTCTGAGCAAGAAGTGATTCAAGATCAGGAGAGTATTGAAAAGCAGATTGGAAGCTCTGGAAGAAGGAACGAAAATTCTGAAACTGGCAAATTGGAAGTAATTGAAGAAGAAAAAGAGGACGAAATTCCGAGTACCAGCTATAAGGATGATGTTCCTAACAGAGTGAAACTGCCGAGTAAAGAAGTACTTGAATCAAGAGCTGAAAACACAGAAAGCAAATCAGATGAAAGTGGTGATGAATCCAGAGTGAAAAGATCAAGGAAAAGATCTTGGAGAGCAGAGTGTAATCTAACTAAACCAAGAAAGAAATTATCAAGAAAAGGAGATAATTGGCCAGATGAAAATGAGGGCCTAAAATTCTAATTAGTGATAGAGCAAAAGAACAGGTTAATGAGGTCTCAAGTTAGAGGGGAGGAGACTCAGATAAGAAAAAACAAGCAGGAAAGAAAATTGAAGTGATAAGCAGTAGAGCGAAAAGAGTAATAAAACCAAATCAAAAGTACAAGTCCCCTGAATAGACTTATATTATTATTCCACCAGTAGTTGAAGTGGATAGTAGTAGAGTAAATTTAGATGATGCCAGTGATGATGATAATGATTGACTTGTTCTGACACAAGGTTGAAGAAATTGTGTTAGGTGACACAAGGTCGAAGAAATTGTGTTAGCTGGAAAAACATACTGATGTAAGACATAAGGTCGAAGAAAAGCTGTTAGAAATTAAGGTACTTTGTTAAAAAAAAAAAAAAAAGAGGGGTGTATATTTAGTAATATTTTTATATTTTTTATTTTTTATTTTTTTTGAAAGGCTCTTGTTTGTAAGTAAAGATGCCTTCTACTAATAATAATTCGAGATGCTCAATTTTTAGAAGATGTTTCAAATTGTCTTCAATATGTTTAGTTCTGATAATTTTGGTTTGGTTAATTTTAGCTGTCATTTTCCCTTTTGGAATAGATAAAGAGGTGTATAAAACTAACATGACTAGTAAAGTTGTGGTTAATCATGATAATCATGATATAGTTGACAGGACTAATAAAATCATTGTGCATAAACCAGAAATTCACCAAGATAGATCTGTAGGAGATTTTTCTAGAAATACCTTTTCAAGACTTTTATCTGAATATGTTAAGGTGATGGATGTAAAAGATTGCTACATTTGGGTGAAATTACCTACTTCTGTGTCTGAAGGTGTAACTTACAATATGCTTCCTCTTACTTATGGCATAGCCTGTAGCGTAATAGCTAGTTTGTTTTATCAAACTGGTCGTTTAGAATATTATTACTCAAATTGTGATGAAATCTTTGCAAATTTAAAGGTTGATAATAGCTTGAATAAATTAAAACATGCTAAACAGATGAGGGAATTCTTCATAGTAACTAATGAACTTACTTATGAATATGCTTTTAGAAATAATTTAACTTGTAAATTGAGAACGGAAGAGAAATCATTCTTGAATATGGTTGAAGAGAGAAGGGCAATTTACAAGCGAAATAAAATGCTGAAACAAACCAAATCTAAGTTTTGGTAAATTGAAGATGAAAGGCTCAATGGTAGAAATGAAAATGTTGCAATTCATATTGATAAACCTGTTAGTGGAAAACTTTGTATAAGAAGAGATAATGTGTTGTTTGATAATTACTTTGTAGGTGCTAGTCAATGTGAAGATACTTATCGTATCTTAGGGGGATGGGGATTTAAAGGAGGTAAAGATCCAATTTTCCCTGGAATTTATTTTGTTTGTGGGAACAAAGCTTATTTCAATCTCCCAGACCACTGGTATGGGACCTTTTATGTTGGTTTAGTTTTTCCACATTTTTTTCATGTAGATAGAAATGTAAAAGGTTAATTTGAAATTAGTAACCATCTGAGTAGATTCAGAAGGGAAAGCTTTTCAGAAATATTGGGTGACATATTTGGCGCATTAATTCCTATGGTAGGAAAAACCCTGAATGCAAACAAAATTAGAAAAATGTCTACAATAGTTGATAGATTGTCTACTGATACTGCTAGTGGATTTCAATTAGTGAACACGGAGCTTATTGCCATGAGAACTATGGTAATGCAGAATTGTTTAGCTTTAGATATCTTGTTAGCTAAAGAAGGAGGAGTCTGTGGAATTTTACATGTCCAACATTGTTGCACGTACATACCTGACAAGAGTCAGAATATAGAAATGTATATCAAGAATATAACAGAATTACATAGTGAGATAGAACCTTTAGAAGATGAAAGTTTTTCAGAATGTTTGAGCAAAAGATTTGCAGCAATCAGAAACTGGTTTCTAGAAATTGGTAGTTCAATTATAGGTAAAATACTTTTTCCTTTAATAGTCATAGTCATAGTGATACTTTTGTTAAAAATTAGTTGCATGCTACACAGGAGAAGAAAATATGTAAGGGAAAAGTAAAGAATTTACAAACTCAGAAAAGAAAAAGAAAAAGAAATAGAATTAGAAGAGTTTCGTAGAACTCAATATGAGAGTGGCAGACAAACAGCTGAATCAAAAGTTTAGAAATACTAATACCGAGAAAGTCCAAAACATGTTCAAGGGTTGAAAAATTTTAAATAACATTTTTGGGTGTTATGTGGTGATTTTGAATTCACCAGGGGCCCGATGTAGGTCATTTTTTTTTACCGGTTCATCAATACCGACTCATACCGAATCGGTATTTATGAACCGGAAACCCAAATGTAGGTAAAAATCCGGTAAAATATACCGATTCGGTATCAATCGGTATTAAAAGCCGGTAAATACCGAATCGGTATCTACCGAATCGGTAAATTCCGACTCGGTAACACCCATACAACCCTATGGCCTTCCAGTCGCATAGGAATGAATGGGAGACAACGAATCGGAATTTACCGAATCGGTAAATACCGAATCGGTAAATACTGAATCGGTAAATTCCGATCTCGAAATTTCGAATACATGTCATGTGAGCCTGTGCACCAATCAGGGACACCCACCACACCCCACATCCTGGCACCTGAGAGATCAGCCAATCAGGTGCAAGTACCACACCCCAGTACCTGGAGGTGGCCACGCCCATGCAGGTGCAGAGCAACAGAACTGCAGAGAGAGCTGGAAGGGAGACAGAGGAGCAGGCAGCAGTGAGATCAAGGGAAACAGCATGGAGTCCCAGGAGGGACCAAAGGATGGAGGTGACAGGAAGAGAAAGATGAAATTTAGCCCACAGAGCTCCAGGTGCTGGTGGAGGAGGTAGTACAGCACTACAGCCAGCTGTTTGGGAAACAGTCTCTGCATGTTGCAGAGTCTGTAAAGCGGACCACCTGGCTGGCAATACAGAGCAAGGTCAATGCTCTAGGAGTGACCCACAGAGACATTGACGACATGAAGAAGAGGTGGTATGATCTGAGGATCACCACCAAGAAAAAACTAGCCACCCAGAGGAAGGAATCAGCAGCAACTGGTGGGGGGAAGAGCCGTACCCCAAGCCTCACCGACCTGGAGCAGCTTGTTGAATCTACCATGGAGCATGAAAGCATACATGGGATTGGGGATGCTGATAGCTCAGCCAGAGCTGCAAGTAAGAAAGGTAAGATGCATGTACATGTACCCCACCCATTCCCAGGCCCTCCCCAATGTGGGAGAATCACTCACAATCCAGCACACAGGACTGTAGTCCCCAGCAATGCATCATGGTAGTTGTAGTCATAGGTACATACATCACAGCTGCCAACACCAAACCCTGCATGCCATGCCACACTCCCCATGCACAAACAGTCTAGGTAAATGCCAATGTGTGTTAGGAATCTGTGTTGGCAAAACAGGCAGCTGATCATTGTCCATGTCTGTTCACAGGAGAGTCATCGCGCAGAGCAGCGCTGGGAGGGGAGTGTAGTGCCACAACATCGGCAGCGCGGGAGAAGGCAAAAGACACTGCTGGACCTACCACTGTCCCTGAGGACACATCCACACCCCAGGCACCCACAGCAATGGAGGACGACACCAATGCTCAGCCACTCTCGCCCCTGCTGTGTGACACACAGCCACAGCCAGCACCAGCAGGAGCTACAACACCCAGCTCAGGGTCCCCTGTGCGCGTGAGGCCAAGGAGGCAGGATGTCCCACCTTTACGCATACTGGAGAGCTCCGATGAGGAAGTGGTAGTGGCTCCCAGACCTACTACACCAACAATGTCTGGCCACCCTGGACAACTTGGCTCACAGGGATCTGGCCGTGCTGGTGACCGTGTCCGTAGGGCACGAGAGCCGGATGAGGGGCAGGATGTGCAGGGTGTCTTCGCTGGGCTTGAAGCCACAATGGTGAAAGTCCAGCGTATGCAGGCCAGAGGCATCATGGCTGTGCACCGGCAGGTGCGCATCCTCAATACCAGGATGTCGGACATTGATCGTGGGATTGGTGCCATGGCAAGGGGAATGGAGGCCATGGGCAAAGGGATGGAGGCAATGGGCAAAGGGATGGAGTCCATGGCAGAGGGGGTGAGGGGCATGGAGGAGTGCATGGGCACCCTCTGTGACAGGCTGCAAAGTGACCAAGAGGAGAGGCGCAGGTATAGGCGCGAGGTCAGGCTGCTCAATCAGTCGATCAACCGCTTGGCAACCTCCACCACCCTGCAGTGTCGCCGCTCTGTGAATCTGCAGACTGACGTTGTTCACTGCTGCAGTGACTTGTCCCGGGGGATGGGTAGGGTGACCTTAGCAATGGAGGCAATGCTGACCCAGCTGACAGCCACAGGTGGCAACATGGTTGTTGGGGACACTGAGGAGACAACGAGCAGGAGTGGGTCCAGCACGCCTGTTCAGGACATACGTAGGAGCAGCAGACTCCATGCCGAAGACACCGGCACCACTTCACATGTAGACCCCCAGCTCCGTGCCTCGCAAAACACCATGCGTAAGCGCAAGCAGTGACATAATTAATGCGCACATGACAGGTCAAAGTGAGGAAACTTTGGCAATACATTGTGCAAAGTGAATTTAATTTGATTATAGTTATTTTTTGGAAGGTGCAGTTGTGTACATTAAAGTGAGTGTTCAAATCACTGGACATGGCTGTGTGTCTTCGCTCAATTAGAAGTATCTGTTGGTAATTTCATCACGTCGCAGTCGACCATCTGTTGCTGGGGCTGCTCCTGCTGCATTGTGATCTGCTTGTACTGTCCCATCATCAATGTCCTCATGATATGTTAGTTCTATCTCTGTGCCATCCTTGGTGGCAAGATTGTGCAGCATGGCGCAGGTCGCAATAATCTTGCAACAGATAATTGGCGTGTATTGCTGTGCACCTCCAATCTTATGGAGGCACCTGAATCTACTTTTCAGTAGGCCAAATGTTCTTTCCACAACGCTACGTGTTGTTCTGTGTGCCCGGTTATAACGCCTTTCACTCCTGTTGGATGGGTTCAGGTAGGGGGTGAGCACAAATGAACGCAGGGCATATGCACTGTCACCTGGGTGGGAAAGGATAATTAGATTATTCACATACTCAGGAGTGCTCCTTCAGCATGAACTGTCAGGGTGTCTCACACATACTTACCCAGCAGGTATCCATCACCAAAATCAGCAGCAACAAGGCGTCTGTATATCCCACTGTTGGTGAAGATGTAGGAGTCGTGGGTACTCCCAGGATATTTGGCTACGATGTCCGTTATCATGTTGCTAGCGTTGCAGATCACCTGCACATTGATTGAATGTGTGGATTTCCGGTTCCTGTAAATGTGCTCAGTTGCTGCAGGTGGGCATAATGGGATGTGCGTCCCATCGATGCAGCCTATTATGTGCGGGAACTGTGCAAGCTGATAGAATTCGGTTTTTGTCCTTGCTAGTTCTGCAGGTGTCTCAGGGAACTCAATGTAGTGCTCCATCCTCTGCATCATGGCGTTTAGGAACTTTCTGAAGAAGCGTGACAGGCAGCTCTGGGACACTCCGCCTACAGTGGCTATCACGTGCTGGTAGCTCCCAGAGGCAAGGAGGTGTAGGCAGCACAGCACCTGTACAAGTGGTTGGATGGCGTGTGCTCTTGGGGTTGGGTGTTCCAGATATGGGTGGAGGTCCCTGATCAAGTTCAGGATTGTTCTGGGGTGGAGTCGGTACCTTTGCAGGATCTCAGCTTCAGTGAGTTGGAAGAGGGTGATCCTCTGCCTATATACCTGCTCCTCCCTTAGCCAGATCCTCTCTCCTGCTGCCTGTATCCGTTGCCGCCTTGCAATAACGTAGAAGGCCGCCATTGTGGGTGTACTGTTGCATTTTGGGAGCTTCTTATATATCCTGTTCCTGGTTTCCACCTGCTCCCAATCCATGGTAATTACCGACTCTTAATTACCGAATTTCACGAAATTCGGTATTTCCTGACTTTGCTACATCTCAAATGGCCTTTTTTACCACTTCTTATTTACCGACTCGGTAAATATGAATTCGGTATTTACCGTTTCGGTAACTTACCATTTCTTATTTACCGAATCGGAGATTATGTATTCGGTAAATTCCGAATCGTGTAATACCGATTCGGTGTTTTACCGACTGGTATTTACCGAATCGGTAGGTTTTTGGTGACATACATCTCGTTCCACTGATACCGGTCGGTAATGGCCGATTTTACCGATTTTCGGCAGTTACCGACCGGTATTTGGCTACCTACATCGGGCCCCAGATGAGGGAGTTGATGGAGCAAGGTGATGAACAAGATTTTGTTCAAACTTGCAAAGTTAAACTTCCATAATAAATGTAATTGAATTAACAAGCACGTGGTGAAATTATTAATCAACTTAGTTTTAAAATGCATTTTTCAGAAAACATGTGGGATTAACTAATGTGCTCTATGTTGCAAATGCGAAGAAAATAATAAATTAACCTTGTCTATTGTCTTTGTCAGTATTAAATGCGGCTGTTTAATTCAAGGCATGTGCTTATTTAGTGTGCTTATGTTATGTCTTTTCTGTGACAAAAGCTCGTGGAGAATTCTTGCAGTCCAAAAGAAGAAAGGTAATTATAAACGCTGCTTTTGTGTGCTCAGCTAGGTAACATAAATTAACGGGTTTTTATTTAGCAAAGGGGATGGGTAACAGAATGGGTCTCAATACCTTAATTAATTGATGTCTTGTGTTTGTTTAATAATAGTTTCCAAGAGAGGCCTAAGATTCATGTAAAGAAATGGCTGACAGAGATGCAGTTGTGAAAACTTGTCCAGAGTGGAGCCTTACACATGCGCAGAAGTGGAAACTTTTACCACGTTGACATCTTTGACTGAAAAAGCAGTTTAATAGTTGTGCTGAATGTGCTCTTGGAGAAAAAGGCTCAAGGACAGGAAATCAACGTGACTGCCAAGGCTAGGAAGTCATAAACTGTAACTCGAGAGAAAAGTATATCTTTTAAGGAAGCTGAATGACGCGAAAGCAAAGGACAATAGGGCTTATGTAAAAGCCTGAACTTGGTCTAGAAACGGAGATGACCTAACGTGGTCTGACATAAGACAGCCAATAGAAAGCCCGGATTTCGAAGAAAAGATGTAAAATGTTAAAAAGTTTAGCTAGATAGAAAGGTATAAAGCCTGACCTCATGGGCAGGAGGGCGCTTCTCGCTTTCCGATTCCTGATTGACGTGACATGGTGTCGGACTTTTGGCTCACGTAGGGACAGCAGACTTTAGTTGATTTTTCCTTTCTAGGTGAAGTGAGAATAGTCAGGGAAATAGATTTAGGGAATGGAAACTGTTATTTACTAATATTCATGCTTTCTGAAATTGCCTTGAGAATGTCAGTCTAATTAATCATTTCCTTATTAAAATGCTGCTTTCTTATTTGCTAATAAAATAAAGATTCTTTAACGTAAATGTTCTTACTTTGATTAATAAAGTTAATAAAATTAGATTTGAAAAGACAAGCTGGTCTTGTTTATTCATGGTCTAGTTACCATCAGTTGATTCATTCGCTTTAGTGGCTTAATTATAAATGATAAATGTTTAAACCATGGTGAGAATAGAAAAAACTGCAGTTGTAAATAAATATGTGAATAGTTTGTGAATAGTTTTGATTAATTAGGCCACATGATTCAGTCGCTCAATGGTTTATGGGCCTTTATTTGAGTATCGTGATTAATGGTGAGTATCATAGTGATAGATGGTGTTGGTGAGACAGTTTTTCTATCAGAGCGCTGGATCACCATCAAAAAATGCTTAGTGAATACCTGGAATAAAACTACTTACTTGCAGCCTCTCAATCAGGATTCCATGCCAACGACAGCACTGAGACTGCCCTGATTCCTGCCGCAGATGACATCAGAACCCTTCCCAACCACGGAGAGGCTGTGACCCTGATGCTCCTCGACGTCCTGCTGCTTTCAACACCGTTTCCCATCACACCCTTATAAACAGACTCTACAACATCGGCATTCAGCAAAACACCCTCAAGTGGATCACCTCTTTCTTCACAGGAGGTACGGAGAGCATCTGGCTGCCTCTCTTCACCTCCAAACCCGAGGACATCTTATGCGGCATATCCCAAGGACCATTCCTTAGACGCACCTTGTTCAACATCTACATGACCCACCAAATAGACATTGTCTGATCCCGTAGCCTCAACATAATTCCCTACACAGATGACACTCAACTCATCCTCTCATTCACCAAAGACCCTTCCACCACCAGAATCAACTGCTGCAGTGCCATGACCAATGTAGCCAACTGGATGAGAGACAACTGCCTTAAACTCAACTCCGACAAGACAGAAGTACTGATCTTTGGGAAGAACACAAGTGTATGGGACCACAGCTGGTAGCCAAAAGAACTCAGACAAACACCCACACCTACAGATCATGCACAGAACGTAGCCATCATCCTTGAAAGTGAACTGACCATGATACGACAAGTCAAAGCAGTCGCCTACTTCTGCTTCCACACCCTTCACCCGGTCTGCAGAATCGTCAGAAGGATCCCAGCCAACACCAGAAAGACAGTCACTCAGGCCCTCATGATCAGTCACCTCGTCTACTACAATGCTATCTAGATGGCCCCTCCACCCAGCTCCTCAAAAGACTGCAGACCATACAGAATGCTTCAGCCAGACTCATCCTGGACCCCCCCCAAATTGATCCATATCACCCCCACCTCAGAATCCTCCACTGGCTCCCCATCCAGAAGATATGCCATTTCAAGATCCTCATGTACACCTACAAAGCTCTGCATGATCAAGGACCTGCCTACATCAACCAAAGACTGAACTTCCACCTACCTGCAAGACACCTGTGCTGTTCCTCACTACCTGTGAGCACCCCCCACATCCATCAAAGCCACAGCGGGCCGCTCCTTCTCCGACATAACAGCCAATACCTGGAATGACCTACCGCTCCATCTTCGAACACCACCCTCCCTGGCGACCTTCAGGAAGAAACTCAAGACTCGCTCTTCGACAGAGACGTCGCACCTACAGCGCCCAACTACCCCTAGTTGTCAGAACTTAAAAAGGATACTCTTGGTAACTGCACGGGAACAGAGATGCTGGCTTCCGAATCAACCTAAGGCAATAACCTAGAGCTTAGTATAAATAAGACTCCAACCTATTACCTCTGGGGGAAGGGGAAATTGGATAAAATAACAAACAACAAGAAGAGATCCTCTTGGGTGGCTCCACTCGTAAGTCCGACCTGCAGACCTTCACTGGCTTGGCAAACCTGTGGGAAAATATTACAGTAACTTACTATATAATTATCTCTGATTACCTCTCTAGTCTTTCCTATTCCCTCTCCATGTTCTCACCTACCATTTCTGCCAAGAGTCCTGCCCACTCTTCTTTTGGGGGTAAGGCTCCGGATACTGCTGAACTTCTTTTATGATTTCTTCCTGTAATTCACAATGACACTATAGGTTAACCTGTCTTCCTCTCTAACCTGCCTCTATTTTAGTCTTGCTTCCGCTACTCACTTTCTATCTGATTTTCTGCTCCTTATCCTGGATGCCTTTTCCTATCTTCCTGTCATTCTGCTCTGTAATCTGTAAATACATTTAAGGGAAATGTTATACTGAAATGTTCCTACCTCTTAACTCTAATATGGAATATTTAATATGTGTTTTCCTATCTCACTTGCTCCTTGGCCTTTTCTCTTGGTGAACCCTCTCCTGTCCTTTTGACTAAATCAGCATTTTCATGTATTTCTTCTTAGGGTTAATCACTATCTGCTGCTCCTGCCTCGAGCGTTCCCAACAGTGTCTTTTCACATCCACATTTACAAGGTAAGTTTTAACTTCAGTCTCTTTTCGTTTTATTAACTGAATTTGTAAAATGGGGGGCGGAGCTAGCCGGCGTTCATGGTGGACGCTTAAGTGCGGAGCTCTGCGCTAGCGCCACCTAATATCCGATCACTATCCTTCCACAGCGGCGAAAACTGTGAAATTCCGGCCGGGGCTGCCTCCCCTGCCCCCTGCGGACCCCTGGCGTGACTTTTGAGGGGCGGTGTGCACTGGTTCCCCCGGCGCCGTCGCCGACCGAGGAGCCGCGGACCAGGCCGGGATCCCCGCCCTGCCCTGAACGGCGAGGCCGAGCTGCGTCACCCGACGTGCGGCCCCGGCTAGAGGAAGCCCTGCTGTGGTGCGGGCGGCGTGGCCGGCGGGAGCTGGAGCCCATCCTGAGTTCCGCGCTTTACACGGCGGACTATTGCTGCGACCCTGGCGCCCCTGGAGGAGAGCGGAGGCGCCGAGTGAGAGCCGGAGGCGAAACGACCCGGCTGGGACCACACACGAGGCGCTCCCACGGGCGCCATTGCATGCTGCGGAGGGGCCCCGCCTGACGCCCTAACATCTGGTGGGAGCCTCGCGGAGCCTAGCGCACTTGGGCATTGCACCCCCGGGCTGACTGGGGGTATCCTTCCATTGAGGCACCCGGAGGGGGACTGTAAGAAGCGAGTGCCTGCCCTGCCCTGAGGCATTCCTGGGCACGCAGGCCTACCCGCGATAGTGAACTGACCGCGTGGCCTCCGGTGCCGGTCTGTGCACGTGGTCAGCTTCCGCACTGCCCCGCATTGTCCCATTGGGACCCACTTGCAACTGTAAGGTCTGGCCTCCCTATCAGCAGGAACGATGGGCAAGGGCGATAGGACGCAAACGAAACTCACGTTTGACCAGAGGAGACAGAAGGCGCTGGACCCACCGGCGGCCCAGTCCCCGGGTGCAACTGCGGACACGAACACCGCACTGTGCACAGAAATAAGAGGCATGCTCAACACGATGGAGAAAGGCCTACAGGATGGTATGACGGCCATTGGCACCAAGATTGACGCCCTGGCGTATCGAATGGATCGCATGACGGAGAGGGTGGATAAGCATGCGGAGAGGCTGGACATGGCGGAGCGCAGGCTGACGGAGGCGGAGGAGGCGCAGACGACGTGGGACGCTGACCGCAAACAGTTTGGGAGGCTCCTTCAGGTGATACAAGAAAAGTCGGAGGACTTAGAGGCTCGCTCCAGGCGATCCAACATACGCGTCACGGGCGTGGCGGAGTCGACCCAGACAGGGAAAATGGAGCTATTTATCGAGAAACTACTCAAAACTCTATTGGGGGACGACACCTTCTCTCCCATGTTCATAGTGGAGCGAGCCCACCGTACTCTGGGCCCGAGGCCCCCTCCGGGGGCGAACCCTCGGCCGATAATAGCGAAACTCCTCAACTACAGGGACAGGGATGCTGCCCTCCGCGCTGCTCGAGAGAAGGGGGAGTTGCAGTACGAGGGAATGACCATTTCGCTATACCCTGACTTCACCGCCAAGGTACAGGAGGAGAGACGGAGGTTCGTCCCCTACAAGCAGCAGCTCAGAGACCTGGGCCTGGACTACGCCATGTTGTATCCGGCACGGCTGCGCATCAACAGGCAGGGCCACTCTCATTTCTTCACCGACCCGAAGGAGCTGCAAAAATCCCTGAAGCAGTGGATAAAGGAGCATAAGGAGAGCCGGATGGCGCCTCCGGAGGAGGGCGCCGACAACGAGGATATGGATGAGCAGGACTAGTGTGACGGAGGGGTGCAGTGGCCTCTCCTGCGGACCTGGCCACTTGAGGCCTAGCCACGGCCGCAGACTCTTGGCCCGGGGGATGCCCAACCTGGGCTCTCCACTGAAGTGAGCGGACATCTGGACATGGCACCACGGGTGAGATCTGTACGGGCCGCACGGGTTTGGGTGATGGGCGGCACTCTCTAGGATTCAACTAGCCTGCCCGGGGGTGGTGTTGATAACGGCCCACGACAGGGAGGGTCCGATGGGGTTTGGGGGGGGGGGGGGCGGTAAGGCGGGTACGATATTGCTCTTGTTACTTAATAGCTGCACTGGCAAAAGGGGGCGCTGGCGTAGGGGCGGCCAAAAGACATTGCGCAGAAGCGACGACCGGACGTTGGTCGATTGAGACATTGAGCGTGCTACCTCTGCCCTGGCGCTCATAGTGCTTGCGGCTCTACTTGAGACTGCTTGGGGAAATTTGAAGATGGGTGGGGGGGGTGAATGTAGGGATTTCGGTCATACCAGGTTGGGGTTGGTTGACTGTGGGCGGTGGGGGGCGATGGGGGTTCTGAGTTCGGGGAAGTTTGGGATGTTTGGGGAAAGGTCTGACATGTGCTCTACGATGTTGTGTTTTACAGGATGGGTGGGCCTCTGCTGTCACTGGTGCGGGGGGGTCCTTGTCGCGGCACTACAGTTGTTGTTCTCCTCCATTGTTCATGGCTGACGCACCACTGGCAGACACACTGAGCGATACCGAGTCCCTCAGGGCTCTAACATGGAATGTGAGGGGTTTGAATGATTATCGGAAACTCCGTAAGGTGCTACACTATCTCCAGAGACACCATATAGACCTAGCGCTGCTGCAGGAAACGCATTTGCCCAACACCAGTAAGATGTTAATGCACAGGGGGATCCAGGGTCACTCCACTTACGCAGGCTTCACCACCCATGCCAGAGGGGTCCTCACCTGGGTCAATCCGAAGTCCAAGCTATCCCTCGCCCTGGTAAAGGCGGACCCGGAGGGGAGGTTTTTGTTAAGCAAGTGCACGGGCAAGGGACTTAACCTGCTGGTCATGAATGTCTATGGCCCGAACTATGACTCCCCTGAATTTTATACAACGGTTGCGGCCCATTGCACTGACTGGGCCGCTGGTACTATGCTCTGGGGTGGGGACTTTAATTTCACCTTTAGCCCTGAGCTGGATAGGTCTGCGGGCCCTGCCAGGCGCCCGGCGGCGGCTGCGCAGAGCATGCAGGCAGAAATGCTGAGACTGGGTCTGGTAGATGTGTGGAGGGACAGGAATAGCGCCAAGGGGGGGTTCACGCATTACTCAGCTTACCACAATATCCATACCAGAATTGACTACTGGCTGGCTTCACACTCTCTGCTCACTTTGGTCAGGGGCTGCAGTGTACTTCCCCGCACTCTGTCGGACCACTCACCGGTGCTGTTGGCGTTGCGTACTCCCCAGCAGAGAATCCCGCCATTTACGTGGCGATTTCCACCCTACTCGCTGCTGGAT
Organism: Lissotriton helveticus; assembly: GCF_964261635.1. NCBI lineage: Eukaryota > Metazoa > Chordata > Amphibia > Caudata > Salamandridae > Lissotriton > Lissotriton helveticus. Next base: position 1,311,698,173 of record NC_136063.1, read on the forward strand.
GAGGCTTTCAGGGCTGACCTGGGGGAGGACATAGACACCTTCTTCGACACCAATCTGGGATCAGTGGACAGCTTTGGGACGGTCTGGGAGTCATTTAAGGTGTATGTGCGGGGGGTGGTCATGGCGAAACACTCAGGGGTGCTAAAGGCAATTAGAAACAGGCTGAAGTTCCTAGAGGGGCAGATAGCGGACTACGAACGCCGCCAGCTGCTTGACCCGACCCTGCCTGGTGATGAGACCCTGCAAGACCTTTTGAGGGAGTTCCACGAGGAAGCTGACAGAGAAGTGCGACATTTAGGGAAATACGCGACTGCGCGCGCGTATGGCGAAGGGGACCGCCCGGGGGCACTGCTTGCCAGGATTATGAAAGGCACTAGGCGCAAACAGGTCATCGCGGAACTGCGTACCCCGGGGGGGGAGACGCTCACGGAGGAGGCACGCATTTTGGAGGAATTCAGGAGATTTTATGAGGAGCTCTACACCACTAAAATCTCCGGGGTCGAGGACCACATTGACAACTACCTCGACTATATCAGGATGCCATTCCTTGAGAATTGGCAGAGGGAATTTCTGATGGCCCCTGTACAACGTGGGGAGATATCAGATGCACTGGCTACCATGAGAGCGGATAGCGCCCCCGGGATAGATGGTCTGACTGTGGCCTTTTACAAGGCATATATGGATAAGTTGCTGCCCCACCTCTCCACCCTCTTTGCTGAAATCTGCGAGAACGGCGCTATGCCGCACTCCATGCGCGAGGCGCTGATTGTCACCATACTCAAACCTGGTAAGCCCAGCGACCAACCAGGTTCGTACCGCCCACTGTCCCTTCTTAATGTTGACGCTAAGCTCTATGCAAAGGTGCTGGCTACCAGGCTGGCGCTAGTGGCGCCGAGGTTGGTAGCCCCGGAGCAGGCTGGGTTTATCCCGGCCAGGAACCTCACTTACAATATCCGTACGGTCATGGGAGCCATGCAGCATACTCGGCAGGACGCTAAGGCCATTGCAGTCTTTCTTGACATGGAGAAGGCCTTCGACTCTGTGGAGTGGCCCTTCATGCGCAAGGTGCTGCAAAAGTTGGGGCTAGGAGGACCTTTCCTCCAACTGCTGGGCGCCCTTTATCACGAGCCCACGGCCAGAGTTAGATTGGGTGATGCTGTCTCGGAGCCGATCTCCATCACCAGGGGCACAAGACAGGGATGCCCCCTTTCCCCGCTACTCTACGCCCTTGTGGCAGAGCCACTGGCGTGTGCGATTCGGGAATACCACTCGTATGAAGCCATCAACTACCCTACCTACAAATTGGGCATTTCCACTTATGCGGATGATACCTTGCTTTATGTCAGGAACCCGGCCGACAACCTCGCGTCGGTGCTGAGGGAAGTGGTGCGATTCGGCGCGCTCTCCGGACTGAAGGTTAACTGGGCGAAATCAGTCGCTTTCCCACTCACCCCAGTCACGGTCCCCTTTGAGATGGACTACCCGCTCCAATGGTCCACTGACCCGATAAGGTATCTAGGTATTATGCTCCACACGGACCCTGAAGTTATGCTGCGGGAAAACTACGGGGTTGCTTACAGCAAACTAGCGGATGACGTGGAGCTCTGGATTAAACTCCCGTTATCCCTGATGGGGAGGATCGCCTTAATGAAAATGGTCATTCTCCCAAGGTTTCTGTTCCTGTTCAATAATCTCCCGATTGTGCTTTCGAAAGCCTTCTTTGTAACCCTGAACAAACTCTTGGTGCGACTAGCGTGGGCCGGGAAACAACCTAGGGTGCAGTGGAAGGTACTGCAATTACCGTATGAGCAGGGGGGCTTGGCTGCCCCGGACCTGGAACGCTACTACAGGATAGCGCAGGCCTCCCACCTCCACACCTGGATACATGGCAGCCGTGATGTTCCGCACGTGATACTGGAGCGGCTGTTTGCGGACCCTACTCCGCTTCCTGCTACCATTTGTGGCCCGCAAGACCGCAGGGTTGGCGTACTTGACTCCCTCCTGTCTACCAACCATGCATGGCATTCTATTCTGCAGAGGCAAAACAAAGTTCTAATGTACGCTCCTAACATGCCTCTACAATGGGCACTCTGGCTACCAACCTTGGCGGAACCAGGGGTCCATAGGGCCCTTCATGCATTGGGTGCTCTTACTTTGGGGGACCTATTTGAGCATGGACAGGTGAAGACGTGGGCACAGATCTCACATCGGAGGGAGAACCCCACGCTGCTCCAACGCTTTCAGTATCATCGGGTCCGTAGCGCCCTGCTGGAGCTGCTAGGCCCCGATATGGAGGAACCCCCTGCGGTCCCGGAGCTGGTGTATATCATTGCCGCCGTCTCGCCAAAGAAGCTCATTACTAGACTGTACAGGATAGGGCACGAGCACACGGCCCTGCTCTACACGAGGGCGAGACTGGCCTGGCAGGTGGATTTGGATACACACGTCGATGACAGCATGTGGGCCTATTGCTGTGCGGCCACCAGGCGCCTTTCCCTGAACGGGAGGCACCGGTTGATCCACTTTAAGTTCTTACAAAGGGTATACCACACGCCGGAGAGGCTCCATAGGTTCGGCCTCCGCGACACCCCACACTGCGAGAGGTGCCGGGCTCGGGTTGCGGACTTCCTGCACATGGCCTGGAGCTGCCCGGGAGTCCAGAGATATTGGGCCAGCGTGTTCGCTGAATTGAGCTCCATAGTGGACTTGGACCTAGCTATGGACCCAGCCCTGGCTCTACTGGGTTATACAAAATCGATCCCAGTCGCGGTTCGGAAACTGGTGAGCGTGGGACTGCTCCTGGCGAAGAGGGTGGTCGCATTATGCTGGATGAGGGGGCCGTTGCCTACGCTCAAGCGCTGGGTTAGCGACATGAAATACTGCAATACGCAATCGGACACATACAGTGAGCTCCTGCCGCCCGGGGGTCGCCCCAAGAACTACTGGGGGCTGTACCAGACCTACTTGTCCTCCAGGCTGGACGGGGAAGTCTCGGGAGAGGGGGAGGGGGGAGATAGAGGGAGTGACGTGCCAGAGCCATCGGACACACATGACTAGGATGCTCCTCCGCACGACTAATGTACTGTAATGGGGGGATTCTCCATACTACTAGCAGTGAGAACAGGGGGGCGGCATTCCGGGCAGGGGGGGGACAGCAGGCCGCACTAGCTACCACAGGTGATAGGGACGGCCAAAGGCGACTCGGGGAGCACGAATGAGGGACCAGTTGAGGGAGGGGGGAGTTCAGAGGGTTGGGGTTGGTTGGGGGGGGGGGGGGAAATGTAAAACTGTTTGCTTTGCCAATTTATTTGAATTGCACACTACTTTGCAGATGGTCCGAGCCCACGGAGGAGGCCCGTCCCCGGCAGACCTCCAACGAACTTTTACACTGAACTCTATGGTGTTAATGTGTCATGGTATTTGTACTTATTGTTGCATGGAGACCTGTTGCCGGCCCGGGATGGGTTGTGGGCAAGTGATTGCGTATACATTGTGCTGTGCTTTTTCATAATAAATATAATAGAAAAAAAAAAAAGGAAAAAAAAAAAAAAAAAAAAACTGAATTTGTAAAACGTAATTTTCACTTATCTTCTGTTTCTGTCTCCTTCTCTCTCCAGACAGATGTTCCGACGCTGAGAAGCTTTCGCGGGTAAGAACGCCTCAAACTCCTCTCAATTCAGCCGGACAGAACTGTTGATTTATGAGCCTCTTCTCCTCAGTATTTCACTCCGGTGTCTAAATGTTTATTATTCGAGCTGCTACGCTCGCTCAATTCACACGAACTAGAAACGGACTCAGGGTGAAGTTTAATGTTTCTGTTTCTTAAATACTCCGATTCTCAGACCTGAAAATTCCTCTAGTCTCTGGTTGCGCTTCCTTTTCGGGTGACGCCGTCAGTGAAGTGCGCAGTTTTTTGTCATCGCGCGCCTCACCTGGAATCGGCAGTTTGGGGCTCTAAACACTGGACCGCTGACCTCAGCGCAACCCAGCGGCCATCTTGAGGTTCCATTTCCTCAACATATCGGACCAGGAACTTGTCTTTGGCTCGAGCCCTGCCTGATGATTCTGTGCATGGGTGGTTAACGCGACTTGTAAATTTGGGGTCCCGAAAGTACCCCCCAACAAGGTAGAATCTTTCCCCCTTGGTGTCGTGGGGAAGCGTTGATGAAATGACTTTACCAATCTGGGAGCATAAACATCCTCTTCACGTTCACAAGATCGCTCTTCCGGACCATACCCCTTCCAATCTATGAGATAGAACAGCCTTCCTTTCAAATTTTTTGAGTCCAAGATTTCCTTGACTTCGTACTCGGTTCCTGTCTCTAGATTGACGGGTTTTGGTGGCATTGTCTTTCGCAAATTGTTCGGGGCCTTTTTCAACAATGAAATATGGAAAACTGGATGTATCTTAAGTCTTGACGGTAAGGTTAACCTATAGGATACTTGATTTATCTGTTTTTCCACTGGGTAAGGACCAATAAATCGGGGCTGGAACTTTCGGTTTCGTTTCAACCTTAAATTCTTGGTGCTTAACCATACGTTATCTCCTTTCTCTAGTTTTGGACCTTCTCGCCTCTTCTTATCCGCATAAACCTTATATTTCTCTTTTGCTCTTTGGAGAATTTCTATGGCATCTTGGTGTATCTGTTCTAGATGAGACACTATATCCTGAACTGCTGGGACTGATAAATCTACCTGTCTAAGGGTCGAATTCGGATGTCTACCATAGTTCATATAAAAGGGAGAGAAACCTGTGGACACATTTTTGGCATTATTATGGGCGAACTCTGCAGCCCACAAGTAATCTACCGAGTCCCCTTCCTGTTTCAGAAGAAACAGTCGTAAGTACTGTTCCAAATCTTGATTCACTCGTTCTGTCTGGCCATCAGTCTCGGGATGGTAGCTAGTGGAGTATCTTACTTCAGTTCCTAAGCTCACCATAAAGGATTTCCAAAAATGGGAAATGAATTGTGTTCCTCTATCCGAGATCACAATCTTGGGTATGCCATGTATTTTTACAATGTCTGTACTAAAATGTGTAGCTAACTGTTTGGCAGATGGAATCCCCTTCAGAGCTGTGAAATGTGCCATTTTAGAGAAAGAATCTACCACTACCAATATGGTGTCATAGCCCTTACTAAGTGGTAACTCAGTGATGAGATCCAATGTTACAGTGTGCCAGGGGTAAGGTGGTGTAGGCAGGGGTTGTAGTAAACCTTTAGGGGCTTGCCGTTCAGATTTTCCCTGCGCACAAACCTTGCAAGTTTTAACGTAGTTCTCAATATCCTTGTTCATCTCTGGCCACCAGTAATGCCGCCTAATTAGTTCCTTGGTTTTTGCCTCTCCTTTATGTCCAGCCAATTTTGCATCGTGATTTTCTTGCATGACCTGTAACTGTAGCTCTTCCGAAGAGATATACAGACTTTCATGAAAGTAAGGGAGCTGACCAACAATTTTTCTTCCTTCTTCCTCTCTTGCCCATGCTTCCATCGCTTCTGGTGTCATTACCTCCGAAATACTGGTTTCCAAACCTATTGAAGTGGCGGCCCCAATAACTTTCTCTCTTGGTATGATAGGTTGATTTTCCATGAGCGTTTTTTGATTCTCTGTGCCTATTCTGGACAAGGCATCCGCCTTTCCATTTTGTGTTCCTGGTCGAAATGTAATTATGAAATCATAGTCAGCGAAATACAGCGACCACCTCAACTGCCGAGGAGTCAATGTTCGAGCAGTTTTTAGAAATTTTAAATTGCGATGGTCAGTAAAGACTGTTACTTGATGCTGGGCCCCCATAAGGTGATGTCTCCACTCCTTAAAGGCGTCCTTGATTGCCAACAACTCCTTTTCTGAGATGGTATAGTTAGCCGCAGATAGTTTCCTTGACCTGTAGCCCACCGGATGCAACTGTCCCGATACCTTATTACGCTGAGATAGGACTCCTCCTACTGCCTGATCTAAAGCATCAGTTTCTACGTAAAAGGGTTCGTTGGGGTCAGCATGCTGGAGTATTGGGGCTGTATTGAAATCCTGCTTCAAAGAATTGAAGGCCTCCTCAGCTTCTTGGGTCCAATTGAATTGAATACCTTTCCTCAGCAACTTGGTAAGTGGCAAGATTTAGTGAGAAAATTCGCTGATCAATCTGCGGTAAAAGTTAGCGAATCCAATGAAACTTTGGACCTCCTTAACACTTTCTGGAGACTTCCAATTAACCACCGCTTCGATCTTTCGTTGGTCCATAAGTATTCCTGTTGGCGATATAACAAAACCCAAAAATTCCACTTGTGTCACGTTAAAGGCGCATTTTTCCAATTTTACAAATAATCGGTTTTCTTCCAGCTTACTCAAGACACCTCTAACCTGTTCCTTGTGTCTTTCCTGATCTGCAGAGTAAATCAGAATGTCGTCTATGTACACGATGGCGCATTGGTCTATAAATTCTTTCAGCACGTCGTTAATGAAATGTTGAAATGCCGCCGGGGCATTACAGAGCCCATAGGGCATGACTTGGTATTCAAATAATCCACAACGGGTTCTGAAGGCCGTCTTCGACTTGTCGCCCTCTCTCATTCTGACCAAGTGGTAGGCTCCCCTCAGATCTAGCTTCGTATATACTTGAGCCCCCTTCACTTGATCTAATAATACTGATATTAGGGGTAGTGGGTACCTGTTTTTCTTGTAATCCTATTAATGGCTCTATAGTCAATGCCGGTTCTCAAGTCTCCTTCTTTCTTTGGCACGAAGAATAAGGGCGACGATACCGGGGATTGGGAAGGCCGAATGAATCCGTTAGCTAGATATTTATCTAGATACTCCTTGAGGTGACGATGTTCCTTCTCAGTCAAGGCATATACCCGACTACAGGGCAAGTTGGATCCGGGTTCAATTTGTATCTTGCAGTCATAGTCTCTGTGTGGGGGCAATTGTTCAGCTTCAACTTCATTGAACACCTCATGGAACTCTGAGTATTCCTCGGGAACTTCTTGAGCGCGGATTACACATATCGATCCTTCCAGTTGACACAGGGAATGAGACGGGCTGACTTCAATCTCTAATCCTCTTTCTGTATGTCCAAAACAGTTTTCCAGACAGTATTTCGAGTCCATCTTAATAGTCCAGTTACTCCAATCAATGGTGGGGTTGTGCTCAGTGAGCCAAGGAAGACCTAGTATTAATTCAAACTGGGGAGCATCTATCAAGTTGAACTGGATCCTTTCTTTGTGGCCATCATTGGAGGCAAGATGGATTACTTCTGTGTGGCTAATTATGGGACCAGATGACAGATTAGTTCCATCCACGGCTCTTGCAGGTTCACTTTTACTCTTCATTATCGCCTGTATTCCCACTTTACGAGCAAATCTCAAATCGCAAAAATTTCCAGTAGAGCCAGAGTCTAGCATTACCGACACCCCTGGTAAGGTGATGTGTCTGAATTTCACTTCCATCAATAGATTTAGATGAGACGCTGCTGACTGAAGCGTATTAGCCACTCGGTGTTCTTCTGGAGTCTTTTCTAGAATCGCACCCACCTGTTCGACTCCTCCAACAGGTAGTGCAACTAGTTTTCCTTCGGCTTGTAGTTTGTCTTGGGTTTCTTTGGGCAATTCCGGACAAAATGGCCCCCAGCTCCGCAGTACATGCAGAAATTACTCGTTCTTCTCTTCTCCTTCTCTTCCTTGGACAGAGGTCCACGGATCGTTCCTATTTGCATTGGTTCGACTCCTGAGGCACCCTCGTTACTTCTACTAGTTTCTGATCGCGCCCGATCAAATCTTGGAACCGTCGGTCTGAATTCCCTCCTCTTTTCGCCCTTTCTTTCCCCTTGTCGGAAGTCTATCTGAAGTACAAGGTCCACCAATGCAGATATCTCGGTGGGTCTGTTTGGTATTCCGGCCAAGGCGTCTTTGAGTTCGTCCTTTAAGCCGCGGTAGAACACTGCTGCTCGCTTACTCTCGGGCCAGTTTGTCTCTACCACTAGCTTGTTGAATTGGGCCAGGTAGCCCACCAGATCTCGGTTACCTTGTTTCAGATCAAGCAACTCGTTGTCAACGAATTGGGATATTCTTCTCCTGTCAAATATTCGTAAAAACTCTTCTTTAAATTCCTCATAATTTCTCAAGATTGGATCGTTCCTGGTGATGAGTGGCATGGACCAGGCTGCCGCATCCCCACTCAGATAAGATAATGCGAATTCGACTTTGGATTGTGCGTCTGGGAAAATTGAAGGGCGGCACATGTAATGTAGGAAACATTGAGTTATAAATATTTGCGCCTTTTGTGGATCCCCACTAAATCGCTCTGGGGCTGCCAGGGGTATTACCGGGGACAAGGAATGGATAACTTGGGTGGTCATTTTATTTGCACTATCTGTTAAGGGGTTCTGAGTTTCCAGTCCTGTACTAAGGGGCTGTCTAAGTCGTTGCGCTAGTTCCGCTGTCTCCTTTTTGGCATTTACTATCTCCAATTTTAGATCTTGGTTCTCCTCTCTGACTGCACTTAACTCCTTCTGTATCGTGTCTAGGATCACTCCTAAACCCTGTAAATTTATCCCTTCTGCCATCTCTGTTCAGGTGCAAGGTGCAACTTGGGCACTTCACTCTGTCAGAACTTAAAAAGGATACTCTTGGTAACTGCACGGGAACAGAGATGCTGGCTACCGAATCCACCTAAGGCAATAACCCAGAGCTTAGTATAAATAAGACTCCAACCTATTACCTCTGGGGGAAGGGGAAATTGGATAAAATAACAAACAACAAGAAGAGATCCTCTTGGGTGGCTCCGCTCGTAAGTCCGACCTGCAGACCTTCACTGGCTTGGTAAACCTGTGGGAAAATATTACAGTAACTTACTATATAATTATCTCTGATTCCCTCTCTACTCTTTCCTATTCCCTCTCCATGTTCTCACCTACCATTTCTGCCAAGAGTCCTGCCCTCTCTACTTTTGGGGGTAAGGCTCCGGATACTGCTGAACTTCTTTCATGATTTCTTCCTGTAATTCACAATGATACTATAGGTTAACCTGTTTTCCTCCCTAACCTGCCTCTATTTTAGTCTTGCTTCCGCTACTCACTTTCTATCTGATTTTCTGCTCCTTATCCTGGATGCCTTTTCCTATCTTCCTGTCATTCTGCTCTGTAATCTGTAAATACATTTAAGGGAAATGTTATACTAAAATGTTCCTACCTCTTAACTCTAATCTGGAATATTTAATATGTGTTTTCCTAACTCACTTGCTCCTTGGCCTTTCGTCTTGGTGAACCCTCTCCTGTCCTTTTGACTAAATCAGCATTTTCATGTATTTCATCTTAGGGTTAATCACTATCTGCTGCTCCTGCCTCGAGCGTTCACAACAGTGTCTTTTCACATCCACATTTACAAGGTAAGTTTTAACTTCAGTCTCTTTTCGTTTTATTAACTGAATTTGTAAAACGTAATTTTCACTTATCTTCGGTTTCTGTCTCCTTCTCTCTCCAGACAGATGTTCCGAGACTGAGAAGCTTTCGCGGGTAAGAACGCCTCAAACTCCTCTCAATTCAGCCGGACAGAACTGTTGATTTATGAGCCTCTTCTCCTCAGTATTTCACTCCGGTGTCTAAATGTTTATTATTCGAGCCGCTAAGCTCGCTCTATTCACACGAACTAGAAACGGACTCAGGGGGAAGTTTAATGTTTCCGTTTCTCAAATACGCCGATTTTCAGACCTGAAAATTCCTCTAGTCTCTGGTTGCGCTTCCTTTTCGGAAGACGCCGTCAGTGAAGTGCGCAGTTTTTTGTCATCGCGCGCCTCACCTGGAATCGGCAGTTTGGGGCTCTAAACACTGGACTGCTGACCGCAGCGCAACCCAGCGGCCATCTTGAGGTTCCATTTCCTCAACATATCGGATCAGGAACTTGTCTTTGGCTCGAGCCCTGCCTGATGATTCTGTGCATGGGTGGGTAACGTGACTTGTAAATTTGGGGTCCTGACACTAGTGGTGACAGTGGTGCACAATACAAATGCTGATTGATTGGGTGGGTCTGATTGAGTTGAGGTTGTGCGGAAGGTTCATGGTGTTTGGATTTGTGTTGCCTTCTAGGTGGAAGTTGAGGTCTGCGAGGAGGATGAAAGAGACAGAGTTAAGTGTTGGGGGTGATGAGCTCCATGATGGTGATTCCGAAATATGCCCCCAGTCCTGCTGGTCAATAGGAGGGCTCAACCCAGGGCGGTGTTGTTTAAAATGTGAAATTTAAAGGTCAAGTGCTCCAGGTGGTTAATGGAGTTCACTGAGGTGGTGGAGCAGCTGATGTTGTCTGTGGATGGAGGCAACCACTCCTCCGGGTTTGCTGGTTCTGTCTTGCCTTGCTATTTTGAAGCCAGAGGGATGGCCACAGGGATGTCGGGGGCCAAAGTCAGACTGAGACAGCTTTGATCATGTAGAAGACGTCAAGAAAGAGCTCTATCAGAAGGTTCTAGATAGGGTTGGCGTGTTTGACGAGTGTTGAGGAGGAGCATGTCAGTGTGGGGTGTGTATTGTTCATATGACCGTTGTGCAAGGTGTGCTTTTGAGTAGGTTGTGCGACGGGGGAGGGCGGAGGATGTAGCTTGCAGGCGAAGTGGAAGGTGGGACTGGAGAATGACTTTGGTTTTGGGGAGCAACACAGGACCAGCAATGGGAACATCTTCCTGAATGCAGGGTGTAACCTGTAGCCAGAGTAGCATTTGGGGCTGCGGTGGGTGGGAGGAAGACAAAGTTTCTTGGCACAGCCGGTGCGCAGACATGCTTGCCTTTCACACATCAGCTGCATGCATCTGTGCTATAGCTGCCATTAAGAGGGCTGGGGGAAAGGCGGGGTGATGGGCGGGGCTGGGTGGGACTGGAGCCTTCATTGAAAGGAGGATTGCTTTTGTGCAGGAAGGGGCACTTTCCTGGACAAAATCAATCCCCTGAGGCATTTTCCGCCTATTAGTTGTGGTGCAGAAAGCAACACACATGGAGAGAGAAAAAAACGAGGAGAAAAAAGATAGTTCTCCTCCCCAGGAAAGTCGTAGCATTTTCAAACATTCCCAGGTCTACCAGTAATGTTAAATCTGGAAATGCGTCAAAATCCATAGGTGTTGCGTGGGAGCACCCATGCCCCACCCATAGAACACCTCCCAGGGGCAGAGTAGCGCAACGCAGCGATTTGGGCTGCGTTGCGTTACTCTGGATTTATCAAGCCACACAGGGCCAGGCAAGGTGGCCTTGCGTGGCTTGGTAAATTCCATTTCATGGGTTGTGTTGCTTTTGCACCATGCAACGTGGTGTAAAAGTGACGCAACCCTTAATAAATTTGACTATGTAACTATAAAATAGAATTTACGGAATTAATATTCAAAAAACATCAGAAAATTAATATAGCAAGACTGAAACTTATATTACTATAACAGCAGAAAAACAATGTTATCTACAACACACAGATACAGTAGTCCTGGAAGAGACAGGTTTCAGGGAAGGGCTGTTGTCTATTTTGTGATAGTAACAGAACTTGTCATCTTGCCACTCATGTCTGAAGGTTATGCAGAATCCCTGGTAATTTTCACGTACAGCTAATCAAGTCACTTTGGTGTAATAATGAACATCCTGCTACAAACTACGGAAAATAGGCATTGGGCGTGTTTCTGTTTCCTTTCTGAATTGAATTATGGATAATCATTTTCCTTGAAAAGTTCACACTGCCTTATCTGCAAGCTGCCTGCAAAACAGATTATGGTAGCCCAAATAATGTGCACACTCGAAATCAACAAGAAGATATAGAGGTTGTCAAAGGGGTAATTTTCTAATTGTGTAACTACTTTGGTCTCTCTAGTTAAGACACAGTTATCATATATTCATGATGCTAGGGGATCATACAGGCCACGAAAATGTACTAAAGGTATCTGATAAATTATGTATATCAGTTGGGACATTAAATGACAGATTGAACATATTTGCAGCAACCACTTTTGAAAAATATTTTTTAGGAATTACCCACCTAATATCATCTTTTACGTGCTAAGAAAACAAGCATCATTTTACTACAGCTTTAAATCTGATTTTAATAACTAGAGCCTAAACTAAAAATGATCCATTTTCTACTGTATATTGGTGTGCGGATATTAGAGCCTGTGTGAAAAGAAGTGGATAGTGGGTATTCTGAAGTAGAAACAAAGATAACTGCAATGTACTCTAAGTATGCCAGGGCTTTCTAAGGCCGGAATCCAGCAAAACAAAAACCAAAATGGACGCTTAACCAGGGCCGTTCGGGGCCCTCTGTTTGAGTAATTCACTAATTGAGGGGGGGGAAACACCCTCCTGCTTGTCACATGTTAGTACTGCATCGCAATATCAGCAGTAGTATCTTTTGGGACACAGGGACTAAGTGACAGGTGGCTACTGATGTTTATCATTGGTGTTCCACAACCTAAAGCAACTAATGTATTGTCATTCCCTTGTCAATAATGTTATTGATTTTAGCCCCGGGTAAAAGTAAGATATAAAAAATGATAGATAAAATATCCAGCTTTATGCTTTGTCTAGTGCGATCCGGGGTTCATCCCACTTAAAACACTGCAGCCATGCATAAGAAAACAAATACAAAAATAACTGTCATTTGTAAAGGCATGAGCAAAGTATGTGGAAAAACAACGATAAAAGAAAAAAGAGCAAATGCAAAATACGAAAGAAATAGTCAAGTGAATGAAAACAAGACAGATAGGAAATGAATACTGATACAAGCAAATCTCTGTCCAAGTGTAATACAAGATGCTATTCACTAACCTGTCGGGGTAGACCTCTGCCTATCCTATCTTTTCTATGTAGGGATCTCTGCCATGCTGTCAGAGATCTCCACACTTGTAAGCATGCATACATTTTAGTTGGAAATGTCAGAGAGACGAGGAGGAGTGCTTTGAGAATGGGGAACAGTTACTACAAAACAGGAGGGTTTTTATAGAAATGTAAGGAAGGATTTAGGGAGTGGGAGGCTACTACAAATGGCCACCCACGAAAGAGTAAGTCCATTGGTATTCACAAACTAATACTTGGCATACAAAGTGCAATTCACCTTTCCATTCCCAGCATCCCAGCACAATCGCCCACCCACCCGTCGGGGGTTAAGTCCCAGTGAAACACCTGAAACGGTAGTTGGTCTTCACAGCGTAGTCTTTATTAGCTTTAGATACTGCCAATTTCTTGACCAACTTTTATTATTTCTTTATTTAACACACCACAACACACAAATAAGATATCAAGATTATACATTTATGCATTGTATTTACAATTGTCTCTCCACAGGTCCTTTGCTTTGCCTTCGGGTTGTGCCAGCAGGCCACAACCAAGATAACCTGCTCTTTTTGTGCTGACCGCCCCCCAGCCAACAGAGCCGCAGATAGATAATTCTCCACTGCTTGTGACAAGCAACAGCTTCCTTGGTAGGGCCAGAGAGTCCAGGGCCACCAGCAGGTCAGCCCTCCCTCCCGCCAGCCCGGAGCCCCAAAAAGACTGGCTGCACGCCCTGTTCTGGGGCCAAGCAGCCACCGCCAAACGGAGTCCCTCATGGGCGTCCGCAGAACTTTTTCCAGGGGGGGGCAAAATGTTAACGTCATCACCATCCTCCGACATGATGTGTGCCAGGTAGGGCGGAGGAAACACTGGGGCGCAGGAGGGGCCATGGCGGGCAGAAAGCAGGCCGCATATGATCTCATACACCATAGGGTTGTTGTGCCACAGCCATCTTTCTTTTGTGGCACCCCAAAATCCATACCCACCCTGGTCTCTAAAATTACCCCCTAGCACCCCAAAACCCATACCCACTCTGAACCCTAAACTAACCCATGTTCCCCCAAAACCCATACCCACCCTGAACCCTAAAATTACCCCTAGCACCCGAAAACCCATACCTACCCTGAACCCAAAAATTACCCCTGCTCCCCCAAAACTCATTACCACCCTGAACCCTAAAATTACCCCCTAGCACCCCAAAACCCATACCCACCCTGAACCCTTAAATTACCCCATCCCGCCCAAAACTCATTACCACCCTGAACCCTAAAATTACCCCCTGGCACCTCAAAACCCATACCCAACCCTGAACTCTAAAATTACCCCTGCCCCCCCAAAACTCATACCCGCCCTGAAACCTAAAATTACCCCCTGGCACCCCAAAACTCATTACCACCCTGAACCCTAAAATTACCCCCCTGGTACCCCAAAACCCATACCCACCCTGAACCCTAAAATGAACCCCTAGCACCCTAAAACCCATACCCACCCTGAACCCTTAAATTACCCCTGCCCCCAAAACTCATACCTGCCCTGAACCCTAACATTTCCCCCCTGGCACCCATAACACATACCCACCCTGACCCCTAAAATTGTTCCCCCTAGCACCCGAAAACCCATGCCCACCCTGAACCCTAAAATTACCCCTAGCACCCGAAAACCCATACCTACCCTGAACCCTAAAATTACCCCTCCCCCCCCAAACTCATTACCACCCTGAACACTAAAATTATCCCCTGGCACCCGGAAACCCATACCCACTCTGCCCCCACTCTGCCACAATTACCTCTGCCCCTCCCAAAACTCATACCCGCCCTGAAACCTAAAATTAAACCCTGGCACCCCAAAACGCATTACCACCCGGAAACTTAAAATTACCCACTGGCAACCCAATACCCATACCCGCCCTGAACCCTAAAATTACCCCGTGGCCCCTTAAAACCCATACATTACCTGAACCCTAAAATTACCCCCTAGCACCCCAAAACCCATACCCACTCTGAACCCTAAAATTACCTCGTGGCATCCCAAATCCCATAGCCACCCTGAACTATAAAATGACCCCGACACTTCAAAACCCATACCCACCCTGAACCCTAAAATTATCCCTGGCACCCCAAAACCCATACCCACCCTGAACCCTAAAATGACCTCACTGGCACCCCAAAAGCTGAACATTACGGGGCAGATTTTCAAGCCCCTTGTGCCACTTTTGCATCACTTTTAACATAGGAAAAGTGACGCAAAAGTGGCACAAGGGGCTTGTAAATCCGCCCCTACAAGCTTACACTACATTTGCATATTCAGAGGGGACTGTCCTCCTTGACGTTTCCATCCATGTAAGTCTACAACACCGTTCACTTAGAGTAACCTAGATATGCAGCCAGTAGTCAATGCTGGTGATGCTGTAGAATGCATTAAAGTTACTGGAACTTACTTAAAAACTGCTACTTTCTCTTCTGATACTATTTGGTGGAGTCGGGCTGATCAGCAGCACTGTCGTCCTGGCATCTAGCCCCCCCTGAAGGTCTCACTGTGTAGATAGATGTGGGTCAAATGTCTCCTGGTTTTCCCTTGCCTGGGCCTCCTCTGCTTCTTTGTCGGTGCCCTTAGATGCAAAAAGAGACAGATCCATTCATCTGGTGAGAAGCGCCATGGATGTGTATTCCATACAAGTGCACAGACAGCAGGGGGAAAGGGTTGGCAGTTCAGGTGACTCTTTTCCTTTGTAAAGTAATTCCTGCTGGCGTCATAGCCAGGGTTTGCTGTCTGTGCACTTGTATGGAATACACATCTTTACAAGTGCACAGACAGCAAACCCTGGGCTATGACGCCAGCAAAAAATTCCTATACAAAAGAAAAGTGTCACCTGCCCTGGCCGTCCCTTACCCCCTGCTGTGCACATCTTCCTACTCCCATCCCATGAAGAGGCAGCTAGAAGTCCGGCTGAGACTTCCTGGGCACACACACAGCAGCACTGATTACTTCACAGGTATTTAAAAGACCATTTACTTGTTAATGAGGCTTTGTTGTGTTTTCACCCCTTCTTGGAGTTGGCGTGAGGTTTAAAAGAGGAGGTGAACGAGGGATTGAAGACGCCGCGTGGTGATATGGATTGGTGTTTGGATTGGATGGAAGAGAGAAGCAAGTTCCTCTGGGGAGGGCCGTAATGACTTGCTTGAGTGCCTTAATGGCTTGGTTCGTTGCTTGGTGCCGTTAGAGCTTTGGCTCACAGTAGGGGGTATTTTAATTCTCTGGTTACTCCCTTGGTACAAACTCTCCCTTATAGGGCAGTACAACGCTGCTTTGTTTACATTTGGTCATTTAACGCTGACACGTTAACTTAGTAACAAACTGTGAGGCACTAGTAACAATGAGGCGTTGCCAGTAGTCCCTGACTCCGGTGGTTTCAGTGACAATGGCAGTACTTGATACAGGGATCGCTTAGTTACCCCTTGAAGCAAGGAGGTAATCGGTAATTCAGTGAGTTCGCAGCAGTACCTGGCTCTAGTAGTGTTAGTGACTGTGTCAGTACTTGTCACTTTGATTCCCTTGGTACCCCTGAGATCCAGAGGCCCTGAAGAGCTGGTTTGACTGAGGCCTCTGCTGTTTTCTGGGACTGTGGCCCTGTCTGAGCTCAGGGTGTAATTTGCAGCAGAGGTGGGAGGGAGGTGCACTGAGTGTCTGTGTAGTCAGGTTTGCAGCAGACACCAGTGCTTAGTGTGATACTTCAAGGTACTTTAACGCTGCCCTGCTGGGTCAGGGTTGTGAAGGGATCTGACTTAGTCCTGGTGAGTGGCGATGCAGGGACATAGTTGGTCCTGCAGACAAGTGACCAACGCATTGTCTCACAGCTTGTCGCATTTAGGGTGTTAACTGAGTGACTGACCAAGGCACCAGGTTGGGAAAAGTCCATCTCAACCCTGCCCTGCTGCAAAACCTTACATTTCCCTGTAAGTACATGTCTAGCTGAAGCAACAGGCCACTGTGTTTACTGAATCACTCATCCCCAGTGGGGCATCAATCTTGCCATGGATGTGGGGGCGGGCTGTCACTCAGCGTTTTCTCAACCACAGCTTCGCCTCTGTGGTGAAAGTGTTACCCAGATGAAAGTTGGGCGTCGTAGTGACACTTTGACCAATTATGCCCGTGGCTAAATTAGCCTAGTGGCAGCCCAGCCACCTTTCATGGTTTAGGCCACAGAACAAGGGGTCTGGCGGTGAGCACCGGCTTGGGGGCAAGCTGGCACTGGTGCCAAATACACCCGTCTGGTGTGTAAGGGCCTGCACCAGGCTTTTGTTCATAGCTATATGGCTATATGGCTGAGAAGTAGTCCGTCAGCCTCTTGGAGACTTCACTTCTACAGGCGCTATACTTTAAGGTTCGCGTTTCATTGGCCCTTGAAGACATACAGGATGGGCGGTTCCTTCTGGGATTCTACCCCGTGCACTGCGTCCAGTCCAGAACCAGTGCAGTGGTGCTTGGGAACGTCCTGAGCTATCTAACCAGAACAATAATGCATGTAAAACAGCAATCCTTATTGAGAGCTGGCCAGGCAGACGCTACAGATAAACTCTTCTGGAAAAGAGCTCGGAAAAGCCCCCCCGCGCACCACCTCCAATAGCAGTAACATATAAATCCTTTTCTGTCTTTGTTCGTGAAAGGCTACCCCATGGCAGAGAGCAGTGTATGCCTAAGAAAAGCAGTGCTTTAAGCTCCACTAGAACATGCAGTTCACTCTCCAAACACACAGAAAGAGCAAGTGTGATGATTCTCTCATGCACCTCTCTACATTGGCCACCTGACCCCAGAGTCACACGTGTAGACATTAATTTATTAACCCTGGCCTGCCGATCTACCCATTTCCGTAGGCGTCCGCAGTGGGGGCAAGGAGGGGCACTCCAGGGGGGGGCAAGCGCCCCTCCTTGCCCCCCCCTGCGGACGCCCATGGAGTCCCTGTAATTTCTCTTGCCCAGCACCCTGCCACAGGGCGAGGCACTCACTGGCGGCTAAACCTCCCCCCCTGAGCATTCTAGCTCAACCTCCAGGGCTCCTAAAATGGTCTGTATAAACAACTCCAATCCTGCATTGGACAGATGTACCCCATCTGCCCTCGACACCTGCTTGTGCCTGATGGTACGGATGCAAGACTTTTTTTAAATTTCCGCCACTGACTAGTTCAATCTCCTTAGTGATTTGTTAACTGCCTTCGCCGGCGCACAGTTCGCCCATGCTTGACGCGGTATCACCTCTGGCCCATAGTATTTTTGTGGTAGGTAACATGTTCCTAACCACTGATAGTGTGGAAAACAGTGCTTCCTTTACACCCATCCTTCCCGCTGGAATCATATAGTTGCCACCTGAATGAATCAGCAGTACTTCGGGCATGGGCATGCCCTTGGCCAGCGCACCCCGCAGATTGCTTGGTACATCCGCTAAACGCTGTCCGCCTACCCCCACCCAATGATGGTTGATTCCCTTCGCACTCTGTATTTTGTCCTCCTGTGCCTTGTTGAAGAAGTGCCCTGCTCTGCGTATGAATGAATGGCCACACCAGCATACTTGCGTTCTCTGACTCGGGCCACCTAGATTAAATTTAGAAATGGATACAATCAGCTGGTGTGATGAAGAAGGATGGTAGAAACTGACTGGCAACTCATGCTAATTGGGGGCGTACGTAACGTTCAAAACATGTTGACTTCCATCACCCCACTCTCTTAATGATCTCTGAGGGAAGGCCCAAGGCAGCGGCCGTCGTGGCTGCACCGATGCGGAACGAATGGGATGTGAAATGTGCCGTCTCCACCCCCAAACATTCCAAAGCACGCTTGCATATCCTGGTGAACTGAAATCTGGTGAGAGGGATGCCATCGGCATGCAATAGTACTCTGCTGTCCCCTCCCCCCGGTCTAATCTGGAAAAAACTCTTGGCCAGGTTTACTGGGGAAAATGTGGCCCCTGCAACTGAACCTAACTGGACCCAGGCCCCCTTACCCAAAGGGTCTGTCTTAGACCTCCGTACTCTGACCTGTAGGGCTTCACTACTCAAAATTACATCTTCCAAGCGTATGCCCCCCGCCTTGTCTGACTTCGATGCTGGTAGCAGCTCAGAAATTCTAAAGACCCCGAAGAAGGCCAATGAGTATGCTAATCTCAGCAACTGCGTTTCGTAAGGTGAGAAGTAGATTTGGGGCAATACTTCCAAGATTTTTGAAAGTCTGCTAGCATTGATAGGCCTCCTACTGTCTTTGACCCCTGGTGCTAAGCGCTCCCTTCCCTTCATCGCTCTTTTAACTCTTGGGTCTTCTGTGGGGTCCACCACCCCCCCCATAGACCCGCATAAAATGCTGTTGCAGAAAGCTGTCTTTTAACCATGCCGATTCCTCTCTGATGAACTATGAAGACTAGGACACTTTGTGGTGACAACCTCTCTGTAGTCTCTGCCCCCCTGTGATTGTCAGGTATGACTGCCACAACCTCTCATACATACTCTTGGTCTTGGGGGCCAATGACGCAGTTATCAACTTGGGGGCTGTGGGACACCAAGCTTCCATAGGCCCTCCGGGAAGTTCGTCATCTGTTTGCCTGCTTTCGGCCATCGTGCGCAAAACTCTGTCAACTTAAAATGGAACAGGGCGTCAGCAACTGTATTGTCCACCCCTGGCACATGTTTGGCAGTAAAGTATACATTACAACTGCAAGCATCCCAGCACTAGTTCTTTCAATAAGCGCAAAACCCTGGTGCATTTTGCCCTCTGGTTGTTAATTGCCATTACTACTGACATGCTATCCGACCAAAGTACAATGTGCCTGTTTTTCAAAATGTCACCCCACAAATGCAGCGCCACAATAATTGGGAAAAGCTCTAAGTAGGTAATATTGTGGGTGAGTCCTGACACCACCCACTCTTCTGGCCAATGCTGCATGCACCACCTGGTGCCCAACACCGCCCCAAAGCCCATGCTGCCTGCTGTGTCTGTATACAACTCCAACTCCACATTGGATTGACTGGGTTGTTGCCATATTATTGCTCCATTGAACTCTTTCAGAATTTCTTTCCAAATGGCTAAGTCATTTCTGACTTCCACAGAGAGCCTGGTGTGATGATGTTTGGCCCGCAAGCCAGACATTGCCCTCGCAATACTTCTAGAGAAGGCCCTGCCCATAGGTATTACCCTAAGCACACAATTCAGCTGCCCCACCAAGACTTGTAATTGGTGAAGTGTCACCTTGTGTGCTGACAAACAGGCCTCTATGGCCCCCCACCCCAAAGGCAGCTACTTTCTCCTGGTGAAGTCTGCACACCCCCCTCTCTTGTGTCAATTTCGATGCCTAGGAAAGTTAACCGTGTCATTGGCCCTTCCATCTTTTCTGCGGCCAAGGGTATGCCCAGTGCTTTTGCCAGGTGCTGGATGTTCCTGCATGCCGGGGATCCTTGTGATCCCAGAAAAGGAGAGTCGTCTAAATAGTGTACCACCTCAGCTGATGTTAGAAATTGTTGCACTGCCCACTCCAGAAACCTGCTGAATGTTTCAAACACTGCGCAAGCTATAGAGCACCCCATTGGCATGTAGAGATCAATAAAGTACTCTCCTTCAAATGAAAAACCTAGCAGCCTTGTGTGGTCAGGGTGGACTAGCAGGAGGTGAAAAGCCGCTTTGATGTCTGATTTTGCCAATAACGTTCCCTCTCCTAGTCGTTGGAGCTTCTTTATTGCCATGTCAAAGGTGGTGTAGCACACCGTGCACAGCTCTGGGTCAAGTTTGCCATAGACTGACAACCCTGGTGGACTCGACAGGTTGTGGATCAGACGGAATTTCCCTTTCTCTTTCTTTGGTACTAACCCCAATGGTGAGCATACTAAGTCGGGCCTTGGCAACTGTTGGAAGGGGCCCAACACCCTCCCAAACGATACTTCCTTCATGATATTTTCTCTAGTCACCTCTGGATTTTGGAGTACTGAGCGTTGGTTGCGCAGTGGAATCGTGGATGGGGTAGCAACAGATGGGATGCAAAAATCAAAACTAAAACCAAGGTGTAAAAACTGAGCCTCTTGTATCTTGTCATATTTATTAAGGAGATGTGTCAGGACAAGAAGCTAGATGGGAGTGGGTACATTTCTAGGGTGCTTGAGTGTTGTGTCCCTTGCCCTGGGGTTGGGCATGTGCGGGTTGCTCTTTTGGTCTTCCCAATTTTTTGTAGCATCTACTGTCTGGGTGTTCTTGGATGCCACAGAAGGAACACAAATGTTTAAACTTGCACGATGCACCCCGACTGCACTCATTCTTATTGAACTGCCAGCAAGCCTGTTTTGTATCCCCTGTCCCTCTGTCCCCCCGAAAGGGCTGACTCATCTTATTCACTGGCACTGTTGAGTAGAACACTGCATGCCATATGTTTATCTCCCGCTGATCCCAAGCTACCTCGGGATGAACTGCTTTCATTTGCCAGAATTTGTTGTCATACTGGAGCCACCCTGTCCCTGGGAATTCGGATGCTGCCCCATGGATCATGGACAAGTAACTGATCAATTGGGATGCCACTGTGGGATACCTCTCTACCTTGATTGCCGCATAAATAGCGAACCCTGTGACCCAATTCTTAATGGACCAGTCCACCCATACTCTTTTTTGTTTCAGCTCACCCTCCTTCCCCGTCCTGTTTTCCCCGGGACTACCCCGGCGTTTATGAGGTCAAAGACATCCACAAACTCTCCCCTGAATATTTTTTCTCTGGTCTCCACTGGAACATGCCACGTGATCCCCGCCGACGAGGCCACCGCCATTGGTGAGATCCGTATATCAGTGGGCTATGTGCGAGGAGTGGCTGCCCTGAGATGACTGACCCTATGGCTAAGGAAGGTGCTGCTAAGGGGACCACTGACCCTGCTGTCCCATTACTATTCGCTGGCCCTTGGGACGTTGCTGCCACTACCACTGGAGCTTGAGCCACTCCACCCGACTGAACCCACACTTGTGCTATCCCACTGCCCTGGTGTGCTGCCACCGGTGGACCAGCTTGCGCATTCATTGTTGTTTGAAGCCCTAACCCCGTTGTAACTGGGAGCCCCACGACTGCGATATATTGGTTAACGTTGAAGTGCCCGCCGGTGTAATCGGGCTGCCTGACTGCCCGGGGGGGGAGTGCCCGGGGGGGGAGGGAGTTTCCAGGTTGTGCAGTGTCCGTCACCATGGTCATTTCGCCTAACACCCCTGCCTCACCTGAGGTAGTGGCCTGAGTGTCCCTGGGTTTGTTGCGCTTGTCTGGTTGCGTGTCTTTAAACCTCTCCAGCATCCAAAGTGCCTGCTTGGCCCGCGTTGTGTCCTGTTGTGCGCTCGTCTGGGCCCCTTGCGACAACGTCTGCAGTGCCCAATCGATGCCCCTTTCCTTGGTGACCTCTAATAATTCTGCCAGCGAGCGAAAGTCATCATTTGTGGCCGGGGCGTCCTTGCCCTTACGAACCCGTTTAAGAGGCATTCCGTACTAAAGGAAACAAATAAAAGTTAGACATTGTTCTTTTTACACCTTGCCTCCTTTTGCCTCTGGCCCTGGGGATCCTCCTAAGCCCTTAAGCCCCACAGTGAACGCCGCGCCTCCAAATCATGCCATTGTTTAACCCCATGCATGGACTGAGTCGCTGACCATACTTACTGTGCCAGCGGACCCCATTTGACACGATGTGCGAACCCCACATACAACATAACATTAACAGCATGCCTTTGTTTCTCACATGCATTGATCGGGGCACTGGCCATACTAACTATGCCAGCATACCCCTATTAAACAAAACATACCGACTGTAACCCGGCACCACCCCGCATGCAGGCGTGCACTTACCCCAGAGAAACATCATGCTTGAACCAGGGAGCTGGAAGTATTCACCACTACAAAACGACACCACCTACATCCATCTAGTTTTGGTGCGAATGCGCATGATGTAAATGGCATAATGAATCTTTGACCTATGCGCGCCTTGCAGCTACTCGCCGAGCTTTTAACAACCACAAGCGAAGGTTGCAGTGTGCTGGACTGTGCGCCATATATTTAAAACGAAGGTGAGGGGGCAGGGGGATTGTTGAGGCCTCGACCTCCCCCCCGTTATGCTCCTGATGCCTGGTTCTCCGGGCGGTTCCCCAACGCTATTGCCGCTCTGCTGTATTATGCCCTCATAACCCCGAGCCTTGTGGCCGCTCGCTTGTCGATTTAATTGCACGAGCAGAGGCTGCCTTCTTCCGTACAGGTTTCCCCACTGTGAGCGCTACCGATTAAACGAAGAAGAGAGAGAGGTGGCAGGGGGCCAGCAGAGGTCTCCACCTCCCCCGCTAAGTCCCCGATGCCTGTTTCACCATCCTCCCCCTCTGCTAATGCCGCCCTGTGGCCTTGTCGCGGCTCGCCAATCGTTTCCAAACCTCCGATAGAAGTACAGGTTTCCTTTTAGTGCGCGCTTGCAATTTAAAGGAAGGGAAGGGGGCAGGGGGCTTGCCGTGGCTTCCGCCACCCCCCGCTATGCTCCCAATGCTTTTCCTCCGGGTGGCCCCCCTCCGCTATTGCCGTACCTAACAAAATTAATGCAGAACAAACGCCTACCGCTGCTTTCCTCTGGGCGACCCCCTCAGCTATTCCCGCTCTCAACAACATTACAGCGGAACCAACGCCTACCGCTGTGCGCAACTTCACACATAATGCGCACTTGGTCTACCGCCCCCCTTTTTCTCTGTGCTATAAACAAACTTTCCCAAACCTTACTTATTGTATCGCTACGCTATCGTGAGGCCCTCTTCCCTGCAGGAAGCTTGTGCGCCCGCTAATGCACACGCGGCTCCCCCACGTGTAACTTTTTCCGGCGCTCCGATCTGCTCCCTCTGCAGGCGAGTGGACAAAGAGGGCGATGTTATTGCCCTTTCGACTTTTAAACACCCCACCAGTTTGCGGCTTCCGGGGACACCGCGTGTCACATTTCCGGGTGCGGGGGGAGGAGAGGCAGGTACCCTCTTCCGGGTCTCTTGACCCGGAAGGGGTTCCTCCCGTGTTCCTGCCCACTTGACGCCACTAAAGGCACCACGCCCCCTAGGTGGGGTGGTGCCCATCAATTTCTAAAGTTCTTACAGCCCTAAGCCGAACACAAGCAAGCCAAGACCAGATGCACCCTGAATGCGGCTCGTCAGTTGGGTGTAGCTTGGTTCCAGTGGTACAGTGAGCACAAGACCCATGTCTGTGCATACCCTTGCCCCTTCGGGTGGTATATCAAACAGACCAAAATTGACAGGAGGAATGCCTGCAGTTTGTCTAACCACTGGCAATCACTTGAGTAGCATTCCAACTCATCGTTCTTTTTCCCACCTTGCCACTTGAGTTTGACCCAGCCATATGCAAATCAATCTTGACCATGCGCCAAAAGGAACAGTCCAGCAGAACTGCCAGACCAGGTCCTCTCTGAACTGGAACACAAGCAACCCCAGCCTGCCTTCACCCTGATTGGGGCGCATTAGTCAGGTGTAGCTTGGTTTTAGTAGATCTCTGGAAAAATAAAGCGCTCTGTTTGACTCTTTAGAAACTTTACCCTTTCAGTACCAGGCTGTTTACATACCTACCTCTGTGACAGAGTTGTTTACATTTTTGATTCCAGTTTTTATAATTATCTCTCGCGCCTTGTGAATACAAATATTAACTTTTATGGACATGTAGGGTTGTTTAAGTGTGCATTTCCCATCAACAACTGTGAGAATTGTAGTCATTTGTTTTTTTTACCAAAGTTGCTTAATACTATTATTTGTTTTAGGCTGAAAACTATTGATACCATAACATTAACAATATTATGAATATAAACTTGAGCATGGAGATACCAAAGAAGTATAGGTTATGAAAGAGGTATTTATCTATACTTGCCTGGGTGCACTCTTTGCACACATCGCAGCTATATGCAAGCTTCACTTGTTATGGACTACCGTATTACATGTCATATATTACATCTGGAGCATAGGGATACATAGACAAATAGTATATTTTCTATTTTTACACACTTAAAGAAATCTATTGTTGGGTGGCAACATCCCTCTGCTTAATTGACTGTCCAAAACAGCCTGTAGAGCCTGTTTTTTCATGACAATGTATCCTAGCTCCCTCAAACAATATCCTGTGAATTTGTCTCAGATGAAAATGAAAAATAAACAAAGTCATGGAACTACTAACCAGAGAAATCAGTTATATCAACATTAGGATAAGAAGGCGAGGGGTAAGCTCAATATTAAAGTTGAGCCCACTGTAAAATTCAGTGACACATTTTGGTAAAAATCATGGCTAAAGATATACCTAGAATGAGGATCAGTTTTAAGGTAAGATCATAACAAGGGTCAGGGATAACATTAAACTTAGTAGTAAGGGTTTGGGTCCAATTTAGATTTGTCTTATAGTACATGTGTAGGTTAGAGCTGAGATCATTATTAGGGTTTATTTGGAATCAGAGTGGCAATTGGGGTCAGGATTAGAGTCAGGATAAGGAGATGACTCATGATTAGGGCGTGGGTTAAGGTCAGTTTAAGGTAGAAATAGGGTTAAGTGCTATGACCAGAGCCAGAGTTATATGTAGGTTATGCAGGGCTGATGTTTATGTTTAGGTTTAAGGTTGGTATTGGAGGTACAACAACATCAGGGTAGGTTTTAGAGTAAAGTTTAAACATACCATTTAAGCAAGGGTTAGCAGCAAAAGTTTTATAATGCTTGCATTAGGGAGGTTAAGAATACGGCCAATGGTAGGATTAGAAACAAGTGCTGGGTGAGTAATGCTTAGGTCACAGTTAGAATTTGAGTCAGAAACAAAGGCTTTAGTAAGGATTGGATTAAAGAGTGAGTGAGTGTGTGAGTGAGTGAGACAGTCAGTTAGTAAGTGAATGAGTGAGTGATCCAGTAAGTATGAACATTTATGTAGTGCACTCTCCATACTTGCCCTTCTTTTGGCAGGTTAGGAGTAAGGGAAAGCTTTCAGCTAAATATTGAAAAAACATTTTAGAAAAATACAACAGAAAAATTTGCAGTACTATTGATAATCAGTAGTATTTTTCAGTGAAATGCAGAATTCCAAGTAGGATATATGATAAGCTAGCCCTGTCACTGAAATGAATTTCAATGGAAAATATTTAGAAATGATTTTCTTTGAAATGCAATGACATACAATTAGATTGATCCCCACAGACACATGATAATGGGAAGATGGTTACTTGCACTGATTGTCCTGGGATTCCTTAAAGTGAGGATATCAATCATACATGTTTTCAGTAGGTTTGGGGTGCTGACTGCTGCTAAACTGGACACAGCAGTAGCAGTTCATTTCAATATGAATTCATAATGAATCATGATTAATAAACCCTGTCCTCTTGTGACAGATATTAACCCCTGTAATATAGAGAAAAATATCAAATGTTTTTATTTTAATTGACCATTGCCTATAAGAAATACATCTAACAATGGGAGACACACATATCTTGACCTAATTGGCGCAATTGGCTATTAAGACAAATTTCATTTTGCCTCCCAGGAACAGGAGCATACTTGTGTCAAAGGCAAATTTCATGCAACCACTGTGCCACCTGAAAGAGGGATTATCAGTGAAGTGTAGCTCAATTAATTGGTCTATGTGCCCACAGATGCATAACTGGACACACAACAATTTACATCATTCTGGTTATCATAGATTGCAAACTAACTCATACATGGGTATCCTGGAAGCAGTCTATTTTTAGTTTTAAGCAGTAATATATTATTTAGTCTAGGTGTTGTTAATTTCTTTTGGGGGTGAATGGAGTGGCACTAATCGATTGTGACACTTCCCTGGACATGTGAGGAATGTGGGCCAGAAAAACAATATGTGCCCTGCTGCTCACAAGACTTCCTAAAATATAAGGCGATGTTGAGCAGCAAAGCACAAACAGGCACATGCATCAATATTGCATTTTTGCGATTCCTTAATTGCGAAAAATAAGGAATCGCAATTAAGGAACTGCAAAATGCAATGCATCAAGAAATTGCCCAAAAAATTGTGATTTCTTAAAATTCCTTAATTGCGACTCGCAATTTGAGAGTCGCAATTAAGGAATCCCTCCCCATTCATTCCTATGGGCCTAGAGGCCCCTAGGAATGAATGGGAAGACATTCTCAATTTGCGATTAGCAATTAGCGAATCGCAAATTGAGAATGCGATTTCAAGGGTGCAGGGGTGTCCAAGGGACACCCTGTTGCACCCCTGAAATCAATCTGTGCACATATGTTGTGCACACACATGCCCTTAGGGCATGTGTGTGCACAACATGAAACTTTGAAAAATGCACTTTTGTGCATTTTTCAAAGTTTTAGCAAATTACCACGAGGTTCAACCTCATGGTAATTTGCTCCCCTTAATTGCGAAATCACAATTTTAAAAAGTTTCATGCATTGCATTTAAGGAATTGCAAAATGCGATTCCTTAAATGCAATCGCAATTTGAGAATTCGCAACTATTTGCGAATTTTTAAATTGCAAGGGCCTTGACCCTTTTCCAAAAGCAGATTTTGCAATCGCAAACGGCCGTTTTTTGCGATTCGCACCGTTTGCGATCGCAAAATCCTTTGATGCATGTGCCTGAAAGTGCATACTCTTTCAAAACGTTTTGTTGTTTAGCTGGTTGGCGGGATGCTTATTGATTGTTTTATAACTCCCAAGCAGCATACTATGCATGGAGCACACATCCCGGTATATGCTATAACACACCTCTAATTGGGAGTGCCAAGCATAGACAGACCGGGTCTGTGCAGTACTGGTCAGAGTGCAGATGGGAACTGGCGCATGTACTCTTAACAGCACATTAGTTGTAAAGCAGACCGGCTGTTTGAAGGTCCCGGTATACTTTTTTACTGCAGATTGCAGACAGACTTGTGTTACTAAAGGGAGAGTAAGTGACTGCACCTGCCTGCAGGAAGATGCCTGAGGTAACCCTGGGACCCAAGTACCCCCTCAAAATGGGCACCTTCAGGAGGCACATTAAATGTGCTCTATCATTACATGGTGCAGATTCAGTGTGCCTCCTGACAGCTTCTTTGCCACTTCATCTGTGTCTGTAACATCGAATGGTACAACTGAAAAGTATTCCCTTATTTGCAAATGATGGCACTCAAAGCCATCTTAAGGATTTTTGGGATCCTGTGTAAGACATAGTTTGGGACCCTAGCTCAGAACAACTTTGAATGCAGTAACCATAGTCAACTAATTCAAGTCTTCATAATGCCGGACAACATTGAATTATATATTGAACTTTCAAAGATGAGCCCACACAAAAAGAGCTGAAAGCCTACAGTGCCCAGAGTCTGCCAGCCAAATAGCATAATAAGAAAGTTTGACAAGCCTTAATAAATCCATTGCTTTCTGCCCTTGCAGATCCTTTTGTTTTAAAAAAGCAAGGGGCATATTATCAAGCAGGGCGGTAAAATGATCACTGTTTTAGCGGCAGAAAACTGCAGCTGAAGCGGCGATAATGGGCTTGATAATATGCCCTGGAAAATTCCAA
Source organism: Lissotriton helveticus (assembly GCF_964261635.1). Taxonomy (NCBI): domain Eukaryota; kingdom Metazoa; phylum Chordata; class Amphibia; order Caudata; family Salamandridae; genus Lissotriton; species Lissotriton helveticus. The sequence goes on from NC_136063.1 coordinate 1,311,726,483, forward strand.
TAGAAGCCCATGTTCACACCAGAACATGGGTTTCTATTGGAATTCACAAGGCCATATTATCAAGCCCATTATCGCCGCTTTAGTGGCAGTTTTCTGCTGCTAAAACGGCGATCCTTTTTAACGCCCTGCTTGATAATATGCCCCCAAGTCTTTTCCTCCATTTTTAAGAAAGACACAATAAATGTGCGGCGGTGACTGTTCAACTAATGACTACCATTAAAATACAAAATCTGCACATAATGCTTGAAATTGTACCTTTTCTTAATGGATATTTGCGATCACAAACAAATCCTCATTTTCAACTGCTGTTCTTGTATCAGAAGTGAAAACCGAAGCACTGTTCCAGGGAGTTTCATCATTCTGTTCGGTGAAATCTGATAACTATCTTCTCATTTTCCCTCCCCTGTTTTGCTCCTCCTGAATGGTGGAGGGTGGGATTGTCAGAGGGTAATTAGAGGTTAACAGCAAGTGCACGTATATGAAACATCAAATGTATTCTTGAATAGATGGTTTAGTTGTTTCTGGTGTTATAGTTTCAGTTACCCCTGACGACGAGCTAAAAACTGCTCGAAATGCATTGGGTGAAACTACGTGAGGGCACTCACTGTGAATTGTTCACCTCTACATGTCTATGTTGAAGCTCGGATGGGCACGCAGAAGGCAGTTGAAGAAAATATGAAATAAAGAATTTCAGTGACATCACGCTGTCTTCGTTGCGATTACGATCTATTGGATTAAGTCTGGATGAGCTTTTGATTAAACATTGGTTTACACTTTGGATTTAAAATTGGAGTATGACAAGCAAATCTGTTCGGTTCCCATATTCCGCAGTGCAACTGAGTGGCGCACTAGACGTGAGCCTTTTGGAACACTTTTTGTATAGCCATGACTTAGGGATAGATCACGGAATCAGTTTTGCACTCAATTATTGAGTTTGAATAAGAATTAGTAAGGAAAGGAGTGCATTCTGCTCATAACAAAACTTTTAGAAAGTGGGCATTTTCTTACTTGACCATCCTAAGTGCCTCTCCCTGTTTGTGTATTCCCCATCTGATTTTGGAGTGGCAGGAGCGGGGGATGTGCATTCACTCTAGACAAGAGGGGGTTGGGGTGTGTCCTGACTTTCCTGGGTGACTCATAGCCAGGCTGAGTAGACCTTTCTGCAATCAGAGTGGTGGGAGGAGTTTTCACTAGCACCTGAGTAGGCTGTGTCTGCTCCTTATAATGCTGTCTTCACCTCCTGTATTTAAGCTGGACTAGAGAGGACAGAACTGGTTTTTACTGAACTCAGAGGCTTTCTGCCTAAAACTTCAAAGGGAAAAGTAGTATAAATATTGGGGCCCTAATCCCAGAATATTAGAATTCTTTTGGACGGAGGAACCTGCCAAGAAGAAGAGCTGGAGAAGTAGTCAGCAGGAAGTACCACTTTGCTATGTGCTTTTCTGAGTTGGCCTGCCGAGGCTGCTTCTGTCGTGGGCGGTGAAAGGACTGACTGTATTTTCTGCAACTTATTTTCCTGAGTTTCTCAAAGGGCTTGAGGTAGAGCTTGACTCCTATTCAAGAAGTCTCAGGAACAGCACAGACTTCAAGATCATCTGCTACCAGCGCTGAGCACAGTGTTTTCTGCTGCAACAGAAGAAAAAGCAACCCAACGCTGCTGCGGGCTTCGTGACCTGTTGGCACCGCAGAGAGCACTGCCCCACTTTGCACCACAACCCTGGTCTCACCGACTACAACACCCAATGCCACCACCGTGCTGCTGCTTTCACTGTGCCCTGAGTGCACCGTATTTTACACTGCCTCACTTCAAATCACCACCCTGGTATCCCCGACGATGACGCTCCATGCCGACATTGATGCCGCTGCCTGCACCATGGCGTGTGGGCACCACTCATACGTTACACAACGCACTGCCCTGAACCACACCACAGCCTTGGTCCACCAATGCTGGCACCATCGACTCCGGATCGTCTACCGACGACAGCCCTTTAGCAACAACAACGCTGCTCGGACTTTGACCTTCCAGCACAGTGACAAGCACCTCCCAACTTTGCACCACAGCCCTGGTCTCACCAATGCTGCCGGATGCTGTCATCGAGCTGCTACTTGCACTGCCCTGAGGGCACTGCAATCCGCACCACTCCACTTCATGCTGCAACCCCAACACCTGCCAGTGCTCCTAACTTTCACCTCACGGAGTTCGATCTGCACTTCAAGGAACCCTATGACTCATGCACCGACCTCCGTGACCGTCATTGCCTCTTCAGAACTCATCGCAAGGTCCACAACGCCCTGCATTTTCAAGGTCTGATGGCGGGTCTTCTGGACACTGTAGCTGACCCGCGACACCGTGGTCAGCCTGAACTGTTGCATTTGTTTGTTATATATTAGGTCTATTTTTGCAATCTTTGCATTTTGATTACTCTATGTTGGATTTTTATCATTTTGGTCTTGTTTTACACAGATAAATATTGGCTATTTTTCTAAAACTGATGGGGTGTCCTTTTGTAGTGTTTTCACTGTATTACTGTGTGTTATGCGCAAATACTTTACACATTGTCTCTGAGATAAGCCTGACCGCTCGTGCCAAGCTATCAAGGGAATGTGCAGGGGTTGTTTTAGAAGTGTACTCTCCTTACCCTGACTAGAAGGAAGGGTCCGTACTTGGACAAAGTGCATCCCTTTGCCAACTAGAGACCCCCATTTTTAACACTAGTGCTCTATGTTTGTTACTTCTTCTGTTACCGCTCTTCTGCTGGCTCTGCTTGCAAAGGGCAATTTTGCCTTATCCCCCAGTTTTCCTTCATGTACCTCTTATTCTCTTCCACTAATGTACCACAGTCATAGCTCTGTCGCTTCCCCTTGTGGCTGCTAAAGGTTTCCTGTAGTGCTCACTACTCAATCCATTTTGTTCTGTCCTGAACTAAGTCCTGCCCAAGACTGCAGCTCTATGTTTCCTGCCTGTGGCTCATTTTCTTTCCACCTAGAGTTTCATATTTGTTCTCCAATTCTCTGTAATCCTCTAGCCTGTGACCCTGCCCCATCTACTGTTTTTCCAATTATGGCCCAACATCTTTACCTGTTGTGCTGCAGAATATTATTCCTTTCAGAAGTGATTTAATTACAGTCTCAACAACAACTGAAATGGAATTTTCTGGTTATACAAAGAAATCCCACCTGAAACCATCTACACCTAAACAAGATAAGAACAGTCTCAGCAGGTTTTGAATATGGTGAGGCTCTCAGTGTGCACCTTTCATTGTAATGTATATTGAATAAAGGTTTGCTATTGAACCCTATTATTCCATTGACATTGGCAAAGCACAATTAACAGCACATTAGTCTCAGATCTATTAACTTTGACAGTTGAGTTTTCATAGAAACAATGGCATTGATGAGAGCTAAGCTGCATAATTTCAGCTGTCGTGTTAAATGTTGGTAGGTCTAAGAGGTTTAACTATTTCATAATTGATATTACAATATCATGAGTTACAGGTGTTTAAGGTGAGAATAAAGAACTTTGTTGATTGCATTTGGTGTTCTTGTTTCATTATTTGTGTGATTAGGCAGTTGTAGCTTTTCTCACAGCATTAGATGCTGCCAGTGTTCTATTTCTGCTACCCTCTCAGAGAGCTGAAGACATTGGGCCTGATTCACATACTGAATTTTGTAGTATGTAAAGTAGTACTCCAATAGCACTACTTACTACAAAATGCAGTTAACAAGCCTATGGGTGGAGCTCTCCACCACCTTCGCTATTATCTTCTCTATGGAGGGATCTCTGCCCGGTGCTTGAGAGCACCGTACATGTAAGTATATTATTTGGTAGTAAACGTAAGTGGGACCAGGGATAGTGGTGGGAAAATGAGAAATAATGACTCGAAATGGATGGTGAAAGGAAAAATTAAACAGTGGTTTCGGCGGGATATGTTAATATAAACCAACCCCGCACACAAGAGTAAGACTATTGCACTTCACAAATTACACTTCTAAAGTTACTCCAGCTGTAATAGCTGTCAAAAATGCATAAATATATTCAAGCCCAGGCTTGAAGTAATTCAAACACCACAAATGGCCAAACAATGGAACTGCAACATACTGCCACAGAAACTAATAAAGTCCATCTTTTAAACCAACACCCTATACAAAATCATGTTAAATGAATTACATTAATTCTATATTGAAATTCTAAATAGGAAATGGACGTTTTGGTTTGCTAATAAAATTGGCACTGTTTAATTAATTGTCACAAAACATTCCAAAAAAACAATGCTCAGCCACCTCAGCTTTTTCCTGGAAAGTTTTGGGATGATCCTTAAAGTGAAGGCAGAGAAAAGGGGGTAGTGCATTTTCCCAATGTAATTTCCAATTGTTACTTTGACACAGTTAGATGAACACCACTACATGAAATGTGGCAGAAAGCTAGATCTTTAACCAGAAAGTGTGATTTGTCCTTTAAGCAGTTTTAAAGAAATTAACGTTCAAAATAATAGCTATCTACATACATGGGAGCACCATGAGGCTGGCAGATCACAGATAAGCTTTGTATGACTGCCTCACATCAATAAAGATGTTGGCAGCCATTTTAGGACTTGGGGATTTAGTTTCTTGTGTCCTGAAAAAAATAAAAAATAATATATGAAGGTGCTGGGTAGTTATACCCTGACCCCACTAGGCCGTGTGGAGTGGACCCAAAGGGATGCTCCTGGGGCCAAAATAAAAAAAGAATTCTTTTCACGGCGTTGCGGTACCGCAGCAACATATTTTTTCAAAAAGGTGCTCTCGTCCTTTTCAATTTGTATTCCCCTGGAAGAACCAGGACTGGGGGTACTGGCCCATTAAGGTGTTTAATTGTATTTAGGGTAGGAAGCAAATGCAGGGTGTCCTCCCCATGGTAGTGAAAGCAATTTCCCCTGGGACCGGTGTCTGTAGCAAGGGCTCTTAGGACCCCATCCCTGGAACCTTGAAGGAAGACAAGGAGGCTGTTGTCACTCACCCCGTAAATTCCAGTCTGCCTGCTCACTCTCCGTGACTGGGGTAGCGGGACGCACACCACAATACGCTGCCCACATGAAAAAGGAAGCTGCTGGGGCACCCAAACACAGTAAAAAAGAGCGCTAAACTTGCAGAGTGGGATTATCTATACAGGTGTTAGGAAAAAAAACTGTGTGTGCGCCCCGGGTGGAACCAGGGTAGCCTCAATATAATAAAAAAAAGAAAAATTGTCATGACCTTGTCACTTCATTACATATTCACTGTGCTTTTCGTGGGCTTTATATTTAAATATTCAAGTTATTGTGGTGCCCAGAGGAGAGGCGGAAGTACCACCAACCATTAATATACTTGTTGTGTGGGGCTGCAGGGAGCCTAGCAGCTCCCAGGAATGTTTTTCAAAAAAACACTGTAATTCTCCTGGGTGGTCCAAGATGAGCTCATCATCATTATTAAAGTACTTTAAGCGGGTGCTCTATGCTTTTCAGGTGGAGTGCAGGGACTCCTTGTGGTTGTTACTATCGCTGCATTTTGTATCATGATGAGTGTCCCCGAAAGACTCAAATACACATTTATGATTGTTTGGAATAAAATGCTTTATTTAAAAAAAAAATTGTGACAAATATTATTATGCATTGCCACCTGAGTGTTAATAAGGAACACTTTGAACTACGGTTATTGATCAATTGTGGTGAATTTTTGACAAAGCCAATGGGTCTGCTTTATCTAGGTTGATGTGCTATCCCCCTGATTAAGCCAATAGGCCAGCCTTTAATATTTTGGTATTCTGACCCTTTGACAAAGCAAGTAGGTCTGCCTTCTTGAAATGTCACCTCTTTATATTGTTATTTTACGTTTAAAAAAACCTCAGTCATAGATATATACTTTTTAATTTTTTTCAGAACCCTGACTGCTACATTTTGCAGTCCCTGGAGCCTGTTCAGAATACCCTGCTGGGCTCAAACATAAAGGGCATTGCAATAATTGAATTTTGATAGTACCAATGAGGTTACCACTGTTTTTTGTAAATCCAATGGTAGAAAGGGAAGGATTTTCCTCACAATTTCAATTGTGTAAAAGCATGAGGATTTTAGGTAGTTGGTTTGATCACTAAAGGAAAGATTTGTATCAAAAGTTTTTCCGAGATTCCTAGATTTAGACACTAGGACAGGGAGTGAGCACAAGAGCTTCTGGCCACAAAGATGTATTCGAAAAGAAGGTGTCCGGCCCAAACAGGAGAACCTCAGTGTTCACTGAGTTTAATTGTAGGCAATGGGTGCTCATCCAGAATGGCACTTATGCATTTATTGAAATGAGAAGCCACCTCTTCAATATTGTTGCTTATGGGAACCATAATTTGGGTATTGTCTGCATAAGACACTGTGGAAAAACCATAAGACCTTATCAGTCCCAAAAGAGCGTCTACATAGATATTGAATAAAGTGGGAATTATTGAGGAGCCGTGCAGGACTCCACAAGGTAAGGAGAAAGATTATGACCCAAAGTCTCCCAAACTAACAGTTTGTTGTTTTTCATCTAAAAAGGCACAAAGAAGCTTAAAGCAGAGCCTTGGACACCTTTGTCTAACAAATGATGTTTCAGAATTGCGTGGCTTACTGTATCAAAGGCTGTGGATAAGTCCAAAAAGGCCACGGCAGCCCTGTCGCCACAGTCTAGGACCTAACCTAACCTAATATCCTCGGATACTGTGACTAGCGCAGTCTCCGTACTATGAATTTCATATAGCACAAACTTGACCCGGAGGTATCAGGTATCAGAGTGCTTTAGATGAGCACCAGTTGCGTTACAGACATACACATTTTTTTTCATTTCTTTTTTTAGGCACTTTGGGGTTAAGGACCAGATGTATAACTTACCAAATAGCGAATCACAAATTGTAAGTCATTTGCGACTCACAATTTGCAAGGCGCTATTTTGCATGTGCAACAGTGTGTTTAATACTCTTTGCTATTCCCAATGGGGTCGCAAATTGCAAGGCTCATGAATATTAATGAGCCTCTCGCAATTTGCGAGCCCATTGGGAATGACAGGCCCTCCCAGGGATAGTGGCCTGCTGGGCTTAGTAGACCACCATGTCTGGGACTACTTTTTTAATAAAGTTTTTTTTTTAATGCAGCCCGTTTTCCTTAAAGGAAAACGGGATGCATTTAAAAAATGAAAAATGAAGCTTTTCAGTTTCATTTTTTTAAGGGCAGGCAGTGGTCTCTGGGACCACTGCCTGCTCTTAAAAAATATTTGCCAACATACTCACAAAGAGGACGGGGTCCTCTGGAGACCCCTTCCCCTTTGCGAGTGGTTTACCACCTGCTTGAAGTAGGTGGTAAACTGCTAGTGTTTTGCGGCCGCAAATGCTGTTGCAAAATACAAATACATAGCATGTTGACTCGCTATTAGGAAGGGACGCCCCTTCCTAATAGCGAGAGTTGCAAATGCTATTTTGCGAGTCAGTGACTCGCAAAATAGCATTTGTACATGCTATTACCCTTTTTTGTGGCCGCAAACGGGAGGTTCTCCCTTTTGCGGCTGCAAAAAAGTGTCGTACATCTGGCACTACGTGATTTGACAAAAATTACAGGATGTTAAGCTTCCCTGCTGAGGTTTGAACCCAGTTCTCCAACTTTGTGGTCAACAGCCCTAGCTATTAGGATACATCCTCTCCCCTCTTATGTTATGTCAATTATCTTTACTGTGTTACAAAGAACTGTGCCAGGAACTCTAATCCAATTTACATCTTAAACACATTGTTAGACCTGGCTTGTCCAGCAGGTTTATCCCCAGTTTTTTGTTTGCTTTTTGGCCTTCTGTTTCTGAACTGTTTTTGTTGGGTTTTATGACTCTGGACACTTTAGCACTGCTGATCAGTGCTAAAGTGCATATGCTCTCATTGTAAATTGTTATGATGGATTGGTGTTTCCATGATTGGTTATTTGATTTACTATTTGACTTCTATGTTTTAGTCCCAGTGTCTTGGTGTATTCATTTTTGTTCTAACCAACCCGTAATTCGATACTGACCACGATTCCTCTGGGCCACTTACATACCGATGAAGTAAGAGTCCTTGCCTGCCAACTCTTCTTGCCAATCGGGATAAGTAACAACGCTGCCCAACATGCCAAAAAATATGTCAAAAAAACTGCCTCCAGTTAATACAAAAACCATAGATAATTATATGGTCCAGGTGGTTGCTCAAATTAATAACGAAAGGAGACAGTCACTGGGACTAAGCCAGTCTCCCAACTTACAGCTATTAAGTCCAACTCAAAGTCCACAACAGCCAGTCTCCATAGTATATGGTGACCCTACGGACCTGATAGACATCTCGGCCCAATTGAGCCAAAATCATGTGGACCAAAGCAGCCTAGTGTTGGACGATGTAGTAAATATAGTGCCATCAGATTTAGAAAATAATAAAGACTCTGATCACGAGACTACGGCCCAAAAGTCTGATGAACATTCATCTCCCGAACAGGAAATTCGACCTGTGAGAACACATAGAAAGACCCAACAAAAACGGACAGGTCTACGCTCGGGAAATAGGAAAAAAAGAGCAATACCCACAGGGGAAAACAAGGTCACAACTACTGATCATGGAGATGACCATGACCACAATAAAAGCTACAGGGATGATGATCTGCTCCAGAAGATAGCTGACATTCTAGACTTTAAAATTAAAACCATAATCAAACCTCTAGTTGCAAAGATTGACAAATTAAATGCCGAGGTAAAAAGAATGAGTAGTCTTCAGTCTAAGGCTGTGGATGGGGTCGACAAGTTAACAACTTTGGTAACAAAACCGGGACATTCAAATGAGAACAATGTGAGAAGTTCCACGGAAAAGGGTAGTGATTTAACGTCCCCTGCCCGTGTAGCCCAAAACTCAACTAACTCTACCAATCAGTCGCTGGCTACTGATGGTGCATGAGCAATAACAAGAATACCGCCAATAATATGCCAGGAAACGGACCCCCTCCAATTTATTGAAGAAGCCTCTCCAGTGGTTTTAGTGCTGGCCAATGTTCCTCCACCAATGGATGACCAACCGGAATCGCCAGCATCTCTGTCTAGTAAGGCATTGCACTGGCTAACGGGAAACATGCAGATGGCACCAGGAGGTAAACAACAGCTTGCATGTGAAATAAAGGCAGTAAAGAGGGTCGCTTGGATTGGGAATCGACCAAAGAAATTTAAAGGAGACTGTGTTATAGTGACCTTTACTCATCCAGCTGTTTTACCCAATGTCTTAAACTACATTTCCCCTCCACAAAGAAGATCTGGGTCTGTTGTCCCCCTTACCCTTAAATTTTTCTATGGGGAACAACGAAACGTAACATTTCCTAAGACTCCGGGACCTGTATGGGATACTGTGAGGGAAAACAGAGGACTAAAGGTTCGCCTTAATGATTGGGGTATGGCCCTAGGAAATAGATATGAAGCTCTATCAGGGCTAAATGATTGTGATTGACTGGGTAGATGTAATTTTGCTTCTTTCACTCCCTCTAGTGCCCAAGCAGGGGGAGATTTGATAGATTTGATAGCCCAGACAACCTATGAGACAGCTTATACACTAATAAATGTCAGCAACGCTAGCAACATTCAGGCGGATCTGGGCAACACAAAAGATGATTACCATCCCATTGGCCATATTGATCACATTGTTAAAAGTGATCAAAATGTAAATCTATCTCAAAACTTGATTATAACCGGGAATAATACAAGTGAATTTGATTATCCCCAACAATATAGGGAGAGCCAATCTAGCAGCATGAAACCTGAAAACGACATTGTGCATGATCAATTTATTTTAATGTCATGGAATGTTGCTGGACTAAAAAGTAAAATTCCATCACAGGACTGGTTAACTTTTCTGGATTCAAAGGATATCATTCTTTTCCAGGAAACCTGGCAGCTAGATCCAGAACCCATACAAGATTATTTACATTTTTATGTCTCAGCTTTACCGAGTACAAGGGGGAGGCCTAAGGGTGGCCTAGTGACATGGGTCAAACAGAACAGTGAATATTCAGCTCTCCAACTGGCCACTAATAGCCCTGATATACTGTTGGTTAAATTACAGCGACCCCACTATAAGGATCTTTATATTTTTAATACTTATTCAAGGGGCCTACCAGGTGGCAAACCTACTGAGGCGGTTGATCACCTGGATTTTCTTTTAAAACAATATTGTTTAAACGCCAATGTTATTGTTGGCGGTGATTTTAATTGTTGTTTTGAACCACTTGATAACCAAGATGTAGATCTTACGACAGAAGAGGACCATATTTGGGATATCCCTCAGCTCTCCTTAACACCTATTAAAAAATGGTCTGAGGCTGCACTCCAATTAAAAGTTCTATGTGTAGAGTATGGGTTAAGGGCCGCTAACGGAAGAACGGGCTCGGATAGGCAGGGTGCCCCTACCTTTACCAATGGCAGTTCACATAGTCGCATCGACTATATCTTGATTAATAAAGAGAACTGGGCCAGCGTTGATGATATGTGGATTGAGCCAAGGGTTGAAAGCGACCACGACCCATTAATCCTGACACTTAAATTGTTTGACCTATTGAAAGGTGACCTAGCGAAAGGAAACGAATCGAGAGCAAATGTCCCAGTTACTCTCTCAAATGATAATAGACGTATCAGATGGTCAAACTGTGCAACCAACGAGGAAAGCATAATAGCCATGAGGGACCTAACAACGCAGGCCATTAGAGAAATGAGGAGAATATCCCCTATGGATACTCAGATACTTGAAATAACTATGATGAGTTTTTTAACAAACTGAAACCGTTTTTTGTTAAAAAAGTTACCAAAAAGCAGCGTAGGCCAACAAGGAAGGAAGATCAGTGGTATGATAAATCCTGTAGGGTTGCCTATAGGGCTCTATCTGATGCAGTAAAAACAAAAGATAAAAACTTAATAAGGGATGCACGAGTTACATATAAAAAAATGCAAAATAGAGCAAAGGGGGACTGGGAGGAAGGCTATTGGAGGGATCTCCTAAAATCCAGCAAAGATAGGTCTATGACCTCCTTCTGGAACATTGTCAAATGGGGAAGGGGGGCTAAAAGAGGTGAACCCATGAATCACGTGTCACCAGAAGCATGGGTTTCCCACTACTCGACCCAGTTTGCTGCTGAGGACAGGGATGAAGATGAGTGTGTGGCTCTTGTAAACATCACTAAGAGCCACTTACACTTCACTAAAGCCGACGTCCTAAAAACACTAAATAATATTCCCAAAGCTAGAGCTCCAGGATTGGACTTTGTTCCTGCAGACCTGTTTATTCATGATAAAGACCTATGGGCTACCTATATCCAGTTGCTAGCCAATGGTATCGCGAAAGGCTCGCCTATCCCTGAGACTTGGAAGGGAGCCGAGATTATCCCCATCTTTAAAAAGGGGACATGCTCGGATCCAGGTAATTATAGGCCTATCAGCCTGATCGCATGTATACAAAAAGTATTGGCTAGGCTTGTATTACAGCGCATTCATGGCTGGATTGATGAACACGACATATTGTCACCCTTGCAAGCAGGCTTTTGCAGCCACACTAGTACTATTGATCAAGTTTTTAGATTTGTTTTAATATATTGGCGCGTTGTATTTCTTGGGGGGGGGATGCTTTTTGCAGCTTTTGTTGATTTAAAATCTGCATTTGATTTAGTTCCTCGCTCCAAGCTGTGGAATTCTCTGCACGAACAGGGTATTCCAAATGAAATTTTGTCCTTACTAATGAGAATGCATGAGAATAATTTTGCGCAAGTTCGCTGGAACCAGCAGGGCAGTGTTACCGATAAATTTCCTATTGAAAAGGGAGTACGCCAAGAATGCGTTTTAGCTCCAACGCTTTTCTCGCTTTACATCGACAGGGTGATCAGGTACTTCGAACAACAACCTACAGATGCCCCAAAGTTGGCAGGTAGACTGATCCCCCTGTTGATGTTTGCGGACGATACCCTGTTGATATCTAAGACCCAAAAGGGACTCCAGAAGGCCATTGGAGTTTTTGAATCATTCTGCCAAGACCATGGCCTCGTTGTTAACACAAGTAAAACAAAATGTATGGTCTTGCACAAACGAAGACACATTAGAGGGAAGGCTGTTATGGACGGGGTTCAGCTTGAACAGACCCAGGTTTTTAAGTACCTCGGCATAACCCTGTCGCACAACTTAGACTGGAAACAGCATATTAACGAGCTAGCGACAAGGCATGCTCAACTGACAGGAGCCCTTACTAAGGAATTATTCTCCTCACAATCCAAACCTATTAGTCCGGTTTTAAAAATTTATAATGCTAAGGTTGGAGCGGCGGTTTTATATGGGGCTGAACTTTGGGGGCCTAGTAACCTCACAAAGTTGACATTAGCACAAAATAAATTTCTCCGCAACATTACAGGCTTACCAATGTCAACCCCCCTGCTACCCCTAAATTATGATTTGGGATTTCATAGCTTCGAGGATATGGCCAGGTACAGATCAGTTGCTTACTGTAGGAGGTTATGGGTAACCCCAGAACTCTCTCAGTACGCCCAAGGCTTTCTTGAGGTTAGATCCCAGGACACAAGACACAAAATAGTATGGATGAGAGAGGTAAAAACTATTTATAGGGCTATGGGTTTATCTCAACTGTGGGATGGCCCTGTAAATAATGTTTTCCCACCCAAAAAAATACTTCGAGACTTGTACTGGAACATGATTGAGACTAAGTCCTTTGGAAGCCGTATTGAACAATCTTTTACTAGTGACTTCCTAGTACTCAAGCATGCACCGGCCCTGGAACCTTATTGGGACTGGATTACTATCCCAGGTGACCAGAAGAGGTACCACCAACTGAGGGTGGGGACACTTCCATTAAATGCCCTAACTGTTAAATGGTATAAGAACCAAACCTCTAAGTGCCCCTTTTGCCCTGATCATAAGGAAAATGCTGGACATGTGCTGTTTGCTTGCCCTGAATATAGTGCCCCCAGACGATCATGGCTAAAACCGATTTGTGCCCAATTGGGCCTTAAATCAGTAAACGAGGCTGTTAGGATCTTAAGAACTGATACCTCCCAGCCTGTTGTTATAGCCATGTCGAAATTTCTACGCTGGATGTGGATCATTCGGGCTCGTAAAATGAGTGTGATATAACTATAGGGATAGCTATTATACTCTGCTACTTAAATCTGTGCACTGTATTTAGTAAGTGACATATTACGAACACTGCATAAGTAATTGACACATTTTGTAGTGATGAATTTTGTTCTTATAATTGTTTTTTTTAACTGTTTTAATAGCATATATTTATAGCATGTAAATATGTAAATAGGATGATTCAGATATATATGTTTCTTTTTAGATTAGATTGATATGACTCATTATGGATACTGTATTGTTGGGGGGGCGGGTGGCAATAGAAAACAACTTTTAAATGTAAAATGTCTTTTATGATTGATAAATATCGAATGAAGACTAATTTGATTTGATTTGATTTACTACTAAGTCCTTAGTACAGTGCACTGTGTGTGCCAGGGCCTGTAAATCAAATGCTGCTAGTGGGCTTGCAGCACTGATTGTGCCACCCACACAAGCAGCCTTTCAAAGGTAACTCTGACCTGTCACTGCAGTGTCTGTGTGCAGTTGTGACTGCCATGTCGACTTGACAAGTACACCCACTTGCCAATCCCTAACCTTTCTTTTTCTTACATGTGAGTCACCCCTAATGTAAGCCCAAGGTATCCCTGTGGGCAGGGTGCAATGTATGTGAAAGGTAGGACATGTCCTGATGTGTGTGGCATATCCTCGTAGTGAAATACTTCCAATTTTGTTTTTCACTATTGAAAGGCTATCTGTCCCATAGGGTGGAATGGGAGTTTATTTATAACACCTTATAAATATAACCTCCCATTGTGACAAGATAGGAAGATAACGTTTAGTATGCCTAAACTTAGAATATGAAAATACATCTTCTAGTAAAGATGATTTTTATATTGTGTGTTTGTGTGACTGTCCAGCTTTTTGAGTGACAGGGGCTGGGGATGTGCATTCTCTCAGTCAGCCACCGGGGGGGGGTGATGTGTGCCCTGCCTTTCCTGGTTTCGGCTGGTCAAGGAGGTTCTCTGCCACCAGAGAACAAAGGAACTTGTGCTATAAAAAATGGGGCCCAGACCCCTGAACTTTAGATTACTACTGAACTAAGGACCCAGCAAGGAAGAAGAACCGGGAAAGTTGGAGGAGGAGTTCTGCCCCTGTGCTGTGTGCTGTTGGGGTTGGCCTGCAGTGGTTGCTTCTGTCTTGGCAGGGGAAGGACTGGACTGTGATTTAATCATCCTGCTGTTGGAGTTTTCTCCAAGGGCTCGAAGTAGAGCTAGCCTCCTGTTGGAAGTCTCAGGGATAGAAAACACTTAAAAGATCCTTTCTTTGATTGAAAAAGAACCTTTGCCAAGGAGAAGAGCTGGAGAAACTGAGGAGAAGTACTGCCTCATTGCTGTGTGCTGTCTGGGGTTGGCTTGCAGTGGCTGTTTCTGCCAAGGAAAGGACAAGGACTTTGCTGTGTCCCCTGCTTGAGGAAGATCTCCAAAGGTTGAAGTAGAGCTTGCCTCCTGTTTTGAAGTCTTAGGGATACAAAGACTTCACCCCCCAGCTCCCTTGAACTCCCTTGCTGAGAGTTCAGACCTGCCAAGAGGTGCCCGTTGCTGTTCGGGTCCTCTGGAGGTTGTTCCCGCTGTTGGGAGCTGGAAAAGTAACGCAACGAGGAAAAGGGCACGCATCCACTCCTGCATCGCCGAAGAAACCGAAGCAGCGCCTGACCGCGGCTCGAAAAATCGCTCCACGCTGCATCGAGTGCACCGATCTATGAAGGCTGGTATCACTGCACTGATTCCGATGCCGGCCCTGCTGTGTGGCTGCAATAATGAACACATCGTGGTACTGCAGCTGAAGAAATCAACCCAAGCTCCGTTGCAGCCTCCACATCGAGAGTCGATGTATCCCCAATCCTCATGCTTCGCACCGGGGTGCCAAGTCTACATCAACACTGGGGCCGCAGTAAGAAACCAATGCATCACCTCCCCACACAGTAAGAAACTGACGCATCACCTCCCCTTCAGTGAGGAACCAACGCATCACCTCCCCTGCCTGACAGTAAGGAACAAACGCATCACCTCCCCTGCCTGACAGTAAGGAACCAACGCATCACCTTCCCTGAGGCTAATTTTGTTTATGATTTTGATGCGTCCAAGGTACTTTGGGACATATGTACAAACCCCTATCGCCATGGAAACGTCACTTTTTGTGACGTTCCCTTAGCGATAGGGGCCTTGCCTTATGTAAAAGGCAGCGTTAAGCCACTTAACGTGGCTTAATGCTGCCTTGTACAAAAGGTACCCTTTCACGCTATGTTTTTGTGAAAGGGCGTGCAGTGGGTGTTGTGGTGGGCGTTCCACTGCAACACCCATTGTATTTGACACTGCCCCCTATGTACAAGGGTGGCGTACATAGGAGGAAGCACCAAAATGAAGACCGGGAAAATCCTGGTCTTAAGTTGGCGAAACGAGGAGAAATGCATTATTTTGCCTTGGTTTGTTTATGTACAGGAAGGTGTTCCTTTCTGTACATAAACAAACCTTTTAAAAAAATTCCATTTTGTAACTTTCATGTGTGCTACATGAAGCAGCACACATGAAAGTTACAAAATGGCATTTTAGGATTATGTGCAAGAAGGGACACTTTCCTATACACAACCAATCCTCCCCTGCATGCAGACACACTTGCACTCTGGTGCAAGGGTGCCTGCGTTGATGCTGAGTTGATAAACTATCACCCACTCTCTAAAGACCCCCTCCCGGAGATCAGGATCAAAATACAACAGGTCACAGGACAAGCCAGAAATCTCAACATAATATCACAGAAGGAACACAATTTCCTTAATAATCCACACCCACGTACACACATATTATACATACTCCCCAAGATCCACAAGGACAACACCAACCCACCAGGCCGTCCCATCGTTTCCGAATACGGATCCATTCTGGAACAACTTGGCAAATACATCGATGCCATCCTAAAGGAGTTAGTCCCAACCACTGAAACCTTTATCCGTGACACCATGGACCTGATCAACACCATCGAGGACAGACCTTTCAACACGGAAACAGACCTAATGGTCGGATTAGACATAGAATCGTTATATACTAACATTCCGCACTCCGAAGGCTTCGAAGTCATCAGATCTGTCCTCGAAACCAGACCCCGTCCGGCACTCATCCCGACCGAATTCATCATGGACCATGAAGCACTAAAAAAATATACCATAGAGCTATACTTACAATAGCCCATATACAATAGTTACCAAGAGTAAGTCAGCCGGCAATGGAGAAGGTTCAATCGTTTATTTTGCAACAGCGCCCTTTATAGGGGAGCCTCCCTCTCGCCACAGCTCTCAAAGGTGTGCAGAGGAGACTGCTGGATTACATTCAAAACAGTGCATATATACTTTCGGCATACCTCATAGAAACCCCGTACAAGTACCAGTTCATGAGAAACCAACAGGAAAACCCATATAAGCCACAACTGATTGATTTGAAACTCAGCTCAAGTTATTCCGGGGGTAGGTCAGCAGAGGTGCCTCCCGTCCATTCTGGTGCACGGGAGTATAAGCATGGCGCCTGCAAGAATGTGCTCATCCTACGAGAAAGGCAGATGTGACCTTGAGTCTCCCAAGTTAGAATCAATGGTCTGTTCATATCCCAGGCCGACCTTTCAAGCTTCTCTATCAGTAGCATGTCACGTGTTTTCCCAACTAGCGAAAGAGGCCTCAGGAAATGAAACCAGGATGGCGTTTGTTCAGTTCAGCCCCGATTCTGAGAATCTACATGGGATGAGTGTATTTACAAAGCGGTTCTATCGAAGTAGTAGTGATATATATATATTGGATACATCACAACAACATTATATAGTATGAACTTTATATTCCTTCAACCTCCTACGGATCACACTTGAAAACAATTATTTTCTTTACCGCGATACCTTCTATTTACAAGTAAAAGGCGTCTCCATGTGCGCCTGCTTTGCTCCCAATTTTGTAATTCTTTTTGTTCACAATATGGAAAAAACACACATCCTTACCACCAATAACCCCTTCATTGAAAACATTAACCTCTGGCGTCAGTACATAGACGACATCCTCCTTCTTTGAAATGGAACCACAGATACCCTTAACTCATTCATTGACTGGCTTAATCAATCTCAAAACCACCTTAAATTTAGCAGCGACTGCAAAAGCAATGACCTACCCTTTTTGGATGTCTCTATACATGCCGAAGGCGGCAAACTAGGCACATGCCTATTCCGTAAGCTCACAGAGAGAAACACCCTCTTACAATACTACAGCTACCACCCACGAGGACTCAGAGATGGCCTGCCTTACGGACAGTTCTTACTCATTAGAAGAAACTGTAAATGGTGTAAGGACTACTTTCGAGAATCGAATATCCTCATTGACAAGCTAATCAACAGAGGATACCCCAAACGCCTTGTTTGCAGAGCACAGAAAAGGGCATGGTACTGTCATCGAGACCTCCTAATGCCACAACCAAAAATAAACATGTCGAGTATACCATTCGTTTCCAAGTTCAATCCATGCAGCAACCAAATCTCCAAAATCATAAAGAAAAACTGGACATTATTACGCCCGTTTAAACACTTCAAGGAACCACCACTCTTTTCTTACCAACGTGGCCAGAACCTAGCCTCACATCTCGTACATGCAATCACGTGGCCAGAGAAAACAGCAGAGAGACACACTATCACCGCAGCCTGGGGACAATAGCCAATCGTTGGCCATTACAAATGCCAAAATTGCAGTGTATGCGAACTCACTGCTAACACCAAAGAGTTCAAATTCAATGACAAAATGTACAAACTGAAGAACCACACTAATTGCAGATCACAAAACGTAGTGTATGTCATCCACTGCCCCTGCAACCTGGTTTATGTGGGGCAAACTGCACAAATGGTGAAACAGAGAATCATTTAACATAAGAGTCGTATCAATTGCAAAGTTCTGACGGCTCCCCTGGGCACTCACTATCAGCTGGCAGGTGATAGAACAACTTACTCTGCCCACAAGAGGAGGAGACATCAAAAACCTCCTAAACAGATGCAAGTGTAAATGGATGACCATATGCAACTCTGTGAACCAGGGCCTTAACACCATTGATGAGTGGAACAGTACCATTTCTATTTAACCAGTACTGCGCTAGTGACTCTTCACCATATAATAATTATTGCCACACATGCTCTCATGTCCCCCTGTGTGCAATATGACTACTATGCAGCCCTTCCCCAAACATGTCTTACACTCTCTATCCACTGCATAAGCCCACTCTGAACACCACCACCGGGGCTCCCTCCTTATCCTTTGATGTTTAACATGATGTTTCTCTAATAATTACATGCCTAACACTTCCTCCCTCCTGATTTATATACATGTCCTTTTACCCTATCTGTCACTCGCTTTCGTGTCTCTATATCGGAAAACTCTCACACGATCGCTTTTGCTATTAATGCCATTGTTACGATTGACAGTTTTAATTTTACTTTTCTTCGCTGCATATCACCAAGTGGTCTGGTTTATATTTACCCAATTCATGTACCATGTTCTTGACTATTACAGTTTCTCCAAAATATTGTCTCACGGACTATAGATTTTAACATTATACTGATTGCTGATGTTCTCTTGTAACTTGTTTCCATGATTATCTGACATCCGAATGTTTGAAATACTTTATTGTTCACCGTGACTACCACCCCCTCCCGCGGCCCACCGTCCTCCTCCGCTACCCACCCACCCCTGTCATACCCTTCTCCCATTGGATACAGGCCATCGTCTCACACGTGTCCTACCCCCTACCCCGCCTAACTACCAGTCAGCTCCCTTCTTCTCTAAGCCCATTGTACACAGGCCATCGCTACACTCCTGTCCCGCCCCCTGCCCCGCCTTGGTTTCGAGTCAGCTTCCTTATCTCTAACCCTCTGCCACCACTACTTGCTACACCCAGACGTACGAAGTCACAGCTGCCCACCTCTGCTTCATTCAGCGTTTGGTGAGCTATCCTACACCCTTCCTCGTTTTCTACCCATGCTCCGCCCGGTTGTCCCTCCCTGACCGATTCCTCCGTCTTCTAGGTGCTCCAATCCCTGACACTCCCCCGTAACGATCCACTCCTATAAACCTTTGGACTCAACCCGGGCCGCCCAGTGATCCGTGCCAGGTAATTTCCGACTCCTGCCCTCCTTGCCTCCACCACTTTGCCGCAGCTCCACCAACCCTCACTTCTGCCTCTCTCCCCTTCCCTCAGGCTCACACTGGATGTGACCATCTCCGCTCCCCCACCCTCTGGTTTGCATTAGTTGCGTCCCCTTTGATCCGATCTGCCTTCGCCTTCCATTCACTGGCTAGACGCTTCCAGGTATTCACGCGAGTTGCATTTACGCGCCTTGCCCTCTCGCGCTCTTGCGCCCTTGCCTTCCATTCACTGGTGAGACGCTCTCAGGTATTCACGCGCCTTGCATTTACGAGCCTTGCCCCCTTGCGCTGTAGCGCCCTCGCCCTTCCCCTCCGCCGGCACCCGCACACGCGGTTCCCACGGCTCCTTCTCCCTCCTCCCCCGAACTCTAATGCCTCGGGCATGGTACACGTTTCATCCCTGTTTTTGTATGCAGCCTCACTGACCTGTGTTCTCCCGCTCAGTGCCCCCCGTTCTCGGCTTTGCACGCCACCAGAGAATAGCCCAGCCGGCCACTTCTCTACCACAGGGCTATTTCCACACATTGCCGCCTGCCGTTTTTGTCACCATGGCATTCGATGCTCCTAAATTCTTTTTCCACCTTCACACCAGTCCATCCTTGCCTTAACTATGTTGTTTTATTTACACCACAGACCTTCATCTCCCCTGCTGCCCCCTACACACATTACTGCCATTCACGGCCAATTTTCCCCCCCTCTCTCTCCCCTCTGTGATTTTCTCCCTCACACACCCCCATATCCGTCCCTAGCACTAGCCTTCCCCCCGGCCCCCCGCTGACAACACCTGACCCTTTCCCTTCCTTCCTGTACAGCACCGCTTCCTTATCACAACCCGGTCCTGAAGATGATCTCAAACAAAGAGGATCGAAACGTCATCGACAATCCAGCGCAATAAAAGGCGCAGCCCCTAATGTGGCTCATCTAAACCAATCCTGCAAAAACTTTGGAAAATGTATCTTTATCTTTATAAATTACCTGAAGCCACATTGTTTTTTGTTATTCACTGTACATATTCATGCACCAGTCACTGTGCGCCATATATGCTGAACACAATTGTCACTTGCATCGCCACCTTTGTGTCACCTGCACATGCTTAGCGCCAAGTGCAATTCGGGTTGTATTGTTAGTTATTTACTTACAGTGCTGCTACAACTGTACCTCTTTAATTTTGTTCTTGTACTTTAATTATATGATGCCATGAGCACGCCTGAAAAAATCATTGAGTCTCCTTGTTTCTGTTTCTGTAATGCTTTATGCATACATGCTTAATTGTCTTTTTATAAGTCCAGTTGGGATATTGTTTGTTTATTCTGTACATAGGAGGCAGCACCAAAATGAAGACTGGGAAAATCCTGGTCTTAAGTTGGCGAAACGAGGAGAAATGCATTATTTCGCCTTGTTTTTCTTTTTCCATGTGTGCTGCCTGTGCAGCACACATGGAAAAAGCAAGATGCTATGGTTTATATATGTACAGGAAGGTGTCCCTTCCTGTACATAAACAAACCTTTTAACAAAATGCCATTGTGTAACTTTCATGTGTGCTGCATGAAGTAGCACACATGAAGTTACAAAATGGCATTTTAGGATTATGTGCAGGAAGGGACACTTTCCTACACACAACCAATCCTCCCCTGCATGCAGACACTCTTGCACTCTGGTGCAAGGGTGCCTGCGTTGACGTTGAGTTGATAAACACCATCACAGGGGGAAACGCAAGGCTGCACGACATTCTTGTAAATATGGTGTAGCTTTGCTTTTCTGAAGTGGCGGAGCGTGTCTTTTTTGCTCAGGAGGCTAACGACACTCTCCGCCACTTCATTGAACATATCCTCCTTTGTGTGAAAAGTGTTGCATCTGCAATTTGCTTTGAACAGGACTGTGTCTACCTTTTGAAAGTCATATTTGTATTACTGTATTGTGGATGTTTCTTGTTTTGGTCTGGTTTGGTTTAGATAAAGATTACTTATTTTTCTAAACTGGTGTGGTGTCCATTTGTAGTGTTTTCCCTGTATTATCTGTATGTGTGCACCAGTGCTTTACACACTGCCTTTGAGATAAGCCTGTCTGCTCGTGCCAAACTACCAGGGGGTGAGCAGGGGTTATTTAAGAAGTGTATCCTCCCTTACACTGACTAGGAAGAAAGGTCCCTACTTGGACAATGGTGCAAACCATTGCCAACTAGAGACCCCCATTTTTAACACACATGTTTTGAAGGATTGATTGCAGAAATTGCCAATTAAAAGTATCTTTTATTTTTATATATCTAGGAGTGCCAATATTGCTTTCTCCCTTGTGCTGATTCAAATGAGCCATGTGATGTTCAGTAAGATATTTCTTCCAGGATAAAACTACTTTGATCTTGGTGCTTTAGAGTGGCCATCACTCTCTTCAATCTGGAGAGTTTATTAAGTAGCTTTGCTTTCCAAATTTAATGTCGAGAGCAATCCATATATTGTGATATATTTTAGGTCTTTCCTAGGTGTAGGAGCCGTATGGTTGAATGCCTCCTTTCATGTTTAATTTAAATGGTCATTTTTAATTACAGCAATACAACAGATAAGATAGACATAATCACATTAAGCATGGTATCAGTTATCATTGCTTTTTTAGATAATTATTATTGGTATTTGTGCATAAATTCCAGCTGTTCAGTACATTAAAAGAAATTAGAGCATGTATCCCAATGCAGTCACCCACGCGCGGATCTGGCAGGGATAGCCCCTTCATCAGTTCAATAAAACATACAATATCATCAGGCAATATTTGTGATGTTGGGATTGTAGCATCAGGTGTCTAGGGGTCTGGCATCCAGTGGGTTCGCATGAAGTGGTGACCAGATGTCTTTTGGTCATGATGTGAATGGGAGTGCTAAGGCATAAATATCCATTGCATCACTGCAATAAATTAAGGGCCTTATTACGAGTACAGTGGTCCATAGCACCACCATACTGGAGGTGGCAGTCTGACCACTGCCACACTGCGGGCCTGCCTGCAGTATTACGATTGGGGTGGTCAGACTGCCACAGGACCTCTGCGTCCATCGGGGATCCAGGTTCCCACGGTGGTCATGCAGCAGTCAGGAGCAGGAATATTCTGGTGGTGCCAGTGCAGCACCGCCAAGCAAATTCTGAGTTGCCCGCTAACCGCCCTTTTCAGCGAAGTGAGCCCACCATCAAAAGGGTGGTGGATGGTCAACTAAGGGGGTCCTAACTGGCCCCCATGCCACTTCTGGGCCTGTGGGTTCACTCCCATTCCTACATGGTGTGGCATGCATGCCACACCGTTCAGGAACGTGCTGCTGGTGCTGTCAGGGCGGCGGGCTGAATATTAGGCTCTCCTATGAGCCTGACAACCCACTGCCATGAGACCGCTGCAGCTCCTCCTACCCAAACAAGATTAAACTCCAAATCAGGCAAGCTAGCCACCGCTTTGGTGGTCCTCCAGTGGATGGTATGGTGGAGGCTCTGCTGGAGGACCATCAATGTCCCTGAGGGCCTCATTTATGAAAAGTGACACATCGCTGCGTGAGAGCAGCGATGCGTCACTTCTCAGTGCACCCTCCTTGCGACATGACTGATGCGTCATATTTACTGTATGACGTATCATGTCGCAGGCGGTTACAGATACGTCCGTATTTCTGACGTATCTGTATGGCGAAAAGTGACGCATTACTGGAGTTTGTCACAAAAGTGACGCAACTCCAGCAATGCATCCTTTCACATGGGGCAAGCCCCATGTGAAAGGGCTTGCGTCAGTCTTATGCCTGCTGTGAGGCAGGCGTAAGATTTGACGCATTTGAGTCCTAGAAGTGGCGCAGTGAAATCTGGTAGATTTCACTGCGTTACTTCTACGAACCTTTCTTGCGTGGGAACACCCCCCTGCATACATTATACCTGGTGCAGGTATAATGTAGCGCAGTGGTTTACAAAGTGACACATCTACCTAGAAGCGTCACTTTGTAAATATGGCGCAACAAAGCACATTTTTTACACTGCTAGTGCGTCACAAAAAGTGACGCTCCAGTGGTGAAAAAGTGATGTAAAGGCTCATAAATGAGCCTCTAAGGGCCTCATTTATGAGAAATTACGTATTGCTGTGTGAAAGCAGCGATGCGCCACTTCTCAGTGCGCACTCCTTGCGACATACGTCATGCGCCATATTTACTGTATGACGCATCATGTCGCAAGGAGTCACAGATACGTCAGTATTTCTGACGTATCTGTATGGCGCAAAAGTGACGCATTGCTGGAGTGTGTCACAAAAGTGACGCAACTCCAGCAATGCGTCCTTTCACATGGGGCAAGCCCCATGTGAAAGGGCTTGCGTCAGTCCTACGCCTGCTGTGAGGCAGGCGTAAGATTTTGACTCAACTGCGTCCTAGAAGTGACGCACTGAAATCTCATGGATTTTACTGCGTCACTTCTACAAGGCTTTTTGCTGGGGAACGCCCCCCCTGCATACATTATATCTGACACAGGTATAAGTAGCGCAGGGGTTTACAAAGTGACACATATGCTTAGATGCATCACTTTGTAAATAGTGCGCAACATTAGGCATGTTTTACACCACCAATGCGTCACAAAAAGTGACGCATCAGAAGCGCAAAACTGACGTAAGGCCTCATAAATGAGGCCCTAAGTCTTTAAGCCAATCTTTTCCTTTAGGAGCTGGTCCTCGGCCCCATCAAATTGTATTCATTTTCAAGCAAGAAGAAGTACCAATAAGGCAAATTTACCTCTTGCTTTGAGAATGTCTTTGACATAGCTTAGCAGAGCTTGAAGCTGGGAGGGGTCTGACTTTAGTGACAGCATGCGTGACAAGCTTTTATATATTATCTTCCAGAACTCAGGTATCAGGGAAAAAATAGGGTACATGTATGTAATTTGCAGTGGGTGAGTAACATTAGAGACATTTTGGGTCATCATGCAGATCCATAGACTGGAGTCTAGTAGGTGTATAGTGCACCCTATGTTAAACTTTGAAGTGGAATGCTGTATGTCTGCTGTTCAATTAAATCTGTATTATTTGTAAACAACAGTATTTCCAAATGTCCTCTGTAAGTGGTCTAGCAAGATCCCATTCTCATTTCTCTCTGGCTTGTGATTCATGAGCTACCACTACTATATTTATCACATCATACAACTTCCTAATTAAAACCCTCGTGGCGACGTTGAGTCATAGATGAACATCAAACCCATTAATGTGGGGGACATGTCTTGAAAATTAGGATAATGTGTTTGCAAGGTTTATTTAAGTACCAGTATAGGAAAGTATCCAAGGAGGTGGTGCCACCCTTTTGTTGAAATGTGTCTAGTGCCATGAACCTGCCTTCCAGGAATAGGGATTCAGAAAAGGGGGTGGTGATGAACAGAGTGCCTGAATTAAGCAGACCACTCTTACCCAGTCCAAAGATCAGGGCTTGATCCATCACCGTTTTTTAGCTCGCTGCACCATCCCAGCTCAGAACTTGGCTATATGCAAATTAGTCTGTTCCTGTCCCAGTGCATGATGGGAACAGGGCAAACCAAACTACCAAGCCAATTCTTGTACTGGGAAGGAAACAAGCTTCCGGGGACCGGTTTCTGCCATTTCAGGCGTCGTCGGCCCGGCTTGCTTGAATCCTGATGGTGCAATGAGCTAGGGACTCACATCTGAGTATACCCTTCCACGCTTATGGTGGACAAAATGATTCAGAAAAGGGGGTGGTGAGGAATAGGTGTCCCAGTGTTTGAAGTTTGAGCAATTGCAATTGACCTAAAGCCTTGGGCTATAAAAGAGAGCAGGTGGAGTGTTTTTTTGTTAGATAGAGAAATATGGTGAGAACACTTCTTTAATACCCACAAACTGAAAAAGAGAGGTCCAAGCATAAGATGTACATAAAACCATATCAAAGTGCAAGTGATGGCGGGCCTGCCTCTGGATAATAAAATGTGATATAGGGGATATCACTGGCCATAAATCTTTCGGGGCAGATTGATGTCGGACTTGCGCCACGTTTACGCTGCCATTGCGTCACGCAACGGCGGCGTAAACGTGGCGCATCTCTGTGACCCATTTACAACGTGACGCATTTAGGCAGATGCGTCACTTTGTAAAGCCCTGCGCCACATATGGGCGTTCCGGCGCAGGGTGGGCGTTCCGGGGCAGGTGCACCTCGCAAAAGTGCCTGCGTGAAATCTACAACATTTCACGCAGGCACTTTTAGGCCAATGCTGCGTCAAAACCCTGCGCCTGCTTGAAGCAGGCGTAAGGCTTGCCGCAGCAATGGAAGAATAGGGCACCCCCGAGCATTGCTGGAGCTGGGACGCGCTTGCGACGCAAGTCCAGCAATGCGCCACCTTTACGGCACAGATGCGTCACTCATCTGTGCCGTTTTTGCCCCATGGTGCGCAGCATTGTAAATGTGGCGCACCATGGGTGGCGGAGCTGCGGCGCACAATAACTGGCGCATCCCTGGGGATACGCCAGTTATTGTAAATCTGCCCCTAAGATTCTATAGGTCGGCTACTTGTGTTCAGTATAAACCTAGTGGTACAGGTATTTTGCTTGAGTTTCAGACAGTATAACTCTACATGCGGTACAGCCAGCGCTCCTCGACTGTGAGGAAGTGTCAGTGTTTCCCAGTTGACTCTGGGTTGTTTTCCAGCCCAAACACAGTTTATGAATATGGAACGTATTGTGGTCAAACATTTCTTACTAAGAGGTAAAAGGATATTGGTGAACAGATAGAGTAATCAGGGCATGAATACCATTTTTAACACTGGTACACAACCGGCAAGAAGAGTTTTCCAGTCTTCAGCTTCATGCTTGATTCTCTGAATAGCTGGGGTATAAGTAGCTTGAAGTGCTTGGGCTGGATCACGGTGAACCACATTCCAAAACACTGTATTCCAGCAGAAAGTCAGTAGAGCATTTGGAATGTGCTCAAGTTAACGTGCGTTCCTGAGTATCTTCCAAGCTTGGTTACTTCCCTCATTCAGCGTTATGGTTGACATCAGGGTGTTGAACATATAATACAATGCCATCATCATAAAGAGAAGATACATATCTCGTTCCTGCTATACAAGGACTGTGGTGACCATGCTTTTTTTTAATATACTCATTAAGGGTTCAGTTGCCATTGCAAATTAAAGTGGTGACATGAGGCACCCCTGACGGGGTATCCTCGTTATATTAATAGATGGGGAGCCTTCTCCAGTAAAACGCAGTTTCGCTGTGGATTGGGTATAGAGCAATTATATCCATCCCAACAACCCATTCCCTAAAAACATTTGGGAGAGCTTTTAAACATGTAAGTCCACAAGAGGGAATCAAATGCCTTTTGGGCATCCAGAAGCACAGCCACAACCGGTAGGGCAAAGAACATTCTAAGGTTATCAGACGTTAGTGTACCAGGTGTGAAACTCTGTTGTTCAAGGGAAACTATATATCATATGTGGGGTTGGAGCCTATTCTCTATGGGGCCGATTCACAGAACTAATCTGAGATAAAATCTGAAACTTACTACTTTTGGTATTCAAAGAAGGCATTTAGTAGTATTAAAGTTAGGACTCCTAACTTTACTGCTACTAAACTGAGACAAAATCCGGTATTCACAAAATACATTTAGTAGTAGTAAAGTTAGGAGTCCTAACTTTACTACTACTAAATGCCTTCTTTGAATACCAAAAGTAGTAAGTTTCAGATTTTATCTCAGATTGGTTCTGTAAATCAGCCCCTATAATTTTTACTAGAATTTCAGTGTCCAGATAAAGTAATGAAAGGGGCTGATAGGAGGATCATTTCTCTGGTGATTTACTGGGTCTTAGCAGTACAGTGATCACTGCTTTGCTTAAAGATGGGGGTAAGTACATCACAAGTTCTGGCCTCAGCATACATCTCCAACAATTTATGAATTATTATAGTACAGTATTTTTTCGAAATATTCTGATGTAAGGCCATGCAGTGTTGAGACCTTACATCCCATGAGGGACTTAACTACATCACCCACCTCCTCTTTCAAGATAAGAAGATTGAGGGGCTTTTGATCAGGAGCAGCAAACCAAGCTAGGGTGGTGTCTTCTAAATGTTCGGCTATGGAGGGCTAAGCGGTATCATTATTGGCTTGGTAAAGCGTAGTGTAATATGTTGACAAGGAGCGTAAGATGTCCTCAGTTAATGTTTTCCTTGGCCCGGTATTATCTTATATACAAACAATATATTTCGATGTCCATGAATGGTTTAGGAGTCTTGCTAAGGTACGACAAGGTCTCTCCCCTTCTTCATATCATTGAGCCTTGGCAAATGTATCTAGGAATTTAACCTCTCTTTTTGCCTTCTCTTTATATTAGAGAAGGGTTGATTGAATCTGAGGGAGAAAGGAGAGATCATTTGTACGGTTATAGTTAAATTCCATACCATTTAACTTGGATTCCAAGTGATGAAGTGTGCTTGTATTGAGCATAAAATGCCCAATTACTTGGAGAGACAAAGGCCTCTAATATAAACTTTGAATGCCTCATCCAATGTGCTGTCAAAAGAGCCCTCCTTGCATGTGAAGTAGTCAAGGATACCCTGGGGTACCTCCTCTTGGAAAACCATGTCAGTGCTGAAGAAAGAAATGTCCAGGGCCCATAGTTAACCATTGAGTGTTTGATGTCTAAAGTGAGATGGACAGGTGCACGGTCCGATAACATTCTTGGAAAAATGGGTATATTGATGCAGTGGCCACTTATATCTCTTAGTTCTGAGCTGGGATGGTGCAGTGAGCTAAAAAACGGTGATGGATCAAGCCCTGATCTTTGGACTGGGTAAGAGTGGTCTGCTTAATTCAGGCACTCTGTTCATCACCACATCCTTTTCTGAATCATTTTGTCCACCATAAGCGTGGAAGGGTATACTCAGATGTGAGTCTCTTGCTCATTGCACCATCAGGATTCAAGCAAGCCGGGCCGACGACGCCTGAAATGGCAGAAACCGGTCCCCGGAAGCTTGTTTCCTTCCCAATATAAGAATTGGCTTGGTAGTTTGGTTTGCCCTGTTCCCATCATGCACTGAGACAGGAACAGACTAATTTGCATATAGCCAAGTTCTGAGTTGGGATGGTGCAGTGAGCTAAAAAACGGTGATGGATCAAGCCCTGATCTTTGGACTGGGTAAGAGTGGTCTGCTTAATTCAGGCACTCTGTTCATCACCACCTCCTTTTCTGAATCATTTTGTCCACCATAAGCGTGGAAGGGTATACTCAGATGTGAGTCCCTTGCTCATTGCACCATCAGGATTCAAGCAAGCCGGGCCGACGACGCCTGAAATGGCAGAAACCGGTCCTCGGAAGCTTGTTTCCTTCCCAGTATAAGAATTGGCTTGGTAGTTTGGTTTGCCCTGTTCCCATCATGCACTGGGACAGGAACAGACTAATTTGCATATAGCCAAGTTCTGAGCTGGGATGGTGCAGTGAGCTAAAAAACGGTGATGGATCAAGCCCTGATCTTTGGACTGGGTAAGAGTGGTCTGCTTAATTCAGGCACTCTGTTCATCACCACCTCCTTTTCTGAATCATTTTGTCCACCATAAGCGTGGAAGGGTATACTCAGATGTGAGTCCCTTGCTCATTGCACCATCAGGATTCAAGCAAGCCGGGCCGACGACGCCTGAAATGGCAGAAACCGGTCCCCGGAAGCTTGTTTCCTTCCCAGTATAAGAATTGGCTTGGTAGTTTGGTTTGCCCTGTTCCCATCATGCACTGGGACAGGAACAGACTAATTTGCATATAGCCAAGTTCTGAGCTGGGATGGTGCAGTGAGCTAAAAAACGGTGATGGATCAAGCCCTGATCTTTGGACTGGGTAAGAGTGGTCTGCTTAATTCAGGCACTCTGTTCATCACCACCTCCTTTTCTGAATCATTTTGTCCACCATAAGCGTGGAAGGGTATACTCAGATGTGAGTCCCTTGCTCATTGCACCATCAGGATTCAAGCAAGCCGGGCCGACGACGCCTGAAATGGCAGAAACCGGTCCCCGGAAGCTTGTTTCCTTCCCAGTATAAGAATTGGCTTGGTAGTTTGGTTTGCCCTGTTCCCATCATGCACTGGGACAGGAACAGACTAATTTGCATATAGCCAAGTTCTGAGCTGGGATGGTGCAGTGAGCTAAAAAACGGTGATGGATCAAGCCCTGATCTTTGGACTGGGTAAGAGTGGTCTGCTTAATTCAGGCACTCTGTTCATCACCACCTCCTTTTCTGAACCATTTTGTCCACCATAAGCGTGGAAGGGTATACTCAGATGTGAGTCCCTTGCTCATTGCTCCATCAGGATTCAAGCAAGCCGGGCCGACGACGCCTGAAATGGCAGAAACCGGTCCCCGGAAGCTTGTTTCCTTCCCAGTATAAGAATTGGCTTGGTAGTTTGGTTTGCCCTGTTCCCATCATGCACTGGGACAGGAACAGACTAATTTGCATATAGCCAAGTTCTGAGCAGGGATGGTGCAGTGAGCTAAAAAACGGTGATGGATCAAGCCCTGATCTTTGGAATGGGTAAGAGTGGTCTGCTTAATTCAGGCACTCTGTTCATCACCACCTCCTTTTCTGAATCACTTATATCTCTAGTCACAAGCCAGAAATAAATATGCAAAGCTTAGAGAGGGTTGCAAAGCAAAAAGCCTCCTTCATGTGAGTCGCATGTGGTAAAGATGGTTGAGCATACAGCACCATCATGTGACTGAAAAAGGTGCAAGTTATGAGCATTTGGGTACAGTCCAAGTCCCTTTTTTTATTAAATATATGTCTCTCTAACCTAAGAGCCAAATAAGCAAACTGTTTTGTGTAGCCCCTTTTTGCATTGCATGTGTGGAAACCCAATAAGTATCTTATCAATTGTAATTCATTTCTGTTGTTCTGATAGTACTTCTTATTGTTACTCCTGATTCACCGCAAAGGTGTTCTCTAGTTCTAGTTTGTCCTAACAACTCTGGATAGTTTACTCCAGAGTTAGTTTAGAGCAATTTATTTTCCCCAAATAGGTCCCTCTTATCACAACTCTCTTGTCCTCCCATTCAATGCTACTCATATCCTAATTTAATTTGAAATAATTGACAACTTCAGGTCTTAGATAACTTCCAAAAGCTTGAACCCTATAGCTTCTACTGTTAGCGGCCATGTGAGGTATTTGGGTCATGATCTAACACATTTTAGGCTGCCTTGAGAAATGAGCAATCTGGCAGAGATCTGCCCATGTATGAAATGTTAGCAAATTTGTGAAAATGTTCAGCATTTTCCAGACAGTATGATGAAAGGCTAAATAGAAGGAATACATCTTGAGGATGTAGGTGTATGGCTGTAGTTTCCTTTATGTGTCAAACAAACTCTCTTCAGATGGACATCCCACAGAACAACACCTGGAGTCTGACCGGCACTAATCCATGATAGTTGTCTAATTTGCCATTAAAATTGCACTCGGGACCCCTGCTCATATCACCAGTTGTGGTTCACCTGGAGCAATGCTGAGAACAACCCTTTGGTATATGTTGATTAAGCAGGAGAGTACCACTGCCATGTCTTGGCAGTTCAACATATTCGGGAACAAATAGGCATGTCTCTTGTTCAGGGATCAGTCCAGAGTAAACCTAGTGTTGCCTGTAATAGTTGTTGAGGTCTCTGACATTCGAAGACCTTAATTGGACCTGTTCATCCTTTCCATTTAGACATAAACATCCATCTCCTTTGGCCTGTCAACATCTAATTCTTTTAGATGAATAGTGTTGTAGTCCACAGTACATCTCCACAGTACCTTATATAACTTTTTGAATACCCTGTACTTACCTTTATAACTCCAAAAAAGTTATCCCTAGACACCCACCCTACCCTACCCTACTCGAGCAAGTCTATAAAGAATGCCCACCCAGCCGATGAAAGTATAGTTCCAATGAAGTGAAATGTCACACCATCAGCACCCTCTACCTTTCAATATATGCACCCAAAGCCCTTCCCAATGAACCAATAACTTGTGTACAAATCAGACACAAGTACAGAAAACTAAAATTATAACATTCATATTGTAAAAAGAAACTATTTCAATTTACGTAGAACTGTCACTTTCCAGGATCAGATAAAGGATGTTGTGCCCGACTGGAAGTTACAGGTCCATCACTTGATCTGTTCAGTTGAGTGCCAAGCCACCTCTATCCCCTAGATAGGAAACATGAATAAACGTGTGACTACATCCTTGCACCTATACTAACATTGGTGAACTTCAACTAGGCATTTGCCACAACTCCCTTAATTCTTTCCAGCATTATATGAATATGGGGTACCATGTACGTTGTATTATTCAACATTTGGATATTATTATTCAATCAACAGTTAAACTACCTTGCCTCAATGTGCCATTTTCATATTGAGTGTAGTGTTCTATGTTCTTCTGTTGCCACATTGTGGTTCATATGCTGAGAGCACCCCTCACACTCAGTTCTGTCTGTAGTTGGCAACATCTAAGTAGCTGCTGTGCCCACAGCACCCTCTGGTTATTTGTTCTGGACTAGTTTGAGTGGCACTTCTCCAGCAATCAAGGTACTCCCCACCTGACTATGGGTCTGTAAAGAAAAATATTGTGCTCTCCTTATTGACTGTTTGGGAATGGGTACACACAGGGCCGGTCCTAGGACTTGTGGGGCCTTGAGCGAAAGGGAAAATGTGAGGGACCCTCTAATTTGAATGTGACATCACAAGAATTGACATCATAGAAAACCAACATCACAGGACTATTGATCATCTTTGTCATTGCTGAAGAGACCTATGGGCATATGTACAACAGAATGGAGAAGTATAGAGTCAAGTAAACATTGCTAACGCCACGCTTATGCATTCTAAAAATGCAGGGCTGCACCATATTTTCAAGAATATGATGCAGCCCAGCCTTTCCCCTGCGCTGATGCTAAATTAGGCTGCCTAATGCCAACGCAGGCACCCTTGAACCATAATGCAAGGGTGCCTGTGTTGAAGTGAATCTTGAAATGCTGTTTTCTAACTTCTATGTGTGCTGCTTAACGCAGCACACATTAAAGTTGCAAAACAGTATTTTTTTTAACTGATGATTTATGTGCAGGAAGTGGGACCTTTGCGCTAAATCACAGACCTGTCCAATTGTCCACCCGGGCACAATTACCCATGTGCAGAGATTGGGTAGAAGACATGGCTGCAAACCTATCTATTTTTCACTTCATGAATTGCTAAAACATAAATCTAAGACAAGTGCATACCTAATTCTACACTCCTAGATTTCCATTTGTTCTTCTCAAATGTCCCTCAGAAGGGATTAATTGTTAGAAGCTCCACCTCTTCTTTTGCCTACAGTCCATGTACTTACACATTTCTCTCTGCTACACTGAATCTACTTGTTTTTCATTATATTTTATTTTACCTGCACTCTTTCTGATGCAAATGAAATGTACTCTTTTTTTAATTCTCACACAGGACACTTCAAGGACATCCATTCACCCATTAATTATATTTTGACTTTGTCACATGACATCCTTTTCGTTTTGTTACCATTCAAAAGTTGCCTTTTGCCCTAAAATAATCCAAAGCCAAATGAATTATCAGGTAAAGTAACGGGAATATGAAACAATAACAATGCACGTATGTCTGTTTTGTTTTTTAGATTGGTTTAAGGGAAATCGGCTTCCTAGGAAACACCCTCTGTTCTATCTTTCAGACAATGCATAAACAATTGAGGTAGCCCAAATAATGTACAATCTCTGCGTTGGCACTAAATGTTGCATTAGTCACACACTGCTACATTACTGTTTCGTGTCATCTGTTAATTAATATAACAGTGAGGCCTGTGCAGTTAAAGATCTTGGGATACACAAAAATGCTAAAGGGCAGTAAAAAAGGTTTACGCCTAGTATAGAAAAACCTTGTAACATAACTGTATAACATAACGTAATATAACATGCAATACATACCATTATCAGAATATACCATTATGTAATGTAACATGGCACAGCAAGTATTAAGATATACTGATACAATGGATCTACCTATACAGTACCAAATGATCTCCCCACCTACTTCCACATTTCCCACTTTCATTAGGTTCCTGTTGTTCAAATAACTGCAAATAAAAGTCCACATTTGTAAAGCGCACAATCACCCGTAAGGGTCTCTAGGCGCTGGGGGCCGTCGGGAAGATTAAGCGAGCTATTGCCCAGAGTCGCATGGTGCTGGGCTAACCTGCCGCCGGAGCCGGGGATCGAACCGTGGTCCCCAGATTCCAGCGTCAGTCGCCCTGGCCGCGGCGCCACACCTCTGTATATTCATACACATAACGGGCCACATTTATGAGGCTCCTGCGCCACCGGAACGTCACTTTTTGTGATGTTCCGTGGCGCGGGAATCTGCTCCATATTTACGAGGCAGCAGTAAGTCACATGTTTTGGCTTAATACTGCCTCGTAAATATCGTTCCATTTAAATGCAGTTTTCTGCATTAAAGGGACTTGCAATGGATTTTGCTAGGAGCGTTCGCAGCAACATCCATGGCTTTTTGACACTGCCCAGATTTACGACCCCCGATTTACGAGAACTCGTAAATCTGAGGCAGCGCCAACATCTTCCACCTCCCCGGAGGCTTAGGGGAGGCACAATGAGGAGAAATAATTTTATTTCTCCTCGTTTTTCCATTTTCTATGTGTGCTGCATTCTAAGCATAGAAAGAGGAAAAAGCCTCCTGTGATTGTTTTTGTACAGGAAGGTATTCCTTCCTGCACAAATATTGTCACCCAGCAACTCAGGCACCCTTGCACCATGGTGCAAAGGTGCCTACGTAGGTGCAGGGCAGCCCAATGTGCGCCAGCGCAGGGGAAAAGGACAGGTATACGCTGCATCTGATAGATATGATGCATTCCTGCCCTTTTCTTTTGCCATAGGGCAGCGCAGCAGGAAGGCCTAGGCAATACCTCATAACCAAGGCCCAAAACGTTTCTTTACATTCGTTCACCTTTTGCTTTTTCAGCTCAGCTGCTGAATGCCTGAGACATATGCCAAGTTACCATGTGCAATCATTTACAGAAATTACTTTTAAGAGACAGGTGATAACCTTTTCAAATATGTTTGTTTTAGTTGAAAACTTGTAAATCTGTTCAAATGGCTAGACATAGAAAAAAAAATGTGACGTGTACGTCTAACAATGCAGCCCGACAGAAGCATTGAACACGTCGAAACGTGCACCATGATATATCATTGCCTGTGAACTTCTGAGCAGAATTGGACGGATTCTAATAGCATCGAGGGATGAAACATCACAGAACCAGCACTATACAAAGAGGAAATGGCAAAACAGTATACGTGGATGCGGAAAAGCAAGTAAAAAAATATTTGAGACAACAATGAAAACAGGTTTAAAAAAAAAGAGAAAATTAAGGGGACGTTGATTCAGGCTATACTTTGCCCTCTCTTCGCAAAAAATTAAAGCTAGATACACATCTTTGCTAAAGTAATTCATGTTTGCAATGAGTCACAAGTCGAGGTTGAGAGCATGTCTGGAGGCGCAAACGTTTAGTAAAATAGCAAAAGGGTTCTCAAGTATCTGCATATGTGAAGGCCCTCTGGGTGTTTGCGTCATGTTAACTCATCTACCTCTTGTTACTTGTCAGTGATATTAAGTGTTTTGGTGCGGTTTATTGCTGCTTTTGCCGGTATTAAGCAAAGGTACCTAAAGTATGCTCTACATTGTTTTGGAGATTTTCCCTATGTTATAATTTTTAATAGACTATATGAAGAGGCTAGGGAGTTTTCTTTCAAAAATACATGCCAATCAAAGAAGACTTTCTTAAGGCAAAACAAGCATGGATAATACAACATGTGTTGCTTTCAAAGTTTTGAGAAGCTGTGAAACGTTACAATTTCACAAAGTTTACAATCTTTGCAAAACTTCAGGTGAGAACACAATTTTTCAAAAACAGGTTTTGTTGGAGATTTTTACTATATTTCCACAAAAAGGACGAATCTGCAGATTTATTTCCCCTTCTCCTTATTGAAAGAGTATTCACGTGCTATTGTGTTCCATAGGTTTTTGATATAGATAAGTGTATTGTGTGCCTTCACTAGACCTAATACTGAAGTCCGAGAAATTAATCTCTTCCCTGTCGTAGACGGAGGTAAGTGTATATCCATGGATTTCTTATTAATCCAGTCAAAAAAGTCTTTCAGTTTGTCTTCTTCCCCATACCAAATCATCACCACATCATCAATGGACCTCATCCAGAGAGTCATGTAGTCTAAGAAGGGGTTACTGGTGTTGTAGACGTAATCATCTTTGTATTTGACCATGTGGAGATTAGCCGGATCTAGGGCAAATCCTGCCCCCATGGTCACACCCTTGGTCCGGAAATAGTACTCATTCTGGAAGATAAAATAGTTCTTGTTCATAGTGATCCTGAGTACTTTTACTAGGTGAATATTGATTCACCTCGAATCAATATACTCTATTAAAATGTTGCATCAGATTTCTTTACATGAATGTATACCACCTAGGTGATTGTGAAGCGGTATAAGATAATTGTGTGTAACAAACAACCACAGAAAATGTAGATTTTCACCCCTTGTCATTTATTATCGGAATCATTTCGCTTTTTTCGTATTATTATGATTGGATGGAATCTGACATCTCTAATCAATGTGATATCCACAGTGTGGTGCTAACAGGAAATGGTCATTTACACCTTTCCTTTGTTCCTGATCCTACAGGTCATTTAATTTTGCGTACATAAATTAAGACTGCTTTTGAATGACCTGTAACATTGTAGCAATGTTGTTGGCTCACTTGTAACAAACTCCCAAGCTGTCTCATTCTTTGTCATCTTTTAACAACCTCCGTTGAACTTTGGGAGCAGATCCTATCCCTAGCAATGGTTCTCTCCCCTCGTCATCGGGCCATCAGTGGTTCCTCCGTACATGGCTGCATCTGCTTAGACGATACGTCCAACGTGCACGTTGCTCGTGAGATGGCTTATACCAATGCAGTCTCTGGTCATGCAGAGGATAATGATTTTTCCGAGCGGCTAGACGCGACTGAGCCAAGCTTTTTGTCATTCATTTTTATGGTGAGAAAATACCACTACTATTGTTAACAGGAATTGTTGGTAGTCCTGATTAGTACAAGATGCTCAGAGACCCCCTTTATTGTAATTTGGATGCTGCATTACCTTTAATTCAACTGGGGCTATTGCTCTGTGATTTTATTTTAATAGAGAATCCTCACTGGATCTCTGAGGTTTTTTGGACAATTTACTAAACCTTTTGTGAATTGGCGACAAGGCACCATCCCTCATACCTTATTCTGAACAACTATCCTGGGGCCCAGGGAAGACCCTCCAAGGGTGATCTCCCCTCCCTTGAATCACTATAGGTTATATATATGTTTTTCCATAGATTTTAAACAAGACTTCTACTCTTCCACTTAGGTAACTAATCGTAGGGCCCTTAATCTGGAGAGGCCTGATTTATGATTTACATTGAAATCATACCAGATGCCATGCATGTATGGTTAGATGTTTAAAGGATTCTTGTCTCACATGATTAGTCATATTTATAATTGCTCATCCCATTGACACATATTATTCTTTACTATGCAGGCCATACTTTAATTTTCTTATGTCCTGAAGAAGACCCATGGTGATGCCAGATTTGAGCACATAACTTAATTGGGTCAAAATATTGATGATTACTACTGATGCTCCGTATTCCGACTAAGCATACCTCACATCCAAGCAATAAGGACATAAACTTGAATTTATTTTAACTACTCCCGGACACCATCATTGAATTACTTGTTTGTACTGTTGTGTAACATATGTAGTGTCTTGTGGTTTTAAATGTTTGTATCTGTGACACTCTGCACCTATTATGTACCTTGCACTCTCTTTGCTTGTACACTCTTTGTATCTATGACACCAATGGCCCTGCGGACTAGTGTAAGCATTCATGGTATATAAATATTAATATACCTCCGTATTCTTTAACAGCTTCTGGTGTCAATGACTTGTTATATACCTATATTTGTGGATTCAATAACATTTCTTTTGAAAGTTGCCAAAGAGGTGGTGAGACCAAATTGAATAAGGAACGAAGGGGCTGATTTCGATGACGGGCGGACTTCAGTCTGTCTGCCATCATATCGGGGATTTGGACCTCCCAACATGCTGTTGGCTTTCCCACTGTAGGCATTACAATGCAACTGCTGCCATGGCGGTAGCAATGCCTATATTTTACATTGCGGCAGGTGCTAATGGCCGTAATGTAAAAATGGGACATGTTACATATCCCTACACCCCGTGGCAGGCACCATGCGGTGACTGCCAAATGGTTCAGGGATATAGAGGGGGGCACCTCAACACCCACAACCAAGGGCCTTGGGGTTAGTGGGGCCCGATATAGGCCCCCAATGGCTCTTTCTGCATGCATTTCAAGGGCGGGTGAACCGCCATGGAAAGGCTGGTGGGGTAAGAGACATTGTAATCCCTACTTGCGGTGCCTGGTAGGCACCACCAGCATTGTAGGGACTTCGAGCCCCTCCGCTGCACCGGCAGGCTCAAGGAGCCCGTCGGATGTGTGGCAGTTGGTCTTTATGACCACCATACGTCTGTCCGCAAACATATTATGGCGGGCGGTAAAGTTGGTTGCAATGGCGGGGAGACCACCACCGACAGCCTGTCAGTGGCGGTCTCCCCGCCATTGTAATCAGCCTCTAAGTGTACTGGAAAGAAATAACCTACAGAACCAATTATTTTCTCATACCAATTGACTTTTCAGGTTCTGCGGGATACTGGGTCACCCCATTTGCTTTAACTTA
The DNA here is from genome assembly GCF_964261635.1 of Lissotriton helveticus. NCBI lineage: Eukaryota > Metazoa > Chordata > Amphibia > Caudata > Salamandridae > Lissotriton > Lissotriton helveticus. The sequence goes on from NC_136063.1 coordinate 1,311,764,619, forward strand.
ATATTTTTATCAGCATATGTTAATATAAATTTATATATAAAAGATGTTTCTGCATTTTTTTAAACACAACAATGTTTTAAAATTTTTAACATGTTGTATATTATTTCACAAACATAAAATACTTTTTTAATGTTTATTTGTATAGGATAGAAGTGATTTTTAAAATAAAAAATATTCTGCCAGGTTTTTTCCAGTTTTGTAGTTTTACTTCATACTTTTGAGATGTTTGTGGAGACTGTGATTGCTGCTCTCTGGTAAGAATATTCTAAACTTATTTTTTAAGGGTTTTAATCAAGGTGTTTAGAGTTAGTTAGAGTAGTCTTTGTAATTGGGAAACTTTTCTAGTCTATTTTATTTTAGCACAGTATTTGTTAGTTTATGATAATGTTGTAGGTCTTATTGTGAAATGAAATGTGTAGTTGTATTATTTGGTTTTTTTCTGCTTAAAATTGACATATGCTTTTCACCATTCTTTGTTTTGGGAGGGTGTGTATGTTTTCTCATTTACAGGTTAATATTTTTGGATGTCGGACTTAATTTTTTTTTTTTCACAACACATTTTTAATTGTTTGATTAGGCAAGCAAGCACGTGGCTCCCCTCAACCGGAGATTACCACCACATATCATAGCACATTTCAGTATTGTACATCGCTTAATCACTGAAAGAGGATAAAACAAACCCCCCCCACCCCCACCTCCACCCCCTCACCCCAACCACCCAACTCCCCGCCTACCCACCCCTTATCCCTCCCTAACCCCTTGCACATGAGCACAACAAACTATCAGTATTTGGCATTAGTGCGCGTGATAGGGCGCAACCCCTCAGGCTCCAGGGTCCTCCACCACCTGCATATCATCTTCGTGTTCTGACGGGGGATCCAGAAGCAGCCCCCTGTACTCCGCCCAATGTTTCCAGATTTTATAGTGCTTGCGGGGGCATCCTCTGGCCTCAAACACTGGGCGCTCTAACCCCATGAAGTAGTCCAGACCTGCCTTCCATGCACACAGCGGGGGGGCTCCCACTCCCTTCCACGCCCTTGCTAGGTCTCTCTTCGCAACTACCAAACCCAGTAAAAGCAGGTGGCGCTTGTATATATTCCCCCCTACCCCTTCTAGTACATGCAAGAGCCCTAATTGGGGGGTGCGGGGCAGGTCCCACCCCAACACTTCCGACAAGCATCCCCAAACACCACTCCAGAATCTATTCAGGCCTGCACACGACCACACGGTGTGCAGCAGCGTACCTCGCTCAACTCCACAGGGCAGACATTCCGGTGATGCAATCAGACCCGCCTTCCACAATCGTTCTCGGGTGTAGTAGGCCCTGTGTAAGTATTTAAATTGAATAAGCCTGAGTCGTATTGCTATCGCCGTCCCTCTCGGGGATTCTAGCGCCTCCTTCCAATCATCCTCATCTAAGGGTCCAACGTCTCCCTCCCACGCCTCTTTAAGGGGAAGCAGGGAGGAAGAACAGTGTGTCACCAGAGTTTGATATATTTTGGATACTTTCTTGTCTCCCAAGTCACCCATAAAGACCTTCGCCTCTATGGGGCTGAATTCCGGCAACGACTCCAGGCCCACGATACTAGGCTCCAGGGCATGACGAAGCTGCAAGTAGCGAAAGAATTGGGTCTTGGGCATTTGGAACTCAGTACTGAGCTCCTGGAAGGACTTGAGGGCGACCCCGGTCAGTACGTGTCCGAGCGATGAAATCCCAACCGCATCCCATCCACCGAACCCCCTCAGCAAGGCTAGCTCGGGGAGCCTCCCGTTCTTCCATAACGGGGTTTCCGCTGTTAATCTGCCCCACCATCCCATGCGACGCAACGCCTGCCGCCATACTACAAATACCACCTGCGCGGTACGTGGCAGCCCGCGCCTCAATTTGGCAGAGTACAGAATCATATGCAGCGTATTATCGCCCATCAATGAGCGCTCCAGGGCGTAGGCGGGGTCTCCTCTGTCCCCGTACCACCACTCGTTGAGTACCAACAAGTGGGAGGCCTGATAATAATACAACAGATCCGACGTAGCCATACCACCACAGTTTGTGGATAGGAAGCACGTTCGCAACGCCACCCTAGCCGCACCCCCATCCCAGAGAAAGCGGCTTAGGACAGAGTTAACCTGGCGAAACCACTGGGGCGCGATGGGGTGGGGGTGGTTCTGCATCTGGTATAGTAGGCGCGGGAGCGCCACCATCTTAAAGATTGCCGATCTGCCGAATATGGTAAGAGGCATTCAAGACCATGTTTTGAAATCCGTCTGGACCTTTTCCCACACCGGTACTATGTTGCGTTCACACGCGACGTCAGCGGATTCAGCGAGGAACACTCCCAAGTATTTCAGTCCCCCGGCCGCCATCTGCAGCGGCACTGCCCATGGGTCTGCTACTACTCCACCTCCCAACACCCACAGAGTGGACTTTCGCGGATTCAGATACAGACCCGAGACCTCACCGAAGATGCGCATGATCTCTAGGACTCGGGGGCCCGATCTGCGCAGGTCTGTAAGAAAAAAAAGGACATCATCCGCGTATAACGCAATTCTGTCGGTGATGTCTCCCCCCCATATCGGACTTCATTTTTAACCAGGACGTTTTTTTTACCAAAATTATTTTTGTTCACTTGGTCTTCATGAAGCTTTTAATTATTTATGTTCATTTATCAGGTTTTGGATGGATTATTATGAGTGTTGGAATCAAGCAAGATGTTCGTGATTTCTGTGTTATTTATTGTGGTTTTGGGCTAATTTCTATCAATATGTTTTGGGATAGAAATTTTTTGTATACTCATTTGACTGACCAGACCTTTCGTTATGAAATTGTTAAGTATTGTGCTATTTTATTTATTTATGCTATTAACTAGGCAATGTTAATTGTTTGATGTTCTCGTTCCTTATTTATTGTGAATTCAAGACTTTTTTTATAGAGTTAGCATATTTTCATAGATAATAGAAAAGTATTTGCTTACTTAAAACAACATTTTCCATTTTGCATTGTTATTAATTTAAAGATTTTCAAAGTTAATTATCAATCTGGATTTTTGTAGCCTCATCGGTGCTGATGACCATCCCAAGAATCTTCAAACCAATCCACTAGTGAAGCTAGTTATGTTTCATGATGTTAATAATAGAAAGTTTCAAGTAGAATATTTTTATTTTTATTGTAGAGCGCCTGAATAGACCCCCGAAGGGGTATCTCCGCGCTTTGCCAGTAGAAGGAACATAGATTGTGCTTATTCATGTTCAAGAATAACTGATTGGATGGATAAGTGTTTAACTACTTGTGAAGAGATAGGTTTTGAGGGTTTTTCGAAAGGATAGATGATTGGTGATTTGTTTTAATGTCTGAGGCAGAGAGTTCCAGAGAACAGGTCCAGTGTGGGCCAGGGCACGACCTCCCTGCCTAGATTTTTTAATTCTGGGTACCTGCAGTAGCTGGAGGTTGCTGGAGCGTAATGAGCGCCCTGGGACATAGGGTTGGAAGGCTTTTGTTAGGTACTTAGGCCCCGTACCTGTCAGACTTTTATGGATGGTACATAAGATTTTGAACTTAATGCGTTGCCGCACTGGGAGCCAGTGTAGTTTAGCCAGTAGAGGGCGGGAGGGAGTCCTAGGTGGAGCGTTGAGGACTAGCCTTGCCGCAGTATTTTGGACTATTTGTAATTTATTAAGTTGATCTTCATTTGTTGATAGTAGAAGACCATTGCAGTAGTCCAATCTGCTAATGACTAATGCCTGGACCAGGGTATTTCTATGTCTGTCAGGTAGAAATGGAAACACCCTTCTCATTTTAACATTTAAACCATTTTACATTTAAACCAATCAATCAATCAATCAATCAATCAATCAGAGCATTTGTATAGCGCACTACTCACCCGGAGAATCTCAAGGCGCTGGGGGGGGGGGGGGGGGTCCGCTACTGCTCGAACAGCCAGGTCTTGAGCTGCTTCCTGAAGGCGAGGTGGTCCTGGGTCAGGCGGAGGTGGGTCGGAAGGGAGTTCCAAGTCTTGGCGGCCAGGTAGGAGAAGGACCTTCCTCCTGTGGTGGCTCTTCGGATGCGGGGGACGGCGGCGAGGGCGTGGCTGGTCGATCGAAGCTGGCGCGTGGGAGCGTAGAAGTTGAGGCGGCTGTTGAGGTATCCTGGACCTTGGTTGTGTAGGGCTTTGTGTGCGTGGGTGAGGAGCCGGAAGGTGATTCTCTTGTTGACCGGGAGCCAGTGCAGGTCTCTCAGGTGTCCGGAGATGTGGCTGCGGCGGGGGATGTCCAGGATGAGTCGTGCTGAGGTGTTCTGGATCCGCTGGAGTCTCTTCTGGAGTTTGGCGGTGGTTCCGGCGTAGAGGGAGTTGCCGTAGTCCAGACGGCTGGTGACGAGGGCCTGGGTGACCGTCTTCCTGGTCTCGGTGGGGATCCATCGGAAGATTTTGCGTAGCATTCTCAGGATGTGGAAGCACGACGAGGAGACGGCGTTGACTTGTCTGGTCATGGAGAGGGAGGAGTCCAGGATGAAGCCCAGGTTGCGTGCGTGGTCAGTTGGTTTGGGTGCGCTGCCCAGGGCGGGGGGCCACCAGGAGTCGTCCCAGGCGGAGGGTGAGGATCCCAGGATGAGGACTTCCGTCTTGTCTGAGTTCAGTTTCAGGCGGCTGTTCGACATCCATTTGGCTACTTCTGTCATCCCTTCGTGCAGGTTGGCTCTGGCGGTGGCGGGGTCGTTAGTGAGGGAGAGGATCAGCTGGGTGTCGTCGGCGTAGGAGATGATGTTCAGGTTGTGCTGGCGTGCGATGGCTGCGAGGGGGCTCATGTAGACGTTGAAGAGAGTTGGGCTGAGCGAGGAGCCTTGAGGAACGCCGCAGATGACTTCGGTGGCCTCGGATCTGAACGGGGGGAGGCGGACTCTCTGTGTCCTTCCGGTGAGGAAGGAGGTGATCCACTCCAGTGCCTTCTCCTGGATTCCGACGTTGCTGAGGCGCTGTACTAGGGTGCGGTGGCAGACAGTGTCGAAGGCCGCGGAGAGGTCCAGGAGGATGAGGGCCGCTGTTTCTCCGTTGTCGAGCAGGGCTCGGATGTCATCTGTGGCTGCGATCAGGGCGGTCTCGGTGCTGTGGTTGGCCCGGAAGCCAGACTGCGAGAGGTCGAGGGAGCCGTTCGTCTCGAGGAAGGCGGCCAGTTGCTTGTTGACGGTCTTCTCGATGACTTTGGCCAGAAACGGGAGCAGCGAGATGGGGCGGTAATTCTTGAGGTCGGTAGGGTCTGCTGATGGTTTCTTGAGTAGAGCGCTGAGTTCGGCGTGCTTCCAGCTCTCCGGGAAGGTGGCGATGTCGAAGGAGGTGTTGATGATGTCCTGCAGGTGGGGTGCGATGACAGCGTCGGCCTTGTTGAAGACATGGTGAGGGCAGGGGTCTGTCGGAGATCCGGAGTGGATGGAGTTCATCGCGCGGATGGTGTCTTCGGTGCTGTTCGGGGTCCAGGCGCGGAGGGTGGTGGTGGGGGGCGGTGGTTCGGTCGTGGCGTGCGTTGGTTGAGTGCTGAAGCTGTTGTGGATGTCCGCGATCTTGTTGTGGAAGTAGGAGGCGAGGGAGTTGCAGAGGTCTTGCGAAGGGGTGATGTCATTGTTTCCGGCGTTGGGGTTGGAGAGCTCTTTCACGATGTTGAAGAGTTCCTTGCTGTTGTGTGCGTTGTTGTCCAGTCGTTCCTTGAATGCGGTTTTCTTGGTGGCGCGGATCAGCTGGTGGTGTTTTCGGGTGGCGAGCTTGAGGGCAGTCATGTTGTCCGGTGTTGGGTCTGTCCGCCAGGTTTTCTCGAGTGCTCTGCAGTTCTTCTTGGAGCTCTTGAGTTCGTCGTTAAACCATGGGGCTTTCTTGCTGCCGGGTCTGCTCGGCGGGGTCTTCAGCGGGGCGAGTTCGTCTGTGCAGTCGCTGATCCATTTCGTGAGGTTGGTGGCTGCTTGACTGGGGTTCGTTGTGCTGGTGGGAGGGTTCTTGCTCAAGGACGTAGTGAGCTGGTCTGCAGTGATCTTGTTCCAGCTTCTGCGGGGAGCCTGTTGCTGGTGATGGTGGAGCGTGGTCCTTCTGAAGCTGAAGTGGACGCAGCTGTGGTCCGTCCATTGGAGTCCTGTGGCGTGGCTGAAGGCGATGTCCTTGCTGGAAGAGAAGATCGGGTCGAGTGTGTGTCCGGCGTAGTGGGTGGGGGTGGTCACCAGCTGCTTGAGTCCCAGGTTTGCGAGGTTGTCCAGCAGGGTGGTGGTGTTGCTGTCTTTGTTGTTCTCCAGGTGGAAGTTGAGGTCCCCGAGGAGGATGTAGTCGGCTGAGGGGAGGGCGAGCGGGCTGATGAAGTCGGCGATGTCCTCGCTGAATTGTGTGCGTGGTCCCGGGGGTCTGTAGATGAGGGTGCCTCTGAGGGTGGTCTTGGGGTTGACGTGGATCTGGAAGTGCGAGTGTTCGGCGGGTGCGATGGTGTCGTCGGTGTTGGTCGTGATGCGGATGGTGTTCCTGTGGATGATGGCGATGCCTCCTCCTGTCTGGTTGACGCGGTCCCTCCGGATGATCTTGTAGCCGTCCGGGATGGCGATGGCGATGTCGGGCGCTGAGGAGGCGTTCATCCAGGTTTCTGTGAGGAAGGCGACGTCTGGGGCTGTGGTGTCGAGCAGGTTCCAGAGCTCGATGGCGTGTCTGTGGACGGAGCGGGTGTTGAGCAGGATGCACTTCAGGTGGGTGCTGCTGGTGCTCGGCTTGGTCGGTGCTGGTGCAGTGCAGGTCCGGATGCAGGAGAACTTGCAGGACTGGCAGATGAAGGGTCCGTGGGTGCGTCTCGGGGTGGCTCGGTAGCATCCAGGGGTTCGGCCGGCGTTGAGTGCGTTGAGGGTGGCGGCGTCGTACGTCCGGCGGGTGGGCTGGGGTCTGCGAGGTCCAGGGGTCCTGGCACTGGGCGCGGTCCAGGCGCGGACGGGCGTAGACGGGCTTACCTTTGGCGCACCTTCGGCGCTCATTTGGTGCTCCCGCTGCGCGCGTCCGCTGCGCGGTCGCTCTGGGGGCGTCATAAGAAGGGGGACGTGAGGGCGGGTCAGCTGGGCGGCGGGAGCGGCTCGTCCAATGGGCCGGTGGTGGGCGGGGCCTGGGCGAGCAGCGGCGGGAACGGGCGAGCGGCCGGCTCTGCAGTGGCTGGGCCGCTCGTGGGACCAGGGGGGCGTCTGCGGCGGCAGGAAATGCGGCTAGGCAGGCTGGCAAGGCTGGCTGGAGCAGGAGGCGGCAGGAGGAGCAAGGGGGTGACCCGGCCTGGTGAGAGGCGCAGCGGTCACTCCCGAGCACTCCTAGCTGTCCCCTTAAGAAGGGGGACGTGAGGGCGGGTCAGCTGGGCGGCGGGAGCGGCTCGTCCAATGGGCCGGTGGTGGGCGGGGCCTGGGCGAGCAGCGGCGGGAACGGGCGAGCGGCCGGCTCTGCAGTGGCTGGGCCGCTCGTGGGACCAGGGGGGCGTCTGCGGCGGCGGGAAATGCGGCTAGGCAGGCTGGCAAGGCTGGCAAGGCAGGCTGAAGCAGGAGGCGGCAGGAGGAGCAAGGGGGTGACCCGGCCTGGTGAGAGGCGCAGCGGTCACTCAACAGTCCTATGGCCCTAAAACATGTTCCGGCAACTTGGTTAACATGATCTTTAAATGTAAGGGCTTGGTCTAATAGCACTTCCAGGTTTTTCACGGTCTGTTTAGGGTAGGGAACTGGTCCCAGTTCTGGGGGCCACCATTCGGGGGACCACAGTGTCACTGCCTCCCCGAACAGCAGTACTTCCGTTTTGCCTACATTACACTGTAGGCAATTCTTGGCCATCCACTCTGACACTGCCCTCATTCCATCTGCAAAAGATTTTTTTTAGAGCAGGTGTGAAGGTTTTAAAAGGGAACAGGAGTTGGGTGTCATTGGCGTATGACACCGGGGTGAACCCAAAGGATCTCACTAGGTCAGCCAGGGGGGCCACATACACATTAAATAATGTGGGGCTTAGGCATGAGCCCTGTGGCACTCCCCTGGTGAGCTCCCTAGAGATGGATTTATGGGAGCCCAACCTGACTTCTTGAGAGCGGCCTGAGAGAAAACTCTCCATCCAGGACAGGGCTACACCCCCCAATCCCACATCTTTCAGACGACCGAGAAGCACTTCGTGTGATACCGTATCAAAGGCAGCGGATAAATCCAACAGCACCAAAATCATTGACCCTCCACCGTCCAGTGTCATCCTGATGTTATTGGTCACTGCTAGGAGGGCCGATTCGGTGCTGTGGTTAGGCCTGAACCCAGATTGTGAGTGGTCCAGGCCTTCCGTTGCCTCGATATGATTAGATAAGTGGGTATTCACGTGCTTCTCAGTCATCTTACCGATGTGCGACAAGAGGGAGATGGGCCGAAGATTTGAAAGATCTGTCCATGGGGAGGCCGCTTTTTTCCTTATTGGGTTCACCACTGCTATTTTCCACTTCATTGGGACTTGCCCTTCTGTCAATGAGATGTTCATCACTGACTGAATGGAAGGTCCCAGGAGGGAGATCAGAGGGGCGACCATTTTTGCGGGGAGGAGGTCATTGGGGGACCCAGATTTTATGTGGCTGATGAGGGGTGGCAGGTCTAAGTCACTGACTAGTGGAAAGGTCAGTAGTGGGTTTTTATTTTGAGTAGGTGAGTCATTAGGGAGGGAGGCCGTGGCTCCTACACCACTAGAGATCGTAATTTTATTATAAATAAGATTAATTTTGTCCTCAAAGAACTTTGAAATCTCATCACAGAGTGTTTGGGAGAATTCATCTGGGCTCTCACGGGCTGTGGGTTTGACAAAGCTCTGCAGTATTTTAAACAGCTCCCTAGGACAGTTACCCGCCTCTGCTAGTTGTAAGGTGAGACTATTTTTCCTAGCTTGCTTTACATTTTTATAATAGGTTGACTGGGCCTCTTGGTAAGTTTTCCTTTTCTCCTCGGTTTTCAATTTCCTCCATGCTTTTTCTAGTCGCCTACATTTCTGCTTCTCTGTTCTAAGGTCTTGTGTATACCATTTTTCTTGCTTGGTTGGAGGGTATTGCTTATGGAGTTTTAGTGGAGCCAGAGTGTCGATAGCTAGCTTAAGTGAGTTATTACATTTTTCTAATGCAGTGTCTGCTGAGTCTTCATTTGTGAATGTTGGTAGTATCCAGATTTCCCGCAATTTTTCCGCCGATATTTTGTGCCATTGGCAGCTCAGAATTGGCAGGAGCGACGCCTTGTGCAAGGATTTAATCGGGCCCATTAGAAGAAACTCTATCAAAAAATGATCTGACCAATTGATTTCTTTAGCAGGTAGGCATCTTATTTTGGTGCAGTTAGAGAATAGTGAGTCCAGAGTGTGACCACCTGTGTGGGTAGCACCACTATTTATGGCCTTTAACCCCAAGTTAGACAAGTCGGCAGTTAGTGAGATAGTTTCGGGGTGTGTCAAATTGTCCATATGTACATTAAAATCTCCAAGGAGGATGAAATCCTCCCTGGCTTTAAAATGTGGAGCTAGTAACTCCAGAAGGGAGAGGGCAAAGTCCGGATTGGATCCTGGTGGGCGGTACGCTAATGCGCCTTTCCAGGAGATGTGGCCAGCCGAGCTGATCTTGAAGATCATTATTTCCAATTGGGGACTGGATCTTTGTTCTAATATTGTTACCTTTAGTATGTCTTTATAAATGATGGCTAGGCCACCACCTGTTTTGTTAATTCGGTCAAAGTGTAGAATCTTGTAGCCTGATGGAACCCCTAGTGTAATTGCTGTAACCGTAAGGGGTTTCATCCATGTTTCGGTTAAAAAGCAAATGTCAGTCTGCGTGGTGTAGACTAGATCCCATACCTGAAACTGATGTTTGGGGAGAGACCGGACATTTAAAAGAAAACATTTTAGTTCCTCTGGAGGTGATATATTAACCGCTCAGGAAGTGCCCCCGCAGGAAGTGCCTGGCTCTCCCTGACCCGCCCTCCGCGCAACGGTATTGGCTACCGCGTCGGACCGGGGCGGGCAGGAGAAAAGACGAGCACAGGCTTCCTTTACCAACAGTGAGTGTTCCCTCCCCCTTTTAATCAGGATAGGAAAGGTGGTACAGATAGCGCCAATCCAGAAAAAGTGGCGTTTAAGCAGTGCGTGCTGATTAAGTGAGTGAGTGAGTTTTTAAGTTTTTGTTAAAAATGAGCAATCAAGATAAAAGTTCCGTTTGTGAATCAACAGAGCAACATCGTTATTAAGTCAACAATTGAGGTTTAAAATTGCAGGCAGTTCGATTCTCTCACATGCAGCAGTTCTCAACACAGCACGGCACATACGTGTTACCTTCAGCAAGCAAAGCGGAACGGGGACTCTGCCACCGTCACCCTTCATAATGTTTAGTGGCTTTTATTAAGGGGAAGTATGCTAAAGCTATTATCCTTTTTGTTTCATGGGTACAGTCTAGATTAGGAGAATATTTTATACTGTTGGCATATTTGTAGGTACCCCATGTTCCCTGGTTAAAGTGACATTAGCACTCCTGAACTGCTGTAAATGGGTTGATTTAAGTATCGTCAAATTTATTGCTTGTAAAAAATCTATGATCATTTTTTGGATTATAATTTTCTGTTTTTTACATGTTAGCATTTCATTGTAAGGTGCACTTTAGTTTGTTAGGTAACAATGCATACACTATTGGAATATTTTAATACTAATACTGACCATTATTGCATATTTTTGACTGAATGGTGGAAGGAAATACTTAAAAGTGCTGTCTATCATCCATGGGTTATATTGCATTGGGTTTAGTAAACTGTTATTGGTAGCATAAATGATAATTCTCCTATCCTTATTGAGTTTATTGTGTAGTAAAAGGTGTCTCTTGATCTGTAATTAGTTAGTATTGAGATAAGTCTATATCTTCATATTTTAGGTGCTACTTATATTTCCCTGCAGTTCTAGGTGTTCTCGCAATTAATATTTTTTTATAGATGTTATACCAGACAGTAGGTCTGTTGCTTATAACCAAATGTTATATTATTTTCAAGCATCATTCCTGTTGGCTTTTCTAAGCTTATACTGGCCTCTTTACGGTCCTATAAAATATTTCTAACTTCAATTTCAGTAGGATAAGGGCAAGGTTAGGTACTATAAGGGTTTCAAGTATCTATTTTGTTTTAGTGGTAGCCCTTTTATAGCATACATTTGAATACTATTTGGTGCATTTCCAGTGTTTTCTCACAAGTGGTGCGTTCTCTACTACAAATACATCCTCTGTTATTTATTAACCGTTTCCTTTTTTCGGATCGGATGTATTTTGCAGTTTCTGACATTTTAGCTGTCTTTTTTAAAGTATTGAATATATGATTTTTTTTAAGTATGCTATTTTTTAAATATTTTTACATTGCATTTGCACAATTAAACACACATTCTGGATGCTATCTTTTCTTATTTTTAGTTGTAGAGCTTTGATTTGTAGTTCTATTTGGTATTCTTTTAATTGGATTACAATTTTCCGTTTTTTACATGTTAGCATTTCATTGTAAGGTGCACTTTAGTTTGTTAGGTAACAATGCCTACACTATTGGAATATTTGAATACTAATACTGACCATTATTGCATATTAAAAAAAAATAAAAAAATAGGTTCCAGTGCGTCCAAGTGTTCTTTCCTACTAAAAATGCAGAGAAAAATCTTACCTTTATTATCTGTCGAGGTGCGGAAACTAATAGTGATAGCATTTTTCATTCAAAACGAGGCTGCAAAGCTGATAGGTCTTTTCCATAGATATACCGATGTGAAACATCCTTATTAAAACAATTGCACTGACTTCCAATGAAGAAACAAATTCAATTTAAGGTGTCAAGAATCAAGAAATGTATTCGTAGACATCATTTGAGGTCAACATATGCAAATCCACCCATGCACCCAAAGTATCATAAACCTAGGTCAGGTGGTCGGGTTTTTTCAGTGATGTCCCTGTAAATAGCACATGGTCCGGCAAGAAATGGATTTCAGGCTATTTCGCAAATTTTTAAAGACATGGGGGCATATTTACAAGCCCCTTGCGCCACTTTTGCGTCACTTTTCACATGGGAAAAGTGACGCAAAAGTGGCGCAAGGGGCTTGTAAATCTGCCCCATGGTTTTTCAAACAGGTTTATGAAAGCAGGTCATATTGAATCAATCTCTCAGCAAAAGGTGTGTTATTTAGATGCGTCAAGAAAGTGCTGGTGAGCATGCGCTTTATTAGATGGAATAACATATCCTAACATAATGATCATATATTAAGTACACATACGTTGGATGGTAATAAAGCTGGCAAGTGATGTGTGATGTACAAATACTAATTTTCCTTATCCTAAAACCAAAAGTGTGTATCAAAGCCAGCCATTCAGTGCTTTCAATCCAGCAAAACATTCATACATTAAATTCCTACAAGTACCAAGCAAGAAAGCACACTCACTTGTGAGGAATTATGTTTGTTAAGATAATGCAAATAAACAAGGAGGCCTGAGTGCTAGTTACATTACTCCACCTGGGCAGACTGTGTGATTCCCAGACAAATCACTGAATTTTCCCTTGTTTCTGTTTCCTTCACTCTCACAAAATGGGAGCTCTCACCCACAACTCCAACATTAGATGCCACATAATGAGTTTGGACAGTTGTGTTCATCTGGTAACAAATAGGAATCAGTCCTTACTGATACAACATGCACTCATGTGAAGGAGCAACAACCATGCACTTACGTACAAATTATGTAGGGACGGTTATAAATAGCAGGAGGAGCTGGAGCACCACATTCATTATGAAGCAGCACTACAAGTCCACAAGGAGGCATGATGACAGGATACAAATACGTGTTTTCTTGTGTCATGCCTGTTGCTATGTTTACTACCTTATCCTTTCATACATATCTGCATTTTGAATCATCTCTGCAATTTGTTAGGATCAAGAGATATTTTATCACCTTTCTGTGAAAGTATTTATGTACAGTCAGTTTACTTATGGTGTTCTGATGGTGATATACAAGGAAATCCTATTCTGACTTATGATCCTCAATGTCATAAAATAATAATCATACATGTTTACCTTCAGTACATAGACTATTGATGAAAAAGTGAATTAAATGACAGAAGTAATTGGGAGTCATATTCTGCACTTTGTCAGTATGAAGGCAAGTTGCACCTTATGATGGAGGAATTATTTGGGCACCAGCACTTTACTCTTTAAACATGGAGAATGAAATGATATATATACTTAGAGTCATCTGTGCACATTGTTATAGTGGAGGCACTTGGCATCTTGTGTTGGCAGAGTCACTTTGACACTAGCACTCCTAATAAAATTACCTTGGTAGCATTAGTCATTACATGCACCTCAATAAAGAAAGAATAGAAAAATCGATATCAGTATTGCCATTTTGGAGGTTAGTTTTCTCAGAAAATTGGAGATAGCACCATACTATTCTTCATTATTCCCATTATACTTAGGCCACTTCATTGAAAACAAAAGTGTCCCGACAGCCTTTTATTTTGAGAAACAGTGAAAAGGTCATATTTTATACTATTGATAAAATATATTTACTGCACAAATTTGCATTCTGGTTTTGGGTGAATACCTTCCTGTAAAAAGAGTACCGATGATAAAATGGAATTGCATAAGCCATATGTTCAGACATGTACGATATGATTTATGAAGATAACTTCACTTTTGAGACCGTAAACCGAGGAACCAGCACCGAGCACTTGCACCCGAGTCCCTGCCTTGCCCTGAAGCACTTTGCACTTTGAGGACGGTCCCTGGAGGGGCTTGAAATCAACGTTGGCCGTCCCGCCAAGCAGAACGCGCGCGGGGCGTGCCCGGGCTCGACCCAGGCGAAGACCGGGCCAAGACAAGCCTGTCTTAGCCCGTCCTAGACTGACCAAGGCCAGGCTGGGCCATAACTCATTCATCCACTGTATGCAAGGTACTGTGTCTAGAGTTTGATTAGAGTATTTTTGCATTGGGAAAACAATGCAGGATTGATACTGATTCTCCGTTTCATTGAACTTGTGCCATTATGTGCTACCCTTCCCGGAGTAGGAAGGCAGGAAGGAACTAAAGTTCGAAGCAAGGCAATGCGTATTGACTGATGGCAACCTTATGACCATTGGACTAAGTGTATACTTATATTGGGGGTGCACAAACTTATTTTCTTTTTAATTACTTTTTTTCTCTTTTCTCTTTTTGTTTTGTCATCCACTCGTCTGAACATGGGGAAGAGAAAATTTGTGATTTTCCAGAACAAAAAGTCAACTAAGCCAGGAAAGCATTCTCGCCAGTCCCTATTAAATTATTTAACGGGCGCTGTGGGGGACATAGAACAATAGATTATAACTGTTGAGGAGGCTTTAAATCCAGTTATGGAGGCGGGTGTATCAGGGGATGCTAGTTCTTTTAACCCAATAGGCGCTCATGGAAGCGATCCGATTTTAAATGGCTACGTGGTAAACATCTCTGATCACATATCTGGCTGCGAACACAACAGTGAACACAATTATGAAATACAACCGCCGACCAAGCGCGCCAGAAACCCCGACACATGCCCTCCCATTCCTGTTATAGCATGCTCAAAGCCAAGCAAACCCCCATCTAAATCATGTAAAAAGTTAACACCCAGAAATCCGAAAACTGGGAAAAATCACTACTCAGCTCTAATGCTCGATTACATAGCGTGGTGTGTAACTTAAAAGATAAGCTGGAGGCCCTAGAAACATACTCTAGAGATAGTTTAGGCAACCTGATGTCAAGATTCGGTCAAATTGAAGCAAGCTTGACTAAATGCTTGGACAAACTTGAGTCCCTTGGGCAGGGGAGCGCTTCTGCTCAAGTGAAACAATTGGGTAACGAAGGAAACAGATAAAGATCTAACACAAATATCATTGTCCCAGGCACCGACAGCGATTAGGACCCAGCCCATCAAAAATACCATTTCAATTTCAGCCTTCCACTGTAAATATACAGATTCCCCCCCCAGTCATACCACCATTCACTATTCCACCTATGCACACTACTAGCGTTAAAAACCCCAATACCTTACATGAGAGGAAGAAGGAACAGCACACAATATATTTCAACCTCCCCCCAGCCGCCACACACTACATCGTGGTATTGGCGAACATTCCTAAATTAGGTCGCTGCATTGGCTTGGCATTAGGACGGGCCTTGTGAGAGAGCTATTTGATGAATTTAAAATGGCGAGGAGAATAGGGTGGGTTGGCAGAGGACCGAAAACACTCCCAGGGGACTGTGTAGTCTTGACATTCAGGACCCCTCGCCTAGTAAATTAGATAATGAGCAGAACAGGAAATCATACCACATTAGTACAAGGTGTTAATGTACTACCTCTAGGCTATTTCTACCAACCCCTGGACAGTAGCAGTGTAAGTGCAAACTGGGAACCTTATATGCCAACACACAGCAACCTTTTCAACATTAATACATACAATCGCTTCGATGCATTTAATACTCTCGAAGCAGAAGACTGACTGAGACAAGAGGATCCCGCTCAGGCAATAACATCTAGAACCACGGTTAATGGCGCCACCTTGGGTTCGTTCACAACTGTCCTTATATCCGAAGCAGGCGACATACAAGGAAAAGACACAATGGGATATATATAGGCAAGATGGGCATAGCCCCAGAGATTCTGGCCGTGCCAACTCGATCTTCTCCTCTACAAACTGGGTCTATTAACCTGCAGGGGGAGAATGGGCTGGGAAGGAGTATGTCCACTGACAGGCGAGATAAATGTCAGTTTCTATTTTGGAATGTGGCTGGCCTAAAGAGCAAGACTTCTATTAATATATGGATGGATTTTGTGTGCAAATTTGATATTATAAGCCTACAAGAAACCTGGGTAGTGGAACCAATTCATATAAATGGGTTTAAAACGTTTCACACCCCGGCAATAAGATCGCAACATGGTAGAGCAAACGGGGGGCTATGCACCTATATCTCGAACCAGCTAAACTTGAGAAAAGTTGAAGTAACTGTATCCAACAGGTACTATCAATTTAGAAACATACAAGCTGATCTGGGTCTGCGCGTGGCTCTAATAAATTTCTATAACAATATTCCAACAGATTTGCTCGAGGGCACTTTGCGCAAACTAATTGGCAAGTTGAATAAGCTACTCTTCCATTCAAATAATGAAGTCATTGTTATAAGGGATGGTGACTTCAACTCCCCGATCTGCCAAAGGGATGCTAAAGGGGCACTCGAAATAACACTTGAAAAAGATGGCAACCTCCTTCACTTCCAACACACACCTCTCGGAGAGCTCCTAAATGAGATCATGTTTTCACACGACATGGGCTTTGCAAACAACTTATGTTCACAGGTGGTCCCTTTTTTCCCAACGTTTAACGGATGAGGTTCTTTTTCTATTATTGAATTTATATTGATATCATGTAGGCATTCCACACGTGTTAGAGCATTCACCACTCATGACATTGCTTTAAGTGACCACTATCTGCAAAGCATCGATATTTTATTGTGTAAACAAGATCTTTATATGAAGGGCCACCCTAATCAGCTGTTGAGTAACAATACATTAAATCGGCAAAATGGGTATGCACTAAAATGGGAGAAACTGGACCCAGAGGTTTTTGTCACAATTATTGTCTCAAAATGCAAAAACATTTTCTATGCTTGTCTAGATGAGAATTCCTCACATCAGGAAATTATTAAGAGTTTCTTAAATATTGTTGTTGATATTAAAGATACACTATATGTAAAAACAAGAGAGAAGAACCCACGCAATAAAGGATGGTTCGATTCCCATTGCACTAAAGCTTACACTAATCTTAAACATGCTCTGAATGCGGGGGCTAGGAACCTGGACTACATCAGGGAAACTAGAAGGAATTATAGGAAGGTTTTAAATGATAGGAAAAAGTATTTGAAAGAGGAAGCCTCGAATTCATTGCATGAGGCATCAACTGATCGAGACCCCACAGCTTTCTGGAAAGTAGTAAATGCTCCTTTCCTGGTTTAGAGCAATAAAGCAAGCATAGAAATTGCTATAACAGAAGTGGAGGGGATCTCACATTATTCTAATTTGTATAATAATGTAACCAGAGACAAACAAGAGATCCCGGTAAATGGGGTTGATCCTGAGTTCCCATCCTCCATTTTTAAAGTTACCTTTGGTCTTTACCTTGAGCGAGGTCAATAATGCCATAAGTGCAAGTGTGGGTGGTAAGGCGCTGGGGCCGGATGTCATTCCGGTGGTCCTATTTAAGTCTAATCTGGCTCTGTGGTGACCGATTTTAACGGAAGTTTGTAATGCGTGCTGCTCACAGGGACTTTTAATGACTTGGTATGACTCTATAATTGTATCTATTTTCAAAAAGGGAGACAGGTCAAGCCCTGCCTGTTATTGCCCAATTTCATTACTGGACTCCACAGTGAATATTCTGGGACGGGTGATTTTAGAGAGATTGCAGGCTTGGGCGGATGAACACTGAATTATAAGCGACTTACAATATGGTTTTCGCAAGGGTTTGGGTACTATCGATCAGGTACTAAATGTATCCATTTTATTGGAAAAATATATAAAAGCCAAAGGAAAAAGGTTGTTTTTAACCTTCGTTGACCTAACTGCTGCTTTTGATTGCGTTGCCCATGAAAAGTTATGGTCAATTTTAGGGGAGCCGGGGGCAGACCCTGTTTTGATTTCCTTTTTAAGGCAGCTTTATATGGGTGCTAGGGCGCGTTTCGGGCAGGACTGGGAATGTACAAACATTTTAGAGTTAAGAAAGGCTTTAGGCAAGGTTGCGTCCCTGCCCCCTTTCTGTTCACTATGTATATGAATAACCTAGAGGCCACCTAGGTAAAGGAGTGCAGGAATTTAACATCAGCCGCCACCCGCCCTATCCTTGCGCTCCTTTACGCAGATGATGCGGTTCTCATGTCACGCATGCCCCTTCACCTACAAAGGATAGTCACCTTTTTTTTACAAATTTCACTGTCTAAACTGGGTCTCACCATTAATTGTTCAAAAACGTTTGTTATGAACTGTGGCAATGGATCCTATAAAAAGAGTAACGCCATCTTTATTAACAATAAGGTAATTGATCGCACCAAAACATGTTCTTATCTAGGGCTTTTATTCGACCAATCAAGAACCTGGACCAGTGCAGTTAAATCCAGAAGGTTTCTGTTTAGTAAGTCACTGATGGCCTTAGCTAATTTTAGTAAAACATTAGGAAAACGCCATCCAGGGGAATTACTGCACAAATACAAGGCAAAATGCATTGCTGTTGCTACCTATGGGGCAGGAATTTGGGGTTTTTCCAACGTTAACTCACTACAAACGGCAGAAAATATGTTTCTTATTTATTTATTTATTTGCTAAGCTTATAAGGCGCACAGCTACCCAAGAAGGGTTTCCCGGCCCGGGTTTCCTTGAATACCTTTTGTGAAGTTTGTTAAATACCTGAAAGCATGTCCAAATTCATCTGCCATGCTGAACTCGGTTTGCCCTATCTGGAGGACGTGATTTAGATCCAGCCCGTCCTCCTTGATTGAAATGGATAAGTCCACGGTTCAATCCCACCATCTCACCTTGGCCTTTGAACACATCCAGCCATATATTCTGATGGTCACTAGCGACTATGATAGATTTTTACTAACACGCTTCAGGTTAAACATTATTTTCAGGTCATTAAGTTTTCCAGAACTGAATGACTGGTCAAGAACGTTAAGTAAATGCCTGTGCGATGATCTTTCCGCACCATCCTACATACACATTTTGTTTTTCTGTAAATTTTATCTTAGCCCTAGAAAAAGATGGATCGTACCAGTGCTTAAAAAACTAGGATTGAGGCAATGCAGCCCTGCACACCTGGCACTACAATTCCTGGATAGTGAATTTATAATTGCCCCTATTACTGCCTTTTTAAAAATTCCTTTTAAATTGCGTAAATCAATTGCGATACGATATGATCGTATTATAAACTGTTTCTTATTATTTTTAAATTGTATAAATTATGAACTGTGCTTTCATGGTATGATTTATTAGGTATCCGAATAAAGAAATTTGTATTGAATTGAATTGGGTAATTTACACTTTGGAGTAAATGTACTAATTTTTGGTGTTCACAAACTCCCAGTGTAAATGTACTACAAAACTGTGTGTTGCATGTCTCTCTCCCCCTACTATAGCCATTGGCTTATTTTTGTTGTGGGTGGGTTAAGTCCCTCCCCACGCCCCTCACTGCACCTCCCTAAATCCCTCCCACTCCTCTGTAAATCCCATCCCCATTATAGTATGTCTACCCCCTTTACCCACTCTGTCAAGTCCTACCCATATTAACTACTAAAGCATGTATTTACATGTGAAGAGACTCCTAAGTTGGGGTGGAGATCTCTGCACATATAAGTATATCTAACTGCTAAGGCGTAAATCCGATACATAGCTTGTGAATAGCACTATGTAGAGTTCACTTTGTAGAACAATAAAACATGCTACACAGTGCAGTTTGTGAATCAGGCCAGTAGACTGCAATATACTTTTCTTACCAATATGGAAGAATGTGCATCATGACCTACTTGAGGCTTAGTATCGAATGAGTCATGGCCACTCACCACACTCAACAATAGTAAAAAATATCATTTTACATTTCATGCATCTGCACACACACAAAATATCATTTTAATTTAAATATTTGAATGTTATGTTATGTTAAGGTGTCTTATAAAGCGCGACAGCTGCCCAGCAAAAAGGTGTCCTGGTGCTAAAAGAAAGCCTGACAAATCACAAAACAGCAACAGCTAGTTAGTGGGGAAAAGCAGAGTCTTAATGGCCCTCCTGAGTTCCAGGTAGCCATTAAGGCCCGAATCTGTACAGGAAGCGAGTTCCATAGCGTGGCAGCTCTAAAACGAAAAAGAGCGGCCACCAGCCCTAACTCTGCGAATCCGAGGGACCACCACCAAATGCTGGCCCTCTGACCGAAGGGAGCGTGATGGAACATACGGTGAAAGAAGAGTGGCCAAAATAGGCGGGTGCAAGATTTCAAAACCTTAAAAGATGTGCAAAAGGCCTTGAATTTAATGCGCCTGGCCACCGGGAGCCAATGGAGGCGACGGATGGCGCTGGAAATGGAGCAGGACTTGGACAAGCCTGGAAATGTTCTGGCTGCAGCATTTTGTATTCTTTGCAACCTCTGAACCTCAGCTTTATTGGACCCTAAATAGAGGGAACAGGCATAGTCCAGTCTAGACAAGACCATTGCTTGAATAATAACCTGACGTATTGTGATGTATTCTTATAGGTTCTGTATCGATCCCCCTATTCCTGACCCTGTTCTGGTTAACAAGTTAACTAGCAGCCATCCCATGATGCAGAAACCGTTATCTGATTAAGCCACACTACGGCACAGGAACGTGTTATCTGATTAGGTCATAACGCTTGCCATCTAATTAGACAAGCGATATTCCTCCAGCCCCCGATAAGGCATACGGAGTTCTCAAAACAAATCAAACCTATGACAACCTGGGAAAAACCCTGCGGCCATTGTTTTGATTTCATCGAGAACTTCAGCAAAAGAATGTGCTAACGACCAAGTCGTATGACATCCTTATTGACGTATCTATGTCCATCCTTACGTCAATCTCGGCACCTTACAGGTATAAATATTACCGGTATTGCCTTAAGCAAACACACGCGGTGGTGACGAGATCGGAGCAGCCAGACTTGCCGAAGCCCAGAGCAGAGCAGACCCCGCTGGCGCAGCCCCGCCTTCCTGACGCGCTGAGAACGAGACGCTGCTTTCTTCTGCCGAGAAATCCAGCTCCGGCGCTTCCGGGTAGCCCTCGCAGGCAACCTGGAATATCGAGACCAGAGACGAGAGATACCATCCCTCATTCATCCTAGATTCCAGGTACAGAACTGAATAACCCCTTGCAGAGAATTCTTGAGTCAGTCACTTGGCAAAACAAACTTAACTTAAACTGCTACTTTCTATTCCCGCCCACGTATTAGGCTTAGGTCAGGTACACTGGGGTAGGCGTAGTTAGAAACACCAGTTGAGTACGATTAGTCAAATGTATATGTGTATGTAGCTATTTTATCCATTTTAAACCACCTTATGGCTTAGAAACCATATAAATGTTTTTACAGTATTATTTTATACTTCTGCTTTTATTGTATGCACTTTACTTAACCATAAGTATTGCGATAATATCGATCCATTTCTCTTGTATGAGAAAAGAGACTGATCAATAAATAACATCTTTTATTGAACACGCCCGTCTCTTCCTTTTCTCTACAATCTGGTGAGACTAAGAATGCACGTACTGACTGAGTAAAATAAGTTGTCTTTTGTTTTCACACGACTCTAGAGATACACTCTTGATTAGGGGAGAGCAAAGTTGTCATGTTCTATGGTTGTCAGAAACTAAATCCCTTCTTGTCTATCCAGGGAGGTTCAACTCCTCCTTGCCTATTCGAGAAAGTTTCTAGTGAACTCTGAGCTAGCTGGCAAACCCAAAACTTTAAGTCTAATATCGACAATAGAAGACCTAGTTAACGTCTGGTCTAGGCCTATACTATTGAAGGTATTATTCCAATGCGCAGAGCCTATTGGGATAATAGGAACTACACTACATGGCGCCCAACGTTTGGAAAGGCGATAAAACTAACACAAGACATTAGAGTAACTCAGTCGTGCTTTTTCACTCAGACCCCTTTTTACCCATAATACTCCAAAGACGTCTGGAGTGGGTGAAAGGTCATATCCGCCAAACCTCGCAGGAAGAAACTCCTATGTATGGTTCTTGGTTTAGTCAACGTTGAAGGATACACTGTTCCAAAATATTGTGCATCTAATCTTTGTTTCCAAAGAAACCTGATCTGCAAACAAACAACATAACCTTCCTGACAGTAAAATGTCAGACACTGAAGAAGAAAGAGAGATAGCTAGAGTAGCAGCTGAACTCGTAACAGCTGATAATACTATGCAAGAAGCAGACCCGGATATAATACTCATCCCGGTCAACAAAAGGAAATCTATAACTTTAAAACTTATAGAAAATGGACTGACACCTAGAGGTGGCACAGTCATATTCGTAATAGAGGCACACGAATATCGGCAGACAGAGGTATTCTATTCATGGATACACTTTCCAGCAGCAAATGCTGTAACAAAGCACTTCCACTATTACAAAACAGAGGAACCTCCTGATGAATACACTCCTTTCGAGGAGGTGGAAGTACCACTTAAATTTCAAGAGCACGCGCTCTTGTTTAATGGCGCCCTAAAACACAACAATCACATCACCAGGCTCGGTCCATTAGGTAGACCAGGAGCAACGTGGCCGGTCCTAGCCGGATACACACCACATCCAGACATCGAAAGAATGTCTGCAGCAGATCTTTTAATACAACTAAAACAATTAATAAAAGTACATAGACAATTAGTCCAATATGTAATGCGGACTTCAACAATCCAACCAGCAATTAAAATTCCACAGCTGACCCCTCATCAGGGGAACACAAATAAAATTACACCACAGAACATACAGTCCTGCCTAGGTAAAGTACCAGCTAAAAGGGAACAAATACCATTCTGGTTAGCACAAAAAATCACCCAAATAGAGGCGGTGTTTCCAGACACCACTCCTGTGGATAAACACAGGATTCTGACTATCTGTCTTCCAATGGGAATCGCACCACACGTGGAGGACTGTGACACTTGGGGTACAGTCTTTGCTTCCATTTACACAAAAACGCATGGTGTTCCATCCATCTCGGTAATACCAGATGTGCTAAAACAAATTCAAGATGAATACGGTCCAGAACCCGCTTTAACGCTTGGTATGAAATTACTAAAAGACTTCAAGCAGGTCTCGGCAATACTATTTGCCAACATAAAGGGAGAAGCAGCAAACGTGGCGATCCGCCAAAGGTTAAAAGAAACAGATATAGCAGACCAACCAGCTGAAATTGCCAGAATTATAGAAAAATCCTATGAGGAACTAGGTAGAGATAGTTTAGGTGGAATACCAGTAAAACCCCAACTGATTGAAAGTCCTGAAAAAATATTTATTAAAAATAATCTAAACAGTCAAAAAAAGAACTGGGATGGAAACAAACAATCCAATCCAAAAGAAAAGAGATTCCAGTCCAGAGGAAGGTCTCCTCGTCGGAGAGAAAGATCTCCGGACCAAGGACCCAAGTCTCCCCAAAGTGAGCCCTCTGGGAAAAAATACAACCTTAGAAATAGGGATAATATAAAGAAACCGGATAGATATCAAGATTTTGATACACGTCCCTCTCAATCTTTTCAGACTTCCTCGCAGAAATCGGAAAGAAGAGGACGATCGGAACCCAGGGAAGGGCACGTCAAGTCCAAAGACAAGGAACCTGCTCATCCAAATAAGAAATTAAAATTTCCAAAAAAGAAGGTAGCCAGTATTAAAGTAGTTAACAATGCCGAGAATACTGAGGACACAACTGAAAAACGGAGAATGGGCTCAGACATTGCTAGACAGCGCAGCAGAAGTGAGCATAGCTCGCAAAGTCCTTATGAATCATCTGGAGACAGTGGACACGAATGAATACCTTCAAGTGGAAACTGCAGACACCAGAGTTAGCAAACCTCACAAAATATATGAAATAACTTTACGTATAGAAGGGGATAAGACTAGAAAAATAAGGGGACTATTTTGGGATAATCTCTCCAAGGGCTATGACATCCTTCTAGCTGAAAAAGACTGGCCACCAGAGTTTGTCAGGGACTGCCCTCATGGCGAAGAAATAATTATGCCTTCCTTCTCAAATCATATCCCAATTCATAAAAAATACACACTTGCTAGAAAGTGGGCAGTAGCTCAAGCTCCTGCTTTATATAAAAATCACGCAGGATGGGATGAGGACTCTCCTCCTCACAAAATCCAGTTAAAATCACAACCTACTGCACAAAGACAGTACCCAATTAAGCAAGAAGCTAAAAAACAGGTAAAAGAAATCCTAGATCAACTAGAATACCAGGGGGTGATTGAAACTTGCACCTCACAAATGAACAACCCTTTGTTTCCTGTCTCCAAACCAGACAATTCATATCGTCTAGTTTTGGATTACAGACACCTTAACTCATGTTGCAAAACTTTTGCAGTGCAAAACTCGCATAGTGCAGCGCTAATGAATAACATAGTGCGCAAAAAATACAAAACAACATTAGACATCTCTAATGGATTCTTTTGTCAAAATATAGCACCAGAGAGCAGATATTTGTCCGCGTTCTCAATAAATGGCGCTCAAAAACAATTGGTTCAAGAACAGCCCAGGATTATTCTCAGCGAGAGTAACAGAGTTACTACAAACATATGATGACGAAGCATTATCTTATGTCGACGACATATACCTAACAGATGATGACTTGGATACTCACTTGAAGAGAGTGAACACCATAATACTTGGGTTCGCAGCAGAGGGTTACAAATTCAACTTTAAAAAATCTCGAATTGCCCATCTAACAGTCCTGTTCTTAGGATATGAATTATCAAGTGAAGGCAAAAGCCTGGCTGACAATTTCCTAGAGAAATGTGCCGTACTGCAAGCACCTAGAACACTAAAAAACCTACAGTCAATTCTAGGCTTCCTAAATTTCGGAAGAACATACATTGCAAATTACGCAGAAAGGGTCAAGCCCCTTTATGATCTAATAAAACCAGATTTTAAAAGAACCAATTGGACTCAAACACACACAGAAATTTTGAGATCCTTACAAACAGACATGTTAATAAAAACAAAATTAGAAACACGTGATAACACACGCAATCTTGTGATTCGAGTCATCCCAGGAAGATGCGGATTCACATACCTGACCTCTAATGAGGGAGAAAAGGCACCAATTGCATTCAAATCACACTTGTACACAGTAGCTGAAAAGAAATTCAGCATTAAAGAAAACATTATTCATGCAGTTCAAACCGCAATAGCTAGAGAAAAAGATAAAGCTGACGGTAGACACATCACAGTCAGAACAGCAGAATCAGCCTTTGAGGCATTAACAACACCATGTAATTTACCAACAACAGCATTGAATCCGGAATGGATACAATGGGTGAACTCAATTACAACGGACAAAGTAAAATACTACTTTGATCCAGAATTAAAAGAATTGAAAAATCTAGAATATGAAAGAACATTCCCTCTGCCAATCGACATTCTGCCCTTACGACAGTACGCATGTGTAATCTATACAGACGGACATGCTCAACCCTCCGTTTGGGGAGAACAAGCATACAACCCCACATGTGAGATTACAAAAGAAGTGTGGCGCGGAGGTAAACTAAGACTTCTATTAACAAGAACACACTCAGTAGAAACTAATTCAGAACAACAGACTGAAATAATAGCATTGAAAATGGCGCTAGATAATGCAGATCGCGAATTCCCGACACTCATAGTGTCCGATTCATATTACTGCGTCAAATCATATAACAACGATTTGCAGACATGGATTCAAAACGGTTACAAAGATGACACAGGTGCAACAATAAAGCAAAAATTGCTTTGGGAACAAATAGTTCTGTTACAAAAAGAACTACCAAAGACTCACGTGATACATACACTGAGTCATCAACGTGATGGCGTTCACGTTGCAGGGAATTCATTGGCTGAGACAGCCACAGCGGTAGCAGCTGAATCGGCTTCCGTAGCTAGAAAAAAGCGTACAATGAAATACATTGACGGTGAAACAGTGCTGGTGGTAAAAACATCATCAAAAGGCGACTGCTCAGCGCTACCGATCAACTATCCACTCAATTATACATACATAATCGATGCAAACTTCGTCCCTTTTGCTCGAATCCCTGGAGTGGGGGATAGAGTAATTCCAAACATGGACAGGAGAACTTTGTTAATTGCAGACGCACATATGGGCGAGGGTCTCAGACACCTCAAACTAAAAGATTCTCTGGAAGAACTACAATCAGTGTACTGGTGGCCAGGCATGAGCCTGCAGCATCACATTTTTGTAAAAAAATGCCCGGACTGCAACAGAGATCGCAGTGGCGAGAGAAACGGTATACTCCCGTGGCGTTTCACTCCAGAAAGGATCAGCAGTAAAAAGCAAAGCGTCCGATTAACATATACAGGCTAGTTTCCACTTATAATGTAGATCCCCAGCACTCGGCTGACGTCTGGACTGTTATACAAAGATTTGCGAGTCTAAATGGCATATACGCTAGGAGCATGCTACGTTTGACCAATGTTTTCACTTTAGCCCTCAAGCTTGTGGGGAAGCACGGCCAAATGAGCATAGCGATGCGGGATTCTTCTCACTTCCTTCCTGAGGGATACGGGATGGTGTAAAGAAAAAACCAAGGCATAAAGCTATCTATAACAGGAAGGATATTAGGTTCGGGAGCTGGGTGGGTCAAACATCTAATAAGTGTCCAACGTAGTCTAAATAACCTGCCAAGAAATTCTCTGAAGGGATTCAGTCCGTACGAATTATTGTTTGGAACTAGGATGTTAGTCTTAGATCTTGACAGTCAGACTTCAGTGGTAAAGGAAAAAAGCTTTGATATCAAAGATCGTTTGGCTATTTTGCAGGACTTAAACAAAACAAGAAAAGACCTGAGCAACATAAAGTTGAAACAACAGCCAACAACCACTGAAGAACCACCACCTGTCCCAGCAAGACCTGTCTGGATTCCAAAAGTCGGGGATCTAGTCAGAGAAAAGATCGCAGTAAAGAAGGAATTTGGGCCTTCTTACAGAAAAGCAGTTCCTGTCTTGTCTATCAACGGGACAAGATCAGTTGTACTACCGCCGCTTGCTGGTAAAAAGGAGAACCGAGTTGTATCCATCGACCTGGTAAAACCACAATCATGTGGCCGATAACAAACAGTAGGCCAAGTGGACTCCCAATAAGTAGTAGAACACCAAGATTTTCTACCAATACAGAGGTCCAAACTAAGAGGCTAATCACATTTGAAACGCCTACAGAAGAACAACAAGGACTATGCAACAATGCATTGGAACTTAAACCTCTGAAAACCCAAATAAAAACATTTAGTAGAGACACACCAACCTACAATGAAGTAACAAACGAATATGCAAGAAACAGTAATCCTGAAGCAATTGGAACAATTGACAGAACTGCATCCGGCTACTTCATAAACTTCGATGATTCCTCTGAAGACCTCAGTGAATCAAAAACACAGCCATCAACAAAAACCTTTAAAGATAAAGCTAAAGAACTTTTGAAACAACTGAAAGAAACCTATCTGATTTCTCCATGGATTGAATTTTGGGTGGGTTGGTGTATTTATCCTCATACTTTGGCTCATCATGGTACTAACTTTGGGACGCTTCATTGAGGGAAAATATGCTAAAATGGACACAGCAAGTCAGAAAATCAACTTGATCCTCAAACCACACACATCTTCACACGTCGAGAAAAGAGAACTTTCTTCAGTCAACTTCACAGCCAATCCTATACCGGGTGGGGTAGCATGGGACAATACTGACTACGAAATTTATGGTCCGGTTGAGATCCTGAAATATCCACACCAAATTAAGATCTCGTTGAGTGACTTTGTAAAAACAAGCTCATTTGCTGATGATTGGGACTTTGAAAGTATAAATAATATGATGTCTGACTTAGTGATGTCTGCTAAATTTACCAAACATGATTATTTGCAGGGTTCGACTAATTATGATAGTATGTACTGTTACAACCACTATGGTAACCATTTTCTACATAAATCTGCACAACCTAGAAATGTTTTAAATTATAATCAATGGGAACATTGTGCAACCCCTCCAAAAGGAAGCTCAAGAACCTTTTACGACAAATATTCATACTTTTCAGGGTTCAACACAAGTAATGCTGAAACATTTTATTTCAAATTGTCAAATAAGACAGGGACAAAGACCATGCTAACAAACACGAAATTGATATATTCAGACTCATTTTTTGAACAAATGAATACTTTTGGTTTTGATTATTGGGACAAAAATTTTGAAGTTAAAAGTGTTTGGGGTACAAAAGAATGGCAAGTACAAGGTATAGAATCATTGTTTAGAGCCTGCATGATCCCAGAACAAATTATATTTTTAAATGACACTGTTCAACAAACTACCTGTCTTGGCCTAGCCAAAATCAAAGACTTAAATAAACCGTCTATTCCAAAGCCAACAATGAACAGCAATAGCTCTACAGATGAAGAGATAGACGTAAACTATATATTAAACCAAAACAGAACACATCCTGATTGGAAACAGTGGTTGATCTGGCCCACAGATACTAATAACTGTCAAGACAGATTCCTGAACAAAAAACAGGGGTTCAAATTGACCAGGCCAGACTCTAGATATTCCCAAAGACAACACCCAGGGATAATAACCACCTACAGTGTGGGCAAATTATGCCTTCAATGGCTACAAACTTCCACACTGACAGAAATTAAACAACACCTAACTTTACTTACTGATGGTGCTGACTTGCGTGATTTCATTATGGGACCGCGCAAACAGCGTCAAAAACGCTTCATAGCAGCCTCTGTATATGCAGCTTACAATGAGGCCTGGAAGGTTACTCAAATTGAGACAGCAGAAAGTATACGGGAAATTGACCGTATTAATTTGGAAAAATCACTTTCTGTAGTGGACAATGGGTTAATGACTCTGTCCTCCAGAATTTTTTCTTTGGACAGCATTGTGTCTTCAGCAATCGACATAATATCGCAAGACTTACTGCTGTTACAACACGGTCAGTCTCAATTGCGTTCTATTGTACAGCTTGGCTGGACGTTACAAAATCTGCGTTCAGGCTATGTGCCTTGGCGTTTAATCAACACAACGTCACTTTTCAATATCTTTAACCTTACTGATAAAAAAATCAGTATGGCACAAAAGGGTGCTGATTATACAATCCTGAGCATTGAGAAACTCGAGAGATTACCAGTGAAAATGTCAGAACGGACTGTCAGTGAATGGATAATACATGGGATAATTAATATTCCAATATCAACCTTCAGGTTTCAATACTGCCAAAAATATATACAGGCTGGCATGTACGAAAAATTGGGAAAAGGGTACATTAAGACAACATGGAACTTGCCCTATTCACATGCATGTGTCAGTAATAAAGGACAGAAAGTGTTTCTTAGTGGCAATAATTGTGCGATGTCACTAAGCGGTACACTTCTGTGTAATGGAATTAGTTTGCATGGAGCTTATGAAGGGAACTCAAATAACCTTTCATGTCACCAGCTAGGCGCACCTGCAACAGAGATAGAACCATTCCTTAAAAGACTCTATAACGGGAGTTACATTCTAATTGTGGATCGCAGATGTTGTAGTCTTATGCCCGGGACTCCTTATCTCGTAACTACGACTGCGAAGTTCATGTGCTGTGGACACTCATTGTTCCCCAGCTCCTTTCCAGACAGGGAGGCAAGGGCATGGCCTAACTTGAAAATTACTTCTATTCGAATAGATACTTTAAGCAGAATGAAAACAGTGCTTCTTCAGACGCCGACCAGACTCACGTCATCAAAAGAAAGGTATGATCTCCTAGTCGCAAGGACGACTGCAGAGATTCACTCATTGTTATCAACTAATTCCCCCATACATTTCGCAGAAATCCTGAATGAAATCTTAAATATTTCTGATACCAGTGGAGTCTCAAAGGTATTTAAGACAGCATTTTCGATGGCATTAACACCATTCAAAGCCATACTGGGTATTTTTCCAGATTTCGTCCATTCGATTTTTGGCGGACTTCCCCTCATTTTGGGACTAATTGCAGGAATCCTATTCTTGGTGCTAATAATTCGTTATGGCAAACCATGTCACAGACAAAACACCTGCGACAAGGGAAGAAACGATCCGAGCCATTGGATACCGGGACCGGATATCAAAAATCCTGGGACTATCCCGGCTTAGAGACCTGAACATGGCTTGGTTTCTTTCATTTCGACCAATGTGGCATCGATGTGTTTTACCTGTATTAAGGTGCCTGCTGTGCGGAGAAGAATGCGTGTTGGACACCTGTCTGACGCTACAATCGGATGCGCCTATGGATGCAGAAACATTGTTGAGTCCGATAAAGGCTCATGCTTTGTGCTGCCCTCAACGGCTGCCAATCCTGATGACGGCATTCGTGGAAACTTCACCACTACGATTAAGGGGTAGTGGAGTTCAAGATGAAAGCAGCATCGATCAGGTACGACCTTCTGTCAGCAATACTAATCAAAACGTCAATGGAGACAATCATGCGCACGAATGCATGGTTACACCTTTTTCCGAGTTAGTGGAACTCTCCCAGGAAGCTGTTGACAGCTTTTTCGACAGTCTAAATGATATGATGTTCTCACCAGAGCAGAAATAGAGACTTTTAAGCAAGCTAGCACACGGCGTTCCCAACACCCTGAATTTGGCCTTCAACTTTAATAGCAAAATAACATGAACAATTTTCCCTCCAGTTCACGGACAGCAATTTTTTCAGCAGCCCCAAAATATTTTTACGATTTTTCGGGACACTTATCTTCTGCTTAAAGTAAGAACTATTCTTAGAGAACTAAAATTTCTATTTTTAGAAACTTGATAGACATTAGCTGCCCGCTGGTATGTTCATAATTATTTTTATTCTGTGATGAAATGGTCTCGAACCTTTTTCTTCTGTATTAAGAGCCATTTCATGTGTAAATTCTCATATACCAATTAGCAATAATGTATACATATGCGTGATCACTTTAGCATTATTCTACAGCTTGAGTGCATATAGTACATGTGAATATTTTTTTTCCATATATTACATTATTCGAAATGCATTATATGTATTTTGGGGTGGTAAGGTATACACGATACTCTACAGTATGTTTTACTATGCCTAGATTCGTAAACATGGCCATAGTTAGCGTGGAGTGGGTGTGATGTATTCTTATAGGTTCTGTATCGATCCGCCTATTCCTGACCCTGTTCTGGTTGACAAGTTAACTAGCAGCCATCCCATGATGCAGAAACCGTTATCTGATTAAGCCACACTACGGCACAGGAACGTGTTATCTGATTAGGTCATAACGCTTGCCATCTAATTAGACAAGCGATATTCCTCCAGCCCCCGATAAGGCATACGGAGTTCTCAAAACAAATCAAACCTATGACAACCTGGGAAAAACCCTGCGGCCATTGTTTTGATTTCATCGAGAACTTCAGCAAAAGAATGTGCTAACGACCAAGTCGTATGACATCCTTATTGACGTATCTATGTCCATCCTTACGTCAATCTCGGCACCTTACAGGTATAAATATTACCGGTATTGCCTTAAGCAAACACACGCGGTGGTGACGAGATCGGAGCAGCCAGACTTGCCGAAGCCCAGAGCAGAGCAGACCCCGCTGGCGCAGCCCCGCCTTCCTGACGCGCTGAGAACGAGACGCTGCTTTCTTCTGCCGAGATATCCAGCTCCGGCGCTTCCGGGTAGCCCTCGCAGGCAACCTGGAATATCGAGACCAGAGACGAGAGATACCATCCCTCATTCATCCTAGATTCCAGGTACAGAACTGAATAACCCCTTGCAGAGAATTCTTGAGTCAGTCACTTGGCAAAACAAACTTAACTTAAACTGCTACTTTCTATTCCCGCCCACGTATTAGGCTTAGGTCAGGTACACTGGGGTAGGCGTAGTTAGAAACACCAGTTGAGTACGATTAGTCAAATGTATATGTGTATGTAGCTATTTTATCCATTTTAAACCACCTTATGGCTTAGAAACCATATAAATGTTTTTACAGTATTATTTTATACTTCTGCTTTTATTGTATGCACTTTACTTAACCATAAGTATTGCGATAATATCAATCCATTTCTCTTGTATGAGAAAAGAGACTGATCAATAAATAACATCTTTTATTGAACACGCCCGTCTCTTCCTTTTCTCTACAATCTGGTGAGACTAAGAATGCACGTACTGACTGAGTAAAATAAGTTGTCTTTTGTTTTCACACGACTCTAGAGATACACTCTTGATTAGGGGAGAGCAAAGTTGTCATGTTCTATAGTTGTCAGAAACTAAATCCCTTCTTGTCTATCCAGGGAGGTTCAACTCCTCCTTGCCTATTCGAGAAAGTTTCTAGTGAACTCTGAGCTAGCTGGCAAACCCAAAACTTTAAGTCTAATATCGACAATAGAAGACCTAGTTAACATCTGGTCTAGGCCTATAGTATTGAAGGTATTATTCCAATGCGCAGAGCCTATTGGGATAATAGGAACTACACTACAGTATAGAGGCTGAAAAGAAGCCCATCAGTGGCCTGAGCCCCTGTAGGAGTCCAAAGCAGATCCCTGCTGTTTTTTTAGTTTGGACTCAATAGTTTAGAGATGAGTCCAACCAAACCCCTAAGTTCTTTACCACTTGCTTGGAGGAGGGGGGCGTGCCCAGACTTGCTGGCCACCAGAGGTCACTTCACAGACCATGGTCTCTGCCTACCACCAATATCTCGGACTTGTTGGAATTAAGTTGGAGGCAGTTAGCAGTCATCCACTCGGCCACTGCCACAAGATCGCCCTGAAACTTAAGGGCGTCTTGCTCGGTGTTATTAGAGAGTGCCACCACTAACTGAGTGTCGTCAGCATATGAGACCATGGTCAGACCCCTACTCCAGGATACAGGAGCCAGAGGTTGAACATAGATATTAAACAGTCGGGGGCTAAGGGAGGAACCCTGTGGTACCCCTTGTTTGATAAAGTATTCACCGGACACAAACGGGGGGGGGGGCTGATACTGAGAATGACCTCTCATGAAGGAATGAGGCAAGCCATTCCAATGCCCGACCCGTAATTCCAACCTCCGCCAAGCCTCTCAACAGAATGTCATGTGATACCGTATCAAACGCGGCGCTTAAGTCCAACAGGATCAGTGCCGACGTTTACACCGCATCCATGGCAGACCAGAGATGTTCTGTCACAGCCAGGAGAGCTGACTCCGTGCTGTGACCTGGCCTGAAGCCATTTTGAGAGTGGTCCAGTATGTTGTTGAGGCTAAGAAAATCTGACAGGAGAGAGTTTGCATATGCCTCTGTAATTTTAGCTGCCCAAGGAAGCAGAGAGATGGGCCGATAGCTTTCTGCTTTAATTGGATCCAAAGCAGGCTTTTTGAGCAGCGGAATAACTTTAGCCTGCTTCCAGACCCTGGGCATCGTAGCAGTACTGAGAGATTTATTAATCACCCGGATCAGGGAGGGTAAGATGGTTGGCAATACCTTCTTAAATTGGTCAGGTTTGAGAGGGTCTGCAGGAGATCCCGACTTAATCCTGCTACACAGTAATCGCAGCTGATCCACCGAAATCGGGGGAAAAGAGTGGAGAATATTTAGCTGCTGACAGCAAGGTGCCGCCGGCGGATTGCTGTGTGCGGTCAGGAAGGAGCTGTAGATATCATCCACCTTTTTAACAAAAAAGGTGGCCAGCTCCTCGCACTGCTTGGTAGATTTGATGGTAGACCTGCCACCATTTTGCTGCGATCGCAAACTGGCCAGTATAGAAAACATGCTTTTGGCGGGATTAGCGCTATTGCGGATTTGATTAGAGAAGAACGCTGCACGTGCCTGGTAGATGGCTTTATGGTATTTTTTAATTGCTGCCCTATAGATGTCCTTAGCTACCGTACAGAAATCCCTTCTCCAGATCAGCACCAGCTTCT
Source organism: Lissotriton helveticus (assembly GCF_964261635.1). NCBI lineage: Eukaryota > Metazoa > Chordata > Amphibia > Caudata > Salamandridae > Lissotriton > Lissotriton helveticus. The sequence continues at coordinate 1,311,798,302 of NC_136063.1, forward strand.
TACATCCCTTACGCATTTCGGCGAGATCAGTGTTATACTAGGGCCTTGTTTTGGTTTTGCGATTACCTGACAATTTCATTGGAATCAGGCTGTCTAATGAACATCTGATCCATTCTGAAAATAACCTGTATGCCTCATTGATGTCCTCCAGCAGATCAGGCTGAGTAGCCTGGAGGCCAGCCTCAAATTGATCCCTGTCCCGTTTAGACCAAGGTCGCTTCCACGAGGTCACCTGACCCTTGAACTGGGCAGTGGTGACTCCTTGCAGGGACATAGAGACCAAAAAATGGTCCGTCCAACCCATCCTGGTCGGCGCACGCATAGTAATATGGGATATATTAGTAAAGACCAGGTCTAATAAGTGACCCGCAGTGTGCGTAGCGCCTACGACCACCTGAAGCAATTGACACGCTGCAAGGTCAGCTACGAAACTCGGTATGTCAGTGTCCTCTGTGTTTTCTAAATGGAGGTTCAAATCTCCCAACACCGTAAAATTGGCGGTATTAACTACTAGTGTGTTAACCGCATCTACTATCTGTATTTAGTTGTAATAAATCTTAAAGTAAACAACGAGTCTAGACTGGTGTCCCCTGAGGAAGCTTTCACCACCTCTGGAACCAAAACCTGCCTCTACCACAGCATTAAAGAAATTCAAGGTGCCTATTCGTCAACTGCATTTTGTAGTATTTTTCGTAGTTGTCAGAAGGCCACAGGGCAAGCAGGTTTTGGTTACTGGGCCCAGCCATGGGGTCTGATGCATTTTACTCCGGATGTCCTAACCTTCTATGGATCCTGAGACACTGGACAGAGTATACCTTTTGCACATATCTCTCTGGGTTAGCGTGGTCTTAGCAGTTCAAGGCACCCATGGGGGGGGAGGGGTTAGAGGGGAGTTGGATGCAGGGGAGTGAAAACAGGCTCACAACTCAACATGTGCACAGCAGCAGCAATAAATACTTGTCCAGTTACTTTTGTGATAAAAGAAGTATTTTATTTCACAACTACTAACACAAAGGGATATACAACATTCACAAGCAACTACACAGTCCCCATGAGGTCAGGGATCTGGAATTTCTTTGCACTGTTCCCTGGGTCCAACTCCCTCCTAGGGATAGTGGTTACTCCTTATGCACTGTAGTTAACATCCAGGGTAAGCTCTACTATTAGCCTGAGTCTCAAGAGTCCACTCTCACTTGATAATAAAGTCGAGTGTTCCAGCGTCACAGTGTCACAGAGCTATCTAGAAAGCAAGTACCCCTGGGACTGAATGGCCCGAAATCAGTCTTACCCACACCTGCAGGTTCAGAGTGACCGGAGTTCCTGAGTATATGCCCCTTCTGTGGGCACTCGGGAGGCAACAGCTGATTCAGGTGTGGTAACTGTAGCCTGCCCAAGTGGGCTGCACTCAGCGGTCGTTGAGTTCCTCACACACAATTGCGCCTCTGCAGCAACATGAAGTTCTTGGTGGCTCCTCCTCGCACAGTAAGTCTCTGGTCCGTCCCACGTTGGATAGGGGCCTGTGATGCAAAGATCCTGGTTTGAATCCTTCATCCCGGAGCATTTATGCTGGGTTCCCCCCCGATGACCTAACTTTTCCAGAGATGACTCCAACCAGGTCTTTCTATTTGCTGGTCCCAGTGATCTCCTATGGCATATGGAGTCACTGTAGCCTCAATGTAGATAGAGTCCAACCCGATTGACACAGAGAAGTCCTCAGCGGTGGCCCCAATTGGCATGCGGGGTAGCTGACTTTTCATTAATCACAGACTCTGGCCCGATCAGGGCAGCGATGCACATGACTCACTTCATGGCACCCTTCCTCTGGCATTCAAGGGTTGCTGACTTCATCCTGCACATGGACAATGACCAAATTGGTGGAGCACCTGTCTCCTCACACCTCTCACAGGAAGTCCACTTGATAGGCCTCCCCACTGAACCTTGCTCCCTCTACCCTCTCCTCATCCTCACAGGGACATTGGTCTTGGAAAGCAGGCAGGCCCCAGGGAAGGTGGTCTTAGATCCCCTGGGTAATGTCCCCTCACCCAGCCCAGCATGGAGATAGCAGGCCTTTGTGCCAGTCCTGGTCACAGGCAGAGGTTTTGCAGAGCTTCCCCTCATCACACTGGCAGGTCTGGCTGCTTGGCAGTTAAACGTTTTTGGAGTCTCAAGCTCCCCTTCCTATACTTCATTTCCAGACCACCAAAGGGTATATTAATCAAATATTTATGCAACGCAGGAAGCCTCCATACCGTCCTGCATGAAAGGAAGACGGCAGGAATGTGCTGTATTTCTCATTATACGGCACATTCCTGCTCTCTGCCTGTGCTGGTGCACAAAATGCTGCCAAACGCAAATGCAGGCACCCTTGCACCATGGTGCAAGGGTGTCTGCTTTGTAGGCAGGATTGTTTTTGTGCAGAAATTGACACCTTCCTGCACAAAAATAATCCTCTGAAGCCTGTTCTTCTTTCTATGTGTGCTGCAGAATGCAGCTCATGTAGAAATAAGAAATAACTACAAGAAATGACCATATTTCTCCTCGTCACACCTCCCCTGGTGAGGGATAGCATTACGACACATTGCCAAGTCTACCTTAATGATAAATGTGGGAATGTGTGAAGATCGATGGTGGGTGCGTGGGAACACCAAAGCTCTACACATGGAATGCCTCCGTGGGGCACAGTAACGCAAGGCAGCCACTTGCGCTGTCTTTTGTGGCACCTCATTTACCAAGCCACACTGGGCCATGCAAAGTGGCCTTGTGTGGCTTGGTAAATGTCATTCTAGTTTTTGTGCTCCCCTAGCACGACGTGGTGGCCATGCTGGAGCATCCTAGGGAATCTTTACCAACTCTTCTGGACAAACTGGATTGGTTCGCACTTGCCTCGGGCTTTAAGATCAACGTGCACAAGTCACAAGCCCACAATTTGTCTTTGGCGCCAGAGACTCTGGGGCTCTTGCTGCACTCTTATTCGATCCAGTGGGCCTGCGATTCCATTTCCCACTTGGGGTTGCAGGTATTCGCTACTATCAAAGCCACTAGAATGTCGAATTATACGTTGATCCTGAGGCATGTCCGCGACTCCCTCAGGAAATGGAGGCCACATTCTCTCGCATGGCTGGGCCGTATAGCAGCGGTGAAAATTGTGATACTGCCGCAGATTCTCTACATGTTTCACACGCTTCTGATGATGCAGCCACCCGGGGTCATCCGTGCCTTGCAGCGTGACATTGAGCGATTTGTCAGGCGAGATCAGAGGGCTCGGCTGCGTTGGAAACTTACCTATAGGGACACGGTGGAAGGTGGGCTGGGGATTCCTGACCTTCTAGCTCACTGGCAGGCGGCCCAGATGAGGGCGCTAGTGGAGTGGTCCCGCCCTGAATCTGAGAAACACTGGTTGTTTATGGATAGGTCACTTGCTGGCCTGCCTTTATGGGGGGGTTCCCTTTCTCTCACGCAAGGGGCGCCCTCCCAACTTATATCTTTTGAAGGTGACTTGTCCTACACTGATAGCATGGGATAAGATTGCGGCTTCTAGAGAGCTCACAACGTTCCCATCCCCAATCACGCCTATAGCACAGAGTCCTGATTTCACTCCAGGCCTTGACCCCGGGGAGTTCAACCATAAGACTAAAGAGGTCTGCCACTCCATAGACCATCTCTTTGATCTTTCAGGACAACGTCCTTTCTCTGCTCTCCGTACTGGCCACGGCATCCCCGAAACGGAACGGTATCGATACTTACAGGTCCGACACTGGGTTCTTCAAAGGGATGTGAGAGAAGGTGCGAAGAGACATTTCACCCTGTTCGAGAAGTGGTTACTAACACGGCACAGCGATGCACGATTGACATCGGACTTATACAAATTTACACAATGCACTTCTGACACCGGGAAGTCCCCCAGACAACTACGCAGGGAGGGGGAGTTGGGTAGGGTACTTACACATAAGGAATGGAAGGCTATTTATTACAGGGACAAGAGCACAGCACTCAATGTCGCCTGTATTGAGACTGCCACTAAAGTGGCCACCTATTGGTACCTAACCCCAGTAAGGCTCCATAGGGTAACCCTTCTCGTAGCCCGCAATGCTGGGGAGCCTGTGGTTCACTGGGCACCCTTACCCACTTGCTGTGTGAGTGCTCCTTCCTGGGGACATATTGGCAGCAAATGTCTCGACGACGTGGATTCCCACTTTGATAACCAGGATCCCAGACTCACAGTCTATGTTCTTCTGGGCCTGCCCAATGCCATCACCTTCCCCCTTACATCCAGGAGGGATAAGCAGATGGCATTAGCCCTAGGAGCAGCGGTCCAAAGTGTTCTGACGCACTGGGTTACCAAGACAGTTCCTACATGACTAGGATGGCTTCATAGATTGTGGGCCATCTTGGGGATGGAAAGTATCTCTCTCTCCTTTCACGATCTGTGGGCACCCTTTCTCACATTACTGACATTAGAATTTACAGAGCTTACCTGCCTTAAATATCTAAGACTATTGAGACTCGTAGACCCTCCTACGCAGACTGCCCCCAATACGTCCACTATGTTCTGGGCGGCCCTTCCCCAGATTGTTCTTCATTTTCTTATCTTATAGGGGTGTGTTCTTTTTCAGGGATGATGGAGGGGGAGGGTGGGGGGTTGTTTCTTCTTGTTTTTGACAGTCGGACATAGCAATGTGACTGCCGGGTTGCACCCTAATGACTATTGAGCACAATGGCTCGTCCGTCCTTTCCCTTTGCAAAATGAATAAAAGAAATGTAAACCAAAAACAAAAACATTCTCCTCTCTTTCCCAAAGGTTCATTTTGAGGAACACCGTGAGTTTGGCAGCCCATGGGCCACCAAACTCATAATCAGGTCTAAAATGTCTCTGGGTGAATTTTCTGTAGAGGTATGGTTTTTCCACCTCTTACTTCTTCACTCTTTCCAAATACCAAGACCCATATCTCAAGTAGTTTATGCAATCAAATTAGCAAAACACAGTAATCATTGACTCCACCGTCTTCATGTGCAGCTCCCAATCACTAATACAGTCACCATGTACCATGTTTTTCAACAGAGCTAGCTGTTGTAAAACATTCCCCCAGTACTTGCAAAGTTCTGATTTTCTTCACATTTTTTGACAAACTCTACTTACTTGGTTTTCAGGTTTTCTGAATTTTAACAGAGTGTATTGAACATTGCCTGGCTTTGCATTATGTATTTTGCATGAAGTGCACCCTGTGCCTTGTTTACTTCTGAGGTAAGATATGCAAAACCTAATTTGTCATTCTTGTTCCAGAAAGCATTCCAACGCAATGTTTCTGTAGCCTCAGATATGATGAGCATACCTTGTAACGAACAAACAATACGTTCTGCTCAATACTCACTGTACAGTTTTGGCTCCAAAGATTTGAGCCTCAATAAGTCCATTGTCTATGCCACATCCACTGAGATAACTTCCTGCACACTGTGACACAAATTATGTCATGTGGAAAATGCCTATCGTTGGATAAAGATCATCAAATTCTGCTGGATTGCTCATAAAAATGTCAATTACAATACGGAAAACACCTTCATCGCAGTAAATTGGCAGGATATGCTGATCTTCAAGCTGAGCATGCACATTTTGGAAATCTTTTAGAGCTTTGTATTCTGTTTCATAGTTTGTGACTGGAGAAGGATATTACTTATAAAAACCCAACCTTCTTCGGTGGGGCGGTATTCTGGGAGATCAGAGCATGAATTCCAGACCATGGAGGAACCTACTTTTGTTCATCCTTTAGTCCACACTGAATAAGTGATGTGATAAATTCAGTTAAATCAGATTTGAGGACCACAGCCTCGGGTAGAAGAAGTACCATGTCCTCTGTCACTTTGAAGCTTTCCGGTAGACTGCGACATGTTGATGACATCTAGTAATTTTGCACACGTTGCCAAGGTGGTCGGGGTATAAGTTTACATCTTCATTTGTTTATGCCTACAGCTGACACAGCTTGTTTTCCAGCAGCTACTTCCTTGGCACAGTCTTGAAAAAGCACCATGGCAGTATCATGTGTGCTGGAAGTTCCAGACAAAGATCTGTCTTCAAAATCAAAATTATCAAGAGCAGCAACTATACATCCTTTGCTGGTAAAGTAACTTGGAAGTAGTGTGCTGTCAGATTCACAAGAATTTACAGCATGAGCTGATAACAAGTTCCTGCTCCATACTAGGTCATTATAACTTGTTGACACACCAATCTTATTTATTTTTAAGTTTCAAAAGATAATTTTCTTAAAAGTATGTCAAAAGGGAAACATCAAAGTATCAAATAGCAAAACAGTAAGGAGAAACAGTACCAAAAATATCATTAAGGGTATATAGGCATGTAATCATACAAGAGAAGAAAATCTATGGCAAAGATAAAAATGGTAAAGAAAAGGAAAACCGGTTCAAAGATTAATAGGAATACAAATAAACAAGGTTACACTTAATCCAGTAAAAATTAGAAGAAAATGAAAAAAACAGAACGATCAAGGGGGCTGAGCAACCTCCTGAATACATGGTTTTGGAGCAAAGGATCTTTTAGCACTATCATCCAAAAACTGCGTAACAGGAGACCATAAAAGTAATCTTTTCTGTTTCAGAGTCATGTGAAATACAAAATCTGTGTCAAGTCTGTGATTGTGACATACAGAGTACCACCAAGCTAAATACGGGAGTTTAGAAGCATCTTTCCAATTTTTTGTTATCTGCTGAAATACAGCGGCCACTAATAGGTCAATGATTTGCGTTTGTGCTTTTGATTTGTTCCAACTATTGGAAAGACTGCCTAAAACAATATATGCAAATGTAAGGGGAATGTTAGTCCCAAAAATACCATTAATTTGGGACCAGACTGATTTCCAAACTGCATAACTTGTGAACATGAAAAGAGTAGGTGTTGAAGATCTGCCTGTGGAAGTGAACAAGATCAACAAATATTGGGAGTGTCAGGATGCATTTTATGTAGGGAAGCTGGTGATAACAACAATCTATTATAAATTTTAAAAAAAAGTGTTTGTGTGGCACTAGCTGCTCTGGAAGACTTTCTGAGTTTCTTCAAGATCTTATCCCAATTCAATTCATAAACTTTATTCGATTCACATAAGAATCATAAAAGTCAATTAATACATTTCAGAACATACTTTAAAATTCATTTAGAAGCAGTTTTTAAATTTGTACAGTAAATTAATAACATACATTGATTAATAGGGAAAGTTATGGCCCATTGCTTATTCGATCAGGTTCAAATAATCATGAAAAATAAAGCAACAGTATACATGAGCAACAAAACTGATACTGGGAGCCAAAATTAGCTATACCGTTTTCTGATCATGAGTGACACACGTATAAAATTTAACATTGCACAACAAACGTCAGGTGTAGACAAAGCTAACAAATGGTCGTAGCCCTCTTTATAATGGCAAAGTTGTTTTTCCTTAAGGATCGGCTTAATGAACCTCGTTCTCGGATCCTTATATAAAGAACAGAAAAGAACAACATGCAACGTGCTTTGGCTATCTTTGTTGTTACAGGGACAGGGGGGCAGTCTCTCACACCAGCTCCCCTGTCTAGGAAACGCAAAAAGAAAATGCAAAATGTGTAACCTAAACCTTGTCAAATAGAATCGCCATTGCACATGATTTATAAAGGTTAAATAAAACTGGCAATATAAAGTAACCTTAAATTCTTGAGGGCTAGCCAAAGGGTGCACAAGTGAGGATTTCAGATAACTTTTTTTGATAACAGATTTGATATCCCCCTGGATGTTTTCAGGACTATCAAAAATATTACCCAGGCCTATTTTATGAAGTGTTTCATTTACATAAGACAACCATGGGATCTTATTCATGTGTGTCAATTTTAGACAATCCCGAAGGATGTCTCTAGACAATTGTAAGTCCTCTGACAGCCATATTTTGCCCCATAATAAAAGGGGGGAGAGACGAATTGTGTCACTCACATAACTCAAACCTACCTCATCATGGGCAAATCTATTTGAGGAGCTTAGTGGAATAGCCAATACACGTTTTAAAAACTTGTTCTCCATAATTTGTATTGCATCAGGGCTTTCAGTTCCCCAGACCCCTGCCCCATAAGTAGCTACTGACAAGCATTTTGCTTTATACAGGGTTTTTAAATGCTTGACGGGTTTTTGGCCTAACTTCCCACAGAAACGAAACAGTCCTTCAATAGAGCGGCTAGCACTCTGGACTCGAGTCTTAATTACCGGGGCCCAACTTAGTTTGTTGTTAAAAAGGTTTCCCAGATAGTTGAAGTTTTCCACTTTTTCAATGGTGCAGTTGTTTACTACAAACTTTCTGGTTTTGGTGCCCTTTGGGCCACAGACCATTACAAAGGATTTGGTGAAATTTACCTTTAGGTCTAGGTCCAACATAAAAGTATAAAAGGCATCAAGACAATGCTGCAAACTATTTCCTGTGAGAGTCATTAATACCGTATCGTCGGCATAAGAGAGCATCGGTACACTCCTGCCATTAACCCTTGGAAAATCATGGCAGTGGTCCAACAGGTATTTTTCCAGCCCAAGATCTTATCCCAAACAGAGATGGGCCAGTGTGTACCTAAATCAGTCTCCCAAGAAATTTCAATCTTTTTTTTGGATCTCTGTAAAAGTGGGGATAATAAGCAGGTGTTAAGGGTGATGGCCTTGGGCAATCTACAGAGGATGCTCGACCAGGTATGATCTAGAGGGAGAGGGGTGTGAGGCAAGGATTGAAAATAGGAGTAAGAATCTAGAATGGCAGTGCATAGGGCTAGAAATGTATGTGAAAATGATGGAAGCAAGTGTAAAAGAGAACGTGCGTTTGAAAAAGTGAGAAAAGTGTTATTTTCAAATAATTGATGCTCCCATAAAATACCTCTATTCCTCCAAGTTCTCCAATAAATCGGTTTGTTCTTGATGCGAATAAAATTATTATACCATATAGGGAATTAAGAAATGTATTGAAATCATGTGGCTCAATATGAAGAAGTTTATTCAAACTATTGCACGAATGTTTAATAATAGGCGTATGTAAGTTATGCGGTTTCCGTGTAAAATAAAATGGGGACAGGAGGGAATACTCTAAATCGACCCAAAGAGGCAAATCAGGAGAAGGGACAGACAACCACTTGGATATATGTTTTAGTAAAAAGGCTTTATGATATTTGGGAAGATCAGGGAAACGAACACTTCCTTCAGATTTCGGCCGCGACAACTTTTTTATGGACATTCTAGGTTTTTTATTCAACCAAAGAAAAGAAGTAAGGATGGAGTTAATTTTGTGGAATCACTTTGTTGGAATGGGTACCGGAATATTAGAAAGAAGATAGAGGATAATAGGTGTTAGAATCATCTTAACGGTGTCAAGGCGTCCCCACCATGAAAGATATAAAGGATGCCATTTGGTCATGAGGGAGCTAAGTTTCTCAATACATTTATTGAAATCAAGAGGAATTGGTGATTTAATGGAGGAAGTGAACCATATGCCAAGATATTTTATGTGAAGGGGGCTCCAAGTAAAGTTGGAAATGGAAAAATCCTCTTAAAAAGTATATTTAGATAAGGATAAAATGCCACACTGTCATTATTTAACCTGCAACCCGATACTAAAGAACACACCAATCCTATTTATTAAAGTGATTAGCTGTCTACTTTTGCACTTGTCATAGGTTGTGTGGGCAGTCATCATGTTTACTTGAGTTTTCTTTTTGCCGTGACGCAATTCACAAAACATGATTTGGAAAAGACAGTACATTTGCACAGCATAAGCCTGTCAGGTCATGGGATTGTCTTACACTTCTTCACTTATATGTGCAAAGCCATCATCAATGTTGTCGGTTTCTGTTCCAAATGCAAGAAGTTTAGTTTTTAACAGTTTTGCTTTGCTGAAATTAAACAATGATGTAAAAAGTGTGTAGACAAATTCAGGAATTGTATATGACTCCCATGATTTGCAGAGCTCTGGGGCATCACATTTTGTTATTAGGTCTAGAATCTAAGGGGTCCATTAGGATGGCGGGCGGACTTTATCCGCCCGCCACCCTAACGGAGATCGGGACCGCCCGCCATAAGGGCGGGGGGCCCGTTGGGAGTATTAGGATGTGCCGCCCACAGTGGCGGGCACATCCTATATGATTTACATTGTGGCGGGCGGTGCTCTCTGCACCGCCCGCCACAATGTAAAACATAAGTTGACGCATTCACAGATGCAAAGCGGCAGGCACCGCGTGGTGCCTGCTGCTTTGCATGTGTGAATGTGGGGGGGGGTACCATAGATACCCCCCATGTGGCCCCCCCGACAGTGGCGGCAACCTGGGGGCCCTGCAGGGGGCCCCCGCAGCAATCTCAGCCTGCCTTTCTGTGGCGGCATTGCCGCCGCGGAAAGGCCCACACATTTTGCCATTGTAATATGGCTGGCGGTGTCCATTGGACACCGCCACCATATTAATCTATTACCGCCGCGGTAAAGCGGCGGACGGTCTTTCCGTCCGCCACTGTCCCCTCCGCCATCCTAATCTGGCGGAGGGGAAAAGAGAGTGGTTGTCGGGCGGATTGCCTCCGCCAAGGTGGCGGTGGCCACCGCCACCCTGGCGGAGGCAATCCGCCTGATATCCTAATGGACTCCCAAATCTTTCAGGAAGTTTCTTAAAATGCTTCCTGCTGATTTTACTGCATCCCCTGATCTTATTTTGGCACCAAGAAATTTCGGAGTCAAATCAGCTGGGAACAGCATAAATGGCTCATTCTTTTTGTTAGACTGGCAACAATAAATTCTGTCATTGAACATTTTCACCAGAAAAATATTAATTTCATTATTATGGAACAATACAGTTTCATCGATGTTAACCATTATTTCTCTGATCTCACTGAGTGTGAATTCATAGCCAGCACACAAAAGTGACTTTAAAACTTAATTTGCTTTTTCAAAGAGTGCAAACTTAACTGAAGACTGGCGGTTTCATTGCTGCTGGGAACTCATTGTATATTCATATTTTCTAATGATTGCATGCATGCAGTTTGGGTGGGCATACAAATCCACTGCAAATGCACTCACCTCACTGTTTAGATTAGCTACTCAGCTGAAAGCTTTATCTTGGAAGAAACTAGCTGTAGATAAAAACATGTTTGCCCTTTGAGACTCACATAATCTGTACTTTGTTCTTTCATCATTCCCTTTGACCCTTGTTCTGGCTTAACCACAGATAACACATTGAAGATCCTCTGCTTTCTGATTAGTTGCTGGAGGTGGACGAGAGGTAGCCATCCATCTTCTAAGTGGATGGGCACTTGGTTTGGTTTTTGTCACTTTCTCAGAAGTCTCAGATTCTTGTTGTGATTCAATTGTTTCTATTATTTGTTTTCCAGACTTTCTTCCATTGTATACAACTTGTAGCACTTGTTGTAACAATGCTAAAATATTTGATCCTCTTCACTCATCAGTTCAAGTCTTTTGAGAACTTTGTTGTGCCGTATTTCTGAAGCATCTCCAATTCTCTTCTTTCCAGCCACAGTTGATGTTAACTTTTCTTTTGTATTAGTTTGGCTTATGACAAATTTTTCTTTGTTGAACGAGTCCTCAGATTTTGTAGTTAGCAACACTCTGCCAGGAGGTGAAGATCCTCCACCTGCTTCGCTCATGTTCACAAATTTTAATCAAGGTAAAACCTGAAACAAAAACAACAAACTAAATTACCAATATGATGGGTCAAACACATCATTATAGAGCCACCATTTTGGAAAATGACGGAAGGGCTGCCCCTAGGAGTTATTTTCTGTCTCTATAAGACTTCATTACCCCCAAAATCTATGTGATGCCACCAAAATTAAGTATATAGGTCTCATGGTTCCTGAAATATTACATTATCACTGAAACACATCTGCCATTTTCGAAAATGAAGTCCCAAAAAATTCATCCCGGGTTAGAAATGTCTACCCAACCTAAATTACTTCTCCAATGATTCAAAAACATAAATCAAAAATGAAAATCTCTGGACAACAATTTTTTTACTAAGATATACCACAAGCAAATAGGATGTAGGGCGAAACAGCATAAAATAATCCTTAAAATATGCAAGAGTTTGGGGGCTACAGCGTAATGGAGAATTATATAGGTGCCAAAGAAGTAGGTATCAATCCAGCGGATCACTGAAACAATATCGACAGACCGAATATTGAGTACCTAAAATATCGAAGTAAAATTATCGACTACAAAAATATCGACTACCAATACTTAAACAAGAAACTACACAAATATCGACTCCACAATATCGCAACAAAAAAAAATCGACAACAACATTATCGAAAGTAAAAAATATCGAAACATAAAATATCGACTCTCAACACATGTAAAGACCTAAGCCTAAATATCGAATACAAAAATATCGACCACAAAAATATAGAAAAATATTTTATCGACTTCTGTAAACCTCATAAAAAACACAGTAATTAACGAAAACATCATGATAAATATTAACATAACCCAATATAATTATATAAAACAATACAAACTATAATCACTGACTTCATAAACATAAAAAAATTTAATACATTTACATTTCTAAAACACAATACATTCACATTATATAAATACATAAAGCATGATATAACTCACAATATAAATAATTTTTATATAAAAATTAAGATAAAAAGGCTCCACGAAAAATAAAAAGGTATTTGACATCTTCCATTAAAACCACAATACTGCCCAAAAAATTCAAAAACTCACAAACAACCAATAAAAAACACCAAACAATTAAGCCAACCAATAAAAACAACCAACACATTACATCAACACTATAAAAAGAAAGCAAACAAGAAACTAAATAACACTTTGCGCCACAACTCTTGAAGAAGAGGAAACTCTGCTACATTTTCAGCAAAAGAGAAACCTGCTACATTCAAAAAAAGACTCCACAAAAGAAAAGTAAGTACCACCACTTTATAATAGCTACTCAACTTAGAACTGAAAGCTAAAAATATACATTTAAACAACAATAACTTATATATTTTCTTTTCATGTTACCATGTCTTACAGCTACATCAAAGTTACTGAAAAAAGCCCACCTAAAACAACTATATCAACTATTAAACAAAAGTAAGTATATAAACTAAAATAACAGAGACAACTTTAACTCAAAAATGAGCAAAAAATCTTCCTTATAGGAAATAATCCAATAGTACAAACCTGAACAAATACAATAAATCACATTTTCTTTTCCCAACAGAACCATCAACAAAATAAAGAGAAGCAAAGCATCCAAACACACAGCACAGCCCTCCAAATAACAAAGAAACAGGTAAATATACAGTGAAAATGTGATAAATGCAATTAATTAACTTAGGAACATTACTAAATATCTCCATGTACCATTTATTTACTATAGAAAGAACAAAGAAAAATGACAGAAGGAGCAAAATGTTGTACCTCAACGAAAGGCAAAATGTTTTTATGTTATATGGGCTATACATATACCCAGGAAAAACAGCATGAACTGAAAGTGTTTTGGAAATGCAGCAAATATTTGAGTAGCAAATGTTATGGCCGCGCTATAACACATGAAACAACTGTAACCAATACTACAGAACATAACCACCCTCCCAACGTGACAGAAATAGAAATTAGACAAATGCTTGACTCACTAAAAGAAGCTAGTACTAGCACAGACCTCCCTACTACAAGTATCCTTAAAGAACACTTAAAAACACTCCCCCAAAATTCTTCAAGCCAACTACCTTCCATCGATTCTCTAAAAAGGACAATAGCTAGACAAAAAAGATTAACTACATCTACTCTACCTACCCCAAAAACCTTTGAGGAAGTCCAAATTCCTCCCGAACTAAAAATCACTCACAATGACGAACCTTTCATCCTATACGACAATGCATCTACGGAAAAAAGAATAATAATGTTTGCTACAGCAGACAATATGTTGAAATTACAACAATGCAAAACATGGATGATGGATGGTACATTTTCAGTATGCCCAAAACCTTTCTACCAAATATACACCATCCATGGACACTATCAAAACTGCAATATTCCTTTGATATATACCCTCCTACCCAACAAACAGCAAACAACCTATATTGAGCTACTAAATAAAATAAAAGAACAATCAAATAATTACTTCCCCCAAAAAATTATCATTGACTTTGAAAAAGCAATGATAAACACAATCCTAAAAACATACCCTCACACAGCAATCCAAGGTTGCTACTACCATTTTAACCAATGTATATGGAAACATATACAAAAAACTAACCTAAGCTCCCAATACTGCAATGACAGCACTTTTGCCTAACAGGTAAAAAAATTAATTGCAATAGCCTACGTTCCTGTTACAGACGTAGCAGAACATTACAACCTATTAATAGACAGCCCCTACTATAAAAAAATGAAACAAAACTAAGCCCTCTCTTAGATTACTATGAAGACACATGGGTAGGAAGGCTACAGAGATCAGGACACAGAAGGCAACCCAAATTCCCTGGTGGAACGTCTACCTAAGTACACTAAATAAACAGGCTAAAAGTAACAACGCAGTCGAAGGATGGCACAATGCTTTCCTAGCAAGTACAGGCAGAACTACCCCCACACTCCATAAACTACTCCAATCATTACAAAAGGAGCAAAGCTACCAACAACTCCGAATGGAACAATCTGTTACACTAATTGGCCCTAAGCTAACTAAACAAACGAAAAAATGTACAACACCTTACAAGAACAAGTAACCCTAAACCCAACAACCAGAGGCCTACAATATCTTTCTATGATAGCAAAAACACATCTTTAAACATATCGGAAATACCTATACAGAACAAATAATAGACATAAAATATATGTATAACATACATGCTAGAAACTGTAACAAATTGTCAAATATATTTTATAAAATTTTATAGAAATATATCTGAACAGTTTTCCTAAAATTTCTAACATATAACCTAAAATACTTTAATAATTACATTAACAATCCCACCCAAAAAATAAATGAAAAAAACGTACTCACTTTGTTGCTGAAGACAAACCTTTGGAGTGAAAGAGATCCTTCAATAGTAGTAAACGATCCAAGCAATCCAAAGGAACGCATAAAAATAGCAACAAATGCAAAAAAAACCTTCTCCAAAATGATCCACTCGAAAACCCTTAAAAACCCGAAAATAGTTATCAAAAAGTTAAAAAACGCTCCAAGGAAACCATATAGAAAATAAAAAAAAAACACATCCATAACGATTCTTCTCCAACAGCGATCCTACAATAAACCATTAAAAACCCGAAAAAAAGTAAAAAATAAAAGAAACGCTCCTTGAAAATGCGAAAAATTAACATGTGTTTAAAAAAGATTAAATAATAATCTGCACTCTTCTTACTATGAAAAAAACACAATCTTCTCCCAAAAACGAGATCCACCAAAGTATCTAAAACAAAAACCGCAACTCCCGCCTAAAACACACACATCCTACAACTACACAACACTAGAAAACCCATACACACTCCACAAATACTCAAACTATATATCTAAGTAAAATAATATACTTAAAATTAAACTTACCCTTCCACACACGAAGCAGCGTCCAACCGCGAGCTCTTCAACGTCGATATAACACAAAATAACATTACGTGGTTACAAAATAGTCCCGAACAAACAAATAGTCCCATTCATATTAACATTAAATAACATTCTAAATACATTTAAAACATGTTTAAATCAATATTATCAAACTATTGTATTTTTTTAAATTATAAAAAAATATAACAATGTTATAAAAATTACTAACAATGTCCTATATGTTATTTTCAGTTACTTAATATTAATTTAAGAAACATTTACTTAAAAAATACTTATATTATTGTATAAATATGAAACAGTTTAATACATGTTACTATTATTTACTGTTTATATGTACAAAAAAAACTTATATTATGGTATGAATATGAAACAGTTTAATACATGTTACTATTATTTACTGTTTATATGTACAAATAATAAATAAAAAACATTACCTATGTAATAAAACTTACCTCTGTAAAAATTAATATTATTAATATTTTATATATTAATAATATTAATTAATTTCAAAAAATACAATTGTCATTTATATATCAATGTGAACAATACCTACTTATTTTTGATGATATATATAAATATGTTTCCTTTAAAAAATGTTTCAATATTCAAACACTGTATTAAAAAATATTAAGGGGCCCATTAGGATGTCGGGCGGATTGCCTCCGCCAGGGTAGCGGTGGCCACCACCACCCTGGCGGAGGCAATCTGCCCGACATCCTTCCCTGCATTCCCCCGCCATATTACGATGGCGGAGGGGACCGCAGCGGTGGGAAACACCGCCCGCCTGTTTTCCGCCCCGGTCGCCTTGCGGCCGGGGCGGAAAAAGGATAACCTGGTGGCGGTGTACACTGAATAAAAATGTTTTTTGTTTAAAATGATTGTATTAAAAATGTGTTTTAAAAAAAAGAAATATCTTTTACGTTATTTAACTATATATCATCAAAATAAAAATGTGTACTTACCATTGAAAAATATTAATAACTTTATTTTCCCATTTTATAAACCTCTTTTGAACATAATAAAGTCATTAAAAACTGTTTCAGTCTGATTATTTTTTCTTAATATCAATTATAATAATTATTTTATATATTTAAATAAGGTTAATATCATTATATATACTCCTAAAAAATACTAGACTGTCAATCCATAAAATGTACTATTCCCACTCCACCAAGTATAAAATCAGGGAAGGTGCTGGACACTAAACCCATAAAATGTACTATTCCCACTCCACCAAGTATAAAGTCTGGGAAGGTGCTGGACACTAAACCCATGTAATGTACTATTCCCACTCCACCAAGTATAAAGTCAGGGAAGGTGCTGGACACTAAACCCATATAATTTACTATTCCCACTCCAGCAAGTATTATCTCAGGGAGGGTGCTGGACACTAAACCCATTCAATTTACTATTCCGACTCCACCAAGTATAAAGTCTGTGAAGGTGCTGGACACTAAACCCATATAATTTACTATTCCCACTTCACGAAGTATAAAGTCATGGAAGGTGCTGGAGACTAAACCCATATAATTTACTATTCCCACTCCACCAAGTATAAAGTCAGGGAAGGTGCTGGACACTAAACCCATATAATTTACTATTCCCACTCCACCAAGTATAAAGTCAGGGAAGGTGCTGGACACTAAACACATATAATTTACTATTCCCACTCCACCAAGTATAAACTCAGGTAATGTACTGGACACTAAACCCATTCAATTAACTATTTCCACTCCACCAAGTATAAAGTCTGGGAAGATGCTGGACACTAAACCCATATAATTTACTATTCCCACTCCACCAAGTATAAAGTCAGGGAAGGTGCTGGACACAAAACCCATATAATTTACTATTCCCACTCCATCAAGTATAAAGTCAGGGAAGGTGCTGGACACTAAACCCATATAATTTACTATTCCAGCTCCACCAAGTATAAAGTCAGGGAAGGTGCTGGACACTAAACCCATATAATTTACTATTCCCACTCCACCAAGTATAAACTCAGGGAATGTGCTGGACACTAAACCCATTCAATTAATTACTCCCACTCCACCAAGTATAATGTCTGGGAAGATGCTGGACACTAAACCCATATAATTTACTATTCCCACTCCACCAAGGATAAACCAAGGGAATGTGCTGGACACTAAACCCATTCAATTAACTATTCCCACTCCAGCAAGTATGAAGTCTGGGAAGATGCTGGACACTAAACCCATATAATTTACTATTCCCACTCCACCAAGTATAAAGTCAGGGAAGGTGCTGGACACTAAACCCATATAATTTACTATTCACACTCCACCAAGTATAAACTCAGGGAAGGTGCTGGACACTAAACTCATATAATTTACTATTCCCACTCCACCAAGTATAAACTCAGGGAATGTGCCGGACACTAAACCCATTCATTTAACTATTCCCACTCCACCAAGTATAAAGTCTGGGAAGATGCTGGACACTAAACCCATATAATTTACTATTCCAACTCCACCAAGTATAAACTCAGGGAAGGTGCTGGACACTAAACCCATATAATTAAATACTCCCACTCCACCAAGTATGAAGTCTGGGAAGATGCTGGACACTAAACCCATATAATTTACTATTCCCACTC
Organism: Lissotriton helveticus; assembly: GCF_964261635.1. NCBI lineage: Eukaryota > Metazoa > Chordata > Amphibia > Caudata > Salamandridae > Lissotriton > Lissotriton helveticus. The sequence continues at coordinate 1,311,816,498 of NC_136063.1, forward strand.
CACCAAGTATAAAGTCAGGGAAGATGCTGGACACTAAACCCATATAATTTACTATTCACACTCCACCAAGTATAAACTCAGGGAAGGTGCTGGACACTAAACCCATATAATTTACTATTCCCCCTCCACCAAGCATAAAGTCAGAGAAGGTGCTGGACACTAAGCCATATAATTTACTATTCCCACTCCACCAAGTATAAAGTCAGGGAAGGTGCTGGACACTAAACCCATATAATTTACTATTCCCATTCCACCAAGTATTTAAGTCAGAGAAGGTGCTGGACACTAAACCCATATAATTTACTATTCCCACTCCACCAAGTATAAAGTCAGGGAAGGTGCTGGACACTAAACCCATATAATTTACAATTCCCACTCCACCAAGTATAAACTCAGGGAATGTGCTGAACACTAAACCCATATAATTTACTATTCCCACTCCACCAAGTATAAAGTCAGAGAAGGTGCTGGACACTAAACCCATATAATTTACTATTCCCACTCCACCAAGTATAAAGTCAGGGAAGGTGCTGGACGTTGGACACTAAACCCATATAATTTACTATTCCCACTCCACCAAGTATAAACTCAGGGAATGTGCTGGACACTAAACCGATTCAATTAACTATTCCCACTCCACCAAGTATGAAGTCTGGGAAGATGCTGGACACTAAACCCATATAATTTACTATTCCCACTCCACCAAGAATAAAGTCAGGGAAGGTGCTGGACACTAAACCCATATAATTTACTATTCACACTCCACCAAGTATAAACTCAGGGAAGGTGCTGGACACTAAACCCATATAATTTACTATTCCCCCTCCACCAAGCATAAAGTTAGAGAAGGTGCTGGACACTAAGCCATATAATTTACTATTCCCACTCCACCAAGTATAAAGTCAGGGAAGGTGCTGGACACTAAACCCATATAATTTACTATTCCCCCTCCACCAAGCATAAAGTCAGAGAAGGTGCTGGACACTAAACCCATATAATTTACTATTCCCACTCCACCAAGTATAAAGTCAGGGAAGGTGCTGGACACTAAACCCATATAATTTACTATTCCCACTACACCAAGTATAAACTCAGGGAATGTGCTGGACACTAAACCCATATAATTTACTATTCCCACTCCACCAAGTATAAAGTCAGAGAAGGTGCTGGACACTAAACCCATATAATTTACTATTCCCACTCCACCAAGTATAAAGTCTGGGAAGATGCTGTACACTAAACCCATATAATTTACTATTCCCACTCCACCAAGTATAAAGTCAGGGAAGGTGCTGGACACAAAACCCATATAATTTACTATACCCACTCCATCAAGTATAAAGTCAGGGAAGGTGCTGGACACTAAACCCATATAATTTACTATTCCAGCTCCACCAAGTATAAAGTCAGGGAAGGTGCTGGACACTAAACCCATATAATTTACTATTCCCACTCCACCAAGTATAAACTCAGGGAATGTGCTGGACACTAAACCCATTCAATTAATTACTCCCACTCCACCAAGTATAATGTCTGGGAAGATGCTGGACACTAAACCCATATAATTTACTATTCCCACTCCACCAAGGATAAACCAAGGGAATGTGCTGGACACTAAACCCATTCAATTAACTATTCCCACTCCAGCAAGTATGAAGTCTGGGAAGATGCTGGACACTAAACCCATATAATTTACTATTCCCACTCCACCAAGTATGAAGTCAGGGAAGGTGCTGGACACTAAACCCATATAATTTACTATTCACACTCCGCCAAGTATAAACTCAGGGAAGGTGCTGGACACTAAACTCATATAATTTACTATTCCCACTCCACCAAGTATAAACTCAGGGAATGTGCCGGACACTAAACCCATTCAATTAACTATTCCCACTCCACCAAGTATAAAGTCTGGGAAGATGCTGGACACTAAACCCATATAATTTACTATTCCAACTCCACCAAGTATAAACTCAGGGAAGGTGCTGGACACTAAACCCATATAATTAACTATTCCCACTCCACCAAGTATGAAGTCTGGGAAGATGCTGGACACTAAACCCATATAATTTACTATTCCCACTCCACCAAGTATAAAGTCAGGGAAGGTGCTGGACACTAAACCCATATAATTTACTATTCACACTCCACCAAGTATAAACTCAGGGAAGGTGCTGGACACTAAACCCATATAATTTACTATTCCCCCTCCACCAAGCATAAAGTCAGAGAAGGTGCTGGACACTAAGCCATATAATTTACTATTCCCACTCCACCAAGTATAAAGTCAGGGAAGGTGCTGGAAACTAAACCCATATAATTTACTATTCCCATTCCACCAAGTATTTAAGTCAGAGAAGGTGCTGGACACTAAACCCATATAATTTACTATTCCCACTCCACCAAGTATAAAGTCAGGGAAGGTGCTGGACACTAAACCCATATAATTTACAATTCCCACTCCACCAAGTATAAGCTCAGGGAATGTGCTGGACACTAAACCCATATAATTTACTATTCCCACTCCACCAAGTATAAAGTCAGAGAAGGTGCTGGACACTAAACCCATATAATTTACTATTCCCACTCCACCAAGTATAAAGTCAGGGAAGGTGCTGGACGCTGGACACTAAACCCATATAATTTACTATTCCCACTCCACCAAGTATAAACTCAGGGAATGTGCTGGACACTAAACCGATTCAATTAACTATTCCCACTCCACCAAGTATGAAGTCTGGGAAGATGCTGGACACTAAACCCATATAATTTACTATTCCCACTCCACCAAGTATAAAGTCAGGGAAGGTGCTGGACACAAAACCCATATAATTTACTATTCCCACTCCATCAAGTATAAAGTCAGGGAAGGTGCTGGACACTAAACCCATATAATTTACTATTCCAGCTCCACCAAGTATAAAGTCAGGGAAGGTGCTGGACACTAAACCCATATAATTTACTATTCCCACTCCACCAAGTATAAACTCAGGGAATGTGCTGGACACTAAACCCATTCAATTAATTACTCCCACTCCACCAAGTATAATGTCTGGGAAGATGCTGGACACTAAACCCATATAATTTACTATTCCCACTCCACCAAGGATAAACCAAGGGAATGTGCTGGACACTAAACCCATTCAATTAACTATTCCCACTCCAGCAAGTATGAAGTCTGGGAAGATGCTGGACACTAAACCCATATAATTTACTATTCCCACTCCACCAAGTATAAAGTCAAGGAAGGTGCTGGACACTAAACCCATATAATTTACTATTCACACTCCACCAAGTATAAACTCAGGGAAGGTGCTGGACACTAAACTCATATAATTTACTATTCCCACTCCACCAAGTATAAACTCAGGGAATGTGCCGGACACTAAACCCATTCATTTAACTATTCCCACTCCACCAAGTATAAAGTCTGGGAAGATGCTGGACACTAAACCCATATAATTTACTATTCCAACTCCACCAAGTATAAACTCAGGGAAGGTGCTGGACACTAAACCCATATAATTAACTATTCCCACTCCACCAAGTATGAAGTCTGGGAAGATGCTGGACACTAAACCCATATAATTTACTATTCCCACTCCACCAAGTATAAAGTCAGGGAAGGTGCTGGACACTAAACCCATATAATTTACTATTCACACTCCACCAAGTATAAACTCAGGGAAGGTGCTGGACACTAAACCTATATAATTTACTATTCCCCCTCCACCAAGCATAAAGTCAGAGAAGGTGCTGGACACTAAGCCATATAATTTACTATTCCCACTCCACCAAGTATAAAGTCAGGGAAGGTGCTGGACACTAAACCCATATAATTTACTATTCCCATTCCACCAAGTATTTAAGTCAGAGAAGGTGCTGGACACTAAACCCATATAATTTACTATTCCCACTCCACCAAGTATAAAGTCAGGGAAGGTGCTGGACACTAAACCCATATAATTTACAATTCCCACTCCACCAAGTATAAACTCAGGGAATGTGCTGAACACTAAACCCATATAATTTACTATTCCCACTCCACCAAGTATAAAGTCAGAGAAGGTGCTGGACACTAAACCCATATAATTTACTATTCCCACTCCACCAAGTATAAAGTCAGGGAAGGTGCTGGACGCTGGACACTAAACCCATATAATTTACTATTCCCACTCCACCAAGTATAAACTCAGGGAATGTGCTGGACACTAAACCGATTCAATTAACTATTCCCACTCCACCAAGTATGAAGTCTGGGAAGATGCTGGACACTAAACCCATATAATTTACTATTCCCACTCCACCAAGAATAAAGTCAGGGAAGGTGCTGGACACTAAACCCATATAATTTACTATTCACACTCCACCAAGTATAAACTCAGGGAAGGTGCTGGACACTAAACCCATATAATTTACTATTCCCCCTCCACCAAGCATAAAGTCAGAGAAGGTGCTGGACACTAAGCCATATAATTTACTATTCCCACTCCACCAAGTATAAAGTCAGGGAAGGTGCTGGACACTAAACCCATATAATTTACTATTCCCCCTCCACCAAGCATAAAGTCAGAGAAGGTGCTGGACACTAAACCCATATAATTTACTATTCCCACTCCACCAAGTATAAAGTCAGGGAAGGTGCTGGACACTAAACCCATATAATTTACTATTCCCATTCCACCAAGTATTTAAGGCAGAGAAGGTGCTGGACACTAAACCCATATAATTTACTATTCCCACTCCACCAAGTATAAAGTCAGGGAAGGTGCTGGACACTAAACCCATATAATTTACTATTCCCACTACACCAAGTATAAACTCAGGGAATGTGCTGGACACTAAACCCATATAATTTACTATTCCCACTCCACCAAGTATAAAGTCAGAGAAGGTGCTGGACACTAAACCCATATAATTTACTATTCCCACTCCACCAAGTATAAAGTCTGGGAAGATGCTGTACACTAAACCCATATAATTTACTATTCCCACTCCACCAAGTATAAAGTCAGGGAAGGTGCTGGACACAAAACCCATATAATTTACTATTCCCACTCCATCAAGTATAAAGTCAGGGAAGGTGCTGGACACTAAACCCATATAATTTACTATTCCAGCTCCACCAAGTATAAAGTCAGGGAAGGTGCTGGACACTAAACCCATATAATTTACTATTCCCACTCCACCAAGTATAAACTCAGGGAATGTGCTGGACACTAAACCCATTCAATTAATTACTCCCACTCCACCAAGTATAATGTCTGGGAAGATGCTGGACACTAAACCCATATAATTTACTATTCCCACTCCACCAAGGATAAACCAAGAGAATGTGCTGGACACTAAACCCATTCAATTAACTATTCCCACTCCAGCAAGTATGAAGTCTGGGAAGATGCTGGACACTAAACCCATATAATTTACTATTCCCACTCCACCAAGTATGAAGTCAGGGAAGGTGCTGGACACTAAACCCATATAATTTACTATTCACACTCCGCCAAGTATAAACTCAGGGAAGGTGCTGGACACTAAACTCATATAATTTACTATTCCCACTCCACCAAGTATAAACTCAGGGAATGTGCCGGACACTAAACCCATTCAATTAACTATTCCCACTCCACCAAGTATAAAGTCTGGGAAGATGCTGGACACTAAACCCATATAATTTACTATTCCAACTCCACCAAGTATAAACTCAGGGAAGGTGCTGGACACTAAACCCATATAATTAACTATTCCCACTCCACCAAGTATGAAGTCTGGGAAGATGCTGGACACTAAACCCATATAATTTACTATTCCCACTCCACCAAGTATAAAGTCAGGGAAGGTGCTGGACACTAAACCCATATAATTTACTATTCACACTCCACCAAGTATAAACTCAGGGAAGGTGCTGGACACTAAACCCATATAATTTACTATTCCCCCTCCACCAAGCATAAAGTCAGAGAAGGTGCTGGACACTAAGCCATATAATTTACTATTCCCACTCCACCAAGTATAAAGTCAGGGAAGGTGCTGGACACTAAACCCATATAATTTACTATTCCCATTCCACCAAGTATTTAAGTCAGAGAAGGTGCTGGACACTAAACCCATATAATTTACTATTCCCACTCCACCAAGTATAAAGTCAGGGAAGGTGCTGGACACTAAACCCATATAATTTACAATTCCCACTCCACCAAGTATAAGCTCAGGGAATGTGCTGGACACTAAACCCATATAATTTACTATTCCCACTCCACCAAGTATAAAGTCAGAGAAGGTGCTGGACACTAAACCCATATAATTTACTATTCCCACTCCACCAAGTATAAAGTCAGGGAAGGTGCTGGACGCTGGACACTAAACCCATATAATTTACTATTCCCACTCCACCAAGTATAAACTCAGGGAATGTGCTGGACACTAAACCGATTCAATTAACTATTCCCACTCCACCAAGTATGAAGTCTGGGAAGATGCTGGACACTAAACCCATATAATTTACTATTCCCACTCCACCAAGAATAAAGTCAGGGAAGGTGCTGGACACTAAACCCATATAATTTACTATTCACACTCCACCAAGTATAAACTCAGGGAAGGTGCTGGACACTAAACCCATATAATTTACTATTCCCCCTCCACCAAGCATAAAGTCAGAGAAGGTGCTGGACACTAAGCCATATAATTTACTATTCCCACTCCACCAAGTATAAAGTCAGGGAAGGTGCTGGACACTAAACCCATATAATTTACTATTCCCCCTCCACCAAGCATACAGTCAGAGAAGGTGCTGGACACTAAACCCATATAATTTACTATTCCCACTCCACCAAGTATAAAGTCAGGGAAGGTGCTGGACACTAAACCCATATAATTTACTATTCCCATTCCACCAAGTATTTAAGGCAGAGAAGGTGCTGGACACTAAACCCATATAATTTACTATTCCCACTCCACCAAGTATAAAGTCAGGGAAGGTGCTGGACACTAAACCCATATAATTTACTATTCCCACTCCACCAAGTATAAACTCAGGGAATGTGCTGGACACTAAACCCATATAATTTACTATTCCCACTCCACCAAGTATAAAGTCAGAGAAGGTGCTGGACACTAAACCCATATAATTTACTATTCCCACTCCACCAAGTATAAAGTCAGGGAAGGTGCTGGACGCTAAACCCATATAATTTACTATTCCCACTCCACCAAGTATAAAGTCAGGGAAGGTGTTGGACACTAAACCCATATAATTTACTATTCCCACTCCACCAAGTATAAAGTCAGGGAAGGTGCTGGACACTAAACACATATAATTTACTATTCCCACTCCACCAAGTATAAACTCAGGGAATGTACTGGACACTAAACCCATTCAATTAACTATTTCCACTCCACCAAGTATAAAGTCTGGGAAGATGCTGGACACTAAACCCATATAATTTACTATTCCCACTCCACCAAGTATAAAGTCAGGGAAGGTGCTGGACACTAAACCCATATAATTTACTATTCCCACTCCATCAAGTATAAAGTCAGGGAAGGTGCTGGGCACTAAACCCATATAATTTACTATTCCAGCTCCACCAAGTATAAAGTCAGGGAAGGTGCTGGACACTAAACCCATATAATTTACTATTCCCACTCCACCAAGTATAAACTCAGGGAATGTGCTGGACACTAAACCCATTCAATTAATTACTCCCACTCCACCAAGTATCATGTCTGGGAAGATGCTGGACACTAAACCCATATAATTTACTATTCCCACTCCACCAAGGATAAACCAAGGGAATGTGCTGGACACTAAACCCATTCAATTAACTATTCCCACTCCAGCAAGTATGAAGTCTGGGAAGATGCTGGACACTAAACCCATATAATTTACTATTCCCACTCCACCAAGTATCAATCAATCAATCAATCACGGCATTTATAAAGCGCACTTAATTAATTAATTAATTAATTTATAAAGCGCACTACTCACCCAAAGGGTCTCAATGCGCTAGGGAGGGGGGGTCCGCTACTGCTCGAACAGCCAGGTCTTGAGTTGCTTCCTGAAGGCGAGGTGGTCCTGGGTCCGGCGGAGGTGGGTCGGGAGGGAGTTCCATGTCTTGGCGGCGAGGTAGGAGAAGGACCATCCTCCTGTGGTGGCTCTTCGGATGCGGGGGACGGCGGCGAGGGCGTGGCCAGTCGATCGAAGCTGGCGTTTGGGAGCGTAGAAGTTGAGGCGGCTGTTGAGGTATCCCGGGCCTTGGTTGTGTAGGGCTTTGTGTGCGTGGGTGAGGAGTCGGAAGGTGATTCTCTTGTTGACCGGGAGCCAGTGCAGGTCTCTCAGGTGTCCGGAGATGTGGCTGCGCCGGGGGATGTCCAGGATGATACGTGCTGAGGCGTTCTGGATCCGCTGGAGTCTCTTCTGGAGTTTGGCGGTGGTTCTGGCGTAAAGGGAGTTGCCGTAGTCCAGACGCCTGGTGACGAGGGCCTGGGTGACCGTCTTCCTGGTCTCGGTGGGGATCCACCGGAAGATCTTACGTAGCATGCGCAGGATGTTGAAGCACGACGACGAGACGGCGTTGACTTGTCTGGTCATGGAGAGGGAGGAGTCCAGGATGAAGCCCAGGTTGCGTGCGTGGTCTGTAGGTTGGGGTGCGTTGCCCAGGGCGGGGGGCCACCAGGAGTCGTCCCAGGCGGAGGGTGAGGATCCCAGGATGAGGACTTCCGTCTTGTCCGAGTTCAGTTTCAGGCGGCTGTTCTTCATCCATTCGGCTACCTCTATCATCCCTTCATGTAGGTTGTCTCTGGCGGTGGCGGGGTCGTTGGTGAGGGAGAGGATCAGCTGGGTGTCGTCGGCGTAGGAGATGATGTTGAGGTTGTGCTGGTGTGCGATGTCAGCGAGGGGGCCCATGTAGACATTGAAGAGGGTTGGACTGAGCGAGGAGCCTTGAGGGACGCCGCAGATGACTTCGGTGGCTTCCGATCTGAACGGAGGGAGGCGGACTCTCTGTGTTCTCCCGGCGAGGAAGGAGATGATCCACTCCAGTGCCTTCTCCTGGACTCCGACGTATAAAGTCAGGGAAGGTGCTGGACACTAAACCCATATAATTTACTATTCACACTCCACCAAGTATAAACTCAGGGAAGGTGCTGGACACTAAACCCATATAATTTACTATTCCCACTCCACCAAGTATAAACTCAGGGAATGTGCCGGACACTAAACCCATTCAATTAACTATTCCCACTCCACCAAGTATAAAGTCTGGGAAGATGCTGGGCACTAAACCCATATAATTTACTATTCCAACTCCACCAAGTATAAACTCAGGGAAGGTGCTGGACACTAAACCCATATAATTAACTATTCCCACTCCACCAAGTATGAAGTCTGGGAAGATGCTGGACACTAAACCCATATAATTTACTATTCCCACTCCACCAAGTATAAAGTCAGGGAAGGTGCTGGACACTAAACCCATATAATTTACTATTCACACTCCACCAAGTATAAACTCAGGGAAGGTGCTGGACACTAAACCCATATAATTTACTATTCCCCCTCCACCAAGCATAAAGTCAGAGAAGGTGCTGGACACTAAGCCATATAATTTACTATTCCCACTCCACCAAGTATAAAGTCAGGGAAGGTGCTGGACACTAAACCCATATAATTTACTATTCCCATTCCACCAAGTATTTAAGTCAGAGAAGGTGCTGGACACTAAACCCATATAATTTACTATTCCCACTCCACCAAGTATAAAGTCAGGGAAGGTGCTGGACACTAAACCCATATAATTTACAATTCCCACTCCACCAAGTATAAACTCAGGGAATGTGCTGGACACTAAACCCATATAATTTACTATTCCCACTCCACCAAGTATAAAGTCAGAGAAGGTGCTGGACACTAAACCCATATAATTTACTATTCCCACTCCACCAAGTATAAAGTCAGGGAAGGTGCTGGACGCTGGACACTAAACCCATATAATTTACTATTCCCACTCCACCAAGTATAAACTCAGGGAATGTGCTGGACACTAAACCCATTCAATTAACTATTCCCACTCCACCAAGTATGAAGTCTGGGAAGATGCTGGACACTAAACCCATATAATTTACTATTCCCACTCCACCAAGTATAAAGTCAGGGAAGGTGCTGGACACTAAACCCATATAATTTACTATTCACACTCCACCAAGTATAAACTCAGGGAAGGTGCTGGACACTAAACCCATATAATTTACTATTCCCCCTCCACCAAGCATAAAGTCAGAGAAGGTGCTGGACACTAAGCCATATAATTTCCTATTCCCACTCCACCAAGTATAAAGTCAGGGAAGGTGCTGGACACTAAACCAATATAATTTACTATTCCCATTCCACCAAGTATTTAAGTCAGAGAAGGTGCTGGACACTAAACCCATATAATTTACTATTCCCACTCCACCAAGTATAAAGTCAGAGAAGGTGCTGGACACTAAACCCATATAATTTACTATTCCCACTCCACCAAGTATAAAGTCAGGGAAGGTGCTGGACACTAAACCCATATAATTTACTATTCCCACTCCACCAAGTATAAAGTCTGGGAAGGTGCTGGACACTAAACCCATATAATTTACTATTCACACTCCACCAAGTATATACTCAGGGAAGGTGCTGGACACTAAACCCATATAGTCTACTATTCCCACTCCACCAAGTATAAAGTCAGAGAAGGTGCTGGGCACTAAACCCATATAATTTACTATTCCCACTCCACCAAGTATAAAGTCAGGGAAGGTGCTGGACACTAAACCCATATAATTTACTATTCCCACTCCACCAAGTATAAAGTCAGGGAAGGTGCTGGACCCTAAACCCATATATTTTACTATTCCCACTCCACCAAGTATTATCTCAGGGAGGGGTCTGGACACTAAACCCATTCAATTTACTATTCCCACTCCACCAAGTATAAAGTCAGGGAAGGTGCTGGACACTAAACCCATATAATTTACTATTCCCGCTCCACCAAGTATAAAGTCAGGGAAGGTGCTGACACTAAACCCATTCAATTAACTATTCCCACTCCACCAAGTATAAAGTCTGGGAAGATGCTGGACATTAAACCCATATAATTTACTATTCCCACTCCACCAAGTATAAACTCAGGGAATGTGCTGGACACTAAACCCATTCAATTAACTATTCCCGCTCCACCAAGTATGAAGTCTGGGAAGATGCTGGACACTAAACCCATATAATTTACTATTCCCACTCCACCAAGTATAAAGTCAGGGAAGGTGCTGGACACTAAACCCATATAATTTACTATTCCCACTCCACCAAGTATAAACTCAGGGAAGGTGCTGGACACTAAACCCATATAATTTACTATTCCCACTCCACCAAGTATAACATCTGGGAAGGTGCTGGACACTAAACCCATATAATTTACTATTCCCACTCCACCAAGTATAAAGTCAGGGAAGGTGCTGGACACTTAACCCATATAATTTACTATTCCCACTCCACCAAGTATAATGTCAGAGAAGGTACTGGACACTAAACCCATATAATTTACTATTCCCACTCCACCAAGTATAAAGTCAGGGAAGGTGCTGGACGCAAAACCCATATAATTTACTATTCCCACTCCACCAAGTATTATCTCAGGGAGGGTGCTGGACACTAAATCCATTCAATTTACTATTCCCACTCCACCTAGGGGCCGATTCTGATTCGGGAAAAACTGCTCCGAATAGCCGTTCGGGGCATTTTTCCCCTACGAATCGTACTCTGCAACGTCCCCCGTACGTACGATGAAGTATGATTCGCATCAGGAGCTGTACTCCGTACGAGTCGTACACAGACCGTACGAATCAAATCCCGTCCGAATCTCCCTCGGAACCCGCTGTAAGTGACATCTGTACGGTTCAAGGCTTGTTTTTACAACCCAGCAAGTACGATACGTGTCGGGTACGCACCGTACAACCCTTTTTCAACGGAGCTGAAAACAGCCATAAAAGCAGAGTTCGCGCCAAAACAGGTACGGAACGGCCCCCCCGGGTACGGTGCGTACCCCCCATGATCGCAGGGCTACGCACCGTACCCTATGATCGCAGGGGTACGCACCATACCCCATGATCGCAGGGGTACGCACCATACACCCAGCGTACATGGGGTACGGTGCATAAACCCAGCGTATATGGGGTACGGTGTGTACACCCAGCGTACATGGGGTATGGTGCGTACACCCAGCGTACATGGGGTACACCGAGCGTACATGGGGTACGGTGCGTACACCCAGCATACATGGGGTACACCCAGCGTACATGGGGTACGGTGCATACACCCCATGATCGCAGGGGTACGCACCGTCATGGGGTGTACGGACAGTATGTTGTCTATGTGTTTGTGTGCTTTTCCGTACGACTCGCCCTTACCTGACGTGGACCGTACAAATCACGTCCTCATACCCCAGTCCGGATTGTACTCGTCGGGTCGTACGGCATGTGTACGAGTTGTACGGCATGTGTACGAGTCGTACGGTTCACGGTTTCAGCCTTGCAATACGTACGGATCGCAACGATTCGGACGGATTCACGGAATACGGATCGTACTTTGCGATTCGGACGGACGGGTACGATTCGTACGGAGAGAGCTCCGGATACAAATCGTATGGACGTTTTTTTTCCCGAATCGGAATCGACCCCCATGTATTAAGTCTGGGAAGGTGCTGAACACTAAGGGGTCCATTATGATGTCGGGCAGATTGCCTCCGCCAGACTGGCCTGGCAGAGGCAATCCGCCCGACACCTATGCCCGGATTCCCTCCCGCCGTATTAGGATGGCGGGGGGAGCGCGGCGGACTGAAAGACCGTCCGCCACTTTACTGGAATAATATGGTGGCGGTGTCCAATGGACACTGCCAGCCATATTACAATGGCCACATACAGGTGCCTTTCCGCGGCGGCAATGCCGCCACGGAAAGGCAGGTGGTGTTTGCTGCGGCGGCCCCCTGCGGGGCCCCCAGGTGATGCCGGTTTAGGGGGAGGACCCACACATTTGCATATGCAAAGCGGCAGGCACCGCGGGGTGCCTGCCTTTTCGCACATGCAAATGCGTTCACAAGTGTTTTGCATTGTGGCGGGCGGTGCAGAGTGCACCGACTACCACAATGCAAAACATGGAGGACGTGCCCGCCACAGTGGCGGGCACATCCTAATTCCCCCTATGGGACCCCCGCCCTTATGGCGGGCGGTCCCGTTCTCCGTTAGGGTGGCGGGCGGACAATGTCCGCCCGCCATCCTAATGAGCCTCTAAACCTATATAATTTACTATTCCCACTCCACCAAGTATTAACTCAGGGAAAGTGATGGACACTAAACCCATTCAATTTACTATTCCCACTCCAACAAGTATAAAGTCTGGGAAGGTGCTGGACAGTAAACCCATATAAATTACTATTATCACTCAAACAAATATAAAAACTGTAAAAGTTAAACATACTAAACACAAACAATTAATAATTCCATTCCCAAAAATATAAAAAATCAATAGTTTTTCACATTTAAAATATTTAAAATTTTATATAAATATTTTTAAAATTTAATTTTTAAAATTTAAATGTATTTTTTTCATTTCAAATTAAACTATAACACAAATAAACAAACAAAAAAAATTAATTACATTTTCTATTATATAAACTTTGTGTGACCTAAATTTACTTAAACATATTTTATATTTAATTTCAAATCAAATTTTATAAATTAAATTTTCAAATTGAAAATATTCAAATAAAATTTTAAATTTACATTTTCATTTTGTAATTTAATACACACCCTAAACACCTATAAATATACATAACAAAACAACAAACCAATGTAAAATTTTGAATTTAAATTTTACAATTTACAAATTAAATTTCAAATTTTAAAAAACTCCCCACCTATATTATAAAAAAAACACATGCCAATAACATTTTTAAAAAAATTTTAAAAAGCAAATTTGAAATTCGAAATTTAGAAATTAAATTCCCAAAAATTATACATCCAAATTTTAAAATTCTCAGAGCCCTTTTCACCTTAAATCCAACATACCAATCATGTATTTTAAATTAATTTAAAAAAAACTAAAATTTTAAAAATATTTTAAATAATTTATATTTAATGTAAAATAATCCCACCCTATTCCCATAAAAAGCCTCATCCCGTTCAAAAAACATATTATACAATTTTTAGAAAACATTAACATTTTTATAATAATTTTTGAAATTAGATAACATTTTTCATAAAAAAATTTATTTCTTAAAACACTCCCCACCCTATTCCCCTAAAAACCCACATCCCGCTGCTAAAATTTTATATACATTTTTTTATATATTTTAAATATTTATAAAATTTTAAAAATAATTAATTCATATGTATATATTTTAACACACTCCCCACCCTATTCTCCTAAAAACACACATACCACTCCTATAATGTAATATACATTTTTTAAATATATTTTAAAAATTTTAAAATTTTAGAAAATTTAAAGGAAATTAACATTTATATATATATATATTTTAAAAACACTCCCCACCCTATTCCCCTATAAACCAACATCCCGCTCCTAAAATGTATAATACTTTTTTAAAAATATATACAAAAATTAAAATAAATAATAAAGTTCAGTAGAAATTTTATTTCTACTTTATTAAGACATTTACAAATATTTCTTTTTTTTTAACAAACACCAACATTCTTCGACATTATTAACAGTCTATATTTACTACATCGACAATCTGACACTCTATATTATTACTTTCGATATTCTAACACTCGATATTTTAATTTTCAATATTTTTAACCTAACAAAAAATACGATATTTTAAACAGTCGATATTAAGTACTCGATATTTTTAACTTCGATATTTTTATTTTATTTTAAAAATCGATAAAAATTACATTGATATTACTTACATCTCAATATTTCTGACTCGATATTCTGTCCATTCGATATAAAAAAAACTCGATATTTAGACTGTGCACCTAATCCAGCAGTTTCTGGTCGTCTCACAAGGGGCTTCATACACATCTTTCTTTTTTTTATTTTCCGGAGTTTTATATAGTGCAAAATTGACTCGAAGGTATCAGGTATCAGAGCGCTTTACACGAGCACCAGTTGCCTTACATGAGGACACATTCATTTTTGTTTAGTACGGAGAGATTAAGTGATTTGCCCAGTTTGACAGGATGTTGAGCGTCATTGCCAAGACTTTAACCCAGTTCCCCATATTTAATATGGACAGCCCTAGCCCATTCAGCTACATCCTCTCTCCTCTCAAACATCATTTGTGTTAGATTTGGCATCTTTTGGCGTGTTTCCCCTGACTTTTTTTTTGCTTTCGGACCTCCCGGTTTTAACTCGGTTTTTCCTGGTGTACGTTTCAGCGCACTTTTCGCACTGCTGATCACTGGTAAAATGCAGGTGCTCTGTGTAAATTGTGCTATGGATTGGTGTTTCCATGATTGGATATTTGATTTACTTGTTAGTCTCTAGTAAAGTGCACTGAGTGTTTCAGGGCCTGTGAATCAAATGCTACTTGAGGGCCTTCAGCACTGATTATGCCACCCACATGAGTAGCCATGGCACGCAGTTTGTAATTGCCATGTCAACTTGGCCAGTGCACACACTTGCCAGTCTCCAACCTTCCCTTTTCTTACATGTCAGGCACCCCTAAGGTAGGCCCAGGGTACCCCTGTGGGCAGGGTGCAGTGTATGTGAAAGGTAGGACATGCCATGGTCTGTGTGGCATGTCCTAATAATGAATTACAGCCAATTTTGTTTTTCACTGTTGCAAGGCTACCAGGTCCCCATAGGACAGAATGGGAGGTTTGTTTATAACATCTTATAAACATAAGTGGCCCAGGGAATTCGGTAAGAAAAAAACATTTTGTATAGCTGAACTCTGAATCTATAGATGCATCTTTTAGGGAAGGTGATTTTTACATTCAGCATTTAAAAATACCACTTTTAGAAAGTGGGTATTTTCTTGCTCAGTCATCCCGTGTGCCTCTGCTGGAATGTGGATTGCCTGTCTGGGTTTTGGTTGACAGAAGGCTGGGGGGCCGGAGGGGCTACAGATAGTCTAGGTAGGTCAGGAAAGGGCTGAATAGACCTGGGCTACGATGGGGGAAGGGGGAGGAGATTTCCTTGCACCGGGGGTGCTTGGTCTGCCTCTGACAAATGCCGTCTCCACCTCCTGCCAGAAATGCACACCAGAGAAGGCCCAGCTGGTTCTAACCAGACACAGACGCCCTCTGCCTGAAAGATCAAATGATTTTTGGACATAAATACTGGGTCCCAGACCCCTAAACTTTAGAACTCATCTGGATCAAGAAGACTACCAAGAAGAAGAGCCGGAGAAGCTGTGAAATGGAACAACTGCTTTGCTGGGTGATTTGCTGGGCTGACCTGGAGTGGCTGCTTCTGTCTTGGTCAGTGAAATGCCTGGACTGGACTTTCTGCAACCTAACTTGTGAGTCTCTCCAAAGGCTTGAGATAGAGATTGCAACCTGTTAAGGAAGTCTCAGGAACAGCAAAGACTTCAAGTTCTTCGACCTGCAGCACTGGGGACTGTGTTTTGTGCTGCAACCCGAAGAACACCAACTCAATGACGTCTACGACTCCACTGCCGACTCCGTGTCCTGAAGGCTCCGCAGAAGGCACCGCTGCAGTGCCACACCGCAACCCTGGTTTTACTGACAATGCCTGCTGATGCCGCCACCGAGCCGCTGCTTGCATCGCAACCTGTGGGCACCGCACTGCGCACCGTCTTGCTTCACGCCGAAGCTTTGGCACCGCAGAGGGCACCTCCGCAACGCTGCACCGCGACCCTTGTGTCACCGACAATGCCTGTTGATGCCGCCACTGAGCTGCTGCTCGCATTGCGACCTGTGGGCACCGCACTCCGCACCGCCTTGCTTCATGAGGACACCCTGGCCGGCCTGATGCCGCCTCTTCCCGCCAAAATCGATGCCGCTGCTTGCACCGTGGTTCGAGGGCCCCGCTCGTAAGTCACACGACGCACCGCCCTCATCCCGCACTGCAGCCTTGGCCTACCATCGACTCCAGTTGTCAGCCAATGACAGCGATCCATGACCTGCTAGCACCGTGATGAGCACCGCCTTCATCTCACACTGCGACCCTGGTCTCACTGACGACGTCATCTAACGCCGTCACCGAGCCGCTGCTCGCACCATGACCTGGGGTCACCGCACGCCACACTGCTGCACCTCGTACCACAACACCCAATGCTTGCAGGCACCAGCACTCCTGATTCCACCAGAGAGGAGCTTGACCTGCAACGCGAGTGACTTCCAGGGCCTCCACGCCTTGCTTTTCTCACAGGTACTGTTTTGCTGCTCTTCCCGTCACCGTAGCTGGCCCGCGACCCCGCGACCAGCCAGAACTGTTGGATTTTGTTGTTCCGAACAGAGCTATCCCCACAAGGAACCCTTTTTAATCAGCGTATTTTTGGAACAGTGAACTTTTAAGTATAGTAGTTTGGATTTTTATCGTTTTTGGTCTTGTCTTAATTATATAAACATATTGGATATTTTTCTAAACTGGTGTGATTTTGTAGTGCATCCATTGTATTACTTTTGGTTATGTGCAAATGCTTTACACACTGCCTCTAAGATAAGCCTGGCTGCTCGTGCCAAGCCACCAAGGGGGTGAGCAGGAATTATTTTAGACGTGTAACTCCCTTATCCCGACTAGAGTGGTGGTTTTTGCATGGATTTGGCCCACGCCCTAGCCTACCAAAAATCCCATTTCTAACAATTTGAAATTGGAAAAGTTCTGGGGCATTATAGTGCTATTCTATAACCTATTTATTTCACTTTTTAAGGCAAATATTGCAGAACTGCATAGCCACAAAATCCCTTTTGTGATATGGAAAGAATTATGGGTATGTATGCATTTAAAGAAATTGAACCAACTAAGAGGCTCATTACGATGTCAGGCGGAAAGCCTCTGCCCCACACCGACTCGGAATCAGGAGCGATCGACTTGCGGTCGGCGGTTCTGACCGCCGGATTACAATGTGACAGAAACACTGTCCAGTCGGAGTTCCATTGTTCTCTATGGGAGCTACCGGCCGTAACACAGGCTCCTATGGGGAAATGGAGTGTTTGCAGAAAATCCTGCACCCTGGCGCAGCCACCCCACGATGCTTGCCACACAGTGCAGGGTTTTACAGGAGGTCTCTTAGGTACCCCTCGGCCATCAACCTTAGGACGCGGGGGCAAGGGGGCATGCCGGGGCCCCCCAAAGTTACTTTCCGACAGCCTTTCCATTTTGGACAGGCCGACACAGAATGGCTGTTGGAAATCGACATTGTAATCTCGAGGATGGAAACGCTGTCCATAGGGGTGTAGGATGCAGTTCCGACCAACATGAATACTCCGCTAGTCGCTCGGAACCGATTTGGAATGACCGCGCGGTTTACATTCCGTCCATGAGCATCGTAATCCGGTGGTCGGAACGGAAGGGCTCGGCCGAGGAGATTTCGACTGTCAGGAGGAGGCTTTTCACCCTACATCATGATCGGCCCCTAAGTGTAACCCCAGCTACATGAGATAGAAAACATAAATTGCAAATGTTAAGAACTTTCAGTTGCCAACAGTATCCTACCTTTTATTTTTTCAGTAGATGTGGTAGAGATAGAAGTCTGCTTGCTGCAGTTAAATAAATGAGTGGGGCAGAGGAAATAAAAGTGAAACTGAAAGAAGGGAAAGCAAAAACTGCCAAAGGTTAGAGTATGAAACATCCCGATTGTCACCTTCAATGTTCAATGTGAGCTTAATGTGTACAGAGCATGTTAATACAAGGTAAAACAAATCATGACGATACTTAAGAAATGAAATAAAAAATATTACACCTTAAACCTTTACAATAAATGTATGGAATGGGTATTAATCATGACACGCTATATAATGTATGAACTGAAAATAATTGTGAATAGTCTGTGCATACCAAATTTCTCTATGGATTATTTTATATTGTATGTTGAAAACCAGTATTTTCAAAAATCTAAAAAACTAAACGTATTGCCCACCAACATACAAGTATGAAAACACAGGCTTGGGAGTACACTCTCGAGAACTTGACAGAGTACCTATAGAAACAATTCTACTGCGTTGTTCCTGCCATGCATCTGTGCTACCAGCGAGAGTAAGCCTCACTTCTATATTGACTTTGAAATGCTTCAGACGTTCTTGATGTGACAACTAAAGTTTTGGGTATTTCGTCGCCAGGATCTCCTCTTACTCTAGAATTTATACTTTGTGCTGTCGTTGGGCTTCTGTGCAGACTCAGCCAGCTGATGCAGAAAGAAGGATTTGGGGTCTGAATGCAAACTCTTCACCCATTTTAACGTTAATTTCAGCTTTTCTCTATTGTAGATTTCTTTCATCTGGCTGTTGTCAGCAGCTCATTTTCTTTCGTGATACCAGAACTCCTTAACCATTCCAGAACTCTTTAACCATTATAGAAATTCTTAACTAGTCTGCTTCTCCTCTCACTGGCCTCTCGAAAGACATGCCACTCATCTTGTTCTCAACCCCCACTGTCCTTCTCTCTTCAACTTCAGCTGCAAATTCTTTTCTCTTCTTGGGACAGCTTGTGGTCTGGTTGTTCAATGCACTTTGGTTTTTATTCTTGTTTTCGTTGTTTACTTCTTATTCCATCTCATCTTCTTTATAGCACATTTTGTTTCCTCATCACCCCAAGTAAACACAAGATATTACCTTGGAAGAGGTGACTGGAAATGGACCGCAGTTGTATGTAGTAGTTTATTCAAGTGCATTCCAAGAGCCCCCCCACCGGGAGCCTTGGTCTCCGCTGTGGCCAATCCTTTGGTCCGACAGACCATTCTATCTGAAATGATGCTCTCAGGATGTCAACCAGAGAAAACTCACTGTCATACATTCCAGGGCTATTGGCGGGAACCCAAGGACATAGACTAATGACAGGCCCCTGGCCAAGCTCTCCCATGCCGTTGCATAGCTCTCTCCTGCTTCTGCCACATTTTACTGATTTCTCCTTCCTTCCCCCCATTTGCCTTAGTGTTTTCTTCTGCTTTTTGCATATTTTTTACTGCTTTATCTTTCCTAAGCCCTATTTTTTTTAGAGCGTTTGTCTCCCTTTTGCCTTGTTTTGACTCCTTTCTCTTTCCTTTCCTCCATTTTTCTGAGTTTTCTTCTTTTAGCCTCTTTTTTTACTGCTTTCTCCTTCCTTCCCTCCCTCATTTTTCTAATTGCATTCTACTGCTTTTTGCCTCATTTTTTACAGCTTTCTCCTTCCTTTCCTCATTTTTCTAATACGCATTCTACTGCCTTTTGCCTCATTTTTTACTGCTTTCTCCTTCCTTTCCTCCCATATTTATGAGTGCTGTCTCCTGCTTTTTGCCGAGTTTTTATTGATTTCCCCTTCCTTTCCCCCATTTTTTC
Organism: Lissotriton helveticus; assembly: GCF_964261635.1. Taxonomy (NCBI): domain Eukaryota; kingdom Metazoa; phylum Chordata; class Amphibia; order Caudata; family Salamandridae; genus Lissotriton; species Lissotriton helveticus. The sequence continues at coordinate 1,311,836,991 of NC_136063.1, forward strand.
TAAGTGCTCTCTCCTGCTTTTGCCTCATTTTTCACTGTTTTCCCTTGTTTTTCCCATTGCCCCTTCTGCCTGATGCCCGTTTCCTTGCCTCCCGCCTAGCCCCCCTCTACCACCTCCCTTCTCACAGGACCTACTTAATGGAGGCCACGGCACTGACGCACAGCGGAGGGGTGCCGAAGGAACGCCTGGACCACGCCCTGTGCCAGGACCCCCTGGCTCTTCCACCCACTAAGGTATGCCAACTCTGGGGGCAGTTAGAGAGCCTGACTCCAAGATGGCAGCTCTGTAGTTAGACTCCGCCGACGGGGCGATTATTCCGACAACAACTTGCTGAACCAGCTGCCTTTGGCATACCAAAACACTGCTACTGTGCTCAGGGAGCTTGCGAGTACAGGCTGAGCAAAAATTGCAGGCAACCGCCATCGGGATACGGATGATCCGCGCTGCTGAGGAACTTCAGTGAAACCAGGAGGGGGGACGAGAAAGAGCGGCGTGCCCGGAGCAGAACTGTGATCGGAGCAGGCTGCGGTGGGGGGGAGCAGCCCAAGAACTCTGGCCAGAATCTAAGACGCAAGGACTAAGACGATCTCCGCAGCCGTGCAGAGGTGGGCCGGCAGGTGATACTTGGACCAGAGGGAATCAGGCGATCTGGGCCCTCCCTCCCCGTCACGGAATAGCCGAGAGAGAGCCCTCTGCTTGGACTCCTCAGGCGCGGGCGCAGCGGATGCCCATTATCGATTTGATGCAGATACGGGACACACGCTTGGGCCCCCTTGTAAGTGGAGTTCGGGGGTGAGGCCGATGCACACTGTGCAATAATCAGAGAGGACGGCTGGAGGCTTGTTGGCAGCAAGGAGGGGCATACCATTGTGATTAGACAGGCATACAGCCCAGACGGGAAGACCAGCACTGAGTGAGCCACAACAGATTTGTGAACGGAGGAAGGTACACCCGGGAGCATGGGGAGAACAGATACGAAGCAGCCAAAGTTAGTATTTGAGCAGTGCAGAAACATCCGGGCGCCCGACCTCCGGGGACCTGCAGTGGGAGGCAGAAATCGCGAACGTGACACCTCCCGAAGCCAACATAAGGGAAATGTTCCATGATTTGAAACAATCGCTCACACCATTGATGGCAAAATAGCCTACTTATCGGAAAGGAGAAAGTGACCAAACAAGGGGCGCGCTGGAACAAGTGGAACAGCTTACCTCTACATTGGAGGATGACGGTGCGGAGACTCGCAAAAGGCTCCTCAAAATGGAGAAAGTACTGGAGCTAATTTGCCACAAAAACGAGGACTTGGAAGCCAGGTCACGCTGTAACAACATACATATCACAAGAGTGCCGGAGTCCACAACCATGACGCATGTCGAAGGCTATGTGGAGGAGATGCTGCGGTCCATTTTTGGTGAGTCCCTATTTGCCATGTGCATTGTGGAGTACGCCCATTGCACCCTCTGCCCTCGACCCCCGCCGGGTGTGCCAGCTAGACCCATAATTGCGTGCCTGCTTAACTATCATGACAGTGACACAATACTTCACCTCACCAGTGACATGCAAAAAGTAGTGTACCAGGGAACCACAATCTCCTTTTATCCAGACTGTACCCTGGCAGTCCAAATGGCTCCCAAAGACTTCCTCCCTATCAAGCGCAACCTCCAGCATACCCTGCCAAGCACTGAATATTCCATGCTGGGAAGATAATCTTCTTCACGGATCCCAACAAGGCCACAAGACACTTCAAAGATCTGCATCTTGCCCAAAGGTCCGAACGTTCAAAGACAGGTTTGGAAGAGGGTGGCCGCACCAGCGACAATGATTAACATTCAGAGGCTGCAATCACACTGGACGAGGCCTCATCAGGCAAACTAACAAACTAGTCAGGGCAGTCCGGCACAAAGAGACTGCAGTCATGTATCCTTTATAGTCACTGCATACTGATGTAGCTCCAGCTCCAGTTTGAATAAAGCTGGTTGAACATTCTGGGGTGCCCCGTCACTGGACCACTGCAGGTGGTCGGGTTAGGCACCTGGCCTCACCCCTTGGGGGTGATTCCCTGATAGAGCAAAATGTTTTCCAGTTGTTGGGTTAAGGTGTTAACTGGGGAATATGTCAGCCTGTTTGGGGGGGGGGGTGTGGGCGGGGGATTGAGGTTTCCTGGGACTTTCTTATTTAGATTTGATTGTATTTGTTATACTCCCTGTCTTCTCTCTCTTTTCCCTGTCCCCTTTTTAACACAAAATGCACGATATTGTGCGCATACAGGTGAATATGTGCATACAGTGTCATGGCCAGGATTAAATGTAATTCCTGGAACATGCTTGATCTCAATGATGCCCGTAAACCCAGAATAGTGGCAGCGCAACTGAATAGGCACAATGCTGGCATCGGATTCCTGCAAGAACTACATTTAACCCAGCACACACAAAGGCATCTGCGGGCTGGATGGGTTGGCGAAAATCACATGTCTTGCTGCTCTAGCTATGCATGTGGGATGGTCATCATCATAAGAAATGGATTACACTGGCAGACACTTGTATTAATTTTGGATAAACAGGGTAGATATGTCATGCTGGCGGGCACATTGGGGGCCACCTGGTCAGACAAATCTAGGTTTATGGTCCCCTGGTTTCTTTGCAGAAGTATGGAGGGTGGCAAATTCGGTCCCGGGACTGTAATATGCAGCGGAGACTTTAATGTAATACTTGAGAACACCAAAGACAGGTCTGGCAATTCCCGCCGTCCCCACCCCCTTGCGGCAGCGCAGCTACAGAACAAAATTAAGGATGGAGAACTGACAGATATTTGGCACCATAGCCACCCTGATGAGGCGTGCGGCACACGCATGACGTCGAAAGGACACTCCTGGTCGCGCATTGACTATTGGTTGATCTTTGGCTATACAGCGGCTTGGGCAGTTGAAGCACAGCATCCCCCTCTCACCCTCTCTGACCACTCCCCTGTGATGCTGGAACTTGACATCCGGATTATGCCACCGGGGCTTTTGCCTGGAACTGCTGCCGGGTGCGCTACGTGGCCAGGCATTCCGCGAATCTATCAGGCAAGCGATAACTGAATACTTCAATAATAACGAAGGCTCAGTGGACTCCCCCTCGACCCTGTGGGAAGCTTTTAAAACTGTCATACATGGGAGTGCATTGCGAAGCAGGCAGGAGTGCTTGGATCTCTGAGGCGGGATTTACAGAAATTAGAAAAAGAAATAAAGGCCCTTGAGCAGAAATTCTTCTCCAGCAAAAATGTTAATACGCTTAATACAATCCGTACCAAGATGGACGAGTTTCTGGAGGCGGCCCACCGAGGAATACTTTTCCTCAGTAAAGAGACTAGAGCAAGGTGATATAGCGAGGGTGACCGCCCCTGAAAATCTCTGGCGGGGCTACTCAGGAAACCCTGGGCTAGCGACTACATCCCCGCGCTGCGCTCTGTGGATGAAGAGATCGTGACAGGTCAAAAAGCCGCCCAGGAGGAAATGGCTTCGTTTTATGCGTCCCTCTACCGTGCACAACTGAACCCTGGTGCACCAGGGGTGGAGGAATTTCTCTACACCCTACAGTTGATATGGCTAGAAGCAGGTCATAGGACCTATCTAGATGATTCTTTCACAGAAGAGGAGATTATTGGAGATATCTGGGTCTCCTGGCTGGGAAGACTCCTGGCCTTTACGGTTTCCCCGTAGCCTTCTATAAAGAGTTTGCCAGTATGCTTGTCCTGTGCATAATAGATATGTCCTCAACAACAAAGGGAGAGCAAGGGAAAGGAGACACTCTCTCAGTCCCCAACCAATCGTACATAAACAAAAAGAGAGAGGTCAGATCAATCTCTGATCTTTCAGGGATTTTTAAAGACCACACGAAACGGAGTCAGAATAAGGTTAGCACACCCGATTTGGGTGATTTGGGTGATAAATGTTTCTGCCATAAGATTCGGGGTCCGGTATCGAGGCCACAACTAGGTTTCCGGCGGATCGAGAGCACTGAGGGCGATGCGCCAGGTTCGCTCCGATCCCCTCCCGTGACCCATGGTGCTAATAGCGCCCTTTTTGAAAGTGCTGTAACACTCCAAAATTTAAGGAGTTTTTTGGAATGAGTAACTTACTCTTCCCCCATTTTTAAGCACTTTTTTCACCTTTTTAATTTTCACTTTCACGTCCCCAGGTTAGGGTGGGTGATTAGAGAGCCCATACCGCCGGGGTTTAGTCCTGACGAATGCCTTGGTAATTAACAACCACCCTTATGGCAGAAACATGTTGACTAAGAAAACTATTTTGAGTATATTCTGTATTTAACCAACCATAAACCTTGGCAACTAAATCCAGACACTTAATACTCTTTGTGCCTTAGGGATCACTCATTAAATTTTGTTTTTGATACCCTTTCTAAGGCACTTTTAATTATTTCACTGTAATCTAGAGCACGCCCTCCCCACACAACCAGCTCCGCAGTCTTTCTGGCGTCGTAGCACACCAAAGAGGCACTCGGCCTCTTTGGTGGGGCCCGATGATGAAGCATGACACTGACTAGGTCGGTGTGTGAGGGCTTTCTTTATCACCCAAATCAGGTGTGCTAACCTTATTCTGACTCCGTTTCGTGTGGTCTTTAAAAATCCCTGAAAGATCAGAGATTGATCTGACCTCTCTCTTTTTGTTTATGCATAATAGGTATGTATCAAGTCTCTGTGGAGCACGTGATACTCCCCCATCGCTCAGAAAGGCCCTCATCATTACAATCTTAAACCAGATAAAGACCCAGTCAGATGCGACTCCTACCGCCCTCTCTCCATGATCAACGTAGACAACAAGATCCTGGCGAAACTGATCGCAGCTCATCTCCTCCCACTGCTCCCTAAGGTGGTTAGGCCAGATTAATGTGGATTTGATCTACTGCTCACAATCTCCCCACCTTATTTGCCACAATGCAGGGAGTGCACCCGCAGATGCAGGCAACCGCTATCCTCTTAGACGCCACTAAGTTGTTTGATTCACTCGAGTGGCTATACCTATATGCCCTCCTTAAACACATAGGCCTTAGCCCTAAAAAGTATCCATTTGAATGTGCTGCTCTATTCGCCCCCCACGGCTCGCATAAGGATTAACGGTGTGATAACAGCCCGATCTTGATCTCCCGCGGCATGCAATAGGGGTGCCCTCTGTCGCCCCTACTATTTGCCATAGCAATAGTGCCATTGGCAGCTAGGCTGCGGCAGCATCATGCCCATAGAGGCCTGGCATTCACCCCTAGAGTGGTTTTGGTCTTGCTGTAAGCTGACGATGTAATATTATACGAGCAGCCCAGCGAAATTCTAGAACCACTGATCAGGGAATTTGTCCGTTTCCGCGGACTCTCCGGGATAATCATAAACTGGTCCAAATCAGTGATATTCCCACTTTCGGAGGTCACGATGCAGGTTAAGACGGCGTTTCCCCTACAGTGGACGTGAGAGCCCGTGAAGTACTTGGGCATGTGGATCAGCTGCGACCCTGTGGAGTTGTGGTGCTGCAATTATGGCAGGTTAATAGACTGGCTGGAGCAGCGCATAAAAAGATCACATTGCCCCTTTCTCTGGCTGGTAGGGTGGCCATCACCAAGATGGTTGTGCTGCCCAAACTCCTCTACCTCTTCACAAATATTCCACTCCCTCTCACATATAGCTTCAAGAAGCGGTTGCGATCAAACATGATCACACTGACCTGGACGGGCAAACAGTCGAGAGTCGCACGGAAGGTGCTCACACTCCCTTTTGAACAGGGCAGACTCGGGGTGCCGGACTTCGAACTGTACTACTGGTGCGCCCAAGAGCAATTTGCACACTATTGGATATACCCAACCCGGTACATGGCACACACTGTGCCGGAACACGACCAGATGTCTCCGGTCCCCCTCCAGGTGACATTATACCAGATCAGGCCCCGCCCTCGAAATGAGATAGACACTGTGGGATGCAAAGTGAGGGCTTGGCAATATATGCGGAAGAGGGCACATCTTGATACTATGTTTGATTCCTTGGTCCCCCTGACTAGGCATCCGAGTCTGCCTTTCCTGGCGGAGGCGGGTCCCTGTGCTAGGTTACGACCAATTAAGCTCACAAATTTGGGAGATGTATACCCGAACTGCACTTTTGTAGACAGGCATCAGATTGGGGAGCGCCGGGAGCTAACCGCACTAGAACAGATTGAATATTTCCAGCTGCGCTGCGCGCCTGCCACCCCTCCTTCCCTGAGGCGCCATCCACATTCCTACCCCTAGAGAAATTCCTGAAGAACCTGTCCCCGCGCAAGCTAATGATGCACCTCCTTTACACAGATATGCAAAATACGGCACCAATTGTTTACCGCAGGCAAGGCAGGAGTGGGTGACAGTGTTGGGCATATCTACCACGCAAGAGCAGTGGATGTTTTGTTCACACAGGTGCAAGCCCTCTCGCCGAACTATAGGCTGCGCCTTATACACTTCAACTTCCTGCACCACACTTACAGGACACCTGCCTGGCTACTGAGATACGCCTGATTTCTGAAGCGTGTTGACAGTGATGTAGGTCACCTGATGCAACCTTCTTGCATTTAGCATGGGATTGCCCCCCCCTCGGTCTTTCAATATTGGGCAACTATTTTTGACGCAATAGATGAGAAGACGGGCACACCCATAGTCAGAACCCCGTTAAAGGCGTCGCTGGGATATGTGAAGGACATACCGACGGAAGGGAGGAGGCTTAGCACACTGCTGCAGCTACTCGCCAAAAGGCACATCACCATGACATGGGGTAGGTCATGTGCTCCCAAAAAAGCTGCTTGGCTTAGGGACCTCTTCAGTTATACATTGAGAGGGAGGAGTGGGGGAAGCAGACTACAAACCAGCTTTTGTGTGTAAAAGGCTTCTTTATTGAAACAGGTGCACATAACAATTATAAAACCTCGGCCAACGCTTTACAAACCTAAACCTCACTAAATAAAAACACTTACCCAAATTCCCGTCGCCCTCCCCCTCCCCTAAAGTTTTTCTCGAACCCACCCCATCCGTACATTACAACATTACAAAATTACAAACTCTACAAATCAATGCATAAACATATAAACCTATAAATCCAAACGATCTGTTACACAACCTCCCCTGCCTGCCCCTTTACAACTTACGATCACCCAACCTCTGTAACCACCCCAACAATCAACCTGCCAAAATTATCCCTGCCGATGACCCAACTTTTTAAATGAACAACAAAACTCTGCCAACCCTGGCAAACTTGCCAATAATCCCCGCCACCCTGAAAGCCGGGGGATGGGGGGGGGGACTACCCCTGTTGTGTGGCGTTTTAAACTCCGAGTGAATTTTCCCGATTCATGGCCTTATACAGGTACAATTCACATTGCCCTTATATAGGCATAGAAATCAAGCCCTTATTTAGGCATAGCCCATGCAGGCATGGCTACTTCCACCTGTACCAAACGTCACAACGATTTCTTGGAAAACCAGCTTAAGCAGTTAGGGAACTTCCCCTTGCTTGAATATTGATTTATCCAAGAACTCAGTTACTTTACAAAGAACACCTATTCCCTAGGGGTTCTTTCCTGGTGTTCATATGCCCGACTTTTACGTCAAACTATGGCATTCCTGAACACCTTCAAGGCATAAATATGCCTACACTTGCTCTAGCAAGATACGGTGGTTCGGAGCAGTTTGAAGACCTACTTGCCCGACGAAGCTCGCTACAGCAAGTGCAGAAGGAAGCCGACTTTCCAGCTGATGCACTGATCAGGAAGCTGCCCTTCTCCTTCCGAGAATCTAGCTCCAGTGTTTCTGGCTCCCCTTGCGGGGTGTTGGGAAATCGAGTCCCGAGACAGAGATACCAGACCTCCTTCATTCTAACCAAGGTATGTAGCTGATTAGAACCTAGAGAAACAGTTGGTAGATTCTTGGCAAAAACTAAAACCTATGCTACACAATACTTACTTCTTCCCTCGTACTAGACTTAGGTTAGGTACATTGGGGTAGGCGTATTTTAGAAGCACCAGTTGAGTATTTTAGTCAATGTTAATCATGTTTGTATTTTTATATGGCTTAGAAACCATACAATGCTCTTACAATATTATTTCATATTACTGTTTACGCTGTACGCATTATACTTTGCAGTCTGCATAACGATTATAGCAGTTCACCTCTCTTGCATGAGAAAGACGACTGTTCAATAAACCCTTTTTGTTGAAAATGCCCGTCTCACTATTTCTCTGCAATTCTGTAGAAACGAAGCATGCACGATTGGCTGAGTGAAATACTTATCTATTGTTTCCGCGACTCCGAGAGATATATTCTTATTCTTGGGAAACAAAGTTGTCATGTTTATGCGGTTGTCAGAAATGAATCCCTTCTTGTGTATTCGAGAAAGTTTCTAGTGACCTCTGAGTTAGCTGGCACACACACAATTAAGTTTAGTATATTCGATAGAGACATAGTTGACCTCAGTCCTACGTCAAATCTGTAGGATATATTATTCCAATGCGCAGAGCCTATTGAGAATACAGGAATTACACTATACCCCCCCTTTCTGCCCCCAACAGTCAAACAGAAAAATCTCAGGCCTCCACTGAATGCTCCTGTACATTTAAACACCTGGACAAATCTTCTCTAATCTCCAGCAAATAAGGATCAATACCCATCCTGGATAAGTGAAACCCATCACCTCTGAAAAACTCCACTGCCTCAAAGCGATTGTCTCTGTGAGTCACTCTCCCAAAACCTAAACCCCTAAAAAATCTGGAAATCTCCAGGTTCACCTTCTTACGTGCCCTGTCAATCGCCCTAGGATTCATAGCGCCCCTCCAATTTTGCGCGACACCAGCTCTGTCCACAAAACATGGCAACCACACCACTGCTCCTTCAAAAGTGCCAAGTCCCTATTCATAGCCCTCAAAAACACTACTTCTTGGACCCCAGAAAGATCGTTCTCACCCAAATGGGCACTGGCCCCCAACTATCCACTTATTCAAAGAAGGTATTAACTCCCTCCAAAGCATCCCTCCCTTCCCCTTCCAAACAGTTTTAAACAAAAGCTCATTGAAACCCAACATTGCCCAAAAATAACCACAGCATGCCTGGACGTGCACCCATTTGATGAATGAATGCCCAACTATCCAGATGGTCAGTTCCGACGAGTGAGGGCCAGCTACTGAACCTGTAACAAGAAAAATAATATGAGACTCATGACAGGGAGGATGACGTGTGCACCTCCTCCACATTCCTTCTCACATAGCGTTGAAAATAGTTTGATGACCAGCGCCCTAGCCGCATAATATCCCCCCTAGAACAGCCCCGGTGCAAGCTTCCATTGCTGCCCCGATCCTGAAAGAATGCGTCCAATACAGTGCCCCATCCAAACCAATATTCTGCAAAGCCTTGCGCAGCACCATGCTCAACTGATACTCCGATACCCGGCCCCTATCGGCGTGTCGAAAGACCCCATCACCCCCCTCCCCTCCAGACAAAGTCCTCCATCACTGGGCCCAATGCAGTGGGCACGTGGAAACAGGTGAGGCTGCTCCAGCCAAACTCCTTTCCCTAAGCTTCTCTGGTCAGTTTTTGAGCTGGCCAGCCATATATGAATCCCCCTCTCTGAGAAAAATACCTGTTGCCAACTAACTCCCTCTTTCAACTTGGTACCTAATAGCTCGGAGACTCTAAAGGCCCCAAAAAACATCCATGCCATAAGGGTAGAAAAGAAACATGTTTCAAAACCATCCCTACAAACAACCGGTAACACTTCCAACAATCGCGCCAAAGTCTGCCATGACAAAGGACTACGCGCAAAATGCTCCCCACCCCACTCCCTAGCCCAACCCTCCAACATTCTATTCAAAAAATTCCTTGCTGAGCAACACTAAATACAATCAGAATGTTCATATATATTAGACAATATTTTGTCAATACCAAAGTCCCAGGAGGGGAATTTCACTTCATTTGTAACACCAGGATACGTTGTAATTGCATATAGTCAATCTCAAAATTTCTGCAGTCTCTATATTCCTTATGAAGAAAGTCACTTCAATTATCACACCAATGTAAATTTGTAGTTTCGGAGCATCAATCCAGTATTTATTTATAGGTTATCTTCCATCAGTCAATATATGTACAGCCAACACGTGTTTCGTCTGGCATTAATATCATGCCATTCGACTTCTTCAGGGCTGCAAGCCAAGAAGATAACAATGAGATACTGTTTATAACCCATAACGTTGAAATTTCCATTTTATAGAATTATTTAAGGTTTAATGAACTTTATCACCACCTAAGTGCAAAAGAAAGTCCCAATCTGTCAATATAATTAAAGTTTACAAAGTAAGCTTAAAAAGTTGAAAATAAGAACACCATATAGAATGGTGCAGACCCTGGTGTTAAAGAAAACAAGAGGAATTCCAAAGTCCCAAGTATGTCAGAGATAGATAAAGTATAACAAGTTTACCAATTCCAGATGGTTTTCTCTTTTGTTTATATAATTTCCATACATATAACCAACCGCTGAACTCTGAAACGAAAGGAACCAATCCTTAGTCTAGTGTCTGCCACTTTATCGTCAATTGTCCAACTAATAATAAATTACTCACTAAAAAAGGGGGAGTCCCAGAGAGTGAAGGTCTTTACTTATTTGAATCCAAAATTCTATCCAAAGTCCACTATATTCGCTCTCATACATTAGTTGTATCCTGGAATATATTAATTGTAAATCAGTAAGTATCCCTAAGTTATAACAGGGAAAACACATAAGTAACCACACTTGTCGTTTCACTCACCAGATATAAATCCTTTCAATGTCAGCAAAACCTGAATCCCAAAGTATCGGTGGCTAGTATCCAAGAACCATTAACAATCTAAGCCTCTATATGCATTTACTTCTCGCTACGGACAAAAAGGAATACAAAGATATCAAGATATAACCTTATAAGTAAGAGCCCGTAAAAATTCTATTCCGGGCTAAAACCTAACACGAAAAATATAAATACTGCTCACCTCTAACATCAAGCGTGTACGCTCTCTCTAGTATTCGGGTCGGCAACCGGCGTTTAGCTCGGGCGCTATATTCTATAAGTAGCCGATTTCTCTTAATGCGTTATACGGTCGCCATCTTGTAATAGTAAATAAACGTGGAAGTCAGCGACAAATCCTTCACATATACGTTCAAAAAGGGGAATTGCCTGCCACTAGAAGTCCACAATAAATCCTTCACAAATACGTAGAGAAAGGGGAAATTACCTGCCACTAGCTAAATAGTCATGACACCATCTTAATATATATAGACAGTATACTTAATTTCTATGTCCGTAGTGATAACGTATCTTCATTCATGTGTATTATTCAATATAGTTTACTTTTTACGACTCATAATATTACCGTCCAAAATTATATAAATAAGATATCTATGTAAGAAAAAGTTACCTATCCCAGCGTGTATTCGAACCCAAAGTAAGGCACCTCTGTTATCTGAGTGTGGTCTCACCTCCATCTTGACCCAATAGGTCACTTGTAGCAGCGGAAGAGCAAAGGACCGTTCACTATCATTCCATTGTCCAACACGCCGATCACACGAGGAAATCACATAAATTGTATACATTTTACATATATAAAGGGGAGATAGAGCAGTGTAAGAAACAGAAGATGACATCGTAATATATTATTGTACCTGCAAATTCCCATAACAATGTATATCTCAATATAAGTAGTAAGAAGACAAAACAACAAAATATTACGAAGAACAAAGATTAAGTGAACAGAGGCACACTCATTAGTTAATTTAACATACTAGAGTTAAAGACTGTACACAATATGCATTACAATAACAGTAAAAAGTAACAATATATCATATCTGTTTTCTCTAATCACCCAAGAAGAATTGAAGCTCAGGGTCTAAGTTTAACCCCTATTCAACTGCCCGCAAAATCATAATCCATCTTGCTTCTTTTCGTCTGAGTTTCAGGGTTCTGTTACCTCCTCGTCTGTCTAAAGTAACATGTTCTATTCCATGGTACGTGAATCTGTGGTTTACTGAATCATTTCCATTCTGGATCATGTGGGACGCAATAGGGTACCTGGTGTCTCCACTTTTGAGTGCGCGAAAATGTTCCATCATTCGGTCTTTCAACTTTCTCACTGTACTTCCTACATAAATCTTCCCACATGTACAGGCGATTATGTAAATCACAAAAGTTGTCTCACAGTTAATAAATGATGTAATGTTAAAAGTACCTGTGCCGTTGTATTCAAAGGAAAGTATCTTTTTTGTAGCCCATCTACAGCAACTACAGAATCCACCATAATAGAAACCAACTGGTTTTGTACGCAACCATTGATCAGTAATTGTAGGTTTGACCGGTTTAGGGTAGCTTGGGCTCACGATATTAGCAATTGTTGTACCCTTGCGAAATGTCAAACTGTGTCTCTCAGTTAGGAATGGTAACAGATCACTGTCTGTTCGTAATAAATGCCAGTGTTTATTAAGAATAGCAAACAGTTTATGACTTCCTGTTCCAAAATTAGTAATCATCCTTACTTTTTTGCACCTCTAGTTCGCGCATTAGTATCCTTGGGTTTAAATGTCTCACTCCTCTTAAGTTTAAAAACCCGGTCACAGGCCTCGTTAATAACTTCAGTTTCATAGCCTCTGTTCCTGAATCTTTTAGTCATATCCTTAACATTCGTATCAAAATCAGTATCATTAGAGCAGTTCCTCCTGGCTCTCAACATTTCACCAAAAGGAATTGCCCGAATTTGGCTCTTAGGGTGGCAACTGTCTGCCCTGAGTAAAGCATTACAACTGGTTTCCTTTCGGAACATCCGACTACATAGTCTATTGTTTTGTACAAATAGTTCTATGTCTAGAAAAGTAAGATGTTGTCTGTCAAATTGAGTGGTGAATGTCATATTCAGATTGTTTGAATTAAGGTAAGAAAAGAAATTGTTAAGTTCATCTGAGGTACCTCTCCATATCAACAAACAATCGTCAATATACCTTCCCCAGTAATAGATATGGTCTATCCAGTTTTGGCCTTTAGTGCCCCAGATCCACTCCGCCTCTAAGCGTCCCATGAATAGGTTCGCGAAGGACGGAGCGAATCTGGAACCCATAGCCGTCCCAAGTCGTTGTCTGTACCATGTATCTTCGAAAAGGAAGATATTATTTTGTTGTACCATCCTCGTCATCTCCAAAAGCATTCCTGTATGCTCTAGGTATTCAATTGGTCTAGAATTTAAAAAGTGTTCTAAAGCTTGAATACCCAACTCATGATTAATGTTAGAGTATAAAGAGACAACGTCAAGTGATGCTAAAATCATGTCAGATTCCCATATTACATCATTCATGATATTGAGAATATGCTTTGTGTCTTCTATATGAGAAGGTAAGTTCTGAACAAACGGTCTCAAGTAAACATCTACGTATTGTGAGAGTTTTTCTGTGGGCCCACCTATACCAGATATTATCGGCCTGCCGGGTGGATTTTGGCGATCTTTGTGAATTTTTGGCAATGTATATAGGCATGGGGCCCTAGGACTCTCAATTCTCAGATACCAGTATTCCTCATGGTCAAGTAATGTGTGTTCATACCATTCTCTCAACTTAGTATTAATTTTAGTCACAGTCGTTGACATAGGACTAGTACTCAATTTCTCATAATACCTAGAGTCGTTTAGTTGGGATAAAATCTCTCTATTATAGTCTTCTTTGTTCATAACAACAATGTTGCCACCTTTATCAGCCATACGTATTATCACATTAGATAGCGATGAGAGTTCCTTAAGAGCTAACCTTTCATCCTGTGTTAAATTACCACCATAGTTTCTTTGTTTATTATTACGTTCTCTTTTTATCAGGTGATCAATGTCCGCAGTAACTGATTTATAAAATGCATCAACCACATTTCCTGCTGAAAGTTGTGGTGTCCACTTTGATTTTGTTTTAAGTCCACTTGTAGGCGCATAACCTGGATTAATATCCAGGTCCCTTAGGAGTGAGCTAACCGTAACTGGATCTTCCTCATTTTCAGTTAGTGATAACAGTAATTGAGTATCATATACTTCTTGTATAGTAAGGTTGCTCATAGGTGGTTTGTGGGATGATGTTTTGTTACTACTGTCATGTTTGGAAAAGTGTTTTTTAAGTTTCAAAAGTCTAGAGAACTTATATAGATCTATTTTAGTCGAAAACCAATCCACACGTACACTTGGACAATATCCCAAACCTTTCTTTAATACTGACATCATATTCTCTGATAAATCAACAGATGAAAGGTTAATAATCTCAATTTCGTTAATGTCTTCATTTATTTCCTCCAGGATCGCAATCTCATCCCTGGTCTTGCCTCTTCTGCCTTTGCCTCTGCTCCCTCTCCTAGTCTTTCTCCTGGGTTGTTCCCAAATCTCCCCCCAGGTTCTCGATTTCCCATTCTGATGCGACGGACCTCCTCTAAAAAAGGATTTGGAGCTACACTGGCTGTTGTACTAGGCTCATTATTATCTTCATTTTCGCTAGTCGATATATTACTTGAAGACGTGTTTAACTCTGAACTTGTGGGTGTTAATCCCTGTTTGGTGGTTTGCCCTTTAGCCACCAAATGGTCAAATTTGCGAGCAAAGGTATATACTCGTCCAGTGTTATAATCATGTTCATCTCTCTTGAGTTTACGTGCTTGTCTGTATTTCAATGAGGAGTTTGTCAATTTTTCTCTCAGCATTATCAATAAGTATCCTAATCAAATTACTGGAACTGCTGGAGAGTTCTTGTTCCCATTTATCTAGGAGGTCGGGTTCCAAGTCTTCATAAGTCGGAATAATCTGAGACCTAAGGCCTCGGGGGATGCGTTTCAAAGTCAGGTATTGTTTCAGGGTTACAGCAACCCACCATTTATTCAATTCTGACCTTTTCAGTCTTTCTAATCTAACAAATTTGGCTCTGAGTCCCTCTTGTTTTGGTTGTAATGTAGAAGAGAGTGCCACATTCACTGAAGAACCCGTACTAAGGTTCTTAAACAAGTCTAAAGCTTCCTGTTCACGATTCATAGTTGCTATTTGTAATAGCCACCTGTGGCTGCCTAAACCTGAAATTAAATGACTGAATTGTGATGACCAGGTAAATATAGGCGCACAACAGAAGTATGGCTTTAGGTTCAAGGTCTACAGTAATACTGTGTGTCTCAAAGCAAAGAATGGAAGGTCACCCCTCTTCCATACAAACCCAGAATACATTCCAAGACAAACAGTTCAAAAAATTCCTTGCTGAGCAACACTAAATACAATCAGAATGTTCATATATATTAGACAATATTTTGTCAATCCCAAAGTCCCAGGAGGGGAATTTCACTTCATTCGTAACACCAGGATATGTTGTAATTGCATATAGTCAATCTCAAAATTTCTGCAGTCTCTATATTCCTTATGAAGAAAGTCACTTCAATTATCACACCAATGTAAATTTGTAGTTTCGCAGCATCAATCCAGTATTTATTTATAGGTTATCTTCCATCAGTCAATATATGTACAGCCAACACGTGTTTCGTCTGGCATTAATATCATGCCATTCGACTTCTTCAGGGCTGCAAGCCAAGAAGATAACAATGAGATACTGTTTATAACCCATAACGTTGAAATTTCCATTTTATAGAATTATTTAAGGTTTAATAAACTTTATCACCACCTAAGTGCAAAAGAAAGTCCCAATCTGTCAATCTAATTAAAGTTTACAAAGTAAGCTTAAAAAGTTGAAAATAAGAACACCATATAGAATGGTGCAGACCCTGGTGTTAAAGAAAACAAGAGGAATTCCAAAGTCCCAAGTATGTCAGAGATAGATAAAGTATAACAAGTTTACCAATTCCAGATGGTTTTCTCTTTTGTTTATATAATTTCCATACATATAACCAACCGCTGAACTCTGAAACGAAAGGAACCAATCCTTAGTCTAGCGTCTGCCACTACATTCTACTTCCTACTTCCCCCATTGAAGGGGAGTAACCCCACAGGAGTTTCCCCATGAAAGAAATGCCCGCCAATTTCCCGGCGATGGTGACCCTGGAAAGACCCTTCTCAATGAGGTCTAGAATAAACTGTATCACATCCTCTGACCACCTCCATCCTTCCTCCGGCCGACAGGCTCCTGATGCTAAGAAGTCCCTCTAGGCCAGCGCATATGCTGCTCAAGTCGCCGCTGACAAAGAACCTACCACCAATTGTATGACCCTAAGTTGCCTACATACCACAGATGTTCCGGCATTGGGATCGGTGTCCTGTCCGCCTCCTTGGCCAGCCCATGGAATCTCTCCCACTGCAAACGAGACAAAGTATCAGCAATGTCATTGACCACACCAGGGATGTGTAATGCCCTGAAAGCAATATCATGTCTAAGGCAGTCAAGCACAAATGCCCGAAGCAACTTCAAAATCTGTTCGTCTCTTGCCCTTGCCTATTGATAATTTCCACCACTGCCATATTGTGAATCCGAAACAGTACTTTCTTGTGTGCCAGCTCTTCAACCTACAGCGACAATGCCACTAACACTGAACAAAGCTCAAAAAAGGCAATGCTCCTTCCACCATCCTTCCATTGCAGAGGCCACTTCTCCGCACACCATCTATCCTACCAATATAAACCAAAAACGTCACCGCCTGCTGCATCTGAAAAAATCTGAACATCCCACTGAAAGTCATCCTCCCTGGCCAATGGGATTTCATTAAAGGAGTGTAGAAAAGCTGCCCACATACGTAAATCCTCCTTCACCCCAGCCGACAAGCGGACATGGTGATGAGGCAAATGATGTCCTGCCAGTGCTCGCCCCAGTCTCCTACAAAAAGTTCTCCCTGCCCTGACCACCCTGCAGGCGAAATTAAGATGACCTAGCAAGACTGGAATATCATTCACTGTCACTTTCTGTCTTGATAGCATCCCATCCAATAATTCCAACATTTTCACTTTCTTATCGACTGGTAAGCGAGCCTGCATTGCCACAGAGTCAATTTCGATTCCCAGAAAAGTCATGATCATACATGGGACCATTGGTTTTTCCGGCGCCAACGGCACCCCCAACTCCGCCATGAGCTCATGGAACGTGTCCAGAGCTACCTGGCACTCCGTGGAGCCTGGGGAACCGACAAAAAAGAAGTCGTCCAAGTAGTGTGTCACCAACTCGTGAACAGTGTGACGTGTGGAATCCACTGCAAGAAGGTGCTAAAACACTCAAACAGGGCACAAGACATTGAACAACCCATCGGTAATTTTTTGTCCACGTACCATTTACCTTCCCCAGAAAATTCCAATCATCTGGATGGACTGGAAGCAACAGAAATGCAGATTTTATATCGCATTTTGCCATCTCTGCAGTTGCGCCCGCGGTCGCGACTAGTGACATGGCAACGTCAACTGAGGAATATGAAACCAAATTATTTTTTTATATATACGTCCTGGCAGGACGGAGGTGCGGCATCCCTTCCGTCGGCTGCATAAAGTTAACTTTTAACTTTAAGCAGCCGACGGAAGGGACGCCGCACCTCCGTCCTCGCCGATTCGATTGATCTCTTGTTCGGATACGTTGGCGATTGCGCCGCGTTGACTCAGGCTGAGACTCCTGGTCTGTGGCACAAACTGTCATCACTAACCCACATCCCTATCTTGAAAAAGACCCGCCGTGACCACCCATTGGGGCGCCTTAGGGTTGAAACGTCGACGATTGTCACAGGTCCAGAACCTCCAGGATCCCAATAGGAACAATAGGAATCCTTGGCTGCGAATCAGTATCTGGCCAATGAAATACCTGTATATATCTGTATATATAAAAAAATTCCCACTGTAAATATTGTTTCACTTGTTGAGCACTACTCACTAATGTCACGGAATTGCACCTTAACACCAATTCTGACGGTCTAACCATGCATTGTACGTTATCATTGAATGAAGTAATTCTGATATAAACTGCATAGTATAATCACTTGATCTCATGACCTTTTATTTGAGCATTTATTTCTTAATTAATGTCTGTATTGAAGAGCGCTTACTTTTGATTGCATCAATAGCAGCCTCAAAGTGATTTGTCTTACCCAACAGAACCAACCTTTTTGTTTAACCTGTTTGTCGTTGGGGCCAGCGAGGTCGCGCCTGACCTTCGTATGCTGGCCGTACAGAATGTGCCACCCAGGCTCCACCCTCCCTTCTCCTCGGCGTAGTTGGGCCGCACCCCGTCCTACCGAGTCCGCTGTCCTGGAATGCTCCCTGCCCTGTAAAGAAAAAGTTTGGACGGATGTGCTGTGTCCCTCACTCCTGCTAGTCCCCCTACTCTCCTGGCTACCTAACGCACTAACCCCAGCCCATCTCTCCCTGTCCTGCCCTACCTGCCCTGATCTAACCATACTTAACCGGGGGGTGGCGGGGGAAAGCTCCCTCCCTTCCTCTTCTCTACTCCACTCCATCAATGCCTGTACCGCGGTCGCAGAGGGACCCAAAATCTGGAGCCCACTCCCCCCCTCCCATATATCCAGGGAACCCCCCTCAGCTCTGCTCCTTGCCAACACCTTCCCCACTGGACTCCCAAAACTAGCCTCGCCAGCACTGCCCCTGGGGGGCTATGAAAATCTCCACGGACCCCTGTGCCAAGGCCACACACCCCTTCCGCTTAAGATGGAAAAATATCTAGACCCTCCCATGCCTTAGCCCCTCCAGCCGGATCCAGCTCTATAGAAGAAACATCCTCACATCCCCCCTACTTCCACCATCCCCAACTCTCTGCCTCTCCAACCCGCACAGGGGGGGGTGCGCTTTAACCCCCCAAAATCCTGTCTGGCATTAAGATTGTGACAAACACCCTACCCTCCCACCTATGCCCACTCCCCATCCCCAACCGAACTGCCACCCACTGAAATCACCTCGCCACTAGAAGAATAAGGGGGCAGAAAAAGAAGGGGGCTAAAAGTATCTCTCCCTCCCCTGACCTCAAGCCCCAAACCAGCTCGCTCCTCCCCGCTACCGTGCTCCTTGGCAGGGACCCATAAAGAAGAAGAGGGCTTCACAGGGGGAAAATCCCTCCCCCCTCCCAGTTAATGGCACCGATGTAAATCCTGTGTGGGAAAATGACTCTGTTGTCAAACTAATAGTCGTGACGCAGTGAGAAATTACCAGAACTGTACTGCTTAACTAAAACTTATTTTGACAGCTGACAAATGTTACGTGCGATATAAATGTGCCAAAATGTATCTGTAACTTTAATGTAATCAGCTAATGTAGTTGTGAAGAAAAAAAGGTATAACTACTCTGACCTCCCGACCCCCGACGCACCAACAACCCTGATGAACCTCTATGTGCCAGCAAACATCTCCCGCGCCTCGTGATCCTCACGGTTGATGTGCCGCAATTAACAAATGTTTGATTGATTCATGACATGAGAAAGGCCCCATCATGACACAACAAAAGCACACATATATGATGAGTCCAGTGCACTGAACATGTCCAAAATACCCCATTATTGATAGCTAGGGGATACAATGGCTCCAAGGTATTGTGGTGCCCTCTGAAAAAATGTTTGCTCTATTTAAAAAAACTCAAGTTTAAAATTCAAAGAGGGCGTATTTGGTAACAATTTCTAAATGAACTGTTTTTTAAAGTAAGGAGCCCCAGATAAAAACATGAATCCTGCGAAATTAAAAAAGCCTGTTCTAAAAACTGAAATAATCAATCAAGTATAATGTTTCACCCAGTCACGTCACAGTATCGATCTATTTATCACCAATGTTTTCGTCCAGATGCCGACACCTTCAAAATGTCTCACATAAACATAGTCAGGCGCAGTTCTTCACTCATCTCCAGTAGTAACAGATTTGTCTTGAGTCACGATTTAAACCCCCCAGGGCAAATAATTAAAATAATCTAGGCCTGTCTGTCACTGAAGAACAAAAACACTCACACAGTTACTATGCACTGAGATACCTGTATGCTAAACTTTTCACTTTTTCTCTCAGAGCTAGATTCCTTGAAAGCTGCAGCATGCTATTTCCAAGAAAAGGCAAGATGTCACTCAAAAATACTATTTATTACTTACATAATTTAGAAGATACAGGTGAAACGCGCAACACACATTTTTATAATAATAAAGCTGGCTGATTGATTTAGAAGAATGCTTTCCTTTTTAGTGCCACTGTTTTAATGGATTTAATCTCAGTGCAGGTTCACCTAAATTCACATAGCTAAGCGAACAGAAATGACTTGACAAAGAAAACTTAAAAATAAAGTATTTTTAGAGATTTCTTGCAGGTATATTGTCACGATACCTCCGTGGCTACTCAAGTAGCGGCTGGCAGGAACGGGAGTGGTGAGGCGGGTGGGGGTCACGGGGGGAGGGGGAAGGGAGGGCGGTAATAGAAAAAAATATACTTACCTCCTCACCATGTCTCTCCTCAGTTGTCTCTCCTACGTCAGCCCTCGTCCTCTCTCCGCCTGAACCAGGAAGCACACAGGCTCCCTCCCCAAAGCCAATCACAATACTGCAATGCTACGTTGTGATGGATCTGAGCGCCGTGGCTTGGCATTCAGATGGGGCATGGGTGGGTGGGCCTGGTGGGGAACATACAAAGTGCGCAGGGCAGCCTGACCGATGCAGTAATGCGCACTTTGGAGTGCAGCAACCACTACTCCTCCCGGACGTCACGGGAGACTCAGCTCCGCCCAGCCTGACCGGACAAAAAATAGAATGATAAGAAGAGAAATAACTTCTGTTATTATCATTTACTTTTTTTACACTCCTCTGTGAGCAGTGGGGTGACGTTCCTCAGCCCTAGCGGTGGAGCCGCCACTGGGCTACTCTACCTTTTAGTGGGGAAAAGACATAAAAGAATCAGAGATTCCAGCCTGCCGGCATCCCCACACCAAAAATGAGCACACTACTAATGAGCACCAAAGTGTGACGTGATTTTTTATAGGGCTGTTGGAATCTAAGTCCTCCTCCTTTGTGTAGATGTTTGAAGCCTTCAGAACAATTCTGTTGTGTGGACCATCTCCCTCTGTATCCTCATTGAGTAAACAGAGCATAGGAGGTGACAGGAATGTGACAGTGAAATGACTCCAGGTAGAGTAGATTTGAAGATGAAATAAGTAGTTTATTTATAATAACAACCCCAGGGAGATCCAAGACCAACACATCCAGTAACTGCTCATCTGTGTACTGCTCCCTGGATTCCACACTCTGGAATCCAGTGAGCACAGAGACCATGGAACATTGCATCATTACAAGGATATAACATATCTCCCTTTCTATAAAAACAATAAAATAAAACTTTAAAAGAAAAACAAGAAACCATACTGCAACCTTATATCATGTGTCAGAATGCTACTAAATCATGAACAAACATAATCCTTCATCCATACAGGTTTACCTTTAGGCCTAGTAGATAAAGACACTGAGGTGGGAACTGGGGTGGAAACAGGATTACATTTAGGCACAGTGGATAAAGAAGCGGAAACAGAAACAGGAACATCATCTCTCTTCTCAATAGATGTTTTTTGAGAACGTACAGCCTGACCAAAAATGTGTTTACATTCAAGATCATTACATTTTGTAATGCTTCTTATATTCCATTGTTTACCGTCATCTAGTTTCACGATGTTACCGGTAACTGAGACAATTTGCTTGGGTTTGGACCATTTAGAAGAACCAGGTTTCCGATTTCCCATTAATTGTGAACGTACCCAATCACCAACCTTAAATGTTTTACCACTACAGTTGATTTTTGAATTGTGACAATTAACATATTTGTTTTGATATCGTTGAACTTTACTTGTTAAATTCTTGCTGTCAATTACACTTGGACTGTTTCTGGACATCCAAGCGGGCTTGACTTTAGATCCAGCCACACGCCCTTTTAATAAAGAAAATGGAGATACTCCAGTAGCTGTGTGGGGAGTATTCCTGTAACACCATAACATTTCTTTGACAGCATTTTTGCAATCATCATCATTATTGCTGGCCAGTTGAATGCATTCTTTCAACACTCGGTTGAATCTTTCTACTAAACCATTTTCTCTTGGATTATATACAGACGTTGTCATGTGTTTTATACCAACTTTGTTAAGGTAAACTGAAAATTCCTCTGCTATAAATTGAGGACCATTATCAGATAAGATAACACTTGGATAGCCCTCTCTACGAAAGATTCCTTCACAAAACTCAATAATATTGGAGGCCTTAATATCCTTGACAAAAGCCACTTCCGGCCACTTAGAATGAAAGTCCATCAAGACAATTGCAAACTTGTTTTCAATACCCTTAACATGAAATGGACCACAAATGTCGATAGCCACTTTGTCCCAAGGTTTGTCAGGAAAAGGAGTAGCAGAGATGGTAGTTTCTTGGGACTTATGAGACTTGTCGCTAGACATACATGCCAGACAATTTCTAACACACCTGTCTATGTCCTTGTCCATTCCAACCCACCAAAAATCATTTCTAGCCCTTCTTTTCATGCTAGTCATTCCACTGTGTCCTTCATGTAACAAATTCAATAATTTGTCACGCAAAGCTGCAGGTACAATTAATCTGTCACCTCTCCTAAGAATTCCATCATAAAACGATAATTCCGGCCAGACCATCTTATAGTCTGCCAAAATGGATTTGTCTAGAGAAGATAGATCTACACCAACGTGCAGATTGTTGACAATTTGTTGTAACAAAGTGTCATCAGACACAGCTTGAACCCATTCCTGCTTGCTGAATGCATTGTTGCAAGACTCTTCAATGCTGGCAATTAACCACTCATCATTATCCCCTGTTGTATCATTTTTGACACAAGGCAAAGGAAGGCGGGATAAACAATCTGCACTTATATTCTTATGACCAGGAACGTAGTTTATTTGAAAATTATATCCTTGTAATCTATATAACCACTTTGCTATTCTAGGTGTAGCTCTTGAAGCACCTTTAGTGGTAAAAATGTCAATAAGAGGTCGATGATCAGTTCTTAATTCAAATGAAGTTCCCCAAATAAAAGTTTTAAAATGGTCTACACCCCACCAACATGCTAACGCTTCCTTTTCAATTACAGAATATGAAGGTTCAGCACCCTTAAGTGTGCGAGATGCAAAGGCTATGATTCGTTCAATTCCATCATGCTTTTGCATAAGAACAGCACCTAAACCATAAGCGCTGGAATCCACCACAATAATGGAAAGGTGTTTAGGATCATACGGTTTAAGAGCTACAGCTTTTGTGATATCATTTTTGATGTTCTCAAAGGCTTGTTGACACAAAGTTGACCATACAAAAGAGGTACCTTTTTTCATTAGTAGTCTTAAACTATGTACTTTATCAGCGAAGTTTGGGACAAATTTAGAATAGTACTCTGCAAGTCCCAAAAATGATCGTAATTGATCCTTATTAATGGGGTGAGGTGCTTTCTCAATAGCATCTAATAATTTCATCTTAGGCTTAACACCCTCATTGGAGATGGTATGACCAAGATAATCAATTTCTTTCACTCCAAACTTGCATTTTTCGCCACACACAGTTAAACCAGCATCTTGTAACTTTTGCAACACATTGTGAACTGCATGGTCATGACAAGTTAAATCCTTCCCCCAAATAAGAACATCGTCTTGAAAAATTCTAACATTCAGTTCATCCTTCAAAATGCTACACATGACTCTCTGAAATACTGAGGACGCAGATGCCAATCCGAATGGCATCCTGAGATATTGAAAAGCACCCTCCGGTGTAATAAAGGATGTTAGATGTCTAGAATCAGCGTGTAATTTGATTTGGTGATATGCATTTGACAAATCAATTGAAGAAAAGTACATGGCATCTTTAATACTAGAAATCATTTCGTTGATATGTGGTAGGGGATATCTATCCACCCAAATATTTTTATTTAGATCCCTCAGGTCTACACACATCCTAATTTTTCCATTGGTTTTGCGAGCCAAAACGATGGGACTAAGCCATTCTGAAGCTTCAATTGGTTCTATTACTTTAGCATTACATAACCTATTTAATTCTTCCTTTAAAGGATTCCGTAGGGCAAAAGGTACATTCCTTACTTTGTGGACAGATGGAGTGTTGTCAGCTTTTAATATGATTTTATGTTCGAATTTGATTAGACATCCTAAATTTTTGCTAAACAATTTTGGAAAGATAGTTTCCCATCTTGAAGATGAATCCTCATTGGTTAATAAAACTTGGTCAAGATAATCATAAGCTAAAACTACTTGATCAGGATGATTTGGGTTCAGTAGTAACCCCATCTTTTTAAGATCTTTCCAACTTAATAGTGCGCGTCCTCGCTCAACAACATATACTTTTGTTGAACAAGACCTCCCTTTGAAAGTCACTTTAGCATCAAAATAACCCATAACTGGTAATTTAATGCCACAATACCCTTTAGGTTGTGCATCAGGAGTTATTAAGGAGTATTTGTTTCCATTTTCCCACATATCTTTATCAATAATGGTATACGGTGAACATGAATCTGCCCATAACATCATGTATACTTCATTTATTAACACTTCACATTTAGGTGGGCAATAATCATCAGATATATCATTGACAAAGTCATCTTGCAGCATCATTACCTCAATATCATTGTCATTGCTGTCATTTTCTTCATCATCACTCTCAACATTTGATTCAACAAGATTAACCGAACGTTTCCAATTACTATTATCACCAGTCCTACACCACTTAGCAAAGTGGCCAATTTTTTTACATTTAATGCAGGTAACTTTACTAGCAGGACATTTTTTGAAATCAGCAGTGTGTTTTTGACTACCACACCTGAAGCATACTCTTTTTGTGAAAACTGACTTATTTCTGAAATTGGGTTTAAATTCCTTATTATCACTTTTAGAATCTGACTTTTTGTAGCTTGAAGTTAAGGCATTAACCTTACTTGATTCATCTTTAGAACCTAACTCCTTAACGTAATGGGAAGTATTCTCCATTTTTCTAGCAGTGTCAAGTGTTTTCTGTAAAGATGGATTCTTGAGTTCAAGTAAACGTTCTTGAATTTTAATGTTTTTAATTCTATTTATAAATTGATCTCTAATTATCTCTTCGTGTAAATCTTTAAATGTACATGTAATGGCTAAAGTTCTTAAGCATGCCACATATTGTTGCACATTTTCGCCAGGTAGCTGTGCTCTAGAGTTTTTAAGACTTTCCTGCCCTCAACTCCCAAGTTATGTTTTAATAAAGCTAGTTTCCTGGATGGCAAAAATACATCACCACCTATTGCCTCCAAATAAGTCTCAAAGGATTCAGACCAATCTTCCCAATTCATAGGTGGAGGACCAGGAGATTGTAAAAATTTTGGGGGAGCAATTACAGAAGATGAAACATCCATACTAATCACAGAGGTAATAACAAGCACACAATAACAGTAAGAAGAAATGGAGAAAAACAAATAACTAAAATAATAAAAGTAGTCACCGTTGTCACTTTTTAGCATAAAATAATGAATTAAAATAAATAATGTAGTCACCGTTGTCAGTTGAATTAAAATAATTAATGTAGTCACCGTTGTCAGGTTAAATGTAGCTGTAGACTGTAGCTGTAGTAGATTATTGTTAAGCAGTTCCAGTTAATAGAGATGCTTGAGGTTAAAAGAAAACGTTACTAAAATGAACAATTTGGCAGCGTTTTTTAAGCTGTAACGAAGGAAATTGCACGTAGCGTGTAAAAACGCGTGTAAATAAAGAAGTTGCAGCCGAGTTGTGACGTGAAGATCAATGGCATCAAGTTGCCATGGTAACTCAAAATGGCCGCCACGTATGCGTAGTAGCGTGATAATACGCAGTGACGTAGGAGCTTTGACGTATCTTGGCGTAGATGCGTTGTTTGTTGCAGACGCTGAAGAGACATGAAAACAATGGAAAGGTCGAGTGCACGCGAGGGAATCAAGTTGAATGTATACAGCGTTTTTCAAGTAAGAAACGTTGGCAGTCTATGGAGATCTTTAACGTTGGAATTGCGTTTTGTTAAAAATTGTCGAAATTGCGCTATGCTTTGGCAAACGCTTAGGCAAAAGTATTAAAGTTGCGCAACATGGTAAAATAAAAGTGACACATTTTTTTCCACTAAGAGTTTATCGATTAGTTCGGATTTTAAACGCAAAATGATAACTTTTAAAGGTGAAACATTAACACGATGTAGGTAAAAATTTGAATACATACATCAGATGCCTTGGAAATCCACAGAAATATTCAATTTTAATCTGGGGTTGTTGTATTCATCCGTTGAAAGAAAATCTTCAGTTCATCAATTGATTTTCTTCATGAAGTCTTCATTAATTCAGTTGAAATTCTTCAAAACAATCCCATCCTCGTGGCCACTGAAATGACTCCAGGTAGAGTAGATTTGAAGATGAAATAAGTAGTTTATTTATAATAACAACCCCAGGGAGATCCAAGACCAACACATCCAGTAACTGCTCATCTGTGTACTGCTCCCTGGATTCCACACTCTGGAATCCAGTGAGCACAGAGACCATGGAACATTGCATCATTACAAGGATATAACAGACAGCACTGACCCAATCCCTCTTAAATTCGTCCTACTCATTCAGTTAAAAGTTAATCTCAAACGAAAGACTTGCAATGGGCTCTGCGAAAATTGTCTTGCGGCATTTCGCTTTGATAACAAATATATTTTCAGAAATTATTTCTCTAAAAGCTTTAAAATGCCCTTGAAAGGTTCCTTTCAATAGACACAATCCTACCCTTTTTTGCCACAGTCCTAACAATTAAGTCTGGACCCCTCTAGGGCAGGAGTCCAGTTAGCACATTAAAAATATTTTAAACCATGTGGATTGAGCCCTACCACTCATCTCATGTAAAGTCTTGTGACTCCTAAGACACATTTTTTACATTTTAAGTCATAAAACACAAACAATAGGACACATTCCTCACCTGGTAAAGTGGACAGTTTGCAGGAAAGTGATGAAGAAACGTAGGATTCAGTGTAATGAAGATTGCTGGTAAGTCAAGCATTATTTCCATGTCCACTCATTCTTAACCCAGTCTTAAAGAAATGAGAATGTGGCAAGCAACTGACAGGATAGGATGCCTGTGAAAACACAGCACACAGCACCTAAACGGTTTGCAGCCATTATCCCGCATTTTTTATCCCGCAGACTTTCAGTCCGCATACCATTTTCCCGCAAGGTCATTGACCTCGCATACCATCATCCCACATTTTTTCAAAACGCATGTGCATTTATCACGCATGCCTTTACAACGAATTACGTTGTAAAGGCATGAATGGTAAATGCATTTGCGTTGTGAAAACCACGATGACGAGAGAGGTAAGTGGGTTTGGGTTAATTTCGTCGTGCTGGGTTAGTGATTGTGTAGTGTAGTGTTGTGTTAGTGTAGTGTAGAGTTGTGGTGGTTGTTTAGTGTAGGGTCGTGCTGGGGGAAGTGGTATAGGGTTTAGGGAAGTGTTGTAGTGTTTGTGTAGTGTAGGGTCATGCTGGGGGTAGTGTGTTAGGGTTTAGGGTAGTGTTGTAGTCTTTGCGTAGTGTAGGGTCATGCTGGGGGTAGTGTTTTAGGGTTTAGGGAAGTGTTGTAGTGTTTGCGTAGTGTAGGGTCATGCTGGGGGTAGTGTTTTAGGGTTTAGGGTAGTTCTGTAGTATTTGTTTAGTGTAGGGTCATGCTGGGGGTAGTGTTTTAGGGTTTAGGGTAGTGTTGTAGTGTTTGCGTAGTGTAGGGACATTCTGGGGGTAGTGTGTTAGGGTTTAGGGTAGTATTGTAGTGTTTTTTAGTGTAGGGTCATGCTGGGGGTAGTGTTTTAGGGTTTAGGGTAGTGTTGTAGTGTTTACGTAGTGTAGGGTCATGCTGGGGGTAGTGTTTTAGGGTTTAGGGTAGTGTTGTAGTGTTTGCATAGTGTAGGGTCATGCTGGGGGTAGTGTTTAGGGTTTAGGGTAGTGTTGTAGTGTTTGCGTAGTGTAGGGTCATGCTGGGGGTAGTGTGTTAGGGTTTAGGGTAGTGTTGTAGTGTTTGCGTAGTTTAGGGTCATGCTGGGGGTAGTGTTTTAGGGTTTAGGGTAGTGTTGTAGTGTTTGCGTAGTGTAAGGTCATGCTGGGGGTAGTGTGTTAGGGTTTAGGGTAGTGTTGTAGTGTTTGCGTAGTGTAGGGTCATGCTGGGGGTAGTGTGTTAGGGTTTAGGGTAGTGTTGTAGTGTTTGCGTAGTGTAGGGTCATGCTGGGGGTAGTGTTTTAGGGTTTAGTGTAGTGTTGTAGTGTTTGCGTAGTGTAGGGTCATGCTGGGGGTAGTGTTTTAGGGTTTAAGGTAGTGTTGTAGTGTTTGCGTAGTGTAGGGTCATGCTGGGGGTAGTGTTTTAGGGTTTAGGGTAGTGTTGTAGTGTTTGTGTAGTGTAGGGTCATGCTGGGGTGTAGTGATTTAGGGGTTAGGGTTGTGTTGTAGTGTTTGTGTAGTGTAGGGTCATGCTGGGGTGTAGTGGTTTAGGGTAGTAAGGTAGTGTTGGTGTAGGGTCATGCTGGGGGTAGTGTATTAAGGTAGTGATGTAGTGTTTGTTTAGGGAAGTAAAGTGCTTTATGGTAGTGTTGGGGGGTCGTGCTGGATAGTGTAAATGTTGGAAAAGGACTGTGTGTTAAGGGTGGGTGGTGCAGGGGTACTACATTAGAGTGTAGTGTAGGGTGGGGTACTCTTACTTACATTTAGAACTTTTACAACGAGTATATCTTTAACATGCATGCATTTTCGTTGTAATGGCATGTGTGCGAAAGGCATATTCTTTTTTAAAGTTTTCGTTCTCTTATTTTGCGTACTAATAGTACTTGCGGTATTATATTTGCGGGATGATGGTATGCGGGATGTTTGTCTGCGGTCTGGCATCATATATTCCACCTAAACACATCAACCAACATGACAACTTATTTGAAGGACAACACCAAAAGAGCACCTTTTAACAGAAACATGAGTTAAACAGAAGAAGAAGCAGCAACGGAAGTGGCCACATCAAGGACAAAAGCCCGAAGAAGTGTAATAAGCCAAAGCAATATCCAAACAGATCCTAACACTAATACCTGAGACTAAAGTCTTAGCCAAGAAATGGCCCTGAACATAGGACGCAAACCATACATCTGTTTTTTATAAATCTTCACTCCGAGGAAGATATACTCTCACAACTTTCCTGACATTTAGAGAGTAAAAATCCAGCCCATACTGACCAAACACATCAGGAGACGTAGGCCCTCATTCCGAGAATGACAGGGCAGTGTCCCTGAGGTGGATACCACTACACCATGAATGTGTGGCATGATTTGATGGAGAGTAGACATAATCTTTTTTTTTATTGGGCTTTATAATCGCTGTTTTACAGCTTTCTGGGAAATTACCTACGCTTAATACCCTTTGAAAGACTGTAAGACCACAACATAGAACCGTGCCCGCCAATCCAAATGTGATTTCATTATGATGGCATGTAGGTTATCAGTGCCTTCTGCTCTTGTGAGTTTTAACTATTTAATTCATTCTTTTATAGTTGTAACAAAAAATAAAGACACAATCTCCTCCTCAATAGGTGAACTCTCTTGAGCGGCCTCTACATAATCATTTGTGTATATCTTCTCCGGATATTTTATCCAGACTTCATCAGCAACCCCAGCTTAATATTTACCGCCACAGCGCCCTGCTGTATTTATGGATTAAAGATCCGTGACTGGGGGTGAGTGTCTGAAACGTTTCAGCGCTCAGTCCATCATCTCCTTGTGTTTGCTTTGTTCACAATCGTCTCCTTGTATTTGCTTTGCTCACCCTCAGTCCCTTGCTCACTTTGCCACTGGATTCAAGCTAGTCTGGCTGATGAAGGGTGTTACCCAGAAACCGGTCCCAGGATGCTTGTTTCTGGTTCAGGGAAGACCTGGCTTGACAGTTCTGGCTGGACTGTTCCCATGAGGCACAGGGTAAAGACTGATTTGCATACAGCTGGGTCTGAACTGAGGTGGCGAAGTGAGCTAAAGAATAATGATGGATGAAACCCTGATCTGTGACTGGGAGTGAGTGTCTGAAAAGTTTCAGTGCTCCATCCATCATCTCATTGTGTTAGCTTTGTTCGCCCAAAGTTGGCAGGGTATGCCCAGACGTGGGTCCCTTGCTCACTTTGCCACTGGATTCAAGCTAGCCTGGCTAATGAAGGGTGTTACCCAGAAATCGGTCCCATGATGCTTGTTTCCGGTTCAGGAATGAGCTGGCTTAGCAGTTCGGGCTGGACTGCTCCCATGAGGCACAGGGTCAAGACTGATTTGCATAAAGCTGGGTCTGAACTGAGGTGGCGAAGTGAGATAAAAAATGATGATGGATTCAACCCAGATCTGTGCCTGGGGGTGAGTGTCTGAAAAGTTTCAGTGCTCTGTCCATCGTCTCCTTTGTACCAATTAATTGACAGCAGCGTCATGGACAGACCAAACTGCCTTCCGAGCCCGGAAATCCTGCAGGCAAAACCCTAGCCTCCCCCTGGAAAGGTGTGGAAGGTAACAGGAAACTCCATGCTCTTGTAGAATATGAGAACCGATTTCTTCACAATGATGTGTTTTGTAACTTGTGTTGTTGCTGTGCATCTTCTCCAAGGTTCCCAGTTCCCTGCTGCTCAGCCAGTGTGAATGTGATGTAATAAACTGTTGATGAGTGCCTGGTTGGTATGAATGTCAGTTGGAGAGAGTGGGCTAAGAAACGGGGATGCTGCTCCTGGTGGGGCATTTACTCTGAACCTGTAATCTGGATCTAAGATATAATTTATAGAATAAACCTACATCTTAAATTCAACGTGACTTCGCTACCTATCTCCCTACAAGAGCGTATCTGTATTAAGTATGGGCGAATTTTGCGAATTCGCAATCTGCGAAATTGCGTATTTACGGATTCGTAATCTACAAAATTCGCGACCTCTCGCGAATTTTGCGGATTTCTTTTTTTTGTGTTCGCAAGTGTTTCTGCCATTTCGCAAGGGTTTTTTACCAGTTCGCAAACGCGAACTTACTTGTCGGGTAGCAACGGTCGCGACCATGTTGTTTCTGGTTCATCACAGCACCCTCTGTTTCACCACTGCCACCCTCTGTTTCACCACTGCCTCCCTCTGGCTCACCCATGCCACCCTCTGGTTCATCACTGTAGATTTTGGGGGGAAAAGCACACCTGCCCTGCCTCAACTAACCTGAATTAATTTGGGGCTGATGAATGTGTCACTGAATTTGAGCTGGCACCTGCTTCCTTAGCTGTAAGTGCTTCCTCATTAATGATGAGCTTGAACTTTTGCACCTGCTAAGTGCTTTCAGTTTTGTAAAATTCGTTAGCACACCTGCTCTGCCTCAACTGACATAAATGAATTAGGGGCTGATTAATGTGTCACTGAATTTGAACTTCCAGTCTGGCACCTGCTTCCTTATCTATAATTGCTTTCTGTTGCAGTGTAATTTTTTTTAACAGGACCTTTGTGGCATACTTGTAGCTATTCTCTGAGCCTGCTGTGAGGGTCATAGCAGGGTCATAGAATAGTTGCAAGTAGGCAACTGAACTCTGGAGGGGCCCCTCAGGAAGCACTACAGGGAATGGTTACTACCGATAAGATTGAACTTTTGCACCTGCTGAGTGCTTTCAGTTTTGCAAAAATCGTTTTTTTGTGCAATTTCGCGCGATTCGCGGGGGCGCGAATTCGTGGGGCGCGAATTCGCGCGAGATCGAATTCGGAAGCCGAGAATTCGTGCGAATATACGATGTGGTTTTTTGCAGCATGTTAGTTTGCGTGATTTTTTGCGTTTTCGCAAGCCGCTTGTAGCGCAACGTTGCGAAGTTACCCTAGCGGTCGTACATGGGTGCGGCCATCTTGTTTGCATGACGTATTTCCGTTTCCGGGCGCTATGTGTAATCTCGCAAAGTGTGCGGCTCGCTAGTACAAATTTGCGTGTGATCGCAAGGGAAATCTTGCGCAAACTTACCCACGCGGTCGTGAACGGTCGCGGCCATCTTGTTTTTCATTCATTGCTATGGTTCTGGGCATGCTTTCTGTATCCTCTGTCAATCTCTGCCATCCTTTGCTTGTTTGAAGTTTTTTTTGATCTATTTTACTTATTATCTATCCCTCTATTTTTCTAGCTCTATATCTTTGTGTTTACTGCTACTTTTGGTTAATTTTAAACTACTTTTTCAAACTCTTTTCTTTTCTTCTTCCATATTTTATTTCTTATTTATTATTTACCTTCCTTTCTGCCCAGACCATGGTAAAGGGAGCCGGGAAGCAGCCCGAGAAGGGGAAGGGTCCCACCCCCGTGCCCGGCTCCCGTGCGGGCGTTTGAGGGGGGAGCTAGTGATGCCACGGGAGATCTTTAGCGCGGAGGAGGTGGCCGCACTAGTGTTTTATGTCCAGCGCCGCCTCCCCAGGACCATGATGGCAGGCGGCAAGATCGCTAGCGGCTACGGGCTCCGGGAGCACCGGCAGCGGTGGAAGAAGGTGTGCCGGGCCATGTATCAACACTCTTGGGTCCCGCGCACATACAACCAGGCCACCCACCGTTGGACGGATCTCCTGGACCGGGAACGCGATTTGCTCGACCTGCTCGGCATCGAGATCCCCGGGCTTGGTGAGTAGTAGTAGCTATTTCATCACTACTCTGTTTTCTCCTGCTCTGTGTGTTATTATATTGCAGATTTTTGTTTTTTACCAAGAGCAATAATGCTGCCGATTACATTGTAGGTAAATTATATTTCAAAATCTTCTGTGCATTTCAGGTGCACTGCTCTCCTTCTCAGTAGCGTTGCTACTATGCTTATTTGTTTTCGATTTTGTGTTCATTTCATTGGCCTGAGAAATTATGTATGAGTGTAGTTTAAAGAACTGCGTAATGCTAGACACTAAGGGTCAGATTTTCAATTACCGGCACATTCCTGCAAAGTAGCAGGGATGCGCCAGTAATTGTGCGCCACGCCACCACCACCCATGGTGCGCCGTATTTACAATGCAGCGCACCATGGGCCCAAAACGTCACCGAAGCGTTACGCATCTGTGCCGTAAAGGCGGCGCATTGCTGGAGTTGCGTCGCAACGATGGCGCAGCTCCAGCAATGCTCTGGGGTGCCCTATCACCCCAATGCTGCGTCAAGCCATATGTCTGCTTCAAGCAGGCGCAGGGTTTGAGTGACGCATCACTGTCCTAAAAGTGACTGATTGAAATCTTGTAGATTACCCTCAGCCACTTTTAGGATGCGTTCCTGCGCAGGAACGCCCTCCCTTGCGCCGGAACGCCCCCTGATGGCGCAGGGCTTTACAACGTGATGCATCTCCCATATGCGTCACGTTGTTAATATACGCCGCACCATGGCACCTCTTTTGTTCTGCCGCTGCGTCACAAAAGTCACGCAACAATGGAGCAAAAGAGCCGCAAGGGGCTTGTAAATCTGCCCCTACAGACTCAAGTCCAGTCCTTCCTTTGTACACCTGGCAATAAGAAGAAATAGTGGTGGTGGATTGATAGTTTGAGTACTTTAATGACTGGTTAGTGTAGATGGAAACTTTTTAGTGTTCTCGCTGATCTGCAATCACGATGGAGTTTGTCTGTCACTTCGCGTGCTGTGGACTGCTGCCTGCCAGTCCTAGGCGAACCTTTTTAGTAGTTTGTTTAGTGAGTTACATAACTTTCCAAGTCGACGGTCCGCAAATCAAGCAATACTAATATCGTAGTAGACCACATGAGATAGGTCAATATATCCCGTGGAATAGTTGTCTATTTGCTATTTCGCCAAAATATTTTGTTATTGTTCTTTTGAAATGTTTGATTTGGTTGACAACAATCATCCATATTTTCGGGTCTTTCTTTCTTTCATGTTGTACATCAGCTCCCCCCAGGGGCATGAGGACAGAGGAGGAGGGGTTATCGGCTGCTGCTGCTGTTCAAGGCCAGGATCGGTCAGGCGAGGGCTCCTTTGCTGGCCCCGGTAAGTTTTAATTTTAATATAGAGTACCTATTTTTTCCTATCGTTCCTCATTTAATTTTTTCTAAATCGTCTTTGATCTTCTTGTAGACTGTATCTAAATTCTTATCCTGCCTCTACTATGACTCCCTGTGGTGTTACTAGATTATTCTTATTAGTCTGTCTGTGTAGCTAACTAAGATTGCACAATTGGCAAAAGGTGTTAAACGAAACTCCCATTCTAGTCAGCAATAGCTCTATGCACTGAGTGCAGTCCTCTGGGATTGTCCATAATGTCTTTTCAAGTCTTCTAAATGTTTATGCTTTGACAATTATCAACAATAAAAAGGTGAATGACCACCAAGAAAGAATAAGATACTACTTTACTTTTGTTTTGGATTGGAGGACAATCCATACTACTACTGCTGTAGGGACAAATCTGCACAAACAGAACTATGGACACTAAATAGTGCATGGTTTATCAATTATAATAGGCGCAGGTAGACTTTCCACATACCTCCGTGATATCAGACTTTGAAGAACCCCCAATCTCCTTACTGAATAGATAGTGTGGCAGAGTCATTTAGCTTCCGAATTCATTGATGATTGATCCCCAATGATGATTATCCAACGCAGGACAAGAGTACGGAGTCAGAGTCCAGAAGTGTGAGAGGCACAGACTCATGCTTGCAAATTGCAAAACCTTTTGCTCATTCACTCTTGACCAAAAACCACAGAGTCTATTTGTTTTAAAGCTTTATTAAAAGTAAAAATATTTATTAAAATCAAGCTTGTCATAAAACATAAACGGTTGATTAAAAATGGAAAAGTGCTTAGTGATTTATTTCACACATTTATTGTGGGCAAGCCGAGCCCTCACCTGGTTTGAACTTTAATTTTTCTTTTTGGTGCTGAATCGTTGGTCACTCCGTCCTAGTGATGATGATTTGTTCCTAGAAGTGAAGCTTCTGTCTGTTAGGAGAAAAATTGTGCGTGTTAAAAAGCACACATTCATCAGTTGTGCCAAAAAGTGCAGCAGACAACACCCTTCCCTGGAAAAAGGGACATTTTTACTTTAGAGTAGACAGTCACAAATTATTAGATTGGTTTCTTTATTCACATTTCTTCATTCCTAGACAAAATACTAGTGAGTGGTGTATGTCTATGACATCTAACATTCTTAAATGTACTTTGTAGGTGGAACATCTGGTGCTGGGCCCAGCGCGGAGGTGGAGGAGGACACTTCTGGGGAGGAGGCGGTGCAAGTGCCGGACGAAACTGCTGTGCGGGTTGCCACGGTAGTGGCGGGCAGTGGTAAGCTCTTATATTCCTTACTTATTGAGATTGCAGACTGCATAGTGTGCTCTCTGCACGGGTGTAGTATATATGTTCTACAGTTAAGTTACTATACTGTTAAGCAGACTTTCAAATTTAGAACAAAGTTTTTATCAACCAGGTAGTAGCCTCCTCTATATTTACTTCAACTCAGCGGTGAATTTTTTTTCGAGAATCCAAATCAGATCTGAGATGAACTTGATGGATGGGATGAACGAAAAACGAAAGAAGGGTGTAAGTAAGTGTGGAAGGACGAGCAAGTTAAAAGTAATGATGACAGACAAAGAAGAATGATACGTGTTTGAATGGTGCCCAAGGTGACTGGGAAAGAATATGATGCATGGCTGGGTGAAGGATGAAGCAAGGATGGGTGGAAGGAGAACAGCCTGGGTGGGTGAAACAGAAACTGTATGTGTGCGCAATATATGCTTTGGTTGAAATTCAAATGCAAGTCAAGCATGGATGTATGGCTTGCGGTTTCCCAAATAAAATGAAAAGGTTGTTTTCCCGTGAGAAAACGTAAGGTTTGTCCAGATGAGAGACATGAAGAAGAATGATTGACATATAGTTTGAATGGATGGATGCCAGGATCATGGTACTATCTGACTCTTAGATAGCATATGTGTATCTAGAGAGAGTAGACGGTCACTGGATGAACTAAGTGTTACTTTGAAGAGCATGTAACACCGCACCCGCACGTCCGTCCCAGTGTAGGAAAGGCAAGGAAAAGAAGTTGTAATTTTGTCCGAATACTACCATGAATAGTAGCAGTAGTTTGTATTGCAAGCACAGCATATATCCGGCTATTGCAATGGCCACTCACTACCTCTGTTAATAAGTTTAGTAGAACTCGGTCATTCATGTGTGGATGTATCACTGTTGACTCAATAAAAGCAAAAAACCTAAAGTCATCCCATATGTAAGCAAATACATACCATGTGCAGTGATAGATAATCAGATTATTTATCTTCTTCATTTTCCTTTTCTAGTATTCATTGGCACTGTAGGGTGAAAGTTAAATTAATTAAGCAGTAGCCCTTGTAACAGAGTATTCTCAGTGCCACCCTAATAGAAAAGTAAGATCATCACCACCTGCATGTACTGGACTGGTACAGTAACGCAAGTCTGTCTCACTCATCATGGCGGGCGTCTGTTTTTCTCGGGTGCAAGTTGACTGCGCTGGCATTAAGCCGGCTTGCAGAAGTTAACGTACCAATTTTGCTAAACAAGAGAGAAGAATAAGAATAAGACTGGTGTACTGTCATAGTCGACTCTAATGGAGTGAGCCCATAGTGCTCGTAGAATTGATTCCTTAAACTCCCACTAATGTTAGAGCAAGGATGAAGAAGTGGGAGGTTAGATAGATACTGGCCACAATAGTTATGTACTGCGCTTGCAAGTTGCTAGTTCTACTGTGACACAACTTTCTGCTGAATCATTTTGTGTTAATCTTAAAGAGCATTGGTTACAGACTATGTCTTTCTTTTTTCATATAGATGCTCCTTCCAAACCAGCACGGAAAAAGCTGGCTAAAAGGGCCCGGCAACGGAGGCTGGAGGCCACTGTCGCCGAATATCTGCGGCTGGTGGCCCATGAGGAGGGGGACAAGCAAAGTACGTCGACAACATCCACGGCGACACCTGCATCCTCCTCCGCGCTTCCTGGGTCAGCCAGTCAGCGCAGCAGGTCTCCAGCGGTACGGAGCCGGGGTACCGCAGCCACCCGCCACCGCCGAGCAGCAAAGAAATCAGCTGCCCCCCACAGCAGGTGCAAGGCACGCGTGCACCGCCTTTCACTTAGGGTGCCCTACCTCGAGCAGGAGCTCCTCAACACCAAAACCCTGCTGGAGACCCTCCGCAAGGAGCATGCCGACCTGGCCCGAAAAGTCAACAGCAGCCAGCAGTAGGAGGAGACTGTCCCTTGCCCCTTTTTTAAAGACTTCTGGGAGGTGGGAATTGGGAGTTGGGTTTTCTACTTTTTTGGACTTAGTTTTCACGGACATTCGTTGGGGTTCGGGAGGGGGGTGGGTTGGGTCTTGCGGGAGATTATTTATGTTAGGGATATATAAATATACTTTAAACTTTATCTTAGCATACGTGTTTTTTACTGCTTTTGAGGCTGGTGGGTGGGGGTTTAACAGTAAGTTTGTTTTCCTGAAACTTAAGTGGCATCTTGATTCAAGTTGTGTAAGTACTAGTAATTGCCCAAATGTTTTCAAAACTAAGTGCCTGTCTCAGAGTAATTGAATTCAATAGTCCTAGGACCGTCAGACTCTCGTCTCTCCTAATACTCCATTATACTACCTCCCCCCAAACGCTTATCTTACCTGTAATTTGTGTTTGGAAATAGGGCTAGGCACAGGGCTGGCTGCACGGGAAATGGCGATTAAGGTTGGCAATCCTGGGCTGATGAAATGTCATCATTGCGGTGGTACTTGTGGTGTTACACAGTGGCAGTTGCAGCATCTGAAAAAAAAGAAAATGAAACCTTGTTTGTCCTTACCGTAGCATTAGAACAGTACGATAGAGAATATAGCAGGTGACAGTACACTAGAACAGTGCCACAATGTAGCCTAACAAATGGTAAAGTATTGAAAGTATAACTAGTACTTGCGTTAAATTTCTTTGACATTGGCTACTACTACAAGAAATAGTACTGAAGGTGAAGGACACAGCAGCGTAATAATTTGCCACGTCTAGGAGGAGGATGTTCTTGATGACCAATCAAGTTGATGGCGCACATGAAAATCTGCTTTCATTTGCCAATAGTGACTCAGTGTCAAGCTGAGTAAGAATATATCCTCGGATTCCTTCACCAGCCTGTTTCTATGACCTTATCCTCCCCAGCAAGTGTGTGGAATTATTGCTGTCATTGAGTCACACATCAATCAAAACCACACAGCCCGGGGGAAGAGGGTTAGGGTTTGGAAAATGGATGGGAATGGGGGTTTTTGGGAAAGTTTTGTTGAGAGAAGAAAAAAAAAGCACAGCATGGACAAACAATAATTGAAGATAAACAAATCTTTGGGTACAAAGCTATCCATAAATCTTGTAAGTGACATAAAGGAAGTGCATGCACTAAAGCATGCATGGTTACTGAAAAGTAAGTAGTACTTTCGACAACCGTGAATAAAAGAATGCGACAGTACAGGGCCAGGGCCGTTTCTACCATAAGGCAAAACTAGGCGGCCGCCTAGGGCGGCAAAAGGGGGAGGGCGGCAAAAAAAATGTGTGCATCTTCCAATTTCACTCTAGTGTTTACTAGCGTGTACTAGTGATTGGACACGAAGCGCTTCCGTGCTCATGCACGTTCCGCCAATAATTTTGTTGGAAAGAAACCTGTAAATCGAGCCGTGTCCTGGAAGGCCCTAAGCCCTGCAAACCTGGACGCTGCATTAGTTAATACAGCCCTGCAAATTACCTGTGCGGCAGCAGAATGGATCGAAATACCCCGACAAACAGGAGAGGAAACCTCTGCGAAAAGAGTCCCTATGGTCGTGCCCCCCCTTGCTGGTCACACAATCTGCAACGCTTTTAATTCTGGTGTTCTTATTGCCCCACGCCATTAGGCAATACATTAGGGGGCACATCCCACACATTGTGTTTTATATCAGTGGTAGCTCCCCAAACAACCCAGCCCGAGTTTAGCCGTGTCCCTATAAACCGTGAAGTTGTGAGAAGGCCCCTACAACGTCTTGCTAAAGAGAGCAGACGCCCAGCAGCATCTGGGGTTGTCTTGTCAACTCCTTGTCTTTTGACCTTGCTGCACAATAAGGGTTTGCATATCGGCGAAAAACCAGTACCAGTGTGGGGTGCTCTATGGATGTCCGCAAAAACTCCTGCCTGCCAGGGTTAGACCCTGTGACAATGTGGAGCTTTAGGTGAATGTCACTGCAGAGGACTGAAGCAAGCCTCTCTGGGGGCCGCACATCACTGGAGACACTGTAAAAGGTACATAGGGGTCATTTGCGCCCTGAAAGCTGCCACGGGCCTGGCGCCTAGACCCTGACAAGCCCGTCTCAGAAAGTCATACTGGGCTGGCATCCTGCCCAGGGTCCAGTCCCTGCGAGCTCTGGGAAATGCTGACAGATGTTCCTGCACATGCAGTGTCCGCGCTGTATGGGGCTTAATATGTGCGCCATGAAACCCGTTAAAATGTGCCAAAAATGTCATACGTTAGTGACCCCCGCATGAAAAGGTGCGGACTGAACAGAAACTGTCTCTGCAAAAGGTGAGGGGAAGCATTCTTTAGACGCTGCTGCACAACAGAGAAACATCCTCCCCCAAAGCAACATACTGCATAAAAATGTTGCATGTGATCATACACCATTGAAGTAACCGAGAAAGTCCCCATCAAAATCTCACAACTATTTGGAAAGACTCTCGACAGAGGTACCTTGCATTTAAAGTTGCAACGTCTTAGAGAATATTTCCGGCCTACGTGTTTAATATAACATGGGAAAACTCGAAATGGGTCAGTTATATTATAGGGTAAAGCTAACACACACACACATATATATATATATATATATATATATATATATATATATATATATATATATATATATATATATATATATATATATTACCTATATTACCGCCAGTAGGTATATATAGTTAGGATTTTTTCTCTATGGGTTTTTTGAAAATTCTATGTCTAATAACTTTGGCGTTTGTGGACGGAATTGGCTGAAATTTTCAGGAAAATGGCACATTTTGTTTCTGAGCAGCCCTTGAAAATTTGGGGGGGGTTCGTCAAGGGGGGGCCGAGAAAAAAGGGGGGTCCCAAAACGTGTTTTTAACATTGAGTTTTCCATAGGGCGGTTGGCCTCACTTTTAGCCCGAACGGCTGAATGGATTTGCACGAAACTTGGCAAAATTGTAGGGACTGGTAGCCCGATGTGCCTTTTGTAGGTCTCAATATATGTGCTCCAGTGGATTTTGAGAAATTAACGTTTAAAAAAAGATATATATCTGTAACAGCGGACCTGGCAGCGTCCTAGGACGCGTACTTTACGCGCAACGGAGCTTTGTGAAGCGAAGCTGATTGGTTCTCCGGCGTCTGTCAACATTCCAAACAGTCCGTAGCGGCCGCCATCTTGTCTCTCGGTAGGATCGAGAGACAAGAGGAGGCCAAAGCGAAGGGGCAAATGACCATAAGGGGGCATAGTACATTGTCGCTCACCCCCTAGGTTTGATGTGGAGGTTTTAAAAGGGCCCCGCGGGGCAAAAAAAAAAAATAATAATAATAATCGAACAGCTGAATGGATTTGCACGAAACTTGGCAAAATTGTAGGGACTGGTAGCCCGATGTGCCTTTGCTAGATCTCAATATATGTGCTCCAGTGGATTTTGAGAAATTAACGTTCAAAAAAAGATATATATCTGTAACAGCGCACCGCTTCGCGTACTTTTCGCGTTACGGAGCTTTGCGAAGCGAAGCTGATTGGCTCTCCGGTGTCTGTAAACATTCCAAACAGTCCGTAGCGGCCGCCATCTTGTCTCTCAGTAGGATCGAACAGCTGAATGGATTTGCACGAAACTTGGCAAAATTGTAGGGACTGGTAGCCCGATGTGCCTTTGCTAGGTCTCAATATATGTGCTTCAGTGCATTTTGAGAAATTAACGTTCAGAAACAAGATATATATCTGTAACAGCGCTCCGCTTCGCGGAGATAAAATTATATGTGTATTACCTAGCTGTTGCTAACACCAGTTAGCGACGGCTAGTAGAATATAGCGACCATCTTGGGCCCCACTTTGCATGTGAGTGATATTTATCACTAATGACATGCAAAGTGGGCATGCCAAGATGTTAGCGACTGGAAACAGTCGCTAACATCGCTATCTCCTATTATCAACTTTTGGAAATATTCGAGATAAGCGCGAATATCTCCAAAAGCTACCACCTGCCCTGAGCAGTTCTTAGCCATGTTATCCAATGGGAGGTGGATAACATGGCTAAGAGCATTAGCTCGGTAATGCATGAATATCGCTGAGTTTTCAGCGATATTAATGCATTGCGGTCGTTTTTTATCGTATTTCCGATAAACCTTGATAATAGCAAGGTTTATCTGCGATAATTTCTGACGGTAAAAAAATCGTTGCTAAGCATCGTTAGGGATAAATATCGCTTAACTTTGGTAATATGCCCCAACGTCTGTTAACGTTCGATTCGAAGGAAATCAGGAAGTGTTGAAAAACATTGTCTGCGCCATCTTGTCTTTTTTCAAATGCCACACTTTTGTCGTGCACGGCAGCCATTTTAGATGCCTTGACCAGACCCACTCTGTGCACGCTGTCGATCCTTAGCATGGCTCCCCACCCTCGCAAGCATCTCCCCCAGGCAGTGGTCACCCCCGCTCTCTGTCTTATGCATGGGTAATAAACCTCCCCCCATCTGCGCTGCTCTTCCCTGAGAATCACACCCTGTGCCCGCCCGACACCTCCCTTTCGCCCTATTCACTACCGCACCCTCTGACACTCCTTTTCCTCTGTGTCCGATTGTCCAGGCTGGTCCTAGGGTATCAGCTAGCCCTGCAGATGTAGTTTATGGCCACAGCTGTAAAGAATCACCCCTCTTCAAAGGAGTTATAGTAGATCAAGGCCCACACTCGATGAGATCCGTCACAGCAGAAGCGTTGCTATTATCTGAAAACCATCCTGTATTGTGATTGGGGAGGGGACCGAGCCTGAAGCGGAAGATTCCAGGGATGACTCTTTGTACATCAAAGTTTTTACAATTATGTGTCACATTAAAAATATATAGCACTCCGACAAAGTAGTAAGATTATAAAACTTTAATAATTTATAAATATATACAAGAAAACAAAAATAGTAATAACATATAAACATTTTTAG
The DNA here is from genome assembly GCF_964261635.1 of Lissotriton helveticus. Lineage (NCBI taxonomy): Eukaryota > Metazoa > Chordata > Amphibia > Caudata > Salamandridae > Lissotriton > Lissotriton helveticus. Next base: position 1,311,879,118 of record NC_136063.1, read on the forward strand.
GGAAAAACAACGAAGTAGCGGTCGGCTGTGCGAATAGTCCCAACGCAGCACAACGTCCAGATTTCCAGCGTGGGGCGTCGCGGGGGGTGGGTCATCAGTAGCAAACTGTTGTGCGAATAGTTCCAAGGCAGCAGAACGCGCTGAAATCTAGATGACACTAAAGTGATGTGTGGAAAAGTAAATTTTGCCATGTTCTGTGTCCCTACGTGTCATCCATCATATGTTATGTGTGCATGATTAAATATGCATATGCATTCCCCATGTTCGATTAATGACGCAATTACAGTTGTGTCCACCTCTAGTATGCCAGTTTCCAGTCCTCGTGAATACTACGAATATCAGGTCTATGTAAAGCTACGTTGCCACGTTTCTCAGTGTGCACGTTATTCTATTATAAAGTCCCCGTTTCTAGGCCTCAAAAGGGCCTGGACACCAGATTCAGCTCCTGTCTCCAGAAACCTCGCTGAGGAGCGATACAGCCCCCACCTGTATCCTCGACCCTTCACTTACTTCCTGCCTCGCAGTGCCCGGCCCAGCCTGGCTCAGTCTCTGAGTCTGCCAAGAATATGTTATGATTCCAGTTATCAGTTCAGTCCTCCTTCTCTGCATTCCTAAGCTACTGAATCGCATCAATAAGTTTCCGTCATTGTCTAGCCTTCACGTCTCCACGTTAGAGAAATACTGCATTTAATGGTCATTTAATATTCTTCATCACGCATTACATGTAGAATAATGCATGGTCCAGTCTTAGAATCAAGTTAGCCTTTCCCCTCCTGACTTCTAGTTTATATCAACATGTTCTCTAAACATCAGATACTAGATACTGTTTAGGTACATGTCGCCCTGACTCTCCAGACTTCAGTCTCTGCTCCTAGCACAGAGTTCATAGCCCCCAGCTTCTCCTAGTGATACGTCATTGCCAGTTTGCGCGCACCATCAGGTTAGAGGTCCCGGCTCCTTAGGTAGCCCCCTCCAATGTTTCCGCCCCATTCATGACATATTCTGTTACGTTTGCATCACATGTCTATGTATACGCCCAGTTACACCTACTTTCGCCCTTATCTTTCGCGACTGCTACGCGTCACACCTTCTGCTCCACCCACTGCTACGCCTACTGCAATGTAATGCAATGTAACGCTATGTGTTTGCGTTATGTATATATGCTCATGTATTGTTATTAAAAGTCAGCGCGCTCATCCCAGATCCAGCCCCAGCAGCTGCTGGGCCCTGCTATCCTATTCCTATGCAGGTTGTCCTGTTCCTGTCCTTATGCAGTATTAAACCTGCAAAAACTCCTACTACCTCGAATCTTGACTCTTATTTATTGAGCTATCTGTTATGATATATGTCTAGTCAAAAAGAGAGGTATTATTTATTTATTTACCACATAATGGCGCCCGAACAGGGACTTGCCCTTTCCCCACGCGTCGGTGAAGCCACGCCGACCCCCTGACCCTCTGCAGTCGTGACGGAACTCTTCTGTGCACCGGCAGATATTTCTGCTTCAAGTATCCCTCAGGCCCACGGAGGAGACGGAGGAGGCGGTCCAGCATCCAAACGAGACGGTGGAGGAACGCGGCGAGTCCCGACCAGAGCCCAAGCCAAGAGTCCAAGGTCCGAGGTATCCGGAGGCCCACCCGTAACTGAAGTCCGAAGTTCGTCGTCCGTCGTCGTAGCAGTCCAGTCCAGTCCGAGGCCTTCCGTTCTTGCTGCCCGGTGAGTACCATTACTGGGGTAGTATCTAGACAGGGTCAATCTAAATTGACTCTGGTCCGTGGGTTGGTGGTACACAGACTCACAAACGAAGTGTTCACCTAGGTGGATACGGGTCTTGATGCGTCCCTTTATGGGACCGGTATGTTCCGTACTGTTTCAGCAGTGCATCTAGTAACTCTAGTCTGTTCCGTTCTCGAGAAATTCTTGTGTTTCTGTTCTCAGTATTCCAGGTAATATTCTGTCCGAACTGTTATTTTTAAATGTTCTTCATGTATTTTAATGTCGTGGTATGAATGGGGAATAAGTATCGTGTTTATTGTGTATTGTATTGTGTCTAGATTACAGTCCAGTCATGCCCTTGTTTTCCAAATTACGTCAGTTAAAAACTAGAAAGGGTCTGCTGGAAGCAGCAGTTCCAGTTCCGCCTAGGGACAGTCCAGGTCATTTTATGTATCAGAAGCATGGCATAAGCGCCATATTGTATCTAGATTTATGGGTAGAGTATACCAAACAGTTAGAAGAAAAGTATAGATGGCCCGTATCGGGTACATGGGATGCCGAATGCATCATGCGAGTAGAAGAAGCATTATGGAAAAAGAAAGCCAGACAGTCACAGAAAGATGCCATCGAGTTATGGCGCAAAGAAGCTCATAAAAGAACTGAAAAGGAAATCAGAAAGTCAGAATTAAGTAGAGAATCCTTGGAACGAGCCCAAGAAAGGGAATTAATCGAGATTGGTGAACAAGTCAAAGCCGAACAGTCAGACAGACAGAGGCATGCCCTTATTAGGGGTATGTATCCTCTCCTTGCCGAGGGCTCGCCAAAAGCGACCCCAGAGGCATCCAGTAATTTCCCGCCACCATTAGTTCCGACCAAGCTACGTCACAAACAGACCGCAGCTGATATTTTTATTTCGTCCTATTTGGACGACACAATCCCAGAATATGCAAATCCTGTTCGCGCTCCGCCAGTCCCTGTAAATCAGGCACTTCCCGCTTCTCCAGACACCGGAGTACCTGTTACGGTACCCCCGGTCCAGCCCGCCATACAAGTCCAGCCTACATTTCCATTTCCCACTCTGCCAGGACGAAGAGCCTCAGTAGACGACTCCAGTTTAGGGGCCGCAGGGGGAGGTACTCCTCAAACCCCGCCGCCACACAAGCGTTTAACGACAGCCGAATTACATGCACAAGCGTCACAGCGTACGCCTAGACATCAGACTGTAGCAGAATTAAGAAAATCCCTTGCCGAATGCGGCTATGATCCAGTCCCAGGCGAGGATAATATGGTTTTATATTCATTTCGCGTAAGAAAGGTGGCCGAGTATCTAGTCACCTTACCGAATTTGAAAGAAGATCTAGACAGAATATATCGTTTCATCCGTACAGGGGATGATCCAGAAAGTATTAGCGAGGCCATGTCTCAAAGGAAAGCCGAGATCCAACTCATGATATTAAAGTTTCTGATCAATTGTCTAATAAGAGAACAAGATTACCCGTCTAAAGATCCGGCCGAAATGAAAATCCTGACAAGGTGGAGTGATAATATAGCCGAGGGTAAGCACAAGACCGTCGGTGCTGTGGAGAGTATGTACAAGAAAATCCGTAGAGAAATAATAAAGATACACGAACAACGTAAAGCAGCACAAGTAAGCGAGAAAGAAAGTAACTCTGATACTGAAGAGGTAGAGGACGAGAATCCCGCCAGAATAGCGTATGTAGGAAAATCTAGATTTCCAGATCGCCATTTACGCCTAGAACACAAGTCTATTTTTCATTCTCCAGCACCAGAACAAGGTTCACTAGAACAAGTATTCCAAGCTACCGATCACATTCTGAAATCACGAATCGGTTACAGTGAGTTAAGTACCATGCATGAACAAGAACTAGCCCGATCAGCAGTCCGATGGATTACTGATTCTACCACTTTTCCAGACGAAATAGTGGCACAAATGTTTCTGAAACTGCCCCCAGCCGAGCAACGACTGGTGGGTATGTATATGATTCAGCACCTCATTACTTTGTATGAGGGTCAACACTCTGATCCAGGTCCGTTACATGATATCCTGAACGAGTTACTCCAGTATAGATGGAAAGGTCTAGGTACCGATTTAATTAGTGTCATTCTAGAACAGCGTCACAAATATAGAACGTTTTTGAACCCGCATTTTGTTCATGTCTCACCCCCAGAAAGTAAACCCTTTTACATAGAGAGACAGAATCCGTTACGAGAAGTCCACCCAGTTAAAGGAACGGGTGGCGAAATGCAGCGAGTGTTTGTATACACTCCAATTACAAAGATGGAACTCCTCGAGATGAAGAAATTAATTCCCTGTCATGACAAAGATCCAGCAGGGTTCCATAGAGAATTAAAAGACATGCTCCGTATGGGAGAATACACGTACCCAGATATAATTAAAATGTTAAAGGTTCTGCTGCCCGCAGGGGTGTATGAAAAGCTCAAGGAAAAAGAATGGGAGGTGGGAGAGAAAAAGATCGATTGGGCAGTTCTAGAAGCTGAAGACAAGGCACGAGTACCAGGTACCGGTCTTGGAGATAAATGTAAAGAATTACCAGAATTATTAATACAAGTTTTACCCAGATTATTGACAACGAGAAAAGAAGACTGGGATGCAATCTCAGCCTGTAAACAGAAGCAAGATGAGGATATTAGTGATTTTTATTCTAGATTTGAAAAATGTTTCAGCATCAACAGTGGCCTCAAGACAAGTAGTGAGTCATACCCTCACCTTTTTGTTACTAAATTAGTCGAGAATTCAAGCCCACAAATTAAAAATCGAGTTCTGAAAGTCGAAAGTACCTGGCAAGCTAATACCCCGTCCCAGATGTTGCAGATGCTTCAATACCACCAGAATAGAATCAGAGAAGAGCAAGAACACGAGAGAAAACGTATGAAAGATACGAAAATGAAAGTACTAGTTGCACAATCTGTTCCTCAAGACAGTCAGAAGAGGGGTCCGAATCAAGCCAGTCATCCTGCAGCTCCCGTTAAAGGGAACTGCAATTATTGTAAACAGCCAGGTCATTTTATAAATGAGTGTGCAGTTCTGAAACACAACATAGCTACTGGTAAGACTAAAGAAAGACCACGTCCGCCTAGACAAGAACAAGTTTCCCAGATTCCTCAGTCACAGAATGCACCACAGACAGTTACAGCTCCGCAGCCTATTGCTGCAACACAGCACGTTACATCGCAGATGTACCAGTATGCACAGTCTGAGTATCCAGAGTACCAGCAGTATTCATGAAACAGCCTAGAGAGGGAGGTAGGCTTGCCTCTCATCGAGATACCTGTAGATCAAGAAGGTCCCTATGTTCATAGTCAAGTATTAGGGAAAGACAGAAAGTTTTTGATTGATACAGGAGCAAGTAGGACCACAATTAGTCACGCCGAAGTTCCAGGGGCTCCGCTCTCAGGCTCAAGAAATGTTTCCCTTGGATTTTCAGAAAAACCTATCGTAAATGAGATTTCAAAGCCAGTTACTCTAGAAGTAGGTCCATTGTCCCGCACTACTGATCTGTTACTTACTAAGTCATGTCCAGAAAATCTATTAGGCATTAAGACACTGAAAGAGTTAGGTGCAGTTATATGCTGTTCCCCAGAGGGAATACGATTGTTCCTACGTGACTTCAAGGGTCACTATGTATTACGAGATTTTGATTCAAGACTGTCTAATGTTCCGCAGCATCTATGGGCGCAAGGTCCAACTGATGTAGGTTACATGCAAATCACACCCTATCGTGTGACTCTCAAGCCAGGTGTAGTGTTACCACGAATCAGACAGTACAGATTGCCACCTGAGGCTGTAGCAGCCTTATCCAAAATTATTGACGAGCTCATGGCTCAGGGAGTGGTTGTAGAAACTGACTCCAATGTATGTAATTCTCCGATCATTCCAGTCATGAAACGTACTGATCCAAATGCACCCCCAGCATATCGATTAGTGATTGACTTACGAGAGCTTAATAAATGTATTATTCCTCAGTACCCAGTTGTCCCAGACATCTCTTCCCTATTGACAGCCATTGATTCCGAAGCCACGTTCTTCACTGTCATAGACCTCAAGAACGCATTTTTCAGTGTTCCTATTCATCCAGACAGCCAGTTCCTTTTCGGATTTTGTTTAAATGGAAGGAGCTATATGTTCACACGCGCTCCTCAAGGTTTCACAGAAAGTCCTAGTATTTACAGTCAAGCACTCAAGAGACAACTAGACAACATTCACATGCCGACTGACACTGCCCTGCTCCAGTATGTCGATGATCTACTGATCACAGCCCGTTCTGAACGTGCTTGCGAGCGAGCATCCCTTACAGTTTTGTATTTCCTAGCCGAGATGGGGCACAAGGTGTCCCCTTCTAAGCTTCAATTCTGTGTCCAGCAAGTGGTCTACTTAGGACACTTGCTGTCCAAGAGGGGTAGGCAGTTGACACCAGACCGTATCCAGTTAATAGCGAGTCTTCCTCAGCCCAAGACCCAGAAGGAGGTACGTGCTTTTATCGGCCTCACTTCTTACTGCAGACAATGGATTCCCCAGTATGCATTTCTAGCCAAGCCACTGATACAGTTAACGACACAGGAGGCAGCCGTATCGACTGTCCTCCCTTGGACATCTGAACATACACTTAGTTTCAATGAGTTAAAGAAAGCCCTATGCCAAGCTCCAGTTCTAGCGACACCGAACTACAGTAAGCCTTTTACACTTTTCGTTACTGAACGTGAAGGTACAGCATTATCTGTTCTCACACAAGATCAAGCAGGACAATACAAGCCCTGTGCTTATTTTTCGAGCACATTAGATCCTGTAGCCCAGGCTCTGCCTGCGTGCCTCAAGTCAGTTGCAGCCACAGCCCTAGCTATCAGACAAAGTGATTCCATAGTCTTAGGACATACCTTGACAGTACAAGTTCCACATTCCGTGGAAGTTCTTTTAAACCGAACACAAACTCAGCACTTGACAATTGCACGTTTAACAGGTTATGAATTGACACTGTTCCAGCCACACATAGAAATCAGACGCTGCAACGTTTTAAATCCTGCTACACTGTTACCATCAGTTACTTCGAATCCTGACCCACATGACTGTGTGGAAGTAGTTAACATTACGACAAAGCCAAGACAAGATCTGACAGATACTCCGTTACCAGACCCCGACCTGACACTTTATGTGGATGGTTCATGTATGAGAACTAGTACAGGAGAACTAGTCGCCGCGTATGCAGTGACTACTGACACTGAAGTTATTGAGACACACCGCATTGACACCCTGTCCGCTCAAGCAGCAGAGCTAGTTGCTCTGACACAAGCCTGTATACACGCCAAGAACTTGAAAGTTAATGTTTACACAGATTCGCGCTACGCATTTGGAGTTGTACACGACTTCGGAGTGCTCTGGCAGGAGAGAGGTTTCATGACCTCTCATGGAACCAAGATTCAGCATGGTCTCCTTATTCAAGCTCTGTTAGATGCCATACACTTACCGACATCCATCGCTATCATGAAGTGCAAAGCACATACGAAAGTTACTGACATTATTTCCCAAGGTAATGATCTAGCAGATCGCACAGCCAAGCTTACAGCACAGACTCCAGATATTCCAGTTAATCAGACACATACTCCAGATCCGATTACATGTATGACAGTTAAGGACCCTACACAAGATGTCATAGATATCCAGTTACATGCTACTCCCGATGAAATCAAGAAATGGTCCGAACAAGGAGGGGTCCAGACAGATCAAGGATGGTTAACGAAGGGTAGAGCCACATGGTTTCTCCCCGACTCTATGGTTCAAGTCATTATTAATACCGCACATAGTCCAGCACATTTAGGAGAAAAAGCTATGTTAGACAGTATCCAGAACATTTGGTTCAACAAGCATTTACGAGCTGCAGCCAAGCAGAAAGTCCGTACCTGTATGATATGTTGCCAGTTCAATCCAGGTAAAAGTGTCCCGGTGGAACAAGGTGGATTCCAGCCCCCTGACCACCCTTTTGAAGTCCTCCAGATGGATTATATTCAGATGGAGCGATGTCGAGGTTTCAAGTATGTCCTTGTAGTTGTATGCGCTTTGTCCAGGTGGACAGAAGCATATCCAGTCCCAGATTACACAGCCGCGACCACTGCCAAGCAGTTGGTTCGTGAGTTCTTCCCCCGTTATGGACTCCCTAGAGTCGTATATTCTGACAACGGTCAGCCATTCTCATCTGAACTCATGAAGCATGTTTCCCTGTTGTTAGGGTACCAGTGGAAGTTCCATTGTGTACGCCATCCTGAAGCAGCCGGTCTTGTAGAGAGACATAACCAGACTCTGAAAATCCGTATTGCAAAAGTGTGTAAAGAAAAAGGTGTGGACTGGCTAGTAGCTCTGCCAGTCGCTTTATTTTATATGCGCATGGTCGCACATTCCAGATCAGGTCTGTCCCCGTATGAGGTCGTTTTCGGCCGCCCCCCTAACATGTGGGGTACTCCTAGACCCCGAAGTATTACCGATGTTTCAAGTAATATGCTGACAGATTACCTAGCTTCCTTGATGTCTGCCCTCAACTCATGTCGTTCACAGGTTGCTGCCGCATTTCCAGACAATACCGAGGTGGCACCGCATGAAATCGTTCCAGGATCCATGGTGATGGTCCGCAACTTTGACAGATCAAGTCCGCTGGAGCCTCGTTGGAAAGAGCCCCGACAGGTCCTCCTCACCACCCGTACAGCCGTGAAGTTGGAAGGACGCAAAGGCTGGGTGCACCTTTCTCATATTAAACTTTTTAATGGACTGAAACCCGTCTTAAAGAACATTTCCCAGGATTTGAAGGATTGCCAAAATATTGTTCTCAAGGACTGTCCCGCAAAAGACATTGCTACAACCCCTCCCCCGTTAGAGAAAACTCCGCAACAGGAGTACAAGCTAAAACTCCGGTCTAGTAAAATAAGTCAGCCAGTTTGATTGTCTAAGTCCTCCCCTAGGTGAAACGGTTAGACTGTTTCTGACATGTATAAAATAGACCCCCATAGTGAGAGAGTTAGTCAAAACTCAATCCGATGTATCGTTTTTCTATGTTTCATATTGTTTTTCAGCCTTATGATTTCCTGCACCAGTTATGCATTTTTCTTGTATTTCCCAGTTCTTCATGTAAATAAGTCTGCTAATGCTACAGTAGAGCACACGTTTAGTGATCTGCCCCCTCATGAACTCTCTTACCGCCTCGCCATGCGAAATAACTCATTTATCCGCATGTTACATTACTCACACCAGACCAGCAATGCCACTAATTGTTGGGTGTGTGGTCGACTCCCCCCTTTCCAGACACCGAAGGGAGTTCTGCCACTTTTTCCTTATCCATTCTCACATAATGGTTCGTGTGGAGCATGGTCCACGTTAACGTCATCCTCAACAGATATGTCTTTTCTTAACAGTACATGTTTTCCAGACAAGCAAGGTCTTCCCCACAGAACAGGTTTAGATCTAGAAAATGAAGTGTATAATTTAGGTAACTATTCTTCGAATTTTATGGTCCTGAATGTTCAGTCTGATACTACTCCAGACTTACCTGCTATTTCAGTACTACCAGTCAAAGGCGAATTATGTGTCCGAAATAATGGTTCCGTACATGTAGGACATAGTGATTGTACTACTATGGTCAAGTATAGTGACAGTGGGAAATCTATTTTCAAAGCTTCACGTCATTCTTATTTTATTTGTGGTCAAACTGCACATGTTCGTCTGCCCCTCGATTGGGAGGGAACCTGTTACATTGCCTTCCTACTGCCACCAGTTTTCCTAGCCCCACCTGATTATCATAGAAACACACATCTAGTACACATTAGACATAGAAGGGAGTCCCCAATTGTCGATTATACTGAAACTGCTCTAGAACAGTATACAGATTTCAATAGAGGTTTCTTTTTCTTTATAGGACCTATCCAGAATAGTAAGTTAATCCGTAGGTTAACCAGAACCCTCGAAGCTGTAGTAAATGAGACTGCCTCTGCTCTAGGTAACTTAACTGAAGAACAATCTGCTATGAGATTTGTCGTTTTACAGAATCGTCTCGTCCTTGACGTCATACTGGCCGATAGGGGCGGGGCCTGTAGAGTCATCGGATCTAGTTGCTGCATTTTCATTCCAAATAACGCGCCGTCTGTTTATTCAGCTATAACCAGACTCCATAAAATTGCCCATCTGATACACCAAGATCCAGGCACCTGGACATGGTCCGGTTGGTTCTGGAATATAATTTCCGCATGGGGATGGAAAATATTGTCCTTTCTAGGTATTGCAGTAGCGATCATATTCAGCTGCTGCCTCTGTATACAATGTGGCCCTGCGATTTGCGGCATTTGTGCTACCTCTTGTATTCCTAGTCCCAAGCCCCGTTCTAAATCCCGTTCCAGGATAATTCGAGACGAGCAAATGATACTGTATGAAATGATAGATGGTATCATGAATATTGATGTTTCCTGATGGAAACGTAGTGACAAGGAGGGAATGTGGAAAAGTAAATTTTGCCATGTTCTGTGTCCCTACGTGTCATCCATCATATGTTATGTGTGCATGATTAAATATGCATATGCATTCCCCATGTTCGATTAATGACGCAATTACAGTTGTGTCCACCTCTAGTATGCCAGTTTCCAGTCCTCGTGAATACTACGAATATCAGGTCTATGTAAAGCTACGTTGCCACGTTTCTCAGTGTGCACGTTATTCTATTATAAAGTCCCCGTTTCTAGGCCTCAAAAGGGCCTGGACACCAGATTCAGCTCCTGTCTCCAGAAACCTCGCTGAGGAGCGATACAGCCCCCACCTGTATCCTCGACCCTTCACTTACTTCCTGCCTCGCAGTGCCCGGCCCAGCCTGGCTCAGTCTCTGAGTCTGCCAAGAATATGTTATGATTCCAGTTATCAGTTCAGTCCTCCTTCTCTGCATTCCTAAGCTACTGAATCGCATCAATAAGTTTCCGTCATTGTCTAGCCTTCACGTCTCCACGTTAGAGAAATACTGCATTTAATGGTCATTTAATATTCTTCATCACGCATTACATGTAGAATAATGCATGGTCCAGTCTTAGAATCAAGTTAGCCTTTCCCCTCCTGACTTCTAGTTTATATCAACATGTTCTCTAAACATCAGATACTAGATACTGTTTAGGTACATGTCGCCCTGACTCTCCAGACTTCAGTCTCTGCTCCTAGCACAGAGTTCATAGCCCCCAGCTTCTCCTAGTGATACGTCATTGCCAGTTTGCGCGCACCATCAGGTTAGAGGTCCCGGCTCCTTAGGTAGCCCCCTCCAATGTTTCCGCCCCATTCATGACATATTCTGTTACGTTTGCATCACATGTCTATGTATACGCCCAGTTACACCTACTTTCGCCCTTATCTTTCGCGACTGCTACGCGTCACACCTTCTGCTCCACCCACTGCTACGCCTACTGCAATGTAATGCAATGTAACGCTATGTGTTTGCGTTATGTATATATGCTCATGTATTGTTATTAAAAGTCAGCGCGCTCATCCCAGATCCAGCCCCAGCAGCTGCTGGGCCCTGCTATCCTATTCCTATGCAGGTTGTCCTGTTCCTGTCCTTATGCTGTATTAAACCTGCAAAAACTCCTACTACCTCGAATCTTGACTCTTATTTATTGAGCTATCTGTTATGATATATGTCTAGTCAAAAAGAGAGGTATTATTTATTTATTTACCACAGATGTCTAGTAAGTTGCCACCCAGCAAATAACGGCATGGGGAGTCGCGGGGGGTGGGTCATCAGTAGCAAACTGTTGCGCGAATAGTTCCAAGGCAGCAGAACGATGGCACCAAGGTGATGTCCAGTAAGTTGCCGCACTGGTTTTGGTATCCTACAATGCTGCTCCGAATAACGGCGCGGGGCGCCCCGGGGGAGGCGGTGAACGGGCCTCTCCAGGTGGAGTGTCATCTGTTGTAGTGGGGCGCCCCTTTACCGTTTCAGTTGCCATTCCGTCTGTTTTTGGTCCACTGTGTCAAAAGCCGCAATTCAGCTGAGTTGCGCCCACTCTTGCGGTGCAGCGATAGGCGGCTGTCACAGGACTCTCAAAATGGCGGCAGGCTGTTTCCTTTTTGGGCCTGGTCCACTGAAATGGCCCTGGGACACCTTGGAAATCGGACGCTTGTCTGCTAGGTCTTGGACCCCATTCTCGAAAGCGTCCCCTCCGCCTTGAGAATTCATCAAAAGTTTTGGGGGCTCCGACTCCTGCAGGCTTCTGGTGGGGAGCGGCTGCCATGATTGCTCGCGGAATGACCACGACTGAGCTACGAGATGGTGGTGCTCTCATGCTGACGCCAGCTTCAGTCTGAAACATCCAGAAACAAGGTGGGGCTTTCATCGTTTGGGAAAAAAAAAGTTTTCATCCAATGAAAAGTGTTGTTTTTAGGTCACATGATCAAGCCTTCCATCATTAGGAAACCAAAAGTAAAATGAACCAATGAAAAGTTTTATAAACAAGTCACATGACCTGTTATGCGGCATAGGGTGTAAAATGCGGAGAAAATACGTTGGCACGTGAGGCGGCGTCAGTAGCGGACCGATGTGCGAATAGGCCGAAGGCAACACAACGCGCCAAGATCCGGATGGCACCGAGGTGGTGTCCAGCAAGTTGCAGCACTGGTGTGGCCAACCTACAATGCTGAAAGTCGGCGTGGGGCGCCCCGTTGGCACGTGAGGCGGCGTCAGTAGCGGACCGATGTGCGAATAGGCCGAAGGCAACACAACGCGCCAAGATCCGGATGGCACCGAGGTGGTGTCCAGCAAGTTGCAGCACTGGTGTGGCCATCCTACAATGCTGAAAGTCGGCGTGGGGCGCCCCGTTGGCACGTGAGGCGGCGTCAGTAGCGGACCGATGTGCGAATAGGCCGAAGGCAACACAACGCGCCAAGATCCGGATGGCACCGAGGTGGTGTCCAGCAAGTTGCAGCACTGGTGTGGCCATCCTACAATGCTGAAAGTCGGCGTGGGGTGCCCCGTTGGCACGTGAGGCGGCGTCAGTAGCGGACCGATGTGCGAATAGGCCGAAGGCAACACAATGCGCCAAGATCCGGATGGCACCGAGGTGGTGTCCAGCAAGTTGCAGCACTGGTGTGGCCATCCTACAATGCTGAAAGTCGGCGTGGGGCGCCCCGTTGGCCTGTGAGTTTGCGTCAGTAGCGGACCGATGTGCGAATAGGCCGAAGGCAGCACAACGCGCCAAGATCCGGATGGCACCGAGGTGGTGTCTAGTAAGTTGCCGCACTGGTGTGGCCATCCAACAATGCTGAAAGTCGGCGTGGGGCGCCCCGTTGGCCTGTGAGTTTGCGTCAGTAGCGGACCGATGTGCGAATAGGCCGAAGGCAGCACAACGCGCCAAGATCCGGATGGCACCGAGGTGGTGTCTAGTAAGTTGCCGCACTGGTGTGGCCATCCAACAATGCTGAAAGTCGGCGTGGGGCGCCCCGTTGGCCTGTGAGTTTGCGTCAGTAGCGGACCGATGTGCGAATAGGCCGAAGGCAGCACAACGCGCCAAGATCCGGATGGCACAGAGGTGGTGTCTAGTAAGTTGCCGCACTGGTGTGGCCATCCTACAATGCTGAAAGTCGGCGTGGGGCGCCCCGTTGGACTGTGAGATGGTGTCAGTAGCGGATCGATGTGTGAATGGGGCCGAAGGCAGCGCAACAATATTTTCGGAATAGAAGACACCACTAGGCGCTGAGATTCCAAGATCCGGATGGCACCGAGGTGGTGTGTAGCAAGTTGCCGCACTGGTGTGGCCATCCTACAATGCTGAAAGTCGGCGTGGGGCGCCCCGTTGGCCTGTGAGTTTGCGTCAGTAGCGGACCGATGTGCGAATAGGCCGAAGGCAGCACAACGCGCCAAGATCCGGATGGCACCGAGGTGGTGTCTAGTAAGTTGTCGCACTTCTGTGGCCATCCTACAATGTTGAAAGTCGGCGTGGGGCGCCCCGTTGGCCTGTGAGATGGCGTCAGTAGCGGACTGATGTGTGAATGGGGCCAAAGGCAGCGCAACAATATTTTCTACAATATTTTCGGAGTAGAAGACACCACAAGGCGCTGAGATGCCAAGATCCGGATGGCACCGAGGTGATGTCTAAGTTGCGGACCGATGTGCGAATGGGGCCAAAGGCAGCGCAACAATATTTTCTGATTTGAAGACACCACAAGGCGCTGAGATGCCAAGATCCGGATGGCACCGAGGTGGTGTCTAGCAAGTTGTGGCACTGGTGTGGCCATCGTACAATGGTAAAAGTCGGCGTGGGGCGCCCTGTTGGCCTGTGAGATGGTGTCAGTAGCGGACTGATGTGTGAATGGGGCCAAAGGCAGCGCAACAATATTTTCTACAATATTTTCGGAGTAGAAGACACCACAAGGCGCTGAGATGCCAAGATCCGGATGGCACCGAGGTGATGTCTAAGTTGCGGACCGATGTGCGAATGGGGCCAAAGGTAGCGTAACAAGATTTTCTGTATGGAAGATACCACTAGGCGTTGAGATGCCAAGATTCGGATGGCACCGAGGTGATGTCTAGCAAGTTGTGCCACTGGAGTGGCCATCGTACAATGGTAAAAGTCGGCATGGGGCGCCCTATTGGCCTGTGAGATGGTGTCAGTAGCGGACTGATGTGCGAATGGGGCCAAAGGCAGCGCAACAATATTTTCTGACTGACACCACAAGGCGCTGAGATGCCAAGATCCGGATGGCACCGAGGTGATGTCTAAGTTGCGGACTGATGTGCGAATGGGGCCAAAGGCAGCGTAACAATATTTTCTGTATGGAAGATACCACTAGGCGTTGAGATGCCAAGATTCGGATGGCACCGAGGTGATGTCTAGCAAGTTGGTGTGGTCATCCTACAATGCTGAAACTCGGCGTGGGTCACCCCATTAGCCTGTGAGATGGCGTCAGTAGCGGACCGATGTGCGAATAGGCCGAAGGCAGCACAACGCGCCAAGATCCGGATGTCACCGTGGTGGTTTCATAGTTGAGAGGCTCTTCATCTGCAGTGGGGCGCCGAGATCCGGATGGCACCGAGGTGATGTCTAGCAAGTTGCTGTACTGGTGTGGTCATCCTACAATGCTGAAATGTAGTGGGGCGCCCATTTACCGTTTCAGTTGCCATTCAGCTGAGTTTCGGCTGCTCTTGATGCTACAGCGACAGGCGGCTGCAAGAGGACTCTCAAAATGGCGGCCTGTTCTTTGGATTTGGGCCTGGTCCACTAAAATGGCCCTGGGACACCTTAGAACTTGGACGCTCGATTTTTTTTTCCTTTCCTGTACATGCAAAAAAAGGTAAATGCCCGGTATGTTACACGCTTCATCTGCCACGATGAACTCTCCAGAGGAACCGAAAAAAAATATAGTTGTGGTAACTATACCATGCATCGTCATATGGAGAGGTGGCACCAATTAATTATAGTGCTGCATAAAAGAGAGATTTGGAGGAGAACCCCTGACCTGCTAGTACATTCATCAAAGAAGTGGCACTGAGAGCTTCAGAGGCAAGGGAAACGGTCCCAAATATTTAGAAGAACTTTGGAAAGATTAAAATGACATGTTTAGATTGTGGTAAATTAATTTCATGTGGACAGATGAGTGTTACTCTAATAAATACAGCATATGAACATCATCATAGTCGATGGTTGGTAGAGACATTTTGACTATATCCTGGACCTGCTCGTCCTCGCCCAAAATGGCGCCGGAATAAATGGGACTCGTAATTCCTTGTTGTGTACTGGTTGCAGAACCTTGAAATCACGAGATACGTATGCAGTTTTGAAGCACATGGCGGGCGGGGACGAGAATTGATTGAATATTTCGACATCCCTATTGATATTAAGTTCTGATGTGTTATTGATTACTGTACTGTTGAAAGTTCGAATTAACGTCACCCATGGTACTTGCCCGCAAATGTATATCTAGATAATTTTATTGTAACTGGCCCTGTCGTATTTTAATTATAAAATGTACGTCCACCGATTCCGTAACTGTTAGACACCTTAGTTCTTGCAACCTAATGGCCCGCCCGTTACGTTCCTCTACAGTGTAAATGTCTATTCATCATATACGATTACAGTTTGCTCCGTGGCAGGCCCACGTGGTTATAGGCTCGTATTTGTATAATGAAATTTTCACAATAAAGGTTTTTAAAAGAAAACATGGTAGTAGTATATACATTGGTAAAGTTTTTAATAATAGTCACTGTTTTAGAATCATTAAAAGGCAAGTGAAATAAAGCAGACCAATTACATGAAGGGTAAAAGGTATAATACGAAGGAACGCAGTAAAGATAAATGGTCAAGGGCTGTTGTGTTTTCTATTCCTGCAACATAAAGTGATCGATAAGAATCTCATATTCAGGCGTATCGGCGACTAAGACAGCAGGTCGACCCTCTTTTGCTCAACGGCTCCGTCATGGGACGAAGAAACGCTCTTTTTCTCGAAAAAAGAATATATTTTACTTGCAGGACAGTTGTAAAATTTCCGGGAAAGTACATTAGCCTGGAACATTATAACATATATTTAAGAAAAAATAATGTTCGGAAGTAATTAAAAGCGTAATTTTTAGGTGATATGACCAAGGCTTTCATCATTAGAATAAGAAAAGTAAAATGAACCAATGAAAAGTTTTATTAACAAGTCACATGACTTGTTATGCTTACGTTACGCGCTGCGCGCCCCGGATGACTTCCGGATGCGCTAACGCGGCGCGTCATATGACGCATTACGCGACAACGCAGGTCCAGAATATAGTCAAAATGTCTCCACCAACCAGCGGTCGAAACACAACCCCTTTCAGCAGGCTAAATAGTTCTGTTAAATGACAACAGAAGGGACAGGCAACAAGAACCATCAGTCAAAGAGGGGAGGGCTAGTTCTTCTCTACCGGGTTACATTGGGGCGCTACCGGAACTGATCGAATTGGTAGTCTACAGTGTTTCTGGATGTTTCAGACTGAAGCTGGGGTTAGCATGAGGGCAGCACTATTTCGTAGCTCCGTCGTGGCCATTCCGCAACCAATCATGGCAGCCGCTCTTTATCGTTATTTTGGGCGGGGTGGGTGGCGGAGCCGAGCTGTTTTGCAGCCATCATTGTGTGGAGTTCAGTTCATCTCACTAGTTTTGTATTTGTCATGAGGGGTTGTTCCTAATGTTTCTATTTTAGCGAGGTCAAAAAGAGATCCCATTAGTGGCCTACTGATTTTGCTCGATTCCTTTTCTTTTTTTTTACACGATTTTTCGTTATCTGCAAAGACTAAACAGAGTATTGCGACTCTGTGTTTGTTTGTAAATAGAGAATGAACCAAAGAGAACTAATTCTAAAATAGTAAATACTTGGATAACAATCAATCAAATGGAGAGAGAAGCAGGCACTACGGATTACAACGGGGGCAAAGGCCTGCGTTAACTACCTTTCACTATCTGCAAAGAGAGAGTACTCCTAATAGAAATGAGGGGGGGGGGCACCATTCAAAGCAGATCAGTGTGCATAAACACGAAAATGTTTTCACTTACCACGTACTTGACATTCAACAGCTTATGATATTTGCTATTAAAAAACCATTGAAATTCACTGAAAAAACCATAGGTTATAGCCCATATATAGTTAGGAATTAGCATTTACAAAACCTTGAAAATTCACTGAAAAAACCATAGGTTATAGACCATATATAGTTAGGAATTAGCATTTAAAAAACCTTATTTTACTCACACAAAACCATTGAAATTCCATATATAGTTAGTTGCACTAACTATATATCGCGCACCCGCAATCCACTGCTGATCATGTCACATATTACATCATTCATGACATGGTCAGTGACATCACTGATGACATCACTGATGACATCTCAAATGACATCACTGATGACATCACTGATGACATCTCATTTGACATCATTCTTGTGCTAATACGATAAACCTCTTCAGACTCTAATATAACCTTAGATACACTCAGTGTATACAGACACTCACACACTGCCACTCATCCATGGAGTTACTCACACACCCAGTCAGTCATGCAAAGAAACAATCTCACCTCCATTTCTTCAACTATACAGTTAAACACACCTTACTTATTGAAACATATACTAACACATATTTACTCTCTTATACAATCCCTGATACAAGTTCACAATGATCGATACAACCACTCACTCATTCAGTGGCTGTCATGCACAGTTATTTATATATGCCAACTCTCACATGTACTGTGTTCAACATATGTACTTACTATGACATGTAGCATTGAGATATCCATTCACTCATCAATACACTCATGCACACAGTCAACTGCCCATGTAGCTGTTTCCACATGCAGTCTTGAACTCATACACCTAGTGAATAAACTGCTCACACATCTATGCATAGAGTCACACACCTTCCAGCCACCCCCACACAAACTCAATCTGCCATAGAAATACTTGGGCAACCAATTAATAACACATATAGCCTCTCGTATAGCTAATGATCAACACATGCAGCAGTTTACAGAACAACAGACATAATGATGCACAAATTAAGACAGTTTAGTCACTAACCCATGCACTCAGTGAGACACATTTAATCACTCACTCATACATTCAGTCATGCACCTACTAAATCCTTCGTCCAGACACTTATACATCTACTCATTCTTCAATATGTAAAACATATTTAAACTTCACAGAAACACACAGTCACTGGATGACGTCATCAGTGATCTCATCAGTGATGTCATTTGAGATGTCATCAGTGATGTCATCAGTGATGTCACTGACCATGTCATGAATGATGTAATATGTGACATGATCAGCAGTGGATTGCGGGTGCGCGATATATAGTTAGTGCAACTAACTATATATGGAATTTCAATGGTTTTGTGTGAGTAAAATAAGGTTTTTTAAATGCTAATTCCTAACTATATATGGTCTATAACCTATGGTTTTTTCAGTGAATTTTCAAGGTTTTGTAAATGCTAATTCCTAACTATATATGGTCTATAACCTATGGTTTTTTCAGTGAATATATATATATATATATATATATATATATATTCACTGAAAAAACCATAGGTTATAGACCATATATAGTTAGGAATTAGCATTTAAAAAACCTTATTTTACTCACACAAAACCATTGAAATTCCATATATAGTTAGTTGCACTAACTATATATCGCGCACCCGCAATCCACTGCTGATCATGTCACATATTACATCATTCATGACATGGTCAGTGACATCACTGATGACATCACTGATGACATCTCAAATGACATCACTGATGACATCACTGATGACATCTCAAATGACATCACTGATGACATCTCAAATGACATCACTGATGACATCACTGATGACAACATCCAGTGACTGTACTTTTCTGTAAAGTTAAAATATGTCTTGAGTGGATGTATAAGTGTCTGGATGAAGGATTTAGTAGGTGCATGACTGACTGTATGAGTGAGTGATTAAATGTGTCTCACTGAATGCATGGGTTAGTGACTAAACTGTCTTAATTTGTGCATCATTATGTCTGTTGTTCTGTAAACTGCTGCATGTGTTGATCATTAGCTATACGAGAGGCTATATGTGTTATTAATTGGTTGCCCAAGTATTTCTATGGGAGATTGAGTTTGTGTGGGGGTGGCTGGAAGGTGTGTGACTCTATGCATAGATGTGTGAGCAGTTTATTCACTAGGTGTATGAGTTCAAGAGTGCATGTGGAAACAGCTACATGGGCAGTTGACTGTGTGCATGAGTGTATTGATGAGTGAATGGATATCTCAATGCTACATGTCATAGTAAGTACATATGTAAAACACAGTACATGTGAGAGTTGGCATATATAAATAACTGTGCATGAGAGCCACTGAATGAGTGAGTGGTTGTATCGATCATTGTGAACTTGTATCAGGGATTGTATAAGAGAGTAAATATGTGTTAGTATATGTTTCAATAAGTAAGGTGTGTTTAACTGTATAGTTGAAGAAATGGAGGTGAGATTGTTTCTTTGCATGACTGACTGGGTGTGTGAGTAACTCCATGGATAAGTGGCAGTGTGTGAGTGTCTGTTTACACTGAGTGTATCTAAGGTTATATTAGAGTCTGAAGAGGTTTATCGTATTAGCACAAGAATGATGTCAAATGAGATGTCATCAGTGATGTCATTTGAGATGTCATCAGTGATGTCATCAGTGATGTCACTGACCATGTCATGAATGATGTAATATGTGACATGATCAGCAGTGGATTGCGGGTGCGCGATATATAGTTAGTGCAACTAACTATATATGGAATTTCAATGGTTTTGTGTGAGTAAAATAAGGTTTTTTAAATGCTAATTCCTAACTATATATGGTCTATAACCTATGGTTTTTTCAGTGAATTTTCAAGGTTTTGTAAATGCTAATTCCTAACTATATATGGTCTATAACCTATGGTTTTTTCAGTGAATTTCAATGGTTTTTTAATAGCAAATATCATAAGCTGTCGAATGTCAAGTACGTGGTAAGTAAAAACATTTTTGTGTTTATGCACACTGATCTGCTTTGAATGCTGCCCCCCACCCCTCATTTCTATTAGGAGTACTCTCTCTTTGCAGATAGTGAAGGGTAGTTAACGCAGCCCTTTGCCCCCTTTGTAATACGTCGTGCCTGCTTCTCTCTCCATTTGATTGATTGTTCTCTTTGGTTCATTCTCTATTTACAAACAAGCACAGAGTCGCAATACTCTGTTTAGTCTTTGCAGATAGCGAAAAATCGTGTAAAAAAACAAAAGGAATCGAGCAAAATCAGTAGGCCACTAATGGGATCTCTTTTTGACCTCGCTAAAATAGAAACATTAGGAACAACCTGTTGAAAATAGCAATGCGTATGTACATAAGCGGCGTTCATTTGTGTTCACAGTACCCCTTGTTGATTTTTTCAATCGAGCATTGAATTGTTCGAAGTTAATTCTCTTAAGGATCTTCTCTACCTGCAAACGAGGAAGAATAGGAATATTCTCTCTCCCTTTGCAGATAGTGAAGGGTAGGTAACGCAAGCCTTTAACACGTCGTACCTATTTCATTCCTCATTGATTGATTGATTGTCCGAACATTGACTGTTTGGGAATTAGTTCTTTTTGGAGGTATTCCCTGTTTGCAAATAAACGTAGGAAAATCTTTGCAAGTAGTGAAAGGGTACGTAATGCGGACCTTTCTCCCCCGTTGTAATCTGTCATGCCTATCTACTCCCCACTGATTGATGCACCTTTTTCACCCGGACCATTTACTAGAGATACGTCATCTGGCCCGACCAGAGAGCACCCCTAGTGAAAAGGACATATGCAATAATAACGAAGTGATCACTGTATCCTGTTAACAGAAACTTTACCATGAAACAACCTGGAAAGAAAAAAATAGGAAAACGAAAATCAGTAGGCCACTGATGAACATGAACTTTTATTAAACAACAAACAAAGAAACGATAACATAACGTAATGATAAAACCTATTAATGTCCTAGAAACAAGAAAACGTTAAAGTATGCCAGTGGTGAGAGACCAGAAAAACAGTCCGAGAAACCAAATCACCCCTCGCTGTCCCAACTCATGCACTCTGAAAGTTCAAAGTTTTGAGGAGTGCTTGTAACATTGTCTGAAGCCTATTTGCAATTGCTTCATCTTCACTATTCTTAAAGTAAGTGGGGGCTGTTGTGATGCGGTGCCACCCTGAACCGCTTGACGGAGGCCCCCGAGGGACGGTGTCATGTCGCGGACTCGGAGGGGGCGCTTGGCTCCGGCCCCCTCCCCAAGTCGTGTTGCCCTGGTGTGGCCTGAGATCGCCCCCGACATAGGTGGCCGGCTCCCGGGGTCAAGCGGAACTTTTTTCCTTTTGGTGACTCTTCCATTCTTCACCTTGTCCCACAATCCGTTTCACCTAAAGACACGCTGTAGTGGGGCACCCCTTTTCCGTTTCATTTGCCATTCAGCCCGCTTTTGCTACACTGTGCCTCTTCCGCTATTCAGCTGTTTACCGCCCGCTCTTTCGACTACAGCGTCTCGCTCACCATGTACTTGAGTTGCTCCCGCTCTTGCGGTGCAGCGATAGGCGGCTGCCACAGGACTCTCAAAATGGCGGCCATCTCTTCAGATTTGGGCGTGGTCCACTAAATGGGCCTGCGACACCTTGGAACTCGGACGCTTGTCTGCTAGAGCTTGGGCTCCATTCTCGAAAGCGTCCCCTCATCCTTGAAGATTCTACAAAAGTCTTGGGGGCCCCCGACTCCCGCAGGCTTCTGGTGGGGAGCGCCTAGCATGATTGCTCGTGGAATGGCCACGACGGAGCTACGAAATGGTGGTGCTCTCATGCTAACGCCAGCTTCAGTCTGAAACATCCAGAAACACTGTAGACTACCAATTCGATCAGTTCCGGTAGCGCTCCAACGTGACCCGGTAGAGAAGAACTTGCCCTCCCCTCTTTGACTGATGGTTCTTGTTGCCTGTCCCTTCTGTTGTCATTTAACAGAACTATTTAGCCTGCTGAAAGGGGTTGTGTGCCGTCCGCTGGTTGGTGGAGACATTTTGACTATATTCTGGACCTGCGTTGTCGCGTAATGCGTCATATGACGCGCCGCGTTAGAAAGTTTAATAAATTATGAAACACAATAAACAATCCTTAAAAAATAAAAAAAAATAAAAAATAATCAACAAAAGCAACAGCTAGGTAATACACATATAATTTTATCTCCGCGAAGCGGAGCGCTGTTACAGATATATATCTTGTTTCTGAACGTTAATTTCTCAAAATGCACTGAAGCACATATATTGAGACCTAGCAAAGGCACATCGGGCTACCAGTCCCTACAATTTTTCCAAGTTTCGTGCAAATCCATTCAGCTGTTCGATCCTACCGAGAGACAAGATGGCGGCCGCTACGGACTGTTTGGAATGTTTACAGACACCGGAGAGCCAATCAGCTTCGCTTCGCAAAGCTCCGTAACGCGAAAAGTACGCGAAGCGGTGCGCTGTTACAGATATATACCTTTTTTTGAACGTTAATTTCTCAAAATCCACTGGAGCACATATATTGAGATCTAGCAAAGGCACATCGGGCTACCAGTCCCTACAATTTTGCCAAGTTTCGTGCAAATCCATTCAGCTGTTCGATTATTATTATTTTTATTTTTTTTTGCCCCGCGGGGCCCTTTTAAAACCTCCACATCAAACCTAGGGGGTGAGCGACAATGTACTATGCCCCCTTATGGTCATTTGCCCCTTCGCTTTGGCCTCCTCTTGTCTCTCGATCCTACCGAGAGACAAGATGGCGGCCGCTACGGACTGTTTGGAATGTTGACAGACGCCGGAGAACCAATCAGCTTCGCTTCACAAAGCTCCGTTGCGCGAAAAGTCCGCGAACCAGAGCGCTAACCGGTCCGCTGTTACAGATATATATCTTTTTTTAAACGTTAATTTCTCAAAATCCACTGGAGCACATATATTGAGACCTACAAAAGGCACATCGGGCTACCAGTCCCTACAATTTTGCCAAGTTTCGTGCAAATCCATTCAGCCGTTCGGGCTAAAACTGAGGCCAACCGCCCTATGGAAATTAACATGGGAAAAACGCGTTGTGGGACCCCCCTTTTTTCTCGGCCCCCCCTTGACGAACCCCCCCACAATTTTCAGGGGCTGCTCAGAAACAAAATGTGCCATTTTCCTGAAAATTTCAGCCAATTCCGTCCACAAACGCCAAAGTTATTAGACATAGAATTTTCAAAAAACCCATAGAGAAAAAATCCTAACTATATATACCTACTGGCGACCGCCAGTAGGTAATATATATATATATGTGTGGATAATGGCTTATATTGCAAATGCCTGATTTTAAGGGCGACGTATACAGTCAGTACACGTAAGCAGAATGTTGTCTCCTCACAAAAGTCCAAAATGAGGAACAGTCACTTCAAGGCAGGTCCTGTCAGGGGAAGATTTGACTTGTGGTAGGTGTAGAGCCAGGTCTGCGAGGTTTGGGGAAGTGATGGCTTATACCCCCCAGTGCCTATCCATCAGAGACCCCCTAAGACTGGGCCTGTCTGTAGTCTGCGAGGTATGGAACTTCCATGGCTTGTACCATTAACTATCATGTTTGTTCTGCTAGCTTTGGTTTTACCTACAAATTTCCCCTAACTTCTTACATGCTAGGCCAGCAGGATACTGTTTCACTATTAAACATTTTAGATGATAATTGCATTTGAGGGACCTTGACAAAATGTAGTTTTACTAAGTAGGGTTTGTCATAAACATTCTGAAGAGTACTAATAGATATGCAAGTGTAGCACTCAGAGAGTCACTAGGTGGAGTGCTGAGGTTCTGTACCAATAATTTATTAATAAAGTGGCCTAATGCTGACATTTTGTTTAATGTTGTATTAATTATTTAAAAAAAGGCAGAAAACTAGGATAGCGCTTCAGCAGTAAACAATGGCATCCATAATGCACTACAATTACGGCTTTTCATGTCGAGATTGTCAAATACGTGACAACAGCAGCACCTTTAGACACTATTTTTCCAGAAAATGTTTACAATGTCAAGTCAAGTCAAGTCAAGTCAAGATTTATATAGCGCTCTACTCACCCAGAGGGTCTCAAGGCGCTTTGGGGAGGGGGGTTCGCTATTTATCAAACAGCCAGGTTTTGAGTTGTTTTCTGAAGGAGAGGTGGTTCTGTGTAAGGCGGAGGTGGGTGGGGAGAGAATTCATGTTTTGGCCGCTAAGTAGGAGAATGATCTTCCTCCCATGGTGGCTCTTCGGATTCGTGGAATTGCGGCGAGGGCTTGATTGGATGATTGAAGTTGGCGGTGGGGGTGTAAAAGGTCAGGCGGGTGTTGAGGTAACTGGGTCCTAGGTCGTAGAGGGACTTGTGTGCGTGGGTGAGGAGACGGAACTTGATTCTCTTGTTGACGGGGAGCCAGTGAAGGTCTCTCAGGTGACCGGAAATGTGATTGTGGCGGGGTATGTCTAGGATGAGTCGGGCGGAGGCGTTCTGAATGCGTTGGAGTTTTTTCTGTAATTTGGTTGTGGTTCCGGCGTATTGGGTGTTCCCGTAGTCCAGCCGGCTTGTGACAAGTGCTTGGGTGACCGTCTTTCTTGTTTCGGTGGGGATCCATCGGAAGATCTTTCGGAGCATGCATAAGATGTTAAAGCAAGATGACGAGACGGCGTTGACTTGTCTGGTCATTGAGAGGGAGGAGTCTAGAATGAATCCCAGGTTGCGAGCATGGTCCGTTGGTTTGGGCGCGCTGCCTAGGGCCGGTGGCCACCAAGAGTCGTCCCATGCAGAGGGGGATGATCCTTGGATGAGGACTTCCGTCTTGTCTGAATTCAGCTTTAGGCGGCTACTCCTCATCCACTCGGCTACGTCTTTCATCCCTTCGTGTAGGTTGGTTTTGGCGGTGTTTTGGGTCTTTGGTGAGGGAGAGGATCAGCTGTGTGTCGTCAGCGTAGGAGATGATGTTAAGGTTGTGCTGGCGTGCGATGGAAGCGAGGGGGATCATGTAGATGTTGAAGAGGGTGGGGCTGAGGGATGATCCGTGTGGTACTCCACAGATGACTTCGGTCGGCCTCTGATCTGAAGGGGGGGAGGCGGACTCTCTGGGTTCTTCCGGCGAGGAACGAGATGATTCAGTCCAATGCTTTATCTTGTATCCCGACGTTGTTGAGGCGTTGTACAAGGGTGCTATGGCAGACCGTGTCAAACGCTGCGGAGAGGTCCAGGAGAATGAGGGCAGCTGTTTCCCCGTTGTCGAGTAGTGTTCGGATGTCGTCTGTGGCTGCGATGAGGGCGGTCTCGGTGCTGTGTTTGGCTCGGAAGCTGGATTGTGAGGGGTCGAGGGAGCCGTTAGACTCGAGGAAGGCGGCGAGTTGGTTGTTGACAGTCTTCTCAATTACTTTGGTAGGGAATGAGAGGAGCAAGATGGGGCGGTAGTTCTTAAGTTCGGTGGGGTCAGCTGTAGGCTTCTTCAGGAGGGCGCTGAGTTCGGCATGTTTCCAGCTTTCCGGGAAGGTAGCGGTGTAGAGGGAACAGTTGATGATATCACGAAGTTGGGGTGCGATGATGGAGTCAGCCTTGTTGAAGATGTGGTGGGGGCATGGATCCATTGGTGATCCGGAGTGGATGGAGTTCATCAAGCGGATGGTGTCTTCGGTGCTGATCGGGGTCCAGGCGCAAAGGGTGGTGGCGGGGGGCTTCAGTTCGGTGGTGAGGGGAGTGAATTGTTCGCCGAAGCTGTTATGTATGTCAGCGATCTTGCTGTGGAAGAACGAGGCTAGGAAGTCGTAGAGTTCTTGGCAGGGAGTGATGTCGTTGGTGCCGGCGCTGGGATTGGTAAGCTCTTTGACGATGTTGAAGAGTTCCTTGCTGTTGTGGGCGTTGTTGTCGAGTCGATCCTTGAATGCTGATTTCTTGGTGGATCGGATCAGCTGGTGGTGTTTGCGGGTGGCGTCCTTCAGGGCGGTCATGTTGTCTGTGGTTGGGTTTTTTCGCCAGGCTTTTTCGAGGGTGCAGCAGTTTTTTTTTTTGTTTTTGAGGTCGTCATTAAACCAGGTGGCTTTTTTGCTTCCTGGTTTGTTGTGGTGGTTTTTCAAGGGTGCTAATTCATCAGCGCAGCGGGTGATCCATTGTGCGAGATTGGTGGCTGCATGGTTTGGGTCCGATGCTCTGGCGGGAGGGTTTTGGTTTAGCGATGTGGTGAGCTGGTCGGTGGTGAGTTTGTTCCAGTTTCTGCAGGGGACTTGTTGTGGGTTGTGGTGTATAGTCGTTTTTCTGAAGTTGAAGTGGACGCAGCTGTGGTCCTTCCAGTGTAGTCCTGTGGCGTGATTGAAGGAGATGTGCTTGCTGGAGGAGAAGATTGCGTTGAGCGTGTGTCCGGCGTAGTGGGTGGGGGTATTCACCAGTTGTTTGAGTCCGAGATTGGCGAGGTTGTCCAGAAGGGTGGTGGTGTTGCTATCGTTGTTCTTTTCTAGGTGGAAGTTGAGGTCCCCAAGGAGGATGTAGTCCTCGGAGTGGAGGGCGTGTGGGCTGATAATGTGAATGGGAGCATAAGCCTGGAGTAAATGTGTCCTAAAAAGCGAACTTAACTGTTTAAAACCTGTATAAATAAGTATTGCAAGTAAGTATTTAAAGTGAGTTTGCTGGAAAGCAGTGAGCACATTTTTTTCTGAAAAGAAATTTGACAAAGTTATATTGAACAAACACAAATAAAAATAGCAAGAGTACCTTTTTCATCACATAAGTAATTAAACATGTTTGTATCAAATATTAATAATTTTGAAAGGAGTTTAAGGAAAGGACATCCGAGCCTTTATGAATACATACATAAGAGTAAAACAAGGTTCATACAAATTGTGCCAACAATCCTAAACTATGAACATCTATCCCTCGAGGCGAAAACCTAAATGCTGAGGTGGTGCAACCTTAAACAGCCCTTGAATACAAGGGGCCTCATTTATGAGGCTGTGCGTCACTTTTACGCCGCCGACGCACAGTGGCGTAAAAAATGTGCCTTGTTGCACCATATTTACAAAGTGACGCATCTAGGTAGATGCGTCACTTTGTAAACCCCTGCGCTACATTATACCTGTGCCAGGTATAATGTATGCAGGGGGGGCATTCTGACGCAGGAAAGGCTAATAGAAGTGATGCAGTGAAATCTATAAGATTTCACTGTGCCACCTATTGGACGTAAATGCTTCAATTTCTTACGCCTGCCTCACAGCAGGCGTTAGACTGACGCAGGCCCTTTCACATGGGGCTTGCCCCATGTGAAAGGACACATTGCTGGAGTTGCGTCACTTTTGTGCCACACTCCACAATGCGTCACTTTTGTGCCACACAAATACGTCAGAAATACTGACGTATCTGTAACTCCTTGCGTTATGATGCGTCATACTGTAAATATGACGCATCATTGGTGTCACAAAGAGGGCGCAATAAAAAGTGATGCATCGCTGTTTTCACGCAGCGATGCGTCACTTTTCATAAATGAGGACCAAGTTCTTTTATATCTAATGCATTAATTTTTCTAGCCTGGATGATAGGGGGAGAGAGTGATGGTAGTTAAAGGAAGGGGGGGGGGGCATTTTTCAATCCTCGCCTAGGGCAGCAAAACACCTAGAAACGGCCCTGTACAGGGCTGCAGTAATAACTATGCGTTTTCACTTGCCTATCTCTGCACTCAGAGAAACACTTCTTACATTAAATTAGGTTTAAAAAATAGCAGAAGTAAAACCTATAGAATGGTTGTAGGGATGAATTTAGAAGCAGAGATCAAAGAAATGCAGAGTTACACTCATAGAAGTTCACAGCAATAACAATACTTAAAAGATAATTAGAAAAGAACGGATACTGTATCTGTATGTTGTTGTAGTTGTCCTGTTGAATTTGGTAAGTTGCATGCATCCAACCATTCCTCTTATTAGCGGGACTCCTCCATTCCATCTGACGCTCCGTCCATCAATGTTCGTGACCAGAAGACACCCTGTCCACTGCCTGCCTGGCGGATGCTGAATTGCGGCTCGCTAATGTGAAGCCTGACTTCATCCTTTTTTTCCCATTGCACAGGCTGAAACCCGGCCTGTAATTATTGATGGAAAAACAGGAAGTGATATTAGAACACCACTGACAAATAAATATAAGGTATGTACGCTGTGTAGTGCAAAAAGTCACACTTTGAGTTTCCTAATAGACAGTACAATATTTTTGAAAGTGCGTACTGTGTCTGAGTCTCCTTTTGAAAGATAAATAAGTATGGGCGAATTAATTTAGCGGATCTTTCCCTTCAAGCTAGGTGTACTGTAAACTGTGTTTTAGAACAAAATTAGACCTTCCCAGCAGTGCTCCCAGACCCTTACTAAACCCAGTCGCAAAAATGTAGAAGACCCCCAATCAGATCTCAAAAACGTGCAATACTGCTACCTGTCAGAGGCCTAGTAGAAAATGGTGACCAAACGTACTTTGAAAGTAAAGTAGGCCCAAATCCCCCCTTACCCACCATGGATTGTATTCCAACCACTTGCAAGCAAGCAAAAGTATCCATACCCAGCATTGCTCCAAGACTCGCAAACCCCCCCACAAACACCAGGAACCCCCCAGTCAGCGAAATCTCAGAAAATGCAAAATATTTTTCCCCAGGGATTGTCTCCAAAACACTTTCTTTCGGGTATTAGACCTTCCCCGCAATAGCCCCAGAACTGTCAACCCGGGCGAAAACAAGTTTAACACCCCCAACAAGCCAAAAGGCAAAACCCGGGAAAAGCCACACTTAGAAAACTTTGGACCTACCTGGAATTCAGGCCAAATGCGCTCTGCAGCTAGGCCCTAACTCCCCTTTTCCACCATGGATTTCCTGTAAAACAAATGCAATCAACATTAGAATGTGCCAGCAGTGCTCACAGACCCCAAAACCCACCCCCAACAACCTAAAAGCCCCCCAAACAGCACCCCAAAGACAGGCAAGTGATCAAAAGCGCAAAAACTTTTTCTGCTCCGATTTTCTCCAAACAACTTTTAGCCGGTATTAGACCTTCACAGCAATGCCCCAGACCCGTCAACTCACCCGCAAAGAAGTAGAACACCCCCACAAGTGCAGAGTCTTTCTTCATTGGGCGTAATCCAGCCATCTGCTTTGAGGGAAATAGGAGTCTGGAGGAGGAGGATAGAGGAGCATGTTCTTGTAAACTTGTGAACCTGAGGAATGCAGACTGCGGCACCTTCAAACCAATAAACAAATAAGTGAAGACAGTTCTGCTGATGGGCTTGTTTTTGTGATTAGGTGATTAAAGTTTTTTTTATATAGATTTTGCAAAACAAAGAAATTCAGACACACAGGAATAAAAGTGAATAAGGACGAAAAAGAAAGTTAGTGATTCATTGACTCATTTTCAGGGCTCGGTGTCAGGGAAGAAGAGCTCGTCCTCAAACTCTGCTAATTCAGACGGGAGTAGGTCAGTTAACAGGGAAGATCTTCCCTCATCTAAATTGGTGTCCTCCTCGTCTTCTTCCTGCGTGCATTCTCGTATTTTGTAATCTGGTGGTATGAAGTGCTGATTCATCTTGATCATTGTTAACCTCTCCACATTTTTGGGCGAGAGGCGGGTCCTTTTGGAAGTCACAATGCCACCAGCAGCACTGAAAACACATTCAGAAGAAACACTTGCGAGTGGGCAAGACAAGTAATTTATAGCCAGGTTGGTGATCTCTGGCCACACATCTGTTTTCCCATGCCAATACGCCAATGGGTCATGAGAAAGATGGACCTCTGTTGAGTCATTCAGATAGGCCTGCACCATCAACTCACGGTTCTCCAGGGTTCCTCCACTTTGCTTACTTCTTTCTGGGACCATTTGAGAAGCAAACCCAAGCTCAGTTAGCCAATCCTCTTCTTCACACAATATTACTGTTGTGTCTGGTGCAGATGATACGGTTGCTGGTGTCGTTAACGGCTGAGAGGGAAAATCACTCACTTCTGCCACAGCCACAGATGCAGAAGTAGATTTTTTTGACTGCGGATGTCCTGCTGATGTACTACCTTTTCCTTCAATTTCCTGCCGTTCTCTTTCAAACCGAGTGGCTGACACAGCTAGACAATGTTTGTACTTTGTAACATCTGCGTCATCAAAAGGAAAGAATACTCTGCGTGCCACTGACTTTTTGTACCGTGGATCCAGAATAGTAGCAGAAATGTAATGCTGTTCTGTCCGGATCTTTTCAAGACGTTCATCGCGAAGTAGGCGCTGTAATACCTTCTCCGCCAACTCCAATGCTTCTTCCTTTCCATCTTTTTCAAACCTAGAAGACACCGCCTTCAGTTGGTGCTCTAGCATGCACATCAATGGGATAGCTTTTCCCAATTTACAGTCCTCCCTGCTGACTGCACGCGTGAAGACCTCAAAAGGACGAAGCATGTCTGTCAGGCTTTTAACTAGCTCCCATTGCTCCACCTGTATCCTCATGTCTATCATAGGTATACCCAGTTTAAAGAAATACTGATCGACTACCGCATACTGCTCATACAGACGCTCAAGCATTTAGAAGGTTGAGTTCCAATGTGTTGCCACCTCCTGGATGAGTGCTTTCACTGGCACGTTACGTTCATGTTGCAGGCACCTCAGCTGCTTCCGGGCCTTAAAAGAATGGTTGAAATGTGTGCACATTCTTCGGCAGGTGGTCAGTAACTCGGAGACTGGACTTTCTTCACTCAAGAATTTTTTAACAACCAGGTTTATACAGTGCGCCAAACACAGCACTCTGAAATAGTTACCCTTATCCATGACCTTAACTACATTGGCGCCATTATCCGTGGAAACATAACAGATCATGCGTTTTCTTGGGGACAGCCATTCAAAGACATTTGTGTTAAACTCATGCAAAATGTTTTCTCCTGTATGAGTTTTCTCCATGGCAAACATGGCTAATGTTGCATGTTTCCGAGCAGCTTTATAAACTTTGTCCGTGTCAACACCTGCGTTTAGCTTTGCTTTAACCCCTGAAAAAGAGACCCAGTGTGCAGTGATGCACATGTAATCAGTGGCTGCGCAACTGGTCCACATGTCTGTTGTCAGATGTATAGTGTGAACAGCACTCTTCTGCAAAGCTGCCCCAATCACCTCCAGCACATCTTCATGTAGTGCTGGAACCGCAACTCTGGCAAAATAGAACCGGCTAGGAACCTTCCATTTAGGGCAGAGCATTGCCACCATTTCAAGAAAACCCACCCCTTCCACAAAAGAAAAAGGGAGAAGGTCAAGCGCTAGCATTTTAGCCAGCTTAGTGTTATACAGACGCGCCGTTGGGTGGTTGCGTTCAAATGGCGCATCTGAAAACAACGTGCTTCTAATGGTGGGCTGGACCATTTTATGGGATTATGATGACTTCTTCGACCCAGTTACGCTCAGTGATGATTAACTTTTTCGCATTGGTGTCTCACTCTCTCCCACACTCTTAGTTTGGCTCATATATCTTCCAGGGGGTGTGCTGCTGATAGGGGTACTGGGTGTATTTGAAGAAATGTTTGACGCTTCTTCCTCCTCGTCATCAGCAGATGAAACATCAACGGATATAATTTGTTGTCTTGCAATTCGGGCTGCCTTGATCTCCCTTAGGTGCGCATGCCATTTGACAGTGTGCTGTCTCTCAAGATGACCTCTCTGGCCTCCGGTACCATAGTTGGTACCAAGCTTACCACGACTAACTCGAACCTTACAAATGGTACAAATGACTATGTTTTCCCTTGTTGGGCTAACACTAAAGAAGCACCAAACTGCGGACTTCAAATGTCTGTGGGGGGCGGAGGAGGCGATACTGGGAATGCTGCTAATACCAGATGAAGTGGAGGATGTGTGTTGCCGAAATTTAGTACGTTGTGCACTTATAGCACCACTAATTGAGGAAATGGAGGTCGAGGTGGATGGAGGTCCCTTCTGGTGAGAAAATATGGAAGCTGTAGGTGGTGGTGTACTAGCTAACTGCATTGGTGGTGGTCCCATTGACACGTCGCCAACATCACGCTCAGCAGCATTTCGGGATAGGGTATAAATGTCTCTTTGCTGCATGCCTGCTGAGGCTGGAGTGACGTCTATGATGACTGCGTTGTCGTCATGAGAGTCTTCATCAGCACATTCAGCAGGAGTATACGCCACTTCTTGTTCAGCGTCATCATCACACTCCATAACTCTGAGACTTTCGGGGACCTTCCTTTTACGCATAGCTACCTTTGTCAGATCATGATGTGCCTCACTCTCAGACAGGCCTGGTGGTTCCCAATTTTCATCCATATCATCAGAAGGAAGGGGGCTTGAAGAAGATGTAGACACCTTCCTTGATCTTTTCCTTGCTGGGGATCTGGAAGACAATGAATCATCAGGAGGAGTGGCTTCCTCATATGATACCTTGGCATGAATGTCGATTTCCTGATGTGCCCCTACTTCGGGAGGAACAACTATTGTGGGCACTTGTGTCGCTCCATGCACCTCTGCTTGCGCCTCTCCTTGCACCGCCTCTCCTTCCACATGTACTTGGGCTTGTACTTGCAGCACATGTGGTTGTTGTTGCGGCTGTGGTTGTTGAACACTCGTCAGATGAGTTACAACAACCTGTGTTGATTGAGGGATGCTGCTACTTTCTTGCGATGAGGCAACTTCACTGGTTGATGGTGATTGAACAACTATACTGGCTGCCTCTGCAGCACTCAAGGGCTTGGACCTAAGTTGGCGTGGTGGTGGTGGCACTGAGCCCAATGGAGCGGAGGTGCTGCTCCCAGCTTGGTCCCCAGCAGACCCCGCTGCTGCTGCAGGCGTACTTTTTTTTCCAAAAAAATGTGGCGGTCGGCACACCAGTCTCCTTGGCAAGTGGCGCCACTTGCTTCTTCTGCTCCTTACTGGCAACTTTTTTGCTAGAGGAGCTACGGGCAACTTTTTTTGAGGCCATCTTCTTCAGATGTCAGAACAGCAGGCCGCAGTTGCACAAGTTGCAGAGTTGTCTGTGGCCACACGTGACGTTGTGCTGCACACACAGCAGCAGGACTTCTTCCAGGCACTGATGAGGAACGATGAGGCTGATGATTCGTCTTTCTGCACCTAAAAGCAAACGAAGCCAGAGGAACATCAGTTAAATAAATGTTGCGTATATAGCGCTTCAATTAATAGTTTGCAAGTAAGCATTTTTATTATACCCACCCCCCAAAATGGAAAGACCAATAAAATGCACCACTGACAGAGTACCCCTGGGCATAATGGATGAAAGCATGACAGACTGGGTGCAGGGCTATGGCACAACAAAGCACACTGCCTGGCTTCAAAATGGCACCTAGACCCCCACCCACATGGCCAGGCCCTGCCTGGACCAGGCCTCAAAATGGCCCACACCCACATGGACAGGCCCCAACACCACCCCAAAAAGTCAAAAAACACACGAAAATCACCACAATCCAATGCCATCCATGCCCTCCATGATGTTTACATTAAAGAGACTCCACAGAAAGACTCAATCCATGCACCACTGAGTACCCCTGGGCAAAAAGCCCAACAACAGCCAAAAAATCGAAAAACACACAAAATCACCACAATCCAATGCCATCCATGCCCTCAATCATGTTGAAATTCAAGACACCCCACAGAAAGACTCGGTACATGCACCACTGTGTACCCCTGGGCATAATGGATGAAAGCATGGCAGACTGGGTGCAGGCCTATGGCACAACAAAGCACACTGCCTGGCTTCCAAATGGCCCCTTGACCCCCACCCACATGGCCAGGCCCTGCCTGTACCAGTCCTCAACATGGCCCCCACCGACATGGCCATGCCCCATCAACACCCCAAAAAATCGAAAAACACACAAACATCACCACTATCCAATGCCATCCATGCCCTCCATGATGTTTACATTAAAGAGACCCCACAGAAAGACTAGGCCCATGCACCACTGGGTACCCCTGGGCATAATGGATGAAAGCAAGGCACATTGGATGCAGGCCTATGGCACAAAGCACACTGACTGGATTCAAAATGGCCCCTTGACCCCCACCACATGACCAGGCACTGCCTGTACCAGTCCTCAAAATGGCCCCCACCCACATGGCCATGCCCCATCAACACCACAAAAAATCGAAAAACACACAAAAATCACCACAATCCAATGCCATCCATGCCCTCAATGATGTTTACATTCAAGAGACCCCACAGAAAGACTAGGCCCATGCATCACTGAGTACCCCTGGGCAAAAGGCCCAACAACAGCCAAAAAATCGAAAAACACACAAAAATCACCACAATCCAATGCCATCCATGCCCTCAATCATGTTGAAATGCAAGACACCCCACAGAAAGACTCGGTCCATGCACCACTGAGTACCCCTGGGCATAATGGATGAAAGCATGGCAGACTGGGTGCAGGCCTATGGCACAACAAAGCACACTGCCTGGCTTCAAAATGGCCCCTAGACCCCCACCCACATGGCCAGGCCCTGCCTGTACCAGTCCTCAAAATGGCCCCCACCCACATGGCCATGCCCCATCAACACTCCAAAAAATCGAAAAACACACAAAGATCACCACAATTCAATGCCATCCATGCCCTCCATGATGTTTACATTAAAGAGACCCCACAGAAAGACTAGGCACATGCACCACTGGGTACCCCTGGGCATAATGGATGAAAGCAAGGCACATTAGATGCAGGCCTATGGCACAAAGTACACTGCCTGGATTCAAAATGGCCCCTTGACCCCCACCACATGGCCAGGCCCTGCCTGTACCAGTCCTCAAAATGGCCCCCACCCACATGGCCATGCCCCATCAACACCACAAAAAATCGAAAAACACACAAAAATCACCACAATCCAATGCCATCCATGCCCTCAATGATGTTTACATTCAAGAGACCCCACAGAAAGACTAGGCCCATGCACCACTGAGTACCCCTGGGCAAAAGGCCCAACAACAGCCAAAAAATCGAGAAAAAAAAAACAAAAATCACCACAATCCAATGCCATCCATGCCCTCAATCATGTTGAAATTCAAGACACCCCACAGAAAGACTCGGTTCATGCACCACTGAGTACCCCTGGGCATAATGGATGAAAGCATGGCAGACTGGGTGCAGGCCTATGGCACAACAAAGCACACTGCCTGGCTTCAAAATGGCCCCTAGACCCCCACCCACATGGCCAGGCCCTGCCTGTACCAGTCCTCAAAATGGCCCCCACCCACATGGCCATGCCCCGTCAACACCCCAAAAAATCGAAAAACACACAAAAATCACCACAATCAAATGCCATCCATGCCCTCCATGATGTTTACATTAAAGAGACCCCACAGAAAGACTAGGCCCATGCACCACTGGGTACCCCTGGGCATAATGGATGAAAGCAAGGCACATTGGATGCAGGCCTATGGCACAAAGCACACTGCCTGGATTCAAAATGGCCCCTTGACCCCCACCACATGGCCAGGCCCTGCCTGTACCAGTCATCAAAATGGCCCCCACCCACATGGCCATGCCCCATCAACACCACAAAAAATCGAAAAACACACAAAAATCATCACAATCCAATGCCATCCATGCCCTCCATGATGTTTACATTAAAGAGACCCCACAGAAAGACTCAGTCCATGCACCACTGAGTACCCCTGGGCAAAAGGCCCCAACAACAGCCCAAAAATCGAAAAACACATACAAATCACCACAATCCAATGCCATCCATGCCCTCAATGATGTATACATTCAAGACACCCCACAGAAAGACTAGGCCCATGCACCACTGAGTACCCCTGGGCAAAAGGCCCCAACAACAGCCAAAAAATCGAAAAACACATAAAAATCACCACAATCCAATGCCATCCATGCCCTCCATGATGTTTACATTAAAGAGACCCCACAGAAAGACTCAGTCCATGCACCACTGAGTACCCCTGGGCAAAAGGCCCCAACAACAGCCAAAATATCGAAAAACACACAAAAATCACCACATTCCAATGCCATCCATGCCCTAAATGATGTTAAAATTCAACAAAACAGTTGCATCATGCACCCATAACTAACCCTGGTCCTACAGGATACCGTGGCTACCCACAATATATTTTATTTAATGTTCTGAAAAAGTTCCAAAATTGTAGTTGCAGCAACTGTAATGCCCCAAACAAACAACAACAACTTACTTGTGAAATTTCTAATCCAAAAGTGATCCAAAGAAAGTCAAAAAGGCCTCAAATCCAAATATCCAGCAGCATCCACAAAAAGTAATCCTTCCAGGTCAAGATCCAAATCAAAGTGACCAGGACATGAACAAAG
This sequence comes from Lissotriton helveticus, assembly GCF_964261635.1. Taxonomy (NCBI): domain Eukaryota; kingdom Metazoa; phylum Chordata; class Amphibia; order Caudata; family Salamandridae; genus Lissotriton; species Lissotriton helveticus. Next base: position 1,311,915,679 of record NC_136063.1, read on the forward strand.
CACTGGGAGGAGCCTGCTGGACAGGAACAGGAAGTTGGAGACTGTGGGGCACTTCCTTCCTCCCCCCCCCCCAAAATGGACTCCTTGCAAAAAAAAGTGCAGGCAAATGTCAACTTGAGGAGTTATTCTGATAAAAATCATCATTTTCAACGTTTATGCTGCCTGCTGGTGGATTTCTTGTGCGAAATTGCAAATTTTGCAATCTTGCAATTGCGACATTGTCGCTGCCCGCCGCATCTACGTGTTCGCAAGTGTTAACTCCCGCAATGCGTGATCACAGGCCTTTATGACGTACTCGCGTTGACAAACTCTTGCTGTGCAAGGTGGCAAGCCGCGATGAAGTAATCGCGGTCGACAAACTCCCGCGGGATCCCGCAGCAAGATCCAAAATGGCGCAGCACACGCAAACATGGAGACAAACAACTCTTCAAACGCTGAATGACCGTAAGTGAACGCCGCGCGCCGCAAAATTGTATAATATTGTATTTGTCAAGCGCGACCAAGCAAAAAAATCCGCTTCGCACGAATTTTCGAATTTTCGGCAAATTCGAGAGAGTTCGCGGATTGCGAATTTGCTGAAAATCTGCAAATGCCGCGAGCGGAACGGATTTTACGCCCATGCTTAATCTGTATTTACAATGATCCACACAAATCTCTCAGCATAGCACACAACAGTGCTGACTCCTTCTGGTTCAAGAGGAGTGTTGATGCATGGAGGAGCTAATCACCCAGAAATGGGGGAACATGAATCAAGATAAGCCTTTATCCTTGTAAATACACTCAGTGTGGTTTTAACAACAAAATAAAGGACTCAGAAATGTAGTATAAAGAGCAACTGGCAGAAAATTAGAAATGTGGAGCTGGTCCATTATTCTTGGCAATGATTTTTCTACCTCTGAGGCCAGGGGTCATAAAGGTAGGGTCAGGGGTCGCCAAGGGCAAGCCAGTGATCACAGCTGTGATGCCTGGCGATCCCTAAATTAAGTCCTAGGTTGTGGATATGTAGAAATATGAAAACCCGACCATATTCTTAAAACAGCACGAGCTTATCTGGGCATTTTTGGGCATGAAACATGTTGTCCCTTCTGAACATAACCAGGGCTCATTATTCTGCCTGTTCTGGTTCAGTCTTGTTTTTAATCTTGGCACGATTGCTTGCCAGGACTAAATATTGCTAAGGGCGAGTCCATAGTCAGTTTTGATTCCCTCACTTACGCATACTACCACTTATCACAAACGCCCATCATTAGGGCTCTGACCTGAGCTCTGGCAAACCACGGACCAGGAGAAGAGGAACAAGATCTCAGTTACTGGGAGCCCGCTGGGTATTGTAGCACTCACTCAACAAGGAGCAAGCCTGATAATGAAGCATGCTACCTAGGTGGGTGAAGTCAATTGCATCCTTGAAATAAGGATCCCTAAGATCTGTGGAATACTAGTGAACCAAAGTTTAAGTTTATCCTTTGGCCATAATTCAGAACAGCAAGCTAATTTGCCGTGTGAAAGGAAACAGATCACACCAGAGTTGAAAATGTGTTATCTCGTTTTAGTGAGGAGTGAATATTGTTCTTCTCCAATTGTTAAATAAAAAAGCATATGGTTCATAAGTAAATTATGTATTCAATCCCACCTTCATCATTTCATTAATAGGCTTCATCACCCACAGGTGCAGTTTACAAACATTTTGGATGTTTTTCCCACTCCTAGGTGAAACAACTTGTTTTTCACTCCTGTTGGTGATTTGGAACCCATGAGCCTTTAAAGTACTTTGATCGGTAGGTTACGGAAAAATAACACTATATTAGTTGAATTCAGTCCCGTTAAACAGATCTGGCTGTTTGCTCTTGTAACACTCCTCTGTGGGTAACATCATTTTCCTCCCCTAGCAGTGAAGTCCCTACTACTGGAAGAATGACCTGGCAGGAAGCCAAGACATTAGCTAACACTGGTAGGTGTAAAATACTAATATCTGATATTTTCTTCTTCTTTTTTAAAGATATTTGATTAAAAAGATTAATGATAAAGACTAAAATATTTCATAAAAACTTAAAACTAATAAAAATTATTTTGGGTACATTTAAACTGCATGCTCTTCCGACAACAAGTAATACATATTAAGAAAGTACCAACCGCAACACAGGTAAAAGAATGACCTAATATCTGAAGAAATAAAAGGGTAAGCCTGCATGATCTAAGGTTATACACTTTCAAAACCAGTAAAAGAGAAAACCTAGCATTTTTAAGATAAAAGTTGCAGAAACAGGTAAAGTGCAAGAGCTTTTGGGGAGAAACATTGTCACAAGGGCAAACCGGAACACAGGACTCCCTATACTGCCCCAATGGGAAGCAAAGAGGACTCCATATAGTGCCAAGTCTAAATCTCAGCAACAATACACATTCTCTATGGTTAGATATTAACAGCAGACACAGTTCAATCTCAGCAGAGGTTAACAATGAAATGTATCGATTATTGATAGGCTTTTTGAGTTCATCCTCATCTCTAATTATAGAAGGTGAACTTCAACCAGGACTAACCTGACTTAGAAATGCTTTTAGGCTCATTGATCAGGGTAGATCTACCTGGGTGAGAGAAGTCTGCGTTGGCATAATCAAGCCATGGAATATGCCTGCCCATGTGGCAGTTTATACGACCCGTAATTAGATGCTGATTCAAGGTGGCCTTAGTGTTACTCCAGATTGACAGCCAGGGCCTGAGGGGAGCAAGTCTTATAAGGTCCTCCATATATCCTAAACCCAGCTCCTCATGGCAAGCAAAATGTGGACAACAAGCGGGCTGTGATAATAGCCTTCGACAGAAGCAATTTCCTTCTATCCGAAGACAGGTGCCGTAGAGTAACCCCAAAATATAGCACCAAAAGTAGCAGCTGGCAGTCCTCGGACCTGGGGGATCTCAACAAGACAGATTGGCAGATGGCGCTTTCATCAGCACGAGAAGTTGCAATACCCTCAAGATAAGGATTAATACAATTAAAGATATTGCACCGCATGTACTACACTAGGTTAACCTTACAAAAAATAGGGAATTCCTCGCATCCGTTCTGCCTGTGGGAATGTGGGGAGGAGGGTACATTTTATCGCACTATATGCCAATGTCCGAAGATCATACCATACTGGGTAGCAGTGTTGAGAACTATATAGCAGGCAGAGGAAGTGTCGGTAGTACCTGAGCCTAAAAGATGCTTATTAAACATATGGGAACCCAATTATTTAAATCATCTGGCACAGGACTGGGCAACTCTGGGGATGATGTTCTCCAAGCGCATTATAGCTCAATTGTGGGGCTCCGGATACTCACTATCGCTCAATGACTGGTGCAAAGACATGGACGAGGCCATGATTGCAGAAAAAGTTGCGTATATAAACCGAAGATGTCCCCAGAAATGGGGGAAAGTGTGGGGAGCATGGAACAAATACAGGGGCTATATCTGTGAGCCACCTGGGTTACCAAAGGAAGAAATTCCAGATTTAGGTGGGGAGGGGATACAACGGAAAGTGTGGGTTAATAGATGAGATCCATCATGTAATGTATGTAATAATGATTTGCAAAATGCCAAAGGAAGTTGCATCAACCAACAAAAATATGTGTTTAATTTGTATGACTTTACTATGCCCTGACTTTAATAAAAAAGAAAAGAAAATAGCAGCTCAAAAAATCTCAAAAAAAGACAATATTGGTTTGCCCCCAACCAGAGGAATCAGATTAAAGAGAGCACCAATCGGCTGTGAATATTTCAGTTGTCTGGCAGCAATATTAATATTTCAAGCTCCATTGGAGTCAAAATAGATTCCCAAATGTAGAAAACTGCTCACCACTGACAACAAATTACCACTAAATCAAAAAGGTCTCTAATAATCTTTTTGGGCACCACATGCCATAATATCGGACCTAGAGTAGTTAATATCCATCTCAAGTTTAGTCATAAAAGAAGAGAAGGACTGTAACAACTGCTTCAAGCTTCATGGTGTCGGAAATATTAATGCAGGATCATCAGCATTCATCCACTTTGGATCAAATGGTAATTAAGATTGTTAATATACAGGATAAATAAAATATAAGCACTAAAATGCAACCTTGGCAAACCACCGGTGCAAGCCGAAAGGCTCACTACATTCTCAGTTTGGTCCAAAACAAACCCTTGCCAATAAATGTAGATGAAAAAATGTACACGATGACCAATGCAGCATCCAACCCCTGTCCATTAGCTTGGGGTACAACTTAGACTGATTAACCCAGGCAAAGGTGCTTCAAACATCCATAAAGGCTAGGTATACGGCCAGTGACTCGCTACCACATATTTGTCTATTAGGAGATTAAGATTCATGCACTGCTCCACTGTACCCAAGACCTCCCAGAACCCATACAGACAAGGACAACACATTTTTTGAGTATTTTTCAAGCCGAAGAGTCAATGAGGGAGATAGAACAGTAACAACAGTGATCTGATCTGTTTCCTTTTTTTTTTAAATAGGTGTAATCACATATTAAGCCCAAGACATAGATAAAGAAATACCATTAAGGCAATTAAAAAGATTGATAAGCAAAGGTGCCCATAAGTCCAAATTGCACTTAAACAAATCGATCAGAGCACCATTTGGAACATGAGCTTTATTGGAGAAATATTCCAAAAGGGTGGTAATAACTTCCTGTAGATCAACCTTAATGCAAGCATTCTGGGTGCATCCAACAAAAACATTTGTATTAATACCAGTATTTGTATGATAGACAGTCAAAAAGTGTTCAACCCAACAATCAGCTGCAAATAGCAAACACAAAGGGGTGTTACTGTCTACAGAGCATCTGATATGAATTACAGCGGACTAAAAGTGATTTATATCCTTAAGCTTGCTAGCTTTGATCAAAGGACACCGATTACTGGCACTAATCTCCTTCTTCCTCTCCCATAAGGCGTGTTTGTTAATGGCCCTACATTTCCTGATCTCACCCATGTTGATCGGTTTTGTGCACGAGGCATATCTCAGATTGCAATTGGTCGGGGAAATGCAGATTGAAACCATTTTGTGGTTTGGACTTTAGGACCTGTAACAAGTTTCATTGGCAACAATCTACCCTGAGTATATATCTTAATAAAAGGCCCAACCAGATGTGCAGTGCCAATTGCTTCAGGAAGACAGAGCTCAAATGTCCTCAGCCCCACGCTGTTCAATGTCTACAAGCTCCACTCGCCCCCATCATCAGAACCTTTGGCCTCAGCATTGTGTCATACTCAGATGACGCCCAACTTATCCTCTCCCTATCCAATGAACCCAACACGTCCAGACACAACTTTCGAGAAGGCATGCATGCTAAATGGATAAAAACAGTTGCCTACAACTAAACACCATCAAAACAGAAGTACTCATCATGGGACTAAACCCCAATGCCTGGACCGACACCTGGTGGACCCTCGCCCTCGGAAACCCGCCCACCCCCACAGACCACGCACGCAACCTGGGAATCATCCTGGACTCCGAGCTCAAAATGGACCGCCAGATCAACACCGTCTCATCCGCCTGCTTCCACACCTGCCGCCTCCTACGTAAGACCTTCAAATGAATCCCCCTCGAACACAGAAAAACTGTCACTCACGCCCTGATCACCAGCAGACTCGACTACGGCAATGCACTCTACGCTGGAATCAACAAAAACCTCACCCACAAGCTACAGAACATCCAGAACGCCGCCGCAAGACTGATCCTCAACCTGCCAAGACACTGCCACATCTCCAAGCACCTGCAAACACTACACTGACTCCCCATCGAGGCAAGAGTCACCTTCAACATGCTAACCCATGCACACAAGGCCCTACACGACACCGGACCAGCATCCCTGAACAGCCTACTCAATTTCCATACACCCAAAGGACCCTACAATCAGCCCAGCTCTCCTACGCCACAGTCCCAAGCACCAGAAAAACCAGATCAGGAGGCGGCTCTGTCTTCTTCCTCGTGGCAAAAGCCTGGAACGCCATTCCGCTACACCTTAGACAAACAACTTCTCTTCCCATCTCCGTAAAACACCTCTAGACCTGGCTCTTCAGCGAACCCCCCCCCCCGATGGACCAGAACCTACACCCCCCAGTGCATCGTGACCCTCATGGGTGAGTAGTGCAATTTATAAACACCTGATTGATTAATTTATTGAAATTGTGCCTAATTAATTTTTTTCTAAAGATGATAGGGTTAGGAAGCTTTCAAACCATTCATTGGAAGTTATTTTTAGGATGCATTGGTGGTGGATCCAGGCCAAATTGCAATTTGTGCATCAGACAGATTGATAGACAGGATAAGGAGGTTTTTAACCCCAATACCCAGATAACCAATCTTGCTATTGACAATCAGGCTAATCAGGTATCTAGACAAAAAAATATGTTTAATATTGGGAGCACAACCTATTTCAAATAAGGTAAGAGCTGCAGCGTAATGCCTTGGTGTAATTTATCGTCACAAACAATGTCCCTCTCCATAATGAAGTTCTACAGCTCAAGACCTTTAATATGTGAAGTTGGGGAATATCATATAAAACACAGTTAGCCTTGGGATCTAGATTCCGGCAACCTATATTTAAAACAGCATTGAAATATCCACAAATTATAACTTCATTCCAAGAGCACTTGTCTGTTAAGGGAAATAACATTATCGACAGTCTCAAACAATTTACCAAAGTTGACAATATTTCAATAAGAAAAGTAATAAAGTAAATATATACATTGTAAAATTATTGATTCAATAATTTGCCCCTACATCACACGACTGCAGTGTTAAATAGGGTAATCTTGGCTTTAAAGTATAGTCTCACCCAAATAGATACTCCTCCCTTAGCTCTTCCCGAATTGGAGGGCTGAGCTGCAATAGAATAGCAAAAACATTGGCATTATGAATAAATGTATGAATGAAGAGACATTTATAGAGTGCAACTGCTGCTTCAGAAGAAGCGTCCTGGTCCTAGTGAGAAGACGGGGAGGAGCGGTGGGTTACAGCTTGCCGAATAGCAGCTTTTCCAGCTAAGCTGTAAACAGGCTTTAGAAGCATGTAGACTGGAGGGAAAGAGTGAGGGTGGTGCAGAAACTCAGCGCAAGAACCGCAAGCGCAAGAACCGCAAATTATCTGTCCCCTGCTCTGGCTCGGCGATACCTAGGGGAGCACCGGAGGGGGAGATTAGAAAAACGGAGAGCCCTTGCCGGAGAGTAGGGATGAAGAATGTCTTGAATGTATCTGGGACCTCTTTGGTGAAAATCTCTGTGAGTAATCAGGAGAGATTTTATCCTGGACTTAACTGGTAGCCAGTGTAGTTCTTTGAGCCCTTGTCTGATGGACTAACATTTGGGGATATTCAGGATAAGCCTTGCTGCTGCACTTTGTACATGCTCCAGTTGGGCCAGTAGGGTCTGGGGAGCACCTAGGTAGAGCATGGTAGCATAGTCCAGTCTGGAAAGGGATGAGTCCATGTACAATCCCCTTACAGTTGTCCATTGGCAGATATTTCAGCAACTTTCTCAAGAATTCCAGCAGACCAAACAGGTAGCACCTGTGGCCTTTACCTGAGGTTTTGAAGGACAGGGTATCCATCATGAATCCCAGGTTCATAACAACCATGGAAGGGAATAGAAACGATCCTAAGTCAGATGGCGTCAAGAGGGAGGAGGACATAAATATTATTAATTTTCGCTTTGTCAGAATTTAGTTCTAAACAACCACTATGCATTCATTGAGCTATGGATTTGAGATAACCTTGAGAGATCCCAATTACGCTGTCATCAAGTTGATGGAAGGAAAGCATAAGTTGCATATCGTCCGCGTATGAGGCGATGTTCATACCCCAATTTTGTGCTACTAGGGCTAGTTGGGCTAGATAGATGTTGAAGAGGGTTGAGCTTAATTATGAGCCGTGGGGGACACCACAGCTTATGGCTCCAGACAGGGAGGTGAAGGGTGTGAGGAAGACTACCTGTTGCCTATCTGCTTGAAAGGAGCGTGACCATTTAAGAGTGTGGCCCGTGATGCTCACCTCCTCCAGTCTTTGTAGGCGGATCAATTGAGATGTAGTATCGAAAGCGGTGGAGAGATCAATTAGGGTGACCACTACCTTCTGCCCTGAGTCAAGGTTTCTTCTAATGTATTCAGCGACTCCAAGGAGGGTAGGTTCTGTGCTGAAACCGGCGTGGAAAGTGTAATGAGAAGGGTGTAGAACCTTGTTCTGTTCCACTTAGCTGGTGATCTGATGATTTACCAGGGATTCATGCATCTTGCCAAGATGTGGGAGGAGGGAGATTGGCCAATAGTTGCTCAGGGTGTGTGGATAGGCATTAGGTTTCTTTAGTAGCGGGATTACAAGTGCCTTTTTCCATTTAAGAGGCACCATTCCACGTTCAAGGGACAGATTGAAGAGCACATTTATTTGTGGATGAATGACAGGGGTGGCCTTGGCAAGTATAATGGGGGCGGCAGTCTAGGGGTGAGCAGGATTTGATTTTATAGATTGTTCACTCCGAGTCCACTAGTGGGATTGGCTCAAAAGAGTCAAGCCAAGCTACCTCCTTGTCTGCTGGAGTGTGGGGAGGGGGCATTAGAGCTGGGGTTGGTGGCTTGGACTGTTTGCTGAATCGAGAGTAGATCTTCGCCGTGGAAAAGTGGAAAAATAGGGAGAGGTTATCTGCCAGGGACTGTGATGCGCACATAGCAACATCACAAAATAAAATAATGTCCGGTGTGAAGAAACTTTTCAAACACACCCCCAGTCACAGATCTAGGTTTAATTTATTGTCATTTTGCTCACCACATCACCTCAGTTTGGACCAAGCCATATGCAAATCAGTCTTGACCCTGTTCCCAATGGGAACAGTCCAGCCTGAACTGCCAAGCCAGGTCCTCCCTGGACCATAAACAAGCATCTTGGGACCAGTTAGGGTCCACATAGTAATATCACAAAATAAGACGATGGACGGAGTGTTGAAACTTTTCAAACACTCACCCCCAGTCACGGATCTGGTTGGATTTGCTCTGTCTCTGGACTGTTGTGTGGTGAAGGAGAAGCAGTGCAGGCATAAAGCCATCCCTTTCAAGCAGAAGGGCGATTTGCGTTCTAGTCGACACATGCATTTTTCCGCTTCCAGTTCACTTACCTGCTCCTTCTGGGTCACAATGCGCTGCAATCAACTTCCCTTGCTGGGCTCCTTGTTTGGTGGCTTCATCTGGTTCCTGGTCTTCGGTTTTGCGGTCGAACTCCACAGCTCTGTTCCTACTTGTCAGATGGCATTCTGCAAAAGATAGACAACAATTATAGTATTGTAATTGTAGTTCTCCGAGCACTCAATATTATCAAAAAGAAAGTCTTTATGTAGTTTTCATTCTTTTAATGTTCACTCTGCATCCACATCCAATCCAATTCTCCATCAAACGATTGCTTGCAGCCAACGCGCGTTTCGTCAAGTCCGTGTAGGACAATTTGACTTCCTCAGGGCTGCAACCCAAAGGATTACAATCAGTCTCTTTCTTCCAAATAAAATTACAATGCAAAGCAATTCATATATTGTCTGCATATTAATATAAATCATACAAAACAAGTACCATTCTAACCTAAGTTCAGGTCCAGTGTACATTCACTGCCTATACATATTATTCTCACAAGAAGGACTATATTAGCCAAAGACATAAACTCAATATTAATATAGAACCAAAAAAAAGTATTCAAAACCATCAAGTGTTATACAAGTCAAGTATACTGCGTAATAGGTTTAAGACTGTGGTTACCGAAAACGCCAATAGTTAACAGGTCATATGTAAATAACTCACCTAACTAATGGTAATTGTTTACCCACGGATCATCCAAACGAAATTCCTTAGAAATTTGGGTTAATTTCCTTCTCTACACATTCATGATCTATAATAGAGATTGTTACACGTATAGTCTTATTGACAATACTAAATCAGTAAAAATAACAGAAGTGTCCACCTATTTAGTTATTCTCTATTCAATATATGTACTCACCATGTAGTGGTAGGGTTATTGTATATGTCAACAGCGCGTAAATTATTTGTCCAAATCCTCACTTATGATCAAAGTTCCAATGTATTATTCCAATCAATTCCTAAAGTGAATTGATAACTGTATCAATAGTAGTCTCTATAAGTTATTTGGCCCAATACAAGTATTTATAATGTCTACCTCACCTTAACTTCCAGTATCTGTACATATACGTTTTTTTCAATGTATCTCCAGAATCCTCCGTGTTATAAAGAAGCAGTGACACGAGTCCGTGTCTAATAAAAGAAAAGGTACAATAATGAGCCTCATTTTGTCCCTAACTGTCTGTTACAAAGTTTTGACAATATCCCTGCATTTCATTCGTTTTGCTCACCATTTGGTCAGTATCGATATCCTGTGTCTCACTCTGGCGTTCTGCGTGGGCGCCATCTTTCAGTAGCAATTTATGGTGGAAAACATGGGCGCCATCTTGTAGCGTCTAATCTGCCCGCAATTCGGCCAATATGTTCAAATAATACTAGACTCGCTATAAGTTAAGTGTTATTTCAAAACGCTGCAGACAGTATCCCTATTATCTGTCTATACGCGCATCGTTATTCAATTTAATGGTATTCTCATACCAGCGTTTCCGCACGGGCGCCATCTTTTAACAGTAAATCGGAGCAAGGTACACAGCAGACATCTTGTAATGTCTATGTATACACGGCAATACATTAAAGAGATCCTATACTTGACATAGCTTCGATATTGCCAAAACGTGTTATTTGTTTATAGTCTCATATATATTGTATGCATTCTAGCAAGGCGTTCAGTATACGAGCCTTGACAATAAATTCGTCACTATAAGCGCCAACTTGTATCATCTATATATATTTTTTAGACAAGTATTTTTGGGCTAAATACACAGTAGTCCCTCCGTAATCGTATAAACACCCTTAGTGATATTATGACTATGGAACTACTGCTAATATTCAAAATCAGTCCTAATGTCTTCTAAGTCACTTAGATAAATCCCACCATATATGGCCAGATACATCCTAATTTTATATTTTCTAGTCCTGTGAACCACTGTGGTCCTCAGATAAACCACAATCTTTTCCCAATTTATCAAGATTCATACATTCCTTAACATGTCTACTCATGCTAAGCATAAGACATAACGTAGGGGCAGTGGGTTCAACAGTGTTATTCTTGAGATAAAGATGTAACCTACTTTTCGTGGAGTACTAGATTCATGTACTCAATCAAAAAACCTTTTTTCTTTCAATCACTCTCTTTTTCAATAGAGCACGCAATGTTAGAGAGAATGTAGTAAGTATTAAACATAAAACAGAGATATAGGCACCAACATTGTCAATTACAGTTTTCACTTCCACTATTCAAAAAGTCTTCCTTTAATTACCAAGATAGAACTCATACTCATGATCTACATTAAGTCCACATTCTACGGCCTTCAGTCTAATCAACCAGAGTACTTCTCGTTTCCTCAGTGCTAGTACTCTGTTTCCTCCTCGTAGGTCAGGTTTTATGTGGTCAATTCCATGGTAGGAGAAAATGTGTTGATCCTTAGTTTCAAAATTCTGAATTAAATGCGATGCAATCGGATACCTTGTGTCACCATTCTTCAACGCTCTATAGTGTTCAGCAATTCTGTCTCTGAGCCTTCTCTTGGTACTCCCTACGTAGATTTTACCACATGTACAAGCAATCACATAAATCACGTATGTTGTGTCGCAGTTAATGAACATGCCAATTGTATATTTGCCAGAATTATTATATTCAAAACTCAGTACCTTTTTCATTGCCCATCTACAAGATATACATCTACCGCATTTGTAGAATCCCTTAAAACTGTTCAACCAGTCCGTTTTACTCTGTTTAGTCGGGTAACTGGGACTTAGCATGTTCTTAAGAGTAGTTCCTCTCCTAAATGTCACACTAGGTCTATCATAAATGTATGGTTTCAAATCATCATCTATACAAAGCAGGTGCCAATGTCTGTTTAGAATAGAAAATAATTTAGAGCTGTCAGTTCCATAGTTGGTTATTACTCTTACTTTCTGGTCAGTTGTTCTACCATCCTTACTGTCTCTTATTAATGTAGTTTGTCTTTTCACCTTCTTCACTCTTGATACAGCCTTGGAAATCACATCCTGTCTATATCCTCGATTAAGGAATCTAGATGTCATATCTGCTATATTAAGCTCAAAATCTCTATCCGTTGAGCAGTTACGTCGAGCTCTAATTAGTTCCCCATATGGTATGGCTCTTTTTTGATAGTTAGGGTGACAGCTCTCAGCATGTAAGATTGAGTTACAACTTGTAGGTTTACGGTACATTCGACTATGGATCTTTGTTCCCTCCACATGTAACTCTACATCCAAGAAAGTGATTTTCTGCTTATCATAAGTAGTCGTAAATCTCAAGTTATACGTGTTATCATTCAGGTAGTCAAAGAAACCTTTAAGTTTCTCTACCGTCCCCGTCCATATCATCAAACAATCGTCAATAAAACGACCCCAGTAATGTATATATGGCGTCCATTCAGTTCCCTCAGGGCCCCAGATTCGCTCCGCCTCGAACCAACCCATGAACAGGTTGGCAAAAGACGGAGCAAATCTGGAACCCATCGCCGTCCCAAGTCGTTGTCTGTACCAGTGGCCGTCAAACAAAAACACATTATTTTCCAGTACCAACTTAGTCATATGTAGTAGCATTTGGGTGTGATCAAACATTTCAGCTGGTCTTACACTGAGAAAGTGGTCCAAGGCACGTATGCCCATGTCGTGATCAATGATGGTATAAAGAGATACCACATCAAGTGTAACTAATAGCATACCATCTTCCCAAGTGATGTCTTCAAGTAGATTCAGTATATGCTTAGTGTCTTCTATAAAAGATGGTAAATTATAGACATATTGTCTCAAAAAACAGTCAATAAATTCAGATAATCTCTCCGTCGGGCCACCAATGCCTGAGACAATAGGCCGTCCTGGCGGCTTGTCTCGGCATTTGTGGACTTTCGGGAGAGTGTATAAACACGGTGATCTAGGTGTGTTAAGCTTAAGGTAAAGGTATTCGTCATGGTCTAATAGTGTTTGGTCATACCATAATCTAACTTCATTGTTAATTTTAGCAGTAATGTCAGGAATGGGGTTGATAATCAACTTCTCATAGAACAAAACATTATTAAGTTGAGAGTGGACTTCATCATTATAGTCAGTAGTGTTTAGTACAACTATATTCCCACCCTTGTCTGCATTTCGTATCGTTATAGCCTTATTGTTCATAAGGTCACGTAAGGCTTCTCTTTCACCAAGTGTAAGATTATCACGAGATACCCTAGTATCCCTACATTTGGATACATCAACTATTTTATCTATATCTGCGCAGACCATCTTAAAAAATGTATCGATGGTGTTCCCTGGAATCAATTGTGGGGTCCATTTGGATTTTACTTTTAATCCACTCCCTTCCCTCTCAAATCTTGATATTTCAAGATCTTCAATGAGTGTTTGCATTGTAACCGGATCGTCTTCCCTTTCGGTAAGTGATAAAAGAAGTTGAGTATCTTTTAGTTCTTGTATAGTAATTTCACTCAAAACTTTATTAGAAGTTTGCTTATCTTTTGCAGGTACATTGGCAAAGTGTTTCTTAATTTTAAGGTTTCTAACAAATTTAAAGAGATCTATTTTGGTCATACACCAGTCCAAATTCGTTGCCGGACAAAAACCCAAACCTTTTTTTAAAACAGTAACCATATTCTCAGATAATTCACAAGAAGATAAGTTGATCACTTCTATGTCACATGAAATGGGTTCATCATTCATTGTCATTCCTTCCATGATCTCAGGCTCCTTATCCTTGCGCCTGGATCTCCTACCCCCCCTACTGCCTCTCCTTGTCAGCTCGGGGGCAAAAGGGCACCCCATAGCTACTCCTTGGGTTTGAAAGTAGAAGTCGTCTTTGAATTTAAAGTAGTTCTTAGTAAGGGCCATTTTTGCAACTGGCTTTTGCCCCCGAGCTGGCTATACTATACATGAGTCAGTATGAAGACACCTTTATTTACAACAACAACCCCTTCCGTGAGTGGATTGGTGGTTGGGTCCGATTTATCGACGATGTGTTCTTCACATGGACTGGGAATAAGGAACAACTAGAACAGTTTCACACATGGCTCAATGAGAGAACAAGAGACATTAAATTTAGCCTTGAGTCATCTAGAACACGTCTCTCTTTTTTAGATGTTGAAATCTATTGCTCAAACGGTCAACTAGTAACAACCTTATATCGTAAGAAATCATACTGAAATAAGGCTTTGGACTATTCCAGCAATCATCCGAGAAACCTAAAACAAAATCTACCAATAGGGCAATTCCTCCGCATCCGGAGAAATTGCACTTTCAAAGATGAATACCTGTCACATGCTAATATTCTGAAAGAGAGACTATTAGATCGTGGATACCCAGCCAAATTGCTGAAACATGCAATAAAACGAGCGTGGTGGACACCACGTGAAGAACTTCTTCAAAAGAAAGAGAAGAAGCAATTAAACCGGACGGTTTGTGTGTCAACCTTTTGTCCTGCATCCAATTTTTTGAAAAAGATAATCCATCAAAACTGGCATTTAGTTAAAGAAATCGACGAACAGCTAAAAGAATTGCCACTCTTCGCTTTCAAAAAAGACACAAGTATAGCCAACCAGATCGTGAGAGCAGCTGTACCTAAACCTAAGACAATGACTCTACGAGACTATGTAAGCCTACCTCCAATCACAGGCCATCACAAATGTGGCACATGTTTATGTTGCAATTCAACCATCGAAGGCGACCTGTTCCAACATGATGGCGTGTCATGGAAACACGACCAGTTTACCAACTGTAAACCGCGGAATATAGTATACGCCATCACCTGCACTTGCAACAAGTTATATATTGGAAAAACGAATCAAGAAGCTAGACACAGAATGTCACAACATAAATCTCGTATAAAAATGAAAGTACTAACAGCCCCACTAGTCCAGCACTGGATTGATGAATCTCATGGGGATGAGGATTTCAAATGGACAATTATATCTAAAGTAGAACCAGATCCACGAGGTGGAGATTTAGAGGCTAAGCTAAGACAGAGAGAAGCGATGCTAATCCTTAAGTTCAACACTACCATTACAGGCCTGAATGAGATGTCCGAACTGTACCATCTGTAAGGTAAAACACCCCCCCCCCCATCTTTCTGACTAATTGAAACCCCCCCCCTCAAGCGGCACAAACGCCACCCCCGCTTTCGAGAGGTTGCCTAACTGTGTAACTACCCTTCTCAATGGGTGTAACACCACCCCGACTGAGGGGCACATCCCGATTCCCTTTTACAACAAGAGAGAATTCGTACACTTTAAAAATCTTCCGTCGAGTTCTTTCTAGAACTACAACTCCCATGATACGTTATTGAGGTTACAACGACAAAGACTGCCAATGGTAAACAGAACACTCACATTGTTTCACTACATTATCAAATTCACACCAAACTTTCAGGCGCCCGTAGCGCACATCAACCTGTGGCTAACTACAATTCTTAACACGAAGTCGCGAAGTACTTTCGTATCAAAGGAACAAAAAAAACCTAGCAGGGACTACATTTCCCATGAACATCTTGCCGGCTTCAAAACAACTTCCGGACTAACACGGAATTGAACATGCCAAACTAGATGGCGCCTTCACTGCGAGCGAGGAGTGATTAAAATAGGACAGCGCAATCATTAAAGGTAAATGACGTCGCGCCCCCTTCAATGCCCCATTACATGGTTTCCCGTACGGGCTTTGCCCTTCGCCAATTCAGTTAAAATCCTGACAACTCGCCTACATGATTCCCCGCACGGGTCTCGCCCGGTGTCAAACCTGTTAAATTCGTCACAAAACCCCCCCCCCGCATGAATGCCGCCGGTGGGAATCTTTGGTACACATTTTGACAAACCATCTGGTTTTAAGCAGTCGCTAAATCCTATTGAGCACATTGGACTTTTCTTCTTGTTGAAACGTGACTTATCGTCCTGGCGCCCTACACGCCCTGTTAATCACGAACTCGTTTGTCATTTTCAGGAGTTGTCATTTGATCAAGTTGCTAAGCCGGGTGAAACTCCCCATTGGCCCTTCAAACTTATTTTTGGATTATCGCAAAACATCAATCATGTAAGTTGCTTGCACTTCGAACACGTTGTGCCCACATTGCCTGAACCCCTCCTTCAATAATGATTGCAATTACTAA
This sequence comes from Lissotriton helveticus, assembly GCF_964261635.1. Lineage (NCBI taxonomy): Eukaryota > Metazoa > Chordata > Amphibia > Caudata > Salamandridae > Lissotriton > Lissotriton helveticus. Next base: position 1,311,931,943 of record NC_136063.1, read on the forward strand.
GAATGGCTCATTCTTTCCGTTTCAGATTTTAGGATTTGAACATTGTTTCAAGTAAACACAGGTATGACACAAAATTGCGCTGATCAGTATGTGAGTTGAAGGTCTCTCATGTGTGGTTTCGACTGAGTGTCTGTTTATTTATGTTTTTCAGATCATGTCTGTCGGTCCTGAAGAGAATCTCTTAACTTAAGCAGAGATTCGAAACGCGTCGACCCCCTCTCCTCATTAATTCTGATTCATTCTGTTTTTGCGACCAACCTTTTCTTGAAAATCTCTAAAATATAAACATAGTGTGTGGTCGTATATGCAAAAAGATATGTCTAATCTGGCACGTTTTTATTTAGATGTATAGGCCTTTTCTAAATTAGAGCAGAGATTCTGCAATAGGCCCTACCTTCAATATTTGAATCCAAATAGAGGCTTCATTTAGCCCCATCACCTCTATATGTTGTCTATTGTCTAATCGTTGTCTAAAAGTGTCATTTTTTATGTTGTATTGGTGAACTGTGATTTGGGTTTCCTACCCTGTTGTCTTTGGTTTTTGTTATTGTATAGAAATGAACCTTTAAACGAGTGTTGTTTACATGTCGAGATTATTGCAAACACTCATCTGAAATTAATTTCTTGTTCAAATTGACTGGTTTATTTTTGTTCATGAGAAAAAAAGAAAAAAAGTCAACAAAAACTAATGAAATAAATTTATTTTCATAAAGATTCAAGACTGAATTGGTGGTCTTTGGGTTGAGTAACTTTTTCGCTCAACACCTGGTTAAATAAACCTAAATAATTGCACAGTACTGGCAATTTTTTGTTCATTCAATCTAAAACAAGGCACAAAGGAACAGATGACCTACATATCTAGTTTCAATAGACTAGTGGCAGAAGCTAGGTGGCCTGAAGCAAAGCCTAGCGCCCTTATATACAAAGGATTAATAGAATAATTAAAAGACCTGCTGGCTCAAGCTGTACATCCCCCGGAGTCATGGAGTGCTCTTATTGACCTGATGGTAAAATTAGACCACCGATTGAAAGAAAGACGAAGAGAAAAAGGGCGGTATGACACCCAGGTAGTGCTATTCAAAGAAAAGAAGGTAGAACCTGAGAAATCAACAGACAAACCAGAATCTATGCAAATATGTAGAATTAAGTGTCCCCTTTTGTGCTGAAGAGTGACAGAGACGTAAGGACAAGAAGCTTTGTAGCTATTGTTGAAAGCAAGGACATTTCTTGCATGACTGTCCTGTAAAACCTAAGAGAAGATATGAGTCAGGAAACTAATAAGCCCAAAGCCTGTGGGGACAACAGCTTCGGGTAGGTAAGGATTAATTGTCTCACAACTTGCTTTTTAGAATAGTTGTTTACCTTCTTCCCATCACTTCTTTGTTACTTCTCACCTTAAATGGGATCAATAAACCATAGATGATTAGATTATGATTGTTTCTGGTGCTACAGGTCATTTCATTGACATACAATGAGCCAAACAGAGGGTAATTCCTTTTTTTGACCAAAGGCAACAAGGGTTGAAGTTAAAACCATTGATTGCAGCGACATAAAATCATATCCTATAACGCATTCTACTGGGGAATTTACCTTCCTCTTACATGATAAATAAGAAGAAAAGGTATCTTTTGAGCTTGTTCAGTCTCCTCACTTTCCCGCCATTTTGTGTATCCCATTGCTAACACAACTCAACCCTAACATTGATTGGAGAAATGTTCTTTGTCATTCCAATACAGGAAGAACCATTGTACATAAGGAACGGAAAATCATTTGAACATAGCAGTGACCACAGAAATTGTAGTTCCTGAATTGTCTTCCTGCTATCAGCACGTAGCAGAAGTCTTTGATTAAAAAAGGCATCTACTCCCCCCCCCATAGATCATATGATTGCAGAATTGATTTGGTTACTGGAGCACAAATATCCTGCAGCAGGATTTATGCCTTAACTGAAAAAAGAGAATATTTACTCAAGAGAATACTTGGTTGAAATGCAATGTATTAGGTTTGTTCAACCTTCTTGTTCGCCTGCTTCTTCTCCTCTTTTTTTATTACAAAGCGGCGGCGGGGTTTTTAATATTTTATAAACTATAGAGGCCTCAACGACATCATAATAAAAACTGATATCATTTACCCTTAATTCCGTCCTTACTTGATCAAGTCAAACATGCCAAAATCTTCCCTAAACTTGATTTAAGAGGGGCATACCATTTGGTAAGGGTTCAGGAAAGAGATGAATGGAAGACTGCATTTCTCACTAAATTTGGGTTATATAAATACCTAGTTATGCCCTTTGGCCTTTTTAACGTCCCTGCAGCCAATTTTTTATAAATGAAGTCTTGAGAGTGGTGATGGATATATATGCAATTGCGTATGTAGACGACATTCTGACTTTCTCCTCCTCTGTGGTAGAGCATAAGGAACTTGTCAGGGCTGTGCTTGAGAGTTTAAGTTATAGCAACCTGTATGTGAAACTGGACAAATATGAATTTAACACATCTCAAGTCACCTTTTTTGGTTGTGTATTATCTACCGATGTAGTGATCATGGACCCTCAAAAAGTGTCAGCCATAACAATTTGGTAGTCTCCTCAATTTGTGAAGGATGTACAAAGTTTTTTAGGATTTGCCAACGTTTACAGGCTTTCATTGATAATTTCTCAGCTCTGGCTTCATCTATTACTAAACTCTTTAAAAAGTGAGTTAAATTCTTGTGGACCCCTGCGGCTGTAAAAGCATTCAATAAATTGAAAGAGGTGTCCACCAATGCCCCCATTTTTAATCACCTTGACTCATCCTAAATCCTTTGTTGTTGAGGCCGATGCATCTCAGATAGCTATTTGGGGAATACTTTCTCAAAGAGATAAAACCTTGGGATGGTTACATCCTGTTGCATTTTATTTTAGCATAAACTGACTTCCACAGAACAAAACTACACTGTGGGAGATAAAGAGCTGTTTGCAATAAAGCAAGAGTTCGAAGAGTGGCACCAGTATTTAATGGGAGCACCACACACTGTCACTGTTCTTACGGATCATAGGAATTTGCAGTTTTAAAAATCAGCTAGAGCCTTGTCCATGAAACAATCACACTGGACCCAATACATCAGTGACTTTGATTTTGTGATGTAATTCCAAGCCGGTAAAAAACATGGGAAAGCTGCTGCCCTTTCCATGCTGGGATATGAGATTATAAAGACATCAGGTGACCATTCCCTTATTATAGCCAGGAAACATATTTTAGGGGTTATATGTTCAGAAGAGAATTTCATTAATGAGGTATTACCAGCCCAGAATTTTCAGGAAGTCAATAACTGGGAACAAAAACACAAGGGAGTTAAATTACAAAATCTACTTTACATTCAGGGAGGTTATGCTATTCCCACATTGCCTTTACAACTACAAGTAGAGGAATGGTGTCCCTCTCATCTGCTCATGGACACCCAGGATGCAAACAAACCACTAGAGCTTCTGAGAAGTCAATACTGGTGGCCCAAAATGTCAGCAGACATAAAACAATATATTCAGAAATGTCATTTCTGTGTGCAAAGTAAAAGCTCACACCAGTTTCCTGCTGGTTTATGAACACCAATGTCCACTCCCCCTGATTCATGGAACTTTATTTCAATGGATTTCATTGTAGAGCTACCAAAAACACAGGTTTAACAGTCATATTAGTGGTGGTGGACATGCTAACGAAAATGTCCCACTTAATCTCCATGAAAGCACTTCCAACATCTAAAGAGTTGGCCATGATATTTGTGCAACTCATAGTAAAGTTACATGGACTTCCTTCTGTGATAGTGTCTGATAGGACCCCCAATTTATTTCTACATTTTGGAAAGGGTTGGGAACTCTATTATAAATAGACATCCATCTTTTGTCGGGCCATCATCTTCAAACTGATGGTCAGAGTGAGGGACTTAACCAATGCTTGAGCAGGATTTAAGGTGTCAACTACTGCACTCTTCATTCGATTAGGACACATTTCTATGGGCAGCCGAATTTGCTTACTACTATGGTATACACTACTCCATTGGTCTTTCCCCCTTCTATTGTAATTATGGATTCCATCCTTGCTTCTTGTTTTCACTTCCTCCTGTTTGTACTCCTACACCTGGTGCTCTGAAATATGTTGATCGCATACATGATATGCAGAAGACAGCTCAGATTAATCTGGATAGAGCCAAGGAAGTGTACAGGAGGAATCTGGATCTCCATCACTGCTTTAGTCCTGATTATGTGATTGGGTACATGGTTTAGTTGTCCACACAAAACATTGCTGTAAAAGGGACCCATACATTTCAACCTCGTTTTATTGGCCCCTATAATATTATAAGAATGGTCAATCCAGTGGCCATGAAACTGGAACTCCCTCCTACTTTGAAGTTTCATCCAGTTTTTCATGTTTCTTTCAGGAAGCCGATGGTGGCAGGGATGCGGTTGCCAGTGCGACCTGCCCCCGTGTTGATCGATGATAAGCCTGAATATGAAGTGAGTGCCATTGTGAACTCTAGCAAGGTGAGGCGTAGATTGTATTTGGTCCATTGGAATGGCTGCAGTCCGGAGGATCATAGTTGGGAACCTGCTGGCCATGTACATGCCCCTCGTTTGTTACGTCTTTTTCATAGACGGAACCATGGAAAGCCGAAACCCAGTTGGGGGAGATCTTGGGGGGCTGTACTGTCGGGTTTGCTCCGCCTCCAGCCTCTTGTGTGGCGAAGGCAGAGCGGTGCAGGCATAAAGTTGTCCCATTCTAGAAGAAGAGCGCTTCAGGTCCTAGTAGACACATGCGTGTCTTCTGCTTCCAGTTCACTTACCTGCTCCTTCCAGGTCACGACTCACTGCAGTCAACTCCTCTCGTCGGGATCCATGTTCGGCAGCTTTGTCTGAATTCTGAGCTTCAGTTTTGCGGTGGAACTCTACGGCTCTGTTCCTACTCAACAGACGGCATTCTGCAAAAGATAGACAACAATTAAAGTTTTGCGTCTCACAGACATGGGGTAACACGCTGTTGCGCTTAGCATTAAAAATGTATACTGAGTATTACTCATCTGATCATAGTCATCACGGCTTTGGAGATCCCATTTTCTTTGAGATGTATGTCACATAGTCCAGCACATATTTACATGTTTTCTTTTGTTTAATATAAGAGGATAAACTCAAGGACTATTTACCGTCTTCTGTTCCTCTTAAGGATTTGTTGACATTATTGGGCTATTTTTGTTTGCCTGCTATCCTGATTTTAGGTGGGAGTTTACACTTACATGTATGTAAATCCCTTTATTTAATCTACTGAGTTGGGTACAAACAATATTTCTCTTTTCCATTTTATAGATTGCACACTGCTCCTGTACATACAGTCACTGAATTATATGTGGAAGAGGGAAATTTAACAGGTAGTGAATGCAACTATTAAATGGAAACCTGGATGGAAGTTGTGTGTATTATTAGAATACTGGTACATAACCCTAATGTTCTTATTCTGTCCTTTACAGGCAGGAAACACATAGGATTATCCTCAAACTTGCTTTACTTACTGAAATACACTGTGTGACATTTGTCTTTCTCTTCCTTTGTTCCCCTCTTCCTCCACTCTTACCATTCATGCTTTGACCTTGTTGGGCAGGTTTGGTGGGTGGGGGAAGGTGGGACCTTTTCTTCAGACCTTGCATATCGCTCCTGTGGAAACTACAGGTGAGATTTAACCATTTAATCCATAGTTATTTTGCTCGCCACGTCATCCAGTTTGGACCCAGCCATATGCAGATCAGTCTTGACCAAGGGAACAGTCCGCCCACACTGTCAAGCCATGTCCTCCCTGGACCAGAAACAAGCATCCTGGGACCACTTTCGGGGTATCACCCCTCAGCAGCCAAGCAAGCCTGAATCCAGTACTGTGATGCGGGTACAATTTGTTTGCAGGCCACAGGCTGCAAGAAAGTTTTGAAGATTTTAAAAACTATTCTGGGGCGCAATCAGTTGCTTCAATTTGCAAGGAAAAGAAAGCCCTATTGACTTTTTTTATTTTCCTCTGGAACTGTGTGAGGGCAGTGCTATAAACCAACTTGTCCTCAATGTGTTAGCTCTCTCACAGCTTTCGTTCCAGTTGTTTACATAGGAGCTTTTCTTCCTGAAGACTGGGTGACAGACCAGCGATAACATCCCGGAGGAGCAGATCCTTAAGATGTGATGTCATTTGAGATGTCAACAGTGATGCCATCGGGAAAGTTACTGACCATGTCATGAGTGATGTATTATGTGAGGTTATAAACAGTGCATTGAGGGTGCATAAGTTATAGTTAACTTCGGTAACTATAACTGCTGAATTTCTATGGTTTCGTACAAGTGAAATCTGAGCCTAACTCTAACATCCCTGTAATCTTTGATTTTTTTCAGGGAGTTTATAAGGTTTGTTTTTTAAATCCTTTGTTCCATGCAAGCAAGCAAGTATCTTTATTTTGATTCATTGAACCATATAGGTGCAGAATACAAATATTAAATACATAATAAAATGCAAACTAGACTATTCAGATTATAAACTTGAACAAATCAATCTAATAAAATGAGTATGCAAAATATTACAATCTTTGATACCTAGGCATATTCCTGTGGCAATCTTAAAAAACCTCAGCCAAAGTCCTGGAAAATAGACTAGAAAAGGGTCTGTTATGCAATCTAGAAAGTCTAAGCTGGTAACAAATTGTTGTAGCCTTAGGCCAACGTGTAATACCTTAAGATGGATGGAGCAGAAATTCCTGATCATTGTTCCGGAAGTCTGCCATAAAACACATTTAAAATACACATTCGGATAACATTTTAAAAAGCTGAAGTGCCTTCAGTTAGATACATAGAATACTGAAATAAATATTAAAATCATTCTAAAATTGTTGTACAATGTACATTATGACCATAAGATCAGTACACTTTGGCCTCCTGTACAAATATTGGGGGCCCAGTGCCTCAAATATATTTGGGTATTTGTTGCAGACTCATCTTTTGAATAATCCTCCACACAATTAACAATATCACATCTGATTTCAATATTGAAAAGACCTCTGCAAATTTCTTGACTCTTAAATTCCAGCAAACAGGAACTAAGCATTTTCTCCTTCCATTCAAGTAGTCTGGACAGAAGAACTTTTAGTTTCCCTAATATACCCATAACAGGGGCAAGCCCACCTGCCTTGCTCAGGGGTGCTGGCCCATTCAGCAGTGAAGGAGGCTAGCGGTAGTGTACTGTAACAAAAATGGAGATATAACTTCCTGGCTGTTGAAGGTTCGATCTCATCAAGAAACTGTTCTGACTTAAATTCATCCTTCATCAAATGCAAGTAATCAATCAGGTTGCCAAATGAAGGTTGGACCTGCAATTGAATAAATTTGTACTGCCCATAGATTCTCGTTAAAATTAATTTATTGATTGAGGCAGCTAAATGCGGGTCATACCACAAGTTCCCACATCTTCCCCAGTGTCTCCATAACACACTTGATCCAGGGTATGCTTTCTGAACCAGGAATGCCTAGGACTTCCTTTAAACCATTTATTTCTGTTGGTTAATAACTGCGTATTTTTTTATCTTACTTTTTTATTTGTTGCGAATTTGTCACTACATATTGCAGCACGTATGTTACAGTTTCGTGGAAAAGTCGGAAAAATAGCGTATTTTAAAAAAAGTATAACTTACATATATGTACATATTGTAATTAATGTTTGACAATAGCTGTTGACTAATATAGTGTTTACAGTTGTATTTCTGAAATTAATATTAATGTAGAGCACTTTTTAATTGTATTTCACATCGTTGCGACAACGCCATTCTTTGGAATTACATTGGCGTTCGCAAATATCATGTGATTTGGTAACAAAGAGATATAATTGGAGGAGCCACCAGTCAATAACCTTCAAAGGAAGTTCCCATCTATTTCTTTCTTCTAGAAGGTTCCAGTCTTCAGACGTATCTTGAAAGAAAGAGAGACCCAGTCTTAAGGTCTGACCCTCTATTTCCAAAACCTCCATTTTTGATAGGTTGAATACCGTGAGTTATGTTGTTTGTTCTGCCATTATTCCTTCTTTTGTGCCTGTCCATGTGCTCCCATGCCAGTTTTCTTATCTGTGCATGTGTTTTGATCGCTTTAAGTTTTGGATTTTCCGCCTCTGCCTCGGACTCCTTGCCTTTGAAAGATTGTTCGTGATCCATTTGCATCAACTGACTTTCCCCGGAAAAATACATCTTTGTTGGTTGGATGGTGGTCGGATCTTCTATTGAATTCAAATCCAAACTCAAGTTGGTGCTGGACTCTCATCTTCCTCTGTCCACAGAACCCAATATTTGGTTCTTTGCCAATTCCATTCTAGCTTTATCAAATTTCCTAGCAAAGGTCAGTATGTGTCCTGTAGTGTAATCCCAATTATCCCGTAGGAACTTGCATTGCTTTCTTTGTATCACTTCTTTTCATGCATCCTCAATGAAGGAAGTGGCCCTTAGGGGCCACTCGGGTTACTTACAACCACCTGCTATGCCTTCCCAAGAATGAAGAGTCGGTCAGACAGTAGAGAATATGAACATACTTTTATTAGCAATACTCTGCAGAGGAGCCCAATCTGACCTGCACCCTAAGATGTCTGCTGAGGGATTGACCTCCCAACAGTCTGCAACACAATATGATTCTTCGCAAGAGCCTCCAACCACGCCCACAGTGGAAAGTTACTGGCCTGGCCCGAAAATGCACAAAGAAGGCACAGAGGGATGAGCTTAGCTACCACCTGCCAGATGGGTACATGCTATCCGTAACTCAAGGTTACCGCACTGAGTCTCAGAGTCTCCTAACGTGGAAGCAGAACTACACACTCAGATAGGTATGCGAGGGCAGAATGGCCTATTCATTAGTAAGTCGGGAGCAGCCTTGATCATCAGAGAAAATAATAACGAAGTACAGTGTTCTGCTGAAGCAGGCAATTCTAAATAATGAGGCCTAGTTCGGGCACAGCCTAAGCAGCCTAATAGGGAATATGAAATACAAAATGGAGTCACACTTGCTAACTGAAGCCTGCACATTATGGGGATAACTCAGTGGGTTGCATAACATGAATACAAATGGCGTCTATTTAGCCATGCACTGCTAATCTAATATGGCATGAAACAAGTGCTTTGCAGGAATGGGATTTTCAAACCTAATAGACCCTTCTTTTAGCATGAGTGTCTAACTGCTTTATTGTGGCTATCTGTTAGGGTGTTTACAATTCTAAGTGGGGAGAAAGAAAATGCATAGTCACTCAAGTTACAAGGGATAATAAAGCAACACACTTAGTATCAAAATCCACCTAGTATTCAAAAATGCCCTCATCGATGAGCATTATATCCTGGATATCCTGCATCATCATAGTGGAGACCTTGTTATCACGTCTGACAAATTAGGGGTAGGGGTGAGCTTGCTCAAACAAAAGGTGCAGCATGCTGGAAGGCAATTAATACATAGGGAACATGTGAAGATTACACCTGCGATAGCTACTAGGACAATTAATATCTTCCAATCCCATGATGTCAGCAGACCCAGAGCCACCCTGTGAGGGACCATGAACCATGAACCATTATCCTGATGGATATCTGAAGCAAGTCTGTGTAATTTCTGTATTGCGGAGTATACAGTAGGGGCGTTATCAGGGATGTAAACACAACAGCTGCTGCCGATGACGCAGCAGGTTCCATCCCAACTCTTTTAACTCGAAGCGTATGGAGTTCCCTACGTTGTAGCCTATGATCCTTGTGATAATTAGACGGTGCAATGTAAATGGGAGGTAAAAGGAAAGAGACATAGCACCAGCCAGACCATCCCCTGAGAAGCTATGTATAAGCCTGTTCCCCACAAATGAAGTATACATTCGGAGGTGTAAGCAAAGGTGGACCACTAGTAGTGTTCAATCGGTATGTATAGTTAGAACTGATCTGTCCTACTGAAATGTTCCCTGAACCTTCCACACAGAAACTCGCTGTTGCATTTAAAACAGGGACGGGCATGACTTTGTCTTCAGTGATATTTAGTTCCTGGAAACATTTAAAGTATTCAGTGACATTAAATCCTTGGAATTCCAGCATTTCATTTTGTAACCAAGTGACATTCTAATTAGCTTTGAAAACGTTCATACAAACTTCCGGATGCAGGGTACCCTCCTTGCCATCCACCCGAGCTGTATATCCTTAGTGTACCACTATATATTCCAACATTGCTTCATAATCAGACTGTACCATATTCATAGCATCAGCATGATAGTGCATGTACAACATAGAGATCAACTTGAACCAGGCCTCACAGCTACCTAAATACGACAGGGGCAATGACACCAGCAAATCATTCTTGTGCATAACGGAGGGGAGTAACCCACACACCCAACAATTCATGGCATTAGTAGTACTGTGTACCTGATTAAGCTTCTGCAGGAAATCGTTCTCGATATAAGTCTGTCTATGTCTCTCCTTATGTGGGTCTATTGAAACTAACAAATGCTGAGATGGAGCTGGGGTAGTCCCTATCAAAGTGTATACAGGATGCTGTTCTTCTAAATAACACAGCACCTCAAATAGTGTTATTGTTACTATGAGAAGGACCACTACCACTACTATCCTATTCCCAGTAGACCAACTAGACCACACAGGATCATTCTGCTGTAATGGATGGGCCACCAAGGGCTATTCTTCCTTCATGACTGCACGGCCAAATGGGTAAATAGAAAGAAAACTTAGGAATTGGAGCCACAAAAATATAACCGGCCAGAGGGGCACAAGTCACCAAGCGCCCATCTAGAGCCTCGCTGGTAGGCTCATATTGCTCCTCAACGACGGTGCTATGAAACACTCCCATGGAGAAGCTGTGTACTGCAGCCCTTGCTGGAAAACAAATCCTCTTCTTTCAGGATAGGGCACCCTCCCTCCTGGGCAAGTACCCTCAATGATCCTGCCCAGTGTCCGGGCAGTGCACCAGTGTAGCTCACTCTAATCTAATGCAGGCACCTTAGGCATAGCACCTACTACGCCCTAAGCTCGAGCCCTTCCCTAACTCCTGGACTGTCCTACAGATACACTGTCCTTCTCTCGGGTCGCAGGTTATACCTGGTGACTCCAGGCACTGTCTCGTCAACAAAAAGGGGTAGAAACTCAGGGTCAGGTAGGCATTGAGACTCAGAATCTGGTGTATTGGAAATGGGGTTATCCAGGGCGGCCCTTATCTCTGGTGGGACCGCCTCCAACAAGGCTGCTTCACTTTCTTCGTCCATCTGCGCCCACCTCAGTCCGGCATCAGAGAAGGGAACAAAGAGGGGCACCCACTCTCCTTACTGGTCAGCAATGCCGTTGAGGAACCACCGATCATACGGAAGTGGAAGAGGAATCCTTTTGACGTGAGTTCCATGCACCCAATGCTTCCGGCCTTCAAGCTTGATGGCTGTGTGGGTGGCTAGAAGGACAAGCAGGGGTCCCTTCCACCACGGCTCCAGGCAGTTCTTCCGTTGAAAAGTTGTCACCAAAACGAAGTCGCCGGGCTGTAGCTGATGCCCAGGCCCCTCTGGTACTGATTGCAACGTGGCGTGAATCTGTTGGTGGATAGAATGGAGATCTTTAGTTAACTCATACAGATAGTCCACAAGCAGGGGGTACTCTATCTCAGAGAAGCGCTTGGGTTGTGGGACACCCCAGATGTTGGCAGGGCATCCAAAGACCACCTCATACGGGGACAACCCTGTTCTAGGATGCGCTGTCGCTCTGGTAGATAATAAAGCCAAAGGTAGAGCATCGGGCCATCATAAACCTATACTTTCTTGAGTTTTTGCTAATTTCAGTTTGAGAGTACCATTGTACTTCTCAACCAGGCCTGCTGACTGGGGGTGGTTCGCTACATGAAACTTCTGCTTAATATTCAAGCCTTTGCACACCATATCAATTACTTTTCAATTGAAATAACTATCGCTGTCACTCCAGATCACATGTGGCAATCCATAGCGTGCGGAGAACTCTTTCAAGAGTGCCTTCGCTGTCACCATAGCTCTATTCTCCTTAGTGGGGTCTGTCAGGTGCGCGATGTTCCTCAGAGCTTGCACGACGATAGAAGGGTCCACCTCCGGGCACCTCCAAGTCTGACTGTCGTTAGGACACAGATTATTAGAGTGGCCAGGCGGGGGAAAGGGTGTTGGGTAAGGAACAGCAGGGAGGGAGATCTGAAAGAGAATCAAGACAACTTGACACAGAACTACTCCAGTGCAAGACTTTGTATCTGTGAAATATTATGCTAACAATTACCTGAGTTCCCTGCACTGTTTTATTAGTTAAGGCTTGATGTCATGATTATACTGTGGGGGAACATGTAAGACTCATTGGTGCTCAATCACTTGATGTTACATTTCCTAAAACATATTAAATACACATAACAATACCCACCAGCCTTGTTCCTTCAAAGTCTTTCCAAGCTCTTTATAGTGAAACTGCGTGTCCTGCCTCGCAACTTTTTACAAGAATAAAAGTTCAAAGTCAGTGTCTTTCAAAAGTTCTTCCTTCTCTAAGTTCCAAAAAATGTAGCTTTCATCCTCTCAGGGTTTAAAGAAGTACCAAGTTTACTAAGTGTATTTTAAAACCTATTGCTGATATGCAAATGTTTATGACCAGCTGCCAAGAACCAAACACGATACAAAACCATTCCACTCGATTTCCATGAGCAACAATCACAAGGCGTCTTACCCTGATTCTGAGTGAGCAGCCACCTTCACCATTCTTCTGCTCTGACTGCAGGTCCTCGAGCAAAAGGGTCGAGCAGAAATCCAATCTCCGTACTGCTGCTGCCAAAACCAACGGGAGGAACGAGCCGCTGCCACCAGCTGAGACGGAAAGAATAACGAGCGCGGTGCTATGGGCGTGGCTCCTTTTATAGTGCAGAGCCGCCCAAGCACGTGCTAGAAGCTTCTGAGCGTTGCGTCTCTGTGACGGACGTTCTGTTCCAAATATGCTAATGTGGCACAGCTGTAACAAGTTCAGAATTATTTATAATGGTAAAATGAAGGGAAACATCATAAAAGAAACGTTACACAATGGTGAATTTGACATTACTCTAAGTTTGTTCCTTCACTGCTTGCAATACACTTTGTTTGGCATCTGACATAATGTTCCTCCAGTGCTTGCAATACATTATGGTTTGGCAAGAGACCTAACCTAACGTGTACAGCATCATAGAGTATGTTGAAGCACCAATACTCCTAAGCACACAATATGCAATAATAATACAGTTCTGGCAGCATCATAGTGTAAAGCAACAATGAACCTCACAATAACATACGTCTGTAACGGAAAGTACAGGCCCACCAATAACGTGCCAAAGGAAATACACAGTGCATTTTCCCACATAGAGAATGAGGGCGCCCACAGATGGAAACATGGTGTGGTGAAGAGGCGCCCCTAGAGCCGCAGCCCATAGCCATGACAGGTAAGCCTCAATTCATTTACTGAATACACAAATCACTACTAGCAAAAACTTCAAATTGTTATCTCCTTCCATTTCGATGAAATCCATCTGGAGAACCTTGAAAGGGAAGGAAGGGGGTGCAAAGTTACCTGCGGGTGTAGGAGTACCTTTCCCAGGATTATGTTGCAAACAAATAATGCTGCGTCTTTGTCTTATTCAATAGCGTATCCACAGCATGAGGTACCATTACTGTGAGATCAGTATCAAGGACGAGCCCTGTCGATTGTCTGATAGAAACTGCCACCGCCACAGCAGCTCTCAGGCAGCTTGGGAAAGCTCTGGCGATGTTATCAAGAATAGAAGAAAAATAAGTGCAGGGTCTCTGCTTACCACCGAAACCCTGTGTTAGGGCAGAAAGTGTGCAACCATCCGCCTTGTGTACGTAGAGCACAAAAGGCTTCTGGTAATCAGGAGTACCAAGCACAGGAGCAGAGCAAAACGCAACCTTTAGTTGCTCAAAAGCTTGCTGGCATGCACGTGTCCAAGGCAAGGGTTCATGCATGTCTTTGGTGGTCAGGTAGAAAAGGTGTTTCGTTAGTAAGGAATGCGAACCAGTGACAACAATACAAAGTTATGTCAATGAAAGCTAGCACCTTGCATTGGGTCTTAGGAACAGGCATATTAGTAATAGCAGATATGCGTTCAGGTGTTAGTCTGCGACCCTCCTTCGACAGTAGGTGACCTAATTAGGTGGCCTCCTGTCGACAATATTGAAATTTTGAAAGTGACACCTTGTGTGCATGGTTTCTTTAAGTAACAGTAATGTAACCGTGGCCTCTTTACAACCATCCTCAGTGTCCGAAACCACAAGAAGGTCGTCAACGTACTGCAACAACACATTACCAGGGTAAAGTTCTAAAGTATCCACTTGAGCTTTCAAAGCTTTACTATAGATACTATAGATACTAGGACTTTCTGTATAGCCTTGTGGAGCACGGCAGAATCTAAAGTTCTTTCCGGCTATTGCAAAACCAAACAGATATCTGCTATCTGTATGGATTGGTACGCTGAAGAAAGCATTCTTTAAGTAAATTACAGAAAATTATTTTGTTGATGCGGGAAATCATTGTCAAGATCGTGGTAATGTCTGGAACCACAGGGTACTGGGGAACCACTCTCTAAGGTCAATTACAAAGTGGTAAACAGCGGGGTGGGCATTAGAATTATCAAAGGGTATCTTTTTAAGAATAGGAAGAATAGGGCTATTACACACATTCGCCACTGTCTCTTCAACCACACCAGACTTAATCAAATCATGTATTATTTGTAATAAAGCCTTTTCTCCTGCCTGCGAGATCTTGTACTGGGGAATGTGCGGCAATTTGGCGTTGTCCTTTATCTGGATGGAGACTGGTGGGATCTGGAGTAACCCCACATCCATGTTTCCTGTAGCCCACAGTGTGCGTGGCACATCTTTAAACTCAGTGGGGAGGGATGCATCTTTTGTGAAGCATTGCTTTGCACGGACCACCTGTGGTCCAATAGTCATGTAAACACCGTCTGCAGAACAAAAAATTGTTGCATGCAACCTCTTTAACAAATACAATCCCAACAAATTCTCCCCGCAATTTGACGTTAAAAAAATGGTGAATCGACAGTGAAGGGGCCAATAGTGAGAGCAAGGGGCTTGGAAATGGGGCTAACAACCAGCACGTCTGAGAAACCCACTGAAACATTGTTTTGGCAAACCGAGCTGCCCCCAGGACCAGTGAATGGGAAACAGAGCTATTCATAGCCCCTGTATCACCTAAAAATCTCTTGGTCGTACCTTGTAAATCTGCAGTGACATAGGGTCTGCGTCATTCTACAGGCACCGGACCTGGTCCCTTACCCTGTCCCTGGCTATCCTAGCTGTGAGATATCCTTGTCACTTCGTCCATGTCATAGTCCTCATGATAGTACAGCCTCCCTCGGGGGTCGTCAAAATAGTTCCTGCTCTGTCAATTGTGTGATGTATTCTCTGACTGCATCTCCCCTCGGCTTCCTCCTCCTCTTCCGCGTCCTCTAAAACTTCGACCTCTCGGGCCTCACCTTTCTGCAACAACTCCGGACACTCATTCTGCCAATGTCCCTCCTGCCTACAATACGCACATTGGTTAAGCCCAATGGGCGCATTCGAAGCACCACCCCTATTAGACCGTGGTAGCAGCTGGGCCAAACCTCTTCCTCTTCCCCTTGCAACTTGTCTTCAAATCCTTTGACTTTTTCTCCACCTTTTCTTTGTACTCATTCTCTCTATGCTTGTAGTACTGTGCCATACTCAAAATCACTGATGGGGATGAGGTTGTCCAAGTACTTTCCAAAGCCTTCAACCTAGTTGCAATCTCGGGAAGCAAGTTAGTGACAAATCTGTTAACAAACAAATGAACACCACCCTCCTGTGACAGGTCCTGAGCACTAAAGTCCAAAACGCCCTTCAAATCTAGCAAATAAATCAGACACACTTTCATCCTTCTTCTGACGACACGCAGTCAACTTATCCCAATCTACCCATCTTGGCGGGATAAGGGAGTGCATCTAAGTGATAATACGCCCGGCAAAGCTAGGAGCTCTGCTTTCGGCTTCTCACCGGGCTTACACTCCTTATCCCAAGCCTTGATCTCATCCCATGTGCCACCCAGCTCCAGTGCATGATCCTGTGTATGAACCTGCCTCCATATATCCACCGGTACCAGCAGGTCAAAAAATAACTCTATATCAGCTAATGTCATCACTGTGGATTCCGTCAATTCTTTATAATATGCAGTAGGGTTTTTTTGAGGGTCCGGCAGCTGGCTCTTTAGGGATAAGTGTTTACTAGAGAGGGCAACCCAATATTCCCCCGGAACTGGGTATAATCAATAACAAGAACAGAGAGGTTCCTAGAGGAATTATTTCTTATTATTCAATAAGTTAGATACTTGTCATAAAAAATGAACAATCTTCAAATGAATAACTGGAGATTATAATTATATAATCATTGATTTTATATCAGCAATTTAAGAGATTTTACATAAACA
The DNA here is from genome assembly GCF_964261635.1 of Lissotriton helveticus. Lineage (NCBI taxonomy): Eukaryota > Metazoa > Chordata > Amphibia > Caudata > Salamandridae > Lissotriton > Lissotriton helveticus. Next base: position 1,311,948,440 of record NC_136063.1, read on the forward strand.
TCGGTGAATATCCAGATGATAATTCATGAACTGGCAACAAAAGACTGCTACTTAAATTTTTGTATGAGCAGTGATAACAGACACTTTTGCGTATTGTATAGACAATATATACAGATTATGTCCTATATACATTGATTATTAACTATATACATATATTTACAATACATAGTCAAATAATATTTAGCAAAACAGTGTCAATGTGTCGACGTTTCGGTCTCAGGATTCAAAATTAAATGAGACCATCCTCAGGACCAATGTTGCACCATGAATCTTTAATACAATAACCCAGAGACAAAGAAAATCAATAAATCTCCATGTTATGTGATGTGTACCGTCTGCCGCCACCGAATATGGTGTCCTAAAAGTGGGAACTATATACAGTGTCTATATACAAATATGTACAACCATGCACTACCAACACAATAATTAATTAAGGGTCAGGGGTGGGGCTAGGTGCCTATGTCTTAACCAGGTGCACACATCTAATGAAAAGGTTTTTTACAATACTTACTAATGGAATGTCACCCTGGATTAATCCTATATGCCAATAAATCAAGGAGTCAGTAAAATAATGTCCATAATCCTTCAGATTCAGGCTAGTTTGTACTGTACAAAAACCAAGCGCTTACCTCCTGACACTCTAACATGGGTTCACACGTTCAATCGTGATAACCGGGCATAATTAAAATGCCTGCATGGAATCTGTGAAACATAAACAACGAATAACTTACACTCCGCTTACACACACCCAACACTACACACAAACGAATTGAAAGTAAATCACATGTCAGCCACAAATGCCAAAGCCAGAGCTAGGCGTCCACTACACTTACTTTGTCGGGAATTCAATCACCGCCCATTATCCAAGCCTCGCTGCAACAGACGAGTGCAGGTCGGCGTCTTCCGGGTACTATTAAGCCGGTAGAGCGGTAATCACATGGGATTACGTGAAGACACTGTATATAGTTCCCACTTTTAGGACACCATATTCGGTGGCGGCAGACACATTGACACTGTTTTGCTAAATATTATTTGACTATGTATTGTAAATATATGTATATAGTTAATAATCAATGTATATAGGACATAATCTGTATATATTGTCTATACAATACGCAAAAGTGTCTGTTATCACTGCTCATACAAAAATTTAAGTAGCAGTCTTTTGTTGCCAGTTCAGGAATTATCATCTGGATATTCACCGATGTTTATGTAAAATCTCTTAAATTGCTGATATAAAATCAATGATTATATAATTATAATCTCCAGTTATTCATTTGAAGATTGTTCATTTTTTATGACAAGTATCTAACTTATTGAATAATAAGAAATAATTCCTCTAGGAACCTCTCTGTTCTTGTTCTTGTCTTTAGGGATAAGGCCTCACTCCTTTTCCAAGGAGTATAGATCCACTGTTCCTGAAACCGAATGTCGACTTGTGGTCTAATTACAGTGTCCCTGGAGTCGCGCAGTTCTCGTATTTCAGGATGGTAAATGGGATGGATTTCCCTCACCAGAGCTGAGGCAGTAGCTCTAGCTGCGGTGCCTGTAGAATGACGCAGACCCTATGTCACTAGAGAGGGCAGCACTAGTGGCCGAAGACTGGGACATCGGAACTGTTGAGTATATCCGTTCAGGGGCTTAAGAAGGTGGGGGGCCGAGAATCCAACAACTCTTCAACAAAAACGTCTTCCTCCTCTCTGGCGACATAATATTTATCATTCTGTAATCAAAACTTCCTATCTGCACCTTCTATGCCTTCCTCTATCTTTTCCCTTTCATAGGCCACTGCTCTCTGCGTTATCATTTGCGTCGGTCTTTCCCGGGCCTCTTTCTCTGCTCTCATACGTCGCTGCTTCGCTTCCTTCTGCCATACTCTTATAGAATCAAACATCGACTGCCTACTCATTTTGGCAAACAGTTTGTCCTGCAAGAAATTCAATTTCTGTTCATCGAGCGAGCCACTAAGCGGCCATTGTAACTTAGCATTGTCCCTGGTATATTTATTCCACAATGTGCTAAACATAATAGGGCCAATACCGTGCTTGACATATACATCGAAATTTGGGCTACCCTCCGGAGTTGTAGGCTGGCTATCTTCCAGTCGAGCATCAGTGGCACAATATTCACATCCAAACACTCTAACTTACTGAAACAAGGCATCTTAATATAAGATACATATGCTGTCCCCAACGGACAAGGATAACACCAACAAAAAAATAATAGAAGGAAAAATAAACAAGAGCACATTTTTCAAGAAACAAACCAAAACAGTTCGAAAACCACTCACTGCAGTCTGGAGACTGTACCAAGTTCAAGAAGACAGGCTCTAGTCCCAGACCTTTTCAAGAGTAGACCAAATTAACAGTTGGCCTGGCAGATTGTTTGCAAATACTCTGTGTCTTTTAAAAGGGTCCGCAGACCCACCAAGTTCAAACCAAGACAGCCCAAAGACGGTACCAAGACACAGCCCATTGGCTTGTGTTGTTCAAGCAAGGCAGTCTGAAAACTGCATCAAGACAGTCAGAAGACCATACCAAGACACAGCCCGCAGGCTCGTGCCGTTCAAGAATGGCACCATTTTTCCAAGAATCAAATCACTCACCTGGTGCACTGAGGTCGAGTCAAGTTATTCTCCACTGCTGACTCTTCGGACCAAAACGGTGAACTCCAAGGTTTTGCCTTCTCAGGACCCCAGCCGGTGACCACTAGATGAGGAGTCGCCCAATTAGATAGGCGGGACAGCTGCGAGAACCAAGCTGGATCGTGTGGGGTGCCCCGATCCGCCTGACCGACCGGACACAACTCGGACCCTGCAACACATTTGCAGGTGAGTCGGGTCACCTTGCGGGGTCCCTGTTTGGGCACCAATTGAAGGAAGTAGCCCTTAGGGGCCACTCTGGTTACTTATAACCACCTGCTATGCCTTCCCAAGAATGACGAGTCGGTCAGACAGTAGAGAATATAATCATACTTTTATTAGCAATACTCTGCAGAGGAGTCCGATCTGACCTGCACCCTAAGATGTCTGCCGAAGGACTGACCACCCAACAGTCTGTAACACAATATGATTTTTCTCAAGAGCATCCAACCATGCCCACAGTGGAAAGTTACCAGTCTGGGCCAAACATGAACAAAGAGGGATGAGCTACCACCTGCCAGATGGGTACATGCTATCTGTAAATCAAGGTTACAGCGCTGAGTCTCAGCGTTTCCTAAAGTGGGATTAGAACTACACACTCGGATAGGTATGCGAGGGCAGAATGACCTATTCATTAGTAAGTCGGGAAGCAGCCTTGAACAGAAGGGAAAATAATAACGGAGTACAGTGTTGTCAGACGAGGTCTTCCTCAGGATCTGTCGAGTTGATATAAGGGCCCACCTCTCGATACCTCCAATTCTGATTGTAGTAAATACACAGAATATTGAAGTGATCAAGCGGGGGGAAAAGGGTGTTGGGAAGGGAACAGCAGGGAGGGAGATCTGAAAAGGAAAAGTTAATGCTGCAAGTCTTTTCGATACTTTCGAAAACTCTGCAACAACTTTAATAACTAAAATTGCTTCTTAAAATTAAAAAGGCTTTTGACTTTAAATTAAGCCTAAACTCCAAAGTCATCAAATGTAACAATATCTTGAATTGTGCATTGAAAACACACTAGCATCTCAGGGTTACCAAAGACTTAATGACTCTTTCCTTGTAAATAACCTCTTTACAGTGATAGCCACTAATGTCTCTTTGTCTTGTAAATATCTGCTTTACTTTGATAATCTCAAATGTCTCTTTACCTTATAAACATTCACTTTGCATCAATAATCTTCAAACCCAAATACTGCACATGAATTGTATTTCTTTAAGCAATTAAATCCTTTTGCTGTACTCTGCAAAATGAATTGCGCCAGTTACAAATAGCGTCCAAAAACCATTCAAAGAAGGATTCTAGAAGATTGAGTCAAAACTCTCAGTGAATTAAATCAAAGGAAACAAAGAATGTTTTAATTCACCCAAAGAAACATTCAAAGAGCACATTTGCAATGATTGCGCCAAATTTTAGCCTTTCAAATAACTCGCTGACTGCAAAAAGAATCAAAAATGCTTCCCAAGCTCTGATTCCAACTCAGAGCATCAGGAGGAAGCTGCCACACCTTCAAATTCCCAGGAATAGTGAGCAAAGGGGTTTGGGCGTGGTCGCGTACATGTACGTGACTACGCCCGGTGTTTTAAGCGACCGCATGCCATTTCTCACGCATCTCGCGGACGCGTTAAAGCCGCTTGCCAAATCCCACGCATCTCGCGTGAGGCTACCAAACCTCACGCATCTCGCGGACGCCTTCAGGGTGCCAAATCTAACGCATTAGGCGGACAGGGGGGGATAAACTCCATATAATGTGCACATTTCAATACAGAGAAAGTACATTTCACCACAGTACATCTTCTACATCATAAAGTTGCACAATTGAACCACCAACGCCCCCTAGAAGGAAAACAATGTACCTTTCCACACAGATGCTTATGACATGGTACATTACGTGGGGCGGGCCCTAGACCGCAGACCACCCTAGTCCTGACAGTACTCCCCCCTCCCGAGAGCGGTCTAGGGCCCGGCTTTGTAGGATGGAGGAGGTGGAAGCTGTGTAGCAAACGAGGGGCATGTATGTTCTCAGCTGGTTCCCAAGAATCATTCTCAGATCCATAACCTTTCCAGGATACCAGATACCACAACTTTGTACCCCTGCGCTTAGAGTCTAGTATTTTTCGTACTTCATACTCCCAATTGCCATGAACTAAGATTGGTGCTGTTTTGGGTGTTATATTTTGTCTAGCTGGTTTCAGTAAAGATGTATGAAACACAGGATGAATTCGTAAGGTCTTGGGAAGTCGTAGTTTATATGTTACTGGATTGACCTGACGGATCACCGGATATGGACCAATGAACTTGGGGTGAAACATGTTATTATGTTTGAAATGTAAGTTCTTTGTGGACAACCACACTTTGTCTCCTGATTTATATATTGGTCCTGATCGATGATGTTTATCATATTGTCTCTTGTACTCTTCTTTGCTTTGCAATAATCTTTTGTGAATTTTCTGGTGAACAGTCTGCATCAGTTGTACTGTGTCTTGTACTGCTGGTGCATTACTCTCTTCTTCAGGCAGCGTTAAAGGGATGGTCTTTGGTACATATCCATAAAGAGCTTCAAAAGAAGATGACCCAGTGGATGAGTGAGGTGATGAATTATAAGCTATTTCTGCTATCCACAACAATTCTAACCAAGATTGTTTGGAATCTGTTACATAGCATCTCAAATATTGTTTTAGTGATTGATTTAAACCCTCGGTTTGACCATCCGTTTGTGGATGATAACTGGTAGACATGTTTGAAGTGATCTGTAAACATTGACACCATTGCTGCCAAAATTTGGAGGAGAATTGTGAACCTCGATCTGATAACAACACTGACGGCAAACCATGTAATCGTACTACATTCTCCAGAAAAATATGCGCTAATTGTCCTGCTGTAGGCAATCGTTTACAAGCAATGAAATGTGCATACTTAGTCAAACTGTCTACAACAACCAAAATAACCGAATGCTGATTGACTTGTGGGAGATTTGTAATAAAGTCTAAAGAAATATGTTCCCACGGTTTGGTTGGTGTAGGTAAAACTTGCAATAGTCCTTTCGGTTTACTGTGATCCGTTTTAAACCTTGCACAAGTCTCACAATTCTGAGCCATTTGAGTTACATCCTTTTGAAGAGTTGGCCACCAGAATATTTTTTGTATCTTTTCTATAGTCTTTTTAGGACCAGGATGTCCTGCCATCGGATGAGAGTGTAACCAATTGAATACAGTTGTTTGTAGTTCTTTGGTAGGGAGATAAACTTGCTTTCCATGGAATGGTATTCCTTCTTTGATTGTTTGATTCTCCCCTTTCTTTTCCCATTTTTTCCATTGAGAAAGAGGAAAGTTTTCGTAGATATTTTCTAGGAATTGGTCAGCAGACAATAAACAAAGTACTTTATCTGGATCTATAATCGCCTGCGGAGCTCCTTCAAATCTTTGCAAAGAGGAGTCTTTTCTGGAAAGAGCATCTGCTTTCTTATTTTCTTGTCCTGGACGATAAGTTACAATAAAATCATATTCTGCAAAAAACATCATCCATCTTAACTGCCTTGGTGTTAACATTCTGGCTGAACTCATAAATTGCAGATTTCTGTGATCGGTATATACTGTTACTGTGAATTTTGCTCCCATTATATAGTGTCTCCATTCTTTGAATGCTTCTAAAATAGCAAGCAATTCTTTTTCTGCGATAACATAGTTTTGCTCTGCTGAGTTCAATTTCCGGGACATGTATGCAACTGGGTGCATTTGACCAGTTTTGGGATGTCTTTGAGAAAGAATGGCTGCTATAGCTACATCTGAGGCATCGGCTTCAATAATGAAAGGTTCATTTACATCTGGATGCATCAGAATTGGAGCTGCTGTAAATGCCTTCTTTAACTTCTGGAATGCATCATTAGCTTCTGGAGTCCATTCAAATTTCACCTTTTTTCTTAGTAATCGAGTGATAGGAGCTACCACTGCTGAAAAGTGATCAATAAAACGGCGATAGAAATTTGCAAATCCCAAAAAGCATTGTACATCTCGAACAGACTTTGGAATGGGCCATTCAGCTACTGCTTGGATCTTTCTATCAGTCATTTTCATGCCAGATGGTGTGAGGAGCACTCCCAAGAACTCTACTTCAAATACATGAAAGTCACATTTAGTTAATTTACAATACAGGTTATGTGCTTGCAGGGTTTTCAAAACTTTTTTAACATGACCTTCATGTTTTTCCACTGAATCCGAATAGATCAAAATATCGTCTATATAAACGATTACAAACAAGTCCAAAAATTCTCTTAGCACATCATTGAGGAAAAACTGAAAGGCCGCTGGAGCGTTGCAAAGGCCAAATGGCATTACCAGATATTCAAATAAGCCATAACGAGTTTTAAAAGCGGTCTTCCACTCATCTCCTTGTCTTATTCGTACCAAATGATAGGCCCCTCTAAGATCAAGTTTAGTGTAAATCACTGCGGTCTTAACTTGATCTAAAAGGACCGGAATCAAAGGCAAGGGATATTTGTTCTTAATCGTTATCTTGTTCAACGCCCTATAGTCAATGCAAGTTCTTAATTCCCCATTGGCTTTTGGGATAAAAAACAAAGGGGAGGCGGCTGGAAATTTAGAGGGGCGGATAAAACCATTTTCCAAATATTGATCTAAATATTCTCTCAGATGCTGATTTTCCTTATCCGATAAAGCATAAATTCTACAATTTGGTACACTAGACCCTGGTATGAGATCAATCTGGCAGTCATAACTACGATGTGGTGGGAGTTTTGCAGCCTTTTTTTCACTAAATACCTCTTGATATTCTTTGTAGACTTTGGGTAATATTGTCTCCTTTTCTTCCGCAGTTGCTATTTGACTCACAGTTGGTTCCAAAAATTTTAAACAAGATGACTGACAAAAATCAGAAAGAAATACAAGTTCTCTTTTTTGCCAATGATCAACGGATTATGTAAACAAAGCCAGGGCATTCCTAAAATAAATCCATATTGGGGGGCTTGTATTACATCAAATTGTACTTCTTCTCTATGTCTTTGTTTCTTTGAATCTTCACAAACCATTATGACTCGGGAAGTTTGCATTGTGACTGGCCCTCCAGACAAAATTTTCCCATCCACTGCTTGCACTATTTCTGGGGTGTCTGTTTTTTCACAGATGATACTTAGTCGTTGAGCAGTTTCCAGATCGACAAAATTTCCAGTGGCTCCAGAATCAATTAAAACTTCCATTTGCCAGATTTTTAAAGTTATTTGGATTTGAACTGCTAATCTAAAATGAGCTTTGTAGTTCGTTACACAAGAGTTTATGGAAGGGTAAGCGAAGGTACCCAAGAGATCCCCTTCTAAACATCTTGGGCAAGTTAGTTTTCTGACGTTTGATCAGTTCTTTCAAAGACTGCTGCTTTAGTGCTATTGGGAGATTTATTCTTGGGTTTCATCATGCAATCTTTCACAAAATGTCCTTTTCGACCACAGTAAAGACACTGACCATTTTTTCGTCTGTTATCTTTTTCTTCCTTTGATAAGGGTTGCCGAAGGGTTCCAATTTCCATTGGTTCTGAACTTGATTCGGTATGGGCAAATGGAGTTCGAGATCTTGATTCATTCTTCCAACTCGGTTTTTCACTTCTTTTTTTATCTGATCTTCTTTCAGAGAGTCGATGATCAAGACGTAGGGTTAGATTTATTAAATCTGAACAAACTGTTGGTTGTGGGTCAATTTGGGCCAGGACATCCTTTAACTCATCCTTCAGACCTTGGTAAAAGAGAGCAGTCCTTTTTTCTTCTGGCCAAGAGGTTTCAGCAACCAGTCTATTAAAATGAGACAAATATGTAATGAGGTCTCTGCTTCCTTGTCTTAACTGTAATAGTTCTCGATCAGCAGATAGAGTGACAGTTCGCCTATCAAACACCTTTTCAAATTCCTCAACAAAGCGCCTCCAAATATATAATAAAGCACTATCTTGCCTAACTAATGGAACCGCCCAATTAGCAGCATCTCCAGATAGATAGGAAATTAGAAACGCAATCCTAGATTGAGGGGTAGGAAAGGCGGCTGGTCTACATGAATAATGTAACTCAATTTGTGTTAGAAATGTTTGCACCTTCGAAGGATCCCCCAAGAACCGTTCAGGAGAAGCTAAAGGAATTTGCGGTGGAACAGTGACTGAAATGTTAGTAGCAGCTCTTGAACCAGTTTCCTGAACCTCATCAGGAAGTGGAGTACTCTGAAGTTGTATATTTTCCACCTTTTCGGCCAATAACGTGGTTGCATTCATGGTTTCATTTAAATCAGCCTGCATCTTTACAATAACTGCCATCAAATCATCGATGGTGGCCATTATGGCAACTCCAACAGATCGGGAGGAAAAGAATTCGTGGGCTCACTATTCTGTCAGACGAGGTCTTCCTCAGGATCTGTCGAGTTGATATAAGGGCCCACCTCTCGATACCTCCAATTCTGATTGTAGTAAATACACAGAATATTGAAGTGATCAAGCGGGGGGAAAAGGGTGTTGGGAAGGGAACAGCAGGGAGGGAGATCTGAAAAGGAAAAGTTAATGCTGCAAGTCTTTTCTATACTTTCGAAAACTCTGCAACAACTTTAATAACTAAAATTGCTTCTTAAAATTAAAAAGGCTTTTGACTTTAAATTAAGCCTAAACTCCAAAGTCATCAAATGTAACAATATCTTGAATTGTGCATTGAAAACACACTAGCATCTCAGGGTTACCAAAGACTTAATGACTCTTTCCTTGTAAATAACCTCTTTACAGTGATAGCCACTAATGTCTCTTTGTCTTGTAAATATCTGCTTTACTTTGATAATCTCAAATGTCTCTTTACCTTATAAACATTCACTTTACATCAATAATCTTCAAACCCAAATACTGCACATGAATTGTATTTCTTTAACCAATTAAATCCTTTTGCTGTACTCTGCAAAATGAATTGCGCCAGTTACAAATAGCGTCCAAAAACCATTCAAAGAAGAATTCTAGAAGATTGAGTCAAAACTCTCAGTGAATTAAATCAAAGGAAACAAAGAATGTTTTAATTCACCCAAAGAAACATTCAAAGAGCACATTTGCAATGATTGCGCCAAATTTTAGCCTTTCAAATAACCCAAAATGGTCCTACCTGTAGAGTACGACCTACTCTACACAAAAGAAGGGCGTGGCTGCAGGAGACCCAAACCTCGGAGAAGTAGCTTACTGGCTCTAACAAGTTCTCCTCTGCAAACTTGCTTCAGGATTCACCTTCTCCAATTGACCTTCTGCTGGATGCCATTCGCTGACTGCAAAAAGAATCAAAAATGCTTCCCAAGCTCTGATTCCAACTCAGAGCATCAGGAGGAAGCTGCCACACCTTCAAAGTCCCAGGAATAGTGAGCAAAGGGGTTTGGGCGTGGTCGCGTACATGTACGTGACTACGCCCGGTGTTTTAAGCGACCGCATGCCATTTCTCACGCATCTCGCGGACGCGTTAAAGCCGCTTGCCAAATCCCACGCATCTCGCGTGAGGCTACCAAACCTCACGCATCTCGCGGACGCGTTCAGGGTGCCAAATCTAACGCATTAGGCGGACAGGGGGGGATAAACTCCATATAATGTGCACATTTCAATACAGAGAAAGTACATTTCACCACAGTACATCTTCTACATCATAAAGTTGCACAATTGAACCACCAACGCCCCCTAGAAGGAAAACAATGTACCTTTCCACACAGATGCTTATGACATGGTACATTACGTGGGGCGGGCCCTAGACCGCAGACCACCCTAGTCCTGACAAGTGTTCTGCTGAGGCAAGCAATACTAAATAATGAGGCCTAGTTCAGGCACGGCCTAAGCAGCCTAATAGGATCACGAAATACAAAATGGAGTCACACTTGCTACCTGAAGCCTGCACATTACGGGGATAACTCAGTGGGTTGTATAACGTGAATACAAATGGCGTCTATTTAGCCACACACTGCTAACCTAATATAGCATCAAACGAATGCATTGCAGGAATGGAATTTTCAAACCTAACGACAAGTTGCAAAGTGTTAGTTGCTAACTCATGATCTTGTTACACTTTCAAATCGTCAACAAGGGCTTGTATCTGGACCATCAGCTCTTTATGCTCCTACCAAGCATGACAAATAAGGATTTCCAACATCACTTTGGAACAGGCATCGGTCTTCTCCATCCATTCTTTCAATAATTAAGGTTTTGGATTCGATAGAGTGTGTATCATAATAATTCTTAAGCCACCTGGGACGGCCCTATCTCAATATAATTCTGTAATGAGGTAGCCGTTCACCAGTGGTCTTCTCCTGCTGCTGATACCGCAATTGAGTGGAGTACTCCGGTGCACCCTGCCTGTGTGGGAAATTTGAATCCGAATCCAAACAACCCCACGTCAACAATCATGTTGCCTGCATTGCACTCACCAGCGCTTGCGGGTTTATTCAAATTTTCTAGCCGCCGTCCTGGTGACGGGTGCGATCACAGATGCTTGGTACAGCCTGCGGGGGTCCCTCAACAAAGGTCTCCAAATATGATGGGGTGGTTTGTTAGAAGCCCAGCCGAGCTAGTTGGGGCTTGATCAGCGGTGGCCACCACTAAATATGTGCAAACAATCTCTCACCCAGTCCCGGTGAAAAGATCCATCCACTCCAGTTAAGCATATTCTCAATGATCATTAATTGTGGCAGATGATGGATTATGCATTTCCACTTGTATAGGTCTTGGTCACATGACCTTAGTTTGCAAACAGTGCACATAAATACTACATCATACAGGATGCTGTTTCATAAGAACTAGTGATATGACTCTCTCTCAGTAGACCCTCGAGCAAAATGCATTCCATATATGATTCCATAAATTAACTTGTTAATAAACATAAAAAGTAAACACAGTGAAATCACCACATCTAATGGTGCTCTAGTAAATAAAATGGAATCATCATTTAACATGACACAACGTATCAATTGTAATTGCCCATTATAGGCTGCAATGTTTCTGAACTTCATTTCCCATGATCCTACTCACAATGTTCTTGAAATTGTTAAGCACCAAAATAAGTTGCCGTTCCCCCGGGACTGATTGCAAGCCTTCTCTACTTGTTGACCTAGTGTGGCAGGATATTTGCAACAGAGAGGCAGTCGAGAGGTTACATTGAGTGGTGCCTTCCAGCTACGAGTAAGGTAGGTGAAGTACCCTTATTTAACTCGGCCTCATGACGTTCACAGGGATGGTTAGGTATCCTACCTATACTGTGTTTGCAAAAGTTTGTAATAAACTATCTAAAAACCACTTGACACTGTAGTAGTCTTGTTATTCATCACTCATTCTCATCCCAAAAGAGAAGGTTTTCCATAAAAGTGTAGTATAACTAATCCATGCAGTGTAACTCCGTGTCCATGGCTGTTATCAGGTCCTCCATGTCTCAACCCCACTGATTCTGTATAAAAGTGTACATATAAGCATTAGTGCATGTTAACCATACAACTCGGTCAATCTTTATTGTAAAACCAAAGAGAGGGGGGATCATGGGTTCTGGAAAATTTGAGAACATATAATGTTGCAGTGGTGCCTTTCTGATCCCTGTGTCAATTAAAAACTAATATTCACATCAGAAAACAAAACACAAAAAAATGCTTTCAGAAAAGAGTATGTGTGCTAAATCTGTAAAAGGCGCAAACTGTGTCTAAGTCGAAGGCTAATTCAGGTTGTTCTCATCTGTGTTCATCCCCTGTGGAATCGTACAGCCAGCTTGCAAGATAAATCTGGATTCAAATCTGTGTAATGAAGATAATCTATTCCCTCCTCTGGGAGGTTTGGGCACTGTGTTGATGTCAAACAATCTGGCTGTAGTCCATTCACCCTGGTGTGCTTCCAGATAATGTTTGGCTGTACTGGAACTCTGGTTGTTGTTTGTTATGGCTCTCCAGTGTTCCAGAATACATTTTGTAACTGAGAAAGAGGTAGAGCCAACATACCACTTCCTACAGGGACAAGTGATAACATAGAGAGCAATGTCTGTTTTACAGTTTATGAATTTGGGGATACGCCACGTTTTGTTCAGTCTACTGAGGGTCACCTCCTGAATATTGCAGCTGTATCTGCAAGCTTTACATTGACCACAGCGTTTGAATCCTTTTCCTTTTTCCAGCCAATTGGATGTTTTGGGGTTAAGATGGTTATGAACCAATATGTCTTTTAAAAACAGGTTCCTCTGGTATGTGACCTTGGGGACACACCCTATCTTGTCCCTCAAAATGTTATTATATGCGAGAATACCCCATCTGTTTTTCAGAATGTTTCTCGATCTACCTGCTTGGCTAGTAAACTTAGTTATAAATTGGATAGGCTTATTCCCTAGTTCCGTTTGAGGTGGGGTGGGCAAAATAAAGCTTGTTCTCTTGAAAGTACATCAGCCCTCTGATTAGCCCGTTTGAGTGCCTTTCTTGGGTAATCTCTAGCTGCAAGTCTCCTGTTAATTTATTCTTTAGTTTTCTGATAGTTCAGTTCAGAGCTGCAATTCCTTTTAGATCTGAGATACTCACTGTAGGAATACTCCAATGAAAACTAGGGGGGGGGGTGACAGCTGGACACCTGTAGAATAGAATTAACTGGTGTTCCTTTTCTAAATAGCTCAGTGTGTAACATCCCATCAATGATCTGGAACTTTATATCTAGAAAGTCAATGGTGTTGTCACTGTATTGCATAATGAATTTAAAATTCTCTTGATTGTCATTTAACTTCTGTGCAAAAGTGTTTGTCATTCTCATTGGTCTACCAGACAAAGAAGATATCATCTATGTATATGAGCCAAACACTGATCTTCTCAGTCAACTTAGGGCCAGATGTAGGTAAATCTTTTTTACTGGTTCTAAAATACCAAATTTTACAGATTCGGTATTTTAGAATCGGTAAATTAGATGTAGGTAATAATTTGGTATTATTTACCGAATCGGTAAGATTCGGTAATTACCGAATCGGTATTTACCGATTCGGTAATTGCCATTCATTCCTATGGGCCTGGAGGCCCATAGGAATGAATGTCAATTACCAAATCGGTAAATACCGATTCGGTAAAATTGGGAAATAGTCAAGGGTGGCAGGGTGTCACTTTGACACCCTGTTGCACCCCTGATTAGTGCTTGTGTGCCATGTGGCACACATACATGCCCTAAGGACATGTATGTCTGTCACATGGCACAGGTGTTAATACACATATTTGCATTTACATAGGAATTCGTTATTTGCCACCAACTAATAGTTGGTGGTAAATAACGAATCCTTAAAGCCCTGAAGCACTGTTAACAGTGCTTCCTACATTTCATTTACCGACTCGGTAAATTTACCGAATCGTTCATTTACCGAATTGGTAAATTTACTGATTCGGTAAATTTACCGAATCGGTAGTTTTTTGAAGCCCTACATCTCAATATCCAAATACCGGTCGGTAACGGCCGAAATTCGGTATTTTCGGCCGTTACCGACCAGTATTTGGATACCTACATCTGGCCCTTAGAGAGGGCACTGCCCCAGAGCACCTGGCTTCCACCAGTCTATTGCCAGATTGGCACAGCTGGGGGCAAGACAGGTGCCCATGGCAGTGCCCTGAATCTGTTTGTAAAGATATTTTTCAACATAAAGACATTTTCCTGCAAGCAGATTTCAATCATTTTTAAAATCTTGTGAGTATGCACCAAAACATTGATATTTCTTGCCCACAAATAATATTTCCATGCATTTAAACCATCAAAGTGTCTAATGCTTGTGTGGAGACTCTCTACATCCAGGCATACCAACCAACATTCTTCCCCCTAGTAGATATTCCGGATTTCTCCATGAAATTTTTGGTGTCTTTCACATGAGAGTTCAGATCATGAACAAAGGGAAATATAAAATGGTCAATGAAGATAGATGTGTTTTCAAATAAACTGGATTTGGACCAAACAGTAGGGCAACCTGGCGGATCTTTCATGCTCTTGTGTACTTTGGGGAGTAAATACAAATTGGGAATGGTGGTCGTATCATTTTTGAGAAACTGTAGTTCATCCTAATTTAAAATTAGGTGTTTGTACCAGCCCTTCATTATATCGGTATACATCAACTGTAGGTCCTTGACATCATTCCTGTACACCCTAGTATACCATGCAGTGTTGCTTAATTGCCTGTGGGCTTCCCGAAGATAGTCCTCCCTGCCCATGAGGATTACGCTACCCACTTTATCGGAGGGTTTGATTATCAGGTTGGGATCTTTTTGTAAAGCCTTAACTGCTTCCCATTGGGCAGTGTGTTTAATAAATCTCCTTGTTGTCTCCCTACTCAATAGAGGTATATCATTTGAGACTGCATCGCAGAATACATCAATGTGGTCCCTTTTTGTCTGGGTGAAATACTTGGAGGGCAATCTGAATTTGGTTTCATTGGAGATGTCATCAGTGATGTCGCCAGGGATGTCCCTGACCAAGTCAGGAGTAATGTAAACTGTGAGGTCATAAGTAGTGCATTTAAGGGGCGTAAGTTATAGTTAGCTCAGGAAACTATAACTTCTGAATTTAACTGGTTTTGGATGAGTGATATGTGAGCCTAACTATAATGTCCTTGTAACCTTTTTTATTGAGTGAATATATATATAGGCCTTAAATGCTGGCCGCTGGTTGGAAGATGGTCTGACTATGGTTAGCAATCTATATCACAATGGTGAGTTGTTGCCCCTCACTAGGTTGTTGGATGTATTTGGCATCCAAACATCACAATTCATGGATTAGGCGGTCAATAACACAATCTGCGAAAAATAAATGAAAGGCTAATGTTAGGAGCCAGCCATCCATAAAGTTTTGTAACTATTAGTCACAGCTGTGAAAGGCTTGAGCTGGTGACCTGGTTTTATCGCTCCAGGTTACAGCTGACTAAACCAGATTTATCACATATTAAGGTTGAATGGGAGGTTGAATTAGGTAGAGATCTCAGTAACAAAGATTGGGAGAGAGTTTTGTAACACACAAAAGCTTTCCAGAAACATGAGACTTAAATACCCCTAATTTATCTACTTACATATGATCTATATATCTCCCTAACAAATAAACCTAATGATGGGCAAAGAAGATGTTACTTGCCCTAGATTTGATGGCTATAAAGCTGGCTTCTACTATATGATCCTACCCTGTAATGAGATACAGGCATTCTGGAGGAGTGTTATGGAACAACTGGAGGCTCTTCTGGATAGAGAGGGATGGTGTACACCAGAGGTCAGCTAGCTGGGGCTGTTTTCAAAACCTACAGCTCGAAAAGTGGGTATTAGATAAATAGACCTGTCACGGTTTTGGATACGCAGCACATAGCAATGTGTTGCAAAGCTAAAGGGGCCAGTCCCATCAACAAATGCTGTGAGATCTTGCACTGAGCGCAGAGGAAAGAAGGGCTCTACACAGAAAGTCACTTGATCACCTAGGAGGCGAAATTTTATTAAACCTTGAACATCCTGAACTAGGAGAACATGAACGTTTCTTATGAAAGGTAAAATGGGTATATATCTGAAAAACCCCACCCTTTTAATTTCCAAGGTTTCCCCTTCTAATAACAACTATGCAAGTTTTGTTTTCAGAGCACGCTCCTAGAATTCTTCGGAATCACGTTGTGGTATGGTTTGATGTTAAGCTGTTCCATGTTGTTGTCAATAACTGCTAACCTTGTCACCAGCTGCATGCCCAAACTCGTTGCCTACAGTTGCCTGTCCTAACCTGTGATGATATATCTGATTACAAGATTTTACAACACATCTGAATGTAATTTGCATTTGCATTATGAATGAATCGTATGTCACTAAATATCTGATCATACTGCATTTATATGATAAAATCAAAAAACGGATTTAGAAATAGAAAGGCAACTTAAAAATAGGGATACGAAGAGAAATAAAAGGCAAGAGAAGGATCCTGACAGACATTAAGAGAAACACAGAGAGTTAGAGGCAGAAAGAGAAGCAGGTAATATAGAGACGCACAGAAAGTAGTAAAGTAGTAGAGATGGAAGTTGAGAGTGTGTGAAAGACGCAAAAAAGGGAGAAAGCAGGACAATAAACAGAGAGCCAGCAAGAGAGAGAGAGAATGAGTGATTGATAAAGGTACAGAGAGAGATGGGGAGAGTGAAAGAGGGAAAAGAGTGAGATGGGGAAGAAGATAAAGAGTAAAAAAGTGGGAGAGTCAGTCAACAAGAGTGAGACAGCAAAGAGGGTGGGAAAGACATGTGCATCCTGATGGACAAAGCTAGAAACACTGTTTTCCACCACCTGGCTGATCCCGGCATCTTGATGTACCACCCGCACACTGCTTGCCTTCTTAGTTTTGTGCTATTTTTCAACATTATGAAGCTCAGGAAGATGTGTTCTCTGTCCCCCAGGATTTTATTCCAACCCGATTCTCTGGAACATACTGCAGTGTGATGTTTGCAACTTCAATGTGTTGTTCTAATTGTTTCATATGATTTCTGGTATAGCGTTTACATAGCACTTACTTTTGGAAACAGGCATCTAAAAGCCATGGGGCATATTATCAAGAAACAGAGTTAAAATTATCGCTGCTTTAGCGGCAGAAAACTGCCGCAAAAATGGTGATAATAGGCTTGATAATATGGCCTTGTGAATTCCAATAGAAACCCATGTTCTGGTGTGAACATGGGCTTCTATTGAAATTCTCCAGGGCTTATTATCAAGCCCATTATCGCCGCTAAAGCGGCGATAATTTTAACTCTGTGCTTGATAATATGCCCCCATGTTATTTGCTCTCTAGGTCAATGGAGATCATAGAATTGGCTCCTTTTTTAAAAGTCCTATTTCATAGGGGGTGGACATTACGAGGTGGACTGGGTCTTTTTCTCTTCTCATCAGGATGAAAAAGGATAACGCAAGCCCATACCTGTGCAACAAGTGAAAGCGTGCTGAACTAAAAGAATGGCACTGGTTTCTATTCTAGACAAAATAATCTTGAATATGTTTTGTATGAATGATCTTTTCCCTGTTTGCTGCTTGAAGAGGCCCTAGGCCGTCTTCAGCTTTGCATCGATTGGCAGTGCCTTTGACAGTTAGCCACATGGTGGCGCTGCTTTTTTTAATTCAGAGATGAGCGAAACAACTGTTGTTTATTACCTCAATATACATTAAGAATAACTGATATACATGCTGCCAAAGCCATTCTTTTTACTTTGGGATCCTAAAATTGTCAGAATTGTCACAGGTGTAGGAGTGTGACTAATTCGTTATGATGTTACTGAAATTCACATCGCAAGGGGGGTTTTGGGGGCCAGCCCCAGGCAGATTGAGAAGGGGAGGGGGAGATGGCGGCAGCCATTTTGTACTGTTTGGGCTGTTTTTGGGATAGCCCAAAGACAGCCCAAGTTTAAGTTTATAGCCCAAGGGTTTGTGAGGGGTTACAGCGCCTGCCCAGCCACCATTTTCGGTTTTGGTAACCTGGTGGCTGGGAGCGCTGGCAGTCTAGGTTTTTGTCGGGCCTGCTTGCGGTGATTTATTGGTCATATTGCTGGTTTATTGTTGGTTTCCTGTGGAGTTATGGCATCTGAGGATTTCCGCGTACTTGAGGCCATCCGCCTGCTCAGCGAGGCAGGGTGGATGGACCTCCTTGTGGGCCCCCAGGGGAGGCGCGCCTGGTGCGAAGCGCGTCCACGGGGGTGGTAGCGGCCCTGCTGGCCTGCTCGGCTCCCCTGAAGTCAGCAATACTACAGGTGAGGGTACAGGGCCGCGCGGAGGGTTCGAGCGCGGCCCTGGATACACGGATAATGCCTGCGGGAGGCCGCGGTAGGCCGGTTGTGAACAAAGGGGCAGGGGGCGTCCTCACGTGGGCGCCCAAGCTTCGGTCTGGCCGCCCGCTCCTTCGGGGGCGGCTGCGGAACTGATGGCGGACGAGGCAGGGGTGGAGGCAGCGCCCCCGTCGGGGGGCGAGTGTGCGGCATGGAAGGTGGCTGGATAGGCGGCGGAGATGCGGCGAAGGGGAGGTGCGAAGGGCGCTTCCCCCGCTGCAAGGGTGGGGGGCCTGTGGCAGGGCCGGGAGAGAGAGAGAGCGGGACGGGGCGGGGCAGCACGAAGAGCGCTCCCCCCACGGGGAAGAGTCAGGCGTTGTCTGGGGTGGGAGGAGCGGGTCAAGGGACAGAGATTAAATGGCGGGGAAGTGGCAAGAGCGCTTCCCTGGCGGCAGCAGCACTTGGGGCCCAGAAGAGGGCAGCAGGCTTGAGCAGGGGGGGGGCAGAGGGTAGCCTTCCCGAGAACGCGAAGAGTGTGGGGTTTCTGGGGAGGAGGGAAGGGTGTCAGGGAGAGGTGTTTAGGGGTGATGATAGAGGGGAGAGGCCGTCGGGGGGCCTCAGAACACTGCGCAGGGTGGGAGGAAGAGCTGGAAAGGGGTCCAGGAGTGCCCCCTTTCGCCGGCGGGGTGGACAGTGGGGTTGGGGAGGATCAGTTGGGTGCGGTAGGGGGGACAGGCGGCGGGTGGAGCGGGAGGGTATGGGGGCATCAGTGGATGGGGCGTTTGAGGAGGTTTGTCTGGAGGAGGTGGGGGGAAGGGTGTGGGGCCCAGAGAGGGTGGGAAGAGGCGGGTGATTGGTCCCAACTGTTAATATTGGAGGGGAGTGGGGGGGAACTGGGAGGGTCTGGATGTTTTTGAGTCATGGGGGAGGGTGTAAGGGAGGCGCGAGGGGCACAGGGAGCGTGTGGGGGCCAGGGCCTTTGGCAGCAGGGGGGAAGGATGGACGCCGGGAGTCGTCGGAGGGGTGGTTTCCGACAACGGGGTGCAGGTTTTGAGGGTTTGGTGTGGAGAGATGGTGAGAAGGAGGGGGGAGGCGGAGAGGGAGCAGAGGGAGGATGGGGGGTCGTGGGGGTTGGGGGGTCGTGGGGGTTGGTGGCACGTGGGATGGTGTGGCGGCAGGGGCGGCAGGGTTCAGGCAGAGTGAGGGACCCAGCACACCAGTCTGGCCTTTTCTCTTGCAGGAAGAAGAGCAGCATGGGGCTCCTGACTTGGCAGGGCTGGGGACGGCCCTGCGGCGCCAAGGCGAAAGGAGGGCGGAGGCTCCCGCGGTGAGCCCGGTACCAGCGGGGGATCCCATCGCGGCCGGCACACAAAGACCCGAGGCGGGCTCGTCGACCCCAGCATCCATGGGGCACCAGCGGCCTGGGGAGCCTCGCCGTTGGAGGAGCGACACACGTGTGTGTTTTAATGTTGCTGGCAGGGGGCTGTCAGCACTGCCGACGGGTAGGGGGTTTGGGTTAGGTTCGGTGCAGGTGGTTGATGATGAGGACAGTTTGGAGGAAGAAGAGTTGAGGGATGGCGAGGGCGGCGGGGGGCGTAATAATGCTGTTGCTAGTGTCTTGCAGATGCCACGGGGCCTACGTGAGCGGACGTCCCGGGCATCACGCTGGGAGCCGAGGTCAGCGTTGATGGAGCGGCACGGTGGGGAGCGGACTGTTGATTCCTTGGTGTCAAGTACGAGAGCAGCAGCGGCCGCGGTGCGTTTGATGTCCGAAGGGGTGGGGGCTGAGGGGGGGTTGGGGGGAGTGGCTGCAGAAAGGAAAGTATGTGATGGACAAAGGGGTAGGGCCTGACGTGGGACTGGTGGAGCCAGCGGGGAAGGACTGAGGAGTGGCAGGGAAAGAGGGGGCCCCGGGGTTGGCGGGGGATGGAGCAAAAGGGGCCGTGGTGGCCGGGGCTGCTGGTGGGGCGGGGTCGGCAGGTGCGACGGGGAGGACTTCGCGAAGCCAGAGAGTAAGGAACTCAAAATTAGGAAACTGCCGTACATGGAGGTTACGAAGCCGCTGGGCACCCATTTCATGCTGGCAATGAAGGAGCGGATTTGGAAAGGGGAGTACGTGGAGATTCTTAAGGTGCTTCACAGGGAAGTGCGGGAGGAGGAGGGTTCGAACTCCAGAAGAGGCCGACGGTGCCTCTAATGATAGAGAACTGGACGGCGGTTTTCTTGATTTTCGCGAACGTATATTGTGAGAAATTTCCAGAGCGATCAGTGTCCTTGTTTAAATACATGGACGTCATTAGAAGGCCCAAATCACAGGGGGCGGTTTCGCATGGGCTCAGTATGATGAGAAGTTCAGGGCGCGAATGTCCTTGGATACGGAGGCGAAATGGGGCGAGTTAGACACCGACCTTTGGCAACATACGATGGAATTAGCAGGGTGGGGGAAGACCATTTTTACGGCGAGCGGGCTGTCCAATAATTTATTAGCACTTTCAGGGATGCCCCACCCGGGGTGGGGTGGGGGCAGGGGCCAAAAACCAGTCCGGCGCTGCATGTCCCTGTTGGGACTACAACAAAGGGGTCTGTACGTGAGAACATTGCCGTTTCTGACATGAGTGCTCCGGCTGCGGGAAATATGGTCATCCCCTGGTCAGGTGCTGGGGTGCGGCAGGCACATCAAGGGGAAGTCGGCGAGATGCAGCAGGCGGTCAGCGGGCGGGCCCTCACAGGCAGCAGGGGCAGGAAGAAACGATAAGGGTCCTGGGCCCAAGGGCTCATACGCCGGTTAAGGTGGACCGGCTGGTGGCTGCGTTGCACGATTACCCCGACGCGGGGGCCGCAGAACGTTTGAGGTTGGGGTTCCAGGAAGGGTTCCGCCTGAGTTATGAGGGGCCCAGGCGGCAGAGGTGGGCTGATAATCTGAAGTCCGCCAGGGAGCACCCGGAGGTGGTGCAGAGCAAGCTGGAGAAAGAGGTGTGCGAGGGCCACATGGCGGGTCCTTTTGAGGATTGGCTGTTGGAGGAGCTAATTGTCTCCCCGGTCGGGGTCGTGCCAAAGAAAGGGAAAGGGCAGTTTCAACCTATTCAGCACCAGTCCTGGCCCGAAGGGGGCTCGGTCAATGATTACATTGATGAGCGGGAGACCACGGTGTCTTACTCCTCCGTTGATGCGGCCATGGCCTTAGTAGTGTCGGCGGGCGCAACGGCAAGGATGGCAAAGTGCGACATCAAGTCAGCTTTCCGGCTGCTCCCAGTCCATTCAGACGATTGGGGCCTACTGGGGATTCAGTTTGACGGTCGCCGGTACGTGGAAAAGGCATTGCCGATGGGCTGCTCGATGTCATGCGCACTTATTGAGTGCTTCAGTACGTTCCTGCAATGGCTGTTCACGGAACGGATGGGTCACCAAGGTGTCACGCACTACCTGGATGACTTCTTTTTGGTCGGCTCCCACGGT
Organism: Lissotriton helveticus; assembly: GCF_964261635.1. Classification (NCBI taxonomy): domain Eukaryota; kingdom Metazoa; phylum Chordata; class Amphibia; order Caudata; family Salamandridae; genus Lissotriton; species Lissotriton helveticus. Next base: position 1,311,970,271 of record NC_136063.1, read on the forward strand.
TCCGCGGACTGCCTGGAGGCGCTGGACAGGTTCAAGGAGCGCATGGGGGAGTTGGGGGTGCCACTGGCGCCGGAAAAGACAGTGGGGCCGGGCACGGCTCTGTCATTTTTGGGGATTGAACTGGACTCGGTGGCTATGGAGGCCCGTTTACCAGTGGAGAAAAAGCAGCATACGCAGGAACTGCTGGAATGGATGTTGGCACGACCCAAGGTTACAGTGTTGGAGATTCAGGTGTTGCTGGGCCACCTTAACTTTGCGTGCAGAGTTGTGCACGTGGGGAGGACTTTTTGTAGACATCTGGCCAGGGCTTTGGCGGGGCGTCACCCGCCGCATCACCACGTCCGACCCCCCACGGGAGTCAAGGAGGATTTACTGATGTGGTGCTTTTTCTTACAGCACTTCAATGGAATCCCCATGCAGCAGGGGGAGGCCCTGGTCTGGGACGTTCAAATCTTCTCAGATGCGGCGGGCAGCGACGGTTTTGGATTGTACTGGCAGGGTCGGTGGTGCGCAGAAAAGCGGCCCCCGGAGTGGGTGGGGGGGGCAGGAGTATCGCCTTCCTCGAGTTTTTTCCCCTGGTGGTGGTGGTGGTGGTGGCGCTATGGGGGGAACTTCTGGCAGGAGGGTGATGTTTCACGTGGACAACATGGCGGTGGTGGATGTGGTCAATCAGCAGTCGGTCAGGGATGTCCGGGTGTTGAAGATGCTGCGAGTGTTTGTGCTTGGCTGCTTGTGCTTTGATATTGACTTTCGCGCGGTGCATGTGCCCGGGGTCGACAATGAAATAGCGGATGCTTTGTCTCGTTCGCAGTGGGGGAGATTCTGTGGTTTAGCCAAGGACGCAGATCGGAATCCGACCAGCATCCCACCGCAGATGTGGGACGTAGGCAACACAGGATGTTGCAGCTGGTTCTAGGGTCCTTGGCGGTATCGACGAAGGTGACATACTTGACTGCTTGGGAGGATTTCTTGGCATCCGGGGTGCGGTGGCGGGCCCCGGGAGGGGTAAGACAGGAAGACGTAGTTCAGTTCATCCTGGATTTAATTGATAAGGGGCTCACGCGGGTCACGATAGCGGGCAAACTGGCGGGGCTCGCGTTTATGGGTAAGCTTTTGTGGGGGTATGCACCCTCAGCAGGGGAACTTGGGTATAGCATGTTGGAGGGGTGGGCCCGAGAATGCAGAAGGGGTGCAGGGTTCATCAGCCTTTGTCACCGGGGTTGCTGGAACAGGTCATTGAAGTTTTGCCTGTTTGTTCGCCACTCTGATGGCATAGATGTTTGCGGGAGCCTTTAGGGTATCCGAGTTGCTGGGCGTGGGGAAGGACGCAGGTCTCCAGTGGTCAGAGGTTTTGTTCGAGGAGGGGGACGTGCGCTTGTGGTTGAGGATAGTGAAGACGGATCAGCGGGGGTAGGTCGCTGGGTTTCTTTGCCGGCGGTCGCGTCGGGGGGAGGTGCCCTGTCAGGTGGGGATGGAGACTGAGGGAGGCGGCGCGGTTGGTTGGGGCTATTTTTCGGCATGGGGACGGCTGTCGGGTGTCAGGTTCGCAACTACTGGAGGTTCTGTGTAAGGCATTGCAGGGGCTGGGGCTGACCTTGAAGAGTTTTAGCACCGACTCTTTTAGGATTGGTGCGGCGTCGGAGGCGCATCGGCTAGGGTGGGGGCGAGGGGACATCTAGCGGCTGGGCAGATGGTCGTCGGAATGTTATCGGCGTTACGTTCGGGGCGCGCCCAGCGTTTGAAGTGCGCGGTGGGTATGGTGGCCATTGTATTTACTGTTTGTTTCTTTTTTAGGTTCGGTGGCGGGTCCCCTCGCCAGAGACATGGCGGTTTGGATCGTGGGGCATTCTTTTGTTAGGAGGGCCCAGGTGCAAGTGCGATCCAGTTAATTTGGCGAAAATGTGGGTTTCAACCCTAATGTGTTTACCATACGTTGGAAGGGAAAAGGGGGCATGTTGTGGCGTGAGTTAGTGTCCACTCTCAATAACATGGTTGTAGCGGGTAGCTGTCCTGATGTCTTGGTGCTACATTTGGGTGAAAATGATATGGTGAGGGAGACTGGTTTGGTGCTTATAAGGGCCATGAGGAGGGATTTGGGTGAGAATAAAAGACAATGGTCAGGGTGCGTGGTAGTTTGTACAGAGTTTGTGCCGCGTCGGGTGTGGAGGGGCGCGATGCATCCTCAGGCAATTGATAAGGCAAGGAGGAAGGTGAATGTGGAGATGGTGAGGTTCTGCAGGCACCTGGGTTTCTCTAGGATCTGGCACAAGGATATAAGATATGATGCCCCGGAACTGTTTTGGGGTGATGGGGTCCATTTGTCTCATCTGGGCATGGATCTTTACCTGCTGGAACTACACGAGGTGTTGTCGCAGTTGTTGGGTGTTCGCTAGAGAGTTGGTGGTTCTAGGTGTTTGGGGACCGGGGGGGGTGGGGGCAACAAGGAAAAGTAGAGAGGCGGTGTATTCATCTATCCTCCCGACTTTTCCAGGGTGGTGGTGTTTGTTTTGGAAGTTGGCCAAGTTTGGCTGGAGTTTTGGTAGTTAGCGTTAAGTTGAGGAGTTGGTGTTCAGGAACGGGGAAAGGTTAAACAGGTTGGAGGTTTTACATTGGTGCTCATTAGTTACAGTTGCAGGAAGACGGATAGGAGGTTAGGTTTTGGGGGTTAAGAAGCTCAAAGGTTGTGGGATAAGATTGTGTATTATGGTGTATTTATATATTGTATTTTTGCAGGGTGGGGGAATGTTCTTATCATGTGGGGTTCGTAGGGGCGGGGAGGATAGGCAAGGGGTCAGGTAACTCGATGTTTAGAGAGGTTTTAGTTTTGTAAGGCGAGGAGCCAGTTTTAATAAAGTGTGTGATGTGCACCTGTTTCAATAAAGCGGCCTTTTACACACACAATCCGGTTGTCAGTCTGTCTTGCCCCCCTTCTCCCTCCCAATGTGCAAGTGCAAGCGGAAGTGGCCTGCTGACTAGAGTCCTGGCATTTATTTTGTTTTACAAATCAAGCACTGTGGATGGGCCATTCAGTAAGTTTCTTTACTCTGTTTTTAATCTGAGACAAAGAACCTGAACATCTCGCAGCGACCAAGACTTCAGTAAACCAAAAGCAAACTGAACAAGATTTTGAATTCCTCATTACATTTGAGCCCTACAGCTGTGATACTGTGAGATGAACTAGTTATTTTGGTGACCCACTTCAGTTCTCACTGTGATGTACTCAATCTAAATCAAATATCTTCTCAGGTTTTACTACGAAGGATAATCATGTGGCTAGCCAATGATTGTATTAATTTGTGATTTTCATTACACTGTTCCATATGTACTCCTAACGTTTCTGCCTTGGTTCGTTGAATCAGGGATCCAGTGACTTGTAAGATCCCCCTTACTTAAGGTAGTGAGGGCCTCATGTATGGTTTTTCTGCTGTAGAACAGGCCTTGCTGCTGCACTGCCCTACGGCAGAGGAAAAGGGCAGGAATGCGTGGTATCTATTAGATATTGCACATTCCTGTCCTTTTCCCCTGCGCACATTAGGCTGATGTGTGACAATGAAGGCACCTTTGCACCATGATGACGTTGCAGGGAGTATTTTTTTTTGTTTTTGTAGGAAGGTAAACCTTCAAACTTTCCTGCACAAAAACAATCATTAGAGGCTTTTCCCTCTTTCTATGTGTGCTGCAGAATGCAGCACACATAGAAAGAGGAAAAACGAGGAGAAATAAAGATATTTCTCGTAAATCTGGGACAGTGTCAAAAAGACATGGATGTTGCTGGTAATGCCTCCAGCAACACACATGGATCGCCCCTTTCACACAGTTTTCTTCATGAAAGGGGCACATAATAATAAGGCCATGAAAAGCTATACAATGTGGCTTTATGTAGCCTTATAAATATGCCAGTGGCACATTGCACCACCGGAATGTCAAGAACAAAAGATTATTCAAGCAGATCAAGGGATCTGTGTATATTTTCCTGTACCAGATAGATAGGATCTGAGTTGTACTGTGGTTTCTGGAAGAGGCTTCACAAGTGTCTTACCTCAACAGGGTGCCACTGGAACACAAGCAGAAACAGAGCTCTGATGTGACAACTGTAAAATGGAATTACATGTTTCGTCTAATTGCCTAAGCATTTGTTTTGTTGGATTAATACATGTGCCAAAGATTCCTATACTTATTAGACTGTTGAGAAAATATATCCTCTGTCAAAAGGATTTAAAATAGTACAGCTATCTGGCAGGAGCACTTTTATGTCTCTTGTATGGGTGAGTTGACGTCCCTCCCTAAGCCTCACCTTGTCCCTCCCTCGCCCTCACTAAATGTCTCCTTACTCCTCCCAAATCCTTTCCTCTTTATTCTTACATCTTCCCTGTTTTCCAGGTGCTCCCCCTGTATACTTATATGTGTGGATACTCCACAATCAGGCTCAGGATCGCTACAAATATAAGTATAGGAGAGACAGAGGCAAAACTCTACACATAGGTTTGTGAATAGCATTTTCTATTATGTTTTGTAGTACTAAGAAATTAAATCCAAAATGTAATTTGGGAAAAGCCCGTTTAGAGAATAAGGGCCTGATTTATATTCTGGTGGAGAGAGTATTCTCTATTGGCCATTCGGAGGAATTTACATTCGTCAGACTTAGAATATTCCTCCAGTTTTCTAAATGACCATCTAGCAGGCGGTTATTTATGTTCTTTGCAGCCATGTTTTACCTGGTGGTAAGGAACAGTAAAAAATTACTGCATGTCTGCCCATCTAAATTGGGTAGGCGAACATTTAGCCATTTCTCCGACAGCCCTTACACCCCAGGGCTGCCTGAGAAGTTTGGCCATGGCGAATACAGAGTAGTGTCTGCCGTGGCCAAACTTAAGGTCCAGCCTCAATTAATTTTAGCGTGTGGACCACTATATTGGCATGGAGGGAACTCTGTCACTATTGTGACGAAGTACCCTCTCCGCCAATATATAAATCAGGTCCTAAGTTCCCTGTGGTGCAGAGATCCTTACTAGGCAATTGAAAAACATGGCTAACGCATGCAGATCATGCCCTTAGGGTTGTGGAAAAGTTGCAAACTGTCATTGTGTTACAAGTCCTGTTGTTTGAAAATTGACTAGGGCAAGCGCAGACACCCTGGTGCCATGTTACTAGGGTGTCTGTGCACAGTGCCAATTGTTGATGGGGAGGAAGGGACACCTTCCTGCACATAAACAATCCGTACAGATGATTTGCTGTTTCGATGTGTGCAGCAGAATGCAGTACATATAGAAAGAGCTAAATTTGAGCAGAAATGTATAATTGTGTTTTGCCCATTTTGCTGACCTGAGAAAAGGGCCATCATTTACTAGCCCCTTGCGATGCCGGTGCTTAATTTTTCAATATTAGAAAAAGGACATACTGGTGGCGCAAGGGGTTTGTAAATAAGGCCCTAGTGTTTACTGGTCCTTAGTTGTTGGTTTGGCCCTAGCCCAGTAGATATGGTATAGTAAAACATTTACATGCCTGTTGTGGCGCAATGCTTATAGGAACACACATTGCACGTCTCTTTCATGGTAAGTGAAGGGTGGGAAGGGGCCTCATTCGCAAGGTGGCATTAATCAAAGGTAACTGGCTAAACAGTGCATTGCAAATAAGAAGAATCCATTTCTCCTACAGGATGTCGCTAAAAGTAAAGTTATGTTAGCAATATGACATAGTATTTATGGCCCTGGGTTTTGCAGTGAATGACACCTATGTACATTTGTATAACATGGTCTCGAGGTAATGTGAAACATGGCTGGTTGCAAATGCATACAGATTGGTTTTTGTCAACATGCATCCTTTCACAAATGCATGGAAGAACCCTATAGTCTGGAGTATGGCTCATCCATGTTTACACCCCTGTGCTGTTGCAAAAAGGACTGCTGTGCACCAATGCAGCCATCCTTGAACCCTGCCTCAAAGTTGTCTGTATTGCAGCTTTCCTATTGTCATCATTGCCACTGCAGGGAAAAACACAAGTGGAGGGCAGGCTCATTTTTAGTATCGGGCAGTTCTTTGTATGTAGAAATATGCTGGGTTGCATAGATAAAGTGCTTGCCCCACCATGTCTAGTCAAATCCTTGTCTAAACAACCCTCCATTGTGAAATCTCAACATCACCAGAAGAAAACATCATATTGGGTGCTGCATGACACATGTAACCTCATAACAGCTTGCAAAATCAGTCTGTTGTGGGTAGCCACAAATAATGGAAGTGTAGTAGGTACAGGGTAAGCCACTCATCATCATGATCACTGAACCGAGTGGCTGTAAGTCGGTTGTCTGGTTCTTTGTTTTCAACGCACAGAAGGATCAATGCACACATACACATGTGTGGAAGAAATGCAAAAGATGTCTCACACACTGCAGAGCACCTGCTCTGCTCATGATGAAATATAAAGGATGTCAGTGATTCCTATTTGACGACTAGGATAAGCCGTAGCCACTTAGGGGCATATTTACCACAGAATTACAAAGTGTGGCATTAAGCAAACATTGCTAACACCACGCTTTGCCAATCTGAAAAGGCAGGGATGCGCCGTATTTCTAAAGATATTGTGCACCCCTGCATTTTCCTTAGTTCTGGTGCTAAATTAAGCTGCCAAGCACCAACGCAGACACTCTTGCACCATAGTGCAAGGGTGTCTGCATTGAGGGAATTATTGTATATGTGCAGGAAGGTGTCCCTCCCTGAACATAAACAATCATTCATGTGTTTCTTTGTTTCAAAGTGTGCTGCACAATGCAACACACATAGAAACAGCAAAAACAATGATAATTAAAGCATCTGTCCTTGTTTTGCCATGTTCAGACTAGGTTTTCCTTGGTCATAATTTAGGTGTGGACTCCTCTTTACGCCACCCTCATAAATAGGTAGCAGTGGCAAAATCAATGGGTGTTGCAACGGAACAACCACCACAACACTCATTTTCTACCCCTTTCACGCCAAGTGTAGCATGAAAGCAGGCTTTATTTACAACCACGTTAAGTGGCTTTATGCCGCCTTGAAAATAAGGCAAAGCTCCCATCGCCATAAGAACGTCAGACAAAGTGACGTTTCTGTGGCAATAGCGGCTTGTAAATATGCCCCTTAGTGTTGACACACAGTGCTAATGTAAAAATCTTGATCTCCTGACATGTAACATTCATGGACAGTGCAAACTGCCATACACAGCTTTGTGTAACAGGTGTAAAATGTAACACAGGAGAATGTAAAGTGTCATGCACTTTGATTTTCAAATGCTTAACAACATGTCAACATGTAACAGACAGCAGCAATGATATTTGCCTTTTCCATTGCAGAGGATGAAACCTTACCTGCTGGTAAGCACACTATCACCAATGAGGGTGATGATAAAGGAAACCTTTCAACTATCGATCACCACACCCTCCAAGAGTTCCTAGACTCCACTGCATGTTACGGTACCCCTTGCCCACCCTCTGGACATGTCGATACTCAAACACCATCTTCCTTCAGGGTGAACAGAATAGGGTGCTAAGACATCTGATAGCTGTACACCCTCCTGCTCAACCTACATTGTACATCAAGAGCTTGGGATTGAGCATGTGGGAGTTATTATCAAATTGGCCCCTCTTGCCCTATTGTATACCATTTGGGTAGACCTGCATCCTGGGTTTAAAAGGGAAGTCATCCTTGACAGTTTAATGAGTAAAAGAGGCCTGAAAATCGTCTGGTTTCATTATATTCAGTCAGAATTTAACAATATGGATAGGTACCACTTCTCTAGCTCATTCGCCATGTTTACATCTGATCTAACCTGAGTCAGGAAGACCTTTAAAGTAAGGAAACATTGATTAAGGGAGGAAACCGGCATGGCTAAAATTACTGTCAGGAGCTTTGTGAAGCTCCAAACCTTCTTAGATTTGGAACCATACCTAGAATGGGTGGACAGTTCTTGGGACAGACTGCTTTTAACTAGATTTAAACTTGATTTCTTAAGGTGGCACCTTTGATTCCCACTTGGCCAGTTCGATTCCACTAAAGTTTTAATCTGTTCATGTGATGAATCATCCTCCCAGAGTTTGTTTCATTTTACCTTTTTTTGTCAGTTTTATAATGTTTTTGCTAAAATGTTTTTAATTCCTATACTAAGGGAGAGTGGAATCAGAAGATGTGGTGATTCCCTACTCTTTGTGTTAGCATCTGTTCCTTATGAAAATGTGCTGTTGCAAAAATGAAATCAATGCTTCAGGAGTATTTTAGTGGTGTATAGCCATTTTTCTTTTTCTCTTTTAATTTTTATCCGTGGTCTGGACTTGCTTGAAGAATATGTAGGGTTTTATCTATTTGAGAACTTACTTGATGTGCAATGTATGTCACAACTACTGCCTTTCATTAACCGCATCCTTCCTTTTGAGAGCTGTGTTTGTTGCATTTGAACAGTTCTTAACGTGGAACAGTCGGAACACCGCGGGGTAGTTTTAAGTGGGGCTGGGTCGGGTCTGTTTTGTGGGCTGGGGGTTGGGGTTGTTTTGTGGGCTCAGCGGTGGGTCAGGAATGTTTTGTGGGCTGGTGGGTGGGTTGGGTTGTTTTAAGTGGGGCTGGGTCGGGGTACTTTTGTAGGATGGGGTTGGGGTTGTGTTGTGGGATGGGAGTGGGTCTGGGTTGTTTTATGTGAGGCTGTGGGTGGGTCAGGGGTAGTTTTGTGGGCTGGGGTGTGGTTTGGGGTTGTGTTGTGGACTGCGGGGTGAGGGGTTGGTTTGTAGGCTGAGGGGTGGTCAGGAATGTTTTGTGGGCTGTGGAGTGGGTCGGGAATGTTTTGTGGGCTGGGGCAGGTTGGGGGTAGTGTAGCTTTGGACAGATGGAAGCAGGGAGCAATCCGCGGTGAGGTAAGTGGGGCTGGGTGGTTGGTAGGGTATTTTTGTAGAATGGGGGTCGTAGTTGTGTTGTTGACTAGGTCAGGGTTGTTTTAAGTGGGGCTGGGAGTGAATCGGGTAGTTTTATGGGCTGGGGTGAGTTGGGAGTAGTTTGGTAGGCTGGGGCTGGTCAGGGATAGTTTTGTGGGCAAGGGTCGGGTAGTTTTCTGGGCTAGGGTGGGCAGGGAGTAGTTTTCTGAGCTGGGAGAGGGTCAATGTAGTTTTCTGGGCTGGGGGCTGGGGGGCTTCAGGGCTAGTCTTCAGTACTGGGGTTTGGTGGACGTTTTCAGTGTTGGGTGGAGATCGATGCTAGTTTTCAGGGCTGGGGTCTGGGGTAGTTTTCAGGGCTGGGTGGTCAGGCGAGGTTTTCAGGGTTGGGGGTGTTGGGTAGTTCTTTAAATTAGGGGTTAGGGTATTAGACCTCAGGGCAGGGGGAGGGGAATGGGTCGTCAGGGTAGTTTATAGGGCTTAGTGGAGGGCGAGGCAGTTCTTAGGGCTGGATCAGGGCTTGCCAGGGTCAGGTTAAGGGACAGGGCTAAGGGACAGGGTTTTAGGCATTAGGGCAGGGGGACAAGGTCAGGTTAAGGGACGGTCTTAAAGGACAAGGTTTTAGGCATTAGTGCAGGGGGAGGGCACAGAGTGGGGGTTGGGAGGTGGTAGGGAAATTTGCACCTCAGGGTTGGAGGGTAGGCAGGGGGAGTTTGTGCCTTATAGCGGTGGGGAGGGGAGTGGTGACCTTAGCCATGCATACCCCTTTACCATGCATACCTTTACCATGAAAATGAAAAGGCTCTTGTGGGATACTCATTGGGGGAGCGAATTGTACATAAATATGGCCACCTCACACATCCTAGATAGGTTGACGATGATCATTTGTGCCTGCGGGTGGAATACACATACGGCTACAATCTATGACCCTTCCTACCCAATCCCATTTGAGCTGGTCTATCTCCGAAGGGGTATATGTAGTTCCTGTACAAGGGTGGTATCTGCTCCCTGATGACAAAAGCAATTAAGGATTCTCTTCCTCTTAAAAAAATTTGCCAATCCATTCAGAATCATGGTTATAATGCACAGAGGTAGATCTTGTGGTTTTTACTGCCCATGATGATTATGCTTTGAGTAATGAAGAATAGATGCTTATTACCAAAGGTTGTAGAGGCTCAGGTGGTACAATTCATGAGTGATATCCGTAAGTAAGCTGAATCTCAGGTGTAAATAGGCCACAAGCAAGAAGGTACTGTGTTTGTCATCCTGTCCCAAACCTTCAGCGTTGCCTACTAGCAGGAAACTACCTCTAGCTGTATTCAATTGGATCAACTCCCACCCACCACAGACTAGGAACTTCCCGAGATGAACACTAAGTCTCAATTATTTCAATGTGGTGGATTATTGTGTTGAGAAAGAGAATTCTTACAGCTATATGGAGATCAGGTGTATCGCGTATGGGTTTGTGCTATGCTCATAAAGCAAGGAAAGTAGCATCTGTATCTTAATTCACCTACCCGCTCCTTGTGGCCTCTGTGGACTGGTTCACATGTTACCTGTGCGTAATAGAAATAATATTTTAAATGTATTCATTAACACTCCTCCTGCTCCAATGTCCCAGCAAAACAAACCTCTCAGTATGTCATTTTATATACTTGGGAGGTGGATCCTCCCATTTTTCACGTTCAAAGGATTATCGGCCAGATGTATGTCCATTTTGCGAGTCGCTAAACGGTTGCAAAGTGATTTGTGCATGCAAAATGGCCATACGTGATGTACAACAGGCATTTGCAAATCAGATTTTGCGATGCTACAGAATAATGACTAGCAAAAATCTGCGGGCGAAATTTGTGTGTCTCAAATAGCGAGTTGCTAACCTTCATGTACAGACGAGTCGCAATTTGCGAGTCAGAACAAAACGGCCCGTTTGCACATGCTATTCACCAGGAACTGCAAACAGGTGATAACAGTGCTAAACCTATAAAAACAGGCCCAGAATGCATCAGAGTCCTTGCAACAATGGCGGCCCTGTACATGCTACAAAGGAGGAGACAAATTGTGACTGCTCAGCAGAGGAGGCAGAGACAAGAGAGCATCTTCAAAGTCAGAGTCAGGTTGACCATGTTTGAAACGACAGAGGAAGAAATATACAAACAATATAGGCCGAGTAGCAATGTGATCCTGAAGCTAATAGACACTTTAAAGCCACTCCTTTAGAGCAGCATACTTCGCAGCAAAGCTATCCCACCCATGTCCCGGTATTGCGCTCCCTCCGCCTATTAGCCAGTGGTTGCTGCCAAAATGTCATCGCAGTGGCCGAATGGGCTTCTCGGAGTGCGCTATTGTGATACTTTCAGAAGTTCCTTGACCCAATGATCCACCACATACACGAACACAACTACCCGCCCAGGGATGATACAGGAATTTAGGGGCATATTTACAAGCCCCTTCGCTGCTGGTGCTGACTTTTTTTGATGCAACGGTGGTGCAATGTGGTGCTCCATATTTACAAGGCCACGGAATGTCATCCTGCATGGCTTTTCAGGCCTTGTAAATATGGCCCCTTTCCATGCATACCTTTGAATGAAAGGGACGTGCCATGGTGTTACTGTGGGTGTTCCCACGCAACACCCATGGATTTTGTAAATGTGGGGAGGCGTAAGGAGGCACAAAAAGGAGAAATAATTATATTATATTACTGCAACACTTTCTTGTAAATAAGGCCTTCAGAATACAATAAACCAAACTTACAAGATAGCCATTATCACAGGTAATTGGCTGCATAGATGGGGCCCATTTGCCCATATATCCCCATCCCACCTGGAATACATATTCTAGTATCGCAAACACACACATTCACTAAACATTCAGGTTGTCTACTATGCACAACATATCATCATGGACATTGTAACAAAATGTACTGGGCACAACTGTGACTCCTACATCTTTTGCCACAGTGGCATTCACCAGCAACTAGAAAGGGGGGGCTTTGACGAAAGATACCTATTAGGTAATACAATGTGGTGAACAAAGTGAAACGTATCAGTGCAAACATTACTCTCTGTATGTTGTCTCACCCTCATATATGTCTCACAGGTGACAGTGTGTATGCCCTGCAGCCATGGATCCTCATGCTCTACGTGAATTCCAACAATCCACATGAGAGATGGTACAACACTACACACAGATGCACCAGCCGTGTGATAGAATGCACCTTCGGCATCCTGAAATCACTCTTCCAGTGCCTTCATAAATGTTGGGGGGCCTTGCAGTATGAGCGTGTAACAGTGTGTAAAATTGTTGCAACATGTGCAATTCTACATTGCCTGCAGGAGGGGCCTACTCATGAAGGTGTCTGATACAGACTCAGAAGACGATGACACAGGTCCAACTGGCCGACACCCATCCGAGCAAAGAAGAGCAGCAGAGGGGAGGTGACGCAGGAACCACATAGCCAGACAATTGTTTTCTCACGGTAAGATGCATCCTTTTACATATCACCCTCCACAAATAACAAGACTAGTAGTAGATTTCACAAAGTGGGAATCCTTTAATATTAGGGTATTCAGAAATGAACTGCAGGACAACATGTCTTTCATGAGCAACATATCCAAAATGTGTTTGACAAAGGGTAGGTACTCCACTGCTAACAATGGTCCATAGTGGCAATAATGTGCCACGCATGCAGGAGCTTATTTACAAGCCCCTTGCGCTACCGGTGCGTCACTTTCAATATGGGAAAAAGTGACGCACTGGCTGCGCAAGGTGCTTGTAAAGAAGCCCTGAAATGTGCAGTCACTTCCTGCCTCTTCAGTTTGCTTAGTGGGTTTTACCCTGTGGGGATGTTGGCTGCCTGCTGCTCCTCCTACGCAGCATGTGAGTCTCTGCAGTGGAGACACTGCTGTGGCTGACACCGGTCACCTGTGCCTTCCTGGAAGTGGGCATTAGGTCTTGCCCGTTGCTGCCTCTGTAAGCACTGCGTTGGATGCAGCTGCTGGTCCCCTGGTGACAGGAGTTGTTGCTGCTGCAGATGCTTGCTGGGATGTGTTAGCCTGGATGTCAAATGTACCTGGTTGCGACTCTGCCTGGACATCAACCAATTCCTCAATAGGTCACGTTCCTGCTCTTTCCCTGCATCCTCTTGTGTGTCCTGGACTCCCACAGGTGTATCTATGTGGTACATGTAAAACAAAATAAATGCACATGTGAGGGCTCAATTCACAAAAGTAATCTGAGACAAAATCCTATCTTTACGACTTTCGATATTCACAAAGGGCATTTAGTAGTAGTAAAGTTAGGATTCCTAAATTTACTACTACTAAACTGAGACAAAATCCTAACTTTATGACTTTCAGTATTCTCAAAAGGCATTCAGTAGTAGTAAAGTTAGGATTCCTAACTTGACTACTACTAAACTGAGACAAAATCCTAACTTTACGACTTTAGGTATTCACAGTAGGCATTTAGTAGTAGTAAAGTTAGGAATCCTAACTTTACTACTACTAAATGCCTTTTGGAAATACCGAAAGTCAGAAAGTTAAGATTTTGTCTCAGATTACTTTTGTGAATCAGGCCCCGAGACACTATCTCAGTGGTTGAATCATGTTGTTCAGCTCATGTCAGAGAGTTACTCCACTGTTTATGTACTTGACTCCATATCCCATGATGTAACTGCTGTGACTTTTAGTGCATGAAATGGAGAGTCTAGGGGTATCTGCGTTGCATGTTATGTTTATTTATTTATTTATTTATTTATTTATGTGATGTTATGTTAGATTAATTCTGTACAGCGCACAGCTACCCAACAAGGGTTTCCCAGTGCTAAAACCTGACAGAAGGAAAGAAAAAGAGAAAAGATAGCATATACAGATAAAAGCCAATTATTGATTAAATAACCTCGTTTTTAGAAGTTTACGAAAATTCAAATATGAAGTTTTGTTGTGAAGTGCAATGGGAAGAGAATTCCACATGAATGGACCAAGGCAAGCAAACAAGCTACCTCCCATTCTTGTAAGTTTAGTCCTATGCACTGAGAATTTATCCTGAGTAGTCGATAGTAATAAGCGAGGGGGTTGGTAAGGTTGAACTAAGGTTTGCAGATATTTAGGAGCAGAGCCAACCTTGATTTTATACATATAAATCAGGGCCTTAAACTTAACATGGTTTTCAACCTTAAGCTAATGAAGATTACGCAGAATACTGGAGGTAGGATAAGTTTTAGAAAGCTGACAGAGCAGCCTGGCATGGATATGGACTGCAGGTTTTTGGCAGGTATGTTGGAATAATATATATATATAATATATTGCATTTACCAGAGGTGGTGCAGAGGTGCGGACAGTCCCAGAGGCACATGCTGCCTCTATATCCTGTCCAGGATCAAGTTGTGGTTCGACACATGAGGGGGAGGGAGCATTATATGGTCCGGCTCCGGACCCTTGAGACTGTCCAAGCCGTGCTGCAATCCTTTCCTTTGAACGAGAGCGCAGGTCAAACCATCTTTTTTCAGATCATTGATGGACCTATCTGCAACTTCCAGTGCATTTATCTTTTGCTGCATTTGCCTCCAGATCTTGTGCTTTTCAGATTCAGGAAATGTCTGGGAGGCCCTTTCAAACAGCTGTTCATGGTAGTTGCAGCAACCATTAGTGGGAATTTCTAATTCTCTTAAAAAAATTAAATTTTCCTCCTGCGCTCCTTTGCTCCCTTCTTGCTCTGCTGGCTGGCCATTGTAGGGCTTGCTTGGAGCCTGGATGCAGTCAGGGTGTGTGCTTCTGGCTCCACAGAGTGCTCCACAGTGTTGTTGCTGCTATGAGGGAATCGCTATCGCCACCACTTTCTGATTTGAGGTCCTTCTGCTGTTCCAGGAAGTGATTGGCACTTTTAAAGCTGTGGTTGCTAACAAGCGACCATGCCGGAATTTGCGAGTACATACACACTCGCTAAATGTGAGGTCAGTAATTGCGATGAGACTCGATTGCTCATTGCAAATTTAGGGCTAGATTTGTATGTACATTGTATTTAGCGAAATATACAAGTCGCTAATTCTCGCAAATTACGAGTTGCTATTTCTCACGCCCATGCATCGTGCCCCAAATTATATAGATAGGCAGTGCCTGACTTTGAGGAGAATCCACAATTAGTCCTTGTTTGGAGCTGATATCTAGATACACATGGAGGATTAAAGTCTTAGTCAGTCTTCAATAACTTGGTTACTAGACTTTAGTCCTGTGGGGACAAACCTTTAATGGAGGTTTCAATTTGTCTCTATTTTGCGTCTGGGCTAGGACTTTGTCTAGACTGTCCCTTTCAGATTGCCTGTGGTAAATCTTTTGATATGTTGAAAATTGTGCACCATCTGTTTCATATGGTACTGACTTTCATAACCGCTAAAGAAGGCCCTTCTTCATATTGTTGTCCATTGTATCCAGGAAATTTGCCAGGGACTCCGGTTTCTTGAATTCTAAAGTAAGTCCATAAACAGTCATAATCATTACTGCAGGCTCCAAGAGTCCAAATCTGATGTCCTGTTTGCAAAGGCATGGGTGTAGGTCAAATAATTTCTTCCTCTTTTAATCACTGTTTCATAAGAGCAATCTACCGCTACATACACCTTTAGGTCCTCCATTTGGAATGTGCCTCTATTCTGCCATGCTGCCTGCAAGGTACGTTTAGGATGTAGCCGTAGAAGACAGACTATGATGGCTCTGAAATTATTCAGGTGACTTGGAGAACTGAGTTTGAATTCTGTGTGCCCTCTGAAATTCAGGTTCCCCTTGAAAAGTCACTTGCGGGAGTTTGGGCAAAAATATCCCTAAGACGGCAATTATGTCTTTGCCCTCCAGTCCCTGTGGGACCCTCTGTAGGCAGATATTGTCCCTTGCAATAGTCGTCCTCCAGGTCGGTCACCTTCTTCTGTAAACAGTTTATATTGGTGCTCCAGTCTGGTTGGAGTCTAATCATCCTATCCAAGATATCTGCTCACCTGTCAGTAGTATCCAGCTGAAAGTGC
Source organism: Lissotriton helveticus (assembly GCF_964261635.1). Taxonomy (NCBI): domain Eukaryota; kingdom Metazoa; phylum Chordata; class Amphibia; order Caudata; family Salamandridae; genus Lissotriton; species Lissotriton helveticus. Next base: position 1,311,986,165 of record NC_136063.1, read on the forward strand.
ACGCGTGTAAGATCGTATCTAAGGGATTTGATATCTGTGGTCATTTCTGGCATTGTGGTGTCAAATCTGGTGATTTTCGAATTCATAGATGTGCCTTCCTTAAGGATCGAGGACAGTGTAGCTTTTAACACTGTACTTGGTTTACTAGTTGTCTTTGATGCCATTCCTGATAAGGCTTCTCCAAAAGACAACCATCTGAATGGTCTGGTGTTCGACATAAATGCAACTGTAGCCTATTGATTCTTGATGGGGTAAGCCAGCTGGCAAATTGCCATACATTCTGGGAAAAAGTACAATTCTCTGGTTAGGTGTCAAGATACAATATCAACCTTGTTATAAGACTTCAGTGACTTGTGGCCCTTAGCAATGACCTCTGTTGGTTTTGACTTTCTTAGAGGGTATGATCTCATTACTAGTTACAGGGTTTTACAGCCACTTGTGAGCTGGGCTCTTCTTTGGGTATTTTTCTTTTGCAATTAGGCTAACATCTGTTCTTCAGGCCCTGCTGAACTGCATACCAAGTATTTGGGTACATTGATCACATTTATGAAAGCTGTGCAGTGTCATCATTCCTACTTCTGCATGGTACTTAATCAATCCAGGGACAGTGCCTGAAATGTCCATACTCTGCCATGCCTATGCCAGCCCTAGGGGAGCCCAGGATTGTCCCAAGGGACCTGTATCTTTGTTTATCCTCCCTTCAAGAAGATCAGGCTGAATGGGGCACTGGACAAGCCTAACAGTTCGTATGCCGGCCCTGCACAGCTATGGCACAGAGTTGTCATCTTGCAGTTGTACTGCAGAGCACCATAGCGTCGGCCTAAAATGCCTTAATCTTGGCCTCATTGAACTTTCAGTATATTTTACCTTGTCTGGACCACCTGTTGAAACATCACCAGCAGCACTCCGGCTTTCTCCTTCCCCTTGTGTTTTAACAGGCAAGTTTTAAGGGGAGCTGTGAATCGTTGTTACTCCCCATCTCTGGAGGTCGCATGTGGCTGTGTATATGACAGGTCAAAATTAAAGGTCAATTTTAGTCTTCGGGCCCCATGCACGAGTGTCTGCTCAACGGAACTACTGTTTTTTTCATATGTCATGCCTCCTCTCAACCTACTCTTCTCCTGCTGGTGTGCCACCTCGCTCCATGTGCGTTCCGTCTGGCGCTGTTAGACGTGTCAGCACTCCTGTTGTCAATCAGCTTGATCCCGTATGCCTGGGCCATTTGTTCATTTCCCTCAGGGCTGTTTGCCCCCCGAGGCCCCTCATCTCTGTCAGGTGACTTTGCGAGCAATGGACTATCTTGCTGGATAGTGGCCCAGTGATTTGGTGGAGGTGCAGGCCCTTTCACATGGGGCAAGCCCCATGTGAAAGGGCCTGCGTCAGTCTTACACCTGCTGTGAGGCAGGCGTAAGAAATTGACGCATTTGTGTCCTAGAAGTGGCGCAGTGAAATCTTATAGATTTCACTGCGTCACTTCTATTACCCTTTATTGCGTCAGAACACCCCCCCTGCATACATTATACCTGGCATAGGTATAATGTAGCGCAGGGGTTTACAAAGTGACGCATCTACCTAGATACGTCACTTTGTAAATATGGTGCAACAAGGCACATTTTTTACGCTGCTGGTGCGTCACAAAAAGGGACACACTGGTGGCGTAAAAGTGACGAGGCCCCCCGATTCTTACCTTGGGCTTAACGCATGCTACCGGCCGTTTCTTAGGCACATACCCCAAGCTCTTTTACTCTCACCGCCAGTTGCGGCATTTTAAGCGTACCTAACTTTGGGATTAACGCATGCTAGATGCCGCTTTTAAGGCTCAGATCTCCACCTCGGTTACTCTCACCGCTAGTCGCAGCCTTTTCAGCGCACCAAATCTTCACCTAGCATAACATGGGATACTAGGAGGACAGACGAGTTTTGCCTCTCCAATTCTCTTGTTAAACTGACTCGGCCCACTCACGGTCATTTATCTTAGGTCCTTTCTCTCACAGATATATCTTGCCTTTGACACGGCCATACATGACTGAGGTAGTGACTTGGGATTTCCCCCACATGCACCTATAGGTAGTCCTCATGATTAGAGGTAGGTTGGAATCGAATTCCTTACCAATCCCACCTTGTGTACGCAGTGGGATTTACCTTCACTTACCTGACTTTTCCATTACCTAGGTCATCTCTTCATTCCTTACGTCCCGACATGATGCGCTCACATCGCTGACTTCCTTGGCGAGACAACAGCACTTCTAAGTTGGTAAGCCGACTCTCCGATATGTCAGGATTTCATTACTCACTGGGTCATTGTGGTGTGCTTCCTCTCGCGCTGAGATCACTAGACGGATTCTAAATCCTCTTTTTCCTACACACACTTACGCTTGCTTACCTGTTAGGTTAGTCTTCCACTTTCACTGATCGGCTTGTTGCACTGTTCTGATCTTAACAGAGACTCACCACCCTAAGGTTTGCTTCTCCCCTTCCCTCCATACTTATTCACACTCAAACTTCTGCACATGCTTTGACACAGAATTTGTTTCTCTACCTACTCTCTAGTGGATCTTCTTCCCATGGAGTACTTTTCTTTTTCCTTATGTTTATTCCATCCAAGAAAATCAAAAAATAAGATTACTTTCATTTTGAATTTACTGTTTAGTTAATACACAGATTTTAATATGTATATCTATGGTATGACATTGCAGCCTTGAAAAAGTCCCTGTTTGGGCGAAAACTCTGCAAATCAAGCACATTTGTATTAAAAACACATTAAGCCTACAAACGGCAATGTCTACTTATTGTTTTTCCAATTTGGACACACTTTCTTTGAATATATAATGCCGCTCATATCCCTTTAATGCACCCTCACACACCCTATTGGTGTCATGCTTCATCATCGGGTTCACCCTGACACCTAATGGTCAGGGTGGGCTCAGCCGTATTTCAGGGAGCTCTTAGACGATGTAGCTCCTGAGCTCCGATTGTTCTGGATAACTTTTGGTAATGAATGTCTAATCGGGAGGGGGTATCCACGTCCTAACCTCTCTTACCCCTTGTTGCCGGTTGAGGTCCCTCCACTGCCACATGTGGTTCATATTCATGTACTGATCCTTAAATATTATGTCTTGAACCGCCCTTTTTAGATTTAAGTTTGGCGAAGAAGGTTCCCGGCCACTGGAGCAATTCAGAAAGCTGCCATCTTTGGTCGTGGCGAAGCCCACCAGTCCAGCTGCTGAATGCTGCATTGAAGATAGCCACTCAGAGGAAGAGTACACCTAACATTGGTGTGTTGTTGCCTCTGCCCAATAAGCTCAGAAGTCATTGCCATCAGTGCACAACCCTCGCTACTCTGTCCATATTATCCCAGCTGTTAGGAGCATGAGACAAAAACTCAAGAGCCCTACAGGATGAACTGCTGCAGAAACATGAGTTGCCAGATGTGTTCTTCCTACTGTGGTGACTGGGCTACCCTAGGTATTAAATAGAAGGTTCTGCATGACGGTCTTCCAAGGGAGACTGGAAGGAATGGGGGGCCAGTTCTGTTACAGGGGGGCATTTCTGTAGCAGTGTAGAAGTTTTGGAAGCACTCACTGCACAGTTCCTTGTATATTCAGTAGTTATCAGGCAATAACAATAGTGTCAAGATAATCCTGGTGATTAATGCACCTAGTGGAGAGAGATCAGAGTTTTGTCTAGTGGCAATTTTGACTCATCTAAGGTGTCGCAGATATGGATGTCACTTAGGGGTCACCCTAGCTTGCCCCTTACTACCCTAGGCACTATCTTTTTGACCCCTGGCCTCAGAGGTGGCAAAACGAGTGCCAAGAACATAGGGTTGCCTCGCTTTATTAGAGTCAGGCTCCAACCTTTATTAAATTAATAGTGAATAATAGTTTATTATTCGCTAGTAGTGTAATACAAACTGGGGCAGGAAGATCTGAACGATCTCTGGCATCTTAGATAAAAAAATGGTTTTAATGTATGCTGTGTGAGTGGATGTGGGTGAGAGTGTGTTTGGGTGAGAGGGCGTGTATATATGTGAGCATGTATGTTTGTATATGGGATTGTGGATGTGTGTGTCAAATGAGTGAGTAGGTAAAAGTGAGTCAGACTAAGAGTGAGTAAGAGAGTGCTAATTAGTAATTCAGTGTGAGTGAAGCATGAGAGTAGGTGAAAATGAATGAGTGCAATACAGTGCTAATGATAAAAATGAATGTGAATAATTGAATGTGAGTAACCATGTGTTGTCATGCTTGCAGACCTGCTGTTGGACCTGGTATGCTTCTTGGCTTATAGAAGCACCCGTGGCAAAATAATGGAGGCAATACTTGCATATGGGGTATCCTCAGCAAAATACTAGTCCTGAGACTCTGTAGGTAACTGTTGGCATGGAGCACCCATGAACAAATGCCAGTGCTGGCCTCCTGGAGGAAAGTCTTGGCATAACTGGCATCTGTGGCCAATTGCTGGTGATGGCACATTGGAGGAAATTCTTGACATATGGGAAGACAACTGTAGTAAGGGCCATCCATAAACAAAATGTGGTCCTTGACGTGTTATACATAGCCTTTGACATAAGGGACCTCTATAGCGCAAGAGAAGCACTATTTGGAAATTTCTGGCACTAGCATATTGTATGTAATCGCTGAGCAAAAATCAGCCACCATGGCAAAATACTGGTCCTAGAAATGAAGGTAATTTTTGACATAAGAGGGCACCCATATGTCATTTTGAAAACAAAATGTGGTGAACTCACAGGGACTGTTAGGTTTCAGTAGCTTAGCACACCATGAAAGGACTTGAATATTTAGTGAGTGTTTTTAGATCCTATAGCTTTTTAGCAAATGTAAGTGAACATGGTGCATTAAAATGCACAGTAAAGCCCATTGTGTTCAAAATTTTCTCAGGGAAGAGAACCGCCCATCCTTTGTTCTCCCCTAAAAGAACATATACTATTAATTATCAATTAAACATAAAAAATGCCTTCCAGTATGAATGACATGGGAATACTGCACATTGTATTTCCCTTTTGTCTTTGTAACATTCTCTATATACTGATTTACACATTTATTATTTATTGTCTGTGTATTTGTATGTGATGTACAGTGCTCCAACGCCCTCCACTGGTATAAGAAGTGCTATAAAACAATTGAAATACATGAGAGAGAGGGGCTCTGGAGAGATGGGAGACACTGTTGGCGGATGAAAGAGAGGGAATTATTGAAGAGCCCCAACAAAGATTGTTGTACCCTACTGCACTGTAAAGGCATCATTTACTATGCTTTAAAAGCAAACACAATTTATTATATAATGAAAAATGTGTTGTTGAATGTGCCATTTTGCCCAAATTTTCTTGGGGTGGAGAACCCCCCCTCCAGCCCTCCTTGTAGTAGTCAGGCTCACTCGCTGCACTCCCTATGCACCATACAGGGGCTCGTTTGACAAAATTTGCCAGGGCTGCTTTGGGTTCCCAGTCTAGCCCTACGGTCTTCTCATGATGCTTGGCCGTGTGCTGTGACAAACCAATCAATCATGATGTTTGCATTGTTCCTTTAGAAACTAGGCACTTTTCTCTTTTTTGTTCCTAGCAACAGCATGTCTGAGAACTGCTGTTCTCTGAGGTTGGAGACACTTCTGTGCCAGCTGTATTCCTGCTGCGTGCTGCCCAGCAAGTGCCAGCATAGTGGCAGGAGAGCTGGCAGCTGTCCATTGGACATTACTCTGCTGCTCTCAACTCAACAAAAAGACTGAATACCTAAATTTTAAACTAAATTTTCTTACTTTACTTTGTAAACCAAACGTTGAGCACAGGTCACACTTCCTAAACACCCGAAGACACCATTCAGTGATGCCAGTGTACTTAAGTGAATTTCTATCACCGCAGAAGGCTGACATGTTCCTTGCATGTCCAGGTAGCATACTGCAAGGCACACACTTCCGTTTACTACTTTTTTCACTATTATCATAATTTTGTGTCGCTTTGTAAAATGAAACAAGCAAGATAAACAAAAAAATCAACAACAACAAAAAATAGTGTCTCTTCATTTCGCCTTCAGGGTACCTGGTGTATCTAGTATGTGGAATTACACTACTGAACCTTTTAAGTTCAAAAGTGAGTTTATTGAGGTAAATAAATATATTAATGCAGAAGATATAATACGAATGAAAATAAAAGAATTACATACAATATATCAATTGGAATTAACAAACATAAAGGGTTTAATTTAAAAACAGTCAAACATGTCATGTGTAAGCAAAATAACAATATTATATGGAAAATCGGTATGAAAAAGGAATGTTCATGATATACAAAAATACACATTACAAAATAGAGTATAAGTTAAACTATATAGTATCAACATGTAGGTTTAGTCACTTCTTGTTGTGGCGGAGTAGGGGACAGAGAACGTCTGGCACTTGTGTCGATGAACAACGTAACAGGTGAACACAAGTTTAAGCATTTTGTTGCCATATGCATCAGATATACAAATTTGGTGAAGTCCTTCCAGATCTTGGTTACTTGTTGAAAGGCCACTACTAATAGTGAATCTATTATCTTAACATTGGAATCACAATTTTCCCCAATAGGGGACAGCCTACCTAAAAAGATATGTGAAGTAGAAAAAAGTTGACTGGAGTTTAAGATGGAATTAATTTGAGACCACACTTTTTCCCAAAAATTCTGAACAAGTTTATATGTAAAGCAGATGATATAGGTCAGAGTGTGATGACGAGCAAGTCAAGTCCAGCAAGTATCCGGGAGAACAGAGTGTCTTGCATTGAGAATGAGTGGAGAGAGTAGGAGCCTATTTTATATGAAAAAGAGTGTCTGTGTGGTATTTGCAGCTCTAGAGGCCTTCCTAAGTTTAAGCAATATTCTATCCCCGAATTCTACAGACCAAGAGCTTTCTAAATTCTTTTCCCACAATGTTTCTACCTTAGAAACGGACTATGTGACTATGTAAAACTGCATATATAGTGGAAGCTTTAGAGTCATGAAGGATGAGGGCCCGTAATTTATCTGTATGAACAAGTTCAGGGGAAGGGCTATGTTGGGAAGTTATATACTGTTTGGACAGCTTTCAGTAGGAGAGAATATTTAGAACTAAAGGTTGGAGGTAGGGCAAAAAGGGTGCCGGCCTGCTCAGAGGACATAATTTGTTCGTGATCATATAATTGTCGTGCCCAAAGCAGGCCTCGTTGTCTCCAGGATTTCCAAAATAGAGGTTTATTGTTTATTAAAATATAAGTGTTATGCCATATAGGCAAGTTGAGAAAAGAAGGCAAGGAGGCAGGCGGAATAATCTTGGAAGTATGCTTAATTATAGGAGTGGATACAGACTGCGGTTTGCGTGTGAAGGAAAGAAACTCCTGGAATGAGAATGGTGAAATAAAGGATTGTTCAAGCGTAGTCCAAAGAGGACAGTTTATGGAAGGTTCAGAAAGCCACCGTGACGCCTGGTGCAGTAGGAAGGATTTATGATAAGCAGGGAAATCAGGAAAATGTGTTCCACCCTCTGATTTTGGATAAATCAATTTTGAAATGGACATACGTGATTTCTTGTTACCCCATAAAAAAGAAGATAAAATGGAATTGAGCTTTTTAAAATACTTTAAGGGAATGGACAGTGGAATATTATAAATTGTATATAAGACTATAGGAGAGAGCATAATTTTTATGGTGTCTAGACGACCCCACCAAGACAAGTATAAGGGATGCCATTTCGTTGTTAAAGAGGACAACCTTTGTATGCAATTTTCCAAACAACGTGATGTCGTTTCTGATATAGATGGAGTAAAATGCAAGCCTAAGTACTTGATGAACTGGGGACTCCATGTGAAGCCTGAAGTAACAAAATCAGCATTAAACGTATATTTGGTAGGGGAAAATATCTCGCACTTATCCTTATTTAGTTCATATCCAGAAACAAATGCAAAGGAATCAACTTCTTCTAAAAAAGCGGGAAGAGAAGCTTGAGTTTGTGATATGAATAAGAGAACATCATCAGAATAAGCTGCCATTTTAATATTGGTCTCCTTAAAAGTAAAACCGTGAATGTTGTCATTTTGACGAATCCTTAACAAAAAATGTTCTAGGGCGAGATTAAAAAGAAACGGAGAGACTGGACAGCCCTGTCTGACACCTCTACCAAGGTGAAAATAGGAGGAAATATCACCATTTGCTGATACAGCTGCTCTTGGATTAGAATAAAAAATAGATATTAAAGCAGTTATTTTTGGGCCAAAGCAAAAAACCATTGAAGTGTGCGGAAGAGTTAAGGCCATTCGACTCTGTCGAATGCTTTTTCTACATCCAGAGCTATAGCTGCCAGGGGATGAGAGGTATGTGAGGCTTTAGAAAGAATATTTAAAAAAGCGAGTATTATCTATAATGAACCGCCCCTTAACAAAACCAGATTGTTCTGTTCCCAGCATGTCAGGCATCTGAGTTTCCAAAAGCGATGCTAGAGCTTTTGAATTTTTTTTATAGTTGATGTTTACCAAAGAAATAGGTCGATCATTTTTGCAGTGTTGTGGGTCTTTGCCATCCATAGGCATAAGACAGATAAGGGCGTCTGAAAAAGAGCCCGAAGACTCACCGGATTGTAAGAAGGCATGTATGAGGGTATGTAATTTAAGAATAAGTAAATGCGTAAAGTGAGTAAGTCAGATTCTAAGAGTGAAAGGTCTGGCCGTGTGTTGGGGGTACATTGGATTTTGGAAAGAAATTGAGAAATGGAGTGATCAGAAGAAAGGGTTTCAGATGTACATAGTGACTTATAGAATTGGAGAAATTCATTTAGGATGTCTTCGTCTTTGAATTTCAGTCATGGTCTTGACCAAAAATAGATTCTATATTGAGTTTTTTTTTATTTTAACCTTTATATAGTTAGCTAATATTTTCCCGGCTTTGTTCTGGACACCATAGAACTTTACACTGGACTTCAACAAGAAGTTTGAAGCATTGTTAGTTGTATCCTGGTTAAATTGAAATTGAGCTTTTATAAGGTCAGATAAGCAGTCCTTTGACTTGGAGAAGTAATAGGAGTGTTCCAACCTCTTTATTTTGGCTAACAGAGCGTTGGTGGCTTGTTGTGCCTTTTTACGTTTTCTTTAGATGAATCTAATAACAAAATCTCTGGCTGAAGCCTTAAAGGCGTCCCAAACTACATGGAAAGGTGTGGTGTCCAATTGATTGAAAGACAATATTAATTAAAAAAGAGATAACGGATGAGTAAGATCTGTAAGTTTATGTTGTTTAATTGTTTGTGTAAATAATGTATGAGATTTATGAGGGACAAAGGGAGTTGATGAATTCCGATCTATGAAGGGATTGAGAATTACATTGCAATCTCCTGCAAGGATAAAGTTATCATCAGAACACTGTGTGATTTGTTGGGCCAGGGAACTCCAAAAAGAGGGGTTGCCTATTGTGCGTGCATAGACATTTAATAAAGAGGTTGGAACATTATCCACTATAAATTTAACAAATAGCCACCTACCTACTTGATCTGCACTTTGTGATATTACCTTAATCAAAAGGGACTTGCGAAAAAGAATAAGGACACCATTACGTTTACCATCACCTGGGGAGAAGAGGACCTCACACACCCAGCCTCTTTTCAATTTTGCAGATTCTTCAGCTGACAAATGAGATTTCTGTATGCATAGTACTCCAAATAGGTACATGATTGCGCACAAGCTACTTTAGGTGATTTGTAATTTGTTGCATGCCACGGAGGTGTCACCTTGTCGACCTTAAGGTGTTGAGCCAAATATCACGAAAATGCGTACTCTGCAATTAGAGTATGACCCTCTGGGCACTGCAGTAATGAATCGCCACTGCGGTATGAATATATGATCTCAGTATTTGCAAAACAAAGTTGAAAGAGTGGTTGAAAACGAAGAAAATGTATTTCATAAATAATAGTCAATTTATTCCGATGTATTCATATTTCTGTAAATGTTGTCAATCACATCAACAGTATTATCTCTATTCATTGAGGTTCCAAAAGGTTATTGTATAATGGTCCCAATGCATTTCGTGCCTGTTGGGCACTTCATCAGGGGAATCTAGTGAGGAAAAATAATGTACGTATGAGGACCCAGACTCATTCAAGATTCACGTACACGCAACATAGTATGTGCACACACTCGAATAGTGAAAAGGAAAGAAAATAAGTTAGCCCCTGAAACTGGTTGTATAGCACAAAAATGTGGCTAGATAAAGTAAAACACAGAAGATTGGAATGCACTCGATAACGGGTGTAAAGTGAAATTCTCAACTATGAGTGAAAAAACACAAGTGTGTACACGGTGCAAAAGAAAAAGGAAAGGCAAGCGGTAACTTTTAAGTCTCGGGTGCAGACACATGCGTGATTAAAACTACATGTTTCATAACTAAGGTGCTTGGTACTTGGCAGTCGACGTGATGGTAAACAGTTAACAACAATCGTGAATCAACTCATATTACAAAAACGGCGCTTGTATTAAAAAAATCCTACCGTGTATATCAGATTCCGCAATTACAGTGAAAAGTTCCAGCAAGTTTTCGAGAATGGCACCCTTACTACAGTGGCGTCTATAAATAATTGAAATAAAAGACGTCTAGAGTTGTTAGTGGTGTGCTCAAACAGGGAATTTTGACCGCCATATTGGAATGGTGACTCCACGCAAAAACGTGCAGAGAATTCTACTAAAAAACCATGATGTAACGATGAAAAGATAAAGAATATCGCACAGGGGTATAGCAACTTAGGGGATAGAAAAAGTCACGATGTCTAAAACAAAAAATAGCATGCACGAGCAACCTGTGCGAAAAGAAAAGATGTCAAATATATACGTAAAACAGTAAGAATGAAAAATGACTGTGCATACATATTAATAGGCTGTAATTGAACCAGAAACAAAGTTAAAGCTTATGAAAAGAGTAAAAACATATCAGGATCCAAAATGACTATTTGGAGCTTATTGATGGAGAAGTGGTATCCATTGAGTCAGCCTGATAAGAGTATAAGAAACTCTTTAGTTTTATTGGGTCCTCGTAGGTAGTGGTTTTGTTATTGATGGTCACTTTAAATAGGCAAGGGTGGAAGAGACCATATCGTGCGCCTATCGAACGTAGCTGTGGCCTTAGTGCCAAGAACTGCAGTTGGTTTAGCATAGTCTTGAGAAAATAATAAGGAGATTCCTGACCAGGAGATGCGATTCATTACTCTGGCCGCAGAAATAATTTTTAACAAATCAGTGTATTCAAGAAGATATAAGATCACTCCCCTTGTTTTTTTGCTGCAGAAGATGATGTCAGATGCATTGCTGGGCCTAATTGATGGGCCCTTTGTATGTTCAGAAAAGTGCTCTCTGGCATCTTGAGAAGTTTTGGGATAAAGGATTTGAAAAAAGCGATTGGATCTGAGCCTTCTGTTCCTTCAGGCAAACCTAGATGCGGAGATTATATCTCCTATTTCTGTTTTTCCAAGATTTCCATTTGCTTGTGTAGCATCGATACCTGGGAGCATAAGGAGTCTACCCTAGAGTTAGAAGAATGTAAGGAATCAACATCTGTTTCAATGTAGTAACACGTTACAATTCTATTGATGGATACAGGCATCAAACCGAAAAAGGGCTAAAAAGGAGGTATGTAAGCTAAATTCTGTTTCATTAGCAAGCGCCCTTAAAAGCATAAAAATGTTTTAGAATGGCTCATATGAAGATTAAAATGAGCATTGCTTGAATAAGAAACAAACTACATTTATATCGATAGAGAAAAAATATTCACAACAAAATATTAACTGCACAAGTTGAATAAAGCAAAGTATGTTCAGAAATTCAGTCAGCGCATTGACATGTAGCGTCTCACAGAATGACATTCATTGCAGAGGCTACGATATGTTGTACAAAGCAGTGGAAGGCATTGGTTGAAATTACTTGCTTAAATAGAAAATAAATCTCTCATGCCAGATCGTTTAGCGCTCCTGTTTCAATGAATTTGACTTGAAGGTGCCATAATGGAAGGTAGCTCCGTCAGCGGTGAAAACAAAGAAACAAAATGGCCGCAAATTCAACGGAACCACGATGCACTCAGCTCATAAAACAGAAGTGGCTTGCAGTCCAAAAAAGAAAAAATGTTTTAAAAAGGAGTACCTCTGATATTTCGGAAAATCGCAGGAGGCGTCATCTTTATGTGCAGTGGGTTGACGATGTAGACACCTCGTTGGAGAAAGCTCCGTCAGCGGTTTGCACAAGATGGCGGTCGCAAGCTCAGCGGAGCTGCACCGCAACGTACTCACAAAGCGATGTTGTCTGCAGATTATAGAATGCCTCAAAAAGAATTTCCTTTAGCACCTCAGGAGTTCACACGAGTCATCCTCTGTTTTGGGGCCGGTGCATGAAAGGGTTGCTGCGTTTAGTCCGTCTCCGCTCCCGCCGTCCCGGGAGAGCTACGGATCTGCCACCATCATCTTCGAGCGCTAGCCACGCCCCCCTACACTACTGAACCCTAATGTGAATGTGTTGTGTGCTATTCATGTGTTACTTTTGTCTGAATTTCTAAATCTACTTTGCCCTCCAACAGTTAGCTTTGACTATTCCTAATCACAACCTGCTGAAAGTCAGAACCTGGAACTAATATGCTTGAATTCAGTAACCCCACAATAAGTTCTGGCTCTTGAGGTTCCAGGTTTTACCCAGTTATCCCACGTTTTATTGGCCGTAGAGTGTATGATTCAGAAAATGCATGAAAGGCAAGCCTGGCATAAACTGATGCAAAGGATTCACAATACAAACATGCCAGTCATGGGTGTCTTCCCGCACTCAGCTGCCTCTGTACAAACCATTCACCTTTTACCCTAGTGCTCTAAAGTTATCAAAAGTCAATAGCTGGAACATTAAAGAATGCCTAAAGAAAGAAAATGTATGCACCACAGCACAGGGAAGGTTCATTGGACGTTGGAGTCAGTTATGAGTAAACATTTTCTTAGCCCTGGTAACATGTTCTGAGTCCAGGAGAGGATTCAGCAAAATTCAGGACATCAAATCAGTTTTTTCTTCTCTTGGCCAAACCCAATTGTTAATCTTCTCTCTTATCGAGGCTTGTACAAGTGAAGATGCATCCAGTGAGGCATTGTAAAAGGTCAAGATGAGATATAAATTGAAGGTTCCCTTGAACCAAGCCCTTGCAGGAATCAATGTGCCCCAAACTCCTTTTACAATTGTGTGACGTAGTACAGAGCCTCTGAGCATTAGCTAGGGGTCTAGGAGGTTACCCAGCCACTTCCTGTTCCGTAAAGATGGCGAAGACAGCTCGTGCAGACAAAAATCTATATTCCCATGTCAAAATGTTCAGAGTCATCCCCCCAACTAGAAGAAAAAAGGCCTTAAACCCCACATAACCAGTGGAAGTGAAGATCCCAGTATCAGTTATAGTGGACAAAGGAAGCTGTGCGATGAGTACATCATATAGGGCCAGATGTACGGCCATAAATTGCATGCACAAACGGGTTTGCGACCCGTTAGCGCATGCAAAAGTTCACAGGGTCATGTACAATTCATAAATAGCGAGTCACAACTTATTTGTGACTCGCTATTTAAGAATTGCGAGCCGCTATTAGGAAGGGCTGTTCCGTTCCTAATAGCGACCCCAAAGCCATGTATGAATGTTTTGCGAGTGAAATTGCGGTTGCAAAACACTCGCAAATTACCACCCTCTTCAAGAGGGTAGTAATGCACTCGCAAAAGGGATGGGGTCCCCAGGGAACCCCTTCCCCTTTGCAAATGCAGGGGAATTTTTTTTTTAGGAGCAGACAGTGGTCCCAGGGACCACTGCCATCCCTTAAAAAATGAATTGAAAGCGTTTACATTATTTTTTTTAAATGCATCACATTTTCCTTTAGGGAAAACGGGCTGCATTTAAAAAAAAAAAAAAACCTGCTTTCTTGAAAGCAGTCCCTGACATGGTGGTCTGCTGGGCCCAGCATGCCACCATCCCTGGGAGGGCCAGTCATTCCCAATGGAGTCGCAAGTTGCGAGTGGCTCATTGATATTCATGAGTCTCGCATTTTGCGACCCCATTGGAAATCGCTAACAGTGTCTGAGACACTGTTGTACATTGTGATTTGCGAGTCGCAAATGGCGACTCTCAATTTGTCACAATTTGCGAGTCGCAAATCATAGTGGCCGTAGATCTGGCCCATAGTGTGGCCATGTCTGGCAGAGCCCAGAAATATATCCTTTATAATCCTCCTACCCTGATTTGAATATTATTAATAACAGTAAGACAGAAGGAACTCACCTGAAATAACTGAATAGATTTCTGCCTAACCCTTGGTGTAATGCAGCTTGACTTCCCATTCTTTGGACATAAGTAAAACCCTTTGCCTCTCATAACTTTAGAGATCTCTAGATTGGATAGACAAGTGCTGCTTTGTGAAGTATTTTCAAATCTCTAATCAAACTGCCATCTTTATTGCTGCCACCCAGCAAGAGAAATTAAAAGAGATATTGTTTTAGTAAAGGGCGCGGCAGGGCCTTTTACTAGACCCACTTCTGCTTGGTTGGCAGAAAGCCAGTCCTAGTTGACTGAACACCACTTGAAATAGTAGAAGGCAACTCAGAGGTATATCCACAAACTCGGAAACCCAATAACCCAAGTGTCCATATGAACAGACAGGGTGATATATACAGATGTAGCCAGTTTACAATACATTATTTATTAATATTTGTACCCATTCAGTGAGAACCTGGTGGCCTGGCAAAGTATTAGGGCATTCTTGTCTTAGCAGGAGAATATGATGATGCTTTTAAGCATTTAGAAGCAGTGGACTATTTTTCTGGTAGAGGCCATACTTCACAATATTGAATTGTATTCTCACATTTATATAGTGCTGCATACCGCTGTAGAGGTCACGTAGCGCTCCAAAAGCAAAATAGATCTTGGCAGATTGAATTTCCTAATGGAATACCACTTTGCTGACAGGCAGTACTTCTAAGTTTTCTTTCTTGTTTTATGCATTTAATAGAACATGATCCTAGCCCCAAGAAACAGGAGAGCACTTTTACAACAAACATTTTTATTGCTCCATGGGCATCTCTCACATTAGATGCTTGACAAAGAACAGATTTTTGTGTATAGTGTGGTTGAAACTTAGAGGCATATTTACAAGCCCCTATCGCAATCACAACATCACTTTCAGTGACGTTATGATGGCGATAGGGGCCTTGCCTTATTTAAAGTGGCTTAACGCTGCCTTGTAAATAGGCACCCTTTCACGCTGTATTTAGCGAGCAAGGGGAGGGCAATGGGTGTTGCAATGGGCGTTCCAGTGCAACACCCAGTGATTTTAACTCTACCTCCTATTTACAAGGGCCGTGTAAATAGGAGGCAGTGCCAAAATTAAGACCAGGGAAAACCTGGTCTAAAACAGTGAAATGAGGAGAAATGCTTTATTTCTCCTCGTTTTTGCTGTTCGCATGTGTGCTGCCTTGTGCAGCATACATAGAAACATCCAATTGTCTATGATTGTTTATGTGCAGGAAGGAGGACTTTCCTGCACATAAACAATCATTTAAAAAAATGCTGTATTAAGCAGCACACATAAAAGTCACAAAACAGCATTTTTTTTTATGATTGTTTATGTGCAGGAAGGGGGACCTTCCTGCACATAAACAATCTTCCCCTCAACACAGGCACCCTTGCTCTATGGTGCAAGAGTGCCTGCGTTGGTGCTAGGCAGCTAACGTTAGTGCCAGCACAGGGGGAAACACAGGGCTGCACCATATTCTTGTAAATATGGTACAGTCCTGCGTTTCGAAAGTGACGAAGCATGTTGTTAGCCTTCTTGGCTTAATGGCACACTTCGCCACTTTATTGTAAATATGCCCCTAAATTGCAGGAACCTGGATGTGATGGGATCTAAAACGGGTAACTGGGGTAGCAATAGCCAGCCCATTGACTAATTGTTGTACGTAACAAAACTACACATATTAATACTGGGTAAAATATTCCCAATTTCAGATACAGCATTTGTAATTCTCCTGTATGTGTATCATTGAATGGACTTTATTGTGCTGTTTTCGATTATTTTAGGTGGTTTGGTTTACCAAATGTAATTTTTTCATTTTGCTGACCATGGGGCATATTTACAATGAATTGGCGAACGGCAGCGCTGCAAGTCGTTTTGCTGCCCAGCCCTATGTCAATTCGAATGGACAGAAATGTACGGTATTTACAAGATACAGTACATTCCTGTCCTTTCAGCCAGCGCACAAATTGCAGCCATGCGCCAACGCAAGCACTCTTGCACCATGATGCAATGGTGTCTGTGTTGTTTGCAAGATTGTTTTTGTGCAGGAAGAGGCACCTTCCTGCACAAAAACAATCACAACAGGCATTTGCCTCGTTCTATGAGTGCTGCAGAATGCAGTACATGTGGAAAGAGGAAAAAATTAGGATAAATGCAAATATTTCTCCTTGCTACGCCTGCTCTGGGGAGGCATATGTTTTTGGCGTTCCCCCAGATTCATGCTATGTTGTAAATCTGAGGCAGTGTTAATCCATGGCTGTTACGTGGGAACATCCACAGCAACACCCATGGCACACCTCCCTGCCACAATGTAAGGCAATACAGTGAATTGCGTTGCTTGGCCTTGCATCTTATCTACAAGGCCATGAAAGGTCACACATCCCAGCATCAAAAAAAGTGATTCTCCAGTGGCGCACAGAGATTGTAAATATGCCCTTCACTGTCTACTTCTGTTTGGCGACTACACCTCTTTCTTGCTCAACAGTAACAGTTTCTCTGTCAAAAGCAAGAAGACCAGCATAACAACACCACATCAATTTGCTTGGGCTGCTTTTCATTTCAAAACAAGTACTTATCCCACATGCATGCCTAAGTATCAAAATCCCAGTTGTGTTCTGACTCTGAATTCTAGTTATTATGGAATGCCAGGTGCTCATTTCACTCACACATGCAAACTGTGCACACTATTGCCTGGAGAGAGGGTGAGGTAGAAATCTCCCCACACCTTGTTGCTAATGGATTTCTGTTGAATAAGTACATGAGGCCATCGCTGACAGACTTGCTCATAGCAGACATCTAGGGTGATCGCTTAGAACTTGTTATAGAATATTAACTTGTCTCTGGGTGTTGTAATAGTGGTACGCTGCCAGGCATGCCACATTGTGGCTTATAAAAGAATGAGGCATTGCTTGAACGCATAGTAAAACACACACACCGGGCTTGATTCACAAAGGTAAACTTAATCTTTCATCTGAGTTTACACTTGCTGTAATAACGTTACTACTTTTTGGTATTTACAAACTGCGAGTGTAATTTTATTATAATTTGGAAACAAGTATGGTATGTAATAAATTGCACCACGCCTGCTCCCTATGTTGATGTGCTATTGGACTGCCTAATATTTCTTTTAAATGCATAAACAATTTGAAAACATCCTGTTCTCTAGTTGTGGCGACCTATTGGTGCACAGGTTCAACACCTACTGCTATATGGCGTGTAAGGCTTCAGTAATATTTGTGATTATTGGAAATTACCATCTTTTGCATGGTATTCCTCCAGATATTTTGCCTTCACTGCCCTATTTTGGCTGTGCCCATATTTTTCGGCTTTAAGACTCTGCACACTTTTTCTCCTGCTAACCTGTGTTAAATCACTTGTGCTGTAAATTACAGACCCAGAATTAAAAAGGAAGGTTTAGGCCTGGCAAAAGGTTTATTTTGCCAGGTTGAAATGGCAGATTTAAACCTGCACAAACAGGCTGCAATGGCATGCCTGAGATATGTTTTACAGCTCTACATTAGCGGGTAACTCAAGGGGCGGTAAAACATGTCAACCCTAAGGTAGGGCATTATGGCCCATAAGGAAGAGTGCATAGTATTTAAAATGTAGGGTATATGGGACAGATGTAGGTGGCCCGCTACCGCTCGGTAACGGACGAAATTCGGTAATTTCGGCCATTACCGACCGGAATTGGGCATTCAGGATGTAGGGGACCAAAAAGTAGCTGAATCGGTAAAGTCTCCGAATTGGTAAAGTTACCGAATCGGTAACCTTACCGAATCGGTAAATTTACAGAATCGGTAAATTTACAGAATCGGTAAAGTTACCGAATCGGAAACTTTACCGATTCTGTATATTTACCGAATCGGTAAAGTTTCCGAATCGGAAAATTTACCGATTCGGAAAATTTACCGATTCGGTAAATAAGAAATGGTAAAAATGAATTTCGAGATGTAGGTCCCCTTTTAAATACCGAATATGCATGAAATTCGGTATTTAAGAGTCAGTATTTACCATGTGGTAACCAGGTGCAGGCTATAAAAAAGGACCCAAAATGCACCACTTACACCAGAATGGCGGCATTCTATGTCATTGCGAGGCGGCTACGGCTCCAGGCAGAAGGAGCGAGGGTCTGGAGGAGGGAGGAGCAGGTGTATAGGCAGAGGATCACAATATTCCAGCTCACTGAGCCTGAGATCCTACAGAGGTACAGACTGGCCCCACAAACAATCCTGGACCTCATCAGGGACCTACACCCACTTTTGGACCATCCTACCCCAAGGGCGCACACCATCCCACCCCATGTGCAGGTGCTGTGCAGCCTACACCTGCTTGCATCTGGAAGCTACCAGAGTGTGGTTGCTGCAGTAGGTGGGGTGTCCCTGAGCTGTCTGTCCCGTTTCTTTAAAAAATTCCTTGATGCCATGTTGCAGAGAATGCAGCACTACATTAGCTTCCCTGCTACGCATTCAGAACTGCTAAGGACAAAGACAGACTTCTATCAGATGGCGCAGTTCCCTAACATCATTGGCTGTATTGATGGTACCCACATACCAATATGCCCACCTGCTGCCACAGAGTACATTTATCGGAACCGTAAATCCACCCACACCATAAATGTACAGGTGATCTGTGATGCAAAATACGTGATCACTGACATGGTAGCCAATTTCCAAGGGAGTACCCACGACTCCTACATCTTCCAAAACAGTGGGATCTACGCACGCCTGACTGCGGGGGAATTCGGCGAAGGATACTTGGTAGGTGAGACACTGTGTGGAAATCACTTGATTCGTATTACAGGTGGATGTGTGTGAGCATGTGATTAATGTCAATTCCTTATTCCTAATAGGGGACAGTGCATATGCCCTCCGGTCCTTCATCCTCACACCCTACCTCAACCCAACAACACCAAGTCAGAGGAGATACAACAGGGCACACAAAACAACTAGAAACATTGTGGAGCGCACCTTTGGCATGTGGAAGAGCAGGTTTTGCTGCCTCCATAAAAGTGGAGGGGCCCGCCAGTACACACCAATCACCTGCTGCAAAATGATTGCAGCCTGTGCAATGCTGCACAACCTGGCGGTAAAGAAGGGCACAGAAGTGGAAATGTCAGATTATGAGGACCATGACGACGAGGAAGCAGTCCCTGAACCACACATATCTGGAGGAGCAACATCAACTGATGGCAGACACAGACGGGAAGAGGTCACACGCAACAATTTTTTATTAAGTAAGGAGACAAAGACAGGCGTAGTATGCTACAACACTAGTTTAATTGTGTAATGACATTGGTTATTTAAAGCACAAAAGTGCAACAAAAAGCATTTAACTGCAATGCTCTCAGTTCTGGTTAACTTCACCATGAACTGTGAAAGTTATTTCCTTGCTCGCTTCCCGGTAACACTAGTAGGTTGTTCAACCTGCTCACTGTCTTGCTGGCCTGTGGCCTCAGCATGGCGCCTGCTCCTCCTAGTTTCAGTTACAGGGGTGCTTCCAATGCTGCTCCTGCTCTCCTCACTAATTGGCACATCCAGAGCAGCTGTGTGTGCAGTTTGTGCATTCAACAGCACCTCAAGAGCACTGGTCATCCTGCCCATGCCCCTAGTGACCTCATTTGTGTTTTGTGTCATGGCCTCCTGCATGTTGGAGCTTCTCCTGCATAACAGGGATGTGGCAGTGGCCAGGCGGTTGATGGCTGTACTTTGGACATGTGCACGACGCCTATCCCTGTGCCTTGCAGCAAAATCATTGTCTAGTTTGGTGCATAGTAGCTGCACCGAGTTGTTGATTCCCCGCATCCCTGCTGCCATCTCCTTGTTGACCTGTACCATCTCCTTGTTGACCTGTACCATCTCACTGATGCCCTTTCCTATCTCCCCAATGTTACTATTCAGGGATCTCAGCTGTCGTTGGCATGCCTGGATGGCTCTTCTCTGCATCCTTTGTATCCGCACCATGCTCCCCTCCAGACCAAGGAACACACTTCGACCCTCAACTGGTGCATCTGCTGGCCTTTCTTGCATTCTGCAGCGTCTTGCAGTACTATGGCCCATCCCTGCACTGGAGTGTGTTGTGCCAGGGCTCACTACTACAGGCAAGTTCTGTTGTCCGTCACCCTCCATGTCAGCTGCTACGGACTCCAAATCGGGGTGTGGAGCCACGACATGCCTCCTGCCTGGTTGTGATGGGGGTATCACATCATGCTGTGATGCTGGCATTTCTGGTGATGACAGCAGGAGGGGGGACTGAGATCTGCTAGGGGACGCCAGCAACTCTTGGGCCATTTCTGTGTCTTGGGCAGGTGGATGGCTACTTGATGCAGCTTTCTCCTGTGGTACGTTGGGGGTACTTTGTCCTGCATCCTGGCTCTCCTCCCTCTCAGGTGGTGTCCCTCCAGCCTCCTGCGAGCGCCTGCGAGACGTTTCACCTGTGGGCATATGAGCATACATTAGCTAAGCGCTACTGTATCACAGTCACTACAATTAAATAATTATCACATTGGCCATGTTCTGTATGCAGTCATTACATGAACTTGTTGGTTGGTGTGCTGTATGACATGTCCTTACATTTCCTGTCTACATATCGCATCATGCATTGACCCTGTATATTGCTAGCAGTACTGGACTTGGGTTCACTTGCCCACTAAGGGTACAGGTAAGGGTGTTGCTATTGGGGGGAATGCAGTGCATTTGTCTTACCTTTTTTGCTTGCAGCTCTGGCCGAGCTGTCTACTTCTTCCAGTCCGCAGACGCTGTCTGGTTCTAGGGTTGAGGCCACCATCTCCTCCAGGTCAGTCAGGGGGGGTGCTGGGTTCTTGCCTCCGCCTGTTTTTGATGCCTGCTTGTGTTGTTCTGCCATTTTCTTTTTTGTTTGGCTCCTCAGGTCATAAAAACCTTTTGTTAAGGTCCTCTTTGTCCCTGGTGGTCACCCCCACGGCATTTACTTTCTCCATAATGTCCAGCCAGATTTTTCTTTTGGCTGATTCAGCCACAGTGAGGGACTGCCTGCCAAACAATTTGTGGTGCACCTTGACCACCTCCTCCACAAGGACCTGCAGCTCCATGCTGCTGAATTTCAGTTTCCCCCTCCTCTCAGGCTGCTCTTTTTCTTGGCTGCTTGTCATTTTTTCACTTTTAAAAGTACTCCAAACCCTTTCTGATGCTCCTGCACTCTGCTCAGCTCCAACTACCTTTCCAGAAGCTTCTAATTAGTTGCAGCTGCCTGTGTAGCCACTTCCTGGTAGGGAGGGGGAGGGTGGTGGCACCTGATTGGCTGCCTACTTGAGTTTCACTTTTGTTAGCTTTCCGATTCGGAATTTACAGAATCGGTGTTTACCGATCCGGTAAATACCGAATCGGTATTCCCCATTCATTCCTATGGGCCTTTTGGCCCATAGGAATGAATGGGGAATACCGAATCGGTAAATACCGATGCGGTAAATACCGATTTGGTAAATTCCGATTGTCCAATACCGAATTTTACTGAATCAGTATTTTTTTCCGATTTTTTTTACCTACATCCCATTTTCCGATTCTAAAATACCGATTCGGTAAAAATCGGTATTTTAGAATCGGTAAATTCGATTTACCTACATCTGGCCCTATGTGCTTAACTTTTACATGCCACGGCCTTGAACCCCCCCCCCCCCCCCTCAAAAAGCTGTTTTCACTGTGGCAAGGCTAGCCTCCCATTCAATGGGCTACCATATTACGTTTAATAAGTGGTAACCTCAGTGGGGGTGCAACTAGAGAAATACTTTTTCCACACAATTGAATTGTAATTTTAAATCCTCTTTAAGGTTTAAATATGTTTTATTTAAGTTTTCAAGACAAAACGAGAAAATAACGAGTGGACAACAAGGCAAAAAGCACTGTTAAATCCTCTTTAGTGGTAAAGTCGAATTTTAAATTACTATATTGAGAATTCCACTTTTAGAAAGTTGGTATTTTTTCTCCGTAAACCAAATGTGGCTTTTTGCCAGTGTCCAGGGTCACATGACAGATAATGGCTCTCATGTGGTGTGCTGTGTTTTCCTTGAGGACAGGGGACAAAAGGGCCTTGGGTGTGGGGAAGGGAGTCCCTCTCCTGAAAAGGATGGTATTGGAAGTTGCAACCAGACCCTTCCTGAACTTCAGAGGGTAGCATGAGTGGTGTACTCAGTCCCTTCCTGGATTCAGATGATACCTATCCTGTTACTGGCAAATGCATCCCACATCTCAGCCTGCCTACCCTGTGTTTCACTAGACAGACTGGAGCCAAACACAGAGGAAAGGGAAGAACTAGCCATAACCAGTTTTACGGTTAGACAAAGGGGTGTCCCCTACACGTAGGGAGGCATTGCGTATAAATGTGGTGCACGTCTGAAATCAGAGCACTGTTGCAGGGTTTCTGTACTCACACAGAACTGTGCACAGAGGAGTGGAACCTCGGCAAATTAGGGTGTCCCAAAACTTACCTTAGCAACCAACTCACCCCTTACCGAGCTAGCTACAGTGTCTCATTGGACATAGCAAACTTCCAATGTTTAGACAAACCAGAACATGAACTTACAGTACCTCAGGGTACGTGGGACTCATGAACACTCGTTCGTTATATTATCATTACAAACCAGAACATGGAGTAAAGAAGACACATGTGCATTTGAAATGTTTATTTACTAATGCCGTCTTCTCAGGCGCAGTATCTTAGATAATACAAGTATACTTATTATCAGTAGCAAAATTATCAGCATAGTTACTAAGACATAAAAAGCGAATGGTGACAGCATGTTAACATGCTGTAATGAATAAGAGTTAACAACACTTATATCTCACCCTCCCTAACACATATATTATATTATTAGCTAAGAAGGTCTCTTTGGGTTGTTTTAGGGCGGGCCCATACCTTAGTGTCCTAGCATGAAGGAATCACATCAGCATACACCAGCTCTCTCTGCATGTGCACCGCATCAAGTGTGTTAACTATTCTCCTGCAAAGCAATATCAATCCCGCCTCAAGCCCAAGTTGGCAAAGGCTGCACTTGTGTTATGACTATGAAGGCGTGGAGATCAGACCTCATAACAATTCCATATCGTGTTGCTCCTGAAACTTCAGCACTCTCCGTGCAGACATGGTTTATTAAACAAAACTGATATCAGAGCAATAACATATTATTCTCACATACACCACGGCAAACCACTAGGTTGAAAGCTAAGTCAACAATTAAGGGTCGTGTGCAGAAGTTGCAAGAAAGGAAAAATGGCGTTTAAATCTCAAATGTACCTATGCTAACTTAACACGATATAAGGATATATAGGAGCTATACAACACCCCCCCATGATCCGAGAACGGACTAAATAAGATAACAGAAGTGCCATCACATGAGAGCAGAATCCAATTATAAACGAGCATGAATAAAAATTCAATTATAAAAACTAATGCTAAAAAATAGCCCACAAGTATAATGTGGCTCAAGCCAATAGGCAAGCAAAAATAAAATGTCTTGACCAAAAGTCAATAAAATCAAGGAAATGCTATCAATCAGCATGTCAATTCGAGGCAGTGTCTATGATAAGACTGTATATGAAAAGTAAGCTGCAACAGCCTCCAGGAGGAAGTCACTGTCCTCATCCGAAAACAGTTCAGCCATCCAATTTAAAAGATGAAAGGAACATACGTGATCTTCCAGCACCGGATCCTCTATAACCATCAGAGGACAGCTCGGTGGGTTTTCAAGAAAACTTCGTTCCAAGAAATTTTGCGCTGCCGACAACACATCCCAGGGACCCATTAGTCCATGTGCCACCGCCAAGGCCATAATCCTTTCGTCAGAACAAACCAACTCGTGAGCAATGATAGGACTCATCAGTTGATCAAAATCGACGTCAGAAGATATTGGTCCGCAGAGACACAAATCAATGGCCCAAAGGAAATCACAGGTCAGGCAGCGAAATACAGGCTGGACACAGGTGAAATAGGAGAACCGAAAAGATAATCCAAACGCCGTGCTTAGAGTCGCCAACGGCAGTGTGCCATAATAATCAAGCATGCGGTTGCGAAACCGCGTCAGTAGCAGCTGAGCGTTGTCTTGCACAGGAAGGGCATCCATATTTAAAAAGGCAGAAAACCACCAATGCGCCAGCCGCTAATGCAAGCAAAAACGGGAACCCTCCAAATAAGGATGAAAAAATAGAATGGAAGAAGGCAGGGATGACTCCAAAAATCTTCTCAAAGGAAGTCACGAGACCACCGCTAACAACTTTAAAAAAATGTGCTAGGCCCGTTGTGGAGGATGCGTTAAAGATAGAACGGACCATGGCTCCGAAATGCAAAGGCAAATCAGTATTTAAAAGAGCCTGAACCTCCGTACGGGTGTTAGCAATGTGAAGCACGAAAGTTTCACGGGCCGAGCTCAAGGCCACCTCTTTCTGGGACAATAGAGCTCTTATTCTAGCCATGCCGCTGAATTCTGCTCCCAAGGTCGGTATCTGTGGCCAAATGGAAGACTCCCTATGTTCACGTGTGGGAGGATAAAGAACATTTCTGCAGCAAATAACTCGCTCACTTACTGTTACTATGAAAGCTATACCTTTAATTAAACCACAACAGTTTTCATTATTGAGCATTAAATAACTACCATTCTCTAACAATTTAAACGTGGGGATGATAGCAGGAACTGGCGTGCCCTGTAAAACGCAAGCCATATTCGGTCGGTCCTTGTTACATGAACCGTGTAACTGTATGTGTCTGCACATTAAAGAATGATCTGGCGTCTCAGTACACTCATCCCCTGTTAGATAAACTTCCTGTTCATCCTTGAAACATCTGTATGTGTATGGGAGTGACCAGACCTCATGAAGAAAACCGCTACCTAAGGGTTCAAAACGACCTATTGGCACATATTTCATACAATTTGAAAACTTATATAAAGCAAAAGGCAGTGTTATTAAACCGTGGATAAGCCACGTAGCAGCAGTGGCTTCTGCCACAGAAAAAGGTAAAGATTCCAACCTTTCAATATGTAGCATAGAAAAGGAAGCATCACGCATAGAAAGCAAGCGTTGTTTGTCTGTCAAATTAAACGGTGCAAATAAAGAGGAAACGTTCATGTATCCCCAGGGAACTTTACCCATTTTCAGAGTCTGAAGTGTCCATGCAAACTGCATGATTGACCGTAATTGATTTTGACCATGGTATAATACTGACACTTCATCATGCACAATATCAACAACAGACGACACAATATTATCTAATGTGTAAATTCTAGAGGAAAGCACGTTAATGCTATTGTCAACAACTGCAAGCACTTTCTCAAGATTCGCCTGATCAATAGCCCTAAGGCGTGAAGCAGCCTCAATCTGTGACAGTTTCCAAATTTCATTGTAAACCCCATATAACCACCTTTTCGACCTGCCACTAGCTGGGCCTTTGATGAAATCGTTCAAATCCACGTCTGCATTCAGTTTGGAAAGGTGATACTTAACCGCAGGTAAAGTTGAATGTTTCAGCCAAGCTTGACACAACTTGCCCACAGAGTAAGAGGTGACAGTATGACTCAAATCAAACCGGGGATCAGATCTAACAGTCCTAAAACCGTCAGTTATATTTAAAAATCTTTTTTGGCAAGAATTAGCACTACGGTGCCAAAGCAGCCAACCCTTGGGATTCATACTGGAAATGTTAAAGGAGGAATTAAGAAGCAGAGCCTGTATATCTTTAATGGACAATTGAGTAAAATTACTCCAATCCTCATATTCCTCCAACTCCGGGAAAGACGGGGTGTTTAACCTTTTAGATGTAGCCAATCCAAAGCATGTGGTCTGGGAAATGGTTTCATTTAAAAACAACATATGATTCGGGATGAGACATGCACGGTGCAAAGCCTCAGTGCCTCGTACCTGCCAGGCCCTTGAACCCCAAACCGATTTAAGGTCTATTGTTTCCTTCCATAACTCATAGCCCCCAGTAACCAATTGATCTAGGAAGGCCTTCGAATACAACAATTTTGTATCGGTAAGTCTAACCTTGGACAGTGGCTGTTTGTGAAATTTAAAATAAAAGGACTCGGGATTGGTCTGGTTAAAGTCAGTGAAATAAGTATACTTCTTAAGAAACGTTTCCGAACTCCCTTGTGTAGGTGCCGGGCAATGTTCCCACTGAGTAAAATTAACAGCATCCCTTCGGGAAGATGTCTTGTGTAAGAAGTGATTGCCATAATGTTGGTAACAGAACAATTCACCATAATTAGCAGATTCCAAATATAAATCCTCAGCATCAAAAGCAGCATAGTATTTTAAATCAGAAAACAAACTTTCCACAGCATTAACATCCCAATCATCAGAACGAATGTTTTGTTTCACCACATCCCCCATATTAACTCTCAGTACATTAGGAACATTAACGACTTCCGTTGGGCCATGAATCTGAAAACGAACTGCATCCCACGCGATTCCATCCAGAACAGGCCATGCTGTGATGTTAACCAAAGTCAAGTCTCTTTTTAATCTGTGTGTAGAATGTGAAGAGGAAAGTGGGGCCAAAGTTCCATTTAAATGAGTAATGCAAGTTCTCTCCTCGACATAGTGTCCATTCATAATCCGAAAAAAATAAAACACAAAACCAATTGACATAAAAAGGTAAACCGAAAAAAGGACCAGCCAAATGTATACCCAAGGAGTAATCAAAAAATGTTTTTTAAACAGGCTAGCATATACTGCAATTTGAGAGGGTTTTTTCGAGGCAAGGGAAGCAGAGTCAAATGAAAATCTGGATTCCGTGGCTAAACGAGCTTGCAGGTCAGGCATGGACAAATCAGTGGGGTATGTATAGTCCAATTCATCAACGTTAGTTCCGGGTAAATTATTTAATAATGGACTGGAAACAGCAGGTAATTCGATGGCCACGTCAGGTTCAATATTAGAAGCAGTGGGCATAATTGAATTTCTCACAATGGAAGGACAGGAAACAGCTGGTGTCATGCTAAGAAGAATCGGCCACTCTGTGTATCTTGACATTGTCAATAGAAATAAACCTGTTTTCCTTACGACCTGGAAGTGGTGGTAAAATGACTGTTCTTGTGCCCTTCACTCCAAGCACTGGGACCGGAGCTCGATAGGAGGGACCAAACTCTTTCTTGTTGTCGATCTTCTCTCGAACCAGTTCTCCAACTTGGGGTAGACAGCCAACTACCGGGATCTGCAACGCATCATCCGATGTGGAGGGCAAATGTTCCTTTGCAAGACTGTCTCTGGTCTTTTGTAGATTCTGTAAAACATTGCAATGTTCATCTGCGTCAAAGGAAGTGGCGCGAACCACAGAGTCTAGACCGTCAAGGTCAGGGACGTACATCTTGATGCCAAAGAGCATTTCGTATGGGGTCCGCCCACCCAGAGACCTTCTAGGGAGATTATTAAGAGCACGCTGCACGCCATAGAGGTGAGCCAGCCAGTTTCTGCCAGTGCCTATAACTCGGGCTGTCAAAGATTGCTTTAAATCACGGTTCATTCGTTCAACTACACTATTACCCTCAGGTCTGTAGGGTGACGAAAACTTGACTTGGACCCCCATCGAAGTCATGGCATCCTTATACGCCTTAGAGGCGAAAGCCGGACCCTGATCCGAATGGAAGGTACCACAGGCAAAAATCCCTATAAAGATACGCAAATCTCTAATGACAGTCCGTGAATCAGCGCTGCGATGTGGCCATACCCACACAAAGCGTGTGCATGAGTCAACTGCTACTAAGATGTACTTATACGCAGTATCAGATGAAAAAGGACCGCAGTGATCTAAATAAACACAGCCTAGCGGTTTATTAGAAATGTACAACTGAGTCTGTGGCGGACGCGTAGCAGTTGAAGGTTTAATCTGCTGGCATATGTCACAAAGAAGGACATAATCACGCGTCTGTTTGTACAGTCCCCGCCACCAGAAACGTAGTTGTAATTGAGTTACAGTGGCCGAGACGCCCGCATGCGCAGACGCCACACCTTCATGAGCCGCCGTAATCAAGTCTGCTCTGCGATCCGAGTTGGGAATCAGCCGTTCCCCAACATCAGGAATTGTCACAAAAGGAACCTTTTCGGGACTTAAGTGGTATTTATACTTCGAAGGGAATCCCGCAGGATGTTTACTTCCCTTCTCAGAGGCAGCAATCGCTGCCAAGATGTCGCTATCAATCTTGGTTTTAGACCTAGTAACTGCTGCAACTAAGTATGTAGATACTGCTGATTTCGCTGCTTCATCAGCAAGCGAGTTGCCAACAGCGTGAACTCCTACGCGCTGATGACCGAGAGTATGAATCACATAAACGAGAGGCAACATAGCCTTAAGCTCTGCCACTCGAACCCAGATCATTTTATGTTTTATTGTGCTACCCTTGGAATCATGAAAATCATTTTGAATCCAAAAGAACAAGTTTTCATTGTAAGACTGGACACAGTAGTAAGAATCACTTACAATTAGAGTAGTAACACTTGGATCTGCGTACTCCAAAGCTAGTAAGAGAGCACGAAGCTCTGCCAATTGCGCGGTGCAATCGCCCAGGGGCAACGTGTGCACTTCCCTGGAAACGAACTCATCATTCAACATAGCACCGACCACAATGGCGCATGCGGAAACGTAGGCATGTTTAGAGCCATGCGCAACCTGCGCCGACCCATCAGTGTAAATGATGCAATGGAAGTCCTCCAAAGGTCGCATAGCCAGAGGAGCAGGATGAACGAATTCATACTGCAAGTACTCCTGCGACCGTAAGGAAGCGTAAAAAATAAACATGACATCCGTGGATGACAATGACGCTGCCCACTGAATCCACCGAGGGTGCAAAGCCTTTGAATTCGGTACACTGGCTTTCGTGACTGCCTCCAAGTGAGGACAGGGTGTTACCACTAGCATGCGTTTCCCCTGAGACAGTGCTCGTTCCTTTAGAATAGCCATCTGTACAGCAGTTAAAAGCTTTTCCACTGTGGGAAACCGCATCTCAGCCGAAGTGTACAAGTGTGACTTGTAAGCAATAGGTACTGTGTCACCTTCATTAAAAGTGAGGTATGTGAAACCCACCGTCCCAGGAATTATTCTTATTACCAGGTTGGTGTGGTTATCACGAGTCAGTAAATATTTAGAAGCGAGCAGATCAGCCTGCAAGGATTGCAAAATGGCTGAATGCTCAGGCAGCCAGCATGATTTTGAGAAAGTTGGTTGTATCAAAGCATACAAAGGCTTGATACGCTGGGCATATTCCGGAATGTAAGTTCTGCCGAAATTCAAAAAGCCCAGTAAAGATTGTAATTTTTTCAGTGTTGTAGGAGCGCGCAATTGTGCGCACTTCTCTAAGAAGTGAGGAGCCAAACCTCTACCTTCATTGTTGAGCTCATAGCCCAAAAACAACACTGTGTGTTCAGCAATGTGCGATTTTGCAAAGTTAAATTTGTAACCCATGTCAGCAAAAGTACAAATTATGGAATTCACTCGACACAGATGCATCCAAATTTCGTCGTCTGTGAGATAAATATCATCAACATAAGAACATGCATCTGGATCGATTCCCTCCAACAGAGTGACTATTCTGGAGGTGAAGACTCCAGGACTATTTTTGTAGCCCATTGGGAGTCGCCGGAAGCGTTTTTGCACACCAGCGGACGTAAAACTAGTCCATTGGGAGCTAAAGCCATCCAGTCTGTGGGCATAAAAACCATTGGAAATGTCAAGCGTTGTCTTGAAACGCTTACGCACTAGACTATCCACTAGGGCAGAGCCGTGAGTATTCTGTACTGCACAGTTACGGCAATGCGAGTTCAAATGCCGGTAATCCAATACCAAACGATATGATCCGTCAGGTTTGGTCACAGTAAAAAGGGGATTATTCATTGGTGACACACACGTTTCAATAACTCCCTGATATTCCAATTGTTCAAGGATTTCTGCGACGGCTGCTTTAGCTTCACGCCGTATGGGATATTGAGGCTGAGGCTGCGGCTCAGACCGCAAAGGAATTTCGTGGCATGGGGACAATTTGTCCCAACCACATTGGTTGCGGTAGAGAGCCGGTGCAAGAGCCCGAGCCCACTCTTCTGCAAAATGCTGCGCATGCTCAGTCGAGACAGTGTGCGCGAAACTGGGAAGGATTACCTCCTCCCCTCGCGGCGCTGCGAGCACAAAAGGTGGGGGCCAGTCAGCCTCGGAAAGCAAAATGTCGTACGTAGACGAAAGGTTCTCCCAAAATACCCCTCTGACAGTACGCTGTATGTCACCTTCAATTAACAGGACAATTTCAAAAAGTCTTTCAGGGGGAGCTAATCTCGTATCGGCTGTTTCTATTACAACAAACACTTCAGTCGCTGTCACCCTCAGTAGTGGACGGAGCGCCTCTCTGACTATGGTAATCTCCGCCGCGCTGTCCAGCAAGGTCAGAGCCCACGTCAGATTCCGAAGCCGCGTTCTCACTATCTGTGGCATATCTATGCGCTGTTAAGGCTGCGACTTTCTTTTTCGCAAACTGCGGACGCTTAGGCGTAGAATCCTCCTGCTTCACTGCGCCGTCCGTCTGGCGGGACTGACCACGTCCTTGTTGGCCACCACGTCCACGTCCACCCCCTCCTCCACCGGTCTTCGGAGCCGATGTTTCCTGAAAGGAACGAGGAGAGCGTTGATCAGAACCCTGAAATCGATCAGGTGACTTAATCATCGCGCGATCGCGCAAATCATAAACTTTTTCTGTCGGCGCAGGTGCTTGTACTGCAGGAAAAGAATCCTGAGTCTGTGTATTCTTCTTCCCCTGTGTCTGTTTCTTAGGCCAATTTTGTTTTTTGGACTTGGGCTGGACATCTGTCACTGCAGATTGTCCCTGAGGTTGTTTTTTCTCCTTTACTGGAAAATATTTCAGACCTCTACTTGTGCGGCCAATTGTCTTATAAGCGGCCACCACAATCTTTGCTAACTGGCGGGATTTGTCGGCATCGGGCAGAGCAGCCAAAGCATTCGACACCTGAAAGTTAACTGCATCTCCTTTAACATTGGAGAGAATGAGATCACTTACAATCTCAAAAGAACCACACAGGCGCATACCCAATTCAACCGCTGCCTCAGGACCGTGATCATTTTGAACACGTCTAATGATTTCGGGCAGGGCAGTCATAGACGGGGTGCCGAAGCACCTTGTATAAACTGCCGCAAATGTTTTTCCCCAGCTTTCACAGTCAACAAGTTCAGGAGTTATATCCTTCGGTAGAGTAATCGTTAACATTCTATGTTTATCAGCAGGAGTAGAATTCGGAAAAACCGCCTCCAGTTGATCAAACTTCTCTGCTAGCCAGAATGGGAAGTCATCGTTGTCAACTGGACGCGCACCAAAAACCGAATTAACCATCACTGGATTGAGACGCATTCCGCCTCGATCCATGGGAGCGGCCGCACCCCCCTGGGGACCACCAGGAAGATGTCGACCGATGTATTGCACTAAAGCACGAATCACGGAAATGGAAACAACATGTAGCCTGCGAATTTCTGCCAGGGTACAAGCCCCGTGATTCGGGTGCGGGGTAAAGCCACCCAACGCAGGCCAATTTGTACCTGGAATTGAGAGTGGACCTAACCTCGCAGCGGACAAAGAGTGGGGGAGGGCGCCATCAAACCAAACTCGATGCTGCCAATGATCAATAGGTATTTCCAATGCCCTGTACGGCGTATATTCAGCCGGGACATCCGAGGCAGTGTAGGAGTGGAACAAACCAGAATTAGCGTCCACAGCCGGAAACGTAACCCAAGAGTAAAACAACTCGTAAGGAAACGCCGGATCTGCACATACCACGAAAATCACAGCCATCCCATCTACTGGGACTTGGTACGTCTGAAGATGGTTGCGTACCGCTACGCGACTATGCTGCGCAATAGCCACCGCCGCCATGACAACACTGGAAACAAGAACACACAAAGAATACTTTGTAGCACAACTGGGTAGTAATTCAAAGAAACCGTTTGAGAAAGAATCAAGCTTGAATAAAGACCTATTTAAAAAAATAGGTAGGTTTCACCGACACCCCGTTTTCCGGAAACGGATGTGAAGGGGTTAAGGCATGAACGATAAACTACTCGAGTGTCATGATATAAGACCACCGAAACCGTTGGGCGCCATGTTGCAGGGTTTCTGTACTCACACAGAACTGTGCACAGAGGAGTGGAACCTCTGCAAATTAGGGTGTCCCAAAACTTACCTTAGCAACCAACTCACCCCTTACCGAGCTAGCTACAGTGTCTCATTGGACATAGCAAACTTCCAATGTTTAGACAAACCAGAACATGAACTTACAGTACCTCAGGGTACGTGGGACTCATGAACACTCTTTCGTTATATTATCAGTACAAACCAGAACATGGAGTAAAGAAGACACATGTGCATTTGAAATGTTTATTTACTAATGCCGTCTTCTCAGGCGCAGTATCTTAGATAATACAAGTATACTTATTATCAGTAGCAAAATTATCAGCATAGTTACTAAGACATAAAAAGCGAATGGTGACAGCATGTTAACATGCTGTAATGAATAAGAGTTAACAACACTTATATCTCACCCTCCCTAACACATATATTATATTATTAGCTAAGAAGGTCTCTTTGGGTTGTTTTAGGGCGGGCCCATACCTTAGTGTCCTAGCATGAAGGAATCACATCAGCATACACCAGCTCTCTCTGCATGTGCACCGCATCAAGTGTGTTAACTATTCTCCTGCAAAGCAATATCAATCCCGCCTCAAGCCCAAGTTGGCAAAGGCTGCACTTGTGTTATGACTATGAAGGCGTGGAGATCAGACCTCATAACAATTCCATATCGTGTTGCTCCTGAAACTTCAGCACTCTCCGTGCAGACATGGTTTATTAAACAAAACTGATATCAGAGCAATAACATATTATTCTCACATACACCACGGCAAACCACTAGGTTGAAAGCTAAGTCAACAATTAAGGGTCGTGTGCAGAAGTTGCAAGAAAGGAAAAATGGCGTTTAAATCTCAAATGTACCTATGCTAACTTAACACGATATAAGGATATATAGGAGCTATACAACAGCACTGCTGTGCTGGAGAAGATTCAGAAGGAGGACTACCCTACTGTCTGAAGAAAGAAAATTAGACCTGATTGCCTTGGACCCAGGACTTCAGAAGTCACTTCAGTGCTCAGTTGACTGACATCCTGTTTGAGCTACAGCGACACAACAAGCGTCTAGTGGCCTCTCCTGCTTTCCACCTGGTACCCTCAGCTCACCTCTGTGGCAGTGAGTCCTGGCTCTCCCAAGTGCTGTCTTCAAGGTCCTAAATCCTTGGCTGGAGTCAGAGTTTACTCCTCCCTTCTCACCTAAAGGTTTCACCGAATCAGATGTAGCATAGCACAGACCAACACAGGATTTCGCATTGCAGCACCACAGAGCTCCTGATTGGCAACTCAACAGTCCTGATGCAGTATGACATAGAGCCTCACATTGCAGCCCTGCGCAGCACCCTCACAATTCACAAAAGGGTGAACTCTCAATGGGCTGCACCTGATATTCTTTCAATACAAAACCTATGTTAGACTCAGGCAGATATCCTTGCACTATGGTGCAAAGGTGTATGCATGGCACACAGCAGCACATTTCTGCTGCAGCACTAGGGAGAGGGGACGAGAGTGCTATATCTCTGTAAATATGGTGCTATCCTGCACTTTCCTGATCACACAGCGCAGCATTTTTGGCTGCTGGGCAGCCCTGGATGAAAATGGGTGAAAATGTCATACATTTGGGCCTCAGTCTTTTTGTGCATAGAAGAGCGCGACAGTACTTCACCAGATATTGCACAAGTGGCCTCCAGCTTTTCATGAACTCCTTTACCATTCTATTGAGCACTACATAGGTTCCCACTAGATGTCAATTGTGGTAACACTGGATTTTCTCCATTGCCCAAAATGTCTTAATTGGATGTCAAAAGTATGGTAGCAATCAATTTGCGTTTTCTTGTTTGTATTAAGTATATCCCTTCCCTTAGGCAGCCTAGAATATCTCTGGGCATCCATCTATTTCACTTCCTGTAATATCTTTGATAGCCCCAATTATATTCTCTCAGAAGACCATTAGTTTGCAAAAAACGATGTGTGACATGGTTGCTATATTACTACAACCTCTCCAGCATCTGTCAGATCTATGTGGTATAGCATATGCAGTTCTCTGCAGTTAAATAACAGCTGTACAGTATTCCATACAGTATTTTTCTACCTTTGGCGTGTGTCCTCTCATTTGTCCTCATCGAAATATAATCCCAGCTCTTTTTTCCCAGGCCTCTCTAAATGTGAATTTGCTGCCCTTTCTGATTGTTTGGAGGGATTGATATAGATCAAGAATAATTCATGTTGGGCATGTCTTGAGGCTTTTTTATATAAGGGTTAATTTCATGAAGGCCTCTTAATTGACAGTAAGATGGAGGAGTCAATGTCAAACTTTATGTATACCTACCTTTGCTCCTCTGTACATTCATATTTATTCCTAATGTCCTCAAAGATTTTGTCCTCCTAAAACCACTAAAACATTCCCTCTAGCCCGAAGAACCCAGCCTCATACCACTTTGCTCTTTGTGAGTAAAAGTATTGTGCCACTGATGTATAAAGGGCGAGGGACAGCTATTAATGTCCCTCTTTCATTTAATGTATCATGAGTCCTCAGTACTGTGGACGCTATTGGTGAAATGTATCTACACACACACACACACACATATATATATATATATATATATATATATATATAAATATATATATATATATATATATATATATATATATATATTAGGCTCGAAATTCCTTCGGCAACAAAAGAATCGACCGCACTCCACTGCTGGAAATCAAAGACCGGATTTATTACTCCGTCAATTCACAACAGGACGCGTTTCAGCTTCGCGCCTCCTTCTTACTGTTATGGCACACATCAGAATACAAACATTTAAATAAAGTTTTGAATTTTGTGACATCTTTTCCTGATAGTTCATAAACATATATAATGCACTCATCGTGATTGAATTATGTGGCGGCCATCTTAGAGTGTGTTTTAGTGCAATCCCAAATGCGGGGACAAAAAGAATTATTCAGCCATAAATCGGCTATCACTGTATGATTACCAAATATTTACAATACAAATGTTCTAAATCATTAGAATACGAACATTTAAATCAGGTATGAAATTTCGTAACATAATTTCTTGATAATTCATTGAAATATATTTTCCAGATTTCCAGACTTGCCCCCGCCAGAAAGGATTCCTGAGCTGCGGCGGTTAAAGCGGTATGGGGACTGGAGGAAGCGTAGCTGCACACATGTACTTTTGGACACACAGACTATGCAGAAATTGTTTTCCCTTCCACTTTACTCCTGCGATACCTACCCATGCATTGCTGTGGCATGCTGGACCTTGTAGGCGCCGAACATCAAGCGGACTACAAGAGGTGTATGCTATGTGAGGTCATCAAAGTGGGAGGAGCAGCGGTCTGTGGGTGAGAAGGCAGGACATATCATCCTTACTCACACTGATTCATTCAAGCACATGCACCTGGCGCTGAAGTGGCAAAGAACGCCGAAATGCATCCGCCGCAGGATGAGATTGAACTCTCCGTTGTTTGTGCAGCATAATAAAGCGCTTCCAAATCCGTTCCTCAGCTGTGGCCTTACTCGTTCTTTGAAGGAGTGGAGTGGATATATATATATATATATATATATATATATATATATATATATATATATATATATATTCACTGAAAAAACCATAGGTTATAGACCATATATAGTTAGGAATTAGCATTTGAGGAAACCTTTTTTTTACTCACACAAAACCATTGAAATTCCATATATAGTTAGTTGCACTAACTATATATCGCGCACCCGCAATCCACTGCTGATGATGTCACATATTACATCATTCATGACATGGTCAGTGACATCACTGATGACATCACTGATGACATCTCAAATGACATCACTGATGACATGACTGATAACAACATCCAGTGATTTTTTGTTTCTGTAAAGTTTAAATATGTCTTACATATTGAAGAATGAGTGGATGTGTAAGTGTCTGGACGAAGGATTTAGTAGGTGCATGACTGACTGTATGACTGAGTGATTAAATGTGTCTCACTGAGTGCATGGGTTAGTGACTAAACTGTCTTAATTTGTGCATCATTATGTCTGTTGTTCTATAAACTGCTGCATGTGTTGATCAGTAGCTATATGAGTAACTATATGGGTTATTGATTGATTGCCCAAGTATTTGTATGGGAGACTGAGTGTGTGTGTGGCTGGCTGGGAGGTGTATGACTCTGTGCACATCAATGTGTACTTGTATCAATGATTGTATAAGAAGGTAAGTATGTGTTAGTATATGTTTGAAAATGTAAGGTGCTCTATGTTTAACTGTATAGACAAGAAAATGGAAGTGTCATTGATTCTTTACAGGACTGACTAGGTGTGTGAGTAACTCCATGGATGAGTGGCAGACTGTGAGTGTCTGTATAGGTGTATGAGTGCATATGATAGTGTTGTAAAGATGAGTGATTGTATGTATGAATGATTGTATGGGTGAATGAGTGAAGGTGTGTGTAGACGTAGGAATCAGTGAGTGCGTATGTAGTAACTAGTATTGGTGTGTCAATGGTTTCAAAAATTATACTCTGTATTTAACACTGGGTGAAACAGAGGTTATATTAAAATGTGAGGAGATGCATTGTATTGTCACATGAATGATATCATCAGTGATGTGGTCATTGATGTCAAATGGGATGTCATCAGTGATGTCATCAGTGATGTCATTTGAGATGTCATCAGTGATGTCATCAGTGATGTCACTGACCATGTCATGAATGATGTAATATGTGACATCATCAGCAGTGGATTGCGGGTGCGCGATATATAGTTAGTGCAACTAACTATATATGGAATTTCAATGGTTTTGTGTGAGTAAAAAAAAGGTTTCTTAAATGCCATTCCTAACTATATATGGTGTATAACCTATGGTTTTTTCAGTGAATTTTCAAGGTTTTGTAAATGCTAATTCCTAACTATATATGGTCTATAACCTATGGTTTTTTCAGTGAATTTTCAAGGTTTTGTAAATGCTAATTCCTAACTATATATGGTCTATAACCTATGTTTTTTTCAGTGAATTTCAATGTTTTTTTAATAGCAAATATCATAAGCTGTCGAATGTCAAGTACGTGGTAAGTAAAAACATTTTCGTGTTTATGCACACTGATCTGCTTTGAATGCTGCCCCCCCCCCTCATTTCTATTAGGAGTACTCTCTCTTTGCAGATAGTGAAAGGTAGTCAACGCAGGCCTTTGCCCCCGTTGTAATACGTCGTGCCTGCTTCTCTCTCCATTTGATTAATTGTCATCCAAGCATTTACTGTTTTAGAATTGGTTCTCTTTGGTTCATTCTCTATTTACAAACAAACACAGAGTCGCAATACTCTGTTTAGTCTTTGCAGATAACGAAAAATCGTGTAAAAAAACAAAAGGAATCGAGCAAAATCAGTAGGCCACTAATGGGATCTCTTTTTGACCTCGCTAAAATAGAAACATTAAGAACAACCCCTGATGACAAATACGAAACTAGTGAGATGAACTGAACTCCACACCATGATGGCTGCAATACAGCTCGGCTCCGCCACCCACCCCGCCCAAAATAACGATAAAGAGCGGCTGCCATGATTGCTCGCGGAATGGCCACGACGGAGCTACGAAATGGTGGTGCTCTCATGCTAACGCCAGCTTCAGTCTGAAACATCCAGAAACACTGTAGACTACCAATTCGATCAGTTCCGGTAGCGCCCCAATGTAACCCGGTAGAGAAGAACTAGCCCTCCCCTCTTTGACTGATGGTTCTTGTTGCCTGTCCCTTCTGTTGTCATTTAACAGAACTATTTAGCCTGCTGAAAGGGGTTGTGTTCCGACCGCTGGTTGGTGGAGACATTTTGACTATATTCTGGACCTGCGTTGTCGCGTAATGCGTCATATGACGCGCCGCGTTAGCGCATCCGGAAGTCATCCGGGCGCGACGCGCAGCGCGTAACGTAAGCATAACAGGTCATGTGACTTGTTAATAAAACTTTTCATTGGTTCATTTTACTTTTCTTATTCTAATGATGAAAGGCTTGGTCATATGACCTAAAAATTACGCTTTTTATTACTTCCGAACATTATTTTTTCTTAAATATATGTTATAATGTTCCAGGCTAATGTACTTTCCCGGAAAATTTACAACTGTCCTGCAAGTAAAATATATTCTTTTTTCGAGAAAAAGGGCGTTTCTTCGTCCCATGACGGAGCCGTTGAGCAAAAGAGGGTCGACCTGCTGTCTTAGTCGCCGATACGCCTGAATATGAGATTCTTATCGATCACTTTATGTTGCAGGAGTAGAAAACACAACAGCCCTTGACCATTTATCTTTACTGCGTTCCTGCGTATTATACCTTTTACCCTTCATGTAATTGGTCTGCTTTATTTCACTTGCCTTTTAATGATTCTAAAACAGTGACTATTATTAAAAACTTTACCAATGTATATACTACTACCATGTTTTCTTTTAAAAACCTTTATTGTGAAAATTTCATTATACAAATACGAGCCTATAACCACGTGGGCCGGACACCGAGCAAACTGTAATCGTATATGATGAGTAGACATTTACACTGTAGAGGAACGTAGCGGGCGGGCCATTAGGTAGCAAGAACTAAGGTGTCTAACAGTTGCGGAATCGGTGGACGTACATTTTAGAATTAAAATACGACAGGGCCAGTTACAATAAAATTATCTAGATATACATTTGCGGGCAAGTACCATGCGTGACGTTAATTCGAACTTTCAATAGTACAGTAATCAATAACACATCAGAACTTAATATCAATAGGGATGTCGAAATACTCAATCAATTCTCGTCCCCGCCCGCCATGTGCTTCAAAACTGCATACGTATCTCGTGATTTCAAGGTTCTGCAACCAGTACACAACAAGGAGTTACGAGTCCCATTTATTCCGGCGCCATTTTGTGCGAGGACGGGCAGGTCCAGGATATAGTCAAAATGTCTCTACCAACCATCGACTATGATGATGTTCATATGCTGTATTTATAGAGTAACACTCATCTGTCCACATGAAATTAATTTGCCACAATCTAAACATGTCATTTTAATCTTTCCAAAGTTCTTCTAAATATTTGGGACCGTTTCCCTTGCCTCTGATGCTGTCAGTGCCACTTCTTTGATGAATGTACTGGCAGGTCGGGGGTTCTCCTCCAAATCTCTCTTTTATGCAGCACTATAATTAATTGGTGCCACCTCTCCATATGACGATGCATGGTATAGTTACCATAACTATATTTTTTTTCGGTTCCTCTGGAGAGTACATCTTGGCAGATGAAGCGTATAACGTACCGGGCATTTACCTTTTTTTGCATGTAGAGGAAAGGAAAAAAAAATCGAGCGTCCGAGTTCTAAGGTGTCCCAGGGCCATTTTAGTGGACCAGGCCCAAATCCAAAGAACAGGCCGCCATTTTGAGAGTCCTGTTGCAGCCGCCTGTCGCTGTAGCATCAAGAGCGGCCAAAACTCAGCTGAATGGCAACTGAAACGGTAAAGGGGCGCCCCACTACAGCAGACGAGCCTCCACCTAGGAAGGCCCGTTCACGCCGCCTCCCCCCCCCTTCGGGCACCCCACGCCGTTATTCGGAGCAGTATTGTAGGATGGCCACACCAGTGCACCAACTTGCTAGACACCACCTCGGTGGTAACCGAATCTCAGCGCCTTGTGGTGTCTTCTATTCAGAAAACATTGTTGTGCTGCCTTCGACCTATTCGCCGCAAGTGCGCACGCAACTCAGCTGCATAGCTTGCTAGACACCACCTCGGTGCAAACCGAATCTCAGCGCCTTGTGTTGTCTTCTATTCCAAAAATATTGTTGCGCTGCCTTTGGCCCCATTCGCACATCGGTCCGCTACTGCCGCCATCTCACAGGCCAACGGGGCGCCCCACGCCGACTTTCAGCATTGTAGGATGGCCACACCAGTGCACCTTACTAGACACCACCTCGGTGCCATCCGGATCTTGGCATCTCAGCGCCTTGTGGTGTCTTCTATTCAGAAAATATTGTTGCGCTGCCTTTGGCCCCATTCGCACATCGGTCCGCTACTGACGCCATCTCACAGGCCAACGGGGTGCCCCACGCCGACTTTCAGCATTGTAGGATGGCCACACCAGTGCGGCAACTTACTAGACACCACCTCGGTGCCATCCGGATCTTGGCATCTCAGCGCCTAGTGGTGTCTTCTATTCGGAAAATATTGTTGCGCTGCCTTTGGCCCCATTCGCACATCGGTCCGCTACTGACACCATCTCACAGGCCAACGGGGCGCCCCACGCCGACTTTCAGCATTGTAGGATGGCCACACCAGTGCGGCAACCTAGACACTAACTCGGTGCCTTCCGGATCTTGGCATCTCAGCGCCTAGTGGTGTCTTCTATTCGGAAAATATTGTTGCGCTGCCTTTGGCCCCATTCGCACATCGGTCCGCTACTGACGCCATCTCACAGGCCAACGGGGCGCCCCACGCCGACTTTTACCATTGTAGGATAGCCACACCACTGCCACAACTTGCTAGACACCACCTCGGTGCCATCCGGATCTTGGCATCTCAGCGCCTTGTGGTGTCTTCTATTCCGAAAATATTGTTGCGCTGCCTTTGGCCCCATTCGCACATCGGTCCGCTACTGACGCCATCTCACAGGCCAACGGGGCGCCCCACGCCGACTTTCAACATTGTAGGATGGCCACACCAGTGCGGCAACTTGCTGGACACCACCTCGGTGCCATCCGGATCTTGGCGCGTTGTGCTGCCTTCGGCCTATTCGCACATCGGTCCGCTACTGACGCCACCTCACGTGCCAACGTATTTTCTCCGCATTTTATACCCTATGCCGCATAACAGGTCATGTGACTTGTTTATAAAACTTTTCATCGGTTCATTTTACTTTTGGTTTCCTAATGATGGAAGGCTTGATCATATGACCTAAAAATAACACTTTTCATTGGATGAAAACTTTTTTTTTTCCCAAACGATGAAAGCCCCACCTTGTTTCTGGATGTTTCACACTGAAGCTGGCGTCACCATGAAAGCACCACCATCTCGTGGCTCCGTCGTGGTCATTCCGCGAGCAATCATGGCAGCCGCTCCCCACCAGAAGCCTGCAGGAGTCGGGGGCCCCCAAAACTTTTGTTGAATCCTCAAGGCGGAGGGGACGCTTTCGAGAATGGGGTCCAAGACCTAGCAGACAAGCGTCCGATTTCCAAGGTGTCCCAGGGCCATTTCAGTGGACCAGGCCCAAAAAGAAAAGAGCCTGCCGCCATTTTGAGAGTCCTGTGGCAGCCGCCTATCGCTGCACCGCAAGAGTGGGCGCAACTCAGCTGAATTGCGGCTTTTGACACAGTGGACCAAAAGCGGACGGAATGGCAACTGAAACGGTAAAGGGGCGCCCCACTACAACAGACGAGACTCCACCTGGAGAGGCCCGTTCACGCCGCCTCCCCCCCCCGGGGCGCCCCACGCCGTTATTCGGAGGGCGGCAACTTACTGGACATCACCTTGGTGCCATCGTTCTGCTGCCTTGGAACTATTCGCACAACAGTTTGCTACTGATGACCCACCCCCCGCGACGCCTCACGCCGGATGCCGAAATCAGTGCGGCACCCAGGCAACATCACCTGGGTGCCGTCCAGAAATCTGGACGTTGTGCTGCGTTGGGACTATTCGCACAGCCGACCGCTACTTCGTTGTTTTCCCCTAAAAATGTTTATATGTTTTTACTGTTTTTGTTTTGTTGTATATATTTATAAGTTATTAAAGTTTTATAATCTTACTACTTTGTTGGAGTGCTATATATTTTTAATGTGACACATAATTGTAAAAACTTTGATGTACAAAGAGTCATCCCTGGAATCTTCCGCTTCAGGCTCGGTCCCCTCCCCAATCACAATACAGGATGGTTTTCAGATAGTAGGAACGCGTGTGCTGTGACGGATCTCATCGAGTGTGGGCCTTGATCTACTATAACTCCTTTGAAGAGGGGTGATTCTTTACAGCTGGGGCCATAAACTACATCTGCAGGGCTAGCTGATAGCCTAGGACTGGCCTGGACAATTGGACACAGAGGAAAAGGAGTGTCAGAGGGTGCGGTAGTGAATAGGGCGAAAGGGAGGTGTCGGGCGGGCACAGGGTGTGATTCTCAGGGAAGAGCAGCGCAGATGGGGGGAGGTTTATTACCCATGCATAAGACAGAGAACGAGGGTGACCAGTGCCTGGGGGAGATGCTTGCGAGGGTGGGGAGCCATGCTAAGGATCGACAGCGTGCAGAGAGTGGGTCTGGTCAAGGCATCTAAAATGACTGCCGTGCACGACAAAAGTGTGGCATTTGAAAAAAGGCAAGATGGCGCAGACAATGTTTTTCAACACTTCCTGATTTCCTTCGAATCCAACGTTAACAGACGTTGGGGCATATTACCAAAGTTAAGCGATATTTATCCCTAACGATGCTTAGCAACGAATTTTTTACCGCTAAGCATCGTCAGAAATTATCGCAGATAAACCTTGCTATTATCAAGGTTTATCGCAAATGCCATAAAAAACGACCGCAATGCATTAATATCGCTGAAAACTCAGCGATATTCATGCATTACCGAGCTAATG
The DNA here is from genome assembly GCF_964261635.1 of Lissotriton helveticus. Classification (NCBI taxonomy): domain Eukaryota; kingdom Metazoa; phylum Chordata; class Amphibia; order Caudata; family Salamandridae; genus Lissotriton; species Lissotriton helveticus. The sequence continues at coordinate 1,312,029,180 of NC_136063.1, forward strand.
CTCTTAGCCATGTTATCCACCTCCAATTGGATAACATGGCTAAGAACTGCTCAGGGCAGGTGGTAGCTTTTGGAGATATTCGCGCTTACCGCGAATATCTCCAAAAGTTGGTAATAGGAGATAGCGATGTTAGCGACTGTTTCCAGTCGCTAACATCTTGGCATGCCCACTTTGCATGTCATTAGTGATAAATATCACTGACATGCAAAGTGGGGCCCAAGATGGTCGCTATCTCCCACTAGCGGTCGCTAACTGGTGTTAGCAACAGCTAGGTAATACAGAGATAATTTTATCTCCGCGAAGCGGAGCGCTGTTACAGATATATATCTTTTTTTGAACTTTAATTTCTCAAAATCCACTGAAGCACATATATTGAGACCTAGCAAAGGCACATCGAGCTACCAGTCCCTACAATTTTGCCAAGTTTCGTACAAATCCATTCAGCCGTTCGATTATTATTATTATTATTTTTTTTGCCCCGCGGGGCCCTTTTAAAACCTCCACATCAAACCTAGGGGGTCAGGGAGGATCTACTATGCCCCCTTATGGTCATTTGCCCCTTCGCTTTGGCCTCCTCTTGTCTCTCGATCCTACCGAGAGACAAGATGGCGGCCGCTACGGACTGTTTGGAATGTTTACAGACGCCGGAGAACCAATCAGCTTCGCAAAGCTCTGTTACGCGAAAAGTACGCGAAGCGGAGCGCTGTTACAGATATATATCTTTTTTTGAACGTTAATTTCTCAAAATCCACTGGAGCACATATATTGAGACCTAGCAAAGCCACATCGGGCTACCAGTCCCTACAATTTTGCCAAGTTTCGTGCAAATCCATTCAGCCGTTCGATTATTATTATTATTATTTTTTTTGCCCTGCGGGGCCCTTTTAAAACCTCCACATCAAACCTAGAGGGTCAGGGAGGATCTACTATGCCCCCTTATGGTCATTTGCCCCTTCGCTTTGGCCTCCTCTTGTCTCTCGATCCTACCGACAGACAAGATGGCGGCCGCTACGGACTGTTTGGAATGTTTACAGACGCCGGAGAACCAATCAGCTTCGCTTCACAAAGCTCCGTAACGCGTAAAGTCCGCGAACCGGAGCGCTGCCTGGTCCGCTGTTACAGATATATATCTTTTTTTGAACGTTAATTTCTCAAAATCCACTGGAGCACATATATTGAGACCTAGCAAAGGCACATCGGGCTACCAGTCCCTACAATTTTGCCAAGTTTCGTGCAAATCCATTCAGCCGTTCGGGCTAAAAGTGAGGCCAACCGCCCTATGGAAAACTCAATGTTAAAAACACGTTTTGGGACCCCCCTTTTTTCTCGGCCCCCCCTTGACGAACCCCCCCCAAATTTTCAGGGGCTGCTCAGAAACAAAATGTTCTATTTTCCTGAAAATTTCAGCCAATTCCGTCCACAAACGCCAAAGTTATTAGACATAGAATTTTCAAAAATCCCATAGAGAAAAAATCCTAACTATATATACCTACTGGCGACCGCCAGTAGGTAATATATATATATATATATATATTCACTGAAAATAACATAGGTTATAGACCATATATAGTTAGGAATTAGCATTTACAAAACCTTGAAAATTCACTGAAAAAACCATAGGTTATAGACCATATATAGTTAGGAATTAGCATTTAAAAAACCTTTTTTTACTCACACAAAACCATTGAAATTCCATATATAGTTAGTTGTACTAACTATATATCGCGCACCCGCAATCCACTGCTGATCATGTCACATATTACATCATTCATGACATGGTCAGTGACATCACTGATGACATCACTGATGACATCTCAAATGACATCACTGATGACATCACTGATGACATCTCATTTGACATTACTGATCACATCACTGATGACATAATTTATGTGATAATACGATGAACCTCTTCAGACTCTAATATAACCTTAGATACACTCAGTGTAAACAGACACTCACAGACTGTCACTCATCCATGGAGTTATTCACACACTTAGTCAGTCATGCAACGAATCAATCACACCTCCATTTCCTCAACTATACAGTTATACACACCTTACTTATTCAAACATATACTAACACATATTTACTGTCTTTTACAATGCCTGATACAAGTACACAATGATCCATACAGCCACTCACACATTCACTGGCTCTTATGCACAGTTATTTATATATGTCAAATGTCACATGTACTGTGTTTTACATATGTACTTTCTTTGACATGTAGCACTGAGATATCCATTCACTCACCAATGCACTCAGTCAACCGCCCATACAGGTGTTTCCACATGCACTTTTGAACCCATACATCTAGTGAATCAACTGCTCACACATCTATGCACAGAGTCATACACATCCCAGTCACCCACACACACACACTCAGTCTCCCATACAAATACTTGGGCAACCAATTAATAACCCATATACTTACTCATATAGCTACTGATCAACACATGCAGCAGTTTACAGAACAACAGACATAATGATGCACAAATTAAGACAGTTTAGTCACTAACTCATGCACTCAGTGACACACATTTATTCACTCACTCATACAGTCAATCATGCACCTAATAAATCCTTCATCCAGACACTTATACCTCCACTCATTCTTCAATATGTAAGACATATTTTAACTTTACAGAAACATACAGTCACTGGATGTAGTCATCAGTGATGTCATCAGTGATGTCATTTGAGATGTCATCAGTGATGTCATCAGTGATGTCATTTGAGATGTCATCAGTGATGTCATTTCAGATGTCATCAGTGATGTCATCAGTGATGTCATTTGAGATGTCATCAGTGATGTCATCAGTGATGTCACTGACCTTGTCATGAATGATGTAATATGTGACATGATCAGCAGTGGATTGCGGGTGTGCGATATATAGTTGCTCCTGTTGAGCCCTTTCCAATGCCTGTTTTTTGTTGTTTCCCCCCCCAAAAAAACAAAAAAACCATAAAATTGTTCAAAAAATACAAAAAAAAAAAATGTTCAGAAAAATAAAAAAATATATAAAACAACAAAAACATTAAAAAAAGTTCTCTTCAGAACTACCTCCCCTTTATAAAAAAATTGCTAGAATGTTTAGCACTCTGGCAAGCTCTATTTCTTTTGGTTCGCTTCCTGGTTCGCTCGCCGGTACGCGAACCGGGATCAAACCCAAACATTTAAAAAAAAAAAAAAGAAGAGTAAGTATAAGGAAAGTAAACAGAGAGTAATGTTAAAAGAAAGACAGCTATAGGGACTAAACCAGAGATACTGTTTAATAGATTTATTTACCGAAGAAAAGATGGAAGAGGATATAATTGTGAAAAACAAAATAGATAAGGAAATGAAAGAAAAAAAGGAGAGTAGAAGAATAACACAGAAGAGTTTCTTAGAGAATGTGAGTGAATGTTCAAAATAGGATTAAAACATGTGGAATAACAGAGAGAAAAAACAGAAAGCAGAAAAGAAGAAGTAACAGAAAAAGAATAATTGAAACAGCAAAGAAATGTAAATAACATAGGCCCATATTATCAACATAGGCAATAAAAGTTTTGCAGCTTTTATCGGCAGAAATGTGTCGCTAAAGCCGCTTTTGCGGCAGAAAACTGCAGCTAAAACCGCTTTTGCAGCAGTTTTCTGCAGATAAAAACAGCAATAATTTTATTGGCTCTGTTCATAATATGCCCCTTAGTGTGCTTCAACTACACAGAGAAAGCATAATGAACAAGTAGTGAAAGAGTGATCAGTCAAAGACACTAAGAGTAATAGAGACGGAGTGAGTGAACAAGAGTGAGGAACTATGAGAAGAGAGGGACTGAGAAAAGGAGTGGAAGGAGTAGAGTAAGTAAGTAATAGAGAAAGGAATGGGGGAAGTAGCAAAGGCAGGAAAGTGAGGGTTAAAGAAATGAAGCAGTGGAACTAATAGTAGTTAAATGTGATAGAAATGTAATGAAAAGAGTACAAAACATTTACCTTATAATTGTCGTTAACTTAGTCACTTGTTATTTTTATACTTTCAATCTGTGAAAGAGAGAACAAAGATTTGAAAAATATTAAAACATGTATTTAAAAATTAGAAAAGACAAGGGAAAAGATTGAAGGACAAACAGTTTTTCAACAACTTTGACACTTACAGAAGCTTCTGCTTCTCCAGGCCCCCTACACAGTCCTAAAGATATACATTTTAAACTAACAGTATCTTGATGCAGATGAAGTGAGGCCTATCTTGGAACATGGTGCATCTTTTGCACTGCTGTTGTCTCACAAAAGTGACGCAATGGCAGCGCAAAAGAGGTGCATAATCATCATAAAACTGTTCCTAACATTTTAAATGATTGTTTCAGGATGGCAATAAGGTGTGTCCTATCCAGACGTTTGTTTCAGGTGAGGCCTACTCAGGATTGCAGATCAAATTTAGCCTTGTTGAAGAGTACAGAGGAGATAATACATGTGCAGGCCAACCAATAAAGTTCAGACTTCCTCTGTTTCCCTGGACAGGCCTAAACTTCATCTGCACAATTTGATTCGTAATGTTACGAAACACAGGTAATGTATTTGAAAAATGTGCAATTTCTTTTGCTCATTTCACAATCACATCACTTGTGTTTCCTTTGGTTAGGTATCTCATTGTGCAGATGTAGTCCAGCATATGAAAGAGTATGCACTGCATGCAACAACTTTGACACTTACTGAAGCCTCAGCTTCTCCATACCCCCTACACAGTCCTAATTATATACATTTTAAACTGACGGTATCTTGCTGGAAAAGAACTGAGGCCTATCTTGCAACATGGTGCATCTTTTACACAAAAATGACGGAACAGCGGCGTAAAAGAGGCACACAGCCTTCATAAAAGTGCCCTTAACATTTTAAATGATTGTTTCTAGATGCTGATAAGGTGTAACCTATCCACAGATTTGTTTCAGGTAAGTCCTACTCAGGGTTGCAGATGAAATTTAGGCTTGTTGAAGAGTATAGAGGAGTCAATACATGTGCAGGCCTACTAACGAAGTGAGTCATGCCCACTGCACTCTTGAACAAATGTCAGACCTCCTCTGTCTCCTGGAACAGGCCTAAACCTCATCTACACAATGTGATGTGTAATGTTAGGAAACACAGGTAATTTAATTGAATAACGTGCAATTTTTTTGCTCATTCCACAATCACATCACCTGTGTTTCCTTAGCTTAGGTATCTCATTGTGGAAATGTAGTAATTCATATGAAAGACTATGTAGAATGTGAGCACTGTATGCAACAACTTTGACACTTACAGAAGCCTCAGCTTCTCCATGTCTACTACACATTTCTAAATGTAGATCATAAGTACAAAAAGTACAGAATTAATTATACATGTTAAATGGTTTATTTTTGCTGTTCTCAGAATTTATCAAATTTCACTAAAAACAGTGACTTGAACGTATTCATCATATAACAGCGGGGGAAAAAACACAATCAAAATGATTGTGTTTAAAAAACCCATATAACATAACCAATCAGAAATCAGAATTCCTCAAAAGTAACTTACTTTCCATGACGTCGAAGGATGTCCTATGAACAGCTTACACTCGGTTGTGCTGTTTTTATTTTCAGCCCGCCACTTTCTGAAAGAAAACCTCCATCGTTTTGAAAAATATGTTACATACAATAAATGACTTCTCGCTCTCTACCACATGTTTCCACAAGGCCAAATCATGTACGAGCCATTTATAACTCTTGGAATTCTTGTAAGCAAATCCCGTCATTTTGTATTTCCGCAACTTTCAGAAAGAAAACGTTCAAGATCACTTTCACAATCCTGGACTAGTAATATCTTACCCTTCTTGCTCACTCATGTTCTACATTTCCTATGACGCTGATACTGCTTACTATGAAGCAGACTTACACTACTTCTATGACTACTACAATTATTTAATTGTCTACATCACTTTTAATCACAAAGCAATATAAAACAGTAGATCAAATTATATCAACCCCTAGAATCATTATATGCCAGTTACCTACCCTAAATTCTCTTTTCTGAAAACAGAAAGTAAGAATATTTTTAAATAAAAAGGCAACATTGTATCGTAGTCAAATGGGAATAATTTCCGAAACAGCAAATTTTTTTACATTTTAAGCTGTGTAATAAGCGGATCTGTCAAATGACCATCATGCCATATAATAGCTGCAGTTACAAATGTTCTTCCTAAAATCAACGACTGTGTAGCCACAACATTTGTAATTAAAGTTGAAGACTTACTTTCATCAGGTTTATATAGTTGGATTTTCAAAATGACATTATAATCAAAAGTTTGGACCAATAATCTAGACAGCATTGCAGACTTACATTCCCTCTACTCCATGTTTTGATTGGCTGCTTGAATTAGCTTATAAAAAGAAACAGTTTTTCTGAACTCATACAAAGTGCAGTTATTTTTCCATGACGTCAAGTGTTATGGTAAGAACACCGTTTGCTTTGGGAAATACTCTGTTGTCCTTCAACTAATCTCTGCCCACCACTTTCTGTAAGAAAATCTTCTTTTTTTCCAGGAACTATTTAAAACTCAAAAATAACTTTTGACTCTGTACTACACTTATCCTCAAGGCCAAATCGTGTAGGAGCCATTAGAACCTCTTGAAATTCCTCAGAGCAAATCCTGAGATTCCTTCCCTAAAATTTTGGTTTTAAAAACACCAGGTAGGAATTTTTAAGGTCAAAAGGCAATTTTTTTTTTAAAGTTAAAACAGAATCATTGCAGAATGGCCAGCCATTTCTAGACTTTAAATAAGCTGTGTAATGTCCTGATGTTATTGAAGGACCGTCATGATATATAATTGCTGCAGTTACAAAAGTCCTTCCTGATATTGACAACTGTGAAGCCACAAAATTTGTAATTAAAGTTGTCAATTTTGTTCCATCAGGCCTACATCGTTGGAACATTAAAATGACATACTGGCCATATGTTCGTATAAATAATGTTGACAACATTGCAGACTTACATTGGCTATACTCCATGTTGTGATCAGCTGCTTTTACTAGCTTATTAAAGGACACTGATTTACTCTCTGGCAAAGTTAAATATATAAATCTTTCTGAGTCTACACTAGTAGTACTTGATACCCTACAGTTCTCGCAGTCATGCTGCCATTGATAAGAAAGCCCAAACAGGTGATCTACATCTACACCTTCAGCATGCAATACATCAAGCATATACATTAAAAACTCCTGACAATCTTGCTGAATATTTTGAGAGAATTGTGTTTGACCTGAACATCTGTCTAACAGATTTCGAATTTCAGACACACTTTCTATTTTTGTTCTATCAGTGCTACATTTCTCTAACACAGAATTTAACAAACTGCAAAATCTTTGATCAGAATTGACCACAATCTCTTCTTTTACATTTTCTAGAGAAAACAAAACATTAACCACTACATTAGCATAGCAGTTGACACCAGAACTGTTTTCAAATTGAAAACCAACAACATCTTCAACAGAATCCTTTTTCTTTCTGCTTATAATTTCAGGTTCATCGACTTTTCGTCTTTTTGCTACAACCTCCCTACTATTGGTCACATTTCTTCTTCTCTTATAAAAAACCACTTTCTGTTGACCTTTCTTAATATTTTTTAACAAATTGCCAATTATCCTGTTGCGGAACATTCGTTTACGAATGTCCCTAAACGGTTGTTTCCTTCTACTATCATGCACAGAGTTATCTCTTGCTCTAGCAGTAAAATTTTGGATTGGCCTTTCCTTTCCGTTTAAATTGCTTCTCTTTTTCTGGACTAAAACATTTTCTGTAGTAGTACTTTTTTTTACAAATGTTTCTTATGAATGATTTCGTGGTCTTACCCGGTGCTTTCTTGGTGACTTGACGATTTTTTATTGTAGAGGACTGCTGCATTAATTGATGAACATGCTGTCTTTGACGTTTTGTAGCCTTTCTGATTCTATCCTTAGACGGCATTCTCAAAATTTGAAATGATCTGCAGTTGAATCTGTGGTAAAATATAATAAAAAATGTTATTAACCACTATTACCAAACAGTAAATCAATAACAGTCATCAAAAACTTAACACACTACTTGACATTTTTACATAGAATATTTTTTAGTGCTTTGGCAAATTTAGAATACACAAATAGCAGAAAAGAAATGGAATTCTTCTTCATTTTACCTGTCCTGTTTTATATGTGAATCTGATCTAATTTTATGAGCATATTTTAATATTTTATTGAAGACACTACACATAACCTGTTTTTGAAGGTGTGTTTTTGAAGGTGTGTTTAATTTTAAATGAAACGGTTTACATTTTTACTTTTCATTTATTGTAAATTTTAAAAATAATTTTTTATAGTTCCATAGGCTCAAGCAGGTCAGCTTCCCACCCTATGTCATACAATTCTGACAAATCGGCATCCTCATCATGTTCTTCATCATCCTCAGGATTTAAATCATCCAAGGGATCTACTTCCACTGACGTTTCAATTACAAGTTCAATGATAAGGTCGAGATCAACTGATTGCTGATTGTCACTCATGGTTGATGTTGTCGTTATCTTTAAAGAAAGAGAACAACAATGAGATGTTGCAGAGTAAGAGACAAATCTCAGAGATTATAATAGTAAAATTGTTTAACAAGAGTAACATTTTGCAGCTATTATTTAGCCATGTCCAGCGATGCTGAGGAGGTGAGGCCTATGTCCAAGTTTTCAGTGAACAGGACTCATCTCCTCTTAACCTTGGATAAGCCTCACCGACTCTGTGTCCCCTGCTCATACTTAAATGTACAGGGGCAGATTTATGCTAAGTGGCGCATCCCCACGGATGCACCAGTTAATGTGCACCGCTGCTCTGCCACCCATAGTGTGCCGCATTTACAATGTGGAGCACCATTGAGCAAAAACAGCACAGATGCGTCACGCATCTGTGCCGCAAAAGCAGCACATTGCAGGAATCACGTCATAAGCGCGACATGTCTACTGCAATGCACAGGAGGAAGCCTCACATTGCATGGTGCATCACTTCTTATGCCTGTTTCAAACAGGCGTAAGGATTTGATTCAGCAATGCTATAAAGCTGACTCAGTGAAATCTTCTAAATTTCACTGTGTTAGTTTTACAGGGCTTTCATGCAAATTAATGCATACCTTGCAACAAAACACCTATATGAAAACTGACGCAGGTTTCATGTGGCACAGGACTTTACAGCATGACACATCAGCCTAGATGCATCAAGTTGTAAATATGTCGCCACATAGCAAATCTTTTGCACCGCCGCTGCGTCACAAAAGTGACGCACAGTGACGCAAAAGAGACATACACCTATCATAAATCTGTCCCTAACATTTTAAATGATTGATTCAAGATTACGATAAAGTGTGGCCTATCCAGAGGTTTGTTTGAGGTGAGGCCTACTCAGGGTTGCAGATGAAATTTACGCTTGTTGAAGAGTACAGAGGAGATAATACATGTGAAGGCCTACCAATGAAGTAAGTCATATCCACTTCACTCTTGAACAAAGGCCAGACCTTTTCTGTGTCCGTGGACAGACCTAAACTTCATCTGCACAATGTCATTCGTAAACTTAGGAAACACAGGTGATGTAATTGAAAAATGTGGAGTTTCTTTTCCTCATTTCACAATCACATCACCTGTGTTTCCTTTGCTTAGGTATCTCATAGTGCAGATGGACTCTAGCATATCAAAGAGTACACATAAGTTGAGCAGTGTATACAACAATTTTGACATTTACAGAAGATTCAGCTTCTTATCTTGTTGGAGATGAAATGAGGCCTGTCTTGCAACATGGTGCATCTTTTGCATCACTGCTGCATCGGTTTCATGTGGCACGGGACTTTACAGCATGACACATCTGCCTAGATGCATCAAGTTGTAAATATGTCACCACATAGCAAATCTTTTGCACCGCCGCTGCGTCACAAAAGTGACGCACAGTGACGCAAAAGAGGCATACACCTATCATAAATCTGTCCCTAACATTTTAAATGATTGATTCAGGATGACGATAAGGTGTGGCCTATCCAGAGGTTTGTTTAAGGTGAGGCCTACTCAGGGTTGCAGATGAAATTTACGCTTGTTGAAGAGTACAGAGGAGATAATACATGTGAAAGCCTACCAATGAAGTAAGTCATGTCCACTTCACTCTTGAACAAAGGCCAGACCTCTTCTGTGTCCGTGGACAGGCCTAAACCTCATCTGCACAATGTCATTCGTAAACTTAGGAAACACAGGTGATGTAATTGAAAAATGTGGAGTTTCTTTTCCTCATTTCACAATCAAATCACCTGTGTTTCCTTTGCTTAGGTATCTCATAGTGCAGATGGACTCTAGCATATCAAAGAGTACACATAAGTTGAGCAGTGTATACAACAATTTTCACATTTACAGAAGATTCAGCTTCTTATCTTGTTGGAGATGAAATGAGGCCTGTCTTGCAACATGGTGCATGTTTTGCATCACTGCTGCATCGGTTTCATGTGGCACGGGACTTTACAGCATGACACATCTGCCTAGATGCATCAAGTTGTAAATATGTCGCCACATAGCAAATCTTTTGCACCGCCGCTGCGTCACAAAAGTCACGCACAGTGACGCAAAATAAGCTTACACCTATCATAAATCTGTCCCTAACATTTTAAATGATTGATTCAGGATGACGATAAAGTGTGGCCTATCCAGAGGTTTGTTTGAGGTGAGGCCTACTCAGGGTTGCAGATGAAATTTACGCTTGTTGAAGAGTACAGAGGAGATAATACATGTGAATGCCTACCAATGAAGTAAGTCATATCCACTTCACTCTTGAACAAAGGCCAGACCTTTTCTGTGTCCGTGGACAGACCTAAACTTCATCTGCACAATGTAATTCGTAAACTTAGGAAACACAGGTGATGTAATTGAAAAATGTGGAGTTTCTTTTCCTCATTTCACAATCACATCACCTGTGTTTCCTTTGCTTAGGTATCTCATAGTGCAGATGGACTCTAGCATATCAAAGAGTACACATAAGTTGAGCAGTGTATACAACAATTTTGACATTTACAGACGATTCAGCTTCTTATCTTGTTGGAGATGAAATGAGGCCTGTCTTGCAACATGGTGCATCTTTTGCATCACTGCTGCATCGGTTTCATGTGGCACGGGACTTTACAGCATGACACATCTGCCTAGATGCATCAAGTTGTAAATATGTCACCACATAGCAAATCTTTTGCACCGCCGCTGCGTCACAAAAGTGACGCACAGTGACGCAAAAGAGGCATACACCTATCATAAATCTGTCCCTAACATTTTAAATGATTGATTCAGGATGACGATAAGGTGTGGCCTATCCAGAGGTTTGTTTAAGGTGAGGCCTACTCAGGGTTGCAGATGAAATTTACGCTTGTTGAAGAGTACAGAGGAGATAATACATGTGAAAGCCTACCAATGAAGTAAGTCATGTCCACTTCACTCTTGAACAAAGGCCAGACCTCTTCTGTGTCCGTGGACAGGCCTAAACCTCATCTGCACAATGTCATTCGTAAACTTAGGAAACACAGGTGATGTAATTGAAAAATGTGGAGTTTCTTTTCCTCATTTCACAATCACATCACCTGTGTTTCCTTTGCTTAGGTATCTCATAGTGCAGATGGACTCTAGCATATCAAAGAGTACACATAAGTTGAGCAGTGTATACAACAATTTTCACATTTACAGAAGATTCAGCTTCTTATCTTGTTGGAGATGAAATGAGGCCTGTCTTGCAACATGGTGCATGTTTTGCATCACTGCTGCATCGGTTTCATGTGGCACGGGACTTTACAGCATGACACATCTGCCTAGATGCATCAAGTTGTAAATATGTCGCCACATAGCAAATCTTTTGCACCGCCGCTGCGTCACAAAAGTCACGCACAGTGACGCAAAATAAGCTTACACCTATCATAAATCTGTCCCTAACATTTTAAATGATTGATTCAGGATGACGATAAAGTGTGGCCTATCCAGAGGTTTGTTTGAGGTGAGGCCTACTCAGGGTTGCAGATGAAATTTACGCTTTTTGAAGAGTACAGAGGAGATAATACATGTGAAGGCCTACCAATGAAGTAAGTCATGTCCACTTCACTCTTGAACAAAGGCCAGACCTTTTCTGTGTCCGTGGACAGACCTAAACCTCATCTGCACAATGTCATTCGTAAACTTAGGAAACACATGTGATGTAATTGAAAAATGTGTAGTTTCTTTTCCTCATTTCACAATCACATCACCTGTGTTTCCTTTGCTTCGGTATCTCATAGTGCAGATGGAGTCTAGCATATCAAAGACTACGCAGAAGGTTAGAACTGTATGGAACATGGCTATGTAAGTCAAATAATCAAAATCTAAATTTGCCAAGCACACATGGGGCGTATTTACAAGGACCTTGCACCACAGGGAAAGGTCTTAAATTAAAATGGGAAAAATAACATCAGAGAGACTCAAAGGCCTTATAAATATGCCCCAAGCAACCTATGAAGCTCTAGCATTACATATCAAGAAACCTAAATGATTTCAAAAATCGTTTTTAAACACATCATCTAAATAAATTATATACCTACATTCATCGGGAAGTGACTTAAAATGCCCTAAGACACATGAAAGCGTTTTTTTTAAGCCCTTGCTCCATTTTTAGATCACTTTTAACATGGCTATGTAAGTCAAATAATCAAGATCTAAATTTGCCAAGCACAGATGGGGGCGTATTTACAAGGACCTTGCACCACAGGGAAAGGTCTTAAATTAAAATGGGAAAAATAACATCAGAGAGACTCAAAGGCCTTATAAATATGCCCCAAGCAACCTATGAACCTCTAGCATTACATATCAAGAAACCTAATTGATTTCAAAAAACGTTTTTAAACACAACTTGTAAAGCAATTATATTCATACATTCATGGGGAAGTTACTTAAAATACCCTAAGACACATGAAAGCGTTTTTTTTAAGCCCTTGCTCCATTTTTAGATCACTTTTAACATAGCTATGTAAGTCAAATAATCAAGATCTAAATTTGCCAAGCACAGATGGGGGCGTATTTACAAGGACCTTGCACCACAGGGAAAGGTCTTAAATTAAAATGGGAAAAATAACATCAGAGAGACACAAAGGCCTTATAAATATGCCTGAAGCAACCTATGAAGCTCTAGCAGTACATATCAAGAAACCAAATTGATTTCAAAAATCGTTTTTAAACACATCATCTAAATAAATTATATACCTACATTCAAGGGGAAGTGACTTAAAATGCCCTAAGACACATGAAATCGTTTTTTTTAAGCCCTTGCTTCATTTTTAGATCACTTTTAACATGGCTATGTAAGTCAAATAATCAAGATCTAAATTTGCCAAGCACAGATGGGGGCGTATTTACAAGGACCTTGCACCACAGGGAAAGGTCTTAAATTAAAATGGGAAAAATAACATCAGAGAGACACAAAGGCCTTATAAATATGCCCCAAGCAACCTATGAAGCTCTAGCAGTACATATCAAGAAACCTAATTGATTTCAAAAAACGTTTTTAAACACAACTTGTAAAGCAATTATATTCATACATTCATGGGGAAGTGAGTTAAAATACCCTAAGACACATGAAAGCATTTTTGTAAGACCCTTGCACTATTTTAGCGTCACTTTTAACATGGCTATGTAACACAAAGAAACAAAATCTATTTGTAAAACACTTGACACAAATCAAAATTTTAAATACACAACTTTCTTCATAATGTTCTCCCTAAACCATACTATTCTCTATCTAAATTAAATAAATCTTTTCTCACCTTAGCAAATACTTTAGGAGTTTCAAAACAGTCTCAGAAACACACCAAATTGTCTTTAGCAGAGCAAAAGGTATGCACTCCAGAGTCTGCAGCCATAAAAAGCACAGAAAATCTGTAATTCATCACACATATCTCTCATGTCACCCAATCAAAACTCTTCCCTCACTTTTTTCAAATCAACACCCTTCCCCCCTCTGCCCTTTCTGCCTTTTTTGCATAGCAACCACCTCCTGAAAGACCTCTCATGTTTGCAAGTTCACACAACAATGTTTCAATTGAACTCTGAACTCTCAGTACACCTGCGTATCCAGTGCAATCTTTCATAAAATGATTTTTTTTTGACCATTCAAATTACATCTTTCAAAGAACTCATCCATGCACCCTAACTTTCTGTTTTCAGCAATCAAAATCCACCAATCACTGCTACTGCTTCATTAACACAGAAACTCCACAGTTTTTTTCATTTTAAACTCTTATTTTTTCAACTCCCATTTCATTGCCACACTTCATCTGACTGCAGCAGAACCTCCTCTCACCATGTTTTCTGTCTGGATTGTTGGACATAGTTACATCTACTGGGCTCAGAGGTATGCTGATAAAAGAAATGTACCTAACCTCAATTTACAAGATGTGGAAATTAAGTGGTTTGGCCACAGAGGATTAAAATGTCACCAATTGATACCATTGGTGAAAACCTTTATGCATTTGCCTAAACCTGACCTGTTAATTGTGCACTGTGGAGGAAATGACTTGGGCACTTTGACTGGGGTAGGTCTGGAAATGCTTTTAAAGGACACCTTTGAGCAATTGATGGCACTTTTTCCTCAAACTGCCTTGGTATATTCAAATATATGCCAAAGACAGAAATGGAGGTGGTCGAACCAATTTTGTCCACAAATTGAGAAATCGAGGAAGCATGTAAACAAATCTGTTTCAGCTTACATGAGAGACCATGGAATGGGCTCCATCTACAACAATAACTTACGTTACTACATGCAAGATATCTACAGAGGAGATGGAGTTCACTTCTCAGATGAAGGGAACAGAGTTTTCATTCTGAATTTAAAAATGTGCATTGGTACCTACTTATAAGTACCTAAATGTACCATAAACCCAAAAGCTCTTCTCAGAGCTACCCTACATCTGATCACTCACAATTATTATTTTACTCTAACTTTTTTCACTAATTTTCAACAAAGTACGCTCCCCGGAGCGCTACCCGGTACGCGAACCGGAAGCTAACCGCGCAAATTTTTTTTTAAAAATGATTTTTTTCACACATATGGGCCTCCTCAGCCACCCTCAGAAAACCTAGGGGGTCAAAATACGTCTACCGTGCCCCCTTCTACCCATTCTGAACATTATTTGCCCTCCATCTTGTATCTTTATTCGACCGAAACACAAAATGGTGGACTCCCGTAACGCTGCCGGTTCGCGTACCGGGGCGCTCACCGGGAAGCGCTCCATTATAAAAGGTGGGAAAGTAATTTACAGAAGAAACCCTGGAGACACTTTCACCAAATATAGATTAGCTCATACTACATATCAATCCCTACCATTTTCACACATTGGGTTGGAATTCCATTTAGCCTGTAGACCTCTCTAAATACCCTGAGGTAAATTACTTCACAAAACACATCTGAAGTGTTGGAATTGACAACCAATTAAAATGTTACTTTCATTTTCTACTTTTTTTACCTGACATTTGATTGGTTATGTACCTGAATATATATAAAAAAAAGAGAGAGAAACACAGCCATTTTGACTACTACTTCCTGAACTACATTGCAAGATCATTTTCACTCACAACTTAAACTTGTTTTTAAAAGGTAAGATATTATTTTATAAATTTGAAAACATTTTCAAATAGTTATATACTATCCCTCTGTAAGAGTTAGACATTGAGAAAGGCTTGTTTATTATAATTATGGATTGATTTAGGTTTCTGTGGTATTATTATGAATTTACATAGGCTTTCTCACAGGCACTTTTTAATAGTACTACTTCATGCCTCAAAACTACCTGTCTGAACTTAAACCCAACAGTGCCCTATCTCTACTGATATATTTATTTTTTATTCAAATTTCAGCACAAAAATGCAAGGAGAACAGAACGTTTCCTTTGAAATTGTCCTAGACATGAATAATGAGGAAATAATTGAACCCATTGACTTGGAATTCATGAATGAATCACGAGACCATGAACTTCTACAATGTGTAGAATCTGTGGATCATTTACTTCATTATGATGACGGTCAAATGTGGGAAGTTATGTTCACTCAACAAGAGGACATATCGGACAGTCAAATGTTAGACGTTCTATTAAATTTTGAAAAAGAATCAGAAAAATAAAATTATATTTAATATTAAAAAATTGTTTGAGTCTTTAATCATTTTTATATGTAATTCATAAACTAGTACCAAATCGATTATAAAGTAAAGTATACTGTGCACAATTTCAAAAATACATTTATATTTAATAATCAATAATACTGCTAATTAAATAAAAAATAAAAAAAACAACAAAAAGAACAATCAATAAACATACAATATTTCAAAATATCATAGTCTATCATTCTTTTTTCCTTATAGTACGCTCCCCGGACCGCTTCCCGGTGCGCGTACCGGGCGCTACCCACGCAAAAAATATATATATATATATATTTTTTTTTTGCCCCGCGGGGCCCTTTTAAAGCCTCCACATCAAACCTAGGGGGTCAGGAAGGATCTACTATGCCCCCTTATGGTCATTTCCCCCTTTGTTCCCCTTTGTTTTGGCCTCCTCTTGTCTCTCGATCCTACCGAGAGACAAGATGGCGGCCGCTCCGGACTGTTTAGAATGTTGACAGACACCGGAGAGCCAATCAGCTTCGCTTTGCGAAGTTCCGTTACGCGTCAAGTACGCGAACCGGGGCGCTGCCCGGAGCGCGCTTACAGATATATATATTTTTTTGAACGTTAATTTCTCAAAATCCACTGGAGCACATATCTTGAGACCTAGCAAAGGCACATCGGGCTAACAGTCCCTACAATTTTGCCAAGTTTTGTGCAAATCCATTCAGCCATTCGGGCTAAAAGTGAGGCCAACCGCCCTATGGAAATTAACATGGGAAAAACGCGTTTTGGGACCCCCCTTTTTTCTCGGCCCCCCCTTGACGAACCCCCCCCAAATTTTCAGGGGCTGCTCAGAAACAAAATGTTCCATTTTCCTGAAAATTTCAGCCAATTCCGTCCACAAACGCCAAAGTTATTAGACATAGAATTTTCAAAAATCCCATAGAGAAAAAATCCTAACTATATATACCTACTGGCGACCGCCAGTAGGTAATATATATATATATGTTAGGCTCGAAATTCCTTTGGCAACAAAAGAATCGACCGCACTCCACTGGTGGAAATCAAAGACCGGATTTATTACTCCGTCAATTCACAACAGGACGCGTTTCAGCTTCGCGCCTTCTTCTTACTGTTATGGCACACATAAGAATACAAACATTTAAATAAAGTTTTGAATTTTGTGACATCTTTTCCTGATAGTTCATAAACATATATAATGCACTCATCGTGATTGAATTATGTGGCGGCCATCTTAGAGTGTGTTTTAGTGCAATCCCAAATGCGGGGACAAAAAGAATTATTCAGCCATAAATCGGCTATCACTGTATGATTACCAAATATTTACAATACAAATGTTCTAAATCATTAGAATACGAACATTTAAATCAGGTATGAAATTTCGTAACATAATTTCTTGATAATTCATTGAAATAAATGATGCACTAAGCATATTTGATTCATATGGCGGCCATCTTACGTATATCAGTACTTTCCCGAGCACAGGAACAAAAACATGATTAAGCCGTGGATCGGCTATCACTGCATGGTTTCCAAATATTTACCATCCAAATATTTACAATGTATTTACAGTTCGTCCTGGTTTCCATTTTGTTACCTATTGATTATATTACAACATTTTATTACATTCAATTCATGTAATGTCCTCAATTCATTCTTAGAAAAAATCATCAATAAAGAAATCAAGCCTTGGATAGGCACTAACCTAATTCCTGAATACCGAACTCAGATCATGAACTACAAATTGATTATTTGCAGGAGACGTTAACAGTGCATCCAAAAAAATTATATATATGTACAATAAATTAGATCAATCGAATACATCTACAGATGGACAGCATGAGGAAGGATGACAGAGAAGAAAGAATGGCTAGCCTAGATGTATTGATAGTTCCTCTTCCATATTGAGGCCTTCTGGTGTCTTAGTTTGTATGTCAATAATGAACCTGGATTCTAGCCTGCGTAATTGTAATTCTCTGTCCCCCCCGTGATCTTTGATGGCAATTTGATCAAGACAGAAGAAACGGTGGAGGTTTCGATTACTCCGATGTTTTAGGGCAAAATGCCTAGCTACAGGGTAATTCGGGTTGTTATGTTCAATGGCTCTGGCATGTTCCAATATCCTCCTTTTTACGGAATGTATAGTACTGCCTATATAGTGCAGTTTGCAAGGACATTCTAGACAGTATACACAAAAGGGAGGTGCAAGTCATGAATTTGTTAATCTTTCTGTTTAAGGTACTGCCAGGGATTTCATAGTGAGTGACCTTGGGACTGTTCTTACATGCTTTACATCGATGACACGGAAAAAACCCCGTGAGGTTACCTAATCTGGGGTTTCTGGGAACTGGATCAAAGTGACTATGTACAAATAAGTCTCTCAACGAACGATTTGGTCAGTATGTTATCTGTGGAAATTCAGAGATTTCAGTACCAATAGTACAGTCTGAATTGAGGATATGCCAATTCCGTGAGAGAACTTGCTGGATGCTTTTGGAATCCTGAGAAAAAGTCGTCATGAAACGGATAGTGCTTTTAGTAACTGTTTCTTGTTTCTTTCTGTCTTTTAAGAGACATATTCTAGGGATTTTCTTGACTTTCTCAAAAGCTTTCACTAAGACCTGGTCTGAGTAACCCCTTATTTTAAGTCTTTCTATAGATTCAGATGCTGCTGTCTCAAAATCCTGTTCTATGGTACAATTTCTTTTCAAGCGCAGCAATTCCCCATAGGGAATGCTGTTCTTAAGAGGTTTAGGATGACAGCTGATTGCCTCCAAAATGGAGTTACCAGCTGTGGTCTTATGAAATAAAGAAGTGCAAATCTTCCCTTCTCTGATTGTAACTTTTAAATCCAGAAAGTCAACCTCAGTGTCACTTATTTGTCCACTAAAGTGTAAATTCAAAGTGTTGTTATTTAGGTGTTTAATGTACATTTCTGCTTGAGCCCTGGTACCCTTCCAGAAAATGAAAAGATCATTGATATATCGATGCCAACCGATAATTGATTGGACCCATTGTTGGTTATCATCGGCCCAGGCCACCTGCTTCTCCCACCAGCCGACGAACAAGTTCGCGTAGCTGGGGACGAAGCAGGTTCCCATCGCTGTCCCTCTGATCTGTCTGAAATGTTGCTTATGGAATAAGAAGATGTTATTAGTCAAGCAGAAGGTAACAACTTCAGTCAACATCTCATTACGTAATGCAAACTTCAACGATCGACTTTTAAGAAAGTATTGTACTGCCTGGATGCCCTGATGATGTGTGATGCAAGTGTACAGTCCTGTGACGTCAAAAACAATCATCAGCATTTCTGGTTCCCATATAATATTGGAAATAGTTCTGATGAAATCAGCGGTGTCCCGCACGAGGGCAATGTTTTCACAAAATCAATTAGGAAGAAGTCAATATATTGGGACATTGCTTCCATGAGGCTACCTTTGGAAGAAATGATTGGTCTTCCTGGTGGGCGGGTAGCGTTTTTGTGAATTTTGGGCAAGTGATAAAAAGTCGGTGTAAGCGGTTGCAGACAAGTTAAAATTTTCAGTTTGTCATTATTTAACATGCCCTGGGTTGCCCATTCGCCAAGGAGATTATGACATTGAGTAATCTATCATCATACTCTTGCTTACTGATCTTACTGTAACATGTTGCATCGTTCAATTGACGTAAGGCTTCTGTGCAGTAATAGTCTCGAGATAGAAGAACAATGTTCCCACCTTTATCAGATGGTTTACACACAATATTTGTGTTTGCTTTCAATTTCTCTAATGCCATTTGTTGTTCTATAGTCAAATTCAATTGTCGTTTGCTCGTCTTAGATGAATTTTGCAATCTCAATGGGTATCAAGTCACTTTTAACTGTTTCTTCGAATACATCAATCGTGTCATGCGGCATTGATGGAATAAATTTGGATCGTGGTTTAAAATTGGTATTTGATTGACCCCAAATTTCACCGCTGATTCTGCCACACTCATCTGTGGATCACTTTCTGGTTGACTTGCCATCAGTTGTAATAGATTAAGATCATCACCAGCTAGGTTTTCCAAATCAGGATCTATGGTCACAATCTGGGTGTTTGTATTGGCACTGACCTTAAGCTTGTTGAATTTCAAAAGTTTAAGCTTCCTGTAAAACTGGAAAAGATCAATTCTAGATTGAGTATACTCGAACTTGTGTGATGGGCAAAAAGTGAGTCCTTTTTTCAGAACTATTTCTTCATTTTTACTGAGTTTGTGTGATGTCAAGTTGACGATTGTGAGATCTTCTTGGGTTGTCATCGTCTGTTCCCTCTCTTGCTCCAAGTGTATGAGGCTACACCTTGATTCTCCTCTGCGGAATCCTCCTCGCCTCGTCTGTCTTGTTTTCTTTCTAGCGGTTTGCCTTTGGCCCCCATCTGCCACGACTGACGCATGAGTTGGAATTCCTCGCGAAAATGGGACTGCTCTCTGGATGTCGTTGGTCTTTCATCACCAGATTGCTCTGTGTCTGTTGTTACATCCGATTCTGAGTAACAATTACTGGAGTGCTCTTCTTACTTTTGATGTTTCTTAAGGCTCTACGTGGAGCATCAAATTTGCGGGCAAAGGTGAGAATACGTCCTTGCTCATAATCCCTAGCATCTCGCTGGAATTTGCTCTGCTTGCATTTTCGGATCTTGTCTTAATAAGCCAATAGACGTGTTTTCATGGCTTCTCTCAATGTTTCTTTTGTTGTCTCATCAGAGTCTTGTGCAATGAGCACTTCAAGTGCTTCAATCTCTTTGCGACATTTGTCTCTGTCGCTCCATGCAAATTTAATCAATATTTTGAGCATTCCTGCAGACACCTCCGTAGTATAACTGGCCCATTCATCCAAGAGTGCTGGGTCGGGATTTTCATATGATGGTACAGTGTACACCCGAAGCCCTCGAGGAATTCATTTTGCTTCTAAATAATTTTGAAGAGAAGTGGCTTCCCACCACTTTCTAATCTCGCGCTCAAACTGTCTTTCTAATTGTAGGAATAGTGTTTTTAGGGGGCTCGGTGGGCTTCTTGTTGTAGCGCCTGTAGATGTTTGTTCAGCTGTTCCTGTCTTAATTTTAAAAATGTCGACCGCTGCCTCGCGGCGTGCTTCATCAGAATACATTGTCTTGAAAATGATTGCCACTTTACAATTAAGATTCTGTGTGCATTTTTCAGTGTAATGTTACACGATTTCCACCATCCGCTCCAGCCGTAGTACTGTGTTTATATTAAATCACAGTACTTGAAGCTTCCACATCTAGGTTTAATGACATGAAGGGAGAGCACAGTGTGACGGAGAAAAAGAAAGCTATATATATCCCCCATAGAGATTGACTAGCTATGTTAAAATTGTCTGTTTGTCCCTGCATCTATTCCTCCAGGTATCTAAGTTGCACTGCTTGATAGTAAGTCCCTATGCTAGGGATACTCAGCCCTCCTTGCTTATAGTTCACTGTGCTTTGTGTTTTCAGCATCCACAGTTTCTTTCCTATCCATAGTCAGTAAGACGTTTTTGAAGGTTCAATAAGTCATTATTGTGCATCCATAATGGTAGAACTTAAAATACATGTAATCGTTTGGGCAGTGTCGTTATCTGAGTACCACCTATTCAGCCTACTTTGGAAATAATGTAAGGCCTCCAAGACTGCAGTTGCACCGTTATTGTCCTTTAAGGGCGTTGAATTTGTATTGCATCATTGTCTGGGCTTGCAGGATAAGGTTTGTTCCTAAGTATCCCATCAATTGGAAAGGGGTGTCTGGTCGCAGTTTCCCTGCCCTGTCTTCATCTACCTAAACCAACAGACCCTGTGACTTGATTATTATCTTAAATCCTGAGGTCTATTGGTAGTTCTCCAACTCATCTACTACATGCACAGTAGAGCAGAATAGCTCCATCAATGTTAACAGGATGGTGTCTGTGGATAATGTGATTTTATAGAAGTCCTACACTAGTGTCACCCATTTAATGCCATTGGTAGGTCTAATATTTAGCCCAGGGGCTCTAGATAGAGTGCAAATAAACCCATTTGTGGTGCTTCTGGTAATGGGCATGCTATCCTTGAGAATTCCATTCACTCTTATGCTCTCTGGCGATGCCTTATATCATGCTTGAGAAATTGTCCAGGAAACGCCATGGACTTGAGTGTGGTGTCAATGAAACTCCAGTCCACTCACACAAATGCCTTCCCGGCATCAAGAGAAATAACAACAACGTTTTCTCTGCTTCTCAACTATATTAAATAGATGCAGATACTTTTAAGTGATTTTGTCTTAAGTTAAACTTAAGTTTAACTTAAGTTTGTCTTAAGTTTAATTTAGGACAAAATCCTAATTTAAGACAAAATCCTAACTTAAGACAAGATCCTAATTTAGGACAAAATCCTAACTTAAGACAAATTCCTAATTTAGGACAAAATCTTAAATGAGGACTAAATCCTAATTTAAGAAAAAATCCTAACTTAGGACAAAATCCTAATTTAAGACAAAATCCTAACTTAGGACAAAATCCTAACTGAAGACAAATTCCTAATTTAGGATAAAATCCTAATTTGAGACAAAATCCTAATTAAGGACAACATCCTAATTTAAGACTACCAAGGCCCCGATGTAGGTAGATCTAATTTACTGACTCATAAATACCGAATTTTACCGATTCGGTATTTATGAATCGGCAAATTGGAAGGTGGCAGATGTAGGTAATTTTTAATTTACAATTACCGAATCTGTAAGATTCGGTATTTACCGATTCGGTAAATACCGAATCGGTATTTCCCATTGATTCCTAAGGGCTTTGAAGCCCATAGGAATCAATGGGAAATACTGAATCGGTATTTACCGAATCGGTAAATACCGAATCCTGACAGGGGGAACGGGGTGTCACTTTGACACCCTGTAGCACCCCAAATGCAGGCTTGTGTGCCATGTGGCACACATACATACCCTAAGGGCATGTCTGTGTGTCACATGGCATAGGTGTACATGCACAGATGTGCATGTACACTGGAATTCGGTATTTTACCACCCAATAGGATTGGGTGGTAAATACCGACTCCTAAAGGGCCTGTGGCACTCTTTGAAGTGCCAGCTACATCTTGATTTACAGAATCGGTAAATTTACCGATTCAGTATTTTACCGATTCTGTATATTTACCGAATCGGTAAATATACCGATTCTGTAAATGAGATGCCCCCTACATGCCAAATCCCAAATACCGGTCGGTAACGGCCGAAATCGGGCATTACCGACCGGTAAATGGCGACTTACATCTGGCCCCAGATGCCTTCTATGACTACCAAAAGTAGTAAGTTTAGGATTTTGTCGTAAGTTAGTTCTGTGAATCGGCCCCTTTGTTCCTACCCTCAAAGTATTCTATGTCCTGTCTGTTCAATGGGTATTCTGTTTTCTCTAACTCTAGCACATTTGGCCTCTTGTGTGTGTGTGTGTGTGTGTGATTTTATGCCATGTCTTTTTTGATATTGCCACTTGATGATGTTCTTCAAGTTTCAGAAGTTTCTGTCTGAGGTACTTCAACTGATATTACCTGTACTTCATAGGGAAGCTGTCTCCTTTATAAAATTACCCCGCAAATCTGCCTTTAGAGGATCCCATCTGGTTGCTATCATAGTGTCCTCTAGTGAGTTAAATTTAAGGTAATCTCGAACAGCCTTGTTTGTTTATAACTGCTTGTCTCTTAGTAAATAGTTGTTTAATGTCCACCATGACCTTATTTCAGTTGCTCTTTCTCAATATTTTTAGTACAAGTATTACTGACAAAGCAAGCAACGCTCCTGGTCTGCTTCTATGATGTTACCTGGCAACCGTTTATCAAGAAATAGTAAATATGGGAATACATGTTGTCTGCTTGCAAATAGTGGGAATAGTCTGTAGGCATTGGAAGTCTATGTTACCAATACCATCCATTTATAATGGACAATTCCCAAATACTTGCCACTCTCTGTCATGATAACCTACATGCCCCCACATATGTGTGTCATTCTGTCCATCTCTGCATGTAACACAATATTGCTATCACCTCCCATAAATAACAGTCCTATAGCTTTTGCTGGTGGCTTTCGTATTGCATGCCTAAGAAATCCCCCCTGACCTCTACTCAGAGCATATGTTACCACTAGCGACAGCCGGTACCTGTGGGTTTCCCTCTTCTGTTCGCCAGACTGGACCAACCTCACTGATACTTGATTGCAAAATGTGGTGGTGGGCCTCTTTGGATTTACTGTCTCCTAGACTTCTCAGGGACAAGCAATCTTTTCTCTTCAAGTTTTCTTTGTCCACTTACTGCCTCTGTACGGCATTCATGTCTCTCTCAGACTACCCACAACAGTGTCTGGTTAGTGATTGTATCATGATTTGTCAGTTCGACCACACCCTGGCTTTATACAGGTACAGTCCCTACATGTGTACGTTTCCTCAAGGTCAGAGACTATCCCATGTCTGTGACCTTGTCCTTTGGCCCACTTCATCTTTCCTCTAAACAGTCCAGAGGTTCGCTATTTCTGCAGTGTCAATAGCGCCTTTCTACACTTAACTGCTCAGACCAGCGGAGTCTCGCCTAGATGTTCCTCTGATCTTTTGGGGAAAGTCACTCTTGGAGGGAATTCCTTATCTCTGTGTTCATTGTCTTACTGCTTTTATATGTCACTTGTGGGCACAGCCGCCATCTCATTTCATCATTCACTGCTCTTGTACCGAAGGTAACAAAATTGTCCCTGTATTAGTTGGCATTTCAGCAGCCTCCCTATCACCCATCACTGGCACCTCCGGGGCGGAAGGGGGGGGACACCATGCCAACTTTGCAATCCTCATGGTCTCTTGGAGACAAGCTGCCCCACCGCTTACATGGCAGCTGCCATCTCAGCGGAAGGTTTGTCATCTCTCTGGACCTTGGCTCTGCTCTTCTCAGGCCTAGGCCATCTGCTCATGTGGCTGCACCTGGGCACTAGCGATCCTTACTGTGTCCTAGATACATTTCTGCTGGCATCTTGGCACCGTGCTCATAAGTGTCCGGGTTCTCACCTCTCCTTTCCTTGCATCTCGGTCACTCATCTGTGAAGATCTTCAACTATGACTTTATAGTGGTAATGTAAATGACATAAATATTGAGAACAAAAATTTGATAGTCAAAATACAGTAAATACCAAAACATCAACTACCAAAAAATAGATTACACAATATAGCATTTTTTAAATATTAAGGAATTTAACCATATTATTGATTTAGTACTATGTCGCATAAAGAAATAATGACAATCTTTTTTATAAATACTGTTTATAACAATATGAACAGAATTAGGTTGTTTATTTTTTTATTCAAATATTTACTTTTTCTAAGTTATTCCATGCAGCCAAAATAATATTTAATTGTCTAGATAAAAAAACTCTACAAATTTACAAATAGATGTATTATGTATTTAAATTCTTTTTTCAAAAATATATATTTTTTGTGTGATATGGTTTAAATCAGACATTTTCTTTTAAATAAAATAAAATTTATATTACATGTTTGCATTAACTATCCACATGTATTAAAATACAAAATAATAAACATTTATAAAACTAAACTTATTTAAAATGCAGAAATCTATGCATGTGTCATTAAAATATTATAAATAATAATAAATATTGTTTTGTAATATCCAAGCATTTTAAAACTGTTTCATAAATATACAACACTGTTATAAAATAATGTATAAAACTGTAAAAAAACAAATACAAATATTAACAAATTATCAAATTAAAGGCTGTTAATCTAATATATTAATTCCAATTCTTTTAAAAAAAGTTTTTTGAAAAGCATACATCTTGAGAGATTCACATTTACCATTGTAATTTCAGCCCCAATACCATTGTGGAAAAAAATAAGGGGGTCATTATGATGGCGGGCGAATCGCCACTGCCGGCTCAGCGGTGGCGATCCACCCGCCATCCCAACTGTATTTACCCCCTCCCATATTATTATGGGGGTACCGCTGCGGACGGAAAGTCCGTCCACCGCTTTTCCACCAGTCCGCAATCGTTACGATTGCAAGCCCGGTGGAGCTTGGGCATAATATGGTGTCGGTGCCTGGAAGGCACCACCATCAATATTATGATGCATGTTTTTAAAGGCCTTTCCATGGGGAGGATGTGCTTTGGGGGCCTGTTGCGGGCCCCCAAGGAGGCTGGGGAGTGCACTTGGGGGTACTCATGATACCCCGCCTGCATTCTCATGCACAAGGTGGCAGGCACCACACTGCTATGAGCAGCACCCGCTGCAATGTTACAAATGCAGAATGCAACCGCGGTGGCGGTTGCATCCTAATCAGTGGTGTGGGACCGCCGCACGTCTGGCGGCCGGTCCCAGCATCACTAGGGTGGCAGGCGGACGAAAGTCCGCCCGTCATCCTAATCAGACCCTTAGTTTTGGGAGCTCATATGTTTTGCTTTAACTCCATGCCCAGAAACATTGGGTAAAAAACATAATTAAAGGTTGTCAAATGTACTATTATAACTCCAGTGCCACAAACCTTGGAGAAAGTGCATACATGTGTGGGGTTTAGAGGATAATAAATTTACATTTCTAATTACATAATTGAAGAGAACCCAGAGTCTCTACTCCAGCCCCACACACCTTGGTCAAAGTGCATACATTCTGAGAAATAGTGGGTGGGATGTCAGATTTACTAACACCAATCCCGCAAACATTGGAGAAAGTGTATAAGTTTGGGGTAGAAAGCTCCAATTTACCAATCAAACTCCTGTCCTATAACCTTCATAAAAATCTGCATTATGGTTGGTGGGGTGGGATTCGATTTGTTATTCCAACTCCAGCTTCACAAACACGGATGAAAGTCAATATATTTGGAGTGGTCAGAGTTACTTTTCTAACCCAGACCCTTGAACATTGGGAAAAGTGTATCTATTAAGGAGTGGCGAGTCATATTTACTATTCCAAGTCCAATCACACAACCATTGGGAAAAGTGTGGGCAGATTCACTATTTGACTCCAATCATACACACATTGGAGGAAAATGCATATATTAGAGAAAAACACATTTGCTATTCTAAGTGTAATTCCACACACATTGCGAGATTCTGGGGATTTCAATTTACGAAATCTAACTTCACTACCAAAAAGCTTTTAAAATTTTATAAAATGTATCATGTGATATTTACTCATGAAACTCTAGTCCAACAACCAGTGGGCCCGATTCACAGAACTAAGAACAAATATTTTAAAATGTTTAATATTTAATAATGTAAACAATGGGCCCGATTCACAGAACTAACTAAAGACAAAATCCTAAACTTACTACAATTTGGGTATTCACAGAATGCACTTATTCATTTTGGAATTCACAGAAGGCACTTACTCATTTCGGTATTCACAGGAGTTAGGAGTCCTGACTTTAGGACTCCTAAATGCCTTCTATGAATACCGAAAGTCTTAAAGTTAGGATTTTTCTCAGTTTAGGAGTAGTAAAGTTAGGACTCCTAAATTTAGGACTCTTAAACTGAGAAAAATCCTAACTTTAAGACTTTCGGTATTCACAGAAGGTATTTAGGAGTACTAACGTTAGGAGTCCTAACTTTACTACTCCTAAACTGAGAAAAATCCTAACTTCAGGACTTTCGTATTCACAGATTCACAGAAGGCATTTAGGAGTCCTAAAGTTAGGAGTCCTAACTTTAGTAATCCTGAACTGAGAAAAATCCTAACTTTAAGACTTTCAGTATTCACAGAAGGCATTTAGGAGTCCTAAAGTTAGGACTCCTAACTTCTGTGAATACCAAAAATGAGTAAGTGCCTTCTGTGAATACCAAAATGGTAGTAAGTTTAGGACTTTGTATTAGGTTAGTTCTGTGAATTGGGCCCATTGTTTACATTATTAAATATTAAACATTTTAAAATAGTTGTTCTTAACGCAATGTGATTTGTGATACCAAATAAATTATATTAAATTTGATCAGTATTGTGCTTTTTAGAATCAATAATTTTTATTGTGTGGTGGTAAGAGCACAGTACACAGCTTAGCTGCCTATATCCAGGCGCCAGCAGAGCGAAGATTAGAGAGTAGTACACTACGTGCAAGGTCTACATCCCGGGGGACGACCTCAGGGTAATTCAAACTTCATTGTAAACTCAAGGTACTTTAGCCAAGACACCACTTTTAAAACACAATAAAACAACAGAAAAAGAACCCTCACTTCCCTCCAACCCACCCCCCACCCTCCCTCCGCATCAGTTCAGAACCGCTCTTCTACCAACCCCCAGTATTAACCACTGGGTGATACTGATCAATTCAGTCGACCTCTGTACCAGGTGGACCTAAGGGTATAAGTTGTAGGATCTGCAGGTATTTTGGACATGTCTTTAGAAAGGTGCTGTAAGAATGGGGCCCATAATTTCGCATGTTCTTTGCCGTGTCCATCAACACTAAGAGAGAGACGCTCCATTGCTAATAAATGCCAAAGCCTCTGTATCCAGTCTCGCGGGTCAGGGACTAACGAAGATCCCCCATGCCCTAAGAGTACCTGCCTTGCCGCTAGCAGTGCCAGGGCTATCTGCTTGCCCCTCAATGGCTTCAGTGGAAAGGACCTGGGGTGGGGCAGTCCCAAAAGTGTGTGTTCAGGTGCTCGTGGCAATGTAATCTGAAATGCTGAATTGTTGTCCAGTATCGCACCAGTTTCGGACAGTGCCACAGTAAGTGCACTAAGGTACCAGTGAGGCCACACCCCCGCCAGCAGAGGTCTGACTTGGATTTGTCCCAGGACTATTTCGCTCTGGGGTATAATACCAGTAATGGACCACTTTATAGGCAGATTCCGCACCCGCTGTATTGGAAGCAGTGGGGTTTGTGCAATAAAAAATGCTTTCCCACTCCTTATGTGTAAGGGGTCTCCCCAACTCAGTCTTCCATCTAACTTGTGCCTTGTGCAATGTTTCTAGCGTGCGCAGTGATCATAGCATATAATTCAGATATGAGCTTACGAAGATCTTTTTTACATATCAGCCACCTTTCAAAGGCTGTCATGGGGCGGGACATGTGAGCAAAATTCTCAGAACGTGTGACCCTATGGGCGTGCTGTGAGTAGTGAAAGGCATCTGACGCCGGCAAATCATAGTCTTTACGTAGCTGAGGAAAGGGAATCAGCCCGTCAAGATCAAAAAGGGAGCCCAACCTTTTGCAACCTTCCTCCCTCCATCGATGAAATGTCAGGGGATGCGCAGCCTGGTTGGAAGTCAGGGTTGTCTACAATTAGGGGACATAGGAGAGGGAAACGAGGTCCACCCTTTCTGATGCGCTAGCTGGTCCCATGCCTTGAGGGTCGGGGAGGTGACAGGGAAAGAATACAAACTTCATGCCCTGTGTTTTCGGGGTAGCCACAGTTCGCGCCATATGTTACGCCCAGCTACTGTCTGATGCATAGAGTTCCAGTGCTTGCTGGACAGGGTCCTATTCCATTTGACGATGTAGCGGAGACATGCCACCTGGCGATAAGCACCCACAAGCGGGAAGCCAAGCCCTCCCTTCTCCTTTGAGGCAGTGACCAGAGCTTTTTATTATCCCACAAAAATGTATTAAGGAGCCCTTGTAACTTCCGGAGGACGTCTGGTGGTGGGCTTGCAGAGAGCATCTGAAATAGGTATAGGATATGTGGGAGTATAGTCATTTTTACCGCTGCCACTCTGCCGTACCATGTCAGTTTAAGACGTGTCCAGGAGGATAGCACCTTGGTAGTTTGCTGCATCAACAGGGGATAATTTAGGGCGAGTGTCTCAATGATGGACGAGATCAGCCAGATACCGAGATATATAATGTCCGTGTGGACCCATGGAAAAGCGTAATCCTGCTGCAAATCTTGGATCTCATCCGTGGGGATAGAGATATTAAGAATTTGTGACTTCGTAAAGTTGACTTTAAACCCTGCAACGTCACCAAAGGTAGTAGGTTCTCTGGCCAGGTGCCGCAGAGTTGTCCGAGGCTGTGTGAGCGAGAGAATGACATAATTGGCGTACATACTAAGTTTATGCATATCAGCTCCGAATTGTTATGTCAGGGTTGGCTCGAATACGTTGAGCAAACGGCTCCATGTAGAGAGCAAATAAAAATGGGAAGAGGGGGCAGCCTTGCCGCGTGCCTCGGGCAATAGGAAAGAGGGTTGATTTACAACTATTAACCCGCACCGCCGCTGTGGGTGAGGCGTATAGACAGCAAACCCACCAGATGAAGTTATCCCCAAAGGAATGTAGAACTGCAAAGAGAAACTCCCAGTCAACACGTTCAAAGGCTTTCTCCACGTCAATTGAGAGGAAGAAGGCCTAAGTGCAAGATCAGTGGACCAAGTCAATGAGGTGTAGGAGCCTCTTAGTATTGTCTCCTCCTTGACGCGTCGGGATAAAACCGGATTGATCTGGGTCAATAAGGTAATCCATAAGCGGGCTAAGCAGTGCGGCCAAGGTACTCGCAAATAACTTTGCGTCTGTGTTAAGGAGTGAGATTGGGCAGTATGACCCACATTCTTTAGGGTCTTTTCCTGGTTTAGGGATTACTGAGATTGCTGCCTCAGACATTGAAGGCGTCACTGCCCCAGTATCAAGGAAGGAATTAAAAGGCCTTGTTAATAGAGGAGCCAGCTCCACACAGAATGATTTATAAAACAGTGCCAAAAAAGCCATCCGTACCTGGTGACTTGGCTATCTTTAATTGGGCTATTGCCGAGATGACCTCCTCGATGCCTATGGCTGAGTCCAAATTGTCAGCCGATGACTTAACCCCTTCCAGGCTCATGACGAGCTCAGCTCGTCATGAGCGTAACCTGCCGTGCGCTCATGACGAGCTGAGCTCGTCATGTAACGCGGTAATTTCAAAATTACCGCGTACAGCGGGAAAAGCCAGCGCATCGATGCGGTTAAACAAGGGGGTGATACCGCAGGACTTTAAATATTCCCCTGAGTCATGTCAGTGGGTATCTTCTTTCTAATAGAGGCGTTGATAGAACTGACGAAAGATGTCAGCAATAAGAGCATCCGTGGTGTGCTCTACTGCGTTCAGGTCCCGGATGGATTGGAGCGCCGATCTCTGAGCTGGTGCTCGGAGCCTATGCGCAAGCATCCGTCCACATTTATCCGTACTGAGATAGAATTTGTGTCACAGCCTTTGAAAAGAGCATGCTCCGCTCTATCTAGATCCAGATGTTTTAGCATGTGCTGCCTCATCTCTAATTCTCTCCAGATTCTCGGGGCCCCAATTCGCTTATGAACCTCCTTCACTAGTTCCTTGCGTTTCTCTTTGCGCAGCCGTGCATAAGACGCTGCAATTGCAATAAATTTGCTTCACACCTCAAGCTTTAGAGCCGCCCATATCGCAGTAAGAGGAGTACCCTCCTGGTTGTTCTCCAAAAAATAATGTACTATAGTATCTCTAATTCGCGTGGGGCCATCCTCCGAATGAAGAAGCGAATCGCGGAGGCGCCAGCCCGGCGGTGTTGGGCGTGAGCCGCGTGCTGTGAGTAGGACGGAGATGAGTGCATGGTTGGAAAGGGAGCGTGGGGTGATATCTCCATTATGCAAGTATGGGAGGAGAGAGGAGGAGGCTAGGAAGTGGTCCAAGCATGCGTATGTTTTGTGAGCCGCTGAGAAGTGTAGTCGCGCTCGCTAGGGTGTTGGACACGCCACACATCACTCAGACCACAATCAATCAACCATTGTTTCCCCCCTGTGTCAATGTGCCTCTGTGTTCATTACCACATTGAAATCGCCTCCCACCAGGAGCGCTACATCTGGCGAGGCAAGAACCTCAGACAACGCTAGGCATAAAAAGGGTTCTTGCCGCTCTTTTGGGGCATATAAGGCCCCTATTGTCAGTTGTGTGTCACCCAGCTGAACCCGTACCACTAAGAACCTACCCTTGAGGTCCACCACAGTGAAGAGAATTTTGCATTGCGACAGTGCGCTGAAGAGTATGCCCACCCCATTTTTCTTGGACACCCCAGAGGACCACAGCTGTAGTGGGAAGCGCCTAGATCTCATCCGTTTTATGTCCTTGGCTAAAAGATGGGTTTCTTGAAGCCAAACATATATCACTATCAGCATTTTCTAAGAGCAAGAGAGAATGGCAGATCGCTTAACAGGATTATTTAAACCCCGTCCATTCAAGCTAACAATTTTAAGATCATTACCCAGGACGATCTACAGGGGGAGAAAGGTTGTATTCTGGTCCAATCTCTATAGGGGAATAAATGGAAAGGGTCATCTCATAAAAACAGATAGTCGCCCTTCATACCCATGAACTGATGTGGAGCCCCAACAAAAGACCCAAAAACCCCAGCCCATTTGTGGACAAAAACAGCAAAACAAGCAAGCAAAAATAGAAAATCGAAAAATGTGACAATAGTTTGGTCTAAATGACCAAATGTTCAAGGGGGTAAGGCACATTCCCAGTCTGAACCATATTGGACTGAGCAAGATCCCTGTGTTACTGTTCACTTTTGGACTCTTCCCTCCCTTCAGCGCCATTGATTGAACCCAGAGCTGCGCGATTCAAGGAACGTCAGAGTTGTCAGTGACCTGTGACACCGATGCAAGGGCTGCCTCTCTCTCCAGCTGTCTAGCAGTGGTGTCCAGCTTGGAGCTAGGCGATGGCTTCCCGATTCGCTGCCACTCCGATGAGCGATGGCGACGCCGGGGAAGAGGGTGAGCATTCTCCGGCGGTGCAGGGGGCCATTTCATACCCAAGATAGTATAGGCGTCTTCTAGGGAGCGAATTTGCAGGAGTTTGACGTTGAGCTTGAAGATGAGGCGGAATTGGTGCCCCCAAGAGTAAGGGATGCCCCGGTCCAGTAGATAACTAGTAATAGGCTTAAACTCTCTACACTTAACCAGTGTGGAAGCAGCCAAGTTCTGGTAGAGAGCAGGTCGATGTCCCCGGAATTGCACCGGCTGTAGGTCTCTGGCTTTGCAGAGGATCCGCTCCTCGAGTTGGAAGTCATGCACACGTACCAGTATGTCTGGAGGGGGCGCTTTGGGACCTCGTGGTAGCCCCACCCGGTGCACTCGGTCCATTTGAAACTCCTGATTCTCTTCCTCTCTGAGGATCTACCAGAACAGGGCAGTAACGAAAGCTCAAAGGTCATCTCCCTCCTGCCACGGAACCGCCCGGATCCGTAGGTTATTACGTCTGGAGCAGTTCTCCAAGTCCTCCGTATGTGCCTGAAGGTCCAAATTTTGTTCCTTGAGCCGAATCATCTCTTGCTGACGTTTCTGCAGGACGTCTTCTCTACCAAAATCGTGCTCCTCTAAAATTGCTACTCTTTCTCCTATGGCGTCAACATCCCGTCTAACTTCTCGAAGATCCAAGGAAAGTTGGGAGCGCAGCTCCTGTATATCCTCCTTGATGGCTGTGAACAGCTCAACCATAAAAGCTTTGGTTGCCGGCGCATCCTCATATTCTACCTGTGACGCCTTAGCATTTGGCTGAAAGACGGAGTAGTCTGACCCCTTTTGCAGGAGATCCTTCTGTGGCTTGTCCTTTCGGCCTCGGGCTGACGACATGGTGTAGCCGGACCATCGTGGCATGCCAGCTGATACTGCCTAGCGAGTCAAAAGGAGGAACTGTTAAAACACGATCCAGAATCACCTCAGCCAGAGAACCTGAGCAATGGCCTAGACAGACGAAGGATGTGCAGTAAAGTCTGTGGTGGACCACCGCGTAGAACCTGCGTCTAGGCTCTAGAATTGTGCAGATGTGCCAGCTACAAGACCTCTGCCCACCTGCTCATCTGACTGCAGAAAGGCAGCGCAGGCTTTCAGAGGGATCTGCCAGTCTAAGGAGGCATCGTTGTCTCAGCACAGCAGAGCTGGAGGGCAATCACAAGAAGTACCCAGAGTCACGGCTCCCCATGGCCCAGGACCCGCAGAGAAAGTGTAGGAGGCTCTGTTCAGTGAATAGCTAGGTGTTGCAGCTACCTAGCTGGGGGTATAGCGCTTCAACGGGGTGGCGGACCACCGCCGGCCAGTTATGCAATCCCCACCTCCACCATGCACACCCCCACCCGCCGAGGTCGAGGCGGGAGGCAGGCTCAACACCCAAATCCGCGCTCCACCAGAGTCCAGGCGCTGGCCAAGAGAGTGAAGAAGGTGCCCCTAAGATGGTCGCTCTATCGGCGCAGCAGGCATGCAGCTCTCACTGCGCTTTGCAAGGGGGGGTGAAACCATCCTAGGCCATGAAGCAAGGCCCCAGCCATATCAGGCACACTTCCGCCCGCCAAGCTATGGGCCTCACACAGGCCTCACCGCAGCTAAGATGCGGGAGGTCATAGGCACCAGGTCACCGCAATCTCCCCGTACAAGCACCACAGGCGGCAGTCTCCGCGCAAGCCAGGCGAAGTCCAGGCAAAATCTCCCACTCCAGATATTGCCCCGGGCCCCCCGTCTACAGCCACAGCAGGCCCAGGCATGTCCCAGCTGGGGGGGACTCGCAGATGTACACAGCTCTCACCGCTCGCCCTCTGCTAGCGATACCGCCATCCGCAGATATACGGACCGAGCACCACCACAGGTATCCGCTCACGGCCCCTCCAATCCTCACTTCGATAACACCAGAGGGACAGCCATCTCATCTGGTAGGGCGTCTCGGGTCTTCCCAGCAGCCGGGCACACCCGGAGGGTCTCTCAGCGTCACCAGAGTCGCAGCACACACTGGCCCTCAATTCATCGATGCGGTCAGCACCTGCGGCTCACTCGATCCTCCTGTGCAGCTTGGAGGGTCGCAGGCAGGCCGTTACAATAAGGCACAAAATGGCGGGTGCCTCACGTCGCTCCTCAACCCGCACCCATCTGCAGGCACAGCGGTCCAGGGCACCGCCACAGCACAACACACCAGGGAGGGGGTCCGACACCAACCCCTCGGATCCGATGTCTCCCACGTATAGCAGCCCCGCCGACCACAACAGCCGGAGGCCCACGCTAGGTCCGCCGGGCCGCAGCAAGGCCGGGGCTGGGCAGACCGATTTTCGTATAGAGGCCACCGGGAAGTCCAAAAAGAAGCTCAACACCGGCACCAAGACAGCAGCACACAGCGTCCCCCTCACAGGTAAGTGTGGATGGGCATCTGAGTGGGTATTATGACAAAGCTGTTGGCTGGCGGCGCCGGAGGGATAGGAAAGTACGTCCTATCTCGCCACCATCTTGGCCACGCCCTCCAGTATTGTGCTTTTAACATTGGGATTTCTATATACATTTTTATTAAATTACATTTGAGATAACAAAGTCCATAACGATAAATAAAAAAAATTACACCCAATACATATTTTTATTTCAAAACATATACAGATACAATTTAAAAATGAACTTCAAAACTCAACTCCACTGTTCTAGTTTAAATAATGATTACATGTTTCAAAATAATTCTTCAGAACTTCATTAATAGCACTTTAAAGCCCCTTAGTTAATTTAAATTAAGTATCTTAACAATAAACCGCTACTCAAATAGTCCCTGACAACACCCAATAATATTTAAAAAACATTATTTAAAATACAAATGTATGAGCCCATAAATCAAATTCTATTATGTTCTATTATGAAAGTAGCAGTTGTTGGGGAGCATTCCAAGTGAAAATCGGGATGCCCCATCAGCTTCTACTTTGAAGCAGCACAGTGGTGCATGATTTTAGTAAGGACACTCAACTGTAATACTTGTTGTGTCCTTGATTCATTTGCCACTGAATGTACTCATTGCTTGATAAAATTTCCCACTCTGGCCTCTTTTGTAGCTTTTCTAGTCCTGATGATGACCCTTTCATTGTGTTGGATCCAAAAGCCGTCGACACCTTGGGCAATGAGAACATTTAATTGTTGAACTGATTTCCTATATAATCCTCAGGCCTGTTCAGACCTCTGAAATTGCCAATATTGTCATGTTGCCTTTTTATGTTACACCCAGCCTTCTATTGGCTTAACATTATAGACAGTGTCATCACATTAGAACAGAGAACTTGTTTGAAATTCTGTTGATAATTTAGATTATACGTTTTCAATGCCTAATCAATGGGTCCAACTCTCCATTATGGATTAACTGTGGAATTAGGTGAACTCATTCCTTGCCCACTAGGGAAAGCATATGCAGTGTATCTGTTTACAACATGCATGTGACCCGATGTCACAGAGCCATGAGTTGCAAGTTTCATGGCTCTTTGATTTTTGGTCACATTCCCTCAATGGGCACCAATGCATTTGACCTTGGGAAGAGCCTGGCTGGCAGCCTGGCCCTTGTGTGTGCGAGGGCAAGAGAAAGAAAGGATGGATGGGAGGCACAGAGGCACATCCACTATGTTTTCCGAGTTAAGTGGATGGTAACTGCTAAAAGTAATTATCATCCATATGACATCTTTATTTAAACAACCATTGTTTAATTGGAAATGCCATGGTGACAGTATTTAGTCTTAGCAATTACCGTCCACATAACTCACCAAGCTGGGTGGGCAGAGCCCGGCGCTCTGAGTCAGGAGCACCCCCTGCTTCACACATAGCTCTTTATCACAAATGCACAGGTCACTGAATGTCATTATTCTCTCTGTTACAGGTTCTCATGTAGCAGCATGACTCTGTTGTACATGAAAACCCGTTTCACGCATACACACTGAGAGGGCTGTATGTTTACCCACTCCATTCGCCAAGATTATGGCAAGGTTCACAAAAGTATACTGCCCCAAATAGTTTAGGAACTGAATTAGAATATTAAATTATCCTTTCTTGACTATTTGGGGGGGGGGGGGGGGAAATATGGCTTACTTTGGGAGCTAAAGACAAGCAGGCAGCTTCATCAGCACTGATTCTGGTTCACTCTGAGGTAAGCTCTAATAATTTGTTGATTCACCTAGACTGAACTATAAACCAGACTTTGATTGTTGTTTTCTACCATGTTTTGTTTGTATTTCCTAAAACAATTTCAGCTGAAGATCTGGTTATTGGAATTAGAGTTCCCGGAAATGTAGCTATAGGAAATCGTTATGTTGGTAGTGTACATACAAGAGAATAGAATTATACTGTGTTTGTGGTATTTATCCTCTCCTTCATTCCTCTTTGAAACTCACTTTCTGGTACTCCACAAAGTTACTGGGAAATGTGAGCATTTTAGATTTTTAGGACAATTTAGTTCATTTCAAGCCACATCGTTGTAGCATGAGCACCCCAATATTAAGTCACACATATGGTGGCAGGACCACCTTTGAATTAAAGAAAGACTCCCAGTTTTGCATTTGTTGTGATTTTTACAGATATGTACAAACAAAACTTTCTCTTTTCCTGTTTGTGTTTATTTTTTAGAATGGCAAAAAATGGAAAGCAGCTCTGAGTGATTCTGTTGTGTCTTAACATTTGCATGCTTTGGTTTCTATATGGAATGTTAATGTTCGAATAACGAGTCCTGTTTGGCATACTTTTTTTGTGGTGGCTCTCTATACATAATCCTGTATAAAATAGCATAAATTGAACTACGGGTGTTCTTTTTTCACTGTTACCACTGATTTTCAATGATATCAGTCATGCCGGTGAAAAAAGGGATACGGTTTCCTAATGAAGCTTTAAAGAGCTGTAGATGTGCATGTAATTGTATTACAATGCTGATGTTTCCAAATGAGTGTCCTGTATTGGAGTGGTGCATTGTATAGGACTTCTGAAAGCAATAAAGTCCACCATGGATCAGTCCAAGTGTGTCTTTATCGATTACATAAATGTGGAACTATACTTGCTGCAACTTCATTATTTTACAAAACACAAAATAAATATGGATAAATCCAGAAAAAAATAACAAAAAATAACCATAGTTAAGTGCAAATGGGAACTTCTAAAAATAATGCAATCAAACCAGTGACCCCAATTACGAAGAGTTTTTCATTAGCGCAGACTATACACATTATCATCTTATGATCTCAGTTCTTTAGATTGTGTCATTATTAAAATTTACCAACACTGCTGCCAAATAACAGGACCAGTCACAAATGACAGAGTCTGGTCACAACCCTTGCAGAAAATAAAGACAACAATATGCATGCAACCAGAAGGGTTGTATGACATAATATCGACAGACAGAATATCGACATACAAAAATATCGACACAAAAATATCGAAATCAAAAATATCGGAGTCATATCTTCATAAAGGTAAGTACAAAAATATCGAAAATTTAATATCGTAGTACAAAAATATCGAAAATAAAAATATCATTTTTTTTAAATGTATTAATAATAATGTAAAAATAATGTTAAAATACATATAATTTAACAAATATTAAATAAAAACATTAAAACATAATTAAAAAATTAAAAGTAATACATATACATTTAAAATAAATTAAAAACTTAATAATTTAATGTAATTTTATTTTTTTTAATTTCATTTAATTGATTTAAATTAAATTTAAATTTATTTTATTTTTACCCTGTACGCCTGTACCCCAAAAACCCAAAACTGACCCTGAACCCTAAAAATACCCCTGTACCCCAAAAACCCAAAACTGACCCTGAACCCTAAAAATACCCCTTTACCCAAGAACTGAAAACTGACCCTGAACCCTAAAAATACCCCTTTACCCAAAAACTGAAAACTGACCCTGAACCCCAAAAATACCCCTTTACCCAAAAACTGAAAACTGACCCTGAACCCTAAAAATACCCCTTTACCCAAAAACTGAAAACTGATCCTGAACCCTAAAAATACCCCTTTACCCAAAAACTGAAAACTGACCCTGAACCCTAAAAATACCCCTTTACCCAAAAACTGAAAACTGACCCTGAACCCTAAAAATACCCCTTTACCCAAAAACTGAAAACTGACCCTGAACCCCCAAAATACCCCTTTACCCAAGAACTGAAAACTGACCCTGAACCTTAAAAATACTCCTTTACCCAAAATTAATTAACATTATTTAATTACCAATTAATTATTAATTAAAAATATGTACAAAATTATATTAATTAATTAACTAATTAATATTAATTAATTACCAAATAATTATTAATTAAAAATATGTACAAACTTATATTAATTAATTAACTAATTAATATTAATTAATTACCAATTAATTGTTAATTAAAAATATTTACAAACATATATTAATTAATTAACTAATTAATATTAATAAATTACCAATTAATTATTAATTAAAAATATGTACAAAATTATATTAATTAATTAACTAATTAATATTAATTAATTACCAATTAATTATTAATTAAAAATATTTACAAACATATATTAATTAAATAATTATTATTAAATTACTTCCCACCCTATTCCCCTATAAACCCACAACCCGCTCTAATACTAAAACGCAAAATGTTAACAAAATTACTAATTTTCAAACATACATTTCTAAACATATTTAGCAAACATATAAACAACAAAATAAAATACATAACACTAAACAACAAAATTTCGATATTACTAACATACATACCTTAATCTCGATATTCTGTCTGTCGATATTATGGCACATCGATATACTATACCATCGATATTAAAACATCGATATTATTGTATATCGATATTTTAATTTCGATATTTTGTCTGACTATCAACCAGAAGTATAGCTATAAGACAAAGGTCCCCGTCAGGACAGCCATTATATCTAGCCAAATTCAAACCTGCATCAATTTAGTTTTAGAACAGTTTAATCCACATAAGAGTATATATTCCCATTATCTTTGAGTTGCATCCTTTCCCACCTATACATTTGTGAACTGCTAAAATGCAGAAAGAGGTAGGGTGGCAATTGCTGCTCCATACAGGCGTGGGACATAGGAGAGCAAAGACAGAAAGAGGGCTGGCAGTGGAGTGTCCAGAGTTTTCAGCCCTAGTGACAACCCCTCGCCCTGAGATCATTTCTTGTGTGTGCCCAGACACTAAAGAAAACCACCCTACCAATCCCAAGGTCACCAAAATAAACCTCTTTTATTCATTAACCATCCTTGATTAAACTCCTTCCTAAATCACTAACACATGACCCTACAGTTTCCCATAAGAGAAGCCCTTCAACAGTTTGAACCTCATGTGAAAAATGTGTAATGTTAGTGACAAAACCATCAATAGCCTTAATGTTACTAGAAATGAATGTACAACACCTCCTGGTTTTTTTTTTGCTCAATAAAGTTTTTATTGAGCATTTTTGCAGAGAGCAGAATACATGCCATAAGGGAACATATTATCATCATGAATAGGAAAAAACAATCAGGCAGAGTATTATACTAACAAGTATATCAAAAAGGGATGGGCAGGGGATGAGATAGGGGGAAAAAAGATAGAAAAAAGGAAGAAAGAAAAGAAGGAAAGAAGAGGAAAGAGAAAAAGGGAAGGAGAGAGAAAAGAAAGAGAAAAGCGAATAAAACTCATCTAACAGGGGTAGCAGAGGAAAGATAAGAAGTAAAAGGAAGCCATAAAAGATCAGATTTTATTTTTTGAGGGATGGAGGAGGAGGAGACAGTGGCAATCCCATGCTCATCACAAATAAAGTTCCACCACATGGGTAATGATAATTTAGAATTATCTTTCCATGATGATAAAATGACCTTAAAAGCTAGAGCAATAAAAAGGTCAAACAGCTTAGAATCAGTAGTAGCTATATCTATGTCAGACGATAAGGATCCTAGAAAAACATGTATAAATGATATAGTAGTATTAAACTTGAAAATTGACATGCAAATCTTCCAAACTGAATTCCAAAAGGAAGAAACAGCAGTACATTCATATAATAAATGCATTAGTGTTCCTGTAGCATTAGAACAAGACCAACATAGGGGAGAGGAATGAGGAGAAAATTTACAAATGCTAACAGGAGTA
Source organism: Lissotriton helveticus (assembly GCF_964261635.1). Lineage (NCBI taxonomy): Eukaryota > Metazoa > Chordata > Amphibia > Caudata > Salamandridae > Lissotriton > Lissotriton helveticus. Next base: position 1,312,070,168 of record NC_136063.1, read on the forward strand.
ATAATCGCTCTATGATAGACAAAATATAAAGATTGAGTTATACGTGCAGCTGCAGAAACTTTAAATAACTTAGACCAACGTTTGTCCCACAAAATAATAGGAAAAGAAACAGATAAATCAGTTTCCCAAATAACTTCAACATTAGATTTGGAACGCAAATGAACAGTAGATAACAATATGGTATGAACAAGAGCAGCCTTAGGTCTGTGTGTAGAGAATAAAGGATACAACGAAGTTGAAGGTGTGATAGAGGGAAAGTCAGTTGGAAGTGAGAATGTAGCTAAATGAGTTTGGATGGCTGTAGTGATAATAGTATATTCACTAAAAAGAGTGTCAGGTAATTGATAACAGAGTTGCAAATCTTGGAAGGGAAGAATAGTGAAATTATTGAGGAATTGATAAACAAAAGATATATTCTTTTCCTTCCAGTATTTGTAATAAAACGATTTACCTTTGTATTTGAGAAATGTATTATACCAAATAATGGAGGATAAAAAACATTGCAAGGGAGCAATTGGACATAAAAGCAACATGTTTAAAAGGGAAATCCTTAAAAAAGTGAGCGTTCAAAGAGAACCCATTTAGGGACCGGCATGGTTAAAAAATCATAAGCTAGTGAAAACGATTGTTTGATCAGAAAAGCTGAATGATAAGCTTTAAAATTAGGAAATCTGACACCACCTTCAGCTTTAGGACAAATAAGTTTAAGCAAAGCAATACGAGGGTGTTTATTATTCCAAAGGAATTTTGTACATATAGGGGTCGATTCTGATCCGGTAAAATAATCCGGCATACGAATCGTATCCGGAGCCGTTTCCGTACGACTCGTACAGACGCCGTACGACCGGACGATTCCGATCCCGATTGGCCGACCGTACGCGATTCGTACGGTACACGTCGATTCGTACGGAAAAGCGCACGATCACCTACACACCGTACGGCGCGTACCCCCCATGATCGCAGGGGTACGCGGCGTACCCCTCTGGTCATGCGGGGTACGTGCCGTACACCCAGCGTACATGGGGTACGTGCCGTACACCCACTGTACATGGGGTACGGTGCGTACCCCATGTACGCTGGGTGTACGGCACGTACCCCGCATGACCAGAGGGGTATGCCGCGTACCCCTGCGATCATGGGGGGTACGTGCCGTACCCGGGGGGGGGGCGTTCCGTACCTGTTTCGGCGCGAACTCTACGTTTACGACTGTTTTCGGCTCCCGTAGGAAAAGGGTCGTACGGCGCGTACCCGACACGAATCGTACTTGCTGGGTCGTAAAAACGTGCCGCGATGTCGCGTACAGCGGGTTCCGAGTGAGATTCGTATGGAGATTTGAGTCGTACGGAGTCCTGTACGACTCGTGCGGAGTTCGGCACCTAGTACGGATCGTACTTCATCGTACGTACGGGACGTCTACGGATACGATTCGTACGGGGAAAAAACTCTCCGTACGACCATTCGGAGCGCATTTTACCGGATCGGAATCGACACCATAGAGTTTATTCAGGAAAAATACACATTGGGGATTTTAATTGGAAGCATAGACACAGTATACAATACATGGGGAGTAATCATCAGTTTAATAGTGTCCAATCTGCCCCACCAAGAAAGAAAAAGTGGGGACCATAGAAGGATAAGGGATTGAAGTTTCGTGATCAAATTATTAAAGATAAATTTGAGGGTATCCATTAGGGTGGACGAAAACCAAATACCCAAGTATTTAATTGTGGAAGGGCACCAGGTAAATTCAGTATCAGAGAACATAAATTGGGAGCAAACAGAGTTTAAGGGTAGGACTTCAGTTTTAGATAAATTAACTTTATAGCCAGAGATGGAGGAGTAGAGTTGAATTCATTCATAAAATTTGGCAATGAATCAACAGGTTTGGACATATACACTAAGATATCATCCACATAAGCAGATATTTTTGTGTCTACAGAGGAAAATTTGAAACCTGTAATCATGGGATTATTGCGAATACGTTCTAAAAATGGTTCAAGGCATAAAATAAATATTAAGGGAGAAAGGGGGCAACCTTGCCTTGTACCACAAGATAAAGAAAAGTATTTAGAAAACTGATTATTGATAAAGATACTGGCACGGGGAGAGGAATATAATAATTTAATAAAGGAGATAAATGAGGGTCCAAAACCAAACCATTGAAGGGTCCGAAATATAAATTGCCAATTAATTCGATCAAATGCCTTTTCTGCATCCAGAGAGAGAGCAGCAAGGGGGTCTTTAAATTTCTTACTAAAGGAAATATTATTAGCAAACATACGTGCATTATCAGACGCTAGCCTGCCCTTTACAAAGCCAACCTGATCAGTTTTAATCAAAAGGGGAATAATGTGATCAAGTCGAGCAGCGAGGATCTTGGCAAAAATTTTACAATCGTAATTAATTAAAGATATAGGGCGGAAAGTTTTGCAATAAGAATGGTCCTTATCTGGTTTGGGGATAATAATAATTAATGCGTCCATAAAGGATCCTGAAGCTTTGGCTTCAGCAATAAAAGAATTGAAAAGTTGTAGAAGTTTAGGGGCAAAAATCGAGTGGAAAGTAGAATAAAATTCGATAGGGAGGCCATCAGGACCGGGTGTTTTAGATTTTTTCAAAGCATGAATGGCAGTAATTACTTCTTGGAGGGTAATATCCTTTTCTAAATTAGCAAATTCATCAGGGAGGGCTGGAGGAGGTGGAAGACCTGAGAAAAAAGAATCAAGGTTTTGAGTAGATGGAAAAGTGTCATCTGAGTAAAGAGACCTATAATAGTTGTGAAAGACATCCGCAATATCTTCATCAGATGACACTAATTTGTTGGTTGATTCATTAAGAATGGGACCAATGGTTTTGCGTTCAGACTTAATTTTCAAATAATTAGCTAACATCTTGCCCGCTTTGTTTTGACCACCATGATATTTAGATTTGATTTTGAGTAAAACATTACAGGCCTCAACAGTTGCTAATTTATTAAGTGCCGTTTTTGCTGCAATGAGGTCATGGAGGGCAGTGGGGTATATGGAAGTGAAGTAAGTGTGTTCAAGTTGTTTGATATTTTGCAATTGAACCTCATAATTAGCTTTAGTAGCTATTTTCTTCCAAGAGACAAAAGATGTAACAAAGGCACACAAAGCAGCCTTAAAGGCATCCCATGTATTAGGGATAGATGTATCCGAGGGACCACTAAAATGAAAAAATTAATTAATAAAGGTGGTGACATTTTTGATAAAAACTGGGTCAGATAATAGGAAAGTATTAAATTTCCATCGACTAAATTTCGAGGAAGTGAGGGAGAAATCAAGTGCAGCATAAACAGGGGCGTGATCTGACAAAAAAAATAACCAATTTTCGATTTCTGAATGGGTGGAAGCAGGGATTTACTAACTAAAATGTAATCAATTCTAGATCTCGTATGATGCATATTTGAGAAAAAAGTATATTCAAAAGAGTCAGGATTACACGTTTTCCACACATCATAAAATGGACGAGAGGCAATGGCCGATTGGAATGATTTGTGAGTTTTGTCAGGTTGAAATTTACACTTAGATAATCTATCAGAGTAAGGGTCCAACCATTGGTTAAAATCCGCAGCCACAACAATATTAGGGCAATCGATAGAGGATAGGCGAATTTTAATATCTGACCAAAATTTGGGATCTGGGCGAACAGGGCCATAAATATTCAATAGAACTAACGTCTTGTTCTGGACTACAATCTTGGCCATTAACCATCGTCCGTCAGCATCATGTTCAGTAGAAACAATTTGAACTGACAAAGCTTTGTGGAATAATATAGCGACACCACCTTTTTTGTTAGCAGCAGGGGAAAAACAACTTGACCCACCCAATTCCGCTTTAACTTCAACGACTCCACATCAGAACAATGAGTCTCTTGGAGAAACGCAATTTGAGATTGAAGTTTAGATAAATGTGACAATACCTTTTGACGCTTGACATGGTTTCCAAGACCACGTACGTTCCACGAGACAAGATTACACATAGTGGAGGATTGGAAGGACGAAAAACATATGGAGGGAAGACACTTCAGGAAGGAGACTACAAAGGAAAACATAGCAAGCAAAAATGTTACAAAACAGTAAATCATCAGGAAAAACGCCATAAGCAAGACAAGCAAACTCCGACACAAACAGCAATATGAATAAAGAAAAAATGGAAGAACAGAGTGACCAATGAGTGAAAAGGAAGTAGGAAGCAGAGAGAGAAAGAGTAGGAAGAGGTACAGAAAAAGTAGGAGAGGAAAGGGGAAAAAACAGATCAGGGCAACGAAGCCAGATCTGTAAAAGAACGAAAATACAGTGAGGATGGAGCATGTTGACGGGCGGCAAGGCAGACCACTGGCAGAGAGAAAGAGAGAGAAAGAAAATGTTCCATGAAAAAACAAGAAAAGAGCAACTCGAGTAGGAAGAAGCCAGATTGAAGATTATAGTAGAAGGAAGGCAGCAAGCAATAGAATGAAAAAGAAGGAGTCAGCAGTAAAATTATAGGAGTATTGCAGAGTAAAAGAGAGAAAAAAGAAAGAAACAGAGAAAAGGAACAAGAAAGCTCTTAGACACTAGTATCCATTCCTGTGGAAGGAAAACTTTGTAAGAACAACTTTAGTTTTACAGGATCATCAAAAGTGCGTGAGCGCCCATCATGAGTAACCTTGCAAAGGCAAGGATGTAGGATGCCATACTGAAGATTAAGATGCCTCATTTGAGGACGTAACTCCAGGAACACCTTACGGCGAGCATTCGTTGCATTGGAAACATCTTGTGAGATGTATATGTTGTGTCCGGACCAAATAAGATGACGTTTAAGTTTAGCAGCTTTCAGAACAGTCATTAGTTCGGTAAATTCCAGGAATAACATAATGATGCCTCTAGGGCTAGCTGAATTAGTAGTAGGTCGACCCTATCGGTGTGCCCTTTGAATGTTGAGAGGATGAGAGGATGGTGAGAGACCCAAGATCTCCGGTAGGAATTTTTGAAGAAACACAACCATATTAGGCCCCTCAACGGTCTACGGCAGACCATAAAGGCGTAGGTTATTTCTACGATTTCTATTTTCAAGGTCAGTGTGTAATTTCAGTTTTTGAAGTTCTTGCTCTAGCATTGGTATTTTAGTAGAGACATCTTGAATGTTACTAACACGTTGTTCTAATTCCAGCACCTTGCCGTCCATAGTTATCCATCTCCCCTCCATTTGCTTCAATTTCTCATTAGTTGAATACATAAAAGGTTGAAGGCCACGTACTTCGTCCAAAATGGAATCCTAGACTGGATTAGGAAAGCGTGGATCGGAGATGGGGGATCATTTTTCTGTCTCTTAGGTTTGGTTCCGGTAACAGAAGAGCGAACTGAATGAGAGTCATTAGCCATCGTAGACAGTTGGATAAACCACGCCAAGAGTAGAGGAGAGGGCACACCAACACAAGAGTATCCAAAAAGGAGTAGTACTGGTAAAATTGCACTGCCAAAGGAGGTGGAAACATGTGCTCAGCGACTAGAAAAAGTGGCCGCACACATTACCAATAAAGGAGGAGGTGGCGTTAGAAAAAGAAAGGATAACAGGAAGGAATGCTGCACAAAATGATGAAAGTAGCATTATACAGTAGACTCCGTTGAGTGAGGAGGAAATCCAGCATGACAATAAGCGCAATGTAAATAGAGAGCAATGCGCATGAGTCAGGAAGAAGCAGGAGACGGCAAAAGGTAGTCCACAAGGTCCGGGAAGACTTTGGTAGCAGACATGAGGCGAGAAGAAAAAAAGGCGCGAAAAGTATTGAACCGCAAGTAAAATAGCGGGAAAACGCACCTCTCAGTGAAGTAAAAGCGAGAAAAATGAAGGAGCCTCAAGAAAAAGCAGCTGCAAGAGGACCAGGAGAATCTCAGTTGAATGGAGCGTTATCGCCGGCGGAGAAACATAACAGGCAACGGGATTTACTTCAGAGCGAAACGACCTAAAATGGCGGCCGCTCGCACCCGTTCTGAGGAAAGTGCGTCTTGGAGGAAAACTATTGCTCCAGCGATGTAAGAGCGACGCAAAAGCCTTCCAGGGACTCACCGCATTTCCGATTGCGGATACTAGCACAGGTGGAGCAAAAAGCGGTGTGAAGACGGCAATAAATTAAAGAAGAGCCCCGCCGATGTGCGGAGCTCACGCCGGGTCCGCCATCTTGCCGCGGCGTCCAAACCACGCCCGACCTCCTGGTTTTTATAACCTTAAGAACTCCTCCCTGTTCTGCAAACAGGATATCTAATGCTAGGTGATTCTGCATTTCCATGGCTTTAATAGCCATCATTTCAGCATTCACTAATTTCAAAGAACTTGCTGTACTTGATGGAAGCTTATCTGTAACTGTCAATTGACGCCTAATTTTCACATCATTCATTGTTACACCAACTGAAAAAAATATTGCACACAATATCTCTAAAATCACGGGCCATATTATCAAGAAAGGGCGATACATTATCGCCGCTTTTATCGGCAGGAAACTGCCGCTAAAGCATCGATAATGGGCTTGATAATATGCCCTTGTGAATTCCCATAGAAGCCCAGGTTAACACCAGAACCTGGGCTTCTATGGGAATTCACAAGGGCATATTATCAAGCCCATTATTGCCGCTTTAGCGGCAGTTTCCTGCCGATAAAAGCGGCGATAATGTATCGCCCTTTCTTGATAATATGGCCATACATGTACAGAACTGCAGTTTGTCCTCCTTAGGTTAATTCCACCACATATTTCATTAATATAACAGTATTTAGGAAAAACTAAAGCCAAAGAATAAGACCCAATCCAATTTCATGATAAGTTAAAATGGGCTCACCGTTTTTCAGGGCCACAAGCAGTAATAAAGTAAAAACATGACACAAATAAAAACAAAAACTGATTTAGAAAAATAAAGTACATTTTCATAACTACAGTGATACCAGGATGACAAACATCTAATTAGTAGAACCAAAGATATCCAATGATTACGTTTTTAGTGAAAATAGTGCCTAAAAGCACAAAAGCGCCACTCGTGGTCATCTGGTCATGCTAGACCAGAAGAAAGTCACAAGTTCAGGCTGACCATGATGGACCATAGACCAGATACAGGTGCCAGGTAAGTCCAGCTGAAATTTACCTTCTGAAGTCCAGCATGAAGAGTTCAGTTTGCTTTGGAAGAGGTTGCGAGGAGCCCAATTACAGGATTTTCACCTTTTTCTTTTCGGAGCAGCTTCTACTGATGCCAACCAAGGGTCCAGGCCTTCGGGAACACCTCGAGGCGATCAGGACTATCTTCAGCAGACACCAGCAGCAGAGCTCAGGTTGGTCTAGGCAGGTTCAGTTGCAGCATGTCAGCTGGGTAGTTGCAGGAAGACCTCTGGAAGCTTGTTGTGACCCTGTAACTCACATGAGAGGTCAGCCAGCTGACCTTTAGATTGGCTCTGGGTAGCCTGGGATGAAGACGAGCAGATTCAGTGCTTCTTCAGACAGCAATACAGTCTTTCAAGCAGCAAAGCAGTCCTTCAGACTGCAGTGCATTCTTTCTGAATCTTCCACAGATCCAGGAATGTATAAATGGTGCCGGCCATTGAATGAGGCGGTGTTCCCCTTTCCCTGGTCCAAACTCTCTGGGGTGAAAAAAGGCAGAGCAGGCCTGGTGTCAAGCTCCTTTGTGTGTGCAGGCGGCAGAACCATTCGAAGTATGAGAGGGCAGGGTACAGCTCTGCCCCAGAATTCCTGTCAGGAAAGCTCTCTCCCTGCTACACCCAGGTGCTAACGTCCACTGTTTGGGCCCAGTTGGCCTTCTTAATGGGGGGGAGGGGGCATTAAAGTCCCAGCAAGCTGGGAACTTCTAGAAGGCCACAGAAACGTTTGGACAGGAAAATTCAAACTTTTCAAAAGAGGTATTTTCAAAATTTGCAGTTAAAGAGGATTTTAAATTACAATCCATTAGAGTGTGAACAGTATTACCAGACCTGCTGCCAATCCAAAGTTTGAACTTATTAATTAAAAAAAAAACAACGTAGCCTATGGGAGAGATAGGCCATAGGTAGTGAAAAACAACTTTAAGAGCTTTCACTACCAGGACGTGTAAAACTTAAACCCACATGTCCTACTTTTTAATTACTATGTACTCTGCCCTATGAGTCTTTAGGGCCTACCTTCAGGGCCGGACTGGCCGTAGCAGGCACCGGGCATTTCACCTGTGGGCCGGAGCGGTGACTGCCAGTTTTGTGCCCGTGGGGGCTGGTTTTGTCACTGGGGGCCCGTTTTACAGCTGCGCTGCATTATCAGGCCCCTGTAACAAAAGCGGGATGGTGCTTCTTGCTAGCCCCCCTTTTTCCCCAGGGCCGGAGCAACAATCTGCCTGGGCTGATTGCTGTTCCCAGTCCGGCCCTGCCCACCTTAGGCGTGACTTACAGGTATTAAAAAGGAAGGTTTAACCTTGCCAAAAGTTTTATTTTGCCAGGTCGAAATGGCAGTTTAAAACTGCAGTACAGGCTGCAGTGGAAGGCCAGAGATATGTTTTAAAAGACTACTTTAGTGGGGGGCACAATGAGTACTGCACTCCCACTAATAACATTTAATTTACAGGCCCGGGGTACATGCAGTTCCATATACCACGACTTACTGGTAAGTTAAAAGTGACAATCAGATGTAGGGCAATTTTATTGTGTATTATGGCGAAAGCAAAAGCACCTTAGCACGAATTGGCAGTGCTAATACAAACAAAACGAATTCAGAAAAACAGGAGGGGTGAACGCAAAATGTTTTTGGTGACCCTGCAAAGAGGGCGTGATCAAACAGCTTTCAGAGTGAGTCACAATTTATGACCGACCTCATGAAAAATAAAGATGTAGGTTGAATTACGATTCACTCCGACAGAATGGTGGTTTTGCAAACCGACCTGGTTGTACGTAGGTTGGTTTGCAAAATCCGAATAGATTTGCAAAAGGTTAGTGCACAATATGTGAAAAATGTTTATGAATCAATTGTTTGTACACCTGGCCCTTATTCTCCAAGCAATTCCGTATTTTGCTTGACAAATTGTGCAAGGTGCTACATTTTCGTGACCTTTTCTCAGGAACATCTAAAGCTAGAAAAAAAACTATATTCATAGCAACATACCCAGTCTCTTCTGTTTACCTCCAGAAAAAAAAAACTTTACCAAGCAGTGCCACTGGGTACACTGCTATTAACCTGAAACATCTCCACCCTTTTCATTGCTTTGCCTCATTACAGTATAATATTTCAAAAGTGTAAGAGTATGCAGCGTGGGCAGCAGTAGGTGAAGCCACACCTCATGGTTTAAGTGCATTCCAGTAGATACATGTGTTCAGGTTAGCACATAATGCCCAAGGTCCCATTTTGAGGCCATATTGAAAACTAAGATTTATGGCACGCGGCTGTCACATAAATATTCCTACTGGCAAATTGTTTGAGATGTGCACGAACTGCCTCTACGATATTTCACTCTGAGAAACAAATCTACAGAGCAAAATCATTCCTGCACTACCTGGCACTGTTAGAAACATTCCTACAGTATGGTTTGTTCAATGCAATGCACAGCAGGTAACTTTAATAATTGACTAAATATACTGCATCGATTGAAACAACATAAAGAAACCTGTCTTAGTCCGACTCATCTGATTGGATTGAAGTTTTTGCATAATTTACAGATCTGAGTGTTTCTAAAAGTACTTCTTGTCCATAGTGGTGCTTATTTACGCAGGTGAGAGAGCGCAAACTGATTTAATTGTATGAGTACATCACACTTACCTGTAGTAAGCACAAAACATGAAGAGAAATGCCATGAGTGCTAATAGTATCTGAAATTATATTCTAAATGTATAGCTAATATAGAGATTTAAGTAGAAGTGGAACTAATACAGAAATGTGTGACATTATATGACTTTATTAGATGTGATTATTTTTTTGAATCCATGTCGTGAAGCTGCTAAAACATAAGGTGGTATGTGGTTAAGAGCAGAACGTGGTAGGCCTCAGGGCCAGAGCTGGAGCTAAAAGGGAAGGTGTTTCTTTTCACGACACAGATTGTTTTAACGTTTTTGGTCATTGCATTAATGGGCCATGATTTATAGTAATGTTTACTGAATAATAGAATAAGAGTTTTAACATGCTTTAATTAAATGAAGAAGTTGAATGCTATAATCATAATGAGAAATATTGTAGGCCTGAAATGTTTTAGCATTGATTTACACGTACATGTCTGGGCTGAGAAATGTTGCAAGCCTTTTTAGAAGTCTATGAGAGTTGGGTTCTTGGCGGCAGATATCTGTCTGCAACAGGAAAGGGGGGATCCAATTATAAATGAATGAATAGAGGTCTGTTCAGTAGACGGCCCAGACATGGAGGAGGGTTCTGGAATGTTTAAGGGGTATCAGCGGGCCGGAGAAGAGACTGAGAAGCAAGGTCAACTCTAACGTCTGAGGCCCAATACAAAGCATCATGGAAAAAGCCTGAAGTTGCACCACGTGAGAGGCGTTTCGCAAGGGGCGTCTCAAATGTTGTTGACTGTTTTGTATTAGGGACAGCACCCCTGGGTGGAGTTAGAGCAGAGACCTGAGGACCCTTTAGAGAGCGGATGGGTAGGCAGAGAGGGGTCATGACTGGAGAATTTTAGGTTTTCACCAAGAGACTTAGAGTGGGTGACTTCCCTTGGGGGTCATTCATTGCTGACACCTTTGTTAGGTTGGGATTTGGTTAAGTAGGGATACCATCTAGAACAGGGTAGGGACGCCTAACCTGTGTTTGTTTCCTCCAATCTAAATGAAGGAGCGATATGCGTCTATGCTGATAGCTTTACTATTTTTAGAACTTGTGTTAGTGATTTCTGTTGCTCGTCTGAGGGCTTTTCGAGAGCACATGTATGTAATTGGACCTGTGTATCTCGTGAATCTCATTCTGAGATGTCTGTATTTGCAGCTCATTATATCTTTACAATAAACTTTTGAAACCTAGAAGTTGTCCGTGATCTTTGAGAGTAGAGTCCTTTATTGGGTGAACTAACTTGCAGATAGGTGTACTGTTTTCTTCCAAGACAGGCAACAAAGGTTCAGTCGACCAGATCGAGGTTTGGATCAATAGATATAAGGTATCGATCAAAATCTCGCCCTTTCAGTTGGTAGCTATAGAGGATGGTTGCCTTCTTGAGGACGGTGACCTAGGCCAGGTTAGCTTACCCCAAGGCCCCTAGAAATCGATGATCGGAAGAACAGCCCGCAGATGAAGATCCGGATGACGTGAGACAGAAAAAGCAGCAGTATCGGTCGAGAGTGAGTATAAAGGGTTATGCGTGTTAGATTGCGGTGTTTTTGTATTGTATCCATGTTGTAATGTCTGGCGGAGTTGAATGTCTGTAGAGTGACTGTGGAACAGGTTGTGAGCGCGCGCAACCGGTGAAAATCTTAAGTTCAAGGAGAGCTTAAGTGGTTCGGGTGTATCGGACACCTAGAGTAATTGTCAACTAGTGTGAAGGGGGTCATGAGGTACCATTGATCACCCGAGAGACCGAGATAGGGGGAACGTAAGAGTGAGTGCGTGAGTAACGGACGCTGGTCGGAAGTTACTGTGTGTGTAAGCAACCTATCAGAGAGACGATAGACATCTCGTCAGTTGTGTTGACAATTACAGATAGACTGTGGACGTACAGTCGAGAGAAGTGACCGCTTGGTCGGAAGTAGTCATTTTTCGGTGTATGAATGGGACGCATGCATAACCGGGAGACGAGTTGAGAAAGGAGGGGTGCTGCTGCGAAGCGGAGAAAAGTGACGTCAGGTGGTGTCGCGCAGTGATTGGCTGACCGGCGAAAGACCGCGCTGTGATAGGCCAGCTAGCGAACACGTCAGACAGGGTCGCGACGTGATTGGCCGACAGGTGAAAGACCGCGCTGTGATAGGCCAAGCTAGCAAAGCCGCGACAGGATTGGTGGATTGTCATCAGGAAGTAAACAGAGTAGCGAGGCTGGATTTTGTGCGCATAATTATGAAGTGTTTTAAATGGTTGAAAGCGCTGTTTAAGAAAGAGAAGGGAGGATCGTATGAAGGGGAAGAAGCCCCGCCGGAGGGTACGCCAGCTCGTTATATGGCAGTAAATGTTGGGTTGCATACGATCCTTTGGATATCAGAGTGGAGTAAGATTACTGAAGGAAATGAGGAACTGACGTTCCCGAAGTACGGGACGTTCAGATTAGAGGTGTTACATAGATTGAAATCAGTCATGACCTCAAAGAGACCCTTGCCTAGACCAACCCAGTTCGAAGCCCTTGATGCCTGGCTTAGGGCAGCGCATGAAAGGAATATGAACAGACGACAAGAAAGGGTGAAACGCTCGGTAAGGGCAGTGCAGGATGCCAGGTGGGATGCGGATGCTAAAAGATGGAGAGTGCATAATTTGGAAATAAATAAACTGTACCCAGTGTTAGAGGCGCCAGTAAATAAAAGTCCCCTGGAAGAAGATGATGAGAGCGAAACAGAGGACAGCCTGATAAACAGATTACTGACAGACAGGCCACCCCCGTATAATAGAGCAGGGGGAGAGGTCGAGAATACTGAAGGAGAAAAGGGGGGCAATGCAGGAGAGCATAGACCGCTTCCCAGTTCAGAGTGGGATCCTGAGCCAAAGAAAGAGTTGCTCCAGCCTAGTCAGGTGCAACAGGTAGTCGGTAGGTTTGTGGTACAAAGAGCGCCGGAAACGGAAAGCGCCACATCCTACCCATTACCAGATGCACTACAGGTACCTGTTACCATAGGTCCTATAATATCGATATATGACCAAGAGAGAGCAAAAGGGGAAGAATGGAAACGGAAAGACAGAGAAAGAGCAGAGCAGGCAAGGAGGAACGATACCACTAATTCCCCAAGTCAGATGCCGATACCCAGAGAGTGGAGCACCCCGATGCACACAGTAGGGGACCCAGGAGGAGATCCTGGGGGCCCTAGATGGCCAATGGATCTGAGGGGATCTGGACGAAAATCCTTTCAAGAGCTAAATGAGTACATGAAGCAGTGGGATGAGGCAGTGAAGGCTCAAAAGTGCATCAATGCTGCAGAAGCAGAAAGGGAAAGTCAGGACAGCAGAGCACGGACTCACTGCGGGGCTGGGGAGAGTAGTCCGGAGTGGGACTGTAGAGGGAGTAGGGGAGTCACCCATTGGGCCCGGAATGGAGGTAGAACAGACCTAGAAAACGGGGGCCCCGGGAGTGAAGGGGTGGCGCGCCCAATACTCAGTGAGGGAGAGAGGAGAGCGCAAGAGTACAGGAACAGCTTTAAGTGTCCACACTGTGTGCCTGGCACCAGAGAACAGAATGGGAGTTGTGAGAGGTCGCACCATAGTCCCTGTGATGATAGAAATGAGCGCAGCCCAGGGAATATGGGGAACCAGGAAGGATCGTATCGGATACTGAGCGATACGAGGCAAAGGGAGTGTAGCGACCAGAGGGAAAATAACAGAGAGATGTGCGGTGAGAGGAGAGAAGAAGACGAGAGTGGGCAGAGAGAGAGTAGGGATAACAGGCCCGTGTTCCATCACCTTCCAAGATCGGATGGCCGAGCATGGGACCTGGAGAGATGGGAGCAAGGGAGGCCACCCATTAACTCTCCTGAGCCCAAACGCAGAGCTCGAAGTTGGGATGGTAGGGAGACCAGCGAGCCCCCTTCAAAAGACATATTGCGAGCTGAGATAAAAGCCAAGAGACTTGATGTCTCCAGCTTAAGGTCAGATCTGGATGACATGGTAGATGGTACCCTGCCTTTAGAAAGAATGGAAATGTATGAACAGGATGAAATACTGTATATGGCAAAGGACATCACACGAAAGGCGAGAGCAGTCCATGAGAAGTTAGTCGAACTAGCAGGCAAATATATGGTGGACTTGTCAAGAACCAAAGCATTACAGGGTAACCACAGGCTACATTACTCAGATCGGGACCTAGATGAGAGGAGAACGATTGGGCTGAAAACACACATAAGGGAACTGATTACTGGAATTAGGACATGGAGGGCACTAGATAAGTGGGAAGAGAGGTGGTCCAAGAAAGGGACCGGCAGAAGAAGCATGATTGGTATGACACCAGGACAGCAGGGAATAGAAGCTTACCCTTTGCGTGAAGTTGCAAATGGGAACTATGTACATGTCCCTTGGAGTAGGGGAGATTTAGCTGCTTTTACCACTTCTTTCCCCAAGTTACGAGAGAACCCTGTGGAGTGGTACAAGCAAGTCGAGAGGTTTGTAAAAATTTCCAAGGTCCTATGGATAGATCTGAACACGTTGTTTGACATTGTAGTACCAGGCGATCTATGGACAGCATGCAAGGTTAGCGCTGAGTGGCCCACAACGGAGCCAGAGAGAGATGCCAAGACTAATGGGCCGTCCGAGATTGTGATGGCAAAATTCGAGAGAGTGATGACTTGGCTGAAAGAGAAGGTGCCAATGCAAGACATAGATTGGGTCAGAATAGACCGAACAAGACAGGAACCCAAAGAGACAGTTCATGAATATTACGAGAGATTGCTGAAGGCGTTTAAACAGTATAGCGGCTTGGATGTAATGGATCCAAAAGACATAGGGCAATTCGTGTCCAAGTTCGTCCTGGGACTGAGACCGGATATTAGTTTAATGATTCAGCAACACTCGATCTGTTGGCAAAGTAAACCCCTAGACGAAATATTGAGATATGCCAGGTACTGCTGTGATGAGATAGATTCCAAGGCTAAGAAACTAAAAGAAAAGTTGATGGTGGTACAGATGCAAGCAGCCGGGAAGGGGGGACCACAGCAACAGCAGCAAGGGACAGGTACAGGAGGAAAGAAGCAGTACAGTCAGAACAAGGGTAATGAGGAGAGTTCCACCTTTAGACCCAGAATAGACATCGCTACCTTGAAGAAAACGACTAGGTGCCACCAGTGTAACGAGCTGGGGCATTGGAAACGCGAGTGCCCCTACAATGTAGAGATAGGAGAGCAAGAGATAGAGGAGGAAGAGGTCCAGAGCGCACCTACAAGAGGGGTAACGCCATACCAAGGAAAGGTGCTCAAAGGGGGGGGGGCTCCTCCCCGAGCCCAGTTCCCGCAACCTCCTCGAGTAGGGAGTATGGGTAAGACCTATAGACAAATGCCCCTGTTTGTGGAAGGTGAAGAGTGCTATTATGTGGACCCATTAACCGGACAGAGAGTGGAAAGAGAAGACTGCACCCTTGGGGCAGCCTTAGAGGTAGATCAGAGGGGACCCTATGTTGAAGCAGAAGTAGCAGGGTGCCCTACGACATTTCTGGTGGACACAGGAGCCACTAGATCCACGATCAGATCAGCTGCAGTTCCAGACCTGCCCATGTCTGGAGAGACCATACAGGTGGTAGGGGTCGCAAACAGGAGAATAACCAGCCAATTGACAGAACCGGTACAGGTGAAAATAGGGAAGTACAGCGATGAGCACCAATTTGTGGTTTGCGATTCAAGCCCTGTGTGTCTGCTAGGAAGAGACCTGTTGTGTAAATTGAATTGTACTATATATTGTACACCTCAGGGAGTGGAGGTATTGACTAATGATGATGATGCAGATTTCAAAGTTGCGAATTCAAGGATATGTGTGGAGCTGTACCCTACTTTGACAGTAGACGAGCTTCCCTGGGACTTGAGAGAGACAGTGGCATCAGAAGTATGGGATTTCACTGGGGAAGAAATTGGATTGGTCAAAGGGGTAGACCCAGTGAAAATTGTAGTGAAGCCGCATGCTGAGTTCCCAAGAACACCCCAATATAAATTGACTCCAGAAACGATTGCAGGCATAAAACCCGTGATCGAGTCTATGATTAAACAGGGAATACTGAAAGAAATCGTGGGTAGTCCATGCAACTCCCCGATTATGGGTCTGCAGAAACCAAATGGGAAATTTCGGATAGTGCAGGACCTTCGAAAGATTAATAACATAGTCGTTTCATGTTGTCCAGTGGTACCGAATCCATCAGTGATACTGTTTCAGATTCCATTCCAAGCAGAATGGTTCACTGTGATCGATCTTTGTCAGGCTTTCTTTTCGATCCCTTTGGACGAAGATAGCCATTTTCTTTTCGCATTTAAGCTGGAAAATCGCGTCCTAACATGGTGTCGTATCCCTCAGGGGTATACAGAGAGTCCATCGATCTTTAACCAGCTTCTGAAGAAAAATCTTGAAAGTCTAGTGCTGCCCCAGAAGTCAGTTCTGGTCCAGTACATAGACGACCTCCTTGTGGCGTCAGAAACAGAAGAAGCTTGCAGGGAAGACTCCATTGCTTTGTTAAATCACCTAGCTGCCAATGGGCATAAGGTGTCCCCGGGAAAATTGCAGTACTGCCTGACAGAGGTGCAGTACTTGGGACACAGAATTGAGAAAGGCAAACGAAAGGTGTCACCAGACAGGATAGAGGCGATCATGAAAATGAACGCGCCTAAGACACAGAGAGAGGTCAGGATGTTCCTAGGGATGGTGGGTTATTGCCGACAGTGGATCGTGAACTTTTCACTGAAAGCAAAGCCCTTGCAAAAACTGACGCACAAGGAGGTGAGTGATCCGGTACCATGGGACAAAGACTGTTTGATGGCGTTCCTACAGTTGAGAGAGGACCTGTGTCGTGCTCCGGCATTGGGAATGCCTGATTACAATAAACAATTTTTTCTTTACTGTTGTGAGAGAGAAGGTTGCGCGTTGTCTGTGTTGGTCCAAATCCATGGGAATGCCCGTAGACCAGTTGCTTATTTCTCGGCTACTTTAGACCCAGTAGCCGCAGCGTTGCCCGGATGTCTCAAATCCGTTGCTGCAACGGGTGTCAGCATTGAGAGATGTGAAAATATCGTCATGGGGCACCCGTTAGAGGTGTGCGTTCCACATTCTGTTGAACTATTGATGACCAGGACCAAAACACAGCATCTGACCAACAGTAGGCTCACGCGCTATGAGCAAGTTATTCTTGCTGCAGAGAATGTGACCCTCAAGAGATGCTCTGTTTTGAACCCTGCTACCTTAATGCCACTTCCAAATGATATTGATGATGATGATGAATATACAGACCATGACTGTCTCGATGTGACTGAACTATGCACCAAACCCAGACCCGACATCGTAGATGAGCCACTGACCGACCCAGACGAAGTTTTCTTTGTCGATGGCTCATGTGTAAGAGACGAAGTTGGGCAATTGAGAGCAGCTTATGCTGTTTGTACAATTGAAGGAGTTGTGGAAGCTGGGTGCCTGGAAGGAGTACACTCCGCTCAGGTAGCCGAGATTATTGCCCTGACACGTGCTTGCTTAGCAGGCAATCAAATTCGAGTCACCATATACACCGACAGCCAGTATGGGTATGGGGTAGTTCATGATTACGGGCAGTTATGGTCTCAAAGAGGGTTCATGACTTCTTCAGGCTCTCCCATTCGCAATGGAGAGTTTGTGCGCCTGTTGTTAGAAGCATTGCAATGTCCAGCAAGTATCGCAGTTGTAAAGTGCATCGCACATACCAGAAATGAGGACTTTGTTTCGAAAGGCAATAGATATGCAGATGAAGTTGCGCGGTATTGCGCGGAACAAGGTTACTCTTTCACAGAGGTGGATGTGGGTGGAATAAATGTAAGAACTGAATTAGCCATGATACTGGAAACTGTTGATACTTGGGATGAACTGTCAATCATGCAAGAAAATGCTCCTGATTCTGAAAAAGAAACATGGGAAAGGGCAGGATGTGTAATGGGTGAGACTCATTTTTGGGTCTCAGCAGACGGCAGAGCAGTGTTGCCCAATGAGATGGTGAGTCCAATGGCTAGACTCATACATGGTCCCGTACACTTAGGGAGAGATGCTATGCTGAGAGTGTTTAGACAGACTTGGTACAATCCTAAGTTTAGAATAGCAGCAGAAGCAGTGTGCCAGCGTTGTGTGACCTGCCAGCAGCTGAACGTAGGAAAAAGAACACCAGTTGCACTAAGTCACATAGGAAGGTCTGGAGGTCCATTCAACAGAATGCAGATAGATTTCATTGAAATGCCAAGATGCAACCGCCTCCGCTATGTCCTGGTGGTTGTTTGTGTGTTCTCCAGATGGGTTGAGGCATACCCTACACGTAGGTGCGACACCCTCACAGTGGCTAAGTTACTGCTTAGAGAACTTATCCCTCGTTTCGGGGTGCCGGCCTTTTTGGAATCAGATAGGGGAACACATTTTAACAGCGAGCTTGTGAAGATGATTTGTGTTGCACTAAATATTGATCAAAAGCTACATTGCAGTTACCGACCAGAAGCTTCAGGAATTGTGGAACAAATCAATGGCACGATCAAGTCCAGAATAGCTAAAGTTTGCTCCTCAACGACTCTGAGTTGGCCTGATGCCCTGCCATTAGTTCTCATGAGCCTTCGTAGTACCCCAGACAGAAGAACAGGGTTGTCACCACATGAGGTGTTAATGGGGAGAGCAATGAGGCTGCCATCTATTCCAGCTACTGCACTGTTAAATATCACAGATGATATGATCCTGGACTATTGTAAGGGGCTGTCTGACGCCATGCGTTCTGTGTCCCTTCAGGTGCAGGCTGCAGAGGTTCCAGCGTGCCAGGGCCCTTGCCATGACCTGTATCCTGGGGACTGGGTCCTGGTGAAGAAACATGTGAGAAGAAGCTGCTTGGATATTCGTTGGCGTGGGCCCTACCAGGTCATCCTGATCACAAACACGGCTGTAAAGGTGGGAGGCCTGCCCAATTGGATCCACGCGTCACATACGAAAAGGGTTCCAGCACCTCTGGAAACAGCTCCTCTCTCGGATGGACGTCCAGCTGAGGACCAAGAAGCCATAGAGGGGGCTAGTCAAGCTGTAGAGGTGCCCGCGGAAGCAGGGAACGAGTCTGACCAAGCTGAGGACGGTCAGTACAACAGCGAAACTGAAGACGCTACAGAAGGAGAAAGTAGCTGGGAGTACGAGTCTGACCCTGACAGGTCTGAAAGAGAGCGAGAACAGACCAGAAGGAGAAGGAGTAGAAGGGCACGTGGAGAAGCAAATTGGCCGCAAAGAAGGAGCTCTAGCCTGAGGTCAACTCCAGAAGCAACCCTTCCTCCGATATCAGAAGACTCAGACCCAGAAGAAGGTGCTCAGGGCGCTGAAGCACCGGACCGAAGAAGGTCAAGAAGAGTGCGTGTGCCTAACAGAAGATACTCCACACCTGAGTGGACATATCTGGCGACAAATGTCTGTGAAACCGGAGACAGGGAGGATCCGAGCGGTGGTGGTGTCCAGTTCTGAGCCCATTATCACCGTGGAAATACGACTGTTGGTACCCGGTGTCGAACAAGAAGGGTCACTAACATTCGTGCTCCCCAGACCTCCCCGCCTCAGCAAGTTAAAACATATGTTTCTTACAGAATTGCAATTCCCCGACTTTGGTACAACGATAACAGCACATGAAGAGCACACTCTTCGCTTGGAAATATTGAACTATGCTATTGAAGCTGCAACCACCAATCTGATAGTTGACTGTTAAAGGATTTTGTAAATAAAGCAAGCAGAAAAAGAAGATTACCTAGCGCCCAGGAAGCAGAGAATTTTAGGGAATCCCTTGAGTTGATGGAGAAGGGCTAGGGTTGTCTTTTTGAACTGTTAAAGGACTTTTTGCGAAAAAGGCTGTCAGCCTCCAGCTGTGTGGATTCTAAAGACAAAAAGGATTTAAAAAAGACTGTAAAGGAACGAGAGTAAAGGAACTTTTTGCAAAGATAAAGAGAGAGCTATAGTATCTGACGAAATGGAGGCCGGCACCCCGAACCGCAGAGCTAAATGTATAATAGGTACACTAATAGTAGGAGTGATAATATTAATAGCTTTAGTGGTAACAATTTCTTATGTAAAGGGACATGAAGAAGAGGTAAAGGTAACTGATGTGAGTTCTGTAGTAACGCTTACACCTATTGTTGCTGGTGAGAAAAGGGAAAACACTCAAGAGAAAGCGTTATTGGCTGCAGAAGCCCGCAGGTTACATGTAGACGAGTCCCAAGGAGACTTTAGGTCAAATGCTTATGCTAAACTTTTATATGAATACGTGGATGCCATGGAGGTTAAGGATTGCTACGTCTGCATGCAGTTGCCTGCGTCTGTAGATGAGGGAATTCGCTATCATCACCTCCCTCTGACATATGGCATTACATGTAGCTTATTGCTTAGTATATTTTATGAGAGAGATAGTTTTGAATACTATTTCTCAAATTATGATTCAGTGTTGCCAGAAGTCCCAAATTATAAGCAGATGAACAAATGGGATTACTGGAAGAGTGAAGACAGATTGGCCAAGTTCTTCATTCCTTGGATTACCTTAGATACTTCACATGCCCGTAGAAATAATCTGACATGCAAGGTGTCAGAAGTCGAGAAAAAGTTCATAGGGCAGGTGGATGATCGTTACAGGAGACAAAAGATTTTGAAAAAATCAGGACAAGGGAAATTAGATTGGACCGAGGAAGAGAAGTCACATAAGAGAAAGGGTAGTAGTGGTCCAATAGCTTTAGATAAAGCGCAGAGAGGAAAGCTATGTCTTCACCGAGCCAAAACGTATTATGAAAATGTATACGTGGGTGAAGTTGACTGTGAACATGCTTTTAATTTAGAGTACTACACTAAGGATTTCCTGAAGGGAATGCAAGTGATTCCAAATGTGTATTTTGTATGTGGAAGAAATGCTTACGTGAGACTACCTGACAACTGGTATGGATCATGTTACTTGGCAATTGTCTTCCCCAAAATATATCATGCACAAGACTTAGTGATCATTGAGGGTCAGACATCATCGAGGGGAAGGAGAGATGTAGGTGATGCCGAAATGGTTGGAGATGTCTTTGGAGCTATGTTCCCTCTTTTGGGAATAATCCTTAATGATGTTAAAATTAGACGATTGGCAACAGTTGTCGACAGGTTGTCTGCCAGCACTGCTCAGTCCTTAATGCTGGTAGAAGGAGAGATGCAATCGATAAGGGCTATGGTTCTTCAAAATCGGCTTGCATTAGATGTCTTATTAGCAAAAGAGGGCGGAGTCTGTAAGGCTTTGAAGGTCCAGGAATGTTGCACTTACATTCCAGACCTTTCGAAACCCCTTGAGAAGGTTATTAAGAACATAACTAATATACACAAGGAGATCGAAGACTTGAGTAGAGAAAATGTCTGGGAAAAGGTGGGCCACGGAATGAGTACAGTTGGAGGGTGGTTTTCCACCTTAGGCAAAAGCTTTATTTGGTATATCCTAAAGCCTATCATCATAATATTGATCTGTGGGATAATATTGTGGGGATTGGTGAGGGTATTCAAATGGTACAGAGCAAGAAGGTCAGAAAGGGCCCAAAGAGAGCAGCTGCAGAGATTGGCTGCCATACAAGATAATCAGTACAGGAGTCTGAGAGCTCTGGAAGCGCAGAGAATGCCAGCAATAACTGCAGTTTAAATGTTAGTGATGACCCCGAGAGGTCATCAAAGGGGGGAACTGAGAGAGCGCAAACTGATTTAATTGTATGAGTACATCACACTTACCTGTAGTAAGCACAAAACATGAAGAGAAATGCCATGAGTGCTAATAGTATCTGAAATTATATTCTAAATGTATAGCTAATATAGAGATTTAAGTAGAAGTGGAACTAATACAGAAATGTGTGACATTATATGACTTTATTAGATGTGATTATTTTTTTGAATCCATGTCGTGAAGCTGCTAAAACATAAGGTGGTATGTGGTTAAGAGCAGAACGTGGTAGGCCTCAGGGCCAGAGCTGGAGCTAAAAGGGAAGGTGTTTCTTTTCACGACACAGATTGTTTTAACGTTTTTGGTCATTGCATTAATGGGCCATGATTTATAGTAATGTTTACTGAATAATAGAATAAGAGTTTTAACATGCTTTAATTAAATGAAGAAGTTGAATGCTATAATCATAATGAGAAATATTGTAGGCCTGAAATGTTTTAGCATTGATTTACACGTACATGTCTGGGCTGAGAAATGTTGCAAGCCTTTTTAGAAGTCTATGAGAGTTGGGTTCTTGGCGGCAGATATCTGTCTGCAACAGGAAAGGGGGGATCCAATTATAAATGAATGAATAGAGGTCTGTTCAGTAGACGGCCCAGACATGGAGGAGGGTTCTGGAATGTTTAAGGGGTATCAGCGGGCCGGAGAAGAGACTGAGAAGCAAGGTCAACTCTAACGTCTGAGGCCCAATACAAAGCATCATGGAAAAAGCCTGAAGTTGCACCACGTGAGAGGCGTTTCGCAAGGGGCGTCTCAAATGTTGTTGACTGTTTTGTATTAGGGACAGCACCCCTGGGTGGAGTTAGAGCAGAGACCTGAGGACCCTTTAGAGAGCGGATGGGTAGGCAGAGAGGGGTCATGACTGGAGAATTTTAGGTTTTCACCAAGAGACTTAGAGTGGGTGACTTCCCTTGGGGGTCATTCATTGCTGACACCTTTGTTAGGTTGGGATTTGGTTAAGTAGGGATACCATCTAGAACAGGGTAGGGACGCCTAACCTGTGTTTGTTTCCTCCAATCTAAATGAAGGAGCGATATGCGTCTATGCTGATAGCTTTACTATTTTTAGAACTTGTGTTAGTGATTTCTGTTGCTCGTCTGAGGGCTTTTCGAGAGCACATGTATGTAATTGGACCTGTGTATCTCGTGAATCTCATTCTGAGATGTCTGTATTTGCAGCTCATTATATCTTTACAATAAACTTTTGAAACCTAGAAGTTGTCCGTGATCTTTGAGAGTAGAGTCCTTTATTGGGTGAACTAACTTGCAGATAGGTGTACTGTTTTCTTCCAAGACAGGCAACAAAGGTTCAGTCGACCAGATCGAGGTTTGGATCAATAGATATAAGGTATCGATCAAAATCTCGCCCTTTCACAGGCATTTTGGAGAACGTAAAGTAGTTGAACATGGGAACATTCAGGAAATATTCATACACTATTAGTAGAACTAGAAAGGACTGTGCCCTCTTTGCACTTTTACTAGTAGGGTGTTGGATGTTTTGGGGCCGATTTGCAAATATGATGATTTTCTAAAAGAGTACTCCTGTCGTATTGTTTTTCCTACTCATAAATACGTTTGTGAATAGACCCTTATGTGTACTTCGGTGGATTGCCTGAATGATGGACAATCACTTGAGTGCGCAGGCAGCCTACTTTATGTAAATTGTTTACTAATATATATATATATTTTCCTGTAAGTGAGGCTCTACCTCTACACACCAGTGAACAATTAGGGATGTATGCTGTCTTTTACCTTGGAAAGACCCTTTCTCCTACTCCTATTCACTTTTGTGTTTGGCAAACAACCTATCAAATTCGAGAACACCCACACAGCAACAAGTTTATCTGTGTTCACTAACATTTGTTGTCTCACCTTCCTCAGAAATTCACTATTCCACCTCCATTTTAGAGAATTATTATAGCTGGTATTCCGGCCCTCATTAGAATATGAGGGAATCCCATTTATGTTTATGTTTATGCTTGGGGTCTTTATAGAACTGTTACATATTTTATATACATATGTTTAGCATTATCATCTTTTTGTTACTGTTCCTTTAATACCTTTTTCCCCTTGTAGCTTTCCTTTGAAAATCTCCCTGTGATCTGTTGACATGGTGTGGAGGGTTCTGATTCCATGCAACAGGACTTTTGGATATGACAGCTGTACTGTGGTCTCCTGCAATAAATCTACAATTTTATATAATTTATTTGGATTCTTTCCTACAAATTTTGGCAATGAGGCATCCGGTCTGCTACTCTTTTTGAGCACAGGAGTGATCAATTTTCTGTGAATCTACTATTTTCTTATTTTGTGAAGAATTTCCTACATTTTGGATTTTGGAGGATTGTCTGTGTTTCCTACTGCTCCTGATCGCCTTCTACATTGTCTTTGGAAGCTGACAATCATCGTTGGATTTATTTTATTTTTGTGAATTGTTTGCCACCAGTTTTTGTTTCCATTGGATTAGTCTTTCTTTTGATTTTTGCTCTACCTATGCCGAGTTACTCTTGTTGGGAATCTTAAAGAACTTTGCCAAACTCATTCATCTTCCACTTTGAATAAAAGGTACATTTTGACTTGCATTTCAAGATACTTAAAGCGCTTCGTTATCATACTCGCGCGTTATTTACCTTTGAATCCTGAGCGAGTAACCTCTCGAGTGCTTCGGAATCCAGTTTTCTGTGACGCGCTCTAGCCCTGTGATATTCTCTTTGGCTGCACGTTGCGCGTTACGTCACAGCGCATACGTGGCAGCCATTTTTGTTTTCTGTTACCTTGGAAACAGTTCTTCGGCAATCTGTCTCACGCTGCTTCACAGTGTTTTCTTGGAAATCCTGCTGATCAGTTTCCACAAGACTGAAATTCTTCAATATATTTCTGGGCTGACGAGCGCTGACCTTTGCAAGTTTCTTATCCTGGAGAACATTTTAAGGGCATTAAAGGTTTGAGTTATATTCCTTTTGGGCTATATTTTTGTTAACATCAAGTATTTTCTTTTCTTGTTTCATTACAAAAAACTTAATAACTTTTGTGGCAAGTTACATTATTTATTTATTATAAGTACATTATGTATGCAAAATGCAGTTTGACCCTCCATCAAAATTCAGTTTGCCAATTGTTTTAGCACGCAAATCTGATCATAGTCTAAGATTGTGTGTGGATTTGAGAGCATTGAATGCCAACCTAATTGTAACTGTCATCCTCTACCTAAAATTAATGAGGTCGTATGCATGCTAGAGGGAGCGAAAGTTTTTTCCACCTTCGACTTGCAATCAACCTACCACCAAATTATGATAACTGATAATTCTAAGCATTTGACTGCGTTCCTTACTCCGGAAGGGTTGTTTCCATACAAAAGGATGCCATTTGGTTTAGCCTCCGCGGCGTCAGTGTTTCAACGTGCTATGCATCACATTTTTAAAGACCTTGAAATTTATGTAAAGTGTTTCCAGGACGACATATTAGTTTTTTCTACAAATAATAAAGCTCACAAAAAAACATGTGATGGAGGTTTGTAAACGTTTAGAGTTACATGGTCTTACTCTCAAAGATAATAAGTGCAAGATGTTTTGTGATACAGTTGAATATTTAGGTCATACGCTTTCCGGAGATGGAGTTGTCCCCAAAAAGTTTCTTGTAGAGGCTATTGAGAAAGCTCCGACTCCAAATGATAAGGACAAACTGTTATCGTTTTTGGGTTTATGTGAGTATTATAGCAAATTTATTAGAGGATTTGCTACCAAGATGGAGCCTTTGAGGGAACTTACAAGGCATAATGTTGAATTTAAGTGGGGAGAGAAGCAGGAATCTGCTTTCCAATTGATAAAGAAGGAAATTTCTCATGCTCCCACACTGAAACCATTTTGTGTCAATAAATTATGTATTTTGACTGTGGATGCTAGTGAGTATGGCCTTGAGAGGTACTTTCCCAAAAGTGTGGTAACGAAGAGTGGTGTGTGGCATTTGGTTCCCAAACCCTTAATGAAACAGAAAGAAAGTACTCAGTCATTGAAAAAGAGCTTTTGGGTTGTGTTTGGGGAATCGAACATTTTCGGAACTTCTTGTGGGGAAGTCGTTTTCTTTTAAGAACAGATCACAAACCTTTGGTTGCTATACTCTCTCCTGGTGGGGAAAGGAATGCCACTGCGCGTATTGTAATGTGGAAAGTAAGGATGATTTGGAAGATGATTTAGAAATTGTTGCCTCCTTAGGAGATTTTGTTTCTAGTGAATTGTCTGCTATTTCTGAGGAGGATTGGAAAAATGGTTCTGTTGGAGATAAGAACTGGGATATGTTCAAAGAATATATTCTTAAAGGTTGCCCAAAGGTCAACATTGTACCTCCTGAATTGAGACCTTTTCAACAAGTTACTAATGAATTGGAAATTGACAATGATCGTGTGTTCAAGAGTGGGAAATGTGTACCACCAGATCACATGCATGATGTTATTCTCAAACTTGCTCATGAATGTCACATTGGTATGTCTTCTATGAAAAGACTTGTAAGGTCTAGTTTTTGGTGGCCTAGTATGGACAAAATGATTGATCGAGTTGTGATGGATTGTGTTTTTTGTGTTAATAGTGATATAATGTTAAAAGCTCATCCTGCGCCTCTAATACCTATTGCTTGGCCAGAAAGTCCTTGGCGTAAGTTGGGATTAGATATTTCTGGTCCATTTTATTGTTTGCCCCAGGATGGCCACTCACCCTGCTCCTCTCCCGTTCACGATGGCCACACCTGCCGGCTCTCGCCTCAGGTACTCCTCACAAACTTTATTAGCTTTCCGCCCCCTGGGTTCCCGAGAATGTGCCCATAACAGCTGGCTATGTTCAGAAGGCCCCTTTTCCTGCTCTGTCTGTGGTTTTCAAGCCACCTCCAACAACATAACAACAGGTCCTTTACAAACCATCAAACCAGAAACAAAAGGCTGGAAAAGCTTCCTCCTAAATGTTCGATCACTCCCGCGTCATTGCACTGAAATATGGGACACCATCCATAGCCTTGATCCGGAAATATGTTTTCTCACGGAAACTTGGCTAAAGCCACATACGGTACCAACTGTTACGCTAGGAATTCCTTTAGGTTACAAAATATTGCGACAAGATCGCCCGGTAAAAACAGGTGGCGGTACTGCCATAATATATAAAGATAGCCTTCGCATCACAATATTAGAACAAACCTTACTCCCCTCTATGGAGATTATGATCTTCAAAATTAACACCGGAACTAAGAACAACTGGAAGGGAGCCTTAGTATATCGACCCCCTGGTCCCAACACCGGCTTCTCACTAACTTTAACTGAAGCACTTGCCCCACATTTGAAGGAGGGTGAACGTTTCATCTTACTTGGGGATTTCAATTTCCATGTTGATGTACCAGAGGATCCTGATACCAAGCTTTTTCTATCTGACCTTGCCCTTCTAGGCCTACATATGCGGAACAGTGGCCCTACCCACAGGGGAGGACATACCCTAGATCTTATTTTTTCTAACGCCCCATTTATTCACTGCCATTCTCCCAGATCTGTGCACTGGTTTGATCATAGCGTGCTGGAATTCTCCATCATGCAACCAACCAAACTTTCTGATCCTTCTGTTAATCTGAGCATCAAACGAAGACCTTGGCATAAGATCACCCCAGAGGCATTCGTAGAAGCTTGGAGTACACCGATTTTTACTGACTCTGATAACTCCGAGTCGGCCCTAGTCAAACTCAACAACACTCTTCTTGACACCATAAACCTCCTAGCCCCACAAAAACTAGTCAAACAACCATTGACCAACAAAAAGGAAACCTGGTATACTGAAACGTTAAAATTAGAGAAACAAAAATGCAGAAAGCTAGAAAAACAATGGAGAAAAAATCACTCCAGGGAAAGTAAAGAGCTTTACCAACAGGCTATTTCCTCCTACTACAAAAATATCAAAAAGGCAAGGAAAACAAGCCTCCAATTTCACATTGATGAAGCTGATAACTCAACTAAAGAACTATATAAAATTCTTCGAAACTTCACTAACCCCTCAGCTTGTGAAAGCCCTGATACCTTCTCTCAGGAGTTGTGTAATATATCTCACAATTCTTTGAAGATAAAATTGATACCATATATAATAAAACTCTGACCAACTACCCCAACAACATAGAGACTCCTAGTGCCTCTAGCACTCAGTCTAACTCTCATACTTTCACTGACATCCCTGAAATCACGGTGGATGACATAAGATCACTACTCAATAAAATAAAAACTGGATCTCCTCTTGACCCTCTCCCCCCCAGAGTAATGAATACTCTGAGCACAGCTCTCTGCCCCGTAATTCAAAAGGTCTTAAACCTTTCTTACAAAGAAGGTAAACTCCCCCAGCAATGGAAAGAGGCAGTAGTGAATCCTATCCGGAAAAATTCCACCTATCCCTGGACAGAACTCTCCAATCTTCGCCCTATCTCTCTTCTGCCCCTCCTGAGTAAACTAGCCGAGAAACATGTTAACACCCACATGTCCAGTTTCATAGAGGCGACAGGAGGCCTGGACCACTCACAATCTGGGTTCAGGCCCAACTACAGCACCGAATCAGCACTCCTCTCCGTGACCGACAACATCAAGATGTCACAGGATAGAGGAGGCTCAATGATTTTGGTGCTGTTAGACCTGTCGGCCGCTTTTGATACTGTGTCTCATAAGATTCTCATGAGCCGTCTAAAGGGAGTGGGCATTGGAGGACAGGCCCTTTCTTGGTTGGAGAGTTTCTTGTCCGGGCGCTCACAATCCGTCAGCTTGGGACCCTATCGTTCCTCCTCTAGGGTGCTCACGAAGGGGGTGCCACAGGGCTCATGCCTAAGCCCCACATTGTTTAATGTGTATGTGGCCCCCCTTGCTGAGACTGTGAGGAAATATGGATTCACTCTGGTGTCTTACGCTGACGACACCCAACTCCTCTTCCCTTTCCATTCCCTTAGCGTTAATGTCAGGGAAAATTTCGCCGAAGGAATGAGGGCTATCTCCAATTGGATGGCTTCCAACCGTCTCCAATGTAACGTTGGGAAGACGGAAGTAATGCTTTTTGGAAAAGCATCTATACTATGGTCCCCTGATTGGTGGCCCCTGGACCTAGGTCCTGTACCTTCCCCAAAATTGACAGTAAAGAATTTGGGGGTGAAGTTAGATCAAAATCTAACTTTAAAAGAACATGTGAACGCGATCGCTGGGGCATGTTTTCACACCATTGGACTACTGAGACGAGTCTTCCCCTATCTCCCAGACAACTACAGAAAGACCCTTGTTCAGACCATGGTAATAAGTCGCCTTGACTACTGTAACGGGCTCCTGATACAAGCTAACGAGGATGCCATAAACCGTTTACAGGTGGTACAGAATACGGCGGCAAGATTGATTTTGAATGCCCCTCCAAGAACCCCCTCCAAGCCTTTACTAAGAGAACTTCACTGGCTCCCAATACGGCAGCGTGTCAAATTTAAAATCTGCTGCACCGTCCACAAGTGCCTGTTTGGGAACGGCCCCAAATATCTGAGTCAAAAACTAAACCCTTACAAACCAGATAGATCCCTACGTTCAAGTAACCAACTGCTGATAAAAACCCCTCTTGTAAAAAAGACCAGACAGGGTGGCCGTGCCTTTTCTTTGGTAGGGCCTACCCTCTGGAATAACCTGCCCTTCAGCATAAGGCAAATTTCTAACCATCTCGCCTTCAGGAAAAAGTTAAAAACTATACTGTTCCTAGAAGAATAATTGGATCGTTCTGCTTATCAGATCACAGCTCATCTGTTACAACCTCTCCAAGACTACATCTAACGAGCAAAGCGCGGAGATACCCCGTAAGGGGTCTATTCTTGCGCTATACAAGAAATTAAATAAAATAAATAAATAAATGCCCGTTTTGCACTTGTCTTAATTGACTATCACTCTAAGTGGCCCGAAGTTAGATTTGTTCCACATGCTACCTCTCAAGCGATTGTTGAATTTTTCAGAGAAGTTTTTGCACGAGAAGGGAGTCCTGAGACTCTCATCACTGATAATGGGGTGCAGTTGAAGTCTTATGAAGTAGAGGAATTTCTTCGTTCTTGTGGTATAAGACACATTATCACACCTTTATACGAACCACAAGGCAATGAGCAGGCTGAGAGGTTCAATCATGTGCTTAAAGATTGTGTGGAATGGGCCAGGAAAAGTGGTAATGAGTGGAAGCGTGTGTTGCGTGAAAAGCTGTGGATGTTCAGGATTACCCCTCATTCTGTTACTGAACTTAGTCCATTTCGACTGTTAAGGGGTAGGGAACCTGTTTCAAAATTATGTCCCTGGTGGATTAAAGAAAAAATTACTTATGATTTTCCATCAGATAGTTACAGTACTTCCTTGAGAGTTAAACATCATCAAGACAAAATGAAAATGTATTATGATGCCAAACATAAAGTTAAAACTCCTAACTTTTCTGTAGGAGATTTTGTGAGAATACAAAAACCAGGACATGTTCCTAAAGGTCTTTCCAAATATGGTCCTGTTCGTAAAGTTGTCAAAGTAAATCTGAATAGTATTTGTCACTAATGATGGAAAAGTTTGGAATGTTAGACATGTTGTTAAATGTCAAAATAATATTTCTCATTTTCCTTCTACTGATTCTAATCATAATGTGTCTAAAGACAATTCTTCAGTAGCTTCCAGGGTGAAAATTAGTAATGGAGTTATTTAAGCTCCTGTTAAGATTAGAGATTTTGTGTAATTGTTTTCTGAGCTAATGTTGTAATATATCATCACACTCTTGTTGGGTTTTGAAGTTTTTGATATGTTTGTTTTTAGTTTAATTTTTCTTTAAGGGGTAAGATGTGTTACATATTTTATATACATATTTTAGCATTATCATCTTTTTGTTACTGTTCCTTTAATACCTTTTTCCCCTTGTAGTTTTCCTTTAAAATCTCCCTGTGATCTGTTGCCATGGTGTGGAGGGTTCTGATTCCATGCAACAGGACTTTTGTATATGACAGCTGTACTGTGCTCTCCTGCAATAAACCTACAATTTGTATTTAGTTTATTTGGACTCTTTCCTACAAGAGCATAACATAGAGTGTCCCGGCGCTATAGTGGGCACAATTCTTTGGAATCATGGAATTTAAAACACAGAACTTAGAAGCCAGGCTTTGAACAATCTTTTGAAAACTGGAATATCCACAGCAGCCGAACTGCTGTGGAAGGGCATTCTAGTTGTTCGCCGCAAAGTAAGAGTAGGAACTACCACCCATCTCTTCCTTCTAAACTTGGGTGTCACCACCAAAAGAGAATTAGAAGAGCAAAGGGATCTAGGTGAGAGATGGGGAATTGTCCTTTTAGATAAGTATTGGGGGCAGAGGGGTGAAAGGCTTTATGTGTCATAATAAGTCCTTTGAAACTCGCCCGCTCTTTGTTGGGAAGCCAATGGAGTTATCTTAGATGCGGTTGGATGTGAGTCCTTCTGTGCTGCTTTAAAGGACGTCGTGGCACAGCATTCTGCACCAGCTGCAATCTTCTCAAGAGACATGTGGTAGGTGACTGAAGCTACCAGCCAAATCACCAATACAAATTATGCCCGAAAACCAATACTTTTTGGCATTCCCATGGACAAATGCTGCTTGCTAAAAACAGATGAGATTTTGATTTGATTTTGAGTAAATGGTGCTGGGATGTGGGGGAAAACTGCCGATATTAGTGAACAAAAAATCAGTGGTCAGACACCGATTTAGAGGGTTATTGCCTTTGCCGGTCCTGAAAGTGGCACAGCTGCAGTACTACCACATCCGGAAATAATGGCAGTCTGAGCAATTTCAGGTTCAATATTACAGCTTTGAGCGTCCCTTTTCGCCTTTGGTTTGTATGTCAAAATACTGTATACAGATTATATCGCCTGGCATAAATAGTGTCCAGTCAGGTCTAGGTTTTTCATTTTTAATTCCAAAGGGGTGATATTTTTCCAGGTGATGTGTATGACACATTATTTATACCAGCCGACATTCTAACAATGATATTCTGATACCTCACCATGCCTAACTGAAGCCTTTTCACGTCTTTTGCTTCACTGATGTTTGTTAGTTTCACTTTTTTTTTATAAAAGTCCTAAGTAGGCGCGTGAGACGGAGAAACCCGTGGCACGAGCTCCTGTGTTTTGTTTAATAACATTTTACCCACCTCGCGCCGCGGGCTAGGGTGCTCCAAGATGTTAATCGTTCCCTTTTTTCAGTCCAGCAAAGCAGAGCACATGTTATTTTAGCTGACTGACATAATGTGCTCACATCATTAAAAGCCTGAAATGTGGGACTGGATTACCGTTGGGGAATTCCTTAATAATTTAAGACAGTAATTTATTACACCTTTAGTTGTAGCCTGGCACTGTACATGACCCACAAGCAAGGCCGTAGTTACAACTGGTGCAGCAGGTGCTGTGGCACCGTGACCGGGGCCCAGAGCATTGAAGGGGCCATTGAACCCTCCTTACAAGTCTGTATTTTACTATCCGAAGAGCAGTCAAAGGGGCCATTTTCCTTGTTTGCACCAGGTCACGTGGCAAACGTGTTACGCTACTGCCCACAACACGACCGTAGCACGTGGGCTGCAAAGCTGCTAAAGGTTCTACAGTTAACTTCGAGGGCACACACTGTAACACTGAAATCTTAGCGCCCGAGGTGATGAACGTGTAAAAAGTGACTGGGTGGCGCTTGAAGCTCATAAACATTTACGATGCCAAATATCAAAGTGAAGTAACGTAATTTGATAAACACGTATTCCCTCCCGACATGCGTGGGTTCTCTGTGATTGACATGTGATGCGTGCCTGGGACTTGGCATAAGGTGAGCACTGGGAGGACTGTGTTTATGTTTCAAATGTTTGAGCTTCTATCGCTTGGCTACAAAATGAATCAATTGCGGTGGGTTGTGTGGAATATGAAGGTTATGGGTTCAAAACCCACTTATTCTCCGGACACTCCTGTCTGGTGCTCACAAAATCAGTAACATTCAGTTGGCTGACACTTTTTAAGGGAGCAAATTATTTTTTTTTCAAGCTTCTCATAGGTCTATGGGAAATTTAGCAATTTCTAGAAATTTAACAGTTTTGTGCTTTGCCTTTCCTGCCCGAAAGGTGCAAAAAACATTTCTGACAATTTATGAGAGAACAGTTATACCTTAATTATAACTGAGGTGGTGAAACAAGTTGCAAAACCCATGTCAAGCAAATAATTTTACTGCACGGTAAAGGAACTACCCAAAGCAAATCAAGATTTGCATTGAATAGTTCGGCAAAGTAACGTAAAGAAGGACTTTCAGGACCGTACGCGGCACGGGGCATTTCCCTGGTTAGGCTGGGGGCCGGTTTTGGGCCCCTAGTGGTCCGTTTTTGTTTCCGAGGGTCGGCAACATTGGCTCCCTGTAAAAAAACTGCTCGGCCGCACTCCCCCTCACCCCAGGGGGTGCCAGCTGAGCAGGTTGCCAGGGACAGTTTCTGTTCCCAGTCCGGCCCTGAGGACTTTGCACTACTTTGTGTGGAGGAGGCATACATTAGATGGTACATGGGCTTCCCCATGCACCCAGCCATGGCTTTTGATGCAAATTACTATTTACTAACATTAGCGGACATGCAATTCTGCCAGAAATACACACCTCCTCAAGGAAAGCATAAATGTGGAGTAACTTTTAGAAATGTCCACATTTTTCAACTTTGCATATGTGCTTCACTAGATACCACACATACAAATGGGGAGAAGTATTAAAACTTAGTTTTTGTGTAAAAGGGAACTCTTCCAGCACAAAGACTACACTTGCTAGAAGGTACACACCTTGCACTATGGTGCAAAGATGTGTGCGTTAGCGCATGGCAGCTTAAAGTGAGCCATCACAGGAAGGGAAGAAAACAGTGTAGTATCTCAGTAAATATGGCTCTGTTATGCTTTCTTCCTTTTACAAAGCGCAGAAACTTTGCTTTCCACTTGCTTTTTTAACTAATGAATTCTATTGGATGATCTGATGTAATTTGCTGCCCAGTGTTGAGTTTTTTTACGATTCTGCCGAATAATAACCATTGTGGGCTCTTATTTTAATTTTATATGCACTGGACAAATTACTTTGCATTCACTTAAACCAGGAGAGAAGGCAATTAAAGTTCAAGCACCCCCTTTGTTCAATTTTTACGTTTTAGGATCATTTTGGCATACCCAAATCATTACTGGGCCAAATCAGATATATATTTAGAAAGACGATAGGAAAATTAGAACTTGTGCCCACTAAACAATGTTCTGCTTTGTTGGAAAAGCCAGCGATAATTATGGAAATACCTTAATGTGTTCAGTGAAGCCAGAGCCTTAAAGTAAAAACAATCTAAGCACACAGTTTCAAAGAGGTTCATAACTGCAGTGAATCTGATAACATGTACACCAACCCAGCTCTTAAGTTTCTCTTTGTATTTTTGTGCTTGGTATCTACATCTACTGCACATTTCAAGAGTCAGAAAATTACAAGAACAAAAGACACTGGAATGCTGACTTTGTCTAAATAGCCTGATATAAAACAGCCTGTTCTCTAGTTTGCCTTATTACAGGCTACTGGTGACGTCTCTAGTTACCTGTATTATTACAGTTGAGTTATGACGACATAATGCCTCATGCCAGAGCAAGCAGACAAAGTGAAAGGCAGTTCATGGGGCACCTTTACAGCTGCATTGTAACAAAGCAGCGTAAACAAAAACTGCCTTTTCATTCTTATTTTTTTTCAGGCAAACAGTGATGAACCCAAACTAAATATGTATGGAAAAATGTTTTGTTTTTTTGCCCATTAAAGGTGATTACAGAAAAGCACAATATTACTGCTTTTATCTGCACATTGTGAGCCTCGTCAGTTTTTTAAATCTGATTTACAATAAAATGTTTCTAATATCATTTTTGCTTTACATTTCGGACTGACTTTTGATATGTTTAGTTTCACACTAGATTCTGCTTTCATTCCTCTTGTCTGCAAATATCCTGTCTCTTTTAAATGAGAGAGCAAGACACCAAGGATTTAAGCGGCTCGAGCTCGGCGGTTATGGGTAGGTCTCCCCACGCGGACACAGGAGATTAGAGCTACACCCTAAGGGCTCATCCCTGATGTCCTGTCCCGCCGATCCCTCATGTGGCTATTAGTGTTTTGACCAGTAGGCATAGGAGAATCCACAGAGGTAACATACACCACACACATGACACTAGCATGATGTTGTTTTTCTCACTTTTATAAGTCCCTGAAGAATCGCGGGTGATTAACCCATTGCGAGAAACATGTCGACCACGTTCACATCTAGTCTCCTCTAGGGTCACTCGACCTAACCTGTTGACACCTAGCGAGCTAGCCCCACGTTTTAATTGCAGCCAGGGGACCCCCAGAATAAAGTGAATTCCGGTACCCCTTGCTACATTTTAATAACCCTACCACAACAATACACCATTCTGCCCACACACCCTCACCTCACCATAAGGCTGTTGGATAAAAAGATCTCCGCCAAAGAGCCCCTCCTTGAGGTGAGCCCGTCGGGGGTTGCACCGCCTCCCCGACGAGGAGCAACCGCCGATGATGAAGCATGACACCCTTCTGGGTGTGTGAGGCAACTACATCCAACATAATGGATGCCCCAGGGTGTCATTCTAACACCCTTGGTCACGCCAGGTAAATTTTCCCTATCCCTCCATAGGAACAGTTCAGCAACCCCCTTTTGTATCCTCACTACTAGATACGGACACAAGCTGCTACTGGACCTTCCACCACTCTGAGTGGTAAACAGTGTCCGTTGATCAAGTGATCGATTGTCCTTTCTCCCCCTTTTTTGATATATAGGAATGATGATAATGTCAGCATGTACTATAAAGAATAAAATATACTTTGCCATACATATTATGGATAATGCAAGTAACATTAGGGTTCCATGAAGTTATAAAGTAACTTATCCTTTGCCCCATTCCTCTATATGGTCATGCACCTCCTTGGTGACTTGCAATATCCTTATAATGTATGACAGGGGATACTCTACCACATATTGTTGCATTTAGAAAAAGGTAAACTCCGTGCCTGCAGTGCAATAATATGACATGTACCTATCAGTGTAGGTTAAAGGTGCTTGTATGTAGTTATTCTGAAAGGGAATATGGGAGTAAACATTTTATCAATCCAGTTATAAGAGGTAAGAGAGGTTCTAGACTCTTACTCCTCGCACTGTCAATTGTGAGAACAAAGATGGGGGCTGCCCTGAAGTTTGCAGATTTGCATAACATAAAGCATGTTGTGGCTACAATGATCGAGACCCGGATATGAATGCTTTAGATTTTATCTCATAAACCTCAATAGTATTTCCTCACTTACCACATCAAATTGTGTTTTGTACGATGACACCATTAATGAGGAAACACAAACGTTTGTACTGAGAGAGTGACCACTCTTGGCACACGTAGGGTTGTGCACAAGGCACCTTTATTGGCTTAGCCACACATGCTAAATAACCCTAAAAAATGTTCAAACAACAAATGACCATTTTCCTAGCTTTAGTTAAAGAAAGACTTGATTGTATTAAAGTCAGAGAAGCGAGTATTATATAGTCTCTTCTTGCCTTTAATCAAATATCAAGCAAAATAAACAAAACTATAGTTCCCATGAAACACTGGGGAACAACTGCAAGATGATGTCACTATATCATATAACCAATGAACAGATAGATAACTTGTGAACGCCGTTGACTGGTAGCAACAACTTTCTTTTCTTGCAAGAGCTGATAAAGAATAATGTAACATAGGAACAGTAATGAGAACAACTTTAAAGGCCACCAAAAAGTGAATAATTCCTTTGCAAACTCCAACATAACAATTGGTGCTTAGTGTAAATATTTAGTAGAATAAACGATGGAAGTAGAACTATTTCCCAAAAAAGAACATCTCTGTATGTAACCTCTAATGAGATTATCAATTTTATTACAAGATCAGGGGCTCCACTGATGTTCATTCAAAGCATAGCTACAGTGACATAAGGAATATTCTTACAGTAAACAGTCCTAAAAGTGGAAACATTAGACCAATTAGCTGATCTCAAAATGTTCTCTAAACCAGCTCCAGCCCAAAAAGCTTTTAAAGCCATAGCTCATCTTGTTTAGTGTTCTCCAGATGTAATGGGTTGATACCTTCTTAAGTCATGACCCATCTAACACAGTGAGCTACGGTAGGGGAAGGCACCATTTTATGAGGTCTTCTGAATGAAACAATGAGTTGAACTGAAGAGGACAGTCCTAGTTTTGCTGTTTTCAGAATGTACACTTTTAAACACTTTCTCACACAGTTTAGGCTGGGAATGAAAAAAAGGATAATGGACAGGCATTGGATTAGTTTTGCATTTTTTAAACACTTAGAAACCGAAGCTTGAAGGAGTTATCTGAACTGAAGAAACGTCCAAGCTTTGACATCAGATAGATGTTTTAAGGAAATCAAAGATATCAAAACTGTCAGTTTTGCAGATAATAACTTCAAGGCTAAGCATTATTGTCAGGCCAAAAAAACAAATTCAGAATAAATTAACATCCCGCATTTTATTGTAATTGGGTAACAGGGGTTTTAAAAACAAGTAACTTCCTTTTAAAAGTTGACAGTTGAATGGTTATTCTCCTGTAGGTCTACCATCCACTCTTTCATGTTCTGCAGAGATAGCTGAATAATAGTTGTTACAGGTCTATACTCTTTCTCTTGAGATGCTAGAGAAGCGAACAAGTTCCCTATTAAGATACTACTCCTATAAAGGGACGTGATCCTCTTTTCAGACACCTACCATTCTATCCCATTCAAGCAGATCTGTAAAGTTAAGTGGTTCCTGGGGCCCAGGATTGGCAAATGAGCTGAGCAGGCTCTATCAAAATTCCTTACTTTCTCCCAAACATTCTAAACCATTAATACTGTGGAATAATTGAGAATAATTTTGTGAAATTGACCTTGTACATTGGGAAGTAGAATGGGAAACGTTGGTATTAGAATTGGGTAACCTATTAGGAATTCCAGGACAGTAGGAAACCCTTGCTGACCCTGTCTTAGCGAAGTCCCCAATATCTTTTAAAAAAAAACATTTTTTACTGAGCAGAATAAAGAAACATACAAGAAGGCAATTAAAGATAGAAGATAAATATACTAATACAATTGACACAATACAATCCTTTTCTTTAGAGAGAAACAGTAATCATCACAAATTTTTGTGTACTAGAAAAGATCATATCATATAAACTAAAGTACAAGTGCTAAAGTGCCTTAGATCCGACAGATATGTTTCCCCTGGAAATCCTTTTCCATTTAATCAATATACAGTTCATACTAAACAATCCAAATAATTAAAAAGGAAATGTAAGCATCACAA
This sequence comes from Lissotriton helveticus, assembly GCF_964261635.1. NCBI lineage: Eukaryota > Metazoa > Chordata > Amphibia > Caudata > Salamandridae > Lissotriton > Lissotriton helveticus. The sequence goes on from NC_136063.1 coordinate 1,312,108,067, forward strand.
ATATTATATGATTGAAAAAGATCATTTCATATTTAACTAAAGTGCAAGTGTTAGAGTACAATAGAACCAACGGATATGTTACCCCTAGAAATCCTTTCCCTTAGATCAAAATTCAATACATACTATACAATCGTTTTCTTTAAAGGGGAAATATAATCATCACTAATGATATGTATTAGAGAAAGATCATTTCATATGAACTAAGGTGCAGGTGCTAAAACTGGCATCGATTGGACAGGCATGATATCCCTGAAAATCCTTTTCCATTATATCCAAAATATAATTCATACAAAACAATCCTTTTAATTAAAAAGGAAATGTAAGCATCACAGATAATATTTAAATAAAAAAGATCATTTCATATAAACTAAAGTACAAGTGCTAAAGTGCAATAGAACCAACAGACATGTTACCCCTAGTCCTCCTTTTCCATTTGATCAAAATTCAGTTCATACTAAACAATTCATACTAAACAATCCTTTTCTATAAAGAGAAAAAACAATCATCACAAAAGATATGTATGAGTAAAAGATCATTCCATATAGACTAAAGTGCCAGTGCTAAAGTGCCATAAATCCGACATTTACCCCTGGAGATCCCTTTCCATTTGATCAAAATATTTCCAGACTGAAATACATTTTCTAATAGCTCCCACCCTTTTCGCATAAGTTGTTTTCCAACTCTGGAGGATCAGTGAACGTGCCACCAAGAAAGAGATTAATAAAAACATTTCCCACCCTCTTGTTAAAGCCTGGTTTATGCTCTGTTTTAATAAACCAAGCAATACCACCTCCGGTTCAGGTTGTATATTGCGCCTGAGGGAATGACTGAGCTCAGCACACGTTTTCACCCAGAACTGGCTCAACCTTGAGCATGTGCAAGAAACATGTAATCAGCCGCCCTCTCTAACCTGCTGGCCATGAAATCACTTATTTTCAACCTCGGGATATATTTTATACAAAGTGTATGGGGTATGATAAGCCGTCCATCGGGACAGAAATGCCATTCTTTTTAAGTTTGTGGCTCTCAGTGCCTTACTGCCATATTGGCAAATAATTTACCTCTCTCTAATTGAAAAATTGCATGACAATTCGTGTTTTATTTTTTCCAGAAAATTGGTAATGACAAGGGGCTCCCCTTGATTGAGAAAAACTCGATACCAATTCCCTATACCTCGCAGTTTAGTTCTAAACACAGCAGCAAGGACCTATGGGATACCTATATTTCCTAGGGGTATATATTTATTTATCAGCACTCTAACCTGGAGGAAGCTAAAAAAAGAGCAACCTGCTCTGCACACCGCATCTAGCCTGAACCTCCTCCCAGTTAATGCATCTACCTCCTATTATAAAGTGGCTTAGCTCTCTAAAACCTTTTAATTCCCAAAGTTTAACATGACTATTACAAATGTAAAGGCCCAAACTTCTGGCCTCTGTTAAGCCCAGATATCCAAATCCCAACACTGGGCCTTTTGAGAATAACATTTCTGAAGTCTATTGGAGAATGCTTGAAGCATCTTGTATCTAACTTTTTTAGGAAGTTTTGACGATTTTAAGAAAACCGGAAGCTGAGTTCCGGCTTCATGGACCATCTTACTTAGCAAAAAGCTATCCAAAGATCCCCTATTATCAAGCAGCCGAACTACTACATTCATAAACGCTGCTTCATAATAAGTACGAATATGGGGGAGTGCCAGCCCACCCCAGCTAGTGTCAAGTTGAAGGATTGATAGTTTTAACCTTGACACTTTTTTATTCCAAATAAACTGATGGAATAATTTTTCCAATTTTCTAAAACAAGCTGCATTGATTTTGATTAGGATATTTGAAAAAAGAAGAATGAATAAGGGTAGTGCTGACATCTTTATTAGAGCAACACGCTCTATCAAAGTAAGAGGGAGAATTATCCACTTTCCTAATAGATCTTTAATTTTACTCAGTGTTGCTCCATAATTTAACCTAAATAAATCCACATATTGGTTTAAGACATAAATTCCCCGATAACGAATAGGCTCAGGAGAATATGCTTGTTGTTTTAAATTGTCTGGGAGAAAATTACAGCAGGCATTTAACACCAATACTTCAGTTTTTTTATGATTGATTTCATATCCTCCAATCGGCACAAACTCAGCGAACCCCGTTAACCTCTTGGGCGCGGCCACGATTCTGCACCTGTGCGGCACTTCTGAAGAGTGGGCGGGTTCATGACGGCCCCCAGCCGTCATCAGCACATGCCCACCGTGTTGCATGACGGATAGGGGCCGTCATCAGCATGGAAAGGGTTAAAATCCTATCAATATTTTGTTGTTCCGGTTTAAGATAAAGTATGACGTCGTCTGCGAATAATTTCATTTTCGACATGCCCTCTATTGGAGTTTTTATAACTATATTATCCTGAATCCTAACGACCAGAGGTTCTGGGGAAGAAGATAAATAAAACTGGCGACAAGGGGCACCCCTGCCAGGTCCTGCGTCTAATGTCAGTAATGCCTGCTGATTTTGAATTTATCCTAATCTGAGCCTGACCTCCTTGATATATATTCTGGAGCATAGTCAGTATTTGTGCCGGAAATCCAAACCTTCTAAGGCCATAAAATAATGCACCCCAATTCACAAGGTGGAATGCCTTCTCGGCATCGACCATCATTATAATTGCGGAAGTTAAGTGGGTATTAAAATAGTCAATTGCCAGTGTTTGATGACATTGACCGGCCTGCTATAAAGCCAGATTGATCTGTGCGTATTGTGTACTGTGCCGCTGAGGTGAATCGATGGGCCCATATTTTCATCAGTAGTTTATAGTCTACATTTAAGATGCTGATTGGCCTATAAGAGCCGACCTCCCTAGGACTTTTGCCCTTCTTAACGAAACTAACTATTGAGGATTCTTTAAAGGCCACTGGAACGTCACCTCCCGCTTTAACATGATTGAATAGCTCGAGCAAGAATGGTAGTAACTCATCCGAGAAAGTCTTATAAAATTCAATCGGAAGACCGTCATTTCCACAGGCCTTACCTCCAGGCATTGAGGCCAAAGCGCTGGAGATTTCTTTTGCAGAAATAACGGCCATTAAAGCCTCTTTATGTCCTATAGAGAGCTGAGGGAGAACTAAATCATCAAAGTAACCCTGAATAGCTTGTTTAGATTCCTGATAGTCAGTTGAATAGAGATCCTTATAGTGATCTACAAAAATGTTAGTGATACTATCTTTTTCAGAAACTATTATCTGCGACCCCGGTATTGCCACTTCATCAATTACTGCCGCTTGACTCTAGTTGACCATGCAAACAATTTTCCTACCATTTGGCTTTCTTCGTAAACTCTCTGCTGGTATGCTCTTGAAGTGCTTATTTCTTCCATAAAAAAAACCTCCCTATATTCCTGTTTGGCTTTGGTTAGCTCCTCTCCAGCACAATGTCTCCCCCCTGGGGAACCTCTCTTTTTTACCAAGGCCACATCAACGGCTTTCTGAAGTTTGTTTATTTAAATTTTACGCCCCCTGGCTTATTCTGCAATAAAAGGAATCATTTGTCCTCAAACTGAGGCTTTAAATGCCCCCGAAACTGAGAAAAGCCTTGCGGTGCCCCTATTGATGTTAAAAAACTCCCTGATCCATTCTCGCGTACCTATTATCCACTGTTGATTGGTTAAGAGAAGTCTATCCATCTGCCACCTGGATTTTTCCCTTCCCCCCAACCCTATATTTATTTAAAATTTTACTAGAGAATGGTCTGAGAAAGAGTTGGCCAAAATCTCAGTATTCAAACAGCTCAGGGAACGTGACACCAGAAAGAAATCAATACGTGAAGCGGACTTAAATTGACTAGAGTAATAGGTAAACTGTTTAGCTACACCATGGGCCCTTCGCCAAGGATCAACAAGTTGATGATCCTGTTTCATGACATTTATCAACTTTTTGGTCCCGGGCTTCATCTGCTTTTTTGCTTTATTTGATGTATCTAATTGCAAATCTTGTATAAAATTAAAATCCCCCCTAAAATAATTGGGCCCACCGCTGTTCTAGCTTTGTCATTAATGCTTTTAAGAGCCACACAATCATCTACCACTGGTGCATAATAATTCACATAATTCAGCGTATTGCCCTTCACCTTCGCAACAATCCAAATCCATCTGCCATAAGGATCTCTTTGAATTTGAGTGAAGTCCTAGTTTATCCCTTGTCCGAAATAAATAGCAACCCCCTTATTGCTGCCTGGGCTGAAGCTAAATAGGCCTTAGAGAAAGCTTTGGGGATAAACAATTTAGACTAATTCGTTTTACGGTGAATTTCCTGTAAAAACAATATTTGGGGCAAGGCTGCCGCCAACCATCTTATCAATCCACCACATTTTCGTTTATTCAAGATGCCATTTACATTGATCGATATATTGCGGACATTATTATCCATTATTAACACTATTGCTTTGATCCAAAACGTCACTAAACATACCCTTCCTTCTAGTATATTTTAAATAGTTCTGCTTATTTTCTTTTTCTGCACCACCACCCTTCCTCATGCCCTTACCCACCCCCGGAACCCAGTGACCCTTCCCACTACTGGCAGATGGGGAATTACCTGCCTTACCCCCTGCCTGCCCAAAAATTGGGCCCTTATTATCGGGTGCCATGATGCTGCACCATGATATGATACACCACTCCCCCGCCCTGGAAAAAGGGAAAAAGTAACAAAGAAAAAAAAAAAGAAAAAAAGACAACGATGATAACACAAATGTCCTTCATATCAAACGGTTGACTCCCTTTACTTATCCTTCATGATTTGCTGCAGAAGTTCCTGAGCTTCATCGGGGCTTGTGAACATGTGGAACTTGCCGTGAACCAGAACTCGAAGTTTCGACAGTTGGGCAATAGCTGCTTGAGCTCCCTGCGCTTTAAACAAATAGAGGAGCTTCACAAATTCCTTCCGGCGACTTGCTGCCGCTGCACTCATATCCGAATATATGCGGCAGTTAGGAACCTCTCGTGATGAAAATTGCTTCTTCTGTTGCCCTAGTTAGGATCTGCTCCTTCAGACGATAATCTGAAAAAATCACTAGGATAGTTCTGGGCAATTTAGAATTAGGAAAAGGCTGTGCTGAGACTCTATGGGCACGAGTGATCGTAAGATCCCCATAGAATTCAGGAAGGACTGTCTCCTTTATAAAGTACTCAACCCATTGTACTGGTTGAGACCCCTCGCACCCCTCTGGAACCCCAACCAGCCACAGATTAGTCCGCCGTGAATGATTCTCTAATTCTTCAAGCTTACCTTCCAGCAAGTTCTTTTGTTTTTGTCAGCTAAAATTGCTGCTGAATTCTAGATTCGGCCTCCTGCAACCTGGTTGGCAAAGCCCCTACTCCTTCTTCAATTTTTGATAGGCGAGCATGTAGTGTTGCAACTTCAGTTGCTAGTGTGGCCTTCATTTCCCTAATCTCATCAACAAGATTAAGCATGCTTTTTATATCGCACTGGAAAGTAGGGCCGGCCCCAATTGCAGACTCTGTAGTGATTACTGTGGTAGCTTCAGCCCCTTCTAATGATAAATGAATTTGAGGCGAAGGATTCGCCAACGGTTGAAAAAGCAAAGGAGGTTCCAGGGCAGTCATTACAGGACAAGATTGAGACTGAGACTGAACAATCTGTGTATCATTAGTAACCGTGACTATCCTGCTTAGAAGCCTGCTTAGGAACCTGCTGCAGCAAAGAGAGTGGAGACTAAAAAAGAGATTGAGATGCCTTAGGTTTCTGAAACATCAGGTATTCCTTAGCTTTGCCCAGAGGTAAACTAGAAGGATTTTCTTGGATGTTCTGGTGATTATTCACTGGGGGATTTCTATCCTGGCTTTCTCCCATCGTAGCTGGGTCTGATAGTTCATTACCTCCTTCAGTTCCCTCTGGAGTAGAAATTGTTAATCTCTGAAATGCAATACTCGACCTTGGTTGGCTAATGCCCCCTTGGCCCTCCTCTCCATGGACCAAGACTTCATCTTCAGAGCATGAGGGACTACCTGTAGGAGTAGAGCCACGGCGGGCTTTCTGTACAAGCTCGCGCTCAGCCTTTGCAACAATAGAAGTTAACTTTCACTGTGTAGTGCAAGTTTTAGTTTTGGTGGGCATGTTTGCGTCTGGCTGAATCGGTGAACTAGAATTCTTAGTGTGTTTTCCCATTAGGATGGATTTTGTTTATTATTATATATGTTTATTTTTTACCTCTGGGATGCCAAAGTCACAAAGTCCCAAAGTCCCAAAGGGAGAGAACCCCCCTCCTTCCTGCTTCTCACCTTATTCACCTTATTCAGCCTGTCGCTGCCTAAAGAGGAGCTCCCTTTTTCAAAAGCAACCGGAATCATGCAGCAGCCTCTCTAATCCGCTTTAACCCTCTCCAAGCCTCAGTTTCCCTTCTGCTGCAGCCTCATAGGGACGATTAGTGGGTCAAAACAGCAATCCTGTGCTGTCCTTCCCGGGTCTCTCAGCGCTCCCAGCAACAACGCCAGCAGCTGAGTGAGTGAAGCAAAAGCGGGGGCCGAAACCAAAATGGGACCGGAGCAGCACACACGCCTCCTCCTTGCAGCCCGCAATATCCGAGGACAAAGTGCGTCTGCCAAATTTACTCCACCCACTGATTTCTCGCTGAGCCTTACGCTGTCCTTCACGCCGCCATCAATCCCAATGGCCCGGACCGAGCTTCCAGGTGCAAGGCGGGGCGATGATCACCAGAGCTACCTGCAGGCGGGTTCTGCCATAGCTGAATCTCATCCACGAAGTCACCAATATCAAAGAAGCTTTTTGACATCGTCACTGAGCCAGGACTCGAGAGACCATGATGAATTGGAGAGAGGCATAACTGAGGTGTACCTATTGCTAGAGCTTGAAGATCCAGTGTACAGTTGAAGCAAGAGGGGAGTTGTGCATTTAGTCAGGATGCAAAGAGGTTCACAGCAAAAGTCAAAATCTAGAAAAACATTTTTGGAAGATTGTAAGGTGTAGCTGCTGGCTGTTTTAATCTTCAAAATGTCTGTGGCACCAATCTGCAATCGCGTTCAGATTGCCCGGGAGTAACTCAGCTTGAACCAAAAGTGTTAATTGTAAATAAAACTCCCAGAAATGTTGGCGAGCTCTGACAATGGTTTGGATTTTGTTCTCACCAAATCACTGATATAGGGTTCTGCTGAAAGAATGTCTATTCGCAGATGGCTGGAACAACTTATTTTGGATTTTGCAAAGCTCTGAATTGCAAAGAAGCCTGCAAGCATCTCTAAACAATTTATTTTGAGGGCTGACTCCAACTCTGACCCTGTGCCCCCAGTCAATTACTGTCCACATCTCCCACTCATAACCTGTCTGACTAGTATTGGCTCTAATACAAGATCTGGGGGGGAAGAGATAATTACTTTTCCATTCTCCATGCATGTAGGTTGTCTGACCACCATTGTAGTTCTAGTCTACAAGGTGTGACAGAGGTCTGAAAGATAATCTTTTTTTTTTTTAAATCTGGTGAATTATCTTTTTTTTATCATTGTAACTTTTTTTAGAGGAAGCTGTAACATAGATTTTTCTGAATCGATCAGAAAACCCAAGAACTCCATCTGGTTTGGAGGTGTAAAAGAGGACTTCTCTAAGTTTATCAAGAAACCCTGATTTGGGAACAGTTGGACTTAGACTGACAATTGAGATTGTAAAATATCTTTTTCCTGGGATTTAAGGAGCAAATCATCCAAGTAGACAATCATTCTTATTCCCTGAGCTATTAACTGATGCAACACTGGTCTCATGATTTTTGTGAAGACAAGGGTACCAAAGAAGGATTGAATGGAACACTACGCTCTTTAAAGGAAGACATTTTCTGCATGAACTGTCAACTGGAATCGTAAAATAGACATCTTGTAGATTCAAACAGACCATCCAATCAGCTTGTAGAAGTTAGTCCCTCAGATGGAAAAGTTTCCTTCATTAAAAATTTGTATGTTACAAAGTTGTTGAATTATTTGAGGTTTACTAGAGGGTGAAACGTTTTATTTTTCTTTTGTACTAGAAATATTGTGCTTAAAAAAACAGAGGGATTTAAGGGCATTATTTCTATATTGTACTACATCTGTCTTTTCTGCATGGTCACCCCTTATATTTTGCATTTTGCTGGACCCTATGTTTTTGCTGGCTTTAGAATTCTGTGCACCTTATCCTGCTGACCAGTGGTAATGGGCCTGTGCTCCTTCGTTCAACTTGAAGAACTTAGTATACTCAATAGCATGTGGCACAAAATGTACGCAGTGTTTGGAATTTAAATGCCACCAGTAGACGTTAGCACCTACTGTGTTATGCACTACGGTGGCAGTGCAAATATGGCTTCAGGTTAACCATTGTGGCCTGATTGTGTCAGTTTAAGCACTGCAATTCTACCTGCCAAATAAAAAACCTTTTTGATAGGTCAAAACCTCCCTTTTAAATATTAATTAGTCACCCCTGCGTATGTCTTGTCACACACAAGGCAGAGTGAATGGCATTTAAAAGAAGGGCATGAAAAAAGTAAATTTTAATACGTCCTTACAGTGGCTGGCACCCAAGAGCATTTTTTCACAGTAGCAGGCCTTGCTGCCTTATTTTTTTTATATAGATTAAAAATTCTAATACACTATTTTAGAAATGGGACTAGCTAGAAATTAATTAAAGAACAGTTTTTGATAGTCCAATTCAATGTGAAGTCAGATTTTTTATATTAAGGAAAAGTAACTTTTAGTAAGATATCTTTTTTCCTGCCTGAAGTTCATGGAGGCTAATTTTTGCCTTTGCTCTCCAAATTCAGCCAGCCAGCAATTAGCATTTGAAGAGGTATGAGAACTGCTCCCACAACAGAGAACAAAAGCTTAGGTGTTGTTACCTTGATGGGATGACCAGTGGGGTTGAACGCAGGACTGTATTAACTTCAAAGAGGCCTCCCCTGTTACAGACAAATGTTTTTAAATTAGCCAAATTAGGTGGGTGCATTGGTAGTATGGGAACCATCAACTGTAAGTCCCTCCTCCATTTCTAGCGCCACATCACAACTCTACACAAGCACTACAACTTTCTTCATGCCTGTGCAAACTGAACAGGCTTCTCAGACAATGTGATGATATGTCCCCCTCTTGTCATGATAAGTGATGAATCAGCCTGCTTTCTCCTATTGCCTTCTTCTGCATAATTCCAAAAAGGGAGACCATCAATGTTGGAATGGGAAGATCCCCGAAGGGTCTTGCCATTCTATCCTGTTTGCTCCTCTTTCATCATTTTTCTTTGAGCAGCAGCCTCCAGTCCTTTCACAGATTTGAAATTATCTGCCAAGTTTCATTGATGCAGCCCAGTATATGAAATTCAAAACTCTACTTCAAACCTGCACCTCAACTTCTCTGTAACCACCTTCTCTAGGAATTGTTTAAACTACTGATTCAGGGCCTCCAAATTTACTACTTATTGGTTTTCAAACTTCCCTTTAGTATTCCTCTGCCTTTCTGGCTGCTGCTGATGCCATGTTCTGCAAAGCAGTACACCAGTGGATGCAGTAAACCAGTGAATGCCTCCCATTGCAACCTGAGCATTCAAACCTAAATTTACATGGGGACCTGAAACAGACCACTTTGTTGAAATTTGGCCAAGGACAAAGGGGCCACTTTTGCTGTGAGCCTGCACCCAGTAGGGGTTGGGTAAGTCTGAAAAGACGTGTGGGGTAATTAAAGCCCACACGCCATATACATCACTAGCATGGGCTTGGTCACCACCATGAACTTTAGTCACAACTCATTATCCACCTCATTCCATGTTTTAGTGGTGTCCAGTCCACTCCTGGCCCTAACATTTTCATTATACCTAAGCCAATGAGAGAGGGGTATTAGTAATTGGAAAATAATGTTTATTTACATATATTTAAGGTAGCATAATTAGGCCACAAATTTCATTTACTGTACCTCAGCCTGCTTGAAAATTGCATGAAAACGTTTCCTTTGCGCATGTTTCTCTTATGGGCTTCTGCTTTTCATAAGATATCCAAAATAGTATTTATTTCACAGTGTTGTTTTCTCGTACTAAATATAATATATCAATTTGTGTTCCCGAGAAGGAGGCCATGTACCTGGAAACAGTTTATACAATGCTGATTGGATCTTGTCATGTATCTTTAGTAGCACATCCCTATGATCCCACTTCAGGCCATGCCGAGCATGTAGCATTTCATTTGTTTGAAATTACAAAATGCGCCCTTTTTGGGATGTGTGCCGGACTTTCTCAAGACTTTCTGCAGGTGTTTTTCTCACTTCCACGAAATCCTGTTTGTTTTATTTGTACTTAGAGACTTTTTCTTCCTTTTAAACTGAGCAGTCTCTATGTCTGTTAAGTATTTGATTCATATTCAGACCATGAACTGCCTTCTAAATGGATCACTGACATAATATAGAAAACCAAAATATCCCCATGCACAAATATCAACACGAAAATATTGATAGCCAAAATATCGACATCCCATCTATATAATGTAAATGACTAAAATATCGAAAACAAATACAGATGTAAAAATAGCGATGTACAAAATATTGTTTTCTTTATATATAAAAAATATTATTAAATAAATTAAATAATAAAATTAACTTTAAAAAAATTATTTAGATGTAATGTACATTTTAACAAATATAATAAATAAATCTAATTACAAAATTTTAAACATACATACATAAAAAGTCATATATAAATGTATATTTCCTAGAAAACAATAAATAAACCAATAATTTTAATGTATTTGTAAATGGTATAAATACATATAAATGTACAAATATATATAGATATATATATATACATACACCTATAACATAAAATCTAATTAAAAAAACATAATATAAGTTAAAACATTAAAAAATGTAATAATTTTTTTAACTTACATTTTGCACTCCATTGAGTGCAACAGTAGGGAAAATGTTGGATAGCGTAGGGGTCAAAATTACTATTCCCATTCCAATTACTGCAACATTAGGGAAAGTGTTGGATAGCGAAGAGTTACAAATTACTATTCCCACTCCAATGAGTGCAACAGTAGGGAAAGTGTTGGATAGCGAAAAGGTACAAATTACTATTCCCATTCCAGTGAGTGCAACAGTAGGGAAAGTGTTGAATAGCGGAGGGGTACAAAATACTATGCCCACTCCAGTGAGTGCAACAATAGGGAAAGTGTTGGATAGCAGAGGGGCAAACATTAATATTCCCACTGAAGTCAATACAAAATTAAAAACAAACAAAATATCAACTGCAATACAAAAAATTTGAAAAACAAAAAAATTATAAAAATATTAAAATTACAAAAGCTTGAAACATATTATAATGGTAAAAACGCTAAAAAAATGACCTGCAAACATTATTTTATAAAAATTAAAAAAATAATTTTCAAACAAATAACTATATTTAATAGAAATTAATTATAATCAAAACATTAAGGGGCTGATTCCGATTCGGTAAAATGCCCTCCAAATAGCCGTACGGAGCTTTTTTCCCGTAAGAATCGTATACAGAACCGTACCCGTACGTACAATGTAGTACGATGTGTTCTCAGAGCAGTTCTCCGTACGAATCGTACTGAAGACCGTACAACTCACTAATCCTTACGAATCGCATTTGGAACGTGCAGTACGCGATGTCCGTACGGATCAAAGCTGCATTTTCCGACCCAGCAAGTACGAATCGTATCGACAACAGTCCGTACAACTCTTTTTCTACAGGAGCTTAAAACATCTGTAAAAGCAGATTTCGCCTCGAAATGCGTACGAAACGGACCTCCCCGGGTACAGTGCGTACACCCAATGATTGCAGGGGTACAGTGCATCGGGGTATGGTGCGTACACCCCTGGATTTCAGGGGTACGATGCGTATGTCCCCGTGCGTACACCACATGAATGTAGGTGTACGGACCGTAGGGGTACGGTTCGTACACCCCAAGGTCGAAGGTGTACGGTGCGTACACCCCGTGCGTACACCCCTTGATTTTTAGGGGTACGGTGCGTATGTGATAGTGTTGCTATCCGTACGAATTGCTCATACGTGACGTTTACCATACAAATCGCGTACTCATTCCCCGGTCCGGATGGTACTTGGCGGGTCTTACTGCATTTTTACGAATCGTATGGTTCACTGTGCGGGTAGATGTCGTACAGATTTACCCTTCATTTTCGTACGGTTCGCAATGATTCAGACGTATTTTCTCACAACGGATCGTACTACGCGATTCGGACGGATTCGTACGATTCATACGGAAACGGCTACGAATATGAATCGGCGCACGGATTTGTTTCCCAAATTGAAATCGACCCCTAATTGTTACATGAATTAATATTTGTTATTTCCTAACCTACAACACCACACAATTCACAACACACATCTAAGGGGTATATTCTCAAGGACTTATCACCGAGTTATCAGCACTTTATCGCAGCCAAAGTCGTGATAAATTTATCGCCACATTCACAAGCTGGTGCTAACAGCCCATATCACCAGTTTACCTGCAATAGCAGCCGCAAAAAACATCACCACAGATGACCCTGGCAACTAACGCCAATGAGATGCAGAGTAGACGTTCCCTTGCAAAAAGCCGCGACAACACCACATAGCAACATTCTCAATGACCAGGCAGATCGGTGATAAGATCACAAAACAGGTGATAAGGTGCATTAGCAGCAGGAAACTAACACCTGCTCTGACCTGGTGTAAAGTCGGACGACAACCTGCAACATAAAAGGGAGACCAGCCCAGAGCCACACCGGAGATCAACAGATGCCATGCAGCTACTGATCATGCAGCTCGGAGCCCCAACAGGGCCACAACTCTTCAGCAATGTTGTCGCCAACTACCCAGGCAGTGTGCATCATTCCTACATCTTCCGACATTCCATCATGAACCAGCGCTTCCAGGCCGGCACCTACGGAAATGCACTGCTCGTTGGTAAGTACCAAATGATCACAACACACACCTCAAAACCACAATCATGCAATTCACAACTCTGGGAATGCACACGTCACAAACTCACATACAATATGCCAAACAACATGCCCACCTACCAGACACGACAGCACAGCTTACTGTGGTAACCTGGGCTAGCCATGTACACAAGCCATCAACGGCATGGCACCTCAGCCAGACATCAGCAAAATGTGGGGAGAGGTGGGAACCAGGCATGTGCAAAGGAGGCAAGTGACCCCTGAATGGGAATGTACACAATGGAAAGTGTGGCGTGGATGTGCTGGACAGACTGCGGTATGCAGCCCACAGACATATCCATGTCGGCATACACTGGTGGTGGTGGTAGTGTAGTGAACAGTGGATGCAATCATGTTACCCCAGCCAGTGGGGAAGATCATGGAAATGTAGCTTGTTACGTCCCCCCTGTAAGCGTGTGCGGAGTGGGCTGGCCCGGCGTATGCCAGGCTAGCGTAGGGGTGTGAATAAAAAGCATGTAGCCCAGGGCGTGGTTCTCTTCCGGAATGGCCAACGTCTTTGCCAGGGCCACACCTCTCAACCCGCCACGTGCCGGTGTGAGCTCCAAGCCCGAGGCCCGCGACCGTGGCAGCCTACTCAGACCATCACGGCCTCCAGGAACAAGGCCTGCAGTACTCCTTTCTCATTGATGTACTCCACCGGCTGACACAGCGGACAAGTAGGTCACACATTTGGGACTGAGTCTTGATTACACAATGGCAGAGCTCATATTTCATTGCAGAGTTTATATCACTATACTCCCTTCGATGTGGTGCCCATAGCATTCCAACCACACGTGTCTGAGAGCCCTTGCTGACTTCAGCCTTCAGCTTACCCTGAGGTCCAGCAGGCCTCACACCAATCCAATGCAGACCGTACCAGGCCAGACAAGGCATCGTCGCAGGCTGCACACCAACTCAGCTCTGGTGCCACTAACTCCGTGAGCCACAAATCTTCTCCACATGACATTTCAACGTTGTGTGTTAGAGATCCAGGAGGAGCTGGCTGGACAGCGGTTGACCCGCGCTGACCGCTGCCTCTAGTCTACACTGCTGTCAACCAGGTCACACATTTGGAACTGAGTCTTTATTTCTTCATGGCAGAGTTCATGTCACAGTACGCAAGGAGAGAATTAAGAGGAAGATGCAGTTCAGTCTGGAGGAGAAAAGGATCTCCGTTGCGGAGTTGACGGAACACTACCAACAACTGCACTGGTGCCACTAACGCTGTGCATCGCAAGCCAATGCCACGTGGCTGTGAGCCACTGCTAATCGCTGCCTCCGGCCTACACTGCGGTCGAGTAGGTCACACATTTGGAACTGAGCCTTGATTTATTTATGGCAGAGTTTATATCACTGTACAGGCCTCATCGCAGACTGCATACCCTTTCAGCTCCGGTGCCACTAAGTCTGTTCCCTGACATTCATGGACACTCTCAGGTTGAACTTTGGTGGCGTCTGAGTCTATGGCCTGGGGGTTGTCTTCATCATCATGTAGCTGATACTGACATGGTTGTAAAAAGGAGTCTGTAGCATTCAACTCCTCCATTTGCCTGTTCCTGCTTGCTACTGCCCTCTGCATCATGCCCTGGAAGGACACCTTCCACTGTCCCCCGTCACACTCCACGACATTGTCCTTGAACATCAGCGAGGAACCCCTCAGCTCTCGTGGCCCTACCTCAGTGCACCCAAGTCACTTCCCATGGCGGTGTGCCTGTGCCGGCCGCTGTGCATCCGGGGCCACTAACTCTGTGCTGTTCAAGTCATGGACCCTTGCTGTTTGAACTTTGCACTTCTGATTGTCTGATCACTGTTGTAGTTGTTGCCTGCACCAACCAACCCCTTACACTACCCAACACTCATCCAGCACAGGCGTCACTGGACATGTGACCCTGGCAATAAAAGGGGCCGGGCTCACGTGCCCCTAGCCAGTTCCACAAACTATCTCAGTGTGTCCGTGTGGTTATTGTGTATGTATGAGTGCCCCGGGCCATACCACATTACATTGTGATGTTTACAGCGGGTGCAACCATGCCACCTCAGGCAGTTGGGTAGACCTGGGAGATGTAGCAGTGTCGTACCCCCCATAAGCATGAGCGTTGTGGACTGGCATACATCAGTACTGCGAAGGGGTGTGGTTTCAACACGTAGCTCTGTGCGTGGTTAAGTTTAGGCCTTGCCCAGGAAGTAACTAATGTTTGTGTCTCTGTTGTAGTGTCTGTGCCACGTGTCCCGCAATGGACAATGTTGCTATGTACCATGCCCCCGGAGTGCATGCTCGCTGAAGGGGTACATGGGGGGGCATGCCTGCTCGCGGTCAGGGATCACACATGCCAACTGTTGTATGTGTTGCTATTAGCGCAGAAGGCACCAAAGGTCAACCCTTAACTGCATGGCGAGTTCAGCCAGGCATGTGCTCTACATCTGTGTCCGCCCTATCCTTACCATAGGCCTACACACGTGGCCGGCCACCTTCAGCGCACATCATCACTGTGTTGTAGTCCAGCTTGTGGACATGCGCAGACAGGCATGAAAATGGTGTGCCATAGGAGTGCAAATGGGGAGGAGCAGCAGTGAGGCTACATAATACACATTGATGCCGATCATTAGCAACAAGCAGTACATGTCATACAGGATTCACTAAGTCACACATATCACACACCAATGAAGCAGTGAGACTGCCAACACATCATGCAGTACGAAGTCTTGACTCGTCTCTCTCTGCACTGTCACAGGTGATCAGGGATATGCACTCTGCGCTTGAATGATGACACCACTCAGAGCTCCGAACACACAGGCCCAGTTGCAGTATAATTTGACCCACAAACACACCAGGGTCATCGTAGAATGCACATTTGGCGTGTTGAAGTCACGTATCAGGTGCCTGGACATCACAGGAGGAAGGCTCCTGTACAGCCCAGACATTATGTGCAAGATGATCGTTGCATGTTGTGTGTTGCACAACGTATGTGTACGCAGCAATGCCCCATGGATGTCAGATGCACCTGATGATGATGATGAAGATGAGACTGATGGACCAAACCCCACTGCAGCAGCAGCGGGAATAGCCTGTAGGAACACCATGATTGACAATTTCTTCTCATGTTAACGTCACATTGTGACAGTCCTTAGCAATCATGGGACAGTACGATGAATGACCACAGGCACAGCATGTACAAATAAATGCTTTCCAAAAAACATTCCCTGCATGCATGTCACTCATCTGTACAGGCACATCAATCAGACAAGTGTGAGTGTGACATGTAGTGCTAGCAATTTTTCAATTTGTTAATGGATGGTGGGTGTGTCACCTCTGTGCAGGTAGGCTGTTTAGGGTGTCACTTATTCAAACTGCCAGTTCTGTGTGTCATAATTAGTACGGTATCCCACTCTTCGGCGGTTCACATGGGTCCCAAATCATTCCATTTTGGCTGTCATTTGTGGCCTACAAGTGACAACAAGGCTTCTTTTAGGCTCATATATGTGCCGCCATGATGCAGGGATGCATACTGCGACTCTAGCCCCACGACAAGGGCAACATGTACGTAAGGGGGAGTCACTGCCCCTACATTCGTCTATGCTTTCATAATTGTTTGATCATGGACATGGCACGTCTGTGAGCAGGAGATGTTGATTGTCCCTCTGCAATGTGAAGGGGAGATGCGGTTTCACAGTGTGTTCCATGTATGTTTCCGCATTGGCACTTTTTACATACAGGATGCATGTCAATGTACATTGTGACTATTTGTGAGGAGATGCTTATCTGATGCAGGACAATGGCCATTTGTTCTACATCATAGCTGTGTGGTTGTGCTCGTATATTGTCATCTCAACATTATTTTACTCTGCTTTTATGAAGCATTTTCCCGCATGACACATGGGAATCGCAGGCCTGTCACTGGTTATCGCTGATGTTTGTATCGCGATTGGCCTCATCGCTACTGTTTTTGCATTAGTGTTTTGCGTTTTATCGGCGTCGTGCTGGTTTTAACACGGGTGTTATCATGAGCCTATCGCACGGTACCGGCGTGTTGTGAATACTACTTTAACACAGCGTTGTTTTCCCGCGATAGACTGCAATATGCAAAGTTGCGGTAAGCTAATTTTGCGATGTTTATCACACGTTCTTGAGAATATCCCCCTAAATTTCTAAAAAAGTCTACCTCCACAATTAACATAATGAATTATCAAATAAACAAATATTATTCATTAAAAAACAAATTAAAAGTTAAAAATTTATTTATTCACCAAACATTACCCCTATAAAACCAAAATCCACACACAAAATAAAAGTAAACAATAGGGCGTGGCTAAGCCGGCAATGGAGTCGGACATGCTCTTGTAGAGCTTCGTCGCAAGCTCCGTTATCTGGAAGGGGCCTCTGACCTCCACGCATGTCCCAGGAACAGATTTGATGCTCCGATAAGAGGACAAGGAGTAGAGGTCGCGAGGAACCGGAGTGAGAACCCCTGTCTTTGGAGCGGCCGGGTGGACGACCATAACCCCGGGCACGGAAAACTACGTGATGGCGGGGACTGGCTCCACCCACTAGGCCCGGACCTGTGGCGTGGCACCTTTTGAGCACATAGGCCATCTCTGTTATGGCCGTCAGGAATAGCAGCCACGATACTCCGGAGATGGCGATTGTGGGCGAGGGGATACAACCCTGATGCGATGATTCACCCGCCCTAAGATAAGCCTGAGCCACCAGCATGCGGGCCCGACGCCGCAGCCTGAGGCATTGAAAATCCTTCTGCTGAATGCTCCCTCAGCTCCTGCCGAGTCACGCTCCCTGGGCCTGGGAGACAGACTGTCATAATTCTGGTGAGTGGGCATGATCCTACAGATGCGAGCACCGATGGCACAGTGCGAGTGACGCCCTGCAGTGGAGGCCACTGGCGGACCAATACTGCGACGCAATCTGGCCTTGCGGTGTACATCCCATATGCACACCATCCTTTCCCGGGAGAAAGATCACCTGCCCTGACAGCTGCAGGCCCCAGGCTTGCCTCACCTTGTCCCGACTGGGACTTGCTCACCGAGGTCACAGTGCTGGTGTGAGGGGCGACGGTGCCTCTGCGCGGTACTGTACTGAGGGGAAATTACAACAAAAGCACATTTAGCACACGAGAGCCATAGCCACGCCGTTTCATCTTCCCTATGACTTGACCGGTGGAGAGTGTTTCTGGTAGCGGAGGACTCTGGCTTGTGCTGAAGGTGGTGTTCCTCCATTTTACATTTCACCTGTGGGGCCGACAAAGCTGTGTAGCCTAGTGCCTACCTGTACAGCACCACGGGGGTATCAAATCTGTCCCCCAGTGAACATTCCCCAGCACCTCATGTCATGGGGAGGACGCACGAAGATCGGTACCGGGGATGCAGCAGCCCCGCCCCCGCAGACCCGGGTGCAGGCGGATAAAATGGCAGGTGCGGAATCAGTGGACCCGATGTCGCACAAGTTAGATGCAGTGCTGGCGGCAGTTGAAAAGCTTGGGGAAACCATGAACCAGATCCGTACTTCACTGGCGGGTAAAATAGACAAAGTGGCAGTCGGCCTCACCCTGCTCCACACAGACCACTGAAAACTTTGCGGACCACACCACCACCGCTGAGGGTGTCATTGCTGGTATCTCGCCACGAGTGACCACGGCGTGGGGTTCTTGGAGGACAGGGCAGAGGATACTGAGGGCTGGGTCCGGCACAACAACGTACGGGTAGTGGACCTGCCGGTGGCCTACACTGAACAATGACTTCGCACGCTGCTACCCGGGGAAGCCCTCTCTCCATATTTTGTTGTTGAACGGGCGCACAGAGTTCCTGCCAGGCCACCCCCACTAGGCTCCAATCGGAAGCCGCTCCTAATCCTCCTATTGAACTATAGGGACAGGGATGCCGTGCTCCTGGGAAATAGGAATCTGCAGGAGGTGCTAGTAGACAATCACAAAGTTATGTTTTTCTTGGACTAAAAGTTTCAGGTCCAGAAACAACGGCGCTCCTATCTGGCAGTGAAGCGCCTACTTCAACAACACGATCTCAAATACTCGCTGCTGTTCCCGGCAAAGCTGATCGCAAATGGAAAGACCCATTTTTTCGCTACCTCAGAGGGGGTGGAGGAATGGCTCTACACCTACAACTCTTTGGGGAATGGGGTCCCCACCGCTGGACAGAGGGAGTTGGCCCCCGCTGCCTCCCTGCGTCACCGCCTCATGGGACGTAAAAAACCGCAATCCCTGGCCTCTCAAACTCCTGGCCCAGCACCGGAATTGATCTTGAGCGACCAGCTCCAGGCTCTACAGGCAGTGGCGGACATCAGCGGGGCACAAGATGAAGAGACCAATTCAGGCTCCGATCCGCAAGGGCCACCCAGTGATGATGACCTCTCGGTCAGTTTTCTTGCTTCACAAGACTCCTGTGACCTGCCCCAGGTCACTCCACAGCCTTTGAATGACATAGTTTAAATTCTGGACTCTCTACTGCCTTTTTTTCATGTTCTCCGTCAGCCAGGCAGTAGACAATGTCATCAGGCATGAAAGTATAATGGATCCTATACTTTGACTGTATGTTGCATTCCCTGGATTCAGCTGTTGGGATAGCATAGTGGGACTCATGTTTCAATTGCAAGCAGGAGGATGGGGCCCCGCCAAAGGGCAGGTTGCCTTTATTGCTCCCTCCTACTTGGGAACATCATATATGATATTTAGGCAGCGGCCCTATCTTAAGCGCGTTTGGCCAGGGACATGGGTAGCTGCTGGAGACAAACCCCTTTTACTGTTACACCGTACATTGCTGTGCAAAGTAGTCCCCCCCAGACGTTAGTTGTACGCTACTGTTGCTTCAAGTTTGGGTGGTTGCCTTTTGCATATTTGCCCTTCTGGTACTTTTTATTGCAAGTAGTTCTATTGTTTATCACGCCATCTATTATGTACTGAGGTATGAAAATTGTGATATTGGCTCGCGCAGGGACACACACTCTAGACTTACCTGCGTGCACATCATGCTGATTCCTCCCATCCCTAGGCCTGGCAAGGCCTCATGTGCTACTGACATTCAAACGTTATGGCACCTATTAGGATAGGGACCTGGAATGTGAGAGGTATCCATAGTCCGTCATGTCGCTATCTCATTTATTCATATCTGAAACGCCACCACATACAAATAGCACTCCTCCAAGAGACACACTTGCACAAGCCAGAAGTGACATGATTACATAGGCGCTGGAGGGGTCAATTACATGCAACGGGCTGTTTGGTGTGGGTAAGACCAGGGACTCCCTTCAGGGTGGTAGACTCCTTCGTAGACACAAAGGGCAGGTACATCATAGTCAAGGGTGTCTTGGGCCGTAGGCCGATCATACTTGCATCGCTGTATGAGCCCAACACTGAGCAGGCAGCCTTTCTGGAACTGATATCCCACAAACTGGCCGAGTGTCATGATGTTCCCATGGTATAAGGCGGTGACTATAATAGTGTACTGGACGTCTCGCTGGACCTCTCCTTTCCTTTCCTGCATGGCACCGCCACGCACACTGCCATGAAAGCGTTAAATCACTGGGCTGCACAATGACACTTATCTGACGCTTGCCGACACAGAAACCCGCAGGATAGAGTGTATTCCTATTACTCAGGGGCGCATGGCCTCCATGTATGCCAAGACTGCTTTATGGTCTCGAATGATCTTCTACTGTGTATGTCCGGGTCATATTATATGGGGCGGAAGCACTCAGATCATAGCCCACACTTGGTGGAGCTGGATTGGGAGGACGCAGTACCGCCAATCCCTGTTTGGCGCATCCAACTTGAAGTTCTGCTTGATGCACCCTTCGGGTACTTATTAGCTACCACCGTAGCACAATACTTTGATGAGAATGCAGGCACAGCTTCGTCACCACTGTTGGAGTGGGACGCTCTTAAGGTAGTCGTGAGGGGGCACTGTTTGGGTAAACAGACAGGTATAAGACTACAGCTGGAGAAGGAACTCACCATTTTAGAAAGGATGCTGGCGTCTAGTGAGCAAGAAGCAACTGAGGGGTCCCAGAGACAACTCGACTGCCACAGGGTGGAACATGCACAGTTGTTAGAGCGGTTGCGATGTCCTAATTATGCTGCCCATTCAGCACGGGCGCATCACATGGGGGACAAAGCAGGGAAACTGCTCACGTGGCTCATTCGCGAAGATGAGTCGTCGACCCCCGTCGCTTCTGTGCGTATGGCACTTAGGGGTATAGCATACACACAGCAGGACATAAATAGAGAGTTTGTGGCACATTACAGGGACTTATATAAATCCCGCACACAGGTCACACCCCTGGAGCTACAGCTCTGTCTTGGGGGATAGACCTACAGCACCCTATGCGCACCCAAAGAGCGGAACTAAATGATGCTCTCCTTTCGGAGGAAGTTCAGGACTTCATATTCTCATTGTCCAACGGGAATTTGCCGGGACAGGATTGGCCTGACGACTGTATTTTATAAGGCTTATGCGCATATACTAGTACCGCAGCTGATGAAAGTGTATGAGACTGTGATAGATGAATCTACACTTACCGGCACACAAAACGATGCCCTGCTAGTGTCCCTCCTCAAACCTGACAAGAACCCCGAATTTCACTTCTGTAACAAATTGCCGATAAGCAGAGTATTCTTACTAAATTGTATACGTCTGTATAATGTCTCAGATACTCCTGAACTGTTATGCAATTTAAGAAGAAAAAAAAGGAAAGAACAATAAAGATATTTAAACAAACAAAACAAAATAAAAGTAAACAACTAATAATGAGCAACTAATTATTCATTAATAAAACCTAAAATACTTTCCACCTTCTACTCCAATAAATACCACAACACACACCTAAAAATCATTACACAATTTCCATAACTAATTTTACATTATTAGGGGGCTTATTACGATAGCGTAACAATCGCCACCGCCGTGCCGGCGGTGGTGACCATTACGCCATTGTAACATGAAATACCTCCCACCATATTACGATGGCGGTTGGTATCGCAGCAGATGCAAAGTCCGTCCACCGCTTTTCCGCTGGTCGGCAATCGTTACGATTGCCGGTCAGGCGGAGCTGGGCCAGGAATATGGTGGTGGTCCCAAGCAGGCACCGCCAGCCATTTTATGATGTGACTTGCGGACAGGCCTCTCTATGACGGCGAATGGTTTCAGGGCCCTTTGCGAGCCCCTGGGAGTGTGGGGGTGCACTTGGGGGGTACCCATGGTACCCCTTGCAGTTTCCTGCACCAGGTAGCAGGCACCGCATGGTGCCTGCCACGTGGTGCCGGGAAATTATGTGCATGCCCTTTACCATTGCAGACAGTGCTGCAGCCAGCAACACTATCCACAACGGTAAAAGGGCAGGATGCGCTCACCAGTATGGCAGGCGCATCCTAATTGGGCAGGTGGGACCGCCACATGTCTGGCGGTTGGTCCCATGCCCGTTATGATGGCGGCCGGACATGGGCTGATGTCCGCTCGCCATCATAATGACCCCTAAATTATTATCAATTAACAACTTAATAATTAATTAAAAATAATTTACTTCCCACCCTTTAACATTATAAACCCCGCAACTCACATCTCAAATTAATTACCCAATTGCCATATTGAATTTTTAATGAATTAACTACCATTATTTAACAATTAATTATTAATTAATGTTAAATAAATTACTTCCCACCCTTTACCCCTATAAACCCCACCACCCATTTCTTAACAAATTACACAATTAACATAATTAATTACCAATTAATTAATTATTTAATGAATATTAATTAACAAACAACTGATAAACAATCATTAGTAAATTAATTCCCACAATTAACACTATCAATTATAAATTAAATAAATATTAATATATAAAAAAGTATTATTAAATGTATTAAAATTAAATTACTTCCCACCCTATTACCCTATAAACCCACAACTCGCCCTTACAAAAATGATACAATTAACATCATTATCAATATATTAATAATAATAATTAACAACTAATTAATAAATAATTAATAATAAATGAATTCCCACAGTTAATACTATAAAATCTAAATTAAATAAATACTAATAAATACAAAATATGAAATAATGTATTATTATTAAATTACTTCCCACCCTATTACCCTATAAACCCACAACCTGCTCCTAAAACAAATAACACAATTAACATAATTAACAATTAATTAATTAATAAAAATGAACAACTAATTAAAAATAAATTCATAATAAATGAATTCCCACAATTGACGCTATAAAATCTAAATTAAATAAATACTAATAAGCAATAAAATGTCACTAATTTAATATAATTAAATTACTTCCCACCCTATTCCCCTATAAACCCACAATCCACTCCAAAAGAAATAACACAATTAACACAATTACCATAATAAAAATTAACAACCAATTAATAATTAATTGATAATGAATTAATTCCCACAGTTGACACTATAAAATCTAAATTAAATAAATACTAAGTAATAAACTCTAATTAATTTATTATAATTAAATTATTTCCCACCCTCTTCCCCTATAAACCCGCAAACCGCTACAGAATGAAACCTAAAATGTAATTAACATAAAATTAATCGCTACTAAATATTTAACACATATATTAAAAAACAAAAGCAATACTTATACAAAAAAATAGATCACATACTTTTAAAATACATACTAAAATGCATAACACTAAATTAAACATCGATATTTTAAACAACAATATTTTTGCAAATGATATTACTGATTTCAATATTTTCAGAAACGATATTTCTTACCTTAAAGTCGATATTCTGGACCTTAATATTCTTGCTGTCGATATTCCTGTGTCACAATATTTCCAACTCAATATTTGTGTATGTCGATATTTAAAACTCGATATTCTGTCTGTGCACCCCAATATTTTAGGTAATGCTAATTCCCCTATATTATGACCTCTCGCAATTGGATTTATTTTTATGCAACATTTTCATCTGATTTGAATCTAACTAACTACTTTTTGCCTCTATAATGATTCTTATTTGTGTACAAATTTATTGTTTTGACTTTGAATGATGTCCTACAAGGGATTTCTTCATGTTCAAGGACCCCCATCATTTGGGACTTACATGGCCCAGATCCGGCACATTAGTTCTTTACATTCAAGGGCCGATTACGATGTTGGTGGGAAAGCCTCAGACCGCTAGTCAGAAGCTTTCCGACCGACACGGTCAGTTTGAGGACCGACCGGCGAATTATAATGTCGACATGCGGAGTGTGAACTGGTTGATCACAATCCCACGTCCCGCCCCTCCCTGCACAAGCTGGCTCAGAGCTGGCAAAAGAAAAATAAAGTGATGCTAGAACATCGTTTTATTTTTCATTTGCTGGCTCTGTGGCAGGCAGTGAGGCGACACTCCTCCGCCATTGCGGATGAGCCGCTGCTGGCTAAGTAGCACTTTTGTTTAGCTGTAATTTCTCTTGCTGAGTCCCCTTGTTTTTCTATGCAGAAGGCTGCTGCTTTACCCGTGACATTTTGTGGTATGGGCACGCTTCAAAAGATATCAGAGCATCATGTAGTACAGGCTTTCACCTGAAAGTGCAACACACCTTCTCTGGTGCCATACCGAGATCCACATACTCTAATAAAGTTCCCTCAAGATAACAATATTTAGGGTAGAAGGCTTGTTTATTCTTTAGGCATTTGAGATTTGAAAAAAATAACGTTTCATGCCCTGCAGCCACAATAAACAACGTGGCATCGCCTAATGTCTAAAATAGCTGAGGTCCCCTATTTGCAAAGTGCGGTTTGTTATTTTTGGAAAGTATGATTTAAATGCCGATATGCAGGCTCTGTCTGCTTTCAGGCGAGCATTTTCGATTTTGCTCAAAACTTGATTCAACATGCAGGGCTTAATCTAAAGTGCGACTCGACACTTGCTGGCACATGCATCAACATTGGAGTTTGCGATTCCTTAATTGCGAAAAATAAGGAATCGCAATTAAGGAATCGCAAACTGCAATGCATCAAGAAATCGCTAAATAAATTGCGATTTCTTAAAATTCCTTCATTGCGATTCTCAATTTAAGAATCGCAATTAAGGAATCCCCTCCCATTCATTCCTATGGGCCTAGAGGCCCATAGGAATGAATGGGAAGACATTCTCATTTTGAAATCGCAAAATGAGAATGCAATTTAAAGGGTGCAGGGGGGGTCCAAAGGACACCCTGTTGCACCCCTGAAATTTGCCATTAAGTAAATTTTTCACACACACATGCCCCAAGGGCATGTGTGTGTGTAAAATGGCACTTTGAAAAATGCACTTTTGTGCATTTTTCAAAGTTTTCGCAAATTACCATGAAGGTCAACTTCATGGTAATTTGCACCCCTTATTTGCGAATTCGCAATTTTTTAAAGTTTGATGCATTGCATTTAAGGAATCTCAATTTGAGATTCCTTAAATGCAATCGCAGTTTAAGAAATCGCAATTTTGCGATTTCTTAAATTGCAAGAACAACAAAATGCATAATGCATCCCAAAAATGGAACTTGCATTCGCAAACGGACGAATTTTGCGATTCGCACCGTTTGCGAATGCAATTGCCTTTGATGCATGTGCCTGTTAATGAGGACGACTGCTAAATGAAGTGTTGTTCCATGCCAGACCCCAGTGCCAATGCAACTGCCCGCTCACGCCAGGCTGGAGGAGGCGTGAGCCTTTCTGATTTTAGGAGGGAGCCGCCTATTCAGCTAAAACACTGTGGCCCACATGCATCATTGTGACATTTTGCACTTCCTAATTTGCGAAAAATAAGGAATCGCAAATTAAGAAGTGCAAAATGCTATGCATTATTATTTTCGGTATTCATTTGTGATTCGGTAAAAATCGCAATTTTTACCGAATCCCAAATGAATACCGAATTCTTAAGTTAATTTTCGCAATTCCCATTGATTCCTATGGGCCAAAAGGCCCATAGGAGTCAATGGGAATTGCGAGTGGCACTTTGAAAATTTCATGGGTGCAGGGGGGGGTCCAAAGGACCCCCCCCATGCACCCCTGAAATGTATTTTTCGCATCATGTTTCACACACACATGTCCTAAGGACGTGTGTGTGAAACATGAATGTTGAAAAAAAAACATTTTAAGCATTTTAAACACTTTTTCCAAATTTACCGAGTGGTTCAACCACTCGGTAAATTTGGCACCCTAATTGCGAATTTACAGTTTTAAATTTAATGATGCATTGCTTTTAAGAAATCGCACATCTGCGACTTCTTAAAAGCACCCCCAATTTTAGAACTCGCAAACATGTTACGAATTCTAAAATTGCTTCATGCATCCCAAAAAGCACTTTTGCATTCGCAAACGGCCGATTTTAAGGAATCGCACCGTTTGCGACTACAAAAATGCTTGATGCATGTGGGCCTGTAGGCCCTGATGCTTAATGGAAAGCTGCACTACGGGACGGCCGGTGAATCTACAGCACAACCTGCACTGCAGCCGGGGGTGGTCATGGGGGAGCGGGTGTTTTTTTTGGCCAGCATATTTTCATAGCTGCCAAGTTTTCGGATTGCTAATGTGTGTCTTTTCTGTAGTTTGGGTGTGCGTATAGGTGACAGTGTACTGCCAAATGTGTGACACTTTCTCCTGATAAATCAAAAATATGAATATCAGAAAATACAAGTTTTGGACCATTTCAGCTCAAAAATGCGTTGCGCATGCTACAAAACCTTTGAACAGGAAAGTCACCAACCTAGTTCCACTTTTTAAGATCATCTTGTTGCAAACAATTGTAGCACCACGATATTAAATAATAAACGTCTTTCGGAGACAGTAGTGTCAATAATTAAACAAATGCTCCAGGTGTTGATTTATGAACATGTGTTTGTAAAGCACACATTGACATTTAAAAAAATCCACAAAATGCCAGAAGCCTAACTTTTTTAACAGAATGTTCTGCCTCGCCAGTGTATTGCTTCAAGGAAGCTATGAAAAAAGCTATCTTTCTGAGACTCGAGCAAGGGGCCTAAAGGTTACATAAAGATCACTAGTGAAGGTGCTTTAACCCACTGAGCATTTTCAGTGTGATCATAATCTACGTAAACGAAAACTACTGCTTTTATTTTGTCAAAGTGACTATACCTTGTTGCTCATGCACTCATTCACGGGGAAAATAGTTACCAATTTAACTGCAGCCACTAAAAGTCCCAAACACACCTTAGGTTTTTTAAGTAGCATATTAGGAAGGTCTGTGGAAGGGGACGTGGTCTTGAGAGTGTCTTAATCACTCTCATTCTCCCCTTTCACCACTTTCCTCTGTAGTCTCTCCCTTGGGTGCAGATTTAAAAAAATTCCATGCACACAGCTCAGCAAAGCAACTTGCTGTGCTGCGTTGATGGAAGGGAGACGTCAGAAATGGGCTATGTTTACAAAGTTATGTCACATTTCTGCTGCCTCCTTGCTCTGGTGCACTGTCTGCTGCATAGTGGCAGCACAGGTACCGTTGCACCTGTGGCAGCTCCTACAGGGAGTGCTGCGGGGCGGTGGGACAGGGCGGGGGAGGGGCAGGGTGGGGGGTAGTAAACTCCGGCATATGGCTGAACCGAGTTAAGTACATAAATAAATAAATAAAACAAATTACATTGCGTGCGCTGCATCGCCGATTGGGTTGCAGCGCGCGCAATCTAATTCGTTTTATTTATTTATTTATGTACTTAACTCGGTTCGGTCATATGCCGGAGTTTACTACTGCCCAACCTGCCCCTCCCCCGCCCCACCACCCTGCAGCACTCTCTCGAGGACCCGCCACTGCCTTGCGCCATGGTGCAAGAATGCCTACGTTAAAGGCAGGATTGTTTTTTGTGCAGGAAGGGATGTCTTCCTGCACAAAATAATCCTTAAAGGTGTTTTTCTTTTTCTATGTGTGATGCTGAATAAAGTAATCCCATTTAAGGGCTTGCGTTGTCCTTGTGTCACCTTTGAGTGACGCAAGGACAATGCAAGCCCTTAGTAAATTTGCCCCTCACCTTTTCATTCTCATCTTTCTGAAATCCTTCATTAGCATACCTCACATCATCTTTTTTCGTCATCACTGACTTTTCACTCTGTCCCTCTACATGTACTTCCCTGTGTCGCCCCCACTACACCAAGCTCCCTATCATCCACACATCCACTGTAAGAAACTGTGGTCATCATCCACACACCCACTGTAAGAAACTGTGGCCATCATCCACACATCCATTGTAAGAAACTGGCCAGATTTACTAACATTTGAAGCAGTGCAAAGCAGCCAGAGAACTGGCTGTGCAGCACTGCACCAAATGGAGGGAGCAGAAGTGTGTGACATGATTACTGACATATGATGGATTCCTGATGTCTCTCTGCGCAGATGCACTTGAGGATGCCAAGCGCCAACACAGGCGCTCTTGCGCCATGGTACAAGGGTGCCAGCATTAAAGCCAGGATTGTTTTTGTGAAGGAAGGGATACCTTCCTGCACTCAAATGACCCACAGAGGCATTTTCCTCTTTCTCTATGAGCAGCACACTTAGAAAGAGAAAAGGGGAGACATGAACATATGTTTCTTCGTTAAACCTTGCTGAGTTTTTTTGTGTACTTATTTGGGTATACATGAGAGTCCAAACAAAAAGATTCTATTTTGGTTACCATGATTTCTTTGGGTGATCAAGGTTGTCATGTTCTAACGTTGCACACACAGTTGTTGCCCTGTAGTATTAGGGGTACAGGTGGTGCACTGTGGCTAGCTGGGACATAGGCCAACCTATTCTGAGGGTTAGCACGGAATCAGCCTGGCACAATACTGCCGTTTATTTTGACTGACAAGTGCACAGTTTACAGAGGGAGATACAAGCTGTAGGACACCATGCTCCACCCATGGAACACCTTCTCACATAGAATAATGCAAGGGAGCGACTTGCACTGCCTTCGGCGCCCAGTCTTCACCCCAGCCACCAAAACAACACCCCCTACAACCACCCTCAGCGCTTGGACTCCCATCAGCAACGAAGACACCGCCCACGCTATGAAAACCATCCACTCCGGCTCTCCTTCCGACCCATGCCCTCACCACATCTTCAACAAAGCCGACACCATCATCGCTCCCCACCTACGAAACGTCATAAACAAGTCCCTCGCATCCGCCACCCTCCAAGAGAGCTAGAAGCACGCAGAGATCAACGCCCTACTGAAGAAACCCACAGCGGACCCCAAAGACCTAAAAAACTTCCGTCCCATCTCTCTTCTTCCCTTCCTGGCGAAAGTGATCGAGAAGATCGTCAATAAGCAGCTGACCGCATTCCTCAAAGCCAATGGGTCCCTCGACCCATCCCAGTCTGGATTTCGAGCCAACCACAACACCGAGACAGCCCTCATCGCAGCCACCGACGACATCAGGACCCTACTGGACAACAGGGAAACCACCGCCCTCATCCTCCTAGACCTCTCACCCGACTTTGATACAGTCTGCCATCGCACCCTAATAACCCACCTCCACAACGCCGGGATCCAAGGCAAAGCCCTGGACTGGATCACCTCTTTCCTCTCCGACAGAACCCAGCGAGTCCGCCTCCCTCCCTTCCGCTCCGCAGCCACCGAGATCATCTGCGGCGTACCCCGAGGCTCATTACTCAGCCCAACCCTCTTCAATATCTACATGAGCCCCCTCGCCACCATCGCATGCAAACACAACCTCAACATCATCTCATACGCCGACGACACCCAGTTGATACTCTCCCTCACCAAAGACCCAGCCACCGCCAAACTCAACCTCCAGGAAGGAATGAAAAACGTAGCGGAATGGATGAAACTCAGCTGTCTGAAACTGAACTCAGACAAGACGGAGGTCCAGATCCTCGGACCATCCCCATCCGGCTGGGACGACTCCTGGTGGCCCGCAGAACTAGGCACCGCACTGACACCCACTGACCACGCACGCAACCTGGAATTCATCCTGGACTCCTCTCTCACGATGACCAAGCAAGTCCACGCCATCTCATCTTCATGTTATGTTAAATGGGGTTTTGTAGCACGCTCAATTACTTCTGGAGTATCCTGGTGCTTCAACACCCTGCGCATGCTCCGTAAGATCTTCCGGTGGATCCCTACCGGAACTAGAAAGACGGTCACCCAGGCCCTCGTCACCAGCCGACTTGACTACGGGAACGTCCTATATGCAGGAACCATAATTAAACTTCAGAAAAGACTCCAACACATACAGAATTCATCCACACGACTCATTCTTGTCATACCCCGCCACAGTCACATATCAGCCCACCTGAGAGACCTGCAGTGGCTCCCCATCAGCAAAAGGATCACGTTGAAGCTCCTCACCCACGCACACAAAGCGCTCCAGGACATAGGCCCCAAATACCTCAACAACCGCCTCACATTCTACACTCCAACACGCAAACTCCGCTCCACCAGCCTCGCCCTCGCCACCGTCCCACGGATCCGCAGAATCACCGCCGGAGGAAGGTCATTCTCCTAACTGGTGGCCAAGACGTGGAACTCCCTCCCCACCCACCTACGTCTGACCCAGGACCACCTCACATTCAGGAAACAACTCAAGACCTGGCTTTTCGAGCAGTAACAGCACATCCCCCTCCCCCAGCGCCTTGAGACCCTCACGGGTGAGTAGCATGCTCTACAAGTTTATTTATTTATTTATTTTTGGCATTTGTACAGCACTCTGTTACCCGTAGGTGTCCTGGCGCTAAGTGTTACTCCTGAGATAGAGGCAAGTTAGGGAATCAGATGGTAAACAACCATGTCTTTAATGCTTTTCTAAAGGCCATGAGGTCCGTCAGTTTTCTGAGGGCGTGGAGCAAGGTATTCCAAGCTTTGGCTGCTCCCAGCACAAAGCTTTTGCCTCCCCACCGTGCCCTCTTAAAACGAGGCATCACGATCAACCCCATGTCAGTTGATCTAAGATTTCTCATCGGACGGTACCAATAAAAGTGCCGCCGAAAGAATAAGGGTCCCTTGCCTTGTAAGGACTTGAATACTAGGCACAGGGCTTTAAAAAGAATTCTCTTTCGCATTGGAAGCCAGTGCAACCTGATCAGCTCCTGAGACACGGAGACAAATTTGGGGATCCCCAAAATGAGCCTTGCCGCTGCATTTTGAAGTACCTGCAATTTGTTAAGTACCCCCTGTTGGGCACCAAGAAATAAACCATTGCAATAATCCAACTTTGCCATGACCAGCGTTGTGACCACTGTTTTCCTGTCACTGTCAGGGATGAATGGAAGGATCTTGCGGATGGATTTAAGCAGGTAAGCCACGGAAGAAGATAGAGCACTGACCTGGGGACGGAAGGTAAGTTGATCATCGATCAACACCCCTAGATTTTTCACCTTCGCTACTGGGGTGGGGGCCTTGCCCATCTGGTCTGGCCACCAGCTTGGGCTCCAGAAGTTGGTGTTTGAACCAAACACTATAACTCCGGTTTTAGCCGAGTTCAATTTAAGGCAGTTAACTGCCATCCAGTTCCCAACCGCCAGCATACACTCCTGGAAATTTCTAGCTACTTCTTCTTCCCTCCCTGGTAATACCGACACCACAATCTGGGTGTCGTCAGCATAAGATGTGAGATCAAACCCTTGTGCCCGGATTACTGGCGCCAATGAGCTAACGTAAACATTGAATAACGTAGGGCTCAAGGACGAACCCTGAGGAACTCCGCAGGGCAGGATGAAGGGTTTTGACTCATAGTCTCCCAAGGCCAACTTCTGGACTCTGCCGGACAGGAAGGCTTTAAGTGTGTCAAGCGCTTTCCCCTGAACTCCGCGGGCCTTCAAACGGTCGAGTAGAATCCCATGATGGAACGTGTCGAAGGCCGCGGAGAGGTCCAGCAGCACCAGGGCTGCCCTCCCTCCCGCATCGGTCACCGCTCTGATCTCCTCAGTTGTTTTAATGAGGGCGGATTCCGTGCTATGGTAAGGTCTAAAACCATGTTGAGAGGGGTCCAAGGATTGAGTGGCAGCCAGGAAGGAGCTTAGTTGGGTGTTCAGCGCCTTTTCTATTAATTTAGCTGGTAATGGGAGCCTTGCTATTGGGCGATAGCTATTTGGGTCCCTAATATCCAGGTTAGGTTTCTTTAGTAAGGGCAAAATTGATGCCTGTTTCCAACAAGCTGGAAAACCTCCTGTTCCAAGCATTATGTTGAAAACGGTCACCAGCGATGAGACTATCAGATCTGGGGCCATTTTCATCACAGCCACCGGACACGGGTCTGACGGAGCACCTGATTTTGCTGCTAACAGTAGCCGCCTAATTTCTTCACCATTTACTGGCGAAAAGCTATCAAGGTTATGTCCTAAGGATGACTGCATAACAATTTCTGAGGAGGCCGCCTGGCTATTCAACCTCTCCTGACTAGAGAAGGCTTTGAAAATCGTCTCCACCTTACTTTGAAATAATCTGGCAAGATCTTCACATAATTCAGAACTTGCGGGAATGGCTGCGGGAGCCGGGTCAGCCAAAGCTGCCACCGTCGTAAACAATTCCTTCGCCGAGTTCTTAGCCAAGTTTATACGGTTGGTATAGAATTCTTGTTTAGCCTTCCCCACCATTTTTTTATATGTTAGGAGACTTTGTTTCAGACGACTTCTGTCACTTTCCCTATATTCCTTCCGCCAGACCCTTTCCAATTTTTTACATTCCAGCTTGTGATTTCTTAGTTCCTCCGAGAACCACGGCGCTGAAGGCCGTGCTCTAGCCAGGAGGCGTAAGTGTATTGATTGATTGATTGATTGTGTTACTCCAGATTTACTATGCCACGTGGAGCCAGGCAAGGTGGCTCTGTGTGGCATAGTCAGTCTTACATAAGGGCTTCTGTTCCCTTGTGTTGCCTTGGTTGACCCAAGGGCAACACAAGCCTTTGAGAAATCTGAGCACAGTTCATTAGCTAAGGGGGCTAAGTACACATCTCAAGTAATAAGCACAATCATTGTGAGGGAGAATCACTAAAGACATTAAATTAACCTGAGCTCAACCTCCTGATAACTATTGCACAGAGCAGGCAGGATAAACGTTTAGGAAATGTGTAAAGAATACTGTACACGCTGAAAAGAAAATAAGGGAGTTCAACAGTCCATCAAGATGATATTCAGTATTATTGTTTTCCAGTTCATTTTTAACCAGTTAATTCATTTAGGTTCTTTAAAAATAAATTGACAATCTGATAATTCAATGACATCCAAATCCGGTTTAATGTGAGCTAAATAAGACCATTCAGGGGCGGCGTACTTTTTGTTTGGAACTCCCACTCTTGATGACTTTTTGGATTCTGG
Organism: Lissotriton helveticus; assembly: GCF_964261635.1. Lineage (NCBI taxonomy): Eukaryota > Metazoa > Chordata > Amphibia > Caudata > Salamandridae > Lissotriton > Lissotriton helveticus. The sequence goes on from NC_136063.1 coordinate 1,312,141,330, forward strand.
CTGTTCACTTTCACTAATGTCTTGTTCTACTGCTCTTTCTCTTCCTCATTTGTTTCTGGTCTTTGAACTTTCTTTGGCATTCTTTTTCTTCTTCTCAAAACGTATATGATTCTAAAGAGGCTGGTATGCTAAGCAGCATTCTCTCGTTATAGCAATCCGTTCTTCTACTTGTGCTAAAGTTATACCACACAAGTATAATGCTTTCAAAATATTTGATATGGTGCCTATGTTGATCACAATACTCCATGATGGTTTCTCAAACAAAAACCATGAAAATGATAACCAACTTGGCACAAAATAGCTACAGTAAAGACCAACCACTCACTGCATGACCGACAGTGCTAATCAACCAATCGCAGCGAAGCTCAATGTGACAATTTATCAATCACAACACAGCTCACTGTGACATAATGCTTTCAGAATCACAATGAAATTAACAAAAATCCTTAATCAACAAAAGTCAATCTCAAATCTCATTATAGGAGAAGAATTTTACTTTTACAGCACTATCGATCACACTAAGGCAGGTTCTCAACCAGTGGTAACCCAACCATGATTGGCACATTTACTCCTGTTCACCAAAGAATGAACAATCACCAATCTAGATTAGAATGCATTTGCAACTAGTCCTCTAGTAAGTCATGAAAATATACCCTATTGTAATGTGAACATGGCACTTCACAATACACACATCCACTTGGCAGACAGCTTTAACACTATGAATATATCTCGAGATCTTGGATTTCGACTAATCCGTTTCCCAATCCAATAACAACATTAATCACAAAAATTCAGTATTTTTGAAGCATTCAATCCCTAACATTCCAACATGTTTGCAATGATACACAAATAAACACACTATTGAACACTATCAATCAAACTCATTATTGAGGACAAAATCATAGAAATCACAACTAAGACTTCTAGTAACCCACAAACCAAAACTGCATAACTAAAATGCTCATACACACAATGGACCAGACTTGCAAAGGTAAATTACACTCTTTAGTAAATTACTCTTTGGAGTAAGTGTACTTCTTTTTGGTATTCACAAACTTCAAGTTTAAACCTACTAAAAAAGTCTAAATTACATGTCTCCACCCCCTGAGTATTGCAATTAGCTTACTCTTGTCTGAGTGGCTGACGTCTCTCCCTATACCCCTACCTGATCTTCTCTAGACTCCTCTTAATCCTCCCTATTCCCATCCACTTTTTTAGTAATTATTTGCCCTTTTTTCCACCTACTCCCTCCAGCCCCTCCCACATTTACTACAAAAACCTATACTTATGTGTGTGGACACTCTGCAGTCATGGCGGAGAACTCTGCACAGATAAGTATATGCAATGCATAGGCATAAAACTCCACACATAGTTTGTGAATTGCAATTTGTAGTACGTTTTGTAGAACTACAAAATGTACTACAACGTGCAGTCTGTGAATGAGGCCCTTTAATTCATGACATTATGACAGCACAATTTTCCACACTCTCAAACTACAAGTACCAAAATGCATTTAATCAATGTCACAATCTGCCGCAGTGTATATGTCCTACTAATACTGAGACTCTTTAATTCGGGAACTGCTTCAGGAACACTGGAATCTTGCCACTAAACCAATGTGTCCTGAACATTAGAACCAAGAGTGTGACAGATCCAAGAAAGTGGAACTTTTATCCCTAGATCATATCTAATCTCCTAATCTATTGCTGGGCTATCCGGTTTTAGGTTTAAACCTATAATAACTGATAAACTCCCACAGAAAGGGAACAAGGTCTCATCAGTGTAAAGACTGTAAAACACCTGCACTTCAACAAATTAAAATGCCAATCAAAGATAGGAGTCAGAGAGAGAATGAGTCATTTTTATTTATTTCTGAAGGGGCAACACAATATAAGTTTGTTTATGAGGTAGAAGCAAGAATCACTGATTTAAGATTTTTCTGATTGAGTTTTGGTTTTTAGGGATGTCACGGATATATTGTTTCTTCTTCCTTTTGTTTCCTCCAGTTTTGTGTGTTTAGAATAAACGTGCAGGGTTGAGAAGTATGATTAGGTCTGATCTAATTATGTTATACACTGTAGAAAATCTGGTAATGTTAAAATCATATTTAACCTGTTGGCATTGTTTAATTCTTCTAATGGTTGGTGGAATGACTGGCTCATATGAATCTTAGCCAATATGTACTATCGCATCTACTTACAGACATAGAATAGGAAAAACCCTTTCATGCATCAGCCTCTTTTTCTAACAAGTCATTAGTGATAGAAGGTCAACTACCAAAACCCCATGCATTAAACATTCAATGCAATGTGGAGTGACAGGCACCTGTGAAAAGAGTACTGTTATCATGCACATTGGATAGCGGTGATAATGATGCAACACTGTCTACATGCCAACAAAATTGATAGCAGCAAGGTATCTCATTGTTATGAGTGATACCTTCAGCTCATCCTGACTTTTTACCCAAATGCGCATTAGTTCTGGTGTTTTACCTCGTAGTTACAATGTTAACAGTGAAATTACAAGTTCTAGAATACAACATGACATCTGTCAAAAGGTCAGGATTGACTTAAAGTGAGACATTTGCCATGGGAACATTTGGCAGCTCTGAATTTTCACAAGAGAGCAGTACCACCTTACTGTTGTTGGGCAAAAAGTGCACAAAATTAAAAATTTAAATGATTTGACGAGGTACTATCTGGTTTGCAGAGTTGACCACCTCTACCATGTCATAATACTTAGTAAGGAGTAAGTGAATGACCCTCAACTGCATTCTGGAAATTGTTTATTAAAACATTTGAATGTATAGCCCTTTTACTTTTTAAATCCAGTAAATCTTGTAATCCAGACAGGTCCTGACAGAGTGAGTGTGAGAGGTAATAAGATATGAAAGAGAGTAATGGGATATGAGTATCTGTGTAATACACAGACTTTCTATGCTTAAAACAGTCTAACATACGTCCACTGGACACACTGCCAATAGGAAGATACTGTATACCCTGCACCATTTCTCCTTTAAATTAAATTTGCACTTTATAACAATTAATGCAGAAAACATCATGTTTTGTAAACCCTTGAAAAACACAGTTTCTGTCCATTTCGGGCATTAGACAGCTGAACAAACACTGATAAGCACTAATTTCAAAAGGCTTGAAAAGCACTGAGAATATGCCACTAAAAGTCTCAAGAAATAAACACTGAAAACAGGACAGCTTATCTACTGTTCTTTGCCTGCATTCTTCAATGAAACTGTTGGTGATATCTTATGACATAATTTAAAGATAAAGGGCCTGATTCACAAAAGGCCTAGGTACTCGTGCAGAGGCACTGCACTCGTGTGGGAGTCTCTGCATGCGGGGCTGAATCTCTACAATGAGAATTCTCATTGCAGAAATTCTGTCCCAAGTGCAGAGATTTCCCCACAGCTTAGGGACCTCCGCCACTTTTGTGAATCAGGCCCAAGGTGCCTATGCGAAATCGGGGGCAGTGTTGTCTTCAAGAATATGTGAGGAAATGTGCCCCTGAATAAATTTGGACTGGCATAAATCAAGTAACATAATCAACTAAATAAGCCTTCTTGAGTCCGATATTTTAGGAAACATATAGGGTTATTCAAAGTTTCAGATCATATCAGAAGGAAAGAATATTGTTAATTAAATAATCTTACAGGGAATTAGCATGATGCAAAAATCAATAGGCTGATGCAGCAAGAGGTCTGACAAAATAATAGAAATGTCAAAATATTCTAAGACTTTCATGGGCCTATTCTGACTCATCTCCAAAATGAACCTTCTGTTATAGCAAAATACACAGTAAAATCATACAGTCAGCATGAGATGAGCAAAAAGATGCATAGGCTCACCAAATCACAATACAGAACAAAATGCAAATACCTAACACCGTCCCCTAAATAACTAATAATCAGTCCCCATGTTCTCTAATGTCATCAGATGTGAGAGTACATATCTTGATATAACCACAACAATGACAGATCTATAACATGAAAAGGGTAACTTAGTTTCAAGCATGAAGAAAGGGAACATTTTGAGAGGAAATTTTCCTTTAGAGGTTACAAAGAAAATGCCAGAATCACAATATATATGGCATACAATAATGTTTCAGTACACATTTTGCAGTATGTGGAAACAATAAATAGGAAAAATGGTCACGTTTTAAATTTCAAAATAGAGTTATGGCCTAGTCTGGGCAATGTAAGAAAGCATTGTTCAGTTGAGGGCAGCAAGTTTGTTTCAAATACAAATTATTCATGCCACTAACTAGTCATTATTTGTTAACTAGAAATTTGCTCGAACATACATCAGCAGGACCCACGCACCTAAGCATTCCTAAAAAGGGGCTAGTTCTGGAGAAGTGACTTGGCAGTCTAGATACAAAAAACATTGGAAGAAGGCTGCACTTGGGATTGGGGAAACTTGTGGGATCCCTGAAGAAGGATATAGGTAGCTTCTTAGAGTAGCTGCTTAACCTGACACAATTGTTTGATCAACCCTTTTGGCAAAATTAAAGAAAAACTGTTTCATCTTTATGGTCCTGATTCAGTCTACTGCAATAAAATGCCAACACCTGAAACTACTAACACCTACATTCTTACATGAAAGTAAAACTACTCAGACAAAAACATTGCTTCCAAATATGAAATAACAAGGTTCAACCCTAGGGAGGACCCAGCAAATAAACACCACACTTGATGAGTGAGTTTCCAGATCATTGCACACCCTGAGTGTTATGGCACCTGACTGTATCGTAAGTTATGGTGACTTCCAGAAATCACACAAAGGAAAAAATATCCAGCCCAACCTTAAGGAGGAGACCTTACGAAAGGACATTAATGACACTGAAAAATTAAAGTTTAACGTGGCTTTCAACCAACGTTGGTCCAGGACTCATTATTTCAATGACTTGAGAAAAGTGGTTATCTCCTAGAATAAGAACAACAAAAGATGGCATGATTATTGGGTGTTGTGTGAGGGATCTTTTGGAATCTCTTGGATTATCTATCTATAAAGGTGCAAAAGAGAGCTCCAATGCTGGATATTATGCTCAAACTGTCCCCTGCCACCAAAATCAGAATCAGCCTAAATATCACTGTACCCTCTACCAAACTAGATTCTAGGTTCTCCCAATTCCTTTGAAAGCAGCATGCAGTAATTCTCCAGAGATTCATGATTACCTGATTGCATTATCTAACCCACACTGTGTGTGAATTGAGAAATAGTTAGAACTTCTATTTATGTTACACACACTCTTCAATTTCCTGTTCTAATATTTTTATGTCTACCCAACTTTATTTTCAAAATACCAAGTTATGTCCTTGCCTCGCCCTGTTCTGGCACTGGAGAATAATTTATTCTTAAAGCAAGTAAACATATGGCACCTCTCCCCATGGACCACCAGTTTGTTTGTTCTGAGGTTTTTCTTTTGCATGTTGTACTCTTTTAGCCTGCTCTCATCCCGGCACCGCTACCCCTGCGGCCCTGCCCCCATGCCGTTTCCTGCTCCCGCCTCCCTGCTGCACGTCCCCCCACCCTAATTAATGGTGGCCGCTACACGATCATGTAGCTGCCGTGCTGCTTTTGTGCCAAAGGCAACCACGCCCGAAACCTCAGCATCATTCTCGAATCCTCCCTCTCCATGACCCAACAGGTCAACGTCGTTGCCTCCAGCTGCTTCAAAAGCCTCCGCATCCTCTGACAGACCTTCAAATGGATCCTCCCGAATCAAGAAAGACCATCACCCATGCACTCATAACCAGCAGACTCAACTATGGCAACGCCCCCTATGCTGGGATCAACCAGTCTCTGCTCGTGAGATTCAGACCATACAGAAAACAGCAGCCAGACTCGTACATGGCATCCCTCAACACAAACACATCACTCAACACCTGCGGAACCTGCGGAACCTCCACTGGCTCCCCATCGAGAAGAGAGTCAGCTTCAGGATATTCACCCACACCTACAAATGCCTCCAAAACATCGGACCCCAATACCTAAACAAAGGAATCTCCTTCCACCTACCCAAAGAAACCTCCGATCCGCCGACCTCACCCTTGCCGAAACCCCTCGCATCCGCAGAGCCAGAACAGGTGGAAGAGCCTTCTCCGACATCGCGGCCAAGACCTAGAACAAGCTCCCGATCTACATCAGACGCTCCCCCTCCCTGAAATCTTCAAGAAGGCACTCACAACCTGGCTCCTAGCCTGATGGAGCTGCTACCTCCCAGTGCCTACTCACAGGTGAGTACTGAGCTTACAATTCCCCTGATTGATTGAGTGATTTGTTGCTTGTTGAATGACTGCTTCTCTGGCCTTGTGACTCTATGTCCTGTCATGCTTAGTTAGTATCCCATTCCCAGTGAATGTTTCATTTGGTTTTCTGTACCGACTAAATGTTCTATGCACATTTCTGGTGCACCAAATTCCAACAAGCCAAGGTGTGTTAAAGTCATATGTTTCCTTGAGAGGCAATGTAAGCCCTTCATTACCATACACATACCTACTGCAGTAGTAATTTGGTTAGTCTCAAGAAATTAATAAATAGGTAGGAGCTTTTTGGTGGGCCACCAGGTAAATTGTGACTTTTCTCTGCTATTTAATTGCCTGCTGGATAAATAGTAGAAATGATTTGCCATTTGGTTGGCAGACTTGAAATTAGGGGAGAAAATTCACTATCTATCCGGTCGCTAACTAAATAATATTCTGCACTATTTGGCCGGTCGCTGTGCAAATAGAAAAACTTCACCATTTACTCAACCACTCATTAAATAGTAGGGATCCTGCACTGTTTCTCTGGCAGCTGTGCAAATAACAAGGAAACTTCACTATTATCTGGTCACTGGCTAATTAGAAGAAATATTGTACTTTATGGCCAGCAGTCAAGAAAACAGCAAATAAACTTCACTCATTACCCAGCTGCTAGTATAACATCAGGCATTATTTACAATTTGGCCAGCAGTCATGCAAATTGCAAATACGCTTAATTATTTTCCTGGCTGCTGGTTAAATAACTTAAATTATTTTCTGTTTCACAAGTAGCCTGAAAAATAGCAAAAACTATTTTGCCTTACCCGTCCGATAGCAGATATGATAATCTGTTTGACCTGTGGCCTTAAAATAGAAGAGAAACTTCATTATTCACCTGGTGGCATGCTGCATAGCAGACAGAATGCAGAACTTGGCCAGTAGCCACACAAGTAACAGAGGAACTTCACTACATACCTGGCTGCTGTCTAAACAGCTTACATTTTCTGTTATTAGGCCTTATGCAGATTCCAACAAGTACTTACTAATAGTTAGAACTGCAAGCAAGGAATAAATATAATTGGTGTTCATCTCTATGAAAGTTAAGGTCCTATTTTATTATTTCAATCACAAAATGTGGTAGCATATTGCATGCATATTTCTTGCTAATGCAGTAGTATTTTTAAAAGTGACCTCTTTAATATTAGGTCGGTTTCACAAAATACTGAATCTCAGAGAGGACTGCAGAAGGACCTACCTAATTAATTTTCCCTACACTGCTGCCAAAAGGTGACACTCTGTGATTGGCTGTCATCACAGAGATGGTGGTCTGCAAATGAAAGCACACCACCCATCCCTATGAATGCATACCAAAATAAAAAAAGTTTTTTTACAGCAACCCATGTTCTTTAAAGGAAGCATGGCTGCTTTAAAAAAGTTTTTTCAGTTTTGGAATTCTTCTTCCCCCTGAGGCTACAAACATGGGGGCAGATTTATGTTGGTCATGCGCCACGTTTGCGTCACGCAACTGCGGCGTAAACGTGGCGCATCCCTACGACCCATTTACAACGTGACGCATCTAGGCAGATGCGTCACGTTTTAAACCCCTGCGCCATATGTGGGCGTTCCGGGGCAGGTGCGCCTCGCAAAAGTGGCTGAGTGAAATCTATAAGATTTCACTCAGTCACTTTCAGGGCAATGCTTCGTCAAAACCCTGCGCCTGCTTGAAGCAGGCGTAAGGCTTGACGCAGCATTGGACAGATAGGGCACCCCCGAGCATTGCTGGAGCTGCGTCGTACTTGCGACGCAACTCCAGCAATGCGCCACCTTTACGGCACAGATGCGTCACGCATCTGTGCCGTTTTTGCCCCATGGTGCGCCACATTGTAAATGCGGCGCACCATGGGATGCGGAGCTGCGGCGCAAAATAACTGGCGCATCCCTGGGGATCCGCCAGTTATCATAAATCTGCCCCATGATTTCCAAAGGGATAGGGCTCCTAAGGGGACCTTTTCCGAATTGCAAATTAGTTACCACACCAACTTGGGTAGCACTTATTAATGGTTGGTGAATCCAATTGCAGTTGTAAACTGCCAATATCCTAATTTCTGAGTTGGAAAGAGACCCTCCTATTTGCAATTCAGGAACTATTGCAAAAGTATTTTACAAGCTAGAGGTATCTTGTACATAATGATATGCACTTTTGTGATCACAAGCTCTGTAATTTTGCATCTTGTGTCTCTTAGTGCTAAAAAATGTTTTAGATGCAAGCACTAACTTATAAGTAGGACTTTACAACATTTTATTACACTGGAGTGTTTTTGCATTACTCTTGTGATACGAAATTACTGAAAATTACATGATTATGCTTATTTGCATAATAAAGAGTAATTTAGGGAAAACTCCTTTCACAGGAGCACAGTAACAACGAACACAGCAAACGCGAGCAGCATTTAGAGCTATTTTTGTAGCACAAAATACACCCTCATGTCCATTTTGGATGCAAGGGTGCATTTTGTACTAAGAAAATAGTGCTAAATTCTAGGTTATGTTCCTCGTGTAATTCTGCTTAATTGTTCTTTTGTTCCTTTTATTTACGCTACAGAAATTTACACGCTTTGCCCATCCCTCCTTATAAGTGTAAAGGTCCCGAATGATTAAATGTTTCCAAATAATTTTGTCAGAAATTGCACAGAATGCTAGTACATTACATTGTGGGCCAAGACACAGCAATTCAGGTGCCCTATTTAGGAGCTCTCTTGTGTTCCACATATGCTCCTACACCTTTAAGTTTACCTGCACAAATGGCTAATGATGAAGATAATTTTTACCTTTGCAAGAGTAGTTAAAAGTATTTGCTCTTCTACAGCTATGTACTCACTCTTATTAATAAAGTCATGAAAGTGTACCAGAACCAGATATAGGATTACCAAAAGGATCCATGTTATCTGAACACCTCTTTTTCTGCAGAAAATTAGCGCACTCTGAAATTATTTGTTTTGGTTAAGTTCAATTAAATCAGACTAACACCCCTACCAATAATCATCTATTAAAACAAAATCCAGAACTAGAAATGTTGTATCCCAGTGACATCATGCCAACTGGTATTTAGGGTGATCTTACCAAAACAGAAAAAATAGCATAGGGCCCCTTATGCAGTCACCAATACCGTATACATGAGAGGCATAATTCCAATATGTGAAAGAAACACTATGGGTCTGATTTAAAAATTGATGGACCATACCAGGATACATGATTGCCAGCCGGAAAACTTTTAAAAAGCTTTTTGTTTTTCAAAAATAAACTCCCAAAGCAGGAGTTTATTTTTGAAAACAAAATCTAATGGCCCCCACATGAATGGAGTTTTCTTTCAGGGTGTTGGGATCATTATTTTTCCTGTTCCGTACAGCCAGGTTTTAACCTTAATAGGGTGGATGGTGTAAAGTCTGCGCTCTTATGGCCCTGACTCTGTCGGGCCACCAGAGAAAGTATTCAGTTGAAAAGCTACTAGCAAATGAATGGGACTATGAATAATTTAACTGAATGTCATTGGAATATGAATGAATATTTATAGTAAATCAGAGAAGGGCATATAGGCATCAAAGTCACTGTAGAAAAGAAATTACGATAGACATTTTATTCATTGATTTTGTTACAAATATTGTAAGAACTAAGACATTGAATAAACAGAGACATTTTGTAACCTTCGTTCTTGTAACCTGTGGACTGTTCATTTCACAGTCGACTTTTATTCTCATTTTGAGGTTTCAGAACTAATTTGGGATGATTCTCTTTCAAATGTCATTTTGTGGCTGCAGCTCAAATACAGCCATTGTGCCAGGTGATGGCTCTCATAGCAGTAGTAATAGTGCTGACTTAAAGCATAAGTAACCAAAACAAGAGTTTACTAGAGTAAGTGATGGTTTATTATTTTAAAAAAGACCACTTTTTTTCTAGTTTGAACAGTGATGAGCTCCTACGTGAGATTTTCTTTCCCATGGTTAGGCAATGGATGCCCTTAATTCAAGTTGCATTATACTTTAGGGAGAGTGCATCCCTTGGGCCTATCCACTTCTAGGTCTCCCCTCTCCCTGTAGGTAGGGACCCTCCAGAGGGCATCCCCTACTGTTTGTGAATGTACCTGTTCCAAGTTCTCGTTTTTTGGGTTATTTAGGTCTTCCCGATCCACATGCTGATCCTGGTACAACTAATTCTGCTCACTATGGTATTGGTTTCCTCAATCTGGTATTCATAGTTCTAGTGCTTCCTGACCCTCGTTTTCGTGGCCCTGCTCCTTCCTTGTATTACCTCTGCCTGGGCCTCCTGATCCTTGTACTGCTGATCCTAAACCTGTTCCTGCAGGTCTGCTGTGTCTTTCTCCACTTAGCTTATGTGTCCTGGTCCTCCTAGATCTGACATTCTTAGTGTTCCTGTTTTGGGTCCCCCTGAGTCTCCTTGTTGTGGTCACTGTCTTCCTGGTCCTCCTGGCACTGCTTCCATGGGTCCTTGTCCTCGTTATTAGGTACTTTTGGCAGGGCCTGTTAATTTTGGTCCTGGTCTAATTCCATTGGTCCTTGTGGAGATTGGTGTCCTGGTCCCCCTCATGCTTGCCTGTCATTTTCCTGCCTATTCTGATCCTTCTAGTCCACCTATCCCTACCTAATCCTACCCAATCTGGTCCATGGTCTTAAAGGCCCTATATCACCCAATCCAGGCCTGACTAGTTATCCTGGACCTCCTCCAACTAGTCATGATACTCTTGGCCCTGGTCCTCCTGCTTCTCCACTGACCTGTTCTCTTAGTCCTTGTTCATGTCATCCTGTTTTTATCCACCCGACTTGATCATCCTGGCTCCTGTCATCATGGCCCTCATTGTCTTGAACCTCCTTGTGATGGTTCTCCTTGTCCTGGTATGCCAAGACCTGATAATCCTGGGCCTCTGTGGCTTGATCTTCCTTTCACCCTTGGCTGTGATCCCACTGGTCCTCCTTGCCCTTGTCCTCTTACCCTGCTAGCTCTAGTAGCCTAGCCATTTCCTTCTGATTTTCCGAGTCCTGTTCTCAGTATGGTTTGCCTAGCACTGTTCCTCACAGTCTACCTTAACTTTCTTGTGCCCTCTAGGCTTGATCCTTTTATTTCTGGTCCTCCTTGTTTGGGTCTTTGTGTACCTAATCCTCTTGGTTCTGGTCTTCCTACCCACCCTGGGCCATCCAGTCCCCCTTTTTTGAGCTCTTCCTCCTCCTTCCTGATCCTCTTGACCCTCGTCCACGTTACCTGGTAATTCTGATCCTTCTCACCCTGCTCATTTGATTCCTTAGTTTTAAGTCCTGCTGGTTCCCTCAGCCTACCTGGCTACTCATGTCCTGGCTCTCTTAGGCCTTGTCCTCTGAGCCCTTGTCTGCCTGGGATGGATTACCCTGGTCCTCCTGGCCCAGTACATTGTCCTCATGATCCTTCCATCTCTGTACCCAATTGTCTGGGCCCTTTAGTCTTGGTTCTCTTTGTCTGTGTCCTTCTGAGCCTTGTCATTTTGGCCCTGGTCCACCTGGACATCCAGGTCCAGTTCCCTAAGACTTCCAGGCTCTGGTTATTCTGGTCGACGTGGTACACTGGACCCTGAGGCTATGAGATGGTCCCCCTCGCACTCCTAGACCTGTTCCTGGTCCTCTTGGAGGTGATCCTTTAAATTATCTTTGATCTGGTTCTGATCCTCTTGGCTATGGCTGCCCTGGTATCCTTGGTACTGCCCCCTTCATCTTTGTTGCTTAGTCTGGTCCTCTGGTCTTATTGGCCATATTCTTCCTGCAGCTAATTGTCTTAGGTTTCCAGTATATGTCCCTGATCCTCCTGTTCATCGCGTTCCTAATCCTCCTGGCCATCTTGCTCCTAGCCTTGTGACCTGGACCTCCAGGTTATGGTTATCCTGGCCCAATGTTCCCCATTCTGATCCTCCTTGTCCACTTCACCCTCGCCCAGAAGGTACTGGTCCTCTTTGATCTGACCTTCCTGCCCCCTAGTCCTTTGTTTTCCTGGTCCTTTTAGAACATTTAAATCTTGCTGTGCTTATTTGTGTCCCTAGTCTCAACTCCCTGGCCCCAATATCATTCTGTTTTTGTTTTTGATAGCCCTTGTCATTCTTGAGATTATGCACCTGTTGGCCCTGGGTCTTTTGTTCCCAGTCCTTATACTTTGCTTTCTTCTGGGTCTAGTTTTTATGGACCTGGTCTACCAGCTATCCTAGTCTTGGTCTCCTTAGTCCTGGTCATTATGGTGCTTATTATCATAAACCTTACCTTTTGCCCACTCTGACCCTTCTTGGTTCCCCCAGTCTTGACCCTTATGGCTTTGGTTCTTTCAGGGATTGGTTCTGGTCACTCTGTTCTGCTTCTCCTCACCCTGCACCCCCTAGCCCTAGAAATGCAGGTCCTGATCCATCTGGCCTCCAGTGTCCTAACCCCTGATTCTCATTCCTCCTGGTTTGGGTTTTCCTGGGCCTCCTGAATCTATTCCTTGTCTTCTTACTCATACTGCAGCCTTTAATCCTGTCCCTCTAGGTACAGATTGTCCTTGTATGGGTCCTTCTGAGCCAGGTCATTTTGGTCCTGGTTCTTCTGGCCACACCTGTCCAGTTCCCTTGGTCTTCCAGATTCTGGTGGGCGTTCTTACATCTGATCCTCCTCATCCTGGTCCTGCTTCCTGCTCTGGTCTTTTGTATGTGATTGGTACTGGTCTCCTTGGTCTTCCTAGTCCCTGACCTGCTAATCCTGGTCTCCTGGGACTACTGGCCATTGCCCTACTGGCTCTGTTCCTAGTCCTCCTACTCCTTGCCCTCATGGGTCTGCCATAACTTGTCCTGGCCAACCACAGATCACCCAAGCCTTTCATAGTTCTGATCTTGCTTGACTTCCAGTTCATGCTAGCATTAAACCTTCCTGGGCCTGTACTTCCTTGTCTGTCTAGTCCTATTCCCATGTACTCCTGTGCATGGGCATTTGGATTCTGAGTCTCCTGTTTCCCAGGCTCCAAGTCCTGGACCTTTTAACCCCCTTCACCCTAATTCTCGTACATCAGTCCTCCTGTTCCTGCTCCCATGATTTGTCAAGTTTCCTGGTTTGCCTGTTCCTAATCCTTCTACACCCAATTCTCCTAGGCCAAGTAGTCCTGGTCCAAGTTCTCATTCTCCTTTGCCTGGTCATCATGTCCTCTGGTTCTGGCCCAACTGGTCTTGGTTCTTATAGTCCTGCAAGTCCCCCAGCCCCCCTGTCTTATTCTAGTTCTACTAGTCCTCCTGGTCTACCTGTTCCTCCTTATTCGTGTCCATCGAACCCTGGCTCTCTCTGCCTAGTAATGTTCCACCTGGGTCTTGTCTTCCTCATTCTTCTGGTACTGGTTGCAGGTCATCCTGGTCATGCAGTTCTTGTCACCCTGGATTAGGATGCCCCTGAGCCTGACCCTCATGAACCTTCTGATCCTGAATCTGCTGGACCTGGACATCCCAGTCCCTTATATCCCTCTTGAAAATTGTGATCTATGGTTGTCAGGTCCTGCTAGCTCTAGTCCTTTCTGGTTGTGGTCTTTCTGGACCCTTCTCCTTGTAGTGTAGTTTCTATATTCCCAATAGGCTCTGCGCACTGAAATAATATATCCTATAGATGTAACGTAGGACTTATGTTGACTACGGTCTCTAACAAAATATAATAGACTTAATTGTGAGTGCCAGCTAGCTCAAAGGTCACTAGAAACGTTCTTGAGTTCACAAGAAGGGATTTAGTTTCTGACAACCGCATAAACATGACAACTTTGTTTCCCAAGATAAAACTGATCTTCAGAGTCGTGGAAACAATAGATAGATATTTCACTCAGTCAATCGTGCATGCTTCGTTTCATCAGAGGTTGAGAGAAATAAAGAGCTGGGCGTTTTCAATAAAAGTATTTATTGAACAGTCTTCTTTCTCATGAAGAAGAAATGAACTGCTACAATCGTAATACTGGCCACAAAGTATAGTACGTACAGCAAGAAGAGTATTATAAAATATTACTGTAAGAGTATGGTATGGTTTCTAAGCCATAGAATACATACATAAATAAATAAAGACTAAAAGTACTCAACTGGTGCTTCTAAAATACGCCTACCCCGATGTACCTAACCTAAGCTTAGTACGAGGGAAGAAGTAAGTGAGGTGTAGAATAAATGTAATCTTCTTTGCCAAGAATCTATCCAAGATTTCTCTTAGGGTCTAATCAGCTCCGTACCTTGGGTTAGAATGAAGAAGGTCAATCTTTGGACTCGATTTCCCATCAACCCACAAGGTTAGCTTGGAAACACTGGAGCTGGATTTCTCGGAAGGAAAAAAGAGAGCATCTCTCTCAGTGCGTCTGCTGGAGGGTCGGCTTCCTTTGGCACTTGCTGTAGCAGGGTGCATCGGGCAAAGAGATAGTCGAACTGCTCCAAACCACCGTGTGTTTGCTATGGCAAGTGTGGGCATATTTATACCTTGAAGGTACAGAGTTTGACGTAAAGGTGAACATAATAACGTCATCAAAGAGTCTCAATTCTTTGAAAACTCCATGAGTTCTTGGACAAGTCAGTATTCAAGCAAGGGGAAGTCCCAAGCTGCTAAAGTCGAGTTTTCCAAGAAATCATAGTGTATTTTCGGAACTAGTGGAAGTAGCCCTGCCGTATTTCGACTGCATGGGCTATGTCTAAGTATGGTTATGATTTCTATGCCTATGTAAGGATATGGTGATTTATACCTATATAAGGGCATGAATTGGGAAAATTACAATAGCGTCCTAAAATGTTATACAACATCCACTCCACGTTATCATGTTCAACTTAAGTTCAAGCACTAAAATATATAATCTAGAGCATGTGTTTACAATCTCACCCCAAATACATACAAAAATGCAATTGAAATGGTTGCACACGAAAAATGAGCATTTGTACTGAACGCATTTAAAAGCAATGATTGCATTGTAAGCATATAATATGACATTGGCAATACTCAGTGAATGAATCACAAAATAACATTTACGAAATGGCTCATAGTTATAGAAAGTCGAGACCATCCCATAGCGGAATATACAAACTGTTTTTGTTCTGGTTTGTGGATTAGGTTAATATTGTTTCTAGGAAGTATTCAAATAATTCTTGTTCTCTAAGAATAGTTCTACTTTAAGCAGATTGCTTTGTGCCAAAGTTCATTGTGTTTTGAAAAAAGTCAAGTCAAATCGTAGAAAAATAGAGTTCCAAAGTTAGAAGCTTTTGTTTTGAAAAAAGTGAAGGTCAAATTTCAGAGTTTGAAAAAATGTTGTGTGCTAACTTCAAAAGGTATTCTCGGTTTCAGGAGAAAACATTAATTCGTCAAGGCTGGCAAAGAAATCGTCTACCACAGTAGATGAAAGTTGAACCACTTCATTAAGTAGATCAATCGTACACAGATGAGAAGCATCGCTGTCAGCGCCAGTCGCATTAGCAATGTTCGCAGTAGATGGTACCTATGTGCCTGTTGGTCCACGTATCACACCTTCAGCTGGAATTGCCGGTGAGATCGCAATGAATGCCGTCATCAGAATTGGTAGCCTTTGGGGGCAACACAAAACATGAGCTGTTACTGTACCCAGTAATGCGTCGACATCCGTTGGCATTGCCGATGGAAGTGTTAGACAGATATCTAACACGCATTCCTCTCCACAAAGCAGGCATCGTAGAACAGGTAAGATCAATCTTGCCAGATTGGTCTGAATGACAGGAACCATGTGGTATTCAGATCTCTCAAACGAGCCAAGCCAAGGATCTGTGTTATGTGTTCACGATACTGCATTGCCTGAAGAGCATTCTCCATGGTAATTTGGGTATCGCTGATGACTGGACTTGCCATAACGGAGCAGGAGTATTAAAAATAGTATCCCTGCTACGAGACGCAAGACAAGAGGCAGGCCGCCGAACACAGAGTGGACGAAGTTAGGAAAAATGCCCAGGACTGCTTCAAAGGGTGCTAACAGTCCCGAAAAAATCGCCTTAAATACATGTACAATACCACAGGTATTAGACATGTTTAAGATACGACCTAACATTTCTGAGAAATGAATGGGGCAGTTTGTTGATAATAATGCATGTATCTCCGCAGAGGACCTTGCAACTTGCAGATCATACGTCAGTCTGGACGAGGTCAGTGGCACAGTTTTTTGTAAAGGAATGGATTTCATTCTGCTTAAAGTATCAATTCGTATAGAAGAGATGTTCAGTGAAGGCCATAGTGGCGACTCCCCGTCTGTCTTAGTTTTAGGAAACAATACTTGCATACAACAAGTGACCCTGGCTGACACACTAACGAGATAGGCTGTCCCTGCCATCATTCCACAACAGCTGTGATCATTCAGCATTATGTAGCTTCCATCGGAAATCTGCCTAAAAATTGGATCTATCACTGCTGCCAGGGAACCCTGCAGGTAGCATGATAAGTTGTTTGAAGAACCATCACAGGCTCCATGTAAATTAATGCCTTGACAAAGAAGTGTACCGCTCAATGTTGTTTTACAGTTTTTACCACTAAGAAATACCTCCTTTCCCCCACTCCAACATTTGTGTGTGTATGGTAAATCCCAGGTTGACTTTATGTGCTCTTTACCCAACCTTTCATACAGGCCTCCTGGTAAGTGTTTTAAGCAATACTGAAACTGGAAAATCGTCACTGGTATCGTGATGGTGCCATGTATTATCCATTCAACGGCTGGTTTCTCAGAAACGGTTAATGGTAATCTTTCCAGTTTTTCTATGCTCAGCACCGTATAGTCTGCTCCCCTCTGTGCCAAAGAGATTTGTTTATCTGCATGGTTAAATTCAGTAAACAATGACGTTGTGTTGATTAGATGCCAAGGCATATAGCCAGAACAAAGGTTTTGTAACGTCTAGCCTAGCAGCATTATAGAACGTAATTGAAACTGGCCATGTTGTAGCATTAGCATGTCCTGTTCCATTATGTCTATGGCAGAGGATACGATGCTGTCCAAAGAATAAATTCTGGATGACAGATTTGTTAACCCATTGTCAACTACAGAGAGAGCTTTCTCTAAATGAATACGATCAATTTCTCGTATTCGTTCAGCTGTTTCCATTTGCGTGACTTTCCATGCTTCATTGTAAGCAGCGTAAATATCGGCGTATATGAAACGTTTATGACGTGGTTTGCGAGGTCCAAGTAAGAATTCTCCTAAGTCAACACCATCCTTAAGTAAAGTTAAGTGTGTTTTATATCTGGGAGTGTGGATTTTTGTAGCCATTCAAGGCACAGTTTTCCTACACTGTAAGTTGTTATTATCCCTGGATGTTGTCTCTGTACATATCTTGAATCTGGCCGAGTTTCTGTTAACCCTTGTGTCTTGTTCAGGAATCTATCTTGACAGTTATTTGTGTCTGTAGGCCATATTAACCATTGTTTCCATTCAGGATTAGTTCTGTTTTGTTGTAAAATATAATTTATGTCTACCTCCTCATCTGTAGTTCTATTACTATCAGGTGTAGACTTAGGTATGGACGGTTTGTTTAAATCTTTTATCTTAGCCAGGCCAAGACCAGATGCCTGTTGAACAGTTTCATTTAAGAACAGTATTTGTTCTGGGATGATGCTGGCTCTGAACAATGCTTCTGAACCTTGTACCTGCCAGTCTTTTGTGCCCCAAACAGTTTTTGTCTCAATGTTGTCTTTCCAAAAGTCAAAGCCTAATGTGGACAATTGAGCATAAAAGGCCGCAGAATAAATCTGTTTAGAATTCGTTAACATACTTATTATGCCTGTCTTATTAACATGTTTAAAGTAAAAACTTTCTGGATTTGTGACATTAAAACCTGTAAAGTATGGAAATTTTCTATAGAATGTTTTAAAGCTACCTTTTGGAGGTCTTGGACAATGTTCCCATTGAATATAAGGTAAAACATTTCTAGGGTTTGCAGATTTGTGTAAATAATTATGACCAAAATGATTAAAACAATACATTTCTTCATAAATATGATGAACCTTCTAAGTAATCATGTTTTGTAAATTCTGCCGACATTTCTAAGTCTGCCATCATGTTATTAACAGTCTCAAAGTCCCAATCATCAGAAAATGTACTCGGTGAAACCAAATCACTCAAGGAAACGTTAAATTGGTGTGGAATCTTCAACAGCTCGACAGGGCCATAAGTGTCATAATCAGTTCTATCCCATGCTATACCACCTGGTAGAGGAACGGCTGTGATGTTTACTGATGACAGGTCTCTTTATTTACGCTGAGATGATTTGTGTTATTTCAGGAGCA
The DNA here is from genome assembly GCF_964261635.1 of Lissotriton helveticus. NCBI lineage: Eukaryota > Metazoa > Chordata > Amphibia > Caudata > Salamandridae > Lissotriton > Lissotriton helveticus. The sequence goes on from NC_136063.1 coordinate 1,312,159,885, forward strand.
AGTTGTCCATTTTACTATATTTTCCATCTATCAGCCTTCCCAAACTTAAAACAAGAATGAGCCATAGTAGGAAAATAAGTACACCTAACCCAATCCAAAATTCAACCCATGGTGAAGCCACATATGTATTTGCAAACTGGTGACCAAGTTCGGATAATTGTTCCTTGAAAGTTTTGTTTGTTGGCGTTGTTTCAGGCTCACTGGGATCCTCAGAAACAGTATCAAAGTTGATGAAATAGCCAGATGCAGTTCTGTCAATAGTTGTTATCGCATCAGGATTGTTTGAAATCGCTGGAGCTGCTTGTTCCCTTGACATGTTAGTATAGTCAGATGCTACTTCATTGTAGACTGGAGTTTCTTGACAAACTGTTATTTGGGTTTCAAGAGGCGCAAGTTCCATGGCTTTGTTGCATAGTCCTTCTTTTTTCACTGCAGATTCTTCAAAGTTGATAAGTCTTTCAGTTTAAACCTCTTGGATGGTAGCAAGATTTGGTCATCTGTTACATCTTTGGAGTCCACTGGGCCTACTACTTATTATTGGCCACATGGTGTGGTTTTACCAGGTCATTGATACAAACCGGTTCTCCTTTCTTCCAGCAAGGGGTGGCAGTAACACTATTCTTGATCCGTGGACTGATAATACAGGTACTGGTTTTCTGTAAGAAGGCCCAAATTCCTTCTTATCCGCTATTTTCTCTCTGACCAGATCCCCAATCTTTGGAATCCAGACAGGTCTTGCTGGGACAGGTGATTTTTCTTCAGTGGTCGTTGGCTCTTGTATGGTGTATGGCTTAGACTTCTTCTTGTTTCATTTAAGTCCTGTAAAACAGCCAAACAATCTTTGATATCAAAGGGGTTTTTGTTCCACCACTGAAGTATGATGATCGAGGTCTTCTACCATCATTCTAGTACCAAAAAGGATTTCATATGGAGTGATTCCACCCAGAGAATTTCTTCGCAGATTATTAAGACTACGTTGGACCCTTATTAGATGTTTGACCCACCCGTCACCCGAACCTAATACCCTAGCTGTTATAGATTGCTTTATGTCATGGTTTTTTCTTTCCGCAACTGAATTTCCCTCAGAATGGATTGGACGTGAGTACCAGAATGCAACGCCCAAGCTGGCCATGGCCTCCTTGTAAGCTCGAGAGCTAAACGCAAGACCCTGGTCAGAATGTAGTGTGCCGATTGTGTATGTGCCGATAAAGACTCGCAAATCTTTTATAACAGTTTGGGCGTCAGCCGAGCGCTGAGGCCACATCCAAATGATGTCCAAATGAAACTTGTCCTAATACTTTTGGGACCGCCTTTGTCCATAGGGACGTCTGAGCGTGGATAGTCTGATGCTATCTAACAATGGTGTCTGTACCTGGCTGGCTACACTGTAGTCAGGAATCTGGTGGCGCTCCAAGCTGTGATCTCTGTAACAGTCATCGCAATTAATTCCAAATTTGTAAATGTGGGCATTCATCCCAGGTCACCAGTCCATCTCTTGTAATTCTAGTAGAGATTTAGAGATCCCTTGATGTATCAGACCCTCTCCCATATGTGAATCTTGAATCAAAGCACTTTCCGATTCCTTTTTGGGATTACCCTAGCCCCCACTCCAGGGATTCGAGCAAAAGGAATGGAGATTGCATCAATTATGTATGTATACTCGAGTGGATAGTTTAGAGGCAACGCAGCTCCGCTGCCTTTGCTGGTGGCATTGACAGCGAGCATGGTTTCACCATCTATTTTTGTTTTTGAACGAGTTATTGCAGCTACGGAAGCTGTTTGCACAGCTGCCTTTGCGGCTTCTTCAGCCAATGAATTCCCTTCAACGTGAACGCCATCACGCAGATGACTCAGTGTATGGATCACATGAGTCTTTTGTAGTTCTTTCTGCAAAAGAACTACTTGTTCCCAAAGCATTTTATGCTTGATTGTGCCACCTTTTGCATTTTTAAATCCATTTTGAACTCATTTCTGCAGATATTCATTATAAGACTGGACGCAGTAATACGAATCGCACACTATGAGTGTGGGTAATTCGCGGTTGGTATTCTCAAGTGCCATCTTGAAAGCCTGTAGTTCAGCTCGCTTAGCTGTACAGTCTCTGAGAGATTGAGTTTTTGTGAACATAGGTCTGAATTTACCATCGCGCCAGCGACCATTAACAATCGCACATGCAGCACTATAAGATTGTTTACCCCCAATTGGGGGCTCTGCTGATCCATCAGAATATATTATACAGCCGTAATGTTCTAGAGGCAGAATTTCAGTGGGCAGAGGACATTCTTGTTCATATTGGAGAAATTCTTGTGTCTTCAAATAAGGGTCAAAAACGTATTCAACGTCCGTCGCAGCCAGAAAATTACCCATTGTATCCATCTTGGATGTAGAGCTTTTGCATTTGGAATGCTTGCCTTTGTCACTGCCTCTAAGGCAGGTATGGGAGTAACGATTTGTATGCGTTTTCCCTGTGCGAGGGCTCTCTCTTTTGCTATTGCAGTTTGAACCGCTGTCAGAATTTTTTCTGTAGAAGTGAATTTCATTTCAGCTTGTGTGTACAAGTGTGATTTGTATGCTATTGGTACCTTTTCACCTTCATTAAAGGTTAGGTATGTGAATCCGCATTTGCCTGGGATGATTCGGATTACAAGGTTGCGTTCATTTACGCGTGTCTGTAAATGTGTTGTTGCTAACATGTCTGTTTGCACTGAACGCAAAATTTCTGTGTGTTTTTGAGTCCAATTAGTAGGTTTGAAATCAGGTTTTATTCTTTCCTAGAGAGGTTTAACTCTTTCTGCGTAGTTTAGAATGTAAGTTCTTCCGAAATTCAGGAATCCTAGTACTGAATGTAAGTTTTTCAGCATTTTTGGAGGTTGGAGCAGCGCACATTTTTCTAAAACGTTTGGTGCCAGGCTTTTGCCTTCACTTGAAAGTTCGTATCCTAAGAATAGAACGTTGAGGTGGGCAATTCTTGATTTCTTAAAATTGAATATGTAACCCTCATAGGCGAAACCAAGTATTATGGTATTCACCCTGTTCAAGTGCCTGTCCAAATCATCGTCTGTAAGATAGATGTCATCGACATAAGATAATGCCTCATCATCATACGTTTGTAGTAACTCTGTTACTCTGGCTGAAAATAACCCTGGACTCTTCTTGAGTCCCTGGGAGAGACGACAAAAGTGTAGTTGTGTCCCCATTATCGAGAAAGCAGTCAAATACCTGCTTTCAGGTGCAATGTTTTGACAGAAGAAACCGTTTGAAATATCTAATGTGGTTTTATATTTTTTGCGCACGAGGGGAAACCTCAGTGCAGCACTGTGTTCATTTTGTACTTCAAACGTTTTGCAACAAGAGTTAAAATGTATGTAGTCCAAAACTAGACGATATGTATTGTCTGGTTTGGAGATGGGAAACAAAGGATTGTTCATGGACAAGGTGCATGTTTCAATGACCCCTTGGTATTCAAGTTGATCTAGGATATCCCTGACCTGTTTTTTAGATTCTTGTTTAACTGGATACTGCTTCTGAGAAGTTGGTTGATTTTTTAACTGGATTTTATGGTGAGGAGAATCTTCATCCCATCCCACATGATTTTTATATAATGCTGGTGCCTGGGAAACAGCCCATTTTCTGGCATAGGTGTATTTTTTATGAATAGGAATATGATTTGAGAAGGCTGGCATAATGATCTCTTCGCTATGTGGGCACTCCCTGACAAATTCAGGTGGCCAGTCTTTTTCAGCCAGAAGAATGTCATAACCCTTAGATAGTTTTTCCCAAAAGAGTGCTTTTATTCTCCTAGTTATGTCCCCCTCTATTCGGAGTGTGACTTCATATAACATATGTGGTACACTGACCCTGGTATCTGCAGTTTCAACCTGAATGCATTCATTCAGGTCCACTGTCTCCAGATGATCCTTCAGGATCTTGCGAGCTATGGTAACCTCTGCTGCCCTGTTCAGCATTGTCTGGGCCTACTCCCCGTTCTTGAGTTGTGTCCTCAAGATCCTCGGCATGTCTGATTTTAAGACTTGCTACCTTCGTTTTGGTGAATTGAGTTTTCTTATTTTTCGGAACGCGTTGATCGTCTTTGGACTTCACCCGTTCTTCCTTGTGTTCTGATTGTCCTCTTCTTTCGGATTTCTGAGAGGAAGTCTGAAAGGTACGAGAGGAACGTGTATCAGTATCTTGATATCTATCAGGTTTTCTTAAATTATCCATATTTCTTAGGTTATACCTCTTTTCAAAGGGGACCTTTTGAGGAGATCTACCTCTTTATTGAGAACGCTTCTCTTTAGGAAGTGTCTGTCTAGTATTTTCCCACTTCTTTTTAGGAGTAGTGAGAGTATTCTTAATAAAAACTTTTTCAGGATTTTCTGTTAGTTAGAGGTTACAGGTTTCCCTCCCAAACTATCTCTTCCTAGTTCGTCATAGGATTTTTCTATAATTCTGGCAAGTTCATATGGTTGCTCAGTTACATCAAGTTCTTTTAGTTTTTGGCGGATTGCCACTGATGCTGCTTCACCTTTAATATTAGCTAATATTATAGCTGAGACCTGTTTAAATTCCTTCAGTAACTTCATACCGAGATTTAAAGCAGACTCTGCCCCGTATTCATTTTGAATCTGTTTCAGGACATCTGGTATTACCGCCATGGACGGAACACCATGTCTTTTCGTGTAGATTGCAGCAAAGACTGTACCACAAGTGTCACAGTCCTCCAGGTGTGGTGCAATCCCCATTGGTAAACAGGTTGGGAAATACTGCCTCGATCTGAGTAATTTTTTGAGCTAACCAGAATGAAATTTGTTCCCTTTTTGTGGGTAATTTACCGATGACTGATTGTATAGTCTGAGGTGTAATTTTGTTTGTGTTCCCCTGATGAGGGGTGTGCTGTGGAATTCTTATAGCAAAGTTGGACTATTAACATAGTACATATTGTACTAATTGTCTATGGATTTTAATTAATTGTTTTAGCTGAGCTAATAGTTCTGGACCTGTCATTTGTTCAATGGCAGGATGTGGTGTATAGCTGGCTAGTACCGGCCATGTAGCTCCTGGTCTACCTAGTGGACCGAACCTGGTAATGTGATTTTGATGTTGTAGGGCGCCTTTAAACCAAAGCTGATGCTCTTGGTAAGTTAGTGGAATTTCAATGTCCTCGAAAGGAACATTTTCCGCTGGAGGTTCCTCTATCTTATAGAAGTGGAACACTTGTTGCTGGATTTGCTTGTGGAAAGATAATCCATGAATAGAATACCTCTGTCTGCCGATATTCATGTGCCTCTATGACAAAAATGACCCTACCACCACTTGCTGATAGGCCATTTTCTATAAGCTTTATAGCTATTGTTTTCCGCACATTTTCCGGGATGTTTAAGGCATCCGGGTCGTCATGTCGGAAACCTGTAATGTCAAAACCTGGTTGGTTTGCATTTACTGCATGTCTACTGTTTCCTTCGTCACTATTCGACATTTTGTTGAAAGTTTTGCAGCGCAGGTTTCAAGGAAAAATAAAGATAAGGTGCACAATATTTTGGAACACTGTATCCTTCAACGTTGAACAAAATCAAAAACTAATACATAGGATTTTTCGTCCTACTCAGTTTAAGGCGGATATTTTATCCTTTAACCCACTCCAGACGTCTATTGGAGTATTTTACGGGATAAAGGGATCTTTGTGAAAAGCACGACTGACTTACTCTAGTATCTAGCGTTAAATTAGTGCCTTACCAAACGTTGGGCGCCATGTAGTGTGGTTACTATATTCCCAATAGGCTCTGCGCATTGGAATAATATATCCTATAGATGTGACGTAGGACTTATGTCGACTAGGTCTCTATAGAAATATATTAGACTTAATTGTGAGTGACAGCTAGCTCAGAGGTCACTAGAAAACTTCTCGAGTTCAGAAGAAGGGATTTAGTTTCTGACAACCGCATAAACATGACAACTTTGTTTCCCAAGATAAAACTGATCTTCAGAGTCGTGGAAACAATAGATAGATATTATACTCAGTCATTCGTGCATGCTTCATTTCACCAGAAGCGCAGAGAAATAGATAGACGGACATTTTACATAAAAGGATTTATTGAACAGTCTGCTTTCTCAAGCATAAGAAATGAACTGCTACAATAGTAAAACTAGTTGCAAAATATAGTGCATCCAGTAAAAATTGTGGAATAAAATAATACTGTACGAGCATTGTATGATTCCCAGACCATAGATAAATACATACATAAATAATAGAGGCTAAAAAGTACGCAACTGGTTCTTCTACAATACACCTACCCCGATGTACCTAACCTAAGCTTAGTACGAGGGAAGAAGTAATTGAGGTGTAGCATACATTTAGTATTCTTTGCCAAGAATCTATCCAAGATTTCTCTTAGGGTCCAATCAGCTCGTACCTTGGGTTAGAATGAAGAAGGTCAATCTCCGGACTCGATTTCCCAACAACCCACAAGGGTAGCTTGAAAACACTAGAGCTGGATTTCTGGGCAGGAGAAGACAGTGTCTCTCTCAGTGCGTTTGCTGGAGGGTCGGCTTCCTTCGGCACTTGCTGTAGCAGGGTGCATCGGGCAAGTAGATAGTCGAACTGCTCCAAACCACCGTGTGTTTGCTATGGCAAGTGTGGGTATATTTATACCTTGAAGGTACCGAGTTTGTCTTAAAGGTGGACATAATAACGTCATCAAAGAGTCTCAGTTCTTTGAAAACTCCATGAGTTCTTGGACAAGTCAGCATTCAAGCAAGGGGAAGTCCCTAGCTGCTGAAGCCGAGTTTTCCAAGAAATCGTTGTGGATTTTTGGAACTAGTGGAAGTAGCCCTGCCGTATTCGGACTGCATGAGCTATGTCTAAGTATGGTTATGATTTCTATGCCTATATAAGGATATGGTGATTTATACCTATATAAGGGCATGAATCGGGAAAATTACAACAGGGTCCTAAAATGTTATACAACATCCTCTGGCCTATTGGTCCTCCTTGATCTGATTTCTGTGGTCTTGGTCATCCAGTCTTTTGTCCTTCATTCTCCTAGTATGGGTCCTCTTTGGTCTGTGTACCTGGGGCTGCTATTCTTTGCCCTGGTCATCCTTATACCTCTAAACCTGGTGGGTGTGCTGAGGCTCTCCTAGCCATCCTTGTCAACATGTTCCAAAGCCTTCTGTTCCCTATATCATTCGTCCTACCGTTTTTTTGGGCCCTTGTCCACTGGGCCCAGATCCCTCAGTTCCACAACCTCCTAGCCTTCCTAATCTTTCTCACCCTGGTCTCAGTACCCTCAGTCCTTTTTTCCTTGCCCTGTTCCGCATCTTATATTTATTCCTGGTCCCCTCTACCTTTGGTAACGCTGGTCCTCACAGATTAGGTCTCCCTGGGCTTGGTTCTTCTTATCCTGGTCCTCATGGTTCTGGTCATCTTAAACTTCCTAATGGTCCATCTCCTGGCCCTTAATCTCCTACTTGTCGTAATTCTCCTCCTCCTTCCTTCCCGAGGCCCTCTCCACAATGGTTTAAATTAGGTATAAACTCCAATCCTGTCATTCCTATCTTTATTTATTTGTTGCCGTTTCTTTTGCTGAGACAGGACTGTCAAGGGCAGAAATGACAGCTCTTTAGAAACAGGATCTTGCCCACTTAAAACACTGCTTAGCATGTTAAAAATCTAAACCTCCATTCCGAGAATACACTGTGCAAGTGTCTAAAATATCAGTATGTCTGAAGGGACCACTCATAATATGGCACCAATAAGCATCTATGCCAGAAACCCACCCTGCTGGGTGAACAGTATGAAAACGTGTTTTTATTCACAGGTAGCTTAGTGAACTTCTGTGAATTTCCCATGTGCATTACTTTGTTATCTACTGCTTACATTTCCTCATTCCATTCCATTACCGTGTTGTTATCAATTTATATCCTGCAAGTTTCCCAAGACACTTTGCCCCTAAGCACCATTTGTCTAGATATGTGTCCCACTATCTAGGGCCTAGATGACACCTATATCTGCAATTCATGTTGGCTGCTGCTTGTCGACAGCTGCTATGTTGACAGCTCTGAAATACTGAGCAAGCTCAAACGTCATTAAAAAGAAGCCTAAAGGTAGCTTTAGGCCTTCCCTTAGAAGCCCAAAAAGAACCCATCCCTTACAAATCACCAAAAGGAGGCTCATGAACATTAAATAAGTAATGTATTCTCATGAGTGAAAACAACATCTATATAACATTAATTAAAACCACACTCATTATTCTTTGCAGATAGTCAAATACCCTAGACAGCAGCACAAAATATATGTGTGCCGTATCCAGAAGCTCCTTAAGCAGAAGTGTGATGCCTGCATTTCTTATTTGAATATTAAAATAACATAAATGTTTGTATTTAAAATTGATTTCACTGTTTCATCTCTAAACAGCTTAGCATAATTCAGACATTTACCTTTCTACAAACTGTTGTACATTTGCATATACACTTACTTTCAAATGCTTTACACATGCAGCATGCCCGTTACAAGATCACCACCAACGTACCTTTGCCTGGAGTCCCATTTTGTTTAAGGCTTGCTAAATAAAGACCTGCTTAACATTATTTATCCAGCCACCATTTCTGCTATTTAGCCTGTGGTCGGCTAAACAGAAGAGATTGTGTATTATTTTGCTTGCCACTGGGGTAAATAGCAGACATTACGTACTATTTGCATAGCTGCCACGTTTACTGCTTGGTTATGTGGTGAACAACCTTTACAACGAAACTTTTACAACGCACTACCATTACAACGCGGTCATTACAACGCAAACCATTACAACGCATTGCGCTGGGGGGCGCTCTAGGATAGGGAATATATTTAATTTACTATCCAACACCTTCCCTACTATCCACGGGGACTGGAGTTGGAACAGTAAATTAAATAAATCACTATCCAGCGCCTAAAAGCACTATGCGTTGTAATGGTATGCGATGTAAAAACCGCGTTGTAAAGGCAGGCGTTGTAATAGCCTGCGTTGTAACGTCATACATCCTGGTTATGTAAGACATTTTAATGCCTTATCTGTGACACTTTGAGTGACACTTTATTGAGAGAGGTATGAAGCAATTGTATTCATATAATGATAGAAAATAAAAAAATCACCCTCATTTAATGAGCTTATGGTTGGAAACATTCAGCAGATATAGTTGCAACACTATAGAACAGCCTAAGCAAGGCAAATCAACTACTTCTTTTTTTCAAACATGATTATCTATGAAATATTTGGCTACATACAAGCCATCTAAAAGAAACATTCTTACTAAATCTGGAGTCACTCATACTCAACATTTGAAATGTAATTGCCTTAATCAGATTTCAAACTTTAAGAAGGATAATTTCGCTTCTCCTCCAGGAGCATTGCAAAACAATGAGGGCAATGTAACAACACTGCATAAAGACTTGTGGCCCAGAAGATAGAACCTTGGGGCCACATGTAAGACCATTCCATTTTGAGAGTCACAAATTGCGATGTTTTGCGACTTGCAATTGACTTGCAAAATGGCATGTACTACAGTGTCTGAGACACTGTTTGCGATTCTCAAATGGGTCGCAAGGGACCAGCCTTATTAATATTCATGAGGCAGGTCGCAATTTGCGACCCATTGGCAATGGCCTAAAAACACAGGGATGGGGGCCTGCTGGGGATAGCAGACCTGCATGCCTGTGTTTGATTTTTTAATAAAACAACTTATTTCTTTTCAAATGCAGCCCATTTTCTTTGAAGGAAAACTGGATGTGTTTAATAAAAAATGAAAACCTGGGAGCACTGCCTGCTCTTAAAAAATATGTTCGCACCCGTTCACAAAAGGGTAAGGGTACCACAGGTAATTGCAGCCAACAAGTCCAGCCAGCAGTGTGTGGTAGAGTGCTTTATGAACAAATCTCTAGAAAAAGGAGGCTACCACCTATTGAACAGTGGTGTGTTTACAGAGCTCAGCAATCATTCCAGGATAACATTTTGAGCATGAAAACACCAGGCTACCTCCAACACCCTCTGAATTGAAAGGCAGTGGTAACACGTTAAGTAACCATGCAATCACTACAACCATGCGCCTTCAATGAAAGAGACAGCTGCTATTATACATAAAAGCTCCTGAGAAATAAAGTAAAATAGAGCTCAAACTCAATGTACACAGAAAATGAAGAGTGTTAATGCTTGTTTTCAGGCCAGAACATGCTTTGAAACAAGCTACTCAGTTATGTGTGATAAATATCAGACACTCAGCAGATATGAGTGATAACTTTCGGACCCTGCGGGAATGTGGAGTTGTATTGAAAGTGTGTGGGTCGAACCCTAGATGCGTAGCACTTGGCAAGGCTGTATTTGGCTAGTGACTGGGTAAATAGCCACTTTCCAACTAATAAAGATGCACAACTTTGCCACATAAAATAATCATAACCGTTAATTTGTTCAGAAATTCAAATCCTCATATCTAACTTAGCATCATGGGAAACAGCCATGGTTGGCCTCAGATTGTATTTACATATTTTCTAGAGGCAAGGAAAATGTTTTCATTATCACACACAACCATTCAAAAACTCTTCTTTGACTGAATGTACAAGAACATGATGTATTTTTGCATTCTTTAACTCACACATGAAAATAACAGGTGATTGGGCATGGCTTGGCCGTGCATGAAGATGGCTGCCTGCTGAAGGGGCTCTTCCGGCCGGGCTCAGTATCCTTCAATATCCTTATTAACAAGGGGAGATCGTGAATCCTAACATCGTGAGCTGGATTCTGCAACCTGCGTGGGACACAGTCATCCCTTTCCTGTGTCAGCCGTTGGCTTGGAGTGGCAATTACGTCCGTGAGAAGACACCATGGAGAGAAGCGTGGCCGAGTCTCAGTGGCGGAGCCGGAGCGGCGCTCTGCACCCCAGCGCTTGCGGAGCCCCCCTGGGCAGGTCAATATCGCAGTCACCTCCAGACTTCCTTCAATTGAAAGCAACCATCTGAACAGTGCTGCAATATCCGCGGGGCCCGGCGGTGCTGCGCACTGGGAAAAAAATGAAAATTACCTGGTGGCCTGTGGCTGTGGAGGGTATGGCTGACGCTTTGCCCTGGCGCACCAGGCTGCGACCCGTGAGCGGGGGACCTAGTGGGGCACAGGCGATGTCTGTCCTGGCAGATGCAACCACAGACAACTCTTCGGCCACAATAGTCCATGGCAGCAGCGGAGTGTGTGCTATGTGGGCAGATGCAGTTAGAGCGGCCTACGGCTACAGTTGTGACCGGAGGATGAGCATGCACACTCCAGAACTCTATACCGACCAGTGGTCTTGAGGAGCCAGCCGATTGAAGACGACCTCCGGCCACATCAATAGGTCTTCAGCCACTGGAGGCTGCTGATTGCAGTGCGGGCGCGTGGGGCCTCCTCTAAACTGGGGTCTGCAGTAAGGCCTTCCCCTGTTGTTGGGAGACCGTGCTCAGTCGTGACTCCATGGGCCCGATGGCACGTTGCAGAGGGGTGGGGGCGGGAGCTGAGGGCAGGTCAGGATGGTGCTGGGTGCAGCAGTCCTGGGCAGCTCAGCTCCCCACTGCTGCTGGAGCTGCGGCCTCCCCTGGCTGGCCCCCCTGTTGCCGGCTCTTGCACCCCCTGGCATCTGTGCAACTAAGAGAGCCTACTGAGGAGATAAGCCTGCAATCAGCCATGCACATTTTATGGCCGGACTACCACCTGGGAGTACCGACTGAGTGGCGAGATGGCGGTCTGCTCAGCCCTGTGCCCCCCTAAAAAACCTGGTCTACCTCCAACATGGGGAAGACCGACCCTAAGCAATCTAAACTGCAATTTGAAAACAAGCACCATACGAGAACTGGAGACACCAGTTCGGAACCTGAAACCGAACCGATTCAAGGCAGTGACAAATAAGAAGACGATCTGCACACTATCATGTTGGAGGTCCGCTCAAGTTTACAGTCCATGGACACCAAATTAGATGCATTTACTTCCAGATTAGACATGGTAAAGAGCCAAGTTGACTAGCATGAGGCCAGGCTGGACGCCTAGGAGAACCGTGCGTTGGAGGCACATGAATACCAAAGAACATCTCCTCAACATGGAGCGAGTCCTCGCACTGATTAAGGCAAAGAACGAGGATTTGGTAGCGCGCTCCCGGCGCAACAATCTTTCCATAGCCAGAATACCAGAAACCACCACCATACCCAAAATGGAACCCTACGTAAAAACCTTGCTGCGCAATCTTTTTCCGTCTGCACTCTCTACGGTGTTTGTGGTAGAAAGTGCGCACAGATCTCTTGGTTCTAAACCACCCTTCGGTGGTACGCCTAGACCCATAATAGCTTGGCTACTAAATTACCATGGCAGAGACTCAATACTAAAAGCTGCCAGAGAGAACAGCCCTATTAATCATCACGGCAACAACATATCCATATTCCCGGACTTCACTCCTCTGGTCCAAACTGCACCTAAAGGATTCCTCCCTACAAAGTGACTGTTACAACACACTGAAATTCCATACGCAATGCTCTACCCAGCAAAACTGAAAATCTCGCACAATGACCAAGTAAATTTTTTCACCGACGCCAAGTCAGCTCTTAAGTTCGCCAAACATATTTACTCCAGAAGGCAGTCGCCTGAAGCATCCCAACAAGCTGCAGCAATGGACAGACTCAGTGACAATGATGGACAATGTGTACATTTAAGTCGGCTTACGTCGCTTCCCCCGAACTGAGCCATCCCATTTTTACTTGTCCGTCACGCAATTGACATTCTAACCCAAGTAGTCCTACACTTATGGGTTCATTGCCACATATGTCTCCTGTGACGATTAGCCAACCCGGCCACCCCGTTTCTTACACAGGGCAGTTCGCCGGTAACCCATGCCGAGATCTCCCATGGTTCCCAATGTTTGTTTCCTTTATGGGTTTATTTGGGAGGGGGCATGGAACTCTCAACCTAATTGGGGGGTTGGTGTGGGTGGAGGGGTGGGATGGGTTCCACTTTCATTGTTTTACGTTTTCTAGGTTATTACCACAACGTTACGCTTATTCACTTCAACATGCACGCAGAGCAATGGCTAGCACTGTCCTACACTATTGACCATCTTGCTCAACTGTGTCACTGGCTGGAGCTCACATGCTATCCCTCAAATCATAACAAATGACAGTTGTTACTTTTTTAACCTGGAACATTCATGGCTTAATCACAGAAAGGCGAGACTACTCCATGCCTATTTGATCAGGCATAAAATTGACATATGCTTCTTGCAAGAGACACACCTCCAGAGCGCGTCCGACACTAAGCTGCACAACAGATACTGGGGGAGGTTCACTCAGCAGTATATTCCAATTATGCCCGGGGAACAGCAATCTTGATCTAACGTAATGTGTGCTGGACCACCACCAACTTGGTCCTCGACCCTGAAGGCTGCTATGTTCTCTTACATAGCATGTTGCAGATGACTCCAATGACTCTAGCTGCATATATACGGTCCCAATGTGAACGACCCAGCTTTATTTTTAACCATTTGGTCTAAGATCATGCTACTAGGCGCGGACACAGTAGCCTGGAGTGGAGATTTTAATGCAGTTATGCAGGATTCCCTTGACCGGTTAGGGTCCTCCCGACAGCTACACCCTAGAGCATCCTATTTGCTCAACTCCATAAGGCAGGAGTATGGAATTATAGACATATGGCGCTCCTTGCATCCGGACACCAGGGAGGGCACGTGTATCTCCTCTTGTCACAAAGCATGGTCCAGGCTTGACGACTGGTTATTTCCACAAGACGTCGCATGCTGGATCACTAGCATTAAACAGTTGCATGCACCATGTCCGACCATGCCCCGGTGTCACTCACTTGGACCATACCACAGACTGCACCATGTGCTTTCAGCAGGTGTTTGCCATTGCAAGCACTATGCAACACAGCATTCAGAGAATAGGTGCACAAAGAGCTCCTGCAATACTTAGCTATAAATAAAAGTTCAGTAGACTCCCCCTCTGTACTGTGGGAAGCTTTTAAGTCAGTCATACGCTGCACCTGCATAGCCAAACAATCCGGAATACTAAAATCTATCAAGTCATTCCTGGGTAAAATAGAGAGAGATAAACAAGAAACGGAGTCACTATATTATCGTACTGGCCTGCCGGTTCACTTAGCTACCCTCCATGATAAAATCTCAGAGTATGACAAGGAAGCAACCTGTGAAACGAAGGTCCTAGGCAAACATGCCAAAGCCCGTAGATATGGGGAGGGAGATCGCACTGGTAGGGCTTTAGCTCACACACGGCAACAACAACGTATCTCCTCCTACATCACTGAGCTATTAGATGAGGATTCCATCCCGATTGGCCTAACGGCTAGGGCGCTCGACCTCGGACCTGGGGATCTGGGTTTGAGTCTCAGTAACAACGCCAAAACCTCCTGTGATTCTGGGAAAATCACTTAATCTCCCCGTGCCTAAAATGAATGTGTGTCCTCATGTAACGTAACTGGTTCTATGTAAAGCGCTCTGATACCCGATTCAAGTCGGGTCTAGTTTGCGCTCTATAAAACTCTGCAAAAAAAAAAAAAATTGCAGGCAGTCCGCCACACTAGATAGATTAAGTCAGTTCTACATATCCCTTTACACTGCAACTCAAGATAGCTCAAACCCTGAGCTGCGAGCGTGCCTGGAATCCATTGAGTTCGTCTGGTTAAGCGACTCTCACCGCAAATACCGCAGAAGATATTGCCCAGGTTATCAACAGCCAGCCCGGGGACAAGGCTCCCGGGCTAGATGGACTACCAGCGTCATTCTATAAAACGTATGCCATGGAACTAGCTCCTTATGTGCTGGCTGTGTATCAGGAATCCGTAGAATGCAGCCATCTCCCTCCAATGCTGCGTGAAGCGTGATGATTACAATTTTAAAGCCCGATAAACTAGCAAATCGATGCGACTCCTATCGCCCGCTATTACTTATCAACATAGACGCTAAGATATTGGCCAAATTGATTGCCATTAGACTGCAACCACTTCTCCCAATTGTTGCCAGTCCTGACCAATCCGGCTTCATCTTGGGCAGGTCCACATTGCATAACCTGCAAAGTTTCTTCTCAATTCTTCATCAACTCGACCAAATCTGCCTGCTCTCTCTGCGTTCTTAGACACTACTCAAGCATTCGACTCCCTTGAATGGCCATTCCTTTTTACCATATTGTCCAGAATTGGCATAAGCGCAAACTTTTTATAGCTCATTCAACTACTTTACACTAGCCCAACCGCCAGACTTGAGGTTAATTATCTGATATCAGACCCGTTCTAGATATTGCGTGGCACAAGACAGGGGTGCCCCCTTTCTCCTCTGTTATTTGGGATAGCAATGGATCCCCTTGCAGCCAGAATGCACCAGCATCACACAGCTAGGGGACTTGGCCTCTCGAACAGGGGACTAATATCAATGTATGCAGATGACATTACACTATACATATGCGAAGCCCGAGACCAATCTTAATCCAGTGTTACGCCAGATCCTTCTATTCGGAGGCATGTCGGACATATAAGTTAACTGGTCCAAATCAACGCTTCTTGCGTTAATACAAGCCCCAATCGAGCTCAGTCTGGACTTTCCACTTACTTGGGTGAGCGGTGCGATCAAGTACTTGGAGATTTGGCTCTTCAGGGATATACAGGAGATCTGGATTATGAACTACGGTCGGCTCATTGCCTGGCTCGAGAGTAATTTAGCTATTTGGGCTAGTTTGCAGCTGTGTCTGGCTGGCAGGATAGCAATCGCAAAAATGATAATTTTGCCTACTTTCTCTATATGTTCTTCAATATCCCACTTCCTCTCACACAGGCCTTCTTTAAACGTCTGCGCTCTCTTCTTGTATCCCTTTCCTGGGCAGGGAAACAACTGCGCATCTCCTGGGAGGTGTTGACACTACCGCTGGCACAGGGAGGTCTTGGGGCACCAGACTTCGAGCTCTACGCTTTGAGTGCACAGGCTCCATGTCTCCACCACTGGACCCACCATACTCCATTCCAACCCCATGTCTCGGTCGAGAAGGATGTTGCTTTCTCTGCTACACTGCCGGCTGCCCTCTACTACCCCTACAAAAGATCTAACGCAGAGATAAATACAGTGATGACGCTGCGCTGGGCCTGGGAGGGTCTCAGATGGTGCACACATGTCCCATTATTATATGTCCCATCCATGTCACTGACATATCACCCTAGCTTTCCCCCACTGCATGACGTTGGATCTATCCAACAAGCCCCCAGATGGGACTAACTTCTTTTGTTGATCTTTATCCAAACAATGAGTTTCTAACCAGACCGCAAAACCCAGATGGCGCATGCACTCCTATCCTAGAACTCTTCCTTTACTACCAACTCAGGGCCAATTGTAGGCAAGTACACGCTTCTTTTTCCTCCACTCCTCCACTGTTAACGACGTTGGGTTGGAAGGTATGTTAGCAAAACATCTCCGAAGAAATTGATCACATGCATCTATATCACTACACAATGCACCGATTATTACACCAAGAGCATTGGAGCTGTGGACAGCGGATCTAGATCCTCCTCACACTGAGGAACAATGGGCCTATTGCTGCACTCAGCTTATATGCCTATCTTTTAAATACCTACACAGGCTATACCGCACACCTATGCAATTACACAAAATGGGCCTGAGACCAGATGCCTGGTGCCGGTGCTGCGCCGACATACAGGCATCCTTTCTGCACATGGCATGGCTCTGCCGTCCTATCTCACAATTTTGGGTCAAGGTGTCCGATATTATCCACGAAGTGACTGGCTTCCGACTAGACTGCAGTCCTCTGACGGCCCTACTAAGTCATGTGGCCACAGCGCCACCTGGCGGTAGCCGTCTATCAGCCATGATGCTCCACCTTCACAAACCCCGCATTGCAATACACTGGGGTTCGCCAAGTACGTCCAAAGTAAACATGTGGATACATGACATTATCTACTGTCAGGAGATGCTTGCTGCATAATGGGACTTGATGCTTACGGCATCTAGGCCTAGGGATATATGGGCCCCATTTGTGGCATAGGTCAATGCACGTAAAGAAGTAATGGCTCCCACACCTTCAGACCCCAGGCACACTCAATCTCAGGACCCCACTTGACTGGCCTGCACGCCTTGGAGTACTTGCTGGATCACAATAGTGCACCTACGCCCCTCAATTATACATACTACATCTATTCATTGACACAGCCCTCATGCCATTAAATACCTAGCGGGAGAGAGGGATGGATCCACCTTAATTTGTTCTGCCGGCCACTGGCTGTTGGCGGGTGTTCCTCGGACACTGCGAATCACCACCTACCTCTTAAAGTTATGGATGATATACAAAGATGCATGCTGTAGAAAGTGAATACATAAGCTATGTCTCACTGTTTAACTTAGCTGTGAACGTAAAGTGGCAAATATGTTAATAACAATTGTTTGCTTAAATTCATTAAAAAAATAAAAATAAAATAACAGGTGATTCATAAAGGGCCCCTGATAATAATAAACCAGACCCATATGAAGGGAGCTTGCATGCTTGGGTGCAACATAATTATGGTGGGTCAAAGAGTGCTCTTATCGAAGGCACCTGTCAGTGTCCAAAGAATCCTACTTAACCACCCTGAACACAGCATATCTTTTAGTGTTGATGTACTTCCCCAACTCCGTGATAATATGTTGCCTGCTTAACTTGGAAAATGCTAGTTAAGTTGCAGACAGAACACAATCATTTCACTATAACCACGATTCCCTTGCACCTTTGAGAACACTCTGGTCCGTTTCTTCCAATTTTTTCTCTGGTCAATAGACCTTGATAGTAGATCATTAAGACCACACAGTAAACGTCTAAGTCAGTAACTTTAAGTTAAAAGATTTATTAAGAAACTCAAAGCTAGACTAATATAAATAAATCTCAAAAACATACTGTAAAAGTATAAGATTATCAAAGGAAGACCAAAGCGTTACACAAAGTTGTTCCTCAACAGCAAAGAGCATGTAAGAACTTCTGTGAAAGGAAAAGGAAAAGGAAAATGATTTGACGACTAAACAAATGTTTTGATCCTTCTTCCCATACATGGAAAAGATTTGCAACATCTACTGAACCCTACTAAACCCTACACTAAACTAAGAATAGGGAATACCCTATTGAATCAAGGAAGCAGGAAAGGTGTCAGCATCAGAACGTCTGTAGACGTTCTATAGGCAAGGAGTCATGTATAGCAAGAAGCCACGCAATCAGAGATTTCAAGAGAGGTCTATAACTCTCCAAGTCTAAAAGGAATCTGACTAACCCCAAGGAAGTTTCTCTAAATTTTTGTTTTTGTTTTTTTTGCTGTAAATTTTTATATTATAACAACAATAAAACATCAGCTTCATTGTTACTGTAATACAGAATACATATCAGCAAGATGGTACACTTTTGTTACAGTCAGATGATATAACAGCGTTGCAGATAACAAAATTACACAGCAAAACACATCATCAGCTCATGGATTGCAATTAGTCAGGTGATTTAGCTAACACATAGGCTTTGAACGGTCCCCAAATGTCGTGCAGTCTGGAGGCTCTCGGCAGTTCTTCCTCATAACAAATAAGTTGATCTCGACAATAAGCGATATCTTTCAGCCAATGTGGCAACTGTGGTGCTGGTCTACCGTCCCAATGTATTGAGACCCTACACTTGGCCAATAATAACGCCAAGGCAACTAACTTCCTATTAATAGTTTAAAGGTGCATCACATTCCCCAAAAGACAAATATTCATATTACATACTATAGGCTCACCCACCATTCAGACAAAGCCACTGTAACTTTCCCACAAAATTCTGCCACTTTAAAACAACTCCATGCCAAATGTTGAAAATCTTTACAACAAGGGGTGGTGAGGGATCTAGCCCTGATCTCTTGACTGGGTGAGAGTACTCTGTTTAATTCAGAGACTCTGTCCATCACCACCCCTTGTTGTAAATAATTTTGTCCACCCTAAGAGTGGAAGGGTATACTCAGATGTGAGTCCCTTGCTCATTGCACCATCAGGATTCAAGCAAGCCGGGCCGAAGACGGCTGAAATGCCAGAAACCGGTCCCCGGAAGCTTGTTTCCTTCCCAGTGTAAGAATTGGCTTTTGTAGTCTGGTCTGCCCTGTTCCCATGATGCACTGGGCCAGGGACAGACTAATTTGCATACAGCCAGGTTCTGAAACTGGGATGGTGCAATGAGCTAAAAAACGGTGTTGGATCTAGCCCTGATCTCTTGACTGGGTGAGAGTACTCTGTTTAATTCAGAGACTCTGTCCATCACCACCCCTTGTTGTAAATAATTTTGTCCACCCTAAGCGTGGAAGGGTATACTCAGATGTGAGTCCCTTGCTCATTGCACCATCAGGATTCAAGCAAGCCGGGCCGAAGACGGCTGAAATGCCAGAAACCGGTCCCCGGAAGCTTGTTTCCTTCCCAGTGTAAGAATTGGCTTTTGTAGTCTGGTCTGCCCTGTTCCCATGATGCACTGGGCCAGGGACAGACTAATTTGCATACAGCCAGGTTCTGAAACTGGGATGGTGCAATGAGCTAAAAAACGGTGTTGGATCTAGCCCTGATCTCTTGACTGGGTGAGAGTACTCTGTTTAATTCAGAGACTCTGTCCATCACCACCCCTTGTTGTAAATAATTTTGTCCACCCTAAGCGTGGAAGGGTATACTCAGATGTGAGTCCCTTGCTCATTGCACCATCAGGATTCAAGCAAGCCGGGCCGAAGACGGCTGAAATGCCAGAAACCGGTCCCCGGAAGCTTGTTTCCTTCCCAGTGTAAGAATTGGCTTTTGTAGTCTGGTCTGCCCTGTTCCCATGATGCACTGGGCCAGGGACAGACTAATTTGCATACAGCCAGGTTCTGAAACTGGGATGGTGCAATGAGCTAAAAAACGGTGTTGGATCTAGCCCTGATCTCTTGACTGGGTGAGAGTACTCTGTTTAATTCAGAGACTCTGTCCATCACCACCCCTTGTTGTAAATAATTTTGTCCACCCTAAGCGTGGAAGGGTATACTCAGATGTGAGTCCCTTGCTCATTGCACCATCAGGATTCAAGCAAGCCGGGCCGAAGACGGCTGAAATGCCAGAAACCGGTCCCCGGAAGCTTGTTTCCTTCCCAGTGTAAGAATTGGCTTTTGTAGTCTGGTCTGGCCGGTTCCCATGATGCACTGGGCCAGGGACAGACTAATTTGCATACAGCCAGGTTCTGAAACTGGGATGGTGCAATGAGCTAAAAAACGGTGTTGGATCTAGCCCTGATCTCTTGACTGGGTGAGAGTACTCTGTTTAATTCAGAGACTCTGTCCATCACCACCCCTTGTTGTAAATAAATGTTGAAAATCAGCATTGTCTGCACCACATCGTCTACAACAATGTGAGTCTCTCAGACCATATTTATAAAGTTGCGCCGGCTACTTTATAGACTATAGAGAAGTAACAAGAATATAAAACAATGTGTGTATACACATCCATATCAGACCAAAACATCTTAAGACCTGCAGTTTTCCTTTAATCTTCATTGTCCGCATCATCTCCAGCCGTTCTAGTTGATCCTCGTCATTCCAGCTGCTTTATAAATTGCATAGCGTCCTCTGGAGTTGTGAAGATTCGTGTTTTGCTGCTGTGTAGAATCCTGAGACGAGCGGGGTACAGCATGGCATATTGGATCTTCATATCCTGCGGTTTCCTTTTTACATGCTGAAATTCCAGCCGGGCGTGCTGCACTGCTACTGTGAAGTACGGGAACAGCGCCACCTCCATCCCCTGATATGTAGTAGTGCCCATCTGCCTCGCAAGGCGGAGGGCCATATCTCTGTCATGATAATTAAGAAGTCTTGCAATTATCGGACGCGAAGGCGCTCCTGGAACAGGGCGCTGAGCGAGGGACCTGTGTGCTCTTTCCACAACCAACAAGTGTTCTGGACCCAGCATAGTTTTGAGCATTTCTTCAACGTAGAGTTCCAGGTTGCCCGTGTTGGTAGATTCAGGCACTCCAGTGATACGCAGATTGTTGCGACGTGACCTCGCCTCCAAATCTTCGCTTTTGGCCCTTATGACCTCCAGTACCTTCTGCATCTGTGTACAGGACTCCGTGATGTTCTCCACCTTGTCTTCCGTGTTAGAGATGCGCTGCTCTACCTCTGTTAGTCGCACTCCATGCTTGTCTAGCTTTGCTGTCATAGTGTCCATACGCAGGTTTAGATTATCAATTTTACTATCAATGGTGTGCAAGCTCTGTTGCATTGCCAACATCATTTTTTTGCAATTTACTACTGCTGCCTGCTTCCAAGTCTGTCTCAGTGTCCGACGCAGCTTGCATCTGCGTTTTTTTTAAGCGCTTCAATTCAAACGGGTGTTTAGACTGCAATTGTTTGTCAGTTTTACCCATCGCGCTGGCGGCAGACCCAATCTTGCAAATTCCACAGGGGGACTCTGTCTGCAGCCTCCAGCAGTCGACCAGACCAGATCCCTCAGTTCAGGAGACCACATACAGTTTCTCCTTAGTAAACAGCAAGCGAGGCTGTCCAGCGTAATACAGTCAGTTAATCAGAATATTGCAGTGTTTTAGGAGGCAATGTACGATGTCACAATAGTAGTAAGTATACAATGTGCAGGCCCTGCGCCGAGGCGTTTGCAGCACCCTTTGCTTGGGATCCACTCCGACCTGCACCAGACACCGGGCTCACAGCGACGCGTGCCGAGAGAACCACATTTAAATCCAGGCCAACAAGTTGACCACGCATCGCTTCCTTCCCTCAGGGTCAATAAACACTCCTCAATCTCCTTAGGCACAAGGTTGCAGGCTCCTACATTCAAGCTCTTTTGCCCAGGAGTCTCAGCAGCCCGATCCTGTGCAGAACGTCAGTACCCCACAATGAGCACACCAAGACAACAGTCCGATAACTCCAATCCAGGGCCCAGCACTTCAGCCGGCGCGCACATGTAACAGCACTTCAACTGACTGGCGTATAAGCATGATTAGCAATCGCAATAGTGTAGACCCCAAGCACGTTATATTAAACCTGAATTCAACCAGATTATTAGGGCCAGATATGGCATCCAGCGTCGCTGCCACCACGTCGAGGCTCAAACGTACTGTGTCTTGTGATGGTGCGCTGTATGTCCTCTCCAGCCACCAATGCACCCACTCACCTCCAAGCAGGGCTCAGCGCGTTTCCTGCGGCTCCGATTCACCTAACACCTGCTGCGGTGCTGTGCTAACTCCACAGTGCCCGCTTGCCTTTTATTCACAGATCAGCCATACCTGCACGCTGCATTCTACGCGATTGACTTCGGCACAACACCGCATCGGCCGCCAGCTCTTACACCGCAGATCCGCGGCGTCTGCTTCGCATCCCCAGCCGTTCTGCTTGCACCACTCCCAGAGCGAGTTGGAGCAGCGCCCTCCCTCTCCAGGACGCAACCAGTGCAGCTGTTGTTTCCCCGTAGTATGCTGCTTCAGCAAGTATGTTGGTAAAGCGCAAGTGCAACGATTTACCCTCTGTAACAGCCATATTTAGCGATGGCCGCCATTTTGTCCCCTGACCAGTAATCTCCAATTTGCAGTAGGGAAACAGCCGCTTAATCACCAGAAAATGTTGTAACAGTTACAGCAGTTGAAGCTGTCTCCGAAAAGCTGTGTCCCTAGTGTAGATGTTCAGGAGGAATGTAGGATTTTGAGCTGATTGTTGCCCCAACCAGCAGAGCTGCACTAACGGGCGGCCATCTTGCTTCGGGCTCACTAGCGCCCCCCACCCCCCCAAGGAAGTTTCTCTAATAAAAATACCCTGAGAACATTAGAGAAATATAACCTCATACACACGACAGCACTTTTCCAGTTCTCAGAATTAAACGTTGCGCCTTGAACACTACTCCTATATTCCAGTCTCCACTTCCAGAGTGTCATGGTTGTCCCCTCACCACCTCATGACTCCTTCATTATTTTTTTTTGAGGGAGTAGTGAAAGATTTGCTACATCCAAACATTGCTACTGCAACATGCCATAAACTTCTGCCCAGCTAATCACAGAGTTTCAGCACTACGAAACCAGCTTGGATTTGTGGATCAAAATGGATGACAGGAGATAAAACTTCCTTGTTCAATCAGATATATATATATTTTTTAATGTGAGTCGAAAGATGGACCTTAAGTCCGGGGTTCATGGATCATCTACATACTAACAGTCCAGATATCTCTATATTTCTATGTTTGATTGACATGCCCGCTCAATTTGAGGCCTACAAAAACACTTTTCTAATTCTAATATCTTGACAACTACTGAATGGATGTACATCAATCTAAGCAAAGCCACTTGGTTTAAAGTTCCAAAAGCTTTCTATAGAATCGCAAATGAAAAGTCACTTTTTGACTCATTCCTTCTTATTTTGACAGAGCTTCACAAATCTTGCCACGTGGAACCTCAATCAGATGAGCATTTTCTTGGGACGATGTCATGCAGATTTGTCGAACTGCACATAAATTATTAGCAAAACAAAATTGCTTTTTGATGTACATACACACATACACGCGCACCGCATACACAGACACACACACACACACATCTATATATAATTTTAGGGTGTTTTTATTGCACAAGATGACAAAAGAAAGTAGTATAAAAACCCTTATTTTCACAAAGAACCATGAAATATGGAAAATGGTATTGTTTAATCGACACACATTCATGAAAGGTAATGTGGTATTGTCATCTGCACAGGCATAGGCCCCTTAAGATTCTAGGATCGAATGCTTATTTTACTGCATTTATTGTACAGGCTCTGCGACAATTGTGTCAGGGCCCATTGTGTCCTGAACTACTCTTTTGTTCCTGAAATAAACCGTACAGGCCTAAATCCAGATGTATCTACTTAGTGATTTGTGATTGCAAAGCGATCGATAAATAAAGCCTAAATCGTCTAATTCTCGCCAGTGGTATTCATTAGCTGAACCTCGCTATGAACAGCTTCGACAATATCTCGAATCTACAAATAGGGTTGTTTTTAACAAAGGGAATTTAGTTTTTCTAAAACTCTACATTCTTAACTGCAATCTTTAGTATTTATTTAATACTTTTTATACCGACATTCAAAGAATACAGTTCAGTATTTCACTTACTGTATTAAAAAAGCACCTTTTTCAAGCTACCTGCCCAAAAAACATGGAATACATCTCTATGTTCTGGTAATATTTACAAACCACTCAGACTTCATCCTCATGGTGTATGATGTCAGCAGAACCCCTCAATGTCAATGCAGCACCATATTGCACAGTTACACATGCACACATGCAAATATATGGGCACATACAGGCGTATATGTATTAATGAGACATAAGGGGTCGTTGTACAATATGGTCCAATATTGCCATTGAGTGATTCTGGTGACATCATAAGGCCAAGTGGTTTGTGAATGCTACCAGAGCACTGAGAAGGCAAAGTAGGATCATATTACACGTTACCCATTTTTGTTTTTATATTACATGTTTGTGTTAGTGGATTTAGCTTGAAAATTCAGTTTTCTTCAAAGTGCCTGCACAAGAATAGGTACTGATTTGAATTGGAAAATTATGATAAGCTAGCTGTATAGCCCTAGTGGCCATGACAATGGTAAAGTTATGAACAGTGGTTTGGGGACTGCTATGAAGATGAAACTCGTATTTCACAGGGAACTGTTATGTATTTACCATATTTCACAGTCCCTGTTGAAGTATGAATTTTATACCACTGCATTTTGTGCATTTAAAGCATGCACAAATATAATATGTGTATGTAAAAACGTTTTTTTGTGGTATGTGCCATCCGAGGATTATGCATTCACATATTCAAGAACCCAATGCCCTATTTCATTTGGCTTGGCCATACCATAATTAGTTCTTAAACTGAGCAGCTGCTGTTTTTCTGGAGCAAAAGAAAAATCGGGTAATATTCTTCCTCTCTCAGAGCTAAACTTTATTATTATTAAAAATTCGCATTGACTTCCGGGTTTATTCAAGATCAGTGCTTACTAAGCTGCTCATTATGTTTTCTTTGGTGTTTATATAAAATATTGAGTTCTAAATATCGACAGACAAGAATATCGGGCTTAAAATATAGTGACATGGAAATATCAATGTCAATAATATTGATTTGAAGGTAAGTATTATCGATTTTTAAAATTTAGAAGTCATTAATATCATTAGGGAGAGGTGTGGCGCAGCGGCCAGGGTGGCTGACGTTAGAGCATGGGGCTCACAGTTCAATCACTGGCGGCAGCTTAGCCCAGCACCATGTGACTCTGGGCAATAGCTCGCTTTTTTTTAAACAAATTTGATTTATTTTCCACATAGTAGCCAATAGTACTATTTTACAGCAGGACAAGATAAGTAATCGTACAAGTGAAATAATGTGACAGTTTTTATCAGAATGTTAACTCAAGAGACTATGCAGTCCATGTCATCCAGTAAAACGATCGTCCGCATACATTTAGCATGAGCCCCGCGACCCTTCCATCGTTTATACAGCCCAAGGATACACACTTCTAGTGTATGATGTCCCATGTCACCCAATATCTCTGTCAACAGTTGTGCTATCTCCTCCCAGTACCTTTGTAGTTTGTTGCAGGTCCACAGCATATGTAACAAGTCGGCATCTTGGTTGGAGCATCTAGGACATAGGGCATTGGCGTCAGGATATATGGTGGTAATAGTGTGTTGTGTTAAGTATGCTCGCTGGGTTACCATATATTGGATACTCTTAAAATAAGTATTCCAGGACACTCGTTTCGGATATTCCAATATGACCGTCAACTCCTTGTCTAGTAGAGGTCACGTGAGGTCTCGGTCCCATTTACTGTGCACTGCAATCCATCCAGACCAGGAGTCTTGTTTTTGGGGAGACTTTTTATTGCAGCGTGTATTTCCCTGTTCGTTATGGGGCTGGCTAGTGTTTCCCTGGCATCTTCAGTAATTCGGGGTAGGTGCACGTCGCTTAAGAAAGAGTGCAACTCAAGGGGGTCCGCCCGTCGCAGGGCCCTGTATAGGGCTTGGTAATGATGATTGAAAGTGTCATTAATGTCTGCTTGGGAGATAACCCCCACATTGTGTAGTGTGATTATTTCTACTATTGGCGTAGGTGGTGGAGCATCTCTAATGATTCCTGCCAGCAGTGCACCAGGTCAGTCCGTTTCCATGTGTGTTCTCTGTGTGTATGTACGGTATTCAATAACTCGCAGCTGTTCTAATAATTCCGCATATTTAATGTGGGCCTCCTCTAGTGCCAGCCTCACAGCCGGGTCCAGCGCCATCTGTGCCTCCAGAGCACCTAACTGATACTCAACTTGACATAGCTCTCTGTTAGTCTGATGTTAGGCTCCTGTGATGGCGTTAATAGCTGCTCCATGGATTACTACCTAAAATTCTTCCCATTCTGTCGCGGTGTTCACTGCTTTGCCCGCATTTTCTATACAGTAATGTGTTATAGTAGTGGCCTGTGCGTCTTTAAATACTCCGTCCTCTAGGTGTTGTGGATTCAGTCTCCATGAGGGCACCAGAGAAGGAACACGGCCCCATTCGAACATAATTTTCAGAGCACTATGATCAGAGATAGCTTTACCCACATAGGCGGAGTGTGTCGTATGTGTTATAAGCAATGCACTGCAAAATATATGGTCGATCTTAGTATGCAAGTCGTGGACCGTCTAGTAATATGAATACTCCTGCATCCCCTGATTGTGACTACTCCACGCCTCCTTAAGGGACCAACCCTGCGCCCAGTTGTTTAGTAGAGCTGACAGTCGTTTGGTATGAGCCCCATCCAGCGGGGGATGGGAAAGGTCCAATATAACATCTAAGCTGCTTTGTTCAGTGAGGAGACGGATGCTGTCTGACACTGGACTGCAAGTCCCAGGGATCCTGCTCAGTGCTTTAAATGGGAAAAAATAAGTGCAGGTACTCATTAACATGAGCTAGCGGTGTAGTAAGTGGGCGGGGCCAGGGGCGGGGCTAAGGGCAAGACATGATGATACTTAATGACTTCTATAACAGTTGCACCACACAACAAAAGACATGGTAAATGTGTGTATATAAACAAAGCAGGTTAATATTACACAAAATGAAAGAGAAATGCGATAATATGTTAACATTTCCTTTTTTTGCAATAGTTACACCTTCTTAATGCCATACTGTTAAATGCTGTTGTTTGGCACAATACTATATATTTTTGAGCATGTGAGTAGGAAGAAACTGAAAATACCTCCACTACGAACCAAAGCTCTTATGGCACCAAGCAAATGAAGCAAATCATCATGACCCTCCCCAGAAGATAATTTTTGTCTCTTCCATCGATCTTTCCATTCATCCTACCATTTACCTGCTGATGTCCACCATTTACCCTTTACATTCTGTTGTCTATTCAGTTTTTCATCCATCATTCAGTTTTTCACCATTCTGTCTGTCTACCCTTCATATCCAAACCTATCCATCCATCTTTAAACCTATCCATTCATCCTTTCACTTATCCATCTCTTTATCCACCCTTTCACTCATCCATCAATCCTTTCTCTCATCTATCCATCCACCCTTTCATTCCATCCACCCTTTCATTCCATCCACCCTTTCATTCCATCCACCCTTTCACTCAATCCCTCCTTTCATTTATCCATCATTCACCTTTTCATCCATCCCCCCACTTTCATTCATCCATTGAATCTTTCACTTATCCACCTATATCCACCCTTTTATCCAATCATCCACCCTCTTTCACCCATCCATTCACTCATCCATCCATCCATTCATACATCCACCCTTGCTTACTCATCTATCCACTCACTCACTCACTCACCCACCAACCCTCCCTACTACAATATTTATGAACCTTTGTCACCGAGCAGACATGTACACACAAAGTGCCACCCATTTTTCTTACAAAACCAGCATACAAATGCAGGCAAATACACAAAAAAACAGACACACTAAAGACTCCGGTATGTTAAAAGCCATGTCATACTCTTCATCATGGCTTTTTTAATTGTCACTACCAGGGGACTGCCAAGATTCCTATGTTTGTGCAAATGCAGAGGATAGTGTGAATGTGGTTGACAGCACATGGCCTGAATGGACCCCGTAGCTGCCAAGGTTTCAGATTGCTATGTGTGACATTTTCAAATTTTCATGGTAATTGTGAGTGCCATTTCAACGACTATGAGTGACACTTTCTTTCTCGCTAGCAAAATTAAGCAAGTAAGACGAGGGAATCATATAAATATCAGAAAAAACATCCATTTGAGTATAGCTGCTAATGTTTCAGATTACTTTTGTGTGACATTTTCATAGATTCAGTAGATTTACGAGAGTCAGGCAACAACTAGATGTGCAACATTTAGAGTGGCACTTTCTTGCGAGCATAATCATGGTATGAAGTCAATAGAAATAGACAAATATCAGAAATCACACTCATTTAAGCAACAAGGAAGTCAAACTCTGCAGTAGGTGCTTTTGAAGCTATTCAAATTCTAAAAAAAATCAGCACCCTCCACTCCAACCTCAGCTTCAGGTGTGGCCAAACCACATGTAACAAAGGGATCTCTGTGACAAAAGCAGCAACCCACTGAGCTATCCACATACAATCAAGTACAATACAATATGCTTTTTTTGAAGGAGGCATATTAACCCTCTACGCTACTTAATGGTCAGAGTGAAAAGTGCCAGTGGAGAAAACTCTGACCTCTCTCCAGCAGGAATAATAATCACCTGACTTAGCAAGTCTAACTGTGCTGAGAAAATAAAGGGTGCACCCTGCCACAGCATGGGCGGCGACCACTGCGTGAGAGAGCAAGATGGGAGCCAGGCGCATCTAAAGGAGAGTGTTAGGAATGTGGAGAAACAATGGGCTGGCGGGGCTAGTTTTGAGCATATAAGAAAGCCTTCTATGCCCAGACCGGGTAACTGAGGCATGTGGCGTTAGGAAGGTAGGTGCATCAGTGCAGAAAGCAGTTAGATTAGCGCTCCAGGGGCCACTTTGATCGCATCGTCTGGGCATTAACCCTCTGATCCAGAGACAGTACGGGAAGTGTGAGAATCCGCTCCTGATAATATGTCTATCTATGTATAAAGTGTTACCCTGCACGGAATTTTCCCTACCTGAAGTGCTGCGCTTTGAAAATCACAGCGCACACTGTAAAACGAATCTCGACCCTGCTCTGTCCAGCACAGCGTGACGGCGAGCACCAGACATTATTCAGATGATCCCTGCTGAATAGCTCAGCAGGGGCTCAGATCAGGAGACAGAAGCGGCGCCTTTTCTCCCAGAGACACGTCCCACTCCTGCTCGCCACTGCGCCGGCACTCACAGCCACTAAGCCTACCTTTTCATGAGTACCGGTACTCTCCTCGGGCAGTAGAGAAGTGCAGGTACTCAGAGCGATAAATTTAAGAAGTGCCGGTACTCAGTACAAGTGAGTACCGGCCCATTTAAAGCACTGAGCCTGCTGCATTCGGACCGCACCTGCCTCTGCACCTGAACCCGCCTGCTGCTGCTGCTATATAACCCCTCGCTGATCCCGCTTCGTGGGAGCCGCTTCATTCAGTGAGGAGACGGGTGCTGTCTGACACAGGACTGCATGTCCCAGGGAGCCTGCTGCATTGGGACCACACCTGCCTCTGCACCTGAGCCCACCTGCTGCTGCTGCTATATAACCTCTCGCCGCTCCCGCTTCACGGGAGCAGCTTTGTTCAGTGAGGAGACAGATGCTGTCTGACACGGGACTGCAAGTCCCAGGAAGCCTGCTGCATTGGGACCACACCTGCCTCTGCACCTGACCCTGCCTGCTTCTGCTGCTATATAACCCCTAACCGCTCCCGCATCGCGGGATGTGCGCGGGCGCGCCGGTCGAAGCCCGGGCCAAGGGCTGACCCGTTTGAGCTCGTTTGAGGACGTTTGAGGGCGGGCCGGGCTCCCCTTCTTAATTCTGCAGCATCTTAAGGTCAGTCTTCATTACATGTTGTGCTCCCTGCTGGGTTTTAATCTTCGGGACTTTTTCAATTATCGTGCCTAATCAATGATGAACTCCCGGGAGGGAAGGGGAAGAACGCTCCTATGGGCAGAAGTGTAGATGGGACTCTGGACTAATTTTTAATTAGAGCCAGTTCTGTCTTAGCCCATGAAATTGCCCTGACTGAGCGCCATTATCTCTTGAACACCTGCGAACCAAACGTTCGTCATTGGGCGGATTGATGTCTGCATGTTCGCCTGAACGCTGTCTGGCCACAGGCCTAGATTCCCCCAACTGGGCAGGAGATTCTACCCATATTCCATCTATTCCGTTGGATATTTCTACAATAATAGAGTTATCAACTAGCCCTGCTATTCCTGAACCGGTACAAGAGGGCCCAGTATGCATTACATCACATTGTGTTATCACAAGGTCTGTGCCTAAACCGAAGTCTCAAGTCTCGGAAACATTACTGGAGCCAGCAACAAAAAGGAAACGAGGAGGGGGACCTCAAAGGCAAAAAAATGCTAAGATGCCCAAAACGAACAAGAATGGTGAGTCGGCAACTTCTATACCCTCAATGATAACTCAGCCTCAGTTTGCCACTCTTATATCTGGCACTCAAAGTATGGATCCAGTTGGCGCATCCGCGCTTGAAACTGAAGAGGGGTTATAGGCTAAAATGGGGCCCCTTATTTCGGCATCCTTATCTCCAAGACTTGAGAGACTGAGTATAATTGAGGAGAAACTAACGAACTTTGAACTTTTTGCCATGTCTAATCTTGATTCAATCAATGCCTCAATGGGGGAAAATAACCAGCCTTCCGAAATGCCACATACTGTGATATGCAACCCTACAAATTCAAATTGCCCATCCGCCATCCCTCCAACAACTAACCCATTGCCTTTATTGTCTAGTAGGAATGTAGGGGTGGTTATTACTTCCGATGTTGGTGCAGTGGCCCAGGAAGGGGGCCAGGTGATGTGGGGAATACATCTAGTGAATTTGCCCAGCTTATTCCGAGTACTCCCAGGGTGGACGGAGAGAGATCTTGTGCTAGGTTCATTGGCAATACCTTACAAAACAACCTTATGGTTTATATAACCATCCAATTACTGCCCCTGGGGGTACTGGTCGGGACTTTCCAGTAACACACTTTGGAATGGTCAACAATTTGACCAGAAACGATTCTAGGGCATTACATCTCCCACCTGCTGCCGCCCCATTGGTGGTGATTTTGAGGAATGTACCTCCCCTATATGCTGGCCAGACCGAATCTGCAGACCAGTTAATGCCAAAAACAATGCACTGGCTTAGTGCTCAATTGAAGGATACGGGGGTATGGGGTTGGGATATTTGCAATCAACTGATAATGGCAAGACGTTTGCCATGGGTTGGATATCGCACTAAGGACGGGGGTGACTGTGTAGTCGCCAACTTCAATAATGAGCATGTAGTCAGACTCTTTTTGGAGTGTCTAGGGAGTAGGAATGTAGAGCATTGTCCCGGAAAAATATCTCTCCTTCCCCAAGGGTTTTTCTAAAGACCCCATTATAATTCCCTGCCAGGAGAGAGGGTTCACAGTGACCATCATAGTACCCATCATAGGGTCATAGGTTATCCCTTTGATCTAAACCTAGCCAACCGATTTGCCCCACTGTCTGGTCTAGATGGCTGTGACTGACTGATACCTGTAGACAGAGAATATCCCTATTCACCCCGATACCTCCCATGCAATGGACCTAAACCTACCTTTAGCAATAGATAGTGGGTCACAGTTCCTTGATGACTTGGTTCCGATCAAACAAGCTGAAGGTTCATCTCCCAGGTCATTAAGTATTTTATCTTGGAACATTGCTGGGCTGCTATTGAAGACTAGATCCTCTGACTGGTCTAATTGTATAGAGTCTTACGACATTGTTGTCTTCCAAGAGGCGTGGACTCTGGATACGATCTTTCGACCAGGTTATTTGGCATTTGGTAAACCTGCAAGTGCTAGCACGAAAGGGCGCCCATCAGGCGGTTTAACTATTTGGGCCAGACAACAGGAGGGCTTCCTGGTAAAAGATCTAGTGATTGATAATCTGGATATCCAGGCCATTAAAATAACCCTCGCGTATGAACCTGAGTTTATATTAATAAACGTCTATGCCAGGGGCTGGTAGGTGGAAAGGCTTCACCGACCATCTCCAGCCTGGATATATATATTAAATCACTCAAAGGGTCATGTAACTGGAATTTCGCGGGGACTTTAACTGCACGCTTGAGCCACTTGGCTTAGAAGACAGGAATCTAACTAGTGATAAGGATGCTCTTTGGGGTGTCCCGTCTTTAACGCTGGCACTAATTAAGAAATGGACTGAAGCTGCGCTTCAGTTAAAAAGCCTAACAATGGAGAGGGGGCTTCGTGCAGCTAATGAAAGATCCAAATCGGATAACAAAGGCAATCCCACTTATAGTAGAGGGTCAAGAGGTAGTAGGATCGATTATTTTCTTATTAATTTAGAATTTTGGCAAAGGGTGAGGGACATGCAGGTCGTGAAAAGGTCAGAGAGCGACCATGATCCATTGTCATTTAAATTAGATGTGAAATGTTGTTCGACTACGAGCGGCAGTACGGATATAGTAACAGAAGACATGATTATGTCTCACGACTGCCGCAGGTTGAAATGGGCACAGGTGTCCAAGGACGAGGGTATTGTGACTCAAATCAAGTCAGCGCTTGCAGAATCCTTTACTGCCCTCTCGCAACTTGAGCTTTGCGAGGATACTTTTTCAGCCTCTACAGCACTTTATGAGGCTCTGTTTACCAAGCTGAGATCCTTTTTCATAAAACCCAAAATAAGAACTAATAGGCATCCTGTGCATAAATCAGCAAAATGGTACGACTGGGTATGTAGGAATGCCTACAGGGCTTTGTCTAAAGCAATAAGGGCATGTTTAACGCAGGAGGTAAGGAAATTGAGATTAGAATATAAGGTCACCCAACAATGGGCAAAGAAGGCCTACAACGAAAGTAGATGGAGGGACTTGTTTGATGCAAGAAAATGGGAAAAACTGGTGTCGATTCTGGCAACTAATTAAGTGGGGTGGTGATAATGCTGGTCCGGCACCAGTTAACATTGTCCCCCCGTACCCCCCGAAGCTTGGGTCGCACATTATCAGACCCAATTTTCTTTGCATGCAAATAATCTTGGGCAGTACCAGTGTGTAGTCCCGGAGTCTGTTTTAACATTCACCTTAGTGGAAATAGAACGTGCTTTGGATGGGGTAGCTGCAGGTAGAGCTCCGGGTCCGGATTGCATCCCGCCATATATATTTAAATCTGACCGGGAGAATTGGCTGAAATATATTCTTACCTTTGCCAATGGCATGGCTAGAGGAGCCCCTATTCCAGAATCCTGGCATGGGACTCAAATTATCCCCATATATAAAAAAGGAGACTGTGCTAGTCCATCTAACTGCCGGCCTATAAGCCTTATAGACTGCATGCAAAAGTTGGTGGCTAGATTAGCGCTAAGCAGGGTAAACAGGTGGATCGATGCTAATGAAATTCTTTCCACCTACCAAGCAGGATTTCGTTCCCATGTTAGCACTATCGATCAAGTTTTTAGATTTATGATGATTGGAATACAGTGGTCTTAGCTGGGGCACCCTTTATGCAGCATTCATAGATCTTAAATCTGCATTTGATCTAATGCCCCGCAATAGACTATGGGACACTCTTAAGGAAGCAGGATTGCCTGCTGAGATCTTATCCTTCCTCATAAAACTACATGAATCTACCTTTGCCCAAGTCCGGTGGGGTCAACAGGGTGAGGTAACAGAACGTTTTCCTGTGAACAAGGGAGTTCCGCAGGGGTGTGTTTTAGCTCCTTCCTTTTTCTCCTTGTTCATCAATAATGTTATCTCATACTACACTGAATATCCTACGTACGCTCCTACTCTCGCTGGTTTGAGGGTTCCTCTCTTAATGTTTGCAGACAACACTTTAATCTTGTCTAAAACACAAGTTGGTCTGCAAAGAGCCCTTAATAGATTTAGTCTTTTTCGTAATGACCATGATCTTGTAGTCAATGTTGACAAGACAAAGT
This sequence comes from Lissotriton helveticus, assembly GCF_964261635.1. Taxonomy (NCBI): domain Eukaryota; kingdom Metazoa; phylum Chordata; class Amphibia; order Caudata; family Salamandridae; genus Lissotriton; species Lissotriton helveticus. The sequence goes on from NC_136063.1 coordinate 1,312,193,982, forward strand.
TTATGGTATTGCATAAGTTTAAACAGTTAAAGCTAGAGGAGAAATGAATACTGCGTCCCTTGAACAAACTAACTAATTTACATATCTAGGTGTTACAATGGGCAAAAGGATGAACTGGAAGCCACAGATGGATTTGCTAGTCTTAAGGCATACCCAACTAGCAGGGGCCCTCTTAAAAGAACATTGTTTATCCCAAACCAAACCAGTTGCTCCCGTTTTAACTATTTATCAAGGGAAGGTTAGAGCCTCAATAATTTATGGAGCTGATTTTTGGGGTTTTGAAAATTTAGCTCCTTTAGTCCAGGCGCAGAACAAGTTTTTGAGGCCATTTACCGGCCTTCCTCAGTCTACACCACCTAGACCCCTACTCTTAGACCTGGGGTGTATTTATTTTGAGGAGGCTGCAGGTTTCAGGCGTCACGCATATTGGCGAAGGCTTTGGACTACCCCGGAGTTAGCTCCTGATGCACAAGCTGTTATGTATATTAAAGAATCTGACAAAACGAATAACATTTTATGGTTACAAATGATTAAGGCTACTTTATCGGACATGGGCCTTATCCATTTATGGTTAGACCCAGAAGGGAATTCTTTCCCTTCAAAAATAAATTTTAAAGCCTTATATAGGGACATGGTCTGCCAGAAGTCCCTTTCTCAGGTGAATGGCCCTTCCTTAACAGGTCTCTTTTTGGATCACAAAATTGATTATAGGCTGGAGGCCTATTGGGATACCATTATGAGCCCTGGTGATAGGAAGCTCTATCACCAATTTAGAGTGGGTACTCTCCCCTTAAAATCCTTTACTAATAAGTGGGGGAAGGTTGAAGACTCAAAATGTCATTCTTGCCCAGGTGAGGAAGAGACTTTACCGCCAGTTTGTGTCAAAATAGGAACAAGATCTTGCCAAACAGCTCTGCGTATCTTAAAAACTGATACCTGTGAAGTCATAGTTATTGCTATGGCCAAATTTTGGAGCTGGATGTGTGTCCTTAGAAGGAATAGGTTGCATGGTACTTTGTAACTGATGTTATTGAGTTATGACGTTTTTCAGCCTGTTCTTATCTAATCAGCTTTTAAGATTGAGGTGTCTAACCAAAACCTGTGTAATTGTAATTATAGTTATTACTTTTTCTCCTAGGAATTCTTATTTGGTCCCAAGAAGAAAATGATTTATGACATGTATAATTTTTAGCTTGATATGGTTTTTTTATGGAATTTTACTATGAATTTTATCATGTGATATTTTTTTAAGTCTTAAAAAGTCATCTCTTGCCTTTTAATGTTGTTTGTTTATATGTGTCTTTTATGATTGTTTATGATTGAATAAAGACTAATTGAATTTGAAAACTGAACATCTAAAACCGCATTATAATCCCCCCCAGGACCCATGGGTGATCGGTCCAGTTCGCCAGCACAGAGTTCACCTGGCTGTAGAATGGCTCTTGATCTGTATTAGGGCCATAGAGACCTCAAATCACCACGGGGCAGCCATCCAACACACCTCTCAGTAAGACATATCTACCATCCTTATCTATGCTCTGTTCCTGCAACACACAGGGTAGTCCTGAGCGTATCCAGACTGTCACCCCTCGGGCAAAGGCAGAGTAAACCATACAATATACTTGTCCCCTCTACTTTTTCTGTAGTTTAGGCACTTCTAGCGCAGTCAAATGCGTTTCCTGTAGGTGAACTATGTGTGCCTTATGCCTAATCAACTGGGCATGTATTCTGTTGCGCTTTTTTGATGAACCTATGCCCCATACATTTCAGGTGAGACAATTATATTGCTGTATAATATGCATTGGTAGCTGTCATGTTGTATTAATAAGATATCTTGCCCATTCGAACACCCTCCTGTGCACGTCAGCTTCCCACTTAAACTACCCAATACACGGTCCAACTTCAAAACTGTGTTCGACCAATTAACAAAACCAAATACAAACTCAAACAATCCTATGATCAAACATTGTGCTATTGCAATAGGAGTCATAGTGATAACATAGCAATGTGGGACCTGAACAAGCCCCATAGGTCCCTTCACTGAAAAATCATCAGCCCCCAGACCCGGGTACCCGTCCGAATCCCGCCAATTAGCAAAGTTAAAAGTCACAGGCCATGTATCAAATTTGTTCGCAGAGGGCCCATAAGAAGTTCCTTATCAATGTCTGTTTCCGGTGGTCCATAGTGGCAACAGTCTTACCTCTGCCTCTGCAGGACCTCAGGGCCTCCCAGCACGGCCCACTGCCCAACCCGAACAGCTGCCCCACCTTCTTCGCAAAAATCAGTAGAGACGAACCAGAGGCCAGCAGAGGCGCCACAGTTCCATGCAATGGCAGATCACGTATTGCTTGCTAGGAACCACCCAACACCTCTACAGCAGGCACCAAGGTACGTAGAGCATAGTTGTCAATTAAGCACGTTGGTTATTGTCTGGAGGAAAAAAGCAACTGCCTGGCATCCGGTTCCAAATGCACCGTGTCCGCTGTAGAAAGTTCCTCTCAGTTATTGTCCTATATTCGTGAAAAGTAGCTGCAGATATTATGGCTCGTCATTGGCCCTCCAAAACCTGCGCCGGTATCGGTGTTGGGTCAACCTCCGGTTTCTTGGTCCTCCTCTGTATTTTGTTGTTGTGGTCACTTTCTGGGAAGTGGCTCCTCACTGCTACACTGGGCGGAGTCAATAGGAAAATCCATAACCCCGGGCGTAGTTCGCAAAGTAGCGCTACGCGTAGCTCTGCAAAGTGCATTTCGAACTATGTGAGCTACGCGTAGCGCTACGCAAACTGCGTAGTGTGCTGTCTGCGATTATTGCACAGTGCCGGATGCTTGTCCGCACTGTGCAATCATTGAAAACGGCATCTTGCACAGTGCAAGCTGTCGTTTTCTGCCACTCGAGTAGATTTTTACTCGAGCTGCAGCTTTCTCAATGCGGACTGGTAGTTTCTCATCGCAAGCAGGGGCGGATTGGAAATGCGGGCATTCGGGCATGGGCCGAAGGGCCGGTGTCTCCGTGCCCTCTGTGGGCCGGTTTGTTGCTCCCCTCTCCCAGTCGCACAGTGAAGCTGCATTCATTTCTCTGTCTCCGTGCTCTCTGTGGACTAGGAAAGGGGAGGGAAAAAACGGCCCACAGAGGGCGCGGAGACAGAGACAGAAATGAAAGCAGCCTCTCTGTGTGGCCGTACAGCGATTATCCGCTGTGGCCTCTCCTTTACCCCCCTGCCCTGCAAAGCAATCACGTTGCGGGTGGCTGGGGAGGGGGTGATTGTTTGCCAAAATCGGCTTCCCTGGGGGCCAGGTGTGTCTCGGGCCTTTGAGACATTTTCACCTCGGCCCCTTGGGGCCCACGCAGCACAAATACAGTGTTAGTTTTAAAACCTCGCTCACAGCCCTTCACATTCAGGGCACAGTGGGCGAGGAAGAATGGGTCTTGCTGTGGGGCCAGGTGATCTTTGCAAGTTGCACCATCTTCACCTCAGCCTCCCCCTGGCGTTTTGTGCTCCCCTGCCAGGACATTGCCCTGAGGCCTGGAGGGCTAGGGTAGGCTGATTAATTTACTAATTGCAGGGGCCTTACTGCTATTCATGTGCTCCTGAGCTGAAGGTCTGGGGAGGGCTGAGTAGGTTAGTGATAGCAGGGGCTTCACTGCTTATTAGGTGCTCGAATAATTTTGTGACAGAAAGGGGCCTTGCTGTTTTTTTTTGTTGCTCAGCATGTAGGCCATTGTCACCTTGGGCCTGTGTCCTGTGCAAGAACAGTATCCTCTCACTTCCATTCCTTGTCTGTGCCAAACATCTTAAGGATTTTGGGGGCCCTGGGCCAAACATATTTTTGGGCCCCTGTTCGGAACAGATTTGAATTTATAATCCAATTTCTGCTCTTTGATGCCCTCTTTCAGCTGGTCACTGGACAGAGCACTACCATACTTGTCCAAATTCTTAATGTATTTACATCTAATGTTCAAGGACATTGACGTGTGTTTTCAATATTACAACACAGTAGCAGCTCACTAAAATTACTGAAAATAATCTCAGTGACATCCTCCCATTTCTCATATGTGATGGCCTGTTTGATCTCAAAGACATTTTTTATGGATGTTGCATGCAACATAAACACATTTCTCTGCAAAATCTCTGTGATAGGTTGTTATTCACCGCCCATATTAAAAATAAATTTGAAAAAATGGTATTTTAAACAATCTGTTTAAGGAGTATGCATGGTCATCAGGGCAAGATTATCTGCAGAACAGAGCTGGCTCTAACAGGGGGCTCCCTGAAAGGCTAGGGCCCTGGGCCAGAGCCAACATTGCCCATGCATTGAAACGTCTCTGGTCTGTGCATAGGCATATGTGGCCTGACGCCAGAGTTGCAGAGATCGGGATTCAAGTTTGAGTCCCAGCGTCTGCTCAACAACCTGTGATTCTGGGCAGATCACTTCATCGCCCAGGCCCTTAAATAAAAAATCGGATCATGTGTACTGTAATTGGTACTCATGAAAAGATACTGATTTATGTGATGATTAGAGTCTAGGACATAGCTGGTTGGAAAAGAGTATCTAACGACATTGTGCAGAGCGTTAAGACTGCAAGTAAGTATTTAGTTTTCAGAACTGCAGTGCTTCTAGTCTTTACCAATGTTACTTGCTCTGTAAGCTTTAAAAGGCTTAATTTACTAAATATTTCTCTACAAATTAGACCTCAAAGAGTAACCAAATGGCGTTTCATGAAAGGCACGCCCCTTGAATTTGGCCCACGTCCCTTAATTGTGGGCCACGCCCCTTGAATGTGGGCCACTTCTTTCGTCATTGCCCGGGCCAAATTGTGATCCCAATCCGACCCTGATCGCAAGCATTCGCGAGCATACGCGACCACTCGCAATGAGAAACCTGACCTCCCCACGGTGTAAGACTGTGTGGTGCAGTCAAGTGTTTAGTGGGTGGAGCGCAGGGGAGGAACAGGAACGGGAGGAGCCGGGGGACGAGCTAGGAACAGTTAGTGTAGGGACGAGGTCAGATGCAGAGGTAATGAATAAAGCTCCATGAAAGAAACGACTGTGTCTGTCTCATTATTGCAGGGCAAGACACGACATCTGGCGATGAGGGTGGGATCGGGTGCACTGTGCACCTGAAGCTGATCCCATGACGCTGCATGACCCTGTCCCGGATAGCGTAAGTAAAAGTTGCGAGTGAGCGTGGCGGCCGAGATCACGCTGCCAGAAGATTTGCCTACACTGAAGCTCCGTGGCTGAGGTGGCTGCGTGGAGCGTGGAATACCAAGTAAATTGCCTATACTGAAGCTCTGTGGCTGAGGCGGCTGCGTGGAGCGTGGACCACTAAGCAAGCCCGATCGCGCGCAAAGGAATCGTCAACTCACCCCTGAAGCGAGAGAGTTGGAACGGGAAGGCGCGACGTTGGGAGGTCACCCCGGTCGTCCCCGTGTCATTCGCTGTCCTGGTGGGAACAGTGGCAGCCTCTGCGCCCAGGAAGGGGCCCCTGCACCCGGTGAGTACTGGTGAATGGGTGCCGGGTGACTGCAGCAGTGGAGACAGCCAAATCTCGTGGAAAATGAGATTTCGAGTGCGGCGGCTATCTTGAGGTTAGGCTTTTCCCACCAATTCCCTGTTGAGGCCAAGGAGCGGCCATTTTGAAGTCAGGCAACCTCCAAGTTTGCCATCAAGCCCAAGCAAAAGCCGAAGAGAAATAAGAAAACAAGCACTGGTAGATGTAACAGAACAACCATTGGCAAAAGAGAAACCAATAAACATTGGCAAGTGTAAATGGACAAGCATTGATAAATGCAAGTGAACGACAAGGAACAAGCCTTGGCAAGTGTAAAGAAACAAGCATTGACAAATGTAATGAACAAACGTTGGCAACATAAATGAACAAGTATTGATAAATGTAAGTGAACAAAAAAAATAACAAGCATTGGCAAATGGAAAAACTACAGTGAACAAACATTGGCCAGTGCCGGACTATATCAATGAACAAGCATTGACAGATGCAAGCAAACAAGCACTGGCAAGTGAAAAAAAAGGACAACGTTAGCAAACGTGAAGGAGCAAACATTAATAAACGTAAGCGAACAAGCAGTGGCAAACGTAATGAAAAGAAACACATCAGCAAATGAAATAAGCATAAGCAAATGCAAGAAGTGCAATAGAGCACAAACAAGCACTGATACAAGCAACAAAAGTGGAATGAACAAAAGTGACTGTTAGCAACAAGCACTGGCAAAGGCAAGATTTACAGCGCACCAAGCACGAACAAGCACCAGAAACAAGCGAAGATCGCACAGAATATAAACAAGCACGAGTACAAGCAGCATGAAGTGAAAGGGACAAAAGTGTCAATAAACACAACAAGCCCTGGCAAGTACAAGAGATACACAGTAAACAAGCACAAGCACACACAAATCTCGAATGCGACAAGCACAGGTAAATGCAAATCCAGAACGCCGCAAGCACGAGCCAACACAAATCCGAACCTACCAAACACGGACGAATACAAGTCCCGAAGTCAGTGAGCACCAGCCAGTGCAAATCCTGAATGCACCAAGCAAAGGCAGATCCCGAATGCAACAAACACGAGCAAAGGAAAGTACCAAAGGAAACTTTCAGCACCCCGCGAAGATGAATGATCAACAGCAAGAGAAGCTAAGAAATCAAATGATCCAGAAGCATGAGTAATGAATATCAAGGAAGCCCTCTCTCATCACTTAAGTTATTGGATAACCTGCGTTAGGCCGAAAAGAAACGCAAGAACGAGATATCACTGGTGTCATGTATCATCGCGGAAGAGCATCAAATCACCTGCAGCTAGCAGGCAACCCTAAAGAAAGTGGGGATTTGCTGAGCCACGAGTCACGCATGGTGCATCTGAGTGGTGGCCATTTCGAACTCAGGAAATCCAAGCTTACCTCACTGAGACAGTCGTACTAAGGGTGGACAGAATACAGTAGTCACCCAGGAGTGGCGAACCTTCCCAAAATCAAGGAAACGGCCAGACACAGGATCTCGGCTGAAGAAGGTCAGCAAATAAGACGGGAAGGAAAGTGAACAGTCTGTGACAGTAGCAGACTAAAACTTTCCTTTCTCATGGCGGTGGGAAAAGCAACCCACCAGTCCAATCCCTGCATTGAAGTACCACCCACAGTGACGCAGACTGACAGTCAGAGTTTGGGTCCCAAATGGAACCGGTGGCTGGAATCACTGGACGATTTTCTTGATGCAATCGGTGAACGAAGAGATGGAAAATGTCTGATACTACTCCTTCAGCTGGTAGGTCATGAGGGCCGACGCTTAGTCAGAACATTTCCTGAAAAGGACACAGAGACCTATGAAAGACTCCAAGAGAAGCTACGTGCCCATTTCCACGCACAGGCAGACGTGGATCATGATCGCATCGCCTTCAACTCAGCACGGCAGGAACCAGGAGAACCATTGTCAAAAATCATCACCCGGTTGCAAAGTCTGGTACGGTGCTGCCATTTCAACACATTTACAAATGAGGAAGCAGTTCGGCTCCGGATAATCGAAGGCTGTTCAAATTCTAGCATGAAGCGCAAGATCCTTCGAGGGCATTGGTCGCTAAAGGAAATCATCAGAAAGGCCAAAGTTGGAGCGCGGGTAAAAGCAAGAGACATATCAAAAGAATTGCACCGGAATGCAAGACATAAAGATACCAGGAAAGAGATATCCCTCATGTCTGGGAACAAAGCCCAAGAAACAAACAAAACCAGAAAGAGGGAGGGTGAAGGCAGACCAGAGATAAGAAAGCGGGAGAGACAAAGTGACATGGAATACTACGAATCAACAATACAAAAGACCGGGACAATCCAGGATTGTGACAGTCTCACTGGCACAACCTCAAGGAGTTATTCAACCTCAAGGAGTCATTCAAAGTATGGCACAAACTATTCTGAAGAGGATGAAGTGTCAAGTGGGACAGATCGCACACATGGACAAGATGGCAGACTGCCCAACAAACGGGCAAGAAAGACAAAGTACAGAAGAGGGGACCAATCATGTCAACACTGGAAATATGCACATGAACACCCCCGAGCATCCCACTATTTGCCAAACTCGGTAGATGAGTCTGAAGAAGCACCAAGTAATGGGACACCTCACCCCAATGGCACGGATGTCAGGGCACTCAACAAACGAGAAGAAGAAGCAAACCACATTAGGCAGAGTGGTTTACTCAGACACCGGAGAGGCGAAGACAAACGCACTCATGACACCCGAGACAATGAGGAAACTGAGAGGAGGCCATTAGCATCATATGAGAGAGGCAGAGATAAAACACCCTGGGATCAAACACAATAAATAAACATTTGGTTATCAAACAACCTCTCCAGTGAGATGACACCGAAGCCACTTCGAGAAAGGTACCCGGAGAAATATCCCAAAGAAACCTCCAACTCTAGGAGCAGCCCGTCACGGCCTACCTGTTTCAGAAATCTACCATCCAAGACACACTCAAAGGAACGTTCTCAAAGGAAATCAACAAAAGACTCCTTCGATTCAGAAAGCATGTCTGCTCGATCCCTCGAGTCGACCGAGTCATGGTCCCGACAACGGCCATGGCGTCAACCACCCGAACACACCATAGAACCAAAGGACATTCTTCCCATCAAGAGCAACATGTCTCACACCAATGTCTCTGAATACTCAATCACTCCACAAGGCAACCTGTCATGTCAGTCGCAGGTATATCAAGACAGAAATAACACACCGTCACCCCATATGGGGTCAGCGAGGCTGACTCAAAGGGCCTACAGAAGGAAAACAGATATAGTGGACCTTGCTCACCGGATGGACAGGGACCAGACAGTCACTCTGCAAGGAGAGCCAGACGTGTCAATAGAGATAGATCATTATCGGATGAGAGAGAAACATGCATATGCCCAGATAATCCAAGGGTTCACCAGTCCCAAACGCGAGCAGGAGTGGATGAGACAACCAGAGGCAGCAAATGAGTCCCCGAACCAAACCCAGACGATCTCTTCAGATAGTACCTTACCATCTGGTATACATGACTCTGAACAGGGGTGCAGTGTTGCCCTCGACCGGACAAGACAAAAAGAAGTAAAAGTATATGCGGGTGCTCGGAAGAAAGTCAGAACAACATTCCCTCATAAAGGAGATCGAGCGTCAATCGAACAAGGGCCACAAAGGAAGACAGACTGCCGACACCAAGCTGAGCCCTTCACAGTCACCTCAGGAACTGAACGTGAGTGGATCACCCAGAGGCTGATTGAAAATCACCAGGAATCTGAGCATACACAGATAACACGAGACGTCTCGCAATTGCAAAGATGCACTCTTGTAGTAAAGGATGCTCTCGTCAAGGCGACAGAAAGCCACACAACGGAAATGGAGATGTGTCTCAATAGCAAACTGGTGGCCCGCGGACCCGTGTGGCTGATTGAGGAACTATAAACATGTTGGACGCTAAGTTTATTTTGTTAACAAGGGGGGAGATGTAAGACTGTGTGGTGCAGTCTAGTGTTTAGTGGGTGGAGCGCAGGGGAGGAACAGGAACAGGAGGAGCCGGGGGACGAGCTAGAAGCAGTTAGTGTAGGGACGAGGTCAGATGCAGAGGTAATGAATAAAGCTCCATGAAAGAAGCGACTGTGTCTGTCTCATTATTGCAGGGCAAGACACGACACACGGTGAGAATCTCGCCAGGAGGTTTATTTTACACACTCACGATCTCCAACTTGATGTTGCTGATCGCGAACTAGGAAAAAGTCTCGCCGGGGTGTCATTTTGCTCGCTCGCGGTTGCCAACTTGATGTTGAGGACCGCGACCAAGCAAAAAATGACCGCTACATTCCGCTATGCGTGTTCGTACAGTGCTACGTGCAATTCGCGTAGTGCGAAGTAGTGCAAACTTCGCAAACTACGCAAGCGTAGCGTAGTTGTCCGCCCAGGGTTAAAGATCCAGGAGTATCTGCTCCAGCCATTCCCATACCTCATCCGGGGTGTCGTAAAAATTACTTTTTTATTCATGCAGGATTTTCATATTGGCGGGGTAGAGCAGGGCATATTTCAGGTTTATGTTCTGCAAGTGCTTCATGACGCCCTGGTACGCAGCTCTCTGCTTCTGGACCTGGAGAGTGTAATCCGGAAATATTGAAATGCGCACATTGTGCACTGGGTACTTTCCTCCTTGTGGGGACTCTATGGGCCCTCTTGATGCAGAAGGTGCTCGTCATTGCTTCTGGTGGCAGCCATGTTCACAGCAATGCCTCGACGAAGGACGTGGCATTTTGACCCTTGGCATTCTCCGGCATTCCCACAATGCGGACATTGTTGGGGCATGAATGGCCCTCCGCATCTTCAAAATGGTCTTGAAAAATCGAGACTTGGTGTTGTAGGTGTTCTAACTCTGCAGAGTGCTCTTTTTGCTTCAGGGGGAGCTTCTGCAGTGTTGCTTTATTAGTAGCCACTTAGAGTTTACTGTGGTACTCCCTAATTAGCGCCACCTCTGCCACTAGTGATCCCAATTGTTGCTCCAACAAAGCACAGGATTGCCTTATTTCCTGAAGGATAACATCTAATTTGTCTAGGGATGCAGGTTCTGCAGTGGAAGGAACAACATTAGTGGGTGCAGTAGCTGAGGATGAAGCAGCTGTTTCTTGAGGTTTGCTTTCCTTCGGGTAGCCCATTGTGAGTAAGGGCCAGTGGATGTTGTGTGAGTCCAGGGGACCGTGCAGATGGTAAATGGCAAGCACACTGTGCCTGGCTTAGCGTATACCTGGGGGAGCTAAAGTGAGTATGCGCAGTAGAGGAACACATGTGGTAGAAGTCTTCCACTAACTAGAAGAGGCACTGTGGTCTGGCAGCGTTACTGTGCTCCCTCCTCCAGACAGTACACAATGCATGAGTCCTGATACCCCAGCCGAGCCACCGCCAGCTCCGGCTTGTAGTGCGCTAGTACAGTGGGATGAAGAGCAGAAATAAACGTGGTATTTCCCATCGGAAGTCCTCAGTGTCCGAACACACAAACGTCGCCACCCTGCAGTGCACCTAGAAAGAGCTGATGTCTGTGGTGCTGTGCCAATATTGACCTCAGTATAGCGATGAGGAAGGATGGACGATCCGTAATTTTGTATTGAATTCCTCAGGTCACAAAGTAACCAATCTGCTTCCCTTTCGCAGACTAGCCCCTGCCCCAGTCTTCAGAAAGATCAGCCTCAGCGTCCTCTTTTCTAAGAGTATCCCCCATGCAGCAGACACAGGTCAGTCCAGCAATGCATTAGTAGCGTGGAGGAAGCTCAGCCTGAGATCATGAGTTGCCCTCGTGGAGGTGCCCCTGATGCTCTCATACCAGTGTAGTTTGTTGCTTATGAGCCTGGTGCCTGCTCCCTTACCACACCACAGCACTCACCGCCATCTCAGGATCCATGATGCAGCATCGCAAGCCCCTCCAGCTGAGCGATCCCCAGCTCGGTCCAGGTAACTTCTTTGTAATGCACACTGAGTCCAGAGCTCGTCCGCATGCGCAGGACTCACCCTCACACCCGGAGAGGCTCAGGGCAGACGGAGCAGTGGTCCCAATGTCCCCTCATGTGGGCGCCCCAACCAGCTCACAGCTCTGACAGGTGATCACAAGAGCACGCAGGGGGGCCACCATTCAGCCAGCTGAATCCCGCTGTGGTTGTGAAGTCAGTTAGCCGCTGTCACAGGTCTCTGAACCTCCTGGGATGTCTACATGGGGATCCGTCCCCCTAGACACAAACACAGGAGGAGGAGTCTGACATTTTGTGCAGGCTGTGCTCCTGGCTCCACACCGCCGATGGCCGAGCATGTTGGGGGTGGCCAAGCTGTCAATAGATCTCTGCCATCCCATGGTCAGCAGGGTCTGTTCCCCGAGGGTTATTGGCCAAAAACAGCAGCAAACGGATGTGTTGTGGGGGGATTTATGGGCTCTGGGCCTGGAGCCCCGAAGCTAAGCGTCTGCCATTCTTGTTGGTTACCCACGACCCCCTCGGGCAATAGCTCACTTAATCTTCCTGATGGCCCCCAGCTCCTTGAGATCCTTAAGGTTGATTAGTTTGCGCTTTACAAATACATTGTTATTTGCAAAAATATAGTTGTTTAAAATATCGCTTTATAATCAGTAATATGTATTTTTGTATTTTTTTTAAATGTATGTGAGGTAATTTGTTTGTATGTGTTGTTTATGTTTTTTAATATACGTGTTACGTTTTAGTAGTTATTACATTTTATTTAAATGAATGTTGTGTTTTTTAGTTCCCTTAGTGGGTTGTGGCTTCCTAGGGAAATAGAGTGGGGAGTAATTAAATTAAAATAAATTAATTATTATTTTTTCATTTAATAATAGTTATTTAATTGATATTTAATTGTGTTAATTGTGCTTTAAATTTTTTGGGGTAAAATGTATGTGTTGGTTGTGGGGTTTATGGGGCGAAGGATGGGAAGTAATATATTTGTAATTAATTAATAATTAGCTGTTAACTAATATTAATTAATTTATTGATAATTAATTAGGTTAATTGTGTAATTTTTTTAGGTGCAGGTTTTGGGGTTATAGGGGTAAAGAGTGGGAAGTCATTTATTTTTAATTCATTAATAATTCTTTTTTTATTTAAATGTTTTAACCATTTTGTTACTGGCATTTGATATACACCACATTTATGCATTATACACACACATCAGTGAACTGGAGCCTTGGTGTCGGCCGAATGCTCACATTACTTTGTTGAACTGTGTATTATTATTATATACTTAACATTACCGTGAAAATAATCAAGCATAGTACATATTACAATTGTCACGATGATGTAAACAATCCTGCCTCTGAGCAGCCAGGCATTAATTCATATCTGCCCATTCAGGGCATTGCCATTGTATCTCTGTCGTATTGAGTCATCCAATGGTTCAATGTATCTATTTTTTAAACTAAAGTAACTTAGCGCAAAACTGTAAGCAGTTGTTGGTGGTTAGGACACAGTACAATAGTACCTCAGTATTATCATTATTATTTTACGATTCCAGAAGGACTCATAATATGTTATCAGCTGTATTATTTCTGTCTTATCAGGCATGATCCTAGTAACTATGGCCGGGAGGAGTAGAAAGCTGTGGAGGTCTCCATTAAATTGTCCAATATGGGACACCAGGGAACCTGTACAGCTAGTCAGGATAAGCATAGAACACCTGATTATCGTGGCCAAGCCCCCTGTGGGCCCACATAGGTGTGTCTTGACTAGGGCATAAGGTACTGCCCCATGGACCCCTGCCTCACCCCGCCAGTCAGCCTTCTCAACTGTTAACCATGGTCATCATCAATCTGTGGGGGATTGTCTGAGTGTTGCATCTGCTGTGAGGAGACTGCTATCAGGGGTGCGCTAACTGAATTGCCGTTCGAGTGATCAGTCGTCTGTATTCTCACTAGCATAATGCCCCATGTCTCTAAGTTTCTTTCAGCATCGTCTGTATGAACATGCGCAGGGGGCACTCCTATGCTGCCCCCCACTCACACTTATCAGCTTTCCATTTAGTCAGGTGCAGGGTCATGGGCCGCATCCAATTTATGGCAATCCAGCACCTGGCCAACACCAACCCTAGAGTGGTAAATTTATGCTGCATGCGGGTCTTAGCCTTGGGGGATGACAGCAAGCCCAAGCGGCAGTGCTTGATCGTCAGTTCAACTGGGAACTTTGTTACATTTCGCAGTATCTCTGTCCAGTAGGGGTGAAGGCAAGGAAAGTCCTATGTGTACAAAATAATGGCTGGCCCCTTGCCTCATTGTTTTGTGCATTAGGTCAATTCACAATAATCTAAGAGGAGGTCAGGTAAGTACAGTGGGCCCGATTTAATGAACTAACTTAAGACAAAATCCTAAACTTACTACTTTTGGTATTCACAGAAGGCATTTAAGTCTGTCCTATGTTTGTCTTAAGTCTGTCATAAGTCTGTCTTAAGTCAAGCTTAAGACAAAATCGTAACTTTACTACTATTAAATGCCTCCTGTGAATACTAAGGGCCTTATTTATGAAGGCCTTGCGCCGCCAGTGCGTCACTTTTAACATGGGAAAAAGTGACGCACCGGTGGCGCAAGGCCTTCATAAATAAGGTCCTAAACGTAGTAGGACAGACTTAAAACAGACTTAAGACAGATTTAAGACAAACTTACGACAGACTTAAGACACATTTAAGACAAACTTAGGACAAATTTAAGACAGACTTAAGACAAAATCCTAACTTTACTACTACTAAATGCCTTCTGTGAATACCAAAAGTAGTAAGTGTAGGATTTTGTCTTCAGTTAGTTCTGTGAATTGGGCCCAGTGTAAATAATTAAATTGAGTGAGTTTAAATCGTGTGTTACTGGCCACCTCCTGTACCTGCGTAAATGCCCTTTTCCATTCACCCTCCATTAGAGATGTCGGTAAGTCATATAACCATCTAATTTGGACAGTAGATATATCTACTGTGTGGTCTGCTTTTAAGGCTTTATACAGCCGGGATACATGACCCTCGGGGACTTGATAACATTCTGTCGCATCCACAAACAAGAGAAATGTTCAGTTTAAGTATAAATCATCTGCTGTTACACAGCCACCTCCGAACCAGCTGGACAGGTCCCTCACTGTCCTTACATGGCGAAAACTATGAAGCCAAATCAAGGGTAGTGAAGGGGCACATGGGGCCTTTCGCAATACAAGGGTGACAGCCCGTTTCCACACCCAGGCAACTTGGCTAGCCACAAATGGGCAATCCTGAGGTGTCCTCAAGCCTATCATCAGGTATTGTGGTAGGTCTGCCTCTGGACTCCAATCTGACATTGGTTTCTTTTCCGTTTTGGGCCTCTCGGTGCACTATTGCGCCGCATATTGGAGAAGCCCGGCAAAGTAATGCAGATGTAGGTCTGGAAGGCCGAATCATCTCAGATCCATATCCAGTTTTCAGATCTCTAACTTCACCCTGCTGCATTTCCCGGCCCACACCAGGGAGACCCTAAAGGCTATTCAGGGTTGCAAATGTGACATTGGGTTTGTTACAGAACGAGTTTTGCAGCACATAAAGGCAGCTAGGTAGGAGGACCATTTTTGCCAATGCCACTCGTCGCATGACAGACAATGGGAGGTGATTCCAGAAGTGTATCAACTTCTCAAGTCTTGTGAGTACCACTCCTGTGTTCAAGGTATATTGCGCTTCAACAGTGTGTGCAACTTGGATGCCTAAATACAGGAAATGATCACTCTACCATGTGAATGCCAAGTCGGGGAGCTCCTCAACCGCTCTTCCTGCGAAGTTAGCCAGGGGGAACATTACGGATATCTGCTTATAAAGAACCATCCGGCGCTGCGCTAAACCCCATCAGCACCATTTTAGAGGGTCTGCAGTAACTCCGTAGGGTAGCGTAAATAAAGCAGTGCGTCCATTCAAAACTAAACCAAACTGGGCCTAGTTCCGCCGTAGCCGGATCGCCAAAGGTTCCATCGCTAATGCAAAGAGGAGTGGGGATAGCGGGCATCCCTGTCTCGTGCCCCGCTCTATAGTAATGAGCACGGAGACTACTCTTTCACTGGGCACTCTAGCAGTACGATGTCAGTACAGCAGACATACAGATGAAATAAAATCTGGTCCACTCCCCATTCTGTCCAATACTTCCCATAGATAGTCCCATTGAAGGCTTTTTTGTTATCTAATGCAACCGCTGCCACCTGTATATGCATATCGGCCATGGAATGCAATACAGGAAAGAGCCTGCTCAAGTTTATATGAGTGCCTATTCCTGGCATAAACCTGCACTGATCATCGTGCACCAGCTGAGTAACAACCCTGTTCAATCGCATTGCTAAGACTTTAGCCAGAATTTTTGTATTCACCCCTAACGTAGATAGGGGTCGGTATGAGCCAGGCGACGCAGGGTCTTTGCCTGGCTTGGGGAGCATTCCTATCTGGGCCTCTTGCATGGAGGGAGGAAGAGTCCCAACCCGCTTGGCCTCATGCAAGGTCTCCAGCAGTTCAGGGAGGAGCATGTCCGCAAATGTTGGGTAAATTTCTACCAGGAGGCAGTCTGGTCCTGGGGCTTTGCAGAGAGCCATACCCTGTACTGCCTCGTGGAGGTCTTCAATTCTAATCTCTCCACCTAGCGCATGTCGTAAATCTGCCAGCAGGCGAGGGAGAATTATATTATCTAAGAACCAACCTTTTTTTGCCCTATCAACCTCGTTGGTCTCTCCATACACCATTTCCAGGCGTACGCGAAATGTGGCGTTTATGGCCGTTTGTGCACATGCGAGATTTCCATGAGTTGGCTTTAGTGTCAATATAATTGGGGGGGGTGTTCACACTTCAGGAACCATGCCAGGAGCTTACACAAATTATCCCCTTTTTGGTGCAAGAGTTGGCAGTATTCCAGAAGGACCAGACAATTCAATTTATCCCATATGTCTCCGACCCTGCTTTGTGCACTTAGCAGTGCCTCACTGTGGGTCCTTCCATCTGGGCTATTACTCTGTAGGGCGGTTGGTGCTGCTTCGGCTTCTGTGAGGTCTTTCTCTAACTGCTTCTGCATGCTGCCCACCTTTGAGAGGCAGTCCCCAGGTGTCACTACCTTTAGTGCTTCCCATTCCGTTCCCCTGGCATCAGTGGATAGCCAGTTGGGTCGGAAATAACCACTGATGACCCAACTGAGCTCCTTCCTAAAGAGATCACTTTCAGGGTCCCCGGTTGCAGTCGCCAAAGGGGTACCCTTGGCCGGCTACTCCCGGCCCCCCCTGTCAGTAGCACTGGGGAATGTTTCAAAAGGAATCTCCCTAATATCTCTATCTGTTGGGCAGTTGCCACGGTGTCATATGTAAGAAGAAAACGATCCAGGTGGCTATAAGCTGAACGTGCTGGAGTGTAGCATGTAAAACCCTGTGTACCTGGATGAGTTGTGCGCCACAGGTCCACACACCCAAGTCAGTCCATGACCCCCAGAGAGAAGCTGATAGATTATGTTTTGTGTTTAGTTTTGGGGGGTGTCAATCTATTGTGCTATCTAACACACAGTTAGAGTCACCTGCCCACAAAATTGAGATTCCCGCATGTGGCAATAGCTGTTGTTCCAGATACAAATAAAAAATCACTGTTGTCGACATTTGGGGCATAGACATTCAGCAGGCATACTTCAGCACCATCCAACACTCCATGCACCAAGACATAACGTCCCACTATGTCTAGTATCCTGCAGTGGACCTTGAAGGGAATCTGCGGAGCCACCCAAATTACAACCTCACAGGCGTATGTAGAGTATGTGGCTGCAAACAACTGACCTCTCTACTTTATGTGTAGTCTTTGAGTTTCCTTATCCAAAAGGTGGGTTTTCTGCAACATGGCTATATGTATCCAGTGTAGGTAAGTTTGTACTCTATATCGCTTGATGAATAAATTAAGCCCCCCTACATTCCATGTTAGAAAACTAAAATGAGCCATCTACACATTGAGTTTTTTTTGAGTAAGTTTACTATGCCCAACCCGCCAAACCCGCCATCGAAACAGAATACCACGTTCAGATCCCCCCTCCCCACCTACCGGGTAAATACATTAATAACAACTCGTGCCTCTCCAATGGTATCTCAATCCCAACTTCCCCACCATTAAACAAGAATAATTCAGGGCAATGGTCTTCCCACTATCTGATCACTAGGCAGCGTCCACCTAAATTATGAACACGTGATCTATAACATGTACAGCATTAACTCATCCTCATACTCAACCACACCACAACCACAGCTCTGTTATCCCAGTGCCAGGGCGAGAGGGTGCTCCTCCAACCACCCTATCTGTGAGGTGTGGGGGCACCCGTTCACCGCCAGCCACACCACTTACTGGGTCACACTCACACCTAGCTACCATAGACTCTATAGATTTCAATCCAGCAACAAAATCAGCAGTAAAAGAGAACCAACTCACCACCTTCATCGAATAGCACAACATCCTTGACTCCTCTCAATCCAGCTTCAGAAAGAACCACAGCACAGAAACCGCCCTACTGACTGCAACAGACAACATCCGCTCCCTCCTGGGCAGAGGAGAGACAGTAGCCCTCATCCTCCTTGACCTTTCAGCGACCTTTGACACAGTCTCTCACCGCTCCCTAAGTCGCAGACTTCAGGACGCAGGTATCAGGGAGCAGGCCCTCGACTGGATCCGCACATTCCTCTCTGGCAGAACGCAGCAGGTCAGACTCCCTCTCTTCCTCTCAGACCCCATGTCGACCACCTGCGGAGTCCCCCAAGGATCCTCCCTCAGCCCCATGTTGTTCAACATCTACATAGCTCCGCTGGCGCCCATCATAAGTACCCATGGACTCAACATTGTTTCATACGCAGACGACACCCAACTCATCCACTCCCTATCCAACGAACCAAACGCAGCCAAATACAACTTTCAAGAAGGCATGGAAGCAGTCGCCAAATGGATGAACCACCTGCGTACACTACACTGGCTCCCCATCGAGGCGAGAATCACTTTTAAGATTCTCACCCACACACACAAAGCCCTCCACAACACTGGACGAGCATACCTGAATAGCCAACTCACATTCCATGCACCCCAAAGGACCCTAAGATCAGTCAGCTCTCCCACACCGTGGTCCCTCGCACCAGGAAGTCCAGATCGGTAGGCCGCACCTTCTCCTTCCTCGCGGCCAGAACCTGGCACGCCCTCCCGTTCCACCTCAGACAGACGACATCACTCCCCAACTTTACGAGGGCCTCAAGACATGGCTCTTCGATAGACCTCCTCCTTGATGGACAGGACCCTGCACCTCCCGACCCTCACGGGTGAGTAGTCACGCTCAACAAACCCATGTTTGATTGATTGAGTGTGTTGAGTGCTTTGTGGGGACTTAAGGCCAGATTATGATGGCAGTGGGACTGCCACTGACAGCCCGTTGGTGGCGGTCCCACTGCCATCGCATAACCGAATTCTGCACGCCACATTAGGATGGCGGGAGGACAGTCGGGGAGGTGGAAAGACCGTCCAACACAAATTCGATGGGCTCAAGGAGGTCTGTAATGCCTACAAGGGTGGTGTTACCTACCAGGTACTGCCGTAGGCATTATGATGTTCCTTTCTGCTGCTCCTTTCATGGCTGTGAACCCGCCATGAAAAGGCTGGCAGAAAGGGACATTGGGGGCCGCTAGTGGGCCCCCCTTACCCCTGGTTCTCAGACATGGGATGTGGGGGCACCTATGGTACCTCAAAACACAAAAATGTGTCTACCCTCTGTGGATAATCAAATTGCACCCCTACATATACCTGCACCCTATGGCAAGTGCAGGGATATGTAATGTGTTCCTTTTTTGCATTGTGACGGGTGCTGTAGTCAGCAGCACCCACAGCAATGCAAAATATAGGCATTGTGACCGCTTTGCTGGCTGATAGGGTGGCGGACAGGCAAATTTACGTCCTAATCTGGCCCTTATTGTGGAATGTATTTTAATTATAATTAAGTAATAGTCAATATTTTATTAATGAAAATTAGTTTGTTGATGAATTTTTATATTAATAGTGTAACACATTTTTTAGGTGCAGGTTGTGAGTTTTGTGGTGTTCTAGGGTAGGAAGTAACTAAACTAAATGTATGTAATAGTGTTATCGTTAATGAATAATTTCTAAGTAAAAATATTTATTTGTATGAAAATTATTTTTGTATTTTATTTATAATAATATTTGTAAGTATTTGTGATATGTATTTAAAATGTTGATTTAATTTTACGTTTTTAATATTAAATATATTTTTATTTTATTTTTCAACATATTATATATATTTTTTTATTAACTTTATTTTTTAAATCATTTTATTTTGTTGAAGACATTTTGTTCGCTTTTAATGTTGAACAGACTGGAGTGGGAATAGTACATTTTACCGCTCCACTATCCAGCACTTTCCCTTCTTTTGCACTTATTGGAGTGGGAATAGTCAATTTTACCCCTCCGCAATTCAACACTTTCCCTACTGTTGTACTGACAGGAGTGGAAGTAGTACATTTTACCCCTCTGCTTTCTAACACTTTCCTACTGTTGCACCTATTTCAGTGGGAATAATGCATTTTATCCCTGCGAAATCCAGCACTTTGCCTACTGTTGAACTGACTGGAGTGGGAATAGTAATTTCTACCCCTCCACTATCCAGCACTTTCCCTACTGTTGCACTTCTTGAAGTGGGAATAGTCTATTTTACCTCCCTGCAATTCAACACTTTCCCTACTTTTGTACTGATTGGAATGGGAATAGTAAATGTTACCCCTTCGCTATCCAACACTTTCCCTACTGTTGCTCTCATTGGGGTGGGAATAGTAAATTTTACCCCTCTGCAATCCAACACTTTCCCTACTGTTGTACTGACTGGAGTAGGAATAGTAAACTTTACCCCTCCGCAATCCAACACTTCCCCTACTGTTGTACTGACTGGAATGGGACTAATACATTTCACCCCTCCGCTTTTCAACACTTTCCCTACTGTTGCACTTATTGCAGTGGGAATAATACATTTTACCCAAGCGCAATCCAACAATTTCTGTACTGTTGTACTGACTGGAGTGGGAATAGTACATTTTACCCCTCCCCATCCAACACTTTCCCTACTGTTGCACCTATTGGAGTGGGAATAGTACATTTTACCCCTCCGCAATTCACTTAACCTACTGTTGTACTGATTGGAGGGAGAATAGTACATTTTACCCCTCCGCTGTCCAACACTTTTCCTACTGTTGCACCCATTAGGGTGGGAATAGTACATTTTACCCCTCCACATTCTAACACTCTCCCTACTGTTGTACTGACCGGAGTTATAATAGTAAATTTTACACCTCTGCTATCCAAAACTTTCCCTACTTTTGCACTGACAGGAGTGGAAATAGTAAATTTTGCCCCAGCTATCCAACACTTTCCCTACTGTTGCACCCATTGGGGTGGGAATATTAAATTGTACCCCTCCGCAATCCAACACTTTCCCTACTGTTGTACTGACTCGAGTTGGAATAGTAAATTTTAACCCTCCGCTATCCAAAACTTTCCCTACTTTTGCACTGACTGGAGTGGAAATAGTAAATTTTGCCCCACTATCCACCACTTCCCTACTGTTGCACCCATTGGGGTGGGAATATTAAATTGTACCCTTCCACAATCCAACACTGTTGTACTGACTTGAGTTGGAATAGTAAATTTAACCCCTCCACTATCTAACACTTTCCCTTTTGTTACACTCCTTGAGATGGGAAAAATCAATGTTAGCCCTCTGCAATCTAACACTTCCCCTACTGTTGTCGTGATTGGAGTGGGAATAGTAAATGTATCACTTCGCACTCCAACAGTTTTGCTACTGTTGTACTTGCTGGAATAGGTACAGTAAATATTATGTATCCATAATCCAACGCTTTTACTACTGTTGCATTTATCGGAGGGAGATTTGTAAATTTTAACCAATTTTATTATTTTTTAGTTGTGTGATGTGGGAGTAGAACATATTTTCATATATTGATTGTAATCGTTTGCGTAGTTTGGTATGAATTGTAGTGGGAATAGTATATGTATTACGTTTTATATTTTATAATTTATTTTATGCTGTTATAATTTATATTATTCTTTTTTTGTTTATTTAAAATTATAATACTTGTATTTATTAATATTTTTAATGTGTAAATAATTTTTGCTGCATTTAAAGAATTTTAAGTTGCTTGTTTTTTTATTTAATTATAATGGTTTGTTTTTTAAAGAGTTTATGTTAATGTTATATGTATGTATATTTATTTGTTTATATTATTTATAAATTGATATATAAATAAAAGATATATGTAAATATATTTTAATTATATATGTGTGTTTAACTTTTTCTAATTAAATTTATTTGTTGATATATATTAAATATTGTTAAATAAATTAAAATAATTTTACTGATGAATATATTTAATAGTTAATATTTCATATATATTTAAAAATTGATATGTTTTACAACTACATTAATGAATTGATGTTTGTTCTGATATTTTTGTACTTACCATTCCTTATAAGTATAGGATGTCGATATTTTGACATCGATATTTTGTTCACAATATTTTTGTGGGGGGATATTTTGAGTGTTAATATTTTGTCAGTGTACAGTTTTATTTGGTAGCCTGTGGGCTGATATCACTGAGTCGCTAGGCTAATGCAAGCGTTGGCATAGTTAGGCCAATGCATTTGTGATGGTGCTATTGGTGAATCAGCTCAAACATCATCACCATGTTTAAAATGTGTACAATTAGAGCCAAAGAGAATTCACAAAAAAGGTACAAACAGCATTTGCACCAGAGTAGAAATTGCTCCCATTAGGCACAGAGTTTAAATTGGACTTGATGTCCACCTCCTTTGCAAGGAGGTGGACATTCCCTATACTAAGCAGCGTTAAAGGAATAGTAACACATGCTACCACTGTTTACTCATACTTTTCTTTTTTTATTTCAAATGTTTTTATTAAAATATAAGTTTCATATCAGAAGTTACATACAGTACATTATAATGCAGAAAGAAGAGAGAAAGAAAGAGAAAGGGGGGGGGGGTCTGTCGTTAGGTCCTTTGTGACTCCAGGTATGTGTCGAGGAGCTCCCACATTCCATCTTTGGCATTGTGCTCCTTTGTGAACTTGCTGGTGATGTTGTCTGCGCCTCTGAGGAAAGTGACCCAGTTTATCCATGTTTTGAAGTTTGCTTTGGCTGTGTTCTTCCAGTTTGTTAGGATGATTTTTAGTGCTGCCGTTAGTAGGATGTCTACCAGGTCTCCCTCCTCTTTGCTGTCCAGGTAGTCCATCATGAAGCCTGTGGCTCACGAATGTTAGCTTTATATTCTTGTTGGTGATGTCATTGATAAAGTTGTTTACTTTCGCCCAGAACTTCTTGACTTTGTGGCATTCGAAGGTTAGGTGTTCCAGGGTCCCTTCCTCTTTATCACAGTTCCAGCAGATACTCGTGTCTTTTATGCCTACTTTGTGGAGTCTTGCCGGGGTCCAGTATGCTCTGTGGAGGAGCCAGAACTTAGTTTGTGCCAGTTGTGGCGTGACCTTGTTTGTTGTTGCCGACCGCCACAGTTTGCCCTTTTCTTCCTCGTTTAGCTGCCTTCCAAGGAGTGATTCCCATGTGTTCGTTACTTTCTTGTTTAGCGAGGATGTTTGAGGGTTGAGAAGCTTGTATATTTTTGCTGTGTGGTGGCCAGTCGCGTTGAGGGCTTCCATGTATTTGATGATGGTTGGCGGGATTTTGCTTAGGTTTGCCTTTGTAATGGCCGTTTTCATTTTCAGGAATGTGTATAGTTCCTTTGCCGGGAGGTCGTGTAGTTGTTGCTGGTTTTGGAATGTGATTGGCGAGTGTTTTGTTTCCAGTTGGTTGGGTGTGGTTATGCCTTTTTCCATCCACGTTTCACTGCTTAGTGTCTTACCCTGGTACGTTATTTTTGTGTTTAGCCAGATCGACTCCCAGGTTGAACCCTTCAGTTTCTGTTCCATTCGTTTGTCTATTTTCATTAGTGCCTCTTTGGTGTGTCTGAGGATTGGGTTGAATCAGTGAGGGTGTTTGTTCGCTGTGAGTAGCGCTATGGGGTTGAGCCCCCCCAAGATGTTTTTTTTCCACCTTCAGCCACTCTGGTTCGTATTCCTGCAAGCTGTTCAGCCAAAAGGTGCCCTGTTTCGCTAAGCAAGCCGTCTGGAAATTTTTGAAGTTCATTAGGTTAAGGCCTCCCAAATTTTTTGTTAGCCTCAGCTTTTGTAGACTTATTCTCGGTCTTTTGTCTCTCCAGATGAAGCCATTGATTAGCTTATCAAGTTTCTTGTGGAAGTTGTCTGTCGTAGCCAGGGGCAGCAAGCTAAGCGTGTAGTTGATAGCTGGTGTAACCATCATCTTGATCGTTTCAATCCTGCCCCACCAGCTTATGTATTTGGGCGACCAGGTGTCCAGTCTCTCCTTTATCTTTTTCAGGATGGCCTCTTCGTTGTGTTCCAGTGTTGTCTTTAGGTCCCTGCCGAAGAGTAGGCCTAGGTATTTGAGCGGTTTGTTTTGCCAGGCTAAGCCCGACTGCCCCAGTACATCTTTAGTGGTGTGCACGTTCATTGGCTTACACTCCGACTTGTCCTTATTGAGCTTGTATCCCGAGGCTGCTGCGTATTCCCCTATGGTCTCTATTAGGGCTGTGATTGATGAGGTGGGCTCCGTGGTGGTGATGAGGATATCGTCTGCGTAGGCAGCGAGTTTCACCGTCTTGTTTTTGATTTTGACACCGGTTATGTCGTTGTTTTTTCTTATTCTGGCTAGTAGTGGTTCTAGTGCCAGGAGGAAGAGACCGGGTGATAGGGGGCAGCCCTGCCTTGTGCCTCTTTCCAGCGTTAGTGCCTCTGATGTGCACCCGTTTACCACCACCTTTGCCCTTGGTTTGTTGTAGAGGGCCATTACCATTGTTCTGTATTTTGTACCTAGTCCGAATTTCTCCATGCATGCGTTGAGGAAGAGCCATGATACTCTGTCGAAGGCTTTCTCAGCATCTAGAGCTATCATTACTGCCTGGTCCTCGCTGTGTGTTGTGTGGTTGATGAGATGGCATAGTAGTTGTGTGTTATCCTGGGAAAGTCTGTTCTTGATGTAGCCCACTTGCGAGTTGTGGATGAGTAGTGATAGGACCTTGTTCAGTCTGTTTGCCAGGATTTTCACGTATATTTTACAATCTACATTGATTAAGGATATGGGTCTGTAGTTTTGTGGAAGTTGCGGATCTTTCCCTTCTTTGGGTATCACAATGATGTTGGCTTCGACCATGGAGTCTGTCACTCTGCCCCTGTGAATGCATTGCGTGAAGGTTGCGGCCATGATGGGTCTCAGTTGGCCGATGAATGTCTTGTAGAAGTCTGCCGTGTACCCATCCGGTCCGGGAGCTTTTTTGGGTTTGAGTTGGGTGATTGCTGCGTCGATTTCCGCATCCATTATGTCTTCCTCAAGTGTATCCCTTTGGGCCGCTGTGAGGGCTGGCAGGTTGGTCTTGCTGAGTAGGCTTGAGCCTCCATCGGCGTCTAGGTTTTTATCAGCGCAGTATAGTTCTTGGTAAAATTGTCTGAAGACCTCTAGGATACCCTTGTTTGTTGTTTGTGATTTGTTTGATTTGTCAGTTATGGCCGCGATTCTGTGCTGCCTCTGTTTTGCCTTCAGGTAAGACGCCAGTTGTTTCCCCGCCTTGTTGGCTGTGCATAGGTTTATTGCCTTGAATTTATTTATCCACGTACCTGCCCTCTCGCTGATGATCTTGTTTAGTTCATATTTCCTTTTGGTTAGGGCCGTTAGGGTGTTCCTGTCTGTCAGGTTCGCGCAGTGCCCCTTTTCCAGAAGGGTAATCTCTTCTTCTAGGTCCTTGATTTTCTTGTTTCTACCGCGGTTCATTCTGGTCTTGATGTTTATCAGTTTCCCTCTCAATGTCGCTTTTAGGGCGTCCCAGATAGTGCTCTTCTCCACCTCATCATTGTCGTTGTGGTCCTGGTACTCTCGTATGGTGTCTTTGATCTCTTTCACATTGCTGGGGTTCTGCAGGATGTCGCTATTCAATCTCCATCTGCTCGTTGGTTTCTCATTGTGTCTTCCGCTCAGTGACAGTGTGATGTGTGCGTGGTCTGATATGGTTATTGGCGCTATTTCAGTGTGGTCTATAAGGTGTGTGCGTGTGCTGGACATCAGTATATAGTCTATCCTACTGTAGGAGTTGTGTGGGTGTGAGTAAAAGGTGTACTCCCGTGCGCTTGGGTGTTGAAGTCTCCATGGATAGGCGAGGTGGAGCTTGGCACAGAGGTTTTTCAGGGTGTTGGTGTTTTGTGATTCGTGGCTAGTTCTGTGTGGGTGTCTGTCTGTTGCCTGGTCCCAAACATTGGTTCATGTCGCCTGCCACTAATAGAAGCTCATCTTGAGGGACTTTCCTGAGCATCGTGCCTACTTCCTGCCAGAAGTGTTTGTCCTCTGCGTTGGGGCCGTTAATATTGCCTTTATGTATCCGTTCATCTCCTCTGGCCAGGCTTGCGAGTAGTACTCTGCCTTCCTCATCCGTACGGGAGGTGTTTAGGATTAGGTTAGCTTTCTTGCTCACTATGGTGATCACCCCTCGCTTTTTTTTGTTTGGCAGGAGAACATAGGACTTCTCCTATCCATTTTGCCTTCAGGTGGGATGCTTCTTCTTGTGATAGCTTGGTTTCCTGAAGTACGTAGACATCTCCCTTCAGTTTGGCTAGGTGTTCTAGAACCTTCCTGCGCTTGATGGGGTGGTTGAGACCTTTGACGTTCATGGACACTACTTTGAGGTTTGTGGCTCGCCCGGCTTGCGTTGGTGGGTTCATGGTGGTTTCGGTGTTTCGCCGCTCAGTGGGTTGGCTTGGTGTGTGGCTATCTGTGGCATTGTTCTGTTCGTTCCTCCTCTAGCGGCCCCCCCGGGGCCATGGGATAGTGACAGCGGGGATGTAGATAAGATAGAGATGTACAGTGGATGAGATGCATATACATGTACTGTGGCGTTTACCTGTAGTTTCCCATTCCCATTTCTTCCCCCCTCCCTCCCCCTATTGAAATGTGACCGTGTGACAGCAAGGGTCCTCCTTCTTCCCCCCCCCCCCCCCCCCCCCCCCAAGTCCTTGTCTGTAAGGCAGGTGAAGAGGTCTTGTGTCCCATGCATAGTGGCTTTCCCCCCAATTGTTCGAGCATGTGGAAAAGAGAAAAAGGATATGTCGACTCTGGTGTGTCTTTGCATTCTTCCGCCGCTGCTTTCCGTGGTGTCTGCGTCCTTTTTACCCCTCTGCTGCTAATGTCATGGGGTGATCGTAGTTGTCACGCTTGCGCTCGTTGGGAACTTGAGGTGGATAGAGGTAGATAGGTTGTCTTTTTTGTGTACTTGTGCAAGGGTCCCTCTTGGGGCCGCATGATAGTCGTGTCGCTGCTTTCTCCTGGTTGAGGTAGGTATGTTGTTGAAAGTTCAATCAGTTTCCAAACTGTACCTGATATTCGAACATTATAGCATTTTTCACCCTGGGTGTTTCTTCCCCTGTTATTATAACAAGTGTTGAAATGGCCCTATGAGCAGCGGGGTCATGGATCCTCCATCTCAGCTTCTTCCGCAGAGCCGCCACTGGGACACTTAAACATTGATTAGTTCATTATAATGCGTTTCTGCCTGCTGCCAGTAGCTTATTAATAATACTCCAAGGATTAAGTGGTGTGGGCCAAGCACTGCAAGATGAGCCAACTACAGTGAAGAGATGAAGAAAGGCTAGACAGAAAAGAGGAAGTAGAAGGGAGAAAAAGAAAGAAGGAAAAAAGGAAGGAAGGTTGAATAGGAGGAAAATGGGAAAGGAAACAAAGGTGCAAAAAACGACAAAGGAAAGGATGGATTAATGGGTGGCTAAATGAAGATTGAAGCATGGATGAAAGGGTGACTGTGTGGATGGATAAGCAGAACAATGGGAGAACCAGTGTTGAAATGATGGATAGAAGGAAAGGTGACGGATGGAAGGGATGATGAAAGGATGCCCAGATAGAGACGGATAGATGTTTGGAAGTGTCAAGTAAAATGTTTTATGGAAGGTTCAGCTCACTCACTTTATTAGGTTGGTGCCTTCTCCAATGAGTAAGTAGCTCGTGAGCTACTGGTAGCTCTCCAGCTACCTTAGTAGCTCTTTTGTGTGCAGCCCAGCATACTAAAATTAGAAGCTTTTACTTGGTTGGATTAATACATGTATACCAAAATTGAAATGTGTGTCTTTGGGGCGAAACTTGATGTTTTTTCATAACCCCTAATTTCAAAAATATATTTATTTAAAACTGATATTTGAATGATACATCATGCAGCTCTGGGAGACATCACTAGCATGTTTCCCTTTGTGCTATGGGGCATTGCAGCTGTTGCTGTTGTGTATTACTCCTGTAGAGGTATTTCAAACTGACTAAGCCTTTTTTACATTATTGCTAGCAATACTGCACTGCGGTAATCATGGCTGGTAATCTTGGATAGGGTGGTCACTAATGTACTCTTGTCTGAAGCGTACATCACTGGTAATTTTGGTAGCTCGGGATGATAATTGTTGAACAAAAGTAGCTCTCATTAGTGAAAAGGTTGGAGACCCCTTAGAGTTATGATTTAAAATGATGGGTATTTAAATGTCTGCCTTCTCACTTGCCTGTGAGTGTTCTGCATGACTAGTCCTGCTCACGTGAAGAATACAATTTCTTGGATAATTTTTCTTGGCTAATAGCAATTTCAACTTTGTAAGTCAAACAAATTTGTGAAAGCCTAGGGTGCCCCATATAGTACCCATTTAAAAATGAATTGTAAGATGTTTTCAGGGACTCTTATTTGTTTTACTCAAGGATTATTTATTATAGAAACGTGTGTGCCTTTTCCACTTCTCAACATCGAGGCAATGATTCAAGAACAGTGTTACCGACTGCGCGTTCTGCCCAAACACCATCTAAAAACGAGCAGATGCCAGGTAGCTGACTGACGTCACAGGCAAACATGATACCGAGATCCCAGAAAAGGCAGGGCAGCAGCCTGGGGCTGAGAGCTGCGATTAAAACCATAATAAAACAAATTAAATGTAAAACACTAAACCTGATTTAAGCAAACATGGTCCCCTGGCAACAAGGTAGTCAAGAAATAATGTCTACAATTCCGAGAATTAACTCACCTCCAGGTGTGGGAAGATTCCCTAAGCGAGGACATTATTAAAGGTAATGGACCTTACACTAATCTCGCCATGTTTTCAGATAGCTTTAATGTGTTAAGGATGTCTAATTTCATTCACATTCAGGTCAAACTAATAATAATATATTAACCTCGCATTCCAACCATCCAAAAACTAGACGTCTAATCACAGTTTGCAGACCTAGTTCTAGACAAAGGTAATGTTTTTCGATTTACTCTCATAAAAAGCAGCTTTGTGGTTACTCTTAAATTCATAGCTTCAGGCAACAATGTTCCTCAGCATAGAAAGCAGAGTTTGTAAAGTTTCATCTTGTTTACTTCCGGGACAAACATTATTTTCGTTTTATTGCGTTTGATAATGATAAATCTGTTTCAATTATTTAACATTTGCCAGTTACTTGATCCGAAGTCAAAAGTGCTGCCCCATCGGATCTTTTAGGCTAGAAACCTAACCAAGATAGGCCTTCAGAAGCTTAGAGATGCACACACAGTGCCACACTCAGGGCTTGGAAGCCTGTCATAAAAAGGCTTGTGCATACCACCATCCAAGATAGTCCAGAACAAACGCTAGGGTCATTCGTTAAATGGAGACAGGTGAATGCCCGTCAACAGAAGACATGTTTCATGGCACTGAAGCCATAGCCATTCATTGAAGCATGCAATAGTAATGCTAGCCCACTAGACATCTGTGACACTGTGCGATGAATCAATCAGTCAGGAAAGTTGCCAAAAGGGATTGAACTCGACAGATACATTTGGGAAAACATCATTCAGCATGAAAGGCCTGATTTCGGCCCTTTATAACACACTCTGCCCCTCTGGGAAACCTCAGTCACAACAATTCACTCTTTTAGACAAAAACGAGACAAAATCTAGGGGAGGGTCAGAAGCAAGACCGGCTGAAAATCCCTGTGCCAAAACATTTCCGGGCACACTAGTAAGGGAAACACTGTATACAATTCCGTTAGAGTAGTATGTCTGCCCAATCAATTTGCCCAAATTCTATTCACACATTGTGCTGGAAGGATTGTTATGTACTGGATGTGTTTAAACATATATGGAGGGATTGTCCACATATTGAATCTCCCTGGGCGAACTTTTTGCTGCAATGAAAACACTTTTGATTTATCCCATTCCTAAAGGTGCTGCCTTTGTTTTGTTGGGCCTTTACAATTCACAACTGCAACACTAAGCTAAAACCAATGTCAATCTGCAGTGAAACTGTCTGGGAGCGGCTAAGACCACACTATGGGGCCGATTATGATGGTGGACGGACCTGAGTCCGTCCGCCACCATAGAGTAGGAGGGACCGTCCGCAGGGGCTGCGGCGGTCCCTCCGTGCAGATTAGGATGTGACCGTCAGGGTGGCGGTCACATCCTCAATCTTTAACATTGCGGCGGGTGCAGCTTCAACCCCCCTTCACCCAGGGGGCCCGCAACGGGCCCCCGCAGTGAAGCTCCGTATGCTTTTCCACGGCGGAAAACCCGCTGTAGAAAAGCATTTCTTTTCGGGCATCCTAATTTGGCTGACGGTGTCTAAGAGACACCGTCACCATATTAGTGCTTTTCCGCCACGGTTGTAAGCCAACCGCGGCGGAAAAGCTGCGGACGGAAACCAGGACCCACCAGCCATCCTAATGTGGCGGTGGGTCTTTGGTGGGTCCGCAGAGGATTTTCCGCATCCTCCGGGCCGGCGGTGGCTTCCGCCGGCCCGGAGGGTGCGAAAAATCCTCCATCAAAATCGGCCCCATACTTGGCTTCATACTGGGAAAAAGAGGTCCCCCCTACTCATTACAGAGAGTACTAAAGTCCAGGTCAGTGCTGGCTTGGATTCTTTCTCTTCAGTTCTTACGGACCGTCGCATGTTTTTAATCAATATGGGGACCCCTTATATCTTTCCATTAGAGGGATTTCGTAGCATTTTCTTATCTGCCCAGATTGGTCCCTAGGTATATTTACAAACTAAAATGAACTGCAGTTTCCACCAATTAGTGAGATTTCAAACTTTAAGGATGACAGAATACACCTTTGGAACACTTCAACAAACACATAAGACAAAAACTTTTTTTTTCAGCGCACCTACCTGTAGGTGGACCCCAAGTACCTATTGAACCCACTATCTTCATGTCTCCCATACATTTTATTTTGTGGCTTTTTTGGAGGTTGTGGTGAGGGAATAGGACATTTAATTGCTAATATGTATTCTTCAACCTCTCTTTTTTAGACTCTGTACTATCTTTAGTAAATGTTGTTATTGACAATATGACAACACAGTTTATGTTGCAATATATAATTGTTTGGAAAATTCAATAAAAATATACATCTAAAAAATAATAGTTAAAAGTTTGTTTCTCAGCATGATCAACTTTTAGAATACTTCTCTGTATCCAGAAGGTGTTCTCCAGGAAACTCTTATGAACAAAACTGAAAACAAATTAAATCCTGCATCCTTGGGTGTAGGGTTGGATCAGAAGGCTACCCTGAAGGTACTGTTTCATGTTGTGGCCAACTCCTGTTAATATCTGTTGTGACTTTTAAGGGAGGTCCGCACTGTCTCCCCAGGGAATATATATTTTCTCAGACTTTTGTACTGTAAAGTTTGTAATCGGATCTACCTTCTAATTTTAATGACATTTCACAGTGGGAAAAAGATGTTACTGTTAGGACAGCCTGCAAACTCAGGGATTGCTATATGTCAGCGACTTGGCGAAATTTTTACTGGCAAGAAGTGGCACAAAAAGTACTCTTTAAGAACTTGTGCTTCACCCCCAAATCTTTTTTACAGCCAGGAGAAATTACCCAGCTGTTGGCAAAACAGCAGACATTATTTACAATATGGCCTGCAGCCATGCAAATAGCAGATAAACCTAATTACTTTCTAGGCTGCTTGTTAAATAGTAGAAATTACATACTATTTTACCGGTAACCGGTCAAATAGCAAACAAATGCCAATATTTCCTCTCATGCTGGCTAGATAGCAGAAATTATGCATGTTAAACCTGAGAGCCTTAGGGTCGTCTTCCCCTCAACAATTTGCCTACCTCCTCCATTTTTCAGAGCTCGCTTTTACTGACCTTAGGACTCTGTGCACTTTACCACTACTAACCAGTGATAAAGTGTATGTGCTCTCTCCCTAAAACATGGTAATATTGGCTCATCCCCAGTTGGCATAATATTTACTTATAAGTCCCTAGTGAAGTGCACTACATGTGCCCAGGGTCTGAACATTAAATTCTACTAGTAGGCCTGAAGCACATACTGTGCCACCAACTTAATTAGCCCTCTAACCATGGCTCAGGTCTGCCATTGCAGAGCCTATGTGTGCATTTTACACTGCAATTTGACCTTGCAAGATAAGCCTCTTGCAAGGTCTAAGCCTTTGCTTTTTATACACGTACGTTACCACTAAGGTAGGTCCTGGACCACCCATAGGGCAGGGTGCAATATATTTATAAGGCAGGACATGTAACTTTAAGTTTCTACATGTCTTGGTAGTGAGAAACTCTCAAATACGTTTTTCACTATTGCAAGGCTTATCTCTTCCATACGATAACATTGGGACTAACTTATTATATTTTATAAGTGTAATTCACAGTTGTGAAGATATAGACTTTTTATAGACTTTTTAAGTTTGGTGTCTCTGGAATCACATTTTAAAACCACAACTTATGGTGAGGTCGGATTTTCAATTGGAATTCTGAAAATGCCACTTTTAGAAAGGAATGGGAGGGCGGAGCTGGACCCAGTCTCATTTGCACCTGAATAGGCTGTGTCCAGTCCCCAACACAAAGGGCTGCCCTCCTCCCTTTATGGAGTCTAGAGCCAGGGCAGGAGGGAGACCCCTGTGTACTTCAAAGATCTGTCTTTGAAGTCTCTCCCCCACTTCAAGGGCACAACTGGGTATGAGCCTCTGACACCACCACTTCAGTACACTTCTGGTTCTGTAAAGAATCTTCCAGGAAGAAGACATTCTGTGATGCTGAAGGACTGCAAATCTGATGGACTACTGCTTTGCTGGACTCCTGCCTTGCTGTACTGTCCTGCTGCCTGCTGTTCCTCTGCCTAGGTGAGAAGGACTAGACCTACATCACTTGAACCCAGGATGGCTCCAAGGGCTAGCTAACTTGCCTCCTCATCTGAAGTTTCAGGGACATAAAAGACTTCCAACTTCCAGGATCTGCATCTGGACTCTGCCATCTGTTAGTCTGTCCTGCCAAGTGGTGCAAACTCAGTCCTGGACCCTTGAAATTGGGCCTAAGGTGCTTGCAAAATACTTCATTGCTGCTACGGAGATGGAACTGGTGCATCGCGGCTACTGCGTGGTCAGCACTGATGCATCTTCAATGTTGCATGGATTGGAACCGGCGCATTGCCCCTGTTTGCGTGGATCAGAACTGATACATCACTGCATTTACATAGCTTGGAGCCTCCGCTCGGCCTCCGAAACCACCACTGTATGACTCTCTTCAAGTAAAGTCCTCACATTTACCTCGATGACAGCATCAACGTCAAAGCAGAAACTCCGCATTGCATTGGAGCTGGCACATCATCACTGTTGCGGGACCAGGACCAGTGCATCACTGCTGTCGTGTGGATCCACATCAGCGCATTGACTCTTTTGTGCTCTGCAGCCTCTCCATCAACAGGATCTTAACAGAGCCCAGACTAAGGTACTCAGCGGGTCCAACCTGGTCCCTGTAGGCGGCCCTAGCTCAATCGCGGTTGGCATGAGCTATTGACTTTGTCCTGGACAGGTGCAGCCAGATGTCTCTTCATGGCGCCTAGTGCTTTATGGCGCTATTTTCACTTTATTCTTAAACAAATCATATCTCAAGTTATGCTTATTAGATTTCTGTCATTTTGGTATTAAATTAAGCTCTATTTATCTAACCTGGTGTGGAATCTTTCATTGTTTTACTATTTGAAGTGTTGCACAAATACTGTACACATTACCTCTTAACTTAAGCCTGACTACTCTGTGCCAAGCTACCAGATGGTTAGCACAGATTAATTAAGGGTTACCTGCTTCCCATCCTGAATAGGATTGTAGTTGCTGCCTAACTTGACCTCATACCCTAATCAACCAGCGACCTAGTTTGAAAACAATGTACTGTCCGGTGGCCTTGAAAATAGAAAGGAAACTTCAGTAGCCACCTGATGGCTCGGCAAATAGCAGACAGTATGCTGAACGTGGCCATCAGCCATGCAAATAGCAGAGGAACTTCACTATGGAATTGATTACAATGTCGGGCGAACTCACATCCACCCGACACCATTGCGGATTGAGAACTGCCAGACAGTTCCGATCGTATTATTTGGATGCGCCAGCCCATAGGGCGGACGAAACATAAATTTTTAATGCAAGCCTGTGCAGCGGGTGGACAAGGTCTGCTGCACAAGCTGATTTTGAAAAATGGATGTTTGCATACATCCCTGCACCATGTGGCAGGCAACTCATGGTGCCTGCCACATGGTGCAGGGATGTGTAGGGGGGCACCAAATCTTTGTGCATCAATAGTATTTTTAAAACTGACCAATTTAATATAAGCCTGTTCACAAAATACTGAATCGTGGGGGTTGCAGAATTACTTACCTAATACATTTTTAAAGGCACAGCTGTGTATAAAAGAAGGGCCTCAGACTTCAACACTCCAGTATACTTCTGGACCTGTGGATACTCTGCCAGGATGAAAGACTACTTTGCTGCGCAAGGACTGCCACTCTGCTGGACTCCTGATTTGCTGTGCTGACCTACTGCCTTGCCTGCGTGAGAAGAACTGGACCTGCATCACTTGAACCCAGAGAATGGAGTGACACCAAGGGCTAGTTTGCTGGCCTCTTGATCTGAAGACTCAGGGACATAACAGGCCTTAAACCCTCTTCCATCTGTACCTGGACTCTGCCATCTGTGCATCTGCCCTGCCAAGAGGTGCCACCCCAGTTCTGGACCATCACCCCAGTCCGTGGCCATCAGCCATGCAAATAGCAGAGGAACTTCACTATGGAATTGATTACAATGTCGGGCGAACTCACATCCACCCGACACCATTGCGGATTGAGAACTGCCAGACAGTTCCAATCGTATTATTTGGATGCGCCAGCCCATAGGGCGGACGAAACATACATTTTTAATGCAAGCCTGTGCAGCGGGTGGACAAGGTCTGCTGCACAAGCTGATTTTGAAAAATGGATGTTTGCATACATCCCTGCACCATGTGGCAGGCAACTAATGTTGCCTGCCACATGGTGCAGGGATGTGTAGGGGGGCACCAAATCTTTGTGCATCAATAGTATTTTTAAAACTGACCAATTTAATATAAGCCTGTTCACAAAATACTGAATCGTGGGGGTTGCAGAATTACTTACCTAATACATTTTTAAAGGCACAGCTGTGTATAAAAGAAGGACCTCAGACTTCAACACGCCAGTATACTTCTGGACCTGTGGATACTCTGCCAGGATGAAAGACTGCTTTGCTGCGCAAGGACTGCCACTCTGCTGGACTCCTGATTTGCTGTGCTGACCTACTGCCTTGCCTGCGTGAGAAGAACTGGACCTGCATCACTTGAACCCAGAGAATGGAGTGACACCAAGGGCTAGTTTGCTGGCCTCTTGATCTGAAGACTCAGGGACATAACAGGCCTTAAACCCTCTTCCATCTGTACCTGGACTCTGTCATCTGTGCATCTGCCCTGCCAAGAGGTGCCACCCCAGTCCTGGACCCTTGGAAGTGGGCTTAAGTTGCTTGGCAGTGGAACTGAAGCATTTTCTCTGCTGAGAGGCATATTGCTGAGCAGAAGTGATGCATCTACTCAGCTGCGTGACACATTTCCGAGCAGAACTGACGCATTGCCACTACTGCGTGGATTTGGCCTGACACAAAGACCAGCATCACCCACCGTAGTCCTCAGGACTGATGCATCGCCCCAGTGATGCATCGAATCCATTGCCCAGTTTCTCCTGCCTCTCATTGACGCTAGGCTCGTTGAAGATGCTAGACTTCACATTGCAGCCTCACAGCTCCTCGGAACTGACACACTGCCAGTGCGTGCTGCATCCCTGACACAGAACTTTGCATGGCAAGCCCCCTTGACAGGATCCTCGCAGACAGCGAAACAGGACCTCGCACTGCAGCCTCGCCACATCCCGGGACTGATGCAGCGCTTTGGCTGCGCAGCGCATCTTCGGCCCAGGTCCATACAACACTCCGCAACCAATAATTAAGGAACTCTGTTCAGCGAACCGAACGGCTAGTCCATGCTCCATCACTGTTGGCCTGAGCTTGTGACTTTGCTTCGGTTCAGCGCGATCAGTTATCCCCAATAGTGCTTTGTGCTTTTTGGTGCTATTTTCACTATACACTTTAAAATTCAACGTTTCCAGTTCTACTAATTGGATTTTGTTTTGTTTAGGTCTTGTTTTATTTATTAAAACTTATTGTGTTTTTCTAAATCTGTTGTGGGCTCCCTTTGTGTTGTTTGGTCACTATTTTACTGTTTAAAGTGTTGCACAAATACTTTACACATTGACTCTAAGATAAGTCTGACTTCTCTGTGCCAAGCTTCCAAGAGGGTGAGCACAAGTTAATATGAGGTTTGCTTGTGTCTTACTCTGGCAAGGATTGTGATTGCTGATTGACCAGAGCTTACACCCCAGTAAACCAACAACCCAGTTTCTTACATGTAGGATAATTCATCATTGTTCTTTACTAACCTCTATTATTTAGCCATTGAATTTTAACGCTGTCCTATAAAACTCAAGCTTAGCCCTTTGTCTGCTTTCGTGTAGCAAATGTCCCCCTGGTGTAAGTCTGGCTCATTCACTTTGCTTGCTCAGTCAATTTTAAGGAAAATATTTCCTCTCCAGCTTTCATTCAACTTCAGTCAACGCTGAAGGCATGCCCTCTCTGCGCCAGTGACTGTGACAATAGGACTACACCTGCCCACTCTGGAATTGTCAACTCACATTATGCCTGGGCAGAGATCATGGAGTTCCGCTATGCAGGACTCCAAGAAGTGACAAAAAAACTATGCCAACCTATGCAGAGTCCCGCGAATGGCAGAGTACGTTACCAAGTGCTGTTCGCACTAATTTTTAGTGCCGGTTGTTTGTTTCACACTGTAAAATCAACACGAACGGCATCCTGCACAGCACAGGAGGGCGCTGCTTCTTTTTGCTACTCGAGTAGAAGATCTTCTCGAGCGGCATCTTACTCATTGCAAACTGAAGGTTTCTCAAGCAAGCAGTAGCGACCATTCGCAATTGCCTGCGTTAAGAAATCTCGTTGGGAAGCTGTCTAGCGTTGGATTTTTCTCGCTCGTGCTCCCCAACTTACTGTTGGAGAGCGCAAGTAAGGAAAAAACTCTGTTCCTGTTCTTCACAACTCAGCGAGCCCTGTGGAGCTGAGTTTTTCGGAACTCCTTGAGCTCCAAAGAGTGTGAAAAACTCTGCGAACGAAGTGGAGTACACTGTCCAGGCCTACTCACAGTACCCTTTTTAGTCACTTGAATGCAATCTCACACAATCACCTATGTACACTTTGTAGGAATCCTGCAGCCTCTATATGTTCATTACTTAGTGCAGTATCTTTTCTTTTTTGAACATTATTCAGTATTTTAGCAGTGATTATCTCAAGGTATAAATTCCTTTCTTTGAGGACAAGAAAGTAAGGTTTTCTTTAACAAGATTTTAGAACCACCAGTAATGAATTGGAATTAATTCACAGTTCAAATGAACCTTCTTACTATATTCAAGGACCCTCCACATGCTCAGTTGCAGATTGTTGATATTCTTAGTTGGGGACACCTGCAAAAGGCTGTGAACACCAACGGATATACAGGTTTGTGGACATACACCCATCAGAAGAAGGTCAAATAGTTACCCTTTGAAAGGCAGGAGTAAATATGCTTTGATGGTATGAAAGGGGAAGGAGCAACACCAACATTTGTGGCACTAGTGTAATGGAAGAGATTTCTTCACAAGAAAAATATTTTCCCATTAATGAAAAAAATTATGAAAAGTAGTTTAAGGTTAAATTACAAGAATGTGTTACATTCCTGCACACAGAAATATCATGAACATTTCCATGTGTTCAGGGTGGCTTGTCATTGGGACTCTGACCCCTCCCTATTCTTGTATCAAACTTTTCCTGTCTCAGATTTGCTTTCGTTAACATAGTAACCACACTAACAAGCATTAAGTGAAGTTTAGGGAGTACAGGCACTATTTACAGAAATACAATAGTGCACATGTGCCTGCCATCACAGGTTTTGCAGGGCTTACATTATTTCAGAGCTGACCCTTGGTGGCATGCAATGTTGTAGGGCCACATTTTTATGTGAGCAAAAGCAGCACGACTAACTTGAAAGCAGCCCCGGTACTTCAGTCACTTACTACCTGAGGTCATACCATTCAGCAAGGGTGTACTTATGCTTTCCAAACTCATCACAGGGTGCAGTGGGATCAGCAAGTCTCACTGACCTCACTGAGACTTGTGAATAGTTAGGAAAGCGTGTATGTCACATGAAACTGCCTGCCTGCCACTATCTTAAGGGGAATACACCTCCTTAGGAGTGGAGAAGAAGCTGGAGGGCAGACCAGTGTTTGTGTGACCTAGCATCATCAGTGATGCCTGGTCACATGTTGTAAACTGATCAACAGTACCTGCTTGAGCTAAAGTAAAGAGGGTGCAGTGTACCTGAACAGTTTAATACTAAATATGTTGCAGAAAAGGTGACTAGCATTAATTTAGTGCTGCCATATAACTGACAGTGCTATCCGGCTGTTTCTGACTGGGCTCATATTCGACCAACATATAGCAGTATGAGCGAGGAGCAAACTATGTTGGCAGCAGTAGTTGTGACACATAACAAACATGCTGAGGCATTCCTATGCTCCACAGCATCAGCCTCAAATTATGGAGCAGGCACTAGCCCTGCTACAGTATGCATCTCCATGACCAGATCGCCAGTCCCAGTGCCACAAATTACTGAGGGCCAGATGTATGAAGCTCAAATGGGTTCACAAACACCGAAATTCGCAGAATTTCAGCGTTTGCGAACTCATTTTTGCTAAATGGTATGTATGTAGCAAATTTGAGTGCAAAATAAGGAATCGCAAATTTGCGATTCCTTTTTTTGCGATTGCATTTAAGGAATCGCAAATTTTGCGATTCCTTAAATGCAATGTATAAAGCACCCAAGTTGTGCGATTTCGCATTAAGAAATCGCAAATTACCACCAACTTGAAGTTGGTGGTAATTTGCGATTTCTTTCACAAAAGCACTTTTTTGCATTTGTGAAGGTGCCTTGTGGCGCACATACCTGCCCTTAGGGCATGTTTGTGCGCCATATGCGCACACATGTGAATTTCAGGGGTGCATCAGGGTGTCCTTAAGACACCCTTGCACCCTTGAAATTATTCTCAATTTGCGATTCTCAAATTGCGAATCGCAAATTGAGAATAACTTCCCATTCATTCTTATGGGCCTCCTGGCCCATATAAATGAATGGGAAATGATTCCTTAATTGCGAATTCGCAATTTGGTACTCGAAAATAAGGAGTAATAAGAAATTGCTAAAAAAAAATTGATTTTTTAGATACATACCATTTTGCAATTCTCAAATAGCGATTCTCAAAAAATCGCTATTTGAGAATCGCAAATAGGTATTTTGATACATCTGCCCCTGAATGACTAAAACTCATTGATCCTGCGTGTGTGCACATTAACGCTTCCTTTGTCTGGGGGCCTAACAATTATATACCTTTGATTTGTGGTCCATCTATACCAGCCACCCTTTGCTAAGGTGTAATGGCTTCCTATATAAAGGAATTGTGTACAAACGGTCCTCAACTGGGCAGCTTGTGCTGGATGTGGCTGCTCAAGAACCCCCGTTAGCTTGCATCAAAGCTCTTTATCCAGTGAAATTCCACCTTATTCGCCCTTAAAGCTCTCAGTTGTTTAACACTACAGTGCTACAGGCCTGATTAGCATCTCTTACAATATATAGTGCAATAGGCCCTGAGTGACAAACTCTTTGCCACACTGTGTATACTATTAGCATAGCGGGTAGGTCTCCTTATGTGTTCAACAAAATATGCACCTTTACGTGGAAGCCAGGTACCCTTCACTCAACACAAGGATTGCTGTAAGCTGTCACAGAGGGACAATCTTACATTCATCACTGATATGTGTTTAGGGGGCATGGCAACAATCACCCATGCCACTCTGGTGCAATGTGCCAAAGGAGATTGCTCACCTCCAATCAAGTGTTGTCCTGCACCACTGTGAGATTATAAAACCTATTAAGGGACATATATTTCATAGAGACTGTCTAAGTCCGATGCGTAGAGAAGTGATGTATTGCGGGACAGTGAGACATTTTCGCCAGGACCAGGGTGCTGTACTATGACACAGTGAGACAATGGCTATACCAGGGTGAAATGTTGCTTCACTGAAAACCTGTCTCTGACATTTTCTTCTCCAACCTACATGTGAGAAAAGTGGATTATTATCTGGGGTGGTTGTGAGACCTCACCAAGTAATAATGCCACTGTGTCTTGTCAGATCCGTTTGGGCTCTTTAAATGAAACCTTATCTCATTCCTGGGTAGCTGTGGTACAGAGCAGTCATGCTTAACTCAAATGAAAACAAATATAAAGCATTTATCAGTGCCAAAACAGTGAATACATATGAATCAGAACACATTAAAAATCCCACTCCAATTCAGAAAAATAGCATATCATTTTAGCTTTAATTAGACACCAAAACTCGAAAAATCACAGGATGGTAACTGGCGTTATGATTTTTGCAAGATTTTCATAAATTACTGACTTTTACTATGAAAAGTTTTAAAAGTTTCAAAATGTTTTGTAAATCACTTTTATCAGTAGTCTAAAAGCCTTGAACACGAAGGTCGGGGGCAAAGTCAAAGTTTCAGGCTGACTGCAATGGAATTTAAAGTCAGACACAAGTGCCAGGTAAATCACTGTCAAGAATTTACCTTCATGTTAAGAAACTTTTCTCTTTCTTTTTTCTTTGATGATGAGGTTGGCAGGATCCTTTGCAGCTCGAGGCCAGTGTTGGGCTGAAAGTCAATGGACCGGTAAAGATGAGTGGTCCAGTAAAGTCTAGGGTCCAGATGTAGGTCGGTCGGTAACGGCCGAAAATCGGTATTTTCGGCCGTTACCGACCGGTATAGAGCGATCGGCATGTAGATGACAGAAATTTGTCCGAATCGGTGAATTTACCGACTCGGTAAAATACCGACTCGGAATATTTACCGAATCGGAAAAGTTACCGATTCGGAACATTTACCGATTCGGTAAAATACCGACTCGGAATATTTACTGAATCGGAAAATTTACCGATTCGGTAAAATACCGACTCGGTAAAGTACCGAATCAGTAATTAAGAATAGGTAAAATTGAAGATCGAGATGTAGGGAGGCTCTGAAATACCGAATTTGCTTCAAATTCGGTATTTAAGAGTCGGTATTTACCATGGATTCAAATCAGGTGGTAACCAGGTGCAGCCTATAAAAATGGACCCAAAATGCAATGCTGTTTGCACAATGGCGGCATTTTATGTCATTGCAAGACGGCTACGGCTACAGGAGGAAGGAGAGAGGGAATGGCTGAGACAGGAGCAGGTCTACAGGCAGAGGGTGACCCTGTTCATGCTCACAGAGGAAGAGATACTGCAGAGGTACAGGTTGGCTCCAGACACCATCTTGGAGCTCATCAGGGACCTAAAACCACTGTTGCAGCACCCCACCCCAAGGGCACATGCAATACCACCCCATGTACAGGTGCTGTGCAGCCTCCACCTGCTGGCGTCAGGGAGCTACCAGAGCGTGGTTGCTGCGGCGGGAGGGGTGACCCAGAGCAGCCTCTCAAGGTTTTTTCACATATTCCTTGACGCCATGTTGCATAGGATGGAGCATTACATTTCTTTTCCATCCACCCATGCTGAACTGGTTCAAACCAAATCGGAGTTCTACCAGATGGCAAGATTTCCCCATATCATCGGATGCATTGATGGCACGCACATCCCCATTTGTCCCCCTGCTGCCACAGAATACATTTACCGCAATAGGAAGTCAAGCCACACCATCAACGTCCAGGTGATTTGCAATGCAAAGTACGTCATCACAGACCTTGTCGCAAAATTCCCTGGAAGTACCCACGACTCCTATATTTTTCAGAACAGCGGCATCTATGCACAGCTGTCAGCAGGGGAATTTGGCGAAGGATACCTCCTAGGTAAGACAGAGTGTGCGACCCCTTCAATACCTGATGCAGTGAGAATCACAAGTATGCATGTGAGTAATGTATTCCCATTTCCCTTTTAGGAGACAGTGCATATGCTCTACGTTCATTTATCCTCACTCCCTACCTCAACCCCTCCACACCCAGCCAAAGGAGGTATAACCGGGCCCACAAAAGTACACGCAATGTGGTAGGACGGACCTTTGGCATCTGGAAGAGCAGATTTAGATGCCTTCACAAGAGTGGAGGTGCAAGGCAGTATACCCCCATCACCTGCTGCAAGATAATAGCTGTCTGTGCCATGTTGCACAACTTGGCTGTGAGGAAGGGTACTGAGGTGGAGTTGTCTGACTACGAGGATCATGACGACGACAATGCTGTGCCTGACAGACAACCTGCTGGAGTGTCAACACCAAGTGATGGCAGATACAGACGTGAGGAGATAACAGACAACTATTTCTGAGTGAGTAAAGAGACACAGACAGCTTGTGAATGTGAACAAAAGTAATTTTTATGTTGCAACAACGTTAATGCACTGATGTTGAACCAATATTAATTATTAGAATGTGGGGACTGCTAATGTCCCAGGTTGACTCACACACACTGTAAATGTCATTTACGGGCGCGCTTCGCAGACCCACTGGGGTGTGGTTCACTCCCTTCGGCATGGCCTGCAGGCTCAGCTGAGCGCCTGGTGCTCCGGCGTGGCTCGACAACTGCGCTAGCCAGGCTGCTGCGGCTGCTGCTGTCGTCTGGCACGTCCAGGGCAGGATCCCCAGCAGTATGAGAGATTATCATGGCCTCCAGGGCACTGGTAATCCTGGCCATGCCCCTGGTTACCTCCACGGTGTTCTGCGTGAGGCTTTCTTCCGTGTTGGCGCTCCTACGGCATAGCTGGGATGTTGCCGTGGCCAGCCGGTGCATTGCCCTGTTGTGCACACTCGCATCCCTGCGCCTTGTTTGCTCCTGGGCATCCATCTTTTCCAATACTTTGTTGATGGCGGAGGTCATGTCAGTGTTGGTCTTTGCTACCTCCCTGTTTGTTTCAACTAAAGCACTGATGCCCTTGCCCATCTCTCCCATTTGCTGATTCAGGATCCTGAACTGACGGTGGCAGGCCTGAATGGACTTCCCCTGCATGCGCTGTATGCGTACCATGCTCCCCTCAAGGCCACGGAATACAGTGCCCTCTCCAGGTGGAGCTGCACTGCTGGGAGTGTGTTGGCGCCTGCGTGTGCTGCTGGACTGCTGTGTGGACACCTGTTCAGTAGGAGTGACTTCTGTGGCTGCTGGTGCCTCACCCTCACCTCCCGGCATGACTCTCAGTGGGGCCACATATCTCCTCCTGGCTGGTGAGGTAGCAGGTGTTGTCAGGGACCGTGATGGGGAGTTCTCAGGTGAGAACACCAATGGGGGGCTTTGGGAAAGGTGTGGGGATTGGGGAAACACAAAGGAACGAACAGTGTCATCCTCAATGGAGAGGGCAGTGGCATCTTCTCCCTCCTGCGAGGCTGCTGCGGTGCTTGGCCCTGCCTCACCACTCTCCTCCCTCGCTGGCGCAGTTCCTTCTGAGGCAGATGGCCCACTGGCTGATGTTGGCCCTAGGTATAAAGAAGCGTATGTACACTGAGTGCTATTGTCTTACAGTCACTACAATAAATGCATTGCACATTTCACTTTCATTACTGTGATTGCCTTTCAATGCATTGCTGTTTTCTGTGCACTTACATGTGGTCCTACTTTTGCTGACTACATTACCCATAATGCATTGCTCATGTATAGTGCTAGCAATACTGGACTGGGGTTGGGCTGTACACATAGGCTAAAGGGAAGCAGTTTGCTTTGGGGTGTCATGCTGCGCAGGCCTCTTACCTTTCTTAGTAGTTCTGGCAGAGCTGTCCACATCTCCTAATCCCACGACACTGTCAGGCTCGATGGTGGAGGCAACCAGTTCCTCAAGGTCAGTCAGGGGGGGCGCAGGGTTCCTGCCTTCACCGGTCACACCAGCCTGCTTGTGGATCTCTGCCATTTTTCTTTTGGTGAGGCTCCTGAGGTCGTAAAACCTTTTCTTAAGGTCCTCTTGCCTCCTGCTGGTCACACCCACAGCATTCACCTTCTCCCCTATGGCAAGCCACAGGTTTATTTTGGCTGACTCTGCTACAGTAA
Organism: Lissotriton helveticus; assembly: GCF_964261635.1. NCBI lineage: Eukaryota > Metazoa > Chordata > Amphibia > Caudata > Salamandridae > Lissotriton > Lissotriton helveticus. Next base: position 1,312,238,134 of record NC_136063.1, read on the forward strand.
GGGACAGCCTGCCAAACAGCTGTTTGTGGACCCTCACCACTTCCTCAACCAGTACCTGCAGCTCCATGCTGCTAAACTTTAATTTGCGTTTTCTGTCAGCCTTCTGGCTCTCTGTGCTGCTTGCCATTATTTCCGAGACGCCTGAAGCTATTCGCCGCGCTCTACAAATGTCAAAAATAAATAAAAATAAATAAATACATTCTGTATTGCACTCCAAACAAATCTCTCCCTGCTGCTCTGTCTCTCAGCTCAGCTCTGTCTGCCTCTCCAGAACATTCTAATGAGTTGCAGCTGCCTGGGTAGCCACTTCCTGGTAGGAAGGGGGAGGGTGGTTGCACCTGATTGGCTGTTGTGTTAAGTTTCACTTTTGTTTTTTGTCAGTTTTTTAAAATACCGATTCGGTATTTACCGATCGGTATTTACCGATCGGTATTTACAGATCGGTATTTCCAATGCATTCCTATGGGCCAAAAGGCCCATAGGAATGCATTGGAAATACCGATCGGTAAATACCGATTCGGTACTTACCGATTCGGTATTTTCCGATTGTCCGATACCGACTTTTACCGAATCGGTAAAAAATACCGTTTTTTTACCTACATATCATTTACCGATTTTTGAATACCGATTCGGTAAAATTCGGTATTTAAGAATCGGTAAAATCAAATTACCTACATCTGGCCCCTAGTTCTTTGTGGCATCCAAGGAAAGCTACACGCAAAGCGGAAAAAGCAATAGTCTATGACCCTCAGGCCCTGTGCCCAAAAAACTTTATCTTTTGCCTTGCAGTTCTATGGGGAGAAGATTTACACTTTAGCACCAGCCAATGTTCCAGGATCTGGAAGGCACCTCTTAGGCTAATCTCACAGGCTGCCCAAGCATTGTTCAGGGCAAGTCTAGTGGCTATTGGTCAGCTAGGCACTTGGCAGGTGCAGGCTTCTTTAGCTTTTGTGTCCCTGAAGCATAACGGGGATAGCCAATTAACCATTCAAGTTCTTTCAATGCTCATTGGCACACGTGAGAGCAGGTCCAGACCTTGTGGCTTCTCACCACAAAGTCAACATTAGGACCTTTCAGTGGTAAAACTTGTGCGCTACATGCAGTATTGGTCGGGTCAGGAAACATTTGGCAGGCCTGCTTTCGGTTCCTAGCCCGGCCCTGAATGTATTCCCTTATGCATATTTATTTACAATCTGATGAGACTGATGGCACTTTTATTAAAATTATGCTTAACCACTATTAGTGTACTGGTATGTAAAATATGTAATCTTTCAGTTCAAGGGCATCTGCTGCATCCTGTGGTAGCGGTCTAGTTGTTCCGGGGACGGAACAGGAAGCAGCTAGGCAGGAAGCGGAAGGCGGCCATGCTTGTTTGCTGGCGCCGACCGCTAGAGCAGTCACACAGCCCCGGCGCTCCTAATAAAATCATACTTGTAAGCTAAACGGAGTCTCCGACAATTATTACAATGGCGACGAGTCGGGATCTCTGAAGACCCGCGCACGCACACGCGACCTCGGCGTTTACACCCGCATCGTGCGTGAGACACCATTTAAGCTCCGGAGCGCGGCAGAGGAGCTGGGACAAGCGAAGATTTGGCGCGAAGGTGAGCCACCACGTCCCCTTGCCAAGCAAGTAACAGCCAGCCGGCCAGGCATAGTGCACCACCCTATCCAGCAGGAAATACGCCCAGAAAATCGCCCAGACAGCAGAGGGCACCAAAGGACAGTGAGGGACCACTGCTGAAAGCCAGGAGAACACGGCAGTACAGTGCACTGCGGAGGGACATCATCTGGTGACTAGGCACCCAGGCAGAGTGACACACGCTGGCGCAAAAAGCAGGCCCATCACGTCCAGGGGCGGTAGGGGCAAGGCAGGCGACATCCGACACCACTAGGGGCACGCTAGTGGAGGATAGCGAAGAGGAGGACAGAGGAGACGACGGAGTGGAGCAGGACGCTCCGGGCAGTCCGGCCAGGCAGGCAAACGCCGCAGCTACTGTAAGGAGGAACGCACCAACCATGGCGAACCAAAGCAATTCTCTCACGCAGCTGGTGCCATTCCTTACGAAGAGCGGAGAACCTGAGAGAAAATGGGAGGACTGGAAGAGGTACTTCCTAAATTACCTGGAAGCATTAGAAGAGGAGGGTGACACCCCATTCACAAGCAAAAGAAAAAAGAAAATTTTGCTCCACAATTTAGGCCCAGAAGGGCTCAGGATCTATGACACCATAGTGAAAGGTGAGAGGACGGCGGGGGACACGGAAGTGTTTGATCACGCCATTGAGGATTTGGACGCGCATTACAGACCAGTGGTGTGTGTCGCAATTGACAGGTTCAATTTCTTTCAGAGAAAGCAGAAAAACGGTGAGTCAGTGGACGAGTACGTGGTCGCACTGAAGAAGTTGGCCATCACCTGCAAATTTGGAGCCCTACATGATGAACTCGTTAGGGACCAAATTATTATGCATACCACCAGCTCTCACATTCAGGAGAAGCTGTGGGTCAACGGCGACGCTCCCCTCAAGGAGATCTGGGCGATGGTCAAGAAGGCCGAGTTGTCGAAGAGGTGCGCTCAGGCAGCGAAGAGGGATGCCCAAGAGTCACAAACGGTGTGCAGAGTGATGACGCCCAACAGAAATGACCGATGGAAACAGAATGAAGCGAGGAGGAACCAAGGTGGTAGCAGAGCAGAGTTCCATACGAGACCGCAGTCGGACGGCAGGACACACAAAGCGGGTAAAGCACAGTGTTACCGGTGCGGCAGCAGCTCTCACTTGGGCAACGACAAGGCATGCCCCGCCTTCAGGGCCAAGTGCTCCTACTGCAACATATTCGGACACTATGAGAAGGTATGTCGCAGGAAGCCCAAAAACGCAGTGGTGCGGCTGGTGGACCAAGAGCAAGGAGGTGATTCCAGCGACCAGGAGAGTGCAGTGGAGGAGGAGGAATTCCTCTACATTGACGTACAAATTTTGGAAATGGATGGCTCCAACACGGATAGACCCAGGCTAGACATGCACATAGGTGGTGTACCCCTGGAGATGATTGCGGACAGTGGAGCACCCATATCTATAGTCCAGAAAAGAGTGTGGGAGAACAATTTCGCATCCATTCTCAAAGACACTCTGTTACCCATGGATGTGAGACCGGTGACGTACACCGGACAAAAGATTCCCATGCTAGGCTATTGTCCGCTCATGTTCGAATTTAGGGGCCGGCAGGCGCAATGTAAACTGTATGTCGCAGAGAAAGGCCCGTCTGTACTGAGTTGGAAAGACCAGGGGGCATTGGGAATTCAACTCAACCCAGGAGGCATAGAGAAAATTCTACTCATGGACATGGAAGTCAAGGAGAATGTGCAGTTGTGGCAGGCAACGTATCCGAGAGTCTTCAACGGGCAAATAGGTGAGCTGAGCAAATACACGCATCTCATCAAACTCAAAGACGGAGCGGTGCCGGTAGTGCACAAGGTGAGGAACATCCCGTTCCGCAGCAGAGAAGCAGTACAAATAGAATTGGAAAGGCTGGAAAGGGAAGGCGTCATCAGAGCGATTGAGAGTGCGGAATGGCTATCTCCCCTGGTTGTTGCTCAGAAGCCCAACGGCAAGGTACGTCTATGTGTAGACCTGAGAGAATTAAATAAGAACATTGTCATTGATAAATTCCCCCTTCCGCGCATCAGTGAGATGTTGGCAAAAACTAAAGATGTCACATGGTTTTCCACGGTGGACCTATCATCCGCCTACCATCAAGTGAAACTTCACCCATCGTGCACACACCTCACCTCCTTTATCACGCCATTCGGGTGCTATGAGTTTGTGAGGATGCCGTTCGGCCTTGCCTCGGCAGCGGCCGTATTCCAGAAAATAATGCACAAACTGTTGAAAGACCTGAAGGACGTCCTTTTCTTCCAGGATGACATTTTAGTGATGGGGAAATCAATGCAAGATCACAACGCGAAACTCCACAAGGTGCTACAAAGGCTGCAGGATAATGGGTTGACTGCCGAATGGTCCAAGTGCAACTTAGGAGTTCAGTCGGTTACATACCTCGGCCATGAAATTAGTGGACAAGGAATAACACCCAAGAAGGCAAACATCAGAGCCATCGAAGAGGCACCCACTCCAGAAAAGAAAGAGGATGTTCGGTCATTCCTAGGAATGGCCGAGTATTACAGCAAGTTCATCCCACAGTTCGCAACCAAGACACACTTTATGAGACAACTGCTTAAAGAAAGGAACAGGTTCCAGTGGAGAAAGGAAGAGCAATCGGAGTTCGATGCACTCAAACGAGAAATGAGCACTGCCATTCCCCTCAAGGGCTTCGATCCCAGAGCCGAATCCGTTCTCACCACGGACGCAAGTGACCGAGGCCTAGGGGCAGTCCTGATGCAGAGGGAGGAATCAGGTGAGATGTCGACAGTCAGTTTTGCCTCCCGTTCGTTGGCGCCAAATGAGGAGAAGTTCAGCGTAGTGGAGAAGGAAATGCTGGCTGTAGTCTGGGCAGTGGAGAAATTCAGGCAGTATCTATGGGGGGCCAAGTTCCTTGTCAAAACGGATCACAAGCCATTAGTTCGTGTCCTGACGTCGAGCGGACATGATCATGCCACACCCAGGATTGCCAAGATGACACTCCGATTATTAGACTTTGTCTATGACGTTGAGCACATACCGGGGCCACAGAACAAAGTGGCTGACTTTCTGAGCAGGGCGGCGGCCATGGACGAGGCACAGAATGAGGAAAAGCATGATTGGGAAGGCTATGTGGTAGCAACCATTCAGGACACCGAGGAAGTAATAAGTGCCCAAGACTGGGAAAGTGCCTACAAAGAAGATACGGATCTGGAAGCAGTGAAAGGCTACGTAACACATGGCTGGCCTGAAAAGAGACATTTAAAGGAGGAATTGAAAAGGTACTGGGAAGTTAGGGAGGAGCTGTCAATAGCTGACAACCCTGTGTTCCTACTCCGTGGAGACAAGGTGGTACCACCCCAGAGCATATTGGAACGGCTGATGTCCTTACTCCATGAAGGGCACCAAGGGATCACTAAGACTAAAGCGTTGGCCAGACAAGCATACTGGTGGCCGGCCATTGATGCACAAGTTGAACGGCACGTGCGTAACTGTGAGTCTTGTGCAAGGGCTGACAAGTCTCAAAGCATGCTTAGGCCGCCATTGGGAAGATTTCCTATTCCGGAGGGTCCATGGGAAATGTTATCGGTGGACATAATGGGGCCAGTTCTGGACAAAGATGGCACTCCGAAATATGTGCTAGTGGCAATTGATAAGTATTCCAAGTGGCCGGAGCTGCAAGTATTGGAACAGGTGGACACAGAGGCAGTGATACGTTTCTTGCGCACCACGTTTGTCAGCGAAGGCATCCCAAGGATCATCACCTGCGACAATGGTCCCCAGTTCACGTCTGAGAAGTGGATCGCCTTTACCAGCAGGAACGGCATTGAAGTGAAACACACCCCGATCTACCACCCCGCTGGAAATGGACAGGTGGAGCGCTTCAACCGGGTGATAATGGGCACCATACAGGCAGCTATTGAAGATGGCCTGGATTGGGAAAGAGAGTTGGAAAAAATGATTTGGGCATATCGCATTACGCCCGGAAGTACGGGCTACAGCCCCTTCAAGATCTTAAGAGGTAGGGAAGCATTCACCAAGGACAATGCAGCATGGAAGAAATTGGTGGTGCAGAGCAAGTGGTCACCAGCGGTGGTAAGAAAGAACCTGGAGAGAGCACAGGACATATACACTGTGCATTACAACAAAAGGAGGAACACGCGCAGTACGGAATTGGACAAAGGAGAGTGGGTGAGGGTGAAACTCGCCATAAGGAAGAAAAAAGGGGAAAGTAAGTTTTCTCCACCCCTCAAAGTAGTGGAGCCATACTCACGGTCTGCACTGCTTAGCGACGGGAAGATATGGTCTATGGACAGAATGGCCAGGTGCAGCAAGATAATGAAATGGGAGGAGGAGATAGAAGAAGGAGCGGAACAGGTCATTGAAGAAGGAGAAGGCGAAGTGAGAGTAAGTCAGGAAGAGAAGGTCAGAGGAAGTTGTGAGAGACAAGGAGAGAACGTCGACGATGCAGATAGGAGATCTGAAGGTGAAGGAAGAGAAGGGAGGAAGCCAACAGGAGAAGGAAGTGGTGAGAAGAGAGAGAGGGGCAGAGAAGTGGAGAGTAATAGAGAACGAAGAGAAAACGGTACGACGGAAGGTGAGAGAAAGGAAGAGAGAATGGAGACTCGTGTGGGAAGAAGAATCAAGGTACCGGAGAGATTTAAAGATTTCGTAATGGACTAGAAGTAAGACTTTGTAAATTGTTGTGCGATTAAAAGGGGGGAGATATGTGGTAGCGGTCTAGTTGTTCCGGGGACGGAACAGGAAGCAGCTAGGCAGGAAGCGGAAGGCGGCCATGCTTGTTTGCTGGCGCCGACCGCTAGAGCAGTCACACAGCCCCGGCGCTCCTAATAAAATCATACTTGTAAGCTAAACGGAGTCTCCGACAATTATTACACATCCCTTGTCCATAGACATGCTGTACGGCTTCTTGTTTCTTTTCTTTGCTACTTGCCAGAAAGGCTTCTTTTGCATGAGGTGACACATGTTCTCTCGAGGGCATGTTATAACTGCAGGACCCATGTGATCTCTCCTCCCACTGAACCCCTAGGTACCTATCCGAAGCCACTGTCTGGGAGGAGGCTGTGGTTTACCTTGTCTCTTTTCCCTGTTTCAGAGCAAATGTTCTTTGACAAGCAGAAATCTTCAGTGCCTTGCAAACATCACCTTGTCAAGGCGCTTCATGTTTTCAGCCAGTGATTTGGCATCTCATATATTAAAAAGAAACATCTCGCGAGACAGGGTGAAAGTGAACACGAGGAATGTTTTGCAAGGAAGGAATACCTGTAGCCGCAGGTCACAGTATTATAGAAAGCCTTTAAAAATGTGAAGTATTTTTTGGTTGGGCGTTCAAAAACTAGGCCCACGCCACCTGTCACCGGTTGTAGAAGTTTACAATCTTTCAAAGTAGATTTTGAGTTCAGAACCAGTTCCCAACGCAGCAAATGGGAGAGTCTGGCCCAGTTCCGGTTTACCAAATAGGCAAAGTATGCCCCGGCCAATGGGTCCCAGACCTTTTAGGGTCCCCGCGACAACGGATCAAAATAATATTGATTTGAGCTTTGAAAAAAATTACAATCAAGCTTTCTTAAATATTGTTTCCAAAAGATATAAAAAACAAATCAACTCAAAAAAACGAAAACGTTACAATAAAGACTCTAAACGAAAAATACTGTATCAATGTAATGTACCAATTAACAACTTAAAGTACATAAACCAGAAACATCAGCTCCATATAACAGTTTGTCTCTTAAAAGCTCAACCTTTCTGGCAGCTGTCAGTTTGTTAAAAATAATTGGTGGATTGGGTATTAGGAGATAATTTGCGAGGGGGGGCTAAAGGGGCCTCAGGGTTTAATCCAGCACTGGTCTGGCCTGACTAACAAAGGCAGGGACACCATATTGTAGCTGCACTTCTTCATTTAAAGGGCTGAGCCAGTAGATACTTCTCAGCCCAAGACCCCACCACCATAGGGCCCAGGTTTACAATAAAACGCAGATTGTGACCAAAAGTATCTCAAAGCTGTGCAAAATGCTATCTTGTGTTACTTTGCATTATGGAGGCATTCCATGGGTGATGCATGAGTGCTCGCATGCAACCACCCATGAGTTTTGATATCAACAAACAATTACAGACCGGGAATTGATCGAAAATCCTGTGCTATTTAGAAGTAACGTTTATATTTCTCCTCGTTTCTCCAGTTTTTCCCTCTGTGCACCTGTGCTGCATTCTACAGCACACATACAAAGAGGGAAATCCCTTAAAGCATTGTTTTTACAGGAAAAAACCTCTACCTGAAAAAAAACTATGCTTGACGCAAAGCAGATACTCTTGCTCTTCGGTGCATAGAGCACGCAGAGCAGTGCCACTTTTATATATATATATATATATATATATATATATATATATATATATATATATATATATAAGCCGCTTTTATGCTCTCTCCCATTCAGGCAGGCAGTACAGCAACTTTACTTGCTGCGCTGTGTTGCATGTTTTCTTAGTACATCTGGGCCTTGGTGTCTAATGGGAATACTGTGCCTCAGAGGGCTGAGTGTGTTGTGCGTGAGCAGCGACACGGCATGTGAATCATGGTCTCTGTTGCAAGCAGGGAACGTGGTCCCCAATCAACTAGTTTGGAAATTTAAAAAAACACATCAACAATTAGGGGGACAGAGACCATTTAAAGTCAGACCACTGGGCTCCGGTGTCACTGCACCGGCGGCACCTAGGTGCATGAGGTATGCACTGGGTGTTTGCAAGAGGGAAGCACTGGGTGGAGTACAATGGATGTACATGAACTGGAACACTTGGCAGCTCTGCACATGTAGGTATAGATGGATTTTGTTTTAAAAAGTGGACTCTTGATCTTTCTCGCAAGAGCACGTTTTTGTATGCGCTTTAACGCATTCTCCTCCTTTTTGGTATCTGAATGGGTCCCATGCACAAAATATTTTAGTGGAACCAGTACCTTAATGTTTCAAAAAATACATCCCGATGCCGATTTCTATTCTAAGGAAGCTCCTACCCACTTTGACCACTAACATGGCAAACTTCCGTTCAGGCCCGACCCACTTCCATAGCTCTACTTCTGTCTCCACCCACTATCCCTGCACTGTTCCCTAACCCCTCTATCTTTGCTCTCAAATCTCTTGTTACTCAACTAAATCAATTCTTTCTATTTTCCTTGTCACCCCTGGCCTACTACTTCTCTCCCTCTGTTTCTTATTTGCCATTTCCCCTCTCTCCATTCTACCCCTGCTCTATTTCCTCACCCTTTCAATGCAAATTCTGCCCTCCTTCCCTTTTATTCCAGACTCTTTTTTGTCTCTCCAGTAGCACTCACTCACTCTCTCACTTACTCACTCACTCACTCACTCACTCACTCACTCTCTAGCTTGTCCAAGCTCTGATCTTATCTTTCAAACCATTCTCTTCTCTTTTCCTAATTTGTACTCTCTTCTACATCCCTGCTTTCCCCTTTTCATTCCTTTACAACTCGCCTATCATCTCTATCTCTCTGCACCTGATTTGTTCTCCTCTCCCCTTCCACCCATTTCTCTTTTATCGCTATTCTTTTCTCTCCTTTCTTCCCTCTCCCCACCGTGTCTTCTCTCTGGTTGCTCACCTTCACAACTGTTCTGTTTCCTGCCTGAGACCTGCCCAAGTGCCTGCTATTCTGAACTCCGCATTTTCTCATTGTGGTTGCTATCTAAGGGGCCATATTACATATATTTCACTCTACCCAAAGTGACAGAACTGTACAAAAGATCAGGGCAAGCAGTAGTTTGCCCAGAGAATCTCCCTACACAATATACTACTACGGCAAATAATCTGGCAACTCAGCCACAGTGTCAGGCATTGAATGTTCAGGATCTGACAGTCAACTCAGTCACCCATGCAAGGTGCCTCATAAATGCCGCTTTCTGACACTCATAAGCCAAATACAAAAATAAGTACCATCACTGGCTACTTTGTTCTGCTGCCATCCTTAGTTTTAATGCAGTTTTAGATTGTTGTTTGTCACTAACCCTGACAGAATGTTGAGTGTATGTTAAAAAGCATATGTTGCCTTAGTGATGGAAATCAACTTTTCTTTCTATGGCGGAAGAAAAGTGTTATACCTTAAGAAAGGTACAGGGACAGAAGTCACATTAGCTTGGGAACTCGCCCAAAAATGCACACACACTCTCATACACCCCACAAAATTCTGTTCTTTTTACTTAATTTATGATGGGTAAAGTGAGTTTGTTAAGGTGAGTTTGGCTTCCTTAGATCAACGTAAAATATACTTTGACTTTCTTGAGTACGTTTGATTTACACTTCTGTCTTATCACTAACTAAAAAAAGGTGACTGATTCTTATTCCAGTTACACACTTAAATGACAAGCTAATTGTAGTAATTTCTACTCCTGTAGTTGCTGCAGTGACACGAGCTGTGCACGAGCTATTCTTCAAGCCAGCCAGTGACATCATAATGCTTTCAAGAATGTTGTCTGTGACTGGCAGTTGGTTAGCGGCCGTTGCTCATTGGATGCTGCTCCACTGCTGGGGACTATTGTTCAAATAAACTGACCTTTGTAAGTTGCCTGGCTGGTTGTCCTCTTTACTTCACTAATTACATTATCTATGGCTGTTACTGTGGAAACCCAAACAGTTGTCTTGTTTTGACATTTCTGGAAATCCAACTAATTGCAAATTAAGCTACACATAAAATACTAATTTCACATTAGAAACTTCTCCAGAAGTAAATCTACACAATATTTATACATGTTGGCGATAAAGCTGAACATTTTAGCCATAGTTCCAGTTGTGTGACATTTTTGTCAGTTAAAACGTTGTCCATTCTAGTACAATCACCTGGAGCTGGCACAGGTCGTGCTAACATGATTACCTGCACACATTCTTTCAGTCTTGCTGGAGGCTAACACCTGCGGTCTTCAGGAAATTTGAAAATAATATTGTCAGCAGGATGTTAGTCTACAACAGTGATTTATATCTTTCCCATGAGGCCTTTAAGTTCAAAAGATATGCTTACAGTACAGAAATGTATGTGGCTGAATTTTTTCTATCAAGAAAATTAAGTGAGCGATATTTTAACACGTAGCACTACCAGCTTTTTGGGGTTATTGGTAAATTGACGTCCATGTTTTCAAATATTTCTATGGGCATAGAGTCAATATGTAGAGAATATGCACATTTCTAAAACTGCAAATAGTTTGCTATTGCTAAGCATAAAAATGCTACAATAAATAAACCAATAAAAAAAGAATTAAAAGTGCAAACCGTGGTATTGATTCTACCAAGTAATTGTGCAAAGGTTGGTATCTTTGCTTAGGTTATTAATTGTTCTTAAAATTAACTACAAACGTAGACTTCCAACTAGATAAGTAAACTTTTTAATTTTAAGAATGACAAGTGCATTGATTTGATCAAGTGATTGTAAGTGTAACTTACAATTAGAGTGTGTTAGATACTCCTTCACTACTGTACACTGTTTCCATCACGTTATTTCTACCTTATGCATCTACATTTTCCCAGCAAACGAGCACAAGCACCTCTCCTCTGTATTGTATTGTAGCGTTACATAGTGTTTATATCCTTTTATGGGCACCAAAGTGCATTATTAGGCGGGTACCATTGCTGACCATAGGGAAGTGTGCAGTTGATAAAGTGTTGTATGTGCCATGGTCGTGTGCGGGAAGCATTTTGGTGCCATGCTTGAGTGAACAGAGAGGTGCGCGTAAGTTGTCGCTGGGCTCACCGTCTTGCATTGTAAAGGCGGAGAAGGTGTTAACGGCAGGCATGCAAAGGGAGGATTAAAGGGGAAAGTTAAAGAGACAGGGATCTAAATGAATGGTCTACCCATTAGGTAGTTCAGATTGGGGGAAAGGGTAGTCAAGATTAAGAGAAAGGGTGAATGTACACCATAACAGGGGGTAATCAAAGAAGGCAAAACTAAACTAGAAGAGCACATATGTAACTATAGTATAAACAATCAATGAGGTCCAGAAAAAACTGATTTCCAGTCCAAATGCAAGCTTCTTTGTGTATTGACCGTGTTCAGTCTCTTTATTATTATATCTCTTTTTCTTCCAAGAATTGCTTCAATCAAATACATCAAATTTTCTTCCAAGAATTGCTTCAATCAAATACATCAAAATATGAACCATCACATATGTACAAACAATTTTCACAGCCTACGCGTTTCGTCCCTCATGGGACATCATCAGCGCTCCCAAACAAAATTTGAATCCTATTCTGTGAAGGCAATGCGTGTCCTGTTCATCAATTCCCTCTGAATATGGCCTATCTGTATTAAATTACTGTGAACATTGCAAAATATAGCATTTGTATGTGTCTCCACAAGTTAATTTGTCAGCTCTCTCTGATTTCCTCTGCGTGGTCTATACAACCTCTCCCACATGCCTACCTGTTTACTCTGCTCTTACCTCCTGCATGTAGACTTTGACTGAAGACAGTGATCCAGCAGGCTACCAACCTGTGGACATCGGGAAACATCCTTTACAACGCAACATTTACCACGCAGTGCCTTTACAACACAACTTTTACAACGCATTGCGCTGGGGGGCGCTCTAGGATAGGGAATAGATTTAATTTACTATCCAACACCTTCCCTACTATCCACGGGGACTGGAGTTGGAATAGTAAATTAAACTATTCACTATCCAGCGCCCGAAAACGCTATGCGTTGTAAAGGTATTCGTTGTAAATACCGCGTTGTAAAGGCATGCGTTGTAAAAGCATGCGTTGTAATGTCATACATCCGTGGACTTCTATCACTAAATACTCATCTGGGCCCATAAACACACTCACTCACATAGGCCGATGAACACCGCTGGGGGTCAAGTCTATAGGGTTTAAATTGTATATCCGTTTGCTTATCAATTCTTAAATCTATTACTAATCCGAAGCCCTTTCTGTAACTAATGGATCTATTTTAGTTGATTAGGATTTGATGATATGAACATAGGTCTCATTTACCTGATTTTCTCATTGAATAACCACAGACTCGGGTAAGTTTTAAAAGTTTATCTAAATTAATCACAATAGCAAAACAAATTACAGTGTTAACTCCATCTTCCGTAGGAAGTAAGATCGGTCTATCCAAATAAAATAAGATTTCACAACAACAAGTACCTCAGGAAAGAGAGTATAGAGAGAGAAAGGCACATTGACACAATACACAGATTTATATTTACCTAAGATGGTGCGAAAATCAGACCCCTCTGGCTAAGAGTTATGGGCCCCTTTGAAAAATCAGGTGACAGGTTCTTCAGGACAGGCTAGGACAGGACAGACTACCTCTTCTGGATTCAACGCCTGCGTCTCATTCCTCTCTGATGCTAACTTCCTCCTCGATTCTTCCACAATCTTCTTCTTTTTCTAATTCTATTACCTCTTCGAATCTTCCGCGATCTTCTTCTAATTCTCTTTTGCTTAGAAAATTCTAAGTCTGCTTCATCAGGTATTCGATCAGCATTCGGACAGCATCTCTGTCTTTCAGCGTTCTGGCAGCGACTGCTCTAACTAATCTAACTAACTACCCCTCTTAATGGCATGTACCACGCCTAAATGTTTCAACCCTACGAAACTCCTACTTCTGATTGGACAAGCTGAGGGGATGATCATCACACCGTGCTAAGTTTTAATACTTTTCTTAAAGATCATTGTTTTAAATGCCCGCCCATTAATTTGTTCTCCCAAGCTTTAGTTCCCAACCATATTTGTAAACCTTATCGACAACAATGTATACAATTTCACAGTTGTCCACTGAATCTTCAGGATGTTCTGCTGGTTCCCAGGACATGTGTGGAGAATGACCTCACATTGTTGCCTTGGTATTCCCGATGACCCCGCTCCATGCCGACATCGATACAGCTGCTTGCACCATGGTTCGAGCCCACCGCTCGTAAGTTACACAATGCACCGTCCTCATCCCGCACCACAGCCTTGGCCTACCGACGCTGCTTGCACCGTGACCTACCAGCACTGCGATGAGCACTGCATCACTTCGAACCACAGTCCTGGTCTCACCAACACCGCTGGACGACGGTCACTGAGCCGCTGCCTGCACGCCGACCAGAGGGCACAGCATGCTGCACTTCGCACCACAGCACCCGATGCCTGCCGGCACTCCTGACTTCAACCACGAGGAGTTCGATCTGCAACGCGTATGACTTCAAGAGCCAAACGACTCCTGCACCGACCTTCAGAATCGATGCCTGCGGACGTCGTACTTTTGGAGCTCAACAAGAGGTCGCCGACACCCTGCATTTCTAAAGATACTGTTTTGCGGGACTTCCTGACACCATAGCTGGCCCACGACGGCGCGGTCCGCCAGAACTGTTTGGATTTGTAGTTCACGATGCTGTGATAACCCCAGATGGAGCTATTGACTTTAAGGAACTGGTTTTCAAGTTTATTTTGATAACAGAGATTTCTAAGTACTGTATTGTGGATTTTTATTATTTTATATTGGATATTTTTCTAAAATGGTGTGGTGTCCTTTTGTAGTGCTTACACTGTATTACTGTTGATTATGTGCAAATGATGTACAAACCGCCTCTAAGATAAGCCTGACTGCTCATGCCAAGCTACCAAGGGGGTGAGCAGGGGTTATTTTAGGAGTGTAACTCCCTTATCCTGACTAGGAAGAAGTGTCCCTACTTGGACAAGGGTGCAAACCCTTGCCAACTAGAGACCCCCATTCCTACATTGCCATGTTACCATAAGCACTCCATGAGAGTAATTACTATAATTACATTAGTGTTTTCACTAACTAATCTAGTTTCACCTTATGTAGTTGTACAGTCCAAGCCCATGCTACAGAACTGAAAGATAAACAATGAAATGACTCCCTATCAAGGCAGCAATGCATCATTATTTCCTGTGCCTGCATGAAAAATGCTTATGACACCATGAAGGCACCGTATTTGCAATACAGGGCTCCATGGTGCAAGGTCCCATGGATGCGTCCGGAATTAAGACGTATCTGTGGGAAGGATGCCGCAAGGCATCTGGCCCAAAAGTGGCGTATTGCTTCAGTTGGCCATAAAACGGACTCAACAATAGCAATAAAATGGACTCAACAAGAGCAATGTATAAAACAGCATAGGCTATGTGACAGTTTTGACTGACGCAAGTAGCCTACTGTAAGGGGACCAATGTAATGGAGTGTCAAAAGCATGTGCCCGTGGTGGTACCACCCTGTTCTTTTATAGTGAGTGCTTGGTCATGGTGAACACCTATGTTTTTTATGACTAGTTTGGGAGTTGGTGCTAGGCAAGTTCAGAGGGCCACCAGTCGAGTGTCCAAATCTGTTGAACCTTGCCAAACAGCATGATTTCTGTTTTTTTGGCATTCAGCTGGAGACAATTATCTGTCAGGTCTTGGTTGAGAGTGATGATAAACTGCGCATCATCAGCATATGACGGTGGTTCAAATCCAAACTTTCTAGCTAGCTAGGCAAGTGGGGCACATACATATTAAAGAATGTGAGGCTCAAACAGGAGCCCTGGGGCACCCCCTTATCAAGGTTCAAGCAGCGCGATTTGTAGAACCCAGATTAATAATCTGGGTTCAGTTGGTTAGAAAATCTTTGAATGATGATAGCGCTGTGCCATGGATTCCTGCAGTCTTTGCAGCAATCTGGAATGAGAGACAGTGTTGAATGCTATGGAGAGGTCCAAAAAACGTAATGAAGGAATGTTTTTGTCTAAGGAGCATCTGATTTGGTTGGTGACTGCAACCAATGTAGTCTCTGTACTGTGCATGGGTCTACAGTCTGATTGAAAGGGGTTCAGCAGCTTATTCGTTTAAAGGTGTTCCATGAGATGGGCATTAATTTGGCCTTCCAACAGCTTACCCAAAAGGGGGAGAAGGTAAATAATTGGTGATATCCATAGGTGACAGATTGGGCTTTTTTAAATAGGAATGACCAATGCTGCTTTCCAAGTTAAGTGCAATTTTCCCGTCATGATGGATAGGTTGAATAGTGAGCAAATATCTGGGGCAAGCTGAAAGGACAAGGTCGCGGAAATGTGGGTGGACAAATGTCTAAAGGAGACCCTGATTTAGAAGTTGCCAGTACTTTCTGAATAGAGTCAGGAGAGAGTGGCTTGAAATTGCCCAAGGTGAAACCATTGGTAGAAAGCAGAGAGCAGGAATCAAAGTGCTCGCTGTCTTGCTCAATTACTTTGGGGAAATGCTGGTAAATAACATTGATTTTTTCTTCAAAGTGATTCGCAAGGGAGTCACAAGGAACCTGCGATGGCACAGTCTCTTGCGAACAGGCATGAGGGTTTAGGTAAGTGTTAAGGACTTTGAAAAGCTCTTTGGAAGACTTTCATG
This sequence comes from Lissotriton helveticus, assembly GCF_964261635.1. Classification (NCBI taxonomy): domain Eukaryota; kingdom Metazoa; phylum Chordata; class Amphibia; order Caudata; family Salamandridae; genus Lissotriton; species Lissotriton helveticus. The sequence continues at coordinate 1,312,254,142 of NC_136063.1, forward strand.
TGTGTGATTATTATGGTGAAAATGTGTTCCTTGCGGGCTTTTTTATGTTTTCTGATAGCATAAGGATAGTATTTGATTAATTTAAAAAATATTTTCTCTTCAAGGAAAAAGGGAAACAAGCTAAGTTTGCAAATACACATTTCTGTCACACTTAGCCATGTACCCTATAATACATGACTTTCAAAATGAATATTTTAAAGAGACTCCACAAAAACAGCACATTAACATCACAAGACTAAGAATCAGGCTTTAAAGGTAGCCTTCAGATATACTTTATCAATGTCCTTGAATAGAGGGGTCCTGTAGAGCAGTGGGGAACCACCTAAGAACAATATAAAAAGCTGCATTCAACTGCATTCCCGATAGCAGAAGTGGGCACATGGTCCAAATATGACCTCTCCAAAAATTAAAGAATGTTTTAAGATCTAGACCTAATGGTTGGTAGAGAGAACATTGTAAGGATTAGGGATAGGTATCTCTTAAATTTCAAATTTGTCAGAATAATGCAGATTAGTGTATGATGGCCAAAAAGGTAATACACGGGGGAAGGGGAATGCCCTTTAAAATGTATGAACATTTCAGGGAAATGGCATGCGACACATAGGGCCCAATTCACAAAGGTAACTATCAATCAATCAATCAATCAGGCCTTAGCCGTGACGCACGGGGTTTCTGCTAGGGCGAGGTCGGTGGAGAGGGGATTCTTTTGGGCATGTGGAAGGAGACCCTTTCGTTGTGGTATTTAGGTCCAGTGTTTTGGAGAGATTTGTAGGTGTCGGTGAGTAGCTTGAAGGTTACCCTCTTCTTGATGGGGAGCCAGTGGAGGTCTCGCAGGTGTTGGGTGATGTGCTCATGTCATGAGATGCAGAGAATGAGCCTGGCAGCGGTGTTCTGGATGGTCTGGAATTTGCATAGCAGGGATTTTTTGATTCTGGCGTAGAGGGCGTTCTCGTAGTCCAGTCTGCTTGTTACGAGTGTGTGGGTGACGGTCTTTTTGGCTTCGGTGGGGATCCATTTGAAAGTCTTGCGAAGGATGCGGAGGGTGTTGAAGCATGTGGAAGCAACAGCGTTGATCTGGCAGGTCATGGTGAGTATGATGCCGAGGTTCCGGTTGTGGTCCGTGGGGGTCGGGGGGGTTGCCGAGGGCAGTGGGCCACCAGGTGTTGTCCCAAGTTGAGGGGGAGGGTCCAAGGACGAGAACTTCTGTCTTCACCGAGCTGAGCCTCAGACAGCTGCTGCTCATCCAAGCTGTGACGTCTCTCATTCCTTCCTAGAAGCTGAGTCGGGTGGCTTAGGGGTCCTTTGTGAGGGAGAGAATGAGCTGGGTGTCGTCGGCGTAGAATACTATGCTGAGCTCATGCTGTCTGACGATGATGGCGAGGGGGGCATGTAGATGTTGAAGAGCGTGGGACTGAGTGATGATCCTTGGGGTACTCCGCAGTTGATCACTGTGGGTTCGGAGATGAAAGGTGGGAGTCTGATACTTTGGGTTCTGCAGGCGAGGAAGGAGTGGAGCCAGTCGAGGGCGGGTCCCCGTATGCTGGTGTCATGGAGTCTGGTTGCGATGGTGTCGTGGGAGATGATGTCGAAGGCTGCGGAGAGGTCTAGTAGCATGAGGGCCTTGGTGTGGCCGAGGAGCGTGTGGATGTCGTCTGTGGCGGCAAGGAGGGCAGTATTGGTGCTGTGGTTACTGCGGAATCCGGATTAGGAAGAGTCGAGGATGCCGTTCTCTTCGATGAAGATTGTCAGCTGGGTATTGACGATCTTCTCTGTGACTTTGGTTGTGAAAGGAAGAAGAGAGATGGGTCTGTAGTTTTTCAGGTCTGTCGGGTCTGCAGAGAGTTTATTGAGGGGCTTGACTTCTGAAGGGTTTCCAGTCGTTGGGGAAATTGCTGGATTCGAAGGAGGCATTGATGGTGCGTCTAAGCTTGGGCGCTATGGCGGTGGTGGCTCTGTGGAAGATGTGTGGCGGGCAGGGGTCTTTGGGGGCTCCTGAGTGAGTGTTCTTCATGGTCGTGGAGGTGTCTTCAGTGGTGACCGGGGTCCAGGTGGTGATGGTGGATTGGCTGTCGCTGCTGGAGGACAAGGTGGTTTCTGGAGTCTGTTTGGTGAAATTGTCGTAGAGGGCCTTGATTTTCAGGTGGAAGTAGGAGCCGAGGAGGGTGTGACGTCCGTGGCTTCAATGGGTGATTTAGTGAATTGCTTGATGATGCTGAAGAGTTTCTTCGCGATCCTGGAGTTGGTGAGGATTTTGTTCCGGATGAAGGTCCTTTTGGTGGATCTTATGAGTTGGTGGTATTCTGTCATGTCATTCTTGTAGGTGGTCTGGTCTTCAGTGGTCTTGCTGTTCCTCCATAATTTTTCAAGACATCTGCAGGTGCATCTGGATTCTTTTAGGTCGGTGGTGAACCAGATGGCCTTCTAGGGCTCTTGTCTGTTGAGGTTGCAGAGGGGTGCGAGCTTGTCTGCACAGTTGATAATCCACTGGTGTAGTTCCTTGGCTGCAAAGTTGGCATTGGTCGAGGCGGGGGTGGGTTATGGATGAGGGTTGAGTTGAGGTGCTCCTCTGTGACCATGCTCCAGTTCCTTCGTTGTGGGCGTGGAGTGTGTTTGTGAGCCGTGGTAGTGTTGAAAGTGAAGTGTACGCAGTGGTGATCTGTCCAGAGGGGCTGCGTGGAGTGGCTGAAGTGGATGTTGTTTCCTCCTGCGAAGATGAGGTCAAGGGTGTGTCCAGCCTTGTGGATAGGGGTGGTGATGGACTGTTTCAGTCCGATGTTACCAAGGTTGTCCAGGACGGTGGTGGAGTTGGGATCGCTGAGATTGTCGAGGTATAAGTTCAGGTCTCCAATGAGTATGTAGTCCATGGAGGTGATGGTGTGTGGTGCAATGAGGTCGGTGATGGTAGTGGGAAACGAAGCGCGAGGCCCGGAGTTCTGTAGGTGAGGGTGCTGCAGAGCGTTGCTCTGGGGCTGGTCTGGAGCTGGAAGTGAAGGTGTTCGGTGGTGGAAGGGGAGTCACTCTTGCTGGAGGTTGGGAGTCGGAGGGAGCTCTTGTGTGCGATGGTGAGTCCTCTTCCCAGGCGGTTGTGGCGGTCCTTCCTCTGGATCTTGTATCTATCAGGAATGGCGGTGGCGATGTCGGGGCGGAGGAGGTGTTGGTCCAGGTTTCCGTGAAAAAGGCGACGTCTGGCGATAGCGTGTCAAGGGGGTCCCAGATCTCTACAGTATGCTTGTGCAGGGAGCACACATTGAGGAGGATGCACTTCAGGGCTTCGGTGGTGCTGGTGTCCGGCGTGGGGGTGGTGGCTGTGGGGTTGTGGCGGATGGTGAAGGTATGACACCAGTGTCGGCAGGAGTACTGGCCGTGGGTGGTGTTCAGCGAGGACAGTTGGATGATGTTGTTGTTCCTTCCGGAGTGCGAGGAGGGCATCTGAGTTGTAGCGGTGGGTGGCCAGAGAACCAGGATCCCTGGTGCTGGTCGTGGTCGGACAAAGCGATACAAAAGGGGATGATGGACAGAGCGTTTGCACAAATCAAACACTCACCCCCAGTCAACTGATCTGGGTTTAATCCATCACCATTCTTTAGTTCACTCAGCCACCCCAGTTCAGACATGGCTATATGCAAATCAGTCCGACCCTGTGCCTTGTGGGAACAGTCCAGCCCGAACTGCGAAGCCATGTCTTCCCTGGACCGGAAACAAGCATCCTGGGACCGGTTTCGGATTCATAATCCTCATCAGCCAGGCTATCTTGAATCCAGTGGCCAAGTGAACAAGGGTCGTGGTCGGGTCGCGGCCGGTGCAGACAGGCTTGCCTTTGGCGCGCACGCCCCATGTGCGTGACCGCCATTAAATAGGGAAAGGGGAGGGAAGCACAGCTGAGCAGCGGGAGCGGTAAAAGGCCGAGGGAGGGGCCACGGGGGCAGCAGATAAAGGGCAGTGAACACAGAGGACAGAGGAAAAAGGGCACAGGTACAATAGGAAAAATAGAGGTACAGGTACAACAGGCAATACAGCAAAATACAGAGCAATACAGATACAAGGTGCAGTAAAGAAGGCAGAAGAGAGACAATACCAGGAATAGAAAAATGCAAACAGGCCACTCGAACCCCGACCAGGAGAGAGCTGAAGGGCGCAGTGGCAGACGGCACCACAGCAGAGCTGCTGGGGTGAAGAGCAGGGACTCTGGCCAGAGGTCAGAGGTCCTGCTCCTATGTGTAGTAAAGTTACGAATGGGCAGCGTCTGCACTCATGCCAGAGCACTCACGTCGGCGTCTCTGCATTTGCAGCAGAATTTCCACACTCAGGTAGAATCTCTGCATGGCACACTCTCTGCAGTGGGCTATGCAGAGATTCCAACTAAATGCAGAGCTTCTGTTGTGAGTGTGGAGACTCTGGCATGAGTGCAGAGACCCTGCACTCATAACTTTACTACATGTTAATTACCTTTGTGAATCTGGTCCCTAATTTAGACTAATCTGATGTATCAGAAGTAATCAAATGAAGTTGCAGCATAACCCAGAGCTGCTGTGTGAACTCAGACTGCTGTGCATCCAAACAACAAGGCCATCTGCTTGATTCCTACGGTGCATGGCTGTACCTAGCATAGCAGCTCTGGGCCATGCTGCAATAAGGTGTAGGTACTGTGGCATTGGGCCATACAGTGGTTTCACAATTTGTGCACAGCTACTCAGGTCACTTTGTAACATCACAGATTGGATTTAGCAGCTCAGGTTTATTATTAGCAGCAACTTTACAGGCCAGGCTTGTGGATCAAGCCAGTCTACACCTTTACAGATTAGGCTAAGCAGATCGGCAGCTCAGGTCACATGGCACAAGGGCACACTTATGCCCTCCACAGTTCTCTGCTTCTACAGATCACTGCACTGTGGTCTAGCTTCACCTTGCAGCAAGGGGTAGACTCAGGTGATGTCCCTTCACCTCTCGGAAGCTGGCTTTCAGGCAGACACCAGCTTGGAATGCACAGCCGTCCTCTGCTTTCTTTGTTGAGCACTCCCTTCATTGATCAGAGAGAACTTCGAACAATAAGTGGGTCAATGGGTCCTAATTTCATATAGTCAAAGCTGAACAGATGTGGATTCACTGTCTACACTTTCAGATCCTGGGGTGGTTCTAATTTCAAGAATACACCCCAGGCTGCTCTCCAGACACAGCTTTTGCATAAAGTGATGCCCCACACAGCAGTAAAGTTTCCAGCCAGGAGCACTCACAACAGAGACACACAGAGGAGTGAGCTTTGTGCACTTGGCTGTCTTGGGATATTAATGCCAACGTCTGGACTAGAACATAGAAAAAGAATTTTACATGAGTGGGCTAGGTACCTTCACTCCAGTGACACAGATAAAAGGGTCTGGTCATAACTATGGATTCAAGAAACACAGCACGCTGCCAAATTTGCTCTATGTACCAAACCCAGGACAGGGACAGTAGTCCACTGACTATATTAATGCATGCTTGGCGCACCCCTCCAGGTCACAGGACAAGTCTAGAACCTTACTAATGTCAAGGGACAGGCCTCTGCCTCTGCCCGCACACTAGAATATTGGGAAGCCAGGACCAAAACCAAAAACCAGGATACCAGATATACTCAGTCGGGTACTAATGGGAAATGAACAAAACTATACATAATGAAGGGGACATTTCTTCTTCTTTGAGAGACTTGTTTTGATAATGTTACAATAGGGCAAGGTACACCATCAGAGAGGCTGTTGTCAAGTCTACAGATTGTTGGTAAAGAGTAAAGGTAGACTTTTCCAGAAGAGGGTGAGTTGTAAATTGATTCCTTTGACTGAGGTCTTTATTGAGGGTAGAAAGATATCTCTGCAACAAATATGACTCACAGATTCAATGCTTAAAGTGTGTTGCATGGAGATACGCCTAGACCAGAGGCACATACGATGGGGCATTAAAAGTGAACTGTTCTGTCCAGCCTCAGATTTTTCTGCATTCAGAAAAAGAAAACTGTCTTCAGGAATTGGCATATAGATTAAACTTAATTAGCATCCAATATGGCAAGTTATTTTTAGTTCAGTTAATCAGGTAATCAAAAAATTAGACTTCTGACACTATGTACTATTCCCAACATTCTAAGTGCCGTTAGAATGTGAAGCAGTGGCGATTAGCAGAGAGAAACAATTAGACTACTTGCATTCCTGTAGTGACAATACCCTGCTGATAGCTGTTAAGTGCCCTTCAGCTAATTTATGGACCTTGTCTTCGACTCAAGGGCTTTAATTGTGTAGTAGGCAAATAACTGCATTTAAATCCTCCCCAGACGTCAATATTCATCATTAACAACCTGAGCTTAATTATAGAACCATGATTAGTAAACTTTGATAAATAGTTAGCCCCAACGTTATTCTAATTGCCTCTTTTATCACCTTTCTCCTTTAAGGGGTATCTAATTAAAATGTGTTTTCATTGCCTACATTATTTTCATATATACCTTTGTGTGAGCTTTAAATGCATTATTCTTTTACTGTAATGCTAAATTATTATTCTGTCCTAGATTCCACAGCACATATTACAGATTTAGGGCCCGATTCAGAGTTTGACAGTTGGGTTAACACATTATTATGAGTGGCAATAGATATAATGTACTTGTAAAAATGTAAACAGAATATCTCTTACATTTGTAATGGAGTAACCCATCTTCCTAACGCTTAATTAGGTCCTTGATCCTTGAAATCATCCAAATTCCAGAAGGGTGAACTTAGGGTGCCATTGCGAGCATTAACTTCACATCTGTCTGTAAATCACTGGAGTCTAGAGTCATTAAAGTCTGAGTGCATTGCATTAAATCTCTTCCAACTCTTCCATTCCCATACAAACAGCGATTTCCACACACTTCATATGAAAATATTTTGGCTCCACCCCATCTCTGTCTGTTGATAGATTAGTTGTTACCTACATACTAATAGCTCCAGGTCACTTAAGTACAATGTTATGTTTTGAATTTCAAGCCTGAACAATTATTTAGTAGGTGGGGTAGACATCTCAGACTGCAGCTGGGAGTGGCACACAACAATGTTCTGGGCAACAGTTAAACTTTAGGGATGCCAACACTAACTTGAGCTATTTTGTGTTGTAATGAAAGCAATTTCAATGCACAGCACAATGAACTCGAAATATTAGATTGATTGATATATATTGCATCATTAAAAGTTCAACTCAAGTATTAAATATTTCAAATGACAGCTTTTAAAAAAATCATAAAAGTTACAAAGCCACCTGTTTTGTTTGTTTCTGGAATTCCAGCCAGAAATGCTAACCTCTTACAAATTATTAAATCATGCCAGCTTTAGTATCAACACTGAGATTACATGACAAGTTTAACTTTTTACTAATAAATACAAATCATTAAGTGAACTCCAACATTCAACAATATTTTATTGCACCATTAATGTTCAAATACATTTACTAAGACCTATAATTTGTTTCAGCGCAACTGTACTGACATGTCAGCTTCCACAGATCAATAAAGGGTTATTAACACCTCCAGTGACTCAACGCTTGCCATAATGGAGAAGGCAAATTTCGATGACAATATTCCAGTGGGCGCGGAATCCACAGAGAAAACCGGAAACTAGGCAAAATAAAAAGGATGCGGTTCCACACGAACACGCTTGTCACTCAGGATTCTAATGTGGTTTTAACCTGAACGTCACACACTGTTGAATAGCTATCTCAGTTGACAAACAACTATTGCAGCCCTTCTTGTTTCCACTGCCGGAATCTTTTTTGAAGCAGATGGGGGGAGCGGGGGGGGGGGGACTGGCTTTTTGGAGTTTATATCGAGAACCTTCTTGGATGAGGATATTTTCTCTAGGGGATCATTAATGTAAATATGAGTTTCCTGTTGGTGTAGTTTCCTTATTTCCCTTCACAAAGCCAGTGTGGAGTTTGGATTTCACGCTAGGAGTGTATTCCCTCATAGGGGAATCTAAAAAGCCTACAATTTCAAATCGAACTGTGACATTTGACCTGATTAAATCTGCTGCACAGTTTCTTTTTACCACAGATATCATCTGGATTAAATGGTGGAAACCCACTGTTTAAACAACATGTTATTAGAGGTACTTACCCTTCTTTGTAACTGGTTGTACATTGCCATTTACACTGTGCATTTTACACTAAACTTACATTTATTTTTCATTAATAAGTACTGCCTGTAACAGTTGGCTCAGGATGGCAATGCAATGTCGGCCACAAGCATTTCAGATGATTCAAAGAGTAAATACCAAATGTTTTTGGTATAAGGATTCAGAAAACAAGATGGCGGATTGAAGACGCCGCCCGGTGCTGCCTGAAGCCGCAGCTCTCGCTACCTCGCTGTAGGCAAGGGAAAAAGCCTTCGAAAATGCCGTGTAAATAAATAAGAAGGATTTCTTATTAAGCAACGACCTGAGAAAATACCTGGGCATCTACTTCTGTGGCTGACGGTTCTGCAGAACTCGGATGCAGATTCTGCTTCTGAGGAGCCGCGGGAGCCGCGATAGCCGTGAGCTGTGGGCTGAGTCTGCCTGTTCACGCTGGGACCCCTGGACTCTGCGGACGTGGCTCGGGTCCTCTGGTCCGGGATACAGAGTGCTTCTCGCGGTACTGCAGAGGACGGGTGTTCTCCGGAGCAACGACCGGGAGGTGAGGGAGCCTTCGCGGACTGGAGAGACGAGTGGCAAGACGGTTTTCGGCGGAGGCATGGCCCCGAAGAACCCAGCACGTAACACAAGGAATGCGAAGGGGGTGGTGAACCCTGAAGAATGCACTGCACTGACAGCCTCAGTCTCAGCCGGCTGCAACGCCGTGGGCGAAAGGAGGGCGGCGGCGGCGGCTGCAGCTGACAAACTTAAAACCCCAGCTAAGCCTTACGTGAAGGAAGGGGACTTCCCGAACCTGTTCATCACTGGGAAAATAGAGAAAGCTGCTTCAATGGCCGGTAAGCAACAGCTCTTGCGCCCCCCAGTGCTTATTGCAGGTAATAAAAATAATGCAACCAATATAAAAGACAATAATACAAGTATAAACGTACAGGCTTCTGGGATTTGTTTAGTTAGCGAGGGCTGCAACAAGGAGTCATTGGTGCTGGATATGCAGAACACGGAAAGAGCTAATATAAGAACTGATGGTGCAGTGATTTCAGAAACATCTTTAGACCGCTCGGAAACAGCTAATATAATTAACACAACTAATATAGCTAATATAGCTGACTGCCGAGATATAGGAAAAGATGATGATGATGAAGATGATGCTAAGGCACTGCCACAGGTCTTAAATCTGGACCCAGAAGCTACGGAGCTTACGCGAAGCCTGGCCACGGAAACAGAGAATGGCCTAGGAATTGATGTAGCTAATATGCAAGTTAACAATGTTCCTACTAAGGCGTGCCATGAAATTTCAGCAGGTAAAGACACGCATAGACCAGTCTCGGGAGACGAAGCGGATGGACTCTCTGGAGACTTTGTGGGGGGCTCTAACGAGAAACATATGGAGTCAAATGATGAATACGAAGAACTGAATGAGGAAGAGGAGACTAATGAGGTGAACCTCTCGCAGGATGCTTGGAAAACAGTTGCACGGAAAAAGGGAAGAGGGAAAGCTAAAAACAAACTAAAAAATAAGAAAAACACTAATCCTTCTACTCTTTCTTCGACTTTCACCTATGCTAACACTAGAGGTAAACCGATCATCGACGATAGCCCCATACGCAAGTGGATGAAAGCCAAGGGAGGGGTAAAATCAATGGCTTTACGCTTATCTGGAAACAGCTCCACGGGGTCTTTAACTCCACTACTAGAGAGTGCTGATAATGTGACCTCGTCTAATGCTAATGCTTTAAGTCAACGTGCTATGGGGGATCCTAGGAAAACACAGAGCCCCATACAAGATACTAACACTAGAGAAGCAAATAATGAAAAGGCTTCAGATCTAGAGGATCTTGCAGACAAGGTGGCCTTGGATAAAGAGTCAGATAATGGCAGGAATGAATTGGAGGATCCACCACAGGAGGCATCGCCCAAGGATCTGGGGGCCCCTTCTCTGGCTTTAATCCTAAATATGCTGACTGAACAGAGACAAGAAGCGCAGCAAGATTTTCTGCAATTGAAGGAGGTCAATACTCAAACTCAAACATATTTACTTGAAGTCAATACTAAAATCAATACGATAACACAGGAGATGGAAGAGCTACAAAATAGAGCGGGGAATATAGAAGAAACTTCTGTCAAAATTGAGCAGAAAATGCTTTGTCGTGATGAAGAGATACGGGCTCTACAATCTAAGATCGAAGACATGGAAAATCGACAAAGAAGACAAAACCTCAGACTTTTTGGGGTCCCTGAAGGAGCGGAAGGGGCGGACCCTAGGGCCTACATTGTCAAACTTTTCCAGCGGGGTTTTCCGGATCTCGCGGATTGGGATTGGGACTCTCAGCTGCAAAGAGTTCACAGACTGCCACTAGTTAATAGAAACAGAAATAGCAAATTTACTCGCCCGTTTTTGATCTACTTCGGAAATTTTCTACTGAGACAGGCAGTTTCTCTTAAAGCAAAACCCAATACTCCTATTGCTACAGAAGATGTGACTTTTTTTGTTAGGTCAGACCTCTGTAAATCCACTATGGAGAGACGATGGAACTTACGTCAACTAATTGATTCATTTAAAGCCGCAGGGGCGCAGGTTTATCTTCAAGAACCTACATGCTTAAAAGGTATTAAAGCAGGACATACGTATTATCTTTACCAGGTTAAGGAGGCAGAAATGGTGTTAGAAAGAATTACTAAGGCCTAAATTATGGACCATCTTTTTCATAAGTGGTTACATGAGATGAATATTTCTATTTCTAAAGGGGGTCGATTAATTCAGGCAAATGGGTTACAGAAGTAGGGGTACGGGGAAGGCCATACTTAAGGAAGTAGCGAGTAGGCATGCGGATGGCAGCACCCACAAGAGGCTGCCCAACCAACGGCAGCAGGTATAAAGGGGGGTAGTTTTCCTTTGTTACGGGGGGTGGGCTGTACAGAGGGGGGGAGAGTGGGAGGCAGGAAGGGAGGGGAAAAAAGTAAAAATGGCAAGACAAGTCATAAAGAAGAGAAAATGTTACTAGCAAGAAATAAATCTTTAAAGAGTGATAAGACAGGGGCAGAGATTGTTGTTTTTTTTTCCTTTTAAATGATGTATTGTAGCTGCTTGGCTTGGAACGTAGCGGGCCTGAACAATAAGACTAAAAGAAATTTAGTTTTTCAAGAATTGAAACTGTTTGATGCACAAGTGGTTTTGCTATCTGAAACACACATCAGCTTTAAGGATACAAATATTTTGAAACAACTAGGATATGACTTGGTGGTATGTACAACATTAAATGCATCGATAAGAGGAGTCGCAATATTAAAGAAAAGAAATCTACGGGGGGAAGTAATCAAAACTGCAGCAGACAAGGCAGGGCGGTGGGCGATAATGCAAATACGGATGGAAGATTGCATTTATGTTTTCTGTGCTATCTATGGCTCCAACAAAGACGAACCACGATTATTCGACTGGCTAAATATAGAATTGTTATCATGGGAGGGGGAGCTCGTACTAATGGGAGACTTTAATTGTGTGCTAAATTACCAACAGGATGCTACTAAAAAAGGGCCACTCTCACGTATGCGCAAAACAAGAGCTGCAATATTAGAATTGGCAAAAATACACAACATAAAAGATGTATGGCGTAGTCTCCACCCAGCTACACCGAGATATACATACTACTCATCTCCCCATAAACTTTTCTCCAGGATAGATATGGCATGGGCTTCGGATGATCTAGTGAGTAGGGGATCTATGCAGGTTATGCCTAAAATCTCCTCTGACCATAACCCCATAATATTTAAATTTTGTTTAGCCTCAAGGGTAAAAGAAGGGCGTCCTTTTACTTTTCCTAGATACTTGCTTTCAGACGAGGTTTTTGTAACCACTCCTAAAAAACATATTAAGGAGTTTATCTCATATAACAGGGACACGGCCAGTGTTTTGTCAGTATGGGATGCCTGCAAGGCTTCAATCAGAGGTGTAGCCCAACAATATATTTTTAAACAAAATGCAATAAGGAAAAAGGAGACAAAGATACTGATGGATAATATTTTGCATACTGAAAAGCAATTAGCCGACTGTCTGAGTACTGGAACTAGGAGTAGGTCTGATATTCTGCTGTTTGAGAGTAAATTGGCAAACTTACGTACAGAGGTCAAAAGCTCTCTCATAGACAAAAATAGCTGCAAGATACTTAAATATAAAGTTTTTCAATATGAATGCGGAGATCGAGTAGGTAAGCTTCTGGCATATAAGGTGGCTGAAGATCGTGCCTCAGCACTAATCAAATCCATAAAAGGATCTAATGATACTTTGTACACACAGCCGGGACATATTATGGAACAATTTGCTTCTTACTATGAAGGATTATATACCCCAGAGACTAGGGCAAGTATAAATCAAATTCAATTATACTTAAATGACAATCTTCCTTCCAAACAATATATAGATCAGGCTTCCTTAGATAGCATGGAAGAGAATTACACTATAGAAGAACTTCGCTTAGCCGTGTTTGCCTTACCATCTAATAAAGCGGCAGGGGAGGATACACTCCCCAGTGGAATTATATAAAATCTGTGCAGAAGAAATACTCCCTCTCTTCTGCTTAGTAGTTAACTCAATTGGTACAACTGGTAAAGCCCCGGAATCCTGGAAAACGGCGAAAATCATGTTCTTTTTGAAAAAAAAGAAACCACCGACGGAATGTGGGTCATATAGGCCGATTTCTTTAATCAACACTGATGCAAAGGCTTATTCTAAATTATTATCAATACGATTGGCATCTCTTATGCCACATCTAGTTAATGAACAACAACATGAATTTATAGTTGGAAGAGATACCACGGCCCATGTCAATATGGCAATTACGGCCTTTGATATAGCTTCAACTAATCTCACCCCACTCGGAATGATACTTTTGGACGCAGAAAAAGCGTTTGATAGAGTGGGGTGGGATTATTTGTGGAAGGTGTTAATACAGTTTGGGTTTAAAGACAGATTTCTGAGAAGCATACAGGCTATATATAGGGATCCTAACGCTAAAATTAGCTATGCGGGGCTACTCTCACCAACGTTTGCAATTTTAAGGGGGACTAGGCAGGGGTGTCCACTTTCACACCTGCTTTTCGCTCTCTCCATGGAACCCTTCATTAACGCTCTTCAGAGCCAAGAGAAGATAATCCCGGTAAAACATGAGCATAAAACTCTTAAAATAACTGCATATGCAGATGATTTGGCTATATATACTACAAACGTTATAGAAGCACTCATTGGCATTACTGAGGAAGCGAAAAAAATTGGCGATGTTTCGGGCTATAAATTAAATTTTAATAAAACACAAACTATTATGAACTATCAAACCACTCAAGTAGTTACAGGGTTATGCAGCTCAGCCGTGTATTTATGGGGTGAAAATCGCTTCTAAAATTAATGAAATAAATAAATTAAATTATGACCCCTTACTAAAACAAGTTACAACGTTGTTCAAAAAATGGCATAAAATACCACTAAATATCCTGGGACGAATTAATCTGATTAAAATGAATATTTTGCCCAAATTTTTATATCTCTTTCGTTCTATCCCCCTTCGAGTTAATAATATATTCTTTAAGAAACTAGAAGGAATTTGTAGTAGTTTTATTTGGGGATATAAAAAACCTAGGAGATCTATGATTATACTAAAATTATCCTTAGAGATAGGAGGACTGGACTTCCCGGACTTTAAGTCTTACTTTTTTGCATCATTTTTAGGACGGCTCAGGAGCCTATTAGATAAAAATCAAACCTTTTTCTTTCATAAATTTATGTTAGGTACAAACTCATCTCAATTCCTAGCAAGAGTACAAGATCCAAATTTCTTTAAACGAGTTAAATTTAAGACAGCAAGGGATTCAGTAGGGGTCTTTAATTTGGACATGAAATTCTGTGATACTTCTTTCTTTCACACAGACCTACCATTATGGGATAATCCGGGGCTACCTGCAATTTTTAACGACAGGGTAGGGAGAGACTGGGCTATATACGGAATTAAGATACTGGGAGATTTGTATGGCTCAGCTGGGTTTCTTGAGTTTCCTACTTTACAATTGCTTTATACTCTGCCAGGGGGCATGATATATAAATACATGCAAATTAGGGATTACTTAATACGGAAAATGAAACTGAAAAAAATTACAAGTTCGAATATTTGGAGTTGCCTGTATAATACAAAAAAGAAATCGCTAATTAGTTTGGGATGCAAATATTTTAGCTTGCATAATGCGGATGATTGCCCAAGATTGTCACAAAAATGGTCGCTAGAGTTAGGAACTAATGTAACTCCACAGAATATATCAAGTGCCTTCACGAGCATTAATAAAATAGTTCATTCTTCAAGCTTAAAGCTACAATTATATAGGACGGTTAGCCAATTATATCATACCTCATTAAAAATTTCTAAATGGACACAGAACAATTCAAACTATGATCGAACTAAGTGTCCCAAATGTGATCTGGTGGCAGCAGATCTCATTCATATGATTTACTCATGCCCTATGTTGGTAAAGTTCTGGCAAGACATAGAAAATATTTTATATCAAAAACTTTTGATCTTTTCTCCACTCACTGCATCTATGGTCTTACTTTCTCTACACCCGATGGGCAATAACAATACAAGTTGGCTAAATATAGCACTGTCCTGTGCTAGGTTGGTGGTAGCTAGAGCGTGGATATCACCGAACCCACCATGCAGGGCAGAGTGGCTAAACTTAATTCACGAAATATATACTATGGAAATGGCCCTGGCTAAGAATAGAAGTAGAAAATCTGTAGCTAAAATGGGAAAAACTTGGACCAATTTTGTATAAAGACTACATGTGGAATCCTTTTGATTTTTTAAAGTTCAAAGAGGGTAAAAATGTACGGCTCTTTATTCTTTTTTTCTTTAGTTATTTACTTATTTTTCTTTATCTTATTTATTTATTTATCTATTGATTCTCTTTCTTTCTTTTCTTTTTTTTCTTTTTTTAGGCCAATTTTGTAGGGTAGGATGTATAATGAGTTTCTTTGATTATATGTTAGCTCTGTGCTTTCACTCTAAAGAATGTATGTTTTTGTGATTATGCTTTATATTTTGACTTGATTGCCTAATAAAAAATATAAAAAAAAAAAAAAAGGATTCAGTCTGGCCTTCCAGAACTGTGGGTCCCTCAAAGTACATATCAGCCATTCCACGTAGATGACGCCATGGTCCAGTGGTATTTCCTTTCTCTGTCTCTGGTCCAGATCCCGTTTTACCCACTCATCTGTACCTTTTTTTTTACAGAGTTTTATATAGCGCGAACTTGACCCGCATCGGGTATCAGAGCGCTTTACATAACACCAGTTGCATTACACGTGGGAACATTCATTTTTGTTAGGCAGAGAGATTAAGTGATTTGCCCAGAATCACAGGATGTTCAGCTTCATTGCCGAGACTCGAACCCAGTTCCCCAGATTCGAGTTTGACTGCCCTAGCTGTTAGGCCAACTCTGCTTTTCAGCAGTACATATAATATTGAGCATGTGGACAGGCAGTGTTGAAGAGTGAATTTTGCTGCTCCAGGATCCACATTTTCTATCTAAAATTTAAATAATTGCAAAAAACTTGATGGCAAGACGAACCCATGAATAATTATCCTGGCTAGACAACATGGATCCCAAGGCAATTACCCTTTCAGACACATCTCAAATGATAATGTAGTTACAAGAGAATAGCCAAACCCTATACAAGTAGTTGAATGAATCTTAGATAGCTACTAATGTGTTAGTCTTCGGGGCTCACTTCCCTCTTGGCCTTTGCCTCCACCAATTGGTCCTTGTCCACCTCCTCCAATTAGACTAGCACATTTTCAGTTTAATAATAGACCAGTGGAAAGAGTACAAGGGCCAAAGGGACCAGTGACTGCGTCTTGTGGTGGTGTTCAGTTGGTACAGTTTGTCACCCCTCAGGCTACTCCTTTAGACCACCAGGTCAATTTAATGGAGATGTTGATATATGTAATTTTGTAAAGAACGGGGCCCCTGAATTTCGGTTAGCTAGCCAGGACAGGGAAATACAATTTATTTTGGATGCAGATTTTAGGGTACATAGGTTACCTAAAACATTTTCAAATTTCATTTATAAAAACACATCTGTTCAAATACATGTTCGTTTTGTTTCCTCTTAGGATAGCAAAATTTAACAGTTTATGTTGGCGGATCGTGTTCTTAGGATAGCAAAATTTAACAGTTTATGTTGGCGGATTGTGCAACGCGCGTTTCGGCTTGCGCCTTCCTCAGGACTCCGTCATGTAAATCTTTGTCTTATCTCTTTAATTTATTCTGTTCTTTAATTATGTAACCTATGTACCCTAAAATCTGCATCCATAGATAATTAGCTAAGTTGAAGCACTTAAAGAGAAATGTTATTGAACAGAACATCTGTCTGAAGAAATGTGCATATACTGTTTTTTTATAAATGAATTGAGATATATAATATGGATATATTGAAGTACATGTTGAAACGTTGTGATGAGTGCCTATAAGATGTTATAATTGACTTTGGCCAAGTGTTTTTCCCCCGAAAAGATGTTGATATATGTGCCATTTTTCTTTCTCAGTGTTAGTTGCACATAATATGTCGCCGTACTAGATTCAAACTTAAGAAACCAAAGTGCATTTTTGTTCACACCTGTTTGGTTGGAACTGCAGCTTTCTGGGTGTACCATTAATTGACAGGAGCCAGAGCCCGTTGCGTGAGCCTACCTGCACGCCGCCTGGGGTCCTGACCTGTTGGAGCCTTGTTTGGGGTCTCGAGTGTCTTCGTCCTCGCCAACCGGCGTTGTTGCCTGCCCACAACTGTACCAGCTGTCTCCTCCCCCCGCCGCAGTCCTCGAACACCGGGACTGCCGCGGAGCGTGGGAGTAGAGACTACAGCCCCCAGAAGCCTCCGCGACTGGCCCGGATGTCGCGTCGAGGCTTAGCGCACGGAGGCAACGTAAAAGGGGCTGGCCTTGCAGCGGAGCGGGTGTACCTGTGCCAGAGCCCGTTGCGTGAGCCTACCTGCACGCCGCCTGGGGTCCTGACCTGTTGGAGCCTTGTTTGGGGTCTCGAGTGTCTTCGTCCTCGCCAACCGGCGTTGTTGCCTGCCCACAACTGTACCAGCTGTCTCCTCCCCCCGCCGCAGTCCTCGAACACCGGGACTGCCGCGGAGAGTGGGAGTAGAGACTACAGCCCCCAGAAGCCTCCGCGACTGGCCCGGAAGTCGCGTCGAGGCTTAGCGCACGGAGGCAACGTAAAAGGGGCTGGCCTTACCGCGTCGCGGGACCGCGCGCGGGGCCGTGCTCGGGGCTAAGCCCGGGCAAAGGGCGGGCCCTCTGAGGCCCTCAGAGACTGAAAGAGACTGGACTGGGCCACCCCCTTGACATCCACTCTCTCATGCCCACCTAAGGTATTCATCTGCGTTATTATTTTTACTAATATACTAAGCAGTTGGTAATAGGTCTGATGGAGGCCAAAAGCAAAAATAAGGTAGCGGCTAAAAAGACACCTATGCTTACTTGCTCAACCACAAGAAAACAAACTCTGGCGCTGACCCCTCTACCTACTTTAACTGCCATCGACAGGATGTTGCAACAAACGATTGGCGTTGTTGTCAATGCTATCGAAAGCACAGAAAGAAGATTATCATTACCAGCGAGTATGTGCTTAATTAATCAAACCCCACACACAGAAAATGTACATGTTAGTATTCCAAATGAAACTATAATGTCACATGATTCACTTCTATTGGAATCATATGTAGGTTTGCCAAGGTATGATTTAATTAACTCTGATGTACCACAGTTTACGGGACCCACTGTTCCTTGTACTAGGGAGAGTAGATTGTCTATAACACCTGACTTATCAGCGAGTATTTTACCACAGCCCCTAATATCTAGTATTGTGTCTGTAAATAATGGGGATTTGAATTGCTGTGCTACTAATTCTGTCACTCCAACTGTACAAATCAGTGATGCTAGCCTGTTAAGTAGTGAAACTGATGGTGAGTCCGTACCCTCCAAAAGGAAATTAACCCAAAGTCGAAAAAGGTTAATAATAAATAATCAGACTAAAATATATAGACGGAAGAAGAAGAGGGTTATACAAATTTTAGAACCCAATGTAAGAGAAGGTGACAAACAGCAAAATGGTGGAGGGAGACAGGCAAAAGAGATAAAGTCCCTGGAATTGCAAACTCTTAATGTCGAGGCAGTTATAGAACGTCTCGAGAAAATAGTAAATGTTTGCATTTTACCAGTGATGGAATCCCTGGGAATTTTAAGTAAAAAAATAGAAAATCTTGAGAAACTGGGAATAGCTAACTTGGATGTCCTTGAACAACTGGGTACACAAGTTATATCTCATTCAGTTAACTTAAATCCCGGCAACCAGAGCAATAGTAAACCAAGAGCAGTAAATTGTGCTCCTAATGCGCCCAATGCGAAGGGAAATCCGGCACCCTCTACAAGTGGAAGGCAAGGGCCAACAACCATCATCCCCAAGGTAGCTCGAGGGCAAAAAGTAGATGGGGGACAAAGTAACACCAATGAATTCGCCCCCACTAACAAGAGCTTACCCGCACTAAGGCGCCATATTAACAATGTTATTCCAGCTACTATTAATTTGCCACCTGATTGCAGACCATTCGTAGCAATACTTGCGAACGTCCCCAAGTTGTTGCCTAACCAATTCGAAAACCAAGAAACTTTGAAAAATAAGACCTTGCATTGGTTGGTGAAAAATTGTGGATTTCCATTACGAGGTGCGGAAGAGATTATAACTACACAGAGGGTAGGCTGGGTAGGGCCAAACAAAAAGGAAATAGACGGGGACTGCATAATTATAAATTTTAGGACCACTGAGTGGGCAGGAGATTCGATTTTGCATGCACCTATGCCATCGAATCACGAATATAATATCACATTGTTCCCACTTGATTATTTTTATAGGAACCAGTCAGGAAGACATATCACTACATATAACTTCCAGCATCCAAGAGTGGTTCCTACTAAATATCCTAATGTCGTACCTAATGGTCCCCCCCTAGTGCCCAACCTAGTGCCCAACCTGTATGATAACTTCACGGTTCCAACTTTTAATAGATTCCAGCTGCTCAGTTCACTTGATGAGAATGACTGACTGTGCGAACTACCCCCGACCCCGAGCTCTGGAAGCACCGTAACAGGTGATACATTAGCATCTACTCAGGGTAAAGAGCAGGGTGATGAAAACTGGGTAAATAATATAACTGAGACGCAAGTAGCTTCATCATGTACTGAGTTATGTATAGGCAATGTTGCAGATAATGAATCAACTGTAACCAATGACAACGCTAATGTTCCTCTGATTGCAAGTTTAGAAGTTTCAGTTTTGTCTAATCACATTGAAAGTACAGAGATTAGTAATGCTGACTCGCTTGTATTTAACAGTTGGAATATAGCTGGAATTAATTCCAAATTAGGTACTATATTTTGGGACAACTTCATCACATGTGGCTATGACATTATCTGTCTACAAGAGACATGGCATACAGGATTACTAGAAGTTGAAGGTTACAGCTCCTACAATGTGGCAGCAGTGGCTTCGAAAGCTGGTAGAGCTAAGGGAGGTTTACTGACTTTGGTTTCAACTAACTTGACAGAATTTATTCTTGGGGAACACTCTATAGTCTGTCAGCATGCGTCTATATTGCGCCTAAAACATAGCCATGGTAGGAATTTAATAATTGTGAATTTTTACTACAACATTGTGGGCCCCAAACGTGATAGGATTGTCCCCGATGTTGAACGTGCTATTGAAGCTGCAATCTCTCTTTCTAAGAATAACTATATAGTTCTGTGGGCAGGTGATTTTAACATTCAAGCCTGCAGATACGCCCGGAAGGGGATATGTGGTCATCACGAGGATTATGTAGGGGGTGACAGTGTTTATGTTAACCATTTCCCGCACAGTAACTATGGCAGCGCATTGAATAATTTAATAGCCAAGTTTAATTTGGAACTGCTTGATTGTATAAAAAACAAAAATAATGAAATTTGTCCAACTTTTAGGGGGAGAGATGCCCATACTAATATAGATCACATTCTGGTGTCTAGTGGTTTAATTTTTACCAATGTTTGGGTAATAGAGCAGCCGGTGAGTGATCATAACAGCATCTCTATGGAATTAATGGGCTGGGGTCAAAAAAGTGTTGTGTGTAGTAAAGCTGTTCACGGGATTTCCGCTGAGAGACCAAATGGAACAAGAATTAAATGGATCAAAATTGACCCCAATAAATTAACAAAGGATATTATTTGTAAATGTACCAGAGAGGTCGAATATTGCCTTGCTCCTAATGTGATAGCGCATGATGTTCTCTCCAACTTTATGAAAATTACACGTACAGTTGAAAATTCCCTGTTAAAAAGAAACAGAAGGGTTAAAAGAAAGAAAACTGTATGGTTTGATAAAAGTTGTGCTGAGACTCTGAATAGACTAAAAAGTGTATTGAATGCTAGACCTAGAAATAAAGAAAGAGTCAGAGAAGAACGTAATAATTATAAACTGGCCCTGGCACTTAGGAAAAGGGAGCTACAGGACGAGGCCTGGAATAAACTTGATATGGCCGCTGTAACTAAAAATCATAAACTTTTCTGGGAAACAATAAATGGCCCATTCTTAAAGAACGAAAATACCCCTGAGGTTAGTTCCCATGTCAGTTGTCTTGCATGGATTGTACATTTCTCAGAGATTTTTAATTCGGATCTTAAAATTGATGGGTCGATTTTATGTTTTAACTGGAAGAAAATGCAGTTGTTTTTAACTATGAATGAAGTGATAGATGCAATTAAAAAAAGTAAGGGTGGTAAAGCCCCAGGGCCCGATGGGGTACCCATTGACTTTTATAAGCATGAAATAACATTATGGGCACCAATCCTAACTCGTTACTTTAATGCTGCGGTGGAAGATGATCTGCCACTGACCTGGGGCCAATCAATTATTATACCCCTTTATAAAAAAGGACCCAGGTCAGAGGCTAGGAACTATCGTCCAATCTCTCTATTGGACTCGACAGTTAAAATCCTTATTCGAGTCCTTTTAGTGAGATTGGAAGCCTGGGCCGAGGAGAATAACATTCTGTCTCCAGTGCAGTATGGGTTTCGTAGGGGATTAGGAACACTGGAGCAGTGCGTGAACCTGGAACTCATAGTTGGCAAGTATACCAAAGCAAAATCAGGTAATCTTTATCTATGCTTTGCCGACTTGAGTTCCGCGTTCGATCTGGTGGAACACGCACTGCTCTGGCCCATATTAATATCTATGGGTGCCCCTACTGAAATTATCCATCTGCTAGCTCGCCTGTATAGTAATCTATCATGCAAAGTAAGGTTTGGAATAGATGGAGAGTGTACCCCTTTATTTGAAGTCAAGCGAGGCATCCGTCAAGGATGCGTATTAGCTCCTTTATTATTTTCACTTTTTATTAATCATGTGGATACGTTTCTCAAACTGACTAATGCAGATGCTCCAACTATAAATGGTAACCCCGTCCCTGTCCTTTTATATGCGGACGATACGGTCCTCCTTTCTAGGACACAGAATGGTCTACAACAACTAATTGACCAATTTCAAATTTTTATTAAGAACAGGAATTTGAAAATTAACAAAGGGAAGACCGTCACCATGGTTTGTGGTAAGAAACCTAGAAAACACAAACCTTTTTTCTTAGATGGAGAGAAATTAGAATCTGTTAAGAGTTTTTGCTATTTAGGAATCAATTTTTCGGGTAATGGGAAATGGACAAATGAACAAAATAGTGTCCTTTTCAAAATGGCCCGGAATACAAACTGTATTTTTAGATTCGCAGCGAAACTAGGGGATCGCAGAATTCGTGAAATGTTAACCCTTTTTAACGCTAGATGCATCTCCTCTGCTATCTACGGGGCTGGAGTATGGGGGTATGATGCACAGTGTGCTAAATCTATCCAGGTGAGGGAGAATGCGTTTTTAAAAAGATTAATTTGTGCTCCAGTTATGGCTTCAACAGAGTTAATACACAAGGAATTAGATATGTACTACATCAGTGATCTAATTGCCCTTCGTTCTCTATCCCTGTGGCGCTCAATATCGGTAAAGGAGGAAACCAGGTTCACACAGGACGTAATAACAGATTGTATTAAACTTGATTGCCGATCGAACATTCCTTGGCTGAAGCATATACATTATTGGTATGAAACTGTATATGGACTGGACATTTATAATGATTTAACAATGGACCCTATTTTATCAAAACGGGAGTTGAAGGTCTCGTTTATGAAATATGCTGAAGAGACCAGGCTGGAAAAATATACTAAACAGAGCACATTCATTTTTTACCAACGACATAATATTAATGTTGGCTTTCAAACTTATCTTGTAACAGTTAGTATTCCATCCCACCGTTTTGTTTTAACCCGTCTCCGCCTAGGAATTGCGCATCATCTTGTGGCTTTTCCTGTGCCCAAAAAACCTGGAACTTGTGTATGCCCATGTGATGGTAAATCAAAGCAGAGCACATGTCACTTTATACTATCTTGTACTTTTTATACTTTTTTAAGGAAATATTACTTGAAACCCATCTTTTTAAAATATAATACGCATCATCTACAAACAGCAATGTCACTAGTATTTAATCTAGAGTCCTCAGATGTATGCTTTTATGTGGCTACTTATATTTTAAAATGTATCTCTGCAAGAAAATCAATTATTGTATGAATTTTGTTAGTTGTTAATTGTACTATGCACTTTAAACTTGATGCTGCTGAACTACGTATTTGTATTTTGCACAAAACCACGGTGCACTTTGAATTCGATGCTGCTGAATCACATAATTGCATTTTGCACATATATAGTTGTTGGACTAATTGCTGCTACCAATATTTTCTAGTGTAGGATTATCTTATTACCTGCAGTTTATTCATTATTATTTTAAGCCAATAGTCAGTTTAGGTGCTGCTATTTGGATATACACTTTAGAATTGTTAATTTGCACATATACTAATCTCGAGATAATACTTAGCACTTTAAATTGTATATTTGCACATAACCAAAGATCGTAGGATTGTTAAGTTCTTTTGCCAAATTTGTTGATCCTATGACTATGCATTTTTAATATTGTTAAAATGTTTTTATCATGAGTGCTATTATGCAAGATTATTTTTGAGATAGTTTAATTTAGTATGGTGTTAAAAATTCTCTTGTGTGTATGCTGCTATATGGTTGTATTTTTTTTACAAACCGAATAAAGCATCTTTGAACTTGAACTTGAACTTGACAGGAGCGATCTAGTTCTATATAATTGAAGAAGAATTAATACAACTTTTTTCTAGGGATACCTTGTGAGGTCCTCAAATACCAAACTAATAAATTTGAAACAAGGTAACAATGATCTAGTGACTTACCTTACAGAATTTATAGATTCGTAGCTAAATCAGGGTGTCTAAAGTGCAAATGCACTTCTCTTTTTATAGAGGACTTAGGGATGATTTGAAAGATTTATTGTTTCAAATAGTGGAGCTTGTCTCAAATAGTGGAACTTCCTGAAATGTGTTCTGAGTTAGTTGATTTGGTGGTAAAACTGGAACATCAATTGTCAGTGAGATGGCATGAAAGTAAACTTGAGTCTGCTTCCAAAATGAAGGACAGTGAACCAAATCAGATTGGGGAGGGTGGGCTACTGAACAAAGAAGAATGTGAACATAGAAGGGGCAAACGTTCTGCTTATGTGGGTCATTAGTTCAAGGGTTTAATTCAAGAGTTTCAGGGAAAAGAAACACTTGGCAGTAAATAAGGTCACACTCCCAAGTGAAATATTTCCCCACACCTCTCATAATCTGTTGAATGAAGAACTTCATTTTACTATGCACTTCCTGACATTGATTGAGTACAGAGATACAGGGAATTGTATGGATATAGCCTTTGCCAAAACAATACAAATGCCAATGACAGACAAAAAGAAACCTGAAGTAGAAAAATTGACATTTCAGAACTGACTTCAGGTCCAATTGTATATCAAATAGTTTGCCTATTGATGACATTTCGCAGAGATTATGTGAAAGAAAGCAGCTTTGAATTATTTAATGCACTATTGTTTCAGGTTATTCTAGGCCTTTCCTGGTAACATAAGCATGATTCGCAGATTGATTTTGAGACTAATTGTATGGAAATTGATTCAGATTTTTGTCATGTTAATTGCTGGAGTAAGGTAACTCAAAGCAAATCTATTTATCAATTGACCAGTACAAAGAGGTGATGTTAGCTCATCCTCATGCAGAATTCAAGAATGCGTTTGATAAAACCCTCTCAGCTACTCTCTGTCGCCACAAAGGGAATACAATTGCTGGACTTATTTATAACTTTGGTCCAGAATACCATATAGTCACATGTATGCCCTTACTGGAAAGGAAAATGAGCATCTCCTAAAATATTTAGATGAGTTACGTGCCATAGACTTTATCTGCCATTCTAAGTCTCCTGCTTCTTCTTCACTTTTTTGTTCTGGAAAAAGAATGGGGAGTTAAGAATCAGTATTGCCTACCGAGCACTGAATAGCATTAGCATTGAAACTGCTTTGATACCAAAGTTATTTGATTGGTTATGTAATGCTGCCATTTATACTAAACTCGAACTGTGAGGTGCATATCTTTTGATTCGGGTTAAGGAAGGGAACTAGTATAAAACGGCTTTTTGAACTGAGTATGGACTTTTCGGGTGTTTGATCACGTCCTTTGTGCTTTGCACTACCCCTGCAACTGTTCAGTTTTTCATTAGCGATGTCCTTTATGAGTTCACTGACAACTATAGCGTATTATATATTGATGGCATTTTGATTTACTCAATTACTGAGGACGAACCTATAGGCAATGTAACATTTATACTTCAGTGTCTTTGGAATAACCATTTATTATCACCCCAACCAGAGTAATAATGAACCCAGAGAAAGTAAAAGTGGAGCATTTTGTTTGAACTGAAGAAGTTACTAACCACTTAAAAATTCTTTCACAAGTGTATCTTTCTTACAGCACACAGACGCAAGTAGACCATTTTTATGTTAGGTGGATGAATCTCAGCAGGCAAAAGGAAGAGTTTTGTTTCAAAGGGACATGGGAAGTGGATGATGGCATTCCATGGCTATTTTTCAAATAAATTGTCACCTGTGGAAAGCAATTATTCTATTGATGATGAGGGAATTATTTGCTATCAAGGTAGCATTTGATGAGTGTGGACACTATTGAGTAAGTAACTGTCATACTGTAAAACATCCTTTCTCATAGTAACAATTTACAAATCCTGAAACCTGCACAGGCCCTTTCAGCAAGGCAATTGCGTTGGTCTTACATTTTCAGTGATTATGATTTTCAAATTCAATTCAGACCAAGGAGTATCAGATGTTTATCACACTATGGAGAGGTAGCTGATGATGATTCTCCTGTGCTACCTCCGATAATTCTCCCCCCCAAAATTATTGTTAATTTTTATCAGTGTCTGTTGAATACATGTCAAACTCAGGATAAAAACTGGATAGATGAACAAGGTAGATGGCTCATAAAAAGAAGGTTGTATATTCCCATTAAATCTCTGTAACAAAAAAACTTGAACTGGTTTCATTCAGCAGCATTAGCTGGTAATCCAGGGCAAAGTAATACTATTCAGTTGTTACAATGACAGTTTTGGTGTCCAGCTGGCAAATAAAGATTACTAACTCAAGGTGTTATTTCTTGTTTCCTTTGTTTGCATTACTCACTCTTTTCTATGTAACATAGGGTTTTTGGCTTCATATAAATATGGTAAATGACTATCGAACTAGTTCAGAAGGACTTGGAGACAGAGAGCAAAGGGTTTTGCAGGTAAAGTAAACACCGTGATCTATTAAGAGTGCAGTATATCGACCTCATCGTTTGTTATAAGCGGTTTGCAGTATTACTATTGTCACTCATCAGAGCCTAACTTTAAAAAATCTGGGACTATATCTCCTGAAAATACATATTCTCACCTGACCACCTTATCTTCTACCTATGGTCCAGAAGGACATACTCCAACCAATGTCCAAGCAGGCCAGGGTCAGGTAGGTCTATAAAATCGAAGCATTTGAATATGTCTCTGAGCATTAGCCTATTGCTTTTGTGAATCAGTGTCCCCTTCTATGAAGGAGAACCTTAATTCTTTGATCAATGCCTCCTTCCTTCTAGGAGTTGTTCCAGGTCTCCTGAAGCAAGCTATAATATTGCCTCCCCTCAAGAAACAATTGGGCAACCCAAATGTCTGCCATCTTTGAATATCAATGTTAAAATGTGCTTGAAACTATTCAAAGATGGCGACCCCCTGAGTGCATGCTTGTGCACGTGTCCAAATGCATCGATGGCCGTCTTCGTATGCTTTTTTAAAAAAAAAAAATCACATTTTATTGAGGTTAAGTTTAGTACACAACATCGTCCACAGAGAAGTTCACTCAATTATTATCATCTCAACAGATTCAGGCATTGAGCACTGACAATCTCCAAACCACTATACATCTTCACAGAGGCAATCCATGATGGGCTCACCCCCCCTATATTTTCTCATGTTTCCGGGGGCAGCCATGAGCCATGTAAATTGGTTGTTCCTGGTGGGCACATCAGGCAATGCCTTTCCACCAAACCTCAAGGGAGGGAGGTTCCGGGCACCTCCAGCAGCAAGCCATATCTCTCTTAGCCACCAAATGCTATCTCAAGGAAATAGCCAGCTCCCTCAGAGCCAGGCAGGCGGCTCTCCAGTCCTCATCACCTAACACTCCGATCCAGCCCTCCCATTTATGACATAGTTGCCGGAAGAGGTCAAGGGCATTAATTATCAGGGAACTATAAATTGCACAAATCTCCCCCATTCCCAGGCAGCCGATTAGAAGCTTCCCCTCAAGCGCGCTGTATTCAGGAATTTTTGTGTCTACTGAGAAATTAGTCAAGAGGGCATGTCACAATTGGTAATGAAAGAATTGTGTATGTGATAGTTTGTATCAGTCTTGCAGTTCTTGAAAGGACATTAAGAGCCCCCTTATAAACATTGTCCAAAGACGTAATGCCAATGCATTCCTACTGAGAGACCCCCGTAAGGCTGGTCACCTGGTCCAGCCAGGTGCCCCCCACAGGGGGGTCAGATCTGTGAGGCGGCGTGTCCAGCGATTGAGGTGCAAGGCAGTTTTCCAAAAGAGTGGCATCACCCAAGTATAAGATAGAATTGTGGAAGGCAAAGGGGCACCGCAGAGTAGATCTAATAGTCCATCAACTCGCAGGAGGTGCAATTCTAAATGGTAGGCAGGGTCATTCCACCCCCCAAGTCATTAATTCACCAACACCAGGTGAGCCGCGAGACAGTAAGCATAAATATCAGGGGCGCCAAGCCCTCTCTCAGATGGTGATTTCCGGGATGATACAAATTCCACATGGTGATGCCCACCTGCCCAAACGAAAGTGGGCAGCTTTGAGTTAAAAGAGCGGAACCACGCTTGGGAATCAGATAGGGATAGTTTGCCAGGACGTATAGATATTGAGGTTGTCACATCATTTTGAACAAGGCAATAGGCTGCATTGGGTTAAGCAGGAACCAGATCCACCTATGCAAGTTGTGATCCAACGTCTGTTGAAGAGGATGGAAATTGAGAGACCAAGCCCGGAAGGCATGCAATATGGACCCCTAGGTACATGAAGCAATAGTGTCTAACAGGAATATCGGAGCACAATAGTTGTCCCATTGCATCACAAGTCACAGAGACCAAAACAGATTTGGCACCATTCACCCATAGTCCCAACATCTCAGCAAACAGGTGAAGAATCTCAAGACACCTAGGGCCCGGTATCTGAGGATCACTGAGAAAAAGCAGGACATTGTGCGCTTATAAAGCAATGCCTTCTTCCACACGTTACTCCTATGACCAGCCCTGAACCTGCCAAGGGGGTATTATGCAACAGTTTCACCAGCTTACAAAAAACAGGGCCAAATCATGCATGCTGAAGCACCATTCTAAGGAAAGTCCAAAAGACTGTATTGAAGGTCCTCTGGAAGTCAATCAGGAGGAGAGCCAACTCTCCTCCTATATGAGATGCTCTAGAGAAGGCTGTTGCACACTTAAAATACAATGATTGGTGCTCCTGTCGGGCCTAAAGCCACACTGGTCTGGTCACTAACATCTTTGCAAAGACCTTGATATGGGCATTGATGAGGGACATCAGGTGTTATGATGAACAGCAGTCTGCCGGTTGGCCTGCCTTGGACAGGACCACTATGGTAGCGACATCAAGATCCAGAGGAAAGTAACCATGTTTCACCACAGAGGCATATAGGTCCAGCACATGTGGAGATAAAAGGGTCCTATATCGGTTCGAAAACTCCATGGAGAACCCATGAGGCATGCATGGGTGTCCTCCCCCTGATGAGATCAGTTATTGCTTTTTCTATCTCCTCCTCAGAAACTGGCAGATCCATGTCCCGCATCAAGGAGAGGGGAATAGTTGGTAGGGGCATATCTCCAATAAGGGGATGGCAGCAATTTTCTATAGGAGGTGGACAGACAGCATAAAGGTCCTCATAATAGGCCCAAAACACCTGTGCAATAGCAGGTAGCCCCTCACATAGAGCATCTGACTCATCTCTTATCGCTGGGAATACTCTATTGACACCTCGCCACCAATACAGTAGCTTGCCTGATTTGTCGCCCAATTCGCATATCCTTTGCATGGATGCCCGCTAACACTGTTGTGCCTCCTCTAAACAGAGCTGTCGGAGTTTGTATCATGCCATCTCCAGGGAGTGGCTGGTGGTCTTCGTTCCGGAGCCATCGATTTCCCGCGCCAGGTCAATTATGCGGGTCTCAAGTTCAGTGATCTGTGCCTGCCGCAGAAGCTCACCATGCTGCACATACCCCTTAACTAACCCCATAGACACGGTTTACTTGCCGCCCACAGCGTGCACTGAGAGGCCACAGAGCACTGGTCATCCTGAAAGTCAGTTTGTATGTCCAGATCAACAAATTCTGCACATTTTTGATTGGTCAGGTACCATGCATTGAAGCACCACATTGGATGGGAAGTACAAGAATAACCCAGTCAAGGAGAAGCAGGGAGTAATCCAAAATGCTTCTAGGCAGGATACAGACTTCCTGTACCTGTAGCAGGTCACTAGCAGGTAGCCAGAAGAGGTCAATTCTAGATTCAATCTTATGTGCCTCTGATAGGTGTGTGTAGGAGTGTCGTGTGGTGTTCCATCTGCGCCGTAGAGCTCCCGGGATCTTACAGAGGTAATAAGCCTCTTGGAGCGTGCCAACCTACTGGGCTGCGGAGCATCTGAATTGTCACACTTGGGGTCGGGAACCGCATTGAAGTCTCCGCCAGTCAAAGTTTCCCCGGGGGGAAGCACTGTTATGAGGGTCTGGATCACTCGCAGCATGAGTTTTAGCATTGGTGGGGGGACATAGCAAGAGATAGGATTGAAGTGATTTGTGTCGAGTCACCCTTCTATGGCCTTGTACTGCCCCTGGGGGTTCCAATAAACAATGGACACTGCAATGGGGAAGGTTTTATGCAAAATAATTGCTGTCCCTCTTGAGCCCGGATGATACACACGGTCATATCCGAAGCGACCCAGAAAGGAACAATGGTGTCTATGAGATGTTTCTCCTGAAGCAGCACTGCATCCGGCTCTGTAACGTCTAATATAGCGCAGTAAAGCTGATCTTTTAATGTGGTCCAGGAGCCCATTCACATTCCACAAAATGACTTTAACGATTGTTGAACTGCCGTTGAATAAGTTGAAGGTCACCTATTGACCCAGAGGACTGGAATGTAAAATTCACAGGTGCTTCCCAACTAATCTGGAGATGAGGCATACAATCGTGGCGAGTTTATGGAACAAGTACCTAAAAAAGAAACATGTTAAGAAAACAATACAACAGAAAGTAGCATTCCCCTCCCAACCCCCAACTCCCCCCTATACTTCTGTCCCAGAAGCATCTGTCACCCCATAAAGAACATTTACAAATACATTAATCCATGGAGAATGAAAGAAGAGCACATGATTGTTGGCTGTATTCGCCTATAGAAGGATAAGCGCACCGGACACCAAAGCCTAAGACTTATGATAAGATTTTGTGTGTACCCTAAATGCAGTGAGGCCCCCTCTCTCCTAATCAATGTGAGTATTCAGTCAATAAGCATAAATTGACGTCCCCAAATCACCTAATAATTGGACACTGATCACAAGTCCCATCAGTACTCCTATCCTGAGCACTCAACAAGCAAATCAGGGATCAGACAAGTTCTTTGTGGATTTGAAGATCAATGGGGTACCTTAAAGTGAGGCTTCTTGATCCACGGCGTGACATGGAGCAAATGGTGGCGGACGCAAAGATAACCTTGAGTCGAGTTGTGAAGAGGAGCATGTAGTGAACGTCAATTGCACAGAGCTTTTGCTTGAACTCTTCAAATGTACTGCGTCGCTGCTGGACCACTTTGGTGTTATCCGGGACAATCATAATTTTAGCATCGGTGTACCATAGATCATCAGGGTGCAACCGGGCTTCACGAAGGATGGTGTTCTGGTCCCAGTGGTTGAGAATGCGGGCCACCACTGGATGGGAAGCAGCCCGGGGAAGAGGTTGCTTGGTCATGACACAGTGCGCTCATCCACTACAAAACAAGCCAACAGTTTGTTGGCAGGGACCCAGGAGCAGAACCAGTCCTCCAGGAGATCATCAATTGTAGCTCGCTCCACCCTCCTTCGGTAGCCCCACAAAGCGCAGGATGTTCCATCTAAAACGGTTTTCAGCATCCTCATCTTGCTCAGTGAGGGTCGCCACCATAAGTTTCAGCTGTGAGACTTTGTTATGTATCATTTTATGACCAGATTGTAATGTTTCCGATTCATGCCCTTATATAGGTATAAATCACCATATCCTTATATAGGCATAGAAATCATAACCATATTTAGGCATAGCTCATGCAATCCAAATACGGCAGGGCTACTTCCACTACTTCCGAAAATCTACAACGATTTCTTGGAAAACTCAGCTTCAGCAGCTAGGGACTTCCCCTCGCTTGAATATTGATTTGTCCAAGAACTCATGGAGTTTTCAAAGAACTGAGACACTTTGATGACGTTATTATGGTCAACTGTACGTCAAATTCGGCACCTTCAAGGTATAAATATGCCCACACTTGCCCAAGCAAACACACATATAAAAAAATCTTTCTTGATTTTTAATAGAACAACACATTAGTAATAAAGGCAGTTGAAATTAGGCACATTACATGTACAGAAAGTTACATTGCTGATTTTCCATTGATATACCACAATATAGAAAATTATACACTCAAGTTGTCTCATTCCTGCAGCTCTTTTTACCTCTAATAGCACAATATGACATCTCCTATGACAATATAGGCTCATTACCAGATACACATTCCAGGCCATCAACCAGGCACTTAATATATCACTCCACATCAGCTATATCTTGAGTTGAGAGTGCCATGATGAAATATTGACGTGTGAAGGGTGTATTGCAAAGGGGAATAGGCTTTGGATGTTGCTGGATTCTCAGCTCTGAGATTCAGCCGCATTACTGTGGTGGAATAGATTTAAGGCGTGCTTGTTACAGGGTCATCGTCTGGGACATCACATGGGTGTGTGCGATGAGGTAGCTTGTAAGTGGTCTCCAAATGTCTCCAGGCTGTGAAGTGCGCGGGAGTAGCTCTGCATAAATGGACAATTGTTCATGGTAGAAAACCAGGTCATTAGGCCAGTCCTTGAATTTGGTGCTCTCCCCCTACCCCATCGACAGGCGACGTGCGGCTTAGCCATCATGAGTGCAATAGCAATATATATTCTGTGTAGTGTAGGGAGTAGCTTGGTATAACCCAACAGGGCTAATAACGGGGTGCGCTCAATATTAGGTGTTGTCATTAATGCTATGGCTTCAAAAACTTGATTCCAGTATTCATGTACCTCTGGGTAGTCCCAAGCTAAATAAAGAAAGTCAGCCCCTGGGGCTTTGTACCTATCGCATCTATCGGAATCCTTTAGTTTGTATTTATGCATCTTAACTGGGGTATAATACAGCCGGTGGAGGAATTTCAAATGTGTTATGCGTAGTCTGCTGCTGGCAGAGATACGCTCAGTTTGTGAGCAGCAGTATTCCCAGTGGTGCTCTGACAATTCATATTGGGGGATCTCCGGGGTTACCGAACGGATGCCCTGCCAAAGTCGTATATATAAGAAGACATCTAAGGGAGATGGCTGGAGCCCATGAAATGTCTGTTCGGATGCTCAAAATTGTCCATTGTAATAGAGGTCCCACTTGTGGTGATTTTGTTCCGTTCCTTAAATTTGTGGAACGCTGTTTCATGGAGGAGAGGCATGTTGGGATAATAAGTAAGTGGGAGCAGCGGTGAATAGAGCATGGGACTTTGCAGCAAGTTGCATATGCGATTCCAAGCGTTTATTGTACATGTAACTGTGGTTGGAGTTTTGTCTCCGGGGCTGGGTGCGGCACAAAGCATGCCGTCTGTAGGTATAGGGCCGGCGAACCAATGTTCTGCCGCTACCTGCGGCATATATCGCGGGGGATGCACCCAGTAGTAGGCATAATGAGCTTGGGCACTCATGTAGTATAGTTCAAAATTGGGGATGTTGAATCCTCCCTGAGAATAAGGCCGAGTAAGTATGCTCCACTGCAATCGCGGCTGTTTAACCCCCCCACACCAAACAGATAATTTCGGACCCGAGTGTTTTGAAGAAATACCCTCCCAGATGATATGGGATGTTTAGAAAGAGGTACAGCAGCTGAGGAAGTATTACCATCTCGATTAGAGATGTTCTTCCTGCCAGTGAGAGTGGCAAGGAGGTCCATCTGGTGACACAACCATTGATGCGATCCAGAGCGGTGCCATAGTTAAGGCGCATCTTCTCTTCCCTATCCCAAGCAATGCAAATACCTAAATAACGCAGATCAAAGTCGCACCATTCCAGCGGAAAATCCGGGGGGAAACAAGTCGTTGCCGCCGTTAGGGGGAAGATGTGGGATTTCCCCCAGTTAATCTGGACTCCAGACAGTTTCCAAAATAATATAAACTCCCTGAGAACAAGATTCAAGTTTTGTTGTGGGTCCCTGATTTATAAGGTAATGTCATCCACGTAGAGGGAGACTAGGATCTGGCGCATGTTACAGCGAAGTGCCTTGTCTTGATGTTGTTGTCTCAGCTTGGCCACCAGTGGTTCCACCGCCAGGGCGAAAAGGAGGGGGATAAAGAACACCCTTGTCTGGTGCCTCTTGTGATTGAAAAGGTATGGGATAAGTGACCGTTTATGAGGACCCAGTCAGCAATTGATACAAGAGCTGGATCCAGGAGATAAATAATGGAGGGAAGCCCATGCAATGCATTACCCCAAAGATGTAGTCCCATTCAACAGAGTCAAATGCCTTAGTGGCATCCAAAAAGACCGCCGGTAGAGGCAACTCAGGTGCGACATTATTGAGTATTGTGAAAAGGGTTCGTAGATTATGTGAAGTAGCCCTCACAGGCACAAAACCCGATTGGTCCGGGAGAATCAGTTTTTCCAGCAATAGACTAAGACGATTAGCTATTATCTTGGCCAGTATTTTGGTGTCGCGGTTGAGGAGAGACAGTGGTCTATACGAATTGTAATGGAGAGGTGATTTCCCCGGCGTGAGTAGGGAGATATCAAGTGCCTCCCTCATGGATGGCGGAAGTTTGGCGGAGTCCAATGACCTCACGCAGGATAGGGGCCATTTGATATATGTACATTTTGTAGAATTCTATGGGTATGGCATCCATGCCAGCGGCTTTACCAGATTGCATGTGCATTATGGCCTCTCCTACCTCATCCAACTCGAAGGTAGCGCACAATAATTCTCTCTGTGAGTCCCCCAGCATCCCAATTCCACATCCCCCACATATTCATCAAGATCTAAATAGTCATTCCTGCTGGATATGTATAGCAAGGAGTAGTGGTCAGTTAAGGCATTAAGTATATCTGCGGTGTTACGATAGAGTATTTTCCCCGGTCCAGTCAATTCTAATACATAGTTGGAGAAGCGTGGTTTCCGTATGGTTTCTGCCAGTGCTTTGCCCGACCACCCAATATTTACCCCTGAATCCCGCCTCACGACTAGTAGCGTCCGTGTAATCTGTAAGTTCTCACAACATTTTTGTTGGGTGCTTCTATCAGGTCCCGACAAAAGCTGTGTCTCAAGTGTTTTGAGCTTTAATTCTAGTTTTCACAGTGTGTTAGTTATATCTCTAAGCACTCCTGAGATTTTCGATAGGCAGTAGCCCATGAGTGTAACTTTAAAAGCTTCCCAAATGATCTCTACATTGTCCACTGAGCCCTTGTTTCTTTGGAAAAAGTCCTAGATTTCTTCCCCAATTCAGTTTGAAAGACCGCATCCAGTAAAGCGGAGGGCTGCAACTTCCATGTATTGCGGGGGGGACCATATCCTGGTGAGCTTAATGTGAGCCTAACTGGAGCGTGATCAGAGTGTCTTCTTGCTAAGTGTAACCCTGGGCATAGTTTGCGTAGTAGCACTACGCGTAGCTACGCGAAGTGCACTTCGCACTACGCGAGCTACGCGAGCTACGCGTAGCTATGCGAACTGCATAGTGCACGGTGCAAAATGCTGTTCGCACTGATTGCACAGTGCCGGATGCTTCTCCGCACTGTGCAATCAGTGCAAACCGCATCTTGCACAGTGCAAGTGGTCGTTTTCTGCCGCCCTAGTAGATTTGTACTCGAGCGGCAGCTTTCTCAATGCGGACTGGTAGTTTCTCATCGTGAGCGGTTGCGAGCAAAAGCGACCACTCGCCATTGCGAGTGGTCGCTTTTGCTCGCAACCGCTGACCTCCCCGCATTGAGAATCTCGCCTGGAGGTTTATTTTTCACGCTCGCGATCGGCAACTTGCTGATCGGTAACGAGGAAAAAGTCTTGCCGGGATGTTATTTTACTCGCTCGCTGTCGCCAACTTGACGTTGAGGACCGCGAGCAAGCAAAAAATGCCCCCTACGCATTTTTGCACTGTGCTACATGCAATTCGCGTAGCACATAGTTGCGTAAACTACGTGAGCGTAGCGTAGTCCTATGCCCAGGCCTAGCTAAGTGTGTAACATTGGATATGACAGGTCCTAATCCACGCGACAAAAGCCAGTAATCTAACCATGCCCAGGACGCGGCTTGCTGCGCAGTGAAGTGTGTGCCTTCCTGTTTGTGAGGGTGCATGTGTCACCAGGAGTCAATTAGTTGGGTGGCCTCTATTATCTCATGGATGACTGCGCGTGATTTAGTGTAATGATAAGGGGCTGGGTTCGATCTATCAGCAGCAGGTTTATATGTTACGTTAAAATCCACCCCCCCCCCGAATGAGTGGAACCTATTTCCGCTATCCTGCCCCAAAATGAGGCGTAGAACTCAGGGGTATCAACATTGGGACCTTAGCTAGTGTGGCCCAATCTGATCCCAGCCCACCCCAAGCCAAGCAGTATCTCCCATGTAAATCTCAAGAGGTGCCTACTAAGGCGAAAGAAGTGCGTTTTTTTGTAAGCATGGCTGTTCCTCTGTCATAGGAGGAGTAGGAAGAGAATTTCCTATGTTCAGCCCATCTATGCGCAAAATTATTGTTGTGCCAGGGGTTAACATGCGTCCCCTGTAGCATAGCTATGTGGATCTGGTGCCTGTCTAGATATGCCAGTATTTGGTAGCATTTTCAAGGATCTCCCAGGCCTCTGACATTCCAGGTAATAATCTGTTATTTCTCAGGCAAGGAAGAGTCATAAGTCCATATGATTCGTGGTAATTGGCCCTGTGGCCGCAGGACATTTGAAAGAACGAGAGGGCAACAACATTTCTGTCCCATACACTGTGCCATGACTATGTTTAGTTCCAGTATGAAAAACCCCTCCTCCTCCTCCCCCACCCACTGAAGCATCCCAAACATGCCAGCATCACAATGCCCTCCCCCCCACCTGAACACCTGAAAACAGTAAAAACATGCTGCTTGTGTCTCGCAGCTAAGTTCAGTTGGGGCAATGCCCATGAGGGGGGTACCCCTAGGTGTGTGCACAGTGTTCCCTTGCCCTTAGTGCTATGAGGTGGTGGTACTATCGATCTCAGGGAGGGCTGAGGGTGCTCGGCGTAAGTGTTCCTCTTTTGTGGTAACAGAAAATAAAAAGAGGGAAAAAGGAAAAACTCAATATGTCACTTATCTGGTCTGCGGTGGCCATTGTCTGACGCTCGGTAGAGTTCATTTGGGGGTCATGTCCTGTAGGCTTCGTGTTCCTGCCATCCACCCATTCCTGTTTGAGGTATTCGCTATGTATTCAACACGGTTCTGCCCCTGCTGTTGGGGAGGGTGATCGCGAGGATGTGCCAGGTGAGTAGTTGGATGTGTTGTTATGTTTGAGGCATTTCAGGAATTTGTCTACTTATTGAGGCGTAGTGAAGAATGACTGCTTCCCCTGGTGCGTGACCCTTAGGCATGCTGGGTACAGGAGCGGGTAGTCTATTTGTGCCTGTCTCAGTTTCTGCTTGGCTGGCATGAATTTCCATCTCTCCTTCTGCACTATCGCTGTAGAGTCAGGATATATGGAGAATATGACTCTGTCGAAGCACAGTTGTCATTTTTCTCGGGCCTGTTTAAGTGCAACATCACGTCTCTGTAATTCAGGAGGCGCGCAATGATGCGGCGCCGTGTGCTGCCTGGCGGCGGGTGGGGACCTAGTGAATGATGTGTTCTTTCAACTATGAATTGTGATGAGAATGATTCTGCACCAATAGTTGCCAACAGTAATTTACTCTTTCATTTTTCCGGTGTTTGTACTTTCCGGGACCCCAAGAACGCGTATATTATTACGCCTGCTGTGTGCTTCGAGGTCTTCCTTCTTGGCTGCTATAATTTTCAAAAGTTTGTCTATCTGTGCCACATTCGTCTGGATCTGAGAGGTTGCGTCCTCTGTGTTGGAGATACGCCGCTCGGCTTCTTTGATGCGCTCATCATGTCTATCCAGCTTACGGACAATGGTGTCCATCCGCGTCACCATGGCATCCTTTTCATCAGCTATTGCAACAACGGCTTGTCTGACCTCCTGAAGGATGGTTTTCATATCCTCGCCTGGCACATTAGTTGATTCTTGCACAGTGCTGTGTATGGCCTCTGTTCCTGCCATGTTCTGTTCCCCCTGATGCAGTCTGGTGATATTCCTATTGTCAAAGGTCAGCCGCGGCTGTCTTGCGTCCGGTTTCCCCATGAGTTTACTAGATGTGGCGTCTTGGCTTTTCTCAGCACGTAGTGTCAATGTGGGTCTGAGCTTTTGTGGTAACAGTGAATTCCACACCTTCCGTTGCTGGTTGGCGCCTGGGGAATATTGTATGTGCTCTTTCTGCCTGTTACCCCTTAGCAGGCTGCTCCCCTCATCCGAGCGTGTATGTGGTCAGTTATGTGAAAGGAACAGTGAGCTTTCAAGCCCACTCGGTCCCGGTCAGTCACAGAGGAGCAATATGAGCCATCAATTTAGTTGCTGCAGGAGGTCGCGCTATCAGAGGCGCGTAGTGCTTAGGTTCTTCTGCGGGTTGATGGTGTTTGGTGCTAGGCTGGCGACGGCTGCTATATAAAGGCCTTCAGCATTTATGATCAATTGGTCGCCTTCCACCGCTAAGTCTCTTTGTTGCCTGAGGGATGGACTAGGTGTTTCTGCTGCTCCTCGCCTTCACGCAGACAACTCTCCTCGTGCGTGTGATATAGGGCCTCAATTCTGTTAAGGGATTCGTGAGGTTACAAGTCCCGCCGGCCTCGAACAGTCGCGGTGTGACGATAAAATTAGTCAAATCCTCTGCTGCAGCAGTTTGGGCTACATGGGGCACACAGCGCTCAGTTCCATTGTTAGTCCCTGGAGAAAGGTGCCAGGCTCGTGTCGGTAATTGCAAAGGGGAAGCAGGTGCCGAATTTTGTCCCTACAGGTGGTGCTTCATAATGGGCAGTGATCAACAGAGGGTAATGCTGTGTTCTCACGCTATCTCATGATGCTGTCATTCCCCTCCACTCAGCGGTATCTCCGGCATGTCATGCTGGACCGAGGCAGCGCAGTGTTGGGCTCGCGCCACCCCGGGGCACAGGCCTCCAGCAGTCTCCTCAGAGCGTGTATTAACGGTGGCAGAATGCTGAATTATCGAAGCGAGTCCGGGCAGTTTCCACAATATGCACTCACAATGTGTGGCTGCCAGTGTCAGCAGGGGCGACGCAGCCATAGTCTCACCTCAAAAAGAAAACCGCTAACTGACGTTGCTTTGTGAGCGAGCTGTCCGGCCACTTCATTCCCAATTCACTTGGTCTTGTCTGTTAATCCATAATTTCCACAGAATTTCTATCATTTCTTCTTTAGGAATGTTTTAGCTCCAGATGGACCACAGCTTACTTCAAAATAAATTAAACGTACCCTTTTCACTTTTTTCCAAACATAGCCTGTTTTACTTTAAGGAAAAGAGGTTGCATTTAATAAAAAAGCTTAATTTAAGGCAATCATAGACATGGTGGTCTACTGGACTCAGCAGGCCACCATCAATGTGATGCCTGCGAATACTATTGGGTCGCAATTTGCAACCTGACTCATTAATATTTATGGGGTAAGTCAAATTCTGACCCAATAGTTATCAGTAATTTGTGAAGTGACTGAACAGTACATATGTCGCTCTGCAAATTACCACACCAGTCGCGAAAATACTGGTTGAAAATTGCGACCAGTGCTAAGTACATCCAGCCCTAAGTTTCATCAATAACTTTTTTGAAGTGAAATATTGCAATTCCCTAATTGTACACACTTAACAATAATGATATTCTCCTAGTTTTCTTCCTGCTTTGCCCTGGTGTAAAAGAGCAAACATGGTGAGATTTAAATTTCCATTTATATCCATGCATCAATGCAAAATTTCTGATATGCTGATAAAATATTAATTTGGGATAGGTTGTCTACAGCATAAGTTTGATTAAAGCTTCTATCAGGTATAGGTTTAAATACACCAGCATTAATTGCATTTTTTTATACGATCTTCGAATATGGCTAAAAGTGTCAACACAAATGTTCATATCAAAGTTAAAAAAGAAAAGGAGAAAGGTTACAAAAAGGATTCTAACAAACTGAGATTTACATCTATGCCATAGGAAGATATTGTGGACAGATTCTGGCATTTCAAATGATACTTTCATTTTTGCAAAGTAAGAGGAAACCAAGACTGACATTTTATAAAATCCAATTAGTATTACTAAATTTCAGGAACAGAAACCCATAAACCAAAAAACGAATTCACTTAACCCTCATGAATCCCTAAGCTACCGCACGAAGGTATCAGAATTCTAACTATCCAACACAAATCTCCATGGGTTAGAAGTACAAATCTTTTTTGAGGTAGCAAACGGCTTGATTCGCAGAACCTTTTACAACCACAAAAAGCTTTTTTTAATGCACAAAGCCCAATTTGTGATTTGGTGACCTATTACTCAATCGCAAATTGGGTTTGAGATTTGGTATTTGGAAGGGGCATGTTTAGGGCATCTCTTCCTAGAATCGCAGTGAATGTAACTGAAATGTGGTCGCAAAATATTCACATTTTACCGCCTACTTTAAGTAGGTGGTAACCCATTCGCAAATGAGAAGAACCTGGTCCAGCAGGGAACCCTTCTCCTTTGAAAATGTTTGTGAAATCATTTTTTTAAGACCAGGCAGTCACTGACCACCGCTTACTCTTACAAAATGAAAAGAAAGCTTTTCATTCTTTTTTTGAAACGCATCCCGTTTTGCTGCAGTTAAAAACTAAGATTACTGTAGTGTTTAACCGTTTCATTACATGTTTAGCGCGAGGCTCTGTGTGTGTTCTGCCTCAGAATGTTGATCTCGTACTGTTCTAAGAATGGAGGATTGAATTAGAAAAAGATAATTTACTTTCATGTGTAATAAAACACGTTAAGGAAGGTTGGCCAAGAGAGAAGAGTGTTTCTTCTGCACTTCAAACGTATGTGAAAGTTTCGTTGGAAATTTCTGTTGAAGATGGGTTGTTAGTGCGCAATGACAGGTTAATTCCTCCTGACACATTGAAATGACGTTTAGTTAAAGGAGCACATGAGGGACATTTAGGAAGGACATTGACCAAGAGAAGATTGCGTGAATATTTCTTGTGGCCACATATGGACAAGGATGTAGATATGTTTGTGGGTGACTGTGTGGTTTGTTCTGGAGCAGAGAAAAGGTTTGTTGTAAGAACACCACCTTTGCAGCCTATAGAGATGCCAAATGCACCTTGGATGAACATTGGTGTTGACCCCTTTAGGCCACGCCTCCCGGCCGCCCCCTCCAGCAACCAGCTATAAAATGTGCCTGGCCAGGAAGCGCAGCGGACGAGCGCAGCGGGAGCGCCGTTTGCGCACCAAAGGCGCGCCTAAGGCAAGCCCGTCTGCGCCCGTCCGCGCTTGAACGGGCTCAGGGCCAGACCCTATGCCGGGTTCAGATCCCAAGAGGGTGAGTTACTCACGTCGGGCCCTTCTGAGTCTTAGACCCACAATTAATACATTGTGTAATTATGTACATGACTCAGATGGACTCTTCATAAACTGTGCACTCTGCCACCCAGTCCATTTACAACTCACCCATGCACCGATCGCACACTCTGGCCTCAAATTAGCAGAACTGAACTGCAGGTCGCTCCCCATGCACGCCCTGCTTATCAATCACCTGCTTGTGGACCATGAGCTAGACATCCTGTTCCTCACGGAAACATGGCTCACTACACACTCGGACTCGGATGTGGTCTTAGCCCTGCCCCCGGGTTTCCTCATCCAGTCCCAATTACGTCCCTCTGGCAGAGGAGGCGGACTAGCCATCCTGCACAGGGATCACTTCTCTTGCAGAATCAGCGATGCCCACATCATGGACTCAGAGAGCTGCCATTTCACCATCCAGCTGGCCCCGACAACCTCCCTGGCAGGCCTCCTGGTGTATCGCCCCCCCCGGGCATTTCGGCCCCTTCGCTAGCGCCCTACTAGAATCGATATCAGCACTGGCCCATTCCACTCCTAACTTCACTGTGCTAGGGGACCTCAATATCCATTTTGATGACCCCCTAGACACAGGGGCCGCCGACCTGATTCTAGACCTGGCTACCTACGGTCTCCAACTGGCCAACTCCGGAGCCACCCACATCAAGGGCCACCTGCTAGACCCAGTTTTTACTAACGTTCACACCCTCCAGGCCAAAGCTTCTTGTCCCCTCCCCTGGACGGACCACTTTTTGGTCCCTCTTTTCTGGCCAGGAGAATTCAGGAAGCCCCATAAGCCTGTCACCTATACCCGGGATAGGGCATGGTCCAGACTCTCAACAGAGGACTGGGCCAGAGCCCTGGAATCAACGACCCCCGCTCCCTCAGAGGATCCTGTCATAGCGGACAGCAACTTCAGGCAGTGGATCTCCAACTCTCTCGATTCTATCCTCCCTATAAAAACCCGAGAAGATAAAAACGGAAAGATAGGGTCAGCCCCATGGTTCAGCCCAGAACTTAGAATCCGCAAGGATTGTAAAAAAGCGGAGCGACTGTGGAGAAAGGACTGGCTCCATTCTAGTAAGGACGCCTACCGAAGGTCGGTGAGAGCATACAAAGCTGCTCTGAAACTCACTAAAGCCTCTTACTACGATGAGAGGATAAAAAATGCCACCAACTCGGCGAGAGAATCCTACCTCATTGCCAACGAGCTCCTAAAAATACCACAACCCCCTTCACCTAACAGGAACCTTCCAGGCAGGAGCAATGAACTTGCAACCTACTTTGACTCCAAAATCTCCCACATCCTAGCCTCACTCCCGCAGCCTAGCCAGCCAACCCACAGGGACTTCGCTGCGCCTGACACCCGTCCAGGAGACACCTCTCACCCACAGCTGACCGCTTTTAGGACGGTTTCTCTGGACGAGGTTGGAAAAACTCTGGCCAAGGTGAAAAGCGGCTCCCGTGTGACCCTGCTCCCATGAGATTCCTGAAAGCAGTTGCCCCTGCGATCGTGTCCCCTATCACGGAGCTGATCAACACCTCGCTGTCCCAAGGCTCCGTCCCTCCTAGCTGGAAGGGGGCGGTGGTTAAAGCCCTTCTTAAAAAACCCCAATTGGACCCCACCGACCTAGCCAACTGCAGACCGATCTCGCTCCTCCCGGGCATCAGCAAAATGGCCGAAAAACTGGTCAACGTCCAGCTGTCCCAGTTCCTGGAATCTAATAACCTGCTGCGTCGGTCCCAAACTGGGTTCCGTCCTGGCCAAGGCACGGACACTGCCCTCCTCGCAGTCATCGAGGAGGCCAGGTGCATTTTAGATTCAGGGGGGTCAGTGGCAGTGATCCTCCTGGACCTTAGTGCAGCCTTTGACACGGTGAACCACCGTGTCCTGCTCCACCGGCTGGCCAGGGCGGGACTCGGGGGCACCGCGTTGGCCTGGATAGAGTCATTTCTGTCGGGCCGCTCGTTCCAGGTCTGGGATGGCAACTCCCGCTCTGATTCCCTGCCTCTGACCAGCGGGGTGCCCCAGGGGTCCTCTCTCAGCCCCACCTTGTTTAATGCCTATATGGCCCCCTTAGAGGACATAGTTGCCCCCTTCGGCATCAAGATTGTGAGTTATGCGGACGACACGCAACTGGTCGTCTCGCTCTCACATCTTGACCACTGCCCAGACAATCTCTTGCACTGCCTCCAGGAAATCCACCTCTGGATGTGCGAGTCCTCACTCAAACTCAACGGGTCTAAAACGGAAGTCATGCTGATGGGCAAGAAATGGTCAGCAATTCCATCATCTGTTTGGCCCGATGCTTTAGGTGAGGTGCCCACCCCGAAGAAGGAAATCAAGAGTCTGGGGGTCTGGCTCGAACCAGACCTGTCCATGAAAACCCAGGCAACCAAAACAGCGGGAACTTGCTTCGGACTCATGCGTTCAGTCCGCAAGATCCTTCCGCTGCTCCCTCCCCCATCTAGGAAACTCCTGGTTCAAGGACTGATCCTTGCACGACTGGACTACAGCAATGCCGTCTATTTAGGAGCCCCCAAAACTACCCTGGCCAAGTTACAACGTACCCAAAATGCGGCTGCCCGGATGCTGTTGAGCCTTCCCTCTAGAGCCTCTGCCAGACCAGCGCTTAAGGCTCTCCACTGGCTTACAGTGCGAGAGAGGATAGAGTTTAAGGCAATGTGCATCGCCCACAAACTCCTCAACGGTCAAGGCCCCTCCATCCTGAGAGACATGGTCACCCCGTACAAAGCCTCGAGACCCCTTCGCTCGGACAATGAGCGTCTGGCTAATGTCCCCAAATTCAGGAGGGTTCGCACTGGAGGTCGGCGCTTTTCAGTAAAAGCATCCTCAGGTTGGAACTCGCTCCCCCGCTGTCTGCGGCTGGAACCCTGCTACTTACGCTTCCGCAAACAGCTCAAAACCCTTCTCTTTCCCAAATAAGCCCATTTTTCTCTTTTGGCCATCGCAAGTTCTTACAGCGCGGGTATGCCTCCGGGTCACCAGGCGCTCTACAAATCGTTAAATAATAATAATAATAATAATAATTTAGTTGGTCCATTCAATGTTCTTCCATCTTCATTAAGATTTGCCATAGTTGCTTTTGAATATTTTTCTAAATGGCCTGAAGTGCGTTTTATTGGGGAGCCAAATTCTACGAATGTGATTGACTTTTTAAAAGACATTTTTTTACGTGAAGGGTTTCCATCGACTATTGTAAGTGACAATGGGGTGCAGTTTGTCAGTCATGAGTTTCAGGAATTCTTGACAGAAAGTGGTATTAGTCAGTCATTTAGAGAGTTCTCTCTATCATCCTCAAACAAATGGTTTGGTGGAGAGAATGAACAGGGTTCTCAACAATTGTGTTCAGTGGGCTTTGGCGGAGAAGTGCAATGTACAAAATGCGATTAGATCTATGCTATGGTTTTACCGCACTTCTCGGCATTCCTCCAACAAGGTTTCTCCTTATGAACTTTTAAGTGGTAGAAAGCCTTGTTCCAAAATTTTCCCAGGTTGGATGTCTAAATGGGTAAATATGAATGCTATTTCTGATATTGGCAAAGTTGCTAGAGAAAATGTTTTGTTAGCTCAATCCAAACAGAAA
Organism: Lissotriton helveticus; assembly: GCF_964261635.1. Lineage (NCBI taxonomy): Eukaryota > Metazoa > Chordata > Amphibia > Caudata > Salamandridae > Lissotriton > Lissotriton helveticus. Next base: position 1,312,298,449 of record NC_136063.1, read on the forward strand.
AAATATTTTGATTTCAGGAAACGGGTGATTAACAATTCGTTTACCATTGGTGATGTTGTACGTGTTACGTTTCCTATGCATAAGAAGAAAGGGAGTTCTAAATTCTCTGATCCTATGGTCATTGAGAAAGTTCAAGGAAATGCTGTTATGATGGCTAATAAACAATGGTGGAATGTTTATAGAGTTATGAGAAATGCTGGAGGGTTGAGACCAGTAGAAACATCTTCTTGTGATGATGGTGTTTCAGCTCACTCTGGACATTCAGACATTGTTTTACGTAGAAGCAATAGACAAAGATTTGTTCCTGCGAGATATCGTTGAACTTGTTTTTACTTATGTTTTTTTTGTTTTCTTTTCTTTGGTTGTGTTTCTGTATATAGAAGGAGGATAATGTAGTGTTTAACCTTTTCATTACATATTTAGCGCGAGGCTCTGTGTGTGTTCTGCCTCAGAATGTTGATGTCGTACTGTTCTTCTGGTGACAGTTGACTTTTATCTTCTTTGCCTGCTGGTCGTTGCGCGGCACTTGTCTACAATAAAGACTACTTACTTTCAATCATCCATGTTGGTGGTCGATATCACTAAAATTACTCTCTTTAAAAGCAGTCACAGACATGGTGGTTTGCTGACCTCAGCAGGCCACCAACCCTGTTAAGCTTTTGATTCCCGATGCGTCACAAACCAGGATCTACCTCTTTAATATTCATGATGTAGGTCTAATTGGGAAAAAACAACCTTTACAACGCAACTTTTACAACGCACTACCATTACAACAAAACTTTTACAACGCAACATCCATTACATCGCATGCCATTACAACGCAACCATTACAACGCATGACACTACAACGCATACCACTACAACGCATGTCATTACAATGCATACCATTACAACGCATAACATTACAACGCATAGTACCCTTACACTTTCCAACACTTACCCTACTGTTGCACCCCCTGGAGTTAGAATAGTCGTTTTTACCTGCAAAAATTCACTATTTGGTACTTATGTACATCTGGCCCATGTCTCCTACATTGTCTATATGTCAATATGTATATATAGATTTATATTGTCCATACTCAATTGTCAAAGTACTTTCAGCTGTAATTATTTGCTCCTAGAAAGTGCTTTGCCACCGAGTCAGGGCTTTGTCTGCACTAAAAAATTGAAAAAAAATAAATGAATGAGAAAAAAAAGGCATTAGTAATTCTCCACTGGTCCATTTTGCCCATGACAAAATCCTGAACAACAATGTCGAAAGTTCAAATGAAGAAATCTTTCAGTAGGGACAAAAAAAAGTTTCAGATGGCATACTAGATTAACAAATATATGATCCATTGGCTCTGTTTTTATCTAATCCTTTTTCTTCACAATTACTTTCACATTTCACAGAGTACTCGTACTCAGAGCAATGTACAAAACCAGAAGCATGAACAATTGATTTCAAAAAGTAGTGGTCAGTTGGACTATTTATAAGTGAAAAGAAAACATTAATTCAAATATGTGAGCCTGGTTTGGGGAGAATTTACAGAGAAACCAACCAAAATAAAAAATATAAAAACAACATTTATATATCTATGCAAAGAAGATAAGAAACTGTGGCAGGTCATTTTACCAACAATCATTTTTAATGCTCTCACCAATTACTATCAGGACATGCTAAGCTATGATTACCCACAACTTAGACAGCATTATATCATTCCTCCCAGCCCCGTCCATACCCCCCTCAAGGCAGTCCAAACAAAACCAGGTGGTGCACAAATGGGGAAAGATGTTGGCCAAACTAATACCCCATGCAGCCCATACCTGCAGGGGGTTGTATACCAAGTATAGCATGTGGTTCAGACAATAAAAAAGAGACAACATTAACAGGGTAGTCCCAGCCGCATTCCCATTGATAGGGCAGACCCATGTGGGTCGGGCAGTGACACCATTAGCTACAGTGTATTGGGCACTCACACCGCTGCTGCTGGAAAGCTTTTAGCACAGTACGACATGTGCTACATCAGCAGGAGTTCATATTAGGACTTTCATCACAGTCACAGTAGCCCCCAATCCCCACTCAGTGGGTCAGTCCCCAGGTTCACTCAAAGAGTTCCAAGCAAACCCCGGCGGCCCCTGTGAGCGAAGAACAAGGAGTCTAACAAAGTAGAAGTAGTCTCAATTCTCCATGCTTTGTGTGCCTCCCCCTTCCTCATATTCACCTGAGAGGGAGCGGCATCAGGTCCACCTCATCTCGCTCGGCTTGAGAAACTGCTGCAATTACTGCAAAGCATTGTCTTGACATCCACTGTGACCCATAATGCCGCTGGGTATAGCATACTGTACTCCAGTTGGAGCTTTTTCTTCACTGGTATGAAGACGTCTGGCCTTCTGCTCTTGTTTTGTGAAGTCAGTGTATAAGGATTTTTCAGAGCCCTCATGTCCTAAGACCTTCAGTTGCAGTGGGCATGCTCTACGACAAAGATCTCCGAGAAAATATCTCTTCCCAGCAAATCTGTGAAGAGGCGTTCGACATAGCATTCCATGTTATTTATATTGGTGGACTTAGCCATGCCCACTATTCTCAGATTGTTCCTGTGTGAGTGGGCTTCCAGGTGCTTAAAGCCAAATTGTACATCTGAAAGAATGTTTTTATCTTCTGCCCAATCTTGGAGCCAATTTAGAATGATCCGGCTTGCTTCCTTAACCAAGGAATCCAATAAGAATATTGGGCAGTACACGCTGGATTCTGTCGGTCGCATGATGCAGATGTAAGCATGCATGATGATGCATGCTGTTGTGTACATCATTGGGCTTATTTAAAATTTAATTTTGTTGTAGGTAACTGGCATCGGCAACAGCTATTTTTTGCTACATGGGTGATCCACAGCAGTTTTGGGTATTACCCTTCTCTTTGGGGGTTCAGGATATGGTGGTCTCCCAGATGGTTACCCCCAAATAAGTGAAAGCCTATTTGGGATCTGCCGCATCATTAGAGAGACAGAGCATGTGCTCAGGGCACCCCACTACTTTATTTCACTGGTAGATGGCATCCTGCTTGGTGAGTGTGGTCCTCTTCTAATCCCCAAACAAAGCTATGTTTGAGAGAAGTACTTTTGGAAAGGGGTGACTGTAGTGTTCTCGTACACATCCAGATGAGCGGCATAATTGCCCCTTATTTAGGCACTGTTGGGGCACCAAACATATCTCTGGTCACTGGTGGGCTTTTACCTCCCCAAGGAAGTAGAAGTCTTTTTGGAGAATGAAAGTCAGGCTCTCTGGACTGTGATCCCCTCTAACCCTTCAGCATGTAATGACACCACAAGGCACCCCCAACCTACCTAAGACAAGACATTTTGAATAACTATTTTATGAACGAGCAGCATTGGAAAGTCGTCTTATCAATGGTGCCACTCCAAAAGTTGTCCTGGCCTAGGTAGCTGTAAACATGACCTCCCAATTTGCCCCTCCTGGGAGGTAAAAGGCTAGAGGAGGGGGACTAGAGGTTAGTGCCTTAGCTAGGTTGAATTGATCCCCAATTCCATTTCTCTAGCTTCTAGTGTGCTTTCTACCATTGTAGGGGATGGCGCCCCTTTCTAACCCCCAAGGGTGGGAAATGTAGGAGGCTACACGGGATTTCGATCCCCTTGCATTCTCTGGTGTCTAGTGGGCTTTGCCACCCATGGAGAACAGACCAGGAGGTAGTACATTATGGTTGCTAGTATTCCATTTTTAAGAGTAGGTAATAATGGAATCACTTTCAGGGGATTAGGGCTACCCATACTTCCCGGATAGGCCTCAATTGGACACTTATATGACCACACTCTGGACACAATTCAATTTACCTGCTTTGGGGTCACAGCTGCTCAGCGCTTTGCCTCGCAAGAGGTCCACGACCAGTGTACCTCGCACCCGCCGCTGCAATACTTCCGCGGCTGCCGAGAGGGGCAGAAGGACTACATTTCCCAGCGTCCCCTGCCTGACGGGGACGCCGCCTAACAGCAGACTCTTCCGCCCGGAGGCGCATAAACCACAGCACTTCCTCCCGTGTCACGGGATGCGCGCGGGCAGTGCCGGGCTGAGCCCGGGCAGAGGGCGGGCCATCTGTGGCCATCAGGGGCCAGAGGAGGCCGGGCGGGGCCACCCCGCTAAGGAGCACTAATGGGTAAGCGGAAACAAGTGAGCAATGAGGGAGCTGGGGGTCAGAAAGCTAAAGTGGCCAGGAAAGGAGAGACAATCATTTCTTATCTGACATCAGCTGTGGGCGTGATTAGTAAGGAAATTGCTAATGCTGAAAAAGAGCTAGGCCTGTCACCATCAGTAGGGGGTGAATCTGACCCCGGTGTAGAGGCAGCTATACAAGACATTGTGCCCCCTCAGTCGGGCCCCGAAGTTGACTCTGGTTCTTCTCTAATTCTTGTCCCAGATACGAGTGTATGCACCCAGGCTCCGTCGCCCCATAAGGAGGATACCCAGAGTGTATCTGAGCAACAAGGAAATGGGGGCAGGGCCGCGAAAAATTGCCAAAAGAAGACTAAGCATACTAATAACTGTCTCACAGACATGGATGACAAGATAATAAATAGACTTAGCTTGAAAATCGAAGGTTTAATTGACTCACACCTGGAGCCTGTCTTGACAAATATTGCGAAAGATATAGTGGACACTCTAAATACTTGTGTAGCGGGACTATTGAAGAGATGCGAGGCAATAGATACGTTTATTCAAGAACATTGCAGTTGTCGGAGTCTAGCACCTACTATGCAGAACCCCATCTCTACCAATTCTAGGCGGATAAACATTGCCGCGACCAGTGTTCCGGTTAATCTCCCTTTAAATGTTAATACCCCGGCTGTAGATATGGTACCCACTGCAATTGGCAAAAACACCCACCTCCCTAGGGCCGTGACATCAGAAGAGGCCATTAGGCATAGCCCAGTAGTCTTACATCAGCCTGCTAAGGAGTTCCCATTGTCCCCTGTCAATCTAAGTTGCATCTTCCACTACAGGCCGCCCCTTTAGTGGCGGTCCTAACTGGGGTACCCCCTCTTAAGTTGAATGAGGTAGAAAGTACACAGGAACTTATGAGAATCACTAAGAACTGGTGTACTCAGTATTCTAGCGGGGAAGCTGATATAACGGGCTGTATAAGTATGGTTAGGCGAGTCGGGTGGGTGGATCCCAGAGAAAAATCAATAAAAGGGGATTGTGTTGTCATTAATTTTAAAGCACAGGCCATGGCAATCGACTTTATTGGGATGGGTCAGAACTGACTAACTCAGGCATCAGGCCGCTTCCCCTGGGATTCTTTAATCCACCATCTACGCGAATGGGGCATAACTCGGTTCCTCAATCAATTAGACCCCCCACACTCCCCCTAAACGCCCCAAGTCTATCTCAGCACAACCCAGCAGGGACCTCACTGCGGGTCCTAGTCACCCCCAGTAATCTGGGAATACCATTATCCAATCGTTTTTCTCCCTTATCAGGTATGGACGAAAACGACTGACTACATGGTAATATAGAGATTGCAACCCATACGCTGAAGCATGTCCCGCCCTGCAGAATTGTAAGTTGGAATGTAGCAGGTCTAAGGGCAAAGATGGGGGATGAGAAATGGGTAGGGTTCTTAAAAACGTTTGATATAATTTCACTTCAGGAAACCTGGGACCCAACAAATTGTTTCTCCCTAGATGGCTACCAGCCCTTTTTCATCCCAGCTCAACGTAGTAGGGCGGGTAGAGCCAAAGGGGGCTTGTTAAGCCTGTTCTCCTTAAAGGGCTTGTTCACTCAACTTGATATGGGCTCCGAAAACAGTCTAATAGCGGAACTGTCAGTCTCTGGGAGAAACAAAATATTATTTATAAACTTTTACAGTTCTATGGATAGCAAAGACAATAACTTAGCGCTACTAGAAAAATTTCTTTTATCGTACTGTTTAAAGTCAAATACATTCAAGATCATAATTATGGGAGACCTCAATACTCACCCCTGTGATCAATTATGTGGAATTGAAGGTTATGAGGGTCCCCCGCTTTCAGCCCTGTCTCATTTTGAACATTCAAAGAAGGGTGAGGAACTAGAAATATTTTTAGCCAGTTGGAACATTTATGAGTCCAGCTGTGTGAAGGCTGGTATTAGGACCCCAACGTTTAAGGGGAGAGACATAGGGACAATCATAGATTATATTTTCTTTACATCTTTTATGTTGTGTAGGGTTCTAAGTTATTTTACGGAGGTCTCCGTCTATAGTGATCACAATCCTGTGATATTAGAGATGGAGCCGGGGGACCTCCTTTGTTTTAAGGATGCGTCGCAAATGGGGGGGAAAGATGTGATCTTGAAACACCAAGGCAGAAGATTGAGGTGGTCCAAAGTGGTCCCCGAAAGCTTTTTAGGTGAGGTTTTACCTGAGGTTGAAAGGGAAGTTAATATATGTCTGGATACTGAGTCACTGGGGACACACACGATAGCCGCTTTTGGCATTATCTGTCAACAAATTAATCTTAGTCTACAGATAGAGGGTAGGCAGACACCTCATACTGGTAATAGGTGGTTTAATAGTAGTTGTACTAGAGCCCATGCTGCCCTTTTTAAAGCACTAAAAGCGTCTCCAAAGGACAGGCGGATTATAGCCAGCCTTAGATCAGCCTACAAACAGGCTTTATTAGCTAGAAAACGGGAACTGAAGGAGGAGGCCTGGTTTAAACTTCTATCTCCCGAAGTCTTGCGAGACAGCGGGAAATTCTGGGCCACCGTAAACCAACCTCTGTTCTCAGCTGATGAGAATCCCCCCTTGAGCTGTAATATTCCTGACAGTGACTGGATTGCTCATTTTGAGAAAATCTACAGGCTGCCAGGAGACGACTATAGAACAGACAATAGTCTCCCGGAGAACGTTTCCCCTGTTGTGGTCTTCGATGTTTCGGAAGTGGAAAGGGCCATTGGAGAAATGTCACAGAACAAGGCCCCGGGCCCCGACGGGTCCCTGCTGATTTATTTAAAGCTGCCCCACATTTCTGGTCCAAAATTCTGTCAAATGTGTTTAACTCCTTGGGACCAAACAGCTCGCCAGCTACCTGCGCCACCTCAATTATAATTCCAGTTTTTAAAAAGGGGAACAGACAGGATCCGTCCTGTTACAGGCCAATTTCTTTAATTGATTCATCGGTAAAAATATTAGGCCGTGTGGTCCTACGTAAACTATCAGATTGGCTGTCTGAAAGAGGGATCCTATCTAATGCACAATACGGTTTTAGAGCCAAAAGGAGTACCCTTGACCAATGTCTCAACCTCCAACTTTTAATCAGCAAGTACACTATAGCTAAGGAGGGGTCACTTTATATGGGTTCATGGACCTCTCCTCAGCATTTGACCTAGTAAATAGGTCAAAGCTGTGGCACATACTATTAAACTTGGGTATTGACCCACCATTAGTGCACTTTTAGCGGACCTGCACTCTGGTATTTTAGCTGCAATCAGAGTAAATTCTGAGGGGCGATGTACAAGCCATTTTAGGTCAGAGGGGGGGGTCAGACAGGGGTGTATTCTGGCCCCCCTCCTGTTTACATTATACATAAATGCCCTGGAGCCTGCTCTGGAGGACGTTCTCCTTTACGCGGATGATGCCGTCCTCCTGGCCCATACAGGGGTGGGTTTGCAAAAACTGTTAGATGCCTTTGGAAGTTTTATGGAGGAATTAGACTTGAAAATTAACACTAAAAAATCTCAAGTTATGATTACAGGGAAAGCACGTAGGGATAAAAAGGTCAAAACCTTCTACTGTTGCGGGGAAGAAGTTTGTAGGGTATCCACATTCCCATATCTGGGAGTTCTATTTGACGATAGTGGTAATTGGGACCCTGAAAAAAATAGTCGCAGTACGGCTTTCGCTAGAACCGCATCTGCACTCATGGGTTTCTCCAAAAAGCTAGGGGCTAGGCCGATAGAAGCCCTCCTTAAGGTTTTTAAAGCCAAATGCCTAGCGGTAGCCACATATGGTTCCCAGATATGGGGCTACTCGCCCCAAGCTAAAATCCAGACCATTGAGAACAAATTTATTAGATCAGTTTTGACTGTCCCTCAGTCCTCCCCAACATTCTCCATTCATACTGAGCTGGGGCTAGGATACGTAACTGATTAAATTAAAATAGCCCCGCTAATATGCTGGTTAAAAACCTGGCTGAACCAAGAAATAACTTTGAATCACACCATACTGCGAGACTGCTTGAAGCTGGACAAGTCTAACACAATTCCTTGATTGGCCTATATAAAATCGGGTTTTCACAATCTAGGACGTCCTGAACTTTTCTTGTCCCCAGACTCCATAGTGAGGAAGGACATTGGACTGACCAAAAACGCCATGATGAATTTACTTTCTGCAGAGAGGGAGGAGGGAGAGCTGATGAAACCAACAGTTAGAACTAATTATGCTCTAATTAGCTCCCCAGATCCTGAACCTTACCTCACCCTAGTGAATCACCCCTTTCATCGGCACCTTCTAACACGATTTCGTCTTAATTTGATTCATTTTTCTCTTGGTTGTTTTAAAAATTGGTGCCCCCCAGAACGGGATGAGCCTTGTCAATGTGATGATTTCTCGATCCAGGACACATTACACTTTATTATGTTCTGTGAACACTATCGAGAAATCAGAAAGAAATTCTTGTTCCCTATTCTGAGGGAGGTGGGTTTTATACAGGTTAGGCCAGCCCTTCTGTACTTACAACAATTAAATTCCCCACAAATAATATTCCATGTTGCTAGTTTTTTAGTTGCTGCCACTCGGATAAGGAACAAGATTGTCAGGGCTACACCTATCTCTTTCGATATTTTATGAACTAGACTGTTTGTCCTTTTTATTCCATGATTTTACTGAACAAAAGTTCTTGTAACTTTTTATCTCATTTTTAAGATATATTTATATTGTATAATAGTTATACTGACAAAATGAATTCCTCTGTCTATGATGTTTCTGTGTGTAATTAATTGTTTGTATTGTACTATGTCTTTTTATGATATTAATTTATCGAATAAAAGTATTTGACTGACTGACTGAATTCAATTTGGAGTCCCCACTCCCCAGTCCCCTTGTTCTTTTCCCTGCTTAAAGTTCCTACCCTGCGCCAGTGTAAATGAGAGCAGAATCATCTGTGAGTGCTGCAGTGCCTGAGGGACTCATCTAGAAAATAACATACCCCCATCAAAGGGTATTTAGCAAGGAATGGGTTACTAGAGACCCTTGAACCAGACTAAAGAGGTGAGAGACTGTGGTAATGTGCTGCCCAAGTTAAGTTCCACGAACGAACCACAGAATTGGTGGCTCTATGTTGTTGCCAATTCATTATTATTATTATTATTATTATTATTATTATTATTATTATTATTATTATTATTATTATTATTATTATTATTATTATTATTATTATTATTATTATTAATATTATCATCATTATTATTATTATTATGTAGTTTTGTAAAGTGCATAGCTACCCTAGCCAGGTTCCCCAGCACTAAGTTATCTCAAAGCAGAACACAGAGAATTAAAATAGCCAGGTCTTCAAGTCATGCTTACCCTTTATTGTCCCTTTTGGAGTACGATATGTTGTGACATGACACCAGCTGGAACCAGGTCTCTATATCCCAATGGAATCACAGAGGAACCCGGGGGTATATTTACAAAGAAATGCTGCAGCGATGCAAGCAATTTATCTGTGCCCTGCTGCAGCATTTCAAAAACACAGAGATGTGCTGTATTAACAAGAATACAGCGCACACGTGTGTTTTCCGTTGCACTGGTGTTTAAAAATGCTGTCTAGCGTTAACACTACCATGGTGCAAGGGTGTCTCTGTTGCATGGATGATTGTTTATGTGCAGGAAGTTCCTGCACATAAACATTAATTAAAGGCGATTTGTTCCTTTTATGGGTGCTGCACAATGCTGCACGTAGGAAGAGCAAAAACGAGGAGAAATAAAAGTATTTCTCCTCGTTGCGCCAATTTAACGCGTGCTGTTCAGTGGTTTCAGTTTTTGGTGCTGCCTCAGATTTACATATCCTTGTAAGTCTGGGGCAGCATCAAAAAGCAATGGGTGTTGCGGTGGAATGCCCACAGCAACACCCATTGCACGCCCCTTTCACGCAGATACCTGCGCCAAAGGGTATACGATATTTACAAAGTGGCGTCAAGCCACGCAAAGTGGCTTAACGCCACTTTGTAAATATGAACAGGGCATTGCGCCACCAGAGTGCAAAAAAACTGCAGCTCCAGTGGCGCACTGCCCTTTTAATCATGCCCCTTGGTTTATTTAGAGGACTGTGTCCGTCAGTGACTCAAGATGGACCTAGTGACCTTTAGTCCTGAACTATGTGAACACTAAGGCAAGTTTCCACAAAGAATCACTCCTAGCGCGTTGAAAAAGGCCTTTTGTGTAAGCTCGAACCCACAAACTCTCTCAGAAAACTGTATCACTCTCCAGACCATTCTATCGCCTGACAGACTCAAAGGGACCCCTTCAAATCCATTTGCTCTCAAACAAAAACACCATACCTTCTGGCAACCAGGCCTTGGCCAGTCAGTTTTTTCAGCTCACAGTCCGGTTGCTGTTGGACACTCTTTTCCAATCGCTACCAGGACTGTGAGTAACACTTTCTTCAGAAGCTGTCCCGTGAGAATCACTCACTGTCCTGGTTACGGCCAGCAAGATATCTCAGTGAGTTAAAGGTTGTTCACTGTTGTCACCTGTATGTCACATGTTTGAACCATAGCAAGGACGAAGTACCATTACACCCTTTACCAGACCAATATTACCTACAGTGCTTAGAGATGGGAATATGAAGTGGCACATAAATAGCAGATCTGTGACCTGGTGTTGCCATGCATGCAACTATTCAGGGACTCATTTACAAAAAATTGACGCAGCGCCGCATGCCATTTTGCTGCACCGAGCTGCGCCATTTTAAAAGTACAGGGATTAGTCACAATAACAACAATACGACTCATCCGTGTGCTTTCCCCTGCACTGGCGCACAATTGGCTGCCGGCTGCCATCGCCAGTGTAGGCACCCTTGTGTCATGTTGCAAGGGTGCCTGCATTGCGGGAATGATTCTTTTTGTGGTGAAAGGGTTACCTGCAAAAAAACAGTCATTGATACCATTTTCCTCTTTCTATGCATGCTGCAGAATGAAGCACACATGCAAAAAGGAAAAAATGAGGAGAAATAAAAGTATTTCTCCTCGTTGCGCCAGGAGGCGGAGGATTCTGACTCATTCCCAGGTTTACAAAACTTTGTTAATCTGGGAATGTGTTAGATTCCCTGGATGTTCCTGGGAACACCCAAAGCAAAACATCCATTGAACGCACCCTTTTACGCAGAGTAATGGGTGAAAAGGGCCCATATTTATAAGGCCACGAAAAGTCATGCAGGGTGACATTATGTAGCCTTGTAAATTTGGGCAGGCACACTATGCCGCTGGTGTGTCAAAAAAAGGTGACGCACTGGCGGCGCAATGGGTTTGTAAATGAGGCCCTCAGTATGTAAGGCGTGGCGCTTTCATCTGATTTCTGCTTTTAGCTGTACTGCATGCTGAAGAACTTCTGTAGGTGAGTCACGCATAGAGGCCTGGCCTAGATTTAAAATTGTCTCAGTTACAAAAGCTACCCAGTGGAGACAACCAGTATATATGGAAAATATGATTTCTGGAGCTGCAAGGAGTTCCAGAGGCCATTATATCCTACAGCCTTAAGGCCTGCATTGCGCAAAGGACCTTATATTAGTGTTTTATGGAACTCATTCTCTCCCTCAAAAGTCAGAAACATTCCTAATAATCAAACGAAATATTAACTTATTTTTAAATTGTGCACTTCATACCTCACATATGCCTTTTCTAAGCACTGTGAACAACAGGTGATTCTATTATTCAATCATGCTGGTATGCACAGCTGTAATTTTCAGAACTCAGCAGGAGCTAGAAGTAAGAGTTTAGCTTGCTGAGCTATCTTTCAGGCATAACGAAAAGCCCACATGTTTTGTTTCTTGTTTGAATTAGTAATAGAGTCGACACTCTTAGGGGGATATTCTCAAGAACTTGTGATAATGATCGCAAAAATAGCTTAACGCAACTTTGCACATCGCAGTCTATTGCGACAAAATAACACTGTGTTAACGTTGTATTCTCAACCCGGCGGCAGCATGTGATAGTCTCAAGATAACGCGCCAAATGACCGCGTTAAAATTAACGCGATGCCGGAAAAATGCAAAACACGAACGCGAAAAAAGTTGTGATGCCCCAAATCGCGATACAAAAATCAGCAATAACCAGCGACAGGCCTTCAATTCCCACATGTCATGCAGGAAAATGCACTATAAAAGCAGAACAAAAAAAGGCAAAAAAAACCCAAACTGCTTAGCACCATTGATGCACCCAGACCGAGTGCAGAGGACAACGCGAACCCCACAAGCCCCACAGACGACCAGCAAAGAACCCCAGGGTCGGGGAAGGCCAAGGAGAAGAGGAAGAGGAAGACGCAGTTCAATCCGCAGGAAAACAGGATCATCATTACGGAGGTGATAGAACACTACCAACAACTGTTCGTCACCTCCAACGTGTCATTGGCAACAAAGACGCAAATATGGCAGACTATCTTGGACCATGTGAATGCAGTTGCAGTGTTGCAGAGGACAATGGAAGAGGTCAACAGGTGCTGGAATGATGTGGAGGGAAAAACCAAGAAGAAACTCGATGCCAACATGAAAGCAGCAATGCTGAATGGAGGTGGGGGTCCAGCAGCGCACCAAGAGCTGCATGGCATGGAGAAAATGGTGGCCACAGTCATCAGTCGGCATACGGTGCCAGGAGTTGTGGATCCGGACACTGCTCAACATGACCTGACACAACATCAACAAGGTAAGTACTGACCAGGGACTGGGGGGGACGGAGGGAGATGGGCACACCCAATGGCACACATGCACAATTAAGTAGAGCATACTGCACGCCCACAATGAGTCTGGATCATGTCCCTGATCCCCGTGGCACACTGCAGCACACATACAAACACCAAGGAGGCCCCATACCCCATGTCCCCTAAGGGGTCCCACCCCACACATCACCAATTTCACCACCAACACATACACACGTTTGAAACCCAGGAAAGATGCATATTTGTGAGCCACACTGCCAATACAAGAGACACCACAAAACGATTAGCATTGCTGCAGTCCAATCATCATGACATTGTGCATGCCACAACACTGAGGTAGCTGAGTGTGGACCACATCCAGAAAGGAGCAGGTCACACATCCACATGCACAAACAACCCCTGACGTCAACAACACATCTGCGGACAAACCATGCCCAAAAGTCACAACTCGATCAAGAGCCCAATTCACACAAGTCCTCTACATCTCAGCACTGTAGAAGCACAGAAGTCAAAGGCACACCATCTGAAAGGGATAAGGGGCAGCCAAATTAGAGCTTCATGGGTGACTCACCCACAATGCAGCACACACACATAAGAATAAAAGCACATTAGCATTGAAAACAAAGTGGTACAAACTGCAACACTTTCACAACAGAACATAGGACACAACTGGTGCTGCATGTGTGTCCAAAATGGCCAATCACATCTGGCATAGAAGGAAACTGTGAGATGACTTGGAGACAACAACAACTGTCTATTCAGAGTGGCTACGCCGATGTCATCTGTGATGAAACGTAAGAAGGGTCATGGAGAACATGGAGTGGATGCAGGCGCAAAGAATGGCTACCAAGGCTGCACACGAGAAAGCTGTTGATGAGATCTTCCATGCCCTGCAGATCCTCATCATGGGAGTGATGCCACAAGACATTGTGCAGATGAATGCTGCTGCTACTTCTACATCCACATCTCCGGCCACTGATGTGTCATTGTCACACAGTGCTGCAGACCAAACACCACCACCCACATGTGAGGCACATGAAATGTCAGTGGCCGAAGATGAGGATGAATCTGCCTTAGTGGTAAGAAGCAAGCAGTAGCATTCATCTCTGCCATATGGCTTCTTTCTGCTTGGTTCTTCCCTCTGCATCATGTGCTTGAATACCACCTTCCACTGTCCCCCGAAACACTCTGCGACACTAACCTTGCACCTCGACATGGATTGCCATATATTGTTTGCATAACAATGACACAGCAATCAGCCTGCGGACTGGACTCTTCCCCTTCCGAGTTACTTGTCAATCCCTAAAGGACTCTGGCTGGCCATCCATGGGGCAACATTGTAATGTGTTATCTGCATGGCCCAGTACTAAGACAGCTTCAACACTCCACTGATGTGAATAATACATTCTAATGCACACAGATGTGTCCTGTCTATGATTAATTAAGTATGAAAGCTTGGATGGATGAATGTAGGGACAGTGGTTCCCCCTTACATCCATGTTGCTCATGTTGTGGGACTTGAGTCACAGGGTGCATCCCTGCATCATGGTGGTACATATCTGACCCCAAAAGAAGCCCTGTTGTCAATTGTAGGTCACAAATGACAGCCTATATGTAATGATTTGGGACACATTTGAAACGCTGATGAGTGGGATTCTGTACTATCTTTGACACACAGAAATGGAATTTTGAATATGTGACACCCCAGACAGCCTCTCTGTACAGAGGTGACACACCCACCATCTATTTTCAATTTTTGAGATTGTTAGCACTACATGTTGCACTTACACTTGTCAGAGTGATGTGCTTGTACAGAGGAGTGGCATGTACTCAGGCTTACAGGGGGGGGACATACCAAGCTACATTTCTGCGATCTTCCCCACTGCCTGGGATAACATAGTTGCATCCACTGTCCACTGCATTCCAAACACCAGCAGTATATGTCGACATGGACATGTCTGTGGTCTGCATATTGCAGTCTGGCCAGCACATCCATGCCACACTTGGCATTGTGTACATTCTTATTCATGGGTCATTTGCCTCCTTCGCACATGCCTGGTTCCCACCTCTCCCCACATTCTGCTATTGTGTGGCTGGGGTGCCATGCCGTTGATGGCTTGTGTACATGACTAGCCCAGGTTACCACAGTAAGTTGTGCTGTCGTGTCTGGTAGGTGGGCATGTTGTTTGGCATGTTGTATGTGAGTTTGTCACATGTGCATTCCCAGAGTTGTGAGTTGCATGATTGGGGAGTTGAGGTGTGTGGTGTGTTCATTTGGTACTTACCAACGAGCAGTGCATTTCCGTAGGTGCCAGCCTCAAGGCGATGGTTGATGATGGACTGTCGGAAGATGAAGGAATCATGCACACTGACTGGGTAGTTGGTGACAACATTGGTGAAGAGTCCCCGGTGGTCCACTATTGCCTGCTCATTTATGGAATGTGTATGCTTTCTTTTTGCGGTAATTGTGTGCAGTGTTGGCAGGGGGCACAAGTAGGACATGTGTGCAGTCAATTGCCCCCAACATGTGCGGGAAGCTAGCTGTGGCGTAGAAGCCTTGCTTGGTCTCCAGCTGTTCCTGCGCAGTATGGGGAACAGTGAAGGTGCTGGGGTACCAAGCTGATGATGGCATCCAAGCCAATTGTGAGGAACTTTGATAGGGCTGGCTGTGAGACTCTTCCGGCTCTGGCGGTTGTTGGTTGGAAGGTACCAGAGGCCAACAGGTGCAGCACAACCAGCAGCTTTGTCTGCGGAGGGATGTTGTTTGCCCGCTGTGACGGTCCCGTCAGCCTGTGGGCAATGATGGTCGCAATGCTGAGCATTGTTGTCCTTTTGAGCCTGTAGTGGGCAATGACATCCTCTGGTGTTAAGTCTGTGAGGCTGGTGCGTTTTCTGAAGGTCCGCTGTCTTTGTCTGCGCTGCCTCTGTGGTAGTCCAGGGATGGAAGGCAGGGGGCCGGGGGGTGGTGGGCCTGAGGGTGGTGGCGGTGGGAGTTGTGGCCCTCTTGGGGCTCCGAGATGCATGATCAGTAGCTCCATGGCATCTGTTGTTCTTCAGATGTGGCTCTGGGCTGGGCTCCCTTTTATGGTGCAGGCACCTGCCAGGTAAAAGCAGGTGTTAAATCCCTGCTGCTAATGCACCTTATCACCTGTTTTGGGATCTTATCGCCGATCTGGCTGTTCGTTGAGAATATTGTGAAGTGGTGTTGTCATGGCTTTTTGCCCCGGAACGCCTACACTGCATATCATTAGCGTTAGTTGCCAGTGTCATCTGTGGCGATGTTTTTTGCGGCTGCTATCGCAGGAAAACTGGTGATATCGGCTGTTAGCACCAGCTTGTGAATAGGGCGATAACTTTATCGCCACTTTGGCTGAGATAAAGTGCCGCTAACTCGGCGATAGGTCCTTGAGAATATGCCCCTTAGTGTGTTATAATTACCTGCGTTAGCTCGCATGCAACCTTGTTTGCGTTACATAAATATGGCAATAAAATGTAATAAAGTAGTGACATCCTTTTGCCTTTTGAGAGTAGTGCCTCGTAGCTTTTTGATGTAGTACATGTTACAGTCTCTAGTCTAAAAGATAGGGAAGAAAAATTCAACAACTCATCTCTGGTCTCGGAAACCAGTACATTTACATAAGCGCCAAAAAGCAGTGAGTAGACATACTAGGTGCAGTGCAGGCAAAGTTTAATTTGTATTTTAAAAAACTGCAGGGTTCCACATTGTTTCTTAGGAGCCCGCCGCCTGCGCAGTCTATAAGGTGTATAGGGGCGGGGATCGGAGGGGCGGATTGCCGCATGCCAAAGCTGCTTATCTCTTATTTCGCCTCAACCCTCTTTGGGCTTTCTGTCGCATTACCTCACTCTTGCATTTTTTTCATCCACCTGCTTTCTTCCAGATCACTGTTTCCTTCAACCCCTTACGTTTCTAGCACGTAACGGCTAGAAACATACCTGCTTCATTTACCACACAAAAACACGTTGGAACTGAGGTATATTTAACCAAAAGCTAATTAATTACATTTCTCTTTACATGAATTCATGCTTAGCATGCTCTAGACTTGAAGATGAAGCTGTTCAAATTTGTCTGTGGTCGTGTTTCAGCCCTTGAGCAGAGCTCCTATTGTGACCAGCACAATTAACTCTGTTTAATAGGTTATCCTGAAACAAATATCTCACATTCGCTAAGAAAGTGTATAATTCATCAGATGAATGACAGCTTCGTGTTCCACCCATCCAGTGGTATTTAATGAAAGATGGCTTGACGGACAAAAAACGAAGCAGACATGCTGCAGGGAGATACTTTAGCACTGATTTATGTACTGTTTCCCGGAGATCGGATACCAGCTCCCAGACTCAGTTAGGGGTGAAATCTAATCAGTTCACAATTAGTCAGCAGTGACCTTAAGACTCGCATGATTAAAAAAAACAAGTCTTAGAACTGGATCCTAAAATATTTTTACTACATCTTACTTTTGCAGGACTTCAAGTTTACCCGTGAATTCCAGGATTAGTCAAGGAGTACTACAATAGTAAATCACATCTCCTCACAGCAAATTTCTTTGACTAAGTCCTATAATGTTTAAAAATACAATTTATATCATTAAGTATAAGACAACCATTCCAGTGAGTGTCCTTCAGGTAAAAATCTGTGATGTTAGAAATAAGATCAATGTTTGTCAATCTGTAGAGAGCATAGAGTTAGCCTTTATGCTTTATTTTTTGGTACTTTTGGCACAGTGCAGATTTCTTGATTTCTTTACAAGTTCTCAGACCGCATTTCTAGTTTGTAATTTTGGCATACTGCGTTTTTTTACATAATATATTCGTTTTCTTTTACCACCATGCAACACCTCAGTGCCATTATATGCTAAATTAATAAATGTGTGAAAGGTATAAGGGCCAAAAAATTACATTTTAATTTAAAAATTAACCTGATGATTTGTTGTGCTATATTTATTCTATCTATCATGCTTAAGTAAATGAAAAAAATCCAGTAAAGGTAACTTTTTTTAGGTCTGCATTTTTGTGGAGATATAAATGTACAGGAGACACTTGGTAATATTCACCTGGTTTCATGCCTATACTGTTAATTTCACGCTCGAAACAGCTTAAAAGAGTGAAAGGCATTAGGCAGTCATAGCCAAGAGGGATAGTATACCATGACAACTCGGCTGGTAAAAAATAGTAACAGATACATTTCTATCAATAACCACATTTTGCAAGTTGCCAAACCGCATCAGTCTATCCTGGGCCATGGAGAAACTTACTGCTATGTCTCATGATAGGATTGCAAAGGCTGAATATATCTGTCCTTCCTTCAAGTCTTATGTGGATGATCTGGGGTCCTAGATCGACTCTATGGGCCTGAGGGATTAAAGAGTGTTACCCATTCTGTATCTCTGGGAAATGCATTAGTACATACGATCCTATACGCCCAATGTGATCATCAACTCCAAGATATGGCAGGTGGCCCCAACATAGCAGTTGCTCAGTTAACATTAGGCTAAGCTTAAGCTGTAGACTAGGAGGATCCTGTCTGCACAAGTACCAGTGGGATTACACATATTTCAAGGAGGAACCGCCCTACCAATTATTTTATTCTGTGGATCATATGTATTAAGGAAACTGTGTTGTTCCCCTGATCTTCTCGCAATTTTGTGTTGTACAAATTGAAAATCTGATAAAGTTGTGACAGAAAGATCAAAATACCAGTGTAAGAGACAGGGCCCCAGGGTAGGCATTTCTAAACTAAAAGGTGGCAGGTAGAGGCCACAGCTGGGCCCAGTCCTGATCAGATCAGCAGTTGCAGGAAAAGGCCTCTTGCAGCATGTAGTGTTCTCGTACCTTTAACAGGAGGTTAGAGTTATGGCCCTTGGAGTCCACATCTTTGTCCTGGGTACAAGAGGGAGAGAAGGTCCAGTGTTCAAGGCACAAAACACAAAACAAGAGCAAAAGAACCTGATGTTCTGAAAATAATCTATGACTCTCTCTCTAGTAGGCATTTTAAACAAGTCAACAATTGTAGGTACAGTTTCTGTGAAAAGAACATCAAGACACAATAAAAGACTCTGTCAAATTTAAATAATGGTATTGAATTAAATATCAGAAATCAATGCATATAAATAACATTTTAAGATGCTCAGTCATTAGTCTCACAACTTAAACTATAAAATCACACACCTAGCCAAAGTAAATCTACTGCTAAATATGGGCATCCATAAGAAGATGGTTTATAATTGTTAGAGATTTCTACCACCAACAAAGGCAGGAGGATGGTTTCACAAGCGTTCCCTTAGCATGGGCAAAGAGATCAAGTTAAAACCCACTAGTGGAGAGTCCATAGGGTTGGGCAAGGGGAATGCAGCATTATTCGGGAAAGTTCAAGTCTGGTTTCTCCCCAAACTGCTCCAAATCGTCCATTAGGCAAGTTCATCAGCAAAGGCAAAAAGGCAAGGGGCATAATAGAGAAAGTCTAGCAGGCAAGCAGGAGGCAAGGAGAGTGAAAAAGGGATAGAAAGGCCAAAAAGAGGTTGAGCTCACTCCTCCTAGGAAAGTCACTTGTTATAGTTCAGTTTCCTTTCTTTATGACATCAGTGGTCGGTCCACAATGGTCTGATCCTCATGTGATCATTCTTTCGTTCTCCAGGTACAAAGTGATACTCCAGCATACTGTCCCATGCACATCATGAGAATGACTGTCCATTCCGTCCTCACAGGCTAGTTGACAAAGAACTTCCTTACTTTGTTGCTCTCCACGGATATTTATTAAAGGTCATGTTCCTACCATTCATACACAAAGATGGGCTGTAATTAAGTCTCTTGTCGTTTAAGGCATGTCCCATGAATAAGAACAAATAAAGCAACATTTGAAGAAACGTATCAATTCCATTGCACAAGGCTATGAAATAATGCAGCTTTAGGAGAAAAGGCATCTCAATTTTAAAGTTAGCATTTCTTATTTAGTATAATAAAACTCCTAGTTAAGATCAAGCATAATGAAATAAATCACACATATCGTATATGAGCTATCATAAAGTTGTCAGTGATTGTTACACTGAAATGGTGAACAATAATTGCCTACTACCACAATTTCAAAAAGTAGCAACATTTAAACTATTTCTAAAAATCAAGAAAATAAAATTGATTCTATGAATAAATGATCTTTATAATGTTAAGCACTTATACTGAAAGTTTCAGACATCTAGCATATTGTGTGCACAAATTGAACCAATGTAGAGTTTGTTATTACACTCTTCAATGAAATGCTCAGGTTCATCATTAGTTTTCATGACATCTTCAAGAATATAAGTAATCAGATACTAAACTTCTTAAATTCACTATTTAATTAATACTACTATTTCTCCCTAGTCAAACACACTTTTATGATGCTGGTACATCAACTTTTCTCAGTTTCAAAGTCGTTTTCCTAGACGTGTGCAAAGTGCACGTGTGTTTTCATTGTCAAGGTAGGTTTATGTGTCATGTAAAGCATGATCAACTTTACACTGCATCTCCACTGTTGGACTTGGCCCTTTTTGCAGGGTTATCCCCAAACTTTTGCTTCTTCCTCCTATTTTTTCCTGACCTGTTGTTGCTGGCTCTAGGACTCTGGGCTCTTTACCACTGCTAATCAGTGCTAACGCGCATTTGCTTTCTGTGTAAATCATTATTATGGTTTGGTGTTTCCATGATTGGCATATTTGATTTACTGGTAAGCCCCTAATAAAGTGTACTAAGTGTGCCAGGGCATTTAAATCAAATGCTACTAGTTGGCCTGCAGCACTGATTGTGCCACCCACACGAGTAGCCCTGAAAAGGTATCACAGACCTGCCACTGCAATGTCTGTGCACAGCTTTTAACTGCCATGTCAACCTGGCAAGTGCACCCACTTGCCAGGCCCTAACCTACCCTTTCCTTACATGTAAGGCACCCCTATGGTAGGCCCAAGGTACCCCCCTGGGCAGGGGGCAGTGTATGTGAAAGGTAGGACATGTACTGGTGTGTATGACATGTCCTGATAGTGAAATACTGCCAATTTTGTTTTTCACGACTGAAAGGCTACCTGCTCTATAGGATAGAATGGGAAATATTTTTTAACATTTTACAAGTATAACTTCCCATTGGGACAAGATAGAAAAATAAAGTTTAGGTTCTGTAAACTCAAAATGTAATAACACATTTTTGGGCAAAAATGGTTTTTAAACTGTGTGTTTGAAAATACCACTTTTAGAAAATAGGTATTTTCTTGTTTAACCATTCTGTGTGCCTCTGCCTTTTTGTGTATTGACTGTCTGGTTTTGTAGTGACAGGGGCTGGGAATGTGCATTCACTGTAGATAGCCACTGGGGAGGTTGAGGTGTGCCTGGCCCTTCCTGGATGACTCAGTGCTGAGCTGAATAGAACTTGCCTGAATTTAGAGTAGTGGGAGGAGTTTTACTTGCACCTGATTAGGGCCTGTTTCCCTTGCACAATGTTATCTCCACCCCCTGTGGTCATACTTCACCAGTGAGGACAGAACTGGTTTGGACTGGGATCAGAGACCCTTGCAAAAAGAGAACAAATACATTTTGGGGTGTAAGTATTTAAACTGAAACCCCAGAACTTTAGATTACTTCTAGACTCTAGAGGAACCTTTGCCAAGGAGAAGAGCTGAAGAACTATGAGGAGGAGTACTGCCCCTTTGCTATGTGCTGTGTGGGGTTGACCTGCACTTGCTGTTTCTGCAAAGGAAATGACAAAGACTACAACATTGCTTTGAACCTGCTTGAAGAAGATCTCCAAGGGCCTTTGTGTGCCGGCATCCTGTTCGGAAGTTTCAGGGACACAAAGACTTCACCCCCAGCTCCCCTGAACTCTGCTGCTAAGAGTTCTGACCTGCCAGGAGGTGCCTGTTCCAGTTCTGGGACTCTGGAGGTTGTGCTTGCAGCTGGGAGCTGGAAGAAATCCAAAGGACTGAAGAAATCGACGCATCGCTGTTCTTGCAGCTGTTTTTCCCATGCAGCACCGCTGTGTGCGAAGAATCACTATGCATCTCTGCGACGCAGCCAAAAGCAACGCAACGTCTGTCGGCGCTGCAAGTACCGACGCATCAAGGGATCGTGACTGAAAAAAACAACGCAGCGCCGCTCAACACTGCTGCATCCCAGATTTCCACCCATTGCACTTGTGAGGCAAGTATTTCCGACGCATCACCCGCGGACCAGAACCGTCTTGGAATCGATGCATAACTTCCCCCTACAGACTGGATTTGATGCATCACTTCTCCTGCGTGCAGCAAAACAGTTGCATTAACTCCCTAAGGTCTCAGGAACGGACGCATCCCTTTGTTTTTGACGGAGCCCATCTATATGGCTGTTTGGCCTTGTGAATTTTGACGCATCTAGAGGTACTTTGTGAGAAATCATGCATCCATTGTTTTCTATGGACCCAGTTGCTTGAAACCTTTTTAAAATCATATTACTATTACCTGTAGGTTAGATTTTTGTTGTTTTGGTCTTGTTGAGTTTAGATAAATATACTTTATTTTTGTAAGGTTATGTGGTGTCCATTGGTGGTGTTGTCACTGTATTACAGTGCGTTTTGAGTACAAATACTTTACACATTGCCTTTAGGATAAGACCGACTGCTCGTGCCTAGCTACCTAGGAGGTGAGCAGGGGTTATCTAAAGTGTGTACCTTTTACCCTGACTAGAAGCAAGGGTCCCTATATGGACAAAGGTACCTACCTCGGCCAACTAGAGACCTTCATTTCTAACAACCACTGTTATACACAGTGCCAGCATGTGGGAGAGGCAATCCCTTTGTTCTTCCCCTAAACCAGTTCATGTCAGTTATTTCCCTCCCTCTGAGACTGGTGCTATCTTTTCAAGAGGGACAAGAGAGACGCAGACCTAGCTGTGAACTACATCTGGCAGTGACATTGACAGAGTGGGCACCCTTTGAAGTCAAGAAGGGGCTGAGTACGGCCCCTGGCTATCCTTTGAAGATCAGATAGAGCTTGGTACAGCCCCAAGGCCATCCCTTTCAGGAGAGGACACCCCTCTCCACACCCAATGACTCTTGTCTGCTGTCCGGGGGCAACACACACCTCACCCTAGGGAACCATCACAGTCAGAGGACAATGGACACTTTCAGAAAAGCTCTTTTTATTTATGCAGAGAAATTAAGCTTTCTAAAAGTGCCATTTCTCTAATAGTAATTTATAATCTGACTTGACCGTAAAATGAGTCCTTGAATTATGTTTCTAGCTGCTCCTACAGATTGTTGTAATGTAATCCAGTGTTTTCCTATGGGAGAGTTAGCCTTGCTACAGTGAAAACTGATTTGGGGTATTTTTCATTGTCATGGTATGTAAATCATTAAATATACAGGCCCACTTTTAAAATACAATGCACACTACCCTATGGAAATTTAGGGTCTACCTTAAGGGTGCCTTACAATTATTAAAAAGGAAGGAAAATTACAATTTACAACTGCACACAGGCCTGGAGGCATGTTTTATAGGGCTACTACAATGCGGCGTGGGTTACACTGGGTGCTGTAGCCACTGGTAACATTTAACTTACAGGCACTAAGTATATATCGTACCATATAATAGGAGCTTATTAGTAGATTAAATGTGCCAATCAAGTTTATTCCAAATTTACCATGTTCCAAGAGGAAAGCACAGCACTTTACCTACGGCCAACAAAATACAGATTCAGTAACAGAAGGCAAAATACATGGGTGACCATGCAGAATGGACTAATTTCCAACAACCAGTAATGGCATTACATGGTAGGCACAACATATGACTTGTGCAGTACTGCACTAGCAGACTTTAGGATGTTTGTGTAGTTGAAATTACAGAGTTAGATCGCACCCTCCCAAATGCGCTTGACAAATGAGGGGGAACACAGAAGAATAGCTGACTGCAAGGTAATTTTTTTTTTGTTGAAAATATATTTTTATTGCAGATTAATATCATATACAATTATTCCGGTCAGCATCATTCCAACCAATACGTACTGTGTCATTGCCACGTGATCTTACAGTACACGGCCATTTAGCCCACAACCCGGAGGGCGGGCGGCATTACTCGAAAAAGTGGCGTACGCGTGCATGACATATCAGTGTGTCCAAGACCGGTCAACAAAGTAACATTCATCTGCTTTTCCTTTTCTCCCAAAACCCCAACATTAGCATCTCACAAATAACACATCACAGCAAGGCAGTGCCATCATCCGATAGTCAACCGTGAACATTCTTATATCATACTCTACCTGCAATGATTCCCCCATGTCAATACTCAACACCCCCCCTCCCCTCAACTCCCCCCCTCCCTACAACAATGGCGGTGTGGGCAGTTGCAGGATCTCACAACCAACTCAACTGTGTCCTTTAGAGGCTAGCAAAGCTGTATACTATATGCAGTAGTGGATGTGTGGCTCTCAGTCCTCCCCCTCTGTCTCTTGATGGTCCTTCAGAGTCTGGACTAGAGTCTCCCATGCTCTAGCTACTTCCAGTGCTTTCTCATTACCTGAGTGGGTAGCTTGTCTGAGCCTTACTACACTTTCACAGCTCGCCCATTTGCAGAATTCCCTTCTCCAGCGCCCAATCAATGGTCCTTCCCTCGCCTTCCAATGCCAGGTAATTTCGCGCTTGGCCAACAGAAGCCCTAAATCAATAAATTTACTGGTAACCTTGGTCTTAGCGGTGTGTGGGAACCAGTGCAGCAAACAGGTGGCCATATCCTAATCTAATTCTCTGTCTGTGACTGCATTCAAAAGCTCCCCTACTTCCTCCCAGTAACCGTCCATTCATGGGCATAGCCATAGCATGTGTTCTAGTTCAACATCCTCCCCTCCACATCTCGGGCATGCTGCGTCCTGGACCCGGAAATACTTCCGGATCTTCCCCGGTGTTAAGTAGGCCCTATGCAGTATAAAATATTGAATCTGTTGGAGCCGAGCGTTCTTAGTACCCTTCCACGCCCGTTTGAGGATCTGGTCCCACGTGGTATCAGGGATCGGCCGACCTATGCCTTCCTCCCATTTCGCCTTAAGAACCTCCAAGGGGCGCAGGCCCTCCCGTAGTAGCCGGGATTGAAGGCATGTCACTGCCTTAACTGTTCCCGCCGCCATCACTGTATATTGGCAAGCAAGTGTTAATTCCGGTTACTTTCTCCACTTCCTCCAGTGCTTTTGTATCGCGGTCGTGACCGCAGCGTGAATCAAAAAGTCTCCGTCCGGGAGCCCATACATGTTCTGCAGTACCGGGAAGGGCGCTAGTTCCCCGTTCACATACAGGTCCCCCACCATCTGCACTCCCAACTGTTCCCAATGCGCTAGTGGGGACCAATCCCCGCCGTGCGGTAGTGCCGTCAGCATGCCTAGGGGGATCTCCGGAGCGTACGGGCGAGGGGTCCCTGCTCTGCGTTGCGTCCTGTTCCAGCAAAGTCGCAAAGTCCGCTCCTCCCCCGTCAGGTCCCGCAGTACGAGGTTCTGTTGCATCACTATATAGGCCAGTACATGGTGTGGTATTCCCCGTCCCCAACCCCCCTCCTTGCCCCGATACTCCCGAGCTATATTTTGTGTTAGAACCTGCAGTTGGGCCGCCAGATAGTACAGTTCAAAGTCAGGCACTGCCAGTCCACCGTCCAATCTAGGCCTCATCAACGTTGCCAGTGCCACCCGTCGTCTGCTTCTGCCCCAGATGAAACCCACCATCAGCGACCGTAGTTCTTTAAAGATTCGCGGCGGGAGCCAGACCGGCAAGGTACAAAAATAGTACAGTAGTCGGGGAAGTGCTACCATCTTAAGCAAAGCCACCCTGCCCAAAACTCCATGCAACTCCTCAAAGCTCTAATACACCTGCCTATATTCCCCTCCAACACATCTTTCTCAGTATGATAAACCCGAACCCCCAAATAAGTGAGGCATGTCGGTTCCCAAGCCAACTCCCCTAAGGACGCGGGAGGAGGCATGCCCTGTTGGGTCGGGAAGAGGCACGTCTTAGTCCAGTTCACCTTAAGTCCGGAGACCGTCCCAAAGTGAGACTACAGGGCCGTAGCCCCTTGTAAATCCACCTCAGTATCCTGGAGAAAGAGAAGCAGTTCATCCGCATACAGGGAAATGTAATGGTGGTCACCTCTGTGCATCAGTCCCTTATACAACCTACCCGACCTCGCCTGGACCGCAAGAGGTTCTATCGCCAGTGCGAACAGCAGCGGTGACAACGAGCACCCCTGCCTTGTACCTCTCATGATGAGATATTGGTCGGAGATCACGTCACCTATTTTCACCCTGGCCGTGGCCGACGAGTACAACACCGTCGTCCACTTCGTAAACTGTTCCCCCAATCCAAAACCAACTAGCACCCTGCGGAGGAAGGCCCACTCCAGGCTATAGAATGGCTTTTCTATATCAACCGAGAGGACCGCTGCAGAGCCCCATTCGTTCTGATTCTCCGCCATAACTCTCAGGAAGCGACGGATGCTCACAGCCGTATTTCTCGTGGGAATGAACCCCGCCTGATCCGTGTGAACCAGCCTTGTCATATACAGCAATAATCTGGACGCCAATATACTGCTCAGGATTTTGTAGTCCACCAATAGCATGGACAAAGGCCGATATGAAGCCACATCCGTATCCGAGCGCCCCGGTTTCAGAAGGGGAACAATCAAAGCTTCACGCATTGAGCGTGGTAGGTGGCCCGTCTGCCCTGCCTCCCGGTATACCTCCACTAAGGAAGGCGCTAGTGCGTCAATATAACGAGTGTAGAATTCGATTGGCAGCCCATCAGGCCCCGGCGTCTTGTTCCGAGCCATGCGCTTTATCGCACCACGCACTTTCGCCAATGTGATGTCTCGCCCCAACAACTCAGCCTGGTTCTTATCCAACTGCGGCACAGGGGTTCCCTCTAGGTATTCCTCTATGTCTGATTCTGCTGCCCCCCTCCGACTGCTATACAGTGCCTCGTAATAGGTGGTAAAACGGGACACCACCAGTTCCTGCGAGTGAGTCAGGGCACCGGAGTACAGAGTTATCCGCATAATGGGTCCACTCCACGGCAACGGGTCAGCCAATTTGGCCAGCAGAGTACCAACCTTATCCCCTTCCGCATGGACTTTCACCAGATATCCCCTGTGGTCGAAGCATCGCAGCCTCTCAGTCTCGGTC
This sequence comes from Lissotriton helveticus, assembly GCF_964261635.1. Taxonomy (NCBI): domain Eukaryota; kingdom Metazoa; phylum Chordata; class Amphibia; order Caudata; family Salamandridae; genus Lissotriton; species Lissotriton helveticus. The sequence continues at coordinate 1,312,325,513 of NC_136063.1, forward strand.
GCTACCTTTTCCCTGGCCTCTACCAGTCGCTCATGTAAGGATGGGCGTTCTGGCCTTTGCTGCTCTAGACCTCTCAGATCTCTTTCCGCTTTAGCCACGTCCTCCAGCACCGCCTTCCTGATCCCTGAATATTTAGCAATGCAGATCCCTCTCATGACCACCTTAAAGGCGTCCCATTCAAGCGCCCTCGAGGTCGCTGTGCTTTGATTTTCCCGGAAGTACTGGTCAATACCTTCACCCACCTCTGTTCGAAACACCTGGTTTTCCAGGGTGTCAGGGCGCAACCGCCATGTCGGGATCGCCGTTCTCGCCCTCTGCCAGGTAAGTGACAGCAATAGGGGGTTGTGGTCAGAGATAGTTCTGGCAAGGTACTCAGTGTAAGCCGCCATATGAGCTACTAAGGGGGAACACAGGATAGCATCAATTCGGACATGGAGTTCATGCACGGAGGAAAAGAATGAGCAATCCCTATCATGAGGATGATGTGTATGCCATACATCAATCAGTCCCCAGCTGTCCTGCCAATCGGACCTAGCTTTAGCCAATTTCCTAACCGGGGTTGCCGCCAGAGGAGGATGCAATCTATCCATGTCTACGTCAGTGATCGCATTAAAATCCCCCCCTACAATGGCCGGGCCTACCAAAAAAGGCGCCAGCGCACCTGACAAGTCAGCTAAGAAACGAACCTGCTCGACATTCGGGTCGTAGATACTGCACAGCACCACATCCCTGCCATGTAATCTGCCTTCGACAGCCACATACCTGCCCTCCCGATCCAAAACCTGTCTAGTGACCTGAAATGGGACCCCCGCCCGTATCCAAATGAGCACCCCCCTCGAAAACGCTAAATAAGCTGTACTAAAGACCTGTCCCCTCCACCTGCGCTGCAGTGCCTGGCCTTCCGCCCCAGTAAGATGTGTCTCCTGCAAAAAGGCTATATGCACTCCCCTCCTCACTAAATAAGCATGTACTTTGTGGCGCCGAGTCATGGTATGTAAGCCCCTCACATTCCAAGTGATACATTTCATATCACGTGTTGTCCCCATCATTATAACCTTGCAGTGCGCCCCTTTCACTTTCACGTCGCCCACGCCATTACCACCATTGCTCCCCAAACTCGTAACATCCCGCGAAAACACCCAGAACCCTCCCCCCCAGAACAGGACCCAATATCAAATTATCAGCCCCCATCCAAACTTCCACACCCAGTCACACCGTGCTATCCTGCAGTAGTCACGACAGGTTGCCTTAAGGGCAATGGGGGTGTGATTCAACCCCGACAGGCGGCTGCTCTCGCCCCAGCTCCCAGCCCTGGAATCCCATACAGTTGCATGGCACAGTTATAATGATCATGGATATTACCAGGTGCTCCAGCCCTCCCAATTCCAGTCCACAAGCGGGGACCCTCCCAGATAGTTGAGTCAGTTTACAGATCGTCCGCTGATCTGGGCGTCACTACCGGACCTCTGGTGCTGTCCGCATCCGATAGTTCAATGCCCGAGTGTCTTCTGTCATCGTCTGATTCTGAGCCCCTGTTTGAGTCCGCCTTTTGTGAACCCGTTATCGCCGCCGTCGCCTCTAGAGCTCCCTGCTTGTCAGCTGCAACAGCTGCAGTGCCCGCTGGTCTCTGTTTTTCTTTCGAAGGCGTTGCGATTGGCGCACCTGTGGCGGTTTAGGTTGCCCTTGGTCTCCCTTGCCCCTACGATCCGTGTCTGCCCGGTAAGATTCGAGCCAGGACCAAGCATCCTCGGGCGTCAGAAAGAACTGCGTCAAACCATCCATAATGACTCTTAATTTGGCTGGGAATAACAGCGATTATTGGATCCCCTCGTCCCTAAGCTCTTTCTTGACAGCCAAATACGAAGTCCTGCGCCTCTGTATCTCCTGTGTATAGTCCGGGAAGATCGTGACCGTGCCGTTCTCCACTTTAAAAGGCCCTGTTGCGTGTGCATTCTGGATCAGCAGGTCCCTGTCCTTATAGTGAAGGACTCTAGCAGCTACAGTTCGGGGTGGGCGACCGGCCAAGGGTGGTTTGGCTGGGACCCTGTACGCCCTTTCAAGCGTGAAGAAGGGGGAAAGACCCTCCGGGGCAACCTGCGATTTGAACCAGTTCTCCAGGTAGGCTATCATGTCCGTCCCCTCTAATTTTTCGGGCAGGCCAATCACCCGTACATTGTTGCGCCGATTTCGACTTTCAGCATCTTCGACCTTTCTCTCCAATGTTGCCAAGCGGTGCAACGCATCTTCCATTTTGCGTTCCACTGTCACTACCACTGGTTTTAGGTCTTGAACAACCAATTCAGTTTCTTTCACTCTGTCAGCTAATTTCGAGTGGTCGGCTCTCAGGAGTCCCAGCCCTGTCGCGACCTGCGTGATATCTTGGTGCAAGGATTCCTTCGTCGCGGTGATGGCCTCCAAGATAGCGTCTAGGCGTTTGTTCAGCCTCCTTTCCGATACCGTGCTTTCAGTATCATCTCCTTCAAACCGGGCGTCTTCCCGCTCCGCGGCGTCCTCCGTCTTATCCGTTGGTTTCATTGTGACTCACAGCGTTGTCTCCACCCGGCAATTAAGATCTTCCTGCGCCAAAGCACTGCTCCTCGCGTTCAGGCTATCAGGCGAGCGGTGCGCCACCAGTTGCACCCAGACAGCACTTGCCCGAGCTCTCCAGAAGTCCGCCGCACCACGCTAGCCGCTCACACAGTAGCAAGCACTGGTTATGTCTCTATTACAGTTCAGATCCCAGAGCAATGGGCTCCCCAAGCGCACATGTGCCCCTCCGTTCCATGCGTTGTGCTCGCAGGCCAAAAGAGTCGCCTCTTGCATCCACTTCCCTCCAACTGGTGTCCTGCGCACGCTGCACCGCCAAAAGGTCCTCTCTCCGACAGCCCGGTCCCTGGGCCAGGGCCTATTAGACCCCACAAGTCTCGGTGGCAGTGGCCGCCCTCAGGGCACCAACCCGTGGCGATGTGCCTGGGACTCGCCGCACTCAGAGTACTGTCCCTCTAGCTGGTAATGCCCAAGCTGTATGGCTGCTCTGGCGACCACAGCACTTCTGAGCCCACAGTCTTCTCACAGGGGTCAGTCTCCACTTTATCCGTGGTCTCCTCCAGTGCATTCGCAATGGGCCGATCTCTCAAGCGCCTCCCTTGTCCCGGCTCTTGTGTGTTCGCGGACCTGCCACTCGCCCACTTCTCCACAGCGGCGGGTGCAGGCCCGTTCCGCCCCACTCACCGGGATTTGCTTGTTGCCACTGCTCTGCCAACTCGGCGTCCAAGCATTGGAGCTGCAGTCGCACCCGCGGTCGGTCTATAGGGCGCTGATCCGCTTCATGCCCTCAGTGGCCTGCTGTGTTGATCCTCACCACGGCAATGTGCGGGGGGGTCACCCAAAGTAGATGTGCGCCCAGCTCCAGAACCACTTTTCATACCCCAGTGCAGTGCGCCTCTGCAGGGCCACCGTTCTCTCCTTCACAGCCCACGACGTCACCCGAATGCGTAGCCCGGGGTCCCCAGTCAGACTGCCTCGCATCCAGCAGCCGCCATCTTAGGGCTCTCGGCCGATCAGACCCTCCTCAGTCCACCGGCGAGCTACGCACTGCAGATGCCCGCAGTCCCGCTGAACCGACCGGACTCCGGCTCCAATCCTCCGGTGAGTCAGTATCTTTAGATGAGGTCGCTCACAGGCTAGGGTGCAGTGCCGGTCCTTCTGATCGCTTTCACCAGTATCACATCACCGCCATCTTGAGAGCAGCTCTCGCCCCCACGTCAGCTGGATATCGTGCCCCTCAGCTTCCGACACCTGTCAGCAAAATTTCGCCACTGTCCAGGATTGTTAACAGGATTATTTCCGAGATCGGGCACGGAGCCTTTAGCTCACGCCGCCGCTCTCATCGGAGCCCAAGCCACGCCCCCCCTGACTGCACAGTCATAACTTGCAGAGGCGGCTCCTCCACTAGGGCAGAGGAGCGTCGCCCCACTGCTTTCATGCAGTGTGAGAAGCAGAAACATAAAATGGTAATAACTACCATTTGATGTTTCTGCTTTTCGCACCGCGAGAAAACAGAAGGGTATGGTTGCGGGCGGGCGGACGGGGCTGCTCTGCGAGCAGAGGGGCAGGGGAGGAATGATGTGCCCACTCCTGTGAGCACACGGCTGGTTTAGTCGACCCTCTGAGGCCGACCAAACCAGTCATGTGCACTCTGCCCGTTGCCATGTAGACTGCAATACAGCCTACATGGAGAACATGGCCGGGCCATTAGCTCGGGCTGGACGGCGTCCCGACAAATCACAATGCTGCTTGCAGCGTTGTCATTGGCTTAGATGTGGGAGCCTGGCTGCCTGCTTCCTCTTCCTGATGGAGGCAGGAGAGCACGAGCAGAGACAACACAGGACCCTGTCAGTGGGAAGGTAAGTAAAACATTTTTTGAATATTAAATTAAACCCTCACCGCGCGTCCCCCCACCAGTGAGTCATGCCTGCTGCGACTGATAACTTGTGCTACAAAATATATCCAGAAGAATGCAGCGCACAACGTGTTGATTGGATATTTCACAACAGCTTCAAGGTGACAACTTAACTTCAGATATGTTTAGTTACTCACGTCCACACAGTGTCGCAATATAAAAACTGCCTCAATGATCCTAATTTTCATCAAAGTGATATTTACCTCAATAATACATATTGACAAGAATGCTATTTGTATCCCTTATCACATTGGCTCTCTTGTAACACCGTAGGAGGTAACAGGGTAATTCATAATATAATCATGGTCCGTCGAGTATCCTGGGTAGGACACTCCAGGAAAACCAGAGAAGGAGACTGTATTGTAATACATTTTAACAGTCCAGTCCCAGTCGAGATGATTCTCAGGGAGGTAGAGGGTTTGTCACAGAGAGGAGGACAGGGAATAGAAAATTTGCCCCTAGGGTTCTTTTATAGGCCAGGGTGGCAGGGCGCCTCTAGTCACTACACACACAGAAATAGGTTGCCCGGAAACAACCAGGTTTACCCCAGAAGGGTGGGAAACAATACCCCCGAGACTTAATGTAGGCCAAATGAAGGGGGGATCAGCCTATCTGTCAGACATAGAGGTCACCAATAGATTTAATGCCCTTTCAGGTCTTAATGATTGTGACTGACTGGGAGGAAATCCTACTAGTCACCTCCGCCATGACTGTCTTTACACTGGCCCTGTAAGCTTTTTTGCATTAGTCGCTCAAGAGAATGGCCTCGAAAATTCCACCTCTGGCATTTCTGCTGGTTACTCCTCACATGATATCCTTCACACCGCCCTTGTATACCCCTTAGTACTGGCTAGCTCACAAAAATATCAAGTTTAAAATATCGAGTATTAAAAATATAGACTGTCAAAATATCGTTTTTTTTATATGTCTTTAAAATAATTTGAAAAGTATTATAATAATAAATATATTTAATATAAACATTATTAAAATATTAAAGAAATGTAACATTATTAAATATTTAATGTAACTTTAAAAAAAATATAAAAAATATAATACATATATATATATATATATAAATACATATTTATATGCCTTTAAATTAAATTACAACTAATATATTAATAAATATATTTAATATAAACATTATTAACATTATTAAATACATGTAACATTATTAAATAATTAACGTAACTTTAAAAAATATATATAAAAAATGTATACATATATATATATAAATACATATTAATTAATAAAACATATAATACATTTACTGTAGCATAGCAAAAGGTTTAAATTTAATGTAACCACTCCAGTGGGTGCTAAATTAGGGAGATCATTGGATAGCGTAGGGGTAAAAATTACTATTCCCACTCCAGTGGGTGCAAGAGTAGGGAAAGCGTTGGATAGCGTAGGGGTAAAAATTACTATTACCACTCCAGTGGGTGCAACAGTAGGGAAAGCGTTGGACAGCGTAGGGGTAAAAATTACTATTCCCCCTCCAGTGGGTGCAAGAGTAGGGAAAGCGTTGGATAGCGTAGGGGTAAAAATTACTATTCCCACTCCAGTGGGTGCAACAGTAGGGAAAGCGTTGGACAGCGTAGGGGTAAAAATTACTATTCCCCCTCCAGTGGGTGCAAGAGTAGGGAAAGCGTTGGATAGCGTAGGGGTAAAAATTACTATTCCCACTCCAGTGGGTGCAACAGTAGGGAAAGCGTTGGATAGCGTAGGGGTAAAAATTACTATTCCCACTCCAGTGGGTGCAACAGTAGGGAAAGCGCTGGATAGCGTAGGGGTTAAAATTACTATTCCCACTCCAAAGAGTGCAACAGTAGGGAAAACACTGGATAGCGTAGGGGTAAAAATTACTATTCCCACTGCAGTGGGTGCAACAGTAGGGAAAGCGCTGGATAGCGTAGGGGTAAAAATTACTATTCCCACTCCAGTGGGTGCAACAGTAGTGAAAGCGCTGGATAGCGTAGGGGTTAAAATTACTATTCCCACTCCAAAGAGTGCAACAGTAGGGAAAGGACTGGATAGCGTAGGGGTAAAAATTACTAGTCCCACTCCAGTGGGTGCAACAGTAGGGAAAGCGCTGGATAGCGTAGGGGTAAAAATTACTATTCCCACTCCAGTGGATGCAACGGTATGGAAAACGTTGGATAGCGTAGGGGTAAAAATTACTATTCCCACTCCTGTGGGTGCAACAGTAGGGACAGCGCTGGATAGCGTAGGGGTAAAAATTACTATTCCCACTCCAGTGGGTGCAACAGTAGGGAAAGCGCTGGATAGCGTAGGGGTTAAAATTACTATTCCCACTCCAAAGAGTGCAACAGTAGAAAAAGCGTTGGATAGCGTAGGGGTAAAAATTACTATTTCCACTCCAGAGAGTGCAACAGTAGGGAAAGCGTTGGATAGCGTTGGGGTAAAAATTACTATTCCGACTCCAGTGGGTGCAACAGTAGGGAAAGCGTTGGATAGCGTAAGGTTAAAAATTACTATTCCCACTCCAGTGGGTGCAACAGTAGGGAAAGTAAATACTTCATATATATATATAATTAATAGAAATATAAATTGCAATTAAAATTAATTACCAATACCAATTAATTTGTATTACCAATTATATTTTATTTAATTAACAATTAATAATTAATTAACAGTTATAATTAATTTACATATTTAATTAATTATAATTAAATTACTTCCCACCCTATTCCCCTAAAAACCCACAACCCACTACAGAAAATTATTTACTAAAAATTAATTTTTTATCAATTATTCAATTATAATTAATTACCAATTATATTTTATTTAATTAGCAATTAATAATTATTTAACAATTATAATTAATTTACATAATTAATTAATTATAATTAAATGACATCCCACCCTATTCCCCTATAAACCCACAACCCGCTATATGAAACAATGTACTAAAAAACTTTTTTTTATCAATTAATCAACTAAAATTAATGACCAATTATTTTACAATTATTTACAAATTAATACTTAATTAACAATAATTATTATTGTACATATTTAATTAATTATAATTAAATTACTTCCCACCCTATTCCCCTATAAACCCACAACCCGCTACTGAAAATAATGCACAAAAAATTATTTATTTATCAATTATTCTATTATAAGTAATTACCAATTAAATTTTAATTAATTAACATTTATTAATTAATTAACAATTACAATTACATTACATGATTAATTAATTATAATTAAATTACTTCCCACCCTATTCCCCTATAAACCCACAACCCGCTACAGATTTATATTACACAATTATTAAAAAATATTAAAAACTTACCTTATTTTCTATCTAGTCGATATTATGTCTAGTCTATATTTTTGATTCGATATTTTGGCTATTATTATCGATATTACTCGATATTTTTGTGGTCTATATTATGTCTGGTCGATATTTTGGCTAGTCTATATTTTTTACTCGATATTTTGTCCAAACGATATTTTGGAATCGATATTATGTCTGTTTACCGGGGAGACCTAGGGGTGGTCTTATGCTATTATTTAGTTTAAAACTACTATATAAAATTGTATTAGTTCCGACAAGCTCCCCTAATATTTTAGCAGTAAGATTGGAGGGAGACAATCTCCCACATATTTTAGTGGTAAACTTCTATAATTCCTTTACTAGGAATGAGGAACTAGAACATTTACATGCACTAGCTTGGTTCCTGGACGAATATGAAGAATGCAACAATACTTTTTATTATCTGCTAGTGCTTGGCGATTTTAATACTCATGTTTGTCAAACCAAATGCTATCAGAATTTGGATTCTGTGGAAGATCCATTTGAGGCTACTCACTTTGAGCACACTAGGAGTGGGGTTTATCTGGAGAGTTTTTTTTATCATTATACTGTTTGTTTGCCCCAGTGCAGGGGGAAAGCCAGCACCCCGTTCCAACCTTTAATGGGCAAGGTAACAAATCTACAATTGATTATATTCTTGTGTCATGTTTGTTAAGGGATTTATTAGGACCTTTTAGTGTCACACAGAGAGGCTATAGTGATCATAATCCACTTACCCTGACTATTAATATTAAGGTATTAAATGCTGAATTTGTCTTATCCACGATTTCAAACTCTAATATAGCTTCTAAATGTCAAGGTCGCAGGTTACGATGGGAGGCGGTCACTCCTGGTGACTTTCTGGAAAACCTGTACAATAGTAATACTGTGGACCTGACGACTTGCCTAGGAGGTAATCTAGACCCTAGGGAGATTTTGCTCGCCTTTAATCGCATTACAGCACAGGTAGTAGTCAATCTTACCTCGAATAGTAAAATTAGGCCTGAAGAAATTAAAAAACTGGTTCAACCAAGCCTGCAGTGACTCCCACGCGGCACTTATTGAGGTACTTAACGACCCTGACAAGGATGCACAGAAGGTGGTGGAAGCAAGAAGGGCCTATAAAAAGGCGATTAAAGGAAGAAAATTGGATTTGAAGGATATGGCATGGGAGGAGCTGACCAAAGTGAGTGTACTGAAAAGTAGCACTCAATTTTGGAAAGTAATTAATAGCCCCCTGTTTAACGAGGCAGAAAATCTAGATCATGACTGCCTTATCCATCCAGACAAGTGGGTGGAGTCTTATGGTGGCCTATATTCTGGAATAAGCAATCTACCTTCCGTGTATCAATGTGCTGTCACTCAGTTAGGGAAGATAGTTTTTTCGGAGGAGGAAGTGTTGAAGGCCATTGAGTCCACTGCACATGGGAAAGCACCCGGCCCAGACGGGGTTCCAGCAGACCTCTATAGAGCAGACTCGCATTTATGGGCAAGGTTTTAACTTCTGTTTTTAATGCAGCTACCATAGTGGGCCCCCCAGCATCCTGGGGAAAAGCGGTGATTGTTCCAATATTTAAAAAGGGCTCAAGAGAGGACCCGGCGTGTTCCAGGCCAATCTCTCTTTTGGATTCAGCTGCCAAAATAAGGGGGAAAGTAGTCTTGGAACGGCTGACAGACTGGTTGGAAGCGAATGGAGTTATTTCAGACTTACAATATGGGTTTAGAAAGGGAAGAGGCACTGCGGGGCAGTACCTCAACTTACATCTTCTGATAGGGAAGTACACGATCGCAAAGCAGGGGGACGTACATCTAGCTTTTATGGATTTGTCCACTGCTTTCGTCCTTGTAAATCGCCAGAAACTTTGGAGTTCCCTCTCTGATATAGGAGTAGACCCCGCTCTGATATCTTTCTTAGCAGATATGCATAAAGATACCAGTGCAGCAGTTCGCTACAATAAGGATGGGAGCTTGACAGATGCATGGCCGGTAAAGAGAGGGGTAAGGCAAGGGTGTATCCTTGCTCCTCTGTTATTTACACTCTATATAAACAAGTTGGATGAAGCCTTGATTTTATCTTGTAAGGACATCCCTAGAGTCGGTCAAGAAAAGATACCTGCATTATTATATGCAGATTATGCTGTACTAGTAGCTAGAACCGCACGAAGCTTACAATCCCTGTTAGATTGTTTTATAAATTTTATGGATTCTTTGGATCTAAAAACAAATTTTAAAAAATCTCATACTATGTCGCTAGGAAGCAGACGGGCGAAAGGGGTTTCGTTTGTCTGTAAGGGCCTCGAGCTAAGTAAAGTACCCACCTTCCCATACTTGGGTTTAGTTTTTGATGATAGAAGATCATGGATTGCGCAGCGTGCGCTGAAAAAAAAACACATTAGCGAGGGCAACAGGGGCTCTGTTGGGCTTTGCTAAACGTTTAGGTTGTAAGCCATTTCCGGCTATTATGAAAATTTACAACGCTAAGTGTTTGCCCATGGCGCTGTATGGGAGTGAGGTGTGGGGCTACACTAATTCAACCGAGATCCAAACGGTAGAAAATGCTTTTCTTAGGAAAGTTTTAGCGCTCCCCCAGTCTACAGCTTGTTTTAATCTTCACGAAGATCTGGAGGTTGGCTATATCTCTGACCAGATTGCTGTAGCGCCGTTACTAGGGTGGTTGAGGATTTGGGCACAACAAGCGCCGAACCTAAACCAATTAATTATCCAGGATTGCTTGTCCCTAGATAAGGCTTTAGCGATACCATGGATTCGATACATTAAAATGCAAACAGACTTAATGGGTAGCCCAGAATTGTTCACAAACCCTAGGGCACTAAGCAAAACTATGATCAAGGCAGTAAAATCTCAGTTTTTAATCAGGTTGAAGGTTCAAAGGGAAGAGGAGGAATTGGCTAAACCTTCAGTTAGAAAATTTGCTATGTTAAGCACGGGGACTGAGATCCAGCCGTACTTAACATATATAAATAAGCCATTCCACCTGTTTGTTCTACTGAGGTTTAAACACGGCATGCTCCCCTGGCTGCTATCTTTTCCAAGGGGATTTGTGAAAAGTGGGATGTTGGGACCGTGTCCATGCGATAACAAATCGGAACAAAATACCCTCTACATGATCTTTTTCTGTAAGTTTTATGCATTGCAGCGAAATAAATGTATTCTCCCACTACTAAGAGGGTGTAATTTCGAACAGGCCAGACCAGCCCTGGTATATTTGCAAATGTTAGGATCTGCTGTGATATGTTTTGGCATGGCGAGCTATATCACAGGCACCGTGAGATGTCGAAAGAAAATGCTGTTACCATAATTAGTCCATTCTGCATTTCTCGCACGCAGTTTATTAGAAAGTTTTTATATAATTGTATATGACATTTTGGGGATTTTAAAACCTATTAACCCTGCCTCAGGTGATAAAACCTTTTTTTATTGTATATATGTATTAACCATTTTATACTGTATAATACTTTGTTGTGTAATTGGGACCCAGTGATGTGATTAATAGTGGAAAAGGAATTTATCGAATATGCTTTGATGGTTTTAAATTCTTTTTAACCGAATAAAGTGAAACTTTGAACTTGAGCTTGTATCCCTTATCTTATCAAGGAGTTATTGAGGTTTCTAAAATACTTAAAATCAGGTTTACATTTTTGTGTGCACTTCAACCACATAACGTGGCACAGGACAGCTTAACATCATTACGTATAACCACAGAAGTGCATGCACTAGTGTAAAACAATAACCATTTACAATCCCAAAAATACACAATAAGCAGCACACATGCAAGGCAAAGAAAAATGCAAGTTGCCATTAATTGAAGGACATGGAGACAATGTAACTATTCAAGCCAGTTTCAGGGTTACTTTCCAGCAGTGTGCTATTCTTTAAGGTAGTTCAGCCATATTATGAGAGAGCTGGAAGAGGGTTGGATAGGCAGTGGACTTCATGGACAAGAAGTAGTGTTTAATAAGAATAAGAAAGAAGGGAGAAATGTAATTTGGACGGGCGTGGGTTGCTAAATCTTGGGTGCATTTTAAGAGAAGAAATGTTTTAAAAGTAGGTTTCGTTTAGAAGATTGAGAACTCCATGTGCAGGAAAGTTTCATCATCATCATCATCAAATAAGCTTTATTGGAGCACAAAGCTATAAAAGCAAGGTAAAACAATGGTATTGCATAAAAAAACGTAAAAACCACCTTCGATAAAACTTACATTAAAAACATGGGAAAAGAATAATCACACTACATGTCTCTCTGGACCGTATAGCATATAGTACAATCTCCCAATCACTTAAAATCTGCATACTTTATTCAGTCAGTCAGTAAAAAAAAAACGTTATTTGGTTTGTCACAACCATAAGGCGCGCAATAAATAATTTATGACAGTCAACATTTAAAAGCATAGTATTTCCAATAAAAAGCCTTGTTTAAAATATTTATGATTTTTATAAAAATTTCCAGTCCTACTTCAACCCCAATTATTTATTCCAAGTCCGCTTTAGTAAAAGGTTATCGAACAGTGTCATAAAATTTACGCTTCTGCAAATTAAGATATTTGATAAGCCGCCCATCCAGCTTGTTACAGCCAGGTTACGCTATATAGGGATATTATAATGTCAATACATTTTTGAGGTAATACCCATGCTTTCAGTTTCAGCCAAAGACGTTCTCACAGCACTCTATCAAAGGCAGATTTTAGGTCAATATAACAAGCAAAGAGTCCTGCTTTTTTTCCTGTAGCTTTTAGGTCTCGCCTACGCAGCGCGCATGCGCTGCATTGGAAAAGACCTTTAGCTATCGATTCGTTTTGCAGACAAAAACATGCATGTGTTGCATTGCTTTGAATGGCAACGCGTGCATGTTTGGTGATTCCCATGCGGGAGCAAGCTTTTAAAACATCTGTTTGCAATTAACTTGCAAACAGATAGTTTAAAGCTCGCTCCCGCAAAGTAATCGCGCCACTGGCACTTTGAGCCTCTCGCATATTTTTAACGTTGCAAGTTCGCTTCACTTTCAGCGGTGTGAGCCGCAGCTCTTGTTTAAGACTTGTGCCCTGCCAACACAGATATACAAGAGGCTGTTAGCCTAAACAAAGTTTTGTCCCACGAAAAGGAACTAGGGTATACAAGGCAAGTTAATAATTAGCCTCGGTGCTCTTGTCAAAGTGTTCATATAAAACAGATAGACGCTCAAACCTGTTTACATTTCCAGTGAACCGATATGCGAGGCACGTTTCCAAAGCCTCATCATTCTCACACACTCACATTTGAACAAACACACACTTCTTACCCGGTTCCTCGCGACCGCCGTAACTTTGAAGGGCTGGATAGGTGAGGAACCGTGGGAAGCGGTGACCTTTCAACTCAACGGGGAGTTTGCAAGGGATCATGGGATATGTATTTTCATTCATATGTCATGTCAAAAGAAAGCTGGATTTGTTGCAAACCGTAACTGAGTTCAAGATTTTAGAATGATAGTGGAAAAATTACAGCGAGCTGGTATTGCTGGCAACAACATGAGCCTAATATTCATGCTGCTTGTTGATAAAGGACAATCACACTGGATGTTATTTCAAGTATAGAGGCACGTCGGAGTAGCATCAAAGTACCAAATAAATATGGTGTGAGGCTTTTCCAGATGCCAGATCTTAAGACATAGGGGTCCATTAGGATGTCGGGCGGATTGCCTCCGCCAGGCTGGCGGTGGCTACAGGCAGCCTGGCGGAGGTAATCCGCCCGAAATCCTTCCCTGCATTCCCCTCGCCATATTACGATGGCGGAGGGGACTGCAGCGGTGGGAAACACCGCCCGCCTGTTTTCCACCCCGGTTGCCTTGCGGCTGGGGCGGAATATGTTGAATATGGTGGCGGTGTCTATTAGACACCGCCAGCCATATTACAATGGCAAAAGTGCAATGCCTTTCCGTGGCGGCAATGCCGCCACAGAAAGGCAGGCGGTCTTCACTCTGTGGGCCCCCTGTGGGCCCCCAGAGTGAAGGTGAGTGGGGGGGTGCACTGGCGCGGTGCCTGCCGCTTTGGAAATGTAAATGCTGTGATCTATTGTCAGCATTGTGGCGGGCGGTGCAGAGAGCACCGCCCGCCACAATGCTGAGAATACAGGATGTGCCCGCCACTGTGGCAGGCACATCCTAATGGCACCCCCGGGACCCCCGCCCTTAAGGTGGGCGGTCCCGTTTGCCATCCTAATGGACCCCATAGTGTTTATGTCTATACTGAAAACCGTAGGGTGAAGGTATGCACTCTTTCGCTAGCAATAACAATATATTGATACAGTATGATACTTTCAAATAAGTATCCAAATGCATAATTCAACCCACAAACACTAAAATGCGACAAAACACCCACCAAGATTCAGGATAGCCATAGTGACTTTCATGTACCAAGTTATTAAGAGATTGTATACAGATATTTCTGAATTACTAAACCCTGTGAAAAGAGTAACTAACCACTTATGGCAATAATGCCCAATCATTTGAGAAAGTAGTGACCGTAAAAGAAATGTGTGTGGAGAAATTACTAAGCCCTGTGGAAACAGTAAATACCCACTCATGGCATTAATGTTCAATCATTTGCGAAATTGGAGACAGTAACAACAAGCATTGGCATAGCCAATAGGTCTCGCCTTTGGGACCTTATAAGTGTTTAGCCATGCAACACTTGATGTTGCTGCAACACATATATTGTGCTGGATAACGAAACACTTATAAGGTCGCAAAGGTAAGACCTACTGGCTATGCCAATGCTTGTTTCAATTAGGATCGTCAATGTTGCCAGGTTTGTGGTGGTGCCCATACCCTGCCTGAAGCCTGTTTGGTATTTCGGGATTATTTTTTTTTCCTCCGTCCACCCCTGTAATTGTTGTAAAATATATGATGCAAAACGTTTTGCCTCAACGTCAATCAGGGCAATGAGCCTGTAGTTTCCAGGCTCAGTTCGACTGCCATTTTTAGGTTTCGCCTCGTCGAAAGCTGCGCACCGCGCAGCTTTTCGGCACAGGCGAAATCTAATGTTTACAGTATGTGGCTTGGGAATCCGCCCTCTCTTTCCATTGGCTAGCTCCATAAATGGAGGCTAGCCATTGGAACAGACATCTGTCCGTCATGGCCGGAGCAGATTCGTGGGCGTTCCGGCCATTTTTACTCATCCTGCCCCTTTGACAACGTCATTGCGGTGGTGGGCGGTTCCTATTTTTTTGGGGGGGGGGGAGGTTTGTTTTGGTCATTGCAGGCCGACCACCGCCGGAAGAAGTCCAGGTGAGTGCTGCCTTCTGCTTTGCCTTTCTTGCTGTTTGCCGTTACCGCCCCCCTCCCGCTGTCCGTGCCTTTCCCTTCCGCCCTCCCGCTGTCCGTGCCTTTCCCGCCCCCCTTCCGCTGTCCGTGCCTTTCCTTGTTTTATATTGTCCGGAGACTTCAACTGTAGGTCTGTGACCGCCCAGGGTTTCTTTTCCACTAGGATCGAAATCTTGGTGCTTTATTACTTTTGAGAGGTCATTTGGAAGCGCCATGTTATAGAAGATCGCGCTTAAAGCCGCAGTCATCTTGAAACGGGTCAAACTGACTCAGCAGCGGCCATCTTGGTGCGTACCGGAAGTACATCTCACGATCCTAGAAGCGCAAACCGGAAGTTCCACTACACCCTCCATGTGTCTGTAGAGGCCTCGTGTTGGGTCCTGGCGGCTGGCACCGTGAGAGTCCGCCCTGCGACGTCTGGATAGCCTCCTCTCGGTGGGAAGAGCCCCGCAACCATGGTGCGCAAGGGCAAGGTATGGCGAGCGCTACCAAATTGCATACTTTACTCCAAGAATATGTTTGGACTGGTGGAAAACTTATAACGTAGCACCAATATTAAAATGGACATTTTCTGATGGTTGTTCCGTGTTGATATGATGAACTCCTTCTGAGTCAATATAATGCTAATTTCCTGAAATTTTGAAGTTTTTTGTGGGGTAAAACACGCTCCAAGTGGGGAGAACATTCAAGTGACTACCCGACAGCGTCCTCCGAGAGAAGGGAGAGCTTGGTGCATTTTGCACCATGGTTCATCCGGACGAGCACAGCTCATGCGCCCCAGAGAGTCTGGGTTAGACAACTGGCCAACTGTTGGATGTGTTCACAGGGTGTCAACGGGGCTTCATGCGGCTATAGACTGCACCTCAGAACAAACCAGGCTATTCCACTGACATGCACCCCCTCAACTTAATCCTCAACCCCCTCTAAGAAGTTACGATACATGAAGGGTTAATGCACATGCAGTGGAAATCTAGGCGCTACTTCAATCGTGTCGTCACTGACTCAGCCTTTCACCCTTCAGTGGTTGATAAAATAAGTACCTTGAGTAGGGTAACGTACGTTTCAGTCAGTAACTTGCAGGTTGCCCGCTGAATTGCGTGCCAGGAGCATTAACCCACTCTGTTGTCTTAACTAGCAGGACACACATTGCTTTGTCAGAGTCGGGAAGGCATTGCGACAAGCCAGCACAGGGTTACACTGCTGACATCCCAGCATATTGTTAAGAGGTTATATAATGAAGCGTTGTACTCTGACCATAAAATGTTTCGAAGCGCTATGATACATTGCCGGATAACGGGAAACCCAAAACTGGGATTGTGTGTCTCTTTGATCTAAGATGGGAGGGGGGGGGGCGCATGGCTTGAAACATTATGTTGCCAATACATAACGGATCACGTCATTAGTTCTAAAGTAGCCTATTTAGAGGGTGATATTGTACTTTTTGTATTGTACTATACTACACATGTATGCTGGTGAGCACCCAATGTTGGGGGGGGGCTCTGTGTGGGTGTGGGGGGGGGGCTCGCAGTGTGTGGGGGGCTTGTGTGGGTGTGTGGGGGGGGCTGTGTGTGGGTGAGTGGGGGGGCTCTGTGTGGGTGTGTGGCGGGGCTCTGTGGGTGTGTGTGTGGGGGGGCTCTGTGTGTGTGTGGGGAGCTCTGTGGTTGTGGCATTTGCGAGAGATTAAGCTATTGGCATTGTAAATGACAATGCCATTTATTTATCTGTTTTCAAAACCAACACATAAATAAAAATGTTGTCATTTAAAATGCCAATAGCTCTAACTTTTGAAAAGGCGAAACCGTTGCATTGTAAATGCTTGTTATAGATTGGATGAAATAGGTTCCCTCTCCAGGAATATAGCGTCTTGTTTTCGCTATATAGGTGGTTAAAAAGTGGCATGAGGTAGTTGGCCCAAACATCAGGATCTTGCCTAAAAAGTGCATTTGGGAGGCTGTTTGGCCCTGCGGCGCCCGCAGTTTTAATTTTTTTATTACTACTTTTAAGTGACTTGTTATTGTAAGGGTTGTTAAATCTTGGGAAATGGGTTTCATTTGGTACCCTTCCAATTGCACTTTTTCCAGTATGGAACGACCTATTGCAGTTGTATTTTGCTTGGCGTCCTCCAGTTTATTCAGACCTGTTTCTGCCCACGTATGAATACCAGTTTGTGTGTTATTATACAATTTGTCAATATGTTGTATCCAAGCTGACTCACTTATTCTCATATTTTGGTTCCTATTCCTTTTGCTAGTTTATTTATTCACCCCCAAAGTTCACTGCTGTTTGGCAATTTGCTTGTCTACAGCAATTCCTCCCAAAGGTTTTCAGTATGCACCCTTTTTGCGTCCCTACACATGTCTTTATATTCCTGTCTCATTTTTATGATTTTACTATTGTCTGTAGCTATTCCCATTCTGGATGCTGCGGTCTTGGCTCTTGCCTCCTTTGCAATTTTCCTCTTCTGGTCTTGCAGCTGTATGTTGTACCATGGTTCTATTCTGGCGCCATAAGTCAATTGGTTTACTGGGGTTCCTGGGAATTTGTTTAACAAGGTAATTCCTAGATTCTCCCAATCTTGTTCTAATAAATGGGCGCCCTGTGGCCCGGTGTTCTCTAGGTGTTTATGCACTATGTCCATTATTTGTTTGGTATTTGTTACTCTCCACTTAAGTCTCCTTTGATTATGTATTTCTGACATTATCGCTAAAGCTGCTCTGTTCTTTTTATAAAGCAGGTTTATGTGTAGTGCTGTTTCTGAGGGAAATGGTCACTCTCCGGATGAATATTAATACGGAAATAGTCAACTAGCTACAAGAGGTCATTACTGATTATACTGTAATCTATGGTGGCATACTTTAATCAAACATCATTATAAACAGATCTATTCATATTGCATCTATTGGCTACAAGAGCATATTAAGTTTCGAGCACTTCATATATAAGGCCATAAATATGGAGTTTAGTTCACATCGCATCATAAAGTATCCTGTGCATAGTCAATGATTCCTAGATGTTCATCACAGGGAAACTTCCATTGGGGGCAATGCATTACTTGTCATAATGAGACTGGCTGTGCTTGCCATATATCATACAGTACATCGCAATTTGGCACAAGATAAGGGAATAGGCTGTATATAGTAACATATATTCCCTTTACCACCAAGCCCGGCCACACCGCTTGACTTAATCGCCACATTCCAAACAGGAATCTACTTACATCAAACCTGCTTAGGTAATTGTCATCATATATAAGCATCCAATTGGCTTCTCTAAGTTCCGGCACAGTGGAATGATCCATCTTTTCCTGCAGTCTATATATATATAGGACAGATAAACAGGATGTGTTCAACAGTTTCTTTAGTTGTACCACACATTGGGCACTGGGCACCAGGGGTCTCTTTAGAGTGGGCCCAATTAGCTGTAAAAGGGCAGAGTTCCATGCCATAACTGCAAATATAGTTGCCTAGCCCATGGCGGTTACATCTCATCCAGAAAATTCTCTCTCTTGTACGAGTACTTGACTGAGAGAAAGGTTTCTATCAGAGGTCCATAGCTATGCTGAACGAGTAGCACTAAATCTTTATTGTGCCTAAACGCTAGTTTAAGCAATGACTTGGAAGTGGCGCTTGATAAACTAGGTAAGCTCCACAAACTTGCAAGCCCTACCTCCAACAGGATAACATTGATATACCTTATCCATGGAATATCTAAAGAGCCAGGTATAGTCAAGATTTCCTCCAAACCCCTACGATAAGAGGTGAACTCTTGGGTGTGACAAATTCTCCTCCAATATAGTAGAGGACGTAACTCCACTCTATCGATGAGTTGCCGCAACCCAAGATTCAAACTGAGTGGAAGCAGGGGGGTACTTACAGGGAGCCCTATCAGCTGTCGCATAAAGCAGTTTTCTAGCGCTGTGAGAGAATCCACTCTAAGGGGAAAGGAGAGTTTAACTTCTGTGATCTCTACGTACAATTTGAGTTTCTCTGCAAGGTATTTTCAGTGGTGCTGAAACACTGTTTATTGACTGGAGGTGCTGGAGCATCACTCGTCAGGGTCGGATTGGAATAAAAAATTGCTATAGTCACTCAAAAAAAAGTGGCCCACAATTGCAGTTCGCAACTATTCATGCCGAAAAAGGTGATTTCTTCTTATCCATTTCTAGTCAGATTTTTTTTTAAATTACAAAGTTATTTTAAACATTTGTGTTTCTTGTTTTTTGTCTCATTCCATTGCACTGTATTTGAATGAAACTCCTAACCTCAATCCGAAAAAACTGGCAGCAGGCCCCTGGAGCTTGTCTGTCTGGTCATTGTGACCTGCTCTGGGGGACAAAAGCTTCCTTCTCACACCGACGATTAATTGCACTGCCCAAAAGACACACCTCTCTCAAAGGCTCACTGACACCTTCCTGGATGGAAGGAGGTGCATCACATGTTGCGCGTCCTCATGACGCCCTATTTTCATTCTGCAAATAACAATTAATGGGCCTAATATATGGCCTGCTCAGACGACCTCTCACCGGAAGCTGTAGTGCTTTTGGAAAATCAGCCCAGGTATTTGGAGTTACTTGATCCACAGACAAAAAAAACCAGCCCACAAGCTGGCCTCTGCCACAGGCCCCTCGAGCACCGGCCGATTGCCCCCCCCCCCTGCCAATCTTACCCTGTCACTCATTAAAATCGTAGGGGGTTTTGAAAATCCTGGTCCTACGGAATGAGCTTGTACAGCAAATGAACAAAAAGTCTTTAAGTGGGGAGCGTTTGGTTGTGCAATAGAAGAAGTTGGATAAGACTTTTTTTGTGAAATGCACTTGAATTGGGCATGATGTTGCTTCTTAATATGCAAATCAATTTTTACTCAGAAATCAGCTATTTAAAATAGACCATAAATAAAGCAAAATAGTTTCAGCCATACCTGCACAGGAGTAAAATAAATGTGTAATGGTTTGCTTTTTCACATTGATTTTAAACCTGCCTGTCACCACTCCCCACGACTAAAGGCCCAACGAAACGAGTCCCATTTTTAATATTTGCAAAAAAAATAAGCAATGATTTATGTTGGTGCGATTCATTCTCTATAGGACCCTATCACAAACGTTTGTTATCAAATGCCACCTTTTTAAACCACGTAAGGTAATGGTAGATATATGACAAGGAAATATAGAGTGGTTTATTGAAAGTTGCTCTCTGCGCTTTTCTTAATTACCGCTTGATCTTTCACTGCATTGGATCCAACAGTTCAATTCAATTCAATTCAATTCAATTCAAATCTTTATTCGGAAACAAAATATCCATAAAAGCACGGATCATATCATAATAAAAGGGCAATATAACAATCCATTAACATAGACACAATACAAACAAAATCATACATGACAATTAGTGTAACATAAAAACAAACATTTACAGAAGATCCCATAAATCAGTTAATATTATAAGCCAATTAACTAGATAGGAACAGATTCCATCAATTCCTATAGGGGCTAACCACAACATCTACTAGTAATTCAGAAAAGAGAGAACATCATAAGGTGCACATTGAATTTCGATCGCACAACAACAATTTTAAATTTCAACAGTTAAACCTCCATAAAAATGAAAATGGATTGAAAGGCTTAATTCTGTGCCGTTATCTTTCTGACCTACAGACGTCCAGATTTGGGAGTGCTGAAATACCTGCTGCACCCCTAGTTCCAGCACCCTAGGTTTTTTTTGGGAGACCAAATAAAAAGCTTTGTGATAAACTCATGCTGTCTTATACAGACTGCGAATTTCTAGAAAAAGCCATTCCAGGGAGGGAAGTGATGTGATTAAACCCTCGCCTTGACAGCCATCTCTCAAATGATATCTCTGTTCTCCCCTTTTCCTTCCCTTCTCTATTGTACCCTTAAACCCACTAACACTTCGCTACCCCTCTTAATCCTCCCTCAACCACCCACCCTTTCCCCCCTCCCCTATGCCCCTATTTCTCTTGCTGTCCTTTCTTTTTCCTTCCCTCTCCCTGTTACATTTTTAGGTTGATCCTGGCCAGCGCATGCGCTGCTGCGAGGTAGGCTGTAGTGGAGTATGGCTTTGAGGCCCGCCCCTCTCCGCCCATATTTGTCATTGGCTTGTGTCATTGTCCTTCGTAAATGCTGGCTTCTGATTTGTAAATAGGCATATTAGTCCCTCCTTGGTACTGCCTTGTTTGCATTTGTTACCTCCCATAACGACTGGAACTTTTACTTGGCGTGTTACACGGTCGGTGAGCACTATTTTATTTATTGACTAATGGGGACAATGGCGGCTGCTTTTTGTATTTTCAGCGCACCCACACAAGACAATGGCGGCCGCTTTTCGTATGGAGCGCTATGCTGCTCTAACTCTAAAAGTGACTGCTCCATACGCCCACAGCACTCATGGCGCAATGGCGACACTTTTTAAAATTGTTTTTATTACTGTTAAGAAGAACGCGCTGTTCGCTTCATGGACACCGTGCTTTTTTCAGCTTTTATTTATCTTTTAATAAACTTGCATTCTGAGCGCGGGGCCTGCTTTAGGGACACCGCGTTCAGTTTCTATTTTTTTTTTACTTTAATGTTGAGCGTGGTGCCAGCTTCAGGGACACCACAATCAGTTACTCTCAATCAGCTTATGTCGCTCGTACCAGCTTGTGAGGTAACCTTGTGGGACATGGGTTTAGATTGCCAAAATGACTGAAGGGTCAATCATATAGGAGGACTCACATGAGGAGTTTGTTACACTACAAGGTTACCTCACAAGCTGGTGCGAGCGACATAAACTGATTGAGGTTAACTATCATGTTTTTAACTTCAGAATATGGATTTACTAGGGGGTGAACAGGTGTGTTTTTAACTCAGTGTTTTTCAGTAGTTTTTTGTAATTGACAATCCACAAGATTGGTGTGTCCAACACTGGTGCTGTGACGAGTTTGTCTGGCCCTGAAGAATTTGCCAACATTTTGTGGCAAAGAAACATGTTGGCATTTGGTTTTGGTTTGCAAGGATAACAACCTGCCTATCTTTTAATTTGACAGATCACACTCTGTGAAGAATAAAGTAATTGTGAAAAAGGTGTGTCTGCCAATTTTAATCACTTCTTGTCACAATGTGGAGTGCGATCATTTATCACTCTACTGCACTAACACGGTCTATTTTCTTTGTTTGGACACTTTTTTCTTTGGGATAAAAATGACCGCCTATGATGAGAACAGGGGGCCTATCTGGTGAGTACCTACCAGTTACCCCGTTGGTGGTGAGCCCGTGACTGGGTTATTTTATCCCCCCCACTTTTTTCACACTATTTCTGGTGTATTGAATGGTTTGAGAAGCCTGTAATCTAGTTACCATTCGTCCGTTTTTTCTTGTGGGACTGTCCGTTTGAAAAAGTCCTTTTTTTTAAAATAAGGCAATAAGTGTTGTACACTACCACATATGAGGAGTTTTATCGCTGAATATATAATAGAAGCAATTTACACACTTTATCTATGAATAATTTGCCTAAGAGACCGGGTTTTGTTTGTTTATGGTTGAATATGCTATGACAACAAACACATTTATTTGATTTGCCATTGATTCTTTTAATCAGGTTGTTCCATGTATAGATTATTGTTACAGAAAGAAAACATATACTTATCTAACATTTTTACAGTACTGACATATTGCGATTTAGACATACAAATCTGACAAAACATCACTTACATATATTGTGCCTTTGCATATATAACACTTAAACATATGTGTCTAACATAGAATTCACAAACAATTGATTTGGGGATATATTACACTTCCTCAGACATTTGATGCTAATAGTATCTTGTGACCCTATGTGTTCGGGTATAATAAAACGGTGAGGAGGGCAGGTATTCTCTCCTAGCGTGTTTCTGGAGTATTCACATTCTTCTCTTTCCTTTTCACATATATGGCCCACATTTTTAAACTTGGCTGCTAGACAGTTATCAAGAACCACAGGCCCAGATCAGAGTGATTGGAGTCCCAACTAAGACACAGATATCAGAAGAGGCACCCAATAGAGTTGTTTCCCGTAATCACTCCTATACACTCTGGGGCAGATTCACAAGCCCCTTGCACTGCCAGTACGTCACTTTTTGTGACACACTGGCAGCGCAATACACTGCCCGATATTTACAAGAACAGGAAAAGCCACCCTGCGTGTATTTTCCTGTCCTAAATATGGCCCCTTAATACGCAGCACTTTGTGTGAAAGGGGAGATCCATGGGTGTTGCTGTGGGTGTTCCCACGCAACACCCATGAAACGAGACACATGTCCAGATTTACGAGGAATCGAAATCTGGAAATGAGTGTGAATGCTACGCCTCCCCAGGGGAGGCTTAGGGAGGCACAACGAGGAGAAATGTATTCATTTCTCCTCGTTTTTGTTTCTGCAGCACACATTGAAAGAGGAAATCACCTCTAATGATTGTTTTTGTTCAGGAAAGGTTCCCTTCCTGCACATAAACAATCATTGAAAGAATGCTGTTTTTCAACTTCTATGTGTGCTAATGCAGCACACATATGAGTTGAAAAACGGCATTTCAGATTCTTTTTGTGCAGGAAGGGAACCATTCCTGAACAAAAACAAACCCCCACGACGCAGGCATCCTTGCACCATGGTGCAAGGGTGCCTGTGTCCGCGCATGGCAGAAGTTTGTGCGCCAGCGCAGGGGGAAGCACAGAGATGCAACATATTGTTGTAAATATGTCGCATCCCCGTGCTTTCCAAACTAACACAGCATGACGCAGCAAAATGACTTGCTGCACCGTGCTGCGTTAGTTTATTGTAAATCTGCCCCTCTGACTTAAGAGCACCTTGTGTATCATAAACTGAGGCATGACGTTATTAGGGGTATCCAGATTGGCATAGACACATTCAAAATGACAATGTTTTCACATAAGACTATGATATCACACAGATCCACTATGCTCTTTAGAGTCCTTGAT
Organism: Lissotriton helveticus; assembly: GCF_964261635.1. NCBI lineage: Eukaryota > Metazoa > Chordata > Amphibia > Caudata > Salamandridae > Lissotriton > Lissotriton helveticus. The sequence goes on from NC_136063.1 coordinate 1,312,349,575, forward strand.
GAAGGAACTAGGGGGCATATTATCAAGCAAGGGCGATACATTATCACCGCTTTTATCGGCAGGAAACTGCCGTTAAAGCGGCGATAATGGGCTTGATAATATGCCCTTGTGAATTCCCATAGAAGCCCAGGTTAACACCAGAACCTGGGCTTCTATGGGAATTCACAAGGGCATATTATCAAGCCCATTATCGGTGCTTTAGCGGCAGTTTCGTGCCGATAAAAGCGGTGATAATGTATCGCCCTTACTTGATAATATGGCCCCAGAGACCTACTGTGCACTTTCAGGTGTTAAAGGTAATATAACAAAATCTGACGCACTAGTGTTTCCCGCATATTTGGGCCAAATCGAAGCATTGCAGACACTTTTTTAAATCTGATGGGCACCCAATTGGAACCTTACTTTGGTGGCCAAATGGCCCTTTCCCCAATACAGCTCATTGCTTTGCACTATCCTGACTACTATCCACAATCTGCAGAGAACTGCTGTGAAAAGGATATTTCCCAAGATTCCCTACATGCATGCCGGCCTAGGCAAGAGACAGGTGAGGATAATAGAGAAAGAAGTGGTAGCAAGTATGGGAAACCTTAAAATAGACATCAACAATTCAGACACAGAAAAATGGTGGGGTAACTGGAGCCAAGTGTCTAGTCACGCAGGCCCATCCAATAGGTATAGCGAGGAGCATGGAGATGAGGGATACTTAGAAGATGTCGAATAGGTAATGGGGACGCCGTGTGTCCTAAAGATCGTTTCTTGGAATGTAAACGGTCTGGGAGACCAAACAAAACAGGAAATCTAAAGGAGCTAGCAAAAAGCTCCGGGATCATTTGCATCCAGGAAACTTGGCTTTGCGGTAAGACCCCAGTATTCGACGGCTTCCGTCAATTCCTCCGCCCAGCAAAAAAACAAAGATTTGGTCAACCGGCGGGAGGAATTATGACTTTGATCTCAACAAAAATAGTAAAGAATGTAACCCAACTCAGCGTAAAATGTAAGAGGCTGCTGGCCTGTAGGATATTTTTAGCTTTTTATTTATTTATTTTTATTATTTTTTAGCTGCCATCAACAAAAAGTATGCACCTCTGATGCTTTTAAATGTATATATGCATTGGGGAACCCAGGAGGAATATGCTGCTGAAATGAGCAATTTTAAAGCAGGTATGGATTTAATTGGGGAAAAGTATGGTTCTGATATAACATTATTGATGGGGGACTTTAATCATAAACTAAACCCAAGGAAATCTGATGGTTGGTATTCAGACATACTGGAGGCATTTAATATAAACCAAGCAACCTTTCCCAATTGTGAAACAACAACTCGGGATATAAACCTGGGAATTTACCTGTGGTCAAAAAGCCTCTTCTGTTTAAATGGAAGGTCACCACTTGACTGCCCAGCAATGAAAACATTTAAACCAGGTACACAAAAGTGCCCAATAGACTATGTATTTATGTCACCTTGGAATATTGCCCTAGCTAAGGATTTTAGAACCTATCAAAGGGAAGGAAGTGATCATAATCCCCTGGAGTTAGAGCTCTTTGGGTTCCATCTGAAGACCGGTGAAAAAGTCATTGATCAAGAGATGGAATACCCAAGGCGTATTACAACAAGGCTAACAGGTGACTACATAGGTAGGCTAGTAAATTTTCAACAGAACCTCGATCTGGGAGAAGAAAGAGGACAGGGTCTAGACTGGTATGTGGACAAATTAGAACAAGTGGTTCAAACCCTCCGAGTTGAACTAATGAAAAATAGAAATAATGCAAAGATTCACCAAAATGGAACAAAGAGCCATGGAAAGTGGTTTACTGAGGATTGCCTAAAAAAGAAGAGAGAGTTAAGGAGAGAAGCGCGTAGATTAAGGGTAAAATATAATCAGGAAAGGGCAGATAAGCTGGCACACTTAAAAAAATAATATAATATGTTAATAAGGAGCGCAAAAAGGGTCCATAAAGATTCACGCTGGGCAAAATTACTGGAGGTAATTGAGACAAAGAATTTATGCCAGTTTTGGACATTGGTACAATCAGCAGCAGAACAACCGCCCGCGTCAATGAATTGTGTGGTGGAAGAAGCGGAGTGGGTGAACTACCTGCAGGAATTGTATAGCCCGGGAAGAGATCCGGCAGCTGGGGAGCCCCAGGAGTGGGGCGGGTTAGTTGAAGAGCTGAAAGTTGACTTTCTACCCTCAAATGTAAAATCCACAATAAAAACCCTTACTCTAACAAGAGTGGCAGGACCAGATAATCTCCCAGCCCTGATAATAAAATCACAACCGAATTGGTGAGCAGAATTCTTCTCATCTATGTTTCACGTGATCCTAGAATCCGGGAAAATCCCCAATAATTGGAAAGGAGCAATAGTACATACTCTAAAGAACTACAGATTAATAAATCTGTTAGATATTGGGGAAAAGATTTTTTCAAAAATATTATTGGGCATGCTCAAAGCATGGACCGAACAGTACTTGATTATACCGGTAGAACAGGGTGACTTTAAAGAAGGCCATTCCACCATGGACCACTGCTTTGCCCTTTGGGCACTTGCCCGGAAGTCAATAGAGCAGAATGGGAAATTGTACTGCTGCTTTGTTGACTTCCGGGCGGCATTTGACTCAGTCGACTGTATGTGTCTTTGGGACTGCCTGACTAAGTATGGTATACCGGAGGGTTTACTAGCTATTTTAAAGGAATTACACTCAGGAAACTGGGCTCAGATAATCAAAGACACACAAGGGGCATTAACACATAAAATAGTGGTAGGGAATGGGCTGAGACAAGGCTGCATTTTGGCTCCTTTATTATTTGCCTTATTTTTGGCTGACCTACCCAAAGTGCTAGAAGTGGAAAGAAGTGCGAGCCCTAGAATGAACGGAAATAAAGTGGCATGCCTTTTATACGCAGATGATCTTGTGATACTCGATCAAACGGAGCTTGGCATACAAAGGAAATTAAATGTTTTTAGAGACTATTGTGAGAAAAAGAAATTGTTGTAAATATGGACAAAACTAAGGTTTTATGCTTTGGTAAAAGCCAAAAACATTTTAGATGGTTTTTAGGGCATATCAAACTGGAGATAGTAAAAGAATATAAATATTTAGGTCTCTGGTTCGACAATGCCCTTAAATGGTGTACACACATGGAGGCGCAAAAAGCAAAAACTTTTCCCTCAATTTGTGGGTTAAAAAAGTTATATGGAGAAATGTCCCCTAGACCCATGCTAAAAGCATATGATGCCATGATACCTCCGCAGTTTTTTGTACGGGGCGGAAGTCCTGTACCTAAGCGGCAAATGTAGATGGGACCAAGAGGAGGGGAAGTTTTTAAAAACCTTATTGTATTTACCAAGCTCAGCGATGATCCAGGCTATAAGAATGGAGACAGGAACAACAGCCTTGAACATGCAGATCCAAATGTCACTGCTAAGATTTTGGAAACGCCAGGACCTGGGGGGGGTGAAGAAGGTGTCACAATGGTGTAGGGAGGAGATCCAAAGTAGCAGCCTAAAGTGGGGAAGAGGGGTAAAAAAGAAGATCTTGTCTACAGCGAAGACATTAAATGTGAGTTTAAATCAACACACTTTGGAGTTAGAATTTACCAAGGCCTCACTGAGATCCCAAGGTCAGGAACAATCCAGGAAAACGACTTGGTATATCTGAGCACGAAAAAATAAGTGAAAGAGATAAGACATTCTTGGTTAAAAGAATCATGGTATCCGTACCTGGACACCTTGCCAAATGATGTGCTCCGTGGCTATCGGAGGGAAAAACTAAGGCCGAAATGTTATATGCTGATGGTATATGTAAATGTGGTCTCGGAACAAAAAATGACATTCCGCATATATTGGTTGATTGCCTTGTGGTTTTGGAAATTGAGGGCGCTGTTTTTATGCCCGATTTTGTTAAAGTATGGCATAAGCTCAAGAACCCAAGCTATAGATATACTATTAGAAATGCCAAATCTTGACATAGCGATAGCTTTGGGGAACTATATGAAAAGCATAAAAACTTTTTTAAGGGATAGTTAGAAGAGGGTTTAGCAACTCTATCCCTCAGTCTCTTTTAGTTTCCCACAGCTAGCTTAGGCAAAACATTTTAGACAAAGATATATCTTGTTGATCAGAGTGACATGTAATAATTGCTGCTATTTGTGTATGAATTTGATATGAAGTTTGCCTTGTACCCTTTTTATGAATTTTATTGTGAGGATTTTTTTTTTTATAGATTGTTTTTATTGTGATTGTTGCAGTGTTTATGGACCACGGTCTAAATAAACAAAGTATTTCATTCATTTCCTACATCCTATAACTATTTCAGACCATTGCACTTCCATTCCTACCCACTTTGCTTTGACAATTGCAACTAACACTGAATAATTTTGAATGGGGAGGACCAAGAATAGCAATGGGTTGTTCACAGTCTGCAAAGGAGGAATAGTGATACCATGTCTTGCTGGGTACTGTTAAGCAATGCAACTACGCTTCCTGGTAGAATGGGACTACATAGAAATAGAGAAGCAGAGAAGCAATGGGGCTTTATTTATCAAATGAAAATATTTCTCCTTGTTGCACCTGCCTCTGGGAGGTGTGGAGTTTTGATGGAAATCCCTGTCAACGATTGTTTGTCGATATTGATTTGCATCAAAACTCCTGGGTGATGGCATGAGAATGCCTATGCACCACCCAAGGAAGGGTCCTTTAGCTTACTGTAAACAGTGGGGGACTTCCTACAACAAGTAGGGGTCACCATAGTGGGTATAGTGCTTCAATAGAACCGGTAGGTGAGGTGACAACCCTGTCATTTTTAACACCATTGAAGAGTGAATTATTACATTTTGCTGGTAGATTACGTTACCTACTTTTGAAATAAAAGTAAGCACTGTGCTGGATAATATGGTATTGTGTTTGTTGGTTGACTGCTGAATTCTCAGTTCTTGTTCCTCTCATTATCTTCAAGAAGCCTTTGACAGCTTGCCCTCACTACCCAGACAGTCAAGTGTTGAAACGGTGTACTTGGCCCAGTTGGCCAGTTTTGTGCAGATCCGTAGTTGGACAGGCTGCAGGACACCAGAGGCAAACCACATAAGCTACCCAGCAGTCCCTGTGACCGGTGTGGCACCTTGAATGGGGCCTGGCCGTAAGGCAGCGACAACATGGAGTGTGAAGTACACACGTGATGTGAATTAATTCTTATAGGTATGTAAGTTCACCCGCATTACATCTTGGTGCTTTGAACATGTCTATGTTGCGAATCCGAAGTCCCTCAAACAAAAAAATAATGAGGTCAAATATTCTTTAGCAGAATAAATAGATTTTGAGTGCTTTTCTAAAAGAGAAGCGTGAAAAGATAGATAAAATGTGTCAAGAAAGAATGTTCCAAAATTGGAACCAAGTACGCAAAGTTACCAACATGGGCGACTATCCAACATTTAGAGGATCATAAAGGACATTTGAGCATAAGTTCTTACATGTGCTGTGAAGATAATAACTTGGAGGATCCATTCTTGTTCAAATCTGACTTTCTGCACAAGAGGTGAAGTTGTTTTTCAAGGTAGTGGAAATGTATTGCTGACATTCCTGCAGTGCAACCAAAATTGGTGTACCCCTGGTAGCCAGCTTACCAGAGGTGAGGGGACATCACTTAAGCCATCCTTTTCTAAAAGAGTGGAGCAGCAGTCCTGAAGCACACCGAGCCAGCTTGCCCGCTGAAAGAGTGAAGGAGCCTGACAAACCTGCAGAAAGACTGACTATCTAGGAGGAATGAGGTGCAGTGTGACCCCAGTGCAGTGGGCCTGCAGAATCAGAGGACTACAGAGAACATTCAGCATGCTCTGGTGAGTTGGTAATCATGAAGTATGGTGTGTCTAGAGCCACTGTGCCAAAATGGGAGGCTATGGCATGTCCTGAGCCATTGTACCCAAAGCGTGAAGTTGTGGGGGAAATTGAGCCACTGTGCCAAAGTTATGAAGAGTTGGGGTGATCTTAACCGCTACACCGAAGTGCACAACTGTCATGCGACCTGAATCGCTATGCCCAGCTAGTAAAGTGGTAGTGTGAACAAAACCATTGCTCAACCTAAGACCATTGCAGAACCAAAGTTGTGGTCTTTCACCCATATGGTAGTGCTTCCCTGAAGTCATTCGTTCCGCAAGAACACTGCCTGTCCTTGGCTGAATCGACCCTGACAAAACAGGCTACATGGCCCACGAACAGACCAGCCATGAACCAGCATCCCCTTAAGCTGCTTACAACAGCCCAGAGCACATGCCACCATGAAGGAGACTGAGAGGAACAGCTAGTTCACACTGAGCTCCAGGTGAGGGGAGAGTGGCTGGGTCTGGGATGATCAGGGTGGCTGCGGATATGCGGCCCGATCCACAAACTCAAGCACTTGTTTAGTGGGAAACAGTGACTGTAGCCAAGACTGAGTGCTATTGCAAGACTGCTGGGGGTAATCTGCACCAGAGCCTAATTTAGCTATGCATTGCTCAAGGTAGGGATCCACTTGGACAAAAGGATGGTCCAGAAGCCATGACAAGGAGAGACACCAATGTACTCTAGCACAAGGGCTCTAAGACAGCCTTGTGTGCATACCTGTATGTAGTATTTAGTTCTAGAGTGCATTCATTTTTTCCTTAAAAGTCAAGCACTTGGTCTAAAAGTCAGGCACTTGGTCTAACATACATTATACTAATGTGAGTTTCTTGAGTGATGAGCTTGAGCACTCCCCTGAAAAGCTATGAATTCACAATAGCTGCCTCTGAAAGTCAAGTGCTGAAGGGGTTGTAATTGGCCCAGTTTGCAGAGCCATATAGTGATAGACACTGGGATGTCAGAGGCATATGATTTTAACCCCCACAGTTGAGGCTAAGTACCCCCTGTTTGCTCCATGGGTCCCCTGAATGGTGTCTGCCTGAATGGGCCTTGGAGCTTGGGATTCTAACCTCTGGGAATATATAATGGTTATCTTTGAAGTAGGAGTTCAGGTCTTAAGGTCCTCTACCTAACTCTTGTCAGCTGCCTTTAAACTGGTGCAAATTAAGTATTTGTGGAACTCTTGAAGGTGACAAGAGTCATGCAGTCTTCCAACGAATATGCGGGTGACTGTGAGATAATTGCTCATACAAGTAAGGAGGGAGCACCTCTCAGTCATAATAACACAATGGCTCATGGTAGTCTATTTGGAATATTGCTTGCTTGTCAAACAAGCTGAAATCTAAACTCTGGCTTGATTTAATAAAAGATTATAGTATTATATGCCTCCAAGAAACCTGGATGAGAGAGACAGTTCATATTAACGGTTATGCCTCCATAATACTCTGGCCAATGTAGCGTTGGGTGAACTTTCCAAGGGTCTCCTATTAACCTTGGTAGCAATAACACTATCAGATAGAGAAGGGACCCAGCTTCATTCACCACACTTCCAAATTATTAATATTCTTTAGAGACAGAATGTGATGCTGGTCGTCGTTAATTTTGATCATAATAATTTTGTTCTCACAATATTGCCTTTGCCGAAGACATAGAGAACTCATTAAGCAGACACTTACAGGAGATACATACAGATTTATTTGTTCTATGGGGGGGGGGGGGGGTGATTTTAATTGAAAAATATGTTCCTTATCAAAGCAGTCTGCATGCTGCTTATTAGAGGTAGCTAGGAATTGTGGTTGCCACTTTCATCATAACCCATGTGGGAATATTTTTAATTCGCTGCTTTCAAGATTTTCTCTTTTTCTCATAGTAGATCTTATTCAACAACTAGGCCAGGACCTTTTTTCATTTATGGGCAGAGGTCAAGGCACACTAATTGATTTCATTGCCCTTTCTGAAAATTTCAAACCTCAATCTGTGGCTTTTTCTATTCTCAAGGTTTGCTTTAGTGACCAAAATCCATTGGCCATTTATTTAGAGACAGAAACTGGCGTTTCCTCTGGGAGAACTAAATCATGTCCCATAATTGAACAATAAAAATAAGGGTCTATAGCGGAAGTCATCTACCGTCAATCCAGACTCCGTTCTTCAACGGATTCTGACCACTAATATGAGTGCCTGGAAGATAGTGTAAATCCTTCATCCATTTTAAAGGCTTTTGCTGCAATAACTGAGACTATTAATGCTGCTCTATGAAGTGACAACAGATTAAGACCCCGGAAGCAATGTAAATGGTTTTAACAGTGACTGTTCACAATCGCATAACAAACTTGTGAAGGCACTAAAAAAAAAAAACACGGGATAACTTAGTGGTAAAACATCTTCGAAATTTAGATAAATGAGCATTAGGGAGACGTAAACTGGATATAAGAAAAGATGCGTGGGCAAAACTGCATGTAGCATGTCAAAACAACAACCCCAGACTTTTTGGGAAAACTGTCCATTCTGATTTCCTCCAGAGCGCTCCCACAATAGTAGTATTGATGTCACAATTATGCCTGATGTGTGGGTACAGAATTTCTCCAGTATATATAGTGCCAACGGTGAACACTGTCCCATTTTAAATCATGAGACGCCACAGCTGGCTCAACCAATGCTTGATGAAGTTGAAAGGGCATTACACCAAACAGTGAAGAATAGGGCTCCTGGCCCCGACTGCATTCCCGCTAATTTATTTTTGGCCAACCCTGCCCTATGGCTCCCTCTGCTGACCAATATTTTAAGTTGCATAGCATCCCAGGGCCCTCCTGAATCATGGGAATCCGTGATAATAGTCCCCATTTTTAAAAAAGGGGATAGGTTGGACCCAAAATTGAATTGGCCTATCTAATTAATTGACTGTACTTGTACATTGATGAGTAGGGTCATATTAGAACAGCTGGAGGCCTGGTAACTAAAAGCGGGAAGTTTTGGGATGTACAATATGGCTTCAGTAGGGGCCTGTGAACCATCCAACAATGCCTTAATCTACACCTGGTCATAAGCAAGTATACAGTAGCCTAGCCCGGATCTCTCTATCTCGGGTTTATAGATCTCACGTCAGCTTTTGACTGGGTGCAGAAAGGGAAATTAGGGGGAAAAATGCTGGAATTGGGCATTGCACCATAGTCAATTTTTTTGCCAAAATGCATCAACATGTGACTGGGAGGGTCAGATATGGAGTGGGTGGGGAACTCTCTACTCCCATCAAAATTAACCGTGGGATCCGTCAAGGCTGTGTCCTTGCTCCCTTTTTATTTTGTCTGTATATAAATGACTTAGAGAGCTATATTAATCATGGTAATCTGGATGCCCCAAAGATAGGTACCAGAAATCTCCCGGCATTACTTTATGCCAACAACTGTGCCTTAATGTCTAGAACAAGTGTGGGCGTGCAGAAGCTGGTGACCAAGTTTAACGACTTCATGAACGAACTGGGTTTAAGTACTAAGCTAGCGAAATCCTACAGCATGGTGGTGGTAAATCCCCCACCATTTTAAAATCATGTTTTGTTTAAAATGAAAAGCTGTCCTATGTCCCTACCTTTTCTTACCTGGGAATCCCATACGACCAGAAATGCACCATCTAGTTGAAACAAGGGTCAGTAGTTTTAATCAAAACCTGGAGGCGGTATCAGGTTCACGAAAAAGTTAGGCTCAATACAACACAATATTTAACATCTATAAGGCTCGCTCGTGTTCTCTTATTTTATACGGGGCTGGAGTATGGGGCTCTTGTAATCCGGTGCATCTCCAAAGAGCTGAGAACACCCTTATGATACGTTTATTGATAGTCCCCAATAGTCTTCCCGCCACTGTTTGTCATAGCGAACTTGGTTTGATTCCTTTGTCCTTTCGTAAACAAATTGTACCACCTTTACTGTGGCACTCAATTTGGGCGAAGGAAGAGCCAGCCCTTAATCGTGCAATTATTTTAGACAGTTTTAAACTGGATCACATGTCGGAGATACCCTGGCTCAGCTACATAAAAACAGCTAGAGTCACCGGGGCTGGCGGATTGTTTTTTTTTTTATTGCTAAGATTCCAAAAACTAAACTAAAAAAGGATCGCCTGACCTGTCTAAAGTAATCTAATAAGAATTTAAAGATGGTAAAAAAGAGTGTCCCAGAACACTCACTTCTAGTACGTTCTCCAGGAGTTGAGCCTTACCTCTCCTTTTACTTCAGTCATACCAAATTGTTTTACCTCATCAGATTCAGGTTTGGCATTTCGCACTTTCTGGTCTCTTACCCCTGCAAAGCCTATTGTGATGCTAAACTGTTCCCTTGTGATTCCAAGTCTACTCAAAGCACGCTCCATTTTTTTTCCTTCTGTCAACTTTATATCAAGCCAAGGCATGATTTTATCATTCCTCTTTTAAAGTTTTTAAATATTAGGAAGTGTCGGCCAGCTTTATATCATCTTCAGCTTTTAAATGATGAATTCACTTGTTCAATGATTTACAGATACATCTCTGCAGCTGGTCGTCTGCGTGATATTGTTGGGAAATTATCTTTTTTGTCTTGTTTTAACAATTTATCTCTGTATTCTATAGCCCACGGGAATGGGGTTTGTTATGAAGTCTATTATATACTGCTTCTAGTTATGCTGCTATTTTGTAGAAATATCAATCTATTGAATTACTTCTAATATATCCCGATTATGAATTACCATTGCTTCGAAGCATATCATCCATTGTCTGTATTATATTTAATTCATGTTTTAAAATGTTTTTTATCATGCATTCTTTTATTGCTGTAAATCAGCTGAATAAAGATATTTTGACTGACTGATTATGTGGCTATACTGTGACCATACTGTTAGCCTGGAAGTAGTGTACCTGATGCTGAGTTTACCGTATAGACAAATCAATGGTTGTTTTGCGTTTCAAATACCTGGTTGGCAGTTTTTACCAGGGATTTGTTTTGAGGTTCTTAATGCTTGGAAGGTGTTACAGTAGTGGTGAATTGATAATCCCTTTGCCCTGGGGCTGATCTTGAGTACAACATGGTCTTGATGGTACCTACCATGCTTCATAACCACAGTCTGTGGCAAGGGCTAGGTTACTTGTTCCAATCCAGTCCACTGTAATACTTGCCCTTGTCGGCACAGGGAGAATTGCTTTTAGGCAGAGGATCAAACATATGTATTGCTTCGTACAGCAGCTGCTCTTACAAAACAAACAGACACTTTGTCAATCACTGCTAGTGCCTGTGATGCTTTTTCACAAAGTCCATTTAACTTAGTGTTTTTTTTAAACTTTGAAATGACATGAATCACACAATAATGTGGGATGGCTATTGTCCAACAGACATGAACTTTATACACGTGATAACATGTAAGTGAAATGTGTTATGTTAATAGAACTCGAAAATTCTAGCACTTTATTATCACATCAGGAAATGTCAAGGTATATTTAATTTTCTAAAGCAGTGACACGCTTATCTCAACAATATGCAATTAGGGAGTTCCTGGAACTTTACGAATTGAGAAGTTTCTGATCAATGCTTACTGGATTCTGATTGTTTTGCACAGAACGTTGGGCACCAAAGGAAATAGAAATAGCTGAGCATGCAATAACAGGAAACACAAATAACATTTCTGGGCCTTAGGAGATAAGAAATAAAGTTCCATCTAATGTGTCACAAGCAGTCGCACATAAAGTGTTTAAAAAAAGGATGCATGAGTGGTTTTCACAAAAATAAGGTTTGGTTCTGTTTTCGAATGCAGCAGGCACCCAAGGTACTGGGCATGGAAGCCAGGAATTTTTTTCTGTTGGGTTATAAGATTACTCCTAAATTTGTAGCAACTTTCCAACTTTCATGTGATTTACAAAGGATCCCAGGATTTCTAAAGTAAAACAACAAAAGTTGATTTAATAAATCAGGCCAATTAGTACAATTTAAGCATGCCGAATTTTCCACTTAGTTTAAAAATCTGCGTGCATAAATCTGTTGCAAATATGCATTGTTACATTTATTTTTCTTTGTTTTCCACAATGAAAAAGGCCACTCCCCCGATGCCCTGTTGAATATATGAATGTTCCCTGTCGGATCTCAGGCTGCAAAACTGCCTGCTCTAATTATTGGAATGACCACAAACTTACGAATTAAGGAGTGTTCATCCACGTGTATTTATGCTGCTGCACCCACATAGGAATGCCCAAAAAACGACCTATAACCCTAAATTTGTGATTTCAGATATTCAATTGTACCCTTGAAAAATTCGACATTTTCAAATGCAATTTGTAAAAGATAAGTTCTACCCACCTGCTCCTGTCCTGTGAAATAATGGTTGGGTTATTATTTTATAGTTATCAGATGTGATAGAATCGTAATATGTGGCGGAATAGCAATAGTTCTTTGGGGTGCATCTAGGCTAGGGGAATGGTTTGGGGCAAAAACACCACTTCATAATTCTGCAGGGCTTGTCACTAATACGGTGGGACGTATTCAGGCGGGTGTTGAAATGTTACAGCTCACCCTTATGGGCCCACTATTTTCAAAGGTGCCAGGGAGGTAAAACCTTGTTGAAATTTACGAATTACTTGACAACATAAACTCCTAATCTTATTTTTAAAACCAAAGTTACAGCAGTTTACCTCCTAGACTCGTATGCCGTGTGTTCAATGGGTATTGCCGCATCATAATCACAAACCATACTGCGATGGAAATGTAGCCTGTCTCAAGAAGTGATATAAAGCACTCAACAAAACAACATTAAATTGCAAAGAAATGCCCCTTAAATTCTTTAATGGTGAGCGATCCATCATATATGTAAAACAAGCTATGCATAGTTACTCATTGATTTGGGGTATCTACATGTTTCAGCTCTAAAACCCCTCCCTCAGGACAAATATAAGTCTTGGGGGCATAATATCAAGCAGGGCGTTAAAAATTATCGCCGTTTTAGCAGCCTTGTGAATTCCAATAGAAACCCATGTTCTGGTGTGAACATGGGCTTCTATTGGAATTCTCCAGGGCATATTATCATGCCCATTATTGCCGCTTTAGCGACAGTTTTCTGCTGCTAAAACGGCGATAATTTGAACGCCCTGCTTGATCATATGCCCCTTGGTTTCTTGTGTATTTCACAGAGAGTCATATGTAACAATCAACACCCTGGCAGCCTATAGGTCTAGTGAGCTCTAAAGTTATCCAGCCAATTGCTTGGACCTTAGGGGGCAGATTTACAAGCCCCTTGCGCCACTTTTGCGTCACTTTTAACATGGGAAAAGTGATGCAAAAGTGGTGCAAGGGGCTTGTAAATCTGCCCTTAGATGTCTAGGAAAAGACTCTGCCCATTATGTTCTTAATACCTTTTCCACTGCAATATTTGAACAGTCTCACAGACTACCATCAATTGCATGGAGGTTGTATTAATACCAGTACGTTATATTTTTATAGGTAATATTTAGGACACTGTATTGATGTTAAATGATATTTTGCCAACTGTATGCTTGTATCACGCCTCCAGACACTCATTAATGTTCTTTTAATGTTCTTTAATTCTTTGTAAGTCTGGGTTGACAGCGCATGCATCACACACAATTCGTCTCGACCATGAATACGTGGGTCAGAGCTCACTCTAAAACTGATTCATACACGCCCATACACTCTCAGGCGTGTCAAAATCAGCAGGCATCCACACATTACTGGCAACGAGTACGCACATTCACACAGTTATGTCATGACCATAACGCAAGTCCCAGGGGGCCCCAATTCAATCTAAAGCCTATGGATACCTGTGAGACATGGGAGTTTCATGGTCTGCGCATCGCATTCGAGCCTGTCATTCTGCATTACGTCACTGGCTCCTATGCAAGAAGAGAGGCACACACCATTAAAAAAAAATATTTCAAAACATATTTTAGATTATTGAATTAAAATGTACAGCCCGGGAGAGAGAATTATGCAGGGATAAAATAACATTTATTTAAACAAACAATGGTCCTTAGAGCGAGAATAGAGGAAACAAATGAAATATAGGCCTAAATAGGTATAATATATATTGTCAGTCTCCAGCCGGACAAAGAATTTTAATATGCAGTATATTTGAAATAGCAAGTAATACAAAAAGAAGAAGATATATACAACGGGACGCAATCCTGCACCCGATACAGAGGACAGGGGGCAGACAAACAATACACAAAACAGTTTTCAGGCAAAATTGGAGCTAAGGCAGCTTGTACTAGTCAAAGGATAAAGCAATCTAGCAAAAATAGTGACCACATTATTTATACACAATGGACCATAGTGGTACTATTTTCAATTGTCGACGACGTTTCGATCCCAAGCTCTAGTATCTTGCGGGATCATCATCAGGACTGAAAAATTAAATTTGCCTGGTATAGAACACAATGCCGCGCAAGCGGCCTTCTAAGCATATGGTGAGGAAGGTCTGAACAGCTCCGTTCTGCTGCCGGATCATGGAGAGTCGCGGTTAAATGCGTGCTTAATTACGGCCACTCACGGGATGGGAGATGGCTGTATACAGCGTCTGCCTTGGCAGAGATGGCGCGGCCACTGCCTCGAATGTCTGCGAGGTCTGTGAGTCGCGTGGGGCGCGGCGGTTGCTTAGTTGAAGAGCGGCAACGATCTGCCTTACGTTCCAGAGCGCAATGGCAGGGGATAAAATAACAGCCATAACTGCAGCAAAGGACACATGAGACAGAGGGGGTAGGCACCCAAAACTGAGCTCATACAGATGCAAATAACAAATAAATGCACTACATTGTTCAAACGGGTGAGTTACAGAATCAGTAGGGTAGTGATAGAGAGCGCAGGTCACCCGACTATTATTTTCACCATATGCACACTTGGGCCCATAAATTCAATTCACCATATTTATTAATCGGGTAACCTTACACTCTACTACCAGTAACCCAGTTCATTCCTATTGTTTCCACTGTACCCGACTTACCAATCCACGTCACGGGTACCTATGATCACAATGGATCAGAGAGCTAGCTGTAAAAGGAAGGCAGATACCAAAATACAAATACCATTTACTCTATCCGCACTCATATAATGACCACAGACTCAGGAAGTTTTGAAAAACCTTTATCTAAATTTCATCAATTTCAGCAAGCAGAAAGTTAACAGTAAGTAGGCTATCAATAACCAATATCATAAAAAGGGTATATCCGTGTAAGAAAATAATGAGACCAACCATTTAGAAGCCTGAAGGGAAGGTAAGAACAGGGAACATGCTAGTAAGACATTTTCAGGAATTTAGACTTGATGTGGAGTGACTAAAGGATGGAAAAATAAGGAACATGCTAGAATGTCACAGTTTGTATACCCCTCAAGGTGGGCCAAGCAGTAGAACTTTAATAAATCTATAGAAGATTCGAAGGAAACATGTAGCTATAGGGAAGGTAAAAATGGAGCATGCTAATAATTCACTATAACCACTTTAAAACGACTAAAGGATGGGTAAAGAAAGGAACATCTATATTTCATGAACTGTATGTAGGAATATACTAATAGGATGGGGAAAAAAAGGAACATGCTAGTATAACAACTAAAATGTAGGACTTTATCATTGGTCATCACAGGGAGGGTAAGAAAAGGAACAATGTGCAAGTACGATTTATTAAAAGCAAGGAGATAGAGGACACAAATTGGGGTCCCTCAGAGTTATATTTACCTAGAACGGCGTGGAGACAAACCCTGGCCACGGGTCAGTTAAGGACAGGAGAAACCCCAAGGAATTCAGTCGCCAGTAGGCCAGCAGGTGCAGAATGGAAACCCAGGACAGGAAAACCAGATTAGGATCAGGACAGGATCACCAAGGTAAGACCAGCACCCGCAGTTTCAGTTGCAACGCCTGCACTACACCCTCTCTGCAGCTATCAGTCAAAACCCCGATTGGGTTATCGAATTCCCCAGCAAAGTGCTCCGCCAGCACTTAAGGTTCTCAAAAACCCCGATTGGGTCTGTGAGACAGTCGGACAGAGTGCTCCGCAGCACCTCTGTTTCTGGATCAGCTATTGAGTGCGTTGGGTCAGTGACAGGTCAGCAATTCGGACAAGTCGGACAAAATCTCTAGCTAAACCTAGGCTAGTTATACTGTTTTCGGGTCAGTGTACCCCCCCAAAATGTTGCAAGTGTAAGAATCCCCAATTTCGATTGGTCCAAAGGAAGGACAGGTCATCACACCAACTAGGATTTGACTTTCTCAAGCCTTCAATTTAAATTTTTGGGACCTCCCATCGAATTTGGGGTTCTCATGACATGTGCTTTTCACCTAACAATGGTTAATACAACATTCATATACAATTGTTTCAAATGTAGTACAGTTCGGCTTCGTCTCGCTGGGTCACATATCGGTTCCCAGGAGCATCTTGGCTGTGGCAGCCAGCTGGCTGGGTTCCACTGGTACAAGGTATTCTTCCCTCTGCCAGGGTGACATGCGCAGTAGGGACTTCAAAGATGGGTAGTAAGCACCTCCCAGGCCCAAAAGATTCGATACATGAAAAGTAAAGGAAAACAATTTAGAACACAGAAATAAAGACGTACACTGTATACCAGGAATCCCTATATAACTCCCATTACTTTATAATAACTATAGCATTAGGATTAGTGCAGACAAACAGTATAGCGAAAGCTGCAGTGCAAGCTTCGGCATGTGAGAACATAAAGCAGCCATCTTATTGCTAATGCGCAAGTGCAAAGGATTCCCACCAGAACTGCGAGTACGTCACGTCACATGGGTATGACCGACGCATGCGCAGAAGAAATTCCCGCGTAGCAGCAGCCATTTTAGTGGCAAGCGTTTTAGGATGAGTAAACAGATAAGCAAGCGTCACTGGGACACCCCGTGTAATGTAAAATGTGCAATATTAGTAACACAAACAGGTTGATTATATTTTATTAACATTATTTGAGGTTCTTGATACAAGCAAGTCGCTTTACATGCGAATCCTTGCTCCATCAATCCCCTCTTTGATGATATTTTATATCATCACAAATTAATAGAACCAGATGCCAACTTTTCACATTTTTCCCAGTTCAATCTCTTCAAACATTCTGTTCAGCTTTTCTTTAGTCTCTTTATTAGGGTGAGAATTTTTCACCCTTTCATAAATCTGATTATTCAGTTCTTCTAATTCAAGTTCATCCACATTTCTCTTCACTCCTCTCTTGTTCACAGTGTACTTCTTTTGGTGTTTGCGACATTTGCAGCAGATTATTATGATAAATACTGCTATACCGATTCCCGCAATTGGCATCAGTACTTTACTCAAAAGACTTTTACCTAAGTCAGAAATCCAATGACCTACGGCGGAGAGACCATCAGTAAGTCTCTTCCAGGCACTGTCAACCACAAATGGTTTGAGTTCTTTTTCCAAATTTGTAATGTTCCTTACATACCCTTTGATTTCCACACTTTTGTCAGGTATGTAAGTGCAACAATGTTGCACTTTCAGCATTCTGCAGACTCCGCCCTCTTTTGCCAATAACGTGTCAAGAGCAAGTCTATTCTGTAAAACCATTGATCTCACCGCAACCAATTCGGTGTTGACCATCAGGAAACCTCCAGCAGTGTCGGTTGATAACCGATTCACAACTGTTGACAATTTGCAAATCCTGTGTGTATTCAGAACCACTCCCACTGTAGGTATCAGTGCACAAAAAATATCTCCTACTATTTCACCAGCACTTTCTCTTTTTGTACGCGCTAATTCATTAGTTTTTTCAGTGCTTCCAGGGATTTTCCCCACATGGTATATCTTTGGGAAGACAATACCAAAATACCAGCTCCCGTACCAATGGTCGGGCAATTTGAAATAAGCCTTATTTCCACATATAAAATAAATTCCTGGAAACACAGGCTCTGACCCATCTTTGAAACCCCAACCCCCAATTACCTTGTAATTGTGTTCGCATTCACTGGAACCAATGAAAATATTGTTATAATAACTAGTTTTCTCTCTTTTAAGACAAAGTTTCCCTCTCTTTTCGAAATCCAGCAACATGGCAGCATTAGCTCCACCATTTGAGGTGCTCCCTACACTCTCTGCCCATTTAGGAATTTTCTGGTTCTTGTCTTTGGCTTTCCTTTGGAAACCTTCTCTCCTTTTCTCTACCATATTCAGAAATTCCTTTTCCTTTTTGTGTAATGAACAGGTCAAGTTATTCTTGTGTGCATCATCTATATCTATTTTACCTATAGTTAGAAAATAGTCACTCATGTATTTAGCTACATCTCTAGTTGTATGTACAGGGTTCAGGTTCCTTCGGACAGGAAGTTCAGCAAATGTCACATCAAGATTTGAGTAATAATACTGTAAAGGTCCTCTTCTATAAAATAAACTAGTTAGTATGCTACAGGAAATTCCATAGGTTAAGGGCAAGTGGTGATAAGTCACTCCTTCAGCTACTGAAGTGAGTAGCTTCATGCAGACATAACAATCATCTATTTCCATAGCTTCTACATAATGTACTAACAGGTTTGCGAAAACATTTAAATGAGTTTTATTCCTGGTTTTACTGAAATGTAACCCTTCCTCATCTGGTGCTTCTAAATCTAACTGTGTTTGCTTAAGACTAAGTGGTTTGTCTAGTGCGTCTACTCTTCGTGGTGTATTTCTAGTATGTGATTCTACAGTGTCATCAGGTAGATTATTATTCGGGTAAAGACTGGGGTTTTTACTCATTATAGAAGGAATAGTTATGGTTAGTCCTATCCAAAGTATTAGTACTATTGCTACACTACATAAACATACTTGGCAGCATGTTTTTAAACAACCTCGTCTCGGTATGCCATTCACAGAAGAATCAGACATTTTGGCTCAAAAATAAGTTTTCAACCCCTTTTGGTAACTCTGCCCAGCGTGCTTACTCGGGTAACTTTTCAGGTAGGGTTTGCTTCTTCGCTGGTCTGGTCAGCAACCAATTCTTCCTCACTTTCGTCACTTATTTCCAGATTCTCAAATTCTTCCAGCACAAAGTAAGTCCACTCAGGACTCGGGTATTTGTTGTTAAGTTTCTTGATACGAGCACTTCTTCTCTTAGGCTTTGTTACTGCTGGGTCAGTTTGACTTGAGACCTCATTTACTTGCTCAGCCTCTTCGTTTATTGTTTTTAGTCGCAGTCTCAGTCTTTTCACAAATCTGGGTACCGAGTCACCTTTTCTGAGTCTTTTAATTGGCACTGTGTCTTGGCCTTCCTCAAACACTCTTTTGTTTTCGTTCAGTTGTGGCACATTGGGATCAAATTCGTCTTCTATATTGTTCCCTAACTGACTAGGTCCAGGTCTTTCATCTGTTTCTTCTGCCTGGTCCCTAAGCTGTCCTTGTTCAGGTGTATGCTGAGTTTGGCTTTGATCTGGATCGTTTTCATCTTCCTGAACACAATTGTCTATTTCTATCTGATCCTGTTCAAGCTCTTCGAACTCTTGATTTTCTTCCGCTTGAACGTTCACCCTTGTTTCTATCTGTCCCTCTCCTTTCTCAGGAGTTTGTGGTGGAGTGTCAATTAAATGTTCTCTCCCTGTCTGGTCCTCCTCAGAATCAGATTTGACTTGGATTTCGATGATCTGAGTACCTTCTTCTTCACCTGTCTCGTCCTCACTATCCCACTGTCTATCTAAATGAATTTGTCTTCTTGTTCGTATAGGGTCGATTGTCAGATCGATTATTGGGACCCAATCTTCTTGACTGGAGCTCGGTTGTTCTTCTTCAGCTACTTCAGGACCGATATCTTGGGATCCTTCAGCTGCGCAACCTTCAGCCTCAGTTTTGTCAGGTTCAGTCACTCTCTTCGTATGGCTGGCATGGATCCAGCGAGGTACTCCTGCACACTTCACAGCTGTGGTGGTTACCAGGATCACCTGTCATGGCTTTCCCCACCTCGGTTCAAGGCAACTTTTCTGAGTATACTTCTTTATTACGACCCAGTCACCTGGATTCAGGTCATGTGCAGGAGTCGTCGGCCTGGCGACGGCGTCTCCCCAACCTGGTGAGAGATAGAACACACTTGGTCAGCCAGCTCTTTACAATATTCCAGCACCAAATCATCAGATATGCTTATCAGTTTGTATCCTGGCACCCATGCCTGCCGCATTGCTCTTCCCATTAGGATTTCATGGGGACTCAAACCCGTGTTCCGGTCTGGAATACTTCTGAGTCCCATCAACACAAGAGGCAGTGCATCTGGCCAATCCAACTGAGTGTATTCACACATCTTTCCCAATCTTGCTTTGATTGTGCCATTCAGTTGTTCTACCACTCCAGAAGCCTCTGGGCGATATGCACAGTGCCGTTTTTGCGTAATTTTGAATGCTTCACAGATTTGCTTAATTATTTCGTTCTGGAAATGACTTCCTCTGTCTGATTCAATTGTGACTGGGAATCCGTACCTAGGTATTAGTTCACTGAGTGATAATTTGGCTACTGTGATGCTGTCATTTCTACGTGCTGGATAAGCTACCACCCATTTTGAAAATAGGCAGACAATGACAAGTAGGTATTTCATTCCTCGACAAGGGGGCAACTGAATAAAGTCTAGTTGTAGTCTAATAAAGGGGCCTTCTGCCTTTCCAATAGTTCCTGGTAATACCACAGTTTTCTTTCCAGGGTTAAATTGTTGGCAAATCAAACACCTCTGGCAGAGTGCTTCTGCTACATTTCTGAATTTTGAATTGAACCAGGTCCGACGAAACATGCGGATCATGGCATCCCTGCCTAAATGTGTGTCTCCATGTATCAACCTAGCCATAGGAGCAAGCATACAGTCTGGCAACACAGGCACATCATCAAGGTAAACAATGACACCATCTTCATTTCTCCTTCGACAACCAAAGTTTCTCCATCTTTGCTTTTCCTGTGGCTCTGCTGCTTCCTGCAGGTCTCTCACTTCCTCCCATGTATTTACTCCCTCTAGCATCAAAAGTTGGCAGCTGTTTCCGATTCCCCCAATCTTTATATTGATTGATGCTCGGTATCTTGCACAATGTTGGGCTAACTGGTCAGCATATCGATTACCTGCTGTCACTTTGTCATCGCCAGATTTGTGAGTAGCACACTTGACCACAGCCAATTCTTTTGGTAACTGGATTGATTCCAGTAAATCCTGTACATATTTCCCATTTCTGATAGGGGTGCCTGAAGAAGTCAGGAACTCTTTTTGCATCCATAGCTGGCCAAAGTCATGCACAACCCCATAACCATACTGGCTATCAGTGTATATGGTTATTTTTGAGTTCCTCCCAAATTTACAAGCTTTTGTCAATGCAACCAATTCAGCTATTGGTGCAGACTTGACTCCATATAAATAGGATGCTTCCACTGGACCTCCTAGAGTGCACACTGAGTAGGCAGCACTTAGGCCACCTTCCTCATGTCTCAGGCATGAGCCGTCTACAAACAACTCATAATCTTCACTAATCAGAGAGTTTTCTTTTATGTCTGGGCGTGGTTTTGTACTGAACTCAGTCAAATTAATGCAGTCATGTTCGATTTCCTCCCTCACTTCTGCTGTGAATGAGCTAGGCAGTAAGGTAGCTGGATTCAGAATATTACATCTAGCAATTGTCACGTTTCCTGCACCTACAAGGATTCTCTCATACTTAGTCAGCCGACTAGGTGTCAGATACTGGGTTTTAGTTCTCGTCAATAGAATCACAACAGAATGTGGAACATACACAGTTACTGGATGTCCCATCACTATGGACTCACTCTGTTCAAGACTTGTGCACGTTGCAGCTACAGCTTTCAAGCATCCAGGTAATCCAGCTGCTACTGGGTCCAATGTGGAAGAAAAGTATGCCACTGGACGTCGAGTCAAACCATGAATTTGGGTCAGGACTGAAAGTGCACAATTATCTTGTGTGTCACAGAACAGTGCAAAATCCTTTGAATAGTCAGGCATTCCTAATGCAGGAGCAGTACACAGACACTCTCTCAGTTTTACGAAGGCAGTCATGCTTTCGTCATCCCACTCTACAGGATCTTTTGCTCCTTTCTTTGTCATTTTTATCAAGGGTCTTGCTAGGACTGCAAATCCCACAATCCACTGCCTACAGTATCCTCCAACTCCTAGAAACATTCTGAATTCTTTCTGGGTATTGGGCAATTCCATGCTTCAAATTATTCTAATTCTTAATTCTTTCTGTGGTGACTTTCCTGATACCTCTTTCTATCTGGTGCCCCAGATATTTCACTGATGTGGTACAGAACTGCAGCTTTTCTGGTGACACTTTATGTCCCCCTTCACCTAAATGGTTCAGTAAGGCAATGGTGTCAGTAACACAGTCGTTTCTGCTCTTAGACGCCACCAAGAGGTCGTCTATATATTGCACCAGAACTGATTTTCCGGGCAATATTAGGGTTTCAAGGCACTTTTCCAGAATCTGATTAAAAATTGAGGGGCTTTCTGTGTACCCTTGAGGGACGCGATTCCAGACGTAGACATGACTGTCGAACTCAAATGAGAAAAGAAATTTGCTGTCTGGATGCAATGGAATTGAAAAGAATGCATGCCATAAGTCAATGATGGTAAACCATCCAGCATTCCATGGTATTTGGTATAGGATCACTGCAGGGTTTGGTACGACAGGACAGCAAGGAACCACAATTTTGTTAACCTTGCGCAGGTCCTGTACTACCCTGTACTTACCACTAGGTTTCTCGATGCCAATTATTGGTGAGTTACAAGTACTGCTCATTACTTCTTGCAAACTTCCTGCTTATAGCAATCTTTTTATTTCAATGGCAACTCCTGCTTTTACTTTTGCACTCATTTTGTACTGTTTGGTATTTGGGTAGACTGCATCTTCTTTTATGGCTATTTTAATTGGGTCAACATTTGCCATTAATCCTACATCTTTTCCAGTAAAATCCCATCATTCCGGTTTCACTGTCTCTTGGAGCTCTTCAGGTAAGTCTTGTATTGTCAGTCTTTTAATTTCTGAGTCGGGTCTTGCTAACATTAATTTGTAAATTCCATCTTCATCTGGGGTCTGAATTTCGACGCCATTTGGAGTGCAAAAGATAGTGCAGTTCATTTTATACAGCAAATCTCGTCCTAGCAGGTTTACAGGACTGGAATCACACACAACAAATCTATGCATTTCTTTAAAATTCCCAATTTTAATCTCCATAGGTTCTGTAACTGGGGTACTAATCAGCTGATTAGAAACGCCCACTACTTGGATCGCTTCTCCCGAGAGGGGTAGGTTGGGAACGTCTGCTGTTCTCACAGTAGAACGGGTAGCACCAGTGTCCAACAGAAAGGTGACATCATTTCCTTCAACCTTTCCTTCAATGTATGACCCTGACTGGTCCACCGGCAAGGAGGCGCCAAGCACGCACTCCTCGTTCTCCCCCCTCAGGCAACGTCAGTAGGTGTCATCACAGAGAAATGTGTCATTGAACAAGAATTGTGAAGTTGCTGCATTTCTATCCTCCCTTCCTTCCCAACCTTCGTTGTCTTCACCCTGTTGTGCTTTGCTCCTATAATTTGGTCTAGGCGCACGAGGCAACTGATTCTGTTTTACCTGCTGCTGAGTCTTCCGTGGAGTTTCATTCTGCGTCTGTGGATTTAAATCATTAATTTGCACATTACCATTCTGCACAGCCTTACACTCGTCTCTCCAGTGTCCAATCTTCCCGCTCATTTTCGCTCTGGGCTTTCCCCCACCCCCGGGTTCTTGATTCTGAGTACTAGTCATTTTACTCAACTGCTGTTCCTGGTGCTCTGCTAATTTTACCTGTGCCCACATGACCTTTTCCTTTAACGCTTTTTGTTTATCTGCCAGCTCATCCTCGCAATATTTAGCATATTTCAGGACCTCATCAATGGGTTTAGATTGCCAGCAAATTATATTGTCTCTGATCCACTGTGAAATCTCAGGTCTTAACCCTAGCACAAATCGATAAATGAAGTGGGTCATATCTTTCATCTCAATGTTAACCAGACCACTGTATGTTTTGAACACCTGTAACAGTCGCTCATAATAAGAGAATACAGTTTCATCTCGATTCTGGGTAGTTCTATCTATTCGGGTCCAATCAGTTTCTTTTGCAGGCACCTTTCCTTTTAGATGAAATATTACCTGATTGTATTTTTTCATTACATCTGCTGAAGGAGCCCCTGTCTTTGGGTCCCTCGGGTACTCATCACTAGGCCAATCAACAGCAATTTTACATTCTGTCCATAAATCTACAGGAACTACGATGTCAAAGAACCCATCTAGATCTTTCAGGAGGCATTTCTGAGCTTTCACAAATCTCTCGACCTGTCTGTACCAATCTACAGGTTTTTCTCGTAATTTGGGAAGTCATTTGTAAAGGACACAATATCCTGTCGGGACCATGGAACATGTACATATCCTCCACCTGGCACTTCTCGCATAGGATATCATTTTTCTGCCTTGTCTGCTTCTTTTAAGACATACTCAGAAGCCATCTGCTTGGATCTAATTTCCTCTTTTTTCTTTGCCTACCTGGCTTTCCATTTTTCTAATTCTCCCCATTTTTGTAACAGATTTAACAATTCTCTGATCTGTACCTTTTTCCCTGACACGTTCATGTTTTCCAAATCTTTGTCAGAGAATTCTGCTCTGTAGGGTTTTTGCAACACTTTAGATTTTCCAATATCTATTCCCATACTAGCAGCAGTGTCCATTAATTTCTCATGGAACACTCGGGTATTACGGGTGATACTTTTGCAGATAAATAACAATTCCTCTTCAGTCAGGGTGTTTAGTCTGTCCAAGCCCACATTTCCAGCCATCAGTTCTTCTAATTCTATTCTCAGTTTGTAAATATCTAATGGTTTCGGCTAAGGATTTTGTTTTTCTAATTCTCGACTCCATCTTTCAATTTCTTCAGGAGTCACTACTGTGGCACTTCTAGTACCCGTAGATGACCCAATCTGCACTTCTCTCGAAGTGAAAGGAGTGTTCTTCCTCTGTGAACCCCCTTCTGGTTCCCTTATCGGTAAATCCATCAAGGGAATCACAGATTCACATTCACTTGCCTGATCATCTACAATTAAGGGCTCTCTTCTCGGCTGTACTACGGATGGGGTGATAACTGGAGTTTTCGGGCTATTCTGCTTATCCCCGTACAAAGGAACAACTGGTCCAATAGTTACTGGGATTGTCAAGGCTTCAGGACTTGTATTCAGTTGGGAGATCTTCTGAATTAATTCTGTTCTTTGTTTAATTATATCTTCTCGTTCTCTATCCTGCAGTACCTTTTCCATGGTTGTTTCGTGCACTATTTGCGGAACTAATGGAGGACTAAAATTCGGGGCAGTTGGGTGTGTCATACTTGGTCCATCACCATAATTAGGTTTCAGGAATGGATTTCCCGTACTTAAGGGTCTTGATTCCTCCTGATAAGGAGGTCTTAGACAGGTATCTCTTGCACTTACGGGTCTTGATCCCTCATTATAAGGTGGTGGATTCTTCATTAACAGTTCCTCCAGATAATCATCATCTGAATCCCCACTGGTCATTAAATGCTTTGTTTTCTCTGTCCTTTTCCCTCCCATGGGCTCTTCTATTGTTATTACAGGGTACAGTCCTTCTACCATCATGTTCTGTCTCCATTCTTTCATTCTTTTTTCTCGGCTCTCTCTATTTACTTTCGGGTAAAACTTTGTTAACCCTTTGTCATTTCTGGGTCTGTCTCGCTCAAAAGCCTCTATTTCCCATTCTTCTAATGCCTCATAGTGCGTTAATCTGGGTCTGGGATGTAATTCATTCATTCGGGTTCTCAAATTGAACAGAATCCTGCCATTAAATGTACCTTCTAATGGAAATGCCAAAATTCCGTCATCTTTAGTATATTCCACCCAATTTTCCAACCACACGCAAGCATGGTAGCCTCTGTCAAACATCATAAATGATGTGGGAGTGTTAGGTGGTGGAATAATAACTCCTTCTCTAGTTTTGATAGGTTTGTCTTTCTTGAAATAATTTTTACTTTGTTTACTAAGGTCATTTTCCTTTTGCTTCCGTACATGACGCAATTTCTAGCTGTTCTCCACTGATCCCTTACAAATCCTTGATATCTAGGATCTGGTCGGGCGTCGGGATGAGGCGAATACCACATATACCTTCTCGCAAATTACTTTGTTTACAAAATCACTTCCAATACAAATGCGTCTTTTATTTTTCTGCAACCAATCAAATGTTCAGTTTCAAACGGTCTCAACCAATGGGTGCGCGGCGCTTCTCGTAAACGAGTTCTCACGCTCCTGTGCTCACCCCTCCTTTACAATTTCTGTCTCAGCTACACGCTCGCTGTTTTGACCAATACCAGCACGGCACTGAGTGACGTCAGCGCAGCTCCGCAACTGACTCCCTCCTTCACATGGTAAGGAAAACTTCAATTTCTACTCTTTAAAGTGCAAGTGCTCTGTTTAATTCACTACGCAAACACATTCACCACTGTACTCGAGTGTCTGGAGAGAAAAGATTTTTTTCACTGCAAGTAAACCTCTTCTATTTACTTTTCAAATACTGCGAGTAGATCCCTTCTGCCTACTCTTCACACAAGCATTAGTGAACCTGCTATTCCTTCGACTCATCCACTTTGGGATATATACTAAGCCAAAAGTTTCACCAGTGAACCCCTTTGCTACCAATCAAGCTCAGACGAACCTGCTACTCCTTCCATGTGACTCTTACTAGGTGATATCACAATAGAAGTTTTGCCAGCGAACTCTTTGCTATCATTTATTCTTACATTTATACAGAAACCCTAATTAGTGCTTCCAGTTCTGCCTAACCTGCACCAATTTTCCTCGAGTAACTGACCTCACTGCGAGGTGGATTCTCCTCACCACCCGCTTTCTGCCCCCGGGGGTTCCAGACAAACATATAACAATCACTAACGAGTGTATTAGTACATATATCAATATAGCAGCAAGAAAACCAATTTAAAACATTTCATAATTTTCACAGCAATTAAAATTGACAATTTCACTTTTGATCGATCAATACTTTTAGCAGCAAAACATTTTTTTCACAGTTTAGCAGCAGTTTTACCTATCTACCTACCCTAACTAGTCCTACCTACCTTTAACTAGTCCCTAACCATTTCCTCTGCTACCAGAAAATTACTGATAGAGCGCGCAGGTCACCCGACTATTATTTTCAACATATGCACACTTGGGCCCATAAATTCAATTCACCATATTTATTAATCGGGTAACCTTACACTCTACTACCAGTAACCCAGTTCATTCCTATTGTTTCCACTGTACCCGACTTACCAATCCACGTCACGGGTACCTATGATCACAATGGATCAGAGAGCTAGCTGTAAAAGGAAGGCAGACACCAAAATACAAATACCATTTACTCTATCCGCACTCATATAATAACCACAGACTCAGGAAGTTTTGAAAAACCTTTATCTAAATTTCATCAATCTCAGCAAGCAGAAAGTTAACAGTAAGTAGGCTATCAATAACCAATATCATAAAAAGGGTATATCCGTGTAAGAAAATAATGAGACCAACCATTTAGAAGCCTGAAGGGAAGGTAAGAACAGGGAACATGCTAGTAAGAAATTTTCAGGAATTTAGACTTGATGTGGAGTGACTAAAGGACGGAAAAATAAGGAACATGCTAGAATGTCACACTTTGTATACCCCTCAAGGTGGGCCAAGCAGTAGAACTTTAATAAATCTATAGAAGATTCGAAGGAAACATGTAGCTATAGGGAAGGTAAAAATGTAGCATGCTAATAATTCACTCTAACCACTTTAAAACGACTAAAGGATGGGTAAAGAAAGGAACATCTATATTTCATGAACTGTATGTAGGAATATACTAATAGGATGGGGGGAAAAAAAGGAACATGCTAGTATAAAAACTAAAATGTAGGACTTTATTATTGGTCAGCACAGGGAGGGTAAGAAAAGGAACAATGTGCAAGTACGATTTATTAAAAGCGAGGAGATAGAGGACGCAAATTGGGGTCCCTCAGGGTTATATTTACCTAGAGCAGTGTGGAGACCCACCCTGGCCACGGGTCAGTTAAGGACAGGAGAAACCCCAAGGAATTCAGTCGCCAGTAGGCCAGCAGGTTCAGTTAGGAGACCCAGGGCAGGAAAACCAGATTAGGATCAGGACAGGATCACCAAGGTAAGACCATCACCCGCAGTTTCAGTTGCAACGCCTGCGCTACACCCTCTCTGCAGCTATCAGTCAAAACCCCGATTGGGTTATCGAATTCCCCAGCAAAGTGCTCCGCCAGCACTTAAGGTTCTCAAAAACCCCGATTGGGTCTGTGAGACAGTCGGACAGAGTGCTCCGCAGCACCTCTGTTTTTGGTTCAGCTATTGAGTGTGTTGGGTCAGTGACAGGTCAGCTATTCGGAGAAGTCGGAAAAAATCTCTAGCTAAACCCAGGCTAGTTATACTGTTTTCGGGTCAGTGTACCACCCCCAAAATGTTGCAAATGTAAGAATCCCCAATTTCGATTGGTCCAAAGGAAGGACAGGTCATCACACCAACTAGGATTTGACTTTCTCAAGCCTTCAATTTACATTTTTGGGACCTCCCATCGAATTTGGGGTTCCCATGACATGTGCTTTTCACCTAACAATGGTTAATACAACATTCATATACAATTGTTTCAAATGTAGTACAGTTCGGCTTTGTCTCGCTGAGTCACAGGTCGGTTCCCAGGAGCATCTTGGCTGCAGCAGCCAGCTGGCTGGGTTCCACTGGTACAAGGTTTTCTTCCCTCTGCCAGGGTGACATGCGCAGTAGGGACTTCAAAGATGGGGTAGTAAGCACCTCCCAGGCCCAAAAGATTTGATACATGAAAAGTAAAGGAAAACAATTTAGAACACAAAAATAAAGACGTACACTGTATACCAGGAATCCCTATATAACTCCCATTACTTTATAATAACTATAGCATTAGGATTAGTGCAGACAAACAGTATAGCGAAAGCTGCAGTGCAAGCTTCGGCATGTGAGAACATAAAGCAGCCATCTTATTGCTAATGCGCAAGTGCAAAGATTCCCACCAGAACTGCGAGGACGTCACGTCACATGGGTATGACCGACGCATGCGCAGAAGAAATTCCCGCGTAGCAGCAGCCATTTTAGGGGCAAGCGTTTAAGGATGAGTAAACACATAGGCATGCGTCACTGGGACAGCCCGTGTAATGTAAAATGTGCAATATTAGTAACTTGAACAGGTTGATTATATTTTATTAACATTATTTGAGGTTCTTGATACAAGCAAGTCGCTTTACATGCGAATCCTTGCTCCATCAGTAGCACTTCAGGGACAGTTGGTGGTGTTAACCTAGGAATATGGGGAAAGAAAACAAACACAGATAAAAATCGCAAAATTACTCTGGGAATAAATTATGGAATTGGCCCAGCAGCACCATGGCCATTTAAAAATGTTTTTAGGTTTGGCGTTAGCCCAGATTTTTGGGGGCCACCCCTCTTTTTATATTGGTCTGTTGTTCCACAACATGCAAAGGGCACTGGGTCAAGACACCCGAACCACTGGCTGCCTTTGCTGTGAGTAAAGGCATTCTGCCTGTGCACAAAGGTCACTGCTGTCCAAAAAATAGGGCCTGATTTAGGGTTTAGCGAATGGCCCGCTGTTTGTCAGGTTGGCGGAAGACATTAGCTCTGCCACCCTAATGGACTACTCCATGTTCAATTTGACGATCATCCCCTGCCGATTTGTGATCTCTGTACCTTTGGGGGAACCAGTGTCATGTCTGTTCCTCTGAAGCTACCAAAATGTTGGTAGATAGCTGCCGACAGGTCTTACAGTGGTCCACCAAACTTTTTGTTTATCAAAAACAAACTCCCAAAGTGGGAATTTGTTTCTGAAAAACAAATAATTATTCAACCCCATACGCAGGGAGATTTGTCTCTTTGTCACTGCCAGGATTTATCTGGTGGTGATGGATAGAAAAAAAGTACATCAGACCTTCACCTCTAAATAGGGCAAGCGGAATGAGACCCTTACTTCAACAACCAGCCCTTTGTTAGGCCATCAGAGAAGGCTTTCTGGAACTGCAGACAGAAAGCTGACCATCCGCCTGACTTTAAATAGGGTGGGCAGACTGAGCGTTTGGCAAGAGCGGCCCATGCGGACGAGGAACAATTATTTGTTTATTTAATTTTCCATCCTCGTCGTCTGTCGAGTCCCTATCCCACCACTCTTATTCACGAGCTGCTCCTGGCGTTTGGAGAACAGGGATGACATTTATAACAGAATACCCTGTCTGCCAAACATTGTGTCCATAGTTCAGTTTATTGCCTGGGACTGTGCTTTTTAGGTCTGGCTGTCTCGCCAGGTTATTGGTTTTCCCAAAACATTAATACAGAAAATACATACACAGATAAAAGGGTTTTTAGCCCGAATGCTTCATCCTCTCGTCTATCTAACCGTCATTCACATTTTGCTTACACTCACGACAGCATGCAGTATGGGGTAACGGATCAGCCCACTTTACCATTGGCTCCCTTCACATTTAGTGACTGCTCAAAGCCTGTGCATATCATTTACAGACACCTAAATAGTCCCATTCTTTTTAGTAATAGGGCTGTTTCAAAGTGTGCTTTTTATTTAATTACATTTTTTATGTTACCTTTAAATACTGGGGCCATATTTATCAAAAATTCACACAATGCAACACAGCAAGCCACCTTGCTGAGCTGTGCTGCCCTGCGTGAATGGGCAGGTATGTGTGGTATTTACCATTATATAGCGCTCCTGTCCTTTCCTAGCGCTGGCACACTTTTTGGCTGCCTAGCGCCTACGTAGGCACCCTTGCATCATGTTGCGAGGGTGCCTGCATTGCAGGCCGGATTGCTTTGGTGCAGGAAGGCACACCTTCCTGCACGAAAACAATTCTCAGAGACATTTTCATTTTACTAAGTGTGCTACACACATAAAGAGGAAAGAAGGAGGAGAAGTAAACATAATCCTTCTCATTGTACCTCTGGTGGGTAGATGTACAATTCTGATGCATTATCAGGTCGACCAGTGTTGGTAAATCTGGGAATGTGACAGAATGTAGGGTGGATGCGTGTGAATACCCACACTCCATCCATGGCATGTCTCCCTGCGGCAGAGTAACACAAGGCAGTGATTTGCACTGCCTTGCATTACTCTACATTTATTAAGCAACTCAGGGCCAAACTAGGCTTGGTAAATCTCATTTAAGTTTTGCTCTG
This sequence comes from Lissotriton helveticus, assembly GCF_964261635.1. Taxonomy (NCBI): domain Eukaryota; kingdom Metazoa; phylum Chordata; class Amphibia; order Caudata; family Salamandridae; genus Lissotriton; species Lissotriton helveticus. Next base: position 1,312,380,675 of record NC_136063.1, read on the forward strand.
CCCTTGTGTCCCCTTGTGTGGTGTAAGGGTGACTCATAAAATTGATAAATATGCCCTAGGCTATTTAATGTGTCTGCACTTCTAGTGTCCTGGAAGATGGGATGCATCTTCCATCTACGTTTTAAAGTTGGTGTTATATCATTGTAGCTAACTGTAAGGTGGTGATTTATTAATAAAATCCAAGGCTTAACTAAAAAAGATTGTTGTTTGAAAAATAATGTAAAACAGGCAGATCAGTGAATGTTTTTTGAAATTTGACATTTTTTATTATAAACACTAGACAGTTACATTAAGGTGAGAGAATAATCTTTTTTATGTTTTATTTTTGTGTCATATGATTACAATAAAAATAAAAAAGAACCATTGCACTATCTTGCAAAAAACACAACCATTGGGTTTGCCCATACTTCTTTAACATTTTTTTCAATATTTATATATTGTACACGTGCGTTAATCACTTGGTATTTCCCATGTCATTGTCAGTTGTAATACTGTTGTAAATCCTGTACGTGCTGAGTGTTTTTCACCACAGTGGTGAGCCCTTTTTGGCTTTTTGGGGTGACCTTTTTCCACATAAGGTATCCAGGCAAAATTTGCACCATTTCTTTTGAACATACTGGGAATTCTAAACATGCCTAGACAATAGCCAAAATACCAAAATATAGTTACATTTTGAGTTTTTGGAGAAAAATTTAAAAAAATGTTGCGCTATAAATGACATCAAAAAAAGGTTTGCTGTGCTAAAGTCATAATCTTCCCAGCTTTCAGGAACATGCAGAGCTGAATCAAAACATCTATTTTTGACCACAGTTTTGACATTCTTCAAAGAGGTAACCCATTTTTCCAAATGTTTGTGCTGTCAACCTACTATCAGTTTATGGTGGAAACTGGTATGAAACCCATAGGTGATACTGACAAGATTTAGCTTTATGAAAAGTAGACACAATTCTGAATTCAGGAAGGTGTTATTTGTAATGATCCCTCAATCTTTTCCCAAAGAAACTAACTGTTGAATCAAATAAATATTGAAAAATAGTTGTAAAAATGGTCATTTCTGAGAATGTTTTCTTGTCATAATGGCTGATTAACAAATCAATATACCATTATGTCTGCTAGACCCTTCTGATTGCGGGTATATATAGGGTTTGTTGGTTGTCCAAGAACCTGTGGTACCTAGAGCCAACAACTGAGCTGCACTATACAATGGTTTTTCTTTGTATACTGGTAAAATATAACAAGTGAAAATGGGTATCAAGGAGACCTATGTTTTCCTGAAATGGACACCAGATACGGAGTTGAGGAGCAGTAGCTTTTTGTAAAATCTCTATATTTGTGGGTAACCATACTAGCATGTGATTCAGAGGGCATTTTTTAATGTCTTCTTTTTTCACACTGGCTTACATGTTGAAGGCACAAATGCAGAGAAATGTGATAGGTAATAACAAATGTTCTACTATTCTGTATTCCCATATGTCTCCTCATAAAAAGATACCTCACTTGTTGTGCAGTCTAGGCAAGCTATCAAACCTGCTAATTTAATACTAGACACCCAGGGGAATCCAGGTTAGGGTGACTTGTATGGCTTTCACCAGGGTTTCTTACCCAGAAGCCCTTGCAAATCTCAAACTTTGTCAAAAAACACGTATTGTTCTCACATTTCTGTGAGGAAAACATCTGAAAACTGTAGAGATCCACAAATGTCCTACCACCCAGCATTTCCCCAAGTCTCCTTATAGAAATGGTGTCTCACTTGTGTGGGTGGGCCTAGTGACCATGACAGGATGGGCTCAAATCACATTGTAGAGATATCAACATTTCCACACATCAAGAAAATTACTTGGCTTGGTAATAGAGGTAGCAGCAGTATTTGTGCCTGGGATCAGCGAACACCCAGGGAGACCTATCAAACCCAGACATTTCTAAATACCTGAGGAGATCAGGGTTGTGTGCCTTGCATGGATTCCACAACACTTTCTTGCCCACAATGCCCAGAAAACCTCAAAGTTTGCCTAAAATCACACATTTCCTTGCATGTTTGTGACATCAACTTCTGGAATCAGCAGGGATCTACAACCCAGCCTTTCCACACTGATAAAAATGCTAACTCACATGTGTGGCTGGTCTTAGTGCCTGTGACAGGATCAAGCTAGGGCTTACGGGAGTCCCCCCACAAGGACTCCCATTGACCCTTGTTTGATCTGGAGGCCAGATTGGGGTGAGCTCCTCTATCCACACCCCATAGTGGGTAGAAAAGTGGGTAAAAAGTCTAATGGGGCCCCAGTGGAAGGAACACAGACCAATGCCTATGGGGGCCACTACCTCCCCAAAAATTGCCCTAATAAACCTCTGGTGTCTGTGGAATTTTAGTTTGTGTACTAAACATTATCTACGCCATCTTGCAGACTCACGTACGAGCATACACGACAGCCATTTTAGGTACCATGGTCTCCCTGTTCACGATCGCCCCGTCAGCACACTTCCCTGACCTTGCAAGCCTTCCCCGCGCACCCTGGCTGTCCCCGCACTCACATGCGCCAGTCATGAACCCTCCCCTCCCATGACTCTGTCTCAGGGAATCACACCCCGCGCCTGACCAACACCTCCTTTCCGTCCATGAATACCCCTCCTTTGATGACCCCTTCCTCTGAGCCCGACTGCCTGTACGAACCGCTGGTCATCCTTTAGCCCGAGGATACAGTTTACTGCCCATTACTGTATGCACTCTCCTTTTCCTGAAAGGAGCCACTATTGATCGCGACCTCCCCATCCCCTGAGATTCGATCAGGCGCACACATTCCAAAGGAATCGGCAGAACATTCAGCTGCGTGATAGCCCCTCCCAATCATATGAGGGGAAAGGGCCCCTACTGTTGTCATGTGTTGGAAGGGGCTGGAACTGGGGGGGGGGTGCCGGTGATGTCGTTCTCATACTTCACAATGTCCCTGTTGTAATAAAGGACGTTCACATGTCTTAAACCAGTGTATAAAAGACCAGGTCTCAGAGAGGCTGAGAGAGCACCTCGAGACGATACCTTGTTGTCCGATCTGATGTGTTCTCCTCCGTCGGAATAAAACTTGTTTCCTGTCTTCCTGTCTCCAGCGCCTGCCTCTTCATTTAATAACTTCGTATGGTATTAGAGGCGTTTTACGCCGGGCAAATTTAACTTAGGAAACATCTACTGAAATCGCCTGACCATTTTGAATTGATCTTTATCAATTGGCGTCCCAAACGCGGGGCCCATCAGCGACACGTGGATCCAGTGGGAGAGGTCCCGACGACAGAGTGAACGACTGCAACGATCGGAAGAGCTCCTGTCCGATAGACCCTCGTCTGACAGCCGATCATCTGAACTTCACTGATTCCGAGCAGACCTCTCCCGAGTGATCTACGGTCCTGACTGGGAACCACCAGGAGTGCCGCGATAGCAACAGAGAGTAGAGGACGACCGGGCGCTGGAAGCGGAAGACGAGAAACTGTCCATACGGTCCGGGTAAGGTCGTGACACACGACAAAATTGCGACATTGATTGATTGATTGTTTGAAAATACTAGTATTACTTATTGACTGTTTCTGAGAAATTCTCTATTTGCAAACAAGCACAGAATCGCCATACTCTGTTTAGTCTTTGCAGATAGTGAAGGGTAGGCAACGCAAACCTTTAACACGTCGTGCCTACTTTTCTCCTCATTGATTGATTGATTGAATCGAGCATTGAATTGTTCGAAGTTGGTTCTCTTAAGGATCTTCTCTGCCCGCAAACGGGGAAGAATAGGAATATTCTCCCTCCCTTTGCCCGTAGTGAAGGGTAGGTAACACAAGCCTTTAACACGTCGTACCTATTTCATTCCTCATTGATTGATTGATTGTCCGAACATTGACTGTTTGGAATTGGTTCTTTTTGGAGGTATTCTCTGTTTGCAAATAGCGTAGAATAGAATATTCTGTCCAGTCTTTGCAAATAGTGAAAAGATAGGTAGTGCAGGCTTTTGCCCCCCATTGTAATCCGTCATGCCTATCTTCTCCCCATTGGTTCATAGTTGGGTCAACCCGGACCGCTTATTAGAGATAAACCATCCAGCTCCACTGGAAGGCACCCCTAATAAGGACATGTTTACTAAGCAAGGACTAGTCGCTATAGCTTATAGTAAGTTATGGCATAAATATACAAAAAGGGATCCTAAAAGTCAGTGGCCACTGATAGGTTCTTTTGACGAAAATAAAATAAAAACACTAGAAGCAGCTGTAAAAATAAATAAGGTAACGCCCACTATGCTTGATAGTATTGGCATGTGGCGCAAAGAGGCAGAACATCGCAGGAAAAGAGAGGAAGCGAAAACAGTGAAAGAATTACGAAAAGCAGCCCATCTGGCCGCAAAAGAACTAGATGAAGAAATAAGAAGAAGAGAGGAAGTTAAACAAACGCAAGAATCAGGACTGGCAGGCCAATGCCTTGTCAGGACCACCTCTGCGCTCTACCCGGAGATTCCCTCCAAACAGCGGGCAAATGACGAGTTACTGCTCGGTCCTCCAATTATCTACATGCCTCCTCCTTATGCTCCCAGCCAGCCTCTAGCACAACACTCACCAGTTCAAAGTGCAGGTGTGGGTGACCCTAGCGCTAGTGCCCCGGCTCTTACGGCCTTCGCACCAGCCGCATTGGTAACAACAGCAGATGAACATGAGACTAGCAGGCACCTAACAGCCAGACCAAATAGGTTGAGCAAAGATGAGCGGGATGGAATCGACAAGATAGCAAAAACATTGGTAGAACGGAAGGAGAGCGAAGAATATACGATGAATCTGCACAATTCACATGCCGGTAGTCACAGACGGCATTTCATTTTACGGTTCAGCTACCACACCCTGAACGCATATGAGGATAGGTACCAGAATAAGGGTCCTGCAAAACTGACGACTCTATATAGAAGGGTCGATGTTGGAGATGGGACTGAGAGCGATGTGACGGACCTCTTCATGCAAACGCTTGAGGTCTTCCGCCACCTCACGGAACAAAAACCAGAGGTCAAGATCAAAGTCCCTGAGACGATTGAGCCCTCATTAGAAGCAGCCAACACTATGATGCCTATCAGAGAAGCCGCCCCCTACTGGGTTCCCCCAAGAGGTCAGGGAACAAACGATGATATCAACCACGCAGATGCAAAAGGGAGGGTTGTGTACAACTGGGTTTACCAACCATGGGATCGGCAAGATATTTTAACTTTTAGACAAACCCTGCCCGATTTACGAAAGAACCCTACAGCATTTTATACCGAACTAGGCACCGCCTTGGGCTCAACCATAATGACTCTAGCGGACATGGATTTGTTTTTCGGGTTGTGTCTGCCGGCTGATGTGTGGAAGCAAATCCGGAGAGCCGACCACACGGATCTGTTCGGACACACCTGGACAAAACTCGATGAACTAGATAGGCAGCAAGAGCCCGGAAAGAAACCTGTAAAAGACATACTGGAACTCCCCGACAAAATAGTACAGAAGCTAAAGACGTTGATCCCAGAAAAGAAGGTAGACTGGTCGGTAGTCACGGCTTGCCGCCAGAAACCTCAGGAGGACGTATCAGAATATTTCTCCCGATTTGAAACAGTGTTCTCCGACTACAGTGGCCAAGACATGACCACCGCAACCGGACAACACCTATTCGTGCAAAACTACGTAAAAGGGCTATCGCAAGAGGTCTCCCAAAAGTTACAGACGAGTGAGAGTAGTTGGGGAGCCTCCAAACCTGCAGCTATCCTTCAGATGGCTCAGTATTATGAACACCAAAAGAACGAGAACGAGAGGGCGAATGAGAAAAAGAAAAAGGACTTAAAGGAACGAGTGATGATTGCCCAATTGCATGAAGTGACTACAGGAAGGGAACGATATAGGGGAAACTACCAGTCGAATGCCCCTAGGAATTCGGCCCCTAGAGACCGCAACTCCACACCTGGTGCTCCACGAACCGACCTCGATGAGAACCAGTGTGCATTTTGCAAAGAATTTGGGCATTGGAAGTCTCAATGCCTGGCCCTTCGGGAAATGATTAAAAATAAAGAGACAAGGGACATGACAAATGGCTCCAAAACTGGAGGGCAGGGACGAGGGCAGACCCGCGACACTACCAATGACCGATCTGGCAGACCAAACACATTTGACCGCCCCCGACAGAATTAGTGCCAACAATCCGACTGCGACAATGCTCACGACTCTGCATAGGACTGCCAGGGGCAAGGGAGGGATCCAGTCGAGCTCTGTGTTGACCAGCAAGGTCCTTACGTCACTGCTAAGGTCCTGGGTACAAAGTCTCCATTTTTGGTAGACACTGGAGCGACACGTAGTGTATTATCGAAACGACTGATTCCAAGGGCACCCTTGTCTGGCTCACACATTACCTCGATAGGTTTCGATGGAACGCCCTCCACTAATCCCCTGTCTGTACCTATCTCCTTTGACCTAGGAAACAATCCCACTGACACAACATTTCTGCTCTCCTCCAACTCCCCTGACGCCATTATGGGTATTGATTTACTGAAACATTTCCGAGCTACTATTAGGTGTTCCCCGGATGGAGTCCGAGTCATCCTGTACGACAACCCGAGCATGTCCAGACCCTACCCCGCACGACATATGTACGCCATAGCAGATGCTGACCTATCCTTGCTCGATACCCTACCCCTGTACCTATGGGCCAGAAACGACTCGGATGTAGGACGAATGATGATCGATCATGTACACATAACTGTTCGACCAGATGCAATACTCCCGAAACTCCCACAGTACCGGATATCGCCCGAAGGCGAGAAGGCATTGGTAGCGATTATTCTGTCCTTGGTGGATGCGGGAGTGGTAGAGGAAGTGGTTAGTAATGTCTGCAATAGTCCTATCCTACCCATTGTTAAGAAGCAAGGTAAGGGAGATGAGAAAGCGTACCGCTTCATCATCGACCTGCGAGGAGTCAACAAAGTGGTGGTGCCACAGTACCCCGTAGTCTCAGACATCGCCACCATTCTGACTCTCATCCCGTCCACTGCCACCACCTTCACCGTTATTGATCTTAAAAATGCATTTTTCTCTATCCCCATCCATCCAGACAGCAGTTATCTCTTCGGCTTCACTTTAAAAAAAACGTTCATATCGATTTTGTAGAGCTCCCCAGGGCTACACTGAAAGTCCCAGCATTTACAGCCAGGCCCTCAAAAGACAGCTGGACGCCGTCCAGCTACCAGATGGAGTGGTGTTGATCCAATATGTTGACGATATCCTTTTGGCGGCCGACACCACTCCACTTGCAATCACAGCCACTATCCAACTCTTGCACTTTCTTGCGGAGAATGGCCACAAAGTCTCCAAAAAAAAACTGCAGTTCTGTCAGCCCCAAGTAACATACCTAGGACACCTCCTGTCCAAAGAAGGGAGGAAACTTACGCCCGACCGAATCCAAACCATCCTAGACACCCCCATCCCAAAAAAGCAAAAGCAAGTCCGTTCATTAGTGGGCCTTACTTCTTTCTGTCGACAATGGTTACCCAATTTCAGTCTCATTATAAAACCCCTACTTTCCCTGTTGGCCAAAGATGTTCCGTTCCCACTCCCTTGGACTCCCGAATGCCAAGCATCCTTTAAGGAGCTGCGGGATGCCCTTTGCTCGGCACCCGTTCTAGGAACACCAGATTACTCCAAGCCCTTCTCCCTCTTCACTCACGAGAGGGAGGGATGCGCATTGTCTGTTTTAACCCAGCCCATCGGCGCCAAACAACGCCCTTGTGCCTACTTCTCTGCCACCCTTGATCCAGTCGCAAGAGCTCTACCTGCCTGCCTTCGAGCAGTAGCCGCTGCTGCTGTCTCTATCCGCCAGAGTGAGGGAATTGTGCTTTCGAACTCTCTCACGGTATTAGTACCTCATGCAGTTGACACCCTTTTGAACCAGACCAAGACTCAACACCTGACTAGTGCACGACTGACAGGGTACAAATTGACGCTACTTGCACCCCACATCACCCTGAAGAGATGCACGACATTGAATCCTGCTACACTGTTACCCTTGCCCGAAAATGACCCCGATGTGCCCCCTATACACGACTGTGTGACCCTCACGGACGAACAGACTAGGAGTAGAATTGACCTCCGAGACATTGCTTTTACAGATCCTGATGGAAAACTATGGGTAGATGGCTCTTGTATCAAACTCCCAGACGGCACCACTTCTGCTGCCTATGCGGTGACGACAGCTCGAACAGTAGTTGAAACAGCTCGCATCACACAACGATCCGCACAGGCAGCAGAACTAATTGCCCTCACACGAGCATGTATCATAGCAGCAGGAACCACGGCAAACATTTACACGGACAGCCAGTACGCCTTCGGGGTGGTTCATCATTTTGGGCTCCTGTGGAGGGAAAGGAGATTCCTGACGTCCCACTGTACGCCCATCCTTCACGGAGATTTAGTCTCCGCCCTGATTGAAGCAGTTCTTCTCCCCACACGATTAGCAGTGATCAAATGCCAGGCACACAAGAAGGTGACAGATTTAGTTGGACAGGGAAACGCACTAGCCGACATCACTGCCCGAACCACAGCTGAGAATAGGACAATGACACGCATGTATGTGACCAGGTCGCAAGCAGAAAAATGGACTGACGCTAGGGAAACGATCAGGGACATCCAATCGGCCAGCACACCACACGAATTGACTGAGTGGGCACGGGTGGGTCTAAGGGACGATGAAGGCTGCTGGCGGACAAAAGACACGAACAAATGGTTGCTGCCTGATGCATACTTGATCCCCATATTGACAATGGCACACTCCCCTGCACACATAGGTTCTGCCCCCATGATTGAACTCATTTCCAAAGTCTGGCACAACAGCAAGATCCCCGACTCGGCCAAACGCCTAGTCCAGCAGTGCCTTATCTGCCTACAACACAACCCCGGGAAAGGAACTGTGGTACCCCGGGGAGGGTTTGGGATCCCCGACCACCCCTTTGAGGTCCTCCAGATGGATTACATCCAATTAGAGAGGTGCCAAGGCTTGAAGTACGTATTGGTCATTGTATGTGCCTTCAGCAAATGGGTGGAAGCCTATCCGACCCGTGATAACACTGCCATGACTACTGCCAAAGTACTGCTGAAAGAGTTTTTCCCTCGCTACGGCCTTTGTCGAATTTTATGGAGCGACAATGGCCCTCACTTCATAGCTGAAGTTATCCAACTAATCCTGAAGGGGTTGGGGGTAAAACAAAGATTCCACGCAGTCTTCCACCCCCAATCTGCTGGCCTGGTTGAACGACACAACGCTACACTGAAACTGAAACTGTCAAAAATAGTGGCCACCACAGGACTTAAGTGGCCAGATGCCCTTCCACTGGCATTACTATTGATGCGCTCCACTCCCACTAAGCACCACTTGACCCCCTACGAAGTTGTGTTTGGGCGGCCTATGAACCTCTGGACTGCCCCTAAACCGACCTCCATTCACGACGTCCCCGACGTCCTGCTGTCAGATTATTTATACAAGTTAACTAAAACATTGTCTGTCATTCATCAACAGGTGCAGCAGGCCATCCCAGATGCTTCCAGGGGTCCCGGTCACGATATCCAACCGGGGGACTATATCCTGATCCGGAACTTTCAACGAGCGAAGAGTCTGGAACCCCGGTGGACGGGCCCCTGGCAAGTACTGATCACCACTCGGACGGCTCTTCGAGTGGAGGGGAAAAAGAACTGGCTACATGCGCACCACTGCAAGAAGGTTTCCTCGACCCTGGCCACGACAGACAACGTCAGCACCCAAGAAGAGCTCCTGAACAAAGACCGACCATCACTGAACTGCTATCCTGATACCGAGGCACTTGAACTTGCAAAACACTCTGATCCCACTGTGCCATCTCGAGAAGGGTATTTCCTGCGTCGAAAGGAGGGAGCTTCGGCTAAGTAGGCCACTGACTAAGTTAAAAATCTCAGAACGGTGACCCAAAGCAACCAAGGGTTACCCGGAGAGAAGCTTAACAAAGTCTGTGGTTCTGCCCACTACCGAGCACCTTGAAGATGAAGATGATGGAAGCGCCAGATAAGAAGATGATGGAAGCGCCAGATAAGAAGACGTCGGAAGCAACAGGAAATACCCACTACAGGAATCCAAAGACTGACAATTTGCACAAATCAAAGACAATCGCTTTCTTCATTGTCTTCCTCTTTTGCCTCCTCCTCATGACTTCCTTCTGGATCTTGGAGGAAAGCACACCCGCTCACCAGATGTTGCCAACCACTGTCCAGCCAACCACCATGAAAGAGCACCACCTGATCACCCTTTCACCTCAGCTCCGAGAAAGGCGTAGGGAGTTCTGGAACAATTCCTTCGTACAACTGTTGCACCAGCACAACCTTGCTGCAAATGCCACGAACTGCTGGATCTGTGGGTTGCTCCCACATGCTACCGGACACTCCATCCCCTTCATCCCTTCTCCTTTCTCAGTTCACGGCTCCTGCCTCGCCTGGTTGATCCTCATGCAGGAAAGCCACAAGGACAACGCCACTTCTGGTCAGACAGTGTCACACTTCTACTATGGGTTCTGGCTGAACAAAACAGGAAAACCCTTTTGTCCTGCAATTTCAGGTTTAACCTTCCTTACGAACATCCCTGCCAAAGAAAGGGTCGAAATGCAAGTGCTCCACAATCCAGCCAGACCCACCTTCTCCCACCTGCGGAAACAAACGGCTGCCACCCTGACCGTGGCCCTGTCTGTCATCAATGCCACAGGACTCGTATGCCTCGAAGGACAAGGAACGCAGCTGGTGGGTCACAGTTCTTGTCGCATCACCCAAACATTGGTCTCAACTGACCCCCCTTCCTTTGTTGCTTCCCCGAATATGTACTTTGTTTGTGGCACCAAAGCTTACACTTGGCTCCCAAGAGGCTGGAGGGGTACATGCTACATCGCCTTCATTCTCCCTCCCACGTATGTGGCTCCAGCCAACCACCACCGGCAAAAGCGCGCCGGAGATGTTGAACAAGCCGACTCCACCGGAGCACAGTTCCTGGATGCAGCAAAGGGACTTGTTCCTCTGTGGGGACCAATGGCAAATAGCCGCGCTATCCGACACCTGACTCAGGCATTAGAAACAACAATTAACATCACCGCTGGCATCCTCGCTAACAACATGGCTGAGCTTCAGGCTGTCCGCCTGGTGGCTCTTCAAAACCGTCTTGTTCTAGATGTGGTTCTGGCCGACCGTGGAGGTGCATGCCGCATCATCGGCTCCAGCTGTTGCACCTACGTGCCAGATAACTCACCTTCAGTCTACAAAGCAATCGAACACCTCCACAGACTGTCCTCAGAGGTTCACCAGGAGCAGGAAGGATGGTCACTTGGAGGCTGGTTCTGGGACACTTTGAAGAACTGGGGATGGAGATTGTTTACGTTTATATTGATACCAATCATGATACTGTGTGGGTGTTGCTTAGGTATTCAATGTTTACCACCTTTATGTGCACTTATTTCCAACTGTATGTGCCCAAAGACTTTGAACTTTAAACCTGAGCACATGAGTCCCCTATACGAAATAGAGGTGCGTGGTCTCATGGGGATCGATCCGAACTGACAAGCTGGCGAGACATGTTAAAGGGAGGACTGTGGAATTTTAGTTTGTGTACTAAACATTATCTACGCCATCTTGCAGACTCACGTACGAGCATACACGACAGCCATTTTAGGTACCATGGTCTCCCTGTTCACGATCGCCCCGTCAGCACACTTCCCTGACCTTGCAAGCCTTCCCCGCGCACCCTGGCTGCCCCCGCACTCACATGCGCCAGTCATGAACCCTCCCCTCCCATGACTCTGTCTCAGGAAATCACACCCCGCGCCTGACCAACACCTCCTTTCCGTCCATGAATACCCCTCCTTTGATGACCCCTTCCTCTGAGCCCGACTGCCTGTATGAACTGCTGGTCATCCTTTAGCCCGAGGATACAGTTTATTGCCCATTACTGTATGCACTCTCCTTTTCCTGAAAGGAGCCACTATTGATCGCGACCTCCCCATCCCCTGAGATTCGATCAGGCGCACACATTCCAAAGGAATCGGCAGAACATTCAGCTGCGTGATAGCCCCTCCCAATCATATGAGGGGAAAGGGCCCCTACTGTTGTCATGTGTTGGAAGGGGCTGGACCTGGGGGGGGGGTGCCGGTGATGTCGTTCTCATACTTCACAATGTCCCTGTTGTAATAAAGGACGTTCACATGTCTTAAACCAGTGTATAAAAGACCAGGTCTCAGAGAGGCTGAGAGAGCACCTCGAGACGATACCTTGTTGTCCGATCTGATGTGTTCTCCTCCGTCGGAATAAAACTTGTTTCCTGTCTTCCTGTCTCCAGCGCCTGCCTCTTCATTTAATAACTTCGTATGGTATTAGAGGCGTTTTACGCCGGGCAAATTTAACTTAGGAAACATCTACTGAAATCGCCTGACCATTTTGAATTGATCTTTATCATGTCTAGTGAGCTTTTTACCCTGATCCATAACCCCATTGGGGGGCAGAAAGTTAATGGGGCTCCTAGAGGCGGAAAGCACAGGGCCATGTTCAGGGGGCCCCTTCCCTACAATAAAAAATGTTAATACCCACAGATTTGGGGGATGTAAGGCTAATGGGGCCCTGAGCAGTGTGGGTGCCTAAACCCACGAGCTGGGGGGGGGCTAAAAAAAGAGAAAGTAGTGTCTAGTGGTATTTCTGCCCTTCCAGTGGGAAGACTGGTGGTGAAAACCCCCATCCACACCCAGGGAGGCCAGAAAGTTTAATAAGGTCCAGGTGAGGCCAGGGCAGTGGGAGCGCAGGGCCATACTCAAGGCCCCCCCCCACAATCGATGTCTCTAGAGTCTAGTGGGTGGATCCTTCCTTGAGGATTTACTTCCTGTGGCAATCCTCAGGCAGGGATATACTAGGGAGAAAGCATAGACAATGGAAGAGTCTCCCCTTTTTAGTGGTGCCTGGCTCATGAAAATTGGTGCTTGTGGGGCTGAGATATGCCCCGAGCACTAATCCAGTGAAAGTGAAATGAGCCAAAAGACTCATATTATTTTCACTTGCAGAGAAATGACGACAGAGCACCATGCACGCCGACCATCATTTCCCCCTCCCCCCAAAAAAAGACAGCCTGCTGGGTAAGCTCTTCATCAGCAGCCAGAGTTGAGAAAGCTGAAAAGGAAACCCCCTGTTGCGAGGGTCCTTTACAGCCCTCCCCAGTGTTGCCCAATGGGCGTCACATGCACTGGGCAGGTAGTGCGGATGTCGGCCATTGTCTGACACCCACACTAAGAGAGTTCACCTGGCCGCCATGGTCACTACACAATAATGCACAGATAAACAGGAATTCATTGTGTTGCCAGATAACTCATACCAATTAATACCCTGTTGTGTTCAGGAGAAAATTGAAAATACACCTATTTTCCTGAAAGTACTTCGTTCATCCCCCGCTAGGCTCCGCGCCGGGACACTCATGAGTAGCTGTGCGCGTTATGAACATATATAACATAACATAACTCCCAAAATGAAAAGGAGTCTTGGGATGCAGGAGTTTTCTGTGCATTCATATTTTGGCATGTCGCATGCTGCTGATATTTATACCACTCATGTTCAAATAAATTGGCTCTGAAATGCTTTAGATCCAAAGGAATAATGTGATGCTGCAAGTAACAGTGTAAAATAAAAATTCCCTTGGAACCAATGTCACTGACAATCACCCTTAATGTCATCCATTCAATGTTTCATCCACACCGGTGCCTGAATAAGAGACCCCACAGTTATCAGTATAAACACACTACAATTGAAACTTACAATGTATAAGAAAATATACAAATTTATTTTTTTATCAAAAAGTGTTAAAAACATGAAAATGAAAATCACATTCATAATCCCACAGTATTTATAAATTCATAAAAACATATTGCAAAAGAGAGACATAATTAGTTGAATCATGTCAAAAACATCCCAAATTATTAATTTGTTAGGATCTATCAACAAAGTCAGGCTAATATCAGAAATACTCAGCACAATAGTCCCTCGAATTAAATTAAAAACACTGGCGTTGACGCGTTTCGGTGTGTTGTCTGATATGCACCACCTTTCTCAAGACAAGGATAGTTGATTGTCTCTTTTTTTCTCCACACAACATCAAAAATTCAGAATTATCTAAATAAAAAATATAAAAATACAAATACATATCAGTACATTGTCCTCACAGAACATCAGCCTGAGCCTGAGAGAGAGTTGAAACGTAGGCAGTAATAGCCTAAATAAACAGAAATGGAAAAAGGAGCTGCTTAAAACCTTTGAAATGGGTAATACTGGTGAAGGAGAAAATTTGCAGTAGTATGAGAGGCACTGACCTGAGCTGGAAATATGTTGGATCTACATAGGGGGCTCCAATCAGCGTGTAGTGGGAAGCACATTTGTGGTTTGGGTCTCAAAGGAGCACTCCAATCGCTGAGATCTTGCTGGTTTAGGGTTAGATGGATCTATAGGCCAAAAGACAGTAGGGGAACTTGCCTGCCTGATAGTGCTTTGGCAGTGGAACACTTTTGACTTTAATAAAGAGAGTTGGGACTCCTGAGACTTGGATTACTAGTGGGGCTTAACCTGAATGTTGCCTATAGTGAATGGAAACTAACCACTATTGCTAGAGAGAGGGAAGTGGGGTCCAGGTACCCGCCTATGAAACACTAGAGCCCTTACCTCAGAGGACTGTGCGCATTTGTGAATGTCATATTTCATTCACTTTGTGTTTGTATATAAAATGCCTTTTTAGCTAAACTAAGTATTTGACTGGACAATCATTTATTGCTGCAGCTGAAGATATTTTAAGTTATGATACTGTGTTCAGCCCCCTGTGTCTACCTCCCCTCTCCCCCAAGAAGCCTTTGACTGCTTGACCCGTGCTAACACTGAGAATTAAGTGCTGAAGGTGTACTTCTCCCTTTTGCTTTGATTCCATTGTAGGCCGGGCCGAGGGACATCGGGAATAAAAGGCCTCAACACCCACGGTTGAGCCCAGGAGCTTCTGCTTGCCCCATTGCCCTCTGAATGTAGTTCTGGCATGATGTGTCACCAAGACAATAACTATGCACATATTCAGGGCCCTCTGTGCACCTCTGAGTGTACGTCTGAGTGAGTGGCAGTGTGAAAATGCTTTTCCCAAGTGTGAGCCTGAATGGGTCTCTGCACCTTTGATTTTAACTATCTGTTTATCTCTGAGTCAATGACTGTGAGCATATTCAGGTACCTAAGTGTGCCACTGAGGCTATGTCTGAGTGAATGTAAGTGTAAGAATGTTCCTACACCTACGCTTTTGAGAGTGAGTTTCTGAGTGAGTGATGGCATGATAATGTAAGTTCCTGAGTGCACATCTGAGTACGTCTGTGGTCACTTGAGTCCATTAATGCATCACTTAATCAATGGCAGTTTGGGTATGCTTATCTCTCCATGTGTCTCTGAAAGTGGCTGTGCACATGGTGTTGCCACTTAGCTTTTTAGTATCACATTTCGTGCAAATCAAAGCATGGGATCAAAAGTTATATGCAAATCAAAAAATGCCTTTGCAATGGAAAGTGCAGCTGAATCATAAACACACAGGCGAACGCCACTACTTAAAATATGAACTTCATAAAACATATAAAGATAGGTCCTTTTTCTTTTAGATGAAATACGTAAATCATTTGTATGTTTGTGCTGCTGTACCACAGGAATGTGCTTCAAAGGCACTTGCTGTTCACATTACAATA
The DNA here is from genome assembly GCF_964261635.1 of Lissotriton helveticus. NCBI lineage: Eukaryota > Metazoa > Chordata > Amphibia > Caudata > Salamandridae > Lissotriton > Lissotriton helveticus. The sequence goes on from NC_136063.1 coordinate 1,312,396,445, forward strand.
CATCGGTAAACAACGTTTACCACGAAGTTTTGACAACGCAGTACCTTTACCACGCGGCCGTTACAACGCAAGTCGTTACCACGACTTGCGCTGGAGGGTGCTGTGGGATAAGGAATTTAATAAATTTATATTCCAACACCTTCCCTAGTATCCACGGGGACTGGTGTTGGAATATAAAATTATAAAAACCCTAAATCCGCGCCCTCCAACGCAAGTCGTGGTAACGACTTGCGTTGTAGCGGCCGCGTGCTAAAGGTATGCGTTGTTACAACCCGCGTTGTAACAACGTACATCCCAATACATCGTTTACATAAGTAAAAAGACTGTTGAACAGTTGGCATAGTGTTTTTTAACCCTTTGTGTCTATGAATACATGATGCCCTGACAGAAATAAGAATAACTAATTGCTCAATTGAATGCATGTGATATTTCATGAATATTGATGAGGCCAGAAAGTATTATATAATTGCAGATAAATTGCAAATAGACCATTGTAGCTTATTTTCAAATTTTAGTTTGAAGATAATGAACACCTTTTGTTCAATGGTTTAACGAGAGAATTACGGCAATATTTCCACGTAATTCACAAAATATTCTTCCCCCAAAATACGAAATAGAAGGTGACAAAATCAAAACCACTTACTTGGCCACTACGTAAGAATGACCACTTAGCCAAACAAACAAAGTTAGCAGGCAAATCCGCAAATGCAAATCGGTTATGACACATCACGTTCACTAAAAAGTGACAACTGCAAGATGCTGTAGCCACCAGCATGACTAGCAGGAATAACATTAACCCAGACCACAATTCAAGCACAGCCAGTGGTCTGCAATAGGGAGACAGTGCCCTATGCCCTGCTCAGAAGTCCACGGCTGATGCTATTTATTGTCCGAGCACAGATTACAAATACTGCATATTCTGCACTTCTTTAATCAGCTACCTTACACTCCCTGCCCCTTTATCTCCGTCTTGCAAGTTCCTGCTTTCTTTCTCTGTGATGGTTTTCCCGTCTTTCTCTTCCTTTTTCTTTCCCCTTTGCGGTTTGTCCTTTTCTTGCTCTTTATAAATGTTTGATGAATAAAAAATAAGTGTCCGCCCCCAAAAATGAGTTTCAAGGCTCAGAGGTCAATAGTCACTATATCACATTAGCTATACTGTCTGAAGACAAGATCGTATTGACTGCATCTATTACCACTGTGTCGTCAAGGTAGGTAGGTATAAAGTTAAAAAATAATGATATTTATCGCTAAATAGGCTTAGCGAAAAAAAAATTCCACCGAGCATCGCCGGATTTTATCGCAGAGATAATGTGCTATTAGCAATGTTTATCTCTGAAGCAATCAAATTTCTGGCAATAGCTTCGAAATGCGTGAATATCGCTGTAAATCCAGCGATATTCATGCATTATGGCTAACAGGGACTTAGCCTGAATATCCACCTCCCATTGGATATACAGGCTGAGAACTGGTCTGAGCAGGCGTTAGGTTTTGGAGATATTCGCGCTTAGCGTGAATATTTCCATTGCTACACCTGCGTTGATAATAGGCGATAGCGATGTTAGCGACTGCTTTCAGTCGCTAACAGGTTGGGTACGCCCACTTTGCATGTCATTAGCGATAAAATATCGCTGACATGCAAAGCGGGCCCCAAACCGCTTGCTATCTCCTACAAGCTGTCGCTAACTGCTGTTAGCGACAGCTTGCTAATAGGGCAACAGAATTATTGCCTCTTAGCGGCCGAAAACAGCCGCTAAAGCGGTGATAATCTCTTATCGCCCTTCTTGATAAAATGCCCCAATGTTTTTAACTTTCAAATAGGTTATTAAACATTTTGGAATTAAATACATCTAAGTTGCGGTCTGATGACAGGACGAGAATAATCCCATTATTATAAATGGAGATGGTTATTTTGGCATTGAAAGCGGGTGAGGGAGCTACGGATAGTCTTGCGCTATTCAAGGTTTTTCTGGATGTAGAGATCAAGAGCATCAAGTAGAGGGCTTTTCCCCATTTTGTGTAGAAGATGTGATCATTCAGTAAGGTTCCTTCAGATGTGCAGACGCAGGGGTCAGAGATTAGATTGTTTGGGTGCAAATTGAGAAGTCTGTGTTTGAAGGTCTTGGAGGACTTTTTTGTTAGATTGGGGTAGTGCATAAAGCGCAACAGGATCCATGACTGACAGGTAGCTGAACCCAAGTAGACAAAAGAGCAGATATAGCAAGAGTGGTCGCCTATAGGTTGCCATCTTCATAACAGTGACACAACAATTAGGTTAGGTGGGTGCACAACTGGGTTTGATCCTATTGAGTAGGAAATTTGTATGAATGGTGAGTAAAGTTTGTGTGGTGGTCGGGTGCTTCTTCAGGTGACGTGTCCGTCCTAGCACGTCTAAGTACTATCATTCAAAAAGTGCAACCATACAATGATGGGTGCATCCCTGTGTAGGGCACACCATATTATATCAACTTCAAATTTCAAAATTTATTTGAATCATATTTCGTTTTTGCTAAATTCTTTCGAGTGTTCTCAATTCATGTAGAAATTCCAATTCATTCCCACAGTTTAATCATTCTCCAAGATCACGTTTATACATGAATGCTCCAATTCATTTCGGGCTTGTAAAGCCCTTCATCCGGGACCTCTAAAATAAAAGGATTCAGTAAACACACGTAAGACCTATATGTACCCATGGCTATATAAATAACTAATGTCCTGGTAACATGCAAATAGCCCAGTGTAAAGAAAAACATTGTGTGTGATGAAGTGAAAAAATAATAAGTGACCGAAAGCGGTAAGTGAAAAACGTAACTAGTGGATAATGGTAGTCCACACTTACATGGTAGACGACAAACGGATAACATGTGGTTGAAGCTGCAAAAAAAGGGGAGACAAAATCAGGCTTAACTCGTCGAGCGCTGAGCTCACGTAACGTTAACTAAGTAACAAGGGTAAAAAACAGTCCGCGGCATTAAGCCGACTTACTGGAGTTACTCCGTGGAGTTCTTCGGGGTGAAATCCGTTGGGATTTGGCGAAGGGTCCTCAGGAAGACCTAGAGTGGAATGAGCGTCCGTGTGAATACACGTATCATCAAGATAGCTACGCGCAACTAACGTGAGAGTTGGAAAAGGACACCAAACTAAAAAGCGGACTAACAAAACGAAAAAATAAGTTCGAAAAGTGAAAAAAGACCCGTGGCTAACTTGAGGTTTGTGAAAAAGCGTGTTCCTCACGAAGACCATACATAAATAAATCATGAAGTTAAATGCAGTGCAAAAAGCAGTGATTGGGTACAATAATATCAAAAAGACAGCACAATGGGAGACATAGCATCAACACCACGAACAGTGGCTGAATTAAATAAAGCACGAAAATTCCAGTCGATCATCATCAAATAAGAAAATTCAGGAGAGACACCCTGGATTACAAATTAGGGGAGGTCTACACTTGGGCTGAGGTGTATGCCCAGAGGAGAAGGAACAAGCCCTACAGCCAACAGACGGACACGTCGTCATCAGGGAGTGACACCTTAAACGGACCACAAAAGAAAACAAACTTTAACATCCAAGGGACACCATCGAGCAAACAACCACCAGACAAGGATACACCTATTCAACAATATACTAGTCCATCAACATCGGTACCTTTTTTGGCCCAAGGCCCACAGGATAAAGGAGACCCTGGAGGGGAAAAGGAAAAAGAAAAAGAAAAAGAGAAAGAACATCCAAGCACCCGGAGTACCATTCAAAAGAAAAAGAAAAACACCTAGTGATCAATATTTCTGATACCTTTCTTAAACCGGAGGAATTGAAATTATTGGAAAAGGGAACATCATTTATTCCTACTACGCAAACCAACCAATTGGAGCTCGTGAGAAGTACATTCAAATTCACTTGTAAACTCCGACTCAGACATTTTTTTGACAACGTGTTACAACCAACCACCGAAAAAAAAAACGGATCTACTTATTGGTTTGAGACCACACAGCACGTATCAAGCTCCTAGCAGTCACAAATGCATAGATCTTTTTGAGAATCTGGTCAGGTAAGATCTCACCAAACTCAATTACAAGCAACAAATCAAGAAAAACATCACACAAAAAGACATTGATACCTTGAAAAAAATAGCCAACAACAGGAAAATTAAATGCATTAAAGCTGACAAAGGGGGCGCATTGGTCATTTTAAACACCGAAATGTATGAAAAGAAAATTATGGAACATGTCACGGATGACCAAACTTATATGAAACTAGATGGGATCCCCACTTTGAGATTCAAAGAGATACTGACTCATATTCTGAATAAAGCGCTCGATGAAGGCATAATCGACGAAAGAACTAAAAAATACCTTCTCCAAGAACACCCCAAGAGCCCGATCATGTATATGATACCCAAAATTCACAAAAGCTTAGTGGAACCACCCTTTCGACCTATTGCTTCTACAAGAGGATCATTGCATGAACCCATAGGAAAGTTTTTGGATAGATACACTCAACCTACGGTCAGAAAGATGACCAGCTACATTAAAGACACTACTGAGTTTCTTCAGAAACTGTCTAACGTTGTCATTGATGAAAACGACCACCTTATCTTATGTACAGCAGATGTGAGGTCTTTGTACACCTCCATCCCTCATACTGGTGGCATTGAAGCCATTGAAAAAGCCATACTGAATAGTGAGATTGTACCAGGGGTGCAAAGATTTCTGATGGAGTTAATGTTTTTTACTCTTTACCAAAGCTACTTTGAATATTACCAAGAATGGTACTTACAGCTGTCTGGTACCTCAATAGGGAATTGTGCAGCGCCTACCTACGCTAATATCTATATGAAAGAATACGAAGATACCAACATTTATGCAGACCCCAATTGGATTAATAACACCAAACTTTTTGTTCGATACATTGATGACGTATTTATCATCTGGAGCAACACCAGAGACAAACTAGAAGACGCCCTTAAGGCGCTTAATGACATCAATGAAAGAATCCAGTTCACATGGGAGATCAATGATAGATCTATCAATTTCCTTGACGTACAAATCACTCTAACTCCCAATGGCATTGAAACTGACCTACATCGCAAAGAGACCGACAGAAATAACACTTTGCATTATTCTAGTTTCCATCAAGCTTCACTCAAACAGCACTTACCATTCTCGCAAATATTACGAGCCAAAATAATCACGTCCAACGCAACACAAACTGAGCACCGCATTAATGAGATGAGAGAAAGATTCAAAACCAGAGGCTATCCTGACACCATCATTAGACAAGCTGAAAACCGAGCTTCCTCGTTCACCAGAGAAGAGTTGCTCAAGAGAAATGACAAACAAAAAGACACCAGGATGGTGTTACTCTCTAAATTTTCTACATTGAGTACATCTTATAAAAAAATCATACTCAAATATTGGCCTATTTTAAGCACGGACCCTGATTTCAACACAGCATTTAAAGATCCTCCTGTGTTTGCATATACCAGAAACCCAAACATAAAGGAAATACTTGCTAGAGAATCTCCGAAGTATAATGAAGCTCACGGTACCAGACCGTGCATGAACTGCAGTAACTGTAATAACGTCTTAAGAGGAAACTCAGTAACACATCCCATGAAAGGATTCAATATTAAACTTCACACTAATGCCACTTGTGATACCATGAACGTGATATATATGGTCAAATGCCCTTGTGGCAAAGTTTATATTGGGAAGACCGAAAGGAAAATAAAAACTTGCATAAATGAACATAAGTCTAATATCAGGACAAAAAATGAGAAATCTAACATCGCTGTACATTTTAACGAAATGAGACACCAAATCTCACAGCTCAAATTTTTGATCCTGGAGTCGGTGACCAAACAAGAGGGCAGAGACAATCATAAGCACCTGTTGCAAAGAGAAATATTTTGGATTTATAAACTTCACTCTATGAAGCCCTTCGGGCTCATTGATCGACTGGAATTTTCGTGCTTTATTTAATTCAGCCACTGTTCGTGGTGTTGATGTTATGTCTCCCATTGTGCTGTCTTTTTGATATTATTGTACCCAATCACTGATTTTTGCACTGCATTTAACTTTATGATTTATTTATGTATGGTCTTCGTGAGGAACACGCTTTTTCACAAACCTCAAGTTAGCCACGGGTCTTTTTTCACTTTTCGATCGTATTATTTCGTTTTGTTAGTCCGTTTTTTAGTTTGGTGTCTTTTTCCAACTCTCACGTTAGTTGCGCGTAGCTATCTTGATGATACGTGTATTCACACGGACGCTCATTCCACTCTAGGTCATCCTGAGGACCCTTCGCCAAATCCCAACGGATTTCACCCCGAAGAACTCCGCAAAGTTACTCCAGCGAGTCGGCTTAATGCCGCGGACTGTTTTTTACCCTTGTTACTTAGTTAACGTTACGTGAGCTCAGCGCTCGACGAGTTAAGCCTGATTTTGTCTCCCCTTTTTTTGCAGCTTCAACCACATGTTATCCGTTTGTCATCTACCATGTACGTGTGGACTACCATTATCCACTAGTTACGTTTTTCACTTACCGGTTTCGGTCACCTATTAGTTTTTTCACTTCATCCCACAAGATGTTTTTCTTTACACTGGGCTATTTGCATGTTACCAGGACATGAGTTATTTATATAGCCATGGGTACATATTGGTTTTACGTGTGTTTACTGTATCCTTTTATTTTAGAGCTCCCGGATGAAGGGCTTTACAGGCCCGAAACGCATTAGAGCATTCATGTATAAACGTGATCTTGGAGAATAATTAAACTGCGGGAATGAATTGGAATTTCTACATGAATTGAGAACACTTGAAAGAATTTAGCAAAAACGAAATATGATTCAAATAAATTTTGAAATTTGAAGTTGATATAATATCCAGAGAGGAGTCCTTTCTTTCTTTTTTGAACCTAAGGTGTGCTCTACACAGGGATGCACCCATCATTGTATGGTTGCACTTTTTGAATGATCTTCATAGCAGTAACAGGAACGGAGGGAATCTTACGATCTTTCAGAGACGGAGGTCAAGTAGGTTGCAGTTAGGTCGAGGACAGTTTTTTAAGGTACTAGTCCTGCAGGACTAGTACCATTTTTGGGATTTTTCGAGCCCTGTGTGATTTATTTTTGTCCAAGCTTAATGATTACAGGAATACAGGCAGGAACTTCAGCTAGAGTAGGTAGGCATTAGAGTAGTGACTGCTTGCACTTGTAGCTTCTCATCATTAATATATAGTTAGTGGTGGGAGTCCTCAGTCATGCTGGAGAGAAGGGATGTGAGTGTGAACTTGCGCTGTGATGAATGGCGAGCAGATTACAGGGTATATCCTATAGAGATAATAAGAAGATGTGTACACTTCTTTAGCATCAAGGGTTCTACCAAGCTGGGGACCGAGAGTTATTCCGTACTTACGGTTTTGCTGCCCGTATGGAGAGTCCTACCTTGCAGTCAATGAGTTCAAAAGAGGATCAACCATTACTGTTCAAAGATGGCTGCTCCTTTAAGCATGGGTGTTCCTGCTTTGTTGGAGAGCAGAGGGTCCTTCTTTTCTTTTGTGTAACTGCTTAAGGCAGGGTCCTTCTTTCCATTCAATGCGTCTGAGAATGGCAAGTCCTATGTCACTTTCAGTTAAAACATCTGGAGTACTTGAATCAATCAGGTTCATATGGGCTGGCATTTCTGTTTTTCCTCTTACTGGAGTAAAAGGTATAGATTCCTTTGACTCTTCAAGCATTATAGGTTTTACAGCTTGACTAGTATTCCTCAAGTCTACAATTTGTGTCTCATTATAAGGTGGTGGACAATTCATCAATAAATCATTCAAAAGTTCATCTTCTATGTCACTCTATTCTCCCTCTTTTTCTAAGTCAGTTTTGCCTGTCTCTAAATGCTTCTTTTTTTCTTTTCTCTTGCCCTTTGCGTCTTCCTTAACCCCTAACACCAGATATAATTGTGTTCCGTGTATTATATCTGCCCTCCACATCTTCTGTTGAGCATCACATTTAGCTTCTGCGAATTGATCCACAGTTCTCCTATACCTCCCTTGGTATCTCTCTTTGTCTTTCGGATGAGCAATATGCTCCCAGGTATTTAAAGCCTTAATTACAGTGGCTCTAACAGGATCTTTCATTTCATTCATTATTTTCCTTAAATTCTCTAAAATACTAAATTAAATGTTTCATAACGAGGGAATCATAAAGCCTCATCTTGCTCAGTAATTGTGTGCCAATTTTAGAGCCAGAGACATGGGTACAACCCTTTGTCCATCATGACAGTGTGTCCTGGCATTCCCTGAGTTGGTGTTTCCACCTTTGCTTTAATAGGTATGGTCTCATATTTCTTTACTAACTTCTGCAATGACTTAAACATTTTAATTTTTAATCAGTTCTGTATTCACAAACAATTTCTGTAAATCCAGGAAATGTTAGTCTCCCACAATACACCTGTTCAGCAACTTCAACCAATGAGAGTGCAACTCTTATTATGTAGTCAACCAATCCCAGTGCAGCTTTACACCAACTGACCAATCACAGTGCGGCACACTTTGATGTCAATCTCGCTCCTCCCAGCAGCTCACCCCCTTCACAATCTTCTCCTGAATGTTTTTTGTAAGCAAAATGACAATACAATGCAAGTAACGAATAAAACTGTCTGCCCTGCTAAAGGATATTCCCTCTCATAAGATACCTAAACTTTCTATACTCATACGCTTCAAATGAAACCTCAACCAGTGGGATTGCACTGCTAATTGATATAACTATTCCCTGTGTACTGATCAACTATACTAATCTTTTACACTGGCACATAAAAAGAATCCTTACCAAGGTGTTGTTGACGACGTCTCACAACCAACATCACAAAACAGTGATGATGGACTTCCGAGCACTCAAAAAACAGTCTCTAAGGAATGCTTCCGTTTAGTTATGATGTCCAAAGAAAAAGTCTCTAAATCCAATTAGTGTAAGATCAATTCCAACACAGTCTCCACAAATTATTTTCGTTTGATTTTAATGTCCAAAATCAAAAGTCTCTCAAATTCATGTCAAATCCAAATTACGGAATAGCGCAGCCAACACGTGTTTCGTCACGTCAGTATAGACATATGACTTCTTCAGGGCTGCAACCCAAAATATATAATATAAGTAACAAATATTACAGCGTCACTGTCAAAATATTAACACTCCTATTAAGTTCCTAGGAGAGGTTCTCAAGGTTAACACCCTCAAGCGACACACATGGAAAAGAAAACATAAGATTCTAATTTCAAATTGTAAGAAATAGAAAGAAAGAATAGGCTCCACCAAAGACGTGCTTAAAACACCGCTTGAAATAGAAAAGGTGTAAATACTTATAACCAGTATTTTACCAGGTAACATTTTTTTATATATATAGAGAGATTGTCGTGAATCAAGGGTGACAACATTCTACCCAAATTCATAGAGAGTCATATCAATCCAGTCTATACTATCTAGTAACACTCACCAATATCTCATTAGTATCAATATCCAACGTATTCGCTAGTCCAAAAGCAACACTTCTATAAAAAGAATAGCATACCTTAGTGATCTTTCTAAATATTAAATCTTTATTCAAGTCTTCCCATGTAGAGAAAAATGTATCTCGACCCTCACCTCAAAACTATGTCCATAAGAAATTCAGTTAATCTTCCAATTGTTCATATCCTCCAGACATTATCAGTCTCAAACAAATGTTCATCCTACAAGTTAAATTTATAACATTTGGTCAATTTAATCTATATTACTGCCATCATCTAAAATTCCAGCTAATTCACCCTATATGGTCCATTACATTTGTGTAACAATTTGATATGTCATCATTAATATTCATATATTAGATTTCTACCTATAACGATATTACCATACTCCGTGTAATATCATTCAGCTCTTAACAACATTGCAATGTTCAACGATAATCCTATCTCACCTTCTCCCAGTTAGTTGTACTAGAAGGACGATCTCCGTCCTGTCCCCGTAAAATCTTCAGTACGGTTTCCCACGTGTACGTGTACTGAAACCAGATACAAAAATATAATGAATAATGTGTATAAAATAATGGGGCGCCATATACGACATGAATTCAATTAGAATCCAATAATTCCCAGCTTACCGTCTCTATCAATAGTCACGCGTAAAGTTGTGGCGTTCAGCACCATCGCCATCTTTGAATGGCAACATATAACGTAATAGCCTAGTAGCTACTCACACAATTCTTGTCCATCCTCTATTTCAAAAAGGAGTTGTATCTCACAGGCCGAACACGGCCACCATCTTGTAGTAGTAAACATACGTTATCGAGGTAAATGGTAACATCATAGACATCGTATTTACCAAAAATAGCCTGGTAGCTATTCTTACGGTCCTTGTCCTACCTCCATTTCAGAAAAACGGAGGAGGGATTATTACTCACAAGCCGATATCGGCCGCCATCTTATAATAGTAAATATTCGCTATATTTACTAAAACAAAAAGTAACAATCTCAACATCAAATTAATCAATTATACCAACTCCCTGAGAAATTCTAGCTTAGCGAACTAATTTCAGACTAATCTCCAATCAGATCCGGACCTACTCAACAACTTCCATCTCTCGTATATAGCGTCCACTATTTATAATAACAACAGCACGAGTCCAAACAAGCACTATCCATATAAATATGGGTCTACAATAATAACCTCAACTGAGTCACATGTCTGAATATGGGTATTGTGCTGTCCACCAATTCTACACAACAATTCCTCAAATTAAAGAGAGAAAAATGAGTAATCTAATCAGTATTAGTGGGTGAGGGGGGTCAATATGATCCAGAACAGTTTTCATATTTTATGATGTCTAGTATTCCATATTTCCTCAAATTCAATGTATACTGTAAATTCATAACACAGCATCACAATCTTCCCGCTAAGTCGTTCATTTTGAGAGATATGTTACATACTCTCAGTTGCATGATCTTATCATTAATAGTTATACAGGACAGAAGATGCAATCATAAAGTGAATACTAAGTTCTTAACATCATATCACATACATTAAACAGTTATTCTTGACCTAGAAAAAACTTCAAATTCATGATCAACATTTAGACCACATTCCACAGCCTTAAGCTTGATCAGCCACAATACCTCTCTTCTCCTTAAGGTTAATAGTCTATTTCCCCCCCCGGGGATCAGGTTTAATATGGTCAATTCCATGAAAGGAGAAGATATGTTGTCCTCTGTTTTCAAAATTCTGCACTATATGAGATGCTATTGGATACCGTGTATCACCAGTTTTAAGGGCTCTAAAATGCTCCATCATTCTGTCCCTTAGTCTCCTAATTGTGCTCCCTACATAGATTTTGCCGCAGGAGCATACAATTACATAGACCACAAAAGTGGTATCACAATTGATAAACATACCAATCGTATTTATTCCCGAATCATTGTAGTTAAACTGCAGTACCTTAGGTCTTGCCCATCTGCACGAGCTGCATCTTCCACATTTGTAAAAACCTTTGAAGTTTGTCAGCCAGTTGGACCTGTCTGGTTTTCTTGGATAACTAGGACTTACTAGATTCTTTATCGTAACCCCTTTCCTGAAGGGCATGCTGGGTCTTTCAAATAAGTAAGGTTTCAAATCATGGTCCATGAGGAGAAGATGCCAGTGTTTCTTCAAAATAGCAAAAAGTCTTGAACTCCCCATGCCATAATTTGTAATCAACCTGATCCTATTATCTTTGTCTTCCTTACTTTCACCTCTATTATGTCTGATCAAAGTAGTTTTCCTCTTAACTTTTCTCGCTCTGGATACCGCAGCTGTAATCACATCATGTTTGTATCCACGATTAAAAAATCTCCTTGTCATATCTTGCAAGTTAGTTTCAAAATCATCATCAAGGGCACAGTTACGCCTGGCCCTAATGAATTCTCCATATGGTATTGCATTAATTTGGCTGCTGGGGTGGCAACTCCCAGCATGCAAAATCGCATTCCAACTCGTAGGTTTTCTGTACATTCTGCTCTTTATCCTATCTCCCTCGATAAACAGCTCTAAGTCCAAGAAAGTGATGCTTTTACCATCATAATGTGTGGTAAATTGAAGATTAAGTGTATTATCATTCAGATAATCAAAGAAACCCTTTAGCTCCTCCACAGTTCCAGTCCATACCAATAAACAGTCGTCGATAAATCGACCCCAGTAATGTATGTACTGTGTCCAATTTCTGCCAGATGGTCCCCAGATCCGCTCCGCCTCGAACCAGCCCATAAATAGGTTGGCAAAAGACAGAGCGAATCTGGAACCCATCGCAGTCCCATGTCGTTGCCTGTACCACCGTCCATCAAATAGGAAAACGTTGTTCTTAAGAACCAGTTCCGTCATCTGCAAAATCATCTGTGTATGATCATACATCTCAGCTGGTCTACGACTTAAAAAGTGATCCAATGCATGTATACCAAGGTCGTGATCAATAACAGTATACAAAGAAACCACATCAAGTGTAACCAAAAACATCCCATCCTCCCATACAACATCATCAAGCAGGTTCAAGACATGTTTGGTATCCTCAATAAAGGAGGGCAAATTATACACATATTGTCTCAGAAAGCAATCAATAAATTCTGACAAATGTTCCGTAGGTCCACCTATGCCGGAGACAATAGGTCGTCCTGGCGGATTGTCCCGGCATTTGTGGACTTTGGGCAAAGTGTACAGGCAAGGTGCTTTAGGTGCATTAAGTGTCAAATAAAGATATTCATCATGATCCAAAAGATTTAAATCATACCATTCTTTTACCTTGCTGTTAATTAGAAGAGTCAGATCATTCATTGGATTTGCGGTAAGTTTCTCATGGTATTGTATATTATTAAGTTGGAATAGACTTCATCATTGTAATCACAGGTATCAAGAACAACTATGTTTCCACCTTTATCTGCACTACGTATAGTAATTGTCTTGTTATTTCTCAATTCTTGCAAAGCTTTTCTTTCGCCAATAGTAAGGTTATAATTTCTCAAATTGATATTTCCTTTACAGTAACTGCCAATTTCTTTATCAATATCTGTATTCACTGCTTTAAAAAATACATCAATACTATTACCAGCAATCAACTGTGGAGTCCATTTCGATCTCATCTTGAGACCGCTTCCTTCACTTGCAAATCTCTCCACTTCTAACTCTTCCAATAATCTAGAAATTGTTACAGGGTCATCCTCTTTCTCAGTTAAAGACATTAGCAACTGTGTATCTTTAATTTCTTGAATAGTAAGGTTACTCAACGTTTTATTAGAAATCTGCTTAGTTTTCTCTGGTACATTTGCAAAAAACTTGTTTAACTTCAGTTTCCTGACAAATTTAAAAAGGTCTATTTTCGTCATACACCAATCCTGTTTAGTCACAGGACAGAATCCCAATCCTTTCTTTAACAGCGATATCATTTCTTCAGATAAATCACATGAAGACAGATTGATCACCTCAATATCACATGCATTAGGGTCACAGCTCATTGTTGTTGTTTCCATGATCTTAGACTCCTTATTCTTGCGCCTGGATCGCCTGCCCCCCCCTCCCTCCTCTCCTGGTCTTTTTGCTCCCAAATCTCGATTCCTCATTTCTGAGTCCCGGTTCCCCCTTCTCAGTCTCTGTACTTCCTCTAAAAAATTATTCTCACTATTTGGGACCAATGTAGGTTCAGGTAAATCATCATTGTCACTACTCGAAACGTTTGAAGATGCATCAGTATCACTAACAAGTGGGGTGCCACCTCTCTGTTTGGTTATAGTACCTTTCTTAACTAAATAGTCAAATCTCTTCGCAAATGTGTATACACGCCCTGCACGGTAATCGTTCTCATCACACTTGAGTTTGTGTGCTTTCCTCTTCTTTATCTCCATCTGTAATTCATTCAATTTCTCATCAAGTATAGTGTAATTTTTAACTGTTGCCTCAGGTAGATTCAATTCTTTAATCTCGTCCTCAATCTTATTGATTTCTAGTAGTAATTTAGCTATCTTCCTTTCAGCATTTTCAATCAAAATCTGTATAAGATTGCGAGAACTACTGTTTAGTTCTTTCTCCCATGTATTATATAAATCTGGTTCAAGATCCTCATAAGTGGGTATGATCTGTGATATTAACCCTCGTGGTATTCTGTTTAAAGTCAAATACTGTTTGAGAGTAGCAGCATCCCACCATTTATTCAGTTCTCTCCTTTTGAGTGATTCAAGTTTAACGAATTTGGCTCTGAGCCCTTCTTTCTTATTATCAATAGGAGGACCAACAGCTGTTCCTATGGTACCCCCCGCTACTAGCTTACTGAAAAGTAATTCAGCTTCTTTGTCCCTGTTCATATTTACCCTCGCGGCTGCTCACTTAACTCAATGAAGATACACCTGCAATTGGTAACAGTTAGAAAGAGCGCACAGCAAATTCAGGTAATGTAATATGGCAATACGTAATATAGGTGCTCAGGAAGAAATGGGGCCGGTTACCACAACCCCAAAAGAAAATCACAGATGTGATTCAAAACAATTATGATGGACTTCCGAGCACTCAAAAAACAGTCCCTAAGGAATGCCTCCGTTTAGTTATGATGTCCAAAGAAAAAGTCTCTCAATCCAATTAGTGTAAGATCAATTCCAACACAGTCTCCACAAATTATTTTCGTTTGATTTTAATGTCCAAAATCAAATGTCTCTCAAATTCATGTCAAATCCAAATTACGGAATAGCGCAGCCAACACGTGTTTCGTCACGTCAGTATAGACATATGACTTCTTCAGGGCTGCAACCCAAAATATATAATATAAGTAACAAATATTACAGCGTCACTGTCAAATTATTAACACTCCTATTAAGTTCCTAGGAGAGGTTCTCAAGGTTAACACCCTCAAGCCGACACACATGGAAAAGAAAACATAAGATTCTAATTTCAAATTGTAAGAAATAGAAAGAAAGAATAGGCTCCACCAAAGACGTGCTTAAAACACGGCTTGAAATAGAAAAGGTGTAAATACTTATAACCAGTATTTTACCAGGTAACATTTTTTTATATATATAGAGAGATTGTCGTGAATCAAGGGTGACAACATTCTACCCAAATTCATAGAGAGTCATATCAATCCAGTCTATACTATCTAGTAACACTCACCAATATCTCATTAGTATCAATATCCAACGTATTCAGCTAGTCCAAAAGCAACACTTCTATAAAAAGAATAGCATACCTTAGTGATCTTTCTAAATATTAAATCTTTATTCAAGTCTTCCCATGTACAGAAAAATGTATCTCGACCCTCACCTCAAAACTATGTCCATAAGAAATTCAGTTAATCTTCCAATTGTTCATATCCTCCAGACATTATCAGTCTCAAACAAATGTTCATCCTACAAGTTAAATTTATAACATTTGGTCAATTTAATCTATATTACTGCCATCATCTAAAATTCCAGCTAATTCACCCTATATGGTCCATCACATTTGTGTAACAATTTGATATGTCATCATTAATATTCATATATTAGATTTCTACCTATAACGATATTACCATACTCCGTGTAATATCATTCAGCTCTTAACAACATTGCAATGTTCAATGATAATCCTATCTCACCTTCTCACAGTTAGTTGTACTAGAAGGACGATCTCCGTCCTGTCCCCGTAAAATCTTCAGTACGGTTTCCCACGTGTACGTGTACTGAAACCAGATACAAAAATATAATGAATAATGTGTATAAAATAATGGGGCGCCATATACGACATGAATTCAATTATAATCCAATAATTCCCAGCTTACCGTCTCTATCAATAGTCACGCGTAAAGTTGTGGCGTTCAGCACCATCGCCATCTTTGAATGGCAATATATAACGTAATAGCGTAGTAGCTACTCTCACAATTCTTGTCCATCCTCTATTTCAAAAAGGAGTTGTATCTCACAGGCCGAACACGGCCACCATCTTATAGTAGTAATTATACGTTATCGAGGTAAATGGTAACATCATAGACATCGTATTTACCAAAAATAGCCTGGTAGCTATTCTTACGGTCCTTGTCCTACCTCCATTTCAGAAAAACGGAGGAGGGATTATTACTCACAAACCGATATCGGCCGCCATCTTATATTAGTAAATATTCGCTATATTTACTAAAACAAAAAGTAACAATCTCAACATCAAATTAATCAATTATACCAACTCCCTGAGAAATTCTAGCTTAGCGAACTAATTTCAGACTAATCTCCAATCCGATCCGGACCTACTCAACAACTTCCATCTCTCGTATATAGCGTCCACTATTTATAATAACAACAGCACGAGTCCAAACAAGCACTATCCATATAAATATGGGTCTACAATAATAACCTAAACTGAGTCACATGTCTGAATATGGGTATTGTGCTGTCCACCAATTCTACACAACAATTCCTCAAATTAAAGAGAGAAAAATTAGTAATCTAATCAGTATTAGTGGGTGAGGGGGGTCAATATGATCCAGAACAGTTTTCATATTTTATGATGTCTAGTATTCCATATTTCCTCAAATTCAATGTATACTGTAAATTCATAACACAGCATCACAATCTTCCCGCTAAGTCGTTCATTTTGAGAGATATGTTACATACTCTCAGTTGCATGATCTTATCATTAATAGTTATACAGGACAGAAGATGCAATCATAAAGTGAATACTAAGTTCTTAACATCATATCACATACATTAAACAGATATTCTTGACCTAGAAAAAATTCAAATTCATGATCAACATTTAGACCACATTCCACAGCCTTAAGCTTGATCAGCCACAATACCTCTCTTCTCCTTAAGGTTAATAGTCTATTTCCCCCCCGGGGATCAGGTTTATTATGGTCAATTCCATGAAAGGAGAAGATATGTTGTCCTCTGTTTTCAAAATTCTGCACTATATGAGATGCTATTGGATACCGTGTATCACCAGTTTTAAGGGCTCTAAAATGCTCCACCATTCTGTCCCTTAGTCTCCTAATTGTGCTCCCTACATAGATTTTGCCGCAGGAGCATACAATTACATAGACCACAAAAGTGGTATCACAATTGATAACCATACCAATCGTATTTATTCCCAAATCATTGTAGTTAAACTGCAGTACCTTAGGTCTTGCCCATCTGCACGAGCTGCATCTTCCACATTTGTAAAAACCTTTGAAGTTTGTCAGCCAGTCGGACCTGTCTGGTTTTCTTGGATAACTAGGACTTACTAGATTCTTTATCGTAACCCCTTGCCTGAAGGTCATGCTGGGTCTTTCAAATAAGTAAGGTTTCAAATCATGGTCCATGAGGAGAAGATGCCAGTGTTTCTTCAAAATAGCAAAAAGTCTTGAACTCCCCATGCCATAATTTGTAATCAACCTGATCCTATTATCTTTGTCTTCCTTACTTTCACCTCTGTTATGTCTGATCAAATTTTTTTTCCTCTTAACTTTTCTCGCTCTGGATACCGCAGCTGTAATCACATCATGTTTGTATCCATGATTAAAAAATCTCCTTGTCATATCTTGCAAGTTAGTTTCAAAATCATCATCAAGGGCACAGTTACGCCTGGCCCTAATGAATTCTCCATATGGTATTGCATTAATTTGGCTGCTGGGGTGGCAACTCCCAGCATGCAAAATCGCATTCCAACTCGTAGGTTTTCTGTACATTCTGCTCTTTATCCTATCTCCCTCGATAAACAACTCTACGTCCAAGAAAGTGATGCTTTTACCATCATAATGTGTGGTAAATTGAAGATTAAGTGTATTATCATTCCGATAATCAAAGAAACCCTTTAGCTCCTCCACAGTTCCAGTCCATACCAATAAACAGTCGTCGATAAATCGACCCCAGTAATGTATGTACTGTATCCAATTTCTGCCAGATGGTCCCCAGATCCGCTCCGCCTCGAACCAACCCATAAATAGGTTGGCAAAAGACGGAGCGAATCTGGAACCCATCGCAGTCCCATGTCGTTGCCTGTACCACGGTCTATCAAATAGGAAAACGTTGTTCTTAAGAACCAGTTGCGTCATCTGCAAAATCATCTGTGTATGATCATACATCTCAGCTGGTCTACGACTTAAAAAGTGATCCAATGCATGTATACCAAGGTCGTGATCAATAACAGTATACAAAGAAACCACATCAAGTGTAACCAAAAACATCCCATCCTCCCATACAACATCATCAAGCAGGTTCAAGACATGTTTGGTATCCTCAATAAAGGAGGGAAAATTATACACATATTGTCTCAGAAAGCAATCAATAAATTCGGACAAATGTTCCGTAGGTCCACCTATGCCGGAGACAATAGGTCGTCCTGGCGGCTTGTCCCGGCATTTGTGGACTTTGGGCAAAGTGTACATGCAAGGTGCTTTAGGTGCATTAAGTTTCAAATAAAGATATTCATCATGATCCAAAAGATTTAAATCATACCATTCTTTTACCTTGCTGTTAATTAGAAGAGTCAGATCATTCATTGGATTTGAGGTAAGTTTCTCATAGTATTGTATATTATTAAGTTGGGAATAGACTTCATCATTGTAATCACAGGTATCAAGAACAACTATGTTTCCACCTTTATCTGCACTACGTATAGTAATTGTCTTGTTATTTCTCAATTCTTGCAAAGCTTTTCTTTCGCCAATAGTAAGGTTATAATTTCTCGAATTGATATTTCCTTTACAGTAACTGCCAATTTCTTTATCAATATCTGTATTCACTGCTTTAAAAAATACATCAATACTATTACCAGCAATCAACTGTGGAGTCCATTTCGATCTCATCTTGAGACCGCTTCCTTCACTTGCAAATCTCTCCACTTCTAACTCTTCCAATAATCTAGAAATTGTTACAGGGTCATCCTCTTTCTCAGTTAAAGACATTAGCAACTGTGTATCTTTAATTTCTTGAATAGTAAGGTTACTCAACGTTTTATTAGAAATCTGCTTAGTTTTCTCTGGTACATTTGCAAAAAACTTTTTTAACTTCAGTTTCCTGACGAATTTAAAAAGGTCTATTTTCGTCATACACCAATCCTGTTTAGTCACAGGACAGAATCCCAATCCTTTCTTTAACAGCGATATCATTTCTTCAGATAAATCACATGAAGACAGATTGATCACCTCAATATCACATGCATTAGGGTCACAGCTCATTGTTGTTGTTTCCATGATCTTAGACTCCTTATTCTTGCGCCTGGATCGCCTGCCCCCCTCCCTCCTCTCCTGGTCTTTTTGCTCCCAAATCTCGATTCCTCATTTCTGAGTCCCGGTTCCCCCTTCTCAGTCTCTGTACTTCCTATAAAAAATTATTCTCACTATTTGGGACCAATGTAGGTTCAGGTAAATCATCATTGTCACTACTCGAAACGTTTGAAGATGCATCAGTATCACTAACAAGTGGGGTGCCACCTCTCTGTTTGGTTATAGGACCTTTCTTAACTAAATAGTCAAATCTCTTAGCAAATGTGTATACACGCCCTGCATGGTAATCGTTCTCATCACGCTTGAGTTTGTGTGCTTTCCTCTTCTTTATATCCATCTGTAATTCATTCAATTTCTCATCAAGTATAGTGTAATTTTTAACTGTTGCCTCAGGTAGGTTCAATTCTTTAATCTCGTCCTCAATCTTATTGATTTCTAGTAGTAATTTAGCTATCTTTCTTTCAGCATTTTCAATCAAAATCTGTATAAGATTGCGAGAACTACTGTTTAGTTCTTTCTCCCATGTATTATATAAATCTGGTTCAAGATCCTCATAAGTGGGTATGATCTGTGATCTTAACCCTCGTGGTATTCTATTTAAAGTCAAATACTGTTTGAGAGTAGCAGCATCCCACCATTTATTCAGTTCTCTCCTTTTGAGTGATTCAAGTTTAACGAATTTGGCTCTGAGCCCTTCTTTCTTATTATCAATAGGAGGACCAACAGCTGTTCCTATGGTACCCCCCGCTACTAGCTTACTGAAAAGTAATTCAGCTTCTTTGTCCCTGTTCATATTTACCCTCGTGGCTGCTCACTTAACTCAATGAAGATACACCTGCAATTGGTAATAGTTAGAAAGAGCGCACAGCAAATTCAGGTAATGTAATATGGCAATACGTAATATAGGTGCTCAGGAAGAAATGGGGCCGGTTACCACAACCCCAAAAGAAAATCACGGATGTGATTCAAAACAATTATATATTATTAAGTTGGGAATAGACTTCATCATTGTAATCACAGGTATCAAGAACAACTATGTTTCCACCTTTATTTGCACTACGTATAGTAATTGTCTTGTTATTTCTCAATTCTTGCAAAGCTTTTCTTTCGCCAATAGTAAGGTTATCATTTCTCGAATTGATATTTCCTTTACAGTAACTGCCAATTTCTTTATCAATATCTGTATTCACTGCTTTAAAAAATACATCAATACTATTACCAGCAATCAACTGTGGAGTCCATTTCGATCTCATCTTGAGACCGCTTCCTTCACTTGCAAATCTCTCCACTTCTAACTCTTCCAATAATCTAGAAATTGTTACAGGGTCATCCTCTTTCTCAGTTAAAGACATTAGCAACTGTGTATCTTTAATTTCTTGAATAGTAAGGTTACTCAACGTTTTATTAGAAAACTGCTTAGTTTTCTCTGGTACATTTGCAAAAAACTTTTTTAACTTCAGTTTCCTGACGAATTTAAAAAGGTCTATTTTCGTCATACACCAATCCTGTTTAGTCACAGGACAGAATCCCAATCCTTTCTTTAACAGCGATATCATTTCTTCAGATAAATCACATGAAGACAGATTGATCACCTCAATATCACATGCATTAGGGTCACAGCTCATTGTTGTTGTTTCCATGATCTTAGACTCCTTATTCTTGCGCCTGGATCGCCTGCCCCCCTCCCTCCTCTCCTGGTCTTTTTGCTCCCAAATCTCGATTCCTCATTTCTGAGTCCCGGTTCCCCCTTCTCAGTCTCTGTACTTCCTCTAAAAAATTATTCTCACTATTTGGGACCAATGTAGGTTCAGGTAAATCATCATTGTCACTACTCGAAACGTTTGAAGATGCATCAGTATCACTAACAAGTGGGGTGCCACCTCTCTGTTTGGTTATAGGACCTTTCTTAACTAAATAGTCAAATCTCTTCGCAAATGTGTATACACGCCCTGCACGGTAATCGTTCTCATCACGCTTGAGTTTGTGTGCTTTCCTCTTCTTTATATCCATCTGTAATTCATTCAATTTCTCATCAAGTATAGTGTAATTTTTAACTGTTGCCTCAGGTAGGTTCAATTCTTTAATCTCGTCCTCAATCTTATTGATTTCTAGTAGTAATTTAGCTATCTTCCTTTCAGCATTTTCAATCAAAATCTGTATAAGATTGCGAGAACTACTGTTTAGTTCTTTCTCCCATGTATTATATAAATCTGGTTCAAGATCCTCATAAGTGGGTATGATCTGTGATCTTAACCCTCGTGGTATTCTGTTTAAAGTCAAATACTGTTTGAGAGTAGCAGCATCCCACCATTTATTCAGTTCTCTCCTTTTGAGTGAGTCAAGTTTAACAAATTTGGCTCTGAGCCCTTCTTTCTTATTATCAATAGGAGGACCAACAGCTGTTCCTATGGTACCCCCCGCTACTAGCTTCCTGAAAAGTAATTCAGCTTCTTTGTCCCTGTTCATATTTACCCTCGCGGCTGCTCACTTAACTCAATGAAGATACACCTGCAATTGGTAACAGTTAGAAAGAGCGCACTGCAAATTCAGGTAATGTAATATGGCAATACGTAATATAGGTGCTCAGGAAGAAATGGGGCCGGTTACCACAACCCCAAAAGAAAATCACGGATGTGATTCAAAACAATTATATATTATTAAGTTGGGAATAGACTTCATCATTGTAATCACAGGTATCACGAACAACTATGTTTCCACCTTTATCTGCACTACGTATAGTATTTGTCTTGTTATTTCTCAATTCTTGCAAAGCTTTTCTTTCGCCAATAGTAAGGTTATCATTTCTCGAATTGATATTTCCTTTACAGTAACTGCCAATTTCTTTATCAATATCTGTATTCACTGCTTTAAAAAATACATCAATACTATTACCAGCAATCAACTGTGGAGTCCATTTCGATCTCATCTTGAGACCGCTTCCTTCACTTGCAAATCTCTCCACTTCTAACTCTTCCAATAATCTAGAAATTGTTACAGGGCCATCCTCTTTCTCAGTTAAAGACATTAGCAACTGTGTATCTTTAATTTCTTGAATAGTGAGGTTACTCAACGTTTTATTAGAAATCTGCTTAGTTTTCTCTGGTACATTTGCAAAAAACTTTTTTAACTTCAGTTTCCTGACGAATTTAAAAAGGTCTATTTTCGTCATACACCAATCTCATTAGTATCAATATCCAACGTATTCCGCTAGTCCAAAAGCAACACTTCTATAAAAAGAATAGCATACCTTAGTGATCTTTCTAAATATTAAATCTTTATTCAAGTCTTCCCATGTAGAGAAAAATGTATCTCGACCCTCACCAAAAAACTATGTCCATAAGAAATTCAGTTAACCTTCCAATTGTTCATATCCTCCAGACATTATCAGTCTCAAACAAATGTTCATCCTACAAGTTAAATTTATAACATTTGGTCAATTTAATCTATATTACTGCCATCATCTAAAGTTCCAGCTAATTCACCCTATGCTATTCTTTTTATAGAAGTGTTGCTTTTGGACTAGCGGAATACGTTGGATATTGATACTAATGAGATATTGG
The DNA here is from genome assembly GCF_964261635.1 of Lissotriton helveticus. Classification (NCBI taxonomy): domain Eukaryota; kingdom Metazoa; phylum Chordata; class Amphibia; order Caudata; family Salamandridae; genus Lissotriton; species Lissotriton helveticus. Next base: position 1,312,419,210 of record NC_136063.1, read on the forward strand.
TGAGTGTTACTAGATAGTATAGACTGGATTGATATGACTCTCTAGGAATTTGGGTAGAATGTTGTCACCCTTGATTCACGACAATCTCTCTATATATAGAAAAAAAATGTTACCTGGTAAAATACTGGTTATAAGTATTTACACCTTTTCTATTTCAAGCGGTGTTTTAAGCACGTCTTTGGTGGAGCCTATTCTTTCTTTCTATTTCTTACAATTTGAAATTAGAATCTTATGTTTTCTTTTCCATGTGTGTTGGCTTGAGGGTGTTAACCTTGAGAACCTCTCCTAGGAACTTAATAGGAGTGTTAATAATTTGACAGTGACGCTGTAATATTTGTTACTTATATTATATATTTTGGGTTGCAGCCCTGAAGAAGTCATATGTCTATACTGACGTGACGAAACACGTGTTGGCTGCGCTATTCCGTCATTTGGATTTGACATGAATTTGAGAGACATTTGATTTTGGACATTAAAATCAAACGAAAATAATTTGTGGATACTGTGTTGGAATTGATCTTACACTAATTGGAGTGAGAGACTTTTTCTTTGGACATCATAACTAATCTGAAGCATTCCTTAGAGACTGTTTTTTGAGTGCTCGGAAGTCCATCATAATTGTTTTGAATCACATCCGTGATTTTCTTTTGGGGTTGTGGTAACCGGCCCCATTTCTTCCTGAGCACCTATATTACGTATTGCCATATTACATTACCTGAATTTGCTGTGCGCTCTTTCCAACTGTTACCAATTGCAGGTGTATCACAAAACAGTGTTTTCTATACTGAGAGAACCCGTAGGTAAAAATGTCGAGATCTTATACCACGACGGATCCATTTATCACTTCAACTTTGCACAAAGACCACAGTCATACACCATGTGGACTTCAAACACATCACTCCGCTCATCAACAACACACAGCCATTTCAAAAAGCAAAACTGCAATCTTAAGCAAAAATAATAGCAACGTGCATCCCTATTAATACTCACACTCCTTTGTTGTTACACGTTTACTCTAGCCAGAACGATACTCCATCTGCACATCATTAATCCTTCTTTTTGACTAACAAGAACATTTTCAGGCTCTTTAGACTTATGCAAAGGACTATTTTTGACACCCTAAAATCTCACTTCAATAGGCAGAACCACCTCTACCAGTTTTTTTGCAGCATATGCATGGCAATTTGTTTTATTATACGCTTATTCTCCTTTACTGTTATAACTCTGCTGGGCCCTTTACGATTAGACAAACGCTCTGTCCATCATCCCTTTTTGTATCGCTTTGTTCGCCCTAAGTTGGCCCTAAGTTGGCAGGGTATGCTCAGACGTGAGTCCCTTGCTCACTTGGCCACTGGATTCAAGATAGCCTGGCTGATGAGGATTATGAATCCGAAACCGGTCCCAGGATGCTTGTTTCCGGTCCAGGGAAGACATGGCTTGGCAGTTCGTGCTGGACTGTTCCCATGAGGCACAGGGTCAGACTGATTTGCATGTGGCCATGTCTGAACTGGGGTGGCTGAGTGAGCTAAAGAATGGTGATTGATTAAACCCAGATCAGTTGACTGGGGTGAGTGTTTGATTTGCTCAAACGCTCCGTCCATCATCCCCTTTTGTATCGCTTTGTTCGCCCTAAGTTGGCAGGGTATGCTCAGACGTGAGTCCCTTGCTCACTTGGCCACTGGATTCAAGATAGCCTGGCTGATGAGGATTATGAATCCGAAACCGGTCCCAGGATGCTTGTTTCCGGTCCAGGGAAGACATGGCTTGGCAGTTCGGGCTGGACTGTTCCCATGAGGCACAGTGTCAGGCTGATTTGCATATGGCCATGTCTGAACTGGGGTGGCTGAGTGAGCTAAAGAATGGTGATGGATTAAACCCAGATCAGTTGACTGGGGGTGAGTGTTTGATTTGCTCAAACGCTCCATCCATCATCTCCTTTTGTATCGCCGTGGAAATAAAGAATAGCAACAGGAAGACTCAACCTCCTGAAGAAGTTAAGTAATGTTAGGATTGTGCAGAAAAAAGCTCTGTAACAGCAACATGAAACAAAAGAAGTAAAACCTGATGTTCTGTGGGAGTTTGCTGAGTCTCCCTATAACACATTAACAGCCAGATTCATCATTCTCCCGTTTTGCGAGCCCCTAATAGCGATTCATAAGGAATCGCTATTAAGGACTTGCAAAACGGGATTCATGTAGGAATTGCAAAAAATATTGCGATTCCTACATGTTCCTTATTTGCGATTAGCAAATTGCTAATCGCAAATAAGGAATAACTCCCCATGCATTCCTATGGGCCTCCAGGCCCATAGGAATGAATGGGGAGTTATTCCTTATTTGCGATTAGCAATTAGCTAATCGCAAATAAGGATGCGATTTCAAGGGTGCAGGGGTGTCCAAAGGACACCCTGTAGCACCCCTGAAATATAATCTACATTGGAGTTGCGCAAACACATGTCCAAAGGACATGTGTGTTTGTAACATGCAACTTAGAAAAATGCATTTAAAAGTTTTTGCTATTTACCACGAGGTCTGACCTCTCAGTAAATAGCGGCCCAAAATTGCAATTTCGCAATTTTAAAATGATTCATGAATTGCATTTAAGGAATCTCAAATAGAGATTCCTTAAATGCAATTCTTCGCAAATGTGCGAATTCTTTAATAGCGAATTTTGCATTTGGGATGATGAATCCCAAATGCAAAAATTGCACTCGCAAAAGGCAAGATTCTGAGAATCTTGCCCTTTGCAAGTGCAATTTAGCTTGATGAATCAGGCTGTAAGTAATTAATAAGCAGCACAGTTTAAAGGAAGAACCAATAGGGCTCAACATTAGACTCAGACAGGAATTTGACAAATTGTGGTTATTGTATTAAAGATTCAATTTTCATTGCAATAAGCAGTTGTTTGAGAATTTCATTTAAGTATATCACAGTTCGTGTACAAACACCAAACATTTCGGCAGGCTCCATTGGATGGTTATTATTAGAATCAATATCACTGAGTTACAGAGTCCAATCACCATTAAGTCAGAAGGATAGTTTGTTGTCTAACAGCTCAAGTCCTACTAAAATGGGAATAGGGTTCAAATGTAAAGTCCATTCGGGGCGAGTCCATTAGCATGGTTCGGCAAAGAAAGTTTAGTTCATCAGCTACCGACTGCAGCATCATCAAGGCATGAGAAAAGTTCATCAAAAATCGTCAGCATAGCATCCTCTGGCACAGTGAGAATGGAAAATATGGCATTGCCCCTTCTTTGGGTTTCTTCTTTTAAAAAGTTCCAACAACGTCCCAGTGATGTAGCATTACACCACCATCAGAAGACTGTTATATGATCAAATTCACATAATGTCACCTAGGACACTTGCAACAGTGAGATGATTTTCCAGGCTAGCAATGAGAAACAGAAGATTGAGAGTGTTTGTGGGCCTAGTATCAGTAAAAAGAGATACAAAGTAATCATCTTATAGAGATAGCTGAAATTTCGTTCACACAGGAATATTTCACTGTGAACATTGAAGAAACATTCAGGAATGTCGGGGTGTACACATGTACAGGACAAATAAAGCTACATTTGAGTAGTGGAAAATGAACCATTGTATTAAGTCAGGGTAAAGGTCAGCACTAGAAAAAACATTTCAAGAATACCTTTCAGTTAGCAGCACACATTTGAATGAAACAAAATTTAAACCAACATCAAATACATTGTACCTAAATCAATCCAAGCCCAGAAAGTAAACTTTCACCAAACTTTATTAGATGAAAATAGCTAACGTAAAAATACCCTACTACCACAATTTTCCTCAATATTCATATATGTAAAATGTTCTACATTTATATTACAAAATCTGTTTTGAATTTTTTGTACACTGGGCAAGATGGCCGCTGACAGGCCGTAGGGAGAAGTCGTGCTTTCTCCTCTCTCCTCCTGTTAGGAGGAAAATGGACTGGATGCGGCACACCATGCTTCTAGATGGTGAAAATCTATAGAACCCCCTGAGAGATATGAGAAGTAGGGGGGGGGGGACTTCCGTGAAGAAGTATGCTTTACAAATTTGGAGTGACTAAATCAACAGCGAACTCACCTCTCGTCTTCGATGCGGGCTCTCCCCCCGTAACAGCGCGGCTGGCTCTGATCATCAAAGAAAGCTTGATTCGTTCTCTGCGGCTCCTAGAAGGAATTGCTGGCAGGAGCCGGTACTATTGGTGTAGGGTGAGGAGGTTGAGGAATGCAATGGCTCCGAAACCACAGAAAATCGCAAGGGAGCAAAAAGAAGACATGAGAAAGCAGTTTGGAGCGATCCTGATGCTCCAGCGGCAAATCTATGGACGAAAACAGCTCTACGCAAGGTGGAGGAGCGAGCGGTCCAGCGAGATACGGATCTGGGTAAAGCCGTCGGTGGCGCTGGAGCAGTAAATCAGAGAGAAAAGAAAGAGAAATTAAAGGAAAAATCCACCTCAAACAGGAGGAATAACATTGGTATTAAGAATTCTGAGCAGGCAGCAATAAGACAGCCTACGGTGCTCGAGGCGTTCTCCCCTGCGATGGCGGCGAGCGCGAACGCTAAAGTGATGGCAAACGCTAAGGTGGCTGCTAAGGCGATCGTGCAGCCCCCGCTCCTCTCAGCTTCAGGGCTTGCCTCCCCAGCGGAATTGCTGGGAACGAACGAGGGTATTACTTTTGGAACTTCGGCGGCTGTTCTTTCAGGTACGAGAGCTGCGGGTGTACAGGGGACGGAATCAGTGATGGAACAGCGGCCAGGGCAGGTTCCGATACACCCCGGGCATAATGATACAGAGCTCACAGCGGCAGGTAGAGTGCATACGCTGCAGCGGGGAGAAATTCAGGGCCCTGATAGTACTATTGCAGATTCCACCCCACAGACTCCCGCGACACCACAGAAAGTACAGGTAATGCAGGAGCAGGGGCAGGAGCAGCTTAGCTCTGAGGTTGTAGAGCGGATGGATACAGCATTCAAAATAACCGCAGTGAGGCAAGCAATTAAAGAATGCCCACAGATGAGAACTGATAAGCAGAAGGAGTCAGGACCAATATTGCAAGGTAGTGCTGATGATTTGGTTTATGCTTTGGATGCTGGGGGCGTAGAGGAGCAGGATGGAGGTGGGAAGACATTGCCTTTGTTAATGGTGCCTCAGACTGGTGAGACCGTGTTAGAATCTGATCCGCAACTTGGAGATACCATCTTATTCTCTGGCTTAAATCATGGCTCACCCGGCGATGACTGTTTTTACTCCCTTAATGAGGGTGAGGAGGAGGAGGAAGGGGGTGCGGGGGGGACTGAAACAGACTCTGAATCTGCTTCAAGATTCTCAGATATGGAAAGTGAGCTACTTGCTTCTGGACTAGACTCAGACACCTCAGAGGTGGGGGAGGATACAGTTCATAAACCGCCCTCCCGACGCAAATCAAAAAGTTTTATGAAAAAGCGACGGAGTAGATCAAAAAGTGGCACAAACCCCTTACAAACAGAGGTGGTAAAAAGGCTGGACTGGGACTATTCTGCGACTTCGCAGTTGTATCAAGAGGGGGCGGGGGCCGTCCCATTGCAAGATCATCCACAAAGACAGAGTCAAGGTCAAGGGCCCCTGGGATTTGACACGATGTATTCAATGCTGAAGCAGATCCAGGTGGAGGCCAGAGTGGAGAGTCGTAGAGCGAGGCAAGAAAATAAGAAGATACAAGGGTCTCTCCAGAAGGTGAATAAGCTATATGCAGACTTAGTGGGAAGAATTACAGAGGTGGAGGAAAGAACTGGTAATTTGGAGGATGAAGTCAGCAAATGGCAGGACTTTAAGCAGGATCAAGAGAGGACTACATCAGACGTCTCATGGAAACTCGAGGATTTTGAGAATAGACAGCGAAGGAATAATATAAGACTCCTGGGTGTGGCAGAGGGGAAGGAGGGGCAGGATGTGCGGGCATATGTAATCGAGTTACTCAGAGGTGCACTGCCAGAGATAGCAGCAAGCAATTTTGGAGTTTATATTTGCTGAATGGAATGTTTGAGTCGAAATGGTTGAAGTGGCTTGGGCAGTTACCTGACGTTTTTTAATGGCTACACGGATAATGTCATGGAATGTATGCGGCCTGAATGATAGGCAGAAGAGGCAGAAGGTCTCTATCTTGCTAAAAAATATGAGAGCTGACTTCTTACTTTTACAAGAAACACATATTATGGCATCTGAAGTACATCTTTTGGAGCAGCTGGGGTTCTCAGTTCTAGCTTTCTCAAGGCAAGGTTCTAGGAATAGGGGGGGTGGCAATATTATCAAGACGGAGGGGTACTACCATTAGGAAGAAACTGGATGATGCTTGGGGGAGGTGGGCTCTGGTAGAGTGCCTGGTTGGGAAGGAATGGATAACTTTGGGCTCTATCTATGGCTCTACAGGGGATGACCCGGAAATGTTTGAATTCTTAGATGTGGAGTTGGCTACCTGGGCACCCTGTATTGTTCTTGGAGGGGACTTTAACATTAATGGAGCAGGGGGGCTGGGATTAGGGGTAGGACCCCGTGTACTGTATCAAGTGAGGAAGAGAAGAGTTTTTCGTGCAGTTTGCCCTTTGGCTAGGAATAATGGCTTAATAGATCTTTGGGATACCCTAAAGCCAGAAGAGAAGGGATATACGTATTACTCTGCGCCTCACATGGTGAGTGCAAGACTAGATTATTGTTTGGCCCCTAGCACTTGCTCATCTAATCTCCAGATTGAGAGGCTGCCACGCCTACTGTCTGATCACAATCCTCTAATCTTAAGTTTAGCTGCGTCATCGATTCCTAGCGGGGTTACATTGTGGACATTTGAGAGAGTGCTTCTGGAGGACGAGAAATATATCCAACATATGACGCATTGGATTGAGGGATATTTGGCAATAAATAGGGGCAGTGCAACAGAGGGTATGGTCTGGGACAGCTTTAAGGCGGCGGTGTGGGGGGAGACCTTGAGCTATAGTGCAAATAAACGGAAGCAGGAGCGACAGAGAAACCAGGTATTAAAAAGAGAGATAATTCTAGCTGAGGAAGAGTTGAGTGAATGTGCAGCAACTGGCAATTTATTGGAGTCTGCACTTACTAAATTAGCAAAGATAAGAATGGAGGCAGAGGAAGACATAGCAACCAGGGCAGCAAAAATGTATGTGGCAAATAGAGAGAAATGCCATGAGGTTAGCGAAATGGTGGGGCGAACGTTAGCAGTACGGGCAAGGCAAAACACAGCGATAGGAGAGGTAAGGGCGATTAAGGACAGCTCTGGGAAAGTGGTGACGGATACCCAGGAGATCAGAGAAGTCTTTAGACAGTTTTGTCGTGTATTTCTATAGGTTCTGAATCGATCCCCCTATTCCTGACCCTATTCTGGTTAAACTACCTAGCTAGTTAACTAACAGTCAGCCCATGAGGCAAGAAATCCCCCATGATGCAGATACCGTTATCTGACGCAGTCACACTACGGCACAGGAACGTGTTATCTGATTAGGTCATAACGCTTGAGATCTAATTAGACAAGCGACATTCCTCCAGCCCCTGATAAGGCATACGACGTTCTCATAACAAATCAAACCTATGACAACCTGGAAAATCCGTGCGGCCATTGTTTTGATTTCACAGAGAACTTTTGCAAAAGAATGTGCTAACGAGCAAGTCGTATGACATCTTTATTGACGTACCTATGTCCATCCTTACGTCAATCTCGGCACCTTTAAGGTATAAATATTGCCGACCTTGCCCTATGCAAACACACGCGTGGTGACAAGACGGAGCAGCCATACTTGCCGAAGCCGAGAGCAGAAGCAGACCCCGCAGGCAGCAGCCCCGCCTTCCTGACGCGCTGAGAGACGCGCTGCTATCTCAAGCCGAGAGACCCAGCACCGGCGCTTCTGGGCAGCCCTCGCAGGCAGCCTGGAATATCGAGAGCAGAGAAAGAGATACCATTCCTCATTCATCCTAAATTCCAGGTACAGAACTGAATAACCCCTCCTAGAGAATTCTTTAGTTATTCACTTGGCAAAAACAAACTTAACTTAAACTGTAACTTTCTATTCCCGCCCACGCCTTAGACTTAGGTCAGGTACACGGGGTAGGCGTATTTAGAAACACCAGTTGAGTACGTTTAGTCAAATGTATATGTGTATGTAAATATATTTTAATCATTTTAAACATCATATGGCTCAGAAACCATATCAATGTTTTTACAGTATTATTTTATACTATTGCTTCTAATGTATGCACTTTACTTAACTATAAGTATTGCAATAATATCGATCCATTTCTCTTGTACGAGAAAAGAGACTGATCAATAAATAACATCTTTTATTGAACACGCCCGTCTCTTCCTTTTCTCTACATTCTGATGAGACTAAGAATGCACGTACTGACTGAGTAAAATAATTGCCTTGTGCTCACACGACTCTTGAGATTGACTCTTGATTAGGGGAGAGCAAAGTTGTCATGTTCTATGGTTGTCAGAAACTAAATCCCTTCTTGTCTAATCAGGGGAGTTAATCCTTCCTTGAACATTCGAGAAAGTTTCTAGCGAACTCTGAGCTTAGCTGGCAAACCCAAAAATTAAGTCTAGTTTCGACAGTAGTAGACCTAGTTAACGTCTGGCCTAGGCCTTTACTGCTGTAGGTACTATTCCAATGTGCAGAGCCTATTGGGAAAATAGGAGCTACACTACATGGCGCCCAACGCGTTTGGAAAGGGCGATAAAACGAACGTAAGACATTTAGAGTAACTCAGTCGTGCTCTCTCACTCAGACCCCTTTTCCCAAATACTCCAAAGACGTCTGGAGTGGGTGAAAGGTTATATCCTCCAAAACCTCGCAGGAGGGAACTCCTATGTATGGTTCTTGGTCTAGTCAACGTTGAAGGATAAAACAGTTCCAGAATATTGTGCATCTAATCTCTGTTTCCATAAGAAACCTGATCTGCAAACAAACATAATACCATCCTGTCTGTAAAATGGCAGAGAGTGATGATGAAAGAGAGGCAATTAGATTAGCTACTGAAATAGCAGATGCTGATGCTACCATGCAAACAGCAGACCCGGATATAATACTCATCCAGGTCGCCAAAAGGAGATCTATAACCTTAAAACTTATAGAAAATGGACTGACACCTAGAGGTGGCACAGTCATATTCGTAATTGAGGCACACGAATATCGGCAGACAGAGGTATACTATACATGGATACATTTTCCAGCAGCAAATGCTGTAACAAAGTACTTCCACTATTACAAAGTAGAGGAACCTCCTGAAACGTACACTCCTTTCGAGGAGGTGGAAGTACCACTCAAATTCCAAGAGCATTTGCTCTTATTTGATGGCGCCCTAAAACATAACAATCACATTACAAGGCTCGGTCCTTTAGGAAGACCAGGAGCAACGTGGCCGGTCCTAGCCGGATACACACCACATCCAGACATCGAAAGAATGCCTGCAGCAGAGCTGTTAATACAGCTAAAACAACTACTAAAAATTCACAGACAATTAGTTCAGTATGTAATGCGGACTTCAACAATTCAGCCAGCGATTAAACTACCACAGCTGACCCCTCACCAGGGGAACACAAATAAAATTACACCACAGAACATCCAATCCTGCCTAGGTAAAGTTCCAGCTAAACGGGAACAAATACCATTCTGGTTGGCACAGAAAATTACCCAAATAGAGGCGGTGTTTCCTGACACCACCCCATTAGAAAAACACAGGATTCTGACTATATGTCTCCCAATGGGAATCGCACCACACATTGAGGACTGTGACACTTGGGGTACAGTCTTTGCTTCCATCTATACAAAAACGCACGGTGTTTCCATCCATTTCGGTGATACCAGATGTGCTAAAACAAATTCAAGATGAATACGGTCCAGAACCTGCTTTAACTCTTGGTATGAAATTACTGAAAGACTTCAAGCAGGTCTCGGCTATATTATTAGCCAACATAAAAGGTGAAGCAGCAAACGTGGCGATCCGCCAGAGGTTAAAAGAGACAGATATAGCAGACCAACCAGCTGAAATTGCCAGAATCATAGAAAAATCCTATGAAGAACTAGGCAGAGATAGTCTAGGTGGAATACCAGTAAAACCGCAACTGACTACAAGTCCAGAAAAAATGTTTTTTAATAATAATAATAATTCACCAAAAAAGAACTGGGATGGGAACAAACAATCCAATCCTAAAGAAAAGAAATTCCAGTCCAGAGGAAGGTCTCCTAGGCGAAGAGAGAAATCTCCAAACCCGAGACAAAGGTCACCCCAGAGTGACCCCTCTGGGAATAGATATAACCTTAGAAATAGGGATAATATTAAAAAACCTGATAGATATCAAGACATTGATACACGTCCCTCTCAATCTTTTCAGAATTCCTCGCAGAAATCGGAAAGAAGAGGACGATCAGAAGAGCACGCCAAGTCCAAAGACAAGGAACCTGCTCAACTGAAAAGGAAATTACAATTTCCAAAAAAGAAGGTAGCCAGTATCAAGGTAGTTAACAATGCCGAGAATACTGAGGACACAACTGAAAAACGGAGAGTGGGCTCAGACAATGCTAGACAGCGCAGCAGAGGTGAGCATAGCTCGCAAAGTCCTTATGAATCATCTGGAGACAGTGGACACGAATGAATACCTTCAAGTGGAAACTGCAGATACCAGAGTTAGCAAGCCCCACAAAATATACGAGATAACATTACGTATAGAGGGAGATAAGACTAGGAAAATAAGGGGACTATTTTGGGATAACCTCTCCAAGGGTTATGACATCCTTCTAGCTGAAAAAGACTGGCCACCAGAGTTTGTCAGGGAGTGCCCTCATGGCGAAGAAGTAATTATGCCTGCCTTCTCGAATCAAATCCCGATTCATAAAAAATATACACTTGCTAGAAAGTGGGCAGTGGCCTTAGCACCTGCTTTATATAAAAATCATGTAGGATGGGATGAGGATTCTCCTCCTCACAAAATCCAGTTAAAATCACAACCAACTGCACAAAGGCAGTACCCAATTAAGCAAGAAGCTAAAAAACAAGTAAATGAAATACTAGATCAGCTAGAATACCAGGGGGTGATTGAAACTTGCACCTCACAAATGAACAATCCTTTGTTTCCGGTCTCCAAACCAGACAATTCATATCGCCTAGTTTTGGATTACCGACACCTTAACACATGTTGCAAAACTTTTGCAGTGCAAAACTCACACAGTGCTGCACTAATGAATAACATAGTGCGCAAAAAATACAAAACAACCTTGGACATCTCCAACGGATTCTTTTGTCAAAACATAGCACCAGAGAGCAGATATTTAACAGCTTTCTCAGTAAATGGCACTCAAAAACAATTCTGTCGGTTAGCCCAGGGGTACAAGAACAGCCCGGGGGTATTCTCAGCGAGAGTAACAGAATTACTACAACTATATGATGATGAAGCATTATCTTATGTCGATGACATTTACTTAACAGATGATGACTTGGAGACTCACTTGAAAAGAGTGAACACCATAATACTTGGGTTCGCTGCAGAGGGTTACAAATTCAACTTCAAAAAGTCCAGAATTGCCCATCTGACGGTCCTATTCTTAGGATATGAGCTATCAAGTGAAGGTAAAAGCCTGGCAGACAATTTCCTAGAGAAATGTGCCGTTATCCAAGCTCCTAAAACACTAAAAAACCTACAGTCAATTTTAGGCTTCCTAAATTTTGGAAGAACATACATTGCAAATTACGCAGAAAGGGTGAAATCCCTTTACGATCTAATTAAACCAGACTTTAAAAGATCCAGTTGGACTCAAACACACACAGAAATTTTGAGATCCTTACAAACAGACATGCTAATTAAGACAAAATTAGAAACCCGTGATAATACACGCAACCTTGTGATCCGAGTCATCCCAGGGAGATGCGGATTCACATACCTGACCTCTAATGAGGGAGAAAAGGTACCAATTGCATTCAAATCACACTTGTACACAAAAGCTGAACAGAGATTCAGCAACAAAGGAAAAATTGTTCAAGCCGTTCAAACCGCAATAGCTAGAGAAAAAGACATAGCTGACGGTAGACATATCACAGTCAGAACAGCTGAATCAGCCTTTGAGGCATTAACAACACCGTGTAATTTACCATCAACAACATTGGATCCAGAATGGATACAATGGGTGAATTCAATCACAACGGACAAAGTATACTACTACTTTGATCCAGAACTAGAAGAATTAAAAAATCTAAAATATGAAAAGACGTATCCTCTGCCAATCGACATTCTGCCTCTACGACATTACGCCTGTGTAATCTATACAGACGGACATGCTCAACCCTCCGTTTGGGGAGAACATGCATACAATCCCACATGTGAGATTACAAAAGAAGTGTGGCGCGGAGGTAAACTAAGACCTCTATTAACAAAATCACACTCAGTAGAAACTAATTCAGAACTACAAACTGAAATAATAGCTTTGAAAATGGCGCTAGATAATGCGGATCGCGAATTCCCGACACTTATAGTGTCAGATTCATATTTCTGCGTCAAAGCATATAACAAGGATTTGCAGACATGGATTCAGAACGGTTACAAAGATGACACAGATGCACCAATAAAGCAGAGACTGCTCTGGGAACAAGTAGCTCTTTTACAAAAAGAACTACCAAAGACTCACGTGATACATACACTGAGTCATCAACGTGATGGCGTTCACGTTGCAGGGAATTCATTGGCTGATGAGGCCGCGAAGGCAGCTGTGCAAACGGCTTCCGTAGCTGCCGTCACCCGGTCAAAAACAAAAATAGACAGCGAAATATTACAAGCTGTCAGCGCTTCAGAAAAGGATTCGATAGAACCACTCCCTAAAGGCTTTCCAGTAAAATACTCATACATAACTGATACAAACAATGTTCCTTTTGCTCGAATCCCTGGAGTGGGGGATAGGGCAATTCCAAACATGGAACATAGGTTAGGACTGATAATAGCGGCACACGAAGGGCTTGCTTCTACCCATGCTGGCGTCTCAGCCACTGTATCATTATTAAAACAGAGATACTGGTGGCCACAAATGAGAAGACAAACAAGGAACTATGTTCTAGCATGTGAAATATGTCAAAAAATGAAAGTATCAACTGTGAGACGTCCAGCACAGACGCCCCTTCTAATTCTCGGATAAACCATTAGCCTGTGTTTATCTAGACCACTGCGGTCCCTTACAAAGGGATGGTAACTATAAATATATCTTGGTCGCAGTGGACTCATGCACGAGATTCATATGGATGTGGCCCCAGCGAACGGCTGACGCCAGAACTGTTATAAAAGATTTGCGAGTCTTTATCGGCACATACGCAATTGGCATTCTGCATTCGGACAATGGTCCTGCTTTTAGCTCTCGGGCTTATAAGGAGGCCATGGTCAGCATGGGCGTGCAATTGCGGTACTCTTGTCCATTTCACCCTGAGGGGAACGGAATTGTTGAAAGAAAAAACCGTGACATAAAGCAATCTATAACGGCAAAGGTATTAGGTTCGGGAGCTGGGTGGGTCAAACATCTAATAAGTGTCCAACGTAGTCTAAATAACTTGCCAAGAAATTCTCTGAAGGGATTCAGTCCGTACGAATTATTATTCGGAACTAGGATGTTGATCTCTGACCTTGATAGTCAGACTTCAGTGGTAATAGAAAAAACCTTTGATGTCAAAGACCGTTTGGCTATTTTGCAGGACTTAAACAAAACAAGAAAAGACCTGAGCAACATACAGTTGAAACAACAGCCAACAACCACTGAAGAATCACCACCTGTCCCAGCAAGACCTGTCTGGATTCCAAAAGTCGGGGATCTAGTCAGGGAGAAGATCGCGGTAAAGAAGGAATTTGGGCCTTCTTACAGAAAAGCAGTTCCTGTCTTGTCTGTCAACGGGACAAGATGAGTTGTACTACCGCCACTTGCTGGAAAAAAGGAGAACCGAGTTGTATCCATCGACCTGGTAAAACCACAACATGTGGCCGATAACAAACGGTAGGCCAAGTGGACTCCCAATAAGTAGCAGAACACCAAGGTTTGCTACCAGTACAGAGGTCCTAACAAAGAGGCTCATCACATTCGAAACGCCTAAAGAAGAACAACAAGGACTATGCAACAATGCAATAGAACTCAGACCTCTGAAAACCCAAATAAAGACATTTAGCAGAGACACACCAATCTACAATGAAGTTCCAAGTGAAAATGCAAGAAACAAAAATCCTGAACCAATTGGAACAATTGACAGAACTGCATCTGGTTACTTCATCAACTTCGATGATTCCTCTGAAGGTTTCAGCGAACAAAAGACACAGCCATCATCAAAATCCTTTAAAGACAAAGCTAAGGAACTTTTGAAACAACTGAAAGAAACATATCTGGTTACTCCATGGATTGAATTTTGGGTGGGTTTTGGTGCATTTATCCTCATACTTTGGCTCATCATGGTATTTACCTTGGGACGCTTCATTGAGGGAAAATATGCTAAAATGGACACAGCAAGTCAGAACATCAACTTGGTCCTCAAACCACACACATCTTCACACGTCGAGAAACGAGAACTTTCTTCAGAACTTTCTTCAGCCAACTTCACAGCAATTCCAATACCTGGTGGGGTAGCCTGGGACAACACTGACTATGAAATTTATGGTCCGGTCGAGATCCTGAAATATCCACACCAAATCAAGATCTCCTTGAGTGACTTTGCAAAACCAAACTCATTTGCTGATGATTGGGACTTTGAAAGTATAAACAATATGATGTCTGACTTAGTAATGTCTGCTAAATTTACAAAACATGATTATTTGCAAGGTTCTACAAATTATGATAGTATGTATTGCTATAACCATTATGGTAACCATTTCTTGCATAAATCTGCACAACCTAGAAATGTTTTAAATTATAATCAATGGGAACATTGTGCTACACCTCCAAAAGGGAGCTCTAGAACCGTTTATGACAAATATTCATATTTTTCAGGTTTTAACATAACTAATGCTGAAACATTTTATTACAAATTGTCAAACAAGACAGGGATGAAAACCATGATAACCAACACGAAATTGATATATTCAGATTCATTCTTTGAAAAAATGAATACTTTTGGATTTGATTATTGGGACAAAAATGTTGATTTGAAAAGTGTTTGGGGTACAAAAGAATGGCAAGTACAGGGTATAGAAGCTTTGTTTAGAGCCTGCATGATCCCAGAACAAATGATATTTTTAAATGACACTGTTCAACAAACCACCTGTCTTGGCTTAGCCAAAATCAAAGATTTAAATAACCTGTCTATTCCAAAGCCAACAATGTTTAGCAATAACTCTGATACAGATGAAGAAATAGACATAAGCCATATACTTAACCAAAACAGAACACATCCTGATTGGAAACAATGGTTGATCTGGCCCACAGATACAAATAACTGTCAAGATAGATTCCTGAATAAAACACAGGGTTTCAAAATGACCAGGCCAGACCCTAGATATCCTCAAAGACATCACCCAGGGATAATAACAACCTACAGTGTGGGCAAATTATGCCTTCAATGGCTACAAACTTCCACACTGCCTGAAATTAAGCAACACCTAACTTTACTTACTGATGGTGCTGACTTGTGTGATTTCATACTGGGACCACGCAAACAGCGTCAAAAGCGTTTCATAGCAGCCTCTGTATATGCAGCATACAATGAGGCCTGGAAGGTTACTCAAATTGAAACAGCAGAGAGAATACGTGAAATTGATCGTATTAATTTGGAAAAATCACTTTCTGTAGTGGACAATGGGTTAATGACTCTGTCCTCCAGAATATTTTCATTGGACAGCATTGTGTCTTCAGCAATCGACATATTATCGCAAGACTTACTGTTATTACAACATGGTCAGTCACAATTGCGCTCTATTGTACAGCTTGGCTGGACGTTACAAAATCTGCGTTCAGGCTATGTGCCTTGGCGTTTAATCAACACAACGTCACTATTCCAAATCTTTAACCTTACTGATAGACAAATCGGTATGGCGCAGAAGGGTGCTGATTATACAATCTTGAGCATTGAAAAACTAGAAAGATTACCAATGACAATGTCAGAACGACCTGTCAGTGAATGGATAATCCACGGAATCATAAATATTCCAATCTCAACCTTCAGGTTTCAATACTGCCAAAAATATATACAGGCTGGCATGTACGAGAAATTGGGAAAGGGGTACCTTAAAACAACTTGGAACCTGCCCTATTCACATGCATGTGTCAGTAATAAAGGACAGAAAGTGTTTCTTAGTGGCAACAATTGTGCTATGTCACTAAGCGGCACACTTCTGTGTAACGGTATTAGTTTGCACGGAGCCTGTGAAGGGAATTCATACAACCTTTCATGTCACCAGCAAGGCGCACCTGCAACTGAAATAGAACCATTCTTTCAAAGACTCTATAATGGGAGTTACATTCTTATTGTAGACCGCAGATGTTGTAGTCTTATGCCCGGGACTCCTTATCTCGTCACCACGACGGCGAAGGTCAAGTGCTGTGGACGTTCTTTGTTCCCCAGCTCCTTTCCAGACAGGGAGGCGAGGGCATGGCCCAGTTTGAAAATTACTTCTATTCGAATAGACACTTTAAGCAGAATGAAAACAGTGCTCCTTCAGACGCCTACAAGGCTCACGTCATCTAAAGAAACGTATGATCTACAAGTCGCAAAGACGACTGCAGAGATACATACATTATTATCAACTAATTCCCCCGTACATTTCGCGGAAATCCTGAGCGAAATCTTAAATATTTCTGATACCACTGGGGTCTCAAAGGTATTTAAGACAGTATTTTCGATGGCATTAACACCATTCAAAGCCATACTGGGTATTTTTCCAGATTTCGTCCATTCGATTTTTGGCGGACTTCCCCTGATCCTGGGACTAATTGCAGGAATCCTATTCCTAGTCCTTATTTTTCGTTATGGCAACCCATGTCACAGATCAAACTCTCGCGACAATGGAAGATACGATCCTAGCCATTGGATACCGGGACCGGATATCAAAAATCCTGGGACTCTCCCGGCTTAGAGACCTAAACATGACTTGGTTTCTATCATTTCGACCAATGTGGCAAAGGTGTGTTTTACCTGTACTAAGGTGTCTGCTATGCGGAGAAGAATGCGTGTTAGACACCTGTCTGATGCTACAATCGGATGCGCCGGTGGATGCAGATACACTGTTGGTTCCTACCAAGGTTCACGCACTGTGCTGCCCTCAAAGGCTGCCAATTCTGATGACGGCATTCCTGGAATCTTCACCACTACGATTGAAGAGTAGTGAAGTTCAAGATGAAAGCAGCATCGAACAGGTACGACCTTCTGTCAGCAATGCAAATCAGAATGTCAATGGAGACAATCATGCGCACGAATGCATGGTTACCCCTATTTCCGACTTAGTGGAACTTTCCCATGAAGCTGTTGACAGTTTTTTCGAAAGCCTGAATGATATGATGTTCTCTCCGGAACAGAAATAGAGACTTTTGAGTAAACTCGCACACGGCGTTCCCTGAATTCGGCCTTCAACCTTTAAAAATAAAGTCACATGAACAATTAAAATCCAGTTCACGGACAGCAACTTTTTTCAGCAAGCCCTTAAAATATTTTTCTATATATTTTTTCCCCGGGACACTGATCTTCTGCTTAAAGTAAGAAACTATTCCTAGAGAACTAAGATTTCTATTTTAGATACTTTATATAGACTTTAGCTGCCCGCTGGTATGTTCACAAATATTTTATTATGTGATGAAATGGTCTCGAACTTCCTTTCTGTATAGCCATATTAAGAGCCATTTCATGTGTATTTCTCATATACCAAAAAGCAATAATGCATTACAATGCGTGTTTACTTTTGCATTTAATTCACAGCTTAAGTGCATACAATATATATGACTGCAATTTTTCAGTATATTTGAAAATTTCGAAATACATTTATGTATTTTGGGGTGGTAAGGTATACACTATACTCTATAGTATGTTGTACTATGTTATACTATGCATAGATTAGTAGATATGACCATAGTTAGCGTGGAGTGGGTGTCGTGTATTTCTATAGGTTCTGAATCGATCCCCCTATTCCTGACCCTATTCTGGTTAAACTACCTAGCTAGTTAACTAACAGTCAGCCCATGAGGCAAGAAATCCCCCATGATGCAGATACCGTTATCTGACGCAGTCACACTATGGCACAGGAACGTGTTATCTGATTAGGTCATAACGCTTGAGATCTAATTAGACAAGCGACATTCCTCCAGCCCCTGATAAGGCATACGACGTTCTCATAACAAATCAAACCTATGACAACCTGGAAAATCCGTGCGGCCATTGTTTTGATTTCACAGAGAACTTTTGCAAAAGAATGTGCTAACGAGCAAGTCGTATGACATCTTTATTGACGTACCTATGTCCATCCTTACGTCAATCTCGGCACCTTTAAGGTATAAATATTGCCGACCTTGCCCTATGCAAACACACGCGTGGTGACAAGACGGAGCAGCCATACTTGCCGAAGCCGAGAGCAGAAGCAGACCCCGCAGGCAGCAGCCCCGCCTTCCTGACGCGCTGAGAGACGCGCTGCTATCTCAAGCCGAGAGACCCAGCACCGGCGCTTCTGGGCAGCCCTCGCAGGCAGCCTGGAATATCGAGAGCAGAGAAAGAGATACCATTCCTCATTCATCCTAAATTCCAGGTACAGAACTGAATAACCCCTCCTAGAGAATTCTTTAGTTATTCACTTGGCAAAAACAAACTTAACTTAAACTGTAACTTTCTATTCCCGCCCACGCATTAGACTTAGGTCAGGTACACGGGGTAGGCGTATTTAGAAACACCAGTTGAGTACGTTTAGTCAAATGTATATGTGTATGTAAATATATTTTAATCATTTTAAACATCATATGGCTCAGAAACCATATCAATGTTTTTACAGTATTATTTTATACTATTGCTTCTAATGTATGCACTTTACTTAACTATAAGTATTGCAATAATATCGATCCATTTCTCTTGTACGAGAAAAGAGACTGATCAATAAATAACATCTTTTATTGAACACGCCCGTCTCTTCCTTTTCTCTACATTCTGATGAGACTAAGAATGCACGTACTGACTGAGTAAAATAATTGCCTTGTGCTCACACGACTCTTGAGATTGACTCTTGATTAGGGGAGAGCAAAGTTGTCATGTTCTATGGTTGTCAGAAACTAAATCCCTTCTTGTCTAATCAGGGGAGTTAATCCTTCCTTGAACATTCGAGAAAGTTTCTAGCGAACTCTGAGCTTAGCTGGCAAACCCAAAAATTAAGTCTAGTTTCGACAGTAGTAGACCTAGTTAACGTCTGGCCTAGGCCTTTACTGCTGTAGGTACTATTCCAATGCGCAGAGCCTATTGGGAAAATAGGAGCTACACTACAGTTTTATATGAAGCTATATGAAGAGCAGCAAGGGAACGATTTAGGGGAAATAGCACTCTACCTAAAGAATATTCCAAGGGTGGAGTTAGAAGATCAAGATCGATAGAGACTGGATACTCCATTAGATTTAAAGGAGATTGAAGTGGCTCTCATGAGTCTCTCTTCTGTAAAGGCATCAGGACCAGATCAGATACCACTAGAGTTCTTTAAGGTATTCTGGAAAGTATTGGGGAAGGATATGGTGAAGACTATGCAACAGGCGCAGACGGGGGCGTCTGTGCCAGGCTCATGGTCTGGTGCAGAAATTGTTGTTATATTAAAGAAAGGAAAATCACCTAAGGACCCCGGTTCTTATAGACCCATAACCATTATGAATGCCGACACAAAGATCTATTCAAAGGCATTAGAAATAAGATTTGCGAGTGTCATAACACCATTAGTCACTAGCAACCAGCATGGATTCATACCAGGACGTGGAACTACCCATCACACCCGGAAGCTTATTACCTTATTTGACACCATGGAAGTCACAGGGGGCCCGATGGCGGCACTGTTTTTAGACTCCGAGAAGGCGTTCGATCGGGTCTCCTGGGACTCTCTATGGTGTGTTTTAATCAGGGCACGATTTGGGGAGAGTTTTGTCAGGGCAATAAAAGCACTATATAGGGACCCGGTAGCAGCCGTCAGGGTAAATTCAGGACTAACTAGGCCGGTTCAAATTAAGAGGGAAACAAGACAGGGGTGCCCGTGCTCCCCCCTGTTGTTTGCCATGTATTTGGACCCTCTGATTCGGAGGATGGAAATGAATGAGAATATTGTTGCATTGACCACGCATAGGGGGGATTGCAAAATACTCGCATGTGGCAGTTCTTACATCAACACCCACGGAGGCTATTAGATATGTGGAATTGGAGGCAAAACATTTTGGAAGGGTATCAGGCTACTCCTTCAATACCAATAAGACGCAAATAGTTAAGAACGATAATGTAGTATGCCAGGATCAGCGGGTGGTGCAGACAGGTGTATACCTTGGAATTACAATTACTTCAGAACTAGATAAGGTAGTGGAATTAAATATAGCTCCTATTATAGCTAAGGTTGGAAGGGATCTAGATAGGCTTCACAATTTGCATCTGTCGATAGTTGGTAGAACAAATATCATTAAGATGCTTGTGCTACCAAAATTCCTATATATATTTAGGGCAATTCCGCTGATGTTTGATAACTCCTGGTTTAAGAAGTTGGAAGTTATGATCAATAGGTTTATCTGTTTCAAAGGAAAGACCAGGAGAGCACTGCGATTTATGGCACTCCCAAGAGAACGAGGAGGCTGGGCATTACCAGATTTGAAACTTTATTATTGGGCTGCTGCCTTACAATATATGGTGGGTTTAATAGGTGGAGCGGAGGCGGAGGGGGAGGACGAACTAGGAACCTTAGCAATATACGGTCTCTTGCTGGGTGATGAGGCAAACAATGTCCTCCTTAGACATTTTGATTCAGCTTATTTTAAGAGGACTCGATTTAAGACTATCATGGCAGCATACAATATCTGGAAGGCCTTCAGTAAGAGATATGGCTTGGGCAAAAACAATAGATATACAGGAATGAGGAATAATCCAGCTTTCCCTTACGATATCTTCTCTGATGCAGTTTTTACGGTATGGGTGAGAAAGGGAATTACGAGGATTGGTGATCTGATGGGGTCCCATGGTTTGATGCAGTTTTCCGAGATTCAGGCAAAGTATGGTATAGAAACAAGGCATTTTTTTAAGTACCTTCAAGAAAGAA
Organism: Lissotriton helveticus; assembly: GCF_964261635.1. Lineage (NCBI taxonomy): Eukaryota > Metazoa > Chordata > Amphibia > Caudata > Salamandridae > Lissotriton > Lissotriton helveticus. Next base: position 1,312,440,448 of record NC_136063.1, read on the forward strand.
GCTTTCTGGCAAATAAAAGGGGGGGCCTGCTGGATTTGAAAAAAATGCCATATTGGAGGTGGTACAGGAAGGAGTTAGCTGCACTATTAAGAGGTTTTATCATGAATTAATAGAAACAAAACAGGATGATATGGAGAAATGGGGGGAAAGTTGGGCCAGTAAGCTGGAGGTAGAAGCGGATTGTTTTAATTTATCATTAGAACTGGGTCAGAATGTTTTGTGTTCTGCAGCACTTCAGGCGCAGCACTATAAGACACTTTACTGGTTATACTATACTCCGTCAAAAATTGCGCAATGGGGGCTGTAACGGGCATTAACTGCCCAAGATGTGGAAGTCTACCTGCTGATATAGTACATGTATTTGCAACATGTCCACACGTATCCATAATATTGAAAGAAATCGAGATTTTTGTACAAAGAGCATTAAGAATATCAGTTAACTTAACCCCCTCATTAATATTGCTGGGTGTGAATCCGGATGGTACTCAGGGGGAAGGATGTTATTTTATTTTTGTGGCAATGGCTGTATTAAGATTGTGTATCGCTTCAGCATGGCTTGACCCATTACCACCAACATATCAACAGTGGCTAGCCAGGATTCTTAATATATATAATTTGGAAAAAGCTATTTATGCTAGAAAAGGGAGGAAGGGGAGGAAGTTGGGATTAAAAATATGGGAACCAATAACTATTTGGAAGGAGGAGATTTAGGACAATATGATTGTATAGGGGGATTGACTGTTTACTGTTATGGTTTTGTCATGCTTTAGGTCTGTTTTATTCCTGATGTCTTCCTATCCCCTCGCTTTTATCATTCTCTTATTTGCGTTTCTGTAGAAACTCTAATTGATTATATGTAATGTTGCGCTCCGTACCCTTGGTTTAGGGGGGAAAAAATTGTTTAAAAAAACTTCATTAAAAAAAAATTAAAAATAATTTTTTGTACACTATAGAAGCTCTAGTATTACTATGTGAAATGTCAAGATTGTATTATGTTTCTACCCGTTTTTGCATCAACTTTTCTTAATAGTGCATTCTCAACAGAAGGCAATAGAAACCCTAGGCCAATTATTTGCAGCAGTGAACATTCATAAAAACATTTCCATAATAAGCTCTTATTAGTACAACTTGTTTATATGTATTATTATTATTGCCTTGTATGCATGTTTCCTTCATCTTATTTTAAAGCATGCTTTTACGATGCTTCTACAATACTTGTTCCATTTCCATGTGTCACTGTATCTAATGGGTGCAACAATTACTTGCAGCTTTTCGTCTCTTCAATTAGTAAATGTGTGTCGTTTGTGATTTTTATAATTTGTGCTGCATCATAGGGATTACCACAGGAGTCATAATGAAGCTTAGATGTTCTAAAATGATATCCCCCGCCAGCCATGAGCTTTCATTATATACCATGGATTAAATAAATGTTTCAGCGCCAACACAGGTTGACGGTGCTGTGTTTGGAAGGATGAAAGACACTCTGGGTCATATGTACAAGGACTGGCAGTTTTCTTACTGCTGTGTACCTCTGAAAACTATCATCTTGTTTGCGACATATGTACAAGACATCGTTACATGGCGATAGCTTCAGGGATCAGATGTGAAAACTGCTGCTAACATTAACATGATGGCAATAGGAAGTCTACCGTTAGCGGGCGAAAACCAACTAAAGGCCTATCAGCGGGGAAAAAACACACGTTAGTCAGCCCAATGTGAATAATTTTGCCTCTATTGGAAAAAATAGCCTATCAGTCGACCTTCAATAGAAAATAGGCAAAATAAAACAATGAAATGCAAAATGGAGCAGCCAGGGCCAAGTGCAGCACACATCAACAACCCCCTCAAGCCACCCAACATCCAGGATGACCAGGATGACCAGGATGAGAGCCTGGATGCCTCGCAGGACCTGCCCCTGGAGCATGGATGCCTCACTGGACCTGTGTCTAGAGCCTGGATGCCTCACTGGCCCGAGTCTAGAGCCTGGATGCCTCACTGAATCTGCGTTTGGAGCCTGGATGCCTCACTGGACCTGCATCTGGAGCCTGGATGCCTTGTAGGACCTACGTCTGGAGTATGGATGCCTCGCTGGACCTGCGTCTGGAGCCTGGATGCCTCACTGGACCTACGTCTAGAGCCTGGATGCCTCACTGTACCTGCGTCTGGAGCCTGGATGCCTCGCTGGACCTACGTTTGGAGCCTGGATGCCTCGCTGGACCTGCATCTGGAGCCTGGAGTGTGATGCGGAGGATCTGTGGAGCAGATGAACCGTGGCAGTAGACATTGAGGCGCGGCGATCGCCCATACCTGGTGGTGAAGTTCCGGCCGGTCGCATGGAGACATGTTGCTGACCTGTGTGAAAAGACCGCCTTGTGCCCCTTGAAGCTGTGAATGTTAGAGGCGCTCCTGTGCATCAACTTAGGGAGGTCTGCATCACATACTATGTCCACCACTACACTGGGCCATGGTGTCAATGTCCAGGTAAGGAGAAGGTGGGACACATAGCGTAGGAGGCCTGCGGGTCAAGCAGCCCAGGCCTAGCACCTGTAGATGATGCACCCCAAGTGTCAGCTGATCTGCTATGGCGGAAGAGGGTCACCCCACTGCTTTCAAGCAGTGCAAGAAGAGGAACAATCATCACATGATGATAACTTCCTGATGTAATCGTGCCATGTTTCCTTTGCGTGCGGGAGGGTGGTTAGGGCTGCTCCACTCACGGAGCAGGGCAGGGGCAGAGTGGCATGCCCACTCAAGTGAGCAGTGACTGTTTGGTCAGCCCACCCAGGCCACACAAAGCAGTCATGCGCACTGTCCTGTTCGCATTGCAGGCTGCATTATAGCCTGCATGGAGACCATGCCCACACCTCCAGACCCTGGCTGAACACCTCATCCAGTGCCAATGACCAATCCCAATGCCGCATTGCAGCGTTATGATTGGCTTAGGGGAGGGAGCCTGGCTGTCTACTTCCTGTTCCTTAGAACAACTGAGACACGGGACTCGGCCTCGAGGTAAGATTTTTCTCATTTAAATATTTACAACACCAGCTCACACACACACCCCCGGGTCCACGCCCCATCCAGTGTTCTTTCCGGCATTTCCCCCCTCCTAGCTATCCAGTCCCCCCCACATCACTTCTCAATGGCGGCCGCTGGGGGGCCATGTGCAGCAGGTGTACCACTGGTGTGCCAAAGGTATATATAGAGTTATGACGAATACCATTATATTGCATTCCATTACAATGCATCCTAATCCTAGGCATATTGCAATAGTAGGGTAGGTGTTGGATTGCGGAGATGTAAACATTACTATTCCCACTTCAGTGAGTGCAACTCTAAAACTAACCCTTGCACCCCAAAGCAAACCCTGAACCCTAAAATTAATCTTTGAGCCCCCAAAACCTTCCCTAAAAATCATATTTGACCCAAATGCACCCCCCCAATTTTCATATTTGACCCAAATGCACACCCCAAATTTCAGCTTTTACCCATAATACACCCACATTTCATCTCCGACACCTGAAACCCATACCCACCCTAAAACTTAACCATACCCAATTACTGACATCACAATGCATTGTAATGGAATGCGATGTAAAGGCACCTGCGTTGTTGGATTTGCATTGCGTTGTAATGGATGTCTCCCGTGCCAAAGGCAAGCCATTGGCAAGCCCGTCTGCGTCCGTCTGCCCCTGGACCACGCTCAGCACCAAGGACCCTTCCTCTCAGACACTCCACCCCTACGGCTCCAGCACCCTCCTCGCCATCAACCCTGGATGCCACATCGCCTGCCAGGACCAACATCTGCTCCGGACATCGCCATCGCCATCACTGACGGCTACTAAATCACCCGCAAGGACCACCCCGACCATCCAGGAGCAGGCATTGCTTTCACCTACAGAAGCACACTCCGACTGATCACGCACTCTAATGACCCAACGGTGACCATGGAACACCTCAACTTTCAGATCCGGACCAACTCCAACCCCAACCCCTTCCTCTGTGGCCCCCTCATCTGCAGGCCCCCCAGGCCATGGACACCCATTCTCCGATACCATTGTAGACCTCATTGCACACCAGGCGCTCCCATCCACCGACGACATCCTACTCGACGAACTCAAGTTCTACCTGGACAACCCCAGTGACTAGAACACCACCCCCTCCTGGGGTAGCTCCCCAACATCAGACTCAAGCAGCTAGTCACCGCAGCAAGCCACATAGCAGGACACATGGTCGAGCACTTCTACTCCGCCAGTGGGACCTTCAACTACAGCCACACCACCAGACTCTCCTGGACCGACCATTCATTGTGTACATCATGTCTTCACCATGCCACCCATACACAGCTGCCATCATTGCCCCCTCACAGCTGGGTCAAAGCCACCGAAGTACATCTCATCAACACCCTCAGCACCACCACTCCACCAACGCTTACAGACGATGACACCTCCGCGCGCAACCGCCACTGATGGATCTCCAACCGTGCCGACACCCGGGCACTCCTCAAGAACGCCACTGCTCAGTACTTTATCCCTGCATGATAGCAGGCGTAAGGGTTTCGCAGTGCCACAGGGAATTGCTCGCCCCATGCATTGCTGGAGTTGAGTCATGGTGGTGATACGACTGCAGAAACGCGTGACTTTAGCACAGACAGATACATCAGGATTCCAGACGTATCTGTCATTACCTGCGTCATCGAGTGCTGTCCAGTGAATACAGCGCATCTGTGGTGTCGCCAGAAGGGGGTAGTGAAAAGTGTTGCAACACTATCTTGTTCCAGCGCTGCAACACTTTTCATGAGTGCGGCCCTGGAATGCGCACTATCTTATTGATGGTGCGGAGTCCTGCCCTGTAGTTTTGTGGCAGGGCAGCGCAGCAACATTGCTTGCAGCACGGTCCAGCACCAAAACTTGCTGTAATGAGGCCCCAAGGGTTATCTCCATTTTTAAGGCCAGCTATTTTCTGGTCTTAAACAACTGCCTATAACTGCAGTTAGAGGCAGTTTTTTGGTCCTCCAAAGTTAAAGAATGCCTTGTAAATATCACAAAGTGGAGTTAGCGGCCGTCTTTGCACAGGAGCGCCTCCCTTGCATGTCATTATCACTAACAGAAGTGGCGATCTGTATAATGGACGTTTTCACTGGAAAACTGCAGCTAACTGAGGCTAGCGACAGCTTGTACATATGGTGATAACATTTTTGCCGTAAAACAGTCAGAAAAGTGCTGCTAAGGCGGCGTTAGCCCCGTGTCCATATGCCCCTCTGTATCTTTGCTGGATATAGGTAGTTGGTACTGTGGCACTTGCCTGTAAGGTTACTCTTATTTTGGCATCGGACATTAGCTATGGTTTTGCAACAAAAGGTCAAAAACACTGATATAACTTCGACTGTGCCTGTGAATAAGGCAATTTTGACTGCTTGGGGAGAAGAGTGTTAATCTGCATTACAAGAGTTCTGGTAGTTCAGTAGCATAAATCTCTTGGCGAGCTAGAGGTTAAAAGGCTTTCATATAGTTCTTATGCTACTGACACGAGAGCCTCGTTTAACACTGTGAGAAAGTGTTACAATCTTTCTTTCCAAATGTTTCTAATAATTAATAATTCTCCCCCTGGGGGAAAGAGATGTTTGTCTTCTGACAAATTTGTCAAGAAAATCTAATTATCTAACCTGTCAAGGCGTGGGAAAATTAAACAGACACATTCTACCCTGCAGCAGATCTAATGATTTTGTATAGCTAGGTGCTAGGGTATTTTTTACCAGAAGGATCCACTATTCGGAGGGGAAGCGGAAATGTCCAAGGCGCATTGCTTAATTATTGTTGACAGGGAGGTCTTCTTACCTATTTCAAAAAGTGAGCCGAGTTCCGGGATATTTTTTTCGGGGATTGGGGTGGTTACATTTTTGACGGATGTATGACGTTACAACGCATACTTTTACAACGCCTACCTTTACATCGCAACTTTTACAACGCATACCATTACAACGCATAATGCTTTTAGGCGCTGGATAGTGAATAGTTTAATTTACTATTCCAACTCCAGTCCCCGTGGATAGTAGGGAAGGTTATTGGATAGTAAATTAACCTATTCCCTATCCTAGAGTGCCCCCCAGAGCAATGCGTTGTAATAGTTTGCGTTGTAAAAGTTGCGTTGTAATGGTAGTTCGTTGTAAAAGTTTCGTTGTAAAGGTTGTTCCCCATTTTTGACCCTGCATTTTTTTTTTTTACCGTTCACGCGTAATTTAAAATTAAGACACGTAGGTCACACTAGATGTCAACAGCCACACCTGAGCAATCATATCGACTTTTTGCTAATTTAAATAATGGATTTTATTTAGCTTAAATGTTTATTCCAGGATGAATATGTCATAGTTCGCATATTTAAAAGCCAATTGACTGGGGTATTTAGGCACTGTAGTTAGCTTATGTACCTCTGCAATTGCCCTGTTCAGAGCTTCGTTAACGGAGCAATTTTCTAGGCTGCACTTTCCAGCACATGCCAATTTGGCTAAAGTGCCTGGGGCCTTGCGTCAGCTTTGCGCTTCCGATGCGTCACTTTTTGTGACGCATCGGCGGCGTAAAACATGCCTCCTGTTGCGCACTATTTACAAAGTGACGCATCTAAGCAGATGCGTCACTTTGTAAACCCCTGCGCTACATTATACCTGCGTCAGGTATAATGTATGCAGAGGGGGCGTTCCCCCGCAAAAAGCCTCGTAATAGTGACGCAGTGAAATCTATGAGATTTCACTGCGTCACTTTTAGGACGCTGTTGCGTCAAAATCCTGCGCCTGCCTCACAGCAGGAGTAAGACTGACGCAAGCCCTTTCACATGGGGCTTTCCCCATGTGAAAGGACGCAATGCTGGAGTTGCGTCACTTTTGTGACACACCCAGCAATGCGTGACTTTTGCGCTTACAGATACGTCAGAAATACTGACGTATCTGTAACTCCTTGCGACATGATGCGTCATACTGTAAATATGACGCATCATTGGTGTCGCAAGGAGGACGCAGCGAAAAGTGACGCATCGCTGTTTTCACGCAGCGATGCGTCACTTTTCATAAAGGAGGCCCCTGGACACTGCCAAATCCTTTGCTTCCAGGCGTAGTGCAATTCCTCAGCTTGTGGTGAATCATTTTTTACTGCGCAATGCAAAACATAATAGTGATGGCATGCCACTGATTAGAGATAGCTAGAAAGAGCAACAATTGGGCTAAATGCCTACCATGCGTTTTTTAGATGCACTTTACATATTTTTGTATTAAGAAAAGTGGTGTTAAAGAATCAAGAAATGTTTTAACACCACTTTCCTGCTTGAAAAATCGACGTCCGTTAGCATCACCAAAAAGCTGGCACTGGCTCCACACCTGTAAATGTGGAACAGAATGATGGAAAAATTGGTTAGCCATTTTGGATTCATGGTGTCATGAATTTTTACGGGAAAGCAAAGGGGAAGTGCTGCAAAAGATAGTGAACATTTGCCAAGAAAGTAGACATGATTGGGTGGGAGAAATTCTCCAGTCACCGGCTCGTCCACAGAATGCCAATTAACCACCTTCCTTCTCAGAACATTCCTAGTCCTGAAAAAGATAATACCTGAAGAAATAAGACTCTTCTAAAAGGAAAGAACTGAAGGACTCCTGACTCTTGCTTGCACCCAGGGACTTGAACTGCTATCCAAGGGTTAAGTCGCTTACCTGTTTGTGTGCTTCAGGAAAGCAGAAGGTTTCCTAACTCTAAAGCCTTAATTATAACCTAGATGGAAAGATATTAACACATCATTTTTTAGTGTTAATTTCATACCACCTGATTATACGTTTTTTTGTTTTTTCCTCACTTAATTTTACCAGGTGTGCACAGTGCTTAATTTGAGGCTGTGGTTGCCGGTGGGGTACACTGGCATTTAATTTTGAGCACCTGCACTTATTTCCCAAGTGCAAGAGAGGGAGAAACGCAAAGATTGGAAGATGGAGGGAGAGAAAGACTGGAAGAGCTGCTAGGTGGAGCACAGATCTGAGTGGGACTATGTGGACTTTGGGGGTTCCTGTGAGGATAGCATTCCCATAGTCAATTTTTGAGAGTACCAGGGATTGTAGGACCCATTTGAAGTCTTCAGGTGGGATAAAGGGTTTGATTTTCTTCAGGTGACGGAGAGTGAAGAGAGCTCCTTTAGTAGAGTTTTTTATGTGATCATTGAGGGTTAGATTTTTGTCAATAGTAAAACCGAGAGGTCTCACTGAGTTTGACAAAGAGAGGGAGCAGTTGAGTGCATTGAGGTCAGAGATCCAGGTGTGGATTGGGAGTCCATTGTTTTTATGGGAGAAGAGGATGTTTTCAGTTTTCTTGGGGTTGAGTTTGAGGTGGTTGGATTGGAACCAGTGTTGGCTTTTGTTTAAGGTGTGGTTAGGGTGAAGTAGATCAGCGTGAGACCTATTCTTATAGTACAGTTGTGTGTCGTCAGCATAGAGGTGGTAGTTGATTTCTGCTTGTTTCAGGATGAGGGTAAGTGGTTCCATAAAGAGGTTAGAGAGAGAGGAGGAGAGAATAGAGCCTTGGGGGACGCCTAGGGACATTGGAGAGGGGTTGGAAAGGCAGTCGTTCATTTTGACTTGTTGAGTTCTGTGTTGGAGAAATTATGTGAACCATTTAAGGATCTGGCCGTTGAGGCCAAAAGCCGGACTTGAGTGAGTTGAGAAGGAGTTGTGGTTGACTGTATCAAAGGCAGCCGAGAGGTCTAGAAGAATGAGAAGGCAGAATTCACCGTTGTCAAGGGAAGAGTGGATGTCATCGATTATATTAAGCATGGCGGTTTCTGTGCTGCAGCCTTTTCTGAAACCGGATTGCAAGGGGTCCAGAAGGTTGAAGTTGTTAATGTGTTTTTCTAGATGAAGCAGAGCACATTTTTCCAGGGCTTTGGAAAGAAGAAGTAGGTTAGAGATAGGGTGGAGGTTGTTCAGGTTATTTGGGTCAGAGGTGGGATTTTTAAGGGATAGGCATGATTTGACTGAGTTGAAGTGAGTCCGGGACACAAACTAGAGAAGGAAGTATTGATGATGTTGGTCCAGTAGGGCAATTATGTGTTTGAGATTCTGGATAAGACTGGAAGGGATAGGGTCTTTGGTGTGTGAGGACGGTTTAAGTTTGGTTATGATGTTAGAGACTTCAAGGTCAGTCACAGGGTGGAAATTAGAGCAAGAAGCAACGTTTTTTGTTTCAGGGGGGAAGGTTGGGTTCTGGCGGAGTAGTAGCGAGAGGGGTAGTGGAAGGGAAAGGAGGCAGAGTCACGACGGGAGGATCGTTTAGTGTATTGTCAGCGACGAGAAAGGAATTAGGTGGGATCTCCGTTAAATGGAAGGAGTGATCGATGTTGGCAATTTTTTCGGAGAAGAAGTTGGCAATTTCCTCACATCTGTTTGTTGAGGAAGTAAGTTTGGGGTGAGCTGTGGATGTTTGGTTGCGAACAATGTTAAAAAGTTCTCTGGGTCTGTTTTTTGCCCGGTCGATTTGTATTCGGAAAAAGGGGGCCTTTTCGTGGAAGATGTGTTTTTTATAGGATGATCTAGTGACCCTGAGACAGGCAAGGTGGGCGGCGGAGGGGTGTTGTCTCCAAGATCTTTCAGTTAGTCTAAGTGATCACCTTTTGTTGTTGAGATCAGAGTTAAAACAAGTTTTAGATGGAATTGCTCTTTGCTTTTTTGGTTTGGAAGTACACTTTCCTGCACAAAAAAAAATCATCAGAGGCACTTTCCTCTTTCTATGTGTGCTGTAGAATGCAAAAACACGGAGAAAAAAATCATATCTTTCCTCGTTAGGGCTCCCCTGGGGAGGCGGAGCATTGTGACGCATTCCCTGGTCTACCACTAATGATAAATCTATGAATGTGCCAAAATACATAGGTGGATGCATGGGAACACCCACACTTCACCCATGGAATGCCTCCATGAGGCAGAGTAATGCAAGGTAGTGACTTGCGCTGCCTTGCATTACTCCATATTTACTAAGCCATACAGAGCCATGAAAGGTGGACTTGGAGGCCTGGTAAATATCATTCAAGGTTTTGCATTGCCTTTGTATGGTGCAAGGGTGAGCAAAATGAAGACACCAAGGTATATTTCTTTAGTATCGCACAATTCCCACATGTCCTTGGCTGCACATATTGTTTTGTGAGTATCTTATAGCTGACATTGTAGTACAATACCCTGTAAGCGCCATAGCACATTTGCCAATGTTTCCTTTACAACAGCCTTGCAATAGGAGAACTCAGAGGTGGGAGCATATGAGGTAAGTCTCATACTCTGTGCACAGCAGACACCATTATCCCATCATTTCTGTTGTATTTAACACTCTCATACTTCTTGTAGGTGTCAATGCTAATACCATTAGTCCTTGGCTTCTGATATCACGCCTCGATCCACAGGCACAAGGAAGAGAGATACAACATTGCACATAGGCAAAAAGGTCTGTGGTGAAACATATATTTGGAGTGTTTTTTTTAAAGGCAGAATCAGATACCTATATAAAAGCAGAGGTAAACTGCAGTCTACTCCAGTGAATTGATCATGGTTATAGCCTGGACTTTCATCTTGCACAACACTGCCAGTACTTTTTTTTCAGTCTATGGTTCCAGTGGTAACTTATGGCTAAACAATGCGAAGAGATTTTTGAAAAACAGGTTGTGAGGACAAACCCACTGTTAATAAATCTGAAGGGACAGGAGCTGATCAAGGAAAAATAATGGCACATCAAGCAGGTGATGATGCTCCAAAATGCCAAAAATGGTTCACAATCTTCTGAATATGTATCTATTAAATCCACGGAGCGGCAGTGAGGCACAACGGAGGATTGATTCCGGCGGTATTCGACTGTGTTACCGACCACCTCAGATGCCACGCTCATGGGGCACGATAACTAATTGAAAAATAGACCAGATTGGGTAATTTTTTGACAAGGGCCCACTTTTGACTGCAGTAGGGATCAACATAGGTCCTGATGAATAAGCAGAGGGGGTCTGCTTATGAAACATGTTGACCGAGTAAGGCATAATAATCAACCTTACTACAACCCCTTTTTTAACATTTCCAGCTAGGGAAGCGAATAAATTATTTTTTCCACTAGCCAGGGAATTTTTAACTTTATTTTCACTTTAACCCCCCCTACCACTCACACTATCCTCCTACACCACACATAGCCTATCGTCATAACAACAAGTGCTCCCGCGTAGTCCGCAGGTCGTAGCACGCCCCGCCCCGTAGAGGGACGGGAAGACCCCAATGATGAAGCATGACACAATGGGATTCATAGTGTGTGAGGGGTATTTTAAAACACTTAGTGCTTTTCCTTGTCAATCACAAGGATCAGATATACCCACTATTTTCACAACACATATAAAATAAAAAATAAAATAAAACGTAAACCTTTTTGATAGGATCATATTGTTTGTAAATATTGACACTGAAGGTTGATTCTATCACTCATACCTCTACCCTCCCCCTTTTTGATTAACTCGCATATGTATCTATTAAGACATTTGGAGTTTGTGAACCATCTTTCCATGTGACTTATATTTAACTATTAATGTTAAACTTAAAGTGGTCTTTTGACACATTTCACCTATACTGCCAAGTGGAGTAAATCTGTGACAACTGAGAACCCCTGTGATTGTATGATGGTGGTAGGGAAACAGTTGTGCATATAATGCTTTTTTGCACCAAGGACTGTAAACCACTGAGGCAAAGTGTACACCTTGGTTTAAGTCATGTAGTATATCTAATTATTGTCTTGCACAGGCGTTTTTACAGGTCTGCTTTGTCATCGACTTACTTTTCAATTGCGTCTTATTTTTGGCATGAGTAAGAGTGGCGGGCAAGTAATGCCAATATTGAGTATTAGATATGCTTTGGAAGTTAGTAATAGATAATATGAGCTAGGTCCTTTTTGTTTATTTACATTACATAGATCTTGTTAGATTTGGGGGTCTCTAGTTGCCACAGGTAGGTACTTGTGACAAATAGGGAACCTTGACTCTAGTCAGGGTAAGGGGGTACACTCCTAAAATAACCCCTGCTCACCCCCTTGGTAGCTTAGCACAAGCAGACAGGCTTATCTCAGAGGCAGTGTGTAAATCATTTGTGAACACATACAGTAATCCAGTGACAACACTACAGATGGACACCACACAGGTTTATATCAAAAATAAGTATTCTTTATATAGATTTAACACTAGACAACAAACGACAAAGAATCCACAATACTGTACTTAAAATGGTAGAATTAGCTTAGTTCTCTTTAGATCTTAAAATGGAACACTCTGAGTCAATGTACCTTAAGATGCAACACGCAAGGCAACGAAAAGTGTTGCAAAGATGGTGATGCATTGAAATTTTGGGGCAAAGAAATAAAGATGTTGTTTTCTTGTTGTTGCAGCACCCTTCTCCGATGATATGAGAAGTCGCAACTCGATGATTCAGCTGCAGCGGCGACACCCGTGTTCCGTGATGCGACGACAGCGGCTTTGGCAGCGGCACTCTTCTCCAACTTTGCGAGACGCTTCCGCTCGATGCGACTACTGCAGCGGCGACACCCTTCTTCCGTGATGCAACAACAGCAGCTCCGATGGCGGCACGCTTCTCCGTGGATGCAAGGTGCTTCTCTTGATGCGGTGCAATGCGACAGCTACAGCAGTGACATCCACGATGCGACGGCAGCAGCAGCGACGGCGACACGCTTCTTCTTCATTGCAAGATGCTTCTCTTGATGCGGTGCAATCCGACAGCGGCGACATTTACGATGCGATGGCAGCAGCAGCGACGGCGAAACGCTTCTTTTTCATTGCAAGACGCTTCTCTTGATGCGGTGCAATGCAACAGCGGTGACATCCACGATGTGACGGCAGCTGCAGCAATAGCGACGGGCTTCTTCTTCGTTGCAAGACGCTTCTCTTGATGCGGTGCAATTCGACAGCTACATCGGCGACATCCACGATGCGACAGCAGCGACGCGCTTCTTCTTCGTTGCAAGATGCTTCCAGCTCCTTGCGACACACAGTCCCTCAGAAGGCCCAAAACAGCAGCAGGCACTTCCAAAGAACTCTTGGGGAGCTGGGGGTGAAGTCTGTTGTCCCTGAGCCTTCAGCAGGAGGCAAGCTCTTCTCTCAAGCCCTTGGAAATCCTTTACAAGTTGAATAAAGTGCACCCAAAGTCCTTTCTCCTTTCTTTGGCAGTCAGACAACCACTGCAGGCCAATCCCCCAAGCAGCACTTCATCTTAGGGATAGTCTCTCCTCATTTTCTTCAGGTTCCTCTCCTCAGCAAAGGTTTTTTGTTGTTTGTTCAAAAGTGATCTAAATTCTTGGGATCAAGGTCCCACTATTTATACCCCCAAATCCCTTGTCCTCTGGCCTTTGCCTAATCCAAACCAGTTCTGGTCAGTCCTGGAACACTCTGTTTACATGATTCCTACTTTCCTTTCACAGTGCAGGGCAGAAACATCAGACGCCCCACAGCAGGTAAAGCCAGCATTGTGGCGGGAAGGCACAGGCCGGAGCACTCTGTTGACATGACTCCTTTTCTCCTTTCACAGTGCAGGGCAGAGACATCGGACACACTACAGGGGGTGGAGCCAGCATTGTGGAGGGAAGGCAGAGCCCTATTCAGGTCCCAGGTGCAACTCCTCCCTCCCATCTAGAAGGAGATCTCTCTATTCACCACTGGGCGGACTCACCCTGTCTCCTGGAATCCCCCAGCCCCTGTCACTTAAACTCCAGACAAGGAATACACAACCTAGCAGAGGCAGGCTTGGATAGTTAGACAAGAAAACACCTACTTTCTAAAACTGGTATTTTCAAACACAGAGGGGTCGATTCCGATTCAGGAAAAACCGCTCCGAATAGCCGTTCGGAGCCTTTTTCCCGTACGAATTGTACCCTGCATTGTACGATCGGTGTATGAGCCGTACCCCATGTACGATGGGGGTATGGCTCGTACACCGATCGTACAAAGGGGGTACGGCTCGTACACCGATCGTACATGGGGTACAGCTCGTACACCGATCGTACAATGGGGGTACGGCTCGTACACCCCATGATCGCAGGGGTACGGTGTGTATGTGTTTGTGTGCTTTTCCGTGTGACTCGCCCTTACCTGATGTGGACCGTACAAATCGCGTCCTCATACCCCGGTCTGGATCGTACTCGTCGGGTCGTACGGCATGTGTAGGAGTCGTACGGTATGTGTACGAGTCGTACGGTTCACGGTTTCAGCCTTGCAATACGTACGGATCGCGACGATTTGGACGGATTCACGGAATACGGATCGTACTTCACGACTCGGACGGGGGGTACAATTCGCACGGAGAAAGCTCCGGAAAAAAATCGTACGGATGTTTTTTTCCCGAATCGGAATCGACCCCAGAATGTTAAAACCAACTTCACTAAAATATGTATTTTATCATTCTGAGTTCAGGCATACTAAACTCGAATTTCTAACATGTTCCCTGAGTCAGTTAGGATTATAAGATGTAATAATCTAACTGCCCATTCTGGCCTATGGAGAACAGGTAGCCTTGCAATAGTGAAAAACGAAAATGGCTGTAATTCACTATTAGGACATGCCACACACACACCAGTGCATGTCCTACCTTATACTTACAATGCACCCTGCCTAGGGGTGTCTGATATGAAGAAAAGGGAAGAATTAGGGACTGGTAAGCGGGTGCACTTGCCCAGTCAGCATGGCAGTACCAGACTGCACACAGGCTCTGCAATGGCAGGCCTTAGGCACACTTTTACAGGCTGCTTCTGTGGATGGCACAACCTGTGCTGCAAGCCCAATAGCAGCATTTGGATTACCAGCCCTGGGCACTCCTGGTGCACTGTACTAGGGTGTGACAGGTAAACCAAACCAGCCAATCATGGAATCACTAATTCATACATTAATTTATTATAGGGAGAGCATATGCACTTTAGCACTGATCAGCAGTGGTAAAGTGCCCAGAGTCATAAAACCAACAAAAACAGGTCAGACAAAATACAGGAGGGAGACAAACATTTCAGGGATGACCCTGCAAAAAGGGACAAGTCCAACCGTTCGGTTATCTCTTTTTACTGTTATTAAACTGCTTTTATTTATATATTGATTTTTAATTAACTGTTTTGGGTTTCAATCCAAGACAAAAAAGAGTGATTGATTTAGTAGCAAATACTTGGTTTTAAAGAAGATCACAATATATATCATCCAGTCTTGACAAGTACTCAATAACGATTCAAAGGTATTTGGGCAAAATATTGAGTTTTTAATATCGGGAGACAGAAATGAAACAAATACTATGATACAAAAATATTGTGATGCATGAATATAGTTGTCAAGAATGTAATTTGTTTAGGTAATTATTATCATTGTTTAGAATATTCTTGTTTTATTATCGTTTGCAATAATACAGTTGATAAAAAATATGTTTTTGTTGATTCTTTTACTGTGTTTTAGTGTATATTTTAATGTTATGTGTTATTATTGTTTGTATAACTGTTATGAATTTTTTTAAATATAGTTTGCAATATTAAGTGATTTAGATAATTTAATTTAACTGCTAATAGTAATGAATAGTGTTGTAGCAGGTTGTTGGGTTTTGTTGTAGGATAGGGAAGTTAATTAAGTAATAATTAATGATTAATTAATTAGTAATCTTTAAGTAAGTATGTAATTGATGTTAATTTTGTACATTATGTTGTATTGATTTATTTTAGCTTTATTTTAGGTGCGTGTTGCACGTTTTGTAGGGGTATAGGTTGGGAAGTTAATCAAGTAATAATTAAATAACATTTGTTAATAATTTCTACTAGTACTTTAATTGATTAATAATTATATATATTGAGTAATAATTATAAATGTTATTAATATTTTAGCTGTGAGCTGCAGGGTGTGTAGGGGTAAAGGGAGGGAAGTTTATTTAGAAATAAATAATTAACAATTAAATATTAATTGTATATTCATTATTTAATTGGTTATTTATCATCTAAATTATTGTTATACTTATTTGTTATAGTTATATCTTAGATGTGGCCTGCTAGGTTTGTAGGGGTATAGGGTAGAAAGTGAATTAAGTAATGATTAGATAATTATTATTTTTAATTTATAATTAATTATTGCATTTTGTATTAAATATGTCAATTATTTAATTATTTAATTATTTTTCATTGCTTAATATACATTTATGTGCATATGCATTTTGTTTATATCAAGAGTTTTATATTTGCATTATAAAGTAATAAGGCCATTTAAATATGAAATGTGTTTGAAGGGAAGTACTTTTCCTACTGTAGCACTGACTGGAGTGGGTATAAGAAAGTTAACCCTTCTGAAGTACAAAGCTTTCCCTACTGCAGCACAGACTGGAGTGGGAATAGTAAATCTTACATCTCCGAAATCCAATGCTTTCCCTACTGCTGTAAAGACAGGGGTGTGAATAGTAAATGTAACCCCTCTGACGTCCAAAGCTTCAATACTGTTGGCAATAGCACTCCTCCCTCTTTGAAGTCCAGTGCTTTCCCTACTGTTGCACAGACTAAAGAGGGAATTTCAAATTGTATCTCTCCGAACTCCAACGGTTTTCCCACTGTTGCACAGACTGGATTGGGAATCTCACCTCTCTGAAGTCCAGTGCTTTTCCTACTGTTGCACAGCCTGGAGTGGGAATAATAAATCTAACCCTTTTGAAGTCCAACACTTTCCCTACTGTAGCACAGACTGGAGTAGGAATAGTAAATCTCACCCCTCCGAAGTCCTACGCGTTCCCTCCTGTTGCACAGACTGGAGTGTGAATAGTACATTTAACCCCTCTGAAGTCCAATGCTTTCCCTACTTTTGCATTGACTGGAGTGGCAATAGTAATCTCCCCCCTCTGAGTTCCAATGCTTTCCCTACTGTTGCACAGACTAAAGAGGGAATAGTAAATGTTACCTCTCTGAAATCTAACGCTTACCCTACTTTTGCATAAACTGGAATGGCAACAGTAATCCTCCCCCCTCTGAAGTCCAATGTTTTCCTACTGTTGTATTGATTGGAATGGGAATCTTACTTCTCTGAAGTCCTATGCTTTCCCTACTCTTTATAGTATTGTAAGTAAGAAAATAAAAAAATAATATTTAATTTAGTGTGTAAATTAATTAATATATTTTTGCTACTGAATTGCTTATATGTTTCTGGTTTTATTGTGAATGCATTATATATGTGTGTGTGTGTTTTATTTTCACATTAATAAACTGTAAATATTTAACAGATATGTATATAATGTAAAATAAATAATTGTACTGCACTATATATATATATATATATATATATATATATATATATATATATATATATATATATATATATATATATACACACTTCGTACTGCTGGTTATCAAGCCACACTACAAAGAGACTCTCCTGCATCAGCCTATACAGCGTTACTCCATAAATTCACAGTTCGTGGATGAGAAAATACTTTTTGGACCCACCTTACAGTTCGACCTTACTGCATAGGAAGCTTTTACCCCTATCACTTGGATTTGCGAGAAACATTTCCCACCCTGACAGGTTCTTTGTTTACTTTAGAATTCCTATTCGAGGTTCCAATTCATTTCGCCCTCCATCGACTACCCATATGACACTAGTCTCACAAAGAGCCGTGAAGAACTCACCTGTGTGTCGAAACAGGTGTTGGCTGTGCTTCATGACGTCACTTCCTTTTTTTTTTGTTGAAGATATCAACTTCCACATAATAAAGATACTTAGATTCAACATATTGGAATTTTCACTTATTGGACTGCCAAACTATATTTCGAATACACGTATTGGACTGTTTGATTGGCCTATACATGGAGTGTAGTGATATCTCTTTATATAAATTGTTGATTTCCTAATCTTCCCATGGAAATGTTTTTTCAAAAGAATAATAGTTGCATAAGTGTTTTTATCTAACTCTGCAAAATGTTTCTACTTACACAAAGATCACTGTTAACCAATGATTAGTAATTTGTCATTTAGTGAAGTAATGAAGAAGTTCAATTATGAAGATGCAGCAGTTCTAAAGTTAATGAATGTTGTGAAAGTCTAGGAGAGTTAGCTTTGTATTTGATAAGAAATGTTTTACTCACCATTGCTGACTGTGGACTATTGTATTCTTAGTGACAAGACAGAGGGGCGATCCTGTTCCAATGAAAGCACTGAAAGCTGATTGTCTGATTGAAGACAGAAGAAGCAGCAATGTGCAAAGGTTTCAGCCTGTGATGTCAATAATAGTGTGTGTTCCTAAAGTAGGCCATTCTTACTCCCTTCATTATTCCACAGTATTTCTCACTGCTCTGTTCCACATTGCTCTGAGACTAAGCTGAATTATTGAACCTCTCTTTATAAGACTTTCTGCTTTATTGACTGTAGGCTTAATTAACTGGCTTGGATATTAAAGCTTTATGCTTATGATTTCACTCTCCTGAAATTGAAACTCCTTAAGGGTTTCTATCTGACACCTTTTTCATTCACATTCCTAGAATAGGGATTCTTTCCTTTATGGAACGCGCTTAATTAATTGTATTTTATTGATTTATTATTTCATATTGATTATTAACAAAATGAATGATTAATACAGATGAACTTATATGCTGACTAATAAAGATCAACTTCTAAAAAGATGATTAATAAAACCTGTTAACTCATACAGAAATCTCATTATTGATTTAAAGTAGAATAGAAATTGTAATGCCATTTCAAATGTGATATACAGCTCCTGATTAATCTCACTCAACGTAAAAAATCCAGAGACCTGAGAAAGAATAAATAAAAGAGCTGGGATATTTCCCCGATGAGGTGGTGTCTGTTCTCGTAAACCGATCATTTAACTGAAATCCCAGTGCTCCTTCATACCTAATCACAAGAAAGAAAGTTGGTGCTTTCAGTAAAGACACATCTAATGAGCAGTTGGCATAATGCTCAACTTAAGGAAGTGCAAAACATTCATGAGGAGAAGATATCATTCATGAAAACAATAGTGAGTTAAATATTCATCAAAATCCTACTTCTTGTTGTCAACACTGAAAGTAAGTTATACCTTGCTGAAATGTGCTATTCTAAATAAAATTGCATCTGGGCTTACGGGAGCCATGAGACTTAACTAGCGTTACTGAGGCTAACCAACTCTTCAGATCAATAAACAACAAACATATTTGATTGTAAAATATAATGATGAACACAATTATTTTCAGATTTCTCTGAGTAAAAAATCAATAGCATTTCAAACCTATAATATATAATTATGTTTTCACACAGGCCATTTCCCCCTTCAAATCTAGTGTGCACCTTGATAGCACATCAGTGGATGTATCTACCCTGTCCACTGACTGGCCAAATCCCTGAATTGTGTTTACAAGTTAGCATTGCATGTGATTCTATGTGCTCTTTATGGATCGCACCACAGAGGGTGGTCACTGCCTCCATCATGGAGTCCATGGTCTGAGACAGTGTCTTTAAGTCTTGGATCAAACATGTACCCAGACATCCAACCTTTTTGTCCATACTCCACCTGGACTTTAATTGCTGACACTGCACTTTCAGCATTTTGGTCCAAAACGCTCTTAACCCCTTCCACGCTGATGACGAGCTGGGCTCGTCATCAGGTAGCCTCCTCGCACGCTGATGACGAGCCCAGCTCGTCACGTAACATGCGCTTTCGGAAATCTCAGCGTGCGAGCGGAATTCCGCCCGCACGCATGCGGTTAATTGCTCGGGGGTTACCTGCCTTCCTCTCTCTCTTGCCAAAAGATGTCTTTGCCCTTATGGTAGCTCAGAAGCTTCTAATCTGTCTATTTTCTTTGTCACAGCCCTACTGCTGCTTGTTGTGCTTTTTGTGGATGTGGTGTTCTCCAGCTGGTATGACAGGTCAGCTGTCTTGGACATGTAGCTGTGGACCTGTGGATGCTGTTGGTGCAGGTCTGCTGAACTCTCAAATTTCCAACTCCTGCGCTTCCTGCTCCATGTCTTCTGGCACACATTACTGACGTTAAAGGCATTATGTTTGGAAAGATAGCACTTAGGTTAATTTTAAAGGGGCGTATCAAATGAGACTGTAAATCAAAGGTATGCCTGCTGGGATTGAAGTAGATTTTTAACAGCCTCAACATCACTGCCTGTTCATGTGCAGGCTGATATAGAACCAATGTGCATGTCTAAACTAGTTTAAATTTGACATTTTAATTTTGGATCTAAAATCCCCAGAATGCATTTCTCCTCTGTTAACTCACACAAGTTAGAGTTACTGGTTCCTATACTGTGTACGTGCTTCACATGATTAATTCTCTCATGGTGTACATCCATCGTAGATGAGTTCAAGGTGGGCCTCCGTGGCTGATGTATGTATGGGTAGAGGTGAAGGACACTGACCCGTGGGTGTAGTCAGTTGTGCTGAGGTATCACTGGTACTCACTCCTGCCAGTGCCTCAGGCTGGAATGCTGATTTGATTACCTCCACCATGGAGGTGGTTGCTGGTTCAATTGGAGGATAGCTGTTTCACTCCATACCATCATTTGCGTAGTTTATCTGAGGTTCAGATTGCAACACACAGAACATTTATGTATTCCAACATCCTGAGACATTTTTCAAAATTTTAGTCTGGCACAAAGATACCTGTCCAAACAGTTATTTATTCTGGGAAAAACATTCTTCTATAAGTATTTTGAGCTTGTGGTCTCTAAACCCCTGTTTCCATTTAATGCCTCCTTCCTCTGACTTTGATTCCTTGCACTAGTCTGAGCTGCTCCCCTGCTACTCTCCTTTTCTCTTCAGGGTAGCAGTGAGCAACTGGTTGTGTACTTCTTGGCTATGCTGTCATTGGTTGCTGTCACTGCTATAGGACAACTTTACAATCCAGACCAAATCACAAATTGTTATTTGTTAGTTTGAAGTTAGTAATGGCTTGCTCTCCTACATATGAATTTGTGAATCGTAAATAATGATTTAGTACTTTTTGCAATTTTTTCGATCACAGTTTCACTCACAGGTCCAACTTAAGTCTCAAATGCTTGTGTAGCTGCTATGAGGATCACTGGCTAATAAGAGAAGTACTGCTGAGACCAGAGACCCACGTGAATGCCCAACCCAA
Organism: Lissotriton helveticus; assembly: GCF_964261635.1. NCBI lineage: Eukaryota > Metazoa > Chordata > Amphibia > Caudata > Salamandridae > Lissotriton > Lissotriton helveticus. The sequence continues at coordinate 1,312,461,573 of NC_136063.1, forward strand.
TGCAACCACAATGAACCCTGCCATGGATGACTGTGGCTGCAAGAGTGCCAAACCAGATAGAGCAAAGGCCTACATGCTGCGATCACTCTTCACGTCAGTCACAAGCTGCTGCTAAAGAACAATGCCTGTGTACATCAGACGATACAGAAAAGGGGGTGGTGATGAACAGAGTGTCTGAATTAAGCAGACCACTCTTACCCAGTCCAAAGATCAGGGCTTGATCCATCACCGTTATTTATCTCACTGCCCCATCCCAGCTCAGAACCTGGCTATATGCAAATTAGTCTGTCCCTGGCCCAGTGCATCATGGGAACAGGGCAGACCAAACTACCAAGCCAATTCTTCACCAGAAAGGAGACAAGCTACCGGGGACCGGTTTCTGGCATTTCAGCCTCTTCGGCCCGGCTTGCTTGAATCCTGATGGAGCAGTGAGAAAGGGACTCATGTCTGAGTATACCCTGCCACACCTATAGTGGCCAAAAACTATACAGAAAAGGGGGTGGTGATGTACATCAGAGGCACACACACCTGCATGAGAAGTTTGACCTTGTGTACCAGAAGCATTAGCAACCGGCCAAGGAACAAACCACCTATCCACTAAAGACAAAGGTCAACTAATGATTGCCCACACAGAACGTTCAGAAATTTCCTTACCAGCAAGCCACCATATCTGTGGCTCTGCTCATGTGCCTAAGCTTAGCATGTGCAGTTAGTTTAATGTGTGGATGCTCCCCAGCTATCAGTGGAAACCTAGGTGGTCTACGTACCATGCAATTCCTTTTTCATATCCTCATATGTTCGTCCCCCACTCTCACCAATTGCGAAACCCAACACTACATTCAGGAATTGTCTGGGATCACTTTTGACTTTTGACAGAGGTCTGTTTGCGGTATACACACCTGCATCTGTAACAATGAGGGCTCAATCATGGAATATTATACACAAAACAAAAATTGGGCAGAAGCTAACCAGTGCTCAGAAAGTGAGCAGAACTCAACTTTCAATCATTTGTTGCATTAGTACCCATTGTGGGGACATGTTTCACAGCTCACTCCATATCATCCAAGCTTGGATGAAACTCTTCAGTCCACTGTCTACTGCTATCTGGCAAGCAATGTCAGATAAAATACAAATACCTTCTTATTAATTGACAAAGTTAAGTATTGACATGAAATACCAAATTCAGTCATGGAGTTGCTTATTTCAATTTCGTCATTTAAAATGACAGCGATTGTACAATTTACTGTAGTCCAATATTTCTGAAGATATGTATGTCGTTAACATTGATGCATAATACTACCCAGCAATGTGTTCTAAACTTGATGAGCTTTGCAGGCACCCTATACAACCTGTGAATGGTAAAGAAATAATTCTGCCTTGAAGGTGCAGTTCTCAGAGCAATGTATAGACAATCTATTGATACTTGTCAGTTTTTTCTATCTCATCTAACTCCAATAATGACACCACCCATCCTAGAACTTTCAAGGCAGTGTCATATATGGTTTGATGATCTTTCGAAATAGGTTAATATATTTGACTAATTGCACTTACCATGTATAATGAAGATCCCTTCAAGATATAAATTATTGTTTGAGTGAATTCTATTATGTTTTAGTAGGGTTGACATGGACAAAATACAGGGAATTTTAGATAGTTTTGATCAGACTTCTAGTGCCTCAAAGCAAGCTTGAAAGACATTAGGGAAGTCCCTTTAAAAAGTGGGGGGTTGTACCACTAGACCGCCAAATGCTGCCCTTTGCTATACTTAAACCTCTTTGTAAGGGACATTTTTTCTTTACATTCTTGTCCACAAGTACTTCAAGAAGGTTAGGTTAAAATAGTCATTTAAGGCTTTATGGGAATGGAGGATATCCTTTACTCTAGCAATAACCAGCCAATTTTGGATTCATGGATACTCCGGAAGTATTACATGATGCGTTGAGTACTCCTCAAACAGCAGGCTTTAAAACATGGATGGAGCTCCTGATAGATGGGGTATTACATTCATGTGATAAATTAAGTTTAGACATGGTTTATAAAATTTAAAATTTTCAGTTTTTATAACTACCTGCGTGGTCTGTAGCAGTAAAGCAAAACGAATACTAAGAAAGGTGCTATGTTTGGGAAAGTTTGTCATCTCTTCTATCAAATAAACCAAGGAAGTATTCATGCACATAGTATGAAAGCAACTTTATAATTTAACTGCGCTGTGCTAACAAATAAAACTCCAACTAAAGCCATAGCACGTCCTGCATTACATTTTCCTTGTGTGACATTCATCTGTTATCACTATCTTTCAGTTCAACCTCACACCCCCTTTCAAAGTTAATCGTGGACTGCTAGCGTCCACAATACCCCAAACCCCAGATAAATGTTTGTTTTTTTGCATTGAGTGCTTGCAGTACTATCCGGGTCTTCAGATCCCAGGAACTAAATGCAATAATTGTTACAATGATTGTCCAAATGCCCCTGCATTCTGTAAGACTCAGGGAAGTAAACTGGTTTCAACAATACCATGTGGTATTACCCCTGAATTTAGCTAAAAACTCTAAATGGTCTCCTCTGTGCTCAACTCTGTATTCAAGCTTCTGCATTCAATCCCTTCTGTTGTGAAACCCTGTGAAATTGGACTGTTTGTTACACGAATACAAGCCAATAATGATTGTCGTTTAGGCCCCATCTGTGCCTCTTCAAGCCCCTTCGTTCACTGTCTATTTTTCTGAATGAAATATATCCATGGATCACTTTATCCCGTACATGCATGTTACCACTGACGGAACACGCGGGGAAGCCGCCCAGGCTGCACTTCTTCAAGGTAGCGTTTTGGCTCTCCATCTTAGTCACACCAATCACAGGGCCGAGCTGTGGCTTAGGAGAAGAGCACGAGCTCACTGTTTTCTCTTTTCAGTGTCTCTTCAGACACTTTCTCTGCTGCTACACGTCTTGCTCTAGTAAATCTTGTTTTAGCACACTCATTTGTTTATCCAAAGGTTGTTAATATTAGCCCATTAGCAGTGAGAGACTCCTATCTGCAAGTCTGCTGCTGCATTTTGACCCGGCAAGGGTGGTATCTTCATTTGGGCGCAGGGGCTTTGACCTGCTACCTAATGTGATCAAACACACATTTTAATTTAAAAGTGTCTAATTATGTGCGTTTCTGTCTAGAGTGAAGTCGTGAGTGGAGCTCCATTAACCAGCTTTGAGGAGTGACAACGAAGCAGCCTTAAAGTTAAGTGCGCATGTCAGGTTGGACTGGTGGCTTGCTGTGACCTGTCCGACATGCGCACTTTAGAGGTCACCTTCCTGTGCAATTTTATGGATACTGGGAGAACACAGCCACAAACACCAGTCTCCTACGGAGCACTGGGTTTGCCGCTCTAGCCAATGCAAGCGCCGCTCTGATGCTGACGAGCTCTGCGCGCCGGAGAGGCATCAGGGCCTGTGACGGTTACTTGGCGGCCTTCTCATCCACCCCAAACACTGCTCTGCTGACGAGGGAAAACTGTCCCGAAACCCGGGCCATGTCTCGGGTCCAGAGATCTTGGGGATAACGAGTAACCACTCGCACCAACTGTGGTGAACTACTTTTTACTCGTCCATCTACATGCACTACATGTACCAGAGTGCTAAGGGGCGACCCGGAGGAGAGGCTAGCGGTGTGCGATCCATCTTGGTTGTACTTAAACGGCTCCCGTGAGCCTTGAGCTGACGAGCTCTTGGAGACGCACCTGCGCGCCGGAGAGGCATCATGGCCTGTGACGGTTACTTGGCGGCCTTCTCATCCACCCCAAACACTGCTCTGCTGACGAGAGAAACTGTCCCGAAACCCGGGCCATGTCTCGGGTCCAGAGATCTTGGGGATAACGAGTAACCACTCGCACCAACTGTGGTGAACTACTTTTTACTCGTCCATCTACATGCACTACATGTACCAGAGTGCTAAGGGGCGACCCGGAGGAGAGGCTAGCGGTGTGCGATCCATCTTGGTTGTACTTAAACGGCTCCCGTGAGCCTTGGGCTGACAAGCTCTTGGAGACGCACCTGCGCGCCGGAGAGGCATCAGGGCCTGTGACGGTTACTTGGCGGCCTTCTCATCCACCCCAAACACTGCTCTGCTGACGAGGGAAACTGTCCCGAAACCCGGGCCATGTCTCGGGTCCAGAGATCTTGGGGATAACGAGTAACCACTCGCACCAACTGTGGTGAACTACTTTTTACTCGTCCATCTACATGCACTACATGTACCAGAGTGCTACGGGGCGACCCGGAGGAGAGGCTAGCGGTGTGCGATCCATCTTGGTTGTACTTAAATGGCTCCCGTGAGCCTTGGGCTGACGAGCTCTTGGAGACGCACCTGCGCGCCGGAGAGGCATCAGGGCCTGTGACGGTTACTTGGCGGCCTTCTCATCCACCCCAAACACTGCTCTGCTGACGAGGGAAACTGTCCCGAAACCCGGGCCATGTCTCGGGTCCAGAGATCTTGGGGATAACGAGTAACCACTCGCACCAACTGTGGTGAACTACTTTTTACTCGTCCATCTACATGCACTACATGTACCAGAGTGCTAAGGGGCGACCCGGAGGAGAGGCTAGCGGTGTGCGATCCATCTTGGTTGTACGCGGCTCTGATGCTGTTTACTAACATAAAGAGCAAGTGAGCCACGTTTGGATTGGATCAGTCAGGAGTCAGGTGGTAAGCCACCAGTCCGACGGTGTGCCGGCACAAAATATTCCTGCTGCAGCAACAAATGATGGACAGAATGCTGAATATATCAAATATTTCCCCCCCGTCAAGAGATCTGGATTTAATCCATTGCTACTCAGATGTGGGTCCCTTGCTCGCTGTGCCATTGGTTTCAAGCTAGCCTGGCTGATGAGGTGTGATACCCCAAACTTGGTTCCAGGATGCTTGTTTTCTGAGCACCCGGATTGGCAGTTCATCTGGACTGTTCCCTAGAGGAGCAGGGTCAAGACTGATTTGCATATGGCTGGGCCTAAACTGTGCTGGCATAGTGAGCAAAACAACAATGAATTTAACCCAGATTTTTTGACTCGGGTGAATGTTTAATTTACTCAGCATTCCATCCATCAGTTGTTCTATTTGCCCTAAGTAGGAAAGATATGCCCAGACATGGGTCCCGTGCTCACTGCACCACTGGATTCAAGTTAGCCTGACTGATGAGGGGTGATACCCCGAAACTGGTCCTGGCATGCTTGTTTCCGGTCCGGGGAGGGCCTGGCTTGGCAGTTCGGGCAGGACTGTTTCCATGAGGAGCAGGGTCATGACTGATTTAAATATGGCTGGGTCCAAATCGTGTGGCATAGTGAGCAAAAGACCGATGGATTTAACCCAGATCTCTTTACTGAATGTTAATGTTTGATTTATTCAGCATTCTGTCCTTCATTTGTTGCCACAGTATGCACAGAAGATTGAGCTCGGGTGGGAGGTTCATAGCAGATGCCGAGCACAGTGAGGAGCCGCCCAGACAGCAGAAAGGGGGCGCTATGGACCCGGGACCCTTCACCATGACCGGACAGCCGTGACAGCAGCGATGCTCCTTTTTATCACACTAGCACTTGCAGGTAGTACCATGGGGGAGCCGTCTGTACCAATCCTCATGTTGTTTCGAGCCTCTCTGAGGGGACTTAAGGGTTAAAGTTGGATGTGGTAAGGAGCTTGACTGCACACCAGTCACCTTTACAACATTAAAACAACTTCCGGTTTTTGCATGGCTCATGCATTACATGGGGAGGGATGGTGGGTCCCAGGCATGGGTTACTGTGCTGCCTTCTTAACAGAGGAAGCGTTACTTTTTCAGATCATCCACTGGCTCATGTCCCACAGAAGGAACCATGGCAGTGGTGTCAGATATATGGCACCGGTGTGCTTGGTCCCTCGTGTGAACCACTGTTGAAGAGCAGCCACGGCCTGTGGAGGGAGTTTCGGCGGGGAGGGGCAGGGTGCTAAAAACTGGAGTATGGATAATTGAAGGTAATTAAACAATTTAATAAATAAAACGAATTTCGTAGCGCACCCTGCATCACATTTTGCGATGCAGGGCGCGCTACGAAATTCGTTTTATTAGTTAAATTGTTTACTTACCTTCAATTATCCATACTCCGGTTTTTAGCACCCCCCACCCCGCCTCTCTGCCCCACCGAAACACCCTCCATGGGCCGCGGCTGTTGAAGAGTTCCTAAATCTCAGGTGCCGATAATGGGCTCTGCGTGCTTTGAGATCACCCCTTACACGAGTGGCCCACTGTGTGCTTAGCAAGCAGTTTTATGCCCTGCAGCCCCACCACTTTGAAATGAGGCTCAGTGTTAGACACTTGTCTAAGTTGTGAAATCTACTGGTCATTTGCTGCTGAGTCGTCTTCATTTTATTGTAAAAAGTGAACTATCTCCTCCGAACTCATTGTCCCCTAAGGGGTTTGGATGAGACAGGGTAAATGCACAGTTTTTGCTCCTAGCTTAGTCTAGACACTTGTCAGAGTTCATTAGCCTCAGTCTATGTTCATGTGTCATTGTTGTGGATTGCGCCAGTACAGATGGAGCACTTTCAGAAAATATGCCCTCAGTGCTGGGGTCAGACAAAAACAAGCACAGAGTCTAACAGGCTGTAAGACATCACCAAATTCAAGAATCAAAGCTACAACGTGCAACACTAGTTTAGTAATAAAAATGATAATTGCTGAAATCTCTCTGAGGAAGGGACACTTGTGCATTGTCGAACTGTGTTCTATACCCCTGTAGAAAAGTGTTCTCATTTCTAGAATCCCGACCCTAGGCTTGAGTGCCCGTCAATGTCTGCTGGTAGGATTCTTGGAGGGGCAAAGGTGGGTGGATGAGTGCATGGGAGAGTCTCTAGAAGGATGGATGTATGCGGGCACGAACAGATGAATCCAGTGTATGATATAAATATGGATGAAATATTGGAGGTATATGGTGTACGGGTTGGATGTCCTTATGTCGTCTGGACTCGCTCGCTGCACAAAATTCTTCCCCTAATTGTACACTCACCACTTTAAAATGTCACCAGCCGCCACTGTCATCCACTGGTTTGTTTACAACTTCTGTGACTACAGGAACAATACAGAAATTGAATTTATATAGCCCATACAGCCCGTAACAGAAAGTTAGAAACACAAGTTTGTTTTATTTGCATTTTACAAGTCTGCCAATTGGCACTGTGACATAGGGCCACTGGAATTATGTTTTTATGCGGCCACATCATATCCTATAATCATGTATTTTCCACATTTCCACAGAATACACCCTCTGCTGCATAATTTAAATATTTCTCCAAAAAAGAAATTTTGTTTCAGGCTCAAAAATGTTATTAAACCAGAAGTGCTACATGTATTTCTGAGTAGTGGAAAATTCGTTGAAGAGTTTTTACAGTCACCTTCCAGTTGCAGACAGCTGTATTCAGGTGTTAAACTGTTTCTAATATGGCACAGCTTTGATCATGCACTTTTAATAGTTGATAACATTTAAAAATAAAGGAATATTACTGCTAAAAATGTTGCTGCATTATGCCGTACAATTAAAGTCCCTTTCGTAGCTGCGTAATTTTGTTAAACACGGCTGAATAGTTCCAGTGGCTCTGCATAAAATACAATTGTCCATTCCTTGCTTTTCATCTATCAGCATGCTGCATTGTGGGCTTGCAGTTTCAACACAGCCTTTTAGGTTCAAAACCACAGCACGCAAAGTTCTTTTGGCTACAATGACAGAAGTGGCTAATGATGTGTGTAAGCCATTAAGCCACTTATCAGCTATGTTTTAAATGTTTATAAAGTCATCTAGTCAATTTTAAAATGAAAAGTACATTCTGATCACATATTATTTGTGAGGCTTCACTCTTTCATTCACATTATGGACTAAAACAAGCAGGCGATGTGAATCATTTTGTCGTTTCCATAGTGGAAAGAGTAATATCGAGTTTCACACAGAAAAAGGTACAACATGCAGTAGGGAGTGTACACCGTGTTATGGCCCTATTGCAAAGAAGGAAAGGGGCCTCCAGGACACTGTTTACACTGTAATATATATCAGCGATCAAGGTTCAGTCTGCCTCTCTGGCCTCTGGGCCCAAGTGAACCTGCACCTGCTGAACCAATGGAACCTACAGGGGAACATCGTTTACAACGCGGTGTTTACACCGCAGTACCTTTACAACGGTGCCATTACAACGCAAGTCGTTACTACGACTTGCGCTGGATGGCGCTGTTGTATAAGGAATATTGTAATTTCATATTCCAACACCTTCCCTACTGTTACGTGGGCTGGTGTTAAAATATAAAATTATAATAATCCACAATCCACGCACACCAACGCAAGTCGTTGTAATGACTTGCATTGTAAAGGTAGCGTTGTAAAGTACCGCGATCTAAAAGATCGCGTTGTACTAACGTACATCCGAACCTACACCCCTGGCACCATGGGCAGCAGCAGAACAGCCTTACCTATTACACAGAATAAGTATTAGACAGACTGCAGAAACAGGAAGGATATCACATGGCAGTCTCAAAAATATACAACAGCTACAACTCAGGTGGTTAACTCACTAAAGAGGGAATGAGAGGATTTAGCGAGAGGACTGTTGTATGCTCTTTGCAAGCAGACATAAACATACAAGAAGTACAACAGCCCTGGAAGAGACAGATAAACCTCTTGTAGCATTAATTACATTCATGTACTCATATAGGATGAAAAACCTTCACCTACCTAGTATGGTATGCTTCATCAATGGGTTACACATCTAGCACCTAGTTTCCTGGTTTTGTGCTCACTAATGTGGGTGAGGTTATGCCCCTTCTTTCTTTCTTACACTCAGACCTACATTACAATTGTGTGTAGGTGAGCTACATTATAATTATTGGTATCTCTCTACTACAAGATTAAAAAAGGACGGTCAAGCAATGGACACTGCTTCCCTTTTCCATTGCAATGTTTTGTGGTTTGAATATTGCAAGGTCAGGCCAGGTGCCTTCCTCAAAACTACCAGTCTTGTTATCTCACATCAGGTATTTTTTAAACAATCCCTGGCATGTTGTCTTTTCATAAGATGGGGCATTAGGAGTGGATACAACACTTCTTCATAGAACAGACACATTTTGGGCTGAACCATATAAGCTTCAATCCCTCAGAGGACAGGTACAGCTAGAGGAGCAGCAGAGTAAGCTTTCCCCAGCACGGGAACCATAGAAATTAGTATGCAGCAGTGCAAGCTTTACTTCCTCACAGAACAAGTATGGCATGGCATTAGCCATGTAAGCTTTTTCTCTCTCAAAACTCAGCAAGTGAAATATTTAATTCCCACAGAACATTTTCATAAGGGCAGACTAGTTCAAGCTTTTATTGCTCACAGAACATGCACAGTTAAGGCATAAGATACCTGTAAGTTACAGACAGTGCTCTGTAGTGGGCGCTTAACTCACTGAGAGGAATGCATGTAGGACTTGGCATTTTTTGCTAAAGTTCCCTAAACTTTTTGCTTTCCCCCAGACCGTTTTCTTAACATAGAGTTGTCAATTTAATATGCTTTGGGTACTTTGCCACTCCTGATCACTGTCAAAGAACAAGTGTTCCCTATGTAAAATGTAATGGTAATTGGTTGGCCATGATTGGTATGTTTGCCTTACTATTAAAGTCCCTAGTGATGTGCACTGTGTGTGCCAGGGCTAGTAATGCACAGGCACCTGTAGAAGGGAACTCAGGCCTGCAGTGTAGGGTCTGCGCACAGTTTGCTAAGTTAGCATGTTGTCCTGACAAGGGCAACCACTTGTCAGGCCTTACTTTCCCTTTTGCATACACATTGGGCACCCCTGTGGTAGGTCTTGGGTAATCCCTGGGCGGGGTGCCATGTAGGTAAAAGGCAGGACATATACTAAAGTTGTGTGTTATGTTCTGACAGTGAAAAACACTCCATTTCGTTTTTCACTGCTGAAAGGCCATCCTACCCAGGGGAAGGAATGGGTGTGGCTAGGTTTGTGTTTGTTAGCCTAGTTTCCTGTAAGTTTATAAAGGAGAGGTGAGGTTTAGTATGTATGAACTCACAGTGTCATAACACATCTTTCTGTGAAGGTGGTTCTGTCACTGTGTGTTCAGAGACCACTCTTTTAGAAAGTGGGGTTTGTGCTTTAGGCATTTCTGTGTGTCTCTGCTGAAATGTGGATTGTCTGTCTGGATCTGAGAGGAGCTGGGAGAGGTCTTGACCCAGGGAGAGGTTGAGATGGGACCAGGCTGACCAGCATCTGGAGAGTAGGGGGAGGAGAAGCTCGGGAGGTGAAAAGGCATGGGCTGGTGCTATAAACCAATGGACCCATCTCCTGCTGAGTGATTAAGGATCCAGACCCCCAATATCAAAGGGAGAAAGGTGACACTGGGAGTGAGACACCCAGAACTGACTTAGGGAGGGGTCAAGGACCCCTCAAAACGAACTTCAAAGACATTAAGGTGTATAACTATAAGAGCTGAAACCACTGAATGTTGGAATGAAACAGAGATGGATTGAGACTGAAAAGGCTTGGACCCATTCTGTGGTCAAGAGGAACCTCTGCCAAAGAAGGAGCAACTGAAGAGGCTACTGTCGAAAGACCAATCCTTGCTTTGTGATCTGGGGCTGGTCTGCCGTTTGCTGTTCTAAGTTGGGACTGTGCTTGGAGGCACTGGGTCCCCCTGCTTGAAGAAGACTGTGCTTTGTGCTGTGTCTTGTAACCCACAAGAGCCCGAGGTGAGCTGGATCCCTGTTTGGAAACACAGGAACATAAAAGTTTCCGGAGAAGTCCCAAGCAAAGTGGTGTGCGTGTGCTTTTGCAGCTTGAGACCCTCAGAAGTGGTGCCTTGTGATAGTAGGTACACAGGAGTAAGCTGAGTCTCGGACGCGCAGGGTGCGTGTTGTAGTGCAGGCCAAGGTGTTCGTGAGGAACGCCTGGCCGTTGTGTGCATAGGGAGATGAGGTGAGACTCAGACACGCAGAGTGTGTGTCGTGGTGCAGGCCAGGGCGTTGGTGAGGAGCACCTTGTCGTTGTGTGCACCGAAAGAAGAAGTGAGTCTCGGACATGCAGAGTGCGTGTCGTGGTGCAGCCAGGGCGTTGGTGAAGAGTGCCTGGACACCTTTTGCACCGGAAGTAGAGGAGAGACTCGGACGGCGCAGGGTGCGTGTCGAGGTGCAAGCAGAGGCATTGGTGAAGAGCGCCGGGTCATCGTGGGCACCAGAGAAGAGGCGAGTCTCAGACGGGCAGAGTGTGTGTCGGGGTGCAACCTGAGGTGCTGGTGAGGAGTGCCTGGGTAGTGTGTGCCCCGAATTTGAAGTAAGTCTCCACAATGCTGAGGACGGGTCTCAGTGTTCACTGAGGCCGCCCGAAGGAGTGCCAGGGCATTGGACCCATGGAGTGAAACAGCAGCCCAGGAGGAGCTGCCAGCCCGAGCTCGTCGTACCCCGTGATGGGGTTCTGGATCAGGGCCCAACTCGCTGAAGTACGAGAGGAGAGTGGGTTTGCACCCCCCAGGTAACGTGGATCACCACCTGGGGTGGAGTGCGGGCTCGGAGGGACACTATCTCAGCCTCTCGCTTCTGTCAGCTGCGCGAGCCTGTTGCTTCAACTCGGATCCCAGCTCGTGCTGGCCCAAGGAGGGGCAGTACTGGGGCCGTAGTGAGAAGCAGTACTTTTGTGTCATCATTGATCCATATTGGGGGCACTACTAACGGAGCACCTAAACTGCCGTATTACACTTTGCATTATTGCTGCTAACAAACTATCAAATTGTTGTATGACACCTGAACTCATTCGTGCCTGCCGAACTATATGCTTGGTGCGCTACGCATTGCGTTATTTTTCCTTTGCAGAGTACATGATTGTAACATGGCGCATTGCATTATTTCTTCATCACACAGTACCTGATTATAACGCGGCGCAGTGCATTATTTCTTCCTTGCACAGTACATGATTGTAGCGTGACACATTGTTTTGTTTTTTCCTGGTACAGGGCATGCTGGTAGTGATAACCATTGCATTATTCCTTCTATTGCAAAGTACATGACTGTGGCGCTACATATGGCATAGTTTCTCTAATGCACCGTACAAGAGAATATTGTGACGCATTGCAGTATTTTGTTTCTTATGCAACGTGTGTGATTTTAGCAATATGACTTGCCTAACTTTCTGGAACCGGTTAAAAGTGAGCTTAACTGTTGGTTAGAAGCAGTGGTTGGGATTAGAACCTACCAACCCACCGGAAAGAATACTACCCATTATTATATGTTGATTTTGTATTGTGTGGTCATATCGTATATCTGCTTATATAAAGCTTATACTCATTTTATAAAAACTTGTGTGGAGTCTATTTTTGGTGACATCATTGGGTTGCTGTGAGCGTGGTTGTACATATTGTACACTCGTGCCTTGGAGATAAGCCTGGCTACTCGTGCCAAGCTACTAAGGGGGTGAGCAGGGCTTTCTCAGACAGTGTCCTTACTTAGCCTAACATTGAAACAAGGGGTCGGGGACTCCCACCTCCAGCATTTGGTGGTGGTGGTGAGAGATTAGGACCCCTACTTCCAACAATGCATATGTGGATGAGTGATTGCATATGCAAGTTTTGGCCTCTTTCTCACTTAGGTGATATTCCATGTCACCGTCCTGAAAGTCCTTCTGCCTACTAGTGTAATAGTCTGCAGCCTTGCTGCAGTCACCTCCCTTAGATTCAACTGCTGACATTCACATCCATATTTGTCAATCAACCTTAGACCTCAATGGCTGAGCCCTTGCTATACCAATACAGAGACTTTCCTTATTCGGGGTGTGATAGGGGATGGAGATCACAACACATGTCCAATATGGCTCATCTAATGACAAAATAGTAAAAATAAAGGTCTACTCCTCTGTGCTGCCCTTTTCCTCTCTCCCACCATTGTCCCTTCTATTGCTATAATTGTTTTCTTTCTCATCCTCTCTTCCTATGCAGCAGGATCTCAGAGGATGGACAGCAATGGGTATGCACATGAAAAGTGAGAGAGGACAATATGTGAGATAGAAAGAGGAAGATGAAGGCTTGAGAAGAGAATGTGTGAGGCTCATGCATTTAAAATAGAGAAGGTTTTGAATGATAAAAGCTAGTTCAAGAGAGTAGTTGTGAGACTAGAGGACAGGGTGATACATGAGAGCAGCAGGTCCACTTTGTAGAGAAGAGAATACTAAGTGTATGACTAGGTCTCCACCAGCAGGGGAGGGTCTCATTTTTATAGTAAAAGCAGCAAATGTGGCACCATTGCTTAAAGTGGTGGTACAGAAAACTGTACCTTGACCTGAGGATGGCAACAAATGAGAGATGAGTAGTAAAGACAACTAAAAATGAGAAAAAGTATGTGAGAGGTAGAGGGACTGAGCAAGTGGGAAAATAAGAAGTGTGTAAGGTATGCAAAACAGAAAATTGGATAGAAGAGAGCAAAAGTGGGGCAGGTGTGAATGAAGAGCGTGAGGGTTTTGAAGGTAAGGGAAAAGGGTGAAAAGATAAACAAAGGTGAAGCAAAATACAATGAGAAGAGGCTGAGAAGACAGAGAAGTGTAAGCAAAAGATGTGCACATTAGATATCCAGAGGGAAAGAGAATACAAGAGGGAAAAGGTAGTAACAGAGAGAATGGACAAGGATGCCTGTGTTGCAGGGCTGATTGATTTTGGGCAGGAAGGGACAACTTCCTGCACAAAATCAATCAATTCAGGCGATTTCCTCTTTCTATGTGTGCTGCAGAATGTAGCACACTCAGAAAAAGGAAAAAAAGAGGAGAAATGAAAACATTTCTCTTTGTTGCTCCTCCCTAATGCCACTCCTGGGGTGGCATTAGATTCTGACGTATTCCCAGGTTTACGATTTCTGGTCAATCTGGGAATGCTTCAGATTCCATGGGAGTTGCGTGCAAACACCCACAGCAACTCCCATGGAATGCCCCTTTCACGTAGTGTTCTGCGTGAAAGGGGCACATATTTACAAGGCCATGAAAAGAAACGTAATGCGGCTTTACGTGGCCATGTAAATGCCAGGGGCGGAGATCACAGAGTTTAACTTTCTGGAATTCCACCAAGTGATCGAAAAACTCCACTGAATTCCACGGAGTTCCACAGTGCGGACAAAGTTCCCTGAAACCAACATGTAGGACCATCCCTGTCATTCGCTGCTTGTGGTTTGTTGCTCAGCCCAGGATTGGAAGGGAGGGAGGTGCAAGGGGAGTGTGGCAAGACTATAATCTGCTCAGGATTATTTCACTAGTCTGCAACGCATACAACAGGCCATTGGGCTTCGCGAGCGAGGACCTGTTTCCAGCCCAGGAGATTACCTGCAGCCCCCAGTGGGGGGACCCGGTGCCTGGCCCAGGATTTCATGCACAGGAGCACTCCAGCAGTAGAGCTGCCTTTACCAGCGCCTCCTTGACCTAACATGGTGTTGGGTGGCCGTTCTAAAATGACGTCAGGAGGAGACTGGAGTTGGAGGTTGCTGGTGCTTGCTCTGCTCCCTCAGGGCCCCGTAGGGCAGGCCCCGCCCCCCACGCTGCTGGGCTTGCAACTGGAAGATCTCAGTCCTGGGCCAGCCCAGCCTGGGGTGCACAAGCCCTGCCCAGTCCCCTCCGTCCCACGGGTGCCTCACTTACCTGCAAGGCCCAGAGATAAGCAAGCAAACCAACAGAGCCGAAGGAAGGGCTCCATTTAATCTTGGCCCTGCCATGCTTCTCTCCACCAGCCAGATAAGCAAAGCTTGAGCTAGGAAGGAAATGCGCTTTCACGAGGGGAAAAGTAAGTGATGAACACTTCCTTCTAGTAAATTGTTTTTGCAACCTTTGCACCAGGTTGACATTTGGTGTCTCTTGTAGCATTGGAGAACACAAGCTGGGGAGGTGTTGGGTGCACTGGGAAGGTTCAGAAGTGATTTGTGAACATGGCCCCAGTCTGCATTCTGAATGCACATTAAATAACACATGTATGGAGATGATCTGTGCCAAAGCTGATACACCCGCCTTGTTCACATAATGAACTGTTTGCAGTAGCTTGGATGTCACTGGGATAATGGCTAGTTTTGTCGTCAAGGCCTGAGTGAACTTTATCTTTGGGTGCTGTTACTGTAAGTAACCCAGCACAAAGAGATGTGAGCGTGTGCCGCTGGTAAACTCTACTCTGCCAGCAGTTGTCTACGTTTTATTAGAACTCTGCACTCGAAGCGCAGCGCAGTGTGAAAAACTCGGTGAACTCTGGCATAATTACCCTTAGTAAATATGCTGGGGTACATTGCGCCACAGGAACAACCAAAAAATGACATTCTGTGGCGCAAAAGTGATCATAAATGAGGCCCTACATTGAGAAATTGGAGCAACATGAAGGTTTCTCGCCATTTATAAAATAGTCACCCCAAACATTTTGCCTTTCCCCTCCTATTTTCTGAATTTGTTTTTGTTGGCTTTAAGGATTCCACACTCTTTAGTAATGCTAACCAGTGCTAAAGTGCTGTGCTGGCTCCTTAAAACATGGTAAAATTGGCTTATACTTCATTGGCATATTTAATTCACTTTAAGTCCCTAGTAAAGTGGTACTACCTGTGACCAGGACCTGTAAATTAAATGCTACTAGTGGCTCTGCAGCACTGATTGTGTCACCCACTTAAATTGCCCGTAAAACCTGTCTCAAGCCTTCCATTGTAGCCTGTGTGCAGTTTTAAACTGCAAAGTCGACCTGGCAAAATAAACCTTTTGCAAAAACAACAGTTGATGGACAGAATGCAGAACAATAACCTTTTGCCTGGCCCAAACCTTCCTTTTTAATGAATATAAGTCAACCCTAGGGTAGGCACTGTACAACCCAGATGGCAGGGTGTAGCGTATTTAAAAAGTTAGATATGTACTTTTAAAACTTAAATGTCCTGGTATTGAAAAACTCTGAGATTCATTGTTACTACTGCCTTTCCCATAGGATAACATTGGAGTTACCTTATTACATTTAATAAGCTCTAACTTCCAAATGGGTACAGGTAACCTGTTCATGGTTTTAAAATTGTAATGAAAAGTCTTCTCTTATGGTAAAGTCGGATTTGAAATTACAATTTTGAAAATGCCACTTTTAGAAAATTGCCATTTCCCTCTTTTAGCTATTTGGGTCTTGCAGCCTGTCTCTGGGTCACATGACTGACTGTAGTTGACATTTGGGCTTTGTGTATTCCTCCTGCACAACGACATAAAATATACGGGTAGGTGTGCCTGGATAGGCCATCACTGTCACGATGGAAGGGCAGGTTGTGCATAGACCTACTTACATTTGAATAGTCTGTGTCCTGCCTCCATGCAAAAGGCTGCATACCCCCTGTAGTTAGTCTGGAGCCAGGGTGGGGGAAGAAGGAAACTTCTGCACTTCAAGGGAAACCTCTAGAAGTTTCTCCCACTTCAAAGAAGGCACCTGGTATAAATAATGGACCTCAGATGTCAACTCTTCACTACATTTCTGTACCTGAAGAGACTCTGCCATTAAGAAAGACTGCTGTGCTGCTGAAAGGACGCAACTCTGCTAGACTGCAGTCCTGCTCCATTGCTGCCTAGCTGGACTGCTGCCTTGGTGTATTGCTGCCTGCTCGCTTGGTGGTTTGCTGCCCTGCCGCTCCCCTTGCCTGAATCAGAGGGATTGGACCTGCACCTGAATACAGGACTCCCAAAGTTACTCCAAGGGTTAGTCTGCTGGCCTTCTGTTCAGAGCCACATGTACATAATGGGCTCCCAACCACCTGGACCAGCACACAAATCCAGCTGGAGTAAGCCCTGCCCCCAAGTAGTGATCCCTAGGACCTGGAACCTGTGTAGGGCCTCAGTGGAGCTGAATTGAAGTTTTGGGCTCTTTGCAACAGCTAATAGGCCCATTTTCACTCTCACTACCCGCCAACATGAAGTTCCGTCAACCTGACCCTTTGCGCTACAGTATCTGCCGCCCGCAGGGAGCACCATTGTAAAGCCCCTGCCTGACTACCCTTGATGGCGCGCTGCAGAGATGACCATTTAAGATGCCCAGAATGCTCTTCGTGCTGCAATGACAACCTTCTGCAACGCTTCCCTGCTCCTCACATTCCCCTCCACCACGAATGGAGTTCTTTCACTGGACTGAGAAGTAAGGTTTTCAAGGGGACTAACCTGGTTCCTGTATCTGACCCGCCTCCACCACGGTTGGCCTGAACTCGTGACATTTTTCCGGTCTCGCACGACCAGGTATGCCACTTTATTGCGCTATTTTCACTTAAATCTTTAAAATTACGTATCTCCAGTTCTCCTAATTGGATGTTTGTAACTTTGGTCTTGATTTATTTGTTAAGATTTGCTCTGTTTCTAAGTTCGTGAGGGATTTTTCTTGTGTTGTGTTTTCAATGTATTACTGTTTGAAGTGTTGCATAAATATTGTCTCTAAGTTAAGCGTGGCTGCTCTGTGTAAGCTACCAGAGGGTTGAGCACAGGGTAATTTGGGGTTTGCTTGTGTCTCACCCTCGCAAGGATTGTGGTTTCTGCTTGAATAGCGTTTCAACCCCCTAAAATGGGTTTGTGTTGATTCTTTGGTTTTCAATGTATTGAGAAGTAGCTGTTACTAAGTAGGTCATTGTTATTTGAAGTAGCCCAGCTACAGCCTTAGTAAAAATGTTCTAGCCAGGCTCACAACTGCCAAATTCTTCAAAATGGTTTGACTGCATGTCCATCGGGCACTGTGCAGTCCAAGACTCAGTGCTGCACCTGTACAAAATGTTGAGGGCCGCCAGTACCTGTTACTGATCCAAGGCCCTGTGACTCTTCTATGCTCACTGCATACCCAGCCACCACAGCCTCCACATCACTAAGGCTGAACCGGTCAATTATATGCTTCAAGAAAGGAGTTAAAATTTACTCATGTACACATTTCAGCTCTAGACCCTAGTAACTCCCTTTACGAACAGTCTATGACCCTTCACTCGCCACTCATAATTACTGCTAACTTGCCTCACTATTGTTCTTTTGATCCCTGTGTGCCAACACGGATTTGGCACCACCCTTATTTGGGATGCTGGCTGATTGATCCTATACAGTTCGTGATTATGATAATGTGATTGTTGTGTACTTTTATGGGTTTCTCATTTCTGATCTATCTATCTTAACACCGAGACCTTAGCTCCTTCAGCTGGGGTATTGCCTAAGCCTGCACTGCTCCTGATTATGACACTAAATTTACTACTTGCTAACTTGGTATCATTTTATATGATTTATTGCACATAACATTGAAAGGTCACCATCCTCATCTGGGGTGTTTCTGTATCTTGTATTGCTCAAACTATTCTAATTTTTTGACATGATTCACTGCATAACTATATCCTTTTGATATCCGTGAGGGTCTTGTTCGCACTATATAAAACTTTTCAAATAAATAGGTACATAAAACATCTAGTACTCGATCACTCTTACTGTGAGCATGTGTTTGCAGGAACACCCAAACTGTGCTCTTTTCTATCCTTGCTCTCAGTGTTTTGGGCTGTCTATTTTAGATCTGAAAATCCTATAATCTTGACACATCAATTCTCAAACAGCAATTCCTAGCTAGAGGCCTCAATAACAAATGCACCGGAGATATAAGCTACATATGCACCATACCCTTTGAAACCTGATACCCTGGAAAGTATGAATTTAACCTAGTTTAAGTTTAAGTCTAAAAATAGGAGATAATGTAGACATTTTTGTTAATTCCTGCATGAAAATGCAAATATTCTGGTAGTTACAGGGCCTTATCCTCTGGTCATTTTCGGAATGTTTGACCAGTGGAAATTCATCACGGGCTGCAGACTGCATCACTCCTGTTAATTACTGTGTGTGATGAACTCAGACCAACTAGGATTTGTGACTCCTGCCTAAACAGGTTTTTGCTCAAGGGTCTTTAATCAACTAGCAAGGAGCTAGACCAGTGGTTAATTTGTAACCGTCAGCCCATTTCCACCATTAGTGCCACCTAAAACAGAACCAACCACAGAACCATGAAAGTGGGGAGGGGATGTGACGTAATGGCTAGAGCTGCCTACTTCAGAGCTGGGGAACCAGATTTCAGTCTCTGCGTCAGGCTCAACATCCTGTGCTTCTGGGCAAATCACTTAATCTACCCGTAAATCATGTATCCTTAACTAGTGCTCATGAAAAGTGCTGGTGTTGGTGATTAAGTGCCGGTGCTGGAAACTACCAGCTCAAATTAAGCACTGTGCTAGAGCTGGCTATTCCTTATACCAGCATCAAATAAACTATGGGTTGAAATCCTCTTGAAAATTCTGCTTTATTGGAAAAGCAAATACCATGTCCACCTTACCCGTGAAGATGGAAAGTGGCTGCAGTCTCGCCTACGCGTCCCTCCTTCAGAAAGGCTATGATGGTCCTCCTATCAGGGCCATCTATGCATTTCATGGCCAGTCAGAACATGACGGTGTCTGTCTTCTTGTGCAATGTTGGGAACATTTCAGCTGTTTGCATTTCAGTTATAAAAACATGTATAGAGCTAATCTAAGTTCATTATCACGTGCAGAGACATTAGAGGTTTTAATCATGTGCCACCCTCGGGCAACACCATTCCACCCGCACATTTGCTGAAGGATTTTACATGTCAGATCAAAACCTGAAACTCGGGGAATGTTTACTGTAGATGACGTAGCGAGATAAATCCAATTTGTCAGTGAGAGGAACACTCATTAGCACGAAGAACGGGGCGCTGCGCTTTTAATCCCTGTTTGCAAAGATCTTTAAGCTGCAAAAAGACATTCGATCTGCCCGCTTTTTATTGTGACTCATACATTTCTTTCTCTTTTTAATCCGCACTCTTCAATTTTCTGTGCGCTGACACTATATTTAGTGGTGAGGCTTACTTTTGGAGAGACCTGTCACGTCCTTTCGTTGAGTTGTGGGTCGCTGTGCGCTGATGTCATGAACACCCCCTGCTGAGGAGATGCTCAGCTGCAGCGGGTATTGACATGATATTTCACTCCTGCTATGCTCGGGCTTGGTGATGCCATGTAATGAGTTTTCTTTCAGTGCCAAGCGGTGGCATTCTAGTTTCTCGCTGCTGTTAGCTCATAAAAACTTGCTGTGTTGTGCTGGATGAAAGGGAGAGAGCAGAAAGGCGCCATATTTAGTAAAATATGACGCATTTATGCTTTCTCCTAGCACTGGAGCACTGTGTGTGCTGCCTTGTGCCAACGCAGGCACCCTTGTGCCGCCCTGCAAGAGTGTCTGCGTTAGTAGACAGGTTGTTTTTAACCTCCTACACAAAAACAACCCCGTGAGGCAAGTTCCTCTTTTATCCATGATGCAAAATGCATCAAGCATAGAAAGAGGAAGTAACAAGAAGAAATGAAGATATTAGTCCTAGTTCCACCTCTGTGTGGCAGGTGTACAACTTTGGTGCAAACCTAGGTTTACTGCCTTTCTTAAATCTGGGATTGCATTAAATTCCACTGGCGAATGCAAGGGAATGCCCATGCACCATCCATGGAACACCTACCACAAATATAACACAATACAGTTCCACCATTGACTGAGATTGTACTGACTAGTTGGGTTTTAGAATAATGGAACTCACTTTGAATTTTCCAGCCTTATCTGTAAGTGCTCTCCACTTAGTACAACTCAGAACCATAAACTATAGTAACCATACCTAATTCCTAAATTCTTCATCAACCTAATTTTACAGTACTCACTAATGCTGGCATTGCTTTTATTTTTAAAGTATGATTAATACAACATTAACTATCTTTCAAATGTTCATAAGAAAGTTGTGAGTATAAAACATGGCAGGTAAAATGTGCTTGCTCCAAGTTCTTTCACTGAATTTAAATTAACATAATCTGTTTCAGTGCAATAGCATCTGTATTCCACTTTGCAGTTTCTTTTCTTTTACTACACAGTATTTTATGTTGAATGTTAAGCTCACAGCAGCAAAACTTTAAAAAAGCGAGTGAGCCTGTAGGCCTAATTCAAGTGACAAAGGTTAAATAGGATTTGTTCACTCCTACTTATCACTACACAGTATACTGTCACCACCACACTCGTGCTGCTAAACTCCTGGTGAAGACGGTGACCTTGCACCACTATAGGGGCATCACTTTGGGTGCCCTTTCTGGTTCAACAATACTGCAATCCATGAGACAGGCCTGTGTCATGGCTCACACTTATGATCCGTATGTACCTATGACAACAAAAATCAGTATTAGGGATGCATACAACAGTACAATTTGGCACTCAAGGCAGAGGTACACATCCATTACCATGCAAAGGACTTTTTCTGTTCCAACAGTTAACATTTTTCTTAGTGTTCATTCCTTCATGGTACCATTTCAGCCTTCCTTTTCCAGTTATGTATGACGTGTGTCTTCACCAAGTAGAAAGTCAATCCAAGGGATCTCATTCACTTTTTAAGAAAAAGGAAAATACTTACCTAATACCTCAGTATATTGACGCTGCATGCATTTCTAAAACCACAAAGTAAGCCTCCTTTCAATTGTGAGGCATCTGATGTTGTTAAGACATCTCTTATAGGTGCGAGTACATAACTATGCCCCTTTGAGGTAAGTCTTCCCTTCCCATTATAAAAACTTGTTTTAAGTTAAAGGGTTTATTAGCCCTACTTTCTGCAATTGCAGTTTTCCTTGTTCCAATCTCTTTGGCACGGATCATGGAGGAGCTTTGTATGGCAGAATTACCAAAGATTTTCACTGATAAAATAAATTAGCATGCCAATCTAATCTTTCATACTGAAGTGATCTCAGCTGCTTAAGTGAGTCAGGATATTGTATGGGTTTTGTTCATTATGTACGTGTGGTTTATCCTCTGAGAATAAGGGGGTTGTTTGTCTGTGTTAGCAATAATATGAATTAACCTGGAGCATTAGCAGGCACACATCCTAAATAACAGTGCAGATAGAACTATGGCGTCAAAAGTCACCCTCATGTGTACAAGGCAAGCATATGTGTCCCACCTGGTTCTTTGGGTATAGTAATCCACGCAGGCACATCATACACGAATAAAGATGGCATAGGGGCAGTCAGGGTGCCTTTCTCTGTCTTCATTTATCTGCATAAAGTTAGTTGAGTACAGAGTTCCATTTCAGAACACCGGTGACATGCATTTATCTGAGGGGCACAACTGGGGTAACTACCACCCCTGGACAATAGAGTGGGGTCCCGCCAAACCCTATCTCACCCAGTGTAAATCACAGCCTCAACAGGAGATCTCCTAGCACATTCCCCATTTACTGATACATAAAAATCATTTGGTTCAGGCTCCTCTCTAATTGTTCCTCATCCTTTGCACCTTTGTGCCTCTTACAGTTCATCTGGGGACCATGATGGTCCAGATGAATCTGCCTGCAGTGGTTCGTAACTAGCCTAGTAATAGACTGTGGAAACCTTAGACCTCTGTGAGTCCTGTTCATGCTTGGGTCTTCTCAAACTGGTCTCATACAGGCAGCACATAGTCAGTGCCCACCTGCAAGCACCTCTGAACTGAACACGACCCTCTAGGACATTGTACCACTTTCACATGCAGAAACTCTCCTTCAAGCTTTCGACCAATTGCACACCAACAGACAAAATCCGGGAGTCAGATTTGACCGTGGTTGCCAACGAGAAAAACATGAATTCAAATTAATGTTGATTACTGATATTGATCATTCAACTCAGTACTTGAACTATTAGCAGCAATACCAAATAACAGATACAATGTAACATTATTTATAAATCCCTCAGAGAAATTATCTATGCATACTGTTGACCCTGACAGGCTGATTTGGGGAGCTGTCAGGAAATACAGTTAATGGGCTTATTTACAAGAGGCCTGCGCCGACGGAGCATCTCTTTTTTTGAGGCACCGGTGGTGCAGGCCTCTTAACCATATCTATGAGGAGACACAAAGCCAACCTGCGTGGCTTTGAATGGTCTCATAGATATGGAGTAAGGCAAGTGTGGTGTCTGACAAAGGAAGAGGCCGTCCTCTTTTCAGGTAAGTGAAGTCCTTTATTAACACACCTCCGCCAACATCGGTCAAAAGCCCAACTGCCACATTCTAAACAACGTTCTTTACCCACTCAGTGATCTCACTCTGACCTAGTAACATTCTAGGCTTCAGAAGAGATAAAGCCCATCGACTAACATGACACACTTCCCCTTCCCTCAAAACAACCCCACTGTACAACATGAAACCTGACCCACCCTTCACATAACCAACAAGGCAATAATAATAACATTAAATAAATATATTCCACAACACCCCCGACATGCAGTTGAAATTGAAAACAGTGGCAAGAATTATAGCAAAACAATTCTGAGAATTTTTTTTAAAAAAGAAGTCATAGTACATAAATAGATTAACTTATATCTCACAAGACAAAATCCTGGAGATATGTTGGTCTCTTTGTTCCCCTGATGCTTATCCTTGAGAAGCTTGAGACACACTCCTGAGGCGGAAGCCGGGAGCGATTCACTTTTAAATATTCTTAAAACTGTCACAATTTAACCTGTGTATTGTTGATTTAAAAACTTACTTGTTGGGAAATTGGATACTAGAGGCAGCGGAGCCAGCGCTGACCCTGCACTCTGATTGACAACACTCCTCGCGCCACGAGACGAGGCCACGCCCCTTTTTTAGGCCACGCCCCCTGTCGTCGCCTACTTATAGATGCCGAGTTAAGGGCTCTAAGTAGAAGCTTGAGACACACTCCTGAGGCGGAAGCCGGGAGCGATTCACTTTTAAATATTCTTAAAACTGTCACAATTTAACCTGTGTATTGTTGATTTAAAAACTTACTTGTTGGGAAATTGGATACTAGAGGCAGCGGAGCCAGCGCTGACCCTGCACTCTGATTGACAACACTCCTCGTGCCACGAGCCGAGGCCACGCCCCTTTTTTAGGCCACGCCCCCTGCCGTCGCCTACTTATAGATGCCGAGTTAAGGGCTCTAAGTAGAAGCTTGAGACACACTCCTGAGGCGGAAGCCGGGAGCGATTCACTTTTAAATATTCTTAAAACTGTCACAATTTAACCTGTGTATTGTTGATTTAAAAACTTACTTGTTGGGAAATTGGATACTAGAGGCAGCGGAGCCAGCGCTGACCCTGCACTCTGATTGACAACACTCCTCGTGCCACGAGCCGAGGCCACGCCCCTTTTTAGGCCACGCCCCCTGCAGTCGCCTACTTATAGATGCCGAGTTAAGGGCTCTAAGTAGAAGCTTGAGACACACTCCTGAGGCAGAAGCCGGGAGCGATTCACTTTTAAATATTCTTAAAACTGTCACAATTTAACCTGTGTATTGTTGATTTAAAAACTTACTTGTTGGGAAATTGGATACTAGAGGCAGCGGAGCCAGCGCTGACCCTGCACTCTGATTGACACCACTCCTCGCGCCACGAGCCGAGGCCACGCCCCTTTTTTAGGCCACGCCCCCTGCCGTCGCCTACTTATAGATGCCGAGTTAAGGGCTCTAAGTAGAAGCTTGAGACACACTCCTGAGGCGGAAGCCGGGAGCGATTCACTTTTAAATATTCTTAAAACTGTCACAATTTAACCTGTGTATTGTTGATTTAAAAACTTACTTGTTGGGAAATTGGATACTAGAGGCAGCGGAGCCAGCGCTGACCCTGCACTCTGATTGACAACACTCCTCGCGCCACGAGCCGAGGCCACGCCCCTTTTTTAGGCCACGCCCCCTGCAGTCGCCTACTTATAGATGCCGAGTTAAGGGCTCTAAGTAGAAGCTTGAGACACACTCCTGAGGCAGAAGCCGGGAGCGATTCACTTTTAAATATTCTTAAAACTGTCACAATTTAACCTGTGTATTGTTGATTTAAAAACTTACTTGTTGGGAAATTGGATACTAGAGGCAGCGGAGCCAGCGCTGACCCTGCACTCTGATTGACAACACTCCTCACGCCACGAGCCGAGGCCACGCCCCTTTTTTAGGCCACGCCCCCCTGCCGTCGCCTACTTATAGATGCCGAGTTAAGGGCTCTAAGTAGAAGCTTGAGACACACTCCTGAGGCGGAAGCCGGGAGCGATTCACTTTTAAATATTCTTAAAACTGTCACAATTTAACCTGTGTATTGTTGATTTAAAAACTTACTTGTTGGGAAATTGGATACTAGAGGCAGCGGAGCCAGCGCTGACCCTGCACTCTGATTGACAACACTCCTCGCGCCACGAGCCGAGGCCACGCCCCCTTTTTAGGCCACGCCCCCTGCCATCGCCTACTTATAGATGCCGAGTTAAGGGCTCTAAGTAGAAGCTTGAGACACACTCCTGAGGCGGAAGCCGGGAACGATTCACTTTTAAATATTCTTAAAACTGTCACAATTAAACCTGTGTATTGTTGATTTAAAAACTTACTTGTTGGGAAATTGGATACTAGAGGCAGCGGAGCCAGCGCTGACCCTGCACTCTGATTGACAACACTCCTCGCGCCACGAGCCGAGGCCACGCCCCTTTTTTAGGCCACGCCCCCTGCCGTCGCCTACTTATAGATGCCGAGTTAAGGGCTCTAAGTAGAAGCTTGAGACACACTCCTGAGGCGGAAGCCGGGAGCGATTCACTTTGAAAAATTCTTAAAACTGTCACAATTTAACCTGTGTATTGTTGATTTAAAAACTTACTTGTTGGGAAATTGGATACTAGAGGCAGCGGAGCCAGCGCTGACCCTGCACTCTGATTGACAACACTCCTCGCGCCACGAGCTGAGGCCACGCCCCTTTTTTAGGCCACGCCCCCTGCCGTCGCCTACTTATAGATGCCGAGTTAAGGGCTCTAAGTAGAAGCTTGAGACACACTCCTGAGGCGGAAGCCGGGAGCGATTCACTTTTAAATATTCTTAAAACTGTCACAATTTAACCTGTGTATTGTTGATTTAAAAACTTACTTGTTGGGAAATTGGATACTAGAGGCAGCGGAGCCAGCGCTGACCCTGCACTCTGATTGACAACACTCCTCGCGCCACGATCCGAGGCCACGCCCCTTTTTTAGGCCACGCCCCCTGCCGTCGCCTACTTATAGATGCCGAGTTAAGGGCTCTAAGTAGAAGCTTGAGACACACTCCTGAGGCGGAAGCCGGGAGCGATTCACTTTTAAATATTCTTAAAACTGTCACAATTTAACCTGTGTATTGTTGATTTAAAAACTTACTTGTTGGGAAATTGGATACTAGAGGCAGCGGAGCCAGCGCTGACCCTGCACTCTGATTGACAACACTCCTCGCGCCACGAGACGAGGCCACGCCCCTTTTTAGGCCACGCCCCTACTGTCCCCACCCATCGAATCAGCATAAATAATGTGCATTTTCCGGTTGCGCAGCGGGCGAGCGCAGCGGGCGCGACGTTTGCGCGCCGAAGGCGCGCCTAAGGCAAGCCTGTCTGCGCCCGTCCGCGACCGGCCGGGGCCAGGGGCCACCCCCCCCTGCCCAACTATCACGCCAGACCATCACCTATCACCCGCAATCCCTGCCTAAATTAAACCAGACAGTTGGGCCATCCTGTCTACACACATGGGATCCCTCTACCCAACACTCCGTCTGCAACCATTGTGGCTTTCACCTTTCTCATGGTATAAAGAATCCCACTTCATTCTCCATGTTGTTGCTTAACTGCCGTTCGCTCCCTAAACACTCCGCAGAAATCTCTCTACTATTAGAGGAAATAAGTCCTGATGTCTTTTTCGCTACCGAGACCTGGTTACAGGAACATTCTGAACCTGACCTAGTACAAGCACTTCCCCCTGGCTATCAAATATTCCGCCTCGACCGGAAAAAAGGCATCGGCGGTGGTCTGGCTATAATTCACAAAACAAATTACACTGTCACCAGCACCCCCGTAGACTTCCCAGACTGCGAATGCCACCCATTCTTCATAAAATGAAGTGCCACACATACCTTTTCGGGTATGCTTATATATCGTCCCCTTGGACCACAAAGGCAATTTCTTTCAGACCTCACCTCGATAGCGGCAAGTCTTGCAGTCAGCACTGCTAATTTCATAATTCTGGGTGACCTTAACATCCACCTGGATGACCCAAACAACTCTATAGTAAGGGATCTGTCTTTGGGCCTAAGTGCCCTTGAATTGCACCAACGTGTCACCGGGCCTACTCATCAAAAGGGTCATCTCCTGGACCCCGTTTTCAGCAACTGTAATAACCTCCAAATTGGAATTTCCTCTCCCCTCCCCTGGTCAGACCACCTCCTTATCCCGTTCATCTGGACCCTGCCCGATCACTCCCCCCCCAACCCCCGTTGGCGCAACGCTCACGTAACTGGTCTAAACTCCACCTAGCTGAGTGGAAGGAACTCCTACTAGGCACTAAACCCACCAACACATCTATCCCCACTCAAGACAATGACAACTTCAACCAGTGGATCACCAGTTCCCTGGATACAGTTTTGCCACTAAAAAATCCCCACCCTAAACGGGGCAATCCTACAGCCCCGTGGTACTCAAACGAGCTACGAGAGGCAAAACGTGTATGTAAGCGACTGGAGAGGAAATGGCGCCTCAGCTACCTCCCTTCAGATAAATCATACTATAGAACAGCAATCAAAAACTACAAAACGGAAATTCACCAGGCCCAGGCTAAATACTTCGAACTCAAGATTGAAAACGCAGCGTCCAAACCCAAAGAAATCTATCGAATAGCCAAAACCCTTCTACAACTTCCGGAACCACCGAAGGACCACAACAATACTCAGGCCCATTGCGAGGAAATAGCTGAGTTTTTCCACCAGAAAATTGAAACGATCAACTCCTCTTTCCCCCTCCTCGTCACTCCTCCCACAGATTTCGTTAACACAGGTAGCCCACCAGTCCCTCCCCAGGATCTGAACAGCTTTCCTCCTTTAGAACTTACTAATTTGGAGAGACTTATGGGACAGGTCAAATCTGGATCACCCCCCGACCCTGCTCCCCCCAGTACCCTCACACAGATCACACCTTTGATCTCGCCTATTATACTAGACCTGCTCAACTCCTCACTCATACTGGGATCGTCCCTTCCCTATGGAAAAGAGCAATGGTCAAAGCCCTTCTAAAAAAAAACAATCTCGACCCATCTAACCCCGCCAACTACCGTCCCATCTCCCTCCTGCCATGGCTCAGTAAACTCCTCGAGAAGCATGTCAACTCCGTTCTCACCAACTTCTTAGAAGTCAATAACATCCTCGACTCTTCTCAGACCGGCTTTAGGCCCCGTCACGGAACGGAGACGGCATTGATTGCAGTGACGGAGCAGGCACGAAGGATCCTGGACGATGGCGGTTCTACGGCCATCGTCCTACTCGACCTAAGTGCCGCCTTCGACACTGTCAATCATAACATCCTACTCCATCGTCTCGGAGAAATAGGAGTGACCGGGACCACCCTCAGTTGGATGAGTTCCTTTCTGACTGACAGATCCTTCAAGGTTTTTGAGAGAGACTTCTCCTCGGCCAGTAGACCACTTAATTGCGGAGTGCCTCAGGGCTCGTCCCTGAGTCCCACCCTTTTTAATGTCTACCTACGCCCCCTAGCTGATGTCGTCCGCCCATTTGGTGTAAAGATCGTTTCCTATGCGGACGACACGCAGCTAGTGGTATCTCTAGACCCCCCCCTAAACTCTCAACACAGCCTACACAGACGTCTGGAAGCAGTCGCCACCTGGATGTCCAGCTCTTGTCTTAGGCTTAATTGGGAAAAAACTGAGATAATGCTCCTGGGTAATAACATCGCCAAAACCATCGACCCCATCTGGCCCTCCTGCTTAGGCAACCCCCCGCAACCCAAGGAGCAAATCAAGAGCCTGGGCATCTGGCTTGACCACACTCTGTCCTTCAACCATCAGGCCACTAAGCTAGCTGCGACCTGTTTTGGCCTGATGAGACTGCTCCGCAAAATTCTCCCTTTGCTTCCATTCCACTCAAGACGAATCGTGGTTCAAGGACTGATCCTCTCCCGCCTCGACTGTGGAAATGCCTTATATCTTGGAGCACCCCAATCCACAATCAACAGACTCCAGGTTATTCAAAATTGCGCAGCAAGAATTCTTCTGGATATCCCCCGCCGAACGTCAGTAAGAGCCAGACTGAGAGATCTTCACTGGCTCCCGGTGAGATCTAGAATCGAGTTTAAGAGCATGTGCATTGCACACCGCTCTTACTACGGAACAGGCCCCCCCATTAACTCTCCCCTTGTGAAAACCTACCAGCCCACTCGTTCTCTCAGATCTGCGACCTCCTACCTCGCCTCAGTACCACGCATCAGGAAGGCCAGATGTGGTGGTCATTCGCTCTCCTACAACCTGGCCAAGATCTGGAACTCCCTCCCTCTCAATCTCAGATCCGAACCCAACCTCCTCACCTTCCGAAAAACTCTCAAAACCTGGTTATTCAGCAAAACCTCTGTTTAAAACCAAACCTAGCCTCCTTCTTCCTACCCCTCCGGATTAGCTCAAGTTCCCTACAGCGCTGGGACGCCCCTGGGTAGCCATCGCGCTCTAAAAATCCTCATTCCATTCCATTCCATTCCATCCTTTGTGGTACCGGCCCTCACTTGTATAACCGTTGGGCACCTGAACCCCACATGTACCTTCCCATACGTTCAGATACTAGACCACTTGAAGGAGAACAATTCTGCATCTAGTTAAGAACAACCACCCTATTTTTGTTCCAAACACGACCATCATGTGTCTTGATAGCATTCCTAAAACATTTAGGGCCTCATTTATGAGAAATGACACGTGAAAGCAGCGATGCGTCACTTCTCAGTGCGCACTCCTTGCGACACACCTGATGCGTCATATTTAATGTATGACGCATCATGTCGCAAGGAGTTACAGATACGTCAGTATTTCTGACATATCTGTAAGTGCAAAAGTGACGCATTGCTGGAATGTGTCACAAAAGTGACGCAACTCCAGCAATGCGTCCTTTCACATGGGGCAAAACCCATGTGAAAGGGCCTGCGTCAGTCGTACGCCTGCTGTGAGGCAAGCGCAAGATTTTGACGCAACCGCGTCCTAGAAGTGACGCAGAGAAATCTCATAGATTTCACTGCGACACTTCTACGAGGATTTTTGCGGGGAAACGCCCCCCGCTGCATACATTATACCTAACGCAGGTATAATGTAGAGCAGGGGTTTACAAAGTGACGCATCTGAGATGCGTCACTTTGTAAATAGTGCGCAACAGGAGGCATGTTTTACGTCGCTGATGCATCACAAAAAGTGACGCATTGGAAGCGCAAAACTGACGATTGGCCTCATAAATGAGGCCCCTAATCACTTCAAATCTCCTTGTGAATTTGGACAAGTCAGCACAACCCTTGGACGCTTCCACTTTCACAAAATCCCCTACGTTGACCTCCACATCATTCACCTTCATATTGTTGTCTAACAATTCTTTCCTCTTATTTTGAGCAACAATCTACCTCTCTCTCCACTGTCCTAAAGTATTGTCCACACAGCCCTTGGTCCAATGCATCCAACCAGGGCACATCTTAGTTGAAGGGGATCTTAATTTAAACAACTCAAAGGGAGACTTGCCAGTGGAAGAATGTGATGCTAAGCGATAACCAGATAACCTATTAGACAAATTCTTCTTTCAATCTGTCTCATTCAATCTTGCCAACTGTATTCCTTCTTTTAGAGTTTTAATAACCTTCTCTATGTACCCATTGGTTTCGGAGTGATACATAGCAGATTTCTTGTGCACTTTTCCACAATTCTTCAGAAATAACTCAATTTCTTGCAAACAAAACTGAACTCTACTGTCCGTTAGTAAGTAGCATGGACAGCTTTCCCATTTAAATATGTTCTCTAAGAACTTGATAACAGCAGAGGAAGATATATCATGCACACACGAAACTTCAACCCATCTAGAATACAGAGCAATCAAAACCAATACACAGGGAGTAGCGCGTTAACCTCTCAGATTTCCCAATATATCCATGGCCACTTCTTCCCATGGATATTTTGGTAAATTTCTACACACCATGGGCATTTGCGCTGTTTTCAAACCTTTATCTCAAGTAATGCATTCTATACAGTCTCTTATCATGCACTCTACATCATGTTCAAGCACGCCCACCAAAAACCTCTCCTGAGTCTACCTTTGGTTTTGACAATCCCTGTGTGACCTTTATGAGCTATTAGTAATATCCTCTGTCTTAGCTTCTTAGGTGGTATCAACTTTGTTCCTCTCAACAGTAATCCTTGGTTAAACGCTAATTCATTCAATATTTTCCCCTAATAATCTTTGTAATCTCCCAATCCAGCTGCCTTCAATTTACCTGAGCTTACTACTTGGATCACTTGTCTCATTTTTTTTTCAGATTGAAGTTCTGACAACAATTCATCCTCACTTATAGTGCCATCTGTAACCTCGCAAACTCTCACTACTTCTTCCTCATCTTGTATTTCCTTGTTCCCTACTTCTATTTCCCTAATGTTCACCTGTCTGTACAGGCAATCCGCTGGGAAAATACTTGCGCAAGGGACATATTGTACATCAAAACAAAAATCTTGTAAATTCACTACCCATCTCCTAATACATGAAGAAATTGAATCAAGCCCTTTCTTGGTAAAATCTTCCACTAATGGCTTATGATCCGTTTGAACAGTAAATTTGAATCCCCTCAAAAATGGTTTGAATCTGTTAATAGCCCAATATAATGCAAGCAATTCCCTTTCAATGACAGAATAATTACATTCCGCGTCCCCCAGGGTTCGTGACACACAGGCAATCACTTTCTCCTTCCCACCTTTGTTTTGAATGAGGAGAGCCCTTAAGCCCTTTGCACTTGCATCATACACCACCTTGGTGTTGTTCATAGGATCATAAGCTTGAAGTGAAGGTGCATCATTCAATTCTTGTTTAATTTTGCAAACTCTTCTTTGCAGAATGTACCCCACACAAACTGTCTTATTTTTTAGTAGTTTCCTCATAATGTACGTTTTGCAGTCAAAGTCTTTGATGAACCTGCTGTAATATTGTAACTTGCCACAAAAAGATAACAATTCCTCTTCCAATTTTGGTTCTTCCAGAGATTTAATTGTGTCCACTAGTTCGATTCGTGGCTTGACTCCTGTTCCTGCAAACTCATACAGACCAGACTTGTGGTTGAAACCACCTGGCACCACACACTGAAACGGACCAGTTTGACAGCATCCACCACCTTGTTGAGGTGTTAACCTCTCCTTCCTTCATCATGCATCCTGCGTCACCAGATTTGTGATGTCTGACAAAGGAAGAGGCCGTCCTCTTTTTAGGTAAGTGAAGTCTTTTATTATCACACCTCACCCAACAGCGGTAAAACGGTCAACTGCCGTATTCCCAACAACATTCTTTACCCACATAGTAACATTCTAGGCTTCAGAGGAGATAAAGACCATCAACTAACATGCCACAGCATGGTAGCAGAAAGCACTGCATTGCCTTTCTCTATGTCAAGGAAGTGATCCATGGGAGTTGTGGTGGGTGTCCCAGGCAACACCCATGGATTTTGACCCTTCCACAGAT
This sequence comes from Lissotriton helveticus, assembly GCF_964261635.1. NCBI lineage: Eukaryota > Metazoa > Chordata > Amphibia > Caudata > Salamandridae > Lissotriton > Lissotriton helveticus. The sequence continues at coordinate 1,312,494,120 of NC_136063.1, forward strand.
TTTCTTAATCTCGCAAACCTGGGGCACAGCTAAAACATTACACCTCCCCAGAGCATGCGTAATGAGGGGAAATGTTTTCCTTTTGTCTAGTTTTTTCCTCTTTCCATGTGTGCTGCATTCTGTAGCTCACATAGAATGAGCAAACTGCTTCTCTGAATTGTTTTTGTGCAGGAAGGCACCCCAACAAGAAGACTTGTTGTGCTGCCCTACGCCAATTCCTTGTAAATGAGGCCCTAAGTTTATCTAGAGTGACTGTCCACTTTCTAATCTTGAGCAAGATGGCGGACGCTCCGATGTCCGAGTGAGACAGGCTCTCTGCTGCTCCTTGCCGACGGACCTCTCCCCCGCAGTCTCTCTTTTTTTTTTTACTTGGAGGGATCGGGGGAAATGGTTTAAACGGCTACAAGGCTTTTCTGGATTTCCCGCAGTATGTGCTTTTTACGGAGAAACGCTGAATAATGCTGAGTGACTTGTTCAGCAATCCCGTTGGGGAAGACAACTCTACCTTCGTTTTGCGCACTTCTCCGCACTGCTCTGCACCGCTGACCACTCCGCACACTGCCTGCGGACCTTCGGTCGCTGTGCTGGTTCTCGCCCTTCGTTTTCACCCACAATTGGCGGCAAGGCTCTGTTTCATCTCGGGCAAACACCAATGGGCCCCTCGGAAAACCTGTGGCGGAGTGTGATTTCAATATCCTGCTTCTCACGTACCAGTTCAATGGCCCCTAAAAATCCAACCAGTATCGGTATGGCAGGAAGAGGGAAGGGACCCTGCCCTTGGGCCACAGCAGCTACAGCGGTTACGGTGTCAACGACTGCGGGCTGCCTGATGAAACCGGTCCGGTAGCTGGGGGTGATATTACCGGCACTACAGAAGGTGAAGTAAGTGCTTCTGCGACCTCTGCGACCTCTGCTGAGTTAGCGACAAATAGACCAATGCGGAGGGGTAGATCTTCCTTCCTGAATTTGGGCAGCCCGGCTAAAACTCCTGGTAAGGGGGGGAAACCAACCCCAAAATCCCTGGTATGTTTAAAAAGAAAAATCAGCTTAAGGGTAAAACCCCTATACCAGAGGTGGCTAAATCAATGACTCTTGATCAACTACCCCGGCAACAACCCCAGCAGCCTGTGACTCTACAACAAAAAATACCAGAGGTTCTTGCTAGTAAGGGGGGTAAAATGGTGCCACAGGCAGATCTGGCTATTACTGGGTCCGTGACTCTGCAAAAGCTTTCTCCGATGTTGATTCTGGGGATTCTGCTGGCACATTTGACTCTTTATTGGATCTATCAAATTTATCAGGTTCTGAGAGTAATGAAATAGACTGGGCTGGGCTGATGATAGGAGTTTGACAAGCTCTGTGCCACTGGAGGAGGACGAGGGTAGCTTTATGGAAGGTAATACAATTTGTAGGGCATCTCCTTTAATATCTTCGCTCGAGGCACGAGTATCTCCTTCTGAACATCTTGAAAATGATGGGTCCCCCTTGCTTGCTCCTTCTCAGTCTACGCTTCCAAGTTTGAATGACATAATAGCATTGTCCAGCGATTCTGGGAGGCTCCCCGACAACATAACCCCAACATTTTAAACACCATAAATGATGGCTCTCGCCAAGGGAATGAATGTGTGTCAAAAACGGAGTCTGAAATTACGCTGGCTACAATTCTCCAAGCCACTACATTGCACCATGAGGAGACAAGGGCAGAAGCTTTGCATACACAAGGGGCAGTCCGCAAACTTCAGAACACAGTACGGCGAGTTATTAAGTCAACTAATGAACTTACTACACGAGTTGCCGAGACCGAAGTTAGAATGTCTTCAGTTGAGGATGAGTTGGTCCAACAGAAGGCAGAGGTTACTGCCCTCACCGCCCTCAGAGATGATATTAATTGGAAGCTAATTGACTTGGAAAATAGATCAAGGAGGAACAATCTTCGCATGCTGGGAGTCCCCGAAGGTTTGGAAGGGAGTAATATTTGGCAATTTGTTCAAGAACTATTCTCAGAAGCCTATCCTGACTTAACCCAATGGAGGTGGGAGCATGAACCGCAAAAAGCTCAATGATTTCCCTTCCATAAACGCCCTAATAGTAGCTCTACTGATATGAAACCGAGAGCTATCTTGATTTGTCTAAATAATTTCCTATTACGAGAAAAATTATATGATTTAGCAAGACCAGACTGCAAAAGGAGGGGAAGGGTATAGAGTTTTTTGTTCACCCTGATTACTGGCAGGCTACAGTGCAACAAAGATGGCATTTTCGCCAGCTAATACCTCAGTTCCAATCTAAGGGAGCTCCTGCATTTCTCTTAAATTCCTCCAAACTAAAAGTTGTGTATAAAGAGAAGGCAACTTTCTTTACGTCAGAGATTGCTGCAAGAGATTTTCTAAGTGAAATAGCCTAATGATTGTGATAGGGTCTACTTGAGTATTGTGTAATGAACCTTAATTATGCTACTCTTATGTTACTTCTCTTATACTTATACTTATACTCACGGCTATTTTACTATCATGCTATCTCTATTTTTTCTCTCCTCTGTTCTTTCTTTTTTTCTTTTTCTCTTCTATTTTCTCAGGGGGTGAGGGGAGTCGGTGGGGGGGGGGCAAGTAGCCTCTCTCTCCATCACCTATGGGGACTGTTCAGTCCCTTTGTCTCATGTGGGTGGGTTACAGTGGTGGATGGTGTGGTTCCTTGGGGAGGAAGGGTGGGAGGGGGGGTGGGGATGTGGTGCAAGGAAAAACAGCAAAACAGCAAAAGAACACTTTGAGCAAATCTTATTCTAGACCTGGTTCATATATGTCATTTTTTCGCTATATTAATTGATGTGAGTACTGTTTGTTTGATTCTTTTGGATGCATTCTGTTTTGAAAATGGGGAGACTTAAAATATGTTCTTGGAACATCTGTGGCATAAATGATAAATGGAAAAGGGGTATAACTGCTCAAATCTTGAAAAATATGAAAATTGATGTGTATTCAAGAAACTCATATAACCTGGAATAACAGGAATTGGTTTAAAGATCTTGGTCTTGAATTAGTTGGCTGCACGCGGCAAGGTACAACTACAAGAGGCGTTGCTATATTAAAAAGACATGGACTGGGAAAGTGTAGACGTATTAAAGAGGATCCTTTTGGTTGATGGGTAATTAGTGAACTATGCTTTGAGGCTACAATATGGACTATCTGTACTATCTATGGTCCCAATTCAGATGATGCTGATGTGCTGGATCAGCTAAGTGTAGAACTTGCATCATGGCCGTCTCCCTTACTTCTATGTGGGGATTTTAACCTGCATGTGGACAGGGGGGTTGACATCTGTAGTGATTATATCTACACTTGCAAGAAGAAAAATGTATTTAATGCTACTAAGGGAATCATGGATGAATTTGGGTTACCAGATATAGGCTTTTTTAAGGGAGGGGGCTCCTCAGGGAGTACATTTTACTCTGCCCCGCATCAGAAACACTTTCGTTTAGATTATTTCTCTGTAACCACTGGATATGTCAACATTGCCCAAAACATCAGTTTTGAAGTCCTCCCCAAAATAATCTCCGATCATAATCCTATTATTCTTAATCTGGACATTAATTTTTGGTCTCCTCCTAGGCAATGGACTTTTGAGCGTAAGCTGTTATTTGATCCTCTTTATATTGAGTACATGGGGAAGTGGATCCCTGAGTTTTTTTAAATCAATAAAGGCTCAGCATCAAGTGAGATGGTGTGGGATCCTTTCAAGTCAGGGGTTAGGGGAGAAACGCTAAATTACTCAATTAATAAACAGCGAGAAATTAGGAAGACTGAAGATATAGAGATGACTAAACTGCGAGATATCGAAATTGAGCTAATGTCAGCTTGTAGTAGTGGTATAAATATCGATCAAATCTTGAAAAAATTAGCTATACAGAAAGCAAGAATATATCAAAGCTTTGCCACAAGAGTAGCCCAACAAATTGCCGCCTTCAGATCTGAAATGTACGAGGTGGGAGAAAATTCCGGGAGACTTTTAGCGAAAAGACTCCGACAGAAGGAGGTCTCCTTAAGAATCAATAAGATTATGGATGACTCAGGGCAGCTTCATGACAGTCCATCAGAAATACTGGGGATCTTTCATGAGTTTTATTGTAAATTGTATACAGAGGACATTACTAGTGACATTGAAGGAAGGGTAACAGATTTTAGCCATCCCTTACCCAATATTACTTTATCATTAGAGGAATCTGAGGAATTGGATACTCCAATCACCTGGGAAGAAATTGGATCGTCAGTAACATCACTAGCTTCAGGTAAAGCTGTTGGACCTGACGGCATTCCTCTGGAATCTTATAGGACCTTCCGAAATGTCCTTAAAAAAGAACTGATCATACTTTTTCTGGAGGCACAAAAAGGGAAAACACCACCTTCCTGGCAGGAATCAGTATATATTGTCTTTCTTAAAAAAGATAAAACTGCTTTATCCGCTTCTTCATACAGGCCCATTTCGCTGATTAACGTGAATAGCAAGTTATACTCCAAAATTCTAGCGTCACGTCTCTCTAGCATTATCTCACCGCTTGTTTCGAAATTTCAGCATGGGTTTATCCCATCACGTGACACAGCTGATCATATACGCCGCATAATTTCAATAATAGAGTGGGCTCAGGCAACTAGCTCCACTATTGGAGTGACCCTGTTGGATGCTGAGAAAGCATTCGACAGGGTCACTTGGGCATATATGTGGGATTCCTTAACTAGGAAGGAATTTGGTCCAGGTATCTTAACTGCTTTAAAAGCTATGTATCACTCTGCTAAGGCATCAATACGTTTGGATGGCCAGTCCAACATTTGGTGGATACAGCAATGTTTAGATTAATTTGAACAACAGAAGAAATTATCAAATTTGATTCATTGAATCTGATATCTCTTGAAATTGATAGGAATTTAAAGACATACTGGTATATATGTCTTCAGCTTGCTCAAAAGTCAGTTATTTTTTGTAATAACATCATTGCAACAATTGAGATTGAAATATAACAAAGTTAAGAAGAAATTTTAGTTTAGCTGTTCTGGGCTGTATTAATAATCCTACTGAATTCATATACACACACAATGTTGTGGATTTTGAAAACATTTACTTATGCTAAGAGGGAAATCTTATGGTGGTCAAATAGAAAAGCATCCACTGATACATGAACTGAGATTGGTCTTTCATTAGCCAGTATTGAGATGGCATCTACCGCTATAGAAAATCATGTCAGAATGATTGATGTGTGGCTGTGTTATTTAATTGCTATAATGATATCATATTTTGAGGGGATCTAGGTTTTCCTCATCATAAAACTTCTCTAAATGTGTGAGCAGAACGAATGTTGTAGCTTGGTTGTAGGGCTAGCTGAGCTTCACTGTCTGAAGGTTGGGTGTTTTCCCCAACTTTGCTGATTTCTGCTACTTCTTACCTGTGGATTTTGCAAGAACGCCTTCTTTGTCCCACTTCTGGGAAGTATCCTTCTTCCTTCTGACAATAGCGACAAGACAGCACCATTTGCCAGTATGTGGTTTGCATATCATGCCACAAGCATGTACTGAGGCGCATTTTAGAGGAACAAAATGATTTAGGAGTCAGATGCTCTGCAATAAAAATCACTAAGGCAAGTAGAGAAAAATTGTAATGAAATGGTGGGAAGAAAGCATTGCATTCCACTTTTACAGCTGCCATTGCTGAGGAAGATCACTGACCATTGAGCATCAGTTGGACCAGCAACTCTAGATGTTCCTACACGTCACAAGAATACACATCCAAGGAGTTTGATTGCGTAGTTGAGGTGGCCTGGAACCCATGAGTGCACTGTGTGGCTCTACAGAGGTGGCCGCCATATTGAATTTGGTATGGACACGAGGTGTGCTTCAAATTGAACTACATAGCTTTGAAGAAGGCCCATATTGGGCCTGATGCAGGACAAACAGCCTGTGGAGGGAGTATCATCACTAGCATGGGTTTCAAGAAGACAAATAAGAGAAAAAAGAACTTTTAAAGAGACCTATCATCATTTACTGTGCAGTTCACGAATAATCATTTAAGTCTAGTTTACCTGGATTTGTTCACAATTATTTACCATCATCTCAAGATTGTGACAACGGTGACTACTTTATTTGTATTAGCTTTTTATTTTCCTTGCTGACTGTGTAACATCAATAGCTGCTTTTGTTGTTTTAACTAATTGATTTCAATAAAGTTGTTCTTTTCTGGTACATCATTTCTAGTACACTAATTCTACCATTTTCTTATCAACTCCTAGGGAACCAGTGATGGAATGGGGTGTCTGGTACAAAATGAGTTTGGTGCCTCTTTAAGTACTGGGGCTGAGGAATACACACAAAAAGAGACGTTGTTGGTTCTGAGGAATTGCCTGGAAGGGGGGTTAAGCTGTTCAAGTTACAGTTTGCATTGACTAATGCTGCAAGCTTAAACACGTTTGAATATACCGTCAAACAATTTGACACTAGATATGGGTGCAACATTAACACAATGATGGAGCATTCTAAATTCTATTCCAGAAGGTAGGTTGTTGGTGAATGTACTGAAGAATATGTAGCAGTGCCCAGAACCTCAGAATTTGAGAGGTTCAATAAGGATCAAATCCAAAGGGATCAGATTCTAACGAGGAAAAATAGCAGAGGAATTTAGGAATGACTTTACTCTTCTCCCAATCTGACGCACAATGATGCAGTAGAATTTGCTAAAAGCTTAGAACATTCAGAGTAGGATGTGGAAGAAATCAGGGACCACAGGTGTCAGGGACTGAGAGAATCGCCATTTCCAAGAAAGATCATACTGTCAAAGGAAGGAAAAAGGGAGATGGCAGTTTTGACAAGAACTGCTCAATGTTGTGTTACCACTGTGGCAAAAGCAGTCGCAGGGCAGTGCAAAGAATTGCTCTGCTGCCAACAAATACTGCAACAGGTTTAGGAAAAAGGAACATTTTGGACGAGTGTGCAAATGAGGGAAGGTTAGCATGTTGTCTAAGGAAGATTAGGATACTTTGGGTCTGGATCGGAACGTTATCTTGAGTATTGAGGCAGAAAGGAGGTGCAAGAGTTTGCCTAAGTGCACCATTTTCCTTGATGGTCTACTAGTTCAAGTCGAGGATACATGCACTTGGCTTACCTTTGTGGTTAAGAAGTAGGCCTGGGTGAAATTTAAACTATGGCAACATAATTTGCATAATTTCTGAAATTGTGCATTTTGCTTGTTACAGGAAATTCCCCAAATTCGGCCATAACGCCACTATGTGTGATTACATGATATTCATAGGTGTTGGGTGTTGCCACAGTCTAGG